>NC_044394.1:65784089-68284089 GCF_006542625.1 Nomascus leucogenys | reverse complement strand
TTGCAGTTATGACATTATGCTCCAGCGACATTTCATTTAATTTCATGTCTGTATTTTTTTTTAAGTCCAAGGCTGTTACGTATCTTTCTTATATGTGTTCAGCTGGTGTGTGCCACTTACCAGGATTTTGTCAGCCGTTTTGATGGCTGCTGTCCACATTAGTATTCTGTGGGCCTAGGATTTCTAGTCTTCCTGGAAAGCCCTGATATCTTATCATGTGGACGCAGGAAGTTTTTTTTTTTTTTTTTTTTAGTGCTTACTTTGCTTCCATTTTTAGGTATGATTGAATTCTGTAAAAGCCTCTCAGTGAAAGAATGTCTTTTGATAAGCACTTGAAATCCTCCATTTGTCAGATTTCACTTTTAGTGTGTGTTTGGCCACCTTATACCACAAAGGCACTCTGGGCTCTCAGTCTCCCTCTCATACGTGTGTGTACCCATGTGTCCTCTCAGTGCCTGGTCCCAGTCCACATCACAGCAGCATTGACTTACTCCCAATCCATTCTCCATCTCCGAGCATATTTCAGGAAGAGTGGACCTTCTCATGTCTACTCCTGTAACGGTTCATTTTATGGGTCAACTTGACTGGGCTAAGGGATGCCCAGATGACTGGTAAATATTATTTCTGGGTGTGTCTATGAGGGTGCTTCCAGAAAAGATTAGCATTTGAATTGATGGACTGAGGAAAGAAGATCACTGACATGACAGGGCATCATCCCATCTGTTGAGGGCCTGAATAGAACAGAAAGACAAAGGAAGGGCAAATTTGCCCACTCTTTGTTTGAGCTGGGACATCTATCTTCTCCTGCCCTTGGACATCGTGCTCCTGCTTCTCAGGCCTTCAGACACAGCTCAGGACTTACCCTGCTGGCTTTTTTGGTTCTCCAGCTTGAAGATGGCAGATGGTGGAACTTCTCAAACTCCATAATCACATGAGTCAATTTCTGTAATGAATCTCTCTTTCTTTATCCATATAGCTATATATCTATGGCTATAGCTATATATCTATATCTATATCTATCTATCCTACTGGCTTTGTTTCTCTGGAGAAGCCTGACAAATACAGCTCTTGAATTGATCCATTTTTCACCTACTTCTCCACTATCAGTCCCAGGTCCATCTTAAGTCTCAGCTCTTGTCCGCTGATAACCTGACTTTTGGGAGCTACAGTCCTCCCTCAATAAGATGCTACTATCCCGACACTGTTCCCAGTGACGGAGTGTATTTGGGGGACAGTGTGTGGGGAAGGTCATGTCCCCACTGCATATATCACACACTGCCCATTCTGTGCTTCTCCTTAATACCACCATTGTAACACCAAGAGTCTCAGACTGAAATCTTAGGGCTACTGAGAAGAATTATAGCACAGATCAGAAATATCTTCAAACTCTTCCCCAAATCAACTGGTCATCACTAAAAGGAATCTCTCTTTGATCATATCTCACTTGAGGCCCCAGCCTGCTAGTGTGTTGGTGGGTTAAAGCTTTCTTCTCATAGATAATTTCTCTACCTTCTTCATTATGGTACTCAGAGCCTCCAGCCCTGCCTGTCATGTTGTTCAAACAAAAACTCAAATAGTACTCCGTTATTACTCAGAGCTGTTTGTCTTCCCTCTGTCTTAGCCACTCAGTCCAGCACAAGACAGCCCCCACTTTCACAAGCAAAATGCCCACTGAGATGTCTTACTAAACGAAAGAGCAAACTTTCCTGCTTCTTTGAATTTTATCAGAGTATGAAAATGATTACAGCTAGTTCCTATATTTAAAGTCAGTAACATGTTTTCCCATATGGCACACAGATCCCTACTCTCTCAAATATTCACCCTTGGTTTTATGTTCCAAATGTTTTCCCTATTGGTCCTTTAAAAAAAGACACTTAAAACCCACTAATCCATTGCCATTTCACTTATAAAAGATCTACTAATTCATAGCTATTATAATAATTATGGTAATTGTTATTAATGGCAAAGGGGAATTATTGAATTATTATTAATTCCTGGCATATAATGCATCTGTTATAAATAGTTGTGATAACTCATAATGTATAATCATCATGCAAGAGACGAATCTCTTTAGAGTCCCATACTTAGAGTGGTATTTAGCTGACAGAATATACTGGAGCAGTGAACCAGCCAGCACGCATTTTGATAGGTCCATGGTGACTATTCAGATTGATAGGTGCCCTCCTTAATTGCCCTTATCCATGCACATGTCTGGCATCTCATAAACAATTGGAAATAAAATCAGTCAAGCTTGTAACTACTTGGAATCCATAAGTATAAGGATTAATTTATTTTAATTACTGAATTGACTTAACCAAACAGATACTTAAGTATCAGAATTATGTTTAAGACTTACTGAATGTGGGTGGGGGGTGGAGCCAAGATGGCCGAATAGGAACAGCTCCGGTCTCCAGCTCCCAGCCCCAGCGACACAGAAGACGGGTGATTTCTGCATTTCTGCTTGAGGTACTGGTTTCATCTCACTAGGGAGTGCCTAACAGTGGGTGCAGGACAGTCGGTGAAGCGCACTGTGCGCGAGCCGAAGCAGGGCGAGGCATTGACTCACTCGGGAAGTGCAAGGGGTCAGGGAGTTCCCTTTCCTAGTCAAAGAAAGGGGAAGCAGACGGCACCTGGAATATCGGGTCAGTCCCACCCTAACTGCGCTTTTCCAACGGGCCTGGAAAACGGCACACTAGGAGATTGTGTCCCGCACCTGGCTCGGAGGGTCCTATGCCCACGGAGTCTCGCTAATTGCTAGCACAGCAGTCTGAGATCAAGCTGCGAGGCGGCAGCGAGGCTGGGGGAGGGGCGCCCGCCATTGCCCAGGCTTGCTTAGGTAAACAAAGCAGCCAGGAAGCTCGAACTGGGTGGAGCCCACCACAGCTCAAGCAGGCCTGCCTGTCTCTGTAGGCTCCACCTCTGGGGGCAGGGCACAGACAAACAAAAACTCTGCAAGAACTTCCACAGACTTAAATGTCCCTGTCTGACTGACAGCTTTGAAGAGAGTAGTGGTTCTCCCAGCACGCAGCTGGAGATCTGAGAACGGTCAGACTGCCTCCTAAAGCGGGTCCCTCACCCCTGAGCAGCCTAACTGGGAGGCACCCCCCCAGTAGGGACAGACTGACACCTCATTCAACCCGGTACTTCTCTGAGACAAAACTTTCAGAGGAACTATCAGACAGCTGAATTTGTGGTCTCACGAAAATCCGCTGTTCTGCAGCCACCGCTGCTGACACCCAGCCAAACAGGGTCTGGAGTGCACCTCTAGTAAACTCCAACAGACCTGCAGCTGAGGGTCCTGTCTGGTAGAAGGAAAACTAACAAACAGAAAGGACATCCACACCAAAAACCCATCTGTACATCACCATCATCAAAGACAAAAAGTAGATAAAACCACAAAGATGGGGAAAAAACAGACCAAAAAAACTGGAAACTCTAAAAAACAGAGCACCTCTCCTCCTCCAAAGGAACGCAGTTCCTCACCAGCAACGGAACAAAGCTGGATGGAGGATGACTTTGATGAGTTGAGAGAAGAAGGCTTCAGACGATCAAACTACTCTGAGCTACGAGAGGAAATTCAAAACAACAGCAAAGAAGTTAAAAACTTTGAAAAAAAATTAGAAGAATGGATAACTAGAATAACCAATGGAGAGAAGGGCTTCAAGGAGCCGATGGAGGTGAAAGCCAAGTTTCGAGAACTACGCGAAGATTGCAGAAGCCTCAGTAGCAGATGCGACCAACTGGAAGAAAGGGTATCGCTGATGGAAGATGAAATGAATGAAATGAAAAGAGAAGGGAAGTTTAGAGAAAAAAGGATAAAAAGAAATGAACAAAGCCTCCAAGAAATTTGGGACTATGTGAAAAGACCAAACCTACGTCTGATTGGTGTACCTGAAAATGATGGGGAGAATGGAACCAAGTTGGAAAACACTCTGCAAGATATTATCCAGGAGAACTTCCCCAATCTAGCAAGGCAGGCCAGCATTCAGATTCAGGAAATACAGAGAACGCCACAAAGATACTCCTCGAGAAGGGCAACTCCAAGACACATTATTGTCAGATTCACCAAAGTTGAAATGAAAGAAAAAATGTTAAGGGCAGCCAGAGAGAAAGGTCGGGTTACCCACAAAGGGAAGCCCATCAGACTAACAGCTGATCTCTCAGCAGAAACTCTACAAGCCAGAAGAGAGTGGGGGCCGATATTCAACATTCTTAAAGAAAAGAATTTTCAACCCAGAATCTCCTATCCCGCCAAACTAAGCTTCATAAGTGAAGGAGAAATAAAACACTTTACAGACAAGCAAACGCTGAGTGATTTTGTCACCACCAGGCCTGCCCTAAAAGAGCTCCTGAAGGAAGCACTAAACATGGAAAGGAACAACCGGTACCAGCCACTGCAAAAACATGCCAAATTGTAAAGACCATCGAGACTAGGAAGAAACTATAGCAACTAACGAGCAAAATAACCAACTAACATCATAATGACAGGATCAGATTCACACATAACAATATTAACGTTAAATGTAAATGGGCTAAATGCTCCAATCAAAAGACACAGACTGGCAAACTGGATAAGGAGTCAGGACCCATCAGTGTGCTGTATTCAGGAAACCCATCTCACGTGCAGAGACACACATAGACTCAAAATAAAGGGATGGAGGAAGATCTATCAAGCAACTGGAAAACAAAAAAAGGCAGGGGTTGCAATCCTAGTCTCTGATAAAATAGACTTTAAACCAACAAAGATCAAAAGAGACAAAGAAGGCCATTACATAATGGTAAAGGGATCAATTCATCAAGAAGAGCTAACTATCCTAAATATATATGCACCCAACACAGGAGCACCCAGATTCATAAAGCAAGTCCTGAGTGACCTACAAAGGGACTTAAACTCTCACACAATAATAATGGGAGATTTTAACACCCCACTGTCAGCATTAGACAGATCAACGAGACAGAAAGTTAACAAGGATATCCAGGAATTGAACTCAGCTCTACATAAAGTGGACCTAATAGACATCTACAGAACTCTCCACCCCAAGTCAACAGAATATACATTTTTTTCAGCACCACACCACACCTATTCCAAAATTGACCACATAGTTGGAAGTAAAGCTCTCCTCAGCAAATGTAAAAGAACAGAAATTATAACAAACTGTCTCTCAGACCACAGTGCAATCAAACTAGAACTCAGGATTAAGAAACTCACTCAAAACCGCTCTACTACATGGAAACTGAACAACCTGCTCCTGAATGACTATTGGGTACATAATGAAATGAAGGCAGAAATAAAGATGTTCTTTGAAACCAACGAGAACAAAGACACAACATACCAGAATCTCTGGGACACATTCAAAGCAGTGTGTAGAGGGAAATTTATAGCACTAAATGCCCACAAGAGAAAGCAGGAAAGATCCAAAATTGACTCCCTAACATCACAATTAAAAGAACTAGAAAAGCAAGAGCAAACACATTCAAAAGCTAGCAGAAGGCTAGAAATAACTAAAATCAGAGCAGAACTGAAGGAAATAGAGACACAAAAAACCCTTCAAAAAATTAATGAATCCAGGAGCTGGTTTTTTGAAAAGATCAACAAAATTGATGGACCGCTAGCAAGACTAATAAAGAAGAAAAGAGAGAAGAATCAAATAGATGCAATAAAAAACGAAAAAGGGGATATCACCACCGATCCCACAGAAATACAATCTACCATCAGAGAATACTACAAACACCTCTATGCAAATAAACGAGAAAATCTAGAAGAAATGGATAAATTCCTCAACAAATACACCCTCCCAAGACTAAACCAGGAAGAAGTTGAATCTCTGAATAGACCAATAACAGGCTCTGAAATTGTGGCAATAATCAATAGCTTACCAACCAAAAAGAGGCCAGGACCTGATGGATTCACAGCCGAATTCTACCAGAGGTACAAGGAGGAACTGGTACCATTCCTTCTGAAACTATTCCAATCGATAGAAAAAGAGGGAATCCTCCCTAACACATTTTATGAAGCCAGCATCGTCCTGATACCAAAACCTGGCAGAGACATAACCAAAAAAGAGAATTTCAGACCAATATCCTTGATGAACATTGATGCAAAAATCCTCAATAAAATACTGGCAAACCGAATCCAGCAGCACATCAAAAAGCTTATCCACCATGATCAAGTGGGCTTCATCCCTGGGATGCAAGGCTGGTTCAACATACGCAAATCAATAAATGTAATCCAACATATAAACAGAACCAAAGACAAAAACCACATGATTATCTCAATAGATGCAGAAAAGGCCTTTGACAAAATTCAACAACCCTTCATGCTAAAAACTCTCAATAAATTAGGTATTGATGGGACGTATCTCAAAATAATAAGAGCTATCTACGACAAACCCACAGCCAATATCATACTGAATGGGCAAAAACTGGAAGCATTCCCTCTGAAAACTGGCACAAGACAGGGATGCCCTCTCTCACCGCTCCTGTTCAACATAGTGCTGGAAGTTCTGGCCAGAGCAATCAGGCAGGAGAAGGAAATAAAAGGTATTCAATTAGGAAAAGAGGAAGTCAAATTGTCCCTGTTTGCAGATGACATGATTGTATATCTAGAAAACCCCATTGTCTCAGCCCAAAATCTCCTTAAGCTGATTAGCAACTTCAGCGAAGTCTCAGGATACAAAATTAATGTACAAAAATCACAAGCATTCTTGTACACCAATAACAGACAAACAGAGAGCCAAATCATGAGTGAACTCCCATTCACAATTGCTTCAAAGAGAATAAAATACCTAGGAATCCAACTTACAAGGGATGTGAAGGACCTCTTCAAGGAGAACTACAAACCACTGCTCAATGAAATAAAAGAGGATACAAACAAATGGAAGAACATTCCATGCTCATGGGTTGGAAGAATCAATATCGTGAAAATGGCCATACTGCCCAAGGTAATTTATAGATTCAATGCCATCCCCATCAAGCTACCAATGACTTTCTTCACAGAATTGGAAAAAACTACTTTAAAGTTCATATGGAACCGAAAAAGAGCCCGCATCGCCAAGTCAATCCTAAGCCAAAAGAACAAAGCTGGAGGCATCACGCTACCTGACTTTAAACTATACTACAAGGCTACAGTAACCAAAACAGCATGGTACTGGTACCACAACAGAGACATAGATCAATGGAACAGAACAGAGCCCTCAGAAACGATGCCGCATAGCTACAACTATCTGATCTTTGACAAACCTGACAAAAATAAGAAATGGGGAAAGGATTCCCTATTTAATAAATGGTGCTGGGAAAACTGGCTAGCCATATGTAGAAAGCTGAAACTGGATCCCTTCCTTACACCTTATACAAAAATTAATTCAAGATGGATTAAAGACTTATATGTTAGACCTAAAACCATTAAAATCCTACAAGAAAACCTAGGCAATACCATTCAGGACATAGGCGTGGGCAAGGACTTCATGTCTAAAACACCAAAAGCAATGGCAACAAAAGCCAAAATCGACAAATGGGATCTCATTAAACTAAAGAGCTTCTGCACAGCAAAAGAAACTATCATCAGAATGAACAGGCAACCTACAGAATGGGAGAAAATTTTTGCAACCTACTCATCTGACAAAGGGCTAATATCCAGAATCTATAACGAACTCAAACAAATTTTCAAGAAAAAAACAAACAACCCCATCAAAAAGTGGGCAGAGGACATGAACAGACACTTCTCAAAAGAAGACATTTATGCAGCCAGAAAACACATGAAGAAATGCTCATCATCACTGGCCATCAGAGAAATGCAAATCAAAACCACAGTGAGATACCATCTCACACCAGTTAGAATGGCCATCATTAAAAAATCAGGAAACAACAGGTGCTGGAGAGGATGTGGAGAAATAGGAACACTTTTACACTGTTGGTGGGATTGTAAACTAGTTCAACCATTGTGGAAGTCAGTGTGGCGATTCCTCAGGGATCTCGAACTAGAAATACCATTTGACCCAGCCATCCCATTACTGGGTATATACCCAAAGGACTATAAATCATGCTGCTATAAAGACACATGCACACGTATGTTTATTGCGGCACTATTCACAATAGCAAAGAGTTGGAACCAACCCAAATGTCCAACAACGATAGACTGGATTAAGAAAATGTGGCACATATACACCATGGAATACTATGCAGCCATAAAAAATGATGAGTTCGTGTCCTTTGTAGGGACATGGATGAAACTGGAAAACATCATTCTCAGTAAACTATCGCAAGGACAAAAAACCAAACACCGCATGTTCTCACTCATAGGTGGGAATTGAACAATGAGAACTGATGGACACAGGAAGGGGAACATCACACTCCGGGGACTGTTGTGGGGTGGGGGGAGGGGGGAGGGACAGCATTAGGAGATACACCTAATGCTAAATGACGAGTTAATGGGTGCAGGAAATCAACATGGCACATGGATACATATGTAACAAACCTGCAAATTGTGCACATGTACCCTAAAACCCTAAAGTATAATAAAAAAAAAAAAAAAAAAAAAAAAGACTTACTGAATGTGGATAACTCCATTCTAAGGGTTAGGAATGTGTGTTCAGGCAGCTGAAGACCTAGCTGGACAGACAGGACCACCCCACATAATGAGTACTCTACGCTTCTGTATGCTGTGCTTGTTTTCCCCGGCCTTACCTATTTTTGGGATACCCTTGGCTGCCACTGATGATGACTGCAGTTTTTGACTCTGATAACTTGCACAATTTGATTCCCAGGACTCTTTACATCTATCTTGGGTTTCTGGTGGCTCACTCACTTGTTCAGTGGTAGTGCTTCTCAGTGACTCCTGTAGTTTCCTGTCCCTGTTCCTTTGATCTTGTCTGCAGGGCCCTGCTGGGTTTATAGGAGGCCTGGGGTTCAGCCTGACTTGTGGCTAGCTGGCATCTGGGTGCTGTACAGCAAGACGGAATGGCAGGAAGCATCCCAGGCACAGTGTCAAGTAAGATGGAAAGTTTAGAGATAGGGTAGGAAGCAAAGCCTAGAGCTTGCTGACTAAGGAGATCAGGCAGGAAAAGAGCTTGGGGAGATCTTTGAGGCAATGACCTGCAGAAGGTAGGAGCCTTTCAAAGGGGGCTGGTAGCTTTAGGTAGAAAGGAACTGTGTAAAGGCTAGCAGTCTTTCCGATTTTTTTTTAATCATTGTGAGTGTATTCTTTCACCAGAGGACTCTGTTCATGCCCCTAGGACCCCATTTCTCCTTCACCTGGAGAGAAGCCCTGTGGGGGATTGCAGAGCTTTTACCAACATGACATGAGCTGATATCTAATGACAAATCTCAGGGATTGTACTTCTCTTAAAATACTTCAAATAAATTTTCAAGGGAGCTTGTCTATGGGAGCCTGTGTCACCACCCAGAACTACCCTCATACCAGTGGCCGATTTGGGGTCCTGGGTAGTTCAGTTCTTTCCTATTGCAGTGTGCTCTCTGCCTTTCTGGATGCTCTCTTTAGTGGGATGCTCTGTGTGGGTTAGGCAGCCATCACTTTCCTCTTTGTCCAAAAGTCATAATCCCAACGTCCTAGAGCCAGACCTTCAATCTGAGTCCCCGCTGGCCTGGCAGCACTCTTGCAAATAGTTTCCTAGTGTCCTTTCCCCGAGCTCCATGGAGGTATGCAGATGGATTTTTATGCTGATATCCAGGAAGTTACACCAATGGAAAGGCAAGAGAGCAGGCAGTGATCACCAAGTCTGAGGCTCTGCTGTGGCTGTTAAAGCCAAGGGAACAGGGACACTACTCCCAGGTTTCTGCTTCTTTCTTCTGTTTTAATACAGTGTCTATCTGCTACCCCCGCCTCCCTTCCTCCTGCCCCAGCTCTGGTTTGTCAACCTGATGAAGAGACCTCAGAACTAATTGTCCTCTTTCTTCTGTTCTTGGGTACCATTCGTACACGTTAATGCTCCTCTCAACAAGAGTGAAGTGAAAAGTTCTCAACATGTGGTCTTCCCGCTGTACCTCTGGTCACTGCAATGCTAGCCCAACTTGACAGAAGCTGGACACAGCGTTGCCGCACAAGTGTGAAAACCTGTCAGTTGCTGTCAGGGATAGGTAGTGCTCTTCAGGCTATGATGACATTCCAGGCAGGAGGACTAAAAGGAATTCTTCCTTGAATTTGAAAATCACAAGATCCAGGTTATCCTTGGTGGCAAGGTGGACTCTGCCTTTCTGATAGGAAGCACATATTTCCACATTTTCACAATCATTGCAGTCTCTGTGTGGAGGGAAAAATGAACCAGCTGAGATTCTCTCCTATGCACCCACTCGCACAAATGCTAATGGTCTGGTCCAGGAGTCTGAACTATATGCTGGAAGTGTCATAAGGATAATATAGGGATCAGTGCATCAGTAGGAGGCAGTGAATCGTGGCCAATGGACTACTTGGAACAGGGTAAGGAGCCCTGGGCTTACTATCAAGAGAAGGCTCTAAGGTCACCTTTGACATAGCTTAGACCTCATTGTTCCTGTTAATAAAATGAAGGGACTGATATAGATAATTTCTACATTCCCTTTCAGCTGAGGACACTTACAGAAATGCCACAGATTTAACATTTCTGGACTTTAACAATGGCACATAAAGAGATGTTTATATACTTGTGAATAAGATGCTAAAGTGTGGGTATGGTTACCACAGTTCAGTGGTTTAGTCAGAGGTGAGCTGTCCTAATAACCTGTAAGTTATATGTGATATCTACCAGGAAGTGGGTACTTCATGATATGCTAGAGTTCTTTATTCTCCCCTGAAACTTTCTTTATAATGTGGATGAAGATACTAAAGCATGTATATAGATTGCATGGTTGAAGAGTGAGAGAGATGGCAAGAAAGAATGAAGGTGAAAACCGTCTTCACCTTCATTTTTATCCTAGTGTACACCAACTTGCGATGTGAAACTCCCCTAGCTTCTCAAAATCCTGAGTTAAGAAGTATAAATGAGTAGAGACCTGGGCTTGTCAGCGGCATGTGAGAAAGACAAGGCCACTATTTTTTTTTGTTTTTTTTTTACTTTTTTGGGTCATGGACCCTCTTGAGCAACTGATGAAACACATATTCACATATAAGTATACACACATACACACACACACAAGCATACATATAACATTTTTTGCATACCACAATCAAATGGTTCATATGTCCCTGAAGCCCATCCATGAACTCAATGTTAAGAACACTTGACTTAGGGGATTCAGTCACCAGCATGATGTAGTCACCCCAAATCTCATGGGATCATGAAGCGAATTAATGAAATACACTACAGTGTTTAGTGATAGTCCATATTTAACTTGTTCACATCAGCTGACCCTGGGAATTTGTGCTCCATTTTCAGTGACTATTCAAAGACATATAGATAAGCCAAACATTTGCAGATGAGAGTGGCCATGAAATCTTGTTGTTTGCAGAAAATCCGAAGAAACTAAGAAATCTATTCATGGAGAATAAAGGAAAAAGTCCTGAACAATGCTTAGAATGATGACCCTGAAGACTTGAAGGAAGTAGACTGGAATTTTCAGGATAATTTTCACAGTATGTGTTGAGATTCAGGATAAGCCTCAGTTAACCAGAAAGCTAAATTTGTGAGACACTTTTATTTCCCTGGTGTTCCACTTAGTTGAGGTTTTATTGTGCTGATGAGGTTGCATGAATGAAAGTGTATGGCAGGTGCAATTCTGCAGGTAAACCTGGTAAGTAGGCAGATGTGGAGGCTGAATCAACCAAGCATGCAGGCACTGTAGGCTACCTTTAAGCTTTAAAGGACACTAAGAAGTTCCTTTACCTTAGTACCTTAGTATCTCTCCCAGTGTTTCCAACCTGCAGTCAGGCTTTCCTGAATGTCTTAATGCCTCAGATGGTTCCAGTTCTGACCCAAGCTCAGATATACAGTGTAAGTACAGCTTCTTTTTTTTAAAATATATGTTATATATATATAATATGTAAAATATATATAATATGTAAAATATATATTATATATAATATGTAAAATATATATTATATATAATATGTAAAATATATATTATATATAATATGTAAAATATATATTATATATAATATGTAAAACATATATATGTAAAATATATATTATATATGTAAAATATATATTATATATATATAATATGGAAAAAAATATATATATATATAACAACCTAGTTTCTACCTCAAGCTCCCATTCTGCCTAATTAGTCTAGTTATCTCCAGGTAAATTCTGTCATTTTTAGGTATTCTATGTTATTTCGGGTATAAACCCAATCAATTCAGGATTTCCTCTCATTCTCTTTCTCCAGATTCAGGGTCTTGATGCAGATGGAAGAGAGGGGGTTTATGAGGTATCTAGATTTTGAAAAGGTCATCTGGGCCTTGGTTATAATGGCCTTGGATGAGATATTTATTAGCTTTCATGGCTGTAGGTCACTGGTCTCTGTTTCTACCAACACCCACTAAAATATCTATGCTCACTCTCTGTTATATGGCTGCAGTTCCTCATATTTACATTTCGTTTCCTAGGTTCCATAGGTTCTCTCTCACCCTACTTCTAAGCCTCCATGAAAAGCTGTTCATGTCTTTTGGGGGCTCTATCTTAAGTTCCCAAATACCAAGACACATCATGCTCTAAGCTATACTCAATTTCTGTCCTACTGTGCTGGTGCAGGGAGCTGTTTTTACTTTGGTAGGAGGTAAGTCATTGGGACTCTTTGTTCTTAAATTTCTCAGTTGTATCTGGTACTTCTGTCCCCTCCTTCCCTTTCTCTTTCTTTCTGCTAGCTCAGCATGGGACTGACAGATGCACAGAAAAGTTTGTACCTCTTTTTCTACTCCCTGACTTTGATTCTCCCCGGCAAATCTGCTCTTGATCATTGTGGACCCTGGCACTTTATATATTTTCATTTTTATTTGAAGAAGCTAACATTTCATGCTCTGTATTCTTTAGGTATTAAGTTTTCAACTAAAAGAATCCCAATAGGTTTGGAAATAAAAATTCATGACTCTCAAGCCTTTGCTATAATTTTTCAAAATTTATTTAGAAGCTCAAAAGCATAGTGAGCCTCTGTTTCTTCATATTCTGGGCAACTCCTCCCAGGAGGTAACACCTGCCACTGACTCAGGGGATGTGGATGAAAAATCTGATCAGAAAGTGTGGAGGTGGGAGGTTGCAGCGACAGCTAAAATGATCCCATGATACAACTGGACACTTTTTTTTTTTATTTAAGTCCATTTTCCTCTGATGGACACAAATATGGAAGGAACAAAATGGAGGATCCATCATCAGTTTGTATTAGCAACTTGAAATACATTAACTTCTTTTCTTTATACAGATTTCTGAGACCAGGCTTGATAAGGAGGGTGGAGAGGCAGATTTGGGATAAAGGGAGTAGAGAGAATAGGTGGAATGGAAGGAAGGAGCAGCCAGAGGGCATTTTGTGGGTAGTGAAAGGCTGGGATGGATGGTTAGGGCTTGGGAAAAGGAAAACATGGAGCACACTGAGGGGCACCAAAGACAAGCTTCCCACATGTTACAGTTCTGCCAAAATTGAGGAAACATGAAAACAGCACATTCAGGCAGAGGATGAATGGAGTCGGTATTCAGTGTCAGGTCAAAAATTGACTCCATGATTTGTAAAAGGATGTAGGAGGCACACTTCTCAGATTTCCAGGTGATGCAAAGTGATGGAAGAAATTTCCAATGTGACAGAGGTGAAAGCAACCAAAGAAAAATGGGTGTGAACGGAGATGCCCAAGTCCAGTGGGGAGGAAGCCATTTGAGAATATAGGTGGGAAAAGTGACATTGCCATGACCTGAACCCACTACGGGACAGAGAGTTCTAGGCTGGGGGATAAATGGCCTGAGGGATGGGTGAGGGCATATCATTCTAAAATTAGAGCTTTTACATCTAGAGTGAGGCAAAATAGGATCACACTTTTATGACACATGACTGAAGAATAGCTGGGTAGTGTCGTCATGTTCTTTTCAGTGTTCTCCGTTCTGCCTCCCCGATCCGTTGCTGCATGGACACAGAGAGCACTTCCCCAATTTTTACTTTGATCACAAGTAATCAGAAAGTGTGACGTTGCTTGGAAGGCAGGCAAATGCAGCATACAGCCTTTTTCCTTGAAAGCTCCTTGTATTCTTAATTTTTGGCTCACTTTTTAGGATATCTTCACTAAAAACCATTCTATCACATGATGGCAGTAGAGATATAATCTAAATTTATAAGCTATGATGCATAGATGCATCCCAGTGGGAGGAAAAAAGTCTAATTTATGTTTGTCCATATATTTTTCTTTGGTTGGTGTTTGTGTTCTAAGTTTCTGGAGGCATCAAACATAGAAAGGCCCTGTAATTCCAGATGGGATTAATGCAGACAATATTTCATTCAGGAAGTGCAACCATAAATAAGAGAAGGTACCTTTAAATGGCCTCTAAATTTTTTGAGATACCGCTCAAGTGCCTGTAAAACCAAAATCAACTTTCTACTTGCATTCTTAATTTTCTCTGCACCTCATTTCTTTCCCTGACAGAGACAATTTTTCAGGCTGGCTGGTATGGGAAGAGAGCCTATGAAAGACTTAAACTTTTCCTTTTTCACATTCTTTTCACCCTAACTCTGAGTTTCTTCTGTTTTCTTCAAAGAAATTTTTTTATTTGTCCCTAACCAGTGATAAATGAAGCAACAGGAGAAGTGTGGAATCTATTAGGATGAGTTGAAAATTTTTATTTGGAAAGATTTGTGTATTTTGTCATTCTGTCTGGATATGCTTTTCTCAAGCCACAAAAGGGTTCCATAGAATAACATTCCACAATAATGTCAGATTTTCTTCTGAGAAGGAGCTCAAATGCCTCTCAGGATTCATTCATTTCATCCAACACTAAATGGGTACCCATTATGTGCAACATACTAGGGAAATAATAATAGCCAACATTAAGTGACTGCTAGTCACATGTTTTATAGTGCCTCAAGTTTTTGTTTGTTTGTTTGAGACAGGGTCTTGTTCTGTTGCCCAGGCCGGAGTGCAGTGGCACAATCTTAGCTCACTGTAACCTCTGCCTCTTGGGCTCAACTGATCCTCCCACCTCAGCCTCCCAAGTACCTGGGACCACAGGCATGTACCACCATGCCTGCCCAGTTTTTGCATTTTTTGTAGAGACAGGGTTTCACCATGTCACTCTGGCTGGTCTTGAACTCCTGAGCTCAAGTGATCCTCCCCACTCAGCCTCCCGAAGTGCTGAGATTACAAGTGTGAGCCACTGCACCTGGCTTGCTCCAAGTTCTTTACACAAACTGTCTCATTTGATCCTCTCTGCCTTGCCCTGAGGAAGTTACTAGCAACATCTCCATTAGTTTTACAGATGAGGAAGCTGAGGCATAGGGAGGTAAAGTAACAAAACCACGTAGTCAGTAAAGGAAAGACCCGTGATTAGCAATCAGATAGTCTGGCTTCGAAGTCCATGCTATTAACTGTTGAGCTGCAGGTGACAAAAGTTCTGTCTCCAGGTAGTTTACAGACCAGTAGGAAATGAAAGCCTACAATCTAAGGCAGACATGCTGAAGGTAAGTGAGAAGTCATTTTAATGGCACACTGGACATAACTCATGGGAAAAGATTAGCCAAGAACATAGGTCAATTCATTCAAGGTTTATGGTTTATTCAGGGAAAAATAAGGAGATAGGAAATTATTCCATCTGGAGAGTGAATGGACATTTCTTTGCTTCTTCATCCTAGATATTGTAGGTGGGAATTGAGTCTCATTGGTTTCAATTGGTGGGAGTGGGAATTCTTGGCTTTTTTTTTGTTTGTTTGGATGGAAGGCAGTGGCTATTGGCTAGTGTTTTTAGAAGCATTTTGGCCTGAGTGCTTTTGTGGGGTTGTCTCTCATTCTATTTTCCTTCTTCAATTACTTTCCTCCTGAGACTCCCTGTTGAATCTGGAAAAGCTCAGGGAAGATAAGCAGGCAGACTGCATGGTGTGGAGCTGACTTCAAAGGTAAGAAGAAAACCTTTGGATTTCCTTCTAACTTGCCCATCTCAGCTCATTTGGGATAGGCAAAGAGACAAAGATTCAGGTTAGAAGCTCTACCCAGGAAGAGAGAGTGTGAGTTTATCTGAAACATCTCTTGTTCTGTAATTCTCAGGAACCAGGATGAGGCAGATGGATGACATAAATCCAAAACTGATCTCTTCATATGAAAATGAATTATCTGCCTGAATAGCAAAGGTGTCACTAAGACACTAAAGGTGTCATATTCTTTGGTGCATCTAAAATTTTGTTAACTTTATATTTTCCAATCAAGTTTTATGTTAAGAATAATTTGAGGTTGTTTAACTCTTGTCCTAGAAAACATTTTTATTTTGGAATAATTTTAGTCCTTCCTATTTTTTTCTTTTCTACATTTTGAAATTTGCATGGGTGGATTAGAAATTAGATAGCTAAAAACACCTGCTTTCTCTGTACTTCTAGACACAAAGGATGATTAGGCTGTCTGCTAGTCCACTTTTAAATGTCTAAAGTTTGAGAAAAACGTCTTCAGAAGACAGATAATAGAATTGAGGCCATTCTTAGGGATCATGACATTAAATGGTGCTAAGGATACTCAAAATGACAAAAACCCAAGGAATAAAAAATAATGCTTGACTTTCATTTTACTGTTCAACCATTTGAACTATTAAAAGTGAGAAAATTTATTACAGTGCAACAGTTTATGTTTTCCCATTTCCAAACAGATAAATAAACAGAGAAATGGGGCCATATTTCTCCAAAGATGAATGGCTTAAGACAACAGAGAGACTGTTCACTAAAAGTCGTAATGAGTAGGGGCTAAAAATATAGCTGCTTTACGACGTCTGCAGTAGCTCTTCAGCTATTTGCATTTTATAGGGTAAAAGAGAAAGTGTCTTCACTTGCCCCAACTTATCCTCTGTTCAGTGCATTTGTTCTATCTCTCAACATCATTTGTTGGCATCCAAGGTATTTCCATTTATTTTTACAACAGCCAAAAAGCAGGTTAGCTTAGAAGGCCAATCTGAGTGTGAGATGGGAGAGAAGGCAGGAGGTGATGTGATAATTTTGACTGAAATGTCTATCTGTGTGAATCTCAAACCCTAGAAGTCAAACTTTTAGTCAATTTATCCTCATTTTCAAATCTCTGTGTTGCCAAGCATTCTTACTAAGAATAAATAAGGCAGTATGATGAAATAGGAAAAGCTCTGTACCCATCAGTAGGATTACTCTCAGGTTGTATTTAAATAGTCAATTGAAATTCTCTTCTATGGAAGGTGCATCTTTTATGTCTTACAGAGAGAAAACTGTCCATTTTTAGGTAGCCCTTGTCCTACTTCAGAAACTTAGGCAGAGCCAGTCCTAACTATATTTCCTTACTATCAAAGGAGGAGAGAAAGCTGAGAAAGTTGATCTGGAGTGAGAATGAGAAAAGAGAAAATGCAGTAGCAGCTTTGCAGTTTTTTATCTCCTTGGTTTTTGTGAGAATCCCTACATCCCTGTAATAAATTACCCCAATTTATTTTATCTAGATTGAATTGGTTTCTGTAACTTGCAATCAAAGCATCCTAACTAAAACACAGACTAAAGAAAACACTGATAATTTATTTGGCTTGTAGATTTTTTTCCAATAATTTAAAATATAAATCTAAAAAACTGCTTGTACCCAACTTGATATGATTTTAGGACAGGAAAGTGAGGTATTGACTAAATGTGGCATAAGGATGTGCTTTGAAATTAATACAGAACAGATATGAATGTTGGCTTCTTGTTACCTCTAAGAAAGTGAGTATGTTACTTAACCTCTCTGAGCCTTAATTTCCTCAGCTTTAAAATTCAAATCATACCTACCTCATATGATTGTTTTTAAATTTGTGAGCTATAATATATAAAGCAGCTAGCTAAAATATAGGCATTCCTTAATAGTTATAGGAACTTTCTATGGGGCAAAGGGTATTAATATGCTTCTTTTCTCTCGTCCTGCTCAGGATTGGTTAGGAACTGGACAAGACAGCATCTAGGCATGGAGAAGTTACAGTGTCTCCAAGCAGAGACTGGAGGAGTAGGAGATGCTGGTGGGCTAAGGACCTCAAAAAGGGGAGAAGATAGAATTGGGAAGGGCAAATACAAGCTTTCCCCATCTGACAGTTTTGGTAATGACTTGCCCAGGCTGATAGATCCACAAAAGGCTTATGGCAAATTTGCAGTAATCATACTACAATGTTGGTTTCCCTTCTCACCAATCTGAGGCAATGATGCATTTACATGCCATATGCATTTATATGCAATGCTGCATTTATATTTGGTATCCATATTTCACTGAGCCTCTTAAATAGGGTTTCTTGACTTTGACATGATTGACATTTTGGGGTCACAATTCTTTGTTTTGGGAGCTGTCCTGTGGATTGCAGGATGTTTAGTTGCATTTCTGTCCTTTATCCACCAGTTATAACAACTAAAAATGGCTCAGAACATTGCAAAATGGACCCTGATTTTGGACAGGGAGAGGGACGCCACCAAATCACCTCTGGTTGAGAACCACTGCTCTAAAATAATATTTTTATTTGTTTTTAATTAAAATTAAAAATTTTTTTTTCAAAATATTCAAAATATTTTTCCTTACCCATTTTTATTTTTTAAGTCTTTTTCTAAAATTATTTTTTAAATTGACAAAAATTGTACCTATTTATGGGGCACATAGTGATACAGATAATGTATAGTGATCGGATCAGGGTAATTAGCATATTTGTCATCTCAAACAGTTTTCATTACTTTGTGCTGGGAACATTCAATATTCTCCTTCTAGCTACTTGAAATAATATATTATTGTTAATGACAGTCATCCTACAGTGGTATAGAACCACTAGAACTTATTGCTCCTATCTAGCTGTAATTTTGTATCCTTAACAAATATCTCCCTATCCCTCCCCCTACCACCCTTCGCAGATTCTAGTATCCTCTGTTCTTTTTAATTCCATGAGATCAACTTTGTTTACCTTCTGCATATGAGTGAGAACATGTGGTGTTTAACTTTTGTTCTCGGCTTATTTCACTTAACATAATGTCCTCCACTTCTTTTTTTTTTTTTTTTTTAGTAGGCTATTATCTGTAGCTTTATTATTTATTTATTTATTTTTATTATTATACTTTAAGTTCTAGGGTACATGTGCACAACGTGCAGGTTTGTTACATATGTATACATGTGCCATGTTGGTGTGCTGCACCCATTAACTCGTCATTTACATTAGTTATATCTCCTAATGCTATCCCTCCTCCCTCCCCCCACCCCACAACAGGCCCCAGTGTGTGATGTTCCCCTTCCTGTGTCCAAGTGTTCTCATTGTTCAATTCCCACCTATGAGTGAGAACACGCAATGGTTGGTTTTTGGTCCTTACGATAGTTTGCTGAGAATAATGGTTTCCAGCTTCATCCATGTCCCTACAAAGGACAGGAACTCATCATTTTTTATGGCTGCATAGTATTCCATGGTGTATATGTGCCACGTTTTCTTAATCCACTCTATCATTGTTGGACATTTGGATTGGTTCCAGGTCTTTGCTATTGTGAATAGTGTGCAATAAACATACATGTGCATGTGTCTTTACAGCAGCATGATTTATAATCCTTTGGGTATATACCCAGTAATGGGATAGCTAGGTCAAATGGTATTTCTAGTTCTAGATCCCTGAGGAATCGCCACACTGACTTCCACAATGGTTGAACCAGTTTACAGTCCCACCAACAGTGTAAAAGTGTTCCTATTTCTCCGCATCCTCTCTAGCACCTGTTGATTCTTGACTTCTTAATGATTGCTATTCTAACTGGTGTGAGGTGGTATCTCATTGTGGTTTTTGATTTGCATTTCTCTGATGGCCAGTGATGATGAGCATTTTTTCATGTGTTTTTTGGCTACATAAATGTCTTCTTTTGAGAAGTGTCTGTTCATGTCCTTCACCCACTTTTTGATGGGGTTGTTTGTTTTTTTTCTTGTAAATTTGTTTGAGTTCTTTGTAGATTCTGGATATTAGCCCTTTGTCAGATGAGTAGATTGCAAAAATTTTCTCCCATTCTGTAGGTTGCCTGTTCACTCTGATGGTAGTTTCTTTTGCTGTGCAGAAGCTCTTTAGTTTAATTAGGTCCAATTTGTCAATTTTGGCTTTTGTTGCCATTGCTTTTGTTGTTTTAGACATGAAGTCCTTGCCCATGCCTATGTCCTGCATGGTATTGCCTAGGTTTTCTTCTAGGGTTTTTATGGTTTTAGGTCTAATGTTTAAGTCTTTAATCCATCTTGAATTAATTTTTGTATAAGGTTTAAGGAAGGGATCCAGTTTTAGCTTTCTACATATGGCTAGCAAGTTTTCCCAGCACCGTTTGTTAAATAGAGAATCCTTTCCCCATTTCTTGTTTTTGTCGTTTGTCAAAGATCAGATAGGTGTAGATGTGTGGTATTATTTCCGAGGGTTCTGTTCTGTTCCTTTGGTCTGTATCTCTGTTTTGGTACCAGCACCATGCTGTTTTGGTTACTGTAGCCTTGTAGTATAGTTTGAAATCAGGTAGTGTGATGCCTCCAGCTTTGTTCTTTTGGCTTAGGATTGACTTGGCAATGTGGGCTCTTTTTTAGTTCCATATGAACTTTAAAGTAGATTTTCCAATTCTGTGAAGAAAGTCATTGGTAGCCTGATGGGGATGGCATTGAATCTATCAATTACCTTGGGCAGTATGGCCATTTTCACAATATTGATTCTTCCTATCCATGAGCATGGAGTGTTCTTCCATTTGTTTGTGTCCTCTCTTATTTCCTTGAGTGGTGGTTTGTAGTTCTCCTTGAAGAGGTCCTTCACAGCCCTTGTAAGTTGGATTCCTAGGTATTTTATTCTCTTTGAAGCAATTGTGAATGGGAGTTCACTCATGGTTTGGCTCTCTGTTTGTCTGCTGTTAGTGTATAAGAATGCTTGTGATTTTTGCACACTGATTTGGTATCCTGAGACTTCGCTGAAGTTGCTTATCAGCTTAAGGAGATTTGGGGCTGAGACAATGGGGTTTTCTAGATATACAATCATGTCATCTGCAAACAGGGACAATTTGACTTCCTCTTTTCCTAATTGAATACTCTTTATTTCTTTTTCCTGCCTGATTGCCCTGGCCAGAACTTCCAGCACTATGTTGAATAGGAGTGGTGAGAGAGGGCATCCCTATCTTGTGCCAGTTTTCAAAGGGAATGCTTCCAGTTTTTGCCCATTCAGTATGATATTGGCTGTGGGTTTGTCATAGATTGCTCTTCTTATTTTGAGATACGTCCCATCAATACCTAATTTATTGAGAGTTTTTAGCATGAAGGGTTGTTGAATTTTGTCAAAGGCTTTTTCTGCGTCTATTGAGATAATCATGTGGTTTTTGTCACTGGATCTGTTTATATGCTGGATTACGTTTATTGATTTTCATATGTTGAACCAGCCTTGCATCCCAGGGATGAAGCCCACTTGATCATGGTGAATAAGCTTTTTGATGTGCTGCTGGATTCAGTTTGCCAGTATTTTATTGAGGATTTTTGCATCAATGTTCATCAGGGATATTGGTCTAAAATTCTCTTTTTTTGTTGTGTCTCTGCCAGGCTTTGGTATCAGGATGATACTGGCCTCATAAAATGAGTTAGGGAGGATTCCCTCTTTTTCTATCGATTGGAATAGTTTCAGAAGGAATGGTACCAGTTCCTCCTTGTACCTCTGGTAGAATTTGGCTGTGAATCCATCAGGTCCTGGACTCTTTTTTTTGTTGGTAAGCTATTGATTATTGCCTCAATTTCAGAGCCTGTTATTGGTCTATTCAGAGATTCAACTTCTTCCTGGTTTAGTCTTGTGAGAGGATATGTGTCAAGGAATTTATCAATTTCTTCTAGATTTTCTAGTTTATTTGTGTAGAGGTGTTTATAGTATTCTCTGATGGTTGTTTGTATTTCTGTGGGATCAGTGGTGATACTCCTTTATCATTTTTTATTGCATCTATTTGATTCTTCTCTCTTTTCTTCTTTATTAGTCTTGCTAGCAGTCTATCCATTTTGTTAACCTTTTCAGAAAACCAGCTCCTGGATTCATTGATTTTTTGAAGGGTTTTTTGTGTCTCTATCTCCTTCAGTTCTGCTCTGATCTTAGTTATTTCTTGCCTTGTGGTAGCTTTTGAATGTGTTTGTTCTTGCTTCTCTAGTTCTTTCAATTGTGATGTTAGCGTGTCAATTTTAGATCTTTCCTGCTTTCTCTTGTGGGCATTTAGTGCTATAAATTTCCCTCTACACACTGCTTTAAATGTGTCTCAGAGATTCTGGTATGTTGTGTCTTTGTTCTTGTTGGTTTCAAGAACATCTTTGTTTCTGCCTTCATTTCATTATGTATCCAGTAGTCATTCAGGAGCAGGTTGTTCAGTTTCCACGTAGTTGAGCGGTTTTGAGTGAGTTTCTTAATCCTGAGTTCTAGTTTGATTGCACTGTGGTCTGAGAGGCAGTTTGTTATAATTTCTGTTCTTTTACATTTGCTGAGGAGTGCTTTACTTCCAAATATGTGGTCAATTTTGGAGTAAGTGTGGTGTGGTGCTGAGAAGAATGTATATTCTGTTGATTTGGGGTGGAGAGTTCTGTAGATATCTATAGGTCTGCTTGGTGCAGAGCTGAGTTCAATTCCTGGATATCCTTGTTAACTTTCTGTCTTGTTGATCTGTCTCATGTTGACAGTGGGGTGTTAAAGTCTCCCATTATTATTGTGTGTGAGTCTAAGTCTCTTTGTAGGTCTCTAAGGACTTGCTTTATGAATCTGGGTGCTCTTGTATTGGGTGCATATATATTTAAGATAGTTAGCTCTCCTTGTTGAATTGATCCCTTTATCATTATGTAATGGCCTTCTTTGTCTCTTTAGATCTTTGTTGGTTTAAAGTCTGTTTTATCCGAGGCTAGGATTGCAACCCCTGCCTCTTCTTGTTATCCATTTGCTTGGTAGATCTTCCTCCATCCCTTTATTTTGAGCCTATGTGTGTCTCTGCATGTGAGATGGGTTTCCTGAATACAGCACACTGATGGGTCTTGACTCTTTATCCAATTTGCCAGTCTGTGTCTTTTAATTGGAGCATTTAGCTCATTTACATTTAAAGTTAATATTGTTATGTGTGAATTTGATCCTGTCATTATGATGTTAGCTGGTTATTTTGCTCATTAGTTGATGCAGTTTCTTCCTATCCTCGATGGTCTTTACAATTTGGTATGTTTTTGCAGTGGCTGGTACCAGTTGTTCCTTTCCATGTTTAGTGCTTCCTTCAGGAGCTCTTTTAGGGCAGGCCTGGTGGTAACAAAATCACTCAGCATTTGCTTGTCTGTAAAGTATTTTATTTCTCCTTCACTTATGAAGCTTAGTTTGGCTGGATATGAAATTCTGGGTTGAAAATTCTTTTCTTTAAGAATGTTGAATATTGGCCCCCACTCTCTTCTGGCTAAGTTTCTGCTGAGAGATCCGTTGTTAGTCTGATGGGCTTCCCTTTGTGGGTAACGCAACCTTTCTCTCTGGTTGCCCTTAACATCTTTTCCTTCATTTCAACTTTGGTGAATCTGATAATTATGTGTCTTGGAATTGCTCTCTTGAAGAGTATCTTTGTGTTCTTCTCTGTATTTCCTGAATTTGAATGTTGGCCTGCCTTGCTAGTTTTGGGAGGTCCTCCTGGATAATATCCTGCAGAGTGTTTTCCAACTTGGTTCCATTCTCCCCGTCACTTTCAGGTACACCAATCAGACGTAGATTTGGTCTTTTCACATAGTCCCATATTTCTTGGAGGCTTTGTTCATTTCTTTTTACTCTTTTTTCTCTAAACTTCTCACTTCATTTCATTCATTTGATCTTCCATCACTGATACCCTTTCTTCCAGTTGATCAAATTGGCTACTGAAGCTTGTGCATTCATCATGTAGTTCTTGTGCCATGGTTTTCAGCTCCGTCAGGTCCTTTAAGGACTTCTCTGCATTGGTTATTCTAGTTAGCCATTCGTCTAATCTTTCTTCAAGATTTTTAACTTCTTTGCATTGGGTTCGAACTTCCTCCTTTAGCTTGGAGAAGTTTGATCATCTGTAGCCTTCTTCTCTCAACTCGTCAAAGTCATTTTCTGTCCAGCTTTGTTCCATTGCTGGTGGGGAGCTGCATTCCTTTGGAGGAGGAGAGGTGCTCTGATTTTTAGAATTTTCAGTTTTTCTGCTCTGTTATTTCCCCATCTTTGTGGTTTTATCTACCTTTGGTCTTCGATGATGGTGACGTACAGATGGGGTTTTGGTGTGGATGTCCTTTCTGTTTGTTAGTTTTCCTTCTAACAGTCAGGACCATCAGCTGCAGGTCTGTTGGAGTTTGCTGGAGTCCACTCCAGACCCTGTTTGCCTGGGTATCAGCAGTGGAGGCTGCAGAACAGCAAATATTGGTGAACAGCAGATGTTGCTGCCTGATGGTTCCTCTGGAAGTTCTGTCTCAGAGGGATACCCCGCCGTGTGAGGTGTCAGTCTGCCCCTACTGGGGGTTGCCTCCCAGTTAGGCTACTCTGGGGTCAGGGACCCACTTGAGGAGGCAGCCTGTCCGTTCTCAGATTTCAAGCTGTGTGCTGGGAGAACCACTACTCTCTTCCAAGCTGTCAGACAGGGACATTTAAGTCTGCAGAGGTTTCTGCTGCCTTTTGTTTGGCTGTGTCCTGCCCCCAGCGGTGGAGTGTACAGAGGCAGGCAGGCCTCCTTGAGCTGCAGTGGGCTCCACCTAGTTCCAGCTTCCTGGTGGCTTTGTTTACCTATTCAATCCTCAGCAGTGAAGGGTGCCCCTCCCCCAGCCTCGCTGCCACATTGCAGTTCAATCTCAGACTGCTGTGCTAGCAATGAGCGAGGCTCCATGGGCATAGGACCCTATGAGCCATGTGCAGGATATAATCTCCTGTTGTGCCGTTTGCTAAGACTGTTGGAAAAGTGCAGCATTAGGGTGGGAGTGACCCAATTTCCTAGGTGCTGTTTGTTCCCCCTTCCTTTGGCTAGGAAAGGGAATTCCCTGACCCCTTGTGCTTCCTGGGTGAGGCGATGCCTCACCCTGCTTTGGCTCATGCTCAGTGCACTGCACCCACTGTCCTGCACCCACTCTCCAACAATCCCCAGTGAGATGCACCCAGTACCTCAGTTGGAAAAGCAGAAATCACCCATCTTCTGCATCACTCATGCTGGGAGCTGTGGACTGGAGCTGTTCCTGTTTGGCCATCTTGGAACCGCTTCAATGTCCTCCAGTTGTATCCATGTTGCCTTGAATAACAGAATTTCATTCTTTTTTATGATTGAATAATATGTAATTGTATATCTATACCACATTTTCTTTATCCATTCATCTGTGGTTAGACACCTAGGTTGATTCCATATCTTGGCTGTTGTGAATAGTGCTTCAGTAAACATGGGGGTCCAGATGTCTCTTCCATACACTGATTTCCTTTCCTTTGGATAAATACCCAGTAGTGGGATTGCTGGATCATATGGTAGTTCTATTTATAGTGTTTTGAGGAACCTTCATACTGTTCTCTATGATGAGTATACTAGTTTGCATTCCCACTGTGTATAAGAGTTTATTTTTCTCTGCATCCTCACCAGCATTTGTTTTTTGTTTTTGTCTTTTTCATAATAGCCATCCTACCTGGGGTGAAATGATACCTTACTGTGGCTTTAATGTGCATTTCCCTGATGATTAAAGATGTTGAGTATTTTTTCATATATTTGTTGGTCATTTGTATGTCTTCATTTGAGAAATGTTTGTTCAGATTATTTGCCCATGTTTAAAATCATTTTTCTGTTGTTGGTGTTGAGATATTGGAGTTCCTTGTATATTCTGGATATTAATCCCCTGTCAAATGAGTAGTTTGCAAATATTTTCTTCTGTTGTATAGGCTATCTTTTCACTCTGTTGACTGTTTCTTTTGCAGTGCAGAAGCTTTTTAGTCTGATATGATCTCATTTGTTTATTTTTGTCTTTGTTGCCAGTGCTTTTGAGGTCTTATTTTTACAGATTAGTAACTCTGTTTTAATCAGGGACTTGAATCACAGGGAAAACAATTAGAAGCAATGGGATATTGTACTTCACTATTCCCATCCCCATCTCCCTGTCCCACTTCTCACAAACGTGGCCCTGATTGCCTGATATGATGTGAGATTTGGGACGGTTGGATCTGGAATGAGAAGACCTGAGTTCAGATCCCTTCACTGCCTCCTCCTAGTGAGAAACTTGGATGACATCAGATTTAGGGGAGCCTAATTCTCATCTCTCAGGATTCTGATTGATAACATAGGCATAGTGATCACTAGCAATATGGTGATTAAGGGCTTGGGATACTCTCTGGGCAATTGCAAAATATCTCCTAAATGCCCGGTCATGTGCATGGGGGAATGCAATTTAGATGGGGATTTACTCCCACCCTCATCAAGACTTGGGACCCAATGCTTCGGCGATCCTGTCTAGGAGACCCTGAGGAACGTTCCGCCACCAGCAGCAGGCACGTCTCACACTCCCAAACCTTTTCAGGGGGTGTAGAAAGCAGTGAGTCTCCTGCACCAGATGGAAGCTTTGCTTATTTGCTCAATTGTAACTGGGACCAAGAAGCCTGGTAGAAGATGTGCACTCACTGTTGCCACCAAGAACCAAAGATCCAGAGGCCACAAGACACAAATGTAGAAGGCCAAGCCCTAGCCCCACCCGATAGAACTGTGGCCCAATCAGTGACTGTTCTCACTAATCAGGAAGCAGTAGTAAAAGTGAGGGAAACCGCATTCCTGCTGTTTAACTTTCTGGCTTTGGGGAGAGGTAGGCGACTCTTCTTTGCAGAAATAGAAAGGCTGAAGAGGGGGAGATGGCAAGTGTCTGCCCCAAGAGATGCACCATTCTCCCTTTTTATAACCCAGACATGTGCAAAAAAAGGAAGGAAAAATAAAAAGAGATAAGGAGAGAATGATGGGACAGATCTCAGTAATTCTTACTGCTATTTTAAAGAAAAGCTTGGCATTTATTTAGTTGACTATCACCAGAGTTCAAATTCAAGAAGATCCTCTGCCACTTCCTGCAGTTTGTGGACTGTGGTAGAAGTTGAGCTGATCAGGCATCAGCACAGTAGGACAAACTGGAGTTGGAAGACTAAATGCTCAAGTCTCAAGTCTCAGAGTGAGCTTGATTGGCAGGCGAGCTTTGGAGCAGGGAGGTTATAAATTAAGCCTACTCCTTTAGGTAGTTTTTTTTTTTTTTTTTAGTCTGTGTAAATTCTTCTTTGATCTTGAGCAGGGGGCAGCGAACACCATCTGCTTTGTTTTGTTTTGTGTTTGGAATGATGTAGAATAATTCCTGCTCACCCTTGATATACACACAGCATGCCTCCCAGTAGGCACAGACGGCTCTGCTTGTGGGTGTCTCTTGCCTGCTTTTCATATTTACTTTTGTTTATCGTTAGGGACAGGAGCTCACGTTGTCAGAATTTGTTTACCAAAAAATGCTCTTAATTTCTTGGTGAAACTCAAGGATAACCTTAGGTACTAAATAGCTAAACTTACTAGAGTGGTCCCTAAAATAGGAATAGACAGACTGGTTAAGGGCCCAGGCACATTTCTCTAAGTCATGAATCATATTAGTTCATGTACTTTGTCATATCTATTTTATAACCTCTACTCTTTCTCCCATATTACAAAGAAACGTTATTTGTTCTGAGTAGTTGTGGTTTTTAATAACTGGCCTTTGCTAATCTTAGGGAGTAGCATACATACTGGTACCACCTCAGTTCAAATAATATTAGCTGGAAATAAACATTTTAGGAAGAGAATCAATTCTACCATTAGATTTATTTGTCAGGAACCAAAGGACAGTTTAGCAGTAAACTAAGAATTGAGGGAGAATACATTAAATACTGTATTTTGGGAAACACTGTTTCAAAATATGTACATGCATCTTTGTCAACTTAACTAACTCAATTGCTTAGCCCCAACAAGTTAGCTTAGAAATCATGTCCCCAGGGTATGCTTCTATCTAATACTATATTAAAATAAGCAATATTAAGGATGCTTTAAAATGCCGTAATACAGTTTTCTTTACCTAAATCTAAAGCTCATTGAAATGCCTATTATGAAGGCCACCATATGTGAGGCAGGCAGTCTTGACATTTTGTTGGGAAGGGAGGGAGTTACATCTGGAGAAATGTCCTCAGAAATTTATTACAGGATCGGTTGTCTGCAAAGTGTGATAGAACCTAGAGTTTGTGCCCTTCTTGAAGAGGTAGCAGTTCTTGTGTCCCTGTTACAGTGAGAACCCTTTCTGGAAGACAGGCATCCTGGAACTTTACTTGGCCTATCTGCATAACCTTTCCTTTTTTTGATTTCTCCCTGCGTATTAGGACAATTTTCTTTCTATGATTTGGGATAGTCTGGGAGGACAGCTCACAAGTTTTCTAGATTGGGAATGAATAAGAGAAAATAAATGCTATGTTTCCTGGGTCTAAATTCTTCTCAAATCCTTTACCAACTGTGTGATTTTGGGGTGACAGTTTAATTAGATAATGCATTTAAAGTGCTATCACTGTGCTTGATGAATAGTAAACATTCAATAAACTAATGTTTTATAATGTTTAAATTATTATTAAAACACTATTTTTGTTTATCCATGATTCACTAAAAATATCCAGCAATTCAAAGTGTCTTCTCTGTGTCTGGTGCTGTGGAATGTGGGGGATGGTTTGGTGTCTCTGCTGTGGCCTTCTGAGGTCTCCCTAGTCTCTCACCTCCTGCCCCACCAAGTGGGTTCATCCAAAGCAGACGAGAGACTTATTAAGTTGACACAATGTGATGAGAATGATGGTTTTTTTTTTTTTTATACTTAGTACACTCTGACAGAGCCTCAGTTGGTGCCAAGACCGATGTGCATGAGACTGAAAGGCCCGCTTAGTCCCCAAATACCTCCTCACAACTTGTCTAAGTCTCTGAAATTTCTCCCATGAGTCATTCTTTTTTGCAAGGGAAGATTTGGAGAAGCGAAGGTGAGTTGCACTAGTTTATTCCTCCCTTTTAGAGGTGAGAAGACAGGTGGATTCCTGAGCCCTACCATATTCCAGCTCTTAATGCTGTTATCAAAGATAGGTTCCTGCACAGGAAAAGCCATGGACAGCTTTTAAAGTTTTAAAACTTTCTCATATTTTTCATGGGTGGTTTCAACAGGAGTAAACACATAACATGCAAGCAATTTCACAATGCCTTGTGTTGAAATCCATGGATTTCTAGATTTCTATCAGAATCCTGGCCTTGGGCTTAGGTGATTCCTATGTCCTTCTACACTTTAGCTGTAGAAACAGCAGGTGGAGTGAAAGAGCCTGTTCAGAGCAGCCAGATTTTGTTTTGGTTGTCAGCTAAAACAGAAACCTCATCATTCTAGACTTGGCAGCTTGTTAGTAGAAAAGCCACTGGGAAGCTCTGAGCTGGTAATTTAGAGCACAAATATATTCCCTGATACAGCTGCAGAGCAGCAGGTGTCTGTGACTTAAGCAAACACTAGCTTTGAAAAAGTGGAATAAGAAAATAGAAAACTTTTTTTTTGCACATGTCAATATGGCTGAAAATATGTTTACTTCTTGTTCCTCTTGGTTCCTTTCTTATTAACTTGCTTAGACATATATAAGTGAACGTTTCACTCAATTCAATTCAATTTAACATTTATTGAGTACCTACTGTGTACCAGACTCAGTGCTGGGTGTTGGGGATCATCATTTTCTGTTTTAGATTTTGGTGTGGAGACAGACATGCATACGGTTTCATAATAAAGGAATAACTAATTTCCTTCAGAGCACTGGACAATTCTGATCATGGAGTGGGAGAAGCCTTTTAGGAGAAAATGAATTAAAGGGATAAATATTGCTGAAATGGATTGGAGGGAGATAGTTCCAGGCAGAATGAGTTGTTGGAGAAGAATCTGAAGGATGTCAGAGTGATTGAAGGTAGGAGGAAAAAATAGGAATATTCCTTTTGTGTCTCTGTCTGATGGATATACTCATATTAAAAAATGCAAACATTCTTTTAGACCATCTCTACCAAACCATCTGCCCTGGGGGCCACAGAGCATAGACCCACCAAACTACAAAAGTATGCAAGAACATTTTCTTGTTACACAAAGCAGGGGGAGAATAGAAAAAGAATCATCAAAAAGAGGTGAACACTAACTATAAAAACAAATATAGAGTAATAAAAATGTTAAAAAAGTCTCAAATAGATATAAGAAATTTCATAACTTTTGTCTATACATCTATTATGGCCTCAAAGATATAATGGGAAACTATTATACATATGAGCAGTACAAATGTAAAATACCTGTGATTTACCTTAATCCGAAATTTAGTGCAAAGCCTAGATAAAGAAAACTGCAAATGCCATAGAAGCTATTTTTAAAAGATTATTAAAATAACTTGACTAAATAAATAAAAATCGGAGACTGCAAACAGGGGAGGGGAGAGGGGATGGAGACAGGATGTTTAGTGGATAGAAAAATACATTAGAAGGAATATGATCAACTGTTCAGCATTATAGTAGGGTGACTACAGTTAACAATAATGTGTAGTTCAAAATAGCTAGAAGACTTGGAATGTTTTCAACATAAAGAAAAGATGAATGTTTGAGGTGATGGATATTCCAATTACCCTGATTTGGTTATTACATATTGTATACATATATCAGAAAATCACATATACCACCCCCCAAATTAAGCAAAATATTAGAAAAATGAAAACAGAGTTTATGAATGAGAACCCTCAATTTGTAAAGACATTGTGGGTTCCCAAATTATTATGGGTTTAATGTGATTCCAATTAAATTCCACCAAGATGTTTAGAAACTGTTAATGGTAAAAATTCATTTGTTAGATACTTCAAAATAATAAGAGCCATCTATGAAAAACTCATAGCCAATATTATACTGAATGGGTAAAAGCTGGAGGCATTCCCCTTGAAAACCAGAATAAGACAAGGATGCCTTCTCTCACCACTTCTATTCAACATTTTACTGGAATTCCTAACCAAAGCAATCAGGCAAAAGGAAGAAATAAAAGGCATCCAAATAGGAAGAGAGGAAGTCAAACTATCCCTGTTTGCGGATGATATGATTATATACCTAGAAAACCCCATACTCTCTGCCCCAAATCTCCTTGATCAGATAGCTTCAGCAAAATATTAGGATACAAAATCAATATAAATAATTAGTAGCATTTCTATACAGCAACTACATCCCAGCTGACAGCCGAATAAATAAAGCAATCTCATTCAAAATAGCTTAAAAAATCAACCTAGGAATATAGCTAACCAGGAAGGTGAAAGATCTCTACAATGAGAATTATCGATATAAAACACTGCTCAAAGAAATCAGAGATGACCCACAAACAAATGGAAAAATATGCTGAAGCATAGGAAGAATCAATATTATTAAAATGGCCATACTGCCCAAAGCAATTTACAGATTCAGTGCTATTCCTATCAAACTACCAATGACATTATTCACAGAACTAGAAAAAACTGTTTTAAAAAAGAGCCTGAATAGCCAAGGCAATCCTAAGCAAAATAAACAAAGCTGGAGGCATCACACTACCTGACTTCAAACTATATGACAGGGCTACAGTAACCAAAACAGTATGGTACTAGTACAAAAACAGACCAGTGGAACAGAATAGAGAGCCCAGAAATAATAACAGACATATACAACCATCTGATCTTCAACAAAGTTGACAAAAACAAGCAATGGGGAAAGGAGTCCCTATTCAGTAAGTTGTGCTAGGATAACTGACTAGCCGTATGGAGAAGATGGAAACTAACCCCTTCCTTATACCATACACAAAACCAATTCAAGATGGATTAAAGAATTAAATGGAAAATAAAAAACTATAAAAACCCTGTAAGATAACCTAGGAAATACAACTCTGGACACAGGACCTGGCAAAGACTTCATGACGATGATGCCAAAAGCAATTGCAAGAAAAGCAAAAATTGATAAATGGGACCTAATTAAACTAAAGAGCTTCTGCACAGCAAAAGAAGTCATCAATAGAGTAAACAGACAACCTACAGAATAGAAGAAAATATTTGCGAACTGTGCATCTGACAAAGGTCTAATATCCACAATCTATAAAGAACTTAACAAGAGAAAAACAACCTCATTAAAAAGTGGGCAAAGGACATGAGTAGACACGTTTCAACAGAAGACCTACATAAGGGCAACAAGCATATGGAAAAATGCTCAACATCACTAATTATTAGTGAAATGCAAATCAAAACTATGATGAGATATTATCTCATACCAGTCAGAATGGCTTTCATTAAAAAGTCAAAAATAACAGATGCTGTTGAGGTCATGGAGAAAAGGGAAAGCTTATACACTGTTGGTGGGAATATAAATCAGTTTAGCCATTGTGGAAAGTAGTGTGGCAATTTCTCAAATAATTTAAAACAGAATCATCATTCAACCCAATAATCCATTATTATTATTGGGTATGTATCCAAAAGAATATAAATTATTCTACTATAAAGACAATGCACACCTATGTTCATTGCGGTACTATTCACAATGGCAAAGACATGGAATCAACCTGTATGGCCATCGATGGATAAAGAAAATGTGGAACATATACACAATGGAATACTACACAGCCATAAAAAAAGAATGAGATCATGTCCTTTGCAACAACATGGATGGAGCTAGAGGCCATTATCCTAAGGGAATTGATGCAGGAAGAGAAAACCAGCTACCACGTGTTCTCACTCATAAGTGGGAGCTAAACAACAAGAACACAAGGACGCAAAGAAGGGAACAAGAGACACCAAGTCTTCCTTGAGGGTAGAGGGTGGAAGGAGGGAAAGCATAAAAAAACTACCTGTCAGGTACGATGCTTATTACCTGGGTGACAAAATAATCTATACACCAGACCCCTGTGACATTCAATTTACCTATATAAAAAACCTGCACATGTACTCCTGAACCTAAAATAAAAGTTAAAAAAAATTTTTTAAGTGGTGAAATTAAGAACAAAGGGATATTACGGAAGGTTAAGAAAAAATGCCCTCTTTCATTATATCTTGTAATTTTAGATTCTGTGAGCAGATATTAGAATGCAAGGTCAAAAAATTACATCTCTTAGAATAGAAACAGCCAATTAGAGAAGTTTGAAAAAAAAGAAATGCTATCTTACTAGATAGTAAAATGTATTTTAAAGCTAAAATACGTACTACTTTATATTGAAGCAAAAATACAGAAAAGTTAATTGATCAGAAAACAAAACAGCAAAACTCTGAAACAGATACTTGCAAACATAAAAATGTAGTATATGGTTAAGTAAAGATTCCAAATTCATGATTAAAGAAGAAATTTGTTAATTTTCAGTGCTATAACAATTAGTTACCTGAGAAAATTAATCTTTATAACACCCAATATACTAAAATACATTAACAATGGATTAAAGAGTTAAATGGGAAAGTCTTTCTTTTGACATAAAAACAAAGACATAAAGCGTTACACAAAAATGGACTACCATACTTATTTTTCATATAAAATTTGTGAGTAAGTTAAATTTTTAAAGTGGAAAAATATTTGCGACTTATAATCCAGTCCTTACTATATAAACAGTCTTAACAGATTGTCTTACTCCATTCAGGCTCCTATAATAAAATACCATAGACTGGGTAGCTTGTAAATAACAGAAATTTATTTCTTACCATTCTGGAGGCTGGACAGTTCAAGATCAAAGTGCTGATAGAGTCATGTCAGGGGAGGGCTGCTCTCTGCTTCATAGGTAGCACCCTTTAGCTGTGTCCTCACATGGTGGAAGGAACTAGCTAGCAGTCTAGGGGCTCTTTTTGTAAGGTCATTAATCCCCTTCATGAGGAGTCCATTCTCAAAAACACTCAGAACATAGCACTGATCAATATGCAAAAAGGTGAAAACAAAACAAAACAAAAACACACACACAGTAGGAAAATGAACAAAGGAAATGGATAGACAATTGGTAGGAGATGACAAACAAAATGCATTCCAAAATTTGTTGTTTGCTTATGAAATTTTTAAAAAAGGGAAATGTACTATTTGGTAGTTATAAGGGTAAGAAAAATGGAAATGCTCTCTTAGTGTTAATGGGAATTTAAATGCTTATAACGTATGTAGAGTGATTTAATGATAGCCATCATAAGCCTTAAACATACTTATGCCCACTAAGCAATTCCTATTCTAGGAATTAATCCTAAGGAAATGATCAGAATTGTGTGTATATGCTTACTAATGCATATGTTTATCCCAGTGGTTTAAAAAATAATAGTGAATAATTAGAAATTACTCAAATCTCCAAAAAGATAATTGCCTAAATGAATTATATCATAGAACATTATATAGCCTAAAAAATTGTTATGAAAGATTGTAATGACCATGGAAAATATTGTTCATTTACATTGAAGAAGAAAAAGAAGAGACAATATAACATGATTTAATTTTGAAAAAATTAAACAGTTTTATACTTATTTACAAATTTAACAAGCACATAGATCCACTTAACAGTGATTATTGATGAGTAGTAGGATTAGAGATTATTTTAATTACATTGTTTGTATTTTTCTTTGTTTTTCAAATCTGCTACACATAATTTGAAATTAAAAAATAAACACACACACATTCTGTTTCCAATGGTCAACGCTCAGTGCCCAGCATACAGCATTCCTTCAGAAAGAGTGCCTACAACATTTAATAGTTGGATGGAAAATCTGGAAATCAGAGTGCCAGTGGCAGTGGGGATGGTGCCAGGAACTGGACCCCCCAGATTCATGGCAGACCAGAAGACCCAGAGGCCACATAGGCAGAGAGTGTGAACAATCTGTAAAACACCACAGATACCATCTCCTCCCTGTTATCTGCTCTCCCCAAACCCCCTACACACACCCAGAGCCAGAGGAAGGAGCTCGGCTTTGCACAGGAACTAAAGAGCTGATGAAACAGTGAGGGGAGCTGAGCTCTGGTGCTGTGGATTGATCCATACCTTGTCCTCTGTGTGTACGCCTCTGCTGCTCTGACCTTGAGAAGTACCTTTTATGTAAAATAGAAAAAATGCTTTCTTCTTTAAGAAGCTGTCAGATTAGAGAATCAGAGAGGATAGCAGTTGACATGGGCTGAGGGTTTCTTAACTCAGTAGGCCAGGAGACCTTCATCAAAAAGAGTCAGCATGATGAATGAGAATTCCCATTATCCCAAATGAAAGTGAAAGGGGTTGACTGTAAGTGGGTTAGAGCTGAGAGTAAGGCCTGGGCAGAATGCGGAGGATGAAAATTAACACAAGATTAAGGCTGGTCATTCATTTTCTCTGTCTGTCTGTCCCTTCCCCCTTCCTCTCTCTTTCTCTTTCTCTCTCTCTTTCTCTCCCCGTCCCTCCTTCCCTGCCTCTTTCTTTCTTTCTTTCTTTTTCTTTCTTTCTCTTTCTTTCTTTCTTTCTTTCTTTTTTCTTTCTTTCTTTCTTTCTTTCTTTCTTTCTTTCTTTCTTTCTTTCTTTCTTCTTTTTCTTTCTTTCTTCTTTCTTTCCCTTTTCTTTTCTTTCCTTTCCCTTTTCTTTTCCCTTTCTTCCTTCCTTCCTTCCTTCTTCCTTCCTTCCTTCTTTCCTTCCTCTCTTTTCTTTTCTCTTTTTTCTCTTTCTTTCTTTCTTCCCTTTTCTTTTCTTTTCTTTTCTTTCCTTTTCTTTCCTTTCCTCTCCTTTTCCTTTTCTTTTCCCTTTCTTCCTTCCTTCCTTTTTCCTTCCCCTTTCTTTCTTCCTTCCTTCCTTTTTCCTTCCTTCTTTCCTTCCTCTCTTTTCTTTTCACTTTTTTCTCCTTTCTTTCTTCCTTCCTTCCTTCCTTCCTTTCTTCCTTTTTCTTTCTTCTCTTTCTCTCTCTCTCCCTCCCCCCCACCCCTGTCTCTCCTTCTTTTCCTTTCTCCCTCCCTTTCCATATTTATTAAGCACCTACTGAGTACCAGCATACCCTGGGAGTTTCAAATCATTCAGGTCCTGATGATACTACCCTTCTCAGTTTAGGGGCTCTAATTGGCTCATATCCTCTTGCAGGGTTTGCTGGTATCTTGTTTTTCTATTCTTCCCAGAGGGATAAAGTGAGTGATGATTTATATTCTCCCCCATGATATTAAGTAGACTGTGGGATTTAACCCCCTTCTCACTCGAAAGTGACTAATACTAGAAGGACAGAAAAGAATGGAATTCCCTAGGTCAGTGGAGTGAGGTTAAAAGTGGAGGTAGGAGAATCTTAAGATACAGATTCATGATTCAGTTATTCTGATTGAGTAGATTTAGTGTAGGGCCCAGACTGTCTGCATTTTTAACAATGCCCTTGGGTGATTCTGAGGCCCAAGGTCCTCCACACTTTGAGAAATGTTGAGGCTTTAAGTCTTCATCATCTTAACATACTCTGTTTCTCTGTTTCTGGTCTCATAGATGACAGATTCAATATGGCCCCTAGAGGCTTCTGTGGGCAACTTTCAGGTTTTCAACCAGGCAGGAGATCAATTTAATACATGATCCCTATATATTAACACATGTTCCATTGAGCTCCCTTCTCTTGAGCCCTTTATACTGTTGTAAAACTTGATCAAGGAACGGCATTTTGGATGGACTTGTCCAGCATCCTCTAGGTTTCAAGGAAAATCCTAGAAAGATTTTCCATTTCCTTCAGAGAGAGTTCCAGAGAGATCTTCCCTAGGTCAGCAATGAGGGAAGTAATAGCACAGCCGCCAGACTAAGTTGCAAGAGGGAAATTTGTACCAATTAGTGCAGAATATCTGCTGCCATTCAGATGCCTCTCAGGTAGGCTGTGGTAACCTATCCAAGCTACCAGTTTTCTCTTCCTACAAGGAAGTGGGGAGAGAAAGCACTGGAGGATCTTTTTGCTTTATTGCTGTTCACTGTTCATGTTCTGTTCACCACCCTCCTGCTATCTTTCTATTTCAGGGCTAGCTGTCGTTCTTATTCTGGTTGTCACTTTACCTGCTTCTCAAATCTCAGGATTGGCTGAGTTTGGAGATTTGATCTGTTATGTTTTCAAACCTTACTTTGATCTTGTAAAACAAAAAGTGTTTGAGACAGGTGTCAATCCATTTAGAGGTTTATTTTGCTGAGGTTGAGGACACGCCTGAGAAAAAGAGACACAAGTCTCAGTGGGATCTACGGCCTGTACTTTTTTCCTAAGAGGGTTTTGGGGGTTTGAATATTTAAAGGAGAAAAAGCAGGAAGGAGGGGAAGGAGGAATGAAAATTAAAGGGAGGGTATGTAGTGAGGTAACTGTTCACATTCTTGTGAGGCTTTGATTGGCACTCACTAAATCCATGTTGCATGTGAAAGGCATAGAGGAACAATCAATTATACATATATCTTGCACTCAGTAAATCTGCATTTTACATAAGATAAGTAAATAGTCTATTTTGAGGTAGGAGGAGGGATGATTTCTAGTCTTGTCTTTGTCCTGTACCTGTGAAGATAAGCCATTAATTTACATTATCAGAGTGAGGGAAGCTACCTGGGGAGATTTGTGGCCTTTTATTTTACAGTTATCTGTTTAGGAACAAAAGGAAAGGCTTTTTTTCTTTTTTGTGTGACTCAGTTTCTGAGCTTAACTTTTGCCTTTGGTATAGTGAGTTTGGGGTCTCGAGATTTTCTTTTCTTTTCACACCTCTGACCTCAGAGATTTTCTGATCTGGGTATCATTTTCTGGTACTGGTGTTTAGTATGACGACTGAGAATGGTGATACAATGTGATACACAGTGGGCCTATGTTTTGGTTCACAAAGAGAATAAATTAGATGCCAGACATAATTCCATAAAGCCCCAGCTTTAGGAACACATGGTCTTAAAAAGTTCTCTAAGGAGATTTACTAGCTTGACAGACATATCTAAGGCTCTGCCATGATGGAAAGTCTGGGGATTTACCTCTGGACCTTTTATCCACAAACTGCAAAATACAATCTCTTATTAATTTTCCACCTTTGTGTGTTTGGTTGAAGAAAAAACAAAAGGCACGTGCTCCACTGGGGTTGGAGAAAGCTGAAGTTCTTACACTCTGCATCTGAGAGTTGACAATTATTTAATCAAGGTCTGAGAAGTAGTGATAAAAGGCATTTCATTTCGGATCCACTCTGCCTGAGCAGAGTGACCACAAGGGCAGCTGATCCCTGAGACAGGCAAACAGACCAATGCTGGTTCTCCTGGTAGCACATGTAAACTCAGGCTGGTTCTCCTGGTAGCACATGTAAACTCAGGCTGGTTCTGTGGAGGAGATGAGGAAAGGCCATAATTGTACAGGTTGGCAAGACCACTTTCTTTTTTTCCTGGTCTGGCCTACGGTTTATAAAGTTACCTCTGAGCCACTTCTGCAGAAGGTCTCATTCTCTTCTGCAATCTTTCTATATAATTCCATCCAATTTTTCTTCTTTCCTTGAACTCTTAGAGCTTTTTGTCCACACTATTAATTTTCCATTGCATATTTCTCATCCTTTTCTGCTTCTGGTCTCTGCAATTTGATTTTGATCATTTTGATAGCCTGTTTCATATTGCTCTATGTATTGTGGAGGTGGATTTTTCATTCTTTCTTCCCTACATATACGCCCTTCTGTGTATCTCCTTTTCCATTTCCTCTATCCTACATCCTATTCCCAAGAGTGGAGCAGCTGCTATTCTGAGTGTTCACAGGATGGAATTTTATCGTTTGCAAGTACGGCCACTGTGGTTTGAAGGTCCACACTGCCTGTAGTACTTACTTTGGAACTTCTTGCCCCTGTAAGTGTACCAGTTCAGGCTCTTTACTCATTCTTGATGTTGGTGTTCTCTCGATTGAGCCCTGAGCATCTCCATTTGGTGTTGGAGGGGATGGAGTTATTTATGTTAGTGTGTGTGTATGTGTTTATTGAGGTAAAGACTTCAGATAAAAGCTTGGTCAGGTGTGGTAGCTCACACCTGTAATCCCAGCACTTTGGGAGACCGAGGTGGGTGGATCACCTGAGGTCAGGAGTTTAATTAAGACCAGCCTGGCCAACATGGTGAAACCCTGTCTCTACTAAAAATACAAAAATTAGCCGGGCGTAGTGGCCCGTGTCTGTAATCCCAGCTACTTGGGAGGCTGAGGCAGGAGGATTGCTTGAACCTGGGAGGCAGAGGTTGCAGTGAGCCAAGATCGCACCACTGCACTCCAGCCAGGACAACAGAGTGAGACTCTGTCAGGAGGCGGAGTTTGCAGTGAGCCAAGATTGTGCCATTGCACTCCAGCCTGGGTGACAGAGCAAGACTCTGTCTTAAAAAATAAAAAATAAAAATAAAATAAAAAAACAGATGGAAGCACAATTCATGTCCTCTCAGTTGGTTATCAGAGAGCCCTGAATGGCTCCTTAGCTTGATACCATGTTGATACAGTCCAGACTCCATCAAGAAATCTTAATGTGATACATTTTCCATTGCTCTTTCACCTTGTGAAGAACTGAATGAATAAGCAAATGAATGGAAGCCAAACAAGGTGACTTTTGCGTTGCATCTTAGAGTGTGATTTGAATGTTTGACAATAATAGAAGAAGACATATTCCCTTCTCCAGAAGGGCTGGCCTGAGGCAAATCTGTCAAGTAGTTAGCCTGGTAGTCAGGGGTCCTATTTCCTACTCAGTCATCTAGTTTCCTAATCCTGCCTTCAGGCTGTCTAGATTCTTCCAGTTGTTTTTATTCTATTAGTTTTTAGTACAGGATTAACCCCCACACACATTCCTTGTCACCACTAAGTTGAAGCAAGTTCAATGTTTAAATAGCTAGTGTATTTTGAGGCATGTGTCTGAGCCCGCAGGAGATATGTTCCGGAGCTTTGTGGGGATGGGTTTCATGCGCGTCCGTGTGAAGACACCACCAAACAGGCTTTGTGTGAGCAACATGGCTGTTTATTTCACCTGGGTGCAGGTGGGCTGAGTCCGAAAAGAGAGTCAGCAAAGGGTGGTGGATTATCATTAGGTCTTACAGGTTTTGCGATAGGCGGTGGAGTTAGGAGCAATGTTTTGGGGGCAGGGGGTGGATCTCACAAAGTACATTCTCAGGGGTAGGGAGAATTACAAAGAACCTTCTTAAGGGTGGGGGAGATTACAAAGTACCTTCTTAAGGGTGGGAGAGATTACAAAGTACCTTCTTAAAGGTGGGGGAGATTACAAAATACATTGATCGGTTAGGGTGGGGCAGAGACAAATCACAATGGTGGAATGTCATCAGTTAAGGCTATTTTTACTTCTTTTGTGGATCTTCAGTTACTTCAGGCCATCTGGATATATACATGCAAGTCACAGGGGATGCGATGGCTTGGCTTGGGCCCAGAGGCCTGACATTCCTGCCTTCTTATATTAACAAGAAAAATAAAATAGTATTGAAGTCTTAGGGCGGCGAAAATTTTGGGGGGGTGGTAAGGAGAGAGAATGGGCGATGTTTCTCAGGGCTGCTTCAAGTGGGATTAGGGGTGGCGTGGGAACCTAGAGTGGGAGAGATTAAGCTGAAGGAAGATTTTGTGGTAAGGGGTGATATTGTGGGGTTGTTAGAAGAAACATTTGTTGTGTAGAATTATTGGTGATGGCCTGGATATGGTTTTGTATGAATTGAAAAACTAAATGGAATAAGAGAAGGAGAAAAACAGGTATAAAAGGTCTAAGAATTGGGAGGACCTAGGACATCTGATAGAGAGTGCCTAAAGAGATTCAGCATAGTCCTGCCAGCAAAGATTATTTATTTACTTCAAGAGCTAAGAGTGGCAGTTTGGGGATAGCACGAGGAGATATCAGCGTGATGGCTTGGAGGAACAGTGTAAACCGGCAGTGTAAACAAGAGCAGGGCATGTATGAGTAGTTGAGAACGGAGAATAGGAGTATGACTAGACAGAAGATAGTAGAGATGACAAGTTTTTTGGGGGCACAGTCTAAGTTGGTCCGGTGTCTGGAATGAGACTGGGTCCTAATAAAAAGGAGCTCAAATGGGCTGTACCTTGTAGCATTCCGAGGACAGGCCTGAATTCTGAGAAGCGAAAGTGGTAGAAGTATTGTCCAGTCCTTTTTAAGTTGGTGGCTGAGCTTGGTGAGGTGTGCTTTTAAAAGACTTTTAGCCCATTCTACTTTTCCTGAAGATAGAGGACTGTAAGGGATGGATATAAAGGTTTCACTGAATACTAAGAGCCTGAAAAACTGCTTGGCTGATTTGACTCATAAAGGCTGGTCTGTTATCAGGCCGTATAGAGGTGGGAATGCTAAACGGAGCAATTGTGTCTGACAGAAGGGAAGAAATGACTGCGGTGGCCTTCTCAGACCCTGTAGGAAAGGCCTCTACCTATCAGTGAAAGTGTCTACCTAGACTAAGAGGTATTTTAGTTTTCTGACTCGGGGCATGTTGAGTAAAGCTAACTTGCCAGTCCTGGGTCGGGGCAAATCCTCGAGCTTGATGTGTAGGGAAGGGAGGGGGCCTGAATAACTGAGGAGTGTAGAATAGCAGATGGAACACTGAGAAGTTATGTCCTTGAGGATAGATTTCCACGATGGAAAGGAAATGAGAGGTTCTAAGAGGCGGGCTAGTGGCTTGTACTATAGCATAGCCTGCCTTTGCTGGTGTGTGGTGATTAGACCTGGTGGAACCGCCATCAATAAATCAAGCGTGATCAGGGTGAGGAACAGGAAAGAAGGAAATATGGGGAAATGGGGTGAATGTCAGGTGGATCAGAGAGATGATACAGTCATGAGGGTCAGGTGTGGTATCAGGAATAATGTGGGAGGCCAGATTGAGGTCCGGGCCAGGAACAATGGTAATTGTGGGACTTAACAAAGAGTGAGTACAGCTGAAGGAGCCAGAGAGTAGAAAGTATATTCATCAGGTATGAGGAAGAAAATAGATTTTGGAAGTTATGAGAAATGTAGAGAGTGAGTTGAGCATAGTTTGTGATTTTGAGGGCCTCTAAAAGTATTAGGGCAGCAGCAGCTGCCGCACGGAGACATGATGGCTAGGCTGAAACAGTAAGGTCAAGTTGTTTGGACAGAAAGGCTACAGGGTGCGGTCCTGGCTCTCGTGTAAGAATTTTGGCCGCACTAACCATGCCTAGGAAGGAAAGGAATTGTTGTTTTGTAAGGGATTGAGAGTTGGGAGATTAATCGGACATGATCAGCAGGGAGAGCACGTGTGTTTTTATGAGAATTATGCCGAGATAGGTAACAGATGAGGATGAAATTTGGGCTTGACTGAAGTAATGGGGGCAGTCTGTGAAGCCTTGCGGCAGTACAGCCCAGGTAATTTGCTGAGCCTAATGGGTCTCAGGGTCAGTCTAAGTGAAAGCAAATAGAGGCTGGGATGAAGGGTGCAAAGGAATAGTAAAGAAAGCATGTTTGAGATCCAGAACAGAATAATGGATTGTGGAGGGAGGTATTGAGGATAGGAGAGTATATGGGTTTGGCACCATGGGGTGGATAGACAAAACAATTTGGTTGATAAGGCATAGATCCTGAACTAACTTGTAAGGCTTGTCTGGTTTTAGGACAGGTAAAATGGGGGAATTGTAAGGAGAGTTTACAGGCTTTAAAAGGCCATGCTGTAGCAGGCGAGTGATAGCAGGCTTTAATCCTTTCAAAGTGTGCTGTGGGATGGGATATTGACATTGAGTGGGGTAAGGGTAATTAGGTTTTAATGAGATGGTAAGGGGTGCATGATCGGTCGCCAAGGAGGGAGTAGAGGTATCTTGTGGGTTAAGGTGGGGGAATACAAGAGGAGGATGCAAAGGAGGCTTTGGATTGGGAAGAAGGGCAGCAATGAGATGTAGCTGTAATCCAGGAATAGTCAGGGAAGCAGATAATTTAGTTAAAGTGTCTCGGCCTAATAAGGGAACTGGGCAGGTGGGGATAACTAAAAGGAGTGCTTGAAAGAGTATTGTCTAAGTTGGCACCAGAGCTGGGGAGTTTTAAGAAGTTTAGAAGCCTGGCTGTCAATACCCACAACAGTTATGGAGGCAAGGGAAACAGGCCTTTGAAAAGAACGTAATGCGGAGTGGGTAGCCTCCATATTGATTAAGAAGGGGATGGATTTACCCTCCACTGTGAAAGTTACCTAAAGCTCGGCATCCGTGATGGTCTACGGGGCTTCCGAGGCGATCAGGCAGCGTCAGTCTTCAGCCACTAAGCTGAGAAGGAGTCAGTCAGAGAGACTTGGGCCAGAGTTCCAGGGGCTCTGGGGGTGGCTGCCAGGTGAGTTGAACAGTCCAATTTCCAGTGGGGTCCCGCACAGATGGGACACGGCTTAGGAGGAATCCTGGGCTGCAGGCATTCCTTGGCCTGGTGGTCAGATTTCTGGCACTTGTAGCAAGCTCCTGGGGGAGGAGGTTCTGGAGGAATGCCTGGCTGCTGCGGTTCAGGTGTTTGGAAGTTCTTGTGTGCTGGAGATGTAGCTGGGGTTTGTCTCACAGTGGAGGCAAGGAATTGCAACTTCTTTCTATTCTTGTACACCTTGAAGGCAAGGTTAATTAAATCCTGTTGTGGAGTTTGAGGGCCGGAATTTAATTTTTGGAGTTTTATTTAATGTCGGGAGCAGATTGGGTAATAAAATGTATATTGAGAATAAGACGGCCTTTTGACCTTTTAGGGTCTAGGGCTATAAAGCATCTCAGGGTTGCTGCCAAATGAGCCATGAACTGGGCTGGATTTTTATATTTGATGAAAAAGAGCCTAAACGCTATCTGATTTGGGATAAAGAAAAAGGAGCATTAACCTTGACTATGCCTTTAGCTCCAGCCACCTTTTTAAGAATAAATTGCTGGGCAGGTGGGGGAGGGCTAGTCACGGAACAAAACTGTAAGCGGGACCCGGTGTGAGGAGGGGAGGTGATAAAAGGATTATAGGGTGGAGAAGCAGAGGCTGAGGAAGAATTGGGACCTAGCTCGGCCTGGCGAGGAGGGGAGAGGTCAGATGGGTCTGTAGAAAAGGAAGATTAGAAAGACTCAGCGACGCTTGGGGTTGGGACTGAGGGGTCAGATGGGAGGGAAAGAAGGAAGATTTGGGATGAGTTGCACTGGGCACAGAGACTAGGAAGGGACTGATGTGTAAAAGAATGCCTGGACGTCGGGCACCTCAGACCATTTGCCTATTTTATGACAAGGATTATTTAGATCTTGTAGGATGGAAAAATTGAAAGGGCCATTTTCCGGCTATTTGGAACTACTGTCGAGTTTGTACTGGGGTCAGGCGGCATTGCAGAAGAAAATAAGGTGCTTAGATTTTAGGTCAGGTGAGAGTTGAAGAGGTTTTAGGTTCTTAAGAACACAGGCTAAGAGAGAAGAAGGAGGAATGGAAGGTGGAAGCTTGTCCATAGTGAAGGAGGCAAGCCCAGAGAAAAGAGTAGAGACACAGAGAAGGGGTGGGGGGTTCTTGCCCTCCAGAAAAGCAGAGAAGGGGTTGAGGCACGGAAATAAGGGATTGGGGCACAGAGATAAGAGGTCAGGGTATGGAAATAAGGGATTGGGGCGCAGAGATATACGTGCAAGTCACAGGGGATGTGATGGCTTGGCTTGGGCTCAGAGGCCTGACAATGGGGAGTTAGAGGATCCCACTGGAGTTGTTGGCCTGTGGGGAGTAGGGCAAGGAGGGGCTTGGGCTATCTTTCCTTTTTATTGTAGAGGTGAGGTTTCTAGGGTCTGATGTAAGGTAAAAAAAGTGGCTGTCTGCCTAACATACCATGTAGGGAAGAATGTCAACTTCCCCTGTGAAGGGTGATGAGGTCACAGGTGTGGGCATGAGGACATCTGCCCATGTAGTGTGATCTGGAGGGTAACAAAGTCTTGTTGAAAAATCATCCCCCTGTTGGCCTACCATAGTGCTAAAATTGCCCACACTTCTCATTCTTGTGGATTTATATACATTTTACAAAGCCCTTGTCAAAAAAATAATCAGGTTAACTGGGAGGTCACGTACAGGTAAATACCCTGATGAGGAATGGGAATATATAAACTCATGAACATCTAGGAAACATGGGCATGGGTTACTTGATAAAGCACTGTTACCTGTGTCTGACCCTAGGGAATGGAACACAGGTCTAGTCAGTTTTGGGAGGCTAATGTGTTGTCAGAAGGGGCATATGTGGAGATTCTGGGAAAGAGGAAGGGACATGAGGTTTTGGGGTTTTTAGAGAATGAGTAAAGGGGAAAAGCCCAAGAAAAGATGTCTAAATAGAAAGTGGGGCACTGATAACAATCTTTCCTAACTTCAGAATTTTTCCAACCTTTATTTTTTCTGTGGCTGTATGTATTTAAATAATTTAGGAGTGAACCAACAGCTCATCCTAAAGGGGAGACTTTAACTAATTACATATTAGAATATATTAGATTACCGAAATGCTTATCTCAGGCTTGTAACAGACATCCACTCAGAGTAGGGAACTCTATAGATTAACTGTCTATACTACTTAAATAAATGAGATAATTGATATATACATATATTCTTAAAATCACTCCACGATACCTACGTGGAGGTAAAAAGATGATGATCCTTTATATTTGTGGCCTACATGTTGGTCTGTCACACACTTACTTTCTGTGCAAAAAGGAAGACAGTGGGTGATTATATGTCTTGTGATGGTTAATTTTATGTGTCCGCTTGACTGGGCTTAGAGATGCTCCAACAGCTGGTAAAATATTATTTCTAAGTGTATGAGAGTCTCAGACACACTCAGAAGAAAAAGGATCATCTTTTTCTGTAGGTATTGTGGAGTGATTTTAAGGATATATATCAATTACCTCATTTATTTGGGTAGTATAGACAGTTAATTCATAGAGTTCACTACTCTGAATGGATGTCTGTTACAAGCCTGAGATAAGCACACACATCTCTTCTTCTTCTGAAAGAGATTAGCATTTGAATCAGTAAACTGGGTAAAGAAGACCACCCTCACCAATGTGGGCAGGTGTCATCCAACCCATTGAGGGCCCAAATAGAACAAAAAGGCAGAAGAAAGGTGAATTATATCTCTTGCCATTTGAGCTGGGGCATTTATCTCCTCCTGCCCTAGACACCAATGCTTCTGTTTCTGAAGCCTTCAGACTCAAAATTACACGTGCCCCTCCCCTGGTTGCAACTTGTGGTATTCTCCATTTCCATAATCCCATGAGCCAGTCCTTCAGAGTAAATCAGCCTTTCTCTCTCTCTCTCCCTCTTTCTCTCTCTCTGTTTGGTTCTGTTTCTCTGGAGAACATTGACTAATATACTTGTTAATTGGGGAATTAAGGAGACATTCACGATCTTCCCTTTGGCTGCATGAAGGTAGTAAAAAGGTTTGAGACCTTGTTCCAAAGAAGTGGTATGACATCCTATTATGTTTTTATTTTATTTTATTATTATTATACTTTAAGTTTTAGGGTACATGTGCACAACGTGCAGGTTTGTTACATATGTATACATGTGCCATGTTGGTGTGACATCTGATTATGTTTTAATTACCTTAACTATAAGGCCTGTTTTGTCAACAATGCATTCTACTGCCTTATTTCTCTAGGAACAATAAGCCTGCTTCTTAGGTTTGTTCTGGAAGTCCCTATTCCTCTGTTACCATTCTTCCTCCTGCAGTACTCTGTTTTTTGGTCAACTAAAGATGACATACTTATCACTGTATCAGCTGTGATAGGCTAAGCTGTGCTCTAATAATAAACATATGTTGACATTTCAATGCCTAGGACAAAAATGTTGTTTTTTATTTGTGGACACCTGATGTGGGTCTGCTGGGTTTCTCTTTTAAAAACAACGTGGTGAGTATGTGGCACAATCTCTGCCCTTGTCACTGATAAAGATGCTTAGGCCAGAAGTGGTACCAGGTAGAACTGAAAAAAGGGTGCAGGCCAAGATCAGACTGACCTGGGTCCATCCACGCATCAGCTCATTCTCTGAAAATGAAGATAACTTCGTAGGGTTGTGAGGAGAATTAATGATCTAACACTTATAAAGCTTCCAGTTCAGTGCTTGGCTCAGAGCAGATACTCAACAAATGTTCTTTCCCTTCACTTCCCATGTTATGTTACATACAGCGTTGTGATAATGGGAACAACATTATAACCCAACTTCTCTACGTATCCTGAATAGATCCTTTTTTGTGGGGAGGATAAGGGGTGGCGAGCTGCTAAAAGTGTCAGGCTAATTCCTTCAAGCCACTCGTTTGGTTTATCTCTAGACTTAACATTTACTAATATAAACAGGAGTATCTCTGACCATCAGAGTGCTAGCTAGAGAAATAAACATATTGCCTCTTTCTAATTAATCTAGCTACTCCTTAGAGCAACTTTAACAGGCTATGATACGCAGAGAGATGTAACATTCCAATTATTTTTCTATAATGCTATAATCCTTTTACAAGTGATTCCCTCTGATGTATAATCTCCTAAATCAGACACTAAAGAACAAATACCAGCTTCGATTTGACAAGCCTCTCCTTCTCACTGAAGCAGGGAGAAACAACCTACCAGAAGCCTTGATTCTTCAACAGCTGTGAAGTATTCCTTCCAGAAGGAAAATCTTTCCGCTGTTGAGTGCTGAGTACTCCAGTGCTTGATTTGTTTCCTGCAGGGGCCACCACTGATTATGGCATTTGAATTCAGCGGCTGTTTTCTTTCTGATGAGAATGAACAAGGCAGGAAGTGGGTGGGGTGGATGTGGGAGAAGGAGCAATGATGAGGGAGAAAAATACAAGATGGAAACGGAGGAGCTGTGAAAGTGAAAAGGGCAGAGAGGGGCGGAAGATACATGGCAAGTGAACAACCTCAAAAGCATCAGCTCACACAAAGGCACAAGACCAGACAGCCTGGCAGCGGAAACCAGCTAGAGATGAAAATGGAAATCCCGACTTTGAGTTTTGTGAGACTTGACAGTTGGTTTTGAGTCCTGGGTCTACCATTTTCTAGCTGTGTGCTTTTAACTGTCAAAATAACTATTGTGAGATTAAAAAAAAAATTGAAAGAAGCATGTGGAACTGAAGGCACTGTACAAATATGAGTCATTTTTAGCTATTTTATAGAAATGTAGTTAGATGCATATAGAGTTAGATTGAGAAACAGCAGGAGAGACAAAATTTATACTCATTTAGGAAAGTTTCTGACAATATATATTACACAGGACAAGTTTTGTGAAGAGTCTCAACTCACTGGGAGTATAAACAGGAAGCAATTTTGTTTTTCTCAACAACTGCAACCAGCTGTGCCCTGTCCAACATTTCTGCCTGGGAGCAAGACTTCTTGTGGCCTCGGTCTGATTTCCTAATTTCTCAGACCATTTGTGTTAACAAAGCAGTCTCCAAATAAGTTCTGTGAGGCTCAGTCCTGATTGTTTGAGAACTTCATGCTCATGCATAAATCAAAACCATTCTCCATTTCCAGCACCTTTCTCCTCAGTGCTTGGAGTTGGGTCAGGAGCATGAAGTCAGGAGCATGAGAGAGGAGGCAAGCTTCCTACTTATACAGGGATGTTAGTGTCTTCTCCTGGGCCCGTAAATACCATTAATCTAGTTGTTAGCCCATGGGGCAAGTGATTGCAGAGACATGCTCCCAAATTGCTCCACAGGCACTTTCTGAGGGAAGTCACATCTGGCTAAACCTCAGCTGAGACCTCCCAGGACAGTTATCTGCACAGGTGCCTGTCTACCTCAGGGCTGAACACAGCTGGCCCTTTGAGGACATTGCTACCCCCAACAGTAGATATAGTCTAAACTTAAAGTTGTGAGCTATATATATATTTTTTTCTTAGCCATGTCCTTAGTTGTCAAAACGAGGAAGACTGAGGAGGGGAACCTGATCTCTCTGAAGTTCAATATGTATATTGGTATGTAACTAAATAAGATGTGCATATTAAACTCTAGAGGGATCTAGCTATCATTCATTTTTATCTAAAGCCATTCACAGAAAATCTTGAAGGCTTTTCATAAATACAATGCATTTCAAATTTTTTCTTTGAAAAATGGTAAATATTTCCTTTCATTTTACAGAGAAGATCATTTTCATAATGCTATAACCCCTTTTGTAAATTTTTGAAACCATGGCAATCAAGTTGTACTGAAATTCCAGAGGTGGCCATGGTGGAGAATTCTACTTAGGACATGACATAAAATGCAAGAGAGAATTTGGTCTGCAAGTTGGAGGTTCCTTGTATCTGATGTAAAGAAACCGTAACCTTGATGAAATAGGAACATGTGGTTAATGTTTTTCTTAAGGGAATAATGACAACTTTTTAATATTTTCAAATTTATTGTACTGTAAGTTTACCCGTTCAGATTTGGGTTTTGTAAATGGAATACCTACCTGTAATGTTTCGTTGATTCTGTTCTTGGAAACACTTTTGTTGGGTCCATACAACCTTAGAATTGTTGTTTCCTTTAATGTAAACTTTATGGAACATTCAATGCCAAACTCAGCAGAACGTGTTTTCACAAGAAAACTGAATCTCATAGGTAGGATCTATTCATTGCTTCCCTTTGGCTCTGCAGACCTGAAACAACTGCTATGTTATTTTCTGATATTTAGGCCTAAGACCATTAGAAAGATTTCACTGAGGTATTCTTATTGACAACAGAATCCTGGGAAATGTAATGGAAACACAGTTGCCAATCACAGGGAAGGGCCTGTGGGGTTACCACTTTTTCTTGTTTGCTTGTTTTGTTGTTGTTGTTTTTTGAGGCAGAGTCTTGCTCTGTCGCCTAGGCTGGAGTGCAGTGGCGCAATCTTGCCTCACTCACTGCAACCTCCGCCTCCTGGGTTCAAGTGATTCTCCTGCCTCAGCCTCCAGAGTAGCTGGGATTACAGGCACCAGACAACACACCCAGGGAATTTTTGTATTTTTAGTAGAAATGGGTTTCACTATGTTGGCCAGGCTGGTCTCAAACTCCTGACTTCAAGTAATCCACCTGCCTTGGCCTCCCAAAGTGCTGAGATTATAGGTGCGAGCCACTGCGTCCAGCCTTTTCTTGTTTTTAAATGTGTGCAATAAACTCTTCTGCCAAGACAATTCCATTAGGAAGATTCTGCAGAGACATATACTCAGTAAATTAATTTAATCCCAATCATAGTTAGAAAATCTCACAGTTGGAAGAAACTTTGAAAACCATGTAGTCTAGTAACCTTCCCTGTGTTCAATTCTCCTTCCATTATCCTGAAAATATCTTTTAGCATCTGCTTGAACAGCCCCAGAGATGGAGCTTCTACCACCCCAGGAGGCAGCACATTCACAAATACTGAAAATGCATCCTTATGAGGAACCTAAATGTACCACTTTCGGATCTTGAATATAGTCATTTTTCTTTCCTTTAGAGATCTTCTCCATTTCAGTCATTTTTTCTCCTTTCATCACTTCCTCATCTGATGAAAGTTCGAGGCCACCACGATTTTGGCCATTCTGCTCATCTATAGCTACTTAAAGTGTCATTCCTAGATTGAAACCTGATATTCCAGGTATAGTCTGATTTAGCTCAGAATAGGGCAGAATCACATCTTTCATTCCTTAAAACCTCTAAGTTTTCGTTTACCCTTCTGTCTACCTTTTCCGGTTGCTGAGTCACATCTCCCTTGCACCTGTGCAGTTGAATTTATTTTGCGGTTGAATTTTAGATCCAAAGACAAGATTTTGCATTTGTAGACACTAAATTTCATATTCTTAATTCCTTTTAGAAACATCTTTCTATTCATTACATGAACTACTCAACCTGCATACTTTACATAATTTTTCTTCATAATTTTTGAGCTTTGAAAATATTTTTCTTTTCTCTTTAATTAAGAACAAAGTTTTAAATGAAGATTTCTCCTGGGAATTTGCAACCATTTCTAAAATTTGGTTCTATATGAGGATTGGTTTACATTCCTCCCTCCCCACCACCCACCAAGAGAGACTGTTTACAGGTTTGGAACAATTTTCAGATTTAAAAAATTGTCCCTAATATCACATATCCTTCCTTTTCATACTTCTAAACATATTCATTATTTTAATTCAAGAATTTAAACACTACTTGTCTGACGTCATCTTATGAACATTTTATACATGTTCTGAAAGTCTTTAAAAAATTTTTTCTTTTGGCTGGGTGTGGTGGCTCATGCCTGTAATCCCAGCACTTCAGGAGGCCGAGGGAGGCAGAACACCTGAGGTCAGGAGTTCGAGACCAGCCTGGCTGACATGGTGAAACCCCGTCTCTAATAAAAATACAAAAATTAGCTGGGCATGGTGCAGGCATCTGTAATCCCAGCTACTCGGGCAGCTGAGGGAGGAGAATCACTTGAACCTGGGCAGTGGAGGTTGCAGTGAGCTGAGATCGTGTCATTGCTCTCCAGCATGGGCAACAAGAGCGAAACTCTGTCTCAAAAAAAAAAAAAAAAAATTCTTCCTAGTTTAACTTTAGAATAGTTGTGACAATGTTTTGTATTATTTCCTCCATATCTCCTGTTTCACTATCTTCCAGAATGCTTACGAATTGGTGATTATGTCTCCTTGATCAATTTTCAGAGTTCTCTATATGTTTTTTAGCCCTTATTGCCTCAGTCAAGGAGGTGAACTCCTCTTTTCTCTGTCTCTTCTGTGCCTCTAATTCTAAAGATCTTCCTTTTGATGTTTCTATTGACTATAACTGGTTTCCTATCTTCTGTTTCTTTCTTTTACTGTCATCTTATTCTGAGTTCTTTTCTGAACACAGTCCTCTAAAGCTTCCCATCAGAAATTGACTAACCTTTTACTGTAGTGTCTGTGTTTCAGCCATATGCACCTTCTCTGTTGGCCCTTGCCTCAGACTTCCTGTGTCTTAGCAAAGAAATCACTAACAGTGCTATTCATGTCCTTCCTTCCTTCCTTCTCTTTGTTGTGCTGTTCATGAGTTTAATTTTTTTCTCTTAGAGTCCTTTAAAAAATCATTTTGCAGTGTAGCCGATGGTTAAGCCCCCACATTCAGTTCACTCCGCATCCCTATTGGAGACAGTCAGTGCTCACTGAGTACTTGTGGTCCTGGATAGTTCTCAAACTTCCTTGCAATTAGGATGGCCATGTGAGTCATTCTGGCCACAGAGGTGTCACTTCCAGGCTGAGAGCAGTTCAGTATCCATTGTGCCCTCCTTGTGCTCTCTTCTTTACCATCTGTGGCCGGCTGATCCTCCACTTGACCAAGAAGCCACAAGTTGGTAGAACCACAAGATGGGAGCTACCTTGACCTGTAAATTATAGTTAGAGGAGAATAGCCCAGTGCCTTTCAGGCTGTGCCTTTAGTGAGAAATGCACTCCTGTTATGTTAAGCCACTGAAGTATGGGGTTTATTTGTTACCTCAGCATAGACCAACCTACCTTGACTAACACAGCCATCATCTAACATCTTGATGCAGGTGATTCTAACTGTAATGAGTACACTGGGAGATGGCTTGAAGTTCATGGCACTCATGTTTACTTAAGTGTGAGGACCATGAATACAGGAGCTATTCATGAGCCACTGGGTTTGCATTAGTGGTGATCAGTTTCCCAGATATCTCAAATTTAAATGTTTTCTAGGCTCTTTAGAGGAATCATTTCCTTTTTCCTCTTATGCTTTCAGGAACTTGCTCTTTCAAAATGCAAGTACTGAAGCACTTTCTGTTCATAAGATCATCTCTGATGTTGGCTCAGCTACTGGTCTTTGAAAAACTCTAGAAAAGCTTCTTTGTTTTTCCAAGCCCATACCAAGGCCCCTATTGTTTCAGACTCTCTCCCGCTATCCCAGGAATGTCATTTTTTAGTTCAGAATGCTAGAGGCTTCCATTTAGGCATGTGGCCAAATGTGCCTGACAGCTGTCTTCACTAAATTGGGCTAAGTGAGCTGCCCAGAGAGGAATCGGACAGACTCTTGGCTTCAGGGAAATCCTGGGGCAGCTCACAACTTTGTTTCTCCACATGTCTGCAACAGAAGGTACATGGAATAGACAATCAAGTGCTGCCTTTTAGGTGATTTTGAACCATCTGGACCATGATCTAGGAGGGACAGGCTTTCATGATGTTTCACAAATGTATACTGTTCCTCCTTCCCTGTAATCAATGTCTTGCTGAGGCAAGTGAATACCCCCCAGAAGATGAAGAACCAGGGCTGTGGTTTGTTTCCAAATATAATTGCAGAGACATACAGTGGATACAGTTTTTTCATCTTTGGTAGCTCTACATCAGTCCAACCAGGCCATTGCACCTTCTGACTCTTGGGTCAGGCCTCCAGATCTGTTTCTAAAACCACCTAAAGTTAATAATTTATAGTAACTGTTATAAAACTTCTAGAGCTAATGGAAAGTTTCATCTCTCACTGCTTCTTAAGGAAGTAAACTAATGTTTTATCCTCCCCTATTAAGGTAGATACACAGTTCTGAAAATAGTACATTTCTGCTATTGGCATCAAGACTGGTCTCGTTTCTTAACATATAATGTTATTTTTTTAAGGTAGGGATTCAGCACCAGGGATGGCTTTCAGGAGCCTCTTCCCTTTGATCATTATAATAGAATAATTATCATATACACCTGAATGTTCTATTATTGGTTATAGAGAATGACACAACAGTGTTCCAATTATGCTGGCTGCATTACGAATAGAAAAAAGGTCACATTGAGGTAATTTAACATCGTTATTTTTGTAGTTATTTCTTCGTCATTAATGTTTCTAAAAATCCTCCTATTCAAAGCTAGCATTTATTGAACAAAATTGTTCTTTCTTGGGTTAGCTCATTGTTCACAAAGCCCACAAGGCTGGGAAACATTTAGTATCAACCCTCTCTGTGTTCATCAGTTAGGATTAGTTTTATTTCTTGGTAAAAGAGACTCAAACTAAATAAGTTAGAAACTTACTTCTCTCTGACATGAAAATGTGGAGGCAAAAAAGCAGGCCAAGGCTAGTGTGATGTTGTGAGCAAGCCAGGATTCTTCTAATATGTTGATCTACTTTTCTTGCCTTCTATTTCTAATGCCAATCAGTGACCCAAGATGGCCACACTGGCTTCAGCTGTCAGGTTTGCATTGCAGTCTACAGAAAGGAGGAAGGGCTATGACAAGGGGTGCATGCCAACTGATTTTTAAGGATGGCCCCTGGAGGTGCCACACATCATTGTGCTTAAAGTTCATCAGCTTCATCAGGCAGAACATAGGCATCTGGCCTCGTATAATTGCAAAGGAGGTTGGGGAACTTAGGTGTTTTTTGTTTATTTTTTTTTCTCTGGGCAGTCATGGATTGAGCTAAAAAACCCCAGGTTTTATTATTGTGGAAGATGGGAGAACATTTGTTAATAGTCATCCAGCAGCCTCAGTCTGTCTTCAAATCCCTGAATGAACCAGAGGGACATGGGTTGGAACTGTATCAAGAAACAATCTAAATGAGACCAATAGAGGATCATTTGGATTCTGCCCCAACTGCTGGCCTTCTGGGCAGTACATCTTGGCCCTCTGGGGAAAGATATTTCTTTCTTCCAGCCTTCATTTCCTATATAGCCCATTTGTGTTCTTTAAGACTTTAAAGCTTTGGATAAATGCAAATGTTCTCCTGGAATATTAATAGATTGAATTGACTAGCATGATGCAGTATAAGCACACAGATGCTGGAACCAGACAGAACCATGTTTAATTCTGGCTCTTTCCCTTATTAAATGAGTGACTATAAGAATGAATATGAATATCCTGGGCTTAGTTTTCTCCTCTGTAAAATGAGTTACAGGAATGCCTTACATGTTTTCTGTGTGTGTAGTAAATGATATAATATTTGCAAAGTGCGAAGTTGGTTATTAGAAATGATCCCTTCTTTGCCTTTCTCTACTAGCCATGTGTATAACAGCTCTAATTCAAGTCTTATATTATCAGAGCACTGGGCCCCAAGCAGATGTAACCGATGATGAGTAAGCTTTGATATTCTGGGGAAGAGAAGAAGCTTTCTGATAGGACTGGATGTATTACTGTGGCTTAAGGCCTGATCAGCATTAGGCAGGATTGGAACTCCCGACTACGTCCAGGAGCACATTTATTCTGATGTATTGCTGTGATGGTTTTAATCCAGTCATTTTAGCCTGGGGTATTTTGATGCAATCCAAAACACAAACCGTGGAATTTCACCTTTTGAAAGTTGTCAGTCAGCCTGCAAAAGCAGCATCCATCTGGAGTAAACTTCAGAGTGTGTTTGAATGACGAGGTGAGAGTCAAGAATGAGAGTGTGATTCAAGAGTGAAGTAGGGATCAGGGATAACTGTTGTATACTTTTTAAAAATAATAAAAACAGTGTTTTCACTTTTTATCATGGATGTTTTCAGTCACCAGTGCAACCTCATCAAATGCATCATGTCAAAATGTCCTGCTTAAAATGCAGTCTTAGCGCTGAATAAGCATAGCATATACTGCTTTGGAAAAAGACTTAGCCATTTAAGAGGGATGCAGTTTTCTAGAACATCAGGAAATCATCAGTGAAATTGGAGAGAAACACCAGGATGTAAAGATGCCTTCCTAGAAACCTGGGAGAATTGGCATGCTGCATTTGCTAATGCATTTCGGCATTTGTGTTCACTGCTACTGTTACTGTGCTTTTGAATTTGTGCAATGACGTGCTGTGATTTAGGGTGGTCTTGGCCTTGAGTAGTTTTTACCCCATAAAGGACAGTTGCTGAAGGATTGCTCCCTTCTCCCTGTTTTACTGCTACCATCTCAATGCTGTATGTGAGTGCAGTGAAGCAATGATGCGCTAACTGTGCCTTTCAGAGCTGTGTAAATCCTTTCGTTGATAAACTAGGAGCATGTGAACAAGATAAATGCCCTAGACTGAAGAAGCTACCCAGGATCCTGAAAGAACAGCATCTTGACGTATGTCATAATAGGCATGCAGAGGAATTCTGCTCAGATGAGTACTTTTCTAGACCTTAGAATTTTGTGTCATATTATCTTTCACTATCTAAAAGCCTTCTGTCTGGCAATACCTAAAAATTTAAGAGGAAAGCAAAAGAAAGAAAATCACATAAATGTGGCTATATATCTTATCTTTGTTATAATGCAATGGTGATAACTCTTTGTGTAAGCTTTGCTGACCCTAAATAGGGATTTAATGTGGTCAACATAAAAAGAAATATGGTATATTTCTAAAATTACTGATATATGACACTACACTTATGGGGCTACCACTGAGAAAGCAGTGTGAAGTGAGCATTTTTGAAAAGAAATAAGTTAAATTGTCACTCCTACCTTTGTGTGTTACAAACAGTTCTTGGATAAGAGAGATCAATTCCAGTGTTGTGTGTCATAATTATGAGGTATAAATAAAATATGGTAACAAATTCATGAGACTTTCATGCAGAAAAATAAAAATGACCTATTTTCTACTATAAATTGGGGTGCAGCCATCATGCAAGGCAAATAAATGTTAGGCCAAGACATAAAGCATGCACAATATATGGCCACAGTTTTCTAAGTTCAAATTTTTTGTGGAAGCTGACCTTAAACAAAACTGTGGATTAAACCTGTAACCCTGAAACTGACTGTATTAATTTATTGAATTTATAAATAAGCTCAAAATATATACTTTTTCTTCAACAGAAATAAATGCTGGTTTGTTTTTTCTTTTTCTGTTTTAACCACCAGGGAACCAGTTTGAACTAAACTTGAATTTAAATATATTCAAAATCCAAAGATATAAAACACCAAAAATAAGTCCTGGATCAAATAAAAATTCCATTTTTATCATCTCTTGAGAAGGGTAAACCATCAAAATATTCTCGTGAACAAATTTCATTATTAGATACCCAGGCAGAAGCAAATTGTGCAATCCCCACCCTTTCCTTTTTTAACCTTTTTAAAATATTTATAGGTGCTTTTCTTTTCATTTGCCTCTGAAACACCTTCCAGCATTTAGATTTTCATTTAATTGTCACACAGCCCATTTTGCATGGTAAATATTTGCTTATTTCTGACCGATTTCATATTTCTCTAATATTTGATTTCATCTAGGGCTTCCTTGTTGGTTTTTAATTGAAAGCTTCATCAAGTAAATACACTGTACTCTAGGGTGTAGATTTATCAATTCATAGAGGGCACAGCTTGCTTGTGCCCCAGGAAGCCATGTTTATTGATTGCCATGCTGAAGATTCAGACAGGAACTCTCACAGAGTGAAGGTGGAGGAAAATACAGAAGAAGAGAGAGATCTGGAAGTTGATAACGTGCCTCTTTTTATAAATGTTTGCGTGTGCCAGGAAAGTCAGGAAGCTTAGTGTTTTCAGTTTTTTGTTTTTTAAACATGATTCATGCCCAGTTTGGCTTTGATGGAAGAACCATTTACCATCTCTGAACAATTACCAGAGAAACTTGCTTAAAAAACAGTCACTGGGCCTGGCGCAGTGGCTCACGCCTGTAATCCCAGCACTTTGGGAGGCTGAGGTGGGCGGATCACCTGATGTCAGGAGTTCGAGACCAGCCTGGCCAACATGGTGAAACCCCATCTCTACTAAAAATGCAAAGATTAGCCGGGTGTGGTGGCACACCTGTAATGCCAGCTACTCTGGAGGCTGAGGCAGGAGAATTGCTTGAACCCAGGAGGCAGATGTTGCAGTGAGCTGAGATCGCACCATTGCACTCCAGCCAGGGTGACAGAGCAAGACTCCGTCTCAAAAAAAAAAACCAACAAAAAACAGTCACTGATTAACATTTCCACCAACTAAACAAAGAAACAAAAAGGCAACACCAAAAACACTCACTGGGCAATTGTTAGGACTGAGAGAATAACCACAGGAGAGATGCTTGCATATCTTCAAAAGAACTTCCCAAGCATTTAAACCTTATCAGAGCCTGCTCCGGTTATATTCTGGGTGAGCGTTACTCAGCATCCTCCTTCTCCCCAGGCTAACAGGCCTACATTTTTTACAGGCTACTCAAAGCTTACATTTATGTGCCTCAGGGTTTGGTATTTGGTGCTACATTATTTTTGTTTTATCTTCACCTCCAAAGCTTGGAACTGAATCATAAAATACTGCTGTTAAAACACAGTCATACACAGAAGAGGAAGGAGCCGGCTTGACAGTGTGCAGCAGGAATTCGGGTTGTCCTTTTGTTGGAGCTGGATATGACCACATGCACAAGATGGGGATTCACCCAAAGGGGTGAGGGACAGAATTTGAAGTCCACTTGGGATAAAGGCTGTGGGCATTTTCCAAACTCTGAGTGAAAGATGCCTAATGTATCTTCCAACTTCATTTTGTTTTTGCTGCTTTTACTTTTGTGTTTGGTGTGTATACCCCTAACGTATCGTGGGTATGATCAAGGACAACATCATGCTGACCCACCACTTTTTTCCCCTGGTTATGTCCATGGGAAGAATCAGAATTCTGGGCTGATATGACCGCAGGACTTACACTAGAGGTAAACTCTGATGGTCTTTTTAGAGAGAAATTTGTATTTTGTTATCTTCATGTTTCCCAGATGTCCACTTTCCTTCCTGCAGTATTGAGGTGGTATTGGAGTGACATATCTGCCTCTTCCAGTAACCTCTTCACTTAGCCCTTCTTTGATGATTCAATTGCTGAGATTGCTGAAAAGCTAACTTCTCTTGGACCTCATTACCTAGGCAGTGAGGCCAATGGATTGAAAAGACAGTGCTTACCTGTCCTTCATGCATCACCCGGAACCTCAGGCTTTCATTTAGGAGGGTGATGTTTCCATTCCCAGCTCACCATTAGTATTTTGTGTTTATAACCTTTGCCCTACCATAAGGGAGAGGAGGGAAGTAACTGGTCTTCGCAGGGTGCCTACTGCCCACATGCCGGCTGATGGCTACTGAGGGCTCACCACTACCGAGACCCTCTCAGGACTGACCTGCAGCATTTCCTAAACCACGAGGCTCACTGAAATCATCTGAGACAGAAGATAAAAATACAGATTTCTAGTATCAACTCCAGAGCTAATGAATCAGCACTTCATGAGGTAGAGTACATGATTCTGTCTTTTGAACAAGTCCTGCGATTAATCAAGTTTGAGAAACTTCTTTTGAGATTTTCCCCAATATCCTCCTCCACAGTTAAAACTGACCTTTTCTTTGTCATGTTCTTTTTCAGGTTGCTATTTAGGAAATAATCAATGATTCATTTTTGTTGAGGCTTTTGGTTTAATATATGACTGCTCAAAAAAAGGATATTTCTGTGTGTTATCAACAATCTTCTGGAGACAGTGTTAGAATTAAAAGAGGGATGCCTTTTCAGGCTCTGTGTTAGCGTGTGGAGCAGAGTGCATGTGGTAGACCTTGTGAAGCACTCTTACTCCTGGAGAACTCACAGAGGCCCTTGGAGTGTATTTCAGGGTGACAGTTTTTTCTGCCCATGCTACTGGACTTGGAAGGAGAGAGTAGATGAAATGTAAATTCGGACACATTTGGGAATCAGCAGTTCCTTCTTTCGAATAGATTGACATGGAGTAGAAGATATAGGTGACAGGCCAGGGGCCGGGTGACATTCATAAATTATCAGATCCTAAAATTCACATTCTAGCAGAATTATTTTAAAGAAGCTTAGCTCTCTTTGGGTGCATAATGTCTTATTCTTTCATCTTAAGCATTCATGTTTGATAAAAACGATTCCTTATGTAAATTCATTTATTGTAATTCAGTCCTTCCTAAACTCCCTTGATATAGAGCTATAAAGTGTTATTTTTCTTTTTCCTCTAGAGAAAGGTGCTAAAAATGCAATACTGCCTTATGGTATATAAATTTATCTAGAACTCTTGAACAAATTCTCCTGCCTTTTAGAAGCTCTGCCTTTCTATAACTTGGCTTTCACCTGCCTAACAAATTATTGTTCACTTTTGAAATACATATATATAATTCATATATAAAAATATAAATTATATAGAAATATAAATGCATGTAAATGCATGTAATTTATATATATAAATATTTATATATGAGCAAATATATAGATACATATACACACATATACATATATGTATATGTATGTGTGTGTGTGTATATATATATATATATATATATATATATATATATGGCTCATGAGAAATGAATTCAACCAAAGTTATCCAGTTGGTCTGTTTGCCTCATTCTGCTTTACTGAGCAGTCTGTCCTTCACTACCTTGATGCTTTCCAGCTTGTTTCATTCCATGTGGTGAATGCACTTTCAGAGTGGCCATCCCATCCTGGTTACCCCATAGTCATGCCAATCTAAGTTTATGTCACTGACTGACAGTGGTGCCAAGGATGACTGGTGTGAGAGGTGGTCAGTGACAGTGACTGTCTTGATATTGACCTCAAAATTACAGAGGTATATGGTTTACTTTTCCCTGGTAATTATAAGATAAAATTAACAGTAATATACCAGTTATGGTATATTAATCTATAAATATTTAATTTATAGATTGAGGGATAAATAAATGTCTCCTAGGGATTGGGAGAGAGTAAGAGAGAGGAGCTCTGGGTGCTGTGCCCCGCTGGAGATGAAAACGCAGATGGACCTAATCTGCATGCTAAGTAGTTCTCTCTGTTCCTGTTGCATGAACAATGCAATTCAGTGCTCTATTTTGTAGATGGTTTATGCCTGGCAAATAGAGCTGCTCAGCTTTGGAACCAGCAATGCTGCATCTTCTAGTGACATGCCTGCTGGAGATGGGCCTATTGAATTAGTAGTTGCTATGAGACAATAAATGACCAATTCAGTGTCAGGAAGCAAGCAGAGCAAGAGGGCTTTGTGTTCGCCCAGTTACTTCTAATCTGATTTGGGACCAACAGAGAAATGTTTTGGTGTCCCCAAATCTGATTTGGTTCCTCCAAACCCTATACTTAGAAATTCATTTCTTTGAGATAATATACTATACTTCTAGGAATCCTATGTTAAAAATGTAAAACTCTTCTTAGGGTATCAAGTTATTATTCTTAGCCACCCATAATAAAAGACGGTCAGTCACTAAATACTAACAGCATCTTGAGGACTGTGGCAAAGGAATGGAAAGTTTCAGGGCAAATAAGTGTAGGATGACCAGATATTTACTTTCTCCCAGGAAACCCTCATCACTCTTTCGGTACATTGGGCAGTAAGCTACAGTAGGCAGTGTGAATGCAGTTTCCTATTATCCAACCTAATGAGGAGATACTTAGAATGGAGTGCTGAAAGGCCCAGGCTCTGAACTGAACAATCTGCATGCATAGATTGTTCTCTTAGTTCTTGAGAACTCAGTGCTGTACTCTAATGCACTCTGGGAAGGAGTACCTGGGGAAGAACTTCCAGCCTTGCTGCTTGGATTCATGTTTCCTGTAATGCAACTTTATTCAGGAATTTTTATGCATGTCTGGATGTCATAGTAAATTACCATCTGAACACCCTTGTGAATTTGATTTAAATTTTAAAATATTTATACCTCTATTTTTTTTACATTGTGCATAGATATTTCCAGCATTGCTGCTTAAATCACAATTATTTTTTCAATAATAATCATTATTATTTTAAAGTAAAGCAGCAGGTTAGCCTAAGAGATTTACTTCCAGGAATTGCTGGTTTCTGAAGAAAACTATTTGTCCAACCATCCAAACATGGCCTCCAGGGATTGCTTTAGTAACTTATATATTTCTTCACTCTCTAGACTCTTTTCTGTTGAAGGAGGTGTGAGCCTGGCTCTTAGATATGTGGAGCAATGCAAGGCTGAGTTTTCCACTTATTCCTAACCCCAGATCTTTCAACTAAAGTCCTTGGGTTGATATATGCCTAGCCTTGGGTTGATATATTACTTCATGTTTTATAACTTGAGCCTTATAATCTATGTGAAAGGCAACCAAGGGTTTTTTCTTTATTTTATAAGCCTCACTTTCCATAGGAACAATGGACCTATTCCAGGGAGGGAAACAGACCATGGATGTGTGTGTGTGTGTGTGTGTGTGTGTGTGTGTAAAATCAATTCTATGCTCTACTATAAAAAAGGTGTAAGAGATGGGGAGGAGCAAACAGAGGCTACAAATAGAGTTAGTTTTGATTTATATCTCAGAATGGCGGAGACTCTAAAAACTGAAAATGCTTATATCCATAGTATACTCTAAGAAGCTATTTTCCAGGGAGGCCACTTTACCCTCACATAATGACTTCTCTCCAGAAGTCGATTTTACTGAAATTAACTCCTCCACAGCCCATATCTTAGCTTTACCAAACATAGCTATATGGAAGTCTACAAATGAAATTTAAAAATTTCAAAAAGCAGAAATTATAAAGTTAATATTATTATTTAAAATACATGGACATTTAAAATAAAAGAGAGCCCTGCCGATTAACCTAAAGCAAACAAACAAAAACAAAATCTTCCAAGTATCATATGATTTAAGGAGACATTAAAATGGCATTTATGAATTGCTTAATATCAAAGGGGTATAGAACCCTATATATAAAAGCCTGTGGGAATACAGCCTCCATCTGATCAGGAGTGGAGAATACTGGGGCCATGACTGCTCTCACCCCAGGTCACTTGTAGGGCAGAGGTTCTACACTTAGTGAGACAAGAGGAGAAGACCAGGGGCTACTGAACCACCCAACATCCAGAGTAGTGTTTCAGAGAGTTTACCCCAGAGAAGGTGCAGCCCAAAAGAATGAGAGACTTCAAAGCTCTTTCCCAAAGGAAGTGATTCAAGCCTAAGGGCATTCTAAAAAATGATAGCTCCACTTATTAAAGAAAAATAAGCTAAGCCATAGACCAGGTGGCTCACCACAGAGAAAAACAGAAAAGAGGGCCTACTTGTGAGCCTACTTGTGGTCAGAGAAATACCTCAAAGACTGGCCTCAAACATGATCCCTTCTCAAATTTTATTAAATCAAATTATAATGCTTAGGGAGTTGTCAAAAACAGTACAGCAATCAGCTGGTGTTTAGTGGAGCTTAACAGGCAGGATGTACCACCAAATGAAGCTGCAGCTTAATAGAGATATCAGGAAAAAGACAGTCAAAGAGACCCTGTCAAAACCCCTGTTATTTCACGGTGACTGTGTGCTCTCTGAGGAACAACACAAAATACTTCACATTTTTGAGAAAGAGACTTGACTAAATTAGCCTCCCTGAGTCACAAAACAAAATAAAAAAGAACAATAAAAACAAGCCCTGGAGGGGAAACAGAAAATCAATATATAGAGTTATTAACATATTTTACCTAAAATGTCTTGTTTTCAACAATTACAGAACATGCAATAAAACAGGAATATGTGACCCATACACAGGAAGAAAACAACAACAAAACAAGAGGCAATGGAAACAGCCTGTGAAGGGGACTAGTAGTCAGATTTAACAGACAAAAGCTTCAAAGTAGCATTATAAATACGTTAAAAGTACTAAAAGAGTACTTAAAGAAGTAGTAGAAGGTGTGAAGACAATGAATGTCTCAAAAAATAGAAAATATCAGTAAAGAGATAAGAACTATAAAAACAAATTAAAATTAGGCAGTGAAGAAGTATAATAACAAAAGTGAAAAATTTATTAGAGTGGCTCGACAACATTTGAGCTGGCAGAAGAATCAGAGAATTTAAGATAGACCCATTCAAAGAACAGAGAAAATAGAATGAAGAAAAATGAACAGAGCCTCAGAGAAATGTGAGACAACAATATGCACACCAGCATATATTTAGTGGGAGTATCTCAAGAAAGGACAAAAGGAAAAGGGGCAGAAAAACTAGCTGATGAAATAATGGATGAAAATTTCTCAAGTTTGCTGAAAAACGTTAATATACACATCCAAGAAGCTCAAAAACTTCAAGTAAGAGAAACACAAAGATATTCATACTAAGACATCTTACAGTAAAAAATGCTGAAAGCCAAAGACATAAAAAAAAGGTGAAAGTAGAAGGAGAGGCCGGGCACAGGGGCTCACACCTGTAATCCCAGAATTTTGGGAAGCTGGGGTGGGAGGATCACTTGAGGTCAGGAGTTTGAGACCAGTCTGGGGAAACATAGCAACATTTCATCTCCACAAAAATAAAAACAAAAAACAAAAATTAGCTGGGTATGGTGGCATGCACCTACAGTCCCAGCTATTTGGAAGGCTGAGGTGAGAGAATTGCTTGAGCCCAGTTCAAGGCTGCAGTGAGCTTTGATCTCACCACCACTCTAGCCTGAATGACAGAGTGAGATGCTGTCACAAAACAACACAAGATAAAATGAAACAAAAAACAAACAAAAAAAACTTGTCCTGTACAAGAGAGCTCCAATAAGATTAACAGTTTATTTATCATCAGAACAATGAAGGCCAGAAGTAGGATAACATATTCAAAGGGCAGAAAGGAAAAAAAACAAGTGTGAATCAATAATTCTATACCTAGCAAAGTTATCTTTCAAAATTAAAGATATAATAAAGATATTTCAGATAAACAAAAACTGAGAGAATTTTTTTGCTAGCAGACCCACATTACAAGAAATACTAAAGAAAAATTTAAGTCTAAGTAAGCACAGATGTAAATTTGAATCTACATTTTAAAAAAGCAAGCACTGGTACTTGTAACTATTTAGTTATAAAAGTCAGTATAATACATATTTCTTTGTTTTTCTTTTGACAGATTTAGAAAATATTTGTGTAAAACAATATAATTGTATTGTTGAGCCACAACGTATAGAAATGTAGTATATTTGACAATAACAACAGAAAGGGGGTGAGTAGGAACACTGAATTAAGACAATGACTCCAATACAAACCCATACAAACTGTCAGGCCTCTGAGCCCAAGCTAAGCCATCATATCCCTTGTGACCTGCATGTATTCATCTAGATGGCCTGAAGCAAGTGAAGAATCACAAAAGAAGGGAAAATGGCCAGTTCCTGCCTTAACTGATGACATTACCTTGTGAAATTCCTTCTCCTGGCTCATCCTGGCTCAAAAGCTCCTCCACGGAGCACCCTGTGACCCTCACCCCTGCCCGCAAGAGAACAACCCCCTTTGACTGTAATTTTCCACTACCCACCCAAATCCTATAAAACAGCCCCACCCCGTCTCCCTTCGCTGACTCTCTTTTTGGACTCAGCCCACCTGCACCCAGGTGATTAAAAAGCTTTATTCCTCAAACAAAGCCTGTTTGGTGGTCTCTTCACACAGACATGCATGAAACAAACAAATTTAAAAAGTGAGAAATGGTAAGTAATATTTTTAAAGACACAATAAAGAGGGAGAAAAGGCAAATATAACAAACTATAGATAAATATTTGCTCTCCTTTTTTTCCTCAGCTTCTTCAAGACATAAATTCATAAAAGGTAATGATTATAGCAATGCATTGTTGGGCTTGTAACATAGATTTAATATATATAATAACAATAGCACAAAAATGATAAGAGGAAATATAGCTATAGAAGAGTGACATTTTTATATCTCACCAAAATTAAGCTGGTGTAAGTCTAAAGTAGATTCTGGTAAGCTAAAATGTATATGACAAGCTCTGGAGCAACCATTATAAAAATGACTAAAAAATAGTAAAAAAAATTTAAGAAATCAAAACATTCCACCAGAATATCCATTTAATAAAAAAGGATTTAATAAAGGAGAAATGGAAGAACAAAAAAGACATAAGACACATAGATAACAAAAAGTAAAATGGCAGATATAAATCTAATCATATCAATAATATTAAATGTGAAAAAATTAAACAACATGGTAAATATACAGAGATGTCGGACTGGATAAATAAACATAATTCAACTATCTGCTATTTACAGGAGAAACTTTATATTCAAATATACAAATGGATTGAAAGCAAACAGATGGTAAAATATATACCATGTAAGCAGTAACTATAAGAAAACTGGAGTGGCTATACTAATATCAAAGAGAAATCAACATTTCAACAATAATAGTTACAGACTTCACTACTCCATTTTCAGTAACTGGTAGAACACCTAAAGAAAAGATCAACAAAGCCAGGCGCAGTGGCTCACACCTGTAATCCCAGCACGTTGGGAGGCTGAGGTGGGCGGATCACCTGATGTTAGGAGTTCAAGACCAGCTTGACCAACATGGTGAAACCCTGTCTCTACTAGAAATACAAAAATTAGCTGGGCATTGTGGCGTGTGCCTGTAATTCCAGCTACTTGGGAGGCTGAGGCAGGAAAATCACTTGAACCCGGGAGGCAGAGGTTGCAGTGAGCCGAGATCACGCCATTGCACTCCAGCCTAGGTGACTGAGACTGCATCTCATAAAAAAAAAAAAAAAAAGAAAAGGAGAAAAGGTCAACAAGAAAATGAATGCAATAACCATGTGTGCCCTCCAAAATTCAGATGTAAATACTTAATGGCCAGTGTGATGTTATTAAGAGGTGGGGCCTTTAAGAAGTGATTAGGTTATGAGAGCTCCTTTACTTGTGAATGAAATTAAGGGCCTTATGAAAGAAGCTTCACACAGCCTTCAGCCCTCTTGCAATTTCCATTTCCCACCATGTGACGATAGAGTGTTTTACCCCTTTGAAGGATGAAGCATTCAAGGCAGCATCTTGAAAGCACAGACTAGACAACAAACCTAACACTACCTTAATCTTGATCTTAGACTTTCCAGCCTCCAGAGCTGTGAGAAATAAATTTCCATCTTTATAAATTACCCAGTTTCAGGTATGTTGTTATAGCAGCACAAAAAGACTAAGACAGAGGACTTATAAAACATTATAAACCAGCTATACTTGACATTTATTGAACACTCCACCCAACAAAAGCAGAATACACATTTTTCTTAAAAAGATATCCTGGAACATTCTCCAACAGAACTGTTACAAATTTCTTTTTTTCTATCCCTGAAAGGTTTTTCCTGCATGCTCTGCTTAGTCCCAGCAAGAAAAGAAGATAGTTGGTGCAACTTAGAGTTGGATTTAGATCCTGAGCCAAACATTATTGACTGTGTGTGTTGCACAAGTGACAACCTCTCATCTTCTTTCTCTGCACGGACAAAGTGGGGTTAATCACACATGCAAACATTGAACATAATACCTATAAAGTTTTTAGCAAAACACTTGACACATAGTAGATATCCAATAAAAAATGGCAGTATATTGCATGTTTTTTGTACTCCTTATGGTATCAGTTAGAATGAGTATTTTTGTCAGGAATGTTGCCGTTTTCTCTACTTCCTGAAGGGCAGGAAACTTTTCCAGCTCTTGGGCATGTGATGTTTCATTTATTTCTGACTGAGTACAGGGAGATCCTCTGAGAACTGTGCTCCAGGCAGTACCGCCAGGGTCGTTCTCTGCCTTCTGCATGAGACAAGCATTCCCTGCAGCGTGCCCCATTTGCCGGTCTTAGCTAGAGGCCCAATAGCTGTAGTCCTTGTTTGGCCCAAGAACACCAGGTGGTAGCTGTGGCCCGTCATCTGCTGCCCACTACCCAGACACAGCCAGCTTTGGGCCGCTGAGGTGAGCAGCTGGACAGCTACTTCTAGTGCAACTGGGTCAGCTCCTTGTCTGTCTCTCCACCTGTCCTTCCTCCCTGCCTGTATCATGTCCAAGCTCCAAATAGCGACACTGATCATCCTGAGTCAGAAAACACACCTGTCCACAGGGTAGGTTTTTTGGGGGGTACCCTAGAAATTGTCCCTTTGTGATTATGAGGCGGCAGAATGTGCATATTTGAAAACGTTGCTCTTTTAAACTAGTTTCTCCTCTAGTTGTACAAACTCTGCTGCTTCTATCATGGTATATGTTCATAGAAAATTTGTTTGAGGAGTTCACACATGGGCAATAAATTATTTGATTTTACTCTCTCTGTAGCTATGGGTATCCAGAAATTTGAGGGTAATCTGGCAAGAGAGTAAGAAGAAGCCCCTCACTCAGAAAAGATTAAGAATTAGAATGACAGAAAATGGAGAGAATTCTGTTGATTAACCATTAATTGCTTCAGGACTCATTAGAAAACATGTTTGCACATAGATCCTGTCTGGATACATTGAAATGAGTTTGGTGTTTCCTTTCTGTGACTTGAACTTAACCTAAGCAAAGTAAGAGAATGGAATCCTTTGAAAAATGTTATAAAATACATTGTTTATTCTGATATTGTTTTTATATTGTTTTTCTCTCAGTAGACTGTGAGCTATTCAAGGTCAGAAACTACCCTTCATCTGTGTCCTTGGATAGTCATTCATGCAAATGTAAAGCCTCATTTTTTCCTGGGCTATTAGGAAGTTCTAATGAAAGCATTTTGCTTTGCTAAAACTAAGCCAAAAACCGTTTTTCTTTTTTCAATGGATGTGATGATGATATGCGGGCCTTCCTGCTTTATTGAATCTGATCTAGTGAAACTGACTGTGAAAGCCGTCAGAGCTATTATTCTAAACCTCACGTCTCCATGTTCAGGGCTCAGGAGGGAGCTGGGGCAGGTGTAAGCAGGACTGGAAAAGAGAAGGCTTGAGCAGTTCCTCTGCCGTCCATGCCCAAGGCTACTTTCAATATTTCATCATGACACGCTGTCTCACAGAGCTCAGACAAAGCCTTGGTATTCTTCCTGAGGGGATGCTCCCGGCAGCCGCTACCTGCTGATGGGAAATAGCAGTTGAGATGAAGTCCTTCTGCTAGCTTTGGTGCGTTGAGCCACAGATGTCCTCTAAATCTCCCTTGTTACTAACTTCTTAATATCTGTGTACATTTCTGAGATTAACTCCTTTTGCCTTAAAAAGTAGGGAACTTCCCAAATCTGAGCAGTCAGCAGGTTCTATTTAATATACATTTACCTTAGTGTTACTACTGATTTAAGTGAAAATTGTTCAATTATTTTACTTTGCATCAGTTGAGCTCAATAATCCTGACTCTTGAAATAGACACAATTTATTTTTTCTTCTAATCAGGACCTCCACTCAAAAATATGCCAGACTTGCCTATCTCTAGGAAATACTGCTTCTTTGCTTGAAAAAAACCCCTGTTCCTTTCCCCCAACTATGTAGATAATCCCTGACTTATGATGGTTTGACTTAATGATTTTTTGACTAGATGATGGTGCCACAGTGATACACATTCAGTAGAGACTGTACTTCGAGTACTCATACAACCATTCTGTTTTTTTTTTCACTTTCAGTACAGTATTTAATAAATTACATGATATATTCAGACTTTATTAGGAAAGGGGCGTTATATTAGATGATTTTGCCAAACTACAGGCTAATGTCAGTGTTCTGAGCACTTTCAATACAGGCTAAGCTAAGCTATGATGTTTGGTATGTTAGGTGTATTAAATACGTTTTGACTTAGGATATTTCCAACTTCTGATGAGTGTATTGGGAAGTAATTCCATTATGAGTTGAGGAGTTACATGTTCTACACAGCCTAGAAAGTGCAGGTCCCACTCTCCTTCATCGATTCCTCTCATTATCACAGCGCTTGTGGTTCCCAGTCCTTTCTGAAGGAAACCTATAGGACTATGCTTAGTTGACTTCTTTGAGGAAAAAAACCTGTAGTTTTTTTTTAATCTGTATCTCCAGTCATGCTGGGGATGGTACTTGGCATGCAGTGGGCTCCTGATAAATTCCTATGGAGTGACTGAACATGTATAGCTATTTACATTTTATTGTGTTACTTTCACATACATTTCCCTATTATATCCTCAAAATGTCCTTGTAAGGCAAGTATTTTTCCAGAAGAGGACTCAAAGGGATAGCGTAACTGTCCTGAAGATGCACAGCAAATAAGAGACAGAACTTATTCTTCTAACCCTAAACTATCATCCCCCCTACTCCCCACCCATATCATAGTGCTTCTTGATTATGAGCTGTTATGTATCATTTGCTGCAATAGTCTGAGTTCACTTTGTCTGTATAAGTATATTATAAACTCCTCAAGGGTAAGGTAAATATTTTCCTTTATTGCTTTCTGTACCCCTTCTTTCATTATTGTAATAGATTGGCAATTCCAAAAGCATGTATTCTGTATTGTCTGATCATTGGCTATCACAAATCACTGTGAGATTAATTTTTTTAGCCCTGCTTTGCCAAAAAACTGATTTGTCTAATGAGGTCATTAAAAAAGCATGAAATATATTCAAAAGACTCTGGAATTTTATGCTGTGATGGCAATATTTGAGTTGCCTGAGCACGTATTAAAAACCATTAAAGAAGCTGGTGTGCTTATTAAATCTTACAAAGAAGTTTTCTTTAGTCATTATAATTGAAAAGACTTCAGTATCCACTTGTCTGCCAAGAATCACAGATGATCTAGTGGGACAGAGTCTAATAATAAATCCTGGCACTTGGAGACAGGTCCTGGTTCTGTGAAAGTTTCTTGTCTCCTTTTCTGAATAGGAATTTTCCCAGCATAGAAATAATGGTTGGGTAAACCTGGTATGTCCCCTTTAACTTATCGCCACTCACTAATACATGCATATTCCTAAAGTATTAGGGGCCTTCTGAAATTACACGGTCTGAAATTACATTGTCATTTAGCAGGAGCTGAAGGCAAAAACCATCCAACAGTTAGGTCTTATAAAATCTTAGGTTCAGCCAAAACATTACTACCTATAATGATACCTCTTTTGATTTAATTTTTTCTTCTTTGGAGAGAGCTAAATAAGCTTATTCAAATCTATAATCAATTTATTTGAAAGCAATTCAGGGAGGTGACCTCCTGGGCTCAACCTTCCCACCTCAGCCTCCCAAGTAGCTGAGACTACAGGATTGCCACCATGCCCAGCTAATTTTTATTTTTATAGAGACAGGGTCTCATTGTGTTGCCCAGGCTGGTCTCTTACTCCTGAGCTCAAATGATCCTCTCACCTTGGTTCTGGGATTACAGGAACGAGCCACCATTTTTGGCCACACAGGTTTTTAAGGTAAATTCTTCAAGAGATTAAACTACAGGTCTATGTTTAGAGGAGGTAGAGATTACAGCCAGCTTAGACAATCAGACATTGTGGGAAATCAGGCTTTGTGGAGAAGGTAGAATTAGGAATGAATCTGAAATGTGGAACTGAATTTCAAATGGTGAGAAAGAGTACACCATGAATTAGGGAACGTTGAAAATCCAGTTTACCAAAATCTCTGGGTATGAGCAGAGAAATAGTAAGAAATAAAATTGGAAATGTAGATAAAGTCATGACCAATGAGTTAAAAACTCTTTATGTCAGCTGTGGAATCTTCTACTGGAAGATTTTTAACCAAGGTGTTTCCAGCTGTTAGGAGTCTGTGTGAGATTGTAGAAGCTGCTCAAAGAGGGCAATCAGGAACTTATGCCTCAAACTGGCAATATGACCGTATTGACTTTAAATACCAAAAGACAGCTTTCATGTCCAGCAAGCAGTCGACTTTTGATTCTGTGCTGAGTATTTTTTGTTGGCTCCTAAAACCCAACTCTTCCCCTCTCTAATCTGCTTTGGGCCCCAAGAACTGGCTTGGCCTGTAGTCAAGAGGTTTGCTTCTCTTTTGTTTCTGTTCTGGCCAGTGGGAGGTGCTGGCTGGAGCTCTATGTCAGCGAGCTAGCCCTTATTCACCAGTCCCTTCCCCTGTGCCATGGCTGGCACAGGTGTTGGCGGTCGCTGGGTTCCTTCAGATGTAGGACTTATGGGATTCTGGTCACCTCTCCCTCTTTGCCCGTTCAGGTCTAGGGGTGTATCCTTGGGGATGCTTCACCTCCCTTCTTTTTCCCTTAGCTCTGTCCTTCTTTAAACTCTCCTTGGTCCCTGTTATGAGTGTGCTGTCTGTTTTCTGAGGGGAACTTTATTAGCTTTTCATGTATTTTGGTTTCAACAGTGACTAAATTGTGGTAGTTTTCTAGTTGTCCTCAAAATGGTAAACTAGAACTTCAGATAGGACTTCAGTGTAGAGGAATTCAGGTTGTAGACAGGTCTAACCAATGCAGAGGGGGGGTGGGGACTCGCTCCCTATAGCCTTCAAGCTGGGTTTCTATTAACACATAACTAATTTTTCTTAGAGGGGAATCATTTGCAACTAGATAACAAAGTTTTTTATGTATAGTTCACTAACATTAACCTGTAAAAACAGCTTTGTTGGCAGAAATCTTCATTGTAAGAAAGTTTATTATATATAACCCATTTTCACCAATTTACCACAAAGTTGAGTCTGCCCTGGAAAAGTCAAGTTGGACTTGGAGATGTATAGTGCACATACCATGCACATACCGTTCTCTTACACTGGGAAATTCAGGGCAGACTGGCCAGGACAAACAGGAACCCTCAGGATAGGTTCATGTGGAATTTATAGAGGAGTCTGTTTTCATTGTCACCTCTAATTTTTCAAACCTGGAGAAACACTTTTCCTTTATGTATTATTTAACTTATATCTTCCTACCTGCATGGGCAGAGTAGAACATTTCCACTTGAGACTTAAATTTATTTTGTCTTTCCGCTCTCTCCTGTTTCTCTAAGTCTTGCTCTTTAAGTTCCAACTAAAAGCTCTTTTCTCATCTTTAAGGTGGAGCTGAATTTTCACCTCTTTTCTGTAACCTTCTTTTCTATGTCTGAGGACAAGAAATGTGTGTTTTGGAGGCCTCCCATCACTTTAAGGGGAGAGGACCTTCAGCTGTTACTTCTCGACTGGTGAAATGATACCAAAGCAATTTCTTGACTAGAAATATTTTGTAGATGAGAACTTACTGTGCATTGCGTAACTCAATAAAAAAATTGCAAGTAAAATTTTTTAAATAAGAACTGGAAATATTTCTGTTTAGATTTCGGTATATCATTTCCTAGCTAGCTCTTGCTCATCCTTCAGAACTCATCTTGAGAGCAAGCCTGGCCTTTCTGGGCATCACACCCACCCCCAGCTGAACCCAGTTTTGATATTCCTTCTCAGCATCCTTAGACTTCCTTGGTCACAAGCCTTTCATATTGTGAATTGCCCTTAATTAGCTCCCATTTCTCTCCCTTTGAGTTGTGAACCCTTTGAAGGCAGGGACCATCATGTTCTAACCTTGCATGTTCAATGCCGAACACAGGGCCTGACACACATGGTTAAAAGCAGGAATGAAAATGGAAATCATCATATTTGTTTCTCTATTTCAGGATTTGAGCTTCAGTGCACACAGGAATAGCTGGGGGAGTTCACAAAACAAAATGCAGATTTCTGTATTTTTTCCTTTTGCGTTTACTGTCCCAGGAGATTTAGACTCATCAAGACTGGGGTCATGCCCAAGAATGTCAATATTTGAAAATATACACTATGCATTGTGGCAGAGGTAAAGGGTAAGAGTCATTTACCTAATTTCCCCTAGAAGCAGGAAGGATAGCGATGAATTTTGCTTCTGAATTCATAGACAACTGCAGTGAACTTGAGGCTTCAGGGCTTTGCCTCACTCTGGTTATGAGTCAGTATCTGGGGATCTAGAGAAGGTTTTACCCTTCTCAATTTGAAAGCAATCATTTTATGAAGACTTGAGGGCAAGTTGGTTGAATGGTTTTGTGTTCAAACACATTGAAAAAACTATGGTAAAAATTTAAAAATATGTGTAAAAATTTAAATTGCTTAAAATATTACACAGGATAGCGAAAGTTTTCAGGTTGAAATCCTCCATTTTTCTGGGCAAAGATTAAATCACCCATATAACTGATTGCTTTCAGTAAATTCTTGCCTGTATAAGGAATTTGCTTCTGGAAGTACCCTGTATCCCTGCATTATTAATTTTTTCACCTTCTGCTGGATCATTTCCAAAAGCAAAGATACTAAAATATCTTACATCTCTTTTTTAAAAAGTTATAGTCTCCCCATTACTCTCCAGCTAATACCCTATTTTTCTGCTTCCATTTATAGCTAAACTATGATAGAAATTTGAACAGTATCTCCGTGTTCATGCCCTGGGAGTTAGGACCGATAGGGACAGATTTAGTGTCTGAGCCGTGCATAAAAATCCTGGATTCTGGAAAAAACTCAAAGAGGGGATGTGAGTATGATTTACATAAGATAGCAGAGCAGCAGTTCAAAATTACAGATTGGACATACACAGTGGCCTGGAAGTGAAAAAAGGAGAATGGCCTTGCATAGCAAAGAGGGGATGGGAAGCAAGGAGGTGACACAGTAAGCCTGAACTTTTTTCTAACAGCTTGCCGATGTAGAGAAGGAAAGAGATAAAGTCATATTTAGAGAGCCTGGGAGATCAACTTGAAAAATATAGGGCATTATTTAGCTTGGATAAAGTTTGGACAATTGGGCCTTTTGGAGGAAAAGAATGACGTTACTTAATTAAAGTTAGCTGATTTGACTGTGTGAACTACTTTCTAGTCTTTCAATCATCAGATTGATTTTCTGATTCCACTGCCTAGGAGTTGGAGGTGGGATCACATACATCACAGAGAGTTTCTTTTCTTTTGTTACCAGAATCACATATAGTACCACTAAGTATCCTGACAATGTCAAGTTCAAATGGATCACTGTGTAAGGTATTGAATTGGCTGGCAAACTATCATGGTTGATTAAGGGGCATAAAAATAGGTAACCACTAAATTTTTATTTTATGCAATGCATTCTCCTAGTATTGTGACCACAGTACAAGAAATCTCACCATGAGAGCTGATCTAACAATCAAGAATGCCGATCTTGGCATATTGAATAATTGCGTTGTCTTAGATTTGGAAGTCTCTTTAGTCTAATTTGTGATCTAATTTAGAAATCTATTACGTCATCACCATATAGCCTTAGTTTGTGCTTACCTATGGGCACTTACTCATTCCCAATCTATTTTCTTCCATGAGGGGAACTAATTGTCATTTGAGTTAACCAGAACAGCTTGCTGTTACTTAACAAAGATGAAGGCTCTCAGAGAATAGGTATCGAGGAAATGGGTATGAGAATAAAAAATGATTTCTAGAATGCTGCCCAGGAAGAATCTACTTAAGTGAGGCATAAGAGTGAAAGCGGAGGATAAAGGGTTTGACTTTATTGGTTAGAGTATCATTGAAGGAACACAAAAAACATATTGTGGGGTTTTTTTTTTCATCATTTTCCCCCACTCTGGCTGTGGGTAAAAGAGTCCCATGGCTCCAGGCCTAACAGAATGCTTGGCACATAGTTGGCACTCAACAAACATTTCTTGACCAACAAATATCACTTAACAATGTGCCTGCTATTTAAAAACGTATGCTTTAGAGTAAAAAAGCCCTGGGTTTAATTGCCGGCTTTGCCATTAACTCACTGTTCCTCCTACCCCACTAACTCTAATGATCTTTTTTGTGAAATGGATTTATTGATCATATGTATCTAATAGAGTCTATGCAAATATATACAAATACACATATGTACACTTGTAGGCATCTCTATCTCCATTTCCTTCTCTATCTCTATAAAGAAAGATACAACTATGCTTAAGGAGTACTTACATGACAGGCACTATTCTAAGTATTTCCCATAAATTAAGTAATTTAATCTTCACAACAGGTCTACATGTAAGATAATTTCACACGTGAAGAAACAGGCACAGAGAGGTTAAGTAACTTGCTCAGCTAATGAGTGGCAAGCCGGAATTTGAAGCCAAGCAGATTAGTTCTTGAGTCCTTACTCTCAACTACTATATCACCTTTCCAAGGTAATGCATATAAAAATGTATAATACTTGGCTAGCACAATTTTTCCTTTTTTCTACTGTGACTATTATTTCAACCTCAAGTTAAATTCTTGTTATGGCTTATGAGATCCTCAGAAAATGGAATGAAACAAGACATCCTAAATTGAAAGGCTGGGGTAGACAGACCCCCATCTCAGAGGACACGAATGGTAGCATGTTTTGGTAGTAACTGCTGCTTCTCCAGCATAGCTTTGAGTTTTATCAAATGTAATTATGTAGCACACCCCTTAGGGAGAAGCCAATTTTCTTGGGTGCTCAGTACAGCATCCAGGGTAGTGCATATACTTGACAGTTTACTTCCAAAGTGATTATCACACTTATGTTAATCTATCAGTTACAAATGACCCCCAAGGATTCACAGAGACTGAACAATGCAGTGCAAGATCAATATCATATTTCACTTTGGCGGCAGTGGATGTCTGGGATAGCTGAGTAGGATGAGAGTGAAATGAGCTATTGGATTATTGAGCGAGTCTCCTCTGGAGTCATCCTAGGATTCATCAGATATTAAATAGGAGCTGAATTTTTTGTTGACCATAGATCTAGAATGAGATAAAAAGTCTTTTATTTGATAGCTGATAAAGTATAACTTATGGAGCATGATGTAATTAATGAGAAGTTTTCTTGGTTTTAAAGAAAAGAAAAGCTTCTATATTGTGGTAGTAATTGATTATATGTTTATAACTCTCTCTGAGTTTCCACACTTTTAAAAATGTATTATATTTCTCCTCTAGCATGTGTATTCTTACTCCTTATTCTTCTCAGTACTTTTGGAGGAAAAAAATAGCTTGCCTAGATAATTTCTCTTCCCGTTTTGCTCCTAGCATTAGATTACAAAGGTTAGTTATTTAACAAGTATTTGTATTTTGCTTTCTCTGTGCCAGGCTCTATGGTAGGCAGAGTTGATATGAGGCACATTCCCTATCATTAAAGAACTTGCAGTGAAACAAAAACTACTGGGTATCCTGGAGCCAATTCTACTGTCTAGAATGACTGATGCTTCAAAAGGAAGTGAGAGCTAGGTGTGGTGGCTCACTTTATGAAGCCAAGGTAGGCGGATCACCTGAGGTCAGGAGTTTGAGACCAGCCTGGCCAACATAGAGAAACGCCGTCTCTACTAAAAATATAAAAAATTAGCCGAGTGTGATGGCATGCACCTGTAGTCCCAGCTACTTGGGAGGCTGAGGCACGAGAATCGCTTGAACCCAGGAGGCAGAGGTTGTGGTGAGCCGAAATTGCGTCACTGCACTCCAGCCTGGGTGACACAGCAAGACTCTTAAAAGGAAGGGGAAAGAGTGTGAGAGGTGAAATGGCTAAAATTTAAAAATCCTAAGTGTATTAGGGTTCTCTAGAGGGACAGAATAGGATAGATGTATATATGAAGGAGAGTTTAAGCAGTATTGGCTCACATTATCACAAGGTGAAGTCCCACAATAGGCCATTTGCAAGCCAAGGAGCAAGGAGGCCAGTCCAAGTCCCAAAACCTCAAAAGTGAGGAAGCCAGCAGTGCAGCCTTCAGTCTGTGGTCGAAAGTCCAAGAGCCCCTGGCAAATCACTGTTGTAAGTTCAAGAGTCCAAAAGTTGAAGAACTTGGAGTCTGATGTTTGGGGGCAGGATGTACCCAGCATGGGAGAAAGACAAAGGCCGGAAGACTCAGCAAGTCAAGTCCTTCCAACTTGCACCTGCTTTTACTTTAGCCATGCTGGCCGCTGATTAGATGGTGCCCACCCAGATTGAGGGTGGGTCTGCCTCTTCCAGTCCACTGACTCAAATGTTAATCTCCTTTGGCAACACCCTCACAGACACACCCAGGAACAACACTTTGCATCTTTCAATTCAATCAAGTTCACACTCAGTATTAACCATCACAGTAAGGAAGATGTGCAGAAGAGGCACTAGCTCATAAGGAATCTGGCCCCTGTGTTGTGTGTGTGTGCGTGTGCGTGTGCGTGTGTGTGTGTGTGTGTGTGTGTGTGTACTCGTGCGTATGTGGTATAGGGGATGGGTCTGAGAAGTTCTTTTATTCCATCAAAACACTTGAGAACTGACTCAGGAGCAAATGTTGGCAGAAGCAGATAATTCTTTATCAGTCAGGATAGGATACATCACACAGTGGTGACAGACAACTCTCAGATCTTAGTGATTTATTACAGCTAAAGGCTTTTTATTGCTCATATTAGCTGTCCATTTTGGGTTGGCTGAGGCTTCTGCTTCAACATTTCCTGACTTTTGGATCCATGCTGACAGAGGAGCCAACATCTTAAATGCTGCCAGTTGTTACATCAGAGGGAAAAGAGAATGAGTTTCTTGCACTGGCTGTTAAATGCTCACAATTTATTGGCCAGAACTAGTAATGCTGCTTTGAAGAACCAGAAATGGACTGGAAGTATAATATCACCATGTGCTATGAAGATAGAGAGCTGGAAATATTTGGTCAACGGCATCAATGGCAAAATCAAGTTTCTGCAGAACATGGAAGAAGGAAGTCAGATGCTGGTGAAAAAGAGTTCAGGTTCTTTTCCCAGGGCCAAGAAACAGCTGTAAGGGCTGGCAAGACGAGCTGAAGAGGAAGCAACATGAGTACAACCAGATTCTAACCCCAAATCAGCAGCCTGACCAGGGACAGACCACTGATTCACAGTTTTCTTCCCACGGCCAATTTTATAGGACTGTTCTGAGACAGAAATGATATTAAAACTTCATGCATAAGAAGAGTAAGGTAAGCCCAGTGTGGTGGTTCACGGCTGTAATCCCAGCATTTTGGGAGGCTGAGGCCAACGAATCACTTGAGGTCAGGAGTTCGAGACCAGTCTAGCCAACATGGTGAAATCCCATCTCTGCTAAAAATACAAAAATTAGGTGGGCGTGGTGGCACACACCTGTAATTCCAGATATTCCAGAGGCTGAGGCCGGGTGCTGTGGCTCATGCCTGTAATCCCAGCACTTTGGGAAGCTGAAGTGGGTGGATCACCTGAGGTTAGGAGTTTGAGACCAGCCCGGCCAAAATGGCAAAACCCCATCTCTACTAAAAATACAAAAAATTAGCTGGGTGTGGTGGCACATGCCTGTAATCCCAGCTACTCAGGAGGCTGAGGCAGGATAATGGCTTGAACCAGGGAGGTGGAGATTGTGGTGAGCCGAGATCGTGCCATTGCATTGCAGCCTGGGTAAAAGAGCAAAACCCCATCTCAAAAAAAAAAAAAAAAAAAAAAAAAGAGGCTGAGGCAGGAGAATCCCTTGAGCCCGGGAGGCGGAGATTGCAATGAGCAATAGAGTGAGACTCTGTCTAAAGAAGAGTAATGTAATACAGTGAGGGGCACGTAGAGTTTTCCTATTCTTCTCCTTTTCCTCTGCTGTAATGTCTTCTGTTGTATCCAAGATAGTGTATTCTCTCCAAGGTAAATGAGTGAAAACTGCTTGAGTGTTTATCTCAGGAAGTAGGCAGGCCTGCATCTGCAGGGAGAAGGAAGTTTGCAGCTGAAGGAGGTGTCAGTGGCAGTGGTTCTCATTCAGGGAACGCTCTAACCTGCCAAAAGTGTTTGGGTTTGTGAAGGAGCCATTTTGGACATTTGCAGTGATTAGGGTGCACGACTGACATTTGGTAAGTGTTAGATAAGGATGCTGATTGTCCTGCACTGAGCAGGACAGTCCTGCACAAAAAAGAATTGCACCACCCAAAATACCAATAGTTGAGAAAAACCAGTAAGGAAAGAAGCAGCTGTCAACCACAGAATATAAAAGCTCTGTAATTTAGGATGGCTTTGAGCTCCACAGAGACTTGCCACGAAGTTGCTAGACTCATAAGAATGTGATTTTAGCTTTCCTTTTCCACTTAGGTGGCATCGCAAACAGTGATTGCTCAATTCAATACATGGTGAGTGAATGTCCCAATTACTATGCTCCTGGCTCTTGCCCAGCTCTTGCATGACAATATTCCTTAAGATAGCTAGAGGCTTAAAAGGGATATTTAGGTAAATTCACAGATGGTATTCTTAGCAAGTTAAAAAGGGTAGATAGGAACATCTAGTAAATGTAAAATTCTTCAAGTCAGCTTCAAGAGCAGCATCAAGAGCCCTGATAGAAAGAAGACTCTTTCCTGTAGGCACAGACCCTGGTCCTGGGTCTGGGTCCTAGGTCTGCTTGCCTATGTCTTGCCTTCTCTCCCAACTCTACTGTTCTTCAATATCAGGCTCAATTATGCTTCAGCAAGGAAACTTTGATAGAGAACTGAGCAAACCACAATCTCTCTTTTAAAATCCTGCCTCATTTATCACCTGAAACATTCATCTGAACTGTCTGCTTCTTCTAAGAGATCTTAAACAAAAGATGAGATTTGTATTAGAAGAATTTATTCTGCAAGTGGAAAGAAGGGTGGCAGTGAGAGATAAGAACCTGAAAATTCCAGATATAGTCAGTTCTGCTATAATGCTTGTTTTGAAAACACAAATTTGTTTCAACACGATTGAAATATTAGGAGGTGATCTGAGCACAATGTGATTTTTGCATTTTCTTTCACAGTTTTGTCCACGGGGAATGCTGGATGAATGCAGAAATTGCACTCTGTTGTATTGGGCTATGGAAGAATACACAAAATGGGCATGTGCATATGTACCAGCTCTGTCAGCTCACTATGTGCATTATCAGCTGTATCCCTTCACACCTGACCTTTTCACACTGTCTGATTTCAACTAACCCTCCTTCCTCAATTTCCCAGTTACTTGCAAGCTACAGCCTTCCTAAATTCACATACATAGGCAAACTTCAGGTTTTTTTCAAGATGAGGAGTCAGATTTTTTGCAATATTTGCTAGCCATTTAACTTGTGTAAAACTACCATTTTTATTTGGTTCCTATCTTTTGTTTACATGTCACAGACAATTTTGAATGCTGTGCTCCCATTGTCTCTTCTTAAATCCGTCTAATTTCATATTGTCTGATTTCAACTAACCCTCCTTCCTCCATTTCCCAGGAAACTTGAGCAGATGCCAGATGAAAAAAAAATCTGGAAAATAATAAATCTGATATTAGATATTTTGGAGGCCATGGATAAAAAGATCATCTGTGTTGTCACATATACCTGCTGCAGACTGAATATTTATGTCTCCCCAAATTCTTAGGTTGAAATCCTAAGCCACAGTGTGATGGTATTTGGAGGTGAGCCTTTGGGAGGCCATTTGGTCATAGGGATGGAACCCCCATGAATTGGATTAGCAGCTTCATGCAAAGAATCTCAGAAAACTTCCTCACTTTCTGCCATTTGAGGACACAGAAAATAGCCCACTGGCAAGAAAGCGGGCCCTTGCCAGACACTGTATCTGCTGGTGCTTTGATCTTGGACTTCTCATCCTCTAGAACTGCAAGAAGTAAATTTCCATTGTCTATAAGCCACACAGCATGTGGTATTTTTATTATAGCTGCCTGAAAAAAAACAAGACACTTCTATACCACAGACCACAAACTGTAGAAAAGCAGAAGCACGAAGGGACTCCCTGGTTTCTTCCTGCCTCATATCACTGGGTTCTTGGTGCTGTGGGCTCCCATGGGACAGAGGGTCTTTTAGGCAGCTGAGATGCATAGGCTACTGTCCCATTTTCCAGAGTCAAAGAAAGAAAGTGAAACTCATTCTCGAATTTATTCAATTTTAAAGGGAAAGCGGAATAATAAAGGAGGGGAGGAGAGAAAGTATGAGCACAATTAGAGAAATCTGTGTCAGCAACCCTGTCAGATTCCCCAAGGACTGCAGAACAGGAATCCCTGGGTTCTCAAGCAAAGCCTTCTGCCTGGGTGGCACACCAAAGGCATCCTTGTCATATTGCATTGGCTTTAGGAGCCTGGAGAGTTTTCCAGTAAAGACAGCTCACTGACAACACAGTGGAAATGTTGGGGGTCCTGGGGGAGCCCCCAGCAGTCACATGAGGTGGGGCTGCAATGTCTTTGGGCTTCATGTTACTGGAGTCAAGGTGCCTTTCCTATCTCTTTCTCCTTAGAACATGGATATTACCAGATGCCAAGAGTCTGCAAAACAGCAAATGAAGCTCCCCAGAGAGAGACAATAAAAACTCCCCTTTTCTGCCAGTTCCAGTAAGGGTTCTAAGAAACCCTTATGGATGTGGGCTTTTTGATGAAGTTACTGGGTTTACCAACACTAGGCCAAAACATGGTTCCCAATATGTCTAGAATTTCTAGGACCCCATAGTCTGGGGCTCCTTGCCACAATCTTGGGCCTCTGTTGGGGCATCATCTTATGAACTGCTGGGATCTTCCTGTCAGGCCCACCTCTCTAAATGTCTCCTTCTGCTACAGCAGAATCCACCACATGATTGGACACAAAAATTTTTCCAGTTGCCAGAGGCAGCACATCGCTGAGAGGTGGCATTGTGAGGGACCACCTCAGGGTTTATGGATTCCCTCCTGACATGGAGGTTTGTACTCCCCTGCCATCTTTCCCTCCCCACTCCGAGGTTTTGTTGAGAGAGAGAGAGAGAGAGAGAGAGAGAGAGAGAGACAATACCACTGAATTTCAGCCTCATATTTGCCCTTCTGAGTCTCTCTTCCACCTTCTCTCAGCAGTGAAACTGTCTCCTCCTTTCTGAGTAATCGGGCTTCCTGTCCATTCTCTCCACCCCATGGCTCTATCCTTAAACTAAAAGTATTGCTCTTGATATAGAGAAGGAATCTTTTGGAATTGAAATGTCATTTTCTCCTTCAACACAGCTAGGCTGTTAGGATTATTATTTCATCCTAGATTTCAAAAACCCTATCTGAAATTCAGTGCCGAGCAAGAACCTCTTTATTTTCATTTGGCTCCTCCCTCCCCTAAACAACAACAGGGTAATGATATTCATAAAAAATGGGGGACATTTTAGTTTAATATCTCAATGTATTATTACTGAAATGAAGTTTATGAAATACTCAAATGCTAATTGGTTACCTTTCAGATTCCTGAGAGAATCTGCAGGCTCTTCTGAATGCTAAGGCATCTGGCCTTTTAAACAAGCTGGAAAAAAGAGATACATACCACCAACAAGCATATGAAAAAATGCTCAACGTCTCTAACCATTAGAGAAGTGCAAATCAAAACCACAATGAGATACCATTTCACAGCATTCAGAATGTCTATTATTAAAATGTCAAAAAATAACAGATGCTGCTGAAGTTGCAGAGAAAAGGGAATGCTTACACACTGCTGGTGGGAATGTAAATTAGTTCAACCATTGTGGAAATCAGTGTGTCAGTTCCTCAAAGAACTTAAAACAGAATTACCATTCGACCCAGCCATCCCATTATTGGGTATATAACCCCAAAATATAAATCATGCTACCATAAAGACACATGCATGTGTATGTTCATCGCAGCACTATTAAAAATAGCAAAGACATGGAATCAATCCAAATGCCCATCAACGGTAGATTCAATAAAGAAAATATTGTACTGATACACTATGGAATACTATGCAGCTATAAAAATGAATAAGATCATGTCCTTTGCAGCACCATGGGTGGAGCTGGAGGCCATTATCCTAAGCAAACTAATGCAGAATCAGAAAACCATATACCACATGTTCTTACTTATAAGTGGACACTAAGAGGGAAACACATGGACACTCAGAAGGGAACAACAGACACTGGGGCCTACTTGAGGGTGGAAGGTGGAAGGAGGTAGAGGATTAAAAAAACTACCTATCTGGTACTATGTTTATTACCTGGGTGACAAAATATTCTGTACACCAAACTCCTGTGACATATAGGTTACCTATATAAGAAACCTGAATATGTACCCCTGAACCAAAAATAAAAGTTAAAAAACAAGCTGAATGCCATGTTTCTCAAGCTCCAGTAATGTGCTACACATTCCTATTACAGTGTTATTATACACTGTAGTACAAACTTCTTGTGCTTGTAGCTCTTGACTCTGAAAGAACTATTAAATGGAAAAAATGCACCAATTTTATACAAACAATTCAACTGCTATTTTAATAACATTCAGAAAAATACTATTATTTGGATATGGCTGATAATGTTTTCCTGAAACTAATCTATGACTTAAAGGTGAAAATGGCACTGATGGCTGTAGTTTGGGTTGTTGGATATTATGAACTTGGGAAGATGTTTCTACTGTGGTGGGCAAAGATTTAATTCTCCTATTTGCTTGTGTCTGAGTTACTTAAACCTTGGTTTATCAAGTACATCAGTTCCCCACTTGGTTCAAACACCTTTTCACATTAAAACTGTTAGTGTTTCATTAGCCACAGCAATTAAAAATTGCACCTAGCACATTTTAATTTTCATAGTGTTAATACAAAATTCCCTATGATGGGCAGACTTTTAAGAGGGTCCTTAATACCCACTCCTACTGATATTCACACCATTGTAGAATCTCCCCTCCTTGAATATGGATTGGACCTGGTGGCTTGCTCCTAATAGAATACAGCAAAGATTATGAGATGTCACTTCTGTGGTTGGTTACAGTAGTTTGTAACTTCCATCTTGCTAGCAAACTGTCTCTAATGCCTTTCTGGTTTGTCTACTTTGGTGGACCAAGCTGCCATTTTGAAGCGGTGCACATGGCAAGGGACTGGGGGGTAAGCCACCAGCCAACTGCCATCTGGCAACCCAAATCCTCAGTCCAGCAGCCCATGAAGAACTGACTCTTTCCAACAGCGACGTGATCCTTCCCCAGTTGAGCCTTGCTATGATTGCAGCCCAAGTGACACATTGATTGCCACCTGAAAGGGACCTTGAAGCAAAAGACCCAGCTGTGCTGGGCCCAGATTCTCAGCCAACAGAAATGGTGAGATAAGAAATGTCTGTTGTTTTAAGCTGCTGACTTTTGGGGTAATGTGTTGTGCAGCAACAGGTAATGAATACAATTAGTTTAGTAAATAACTTAAGACACTAAAGTCTTATTTTGTGGAAATTATCTTTCAACGGTACATGTAAAACAATCTTGCCTATAAAACAGTAAAAAAATTCGGGGTTAATATAATGGGAAGATGTGGAATATAAGTGTATATATATATATATTTAAATATATGTTAAAAATATATATAAAATATATATTTTTACATTTGAACACACTAACCTAAATTCTGCCAGGAGTGTCTATCAAGATGTCAAATATAATTGTACTTTTGGTGATCATATTTGGTGATCACATAAAACCAACTTGATTGGGGCAGCTATTTGCAAAAACAGGAACTAAAAATGTATATATTAGAACTTGTGGAGCTTTGAGACTATGTTTAAATAATATTGGGCTAGACTATCAGACTAGAACTAGAGTAGGTCGTAGAGATTACCATTGTTTCACATTATTTCACTAGAGAAAGTTTAAATACTTCAGTGTAACAATGGCAGAATTTATGTATTCCCAACTTATTTTTCTTACTTTAATAAAATAGACAGTTACTTTATATTCTTGGCCTGGAACAGTCTCCCACACTGTATTAGGAGCTTGTCTGCCAAAAGTTTTTGATTGTTGGGTGAGCAATCTCAGCAACTGTATTGGAAGTTTTTATTACAGTTAAGATTTCTGTACTCCTCTGTGAGGTATAGTTGTGCTTTTCTGGACTTACGTCATTTTCTCCAAGTAAGTGGGAACCTACCAGAGACTCCAGCAGTGTTGTTTATTTTATAGTGCTTTTTAATATAGCATTGGAGATTGGAAAATCGATCTTTCATATTTCCTTCCCCGTGTGTGTTTCAGGTCTATGTAGATCAAGAACTGTGTATGAGGATGCATGTAGAACCTCCATGACATGCTAGAGAGTTGGCACTACTAAGATACTGCTGTTAGGGAACGTTTAGTGGTGTTACCCAGGAAATGTCATCGTGTCTATATTTCTGTTCCAAAGGACAATGTTTTTCCAGTTAAAAAGCTTTACTAAAGTTCCATTATGGAAGAGTGACACTGTACCAATAATGCACAGAAGGAATTAGGACACACAGCATTCACATGCAAAAAGATAAGACAAAACCAGCGCCATGCCCACAGAAAGAACGGACATCCAGTGTCTGAAACATCACCGGAACTCACAATCTGTGGGAGCCCCATTGCTTTGGTGCCACTTGAAGCCTCCGGAGAGAACACTGCCTTGCGAGTAGTCTTCCTAAAGAGCCAGGGCCCCATAAGCCATGGCCAGCAGGAAATCACTTCTTCATTTGCTGAGATTGGCGTCTGTCCCAAACCCTCCTCTTTGTGGTAGTCAGCAGAGCTCAGTGCTGTGTATGCATCCTTCTAGGGAATGTACCACTGACAGGACGGGGAGATACTCACTTGAAGGAGTTTTGTAACAGGTATTTATTTTTTACATAATAGGCGTATATATTTTGTGGGTTCTGTGACAGGTAGATTTTTAATGGTCACATCCATGCAAAAGTACCTCACAAGAGAAAGTAAGGGAGAGTACCAGGGCCCAGGAAGAATAAAACCTGGGACTGAGTCCTGACACTGCCTCCTATCAATCCCAGGAATCTGAGCAAGTTCCCAAAATGTTCTGCCCTTTAGTTTGTTCACCTGAAATATGAACACAGTGTTAAGGGAGGTCTTACTTTAACATTCTTGTATTATTCCATTTATGTATTCATTCACTAAATATTTATAGAATGTCTGCAATGTGCATGATACTAACTTAGGCACTGTGTATAAGACAAAAAATATTTCCTGCCATAATAGAGAGGATCAAATAAAATATTTGATTAAAAAAACCCCACAAACTTTAAGGCACAGAAGACATGTAAATTATCATGATGATATTAATAATGCAACTTCTCACATCCTCAGACAGCTGTTTATTCCCCTCACCCTCCGTGTAAGCATGCTGAATATACAACATCAGCAATTTCCTCCATTTGGAGAAGAGATCTTATTTTCTCTGTTAATCTAGGCAAGCCTGTTGCAGTGTTTGTATTTATAATTGCCCCTGAACAGGCTCCCAGGGCCCCCAGAGCCAAGGCATGCCAAGGTTGTTAAGATGCATCCTCCTCTTCCCCTTCTCTCACTCTCTCCATTACACAGGCAAATGTGTCATTGATGTGTAATTAATGACAAGGGAGTCAGCGGCCAGCATCAACAGACACAAATTAAGGCCTTGTCAGCCATGGATGTGTCAATGGGATTTTTGTTCTTTTGGCAATATTTATTGTTACAAAATGCTGTACAGTCTAGGAGGGAAGGGGAGGTGCCTTTGTGGCATTAGTGATGTGCCTTTTTACAGCAAGCCACAGGGGCAGCATCAGCTCAATCTCCTGATGAATTCAAGGCTTTGCAGGCTGAGGCGGATGTGGGAGCTGGAGGGAACGTTCTTCTGTTGAAAATTTATGTGGTGTGCACATTCCCTCTGATTGTGAGCTGGCTTTAGTCTCTGCAAGCCCAGGAGATTCTAAAAAGTTTTGATCACCCCAGAAATATAAATTTACTGAGCATTCCCTATGTACACTGAATGAGGCTTGTAGGTAATGGAACAGAATGCGTTTCGTGAGTTCAGGGATTTTACACTTAGTTGATGGGGAACGGCAGACCAGACAATTAGAGATGGAAGGAATCTTAGAGTTCATGTTGCCCAACACCCTGGCCAGGAATTCTCTCCATACGATGACTTCTAAGGGCTTATCCTTATTTTTCTGGCTGTAGTTAGACTGATACAACAGGGGGTCATGGCATAAAATCCTAGCTCCTCAAATACTGGAGGAGAAAGAGAGGAGTGTGGAATAGGCTCACTGCGCAAAGCTTATCACTTGTCTTACTACAATGAGACAGGGCACCCACTGGACACACACCATGTTACATAAGTTGGATTTATAACATACAGATAGGCAGCAAGGCAGAATATAGGCAAAAGCCTGGGATTTATTGCAGCTGATCCCCAAAGGCTCAGGAAAGCTGCCTGGAGTGGATGGAGTCTCCACTGTACATATCTCGATTGCACCACATCTAAGAGATGCAGGAAAGCAGCCCACACTGGGCTTTATATCCTGGGAACAAGAGGACCACTGAACTAAAGCATTGAAGGACATCTTGTTTCTAGGAGAGACTAGAATGGAGCCTGAGATGTTTCAGCCAATCTCTCACTGTCTCAGGATGTGGCATCCCCAACACATTCTACGGTTATTCTTGAGACTACTGCCCAGAATTGAAGTCACTACGCCTGGCTAAGTCCTTTGCTGCTGAACCTGTTGGCAACACTAAAGCTGCCCCAGGTCTGAGTTCTTTATGTTTCATAAGACTTCAGCAGAGCTGTGCCTTACTTTTATTTCCACCTTCTATTTCTAGTTTTTTATCCTAAAACTTAGGCATACACTCTTGTGGTCTACACTAGATACAATTCAAGTGACAGGCAGTGCATCGTACACCCAATATTGCTTCCTACCCATCAACTTTCTTTTCCACCATTCCATTTTGTTTAGGGAGAGCTCTTTCTCTGACGTTGGAAGGTCCTGTAAAGAGACTCCCAGCAGCTCCGTGCCCCCCGCCTGCATCCTCCAGATGCGCCTCACAAATCTGATTCACTTGTCATATAAGCAGAGCTTAGATTTCTACCTTTCCTCAATTTCCAAAGAAGAATTATTCCCCTTTCTAGTCTCATTCACCCCTTCACTCTTCAAGACCTTGCTCCATCAAATTTTTCCTTTCTTTCCGGTTTTCAATCCTCCTGCTTTTCCACTGGCTGCTTTCCTATGGTTGATAAACAGACCCAAATGTCCCATCTTAAAAAGAAATTCTCTGTCTATCTTAGTGTCGTTTTCAATCTTCTTCCCTCCTTCACAGTCCAATTCCTTGAAGGCATAATCTACACATGCTGTCTGTACTTCCACATCGTTCACTCACTCTTCATCACTCGACCATCTGGCTTCTGTACTTACCACTCAAGTGAAGCTGTTCTACCAGGATCATCAGTAATGTCCTAATGCCAAATCTAATTGACTCCTTTCTGTCCTCATCATATTTGACCTCCCTGAGGCATTTGACACTGTCAACCACTCCATTATTTGTGAATCTTTTTCTTTCTTAATTTCTGTGATCCTCTTCTCCTTCTGTTTCTCCTCTTATCTATTTAATTATTCCTCTCTAATTATCACCTTTTGTGATTCCTTCTCACACCCCAGAAATCCCTTATGAGTTTTCCCTTGTGAGTTCTGTCCTTGGCAAGACTTATCTTTCAGCCCACTTCTCTTCTCATTCCACATGTTCTCCCTAGACAGGTTTTATCTTCTCCCAGTTTAGCTTGATGCAGCTCCTATGTGCTGATCATTTCTAAGTGTGTGTGTGTGTGTGTGTGTGTGTGTGTGTGTGTGTGTTTAACCTCGTCATCTCTGCCATGCAATAGACTTGAGTATTCAACCACCTGGGTAATCAACAGGCAAGTCAACTGCAACACAACTAAATCTGAATGCTCCGACTTTTGCTATAGACCCGATAATTTTCCTTTGTTACTATTCTCAATACATGAGATCATCTTCAATCTCCCTACTCAGGTCAGAAATCTTAGACCAAACATTTTTCTGTCATTTTTTCTGACCAAACCTCTAAATGGTCTCCAAGATTTACGCCTTTGGTCTCCTTAACATCTCTCAAATATATCTCATCATCCCCATGCCCACTGGTGTAGATTCCCATCATCTCCTGCTTGGCCTCAAATGAGGAGATGAAAAAGTGAGATACTTCATACAAAGCCCTCTGTACAGTGTGGATACATAGTATGTGTTCACCAAGTGTCATCCACTCAGCTGAGTCTTATAATTAGTTTTCCTTCAGCTTTCCAAACTGTTCTAAATCCTTCTCTAGAATAATCTTTCCAAAATGCTAACTAAATCGTATTAAACCTCCCTTGCACTCCCTGTCTATAGAATAAAGAACTAACTCCTGAGCAGCACACATAAGACTTTGCAGGAATTCGCTTTTGTCCTCTTCAGCATCATCTCTTGCAACCTCCTATTTGCCCTGTTTAAACCAACACATTGATTCACTCAGGCATTTGAGTGCATGTATGTACTGTGACTTCATTGTGCCAATGTTCCTCCTGTTCTGCATGCCCCTTTCCCTACTAGGCACTCAGGGAACCCAGTTGTTTTAGAAATTTGACTCAATTCTGTCTTTTCTGGAGTTCATATGTGTTCCCAATAGAGGAGGCCACTGGACCTTTCTCAGGCTCTCATATGTGAAAGATATGATAATAGCATCTACCACATAGGTGGCTGGGAGGGTGTAATCACATAAAATTATATAAAATATCTAACTCTGGCTGGCACAGTTTAATACTTAATGCATGTTAGCTGTTTATATTCACACTTTGGGGATCTCTACTATGATGATGATCATCATCCATGACTCCATCAATGTGCATATTTCCCAGTGCCTACTAGGTACAAGCAGTGTGCTATTTATCTTTGTGTCTCCAGTACTTATGTTGAATAGATGAATGAATGGGATTTGCACAAGCAGACTTTTTTAGAAGGTGAAACTGTTTTGTATGACACTGTAATGGCAGATATATGACATTAAACATTTGTCAAAACCCATAGGACTATAAACATGGAGTGAGCACTAATATAATACTATGGACTTTAATAACGTACCAGTGTGGTTCATCATTTGTGACAGGTGTGCCACACTAATGCAAGATGTTAATCCTAGGAGAAACTGGGAGAATGGAGGAGCAGAAGGGTATATAAGAACTCTGTACTGTCTATTTTTTTTCATAAACTTAAAATTATTCTAAAAATAAATTCTAGTAATTAGGAAAAAAAATAGTTTAATGTAGCAGTTAAAAGGAGAGGATGGCATTACCTGTAAATCAGAGAAGTGGTGTGATCGTCCCAAGGTCACACAGCTATATCTGGTCAAGGAGAGGATGCAAAGCTTCTTCGGGGTGCACTTTCCTGTGTGCCGTATTCTCTACCCTGTTTTTTCCTGCATTAAGAAAGCTGCATAGTCAGTAAAAGATGACTTTGTAATCTCCATTCAACTTTTTGTGACGAATAAGACAATCTCACCATTGACATTCTTCTTTTGGTACTTTGGAAAGTCAGTCTTAGGTGGAGTGGAGTTTATTAGGGACTGTATGAGAATACCCTTCACGAGATTAATTTAGAGTCTTTATGACTCAGTGGAGGCTGTCAATCCTAAGTTATTTGACATTTAATTCCTGCTGATGTAAATTTTATATGACAAATAGTTTCATTTAATTGTGTCACCTCTGGCTTATATACACCATAAAAGGTTTCACTTTTTAACAGCCAGCAACAAAAGAGCCCTGGCTGCGAGGGATAATGTCAGGAAATCTTGCAAGGGCATGGCTGGTTGGGGAGAAAAGATCTCTGGAGGAAGGCTGGGCTTAGGGCAGACCTGTACCTGTACCTGTGCTTCTGCTAGGAGTGCCTGGGCTGGAAATGGTGCTACTTCCTCTTGGGACCTGGACATAGATATTCTCTTTCCTGGTCCACACACCTGCCCCTCCTCTGACTCTTCCTTTCTGATGAATTTTCCACAAAGCACTTGCTTTGTAACATGCTTTGGCACACACTAATAACAATCATATTTTGTGGAAATTCTCTGACTCTGTGTCTTTGTTTCTTCATCTAAAATCACTATTAAGGAGGATGGCCTGACTGAGTCTCATTAAATACTGAGAAAGTGCTGACTTGTATCTATGTATCACGAAAAAATTGATTGAGCATCTACTATATTTCAGGCTGTGTGGTAGATTCTCTGGAAAATGAGCACCATCTATTCCAAAGAAGCTTTCAGTTGACTAGGAAGCTCTGACATGCATACATAAAGAGATATATAGAAAGGCATATGGTGTGCAACATTTTATGATGTATTAGGGACTTTCGTGTGTCCATTATAACCATACTCTCTGGGTGAGTAGAGAAGATATTTCGTTGTTGAGGACTCTGAAGTTCATGATGTAACAGCTGGTTTTCCACCTCCAAGGTCTGGTGTGCTATTCTCATCACACTTTGTGGCCCTGCATCTATACACACACTACAAAGTCCTCCAACAAAATACAACCTCTTTCAAGATCTTAATAATACAAAATACATGCTGCTCTTGTAGATACCATTGTTGACAATGCCTTCTTCATGATGTTGAGAATATTTTACTTTTTTAATTACGAAGAAATCAATGTAAAGACTGATAAATATCATTTTAGCCTTTGTGCTAGTATACATTCTAATATCCCACTAACAAAATGCATATAGATTTTTTAGGACATTCTATATATATTAGACATTTCTCATTTTGAGTAGACTATTCCTTCGTAGTACCAACCTTTGACTATTTGATAGTTCTATTTTCTATGTGAAAGATGTGCTACTTGGCCAATCTTTGGGCTGACTCTCACTACCTGTGCCAGATACTTCAGACTTGCTCCAACTCATCCATTCTTCACTTTTCTATGCTGTTCTCTGCCTGGGGAGGATGTCCTCTCTGAACTCTATCAGCAGGCTCCTGTGGCTTCAGGAGGAGGCATCCCATTGGCTTTGACCCATGGGGAATCCCTGGCAGGGAATCAGAGGGCTGAGAGAGAGTGAGGCCAGCATGTTGACTCCCAGACTCCATCTCCTTGAAGTTATTTTGGGCTGGCTCTGCTGCTACTCTTACAGAGAACTTCCTTTTCTTCCTGCATCTTCTCCTTCTCCTTGTTCCTTCAAGTCTAAGGGCAGTAACAGCTATTTACCAAAAAAAAAAAAAAAAAAAAAAATCCTGATGTACTAAGGAAACACATGATTTGTAAACAATCTCTTTATTAAATTCTCCTTGAATTTATTCTAATCTGAGTGTGGGACCCTATTTTCTATTGGTAACCTTAAAGAGTTTATGTACCTTGGAAGGCCCATGTTCCATGCATGTAACTGTCTCATGGCTTATCCTCACCACTCATAGACATTTTTCAAATTAAAAATGAGCACAGTGACCTAAGTAAGAAAACACAGGCAAAATGTGTGTTAGAAAAAGTAAATGTGGCATGAATGATGAAGGAGGGGTGAACATGGGCAGAATCCACTAACAAGACGTCTTTCTGTTTCTCGTCATTGAGTGACTTTAATTTTGAGGTATTTTGAGGTACACAGAATTTCCCCTAGGAACATCTATTTCTAAAACACATATGTTTATTAGGGAAATAGAACAGTACACTTGGAGGAGGTCTGGAAAAAATTGGTGATTCACTACTTGCTAGTTTTAGCATCTGTTGACCTCTCGGAGGCTCAGTAACCTCATCTATAAAATGCAGATAACATTGTCACAGGCCCTTAATAAGTATCCCTATTTCATTATTTGGAGTTTAATGGCATAGAAATATATTTTCCAAAAATACATAAATATATTCTTGGAACATTTTTCCTAGCCAAAAAAAATTTTGAGGGGTACTTTGTTTTTGTTTTAGAGATAAGAGGAAGTATAGGCTAATTAATATTCACCCTGGATAATTAAGTTCATCCCAAATTATCCATCAGTCAAGGTCAAACTATCCAAGGCTGAGACAGTCTCAGTTGATGTTAGCCTGCCATAAGAAACCTTTTGGATTAAGGATTTTGAAACTGATAACACTATATTGTATCATTAAATGACTTTTTTGTTGTTGTTTGTTTGTTTTTTGAGACAGAGTCTGGCTCTGTCGCCAAGGCTGGAGTGCAGTGGCATGATCTTGGCTCACTGCAACCTCTGCCTCCCAGGTTCAAGTGATCCTCCTGCCTCAGCCTCCCAAGTAGCTGGGATTACAGGCTCATGCCACCATGCCTGGCTAATTTTTGTATTTTTAGTAGAGATGGAGTTTCACCATGTTGGTCAGGCTGGTCTCAAACTCCTGACCTCAAATGATCCACCTGCCTCGGCCTCCCAAAGTGCTGGGATTGCAGGTGTGAGCCAGCACGCCCAGCCTTGTATCATTAAATGAATCTCACCAAAATGTTTAGTAATTAGCTCAGTATCTGCTATATTTTGTCTATGTTTTGTGTGAGGTACTTCAGATATAAAAATAAATAAGCTTTGATCCTTACTTTCAAGGGGACCCCAACCCAGTTAAGGAGAAAGAGTAGGAGATGACCTGTCAAGGTCATAGGTCATGTCTCATTTCCTTTGTCTCTCCAGTGTTAACAAAACTCCCAGTTCATTGTGGGTATCATCAAAGCTTGTTAAATTTGAATAAATTAATTACCAGTAATGCCAGGCATAAGATGCAAAGACACTAAGGATATTAGAAATTCAGAGGAAAGAGAGCTCGTTCTGGCCTTAAAGTTTCTCAGAGGTGGAGAAAATCTGTGGCCTTAATAAATGTGTCGATTTGGTGGGCATAGAGGGGAAGGGTCAGCCCTTCAGGGTATTGTTTGATTATTTGCTTAGTATGGAATCATGAAAATCAAATTATGAAGTAAAATGGTATAAATTTTAATAGGAAATGATTTACAGACACAAATTTACATAGCGATGATTTTACTAGGACTTGACTTACATGTACAATCCAGAAGGCTATATCATTTTTTAAATCCTAACTAGCAGTGTGTGAAAGCACTGTTTCACCGTAACTGCACTAACATAGTGTGTTATCTTTTACAAATATTTATTCACCATAAATAGGATGGTGGCATCATATCTCAATTAAAAATACATTAGGTGAAAATTTTAGTTAACTGACCAATGTCAGGGTCGAATAAACATAGACTGCGATTACATTGAGGTGAGATGAGGTTGTGAGAAGGACTGCGGCTTGATAAAGAGGCGTAGCAATAGGTTAAAAGAGAGCACCCTGGCTAATGCAGGCGGTGTTGACGTGGCTGTTTGTGATATAAACAGCAGGGGGTTAATAGGCTGTGGGAAGTGAGCAAACCTGGTGTGCAGGAATAGGCATGGTGAACAGAAACACATTTGTCATCCAGAGGGGAGGCTACCAGTTGGAACAGTGAGTGAGAGGAAGGTGTGGGATGTGGCTTGTGGTGGCAGAAAAGGGTCACCATAGGCAAGGCAGATTAGGGACTGGGTGGGTAGAGGTCAGAGGATTTACGACACTTTCCTGATGTATCTGAAAATAATAAGGTCAAGCACTGCAGGAGAACCCGATGTCACTTAGGGCAAATAAATGGCAGGAGGGCTCAAGGAAATGTCCTGAAATACTGGGGGAGAAATGGGACACTAGGGGAACATGGAATATTGGAGAAGAGGAAGTATGGTTTAGAGAAAGAGGCTACAAGAAGGGGTTTGTACTGGAATCAACTTGCATGGCTCTTAGGGAGCCAGTAGAGTTCCATGGCTAAGAATAGCACTGGCTCCTTCATTTATTAGTCATATTTCCCTTTCTGTGCCTCAGTTTTGTCATCTGCAAAATGGAATTCATAGTTTAAATAAGGTGTTACATTTAACAGGAGCAAAACAGTGTTGGGCACATATTAAGTATTAGGCACTGTTTTTGGTGGTAGGGTTGTATTGTGGCTGGACATCATATTTTTTCCAGTTTTTGTTATTGTGCTATTGTTGTTGGAAATGATGTCTGTGTTTTGTTATTGTTATATCAAGAATGAGGCAGAAGTATACAGGACTGTCCTCTAATCCCTCCCAGCAATTGTAGGATACCCCCAGGGGTTGCTGGAAGAAGGCTTCAGTGCCCTATATGAGTATCTCATGCAATTAGCATCCTCCTAATACTTCTAAGTTTTTGGATACTGGAGTTGTTTTATTTACAAGGTAACTCTCAAAAAATAAGCAAGGCAGGGCTTGGGGTAAATATTTAATGTTCACTGCAGAGTCTTTCTTACTGGGAGAGAGGAGAAAAGTCTGGACTGACTTTTTGAACTTAGCCAAAATACAACAGTTTCTGGTAGGCAGCTGGGGAAACCAGCCTGACTTCTGCCTTTCATGAGACCTAGGGGTCCCTAAGTGCCCATTCGCAGTCTTGGCTCAATCTTAGTTTTCTGCTCCTTTATGTTGGGGTTTATGTGGGTGTCATCTGTTTCGATGGGCTTTGCTCCATAAGGTGAGCTTATGAGCTTTGCAAAAATCTCAGCCTCTGTTTTTAGTACCATTTGGCTCTTTGGTTTGACATTTTTGTTTATCTGTTTGGTCATGTGATCTTTCTTTTCTTCTTGGCATGGCCTGATGAAAACAAGTGAACATTTCCTGACAAGTTTAAGCCCAGAGTTTATAGCTTCGGCTGTGTTTCTGACTACTCTGTGTTTGTCTACAGCCAAAGCTGTGTGAGAGCCCTGTTTCGCGTGATGATTTGGACAAAGGCTGGAAGGCTTTTACCTTTCATGTGCCCAGAGATAGAAGGGCCAAAAGAACCAGTGTCAAAACTCAGGGATGCATTTCAATAGGGGGATGGAGCAATGCTTCCCAACCCGGGGTCTTGGATAAAAGACCCTTCCAACTTAGATAAAAATAAGTTGCAAAATACATTAAGCAATTATTTGGCTGCAAACACCTTAGTCATGGATTAGTTTATAACATTTACTCGTTGTAAGTATTTTATCAGGACAAGCCACTTCTGACAAAGGGGCAGAAGCCAGGAGAGGTCCAGGAACTGCATAGGAAGGAAGGGTATGTCCTGCCATAACTGAGGACCCTGGAGAACCAAAGAAAATGCATGCAACACAGTCTGTGCTTGTTCCTGTTGGAGGTGGTGGTGCTCTGGTTGAGGGAAGAAATTATAAAAGGGTAAAAGGAGCTTAGAAAGGCATTGCAGATCCTAACTGACAATCTTGATCTCACAGTGTTATCTTGGGTTTGCCCTGGATATACACAAATCCATATAAGAGGCTGATATGGTTTAGCTATGTCCCCACCCAAATCTCATCTTAAATTGTAGTTCCCAGAATCCCCACATGTCATGGGAGGGACCAGGTTGGGAGGGACCAATCATGGAGTTGGTTACCCTCATGCTGTTCTTGTGATAGTGAGTTCTCATGAGATCTGATGGTTTTATAAGGGACTTTTCACCCTTTTGCTCGGCACTTCTCCTTGCTGCCATTATGTGAAGAAGGACATGTTTGCTTCCCCTTTGGCCATGATTGTAAGTTTCCTGAGGTCTCCCCAGCCATGCGGAACTGAGTCAATTAAACCTCTTTCCTTTATAAATTATACAGTCTTGGGTATTTATTCATAATAGCATGAGAATGGACTAATACAGAGGCCCTGCAAAACCTTCAATCAATCATCTCATGTGATTAGGAAGAAATCTGGTGGGAAGGAGGCAGATCTAGGATTACCTATGAAAGTTCCTTTCATTACCAAGCCCATCCGAGTGGAGGAGTTTCTGCTTCATGAAACAGCTTAGGTAGGATTGTGTGACACAATGATTCTTCCTTTCCCAGAACAATAATGATTCCCTTCTTATCTTTTCATTACTCAGTGAGTTGCCACATGTGTTGGTTCACAAATCGTTAGTTGTTTTGTGATCTCAGTGGGTCTAGGGATGGGGCAGAAAGTGTTAGAAGCATAATCAATTGCATTTCCACAGAAAATATATATTATATATATAATTACTTTTTAAATATCTACTCCAACTAGACTTACAGTCTGCAGAGCACACTTAATTCACCCCTGATCCCAAGGCATTTTTCCGGTTTTTCTATCCAATCTCACAAATCCAGTTCACATTCTGTCTCCTCTACCGATTCTTCTTGTAAGTGTATAACCTGACGTTTCTTCAGCCCTAAATATCTTTTTCTGAATGTGTTCCAACTTGTTGATTTCCTTCTTGAAGTGTGATGCTCAAATTTTGACACAATACAGTGGGCCTTTTGTATCTAAGGATTTCACATCCATGGATTCAACTAGTCATGCATCCAAAATATTCAGAAAAAACCAATAAGAATAATTCAAGAATAAAAACAATATATTATAACAAGTATTTACATAGCACATACATTGTATTATGCATTATAAGTAATCTAGCAATGATTTAAAGTATATGGGAGTATATGCATATATTATATACAAATACTATGTCCTTTTGTATAAGGGCTTGAGCATTCTTGGAATTTGGGTCTATAAGAGTCCTAGAACCAACCTCCTACAGATACCAAGAGACAACTCTACATCATATGTGGTCAAATGAATGTTAGCTAAAAATAAAACAGAAAAATTATTTCCCAATTTTCAATATCATGTTTTCATTGGTGCCATTGAAGGTGACAGACACATTCCACAATGAGCTCTTTGCCCCCTAAAACTTCTGCTCAGCCATATGCATACTCCAGCTTCTTTGTGCAATTGACTGTGTAGATTCAAGTGTAGGATTTACATTTATCTTCAGAGAAATGACATCGTATAAGATTCAGTTCATCACCCTAGCCTGTTGAGATCCATTTGAAACTGGATTATAAAAAATTAATTTCCTTTTCTGCCTAATGTTATCCATGCATTTAATGAAAGTGGCTAGGAACTTGTAAAAATGTGGGAAAATACTTGGTTGAATACATACTCCAGTTCAGGAGAGCTGTGCTGATGCCAGTAGGTGCTGCTACCAAACCTCATTCAGATCCACAGCAGCCAGAGGAACTCCATTTCTCATTACTAAAATAATTATTATACTCCCAATAGTTAATATTGCTTGAGCCATTAATATATACCTGTCAGTATGCTGAGTATATTATATGCATTATCTCATTTATCTGCACAGGAATTCTATGTGCTGCCTAGTATTATTGCCTCATTTTATAAATGTGGAATCTTAGAGTGTTCAAGTTATTTGTCCCAGCTCATCAAGATGTGTCACGGCTTGAATATAGGTCATTCTGATGACAAAACCGTGTTCTTCACAAGCCTTCTATTTTGGGTTGTAAAGTCCAATGGTCTATTGGTTGTAAAATCCAAAAATTGTGGGTCAAGACTGGTTCTAAATTTATTTCCCCATCTAACAAAGATGCCTCACAGAGGACTGACGGAAGGCATCCAGCGCTGCTTAGCATGTATGTATTGAATGAATGAGTAAATTAATGAATAAATAGATATTGTACCACATTCTTTTTCTTCCTTAAAGTATGCAAATATCTGGGGACTTTTATTTCGAGGTAAGACGGCAGATAACGTGCACTCATCTGGAGTACTGGCAAACACAATCCAGTGGACATCACGAAGGTTTCAGAAAGGGTCTCCTTGGAACCTTTCCTCAAGTTAATGCTAATGGATTTCACGTAGACTAAGGAAAATACAATCAATCTTCTTTTTGGATATATTTTTCTCTGCAGTCTGATCTTTTCTTTTTAATCAAGTCAAAAGTATTTTAGATATTTGGGGGTCTTTGTTTTTTTTCTAAAAGTAACATCAATGAAGTTAATAGGGTAAAATAGGGTAAGTCTATGGAATGAAAGGAATCTAATTAAGAGGCTGTATTTCCCCCGGCTTATTACCTCCCCTAGTTTAGCTCTTTCTGTGTATTTAACTTAAAAATATTTAAAGTTAACATGTGACAAATTTGACATCTAAGATGTTGAAGGGTGACATTGGAATATGGCCTACCTGGATTTTTATTGTCATTCTGTTATTGGCTGCCAGGTTAAGCCTTATTTCTTCTTCACATATCATTTGCAGGGAGATACAGCTATTGCCTGTGCCACTTATGTAGTCAGGGCCTGCCAATGTTTTGTGTTTCCAAGGGTGCTAGGAAAATGATGACTCCTCTCCCCTCTCTAGCTTAACTTTCATCTCTGTTAAAGTACAAATTCCTTGGCAGGGTTATGCTAAGTTATTTACACCTTACCCTGTCTGAAACTCTGATTAAGGGAAAGAAATAGAGTCACATGAGAGTCACCAAAACTGGACAAGTGTCTGGGGGTGGGGGTGGGCGTGGTGCAGAATTTGGAATCTTCGGGTGGGCCCAGAAGACAAACTCACTCACCTTACAAAATTGACCAGGGTGAACATTTCATCAGGGATATTAGGGATGCTCATGTAGGGCCTGTACTAGGAGAACCATCATGCTCTTCTCTGATGGGGAACAGTTGGCTCCTTGAATTACTTTCCCGTTGCCTTGTAACAAATGACTCCAACTTAGTGGCTTAAAACAACATCCATTTGTTATTCCACAGTTCTGTAGGTCAGAAGTCCAGCTGGGCTTGGCTGGGTTCTTTACTTAAGGTCTCCGGGGACCAAAGTCAAGTTGTTAGCTGGGCTGGGCTCTTATCTGGAGGACCTGTGAAGAGTCCCCTTCCAAGCTGCCTCCGGTTGTTGAGAGTCAGTCCCTTCCAATTGTAGGCCTGAAGCCCCCATTTCATTGCTAGCTGTCATCTGGGGTTGCCTTTGGTTCTTCGAGGCTTGCGCACATTCCTTCTCATGTGGCTCCTTCCATCCTCAAAGCAGTAATAGTGCATTGAGTCCTTCTCATGTTTCAGATCTCTCTGACTTCCCTTTATGTCTTTCTCTTCTCTCAGCAGCTGAAGAAAACTTTATGCTTTTAAAGGCTAATGTGATTAGGCTAGCTCTATTCAGAAAAATGTTAACATTCTAATGTCAACTGAATTGGGAATTTAATTACAACTGAAAAATCTGTTCACATCAGTGCCTTGGTTACTGTTTGATTGAATAATCAGGGAGCAGGAATTTGGGGGAGGTCATCTTTAGAAATTTGCCCACCACCCTCCTCTTAGTCACTTCTTGGTCCAACAAATAACATTCTAACCTCCACCTTGTGCCTGCATCCACTAAGGAAATGAAGAATTAATCGAACAGCTGCTTATAGAGCTCTAGAATCTAGTCAACTGTGTATCTCATAGTTTTCTTCACAGTATACTTTGTGAACAATCAGTTCATAGTCCATTTAGTTTTCTCTTTTAAAACAGCTAAGAACACCTTGATTTATCCAGTGTGATTCAGTGCCTGGGGCCCATCCTGTTGACTTGGATTGGAGTCGTGTATGGAGGAAGCTGGAGATGCTTCATGGTGTGTTTGAGAGACTCCCATGCATCTCTGATTTGCCTCTGGTACTGCCCAATCCCTCCCTGGACAGTATCTGACAACTGGCAGTTAAGACTCTTTTCTTGAGTTTCCAGCTTCCACCACTCCATAAAGAAAGCCTTTTCACTACAGTCAGATGCAGGCATTACAATAATCTTAGTCAAATTGAGCCCAAATCTGCTTTCCATTAGTCTCAGTTGTGGCACTGTATAGAATAGGCAATTCTAACAGCTCTTTTTTCTTATTATTCTATTTTCTGTTTTGCTATTTTTTTTCCTTTGCTGGAATGCAGCATGTTTCAGTCAACTGAGTTTCAGATCATGACCTCTCTCTCAAACAAGCAAAAAAAAAAGCTGCCCTTCTTAAACCTTTTCTTCCTTCACATATGCCTTTGCCATTTTTTAAATGCATATTTCTGATGGAGAGCTCTGCAGCCTATATGTCATGGTAACACAGTGGATGCAGATCGTAAACACCCAGAAACCTCAGTGCACTGGAAAGAACATGTTCAGCTGAGCTGAGTGGGATTTCGGTTCACCTTTCAAAATTAGAGCATGCTGTGGTGTGAAGGGAGGTTGTGAGGAATTCACCTGGATCATACGACCAGTGTGGGCCTCACAATGCTCCCTCATCTGCCCATGCAGAAGCATTCTGGGATGGCAGAAAACCAGGGATCCTCAAAGGGAACAAGCACAAACCTCCATGTTTGTGTAGAATGGGGTGAATGGCTAGTTATGAACTGGAGGCTGAGGTGATCTATTTACATCACAAGCATGCCTTGAAATAGATGTATATATAGCATTTTGTGTATTTGAAACTGATTGTAGTTACAGTGCATGGCATGCATTTCAGATCTATTCAGGACTGCAGGAGAGGTCAAATACATAATCCAATGACAGTATACCATATTCATGCAGTTGTCAGCTGTTATCACTCTGAGCTTTGAGGTGTGAGTAAAATTGTCTTAGCCCCACATTGAACATCTGGTAGGAAATTTTATGTCTCCCCACAAATTTGTGTGATTCCCTGGGGCTTCTCCTCTCATGGGCACTTCTGATTAGTGCCTGTCTCTCCTTTAATCTCATTTCCTATGACTGTTCCAGTCCCTCTGCTCTATACTTATCTGGCTGGAGAAATTGGCACTTTCTCCTCCTTTTCCCCCAAACCACTTACAGAAAGCATTTAAAAATGTAGCAGGTTTTACGGGAGGATTGGGGAGGAGACAAGCTGATTTATAGCAGCATTAATAATTCTAATTGGGATATTAGCTATCCCTGTTCTTACATTTCCTTCAGTCAGTCAGTCACTGAGAATTTATTACTGGCCACTTTCCTATAGCGCCTACCTCCTGCCATATTTCTTTGCTGTTTCCCCTTTTTCTTTCCATCTCCCCTTCTTTCTTCTTCCCAAGTTCCTCCAATTCCTGTTCATTTGTCACGTGAAGCTATTTATCAGTTTGCTCCAAAGTCATCTTCCAAACCACGTCCCCAACTACTACACTCAGAGGAGCTTCCCTAAGCACAATTCTGACACTGTATAGAATAAACCTAAATGTGGACAATTCTCTTATGGTAACTCTTTAAATAAAACTTTTTTTTTTTTACCCACTGTACATTATTTATTTTCTGAAGGAAATTTATTGTAAAATTGTGTGGCTAAATGGTTGTCTATTGGTCTCCCCACAGGCTGTGAGTTATTCTAGGGCTGAAAGCTTCTGCATCATTATCTTTGCATGTGCAGCCTCTCACAGCTCCTCAGCACAAAAGAAAGACTCAGAATATATTAAAAGTGACTTGGCCAATGTTCTGTTTCTTGATCTGCATTGTGGTTATGTGGGTGTTCTCAGTTTGTGATAATCAATTGACATCTAATATGTTGAATGGTGATATTGGGATATGGCATGCCTAGAGTACACAAAGCACTTGTGATTTGTGTATTTTCTGTGAATGTGTTCTATGTCAATATATACGCTTTTTAAGAAATACACAAGATGACAATTATTGACAAGCTAGGGTCATGGACTCCCAGTGAGGAGCTTCCTCCGATACTGAGCTGATTCTCTGAAAACTCTGGCTGCCTTCTCTAGAAACGTTTGGCTCCGTATGAAACAAGCAAAGTTTGTGTTGCCTCCCTATGACCCTCCCCCATGTCACTGCCTGAGTCTGCCCTTCAGAGCCCTAGAACCTGGTACATTCTTTGCTACCAGAGACTTTGCTCACAGATCCTTGAGCAGAGTGGTATTCATTTGATTGCTTTTCTCAAGAGCATTATTATTTATTATTATTATGTTGGTAGGGGTTCACTCTACCACTCCTCCAAGTTACTGGAGGATGGGCTTACAGTCTGTGGTCAGGGGTATTGGGTGTTGGAACAGGATGCAACTTCCAGATGTTGCTGTCTGCTCTGCCTCAGACAGGGGTTTTTAGTCTTGGCTGCACGTAAATCACCTGGGGAGTTTATTCAGCTACTGAGACTTGGGGCCCTGTCCACCTACCCCAATAGAGTCTACTGTAATTGGTCTGAGTATACAGGTTTCAAAAGTTCCCAGGGGATTCTAATGTATAGCCAAGGTGGACAGTCATTGATCCTGATTTAATCCCCTGGCAGGAGCTGCTGAATAAAGATCTCAGCTAGAATAGGAAATAAGAGGCTGAGAAGCATCCTGATTTTTAGCTCTACTTGGGATGAATTCTCCTCCTGAGCATGTTAGAGAATCAGATATTCTTGCTATATCATGTAATAATGGGTAAAATTCCCGCAACTCTTGTTTAATCCTCACCCATAGACCAAGTAGGACTGAACAGTTTATAACAGAGAAGGTCTCTTTAGCCGTAGAAACAGGTAGTCTCTTGAGTTCTTTTGCTACTTTTATCCAGAGGACAGCAGAAGAGTTAGGAGCTATGCAGTCATGAGTATGTGGTATCTGTCCATATATGATTGTCCCCACTTACTAGGTGGGAGGACAGCTGCCCAGAGTTGGTGGGGCTTCAAACCCAGAGTCCAAACAGAGATCGGGGAGCACCTCCATTTTAGAGGGGAACTGGCAGAGTGGAAAGGGGAACTGCGCAGAAGCTGTGGACTCAGAAGGCAAGACAGGTGGGGGCAGGTGAGGATACCTCACAAGAGGCTATCCAGGACATACCTGGCACTTTAAGCCAGGCATCCACATAGAACCTCAAGGGCTGGGCTGACATTCCACTTCTGACGGTAGGGCTTTGATTTGACTCTAAGCCCCATCAGATCCTGCTGCCACTGCTGCTGCTAAGCACACTGTGACAGAACTGGCTTGTAAACAAGGCCAGGGCCAGGCCTGCTGCTGAGGGGCACCAGTGGGACCAACAATATGAGCTGGAGAAGGCACCAAGAGATGACAAAAGTGAGGCCGTGGAGTGCAGATACAGCCTAGAATTTCATCAGCTCTCAGGCCTGGACTAAGGTGATGCCTTTCTTCCTTCCTTTACCTCTTGTCTAGTTATTAAGTGGTTCACCTGTCACCTAGAAGCTGGACTGCTTTTTGGTCAGTGATGCCTGTCTTCAGTGTTGCAACTGTAATTTCTCTGCTCCTCACAGACATGGCAGCTGTCAAAATTCATTAGCCAATCATCATGCCAGTAGTGGTTATTGAAGACTTGTCAGGAAAGATTGAAGGACTTGTCTGTGGATTTCTGGGATAGGTTTTAAGGCTTATCACTAGCCTACCCCTTAAAACCTTCACTCAGCTATGCCACCTACCACTCCACCCCTCATGGCTCCTGGTAGTCCATGTGGACTTTCTCTTTTCTCTTCCCTCATCCCCTCCCCCAAATTGTCATTCATGATTTGGAAGAGCTACACTTTTCTTTCTAAGGTCAGGCAGGGAACAACTGTTTCAATTCCGTATCTTCCCAGGGAATTGTTTTCTCTCTTAGTTGTTCCTTGCATAGACTGCTTGTAGCTTTCTCCTGGCACTGATTATAAACTGCTTTGAGGCCAACATTTAAGGAGTGTTGACAATGTTACTAATGTAACTATTAGTACAATTAGTATTATAATGTTACTAAGTTACATTGCATTGGGCTTGTGAAATGTTTTTCACCCATGTGAAAAACATTCAGTAATTTTTTATCTCATTTATTCCTCTCAGCAATTCTATCCAGTGGGTACTGTTATTAGCCTTATTATACAGATGAGAAAACTGAGTTTTAGAGAGTAAACGGGTGCAGATATGGTGTATAAACCCCAATACTCTCTACTTGTCTACCCCCTGGCCTAGGAGGTCATAGAATGCAGGAATGTGTTTTTTTAATGAGATTCCCGAATATCTTTGTGTATTCACTAGTTTGCCTCTTATTCTTTCCACGTGGCACTATGACCCTGTTCCTGAATATCCATAATGTTTGTTGAATTGTTTTCTTTGACTTATGTAAATAGAAAGCCTGTAGACTTAGGAAAATGCATTAATCAGTGGCTCCCATGAAACCATTTGCTTGTTCAAGTTGAAAATGTACCATTTTTGACCACTGTACATTTTAGGTACAGTACATTTAAGGGATGCCTCTAGAGTATATATGAACAAACAAATATTTTTGTGGGATTCTTAAATATATAAGCAATTTGAGTCACCCCAAATCAGCATGTTGGCTCCATCTGGCAACCTAATCTTATGTAATTCCACTGAAGGAAAACCAAACAAGACAGTGGAAGTGATGGGCTACAAGTTGGAACAGGAGTCCACTCAGGAGCTAGTTGGGCTCAGGGTGCCCCACCTAGCTGTCCAGATCTGGCCCTTTCAGAGGGAGGTTTTAGAAAATATTTTAAAAGGTTCTCCAAAGCATGGAAGGGCCCTGAGTTGGGGGCCAAGGCAGGATCCTGTTGGCCTGGGTGTAAAGTGTGGTATGGACTAGAAATACGTGATAGGCAAGTAATGGCTAATAATTGTGATAGAAGACTTTATAGGCATATGTCAAATTCTGTATTCAGTAGGCACTTAAATACCAAACTGTATTCAGTAGGTGCTTAATAAAGACCAAAGTGTCTGAGTATCATAAAAATTACTGTTGAGCGCTAAGTTTATAATCAATTTCTTACTTTTTCACTTACAAGATCTGTGATTGGACAAACAACTAAATTTTTTGAACCTGTTTGCTTATGTCTGTAATGGACAGTGAGAGCTCCCTGACAGGGCCATGTGCAAAAATGCTGTTATGATTATAACAGCCTGCATTTATTAAATTCCTGTTGGGCACCAAGCACTGTTCTAAATGCCTTATATAGATTATCTCTTTCATCCCTCACAATAACCTTTTGGGATGGGTTCTTTTATTCTGTTTTTATAGATGAGAAAATGAGACACAGAGAGGTGACCCCATTAGACCTGTGAGTTTAATGCCAGGATCATCATGCCATATCACCTGGCTCAGCCCTTCCCATGCCTTGCTACATGGTAAAATTACTTGAACAGATTTTCAGAGGTACCAGTGACCAGGCATCACCCCCTCAGAAATTCCACTTTAAAAGGCCTAAAGTGGGGCATGGGTTTCGATGCTTTTTACAGCTCCCTGGGTGATTCTCATGGCAGCCAGGGCTGATAGCTCATTGAGAGCAGGCACACAGTGAACTCGAGTCACATCTCAATCAGGGTGACTCAACCTTGACAATAGCAAATTAGTGACTGTTCCTGTGGGCAACAGGAATAAGCACTTCACACATATCCAAAAGTCAGCACTTCACACATATTAGAAATTCTCAATCCAGTAACTGTTTTTACCACTGGATATATGTTAAGCTTGTACTTGTCTAGGGTCTACTCGGTTCATTCTACTGACCACAGTATCAGATATATACAGAGCATCTCTGAAGCAGGGGCAGGGGTGGGAAGGCTGGGGGAGATGACGGGGTTCTGGAAGTGGTCTGCTACAGTGGAGAGAAGTATTTTATCAGTGATATTGTTTAGAATTACTAGGGTAATATGGTTTAGCTGTGTCCACACCCAAATTTCACCTTGATTTGTAATAATCCCCATGTGTCCAGGGTGGGACCAAGTGGAGATAATGCAATCATGGGGGTGGTTTCTGCCATACTGTTCTCATGGTAATGAATAAGTCTCATGAAGTCTCATGGTTTTTTAAATGGGAGTTCCCCTGCACAAGCTCTCTTGCTTGCTGCCATGTAAGACGAGACTTTGCTCCTCAGTCACCTTCTGCCATGATTGTGAGGCCATGTGAAACTGTGAGTCAATTAAACCTCTTTCCTTTATAAATTACCCAGTCTTGGGTATGTATTAGCAGTGTGAGAACAGACTAATACACAGGACATGGTGATAACAGAATATAAATTAACTCTTGTTTGGTTTTATTATAGTTAGAATTCTCTGCAAACAATGCACCCCATTATTATGAACACCTGGGGAGGACCACTCCCATCCTTTCCCCTTCGGTAGCTACCTCTTGGTATGTTACCGCTGTTTCTTCTAAGTATATCAGCAAATGATAAATTTGAGGTATATATGCTTATATATATAAGCATTCAAATAAAATTATCCATAATTATATATAGTGCATACTCTATAATGTTAACATTATGTTTATATGTAAATTCTTTATAATTTTATTTATGCACTTTTACTAAAGAAATATATGAATAAAGTTATATAAGCAAAAATATTTACCACAACAACCTTTTGAAAAAGTACTATTTTTTCCATTTTACAGATGAAGAACTTGAAACAGGGTTGAAAGCACGTGCCCAATGCTAGGAAGCTCGTAATAAGTAGGAAACATTTACTGAGCATTTACTGACTGATTTCCCTGTATTATTTCTCTGAATCCTTTTAACAATACTATGAAGACATACTATTATTGGTCCTTTTTTAAAGAAGGAAGGCACAGGAGAAAGATAAAAAGGAGTCAAAGTCACAGATGTTAATTTTCCCCGACTCACCCAACCAGGATGTGGGTGAACCAGAACTTGCCCTGTGTGGTATGGATCTGATGCTATGTTCTTAAATTTATGCCATACTGCCTTTTGTGTAAGGTAGTAAGAGGAGGAACTCAAAACCTTTTTCTTGGTATACTGCCCCTTCTTCTTCACCCTCTCCACTGTCTTCTTTGATTCTTTCACCTTGTCTTTTACTTTTAGATCCCTGTCAGTGATGCACACAGCTTACTGGGTCCCCATTTAATCTCATGACCTCAGGATTTCTTTCTGGTTCAACCATGGGTATCTCAATCAATGTGTCAGAATTGCACTCCTCTGCCTGCCCTTATATCTACATCTTCTCCTGTGTCAGGGACCTGGTTAACTGCATCAGCATCCATGGGGCTCTCGCACTTGACTTGCACTTTTCATCTGGGAACTGTTTTACTGCCTCCTTAGTCAGGGATGTGGCTGCAGGGCACATAGAGCTGGCCTCCACGCTCTCTCTTGTAATCCTTCTCTGTCTCCTGAGTACCTCTGTGCTTACCACAGTCCTAAATCTTGTGGATTATAGTACAAGGTTCATAATATATACTATAGTATAGGACTATGGTAACAGGAATAAGAAGAATTTGAATCGAAATGTAGTGGCTGTGTGACTTTGGAGAGGTTAACAAACCTCTCTCTTAGATTCTTTCATCTGCAAAATGGGGATAATGTTAAGACTCTGAAGGGAGGCACAAGCTGAAAAAGTGTGGTGGAAAAGCAGTCATTATTACAGGGATACATTTTTTTGCAGGAGAGAGAGGACATATTTATTTTGCCTGTCTTTCCCTCTAGATTCAGTGTGAAGTGGAAGCCTGGAGTTTGGAGATGTGTTTCATTTCACCAGTGTTTGGAATTAAAAAGTGAATATGATCACTGTTATGGACTGAATTGTTTCTCCCCACTTCCCAATTCATATGCTGGAGCCCTAATTCCCAAGGTGACTGTATTTGGAATACAGGACCTTGAAAGAGGTAATTATGGTTAAATGAGGTCATAATGGTAAAGTCCTAATCTGATATGACCAACGTCCCTAAAAAAGAAATAGAGCCAGCAGGGATGAAAGAAAAAGCCACATGAGGGCACAGTCAGAAGGCAAGCCAAGGAGATAGGCCTCAGGATAAATGAAAACTGCCAACACCTTGATATTGGACTTCCAGTCCCCAGAACTGTGAGAAAATAAACTTCTGTGGCTTAAGCTATCTATTCTGTGCCATTTTCTTATGCCAGCCCCGGAAAATGGATATAATCACCTTTGTGCTACAAATCCTATTCAAATATGATTGTTCCAGTGTGTTCATTACTGCTTGGCAGCAGCACCCATGTGAAAAACATTCAGTAACTCTCATCATTTCATTATCAGAAAGAAATAATCACCTTAATTTACATGCAAAGAATTTTATCTCTAATGACCCAAACTGCATACATATCATCTTTCTGGAAGGAAAAAAAATCAGTTTTCTCTTTGTACTATACTTCTGGTCTTTTGTGTCATTTTAGGGGCCTGACCCTTTAAAAATACTTTGATGTTTGTCCCAATTTTATTTTCATTATTAAAATTCTCTGCCTGGCAGGGATCTGAGGTGGAAGCTTATACCATCCTCCCCTTTTTAATTAGATGCAGGATTGAGTGACAGATCAAATGATCTTAAATTAATAACAATGACAAATTGCCCTCGGATGGCACTTGTACATAAAAGGAAACACTTCCATTAAACAAATGTTATGTCATCAAGAAACCCATTAATAGCACTGCCAGTGATCATAGCTGTATAATTCTTCTCATCATTCTTAATAACCAGAAAAGTTATAATTGCATATGGAGCTTAATTAAAATTTTCTATCCTATTAGTGAGTGCCCAGGCTTTAGATCGCCCATTAAATACTCTGCAACATTTAGACCATATTTCTTGAGGTCTAGATTTTTAGAAGACATGAGAAAGCTTGGACAAAGATGAGATTGGATTATAAAATCTCAATATGCTGCAATTACCAATTGTTGGATATTAGAGATGGAATTGGACTTAAACATTATTTAACCAAATTCTAGTATTTTAAGCTGATTTTTATTTTATACATTTCTATCTTTTACATACTCCCAGGTTGGAGTGCAGTGGTGTGATCTTGGCTTACTGCAACTTCCACCCCCCAGGTTCAAGCAATTCTCTTGTCTCAGCCTCCCAAGTAGCTGGGATTACAGGCATGCACCACCATGCCTGGCTAATATTTTTAGTAGAGATGGGGTTTCACTATTTTGGCCAGGCTGGTCTAGAACTCCTAGACTCAAGCAATCCACCCACTTCAGCCTCCTAAAGTACTGGAATTACAGGTATGAGCCATCATCTCTGGCCTAAATTGCCTATTCTTTAAGTAAATTAAGCTTTTACTTAGCAAGTAAACCTACCTCTTTATAAACTCTTTTTCATTTTTACATTTTTTTCCCTATCCATTTATTTACATATTGTGGCACAGACTGGCCATAAACTCACCAGACCCACTTTCACTACTTCCTGGGCATGCACATGTATCTTATAGTCCCCTTTATCAGGTTGGGGCCAGGGGACATGTGACTTGTTTTTGGGAATGTCCATGAGCAGAAGCCATGTTTATCATTATAGGTGGGGGAAGTTAAGAGCAAGTATGCCTCTTAGCCCTCTCACTTTCTATCTCTGCCTTCCAAAGGAGGAGGATCTAGAAGATGAGGTACTAGGAAGTGGTAAAGCCACTAGTTGGAAGAATCTGGGGTTCCTAAATCACTGTGTGGAGCAGAGAACACCCAGAATTCCTTGCTGACCTTAATTAGACTGCGATATGAGTGAGAAATTAACCTTTATTCATTTCAGCCACTTCAATTTCAGAATAATTTTATAGGACTTAGCCAACCGTAATGCATACATTTTACCTAATTGTATAAGTAGTTATAATTTTTTGTTTTACTTGTGTTACATTTGAAATTGCTGGATATAGTTGCTGTATACTGTATAGTTTTCCAGGTGCTATAGAGTTATAATTTTTATGCCTGGGTAATGGTCTATGTTAAGTGATATGCTGAGTTAACGTAATTAATTTTCACATATTGTATAGATTATTCTTATGCTTTCTTCTTTAGGAAATATCTTCATTCATAGGACACGTTTCTTTTGAATTATGTTACCAAATTTTTTTTTACAGTCATATTCAGTTTGCACTCTCCTTTGCCATTGTGAGAATATGAGTTCTAAAATTAAAAATTTATTTGTCCTTTTAAAATTTATTTGATATGAAATAATATTTTATAAAAATACAGTATATAAATATACATTATATTTAACCTCTTTATAAATATGAGGACACATATAATTTGTGTTTCTTTAATAACTAGTGAGTTTTACGTTTTCCAAATATATTTGCTTACTACTAATAGCTTCTTTGACATAGAGAATTTAATTCTCTCCATTGGGGAGCATAGAACTCCTCAGTTTAACAGATGATACAACTGAGAGGGGAGGTGATTAGTGAGAGGAGGCAATGTTGAGATAATGAATGAGTTAGCACAGAGTTCAGATTTTTAATTTAATACAGGAATCTTTCTATTATAGCATAACTTCCATATTTATGAAATATGGTGTGTCATTCTAGTCCTTATGACTACCATCCTGGAAAGAATGATTATGATATAAATAAAACATGCTTTTCACCCTAGATCATCCCTTTTCATTTAATAGAAAAGAGGAATTCAATAAAAGCCTCTGGGCACCCAGTGGAAGCACAGATCTCATGGTCCAGCTCACTCCAGTCATACACAGAGTCAAGTACAACAGTGTATTTCATAAACTAGCCTCCTAGGTTTTGTCTATATAACATAGGGGTGAATATTTTAGATGAGTGATAGGGTATCAATGCTTGAATAATTGAGAATTAGAAACGGCAGGAAGAAGGGCAGAGGCATATGATATTTTAGCACTCGTTGGTCATCCTGAGTGGAGAGTTTATCTAGGGAAGTGAGAGATAAGGGTGGAAAGACAAGTTAGACTTGGAGTAATTCAATTAAGTAAATGAGTATTGGGTTCTTACTATGTACCAGGCACTGCCCTAGTTATGGGCTAATGGCAGGCAAATCAGATAAAGGTCTTGCTTGAGCTCCTAATTAAATAAGAAAGATTATAGGATAGTGAAGAAAATAAGATTATTTGGAGTTAGCCTTGGGTTTGAGTCTCAACTCTAATTTTGTGATCTTGTTGTATTAGTCCATTTTCATGCTGCTGATAAAGACATACCGGAGACTGGGACAATTTACAAAAGAAAGAGGTTTAATGGACTTACAGTTCCACATGGCTGGGGAAGCCTGACAATCATGGTGGAAGGCAAGGAGGAGCAAGTCATGTCTTACATAGATGGTAGCAGGCAAAGAAAGCTTGTGCAGGGAAACTCTCCCTTATAGAACCATCAGATCTTATGAGACTTATTCACCATCATGAGAACAGCCTGGGAAAAACCTGCCCCCATGATTCAATTACCTCCCACTGGCTCCCTCCTACAACACGTGGGAATTCAAGATGAGATTTTGGTGGCAACAGCCAGACCAAATCATTCTGCCCCTAGCCCCTCCCAAATCTCACATCCTCACATACCAAAACCAATCATGCCTTCCCAACAGTCCCCCAAAGTCTTAACTCATTTCAGCATTAACTCAAAAGTCCACAGTCTAAAGTCTTACCTGAGACAAGGCAAGTCTCTTCTGCCTATGAGCCTATAAAATCAAAAGCAAGTTAGTTACTTCCTAGGTACAATGGGGGTATAGGCATTGGGTGAATACAGCCATTCCAAATGGGAGAAATTGTTCAGAGCAAAGGGGCTACAGGCCCCATGCAAGTCCAGAATCCAAATGGGGCAGTCATATCTTAAACCTCCAAAATGATCTCCTTTTACTCCATGTCTCACATCCAGGTCATGCTGATGCAAGAGGTGGGTTCCCATGGTCTTGGGCAGCTCCCTTCCTGTGGCTTTGCAGGCTACAGCCTCCCTCCTGGCTGCATTCATGGGCTGGCATTGAGTGTCTGCAGCCTTTCCAGGTACATGGTGCAAGCTGTCAGTGGATCTACCATTCTGGGGTCTGGGGGAAAGTGACCCTCTTCTCACAGCTCCATTAGGCAGTGCCCCAGTAGAGACTGTGTGGGAGCTCTGACCCCACATTTGCCTTCTGCACTGCCCTAGCAGAGGTTCTCCATGACAGCCCTGCCCCTGCAGCAAACTTCTGTCTGCACATCCAAGTGTTTCCATACATCCTCTGAAATCTAGGTGGAGTTTCCCAAGTGCCAATTCTTAACTTCTTTGTACTGGCAGGCTCAGCACCATGTGGAAGCTGCCAAGGCTTGAGGCTTTGACCCTCTGAAGCCATGGTGCAAACTCTGTATTGGCCCCTTTCAGACATGGCTGGAGTGGCTGGGACATAGGGCATCAAGTCCCTAGACTGTACACAGCATGGGGACCCTGGGCCCAGCCCACGAAACCACTTCTTCCTTCTAGGCCTCTGGCCCTGTGATGGGAGGGGCTGCTATAAAGACCTCTGACATGCCCCGGAGACGTTTTCCCCATTGTCTTGGGGATTAACATTTGGCTCCTCATTACTTATGCAAATTTCTGCAGCCACCTTGAATTTCTCCTCAGAAAATGGGATTTTCTTTTCCATCTCATTGTCAGGCTGCAAATTTTGCAAACTTTTATGCTCCATTTCCCTTTTAAAACTGAATACGTTTAACAGCACCCAAGTCACATCTTGAATGCTTTGCTGCTTAGAAATTTCTTCTTCTAAATACCCTAAATCATCTCTCTCAAGTTCAAAGTTCCACAAATCTCTAGGGCAAGGGCAAAATGCCACCAGTCTCTTTGCTAAACCATAGCAACAGTCACGTTTACTCCAGTTCCCAACAAGTTTCTCATCTCCATCTGAGACCACCTCAGCCTGGATTTCATTGTTCATATCATTATCAGCATTTTGCTCAAAGACATTCAACAAGTCTCTGGGGAGTTCCAAACTTTCCCACATTTTCCTGTCTTCTTCTGAGCCCTCTAAACTGTTCCAACCTGTGGAACTGTGTTACCCAATTCCAAAGTCGCTTCCACATTTTCAGGTATCTTTTCAGCAGCACCCCACTTTACTGGTACCAATTTACTGTATTAGTCTGTTTTCATGCTGCTGATAAAGACATCCTGAGGCTGGACAATTTACAAAAGAAAGAGGTTTAATGGACTTACTGTTCCACATAGCTGGAGAAGACTCACAATCATGGCAGAGGGCGAGGAGGAGCAAGTCATATCTTACATGGATGGTAGCAGGCAAAGAAAGAGCTTGTGCAGGGAGACTCCCCCTTATAGAACCATTAGATCTTGTGAGACTTACTCACTATCACGAGAACAGCCTGGGAAAAACCTGCCCCCATGATTCAGTTACCTCCCCTCCCACTGAGTCCCTCCCACAATACTTGGGAATTCAAGATGAGATTTGAGTGGGGACAGAGCCAAACCATATCACTTGGACAAGTGATGTAATACCTCAGTGTAACTCTCCTTATATGTAAATTCAGGATAACTGCAGTACTTAGGGTTGTTGAAAATCAAACCTAGGGTTTTACCCATAAAAATTTTAATGCACTTCCTGGTGCCTAGCATACCCACTAAAATGCTAACTATTCTTTTTGAAGTATAGTTAACTGGGGAAACCAACTGTCAAAATAGTTACAATATATAATGATTAAATGTGACTGTAGACACACATACAAGATACAGAGTTAGCAAAGGAAAGGCCTGGGAATATAGTTAAACTGAAAGATTAAATTATTGGTACCAATTTGTGACTCCTTCTGTGTCCATGGCCTTTGCCTATGACTTAATGCAATTCACCCTGTCTCCAAAGGAAAATTATACTTTCTTGTCCCTTTATTTGGTCAATCATACTATTTGTCTTTGATATTAGCAAACACGAGGAAAAGAGAGGCTCAAACTACACTTGTAGAATTGGGCATGCTGCCCTTGCACTTCTGCTGAGCCCTGAGAAGAACATGTCCTGCTAACCAGATTGTTCTTGCAGGAAGATAAGAGACTTGTAGACACAGGATGTAGGCCCACAGATCCGTAGCTTGAAGCAGAATTACCTCTCTTCAAAAAAGAAGACACAATGGACATGAGAGTTAAGCAGAGACCTTAGGATAATATTTTTTTTCCTTTGAGACATGGTCTCATTGTGTTGCCTAGGCTGGACACAACTCACTGCAGTGTCAATTTCCTGGGCTCCAGTGCCTCAGCTTTCCAAATAGCTGCGACCACAGGCATGCACCACTATACCTGGTAAATGTTTATTTTATTTTTTTTTTGTAGAGACAGGGAGGGTCTCACTGTGTTGCCTGGGCTTGTCTCAAACTCCTGGACTCAAGCAATCCTCCTGCCTTGGCCTCCCAAAGTTCTGGGATTACAGGTATGAGCTACACTCCTGGCAAGATAATGTTTTGTACATTAAACAATAAATGGAATAGGTGATTGGATAATTTACTAATTTATATTATGAGCTAGCTGGGTTGCCTTACTTCTCTGGGTTGTGGTTCTCCAGGTTTTTTTTTTTTTTAATTATAAAAGAAGCTTATATTAAATCAACTCCAAGGCTTCTTATAGCTGTAACAGCCTACGATTTTGTGACAAAATAGTAGCCTTAACTCTTTGTAAAAGTATCCTGTAGGTCTTTCTTTTATGCTATGGGGTTACTAATGGGAAATCAATATATCCTGTGGTATCTGAGAGAGCAGTTTATTACTGAAAAGTTACATCTCAGTTCACACATACACAAAATCCTAAAGGACTTTTGAGTTGAACAGGTGTTTGACCCCATAGCTTCCTTTTCTGGGGTTGACTGACATAGAACCACCATTTTTCAAGTTTATTTTGGGATAGTAGCTAATCAAATAGTTCTGTTGCCTCTTTCTGGGGGTTTAAATGATCCCCTGATGAACCATAAATATAACTAGATTGATACTGCAGGAGTAAAATCCTTTATGAGTTCATAATCATAGATAGCCTATTCTCTTTCAGGTTCTCAGGCAGGATTCTGTAAATCACTGAATGGCATAATTGCTCCCTGAATAGTAAAGTAAACTCATTAGGAGCCCATGAGAAATTAACTCTCATGCTGAAGAAAATATAAATTGGCCAATTTCCTAGATATTTCTGAAGATAATGGGAACCCTATTGGCCAGCAGCTCTTAAATTTTCATCAGAGGATTATATACAAGGCAAAATATAATAATGACCTTTTAATTTTGCTCAGTTTCAAAATGACTTTTTTTGTTTAATTGTAAAGAGATTTTACTGTAGATGAAAATTTTGGGGGGAATTATGTATCCGTCTTGTAGCAATGGTGGTAAGCAGGAGTGATACATCATCTTTTACCTAAAAAATATATATGAAGCCTATTTATTTGAATAATCAGCAAAATATTTTGATAAACGTATATATCACTATGCAAGGTACATTTAGAAAATAACCCCCAACAAAATAATCAATAATGATAAAACAAAGTTCATAGTGTTTCAAAATTAAAAAGCAATGTAAGCAAATGAAAACCATAACCTACTGAAGACAACATTGATGATGCATCGACAATCTTGTCTTATTTTATTATCAAAGCTCTCCAAGCATATATTGACATTAGGGATTTTCACGGAATTGCCAGTGATTGCAGAGCAGAAAGACTTAGCAGAATACTGAATTACAGTCCCTAATAAACTCATGTACTACCATAGTTTTCCTTCGAATTTCTATTGACCTTTAACTAACATAGGAGTTCAGTAGTCAGTTGTAAGTCACCTTCACCTTTGCAAACATGAGATAAGTCTACTATGGGATTGCCCACCATTTACACAATGAAAGAAATTGTATCATTGTGAACTGAAGAAAGCTCACAATGAAGAAAAAGCATGTCATAAGTTCTCTTGTAGACTAATTGCCTGATGCTTATTAGTGCTTGATTTTTATGTGGAAGGTTTGGTATTTGTATGAGACTACATTTTTGTATAAAATAGATCTTATTCTCTCTCAACAGTTCACTTAATTCCAGGAATTGAGAATTTGAGGACTTAATAAAATACTTACTAAAGATATGTTTTCTTTTTTAAAATAGCTTTATTGGGGTATAATTGATAGAAAAACAACTTCACATATTTAATGTGTATAATTTTTTTTGAGTTTAAACATATGCAAATACCTGTGATACCATAATAACAATCAAGACAATAAACATATCCATCACCTTCTAGAATTTCTTTTCCTGTGTGTGTTAAAAATACAATATGAAATCTATTTTCTAACAATTTTGATGATCACAATAATATAAGAAATACAGGCATCATAATGAATAATGTGTCTATAATTTATTTATCTAGCATAACTTGAATTTTGTACCCACTGAACAACAACTCCCTATTAGTATAGTCATCACCTGAGATAGAGGAAAAGAAAATCACTAGTTGCTCACTAAATATCAGGCATTTTACTAGATGTTTAAAAGCAAGAGCATGTTTTACCTATGCTATTGTGTTTAATCTTTTAACCAGTTTGTGAAATACTTATTACTTATTATAGATTAGAAGGCAGAGCTCAGAAAATTAATTCGCTCAAGTTTATACAACTAGTAAATATTGGAGCTGATATTTGAACCAGTATTTTTTTTTAGTTCCAAAAGCTTGTTCTTTTCACATTATTGTTTCCCACAAAGGTTTTACAGGCATCCTTCCCCAACATTTAAGACACAGAGTTTGCAGCGACTTTTACCATTAGTCTGATAGATTTGCCCATAGTCTTGCTCGTGGTCAGGGGACTACAACAAACATGAACGCAGAACCACAATGAACGACCCACACTGAGGTTTAACACATGATGTGAGTGTCTTGAGAGCTTTTTTAGAAACAGAATTGACTAATTTCAGCCTCTCTACATAAGGAAAAAAATGTCTTTCTTCTTTTTAAAAATCAAAGGAATGGAGAACTTGGTAAGTAGCACCAACTAATCCTTTGAAAAGAAGACCGATGAGAGGAACACTAAACTTCCTGGGGATATGAAAAAACTTTCAAAGCCAGCAATATCACATTTCATCTGCTCTTATCCCATAAGTCTATCCCACCCAGGAATGTCACTGGAGAATTCTGATGTTTTTTAGAGCAGAATATCAAAGAACAGGCAATGAATAAGTCATAAAATTGGAGGTGTGTTTAGCCACTTTGCTTTCGAGTAGGATGCTCCAGAAGCAGCTCTACAATGAAGACAGGTGAAAATAAACATCTTGCTCCTGTGAGCATAACACGAGGAGCCCTGCCAGTAATTTATGTGCATAAGTGTCTATAATTACACACGTTCATACATATTCATTCACATGCTCCTAATTTTAGAGAACAGAGAAGTGAATTAATTGATTAGTAATTTGATTGTATTTGATTCAGCTGGCTCTCCAAGTTCCTTATAAATGTCCCAGGGTAAGTTTCCACTAACAGAGAATTTAGTCAGAGACCTTGGGGAGCAGTAGATTGACTGATGATGAAGTAATTGAGCCATTTGTTTATTTAAACATTTTATTCATTCATTCAACAATTAGGCTCTTCTATGTCCAGGCATCATGTCAGGTATAGAAGACATCCAGTTTGATAAGTGATTGGACTTGACCTGCAACTTCTATCCTTGTAGGGAAGACAGTCTAGTAATGAAGTCACCGACTGCAGGATAATGTGGCCAAGCACTAAAGATATCCAATGCATGCTGTAGTTTCAGGAATGATTTCTTAGAGATGGAGAAACCTGAGATGCTTTCTGAAGGAGGGTTAGGAGTTATCTGAATGATGAAAGACAGAAGGCATTTCAGATGGAGGCACAATAATGAAAAGAGTATCACATTTCCAGCATTTTTTTTTTTTTTTAACCATTAAAAGGAATTGGGGAGGATGGCTGAAAAAGAGGAAAGGTCAGGTGGTGAATGATACTTTGTGATGAAGAGTTGTAGTTTATCTCTCCTAAAAACTAGAGTGAGATCAGGAAAGTTTTAAGCCTAGGAATGACACACTAGATTTTCAACTCATGAACATCAGTCAGGCTTCTGTGAAGAGGGAAAATTAAGTTTGGCACAGACTCTGGACACGTAGTTGAGTTAGAAAGTTATTGGAGGGATTCACACAAGTAAAGATGCAGCTCAGAGCTTAATTCATAACAGTAGAGACTGTGAGGAGGAGGGGAAGGCTTGATAGATCAGAAGCAGGTAAAAATTGTACAACTTGGGGGTATGATGGTAAATAAGTGGGGATGTAAGGGTAAACCAGGTTCTGTTTAGGCAATTGGAGGATTGTGATGCTATTCATGAGGAGAGCCCAGTGACATGAACAGTTTTGGAGAGGAATGTGTATCAAATCAGTCTAGGAATATAATACATTTGAGAAAAGAAGTCACTGAATTTGTGCAAAGTTGAAGCTTAGCCACACCATCAAACTGCCAACAATCAGCACACAAAATATATTCTATTTTTTACTCTGGCATAGGGCTGTTTTCAGACTTCTGATCCTTTGGACATGAATTTGCATCTAACCTGGAATGCTTAATGCTCCTTTTTTTCCGTCATTCCCAGAGAAGCTTATACTTCAATTATAAGGATCATCTCAAATGGAGCTTTCTCTGTGAAAGCTTCTACCTCCCACTTTGCCTCCACTTCACTTCCATCCTCACTGCCTTGGAAGAGCTAAGTCTTACCTCCCCTTTAGCCCTTATCATACTAAATTGTTATTATATGTGCGCACGTCTGTCTGTCCTGACACCTTGAGAGCTCCCCCAGGGCAGGGGAAATCCGTATCTTAATCACCTTTGTAACCCAAGCTCCTAACAGGGTCTGACACCTAAAGGGCACTCAATAAATTCTGTTGGATTTATTCTCTTTCAGGCAGTTCTCTTCTTTCCTTCAATCTTTTGTTCCCTGGCATTCTATTGTCACACAGGATGGGGCCATAGCTTTCCAAGTGAGGGGTTATGAAATTATACCTTGATTTTGCTCATCTACCTGGTAGCTCTACCCCTTGGAAATGAAGCAGGGTAGAACAGAGCTCAAGCCTGTTTCTTAGAGGGTGGGAAGGTTCCTAAGACAAACATTAGGGTTGAAAACAGCGTTCTTCAAGTTCAACGTGATTCATTCCCCTGCTTCCTGTTTCCTGGTGCTCCATGCTTAGCAGGCACACACAAGTGACAGAACCATCAGGAGCAGAGGGACCAGAGAACTCACATGTACCATACAAGGCATCTCTCTGAACCTGGACTAAGAAGGCACAGATGCAATCTCTACAATTTACAGCTTAGATGGTAGGCTCCCCCTTGTAGAACTTGGACTTGGAAACTTAGCAAACTACCAGCTGTGAACTCTAGTTTTCCCCAGCTCCTCCTGGCTGCCCATGAAGATCACTCGCAGAGAAGCCCACTAAATTCCCAAACCAAAGAAAACCCATTTGGACTCTGATGGTGGCAACACCTTGCTCAGCCGCAGCAAGTTGTGCGCACACAAATTCTAGTCTTGGATACTCTGTCCCTAATGATCAAAGACTTGGAGGTGAGGAGCTCTGGTTTGACGACAGCGGGCTCTAACTCTGCCCATGTGCCCAGTCCCATTGAGTCTGCCTAACCAACCATTCTTCTAGCTGGATTTAGATTTTTGGGAGGATTAGGCCATTTGGCACCTCTGTCAGTTTCCCATAGAGGACCTGTGACACTGGGACTTTAGTTGAGAGCCCAACCTGTTTTTTAGGTGGCCCTAAGTTGTGCCTACTTCATGTGTCTTAGTTTTATGATTGACCTTTGCTTCTCATAGTCTGTTACATCATTGTAGACTCTATTCAACAACCGTATTCCCTCTCACTGTGAAAAGTGCTTTGATGGATGTGTTTTCTGCTCTCCTGCTTTGGCCTGGCTGCTCCTAAGACTCTTACACCTTTTCAAACTGTTTGTAATAATTGACAATGCTCTTGGGACTCTAATATTGGCTTCAACATGACTTCTTCCTGCATTCTTACTTCTAAGTCATCTCGCTTTCCCCCAGCTGAACCCTGGACAGGCTGTTCCTGGGGTGCTGTCAATTTATACTGGCTTCTATTTGCTTATTTTTTCTCTGCCACTGCAAGAGCCACTAACTAGCAGAGCAGCCAATGTCAACACCTGCCTCTTTTCTTTAGATATACAATGGCCACCATTTGTTGTGGATTCATTTATTACCCTGGAGTTTGTGAAATGAATGTATAAAGAGAGAACAGAGGTATTTGTTCTGGAAGGGAGCCAGGGAACCTGGGTCTGTCACATCCTCCTTCCTAAGCCATGCTGGGCAGAAGCCAGGCCACTTAGCTTAGGGGAGAAATAGAGAACATCCACATGACAGGCATAGGGTCTGGAATTATACTGCCAAGACCCAGCAGCCAGGCTTTCAGAAAAGGAGTTGCACAAAGGTGTACAACAGGGAAGTGGAGAAATCAGCTGAGTCTGAGACAACTTAGAGGAGAAGGTATTTGAAGGGACAGACATGTGGATTAACTTTGCTTGAGATGTGTTTGCCAAGACCATGCCAAGAATCAGAACTTAACAGACTCACAGAACATCAGAGCTAGTAAGATTGTGAGATCATGTTAGAGAAGCTCGCAGGGGCAAGGTGGGCCACCTAAATAAGTGAGTTAAGTGGGGATAATGGCAGACAGTGGGTGGTACTTCTCAACACACACAATTGGTACCATGCAGTACGTTGGGCCAGTGTTGCAAGATCTTCACAGTTTTTAGGAAAAGCCAGAAATCCAGATTTTATGTAAATTTTTTGACTTCTAAATGCTATCAAATAATTAAAGTTGTTTTCAAACACAGAAAAATCAAAGCACATCTGTGGGCTGGATATAGCCTACAATCTAAATTAGCCCTATATATTTTAAGGTGATAATACCTGAAGCACAGGAAATAAGTGGATTTCTCAAAAGTCCAATAATTTACTTGGAGAAAGGTAAGTACTTGATGGCTTAGTATACTGTCCTTACTCTCTTTCTCTCTCCGATCCAACACCCTGTGGAGATGTGGGGAACATAAGGTGTTCTATTCCCTCCTCAACTAAAGGTGACGGAGTGGGGCCAATGACATTCTATTGCTTCTTGACTTTTAGCTAACTTGGCTCCTCCGCTGTGAGGTTGGTCCCCATTCAGTGAAGTGAGAGTGTGAAGAGACCTGGGTTATATTCTAGCCCAGGCTGAGCTATTTACCGTGTGGCCTTGGAAAATTCTCTTCTGTTCTTTGGACCTTATTTTTCTCATAGACAAAGTATGGCTGTCAGCCTAGGTAAATTCCAAGTTCCTTTATAAGTCAACCCAAGTGAACCCAAGCTTGCTTTAAGTGTCTTTCTAAGTTCTCATGTCATCACCCTTCATTACCACTTACTTCTATTCCATCCCTCCCTCCTTCCCCACACATGCCCTCTACCTACGCCCACATCATGAGTACCTGGTGTTTGCAAGCTGCTGCTCAACACCTGGAGTCCCACTGACATGCAACACTGAGATCCACCCTCCACTGCCCATGTTAAGATTCATTCAAAATCACTTTTACCAATCAAAACTCACCACCCAGGTAAAGAACTAAGATGACTAATATTTAATCATCTTTAAAGTCATCTTTAGTAAATAAATTTAAATATTTAGTAAATAAATGTCTCAGTATATGAAGATTAAACTGAAAAACTCTGGAAAATCACTAGAACTGATAAAATAGTTGAATTAAATGGTCTGTTATAAAATAAATACATGAAAGTCAATAGTTTTTCTCTAGATAACCCATAACCAGTTAACAAATACACACATACACCCTTCTGCTAAAAATGATCTTAAAAAAGTGTATAGGACCTACATAAGTAAAATAGCAAACTTTTACCATGGTGCATAAAAGAAGATGGGGACAAATGCTCATGGAAGAGAAACCATATTGTAACAGATGTCCTGGAAGTTAATCTATAAACTCAGTGGCTCACTTCCAATTTGGTACATTAGTAGACTACTAGTAAAAATCTCAATCACATTTTAGATGTGGTATAGAGGAAGTTCTAAAACAATTCTCAGTTTCATTTGGAGTAATGAGGTACTACATTCTAAACATACTCATGATCCAGTCACTTATTTCCACCTCCTTTGGTCCAAGCGCTCAAGGTTCCTTATGTGGATCATTGCAGTAGCCTTGTAATAAACCTTATACTTTGATCCTTTCTCCTTTCAATCTGTTCTCAGCATAGCTTCCAATGTATTCCTATCAAAATGCAAGTTAGATCATGTCACCCTCCTAATCAAAATCTTTCAATGGCTTTCTACTTTTAGCAAGTAAAAGCAAAATTATCCTGATGGCCTGCAGTGACCTACATGATCTGAACCTTGTTATGATACTTCCTCATCTCCTACTCCTCCACCACTCACTTAATGTAGAAACACTGTTTTCCTGGGTGCTCTCCACAGGCACCCTGTACATTCCAGCCTCAGCGCCTTTGCACTTGCTGTTATTGCTTCCTGGAATGCTTTGACTCCAAATATCTATGTAGTTTACCTTCTCACATCTTTTTTTATTTACCCCATATATTATCTTTTCAGTGAGCTATTTCTTGTATATCCTATATAATATTTCAAGCCTCTTCCCTCAGACATCAATCACTATTTTTCTCAGTAGTCATTATCATAGTTTCAGCATACTATATATTTTATTTTTGTAAACTCATTGAGGGCAAGGGGTTTTGCCAGTTCCGTTTACTGTTGAATTTTCAGTGCATGTGCTTAGCTAATAATCGACACTCAGTATTTGTTAGATGAATAATGAGGGTAGACACGCTATAAGGCATTAAAATTTATTTTAAAGGTAAAATAATGAAAAGAACATGGAACTGAGAAGCTGAATAAAAGAGAAAATCCTAGAAGAGACAAATTCTAACTATCAATTCAGAACATATCAAAAATGGCATAATTCTTATTTAGGGCCAGTAGAATCATATGACTCATTTCAATCAGTGGAATTAAGAGAACGAGTTAGGAGCAAGAATGGATAACTATCCTGTAATACGCATACATCAAAATAAATGACAGATGGACAAAAATATTCACTTAAAAATCATCTTTCACAAAGACAGACCTAGGCCAAAATGGCTTTATTGGTAAATTCTAACAAACATTTGAATAATAATTAATGCCAATTATTCACATGGTTTTCCCAAAAATAAAAGAGGTCACAAAATTTCTCAACCCATTCTATGAGACGTTGTACTGTGATACAAAAACCAGACAAAGAAATTGCAAGAAAATAAAACTACAGACCAATATCTCTTAAAAATATAGTAACAAAATGCTCAACAAATTACTAGCAAACAGAATATAGCAATATATACACATGATTATACACCATGACCAAGTGGAATTTATCCCAAGAATGCAAGGGTATTTAACATTTAAAAATAAATTAATAAACCTTATTAATAGAATAAAAGACAAAACCAACATAGTCATCTCAAAAGCCATAGAAAAAGCTTTGACAAAGTTCAATACCTTTTTATAATAAGACACTCAAAAAGCTAGGAATAGAAGGGAATGTCCTCAACCTGATAAAAGGCATCTACAAAAAGAACCCTACAGCTTACATGATTCTTGTGAAAGACTAGATGCATTTATCTTAAAATTAAGAAGAAGATAATGTCATTTCTTATCACTCCTCTTTAACTTTGTACTGGAGTTTCTAGACAGAGCATTTAGGCAAGAAAAAGAAAAGAAAAGCATATAGATTGGAAAGGAAGGAGGAAAATTATCTCTATTTGAGGATGACACAATCTTGTACACAGAAAATCCTAAGTAATCTAAACTACTAGTATTCTTAAACTACTAAGTAATCTAACAAGTTCAACAATGTGGTAGCATACAAGATCAATATACAAAGATCAACTGTATTTGTATACACTTGCAATGAATACTTTAATAAAAACTTTAAAATAATTCAATTTATAATAGCATAAATAAGAATTAAATACTTAAGAACAAATTTAATAAAACAAGTGTAAGACTTGTACTCTGAAAACTACAAACCACTAGTACATAAAATTAAGCCTACGTAAAGGGTACAGTTTCTTATGTTCATGGATCAAAACACTTAATATTGTTAAGATAGTAATGCTTCCTAAATTGATCCACAGATTCAATGCAATCCCTATCAAAGTCCTAGCTATCATTTCTGCAGAAATTAATGAGCTGATTATAAAATGTATATGGAATAAGGGACCTAGAATAGCCAAAGCAACGTTGAAAAAGAAGTATGAAGTTGGAAGACTAACATTTTCTAATTTCAAAACTTACTACAAAGCTATAGTAATAAAGACAGTGTGGATTGACATAAAAATAGACAGGGAGATCAATCGAGTAAAACTGAGAATCCAGGAGTAAACTCTTACAAGTTGATTACATTTTATAAATTGTAGTAACAACATTTAACATGAAATCTACCGTTTAGACAAATTTTTATGTGTACAGTACAGTATTAACTATAGGCATGATGCCCAGGAGATCTCTAGAATTTATTAATCTTATATAACTCAAACTTTATACCTGTTGACTCACAACTCCTTGTTATTAATAACATCCCTGAAAACCACTATTCTACTCTCTACTTCTATGAATTTGAGTCTCCTAGGTGTCTCATATGAGTAGAATCAGACAGTATTTGTCCTTGTGTAACTGGCATATTTTATTTAGCATAATGTCTTCAAGGTTCATCCATGTCGTTGCATATTGCATGGTTTTCTTTTCTAAGGCTGAATAATATTCCATTGTATTGATATGCCACATTTTAAAAAGTCCATTCACCCATCAATAAATATTTAGGTTCTTTCCAAATCTTGGCTATTACAGTGTATCAATTTTCGACAAAGTTGCCAAAACAATTAATTGAAGAAAGAATATTTTTTTTCAACAAATGAGGCTAGGACAGCCAACTATTCACACGTAAAAGAATGAAGTTGGACCCCTTCTTCACTCTATACTCAAAACTTAACTCAAAATGAATCAAAGAACTAAATGTAAGAGCTAAAATTATAAATATATTAGAAGAAAATATCTTCATGCTCAGGTTTGGCAAAGCCTTCTTATATGACACCAAAATTACAACTGACCAAACAAAAAAATGGATAGATTAGACTTCCTCAAAATTAGAAACTTTTATGCTTCCAAGGGCACCATCAATAAAGTTAAAACATAATCCACAAAATGGGAAAAAATTTTCAAATCATATATGGTCTAGTATTCAAATTATGTGAAGAATTTTTAAAAGATGAATCACTCAATTAAAAAATGGGTAGGACATTTGAGTAGATATTTCTCCAGAGAAGGTTTACAAATGGTCAATAGACACATGAAAGGATGTTAAGAGCAGTTAGTAGTTCTGAAATGTGAATAAAAGCCATCATAATGTAACACTGCATACACACTGAGATGATCATAACAAAAAATAAAGGTAGTAAAAATTGTTGGTAAGGATGTGAAAGAATGGAATCCCTCTTATATTGCTGGTGTGTGAATGTAAAATGGTGCATGTATTAGGCCCTTTTTACATTGCTATAAAGAACTCCCTGAGACTTTGTAATTTATAAACAGAAGAGGTTTAATTGGCTCACAGTTTTGCAGGCTTTACAGAAAGCATGGTGCTGGCATCTGCTTGGCTTCTAGGGAGCCTCAGGAAGCTTACAATCATGGTGGAGGGCGAAGGGGGAGAAGGCACATCACATGGCCAGAGCAGAAGCAAGAGAGAGAGAATGGGAGGGGAGGTGCCACACACTTTTGAATGACCACATCTCCAGAGAACCCACTATCACAAAGACCTCACTAAGCTATGAAGGATCCACCCCCATGACTCAAACACCTCCCAGCAGGGAAGTGTTTCCTCCCACCAGGCCCCACCTTCAGCACTGGGAATTAAAATTCAATATGAGTTTTCAGCACGGACAAATATCCAAAGTATATTAGAGAAGTTGCTTGGAAAAGAGATTGGCAGTTCTTCAAAATGTTAAACATAGATTTAGCATATGACCCAGCAATTTTACTCCTAAGTATAAACTTAAGGGAAATTAAAACAGAAGTCCACACAAAAACATGTACACAAAGATCCATAGCTGCATTATTCATAACAGCCAAGAGTGCATGGAAACAAAGCAAATGTCTATCACTGATGAATGGCTAAGGAAAATGTAATATAGCCATACAAGAGAATACTATTAGATAATCCAAAGGAATGAAGTATTGATACATCCTAAAACATGAATGAACTTTGAAAACTATGCTAGGAGCTAGTCACAAAAGACCATATATTGTATGACTCCATTTATATGAAATATTCAGATCAGGCTAATCTCTGGTAACAGGAAGCAGATTAGTGTTGCCTAGGTCTGGAGATGGGGTGGTGTGTGTTTGTGTGTGTTGCAGAAAGAATTGGAGAATGTCTGCTAATGGTTATGGAATTTCTTTTTTAAGTGTTGAAATCTTCTAAAATTGATTGTAGTAATGGCTGCACAACTCTTTGTACTAAAAACTATTACATTGTGCACATTAGAAAGGTCATTTGTATAATATGTGCATGATATTTCAATAAACCTGTTATAAAAGGTATGCCTCAAAGGTAAAATTATTGTTTACAAAAGGCTTTTATACATACATTATCTCATCCTTTCCTCCAACAACCCGGAGAATGTATTCTAGGGACAAGGGATCACCTCCACTGTGTAGAGGAGAAACCCAAATTTCAGGTTTAGCCGTGTATCCAATGTTATTCCACTAGTAAGTGAATGATCTAAAAGTAAGAACTGCTGGCTTCACAATTTATTTTATCCCCTTCCTCACACAACTTTTTATTTCATGTCCCTTTGATTTCCATTTTTAGACCTGACCTCTGATCACTTCTGATTAGCCCTTCATCCTCTGTTTGCATTTTTTTTTAACCAGGACCAGTATTTAATTATTCATTCATTGTAAAACATAAAGGCTAGTGTCTCAACTGACTATGAGAAATCTGAATTCCTTTATACATCAACAGTTTGAAAATTCCAAAAGTAATGGTCCTTCATGAAAAATACCTTCTGGGCTCCTGTTCATTGTGCAGTCAGACTACAGCTCAGCTGGCTGATCTGTCAGGAGAGGTAGCCTCATGTGGCCTTGTCTAGATGTACTTATTTAATTTCATGGCTTTTTTCTTAAAGTCTTACCTTAGTGACACCCTGTCTAAGCTGGTTAGTCTGAAAGTCTGCATTACATATAGCTCTAATGCTCTAAGAAACTGTACTTCAGGGCTTGTCTTTGTGGCTTCTTCTCCTTTGTTCCTTCTTTCTTCTTATGTGTTTTTCATTCATTTTCCTAATAAATATTTGAGGAATAAATAGATGAATAAATAAATAAATGAGTACCTGGCACACAGGATTTTAAGAACGGCAAGGTCAACCTTTTCATTTACGGGATAATCTTTAGTGGCAGACAGGAGAATGCACTAGATAGAGGAGAGATTGAATACTGGAAAACCATTCAATGGACCATTCTTATTTTTGATAGTCAGTTACAGTGGTTTATTTTGGTAACTGAAAGTCTTTCAAAATGTCACAGTGTCATTCAGAGCATCAAAAATTCAAGTATGTTTTCTGTGGTTTGAGTTTCAAGATCACTAATCTAGAAATTGGCACTGAAGCATCCACTCCAAGACCATAATACATTCATCAATTTATTCAGCAAATTCTTGTTTAGCATCTACTGTGTTTTGGCATAGCTAAACTGAATATGCAGCAGAGGAGAAAAACAGACATAGTTCTGGATACTACAGTCTGGTGACAGACAGTAAGTAAACCAGCAAATAAATGTGAAAGTGGATATGTGAATAGACTACAGTTATGTGAACTTGTACTGAAGGTCTGGAAAAAGGAGTAATGGGAAAATAAAAGTAGTGAGGTTAGGAAGGGCTGCCAAAGAAAGATAAGCCTTGCAGGCCAAAGTGAGCCAATGGTAATAATGATGCTGCTGCTCATGTTAGCAATACTGCTTGGTATTCAGGTAATACTGTTACCTCCATGAAGTGTTCTCATAACTGTTTAATTATTGCATCTTTTCTAAATGAAATGTGAGTTTCACAAAGAAGTAAAGTGAGTCATCTGTGGTTACAGAATTGCCAGAGGCAGAGGTGGTGTTAGAACCATCTTTTGTGATTAGCATCTCTAAATGTGTGTCACTGCAGAACCATTTATTAACAGAAAATCTCACATATAAACCCATTCCTCACTTTGACCCTACCTGCATATTGCCCTCTATCCCCCTGTCCTCCACCCCCCAGGGCAAGGTCTAGGCTCCAAGGAATAGTTTGGAACTTCTTATATGTCATGCTTGCTATGGAGGCATGAAATACTGGGAAATGAATTTATCATGTAAGTCTAATAAATGTACTCTGGTCTATATGCAACCTCATACTCTCCATCTAAGCATTGCTAGAGAAATGTAGTCGATGAATGTAATATTGTTTGATCCCTGTTGTATCAAATGGGGCTGTTTGGCTAGTTACAAAGGAGAAAAAAATCCAAGGAGACCTATCTGTACCTCTCTCTGTGCTTGATGAGATCTCTTTACCCTGCTCTGGTGATGTTGTCCTCGTCTGAGCTCTGGGATGTGTCAGTTTTCCCACTGTGCCCCTGACTCTTCTTTTTTTTCTGCTTGATGCATATTAGCCTATAGTTCAACATTTTAAAGTCAGGGCATTTTTTCCTAAGGCCGAGAAAATTGATACTACGGAGTTCCTCTGAAAACTGCAGTTCCTGGCAGAGGGTCCTCCTATTTCTTACTTTCTTACAGACGGATGGTAATTTTTCTGGCTAGATTTAACCTATTTAGGGAAAAGTCTATCTTTACTAGACCTCTTTAGACTGGCGTCCTCACCTGGACCCCTCTTTGACCCCTAGGAACACCATCCTTTTCTGTCTTTTGAAAATGACTTCATGACATCATTTCTATTTGAGTTCCTCTCAAATTGAACACTCAGACCACCTCAGACTCACTCTCCCGGAGATATCAGGTTTTCTCTACCTTTTCCCACTAAGAATTCTGGCCAGCCAGCAGCTCCTGAACCAGATGCTCCCTCTAAAACTACAGCCTTTGTCAATTGGCCTTTCTTCATGGGCCTAATATTGAAAGAGTTTTTGTAGATGTAATTCATTATGATGAGGTCATACTGGATTAGGGTGAGTCTTAAATCCTTCCTTCTTGGAAGAAAGGCCAATTGACAAAGGCCATAGTTGTAGAGGAAGCTTCCTTTCTCTAGCTCTCAAATGGGCTCCAGTTATATTGTTTTGTCTCCTTGATCCTTTAAACTTATCATGGTGACCATTGGTCCTCAACATCCCCTGCAGATGTTCTTAACCCTGCCCACATTTCTATAAATATTTCCATTATTAAAAACTCTACTCACATCTCTCCTCATGGAGTGCACCCACGTAGCTCCCTCTATGCTTCTGTCTAGTGGAGAACTTCAGAGCACTTACCTGTGCTTATGTCTGTCTCTCCCAGACTGTGGGCTGTCAAGCACAAGCATACTTGAACTTAATAGTTTCAGCATTTCTCACAGAGACTATTCCATAGTAGCTGCTTAGTAAATTAATAAATTAATACATGAGGAGGAAAGCCCTTTTACAATCTGAAAGTACTTAATTTAGAAGTTCACGTTTTTGAGCTCCTAGGAATGTCAGGCTGGGTTTTGGAGACGTGTCAGAGTATACTGCCTAGATAATAAAAAATGATTATTGAAGCCCATTATATTCACAGAGTGCTGACGCATATTTCATGGCACTTGACCTTAATCACAACGTTATGAGAGAGAAGAAAAAGCCAGATATGATCTCAGTTCCCAAAAGAGATAACAGGCCCAAAGAAATTAAATATAACTAAGTAATTACATTTTAATTATTATTCAAAGTCATGATTTAAGTTTAATTAATAAACTTTAAGCATTTTTAGCATACAGTGAGACACATAAACAAAAGCATTTTATCCTGAAACAAATACAGTACTGTAGCTGGGAAAAGAGACTATCATTGAAGGGAGCTATTATTAATGCTCCTTCATCCATTCACCTTCTATTTTTTTAGTTGAGAACTGAAGAACAAATAAGTAGGAGTTACTGAATTGAGGGGATTAGAGGTTGGGGTGAAGAGGATTTTGTGCAGAAGAACTAGTTAGTTCCAAAATTGAAACAAAGATTAGCCCATCTGAGGAGTCAAAACAGTCTAGTGAGGCTGAAGTTTGGTAAGGGCAGGGGAAAGTCATGGCCTTGGGAGTTCTTGCAGTCTCCACTCTTCCTGGAGGCTCGCAGCCTCCCAGCATGGAAAAGAATGCAACTGATTATTCCCCTTTCTACCTGGAGTCCTTGCATTAAGAAATTTAACAGAATTTTCAGTTGGGGGAAAAAAGCTTCAAATGCTTAATTAAAAAAAAATTAGTTTTTATTATGTAGTTGACCCTTTAGGTATTTAGAAAAAAGATCAAGAGACTATGCTGGAAAGTTAGTTATAGATGTCTGCATTTTTCGTAACTAATTTTTATAAACAGTAAAACTAGCATTCTAAATGAAAGGTTACTGTATCATGTCAAGAATCAATTGTATTATAAAGAGAAGAATTTTATTATCTGGGAAGTATAATGAGAAATATAGTGACATCGTAGGATCTATATGGCCCAAAGTGAAATGGAGATTAGCAGTTGCAGTAGTCAGGGTGCTAATGGGAAACAATGGCCCAGGCTTATTGAAAAGTTTAAAGAAAGGGCTTTTTATATAGGTGTCCACAGGGTTAAGGGAACTCATGCAAAATGGGGAGATGGGGATGTGCTTTTATGGTTTGAATGTTTTTGTCCCCTCTAAAAATTTATGTTGAAATTTAATCCCCAGTGCAACAGCGTTGAGAGGTGGGGATATTTGGCAGGCATTTATGTCATGACGGCTTAGTCTTCATGAATGGATTAATGCTGTTATAAAAGGGCTTGACAGAGGGATTTTGTTCCTTTTTTGTCTTTCTGTCTTCTGCTATGTGAGGATGATGCATTGCTCCTTTCAGGAGGATGCAGTGTTCAGGGCACCATCTTGGAAGCCGAAACCTGCAGCACCTTGACCTTGGACTTCCCAGCCTCCCTCTAGAGCTGCAAGAAATCTCTGTTCTTTATAAATTACCCAGTCTGTGATATTCTATCGCTTTCACTACAGCAGAAGTAGACTAAAACAGAAATTGGTACCAGAGAAGTGGGCGTTGTTATAACAAATACCTAACAATGTGGAGGCAGCTTTGGAACTTGATAATGGGCAGAGACTGGAACAGATTGGAAGTAAATGCTGAAAAAAGCCTGCATTGCCATGAAAAAGGCATTGAGGATGATTCTTGTGAGTTCTCAGAAGATAAGCACTTTAGGGAAAGCCCCATTTTTAGCAATTACTTAAATGGTTATGAACAGAATGTTGGTGAAAGTATGAAGTGGGAAGACTATTCTGCCTATATTAGTGGTTTTCAATTTTGCCTGCACATTGGAATCACCTTGGTAGGTTTAAAATACATATATATAGCCGAATCTCACTGTCAGAGCTTCTGATTTAATTGGTTTGGTGTGTGGCCTGGGTATTGGGAGTTTTAAGAGCTTCCCGAATGATTCAAATGGGTAACTGGTGTTGAGAACTATTTTTCTCTATCTCAGCATTTCTTTTTCTCCTCTGAATTGCTGCAACATTGTTCTATCTCTTACAACATAACATAAAACATTTACATTTCTCTTACTTTGTTTCTTATAATAAAGCTCAGTGTTTCACATTGAACTCTGCTTTCTCTAACCAAATGACAACAAAGGTCTTTGGATTCTCTTTAGTGCTGATTCCATTTCTGAGCATATAGTAGGTACTTACTAAGTATCCAGTGGGTCAATGTGCTGGAGATCACTGAGTCCCTTCACAGAAGGTCACAGAGTACAGTCTCTTCTTCCTCCTATTGGAGACGGGCTTCCATTCCAGAGGGAGCGGCAAGCCAGAACATCAAGAAGACAAATTGGTTTTGAGAATGTCAACATGAAAAATGAGAAAACTACTTTTAACAGTTTGAAACCTACTTAAACTCCTAATCCTCTTATTAAACCTGTTTGGAGACAGCTTGGAGAAACCAATGCTAGGGATGCTTCCATTTACCATCCAGATGTACAAAATAAATAATGGAATTTTAATCAGCTGGAGAAGCTGCAGAGCCCTAACACCTGATGAGATTTTTAAATTCATTTTTCCCCTGGGAAAACTAATTACAGCAAACTATTTCATCAAACTGTCCTGGAGATTGGTTGTACTTGGCAGTGCCACTCTTAGAGAGGCGTTCACTTAATAAAAGGATATGGCCTTAGTCCCACTACATTAAGGTTACAGTAACCAATTGTTTGTATGTATTTGTTATAAGGGCTGTTTTTATTAACAAGTTTTCAGAAGGAAACCATTATTATTTGGAGAATATTGTCCCAACCTTCAAAAGCATAGTGTTTATAATTGTTAATAATATACCTCTTGATTTATTATCATGTATGTATAGGTTTTGACACTAGTTTGGCAAGATAGACAGATACATAGATAGAAACATACACATTTATTTCACAGTAACCCTGAAATTCAGGAAACAATATCCCTTTTTACAGGTGAAGAATTTGAGACCCAGAGAAGTTACTCTCTCAGAATTACATAAGTGTTCAGTGCTAGAACTAATGTGAGAATTCAAGCCTAATTTACTTCTATTTTTCCAAGCTGCCTCCGATTATGGCGGGGAAAAAAATAAACAGTCTAAGACTTTCAACTTTCTTGGGAAAATAGTACACATATAACATTTATTGTTTTAAGACAGATGAAGGTGGACATTGGATTAAGGCCCCTTGATAAGACAATGAGCCAAATGAGAACCATCCTGGGGTGTGGGTGAAGGAAGGGCTCCGGTGAGGAGTGGTTTTTATTTTTCCCTTCGGGAAAAAGCTGCACTGGGACACTCTGATGGAAAGAGACCATCTGTCTACTGGATACTAACTTAGATCCTGCATTTGATGCTGCTCTTGGTGTTTAAAGAAACTGTGACATCACTCCAGTCTGTCCTGACGATGGCTACTTCAAAGTGCCTGCCACATTTGTCAGGCTTTTGCCTTAAGGTTGCCACTTCACATGTGGATTACAGCATTAGCCTTCATGCCAGGCCCCTGAATTTCATTTTCTCCCTCTCCCTCTCCATCATCATACCAGGGATGTCTTCCTTTAATGCCACTGTCTTGCTGGGTTACTCGCTGCTTCCAAACCTCCCACTGGATCCTAGCACAATCTAACCCCTCTGACTCACAGTCAAGCCTTCTCTTCCCTTCACCAGGATCTCACTGTTCTCTGTTACTCCCTTAGGTGTGCCCCTTGTTCCAGTCTCTCAGATTCATCTTCTGCTTTTCTGCCCTCATTCCTTCCTTCCTTTCTACCCCTTCCCTCCTGCATGCCCTCTCTTCCCTTTCTCTGCTGCACATAAAGATCCTGCACATTTCCAATTCCTCTGTTACTGCCAGTCCATCTCTTACTGAGCTGTGCCTTCTCCTGAATGTATTGCTAACAATTCTGTCTTCTGTTTTTCTCCATTGTTTTCATTTATGTGCTTGGCATATTTCCAAAGGTGTTGAAGGGTCAGTAGATATTCAAAAAAATTTCCAGTACTCATTAGGGAAAGGGGAGACAGTGAGATAAAGTGTGTTATAAAACCTTGAGATTTCCACATTTTTTTCCTTTCTTTCAACTCAGGAAGAAATAAATAAACAAGGATAATTACATCTGAAATAATTTAATGCTGTCAGTCAGTGTTTCAGAACATGCTCCCCTTCAAGGGTAGCTAATCATTCCAAAGTGATAGAATATGTTGATCTATTGGTTCATTTGGTCAGTCATCCATGCTCCTTTGTCTTCTAGAACATAAAACTAATGCCCCAGCACCATTTTTAAACAATTCATCATTTTCGCATTGATATGAAGTAACTCCTTTATTATACACTAACGTCTCGTTTATCCCAGAGTATTTTCTTTCTGGGTTAGGTTTTCAGTGGCTTTCAGGCTTGATTTAATATTTTTTAGAGAAAAAATCCTTTTAGTTTTTCTTTTATTTAAAAAAAATTCTTGGCTGTGTTCACTCTATTTTTCCTTATAAAATGTAAACTTCCTATGATTAAAAGATACTATTAGGATTTTGATTGAAATTTTATTAGACCCGTGCATCAATTTGAGGGAGAACTGACATTATCACTACTTACAATGATCTTATTCGAAAACACAGTCTGCTTCAGTGTTTATATTAAAATCTCTTTTATACTTTCTAACACAGAAATATTATTTTCCTCATTTGTTAAAGTTGGGATAACAAGATCTATGTTGCAGTGTCATAGCAAAGATTAAATGACATGATACCTGTAGAGCCCTTAATGTGTTCCACACATAGCAAGCCATCAGTGAGAATCAATAAGTATAAGCTCTGATCACGATGATGATGCCTGTTTTAGTTTGGGCCACTGTAACAAAGTACCATAGGCTGGGGAGCTTATGAACAACAGAAATTTGTTTTCATAGTTCTGGAGGCTGGAAGCCCAAGATCAGTGTGCCAGCATGGTTGGGTTGCAGTGAAGACCCTCTTGTGAGGTTGTATCCTCACATCGTGGAGGTGGAAAGAGAGTGGGCTAGTGCTCTTCTTATAAGAACACTAACCTCATCATGGGGCTCCACCCTCATGATCTAATTATCTCCCAAAGTCTCCACCTCCAAACATCATACTACTGGGGCTAGGGTTTCAATATATGAATTTTGGGAGTACACGAACATTCAGTCCATAGAATATCCCATCCTTCCACCCCCTCTTCATCCTGAGAGATAAGGTATTGTAAAATAAATATTAATAATATGCTGGATTCCTCTTAAACTCCCAGAAGTATTGTATAAAATATCTCTGCAAGTCTAACTGAGGTCTCTGCCTGAAATCAATGCTAGGAATTCCTAATGTGGACCACCTGGCAAGAAATAAAACAGAATTCTGTACGATCCAAAGTTCATTCTCTCTAAGAACTGTCTGCCTTCAGGTATCAGATCCCACCAGCATTTATTATTGTAAATTCTAGTAGTTCTCTTTTCTCCTTGTTGCATTTGATTTGACATTATAAAACTGTCTATTTTTTAAGTTTTTGTTTTCAAAGAATCAGTTTTTTCATTTATTTATCCAGTCTACATTTCTTTCCTGGATATTATTAATTCCTCTCTTACTTTCTCTCGAATGTTGTCCTTTTTTTAATTTGAATTCAAGGAATAATTTAATTTATTTTCCTTGTTTTTGGTTTATTAATGAAATCATTTATGTTTATAATATTGTCTCTGAACAAAGTTTTTATTGCATGGTGTATTAGAATTGATATATTCATATGGTAATTTATTTTTATTTTATTGAGTAGTTGGAGACCATGGCTTGTGCATTTCCGATTGGGATAATTTATTGAGTTTTCCTTAGTGACTGGATATATGATACAGTTTTGTAAGTGCTCCGTAAAGTCTTCAATAAAATATTTATTTCTCTTGAAGGTATTTACAATTGTTCCCTTTCCAATACTACTCAAATCCAACTTAGTACCAAAACCTGCCAAATCTACCAAAAATATATTTCACATCAGCCTCTGTTTCCACCTCTGCTGCCCCCACCTCCTTTAAGCAGCCACCAGAATTGCCTCCTCACCACTACTTTGGTCCTTTCCAAACCGTGCTCCACTGGCCAGCCAGATGATTTAAATAAATCAACCAGCTTGCATCCCTCCGCCAGGAGGCTGAATGCTCTCCATTTGCTTCTGCTCTAAGAACAGAATTGAGACCTAAACACACTGCAAAATTGGGCCCCTTTTCTTCTCCTTCACTTGATCACAGGCCCCCTTTTCCTGTTCTTACTGAGATATAGCCATAGAGGTGATAGCCTTCTGTTTGGTCCTTGAATATGTCAAGCACTTTTTCATCTCAGACCCACAGCACATGCTGTCTGCCTTCTGCAAGTCTCTGCTGTGTTTGCCTGTGTTAACTTAAAAACCACACAATTTTTAACTGTAGAAAGGAGAGCTTTACTTCTAAATAAGGCTATTATAACCTGCAGGCAGAAAGTATAGCCTTGGCCAAAAAATCCAAAAGTAACCTTCTGGAGAGGGTAGGGTGGAATGAGGATTTATGCTGAATGGGTTGGCTAAGCATACATGTTTATTAGATTGCAGAAGTTATGGATATTCATGAATGCATGCATGCTGAAAAACATTCATGTTACATACAACCTAAGTTCATTTAGGGGTGGGGACTTAACATTTAAATGTATTACAATTAGGACCCATGTGCCAAAATGTGAAGAAGGGACACAAAGGAACTCAGTGTGCAGCCTCTAAACAGGCGAGAACCAGTCCATGATTGGTGGTCTCTTACCAAGAGAAAGTTACTGAAATCGGTCCCTTGTCCAATCAAAACTGTAGTTATGGCTTGTGGAAGGGGCAGGGTGGTCAGTTAGTTAGCATCTGGCAATGAGCTGCAATTGTTTAAACATTGCTTATCTCAAAGCCAGGGCTTGTTTAGCTACTAGAGAAAAAGACAAACCTAGTGGCAGTTAGAACACAGTTGATTCTTTTTTCTTTTTTCTTTTTTTTTTTTGAGATGGAGTCTCGCTCTGTCACCAGGCTGGAGTGCAGTGGCGTGATCTCAGCTCACTGCAACCTCTGCCTCCCAGGTTCAAGCGATTCTCCTGCCTCAGCCTCCCGAGTAGCTGGGACTACAGGCATGCACCACCACACTCAGCTAATTTTTTGTATTTTTAGTAGAGACGGGGTTTCACCAAGAACATAATTTATTCTTTAAGTATAGGCATATGTGACTTAACTCCTGCCTGGTATGGCCTGATGTTGCCACAGATTCCATTAAATCAATCTTATGATCTCTATTTTAACATTAATGCTGGTCAGTTGTTGCATCTAAGCTGCAAAAGAGTGGGGGTATAATGAGGTATGTCTGACCTTCTGTCCCATCGTGGCTGAGAGAACTCACTTTTGAACTTAAGAGCTTTTTAAGGTTTCTCTGGGGTCCCCTTGGCCAAGAAGGGGCCTGTTCAGTTGGCTGAGGGACTTAAGATTTTATTTTCAGTTTACATCTGGCTGGCTCCTTTGCCTGCCACAGGCCTCTGTCTCTAGAAAGCCCTTCCCAGACCTCCAGACCTAAAGGGAATCTATCCCTCCCACTCCAAATTCAATTTCCTCACACTCCGTACTATTCCTTTATAGCACTTAACCCAATTTATAGTTGAATATTTCTTTGTTACAAGTCCAAAAACTACCTTTTCTACTAGGCTGAAAGCTCCATGAATGAAACATCTTTATTTATGTCCCTCAGAAAACCCATTGTATAGCACATTTTCAACATATAATAGTCTCTCAAAAATAGGTTTAACAGAAGAGTGACTTGTGTAGAGCACAGAGTATGATATATCTTCCCAAATGTACCTTATTATTTTTAGTATTTGGAACACATATCCTTATTTATTTGTTCTTCATCAGTCAAGCGTGGAGCAACAAGTATTGAAGTTCCCAGTACAATTATGTTTCCATCAATTTCTTCATATTTCTGGTATGTTTTGCTTTAGAAATGCCAAGGCAATGTTGTTTAGAGTGTAAGTGTTTTTTGACTGTTGGAATTGTGCATGATCTAGGACTCTTCATTGTAACTAATAGGATCCAATGTGAACTTGTAGCAGTGGACTTCAAAAGAAGAAGCTTATATAGTAGCAGGAGTGTCTTATAGAACTTGAGGCCAGCAATGCAGGCAGGCCTTAGGGTGTCTGTGTGTGTGTGTGTGTGTGTGTATTTGTTTTTGTTCACCTTTGATTGATTTTATGTCTATGTAGCTCTAGCACTTGCTCATAAACAATGCGTGCAAATATTCATTAGTTTTTTTCACTGGTCACCAAATGGCTTGGACTCTCCCAACATCATAAACAAAAGATCCATCAATATGATCACCCCAAAAGGAATGTTGTCTTCACACCGTATTTTCCCTATGCCTGGTGAGGCAGCCCTCTCTGTGGGCTAACCCTGTATGCCTGGCCTTCTGTCTGGCCAGATTTCCAGATGTCACTGAGCCAAGGACAGGTTAAACTTGGCATAATATCCTCCTTCCTGCTACTCATGACTGCCATGATTGGGCAAACTCCTGGCTCGGTTTCTGTAAGATATCACCATTTTTTCCCCAGTGCTGTTGAATGACAGCAGGAAAACAGAAACCAAAGTTCTTGGCTCTCATCTATTCCACAATCCACTCTCACCTCTGCTTACCAATCCCAATGTGAGTCTGTGATGATGGGGATGGGTTAGTCCTCTTCCTCCAGCCTCTGCCACCCTGCTGGTTTCTGCTCAGTTTAGCACCTCTGCAACCCAGATTCTCCCAGGGTTGCATCTTCATTCAAATGCTACTTCACAAAATGGGATTTTGAGAGTTACCTACATACACTATTTTCTCACCTTACTTATTACATAAGAAAGAAATCCAAACTTAGTAAGTAGAGACTTTATTCAGAAGCATTATTGCAATAGGGCCAGGGAGATTATTGCAATAAAGAGAACTCATGGTCATAAGACCTGCAAACAACTCAAGGGATAGGCAAAAATAACTTTTGTTTTACAGAAAGGAGTAACAAGGCTAGAAAGAACTGGGTACAGGGAAGTGGGAAGAAAGGGTGGCATGATCAGATGACCATGAGGCCATCCTATTTTCCTGGGGTGACCCTTATGGAGGAACCACATATTGGCTCAGGTTGAGGTTGGACCGAAGGCCAGAGAGCTGGGGAAAGGAGAGAATATTAACCAAAGTGTGGTTTACGAGTGTTTTGTACTGATTGATCAGAGGGACAAGTGGTTCAACTAATCATTTGTGAGACAAATAATGGGAATTTAGAGGAGCTTTATTTGGCTTTGTCAATAGATATAAATAAGGGAGATATCTATGAGTCTGTTGTTTTATTTTTATTTTAAACAATTTATTGTGGACAATTTAAAATATACAACACACAAAGACAGTGATATATTCATCACTCAGCTTCAATTATCAACTTTTGCTAATTTTGTTTTATATACAGTAGTCCCCTTCTGTCAGTGGCCCCCTTTTATCCACTGTTTTGCTTTCTTTGGTTTCAGTTACCTGCTGTCAACCCCTGTCCAAAAATATTAAATGGAAAGTTCCAGAACAATTTATAAACTTTAAGTTGTATGCCATTCTGAATAGTGTGATGAAGTCTCTTCCTGTCCTGCTGACACGAATCGTCCTTTTGTCCAGTGTATCTGTGTTTTGTACGCTCCCTGTCTGTGGTTTACTTCACAGCCATCTGGATTACCAGATCAAAAAAAAAGTAGTACAGTTGACCCTCGAACACCATGGGTTTAAACTGTGTGGGTCCACTTATACGCGAATTCAAAATACAGTATTCTCTGGATGAGTGAAACACACATATGTGGGGCCTGAATTTTCCTCTAAGTGAGTTCAGCAGGGCAGACTATAGGACTTGAGTATGTGTGGATTTCGGTATATGCAGGAGTCCTGAAACCAATCTTCTGTGTATAGAGGATTGATTGTATATATAGAGTTTAGTACTATCCGTGGTTTTAGGCATCCACTGGGGGTCTTGAAACCTATGCCTCCTAGATAAGGGGGAACTACTGTTTCCTACCGCTTGGGTTAGGGGTGTTGGGGTTGGCTTTAAGCAAGTTTTAGATTAGTATATAATTTCACTCACTAATACTACAGTATATATCTATAAAGGATAACTTATTCTGCATATTACACAGAACTAAATAATAATTTCTTAATATCATTTAACTTGTTCACATTTCCCAAGTCTGAACATACTTTTACAGTTGATTTATTTAAAGCAGTATCCAATCAAGGTTTACAAACTGTATTTAAAAAAATAATGTTTTTAAGACTTAAAAATATTTTTTTATTTTAAAAAATTGACATAAAAATTTATGTATGTATCATGTACAACCTGCTTCTGATAGCTACCATTGTGTTATCTACTTCTATGAGGTCAACTTTTTTAGATTTCACATATGAATGATCTGGCTTACTTCACTTAACATAATGTCTTCCATTTCCATTCATGTCACACACATCAGTATTTTATTCTTTTTTAATGCTTTAATAATACTCCATTGTTACATATACCACATTTTCTTTATTCATTAATCCACTGATGAACACTTAGGTTGATTTCATACCTTGACTGTTGTAAATAGTACTGCAATAAACATGGGAGTACATATATCTCTTGGACACACATAAACTTTGAGTATACACTCAGCAGTGGGGTTGCTGGGTCATGTGGTAGTTTCACTTTTAATATTTTGAAGAACCTTATACTGGTTTCCATAAAGGCTGTACTAATTTACATCTCTACCAACAGCCTCTAAGGGTTCCCCTTTTCCCACATCCTCTCCAACATTTGTTATCTTTTGTCTTTTTGATAATAGCAATTTTAACAGGAGTGAAGTGATATCTCATTGTGGCTTTGATTTGCATTTCCCTGGTGATTAATGATGCTGAGCATTTTTCATATACCTGTTGGCCATTTGTATGTCTTTTAAGAAATGTCTATTCATTTTGCCCATTTTAAAATCAAGTTATGTGTTTTTTTGCTATCGGATTGTTTGAGTACCTTACACACTTTAGATATTAACCACTTATGAAATGTATAGTTTGCAAATATTTGTTCCCATTCTGTAGGTTATCTCATCATTCTGTTGATTTTTTCCTTTGCTGTGCAAGTAGCTTTAAAAAGGCATAGGGGAAAAGCTCCATGACATTGGTCTGGGCAATGATTTTTTGGATAAAACTTCAAAAGGCCAGACAATAAAGGCAAAAATAAAAAAGTGGGATTACGCTAAACCATAAGTGTTGTCTTAGTCTCATGGAAAAGGGTGGTTCTTTGCAGTAAGCCATTTTCTGGAACACAAAGGGTGGGAGGATTTCATATCCTTTGCTGTTTGATCACAGGGATAAGGTAACATTCACCATTGACAGGGATAAGGTAATATTCACCATTGACACCTTCCATTCACTCTTCCACCCATTCTGATATGGATTTTGCACTGAACCTCCTTTTTAAAATATATATGTATATATCCCAAATGACCTCTTCCTTGCCAAGTTCAATGGACTCTTCTTAGTCCTAGTAGTCCCTAGCTCCCTGGAGCATTTGGGGCAGCTAGCCATTTTCTCCTTTCTTAGACTAATTGCCTTTGGGCTCCATGAAGCCACAGCCTCCTATGTTTTTTCTTTCTCCCCTAGCAGTGATTGTCCTTTCTCCTTTGTCTGTTTTTTTCTCTCCCAATGCCTAATGTTGGGACAGAGAAGCCCTATTTTGTAGAGCTCAGACTGTGGGTCTCTTCCAAAGCTTCATGCTTTCTTAAATTCATGTCATTCATTTCCATACATTTAAATATTGTCTTTGCCTATCACCTTCCAATTTTTATCTCCATGCCACATCTCTTTCCAGAACTCCTGACTCATGTATCTAACACTTGAAATCTATATCTTATCTATCTAAAAGAAATTACAGACATAAAATATTCCAAATTAATTTTTATTCGCTATGTATGTCTCCAAACTTCTCCCATCCACTTAGCTGCATAATCTATGGATCCACACACCCTTTCCTTACTCCTCTCTTCACAGCCATTGCCACCCACTGTTCATAGTCTTCAGAACATATACTGATTGTGTCAACTTTTCTCTATCTCCACTGTCAAAGTCATAGTTCAAACCACCATTATCTATCACTTAAACTACTGCTGTTGCTTCTAATTGTCTTCTCTTATCCTGCCCTCTCTCTGACTCAAGTCAGTTTACCACATGGTGGCCAGAATAATCTTTTAAATCCCTCATTCAAAACATACTAGTGATGCCCTTAGGTTAGAAGCCATAATTCACAGCAACGTTTTTCAACCTCAGCACTATTGACATTTCGTTCTGGATAATTCTTGGTTATAGGGGACTATCCTCTGCACAGTAGGAAGTTTAGCAGCAACCCTGGCCTCTATCCACAAGATGCCAGTAGCATCCCAGTTTTTTTTTTTTAATGCCTTGTCATTCTTTTTCACAACTTATTTATCTATCTATCAAAATTCCACTCAACATCCATCTCCTTCATGCCAGCTTCTTCGTGGATCTTTTCTGAGATTTTTCAATCCACCTTTAAAACTTTCAGCAAATTAAGTTGCTCCTTTCTCTGTCCTTCAATAGTCTTCCATCTACAGCATTTATACGGTTGCATTCATCATAACGAATTAGATATATATTATTCTTCCTCATTTGAATGTAATACTCGCATAATATCTGAAACATTTGAAGCATAACAATTTTAATGAATTTAATGATTTTATCATGTTTCTACAAAACAGTTTTATCTCTCTTGTCAGTCTTGCCATTATCTCTCCTTGCATACAGAGATGCACTTATATTTTGTTCTCTTTGGAGCCATTTTCTTTTCCCTGATGGGACTTTCCCTTAATCCACTACCTCCCCACAAAGATGTTTCAACAACCAGTTTTTCTCCCACCAACACCAATCCTCATAGTCACTTTTCTAGATGTTTTGCAAAGTAAAAAAAAATTCACCAAAAAACTAAGTGGCTCAAGGTCACTTGGCTTGTCTGAGGCAAAGCTACTCAAACACATTCTGCAAACCTGCACTTCCTACACTGTCTTTCTAACAGATGGTCTATTGGAAAGGACAACTGAGACCAAAAATAGACCTGTAATGGCTTATTAGGATGCATTTAGGGAGAGAGAAAACACATTTCACAATGTCCAGCAATTATATAAATGCAGTACCTTGCAGTTGGATAAAACTTTTTGAAAGCATTTTATCTATATGGCTGTCACATCAAATGTTCTTTGTGGCCAAGCTCCCCTTCTAATGCAGTGGAAGTGTACCTGTTGCTGTTACATTCTTTCTGCACTTTTGGGAGCATCTCTCCATTTTCCAAAATTCCTCTTTCTTCAGATATGCAGATATCAGACATATCACTCAGTGTTTTTATGTGGACTGTAGCTGAACAGGAGCATATGCCTTAATTCAAATGTAAAACAAAATTCTTGTAGGAGGCCTTGATACATGTTGGGTCAATGAGAGTGCACACAATTTGAAAAAATTAATGGATATATTTGAAGTCCCTTTTGCATAAATTTCATCATATTTAAAAAATCAAGATCAGGCTTTGGGTAGAGGGTTTAATAATAGAATGAGAGTATCTCAAGCCAGGATTTAGCGAAGGGAAAATGTTAGGAGAGTGAAGACACAAATAACCTCATTAATACAGTTGAGAGGACCTCGGTCTCCCTAGGAATAGTATATATACTTTGGGTCTGGAGGAGAGTGAATAAGAAAACAGAAAATTGCCATTCACAATTCCGGCTCAAGCTCGGACCTAGATATTTAGATCTTATGAAATGTGAAAATGAAGATTCAACCAGCTGCCAATCCCGGCCTCTAGATGAACTGCTGCTGTGACATTTATAAACAAGTATCTTTTGCGAACATTGTGGAGCCTGGAGCCAGAATTTGCATTTGTTAAATCATCATGCACCAATAAGAAATGGGTATTAGAAAGCACTCCATTATTTTGATACTGTATCTGTACACATTTAGCTTCCTCTTTATCATTATTTCAAAAGAAATATCATTACTTGCCAGTGGATAGAGTTCACTATGCATTTATCACTAGTGTTGTTATTCTAGACATCTGCATGTATAATTAAAGACAGGAAAAAAGATAGATTGTAGTTCTTCATATATGAAAAAGATGGAATGAGAATAATGATTTTTGGAATTAATGAGATGATGTTTGTTAATGGTTTGGAAAATAAAATAGGATTAGATATGAAAATAAGATACAGACTATTCTAGTCTTGGCCTATTAAATTACTATGGGGAAATATTTGCCAAACTAGGAATTTTATCACTTTCTGAACACAAGGCATCTTTAAAGTTAAAGTTTAATTACATGTACATATCTACCTACCTACACACAGACACTCACGCACACACACATGCAAACACAGTTTCAACAAATACTGCAGACTGCCAGAGTTCAGGATTTATAGACCATTAAAAAAGACACATAGAGAAATAAAAGGGCTTTTTTTTTGAAGGTCGTACAACATGTCCATTGATCTCTAATCTTTTCATTCCTCCTACCACTAGAGTTCTGCTCACCCTTTTAGACTTGTGATGGCTGGAGAAAAACTGGGTAAAGGGGAGAGAAAAGAAAAGATAGCTGAAGAGGTTCTGGGATGAAGAGTGAAGTCTCTACGTCCTGTCAAGGGCCAAAGTCAATTCTATTGGGTTCTTTCAGTTAAACGACCTCTGCAGTGGTAAGACGCTCAGCAGTCTCTCTGAGCAGAGTCTAGGGTTAGAGGTAGAAAAGGCTAATCCAGAACTGAGGATTAAATTCTGTGCTAGACACTGAAGGGCCATAAATAATCTCTGCCCTGTCTCCTAGGGAAGATACTGAGGACCAGCAAGGCCACCATTTTGGATAGCTGCTTTATTCTGGAGAAGTCTTTGACTGCCCTACAGATGAGGCTCCTTCTCAAAGTGAGCCCTTTTTTGTCCTCCTTCTCTCCCAAGTACTCAGAGAATATCCACGTACCCAGTCTTAGCATGTTTTTCACGAAGCTCACTTTCATTTGACTCCCTGGATTGCATGACCTCCTGTCATCACTCATAGTATTCGGCTGCATAACAGAAGTCCCAGCAAACAGTTTTTCTGTAGCAATATTTTCTTGTCTATTCTACCACCCTTTCTATTTTGACTCTCACCTTTTCCCCCTACTTATCTACCTTATATGTTCCTTGTGATCACACAGAGCTTGCTCTTAAAAAATTTGGTGTTAGTTGGAGAAGACATTGGGCTAACACGAAGTGCAGGAATTATAATTTTGTAAGCTAATGTTCTTCATTGATTCCTTAAGGATTGACAATTCATTCATTTCTCCAAAGCTGTGGCTTTCAGCTGGAGAGGTACATCAGGCTTCCCCAGAGAGCTTTTAAAAACCACAGTTTCCTGGTGCTCACCCATATCTATTAAATCGGGCTTTGAGGACTAGAAGCCCAGTGGGTTTTTTTCCCTTGGAAAAATGTCTAGAACTAGTTTAGATCATCTGAATTTTACTCCAAGACCAAAAAAATTTAAAATCTGGCTACTTAAACTGTTTCTTTAGTTTCCCATAGAATTGTATTTATGAACTTTTTTAGCCTTATTTGCTCAGGTTATGAAAATTACTAATTTCCATTAAGTTTGCTATTAAGGATATTGTTTTACAGTTTCGCAAATTGTCTCGCATCATGGTCCTGGGTAAAAATTTCTCTGAGATCTAAATGCTGCAGTTGAAGTAGGCGTTGGTAGAGGAGACAGAAACAACTATTTTTCCTGAGCACCTTTTACTTTTGGGATTTTAAATTTTGTAACTGTCAGTTTTGTTCCTTTTCTTTGTAGTCTACTACAAAGTTCTTAGTTCAAGTTCAAGCTCAAAGTAACCCAGATTTAACAACTGTGTACATACTTTTGGTGTACATTTCTGTGTATATCCTTGGTTTCTTTTTATTTGCCAAATTGTATTTTTCTTTGGGCTTCTTTCTGTTTCTTTCTTTCTTTTTCTTTCTTTCTTTCTCTTTCTTTTCTTTCTTTCTTTCTTTCTTTCTTTCTTTCTTTCTTTCTTTCTCTCTCTCTCTCTCTCTCTCTTGCTTTCTTTCTCTCTCTTTTTCTCTTTCTCCCTGTCTCCCTCTCTTTCCCTCTCTCTCTCTTTCTTCTTCTTTTTTTTTTTTTTTGATGGAGTTTCACTCTTGTTGCCCTGGCTGGAGTGCAATGGTGCAATCTCAGCTCACTGCAACCTCCACCTCCTGGGTTTCAGCGATTCTCCTGCCTCAGCCTCCTGAGTAGCTGGGATTACAGGCATGTTCCACCACTCCTGCCTAATATTTTGCATTTTTTTTTGTTTGTTTGAGATGGAGTCTCACTCTGTCATCCAGGCTGGAGTGCAGTGGTGCGATCTCGGCTCACTGCAAGCTCCGCTTCCCGGGTTCACGCCATTCTACTGCCTCAGGCTCCCAAGTAGTTGGGATTACACATGCCTGCCACCATGCCTGGTTAATATTTGTAGTTTTTTGTAGAGTTGGGGTTTTGCCATTTTGGCCAGGCTGGTCTCGAACTCCTAACCTCAGAATCTGCCCACCTCAGCCTCCCAAAGTGCTAGGATTACAGGGGTGAGCCACTGTGCCCAGCCTGGGCTTCGTTTCTTAATATGCCTCAGTATTTTGGATTTATTAGGGAAAACTGTCAATTCAAATTCTGTCTGGAATGAATAATAACAAAACTTAAGAACATATACATAGTAACAGTTGCATTTTTCCCTTTTATGAAGTTTATTATTAATCTTGGGGACAAATATTATAGACTTTAAAGTTTATAAAAGTATAATAGATGAAAGATGAAGAAACTGAAATTAGAAAGGTTATCTTCATACAGCCTTTCATTAATGGATATGATCAATGATTAACACTATCTTTTGAATACAATTATTTTATTTCTATGCTATAGTGACTTTTTCCAGATCATTTTCTCGCTCATATTATCTGGTTTGCTTTACATGACTTTTTAAAAATTGTAATTAGCATTACAATTGTTATCCTCATTTTAAAATTGAAAACAAAAAAACCCCTTAAAGGATCTTTGTCAAAAGATGTTTTAATGTCCACAGAAATATTATTCTACCATATTGGAAGCTCTCTGAAATCCCCTCTCTGGTGCTACAGCTAATCATTTAAGATCAACTATATCTACAAAATTGATTTAATAATATTTATTAAGATGCATGTAATTTTAATGGCAGTGTGCTAGAGACTAAGGTAAAAATATAGAAAGAATTATGTAAGCCTTAACTTCAAGGCATTTATAATTCCATTGGAGAGGAAAACATATAAACATTATTTTAAGAAAAAATTAACAGAATAACATAAACAGTATAATAAATTATTAGTTTAAAACTAGCTGACCAGGCACGGTGGTTCATGCCTGTAATTCCAGCACTTTGGGAGGCCAAGGTGGGCCGATTGCCTGAGCTCAGAAGTTCAAGACCAGCCTGGCCAACATGGGTGAAACCCTGTCTCTACTAAAATACAAAAAAAAAAAAAAAAAAAAAAATTAGACAAGGATGATGTCACTCACCTGTAGTCCCAGCTACTCAGGAGGCTGAGGCACGAGAATCACTTGAGCCCGGGAGGCGGAGGTTGCAGTGAGCCGAGATCACACCACTGCACTCCAGCTTGGGCTACAGAGTGAGACTCCATCTCAAAAATAAATAAATAAATAAATAAATAATTCAAAATTAGCAATGATAGAGAAGTTAAAACAATGTTATTTTATTCTTTACCTAGCAAATTGATAAAGATAACACACACATTGTATTCAGAGCTATCAAAGAGACGTTGACCTGAATATATCTCAATTTACTTTTGGATAATATTTTTAAACAAATATTCTGAAGGATAATTTGTCAATAGATATTAGAAATCTAAGGTTCATATCCTTAGACCCAATAATCCCACTTCTGTGACTTTAACCTGAGTAAGTAGAAGACATAATAAAAAATATATTTATGAGAATAGTTAAGGCTAAAGTATTCATAACACTTTACACATGCAACCATAGAAAGAAGGTGAGAGAAATAAATCCAGTTGTTACTAATGTTTGTCACTGAATTTAAAAATTTTTATACTTTTTAAAAGATTCCAATTTTTTATAGAACAGGGTATTACTTTTATAGCCAGGAATAAAATCCCAATAAATATAATTTTAAAAAGTTTTACTGGAAAAAAACTAGTTAATCTGTGTAAAACCAGTTGTCCAGATGTTTGGAAATATCCAGTTAGTAATATCCAATTTTAACCCGAGTTTATTGCAGAAGAAAGAGTGAGAAGAAAAAATAAAGTTTGGATCCACGAAACCTCAGTGCAGGATAAGTAGTGATGGAAATGCGCTATTTCAAGGAGAAAGCTCTGTAAGGGCATTAATGTGCACCAGCTTCTTTGAGATGGAGTGAACTTTGATCTGTTCCTTTCCCAGAGTCACAGAAGCTGATACAGGCTACGTGGGGAAGAAGGACACTATATTCTGAGTGTGGCTGTCAGGCCACAGCTGCTCCTGCCATCTGCTCTGCCTTTGATTTATATTGTTTTGTCATTTCCCTTGTGCCTTTTTTGTGCGCCGCTGTCCAGTGCTCATTTTTAAGTGACTTCTCAGAGACCAAGGGATTGATAGTCATAACAGCATGATTTCAATTCTATTTTACCTGGAAGGCTTTGGTTTCAGAAAAAGAAATCCAAGCAATATATCAGCAACCCATATGGGGCACTGAAAGTTCAATTCAAGAAGTTAATCAAGTTTTTGTGATCCTTTTGCTCTGATGTCCTATTTGAGTATCTTGAGGATGCTAGAGTGGATATGTTTGGCTTGAATATGGACTGAAGGATAGAGACATGATTCAGAAGGTAAACAGAAGTCAAGTGACAGCTAGGAATTGGCTAACTTCTATCAAATCAGTTGACTATATCTTTTCTTCCTCAATTGCTCTCAGCCTAATTATTTATTTGATTGAAGGTTTTTGTCTTTTTCAGAAAAAAAAAGTTTTAAATAAAGTAAGAACCACATTTATTCATTTGTTTGTTCAAATACCTGGACACTTTCTTTGATCCTGGCTCAGGATTGCATTGGAGGAACAGAGATGAGCAAGGGGCATTTCTTCCTTGAAGGTGTGAACAGAGTCCAGTACAAATTTGTTCCTTTTCTGGGCTAAACGAACACCATGAAAAGGTTCAGCAACTGTCTCATTGAGGCAGTGGCTGCAAAGGGTGAACAGAAGAAAGGTACCAAGGAATTTGTATAGTAAGAGGGAGAGTACATGAAAAGGGAAAGATGAACTTATAAGAGAATCATGGAATCCTAGAACAGAAACCCATATGGATTAGGCCAGCATTTGCAACTGAAAGTGAAATCAACTGGCTGTCTTCTTCCTTGTAGGTCATCCAAAAGGGGGTTTATTTTTCACTTCCTGGAGATTGTGTGTGGAAGATGACTTGAGACATTCCTGTAACAGCCCTTTATGGGAATTCTCCATTATGGAAGAATAATGTCTCATTCCCCCTCTGACAAAATGTACTTTTCCATGCCCAACCCAACTTCTGCTATGAAAGACCGCTATGATGTCTGCTATGCAAGACCCACTTCTTACTATGCAAGACCAGTTCCTCCTCTTTAGTAATGGCAACATCTGGAAACAACATCTGCAAACATTCAGTGTGCATTGTGTGCCAAGCACTTTGCATTTTTTTAAAAAAATTATTTAATCCTTACAGCAACCCTGAGTGGCTAAAAGTTTATTACCCTCATTTCATAGATGAGGCCATTCAGACTCAGAGAATTAAGAAAATTGTGAAAAACCACTCGGCAAAGCAGTAAAGGGCATTTTTGGTCCAGGCTGACTCAAGAGCATGGTCTAAAGAACAGATTATTTGTAAGGATATGAAGAATAACTCTGCTTATCATTGATACCATTCACAGAATTTTCCTAGGTCTCTCCCCTTCCAGTAAACTGCTAGGATTGCATTTCCTGGCTCCCTTGTGATGTAGTGAAGCCACACAAGTAGCTTAGCTCATGAGTTGGGAGTGGGGGATTAATTGTTGCTATGAGATTTTTTCCAGAATTTTTCTCTCTTGGGTAAAAACTGGCAATGTTCAAGATGGTGGCTACTCACTTAGCCTGGGTCTCGGGGCAACTGTGAGGAATAGAGTCCCTGATGACACATAATGGTCATATAGCATAAACAAGAAACACTTTCAGTTTTAACCTATTGAAATCTTAGGAGTTGTTGCCACAACATAAATTAGTATACTGTGGCCAGCAAAAATTCTAATCTCTTGCTGCTCCAGACAAGAACATGCTCTGTGCAAATGGGCTTCTCGCTCTCTCTCTCTCTCTTTTTTTTTTTTGACGGAGTCTCACTGTGTAGCCAGGCTGGAGTGCAGTGACGCGATCTCGGCTCACTGCAAGCTCGGCCTCCCGGGTTCATGCCATTCTCCTGCCTCAGCCTCCCAAGTAGCTGAGACTACAGGTGCCCACCACCATGCCCAGCTAATTTTTTTGTGTTTTTAGTAGAGATGGGGTTTCACTGTGTTAGCCAGGATGGTCTGGATCTCTTGACCTCGTGATCCTCCCGTCTCAGCCTCCCAAAGTGCTGGGATGACAAGCGTGAGCCACCATTTCTCTTGGGCACTGGATTCATGACTGAAATTAGCAACCAGGTTCATTCAGGGTTTGTTCTTTTAAGATTTTATTAAGACCGTAAATAGATAATTTGAAAATGACCATGTTCTCACTATAAAATAAACTTCATACATTTATTGAATAGTTAAGGTGTACATTTATTGCAAGTACTCACTGGGAAACCCAGTGGTTATCATAAAGAATGTCTCTCTAAAAGGATTGGAGCAGAGGTGAGACAACTCAATTTCTGTGTGTGCTTTGAGACAAAAAAAAAAAAAATCACCACTGGGATTTGGGATTTTCTCTGGGACACTTTCCTAGGAAGACTGTTGTTAAATGCCAATGATTGAGAATATTCCTAACTTCATTCCTCAAACCTGGATAGACTCAGAACCATCTAGGCAGCTTTTACAGATTCAGGTACCTAGGTTCAGGCCCTATATACTCCAAGTCAGAATGTGGGTGGGGAGACCAGAGAATCTGTATTTTAACAAATGAATTCTTTTTGAACTCCTCCAGTTTGGGAATTTCAACTCTGGAAATCCCCCTTGGATAGTGCTGACCACAGGCAAGCTTGGCTGTTTGAAAATATTCTTCCGGTCGCGGTGGCTCATGTCTGTAATCCCAGCACTTTGGGAGGCCGAGACGGGCGGATCATGAGGTCAGGAGATCGAGACCATCCTGGCTAACACGGTGAAACCCTGTCTCTGCTAAAAATACAAAAACAAAATTAGCCGGGGGTGGTGGCGGGCGCCTGTAGTCCTAGCTACTAAGGAGGTTGAGGCAGGAGAATGGCGTGAACCCGGGAGGCGGAGCTTGCAGTGAACCGAGATCATGCCGCTGCACTCCAGCCTGGGCGACAGAGCAAGACTCTGTCTCTAAATAAATAAATAAATAAATAAATAAATGAAAAGAAAATACTCTTCCCTTCTTAACCCTTCCCCAAAGCACACACACGTTGAGGTCCTTGGATGAATTCTGTTTGGCTGAGACAGGGTTTTTTCTTGCAGTTTTCACAACAGGAATTTCTTGGGGTCCCAGAAAAGCGAGGCAGAGGGAGCTGGGCAGGAAACAAAGAATAGTAAGTACTATTAATTCCACTTATCTGCTGCATGGTAGAGGAAGTAACTGAGTAAGGATGGCTAGGAGTCTTTGCCTTTATCTTCATAGTCAGAAACATACAAACACAGCATATGCATACTAAGCAGAATTTGAATCAAACGACCAGTAATTTATTGTTTTGGAGAAAAGAGGAATGTATTTCATTTATTCACATTTTATTTTACACTAAGAAAAACCAGACCTAGAGTTAGTAAGATCACCCCGAAGGCAGAACTTCACTGACAGGACTCATGCCTCGGTCTGAGTGACCTGCCACTGTCCACCTAAGTATCTCAGAGATGTGCGGTAGCCCCCTAAGCAGCTCCCCAATTCCACGTTGAAGTCACATTATACACAGATACAGGCCACTCCTTCTTTTCACTGCCTAAATATCTTTGCCATCACTGGTCCTTTGATTCCTAGATTAAAGATCCTGGGTATCAGGAGCCCATACCCTGGCCTTACCTGAGTCCCTAAGCATGGAGCTGGTTCACCACCATCCTTGAAAAATCCTCTCTTCTGGCCGGGCGCGGTGGCTCACGCTTGTAATCCCAGCACTTTGGGAGGCCGAGGCGGGCGGATCACAAGTTCAGGAGATCGAGACCACGGTGAAACCCTGTCTCTACTAAAAATACAAAAAAAAATTAGCTGGGCGTGGTGGCGGGCGCCTGTAGTCCCAGCTACTCGGAGAGGCTGAGGCAGGAGAATGGCGTGAACCCGGGAGGCGGAGCTTGCAGTGAGCCGAGATTGCGCCACTGCACTCCAGCCTGGGTGACAGAGCGAGACTCCGTCTCAAAAAAAAAAAGAAAAATCCTCTCTTCTTTTTGTTTAAGATTTTAAACTCTAGTTTGTATTCACTAACATACAGTGACTCATTTAGAATTCAGTGGTGATCAATGACAAGTGTGGTTTGAATTCATAGATCCTTCTGTTTTTTTCTTTTCTTTATAAAAGAAATTCTCAACTTAGTAAAAAGTAGAATTTGCTATTGAAAACCTGCTATTAAGCGCTGTTTATTTGTAGGCTTGTAACAATTAAGAAGGCAAAGAGTGAGGGGGGATGGAGATTAGTGTTCTGCTGGTGACCCACATGAGCTCCAATTAGGGCTGTCTCACAAACACACTTGTGTCTGGAATTTATTCCTTCCTGTGGGTTCTTGGTCTCGCTGACTTCAAGAATGAAGCTGCGGACCCTCGCGGTGAGTGTTAACAGTTCTTAAAGATGGTGTGTCCGGAGTTTGTTCCTTCAGATGTTCAGATGGGTACGGAGTTTCTTCCTTCTGGTGGGTTCCTGGTCTCTCTGACTTCAGGAGTGAAGTCGCAGACCTTCACAGTGAGTGTTACAGCTCTTACAGGTGGCGCGTCCGGATTTGTTAGTTCCTCCCAGTGGGTCTGTGGTCTCGCTGACTTCAGGAATGAAGCTGCAGACCCTCGCAGTGAGTGTTACAGCTCATAAAGGTAGTGCGGACCCAGAGTGAGCAGCAGCAAGATTTATTATGAAGAGCAAAATAACAAAGCTTCCACAGCCTGGAAGGGGACCTGCTGGCTCTGGTTGCCAGCTTTTATTCTCTCATTTGGCCCTGCCCACATCGTGCTGATTGGTTCATTTTACAAAGCGCCGATTGGTCCATTTTACAGTGCTAATTGGTGCATTTACAAACCTTTAGCTAGACACAGAGCGCTGATTGGTGTGTTTACAAACCTTTAGCTAGACACAGAGTGCTGATTGGTGTGTTTACAATCCTTTAGCTAGACAGAAAAGTTCTCCGAGTCCCCATCCAACTCAGAAGCCCAGCCAGCTTCACCTATTGCACTCACATTGTTCCTATCCTGTTTCACATCATTCTGGGTATAGAACTCATCTCTTTTCCTTAGTTTTTACAAAACTAAAAAGACAGACAAACAGTCATAAAAAAAACTTCACAGAACACATAGATGTGTGTACAATACTAAAGAGTTGGAGAAAACAGCATAAGAGAAAAGCAAGCAATAAGTCCTAGAAGTTCAGGTCTATTCTGTTGTACAAGTTAAACCTCCCCTGTGTAGCTCCATCCTCTGTTCCTTTCTTCCTCTTCTTTTTTTAACCATTCTCCATTAGGTCCATGTTCTTTACCATACAGAACAGTTTACCTATTGTGTTTGTGGCCTTAGATATTAAAGAACAAATCCTGAAGATCTCATTCTCTATTCCCAAGAGGATGATCAAAGTATATTTCTAAAAAGATACAATTCTTTTCTTAACAGCTGAAACTAACTGTTAAGAATACATACATATATATATATGTATATGTATATATATTCCTCTAAATATAGAGGGTGTATTTTATATTTGTGTGTGTGTTTGTGTATATATATAATTTCTGTGCAGAATTACAAAACACAAAATTGTGAAGAAAACCGGAACCTATGTTTTGTCAACATAAATCTTAGGAAGAAAACCTGGTCACTGTTGAAACTGTAGGATAACATATCCCTAAAAGGCAGAAGTAAGAACAGAGTGATACAATGAAAAGAAACAAATCAAAGCATAACATCACAAAGATATTAACTTTCATCTCTTCATAATTAATAGCATGTCATCAATGTTAAGGAAACAATATAAAGCCTAATATACATATAATTTCTTATCTAATATCTGACTCTTCTATAGCAGGCTCTTCTCATCCTAATCTTATCTACAAACCCAGATTTGAAAGCTGGACTTAATGGATTTCTTTGACGCTGTGCTTTTTCAGTTAGAGCACTCCTTTTTCAGCTCATGTTGTACATCGCTTGGCTTGGCTGCAAAGCATACTTGTAACAAAAGGATGAAGCCTGGATGCCAAGCAGTCTGACCCAGGCATAGGATTAATCAGAAAGTGCCAGAACTGCCCTGATCTCGGCAGATGTGAATATCCAGGGTGGTCTAAGCGGCAGTGGGGGCTTGGCCACAGTGGTACTAAATGAATGACAGAACAAGGCTTCAGGCAGATGGCAGCGTAGATCTCTTCAGAAAAAGAGAAATCTAGTAAATTGCCATGGTAAGTAGGATTCTCTTTTCCCCTGGAGCCTGGGAGGAGCTAGACAAGGTATGAGCCCCGCAGCCACATCTTGTCTTTAGCAAAAACCTCCATACCATACGTGGAGAAGCAAAGATAGGAAAGGCAGACAGAAACTCAGCAGAGTAGGTGGTAAGTGAAGGCTGTCAGTCATCAGCCCTGGATGCCCTGAGCCTGGTCTCTGTGCCTATCCCATTTTGCACATCACCTTCCTAGGCCTAGGGCATCCTGCTCTGGAACTGAGTTAACTGAGCTGACTTAGGATCAGGACACAGTAGAGTTTACAGGTGATCAGGGACTCCAGGTGAACACAGCTGGGGAAGGCAAGGGATACTATCATCCTGAACTTACAAAAGACAATTGTTGCTTGTCCTGTCCATTTCCCTGCCCGCACCCTTCACTAAACCAGAGTTCTATGCCTCTCTGGCTTTCTTTTAGTAAGAAGATTGTAGTTGTCTAACACATTCACATTTTGGCTCTGAAAGCTCAACCCATTCATGTTTATATTCTGTTAGCTTTTTCTGTAGGTTGTTTAGCAGGTTCTTAATCTGCAGTGCCCTTCTCAAATCCCTGTGATTTGACTCATACTATGCTGTCTTCTGCCTAGAATGATTTTCCCCCTTTTCCTTTTTTTTTTTCTTTTTTTTTGAGACAGAATCTCTCTGTCACCCAGGCTGGAGCGCAGTGGCACAATCTTGGCTCACTGCAACCTCTGCCGCCTGGGTTCAAGATATTCTCCTGCCTCAGCCTCCCAAGTAGCTGGGATTACAGGTGCCTGCCATGGCTCCTGGCTAATTTTTGTAGGTTTTTAGCAGAGACAGAGTTTTACTATCGTGGCCAGGCTTGTCTTGAATTCCTGACTTCGTGATCCACCTGTCTCGGCCTCCCAAAGTGGTAGGATTACAGGCGTGAGCCACTGCACCCGGCCGATTTTCCCCATCTCCCTTCTTCTTCTTCTTCTTTTTTTTTTTTTTTGTTTTTTTCTTTTCAGAATTCCTAACCATGCTCCAAAACTCAGCCCAAGTGTTATCCCTGCTGGAAGCCTGCTTGGAGCCCCTCAGATTTGGGGGGATGCTCCTCTTGTATATATGAACACCCCATGTACCACTCTCTCAGCACACAACACATTACATTAACATTGTTCCCATTGCATTCTTGTCTCCTCCAGTGCAGGAGTTTGTTCATTTTGGAGCCCTCAGTTCCCAGCATAATGGATTGGACACATGAAGTATTCAGTCAATATTTGTTGAATTAAATACACTACATAGTTATAAAGAAATATTCTGTTAGGAAATTGGAAAATGAAGCTTTGAATGTCTGTAAATACAATTCGTTAAAAATAAAATATTTTTTAAGTTTTTATACAATAGTTATCATACTCATTAAAAAATAAACATAAACGAAAAGTGAAGAAAATATTACCACACATTCCATGAACCACAAAAAACTAACACTAATATCAGGAGAATGCTATTCTGACATCTCTCTATGCTTATATCCAGATAGGTGAAGATAATTTTATAAAAATTGGATATGATCTATTATTTTAAATATAAGTTATAAAGTTAAGTTTATTTGAATTGTTCAAAAAGAAAAGAATAAAATGAAACAAAGAATTATTGAATTTTGGATAAATATTTTTTCACCACAAAGAAATATTATTCTCCACAAGTTCCCTCTAAATTGAAGACAAGAAGATTATGAGAAATATTAAAATTTCAGAGCCACTGTGCTTTTTATTATTATGGATTTCAACTTTATATAATATAAACTCCCTGCTATGACAGAAAAGGGAAATCACATTCTTGAATTTCTCTTTCTTTTTTTCCACCACTTTCAGGGTGATGTTAGTCATATTTTAATTTTAATTTTGTTAAACACTGTAATATTTCTATATTTTTGGAATTAACCTAACCAATAAGTGTTCTAATGTCAATTTTTCCATATTAGTTTGTTTATTTTTTTAAACAAGAGGTTCAGTTTTATTTTTATTTCAAAGGAAAATATTTTCTCTTTATTTCCATATGCTTCTTTTTGTTTTTTTGAGATGGAGTTTCACTGTTGTTGCCCAGGCTGGAGTGCGATCTTGGCTCACTGCAATCTCCACCTCCCGGGTTCCAGCGATTCTCCTGCCTCAGCCTCCCGAGTAGCTGGGATTACAGGCATGCGCCACCACACCTGGCTAATTTTGTATTTTTAGTAGAGATGGGGTTTCTCCATATTGGTCAGGCTGGTCTTGAACTCCTGACCTCAGGGGATCCACCCGCCTCGGCCTCCCAAAGTGCTGGGATTACAGGTGTGAGCCACCGTGCCTGGCCCAGAGCTTACTTCTTAAAAGTGCTTCAAAGGACTCATACTCCTTTTTCTTCTATATACTTCTTATCCTGTTTTATGGATTCTTGATCCTCAGGCCTCAGTTATTCTTATTTGGAGAATTTTTATTCTTCTCACCATTACTTTCTCTATAATTTGTTTCATCGGTATTTTTTTTGCCTCCACATTTGTTGTGTGAAAACAGGTCTATTCAGGAAATGTCTTTCTGGAGGACAGGCATCTGGCTATGTCTACAGGAGGTGGTAATACCTGAGCACCATACAGCCTGGGGCGGGGATGGGCCAATTTATGTGAATTTTAGAAAAAGGGGATGCAGATTACTAGATGGTGAACAACACTAGCTAGCCATTGTCAGACAGCCAACCCAAATTGGAATCCCAACATGATCTTGATTGTATTACTTAACCTCCTGGAGACTCAATTTCCTAATTTATAATATCAGGTTAATAACATAAGCTTTATTGTACTACTATCAGGCCAAATTAGGAAATATGATGTGATTGACACATAGTAGGTTCTCATTATATATATAGTATATAAAACAAAACCAAAAACAACTTGAGTCAGTTCGAGTGATAATGCAGCATGACTTACATTTGTACCAGACAATAACCTGATTTACTAAGCACAAATCTTGTTTATTTAATTTTTATTCTTGTGTTAAACTTAGGAGTCAGTTCAGTAAAAAGTGGTGAACTAATTGGTATGTATAGTTAGTTAATTTTGGGGTGAGCTAAGTCACTAACTTTAATAGGGTAACCAGAAGTGGCTAGATAATGCAACAAGAAGTGAAGAATGGATCCCGAGAAAGTTCAAATTTTGTCCCAGGCAGTTACATCAATAAGTGAGAAAATAAATGTGTAAATGTTTTATAAAATGTGAAGTTCCACATAAATATTTTAAGAGAAATAGAATTAACTATCTTGTGTTTTGAGAGAAGCCATGATTAGAGAAGAGTAAAAGAACTTTGGAATTAGATCAAGTTTGTATCTCACACTTGCTGTTTAATAACTGTTACATTACATGAGTTTTTTCAACCTTTATCTCACTTTTCTTTTTGAGAATATTGAAAAATTAATTCCAACTTTGCGGATCTGTTAAAATTAGCAAGATATGAAAAAACTTTACATGGTTGCTCTTTGGTAGATTGAATTATCGGTCCCAGTTCCGTACTTCTCTATGTATTTGTTGCATGGATTTGCATTTCAGCCCTCTGTGGATGGGGTTCCTTCCCTTGACTTGAGCTTGAGCATGCATCCTGCTTTATGGAAGACATGACACAGCAAAACCCAGAAATGTGCTTGCCCAATTGGGTTTACCCACTTGCCCTTGTGCCGTCTCTACTAGAAGAGCTTCCCTTGAGTAGCTACTGTTCCTTCAGCCTGGGACCAGAAGGAAGACTCATGTGGGAGACCTGAGACCAACTCACAGTGAAGAATCAAATGTAGACCCACAGTGTGATGCAGAGATGCCCATTTAAGCTGAGTGTAAATTGGTTGATCCATGTCCACTTGCTAGAGAAAATGCTGAGTTCTAGGGAGGTTTGCTACACAGTGCTATTGAAATGATGAATGCCTGATACTCTGACTCATACCATGTGCTCAACATAAGTGCAGATGGTGATTTATATAATTATTCATAGTGTCATTTTGACCATTTTAAAAGCAGAAGTTGCAATTGAACTAGGAGCACAATAGCAAAGCAAGACCATATAGTTAGATGGGATAGACAAAGAGGCAGCATATGGTCAGACTTTTATGATTAGATTATCTTTTGTGGCATTTTTGTAGAGATGGGGTCTCACCATGTTGCCCAGGCTGGTCTCAAACTCCTGGGCTCAAGTGATCCTCCTTCCTCAACCTCCCAAAGTGCTGGGATTATAGGCATGAGCCACTCACTTTGCCTGGCCTTTTGTGGCATTTTTAAAGATTACAAAGGATGGGTCCCCAGATTTCATACTTCTCCAGTTCTCAAAAATAACTTCGTTAAGTTATTCATCTAAAATCCCATAAGCATGTATTAGAACTAGTAGAATCAATAATGACAGAAAAATCAACAATCGTGATTGCCGTGTTGCAGCCAACCTAAAGTGAAAGAGAAAGTGCTGTTAGATAATTTTGTAAATAATTACAAATAAATACAATTTTAAAAGATATGTAGGGTAAAATAAATTTTTCTCTGGGTTTACTCTTTTGATGAATAGCAGTCATCTATGCCAGGAAGCTGGCATTATAGAGATGTCATCCTTGCTCTCAATCAGACTTGAGTTCAAACGTTGTCTGTTCCATTTCCTAGGTAGGTGACTTGGGCAAAAAAGCATATCTTATGTATCTTATCTCTAATATCACATCTTAAGGGGAATTAAAACAAGATTATAAGAATTAAACAAGATAATAAGAGTGCTTCAGGCAGTGCCTAGTGTTTTCTAATGAATAGAAGATGACCTAAAAGTAAGCAGTAAAGCAAGACCATCAATATGCTCAATAAGTCATAGGACACTAGCTTAGTGCTCCTCTGCAAGGGTTGAGGTACAATGTCTGCATCGCCTATTGCAGGTTCCAAATGCACACTCGCAATCTTTCCTGGACAACCTTTATTCTTCTTATCGGCATCTCCAGAGACCTTCCCATATTAAATTTGTTTGCTTTCTATTTTATTTGATGCCTCCTCATTTCATAGTTTAAACTCTGCAGCTCCTTAGAATACATGTGATTTGATGTCCTGTTGTCTTCTACGTTGAAAATTCTCCAGAATGCACACTACTCCACAGGTGGCTGTCTCTGCAGTCAGCTATTTTATTTTTGCAGCTTTCTTTCCTCAAGCATTTCTTTGTTTCAGAGGAACTAGGTTTTTAAAATGGATCTGTGCCCAGAGAGTTTACATATCTTCATAAAAAGTATCATGTACTAAATAATGAGTGCGTGAATGCCAAACACTGTAAGTAAATTACATAGCAACCTGCTCTCTAATGAATCAGAGTGTTTTTATTCCATTGAAGTGCATTTGAACTCCAATTTCTTGGTCTTTCAAGGATAAGTGAGAATTCCAACCATGTATTCTAATTATTTATATTTAACACTGACATGCACTTTTTAAAAGTAATGTACACATTTTTGGTCACTTTTAAAAGGAGAATTATCCATCACTTAGCCTATTTAACATGAAAAAAAGCAACTGAAATGTAAGATTTTGAAAATAGAATTTTAGTGTGAGGATATATTAAATTCGAACAGAATTATGCACTAAGTTTTTGGTGAGCTAAAATATTCCAAATTTTTTTTCTTGGATATCACTCAACCTCATCATTTTAGTTTTAGAATTCAATAAAAGTAGGAATATATTAATAAAGCCTCTGAATGCCAAAAGAAATGGAATTGTATTGAAGCCATTAAAAAAGAAATTGGTAAGAAATTAATGCGTATGAAGATATTATAGATACATTCTTTGAGTTTGATTCAAAATTGTTCTCCTTGGTGACTGTTAATAGTATCTCATAATTTGGTCAATATTTCTCATGTCCCAAAGAGAGAGCAGATAATCACTTCTTCTCTGACTTCTATATATACCTAGCCCTCTCTTAAATTGAGAACATTTCCAAAGTTATATTTATCTGGAAATTAAGAAGCACTTTGCACCCATAAGGATATTAAAATGGCATTTTATAGTTCTTTTAAGGATACCATCATCAAATGTTTAAATGAAAGGATAAACCTTTATCTCCCAGATCTGTTAAAACCAATGATACTGGCATAAACAACATGGCCGTTTCATCTGCTGTGACTGATTTCTACTGTCATGGGGCTAGGTTAATTTAAATTGAGCTCAATTCTATTCTCTCTGCTGCAAGTTCCAGGTCATGCCTCTTATAAGCTACTTGTCTTATTTGCTAGGCAATGTTCATAAGGCTGGTTGCCAGTGTGTACTTTCACCTCTGTGTGTCCCTTTCCTCTCCTTACCCCTATAAAACCATCATTCTCTGTAAGCATGAAATTGTGCTAGGAGTTTAATGAACATAAAATACTGTAAAGCACATATAGCAAATATTAAAGTGTCTGGATGGCAAATGAATATTGACAGTGCTCATATAACCTCAGGCATTTGCCTTATTTTCTTATGTTTAATTCATCTACTGCCCACCTTCCTAAGGTTTGGAAAATACAACTTTTTGGGGTGGACTTCTTTGTCTGAGCCTGCATAGTTCCTGAATTCCCAGAGCTATTCCCATTGTAATGGTTTGAGAGTCTTTCAATGTCCTGGCTCTGTACTTCTCAGTGTTCATTCTTCCTTAGTGTTAGCTTAGAGACAGATGGGGACAAACTTATTCGGATTCACATCAGCAGAATATTCTTGTCCGCAGCTAAAACTTAGGATCTTTTCCACAAATCTGTTTCTCCTCCAGGGTGCTCCTTATTTATAAATATCTCAAAATGTTGTCCTCTACTCACTTGTACTAGAATCCTCTAGGAGTACTTTTAGAAAAATTCAAATTCCAAGACTCCTCTCTATAAATCTACTGAGCCATAATTTTAGAGTGTGGACCAGGGAACTGAAATAGTTAAACACTCTCCAGGTGATTCCTATGCACATTAGAATGTGTGGACTGCCACAATAAATGGCGCCATTAACCACCCAATTGTTCATGTCAAACCTTGGCAGTCAATCCCGACAACTTTATGTCTCTCACCCTCCCCACATTTAATCAATAACCTAATCTACAAATTTACCTCTTAGGGATGTCATGATTATAAGAGATACAGTCTGAGAGAGTGATTTATAATCTGATTAGGTGGGACACTGAAGCATTAAATTAATTAATTCCTGTGTGCAATTTACACTTTTCCCACACAACTTAAATACTCCTTAGGGAATAAGATGCTTAGTGGTTAAACAAGATGCTAAATCAAAGTGTGAGAGGTCTAGTCTATTCGATTTCCTCATTCCTTTCAGGTTGTAGCTCCTTCTTATCTTTTCCTTCTTCGTATCTTCCAAATCTCAAAGCAGACACTGCAACTTTCCTTAATTCTTGTTTTGCATCAAAAGACACTGTGCCTTTTACTGTACTGCATTAGAGATCACAGTGTTAAATAATGTATTCAGCTTTCAGGTGATAGAAACTATTTTTTTAGAAGCTTAAAATAACCCAGAACATTTTACTTTTCTTGTAAAGTAAGAGACTAGAATATCCAGGCTGATTTTTCTTGTAATTGTGTCTTACGTTACTATTTGATTGAATTGCTTTTTGACAGAATTCCTTCATAATGACCATTATTATAGCTAATGCTTCAGAATATATTGCTTGGTTTCTCTAGTATTTTTTTGTTATTTCAACCTTAATTTGATACCAAGATTTTGCTTTCTTATAAATGTTCAACATTGATTTATAGATGCTGAAAATAAACTTTTTTTATTATAATGAAATAATAACTAATGGATATGGGTTGAAAACCAAGGTAAGTATAAAGACAAAAATAAAATCAACTATAGTTCTATAAAATATGTAATTCTGTATACAATCAGGCTTAAGGAGGACTCTGTGGAACTCCAAACATTTAGAAGTTGCAATAAATGTTTATTAAACACATACTCAGTGCCAGGTATGTGCTGAAAACTGAGTAATTAGCAGTGAATAATTTCAGATACAGATGCTATGGATCCCCTTGTGGAGTGGAACAGTGTACAATTCTTAATTTAATTTTTTTTGCTTTGTTTTGGCAGAAGTCACTGTGGATGTCTTATTAAGTGAAATGATATCCTGTTTTGACCCAATTTCCTTATCCAACATGCATTTATTGAGTACTATTTTAATCAGCATAAGTAACACTAGTTGTTTTAAGAAAAATCCTAAAAATCTTAGTGGTTTAATATAATATAACCACTTTCTGGTTCATGTTTTAGTCTAATGGATGTTGGAGTTCTCTCCAAGCAATGCCTTGGGGATTCTGGCGTCATCTACCTTGAGATACTGCCATTTTTGGCACAGACGTTCATGAAAGAGTATGAACAGTTGTGTGAGATCGTTACAAGGCCTAGACCTGGTGTGGCTGACATTACATACGTTCACATTCCTCTGAGCAGATTTAGTCACATGGTACCTGACCTAACTCCAAATAAGGGGCCCAGGGAAAGGAGAGTGAAAGGGGATTCTATGAACACGTCATTTCATCTCTGCCTCAGCTTGCTAAATGTCCACCTTGGTGTTTTCCCACACATAGAACACCCCCTGATTCCATCGTTTCCCAAAGGAAGACAACCTAAAGTCCTATTTGGTCCAGGTACGGTATTCCTGGGTAATGTGAAGTACTCCCTGTTACATGTGGATGGCTGTCCTTTTGGCTTGATGTAAGGAGTAAAGAAACAAATTATCTACCTCCCCCATACCTATATGCCATTATGAAACAGGGGCTATGTAAGAGTAATATATACCCACAGGCAGAAAGGCAAATAATGGGCCGGGCGTGGTGGCTCACGCCTGTAATCCCAGCACTTTGGGAAGCCGAGGCGGATGGATCAGGAGGTCAGGAGATCGAGACCATCCTGGCTAACACAGTGAAACCCCATCTCTAATAAAAATACAAGAAATTAGCCGGGCGAGGTGGCGGGTGCCTGTAGTCCCAGCTACTGGGGAGGCTGAGGCAGGAGAATGGTGTGAACCCCGAGGGGCGGAGCCTGCAGTGAGCCGAGATGGCGCCACTGCACTCCAGCCTGGGCGACAGCGAGCCTCTGTCTCAAAAAAAAAAAAAAAAAGGCAAATAATGGGGACACACTTCAGTCTCTGGTCTGCAACAATCTAAATTCTTGCCACACAGACACCAAGGAGGCATCTCACCTTGAGCATGATAGCAGGAAGAAACATTCTAGTTATCACAGGAAAACTTATCCCTGAAAACTATTTTCAATAAGAAATAGAAGTAAAATGTAAAATACAAAAATATGAAGTTCATATGAGTGGTTGGAAAATCTGTAAAATATCTAGAACAATATCACATAATAAGCATTCACTTAACACAGGTTAACAAGATCAGTCATATACATTCGGCTGCAGGTAATAAAAAACTATTTCAAACTAGCTTTAAAAATTAGAAAAGTATTATCTCATAAACTCTGAAATCTGGACACAGTGCAGACTTTAAAGCTAGATTGCCTAATGACTCCATGTTCTTTCCTTCTCTTTTGCTCTTTTGGAGGGCTCCTTATAGGGAGGCTGCTGGTGGCAAAAGGGGCAGCACACTTTCTTAGTCACATATTGTGGGGAAAAAGCAAGAGCCTTTGCCCTAACTCTGGAATAAGCTCTTTCCCTTCAGCTTAATTGGAGCAACTTCGTTCACATGCCCATCTGGAACCAGTAACAATCCCCAGAATAATATCATGTGCTGATCAGTTTCCACTTAGGCTCCACCCTAGTAGCTAACAATGAGCTTCGTATCCTCTGAGTTACCTGGGCCATAGGAGAGCAGGTGGATACTGAGTAAAGGAGGAGTTTTGATGGGGTGGGCAACCATGAGTGTGTATTTAACCTACCATGTGTCAAATATTATACTAATGACTAGACATTTTAAGATACCTGTGATATAAGTAAAAAGAAAAGAACTTTCTATATACTCTTTGCTAAAGAAAACTCAGTGTGCTCTGGAAATGCATGAAAGAGACACATAATTTGCAGGTGGTGGGTCAGGAAGGGCACAATAGGGGAGAAATGGTAACCACAGTGGGGTGGAATATGAAGGGGGAAGGTGGGAATTCCAGGCAGAAGTAGCAGCCAATGAAAAATTCTAGAGCTGGCCAAGCATAGGGAAGACTGGGGAAAATGTAAATGTCTTAGGCTTACACTGTCTGGTATGGTAGCTGCTAGCCACATGTGGCTATTGACCACTTGAACTGTGGCCAACGTGTGGCTAATGCCGCATGTTGAAATCATAATACTTTGGCTATATTGTGTTAAATATGGTATTTTATTAGAATGCAATTTACCTGTTTCTACTTTCTTTGAAGTATGGCCTATGCTGTATTTCTACTGGGCAGTGCTGGCTTAGGTTGAAATGAAAAGTACCAAGAGGAATGTGGAAAGAGCTGCTGTCAGGTTAGTAAGCAGGGGCCAGCCCATGCAGGGTTTTGAGTGCTGCTCTACAGAGTTTAAATGTTATCTTATCATTGGGGAGTCATGGAAAGCCTGATGTGCATTTCAGCAAATTCACTGGCTGCTTTTGGAGAATGAATTGAAGAGGGTAAAACAACTGGAAAGGAGCCTAGAAGACAGTTGCAGTAATTCAGGCAAGAAATGATGAAGCTTGAAAAAGTAGCAGTGGGGATGATGGATGAACAGATTCAAGAAACAGTAAAGTGAAAGAATCAGCAAAATTTTGTGATTGATTAGATGCTTGGGCAGAGCTGAGGGAGAATCTAGTGGGACTTGCAGGTTTCTGGCTTGGATAACTGGGCACCTGTGTTTGTGGATATAGGAAATACACAATAGGTAGGCAGTTTGGGGTAAAAGTCAAGCCATGTGGTAGAAGGAGACAAAGCAGAACATGATTGAGGGTAGGGCTTGGAGATGGTTGTCTCTGGAGTATAGCCAAAATCGGTTGTAGGATCAATAGGGTTGTTCTTGATTTTTTTAAAAATTCACTTATGTTGGTGTGTTATTATTCTAAGTTATTTTCTTTCCTGGACTAAGCATGTTTTTATTATTCCAGTTTCCCCAGTAAGTTAGCTTATACTCTGACTTCTATTAATGAATAAAGAATCATTAATGAATAAGTGTTTAAGAGTTTCTCAGTGTCTCATTATTATTACTGGGCAGGTAGTTTCAGTTTCACACACTTTTAGTAGGAACTAAATCATTTCTGTGCCATTCAGCATTATCTGTGCCGTTTTGAATCATCACAGCAACATATCTGGCCTATTGCAATTTTCTTTTCAGTTATTCAAAAATGAAAGAGGATTTGGAATCCTAATAGTTATGTGTATTTTTCTTGCCATATATCCTACACTATATTATGCTGTATGCTATTATGTAGCTATCTATGTTTGCAAAAATATGCACATATAAATATGGTTTTATTTTCCTTGGGAATATTGAAGACAGAGGGATTTTCATGTTCCCCTTGGTGTTTGGACTCATTGATGGAACTGCTGTGGCAGCGTAGAATACACATGCCCTACAGGGCCTGCCTTTGAGAGTGTAGCTGTTGAAACAGCAAAGCATTTTGACTATAATGACACATTTTTTTCCTGAATCATTTTGATCAGAATTTTGTTATTTTTTAAACCAGTATTGGTGAAGCCACAGAGCAAAAATTTAAAAGATATATTTTTTAGTATTTCAGATGGAGCTAGGTCAATAAGTTATAAAAATATATAAGGTATTCTCAAAGATAAACAGAGATAGCTTTATTGATGAGGGACCTTTAATCAGCCTTCTTTTGTAGCTAATATAAATTCAGAAAGTTATGTGGTCATTTATCCCCAAATGAGTTCATTTTCTCTTTTCTGGGCTAGAGAACCCAGAAATAAAGCCGCACACCTACAACCATCTGATCTTTGACAAAGCTGACAATAATAAGCAATGAGGAAAGGACTCCCTATTCAATAAACGGTGCTGAGATAACTGGCTAGCCACATGCAGAAGATTGAAGCTGGACCCCCACCTTTTATCATATACAAAAATAAACTCAAGATGAATTAGTGACTTAAATGTAAAACCAAGAACTCTAAAAGCCCTAGAAGAAAACCTAGGAAATACCATTCTGGACATTGGCCCTAGCAAAGACTTTATGATGAAGACTCCAAAGCAATTGCAACAAAAACAAAAATTGACAAATGGGACCTAATTAAACTAAAGAGCTTCTGCGCAGCAAAAGAGCAAGCAACAGAATAAACAGACAGCCTGCAGAGTGGAGAAAATATTTGCAAACTATATACCTGACAAATGTCTAATATCCAGAATCTATAAAGAACTTAGACAAATCAACAAACAAAAGACAAACAACTCCATTAGAAAACGGATAAAGGACATGAACAGACTATTCTCAAAGGAAAACATACACATGGCCAACAGACATATGAAGCAACGCCTAATATCACTAACAATTAGGAAAACGCAAATTCAAAACCGCAATGATATACCATCTCACATTAGTCAGAATGGCTATTACTAAAAAGTTCAAAAATAACAGATGCTGGGGTGGTTAATGCTTATATGCTGCTGTTGGGAATGTAAATTACTTCAGCCACAACGGAAAACAGTCTGGAGATTTCTTAAAGAATGTAAAACAGAGCTACCATTCGACCCAGCAATCTCATTTCTGGGCATATACCCAAAGAAATATAAATCATTCTACCATAAAGACACATGCATGAGTATATTCGTTGCAGCACTATTCACAATAGCAAAGACATGGAATCAGCCTAGATGGCCATCAGTGGTGGACTGGATAAAGAAAATATGGTGTATATACATCATGGAATACTACGCAGTCAAAAAAAAGAATGAGATCACATCTTTTGCAGCAACATGGATGGAGCTGAAGGCCATTATCCTACGTGAATTAATGCAGGAAGAGAAAAACCAAACACCAGATATTCTCACTTATAAGTGAGAGCTAAACATTGAGGACACATGGACACAAAGAAGGGAGCAATAGACACTGGGGCCTACTTGTGGGTGGAGGGTGAGAGGAAGGTGAAGATTGAAAAACTATCTATCGGGTATTATGCTGATTGCCCGGGTGACAAAATTATCTGTATATCAAATTCCCAAGACATGCCATTTACCCATATAACAAACTTGCGCATATATACCCTGAACCTAAAATAAAAGTTGGAAAGAAAAAGGAAAGAAAATGTGGTATATCAATGCAATGGAATATTATTCAGCAACAAAAAGAAAGAAAATATGAAGGCATGTTACAACATGGTTAAACCTGTAAGATCTTATGATAAATAAAAGAAGCCAGGCAAAAGGCCATACATTGTATGATTCTGTTTATACAAAGTGTCCAGAAAATGCAGATTTATACAGACAGAAAGCAGATCAGTGGTTATTTGGGCCTGAGGGTGGGAGTGAGTGGGTACTGACTGAATGGGCACAAGACAGCTGTGGATAGTGATGACCGTGTTCTAAAATTGGATTGTGATGACAATACCACAACTCTATAAATGTATTTAAAAATTTCTGAATTTGTAAAATCAATGAATATTTTAAATCTTGCCTATCTAATTCATCTATCAATATGTCATATGTATGCATATGTGTAAAACACCATAACGTGTGTGTGTATAGTACAGTTTTTTCATACATATATGGATTTGTAAACTTTTTTTTGTTTGTTTTTGTTTTGTTTTGAGATGGAGTCTTGCTCTGTCACCCAAGCTGGAGTGCAATGGCACGATCTTGGCTCACTGCAACCTCCACCTCCCGGGTTCACACCATTCTCCTGCCTCAGCCTCCTGAGTAGCTGGGACTACAGGCACATGCAACCATGCCTGGCTAATTTTTGTATTTTTTAGTAGAGACGGGGTTTCACCATGTTGGTCAGGCTGGCCTCAAACTCCTGACTTCAGATGATCCACCCACCTTGGCTTCCCAAAGTGCTGGGATTACAGGTGTGAGCCACCACACCCGACCTGTAACAGTTTTTTAACTTTATTAAAAGGTTATCATTGAATGTAATCTGGCATTTGCCTTTTTGATAAATTTTATGTTATTAAGATTAATTTTTTATTTGCTTAGTGGTGCAGCTATAATTCATACAATTTTGCTAATATCTAATAATCCGTTATATGATTAAACCATATTTTACTTAACTATATGCCTATTAAAGATTTTTGCTATTGTCAAAAATACTGTCATGAATGTTCTTGCATGTCTCCTTACGTAAACTTGTGATTTTTGAGTATGTAAAAACCTCGGAATATATTTATAGTTATTACCAGACACTTAATATTCTTTCAGATTGTTGTACATGGTATGTTTTAAATTGCTTTCTAGTTTTGTGGTTGATGCATAGAAGTACAATAAACTTCACATATTTGTCTTATATCTAGCCACCCTGCTAAAAAATTTTATTATTTCAATCAATTTGGATTTGTTCATTCTTTATGTTTTTAATCTGGTCTTGATGTTAGGTTTATAATGGCTTTTTTGTTAAAGGATTTGGAAAGAATTTCATTTTTTTGTTGTCGTTTTAAGATTGGGATAAAATTTGCCTTGCAAGTTTGATGGGGGAACTACCTATAATAAAATCGTCTTATCCCTATGTTTGCTTTGTATAAGTATTTTTAAAACTATTGCTTTAATTTATGTAATAGTTATGGAACAACTCATGCTTTCTATTTTCACATAAATGAGTTGCATTTTAAGTAATTAACATGGAAAATACTGAGTATATGAATAATTTCCTTTGAAAAGTCTCTTTTATCTGTAGTTTTATCCACTTTGTAATTAATAATACTTAAAAAGACTGGTTTTTAGAGCAAATTTAAATGTACAGAAAATGTATCCAGAAAATGTAGAGCATTCCTATATGCCCCCTTGCCATCTCTTACAGGGTTTCTCCTATTATTTAACTCCTTGTGTTAATGTGGTACATTTGTTAAAACTGATCAACCAATATTAATATATGATTGTTAATTAAAATCCAAAATATATATTAGAGTTCACTCTTTGTGTTGTACAATTTTATGGGTTTTGACAAATGTATAATGTTATGTGTCTACCATTACAACTGTGGATTACATTACAGTTACAGTACATGAAAATTAGTTTCACCCCCACAAATGCCCTGACCTCCTTCTATTCATCCCTCTCCACATTTTACCCTGAATTCTTGGCAGTTGCTGATCCTTTTATTGTCTACACATAATTTTGCCTTTTCTAGAATGTCATATATTTAGAAACAAGCAGTATATAGCTTTTGCAGACTGGTCATTCAAAATATTTTTGTTTGTTTTTTTTCCTCGGTTTCTTTTGGAACAGTTTAGTCGATTTTATTTTTTCAAAAAACCAGTTTTTGACTTTATTGATGTTCTCAATTGTGTTGTTTATCTATTTTATCAATTTCCGCTCTTAGTTTCTTTCTTTCTTTGTAATTTCTTCGATTTTATTTTGTTATTTTGTCCAGTTTCTTAAGTTTTACTCTTATCTTATTAATGTTAAGATTTTTTTCTTTTCTTATATAAGTAAACAATGGTATAGATTTCCCTCAAAACACTTCAGGTGTAGGCTACAAGTTTTAAAACATAGTATAATCATTATTAAGTAGTTCTAGATAATTATAATATTTTCTAATGTGTTAATTAGGTACATTTTTGTTTGAATTTCAAAATGTGTGGGAAGTTTTTATTTTTGTAATTAACTTTTAACTGATTTGAAGTATGATCAGAAAATAGTCTGCAATATATTCTTTGAAATTTGTGGAGGCTTGAATTATATTCTAGTATATGACTAATTTTTGTAATGTTGCTTATATTCTTGAGAAGCAGACTTTTTCTTAAATAGTTTTTAGCATTCTATATATGTCTAAGTATAGATCAAGCTTCTTAATTGTGTTTAGATCCTATATATACATATATTTTATCTGCTTGCCTTATTAATAAGTGAGAAATTCACATTGAAATCTCCCATTCTGATGATGGATTTATATATTTATAACTGTAGTCCTATGATTTTATTGCTTAATATATAGAAAACTTTTTTTATTGTATATATGTTTAAAATTATTGTATCTTCTCTCTTGATGAATGGAAACATTTATCAATGTATATGGGACCTTTCTATCCCTAATGATTAGTTTTGATTTAAAGTCTATTTTGTTTACTATCAGTATAGCTATACTAGTGTGTCTTTCTTTTCTAATTTGGTTGGTATGTCTTTTGTCATTTTAATTTCACCTTTTTGTATTCTTTTTTTCTTTTTTTTTTTGAGACGTAGTCTTCCTTTGTCACACAGGCTGGAGTGCAGTGGTGCGGCTTGGCTCACTGCAAGCTCCGCCTCCCGGGTTCACGCCATTCTCCTGCCTCAGCCTCCCGAGTAGCTGGGACCACAGGCACCCACCACCACGCCCGGCTAATTTTTTGTATTTTTAGTAGAGACGGAGTTTCACCGTGTTAGCCAGGATGGTCTAGATCTCCTGACCTCGTGATCCGCCCGCCTCGGCCTCCCAAAGTGCTGGGACTACAGGCGTGAGCCACTGCGCCAGGCCCATCTTTTTGTATTCTTATTGTTTATGTGTGTCTCTTCTACACAGAATTTTTTTTAAAAAACCCAACTTGCCAGTCTCTGTCTTTTAATTGCTGAACTGATCCTTCTTATATTCACTGTAGTTATTGATCTATTTGGATTTATTTGTGTTATCTTTGCTTATTGCTTCAATTGTCCTGCCTTTGTTTCTTATTTTTTTGTAGGAATTGAGGTACAGATCTTTACACTAATAAGATACTAATTTTCCCATGTTATTTATTTCTATTCTTCTCAAATCCCAATATATTAATATTACATATAACTTAAATTCTATATTAGTATGGATATAATTTTTTGTATTTTTTGGAATAATTATAAACTTAATTATATTGATTATCTCTGTACAGTCATCATGTTTAATATATAGAGAGCTTTCTTGCAGTATGTCCTTGATTTGTTTCTCCTTTTATTTTAATACTTCTAAAATGTTTTCAATGAAGTACTTATGTGTCAAAATTTTGAAGCCTTTATCTGCTAGAGACAGTATGTACATGCACGCACATACGAACACACATATACACATATATGCCCACATTTGAAAAGCAGTTTGACTATATATAAAATTCTAGATTCAAAATTATTTCCCTTAATTCTTTAAAACATTTCTTTATTGAGCTCTTACCTCTAGCATTGCTGTTGAAAAGGTCTGAAGTCAATATGATTATTCCCTTTAAATATGATATCCTCTTCGCTTCAGAGCTTATGGAATTTTCTACTTATTTTTGACTTCCTTAAATTTTCCTATAATATGTTTTTCCTTATCTCTTCTGTTTGACATTGCATGGTTTTCATTTAGATGTTTCCTTTCCTTCCCTTCCTTTTATTCTTTCTTTTTTTGTTTTCTGAGACATGGTCTCTTTTAGTTGTCCAGGCTGGAGTGCAGTGGCAAAATCATTTGATCATGCAGCCTCTACATCTTGGGCTCAAATGATGCTCCTGCCTCAGCCTCCTGTGTAGCTGGGATCACAGGTGTGCACCACTGAGCCCTGATAATTAAAAAAAAAAAAATGTAAAGACTCACTTGTTGCTCAGGCTGGTCTCGAACTCTTAGGTTTAAGTGCTCCTTCTGCCTTGGTCTTCCAAAGTGTTGGGATTACAGGCGTGAGACACTGAGCCTGGCCTCTTTTCTCTTTTATTATTATGGGACATTTAGCTCAATTATCCCTGTTCATTTTTTTTCTGTGACTCTTATTATTCAGATATTGGTACCCCAAAATTGTAATTTGTTTGTTTAATCCTGGCTTTTCTTGTGGACTAGGTATCAATAAGATGTTTTCACTCATTAATTTGCTCTTCTGCTGTGTCCACTGCTTATTGTTTACCAACACATCTACGCAGAGTTAGCTAAACTGTGAAGTTAAGGGCACAGTCCTTCATACTGCCAAGTCTATGTAAGACTTCTGACACTAGCTGTCAAGTTCACAGGTGTTTAGAGCTACCCTAACTTCACACCAGCTGGCTACAAATTCAGGTGTCATCATAGATTCCCTCAGATTTGATATTTTGCTAGAATGACTCATAGAACTCAGCAAAGTGCTGTACTTATAGTTTTATTATAGGAAAAGGATAAGGATAAAAATTCAGAACCAGAAAAAAAAAAAAAAAGAGAGATGCAGAGAGTGGAATGTGGGACTGGCAGGCTCCCAAATGCACAGGTGCGTTCTTAGGGATGTGTTACTCTTCTGGTATTCACATGTAGAGAAACACTGAGTATTGCCAACTCCAGAAGTTTGATCAAGCATCAGTGTTCAGAGTATTGATTGAGGCTTCATTATGTAGGCAGTATTGATTGAGTTATTGCACATGTGGTTGAGCTCAATCTCCAGCCCCTCCCTCCTTAGAGCCTCTGCCTCCTTAGAGGCTGTTTCATGTAGCTCACAACCACTGGGTTGGCCTTTCTGGCACTGCCAGCCCCCACCCTGAGTCATCTCATTAACATAAACTTTCAGTTGTGTTTACAGAGGAGAGAGTTGCATCATTTGGAAAATTCTAAGTATTTACAAGTTACTTCCCAAAGGTCAATCAATCCTCTCTTTGGATAAAGTTAATTCTTCACTAAACAGAATTGAGTTCATTTCAAAAATTATACTTTTGTAATAAATATTTTTAATTATATATAATTTTTTATTTTTTAATAAGATCATATTTGTTATTCTTACTATGAAATTTTTTGTTCCATGCTCTTTAATATCTCTGCCTCTGATGGTATCTGTCATCTAGTTTGCTGTTTTCTTTTGAAGTGGTGGTACTCATTTGTCCTCTAGGTCCATGTTAAGATAAAGGCTTGAATACCAGAACTTTTTTTGGTGATGATCTCAGTGAGTTCAAAAGAGGAGTGAAAACTTTAATGTGAAGAGTTACAGACTTTTTATCCACACTGAACAACTCTTCCAGCAAGGATTTTATTCTCAGCTGTTTCACTCCACCTTCATGATGGGGAGAAGAGATTCCTTAGGTTATAATCCACCATTGTGGTTTGAAGAGAAAGGATAATTCAATCCATACCTGCTTTTCTGAGCTCCTCTCTCTATGAGAGCTTTTGTGGATCTGCACACCTGCCCCAGTGGTCTGAGTCATGAGGAGGAAGCACTGATGGTCTGAAGGCAAGAGATGTTCTCAAATGGCTTTTTCTAATTTATCTCTCTGTACCTCATTGACTGGTCCCTTGCCTTGTACTGGAGCCCCCACTGCCTACATATGCAATAATTCACATAGTTCTCCCACTTTCCCAGTGTTGCCCACAGTTGTCTCAGTTATTTCCTAGCTTTTTAAAAGTTTACTTTAATAGGTCCCTCACCCCACCATCTATGTTAGGAGTAGGAGATAGCAGCCTGGGCTAATTCTGCTTCTTGTTGAGAGTCAGAATCAAATGCAGGTTTTTGATCCACCTCATAAAGATGAGAATCACAGGCTAAGTTAAGTTAAATAAAATGTGCAAGAGTTCATCACTAATAATGAGCTAAACCACATTTCAAGCCCTGCATGATTGAATTCAAAGCCCATGCTCTTTCTCTTCCACTTTGCTTTGTCTCTAGGAGGGTTTAGACTAGGCTAAATCTACATTTATGAAGCTTTGTAGCAACCAAGTTTTTTTTCTTACACTTTCATTGTGACCTGAAGAAAAAGCAGTTGGGATAATTTACAGAATGTCTTCAGAGTGTCAAGCTCTCTGAAACTCTGCAAATGAGCAATTACAATAAAAAAGTGCAGCCTGGTCCCCCTTGTGCTTTTCCACAGAGCAAATTCACTGTTGGTTTGTCTGACCTTGAAACCTTTGTGTCACTGCTTTGCGCAATTAGCAGAATCTAAATGGATATTCAGGTCACATCTGTGCTGAATTGTTTTATTTATGTTGATTGATTGTGGATTATGACACAGCATCCCTACTTATTCAGAATAAGTGTAGTGAAGAGTTTTAAGGACAGTGAACCAGCTGCAGAAAGGTCGAGAAGACAGAAGAGTGTAATACTGCAACTTGATAATGTAAACTTCAAGAAGGAATTTTTATTAAACCATAAAGAACATCTATACCATCTTAAGACTGTGAAAGTTCAAGCTTATTAGGCACTAGCTGCATAATGAATTCTGCATATAGTCATCATAAAACCTCCTCCACCTGCCATGGCTTCTGAGGAGCACTTAGTATATTTCTTACCAGGAATATGTTTCAAAACTTTTCCCTCCATTTCATCTAATGGCCAAAAAGAGTACATGAATATCTTCAGGTTGTTTGACATGACTTAAGGAACTACAGAAAATTCTTACAGAAAATTCAAAAATAATTTTTTTGAATGATGCTGTTTTACTTAAAACATTTAAGCAATTTTGCTCCATAAGATAGCCATGTTTAGCTTTAATAAATTAAAATATCATTCATTTCCTGAATCTTGTGGTTTGCAACCTACCTCAGTTCTCAGTGAAATTCTCTGAATCTCAGAGCTTTGACTTCTTCATATATTTGTAGAGCTGGGCAAGGGTTTCTTATGTGTGTCCAAGTTGAAAGCCACTGCTGTAGAGGGATTCTTGTGCAGCATTCTATTCCCCTGGGCATAAGAAATAAGTAGTTCTGCTTGAGAAGTGAGGAACTAAACTCTGAAGATTGAATTCTATTCTCGAATAAATCTACGGAGTCATTAAAGGTGTGAGGCTACAAGGACAAAACAGAAAATTCTGGTTAAGATTTTTGATGAGCTTCTTAGCAGGGGAAGAGTATTGGACTTGACACCATTAGAAGGAGACAACGAAGTCCCCAGCTAAGTCACTGATGATACAAGTTGCAGCTTTGTCTATCACAGGCCACAAATTTTAATGAAAACGAGCCACTTTTCAAAATGTCCTTCCTCAAAATGCTTACGATAGTGGCTTGGTCTATTGCTTATTCAGATACACAAACAGCAACAAAAAAAATTGTCCTCTTTGGCTCCCTTTTTGGGCCCTCTTCAGTTAGGTATAGCCCCACTACCTCAGTCAACAGTGTGACCACTTTGTGTGGGCTCTTGCCTATGAACATCAGGGAAGAGGTAAAGGGAAGAGCAGAAATGCTTTCTAACGAGTAACTTTCTCTAGTAGTGTTCTCAGTACTAGAAATTGTAACTTTCTAATATTTGTTCCCCCATTTTTTTTTCTAACAGAACGATGGTTGAAGTTTAGGTATCTACCACTTCCCGACATGGCTCTGAGCAAGTTCTGATTAAAACATGGGGATCTCAATCTCTTATTCAGTGATTTATTTATGATAGGCTTGTGATCTAATTCTGGCCAAAACCCAAAAGGGCAGGCCCTTAAAGGACTTCTCCTATTAAGCAGATTTCAGAAAGCATTGTCTTTTTTCTTTGTTCTGCCTTAGGCTTTTGTTGTGTATGGGTGTAATGTTTTGAATTTCAGAAGCCGTCTTACTCTTCAGGGGAGCCAGCCCAGGGCGAAGTGAGCTATTGCAAATGGTGGAGAGAAGAGATGAAGAGAAACTGAGTAATGCCACTGGGCTGCAAAATCAAAACATTCTCGAGCCCTATTTTATTATTATCATTTTTTTAATTTGGAGCAGCTTTGGGTTCATGGCAAAATTGAGCAGAAAGTACAGAGAGTTCCCACATACTCCTTGCCCCCTCACACCCCCACCTCTCCCAGTATCAACATCCTGAACCAGATTGGTACATTCGTTACAATCCATGAACCTACATTGATAGAACACCACTCAAAGTTCCTAATTTACATTAGGGTTCACTCTTGGTGTAGTACATTCTATTAGTTTTGACAAATGTAATGACATGTATCCACCATTAGAGTATCCATCTATTTGTCCCTCCCCACCCCCAACTTCTGGCAACCACTGTCTCCATAGTTTTCCTTTTCCAGAATGTTGTATATTTCTAATAATAAATTATGTAGGCTTTTTGAAACCACCTTTGCAAAATTATACCAGTGACAGAATTGAACATAACTGACTTTGTTTTGCTTCTCACCTCTTAAGCTAACTGCCTTTGCTCAATCCTGTGTTTAGGCCAAGCTAACTATGGGAGGAAATTAGTTTATAATTTAGCTGAGTAATTTAGTTTATTACTTAACTTTAAAGCAGAGGCATAACAGCCTCTTCCCAAAACATACTCCCTCCCTGTTCAGAAATGGAAATCACCCTTGGAAAACTAATGAAAGGCCAGAGGTTAAAATTATAATAGGTGCCTGAATTCTGCAACACTTGCTGTCTCAGTGTGTTGGCTTTTTCTGTGCAGAAAATGTTATAAATATATAAATCTTGCAAGAAGAGCAAGGCAAGTCCATTGGGCTGTAACATTTTCTGATAGCTTCTTTCATTTTGTAATATATGTTTAAGTTTCTTTCATGTCCTTTTGTGACTCAGCTTATTTATCTCTGCACTCTTTTTATGACATATATTTATAATATAAATATATTTATATCCAATAACCTGGAAGCCTAAAAAAACCTAACCAATATGATTTATATGCTTAATATAAGAAGAAGATGAGTCAGGGGGTCAGGGAACTTGGGCTGCAGTTCCAGGTTGGGCATGAATTACCTATGTGATTTAAAGCTGAACATTTTCTTTCTGGAACAAACAATGCACACTCACCATGGTGGGTACTGAGATGAGTAAAATCCATTTTACTCCAGATAATTGGGGTAGCCAATCAATTTATGGCATCCCCCTGGTAAGTATAAATATTATTGGCTTAGCTATGAGCACATACTAATTTGATTTAATCAGACTGAGGAGAGGTATTACATAGGTTTAATAAAGAGGATATCTCTAGCTGCATGGGCCAAAGCAGCATGTATTCTCATTTGTTGATGGTGGCTATCTTGCAACTCTGAGAAGAATCAGCCACATGATGGAGTCCATGCTGAGGAAAGAAGATGAGGGAGATGGAAAGTAGCTGTACTTTCCATTGTTCATTGATCAGGCTATATGTGGAGTTAATTCTGCCTCAGAAACTTCCATAAGGAAACATAATAAATTTATTGTTAAAGTCACTTAGAGTTTAGATTTTGTCCTCTCTAGTTCACATTATCTTAATAGATAACAAATATTTTTCTGCAGATCAAACGAGAAACTGTAAGTAAAGATGCTTTGAAATATTGACACCATACACATTTGAGAAAGTATTGCTCTTTTAAAAAATGTAATAAGTATATACTTCTCATGGGCCCCTGGGAAAGTGAGTAGATAACATTTATTGCATATCAGCCAAGTGAGAGGAGCTCTGCATAGGTTCTTAATGTTACTATCATAAAAAATCAATGAGATATTAGTAATCTCATTAAACAGATGAGGAAATTGAGACTCACCAAAATTAGAAAAAGAGTCCAAATGTACATGATTGACACATATCCAAGTTTGATAGCTTATACCTACCTGTTTTCAAAGTCTGTGTTCTCTTCACTACCATGAGCTACTTTCAGCTTAGTTATTCCCTGGCAACAATATCGTAAAAATGGTATTTGAACTAGGTAAGAAGATTCATCCAAGAGGGTTAACAGTATGAGTAATGGCACAGAGATGGAAAAAATATTATGGTGTTCAGCAAGTGGAAAAGGATGCTGGAGCACATTGTGTTTCGGGGAGTGGTGAGGTAGGGAGAGAAAGTTTCGGGAGACAGAGAGGAAAGGTTAAGCTAAGTTGGAATGGAGGAGCTGGCATGTGTGCAATGGGAGTTGACAGGGGAGAAAAAAAGCTTCTAAATTTAGGCATGAGGAGCAGGAATGTAATGTCCAGGTTTGTTTTTTTTTTAAGGTAAATCTGGCAGTTATGTACAGAATAAATTGTAGAGGTCAGGGTAGAAGGAAGCAAAGAGTTTGTGTCCTCCCATGTTTCAAATGTGCATCACATTTTGTCTCTGACTTCACCTCCCTTTGCCCTTCCATGCTTACACCTTTGTTGTAGATCTTATATCATCTCTTCCATTTATTTATTTAATTGAAAATGTAAGTCGTATGTACTTATGATGTACAACATGATGTTTTGAAATATGTATACATTGTGGAATGGCTAAATCAAGCTAATTAACACATGTATTACTTCACATACTTATCTACTATCTTGGCAACTTTCAAGTATATAACACTGTCCTTCCTTTGTATCCATAGGGGATTGGTTTCAGGACCCCCTGTGGATACCAAACTCCATGGATGCTCAAGTGCCTTATATGAAATGGTATAGTATTTGCATATAACCTACACATATCCTCAGGTATATTTTAAATCCTCTCTAGGTGATTTATAATACCTAATACAATGTAAGGGCTATGTAATAGTTGTTATACAGCATTGTTTAGGGAATGATGATAAGAAAAAAGTCTGTAGATGTTCACTACAGAATCAACTATCCTTTTTTTGTTTTTCTAATATTTTTGTTCCATGGTTAGTTGAACTCACAGATGTGAGACCCATAGATATAGTGGGCTGACTCTATATTGTTATTGACTATAGTCACTGTGATGTACAATAGATTTCTTGGGCTTATTTCTCCTTTATAACTGAAATTTTATGTCTTTTGACCAAAATCTTCCATATCCTACAACCCCCAGCCCATAGTAGCTCTCTGCTTCTATGAGTTTGGCTTTTTGAGATTCCACATATAAAGGAGATCGTATGGCATTTGTCTTTCTGGATGGCTTGTTTCACTTAGCTTGGAAGGTTCATCCATGTTGTTGCAAATGACCAGATTACCTTTTCTAAAACTGAAAAATATCCCATTGTGTATATGCACGCTATATTTTCCTTGTCAATTAATCCATTGATTGACAGGTTGTGTTCATCTTGGCTATTGTAATGCTCATGTCTTGGCTATTGTAATGATTTCATATCTTGGCTATTGTAATGCTCCAATGAACATGAGAAACCAGGTACCTCTTTAATAAACTGATTTCATGTTCTTTCGAGATGTACACATAACTGGGATTACTGGAGCATATGGTAGTTCTATTTTTAATTTTTTTGAGGAACCTCTGTGCTGTTTTGCATAATGGCTCTACAAATTTATATCTCACTAATAGTGTACAAGTGTTCCCTCTTCTTTATATCCTCACCAACACTTGTTACCTCTCATCTTTTTGATAATAGCTATTCTAACATGTGTGAGGTGATTGTGGTTTTAATTTGCATTTCCCTTATGACTATGTTGAGCATTTTTTCAACATGTCTGTTGGCCATTTGAGTTTCTTCTTTTGAAAAGTGTTAATTTAGATTTTTTGCTCACTTGTCAACGAGGTTATTTGTTTTCTTGTTATTGAGTTGGTTTAATTTTTAATATATTTTGGATAGTACCTCCTTATTAGATGTATGGTTTGCAATTTTTTTATTCCAAAGATTGTCTCTTTATTCATTGTTCCCTTTGCTGTGCGTAGGTTTTTAATTTAATGTAATTTCATTTGTCTATTTTTGTTTTTGTAGCGTGTGCTTTTGGGGTTATATTAAACAAATCATTGCCCAGACTGCTATCATGGACTTTCCCCCTGTTTTCTTTTAGTAGTTTTACAGTTTCAGATCTTATGTTTAAATATTTCATCCATTTTGAGTTGATTTTTGTATACGATGTAAGGTAATGGTATAATTATATTTTTTTGCATGAGGAAAATATTTTTCCAACACCACTCATTGAAGAGACTGCTTTTTTCCCATTGTGTATGCTCGACATCTTTGTTGAAAATCAATTGACTGTAAATGTGTGGATTTATTTTTGGGCTCTCTATTCTTTTCCATTGGTCTATGTGTCTGTTTTTATGCCAGTACCATTTTTTATTTGCTATAACTTTGTAGTTTCAGTCTCTATAAGTTTATCTATTCTCGACATTTTTTTATAAATGGAATCACATAATATGTGACTTCTTGCATCTTGCTTCTTTCACTTAGCACAGTATTTTTGAGATACATCCACATTATAACATGTTTCACCACTTCATTTTCTTGTTTGGGCTGAATGACATTCCATTGTTTGTATATAGCACAATTTGTTTACCCATTTATCTATTGATGGAAGTTTGTGTCATTTCAATTTTGTTGCTATTGACCACAGTACAGATATAAACATGTATGTACATGTATTTATTGTGTACCTGTTTTTGATTCTTTTGTGCATATACCTAGGAGTTGAATTGCTGGATGATATGGTAATTCTATGTTTCACTTTCAGAGGGACCACCCAACTGTTATTGAAAGTGACAGAACCATTTTATATTCCCGCCAGAGATGTATGAATGTTCCATTTTTCCACATTCTTGCCAACACACTTTTCTTTCTCCCTCCCTCCCCCCTTTCCTCCTTTCTTTCTTCCTTCCTCTTCTTTGTAGCCATCTTAATAGGTGTGAAGTGGTATTTCTTTGAGGTTTTGATTTGTAGTGGTTTATGATATTGAGTATCTTTTCATGTGGATGTTGGCCATTTGTACATCCTCTATGGAGAAATTTATATTCAAATACTTTGCCCATTTTTCAGTTGGGTTGTTTATTTTTGTTGAGTTGTAAAAATTATTTATGTATTCTGAATATTAGACTCTTTTATCAGATATATAATTTGTAAATATTTTCCCCATTCTTCAGGTTTTCACTTTATCGATAATGTCCTTTGATGCACAAATGTTTTAAATTTATCTAGTTGATCTTATTTTTTGTTGCTTTTTATTTTCATGTTATATCTAAGAAGCCATTGCCAAATCCAAGGTCCTGAAGATTTACCTCTTATGTTTTATTCTAAGACTTTTAATTGTTTTAGCTTTTGTATTTAGCTCTTTGATCCAGTTTAAGTTTTGTAAGTGATGTGAAGTAGGGTTCTACCTTCATTTATTTTGTATGTGTATATTCAGCTCTCCCAGCAGTCTGTTGAAGAGACTATTCCATCTTCATTGAATAGTTTTGTTAACCTTTTAAAAATTATATCGCTAAAAGTCTGTCTTTTTTTGTTCATATCTTCAAAGAAATAACTTTGGGTTAATTGATTTTATTTTTCCCTTTTATTTTATTTGTTTCTGTTCTTTTTTTTCATTCTTTTTACTAGCTTTCAGTTTAGTTTGTTTTTTCTCTAGTCCCTTAGGGTATAAAGATAGATTATTAATCGAGATGTTTATTTTTTGTTTGTGTATGTGTTTAAAGCTATAAATGCCTCTCTTAGCACTGCTTTCTCTGCATTCTTCATGTTTGTTATGTTGTATTTTTATTCTAATTCATCTTAAAGTATTTTACAGTTTTTCTGTGTTTTATTTTTTGAACTATTGGGTGTTTAAGAGTATGTTGTTTAATGTCTACATATTTTGTGAATTTTTTAGTTTCCCTCAGTTGTTGATTTCTAGCTTTATTTCACTGTGGTCAGAGAAGATATTCTGTATATTTCAACCTTTTAAAGTTCATCAAAACTTTTTAAATGGCCTATTATATGGTCTATTCTGGAAAATATTCTCTATGCACATTCTTGAGAAGAATGTGTATTTTGTTATTGTTTGGTGGAGCCTGTTAGGTGCAGTTGGTTTACAGTGTTGTTCTGTTTTTCTGTTTCCTATTGAACTTCTTTTGAGATCTTTTTACATTATGGAAAATGAAGTAATAAAGTCTCCAGCTATTATTTTAAAATTATTTCCCTCTTCGAATATGTAAGTGTTTCCTTAATATATTTTGGGGCTCTGTTGTTAGGTGCATATATGTTTCTAACTGTTACATCTTTTGGATGAACTGGCCATTTTATCAATATATAATGTTTTTTGTTTTTTGTAACAGGTTTTTACTTAAAGTGTACTTGTCTGGTATTAATGTAACCAACCCAGCTTTCTTTGGGTTACTATTTGCATGGGATATTCTTTTTTCATCTTTTCACTTTCAGTGTATTTGTTTCTTTGGGTCTAAAGTGAATTTTTGTAGACAGCATGTCATTAAGTCTTGTTTTTTAATTGATTATGCCCATAACTGCCTTTTAATTAAAAATATTAACTCATTTAAATTTAAAATAATAACTGATGAAGAACTTTTTATTACCATTTTGCTAATTTTTATGTGTCTTTAACCTATTTTGTTCCTTGTTTCCTTTATTACTTTCTTCGTGTTTAACTGATATTTTGCAGTGTACTGTATTTGATCACCTTTTTATTTACATATATATTGTTTCATAATGGTTATGATGAGGATTACAATTAATATCCTAAATATACAGCAATCTACTTTAAATTGATACCAACTTAGATTCAATAGCATAAAAACTCCTATAATACAAGTCTATCTCTATCCTTTATATTTTTTTGTTTTAATTACATCTTCATACATTGTGTGTCCATTACATTGCTTTACAATTACTGTGTTATGCATTTCTCTTTTGAATCATTTGGACAACTAGAAGAGAAGTGATATAGTTTGGCCATAATACCCACCCAAATCTCACCTTAAATTCCCATGTGTTGTGGCAGGGACCTGGTGGGAGGTAATTGAATCATGGGGGCAAGTCTTTCCCATGTCATTCTCGTGACAGTGAGTAAGTCTCATGAGATCTGATGGTTATAAAAAGGGGACTTTTCCTGTACAAGCCCCACCTTGCCTTCTGCCATGATTGTGAGACTTTCCCAGCCGTGTGGAACTGTAAGTCTAATTAAACCTCTTTCCTTTGTAAATTGCCCTGCCTTGGGTATATCTTTATCAGCAGCATGAAAATGGACCAATACAGTAAATTGGTACCAGTAGAGTGGGGCTCTGCTGAAAAGATACCCAAAAATGTGGAACCCACTTTGGAACTGGGTAACAGATAGAATTTGGAGCAGTTTGGAGGGCTGAGAAGAAGACAGGAAAATGTGGGAAAGTCTGGAACTTCCTAGAGACTTGTTGAATGGCTTTGACCAAAAGCCTGATAATGAATTATATGGACAATAAAGTCCAGGCTGAGGTCGTCTCAGATGGAGATGAGGAACTTGTTGGGAACCGGAGCAAAGGTGACTTTTGTTATATTTTAGCAAAGAGAATGGTGGCATTTTCTCCTTGCCCTATAGATTTGTAGAACTTTGAACTTGAGAGAGATGATTTAGGGTATTTGGTGGAAGAAATTTCTAAGCAGCAAAGTATTCAAAAGGTAACTTAAATGCTGTTAAAAGCATTAACTTTTATAAAGAAAGCATAGCATAAAAGTTCAGAAAATTTGCAGCCTGACAATGTGATAGAAAAGAAAAATGCATTTTCTGAGGAGAAATTCAAGCTGGCTGCAGAACTTTGCATAAGTAAGAAGGAGCTGAATGTTAATCCCCAAGACAATGGAGAAAATGTCTCCAGGGCATATCAGAGGTCTTTATAGCAGTCCCTCCCATCAGAGGCATGGAGGCCTAGGAGGAAACAGTGGTTTTGTGGATCAGGCTCAGGGTCCCCATCCTGTGTACAGCCTCAGGACTAGCTGCCCTGTATTCAAGCCACTTCAGCCATGGCTGAAAGGGGACAATGTAGAGCTTGGGCCTTGGCTTCACAGGGTGCAAGCCTCAAGCCTTGGCAACTTTCGTATGGTATTGAGCCTGTGGGTACACAGAAGTCAAAAACTGAGATTTGGAAACTTCCACCTAGATTCCAGAGGATGTAAGGAAATGCCTGGATGTCCAGGCAAAAGTTTGCTGCAGGGGCGGGGCTCTCATGGAGAACCTCTGCTAGGGCAGTGCAGAATGAAAATATGGAGTCAAGGTCTCAATGTGGAGTCCCTCCTGGGGCACTGCCTAATGGAGCTGTGAGAAGAGGGCCACCCTCCTTCAGAACCCAGAATGGACATCCACTGACATCTTGCACCGTGTGCCTGGAAGAGCCGCAGACACTCAATGCCAGCCCATGAAAGAAGCTGGGAAGCTGGGAGGGAGGCTGTACCCTGTAAAGCCACAGAGGTGGAGCTTCCCAAGACCATGGGAACCCACCTCTTGCATCAGTGTGACTTGGATGTGAGACAGGAAGTCAAAGATCATTTTGGAGGTTTAAGATTTGACTGCCCCACTGGATTTCAGACTTGCATGAGGTCTATAGTCCCCTTGTTTTGACCAAATCCTCCCATTTGGAATGGCTGTATTTGCCCAATGCCTATTCCTCCATTTTATCTAGGAAGTAATTAATCTGCTTTTGATTTTACAGGCTCATAGGCAGAAGGGACTTGCCTTGTCTCAAATGAGACTTTGGACTATGGACTTTTGAGTTAATGCTGAAATGATTTAAGACTTTGGGGGACTGTTGGGAGGCATGATTGGTTTTGAAATGTGAGGAGATGAGATTTGGGAGGGGCCAGGGATGGAATGATATGGTTGGCTGTGTCTCCACCCAAATCTATCTTGAATTCCCATGTGTTGTGGGAGGGACCCAGTGGGAGGTAATTGAATCATGGGGCAGGTCTTTCCCATGCTGTTCTCATGATTATGAGTAAGTCTCATGAGATCTGATGTTTATAAAAAGAAGAGTTTCCCTGCATAAGTACCCCTCCCTTTGCCTGCCACTGTCTGCGTAAGATGTGACTTACTCCTCCTTGCCTTCTGCCATGATTGTGAGTCTTCCCCAGCCACATGGAAGTGTAAGTGTAATTAAACTTCTTTCTTCTGTAAATTGCCCAGTCTTGGGTATATCTTTATCAGCAGCATGAAAACAAACTAATACAAGAAGTTACAAAGAAAAGTATAATAATACTAGCTTCTATATTTACTTATTTACATAGTTACATTTACCAGAGTTATTTATTTCTTCAAATGGCTTCTTGTTATTGTCCAATGTCTTTTAATTTCAGTCTGAATGCCTTCTTTTATCATTTTCTGGGCAGGTCTGCTAGCAATAGACTCCTATAGATTTTGTTTATCTGAGAATATCTTTTCTCCTTCACTTTTGAGGATTATTTTGTGCATATAGAATTCTTTTTTGACAGTAATTTTTTTCCTCCACTTTAAAAATGTCTCCCTACTGTCTTCTGGTCTCCATGGTTTCTGATAAGAAATCTGATGTTAATTTTATTGAATAGCCTTTGTACATTAAAATTGCTTCTGGCTTGTTGCTTTCAAAAATTTCCCTTTGTTCTTGGTTTTCAACAATTTGATAATATATCTTGGTGCAGCTATCTTTGCCATTATTCTTTGTGGAGTTCATTGAGTTTCTTGAGTATGTGGATTTGCATCTTTTGTTAATTTGGGAATTTGGCATTATTTCTTTAAATACTTTTTCTGACTTTCTCCTATTCTGGAATTCCCACTATGCATGTGTTGCTATGCTTGATGGTGTCTCATAGGTCTCTTAGGCTCTGTTCATTTTACTTCATTCATCTTTTATTCTTCTCTTCAGACTGGATAATTTCAACTAATCTCTTTTCAGTTTAATTGATTCTTCTGCTTATTCAAATTTGCAATTGAAACCTTCTAGTGAGTTTTTCATTTCAGGTATTGTACCTTTAAGTTTCCAAATTTATGTTTATGTGCGTTCATTATAGTTCCTATCACTTTATTGCTATTCTCTGTTCCTGTGTTGTTACCCTGGTTTCCTTTAGCTCTTTGTCTATGGTTTCCTTTAATAATTTGAACATATTTAAAATTATTTATTTATAGTTTCTGTTGGTGAGTTTAATGTCTTGCTTCTTGAGGGACATTTTTTTTTTTTACATTTCTTCTAGGAATGGCCCATACTTTCTTGTTTCTTTGCATGCTTTGTCAACTTTTGTTGAAAACTGGACATTTTCATGTTACAACTTGGTAACTCTGGGAATTAGGATCTTTTTCTTGTCCAGATTTGTTTGTGTTGTTTGCTATAGGCTATACCTGTTTGTTTTAGCAACTTTTCTAAATGATTTTTGTAAAGGCTGTGTTTTTCTTCCTGTATGGTTTTTTAAATTACTATTCCTTCAGCTTGCCTTTAGCTGATGTCTTGACAAAAGTTTTCTTGAATGCTATCTGCCAACAGAGAAAGAGAGGATTGGGGTGGGGGGAGAGGGAGAGAGAGAGAGAAAGAGGAAGAGGAAGGAGAAGGAAGAAGAAGAGGAATAGAGGAGGAGGAGGAGAAGAAGAGAGGGGAAAGGAGGGGAGGGGAGAGGAGAGGAGAGGGAGAGAGAATATTTTCTTTGAAGAGATTTGGTTTTGTGCTGGGGTACTCTTGGGGCAGTGCTTCATTGCTTAGCCTGGCTGTTTACAACTCTGTCTTAGGCTTCACTTTCTGCTTGTGCTGAGATTGGAGATCAGCCAAAGGTGAAACCTTAGGGCTTAAGGTATTCTCAAGTCTTTTCTGAGCATGCTCCCTGTGCTGGCCATGTGTGTGACTCCCTAAGGTCCCCAGTACACACATGCACTTTTTAATGTCCTAATTTCAAGAAACTTCATCCTCAGTTTTTCCCTCCATGTTTTGGGACTCTATTGTATGTCTCAGCCATAGTCTTTTGCACAGGCAGCTGTGTGTTGTTAATTTAACTTACTATGTTTTTGAGCAATATCTACTGCTTTTCTCCCCTGAGTAAGTTCTTAATTAGTGAAACAAAAACAAGTGCGTTGTGCCAGGCCTTCAGATAGCCTTAAAAAATCTAGGACAGACAAACCCAATCCTTTCAAATAAAGTTTGCTTTACTCCAAAGTAGAAGTAGGGTTCAGAGTCCTACACTGGGTATGTGGACTGATGTCTTCAAGTCAGCTGCTGAGCTGAGCCAGGGAGGAGATGGGGAAAGGGCATATAAAAATGTTACAAAGCTTTCCTACCATTTTAAAGGTTCATTTCCTTGATTCAACATTTACTTGATTGCTGTAAACTTGTGACGGTTTATCAGAGTTCTGATAAAGTTGATTCTGACAGTTTTTACGTGATTTTTAAATCTTTCTGTGGAGAGATGGGCCCTTGGGGCTACCTACTCTACTAATGCCTCTTTCATTTATTTTTGTAATCTCCCTTTGATCACGGCTCCCATTTTCTTCTCCATCTCACCCTGCAAAAATTCCTCTAAGCTACTGCAAGCTGTTATTCTGTTTTGTTTTGTTTTATTTACTCTAGTTTTTTTTTTACTGCTTTATGTTATGGTTGTGTATGTATGTGAATGTTGAGGAAAGTTGAGTGATGGCAAGTTAGAAGATCCAGTTGGCAGACAAGAAATTTTAAATTAGCCATAATTAGGTGTCTCTTAAGATACATTTCTGCCCACACTGGATGCCACATGATGGAAGGGACACTGTTTTCTCCTGGAGAAATATTTTAAAGTAAGATTTTGAAAACATTAATAATCAGGAACTTATCTATCTAATAAAAGGCACAACCAAATGTTTATTGAAGCTTGTCCCTGTCAAGCTCATTGTGTTCTGGTTTATATGGAGTAAGAAATAACCATTATGAGGGAATTAACACAGCAAAATATAAATCTTGCAAGTAATTAGGCAGCTGTATATTTATCGGTACAGAATGTATTTTAATTTTTAATCAGGGCTTTTGTTCCAACTGACAAAATAATGGCTTGTTTGCAATCTTCTACTGAAACAGACTTCCCAAAATGGGATTTGGTGCATCAGTGGGCCCCTCTGTGTCTCATTTGCCATCAAGTCTGATGCATCATACAATTCCTTCAGTGAAAGACTCCAAGGAAACACTGTGCTGCTTTCAAATTGGCTGTATTTTTTTTCATATATGACTCACAAGGTAAATAAAAATGGTCTATTTGAGCAGCATATCCCCATTTACAGGGAAGTAAAAGAGAATTATCATTACAAATGTGTTGGAAATATTATATGAACAGCCAGAATGGTTTTTATGGGCCTAGAATGCAGACTAATTCTCCAGAGGAACCTCAAAATTGAAGAACTCCAACTCAGATTGTTATTCTATAGCTCATGGCAGAAATCTTCCCGCTTATCTCCACCCTAATCATAAACTATATGTATATAATTTAGATGCAAAGGATAATGGAATTCCAGAAACACACCTCTGTATCCCTAGCAATCATTTCCTGAAGCAAGATTATTTGCTGAAATGAGTAGACATTTAGGTGTCAGTGGGGCATTTGATAAAACACGAGAGGAAGCTGCAAAAGTTAATCAGAAAACTCAATCTGAATCCTAACTCTCCAGTTTACTAGTTATTTGTCTTTGCAAATAGTTTTGACCCTCCATGCTTTAGTTTCCCCATGGATAAAACGAGATCAATCTGCCTTACCAGTAATTTTGTTTGATTGTCATAGGGATTTGACAAGACTTCACAAGAGAAAAAAGCAGCATAATGTAGAGCAAACTACTTGAATTCTGTCTTTGCCACTTACACTGTGACCTGTGGCAAGTTGCTTAATCTTTAAAGGGATTCAGTTTACTTATGTGCACATGGAGATGGTGGTACCCATCTCACAGGATTCTTGTGAGGATTTGCCACAATCTAGGTAACATTTTTTGGACATTTTAGAACTGCTATCAGGTTTGTTGAATCAGTGACTACAGTAAGACCTTTCCATTCTTAAGAACTCACATAAACTCCACTAATAAAAGTACAATAGACCCCATTTCAGGGTGATTTGGAAAACCAGAGAAAATTTGTTCATAAAGAATTTGAAATGATATCTGACCCATGAATAGGTGTTAAGCCCATGAAAGACTGTGATTAGTGAAAGCCCTGAGGAAGAAAGGGGTATGCCCTTCTAGAGGACCCATGAGAATGTCTCTTTTCTTTATTGGGAGTCAGGCCCAGGTGGGAGGAAGGGCATTGCCTCTTGGGATGACATAGATGCAGTTTCTTTATTTCTCTTCATACAGATTTCCTCCTTTGTTAGATATGAATAATCACCATCATTGTGAAGGCACTTTGTAGAATATAAAGCTCTGTGCCAGTGGTAATTATCTTTAGTGGCATCTGATGAACTAATTTGAGCTAAGGTATCAATGAGAAGGGACAAACTCTCTGTGTTCCTGGAGATGGAGAGGGGCATGAAGAGGAGAACAGCTCACTCCCAGCCATCAGTCCAGCTCCTCGGGGTTACAGCCCCTAGTCTGTGTGCCTCCAAAATCCATGCATTAGTCACCGTGTCATGGGTCATAGGGTGATAGAAATTATAATGCAACCTGGCCTCTGCCACATATAGTTGTATGACACCCAGCCAGTCACCTTCCTTGTCTGGGTTTCAATATCCACATCTGTAAAAGGAATAAACTGGAGTAGAGGATCAATGGGATCCTGGTATGTTTTCCCACTTAATTTTTCCTATGGGATGTGATTGTGTGCACTGGAACATTACTGTCTTTGAGGAGCTTTTGATAGGCATACAGTCTTTCAGACACTCCTCAAAAGGTAATTTGCCTTTGGATGAGAATCCAGACAGGCTAATTTTATACTGAATTTCACAGTGTAGTGAATAATATCAGTCAAATTTTCCTTTCAAATGATCTAGAACATAAATTCTCACTCAGTCCATTGCTCCTCTTCTTCCTCACCACACCATTGTGACTCATTTACACTTAGCCCTGTTTTTCTTTTTTAGGATTTGCAGAACAAATTACTGATTGTCTTAACTGGATCTTGCAAAGTGGAGCTGAGGGAGATAGTAAACTGTAGCAGTCACTGCCACAAACAATGATGTCAGGGAAATGGGTTCTAATCCTTGGTTTGCCAATTGGTATCTATGTGGCCCTACTGTGCCTCGGTTTCTCACCTGTAAAATAAGCAAGATCCCTGCTTCTTGGGGTATATTTTGATGATTATGTGTGACAATGGCAATACAATTATAAGCGTGTTAGTTGAAACATGGTAAGTCTTCAAAAATGATTGATTTTTAAACCCTCTGTTTCTTCATAGAAACTTAAGTCATTTCCTAGCATTAAGACAGATTTGGATGTTGTTTCTTATTCCCTTCTATTCCAGTTCCCGTAACTGTCTTCTGTGCTCTGTAGTATCCTCTGTAAGAATGGTTCGTCTTACTGAGCATGGTAGAGAACTCCAGTTGTGGCAAACATGAGCAAACACACCACCATGTCATGTAATGGTACCCTGTGCATCTTTATTAGCTGCTAATGTGTTAATTAAGCCAAGAGGAGACATGAGGCAGAACGTCATCATTTTTTCTCTCAGCAAAACAAATGCTAATCGAATAAGACTTACAGATGTATTTTTAATAGATCGTGCTGCGAAGCAGGGTGTTAGTGGTTGTGGATACAAGATAGGGTATCAAAATCAAAGTATCTCAAGTACCTCAAAAAAAGGAAAATCTTGAGAGATGAGGCAGAAATTAGAAATTCTAGCAAGTCCAGAGCAGGGAGGCAAGGCAGGGGACTAGTGAAGTGAGACGTTCAGGGACTATAATAGGTCTGAAGCAGGGGTTGCCAAGCTTTTTCTGTAATGGATTAGAAGAGAAATATTTTAGATTGCTGAACATTATGTGTCACTGTTATACCTACTCAACTTTTGTTCCACTGTGGAACAAAAGCAGGGATGCAGCAGGTATATAATATGTGTAACTGAATGAGCATGACTATGTTCCCAAAAAGCCTTTTTTATGGTCATTGTGACCCTTGTTCTGGAGCTGCATCCATAGAGTTTCAAATTACAGAGAACTGAGCTAGACAGGATATCAAAACTGTAGAAAAACAGCTGCTGGACTGGCCCAAGCTCCCCGAGTATTAGGTTGGCATGCCCTGCTTCACCCAGAAAATGGAGCTGTGCTTTACTTGAAGGCAGTAGCTAAACCTTAAATGTGGCCTGAGGCTATCAGGATTTGTAGAGGGACCTGAAGGAGAATGAGGGCTGCTGACAGACAGGTTCTGGCTCCAGCGGTCCTGACCTCTTTTTTCTATTATTTGTAAAATATTTTCTCTCAAAGCCACCAGTCTTCCTTCTTCTGCTGGTTTTGACCCATCTCTTTTTAAAAATCCTCTCTCTATCTTCATGGTGTCCTGCTGAATCAATGTACTGAGCCTTTGTTAAATCCCATTTTGCTCTACAAGGAGATTTTATGTAAGGTGGGTGCCCCTTTGTATTTTATGGGAGGTGTGCTTACCAAACAACAGCACTGAGCTCCTGACAAGACAGTCTCACCCAAAGTGGATGGTACAGAGCTGACTCTCTGATAGACAAAGGCATTGACTATTCTTAAATGTCCTCTATTAATTAATCCCACTCTGGAAGTCTGTGCTTCTCTCCCTTACTTGCATAAAACACCTGAAAACAAGCATTGCTGAAGACAATGTCAAGTCTGGATAAATATAAGCTCAACCACATGCTAGCTAAATGACCTTGTAAACATTTTCTGAATTTTGCCTGATGTGCATTTTTCAAATGCGTTTGATAATATCTCTCTGTCTAATGATACAAGCATTTCCCAGTTTTTAGAATGTATGAAAATAAATGTATTTACAGGTTTAATTAGTTTGTATATTTACGTATGTGCATTCAAAATCATTTGGAAATGCATTTTAAGTATTTCACAGTGTCTTTTAAATACATTTACATGCACATACACATCCACTGCAGTTGAGGAGATAGAATGCTAAAACATTTATAAATATGAGTTCTGATTTCAAGGGCTTTGAGAGGGAATAGTGGAACACAGCAGAAAGAGCACTGGATTTACAGGCAAAGAAAAATAAATGCATTACAGGCCTGGATCCATCCCTAATTAGCTACAAGGATAGAAAAGTTACCTAACATCTCTGAGTTGCTATTTTTTCATTTTTTAAGATAGAGATATTAACTCCTGCCCTCATCACAGGATTAAACATCAACTAAGATAATAAAAAGCATTTTATAAAAAGTAAAATGCTGTGCAAACTTAAGTCTTGCCTCATTGGCATTATTTTCTCCTCTGTAGCACCCTGAAAGTCTACCCAACAATTCTGGGGATCCGCAATTTGAAAGTCACTAGCGCAAGCACTAGCTAAAATAGTGAACTTTCACTGGCAGTTATAATGTATCTACTGAATTTGTCTATATATGACTAGGAGATCCTCTTCAATGTGTGCTTTATTGCAATTCAAAAAGTACCCTCAAAGTTCAACAATTGGATTTTCACTAAACCCTGAAATAAGAGTTTCTTCCCATATGTTTTCCTTGAATCTGTTAATGCAACAAAATGTCGGGTCACTTAAGCCCCAGGAGTCTGATGTTCCCCTTTGATCTGGAGAAAGCAGAAACAATATCTTTGCCAGACTCATGGGGGGAAGAAAATTTCTTCCCAGGTTCTATAGAAGGTCAGACAACTGGCCAGTTTTACCAGAGCAATCAAGCAGTTAGTTGAACTAATTGCCTCCATGAAATGACTTTCTCAGACTGAATATACTAGGTGTTTGAGTCCAGAGGGCTGATCTCACATTACTTGCCTGACCAGGTAACATCCAAAACCTCAGGCAATATGTTTAAAACAAACAAAACAAAAATAATTAGAAAGTGGCGGTAGGAGATCTTTTATGTATTGACTGTCTCTATTGTTACGGCTTTACTTCTTTCCCCTCATTGGATCAAAAAACTCTGGTTTTGAATATAGGATTGCCAAAGAAGACTGTATCAAGCCATCGAAGGAAGAAGAAATATTTAGTTCATTGTCAAATCAGTGGAAGACTTTCAGTATAGTCCCTGCTTACTCATAATGAGAAAGTATACGTGAAATGAAAAAATAAAAATACCAAATGTTAAGAGGAAATGGGTATTGGTTTATCTATGGATGTAATTTTGTGAGTAAAGTGGCATAACCAGGCATTCTTTCAAGGATACCTTTTGGCAATATTTGATTGAAATTGACCGTAGACATATGGCAATGCATGGTGCAAGATGCTTTTGGAAAATAGAAATTCTGCAGACAATAATATTTTAAAGAAGACATGCAGATAAAATAGCTGGAGAACCACAGGAAAATATCATCGGGACATGCCCAAGCCTATCTTTATGCCCATATATCCAGCTCCTATTGTATGCCAATTATATTACTTACATTTCAGTGTCCAACACAATTCTGTTTTCTGCATTCTAAACCCATAAATTCAGTTGCCCATTTTATATCATCACATGGAAGTCTCAAAGACATATCCAAGTCCACTGTTCAAAATTCATGATCTTTCCCCTAAGACTGGTCTTCTTTTGGAATCCCCTCTCTCAGTGATTGGCATAGTCATCTGTCAAGGAACAAACCAGAAACTGAGGGATGATTTTCGAAACTTCATTCCCCTTCACACATCACAGCTAATCCATTCCCTTATTTTTCATTCATCGAGTGATTATTGAGTACCTTCTAAGCACCACCATTCTCTAAAGTGCTAGGGGCATGGTGGTATAAACAACAACTTTCTTGTCATCATGCAGCATATGTAGTGAAAGGAAGGAGATGATAACGAGCAAGCAGATACATATTTTGAAAAATGTTCAAAAGGAAACCAAGCATGCCATAGGGAGACACTGGATGGAATAGGGGAAGCCGAATTTAGATGTCATAGTTAGGGAAGCCTTCTTCAGGGAGGTGATTGTGAACAGGGAAGGTGTGAGCTAGAAGTGAAGATCATTTCAGGCAGAGGAAACAGCAAGCACAATGGTCTGAAGATAAGAAGAGATTTGGTGTCCAGAAGACCAACATGGCTGGAACATTGTATCTAAGGGGAAAAGAGAAAGCAGAGAAGGAAATGTAAAGGGAAGCTAATGAAGGGTGATAATATGGCTACCGTAATATGCAGAAAAAAACATTGTAGGGCTTGTATTTTTAACTATCACTCTGACCCTATTTTAAAAATGGATTGGAAGATGCAGAGGCAAGAACTCCATTTAAGCATTTTTTGAATTAACTCAGGTGAGAGACGACGGTGGTTGGACTTGGGTATTTGTAGTTGAGGTGAGAAAATTGACAGATTAAAGAAGTATTTTGAAGATAGAGAAAACTGTAAGCAGGAAATTGCTCAATGTGGGGAATGAGGAAAAAAGAGAAATCAAAGATGACTCCCAGGCTTGGGCAACTAGATAGAAGGGTGGTGTCACTTACTAATGTGGGAAAGGTGTCAGTGGTGATGTGACAAAAGTAGGGTCGTGGTGGTGATGGATAGATTGGGCATGCCTTTGAGACTTTGAAATAGAATGAGTATAATACAGAGTTTGAAGAAGAGGTCAGGGCTGGAGACCATATTTGGAATGGGATGAGATATTCTAGGGAAAGAGTGGGACTAAAGAAGAAAGCCTAAAATGAATCTCTGGTGCAGTCCAACATTTAGAGATCAGGTTTGGTATCATCAAGACCTATCAATTTTAGCTCCTAAATATTTCTCAATTTCTTTCTATTTCTCTATCTCTACTGCCGCAACAGTGTAGCATACTGGTCCAAGAAAACTATCATCACCTTTCTCATGGATGACTGCAATTTCTGGGTGTTTTTTTTGCTAAAAGAATACAAATTTATTATCTTACAGTTCTGGGAGTTAGATGTGTGAGATGGGTCTTATGGGGCTAAATTCAAGTTATTGAGAAAACTGATTTCCTACTTGAGAATCTAGTGGAAATTTTGTTTCCTTGCCTTTCCCAGCTCCTGGAAGCCATTCCTATTCCTTGGCTTTGGTTCCACATCACTCTGACCTCTTCTCCTGTCATGATATCTTCTCTGTGACTCCTGCCTCACTTTTTCAGTGTTTTTTTAAACAACTTTTGCAATAGCTTTTTAACTGGTTATCCTGCACTTCTCATTTGATCTGCATATTATGGATAGTGTGATCTCAAATACTTAGATTATCATGTCATTCTCTTGCTTCAATCATTTTCGTGACATCTAGTTTCTCTTACAATAATGACCAAAGCCCTTACATCTGACTCCACAGCTGTGCACGCTCCTTTCCATCCTCACCTTACTACTTTCCGTCCCTTGTTCTTTGTGCTCTAATTGACCTGATATTTTATCAGTTTCTTTCTTTTGTACACACCGTGTTCTCCCCAGCCATATTTCCTGGGTACATGTTCTTTCTTCTGCTTGGAAAATTACCTCTCTTCTTTTATCCCAAATAGTTAATTCCAATCTATCCTTGGGCTTCAACTAAAATATCGCTTCCATTAGGATATCTCCCTGAAACCTCCATACTACATTTATATGTGATTTGCAAGTGCTAGAAAACGAAACCCAACATGGTTTAAGAAAAGGAGGTGTAATATAAAGTCCAGAGATAGTTGTTGTCAGGAAAGACTTGATCAAAGACTGCATTATTTCCTCTGGCCCAAGTTCCTCTCTGTCCTTTAGTTGTGTTATTCTTAATATTGGCTCTAGTCTTAAAAACAGTTATTTCTTCCACATCACAAGGTAACAGCAATAATTTTAATAATCACATCCTGTGAGAAAGAGTGAAGGTCTCCTAGGAGGCATGGGTAGTTTTATTGGTCATTTTTGGCTAAATATTGTTGCCCTAGAGCTGGGAGATGAAGCCTATCCCACATAGAATGAGAATAGAGAAGAGGAAAGAGGTGAAAGGTGGTAGGTTTTGTGCAACCTGGACTCAGGCAAAGTCTTCTACTCCTATCAGATGTTTTCACTGAAGTCAGCATCTTCCATTTACATAGCAGGGCATCTTCACTTGGTCCATGTACTTGGAAGAGAAAAAAATTATGCTTTATTTTCTCTAACTTGTAATTAAGATTTAATATTTCATTTAATTATACATGTAGCCAATAAACCACAGTAGCTTTAGCAATAACTATGACTTTACCATCAATAGGAATAATAGATATTTTCATATCCATTAGTTATTCCCATCTTCAAATATTGTTTATGTTCATTATTTATTCAAAAATTATGATAGTTGGAGCAAGGTGGACAAATAGAAGGTTCCACCAACTATCTGCCCTACAAGGACACCAATCTAACAACTAGCTACACAAAAACGCACCTTTGTAAGAACTGAAAATCAGGTGAGCACTCACAATACCTGGTTTTGACTTCATATCACTGAAAGAGGCGTTAAAGAGGGAGGGTAGAAAAAACAGTCTTGAATCACCGACACCACCCCTCACTCACATTCTGGCACTGGCTGTGTGGTATAGAGAGAGAATTATGCATTTGGGATGGGGAGAGTGCAGCAATTTTAAGACATTGCATTGAACTTAGTGCTGCCCCGTCATAGCAGAAAGCAAAACCAGGCTGAACTCAGCTGATGCCTACCCATGAAGGGAACATTTAAACCAGCCATAGCCTGAGAGGAATTGCCCAACCTAGTGGGCAACTCGGAGCACCCAGGTCAGGACTTGAGTTCCAGAAAGCCTCACCACCGTGGGCTAAAGGGGTCTGAGGCCCTAGATAAACTTGAAAGGCAGTCTAGGTCACAAGGATTGCAACTCCTAGGTGAGTCCTATTGCTGAACTGGGCTCAGAGCCTGTGGACTTGGTGGCGGGTGTATGTGACCTACAGAGACAACAGATGGGGCAGCTACGAGAGTGATTGTGCCACCACTCTCCCAACCCCAGGCTGCATAGCTCATGGCTCCACAGGGATTCCCTTCTTCCACCTGAGGAGAGAAGAGGAGAGGGAAGGGTAAAGAGGACTTTGTCTTGCATTTTGGATGCCAGCTCTGCCACAGCAGGATGGGGCACCAGTCATAGTAATGAGGCCCCCTTTTTAGGCCCTAGCTTCTGGATAACATTTCTAGACACACCCTGGGCCAGAAGGGCACTCACTGCCTTGAAAGGAAGGAACTCCTCCTAGCAGGATCCATCACTTGCTGACTAAAGAGCCTTTGGACCCTGAATAACCAGCAGCAATACTCAGGTAGTATGCCGTGGGCCTTGGGTATGAGTCTGACACTTGCTGGCTTTAAGTGAGACTCAGCACATTCCCAGCCATAGTGGCTATGAGGAGAGACTCCATCTGCTTGAGAAAAGTGGAGGTAAATATAAAGAGGACTTTGTCTTTCACCTTGGGTATCAGCTCAGCCATAGGCAGGTAGAGCACCAAGTGGAGAAGGTATCATAGCAAAGGGCTGAGGATGCTGAGAGGGCTCAAGTACTGAACCTTAAATAATGGGTTGGTTTTGTATTTGTTACCAATTGCACAAACAGCACCACCACCGTTTACTTAGCCAATCAAGGATAAAAATCCAAGAATCAGTTTTGACTTTGCCCATTACTTATTTATCACCCATAACTAATGATTAGCAAAATTTTTGCTGTGGTCAGTGTTGAGTAAATAAGATTTGAGTGATTACTTCAGACCTCAAAGACTGTAATCTGGCACCCTTTTCTTCTGTTTCTAATCGCTCTTATGCTAACCAGAAAGTTGTGTATTCTCTGGGAAATAATACAGATTTTGCAGTCATAAATACCTTTTGTATAACTACTCTTCCTACCACTTTGCAATTGAATAGGTATTTTATTTTGTTCCCGGGTTTTACATCTGTAAATTAAGAGAATATCAGTTAGGATTATGTTTAGTTTCAGATAACAAAAACCCCAAATGATGTAGTTTAAATGAGATAAAAGTTTATTTTGACTACATGGAGAAATGTTCTGAGATAGGAGATCCAGGGTTGCTATGTGGCTCCTCAAAGATGTCAGAGACTTAAGTCAGTTTCACTTCACTGCTCTGACACATTGTCAGACTCCTACCAACACATCTGTGTACCAGACAGCAGGATGGAAAAAATGGTAATGAAGAAACCTGCAAACAGCACACAATATCATCCTTTTTAGGGCATCTTTAAGAAGCTGTAACACACTTCTATTTTGCTCACCAGAACTCAGTCACATAACCACACCTTAGTTTCAAAGGAAGCTGAGAAACGTGTTTTTGATTCCTGTGCCTTGTACATAGCTAAAAATTGACAGGTTCTTTTATTAAGAACAACAACAACAAAAGCCAAGAAGGTTAATAAAATGTCTAGCTCATGGTGTTAACTTAAATTAGTGTTATTTTGTCTTTCTTATCCACTTCTGTTTTTCCTAAATCCTGTTTTATTCTATCACATGGATTCAAGTGTTGCTTTCCATTAAATGTGTCCACATTCTTTGTTAGACTGGTACCACATTAGTTTGTGTCTGTACAATGTGACTAAATAATAAAGTAATATTAGAGCAGACCAAAATTTGCCTCAGATTAGGTATTTCAAACACATTGTATGTTTCTTCATACACCGTAAGAAGAAACCCAATAGTTCAGTTTTAGGGGAGGATTTTAAAATCCAAAGAGCAGCGTAGGGAGGAGAGATTAACAGTGGGCCTGACTATAGTCTATGCTGCATAAGTATAATTTGCTTTGGATATCATCAAATTCCTGTTCAGACTCCTCGCACTACTGCCTTATATAGATATAATTTACCCCTTGTTTCTGCTACCAAGACCTGGGAGATCCTATTTATTTCTTCTACCAAAACTTGCTTTCTTCTTTATTTCTAGAACACTGAACAAATAATGGGGAAAAGCAATTCAATTCTAAATGTACAAGACTTCAACACAGATAAAAGATCATACTTATAGAATTTCACATAGCATGGAGGACTTGTCAACACCAACTTTTCATGGACTTACCCTTCCTACGTCAAAGCTAGGCTTCTGGAGCTGTCAGGGCAGAGGATTCCTCTCTGTGGGTCTCAGTTTCCAAATGTATTAAATGAGAGGTGGATGTGATATTGCTAATTTCATGCTGCAGGGGGCACCATTTTCATTGTATTCTATGTATCACTCAGATGTGCCAGTCACATAAAATGGAGATGGTATCTCTAGAATTTGATAACCTAATGGTCCTAGATAATATCTAATTTTTTTTTAAGTTCTAAAAATTCTGACTCCCAGAAACCATATAATTGCCTATTTCCCTCAAACTTTTTGCGGGAGCAGCTGTAGACATTTTGGATAATAGGCATATGCACAGTACATTCCCAATGTGTATTGTGGTCATGTTCAGTCCTCGGTATAATAGTTCCAAATCTGTTTATTTTCCTTCCTTTCAAGAAAACACGCCATAAACTAACTAGATGAGAGTTTTATTGCTCTGTGGATACCCTTATATTTGCTTTATTTTATACACTAAGAAAATAATTTACAAATAAGTGCTTTATATATGTTTAATTACAAATTATAGCCCACTTCATTTTGCATTTGAAAACTAATCTCCTAGCACTTAAACTACAGATTATATGATAGGATTTTTGGGAGGTCTGGTCAAAGTAGAACTTTCAGTAATTACACAAAATAAGAATCTATATGATGATGACAAACTTGAGTTTACATGTATTATTCATTTGCTTTTATATATCCTATCGACCTTATAAATTAGTACATTTAGCATGCAAGAAATAGTTTATGTTAGTTGAGAAAACGTCACTTTTACTAAATGGAACAAAATGGTGGAGGTTTATGATCATCAGTGGAGTCATGGTGTATTCAAGGTACAGATGAAAAACGTTATCGACCATGTGCTATACATCACCATGATCATTATTATTCTAGGTTGTGAGCAGATGATTCGTGATTCCCAAGCAATATGTAAATATGTGAACAGAGTTTACTGTTGTGATAAAATAAAACTTTCAACACAGTTTATCTGACTTTTTATGGAACACATAATCCTTATTGTGTTGCAGAGTAAACAGGCATACATTGTAAACAGTTCGATTTAAGGTTCATGATTAAAATTACTTTCACACAGACAAATAATATTTTTAGTTTGTTGTATCTTTAATCAGCATCAATTGTGTTTGGCAATCAGGGAATGGATTAGAATGGGGGTATTTACCACTACTTAAAAGCAGAATATATTATTCCCTAAATTCACTATATCTTTAGAAGGAGGAAGAAGAGATGGACTTTTCACGTTCCAGAGGCAGAAGCAAGTAGGTCATTGAAAGGAAATTCATACAAGAGTAAATCTGAATATTGAGTATGTCTATTAGAATATGGGATCAAAAAATAAAACTGTAATAATTGCTTTCTTTACTGTGCCTGCTAAATGTCTAAGCCAGGATGATTTGATAATTTACTGTTACTCTTTATAAGACCTGGGCTTTACTAGAAGAAGAAAACTCAGCATAGTGGATGGATCTTTTTATGTTAAACTATTTGCTGCCCTCTTCTTGTGACAGTGGTTTAGCTGTGTTACTTGCTTAGTCCAAAGAAGTATGAGTGAAAGTGATGTCTTACACATCAGAGCATAAGCTTTAAAACACATTGTGAGGGTTCACCATGTTCTCTTTACCTTTTGTCAAGAGACTGGCACATTTCAGATATGCTCCCTCAGGCTGGATCCCAGAATGCAGATAACATGGACCAGAGCCATGGACCACCTGCACAGGACTGGTGACATAAGCAAGAAATAAGCCTTTGTTATCTAAGCCGCCAAGACTCTGTGGATGTTGTCTTCTACAAAATAACTGAACCTAAGCTTAGAGACATATTATCCAATATGAGACAATGTGATGTGTGTTCCTTGTTGACATGGGTCAACAAATGTAGAGGGAATTAAGTTGTAGAAACAATATCACAACATAAGTAGCAATACTAAAATTCTAGAGAGATTGTAAAACAACATAATTAAAGTATAAAATGTGATTACTTTTACAGAGGCACTCTTTCATTTGATGAACATTTAGAAGACACCTTCAATTGTAGCACTATGAGAAATCTTTTGAACAATGTTATCCCTTCTGTACTCGGGGAAATTGATCCCTAGGGAATAAGCACCCCCGAAGGAGTACAGATAGGAAGCAGCTGTGGTCCTAAAAGTCTGGGGAGACCTGCAAACCATATCTCCCCTTTGGCAATTCATAAGATAGGTTAGGAAAGTAAAGTTTTGAAAAATTCTATACCATACACATGCTTTTTCCTCCCATGGTATTTCTTTATTTTTTGTTGTTTTTGTTCTTTTCTTTCTTTCTTTTTTGGAGACAGTGAGGGTCTGACTCTGTCATCCAGGCTGGAGTGCAGTGGAGCATTCATGGCTCACTGTAGCCTTGACCTGTCTATCCTCAGGTGATCCTCCCACCCCACCCTCCCGAGTAGCTGGGACTACAGGTGTGCACCACCATGCCTGGCTAATTTTTCAATTTTTTGTAGAGATAGGGTTTCACCATGTTGTCTAGGCTGGTCTTAAACTCCTGGGCTCAAGCAATCCACCTGCCTTGGCCTCGCAAAGTGCTGGGATTGCAGGCGTGAGCAACCACAACTGAACTTCCTGCCGTATTTCTGAACTTCATTTGGATACAATGTGAGTAATGTTGTCTTAAAGTATTCAAAGATTAGTAAGACATGGTCTGTTCCATCCTGTCTCACTTTATCTTGTGGGGAATTAAAAATGTCTACAAATTCCACAGGGGATACATGAGTGGTGATAGATTAAAGTGATAAGAGGATGAATGTGCAAATAGCCAGTCTCAATTTTAATTCAGAGCATTCGTGCTATATAGAGAGAAGTGGACACTTTAAAATTCTGACCAGTAGCAAGGGCATTCCTTTAATGTATCATATTTGAGCTACACCTGTCTCCTAACTGTACACTTTGTCATTTTGTCCATTTAATCTCTCCCATTTTATTCAGTTCTTTCTTTCCTTGCTGCCTCGTGCTATATAGAGAGAAGTGGACACTTTAAAATTCTGACCAGTAGCAAGGGCATTCCTTTAATGTATAATATTTGAGCTACACCTGTCTCCTAACTGTACACTTTGTCATTTTGTCCATTTAATCTCTCCCATTTTATTCAGTTCTTTCTTTCCTTGCTGCCTCAGTATAGTCAGACCTAATTTCTTGTGAGCAGCCAGAGCAATGTGGAATTTTATCTGAACTTCAGAACTTTTCGTGCTTGTTTGCTCCTTCATGTCTTTAAGGATTGCTGTTTCCCTCTGGTATAATCACCTGCCCTTCTTTTTTCCTTGTCTAAATTCAATATATCCCCTAAGACTCCCCTCAGACACTACTATCCTTATGGGACCACTTTCACCTCTTGAGTGTTTTTGTCCTATCTCTATTCCAGCACTTCCCACATCACATTGCAATATTGAGACTAGGAGCTGTATCTGAGTAGATAGTATCACAGGCATGTACATCGAGACTAGAGCTGTCATGCACAGAAACTCATAAGGGAAATGTGTCCTGGGAATTGTGCACAGAGGAAGCCATGAGAGCAAAAGCTGCCTTAGGATCCTTGTTTCAACACCCTGTATAGTGTTTGACATGGAAATGTCCTCAGTGAGGGTGTGCTGCACATCTGTATTGGGCCTGCTTCTTGAGCAGCAGAAGAGGATTGGGTTACTGCCCATTTCTGCTGCTCAAAGAAGACTGAGGAGATTCAAGTTTCTTTTCAGATTAAAAAAACAATTCAGCTCGATTTAGCATAAAAGTCTCATCTTGACAAATTCTGAAAACTTATTTTTAAAAATTTTGCAATCTTTTAGTCTCAGCTATATCTTCTCTCTCTCTCTCTCTCACACACACACACACACACAGAGAGAGAGAGAAGAGAAAGAGATTTCTGATGTGTTGGGCACATAGAGTATTATTCTGCATTAAGCAGTTATATCCATTATCTGGGGAGCACATGTAAGACTGTATTCTAGTGGAAGTAAAAAAAGAACACAAACCTTCGAGATGATGGTGGAGTCATGGTTTCCATGCTACGAAAAAACGTTTTTCAATGGCAAGAGTTGTTAAAAGAGGATATATTGTGGAGGGAGAGAGTTGGTATCCAGAAATTGTTCTAAATTAATAAAGAACCTTGATACATCAACCACAGGCAGTTTTAGAGGCCAGTAACACCATCAGCTTGCAGTAGGGCTGCACATACTTTGAATCTTCCTTTTTTGTTTCCTCCCTTTCTCTTTCCCTTCCTCTTCCTTCCCTCTCCTTCCCTCCCTCTCTTTCCCTCCCTCCCTCCCTCTCCTTCCCTCCCTCCCTCTCTCCCTCTCCTTCCATCCTTCCTTCCTTCCCTCCCTCCCTCCTTTCTTTCTCTCCCTTTCTTTCTTTCTCTTTCTTTCTTTCTCTTTCTTTCTTTCTTTCTCTTTCTTTCTCTATTTCTTTCTTTCTTTCTCTATTTCTTTCTTTCTTTCTCTATTTCTTTCTTTCTTTCTCTCTCCTTCTTTTCTTGTTTTTCTTTCCTTCCTACCTCCCTCTTTTTTTCCTTTCTCCCTCCTTTTTTCCTTCCCTTCCATTATTTCTTCTGCTTCTACTTCTTTTCCATTTTCTCGCCTTTCTCCTCCTTTTGCTTATTCTTTCTCTAGCAGCTGATTATAATCTCCAAAAGTACAATCTCAAACCTAATAATCCCAGACATTAAATTTCCAAAAGATCAAAACCTTAAAAACATAATTCTGGAAAAATACTTTAAGCAATCTTTAAAAGATATTTGTTTATATATTTTTAAAAGGGGACTTGATTGAGAAACATATAAAAGCATGACAAAACACTTCATAGGCCTCTTACACAATAAAATAAGCAATGATAGCATACATGTTTTTGCAAACATAAACAGGTATACTAATGACAGTAGGATGGGTATAACAGTTATGAGCAAACTGTATTCATAAATAGGTCAAAAAGGGAAATATCTAAGTGGATATCACTACAGTTGGTAATTGTGTGCACTCAGCTTTATAACTATGGTCATCTGAAATACTGTGACAAATAATCTAAGTTTTTTGAGATCGGTCAACACTGCATATGCAGTTGCCCAAAGGGCTGAGATCTTGAGAATTTTGTCCTTCACAAATGAAGATGTACAAAAAGGATATCTGCGTTTATTGAGGAATTTTCAATGTTTTTACATTGAGAACCAAAGAACCTGGTGGTATAACTCACAGTCCAAGCCTGAAAGCCTCAGGACCCCAGGAGGCTGCTGGTGAAAGCCCTGCAATCCAAAGACCAAGTAAGCCTGGGATTCTGATGTCCAAGCCCGCAGAACAAAAGTATGTCTCAGCTCTCAGAGAGAGGCCAGTTTGCCTTCTGTATTTGCTCTCTCCGGGCCACCAATAGATTGGATAGTGCTCACCAGTATTGAGGGCAGCTATTCCCCACCTAGTCCACTCTGACTCACACAGTAATCTCCTCTGGAAACACCCTCATAGGCACACCCAAAATAATGCTTTGACAGGTTTCTAGGCATTCCTTAATCCAGTCAAATCGACACCTAAATGAAGTCCACAAGTTCACCCCTTGTCAACTTGGCACCCATAGGCATCATTTTTTAAAATATAATTTCAACTTTTATTTTAGATACGGGGGTACATGTGCAGGTTTTTTACATGGGTATATTGCATGTTGCTGAGGTTTGGGATACAAATCCTGTCACCCAGGTAGTGAGGATAGTACCCAATTGGTAGTTTTTCAACCCATGCCCCCTTTCCTCCCTCCCCCTCTAGTAGTCTGCGGTGTCTATTGCCCCCATCTTTATGTTCATGTGTACTCAATGTTTAGCTCCCGCTTATGAGAACATCACATGTTCCTACTCCATACTTAATTCCAAATAAAGACAATAACAAAGTAATAGTTCTGCCTAATGTGATGCAACTCTCCTGTGATTGTGATTTTATGGATTTTAGATGTTAGAGATTTAAGACTTCAGAGATTTAAATCTTTAGGGATTTTGATCTTTTGGGATTTAAACATTCAGAATTATGGTATTTTGGCTTGTGTCTTTCAGGATTATGATTAAAACCCCTTTCTCCATTTTCCCCGGCTTTCTCTTTCTCCCTTGTCTTCTAGTCCTCCTTCTTGCTTCTCGTCTTTCCACTTTCTCCTTCTCTTTTTCTTCCCTTCCTTACCATGTAAGAATACACCTCTAATTTGGAAGAAAGTGGGGCAGTAGAATTCATTTGAGAGTCAATTTTGATGGGTTCTATCTATTCCAGGATATGAAGGCTAGTGATAATTGAAAAATATTATAGGGCAAACGTTGACAGATTAGTCATATTTTAATTAATCCTAGTCACTTTTGTAGTGATAATAAAGTTTCTATACATCCTGTGTCACATTTCTTTAGGCCTTTCACATGGCTTAGAATAATTGGGTTTAATTTTTAATGAACTATAGATAGCCAATGGGACAGAGTAGCCAATATCTTCTCATTTACCTTATTTTGTCTTTTAAACATAGATTTGAGCGCCAGCAAATCTAATGTCTTGTTTGGTTTAATTTAAATCATTAATTTTAATTTTCTAAAGACTCCCCTGTTCCACATATCTGGGACATAATTTAAAATATTTTCTAATCTCAATGATTAACCATTTTCCTGAAATTCAATTATTTTCCGATTAAATTAATTCTCTCTGATCTTAAGATACTAACATTTCTATAAATTAAATTCCTTATAGCTGTCATTTAATAACAGATCTCATTAAAATCCATATGGGTTGTTAAAACTGCATGTTACGCTTAAATCTTGACAGTACACATTTTTATAAAATGAAGCGGGATGAAAGATACGTAAATGGCTACAGGCAAATTTTGGAAATATTGCAGTTTCAGTTCCAGACCACCCTAATTAAACAAATATTACAATAAAGTGAGTCACACAAATGTTTCGTTTTCCCATGTTAAACAGGTTCTGTTTAGACATAATGCTATTGTATGCTTAGTAGCCACAATATTGCACACAATATTGAAATTAGGCCCATTGATAACCCTACAACGGCCTCCAAGTGTTCGCGTGAAATGAACAGTTATAGGTCTCTCACTTTAAATTAAAAGCTAGAAATGATTGAAGTCAGTGAGAAAGGCTATTAAGTGTGCGACAGCATTATGTCTATAAAGCAACATACAAACCTTAATTTAAAAACACGTTATTGCCTAAAATGCTAACAGTCATCTGAGCCTTCAGTTGAATTGTAATCTTTTTGTGGTGGAGGGTCTTGCCTCATTGCCGATGGCTGCTGACTGATCAAAGTGATGGTTGCTAAAATTTGAGGTGTCCGTGCCAATTTCTTAAAATAAGACAACAATAAAATTTGCTGTATTACTTGACTCTTTCTTGCAGGAAAGATTTCTCTATAATGTGTGCACAGTAGAACTTTCAGAATTGGAGTCAATCCTCTCAAACCCCGCCACTGCTTTATCAGCCAAGTTTATGTGATATTCTAAATCCTTTGATGCCATTTCAACAGTGTTCACGACAACTACACCAGGAGTGGATTCCATCTCAATAAACCACTTTCTTTGCCCATCCCAAAGAAAAAGCTCCTGTGTTCAAGTTTTATCGTGAGATTGCAGCAGTTCAGTCACATCTTCAGGTTTCACCTCTAATTCTATTCCTCTTGCTATTTTCATGACACGTGTAGTTACTTCCTACACTGAAGTCTTGAACGCTTTAAAGTCAGCCAAGAGGGTTGAGATGAACTTCCAAACTCCTGTTAGTATTGCTCTTTTGACCTCCTCCCATGAATCATAAATGTTTTTAATGACATCTAAAATAGCAAATTCTTTTCAGATTTTCAATTTACTTTGCCCCAATCCATTAGAGGAATCAGTATCCATGGCAACTATAGCTTTAAGAAATGTATTTCTTAAATAAGACTTGAAACTCAGAATTACTCCTGATCCATAGATCGCCATCAGCATTGGCTTATGAGCATTGAGCATCAGCTTCAACTTAAAGTCACCAGATGCATTAGTCCCTGAAAAGAGTCAGTCTGCTCATCTTTTGGGGCTTGGAAGCCAGGCATTGACTTCTCTCTAGCTGTAAAAGTCCTAGATGGGGTCTTCTTCCAATAGAAAGCTGTTTTGTCTACATTGAAATTCTGTTGTTTAATGTAACCAGCTTCATCAATTATCTTAGCTAGATCTTCTTGATAACTTGCTGAGCTACTACATCAGCACTTGCTGCTTCACTTTGCACTTTCATGTAATGGAGATGGCTTCTTTCCTTAAACCTCATGAACCAGCCTCTGACACCTCCAAACTTTCTTCTGCAGCTTCCTCACCTCTCTTAGCCTGCATATACTCAAAGAGAGTTAGATCCTTGCTCTGGGCTAGGCTTTGGCTTAAGGGAATGTTGAGGCTGGTGTAATCTTCTACCAGACTCCTGAAACTGTCTCCATATCACCGTAAGGCTGTTTTGCTTTTTTTCATTTGTGTGTTTACTGGAGCAGCACTTTATTTCATTCAAGAGATTTTTGTTTGCATGCACAACTTGGCTAACTATTTGATGTAAGAGGCATAGTTTTTGGTGATCTCAGTTTTGACATGCCTTTCTCACTGACTCCAATAATTTCCAGCTTCTGCTTTAAAGTGAGACACCTGTGACTCTTCCTTTCACATGAACATTTTGAAGCCATTTTATGGTTATCAGTTGGCCAAATTTCAATATTGTTTTATCTCAGGAAATAGGGAGGCCTGAGGGGAGAGAGAGATGGCAGAACGGTTGGTCAGTAGAGCAATCAGAGCACACACAACATTTATTGATTAAGTTTGCCATCTTATGGGGCATTGCTCATGGCACTCCAACACAATTACAATAGTAACATCCAAGATCACTCATAGGTCACCATAACATATGTAATAATAATAATAAAGTTTGAAATATTGTGAGAATTACCAACATGGTGTACAGAGGTACAAAATGAGCACATGCCGTTCGAAAAATGCCACCAATAGACTCGTTTGAGGCAGAGTTGACATAAACCTCCAATCTGTAAAAAGTGCAATAACTGTAAAGCACAATAAAGCAAAGCATAATAAAATGAGGTTATGCTTGTAGTTATCCCTTCAGCTATGATAAAGCATTTGTCAGTTCTTCGTATTGAATAATAGAAACATTTCACTTTTAATAAGAGTAGTGAACAAACCAAATTTTCATGTTGGTTTTATATAAGCTAACATTGTCACATACACATGAAAATTTTTTGTTATTAAAATTGCTTTATTCTACTGCACATAAAGTATATCTACTATTTTGAGACTCTTGATTCTCTGAGTATTTCTAGGTACCTATCACCTATTTGTTTTTCCAACTATATAATTCATGCATTATATTTATGAATATAGAGCAATTTACAGCTATGTGTAGTATTTTTAATACATAGTGATGTTACTCTTACCTTGATGAATTATAAAATGGCTCCTGTGTTTCTTCTCCCATTCACTCTTGTTCATTGCTTGTACTACTTAATATTAGATAAAACTAACACAAATTAACAATTTTGACTACAGAAGGGAGGGAAAGATTGAGTGCTGAAATAAGATTTAGGCATCTTTGGTGGTCCCTTCCACTTTTAAAATTCTGATAGGCACCTCAGCTTTCCCAGAACAGCAGAAGTATTTGTGCAGCACAACATATCTCACCAGGAAATTGCATTTATTTAGTCAGTGGATGAATGGAAATAAAACAGGCTCGTCTTAGTGGAACTTTTGTGGAAAGAATAAGTCCAGAAACAGAATCTGAACTGAGCAGTGTCTTTGATACTGTTTTGTTGTTTGTTTGTTTTTATTGAGATGGAGTCTCACTCTGTTGCCCAGGCTAGAGTGCAGTGGTACCATCTAGGCTCACTGCAACCTCCGCCTCCTGGGTTCAAGTGATTCTCCTGCCTCAGCCTCCTAAGTAGCTGGGATTACAGGCGTGAGCCATCACACCCGATTAATTTTTGTATTTTTAGTGGAGATGGGGTTTCACCACGACGGCCAGGCTGGTCTTGAACTCCTGACCTCAAGTGATCCACCTGCCTCAGCCTCCCAAAGTGCTGGGATTACAGGCATGAGCTACCGTGCCTGGCCCACAATGCTGTTTTAAAGAGGACCTCTGTATATGTTTGCTTGAAGTCATTTGAGGGTGTCTTCTTTTGATTCAGTCTGTCAAAAAAGTAAGTAAAAAATCTTTATAATTTACTTCCATTTAAGTCCAACTGTTTTCCCCAAATAATAAGAATAAAACAAGGAAATACTTTTTTCCCATTTGGTTACCCTTTAAATGCTGTTTTATTTATGAGTTCCATATTGTATATGAAGAGACTAGTGATCCAAGCATTTTTTACTTTCTAAGACATCCCCCTTTTTCCAGCAGTCTCAGCCCCAGCTTCTAATGTAATTCTGGCCTGGGAAAGCAACATTTTTGTCATTTCCAACCTTTCTATGTGGATCAAGTATAAAATTAGTCCTGCTGTTAATGGTTGAATACCTATTACAGTTCACACTTACAGAGAACTTCAGATAGCCATAGCTTCCAAAATTCCCTTTTTTGATGACCGCATCAATATTATTTTTCATCTGCCTGAATTTTCTAGGATTTAGAGAAACAGAAAGAAAAAAATCATAATAATTGCACACTTACAATTTTCCAAACTCTGTGCTGTAATACTCAAACACAGTGATTTAATATTCAAACAATCCCATAAGATATAATAAGCTATTAGAATCTCCATTTTATAGATAAGCAAATTGAAGTTGAGAGAGAATAAGAAGATCATTTAAAGTCATACAGAAATAGGGGGAGAAAAGTGGGATCCTGTATTCCAGCACACTTTGACTCCAATAACCAAGATCTTTCCAAAGCCCCAAATGAACACTACCACTTATAATTCCCATCCCTTGGACGTGCAGGCTGGACACTGTCTACTGACTGGAGATCAGTTCTAAAATGAATGAATCTACTGGATCCATAATGTGGTTTCTCATCAGAACTTAACTACAACCAGCAAACACACTTATGCTCATACACAAACACACTATTTCTCTCCACTGGACTTGAATGCTTTCCTTAATCAAGACTGGATTTGTCACAGTTCGATATTAAGTTCATTAGATCAACGATTAACCTCTTAAAGACCATTTGCTGATTTGTGATTTTGTTCCTGAGCTTCAACCCCACAAAATCTTGTCTTCCTATCTTATTCCTCTGGTCAAATCTGACTATCAAAAGACCTGGTGTGCTTACTGGTCAAGCCTAGAATGTCCTCCAATTTCACCTGCCTCTATCACAGGGTAGAAATATATCGGCTTTCCTTTACTCTGTGTGATTCAGGTATTTTATAAATCTTAAATTCTCTAATTTAAGAAATTCCCCAATTAACATTTCTTTATTCTTACCAAAATTGTTTTCAGTAAAAAAACAAGACTTAGTAATCTTAGTCATCATACTGATTCAATTACTCACAGATTTTTGCATTTCTTAACTGGCCAATCCACATAGCTCTTTTTATTTGTCATCTCTCAGCTTTTAAATAAGAAACAAGTAAACCCCAGGAATGAGTGACAGAAGTATTCAGGCTTTCATTATTAGGTTGACAAAACAAGCCATTTTATTTGTTGAAAACGCTGATATTATACCAGGATCAAAGGGAAGAATATTTGTGTGTGTGAGTGTGTGTGTCTTTCCTGAAGGGACTCAAAAGAGAATGACTTTAATTATTTAGTTTGTATATACAGCACCCTCAAAAGTGGTGTGAAAATTTTAATGGCATAGGAGGCACAATGTAATTATGGCCTTTTGGGAGGGGGATGACAGAAGTGTTAGTAACTCTCAATGCTGAATTACTTCAGATGAGATATTTACTGCTGCTTTTGGATTACATTTACTCTGGGAGAAGCTGTGGTAAAGTCTATCACAGTAAAGCTCTGTCATTCTTTCTTAGAACTTAGACTTCTAAAATGCTTCGGGCACAAGAAAGGAAAAGCATCCAGCATATAGAGGGTTTGAGAAATGTTTGCTACTGAAAAGAACAAACATTTTCTTAAATATAAATCCACTCTCTTCATTTATTTGCTTATAATGATTTCTGTGCCTGAAGTAAATACCGTATCTTGGTAGACGCTTTATTATCCTTCAAGACTTGCTTAGATATTACTTTTTGTTGAAGTCTTCTTCAATTTTCCTCTTTCAAATCAGTGCAAATTAATTCACTCATGTATTCAATAATACTTTCTAGATTACCTACCAGGAACTGGGGCTATATGTACTAAGAAAACTTAATCTCTATTCTCCAGAAGTTTAATCTGTTTTGAGGAGATATACATTTTGAGAAAAATAAGTGTAACATCTGTCAAAGATTATATTAGAGTAGTCTTTATGAAGGACAATGAGCTCATAAAGGCAAGATCTGTTCATCACTTTTGGGAGTTAACGAAGGTGTCATGGAGAAGGTGGCTATTATATATTTTTTAAAAATTTGGTCTTTAGATCTCTCTGTGGAGAGTGGCTGTAAACTCTAGCCCTGCCATGATGGGGCTCCAGGGAATGTCGCTGTGGATGTTTACTCTGTGACTTTCTCAGGATGCTCTTTTATCCCGGCAGATGGCCTAATGCCCAAGCGTCTGACCCATGACCAGGGAAGTGTCCCTCTTGTAGGAAATTTATTTATACTGGCAGACACCCTTGTGGCTCTTTTCTTTATATTATTATTGAGATGGAGTTTCACTCTTGTTGCCCAGGCTGGAGTGCAATGACATGATCTTGGCTCACTGCAACCTCTGCCTCCTGGGTTCAAGCAATTCTCCTGCCTCAGCCTCCCTAGTAGCTGGTATTACAGGCATGCAGCACCACACCCAGAAATTTGTGTGTGTGTGTGTGTTTTTAGTAGGGATGGGGTTTCACCATGTTAGCCAGACCAGTCTTGAACTCTTGACCTCAGGTGATCCACCCACCTTGGCCTTCCAAAGTGCTGGGATTATAGGTGTGAGCCACCACATTTGGCCACTTGTGGCTCTTATCTGACCTGTGTCCAGTTTATTTCCACCAAGATAGCCACTGTCTAGGAGAACCCTGAATAAGAAAGAAGTTAGATTCAGGTGTGTTGCTCAGGTGAGGCACAGAGGAGGCAGCACAACAAAATACATGAGATAGCAGAAGTAGTTTATTACTTACAGGTCAATAAGAGACGAGGGGGTACTGGTGAGGACTGATGAGCAGACTGAGGGAGCATCATGCTAAACCAGCAGCTGGGAGCCAGAAAGAGACCTGTTGGCCAAGGCCTATATTGGGGTTCAGGCTGTTACCCAAGGAGGTTTCCCATGGGTAGTTCTAATTGGGGAGTTTAAAACAAGCAGACATGAGTCCTGTGGGGCCACACTGTAACTTATTCGTGGTCACTGTAGCATATCCACACAGTCTATGCTGGGTGTAGGGGTCAGAGGGGTTAGTCTGGTATGTTGTATCTATATGTCCCATAGAGAAGCAGTTACCAGGAAGCAATTGTATAGAGAAGATGATTTGGACCACATTGAGATACTGGTTGGAGGCGGAGAGCCAGAAGCTGTATTAAGGTTGACTAAGCCCTGCTTTTGGTAGGAGACAGTTAACCCTATACTCAAAATGAATGCTGAGGCAACATAAAATTACAAGTATTCATTATGGTAGTATTTTTGGTTATATTGAAGAATGTGTGTATTTGCGTAATACAGCTGAAGCTGTTGGTGGCCTGCCCAGATTTTTTTTTTCCTGATATCATTAGTGCAAATTGGCTGAAATGTCATTGGAGCTGGTTCTTTGGTCACTGTCACAACAGGCTGGCATGCTGGAAGTTTCTCTCTCCCAAGCAGCCTTCAATAGATACATGGTCTATGATCAGGAGAAAGGTCTAGGCTGGAATGTTTGGAATGGGAGTTGGTGAATAAATATCACACCTCCTTCACTCATGGATGAGATAACTCTGAGGTGTGCTTGGGAATTCTCCATGGACAGCAAGCCTCCATCACTCACAGTAGTAACTAGATTTAAAATGTACATTTGCCGGCTGACTTCCTTTCTCTGTATCACTTTCTTATTCCCCTGCTTTCCAAAGAAACTACTTGCATGTTGTTAAATGGACATATGGACATTTTTTAACAGTAAAATCAAGACTTACGTCAAATGAATATATATATCAAAAATTTGATTTTACTTATTAATAAGGGAACTTGTCTAATGTCACAATTGAATCAAAGATAGAATTGCCAGATACAGATAAACAACTTAAAATTTTTTAGTATAAGTACATCCCAAGTACTGCGTCAGACCATACTTATGCTAAAAATTGTTTACTTAAAGTTCAAATATAACTGGACATCTCATAATTTTATTTGCTAAATATGTCAACCCTATTCAACAGAGAGTTCAAACTACTGCACGGAGATGCCAGATAGAAACCACAGCACACAGACGCCATGAAATGAATTTACAAGAATATGCAAAACTGGCAGAACTGGTGAATACCTATAGAAAAATATTCGATTGCATTCTACTGGGTACAACCTCATTGTGTACTGATAAGAATCATTTGCATTACCACATTTTCTACAACTTGCAATGTTGTAAAATAGCTCAAAGACAGTGATAGGTGGAGATAATTTAGGAGATTGAGCTAGACAGGGCACAGAGTTGTCTCTTAATTTCTTTTTCCCCATTCATATATAAATGTGTGTGTGTGTGTGTATATATATATATATGTATGTATGTATTGTAAAATAGCTCAAAGACAATGATAGGTGGAGGTAGTTTACGATATATATATTTAACCATAGGAATTCGTGTTTGAGAGTCTGCTTCTGAGAAAACACAAACTAAGAAACTGTTTTGGGAGCAGATGGGGTGAGGTCATTTTAGAAAATGGGACAGGAGAAAGGTGCATTATAGAAACTGGATGGGATATATGGAGGGTTGTATTGAACGGTAAGAGTGTAGTGGCAGATTGAGAGTTAGATGATTAAGGGTGTTATGTACCATGCTGAATATATTGAACTATATCATGTAGCAAATCTGGAGCTACTTGAAGAGATAATAGGATCAGATATGAATTTATAATAATCAATAGGATAAAGAACATATTTCTGGAGGTAGAAAACAGAGGTGGAAGAAGCTGTAGGTACAGAAATAGAGAAGAGAGGAGAGGAGGACAAGGGGAACAGTTATGGGGATAGAATGCACAGCAGTGACACCTGATGGAATGTAGGAGTTGAATTAGAAGGAACAGTTTAGGGATTAGTATTAGAGTTTTGTTTCAGTGATGACAGTGCTACTAGCAGAGAAAGACTATCAAGTCTTTAGTCAAAGATACTGAGTTCAGCTTTGAATATGTCAGTATGTCGCAGCAGGCAGCTGGATATATGGTCTGGAATCAGAAGAAAAGTCTGGACTAGAAATGTAGATGTGGGAATTTTAAGTACAGGTTAGAACTCTGAGAGTGAATACAATTGTTGAGAAGAAGATGAGCAAGGGTAAGACCTTAATGGATGGCCAGACATAGAAAATGCAGCAAATGACATTGAGGAGCAATGAAGCAACACTGACATTAGAAGAAGCCGAAAGGCATGCTCTGACAGAGACCAGGGAATGAGCATAAAGTTTCAGGAATCAGAGAGCAGGCAAGTATGTCAATGGCAGAAGCAGGTGTGCCAGTAGGAATAGCACACCACCTTGAAGTGATGAGTGTTGTCCATGAACCATTGGGGCAGCATTTTCCAAAGTATGTTCTGAGGTACACAAGTTCAGGGGTTATGTTTCAATAAGCCTGGGAACTGTTGGGAACCATATTCCCTTCTTGTTTATTTAAAACAACACAATCTAGATGACTGAGAAATTCTGCCATGTTTCATCCCAGGTAAAAGAGTAGAGAGGGGAATGATTTAACATTATTTAATCTAGAAATTCCCAATCAGACCTGACCTTGAAGCACTTTCTGTGACGTATTAACAATTCTTATGCCATGGAACATATGCTTCCAGAAAGAATACACTAGAATTAATGAGAAAATAAGAATATTGGGGAAAAAGTTGATGGGTAAAGAAATGTAGAACGTTTAAGATCAGTGCCAGCAATTTACAATTACTGGTGCTTGGTCAATTTGCCAGGTTCTCTATAAATATTATTACACTTAAAGTTCGCAATGATTCCTTAAGAATAATATGGATACTATTATTATCCCCATTTTACTGATGAAGATACCAAAGATATATAGAGAAATTAACTAACTTGCCCTAGGTCACAAGCTAATTAATGGTAAAGTCAGCATTTGAACTTAAGCAGCCTAATCCTGAGCCTGTTTTATTGGAACACAACCAATTCCATTTGCTTACACTGTCTGTGGGGCTTTCAGGCTACAATAGCAAAATTGAGTAGTTGGAACCGACAGAACTGTCTGCAAAGCCTTAATTTAAAATGTACTATCTGACCCTTTACAGAAAATGTTTGCTGACCCTTGTTCTATTAGAAAGGGCACATTCTGTAGAGAAAAAAATGAAGGTAGAAGGTGGAGGCTTAAAGGTTAGGTGCCACAGTTGACATTATTATCATAAGATGATTCAGGGATTTGAAAAATGGAAGCATTCCATTTAGCTGATATAAGCCTACTATGCATGCTGGTATAAACAGCCAACTCACAAGAGTGGTACTCTGTCTCAAGCAGCACTGTTCAGTTGCCACAGAACAGAAATCATTCAAGACGTCAAAAAAGAGAGATGGAGCAGCATCATTGTATTTTCAGGATATGAGAATCTCAAGTCAAGGAGCTGAATTTCAGGAACCACAGCTAGTGCGTCTGTAAAATGGACAGTCATCAAGCCTTTGCTTTCACCCTGTTTCACACCACATGATCTCCTGCCTCTAATTTGCTTCTGCTTATTTTTTCTCCATAGGGCAGCTCTCTACTCACTCATCTGCCTTCACAAAGCTGCCTTAAAATGGTAGTCTATAGAACCCAAAAGCCTACATGACCCTCTGGCTTGGCTGCACACTACAGCTGTATGCCTGTCTTAAAAGCCCAGAAAGAAATATTGCCCCAGCTCGGGGAGTTACATGACACAGTCCAATCAGTTGTAATTAGAAGGTCAATTCACATGATTACATCCCTTCTGTTCTGAAGGGGAAAAGTTTAAGGCATTCATTCAAAAACAGTTTTTGCAGTGTTCCTATTATGTGCAAGGCCATGTGGCAGGACACTGAGAGAAAACAGCCATCATCTGGGGGTTGTTGGGGGAAGGAATGTCCCAGAGCCAGCCAGGACCAGGCTTCAGTTAGAATGCATGAAAAATGAGGGAAACATTTAGAAATGAATTAGATTTTGTTGATGATGGGTCATGGATTTGAGAGAACACTTTGGAAGGGAGTTGGAGGTGGGGCAGTGGAGGTGGGATAATGGAATCAGAACAGGAAATGGCTTTTGTACACACATGTCCTAATAGAGATGGCTATTATGTTCTTACAATGATGTTGTAAGAAATAATATTATGTTAGAGAAACAGCATTCCCAGCAATGTGTCACGAGCCTGTGTATATCCTGAAGGCCTGCCATAACCTCTCTAGGCCTCTCTTTTCCACTCTCACCTTTACGCTTTTTACTGTATTTAAAATTATCAGATATATTACATATTTATTTGTTTTGATTTATATTAACTATATTCCCCCCTGGAATACAATCTTCATGAGAATGAGAATTTTTTCTTCCACTGATACATTTCCAATCCCTAGAACAGTGCCTGACACGCAGTATATGTTCCATAAATGTTTGTGGAGTTAAAGAACAAATAAATACATAAAGTAATAAAATTTGAATGCATACTTTATGATGCCATGTATTTAAGTCTGGTCTCACAGCAGGATGGCTTATATGGGATGACTGAAATTTGACAACCAACTATACCCACCATCAGAGCATAAGTGAACAAGAGAAGAATGGCCAGGCAAGTAGGAAAAGAATATTGTCATTTTGAGAAATGATCAATAGAGAAAACTGGTGGGCCAAGACAGAGAGAGATCTTGGAAGTCAAGCAGAGAGTGGCATCATAACAAAGCCAAAGCTGATAGTAAAAAATCCTACCAGAGAGACACAATTTCTTATGGACGCTAGTGCCTGGAGAGGGTTAGAGGGCCAAGTGAGACTCCAGCCCTGATTACACTGGATTACCAGGAAGACCACCCACTAAAAGCAGAAACTCAAGCTTGGAGGGCAAAACCACATTTATTAGGACTGGGATAAAGTGGAGATTTAAACACGGCAAGAAGCCAGTTACTGTAACTGGGTTACAAGATAAGCACGGTCTATTCCGTCTCTGGCTTTTTAAACTCAGACATGTGCAAAAATAGGCATATAAAACACTGCTTATTCCAGGTATATTTCTCTTCTCAATTTTCTTCTTACATACCTATTCCTGCCTCTCTCCTCCTTTGTATCAGGTTCTGAAATTCCTTATCTGCTTCTGCCACCTTTAACTGCTTCTCTATTTGGTGAGAGATTAGGACTACTGGATAAGATGTCTAGTCTTCTTTATTGATTGGTAATTCTCCACATCTGGTTGACTTCTGAGTTGACTGAAGTTATAGGCATGACATCCTCCTCTGTTCCTAGGTGATTCTCACCCACTTGGGCAAGAATTACTGACCCCTGTAATTAAAGTTTGCAGTCTTAGTTAAGACTTCTTCTTTCTTCCAATGGATATGGAAGAAGTCAAACCAGAACTCTAATTCCTTAATTTGCTAAAAAGCCTTTTAGGTTGCAAGTGTAACAGGATATTCAAGTGAGACACTTTAGGTCTTGAAATTTCAGAAGAGACCTTAATACCTGAGACTAACAAAATAGGTGCCAAACATACTCATATCTTAAAATAAGGAGATAGAATGCCTATGAAGAACATGCCAAGAGATTGTAGAATAAGTTCTGCTTGCACAAACCAAACATCCACTTCCCAGTTACTCAAGGATTTCCAATTAGATTTGGGAAACAGACTTTGTACGGGGAGAGCTGTTATAGTATTGAAAACATTCTCCTCTTCTTTCATGGTGACAGAGGAGGCTGAAGGCTTCTTACATTAAGCCAAGTGAAGGGGCATCAACAAAACAGCTCAGAGAGCTTGATATACATTTTTTGAATTTGGAGAACAGAGATACTTCTGTTTCATTCTGCTGGGAGAAGCCTACACACAAAAGGTGGGTTAGCTGGCATTAGGTGGCAGACAGAAGGTATGAAAGTTAAGTGGCTTATGAGCCAGCTGCTTTATTCCCATCAATGGAGAAGCCAATATGCACGTGTCCTAGAGGTTGGCCCCAGAGCTGACCTGAAATTGTCTTCACAGGGGTTTCATCTAAGATGCCAGTCCATAGGGGCCAAGAAACCCTTGCAGAAGGGAAGTTTAGGGGAAGCCCATGGGCTGAGAAGGGGAGTGTCCTAAAAAGCCTGTTAGTGTTCAGAGTGCTTCACCAGACATTCTTCAGCAGAAGAATCTCTCCAAAAACCATGTGAGCTCCCTGGGAGATTTACAAAGAGAAAAAGATGAAGAAAAAAACAATAATCATATTGATTACAATTGTATCAGCATCATGAGATGAGGCTCATACTTCTCTCTGCCTTTGGGTTCTGAAGTAGCCTCCAGCAAGTAGGGAAGGAGGTAGAGCAAGAAATATTAGCAAAACCAACCTGGTGCTTTTGCCTCACTGCAGGATTTTTGTCCCCAGAATGGTCTCAGCTGAAGGAGGGAATCAATTTGAAATCAAGTAATATTTTAGAATGTTATCACTTGTACTGGACTAGATTGTTTAATGCTTAGGGGTAACAAAATACTTTTAATTATCTATATTTTTTAGTAAATTTTATACTTCTGAGAATAGCAACATTGTTCATAATAGCAAAAACAATCCAAACAACACAAATGCTTATTGATAGAAAAATTTAAAAAATTGATTGTAGTGTGTTTTACTGAATGGAATACTATATAACCATAAAAAATGAATAAAATACAGCTGTATTCAATAATAAAGTTGAATTACAGTTATATACTATCAAGGGGGGAAGCATGTTTCAGAGGACTACCTATAGTTTACTATCTTTTCTTATAAGATTAAAGAAAGTAAAACTAAACAATATATTGTTCATGAATAGATTGGGTTATACACTATAAAAAGGAGGCAAAAGAATAAGAAGCATATAATTCAGGATCATGCTAACCTCTGGGGGCTGGGCAGCAAAGCAAGGAGGTGGATTAGGAGTCGAATCCACTATGTTCTAGTTCTGGAGTTGGCTGGGTTGTGGGGTTATTATCTTATTACTAAAATAAATAGATATAATAAAAGTACATGTGCATGAAGCTATAATAGGTAATAAACAAACATTTATAATTAATCTAGTTCTATACATCTGTGGTTTATGTTAAAAAGAAAAATAAAAAGCTTAGAGGCCTAGTTGGTGTTTCCTGCCACAAATGGGGAAGAATGAGGCTATAAAGTAAATTTAATGAGGGAAAAGAAGAATAAATGTTCCCTTTGCTTCTGTCTAAGACATCCAGCTTGTCCAGACTTGTCTTTGCCCTAGCTCATGACATGTAAGGAGAGAAGCTTTGACTGGCTGTTCAAAATATAGTAACGTTCTGTCAAAGTCTAAGGGCAAGGTGGAGATGGAAACTAAAATGCCAGGGCTGTGTTTGTATAAACCAAGTGGAAGTGGTCTGAAAGACTAAAAGGAAGTTTTTAGCATCAACTTAATTATGGATCTTGATGTTCATTCTGACGTTTGTAGTTTTTCTCTTTTTCAAGTAAAGGTTATTCTGTCAATGAATAAAGAATAGAGGGTGACCTGCCAAAGATAAGGCTCTGAGGTGGTTCTAAATGACCTAATTAGATAAAACTAGAGGCCACAAAAAAACAGAATAAAGAAAAAATTCGAGAGCTCCTTAAAGAAGACAGTCCTCTCAATTTGACAGAGTGATTTGACATATAAAAATATCTTATAGTACAATGGTGGTAGAGGCATTAGGACTTATTATTAAATAGCATAGCTTTCTCTAAGGTTATTTTTAAAGTGCCTGAGAGAAAAGAGAAAGGCTTATACATGCCTGAAATTGGCGGGACATCAGAAAGGGCATTGGTAAGTCTATTTGGAAGGACCTCAACCAAGAGACGTTTTAATATCAGTTAGAATCCCCATTGCTCAAAAAACTTAAGTCTGACTGCTTTTTTGTAAGGTGATGTGCTGGGGGTCTGTGATAGTCCCTAATCACTGTGTACCCTCCTGAGCCTGAGGGCAACAGAAGGGAGGGCTGTCAAGCAGCAAAAATGGCAACCTGCCTTTCCCTCTGGGAGATCTGTTCCAGGGAAGTGCAGAGCTGCTGCTGGTCTGAGAGTCCAGGGAAGTGCAGAGCTGCTGCTGGTCTGAGAGTCCAGGGAAGTGAGAGCTGCTGCTGGTCTGAGAGTCCAGGTTGGGAGGCCTGGCCCAATGAGGAGCAGCAAGGTCAGGGACCCATGTGGAAACCAGTCTGGCTACTTTTCCATAAGCTGGCTGTGCTGTGCTGGGGTCCAAAATAGTCCCTAATCACTGCGTCCCATTCTGAGCCTGAGGGCAGGTAATGTGTGGCTGGGGTCCCATGTTGGTACCTCTGACAAAGGTCTAATATCCAGAATCAATAAGGAGCTTAAACAAATCAACAAACAAAAACAAACCACCCCATTAAAAAGTGGGCAAAGGACATGAACAGACACTTTGCAAAAGAAGACATACATGCAGCCAGCAAGCCCATGAAAAAATGCTCAACATCACTAACCATTAGAGAAATGCAAATCAAAACCACAATGAGATACCATCTCACACTACTCAGAATGGCTATTATGAAAACGTCAGTAAATAACAGACTTTGATGAGGTTGTGGAGAAAAGGTAATGCTTAGATGCTGCTGCTGGGAATGTAAATTAGTTCAGCCAGTGTGGAAAGCAGTTTGAATATATCTCAAAGAACTCAAAGCAAAATTACTATTCAGCCCAACAATTCCATTACTGGATATCTATCCAAAGGAATATAAATTCTTCTGTCATAAAGACACATCCACGCATATGTTCACTGCAGCACTATTCACAATAGCAAAGACATGGAACCAACCTAAATGCCCATCAATGTTACAATGGATAAAGAAAAAGTAATACATATCCACCATGGAATACCATGCAGCCCTAGAAGAGAATGAGATCATGCTCTTTGCAGCAACATGGAGGCTAAGTAAACTAACAGGAACAGAAAACCGAATACTGCATGTTCTCACTTATGAGCGGGAGCTAAGCATTGAGTACTTATGGACACAAAGAAGGGAATAACAAACACTGGGGCCTACTTGAGGGTGGAGAGAGGGAGGAAAGTGAGGATTAAAAAAACTACTTCTTGGTTACTATGCTTATTACCTGAGTGTTGAAATAATCTGTATACCAAACCCCCATAACACAATATGTAATTTACCTATACAATAAAGCAGCACATGTACCCCTGAACCTAAAACAAAAGTAAAAAACAAACAAACAACCCTAGGTCCTCACTCACTCAACATCATCCTGAAGACTGGACCTTTTAATATTAGCTTGTTAGCAAAACTAAAAAATGGTGTTTGTGGCTTTGGCGTAATGTGGCTACGAATAGATGGGAAACAGATCTCATAGGGCCTGGATAAGGTAGCAGTGAATTTGCAAACCCACCCTGCAAAATTAGGTGAAGAATGAAAATTCTTTCTTTTTAGTACCTCTTATTCTGTTGAGAGTGGCTGTCTTTCTCTGGGCAGCAAGGTTTGCTGAAGAAAAGACTCTGTCTGGCTGGAGTCAGATGTACAGATGTCTGCATATTTTCTTCCCCCATTTTGCTCTGGCTCCAAGATGACACAGCATTCTAATGAGATTTGGAATTGGATAAATAGGTCTCAGCCCAATGACAATGAAAAAAACTTTTTCACACATTGCTCCTGAAAGGTGAGGGCAATGACTATGACATATCAATTACTGACACGTTCACAAGGCAGCTGCATGTGAAAACTGACTGAAGAAATTGGAGATAACCCAGATCAATTTGAAAGTGACTCCTGGAGCATTTGCATGAAGTAGCTGACCAGAGTATTTAATAGAGCAGATGGGCTCCTGCAGTGTGGCAAGTGGCATCTGGCAACATGAGTATGCTTTCTCTGACTTCTAGCCATTTAAATTTTACATTAGGGCAGAAGAGAAGCAAAGAGATGCAAAAGACTGCCTGATTCCAGAGAATTCTGTGGATTTTGCCCTGCACTCAACAGATGCTTACCTTGGGATGTCACACCCTAATCAGTAATTAGGTGAGATTAGCCACACTGATTTCTAGGCAGCCATCATGGGCACTCAAGTGTTTTCAGATGGGTAGCAACATTTAGTTGCTGTATAAAGAAATGTTTAAATAGCTCAGCAAATATGTCACATTGCCTTGTTTTGGTACCCATGACAGAAAAGCTCAGGAATAATTTACAGCCATTGCTAAAGCTGTATTGTATATCTGCCAGGCTGGAGGTGGCTAAGAGGCCTAAGTGGGGGAACCAAGCTCATTCAGATACGTGTTGGAGACAGTAATATAATCAAGGGTCAAAGAAAGTATCCCATGGGCCATTTGCAGTGATTGTGGCAGTTTGTCCCTTGTAGCCAGCTGGAGGGAAGCTATACTTCATTTCTGCCAAAGCTTTTTACTCCCGAGTAGAAACCTTGGGACTGGGAGGACAATTCTGTGAGGTAGATACTCCTGAAAGAGAGAAGCTTGTACTACTCATGGTCCATGAGAATGGATGCAGAAGACTACCTCAACTGACAACCTTCTAGCCATGATCCATTCCATAAACCATTGCATTTACAAGAAAGAGCATCAGTTATGTATTCTGGACATTTAAATTGACTTGTGAGAGTGGTTCAGGCAAGCAGCAGCATTTGACAGACAGCAGCTGTCAAGGCTGGTAAGATATCATATTTAATGGAGGTTAGCAATGGTGGGGTTGGGGGAGGTCCAAACAGACATTGTCCATGTCTGGGAAACAGGTCATTCATTCAGAAACAGCCACTTGTCCTTGATTCAATTTATTCTCTGTTTCTTTTTTGCACACACCAAGACTAGTTTTACTTTGTGATTATAGAGGAAACACAGTGAATCTTGACAATTGTACAAATGTGCAAAAACTGATAGAATTTTCCTCAGCACAATGTTGAACTTAAAATATCTATAATAGCGATTTGTTTAGTGTTGAATGGCTGGCAATGGCTGACCCTTGGCTTACTTGTGAGATTATGGCCAAAAGAACATTAAGGATTCCGAGGTAAACCTTGTCTCTGACTAAGGCTGGGAAAGAAATGTGTTGATTACCCACCAGGCTGTCTTTTGTATGCTAGGTGTGAGTAACTTCTACAGAACAAGAAAAGGGTGTAAGGGAACAGGTTTATGTGTGTTTTCCTTTGTGGAATTGTATTCCCCTGGGGAAAAGTGAACGAGGCATCTCGCTTTTTCTTCATGATCTTTTGTCTTATTTGATGTGTGTATGCGTGTGTGTATATCTATATATAATTTTTTTTTGCAAGGCATGCATGTGTCAAAAAGTGAACTGGTATCTAAAAACTTTGAAAGATCTTTGTGTTCTAGCTCAGATGTTCTTTGTAAGATCAGAAGCAGGTTTTTGTTGTTGTTTGTCTCTTTTTTTCCCTTCTGACCTTGAGGATATGTATACTATCAAATCTTTAGGGAAACAGAAAAATTTAGTCTAAAATCTGAGTGGCAAATATTTAATGTTCTAGCTACATGTAATCTGTAGTACTCTAACTGCTTTGAAAGCAATTTTTCAACTTGTATATGGCTTAAGATATACAAATAGAATATTGTACAACTCAGTTGAAAATGCATCATTTAAAGCAATTAGGCTTGTGAAATACTAAGAAAAACTTCATTTTTGTTTAGTTTTTCCACTCTTTTGTGCTCACTCTAACACTCTTTCACTTGATTCCTATGTATATGCAAAATGTTATATGAGATACCCTAAGATGAATCAGCTATAAATACTGCCCTTTAGAAGTTTACTTTTAATTTGTGGGAAATACAAAGTTTAATAAGTTATACTTTGAGGAGAAAAACAAAGATCTGTGGGGATGCAAAGGAATGAGTCATAGTGCTAAGGAATATCCAACTGAAGATCAATTTTTTTTGATATGGTTATTTTTTCCCAGAGAATAAGGTACTTCATCTCTTATAATAATAAAATGATTAAGACAAATTTTTAGAGGACTAGAAATAACACTGGGCTGGTTATCCAAATAACTGGATTTCAGTCGTAGCTCTTTTATGGGCCAATTGTATGGCGTAGGTGCTTGGCTATCATTAGGGTCAAGGTTCCTCTCTTCTTTCCTCTCTTACTCTACTCCACACTCAGGATGGGGCACTGATATAGATTAGTGTAGGTCTAAGGATCATTACTGGACCACTGAGCTATGGTAGAGTTTGTCATGTAATAAAGGGAAGGGTTAACATTCTGAGTCCTTGGGTTCAGTGGAACCTTTTTGGAATTCAGACAAATGGTGTCTTCCCCTCCTTCCCTGCAAGTGGGTAATAAAAGACTTCGGGGTCTCTTTTGGCTTAGGAGGAAGAAATTAGAAAGCCAATGAGAATCAAGGTGCTTCCTAAAGAAAGGATATCTAAGATTATCTTAGGCCTACCGGTTCAGGTGTGTAGGTGAGACCTTTTCTTTTGTTCATCTTTTATCCTGAAATTTTTTCAGCATTGGGGTGCTACGATCTGGATCAGAAAATTGAAAATTGGATGTAGTCGAGGGGGAAAAGACTGGACAAAGCTAATTAAATAGCTTTTAATTTCAGTTCTAGGCTCATTTATTAGGGGCCAAAGGCATCTTATACCTCTATGGGGCCTTGCTCAGCCAAACAGGTAAGTCTGACATGGTTTGAGAAAAACATCTCATTCAAGTAAATAAAATAATTTTGCCTGAACTATTGTCTTATTTCGCTTGGGAAGTTGGGCCAGTGGTTATAGGCTGGCTGAGGATATGTGCTAACAGGATGATATGACTGACCATTTTGGGTTTTGTCTTTTTGTTCTAAAATAAATCAAATTGACCCAACTCTTAACATTCATTGTGTGTCTTTCCTTTTTTTTTTCTTTTTCTTTGGTTTGTAAAATATATCCACTTTGTAGTTTGCCATAAGCAGAGATAACAAGGTACTAGTTATAGGAAAATACAGGTATCTTTCTTCATATCAACTCAAAGTCTAGAGATAACTCGCATATACTTATATAGCATTAATAAGATAGATATTAATCAATTAACTGATTAATTAAACTAATATATGTTGAGTGTCCTTCATGTAATGCTATCTTCTACATACTTTAACCTAGGACTTCTAACTTGAGGCCTTGGATTCTTAGAGAGTTCAAGAATGATCTTCAGAAGGCTATGAATCCCCTGAATTTACACACCAATTTTGTGTATGTATTTATCTTAAAATTATGGATCCATAGCTTTTATGGGATTTCCAAAGGAGTCTGTGACCTCAAAAATACAAGAACTATTTAAAAATCTAAATTATCTAAGGTCACAGGCCTTATTTTTTATTTCCCTGTTGTCATCTGGTATAAAAGATAAGGGCATAGCAAGGGAGGAGATTCAGAGATATCTGGGGAGTTGTTTCCAGCGAGTACCTACTGAATCAGAATTTCAGGGAAAATTCTGGATTTTCCCTGGGAAAATCCAGGATGGGAACAGGTGGATGAACCACAGACAAGGCTTTCCAGGTGGTCCTATACTCTCCCCAACTGTTGCCCCTAGTCCAGGTTGAAAATCACTGGCCTGATGGGGAAGATAGACAAATAAACATTAAATATACTTCAAGACAGAATGAACTTCATCCTAAGAAGAGATCTCATTAGCATGCACTGGAAAGCAGAGGAAGCTGTGTGAATTTCAGAATTCCTGTGGCTTTGAGCTTGACCTTGAAGCCTGAGAAAATTTCAGTAAGAACACAGTGACAAGGCTTGAAAATCCTGAGTAAAAATGTTGTTGACAGAAAAGGGAGGAAAATCAGTGTTGATGATTTTCTGAATGTTCAGATAGGGAAATATGTAGTACAGGAACCAGGTAAAAATACACGATTGCAAACCTGCAAGCTAAGCCCTATGCAAGTTAATTTATCTGAGTTGGCTGACGATGCTGTCACAATTGATGTTGCTCTACCATAAATTCACTTTCTTTTTGTTCATACTCAAGCCTACTGTAAACAGCATGTACAGTCTGACTAGACTCAAACAAGTAGATGGGGTTTTCAAGAGCCAATTCGATATAATCAATGTAAATTTTAAAAAGAAGCACAGCCATTTATCAAATCTTCTCAACTGAAAAAAAAAAACCTCATTATGAGAAAAGTACTTAGGATTTCTGGAATATGCTGACGGGGCCAGTATTTGTCATTTCCATTGACAATTCAGTCTAAATGATTTCCTGCATCCTGATGTCATTAGCCAGTATTTGGCTAATTGCATAGTGTTTTCTTTGGGAATTTTGCCCCCAAAACTAACCGTTGATTATTGTATTAGTTTCCTCTGGCTGCTGTAACAAATGACCACAAATTTGGTGCCTTAAATGAACGGAAATTTATTATCTCACTGTTCTGGAGGCCAGAAGTTCAAAATCAAGGTGTCAGCACAGGCAATACAGGGGAATTTTTTCCTGGCTTCTTCCAGCTTCTGGTGGCTACAGGTCTTCTTTGGCTTGCGGACAATCACTCTGCTCCATGCCTTTTCCTCTGTGTCTGTCTTCCTCTGTGTGTCTCTTAAAACTCCATTTTTCCCTTCTTTTATAAGACTAGACTATTTCAGATGGCATTTTCAGTTTCATTGATTTCTGCTCTAATCTTTGTTATTTTTTTTCTTTTGCTTACTTTGGGTTTAATTTGCTCATTAAAAAAAAAATCCTAAAATGGAAGCTTAGATTATTGATTTTAGATCTTTTTTTTCTAATTTATACATTTCAATGCTATAAATGTCCTTGTAAGTATTGCTTTCACTGTATCCTTCAAATTTTAAGGTTATATGTTTATTTTCATGTAGTTTAAAATATCTAAAAATGTATCAAGATTTCTTCTTTGATCATGTGCTATTTAGAAGTGTATTGTTTAATCTCTAAATATTTTGGTATTTTTCCATATATCTTTTTGCTATTGTTTGTAATTTAATTCCCGTGTGGTCTAAAGCATATATTGTATGATTTTTATTCCTCAAATTTGTTAAGTTGTGTTTTGTGGCTCAGAATGTGGTCTATGTTGATGAATGTTCCATGAGAGCTTGAGAAGAATGTCTATTCTGCTGTTGTTGGATGAGATATTCTATAAATGTCAATTAGATCCAATTATTTGACAACACTGATCAGTTCAATTTTATACTTCACTGATTTTCTGCCTGCTGGATCTATCCCCAATGACAAGGTGCATACACATTAGGGATTATTATATCTTCTAAGTAAAGTGACCCCTTTATCATTACATAATGCCCCTCTTTATCCTTGATAATTTTCCTTGCTCAGAAGTTGGCTTTGTGGCTGCGCACGGTAGCTCACGCCTATAATCTCAGCACTTTGGGAGGCCGAGGTGGGTGGATCACCTGAGATCAGGAGTTCGAGACCAGCCTGGCCAACATGGTGAAACACTGTCTCTATTAAAAATACAAAATTAGCTGGGCATTGTGGCGTGCGCCTGTAGTCCCAGCTACCTGGGAGGCTAAGGCAGGAGAATCACTGGAACCCAGGAGGTGGAGGTTGCAGTGAGCCGAGGTTGCGCCACTGCATTCCAACCTCAGTGACAGAGCAAGACTCCAACTCAAAAAACAAAACAAAAACAAACAAACAAAAAAAGAAGTTGTCTTCGTCTGAAATTAATATTACATTCAGCTTCTTTTGCTGAGTGTTAATATGGATTATCTTTCTCCATCCCTCCATCTGTTTGCGCCTTTTGATTTAAGGCTTATTTCTTCTGTTGTTGTTGAGACAAGGTCTCACTGTGTCACCCAGGCTGGAGTGCAGTGGTGTGATCATGGCTTACTGCAGCCTGGACCTCCCAGGTGCAGGTGATTCTCCCACCTCAGCCTCCCTGGTAGCTTGGACTGCAAGCACATGCCACCAAAGCCCAGCTAATTTTTGGTATTTTTTTTTGTAGAGACAGGGTTTTACCGTCTTACCCAGACTGGTCTGGGACTCCTGACCTCAAGTGATCTGCGCACCTTGGCCTCCTAAAGTGCTGGGATTACAGGCATGAGCCACTGTGCCCTGCCTAATTCCTTATAAACAGCACATAATTTGTTCTTGTATTTTTTTTAAATCTACTCTAATAGTTTATGTTTTTACCACTGAAATTTAAAGTGATTATTAATATAATTAGGTTAATATTTATCATATTTGTAACAATTTTCTATTCATTGTCCTTGTTTCTTTTTGTTGTTGTTGTTGCTCACTCTTTTTCTGCCTTCTTTGCTTTTAAATGAGCATTTTAAATGATTCTATTTTCTTCTTCTCTTGAATATCAATTATTGCTTCTTTTAAAAATTATTGAAGTTGTTGCCATAGAGTTTGCAACATACATTTACCACTAATCTAAATCCACTTTCTATTTGAAATAGAAAACACTATACTGCTTCAGGAGAAGTACAAATACCTTTTAACAGGAAATTCCTACTTCCTTCTTCCCATTTCTTGTTATTGTCATTACTTATATCCATAAGCTATAGTCAACCAATACAATGTTGCTATTATTATTTCCAACAAACTGTTATCTGTTAAATCAATTAAGAAGAAAAATAATTTTTTACCTTCATTTATTCCTTGTCTAATGCTCTTCTTTATACAGATCTGAGTTTCTGAGCTATCATTTTTCTTCTCTCTGAAGTACTTCTTTTTAACATTTCTTGCAAGGCAAGCTTCCTAGCAGCAAATTATCTCCCTCTTTATTTGGTGAGAAAGTCTTTACTTTTTCTTCACTTTTTAAGAATAATTTCACTGGATACACAATTCTAGTTTTTAAAAAATTTTTCTTTCAACTCTTCAAATATTTCACTCCTGGGTCTTCCTGTTACATGATTTCTGATGAGAAGTACACTATAATTTTGATTCTTGTTCCTTTATGGATGTGGTGGGTACCCCCACTCCCCCAGCTTCTTTCAAGATTGTCTCTTTGTTTTTTTTTTTATTTACTTCAATCGGAATATAATATGCCTCGTTAGAGATTTTTTGATATTTATCCTCCTTGATCTCTGAACTTCCTCGATCTGTGGTTGGTGTTTGTCATTAATTTTGGAAAATACTCAGCCATTATTGCTTCAAATATTTCTTCTGATCTGTTATTTCTTTCTTCTCCTCCTGACATTCCCATTATGCATATGTTACATCTTTTGTAATTTTCAAACAGTTCTTGGATATTGAGTTCCATTTTTCTCATTCTTTTTTCTTTTCACTTTTCAATTTGGGAAGTTTCTACTGACTTATTTTCCAGCTCATTGATTATCCTTTCGGCCATTTTCAGTCTATGGGTGAGTCCATCAAATATATTTTTATTTTTGTTTTCTATTTTTTTATTATCTCTTAAAATTTCTACCCCACTGCTTATGTTTCCCATGTGTTCTTGCATGTTGTCCACTTTTTCCTTTAGAGTCATTTTAAATTCCTGGTCTGAGAATCACAAAATCTGAGACTGCTTCCGATGCTTGCTTTGTTTCTCCAGACTGTGGGTGTTCGGTGGTTGTTGTTTGTTTCTTAGCATACATTTTTGTTGACAGTGAGACATGATGCCCTGGGTAAAAGCAATTGAGACACACAGATTTTAGGTGTTAGGGTTTATGTCTACCTGGCTAGGAGTAAGGATGTGTTTACTGTTTGCTGTTGCTGTGGTTTCAGAGGCTAAAATTTCCTTTAATTTCCTTCTTTTTATCTCCCTAATTGTCCTGAGTTTTCCTAGAAACTCTTCCTTAAGTACAGTGTAAGCCTTGCTATTGTTTCAGCTGTAATCCCATTTCTTTATTTTATTTTATTTTTTATTTTTTGGTGAAGGAGTCTCACTCTGTTGCCGAGGCTGGAGTTCAGTGGTGCAATCTCAGCTCACTGCAACCTCCGCCTCCTGGATTCAAGTGATTCTCCTACCCTAGCCTCTCCAGTAGCTGGGATTACAGGCGCACATCACCACGCCCAGCTAATTTTTGTTTTTTTAGTAGAGACCGGGTTTCAACATGTTGGCCAGGCTGGTCTCAAACTCCTGACCTCAAGTGATCCACCTGCCTTGGCCTCCCAGAGTGCTGGGATTACAGGTGTGAGCCACTGCGCCCAGCCTAATCCCCTGTTATTATACAGAAGCCCTAGTGGCATGGTAGTAAGGTTTAGGGCAAGAGGAACTGTTCTATAATCATATGAATGATTAGGTTTCAGTCTTGCAGTAAGCCTATGTCCCTGAGCTGTGATCTTCACAAGAGCTTATCAGTTTACCCTTTCCCACTTAGATGAGACAGGATGGCAAAAGGAGATTGGAGTTGGGTAATTACCTTCCTCCACATCAGATAGGCTCTGATAAAACCAGGGTTACTTTGGCTCTGGTAAAATAGTTTTCCTTGAGGTCAGGCAGTTGTTAAGGGGAACAGAGTACTCCGGACTTGCTTCAGAATGGTTATTCTTCCCTCTCCCCGGCCAGAATCATAATGGGATATTTCTCAGATCTTCACAGTGAGAAGCCATTGCAGTGCTTGTAGGTGAAACTCAAGAAAGGAGTTCTTATTTCTCAGTGTAGTCAAATGTTTAGTCTCCAGCAATTAGTTGGGAGCAAATACCCTTTATGTATTTCTACTAGGCTCCAGCAGTGGCTTTTTGCTTCTGGTAAGCAGTGATTATCTCTGCTCACCTGTCTCTCCAGTTTTCAGGGTGGCAGTCTGCCTTATGACTTCAATTCTCTGACAGATCCAGGAAGAGTTGTTGGTTTTTAGTTTGTTCAGTGTTTTCATAGTTTTGAAGACGAAAGTGATGACCACAATCTTTTTACATGTTGGACTAGAAATCAGGTAATTATAAACTAGATATTATGAAGTAAGTATATTCATCAGGAAAAAGTGTTACACTTAGTAATTTCTAAAGTCTCTTTCAGCCCTGAGTTTTGTTCTAATTTTAACATAATTTTCCCTGCAAGTTGAAGAGATGCAAAGTTATCACATTTCTTTGACTTTACAGTTTTGAAGCAAAATACAAATGGAGTAGGAAAGTTGAATGTGATCAGTAGGTGAGCATCTCAGTCTCAGCTTGCCACTTGTGCTGTGGTCTAGAAAAAGTTGCTTCATGTTTCTGGACCTCAGTTTCTTCTCCTATGGAATAAGGCAGCAGGCTTAAATTGCAATAAGTGCTAACAGTCTTCTATTTTAGAGGATGGTTCTTTAAAAGACTCATAGAAAAAAAAGTTCCTGGCCTGGCACAGTGGCTCACGCCTGTAATCCCAGCACTTTGAGAGGCTGAGGCGGGTGGATCACAAGGTCGGGAGTTCAAGACCAGCCTGGCCAAGATGGTGAAACCCCGTCTCTACTAAAAATATAAAAATTAGCTGGGTGTGGTGGCGGGCACCTGTAATCCCAGCTACTTGGGAGGCTGAGGCAGATAATTGTTTTAACCTGGGAGGCTGAGACTGCAGTGAGCCAAGATCACGCCACTCCACTCCAGCCTGGGCGACAGAGCAAGACTCCATCTCAAAAGAAGGAGAAAAACAAGTGCCTAATTTATTGCTCACAACCTTGATTTTTAAACATAAAATATTTTATTGGCATTAAGAAAATAGCTATTTAAATGTCAGCTATTGATATGGGTGTACTATCTGGCAACCTTCCATTTTCTAAATGTAAAAGAGAGGACTTGATGGTGCTTCCATTTATTTTAAACATAAGAAATATGGTTCCTGATGGCTGACAAATCTGAAATCTGGAAAGACTGGCCTCACTTAGGCAAGATAGATTTTGAATAGCTGATTAACTAAAAGGGTAACAAAAGTACCGCTATTAAATACTTACTTTTAGCTCTTAATATTCAAATTGTTGAATTTGCCAACAAAGTCGATTAGAACACAAAAAGCTCAATTAGTTAGCTGGCTATTTATGCTGTCATGCTCCAAAGAAGCAGGTCTTCTTCCTCCTCTACTACTTCTCCTTCTCCTTCTCTTTCTTCATCTTTCTTCTTCTTCACAGATTTGGATGTATTTTGTAGGAATTGACCAAATAGAGTTTCTTTTGTTATTATGTAGGCACTGAATAATTCTAGTACTTGCTTTTAAGCAATACATTAACATTTGTCTTGTGCTTCCATCTTCTAATCAATTCAAATAGCATTTACTCAGTATCTATGATACATCAGGTGCTATGTTAAAGTTCAGAAACAAATAAAAATATATAGGCCAATTCTCCAAGAATTCACAGTTTTGTATGGAACAGCAATATTCTGGTGAAATTGGATTTTGCAAGATATACTAGAGCTAGAGAAATTGATTTGAGAGTTATTGGCCTATAGATGGTAGATGGAAACATAGATGAGCTCTACAAAGTAATAGAACCTTCAAAATCTTCCATATTTAAACAGTTCACAGAAGAAGATTCAGCAAGGAAAAAAGAACCACAGAATACAACAATTCAGAGAAGGAATTACAGAATTAAAAGTTTGTCTTTGTTTGGATTCTCTAAGAAGCAGACCCAAGATAAGATTTGTGTGCAAGAAAATTATTTGGTGAATGGTCTTAGGAAGTAATAACAGGGGAGTGAGAAGGTGAAACAGAGAAGAGGAAAAAACCAATAAGGGGTGTGTTACCAAGCAAGTTACAATTGTGAGCAACTAAAGCTCAACTTCAGTGTGGAACTCAGAACTGACATAGGCTTGTGACCCAGAGATGTCTTGCCTAAGGAGTGAAGGAGCTTGCATACTTGTACACCAGCTGCAGTTAGTCATTGGTTAAGGGCTGTTCCCAGGAGTTGTTATTTCTCTGGCACTTCTGGTTTTATCACATGTATAGTGTGAGTGGGTTCTACTGATTCGAGAGAATCCTCAGGCAAAAGAGTGTCTGGTGCTGATGGTTGTTAAGTCTGGGCTGTCACGCACAGAAGTATTAAAGGTTTAAGGGGTCTGAATGAAGCATTGATAGATCTCCTACCATTTAGTTCCATGAGAACCAAGGAAAGAAAGAGCGTCTGGAAGGAGGAAATAATAAACAATGCCAAAAAATTGAAAAATCAAATAAGTAAAATAAGAACTGAGAATTGTGGGTATCTTTAGCATGAGTCATAAGCCGAGGGCAAGGCACTAATAGAAATGGAATAAGTAGAGATAAACAAGTAGAGAATGAGTAGATGACAGACTAAGATGCAGGAGGAGATAAAATGAGGGGCACGTGTGTCAATTTTATAACTAAAATGGAAAACTTACACAAAGACAAATTAAATAGAATTATAATTAAAACTAAAAATACACTTTTATGATTTAATTCATGTATCAGCTTATCCAGGAGGCTCTCCTTGAACTGCAAAGGTGGGCTCAAGTGTCGTTTTTCTTTCCAATGCTCCCTTTGCTCATTTTTCTGGTGGAACTTACCACATTATTTATCGGCTTATCTTACCAAATTATTTATCTGCTGCTTTTGCAGGGATGGTATTAGACACAGAGAGAAATTAGAGCTCCATTTGGTTCATTTTAGCTGTAAAGCATTGAATTACTTTGTGCTTAGCAATCTTAGGACACATTTATAGAAACCAAACCAGCGTCCTGGGGGATATGAACCCCATCACACAATGTCCCTCCGAAACTGAGGTTAGTCATGTTGGCGATGTTTTCTCCTGACATATTAATGAGCTGTTGCATTGCAGCTCATCATCAGAATACAGAATGATTTTTCTTTTGAGCAATTACATTTTTCCTAAACAGGCTCTAGATGGAGATATTCATCTATTGTTCTTTTGTTTTCTCAACAGTTGAGATGAACAATATACTCAACAATCAAAAGAAAGTAAATTAGAATTACTCATTTTTAAGTCTTTCAAAAACTCATAGAAATGATTTAGAATATTATTTAAGGCAGATAAGATATGAAACATATTTTTTGAATTGCTAATCCAGATAATTTATTGAAGTGGGGACACTGCTGTATGTTACCTCTTTCTATATACCTACCTTTTCTAACAAAGATAGAAACCAATTGTCTTTTAAAATATACAATAGATTTAATCAGAAATAAAAAAGGAGTTAAAACATTTCAATTTTTTAAAATTGCATTTTGTAAATAACAATGAAGGATTGAAAAGTCAATCCACAATAGGGAAAGAAAGCAAAACTTGCAAATATTCTCGTATGGATTTTAGCGTTAGGTAAGGGTGAATGAATTTTTGTTGTGATTATTGAAATAAAATAATCATGTGCATCACTTTCCCAGCAAACGGGCTCTTCTGGACCCTGAGTATACAAGTTTAGGACAGAAAAGGAAAGGAAAAGGAAAATTAGTATGGAACCCAGAGAGATCTGGACTGATGGGAGGGGAAGGGAACCAACTCCTGACACATTGGGCAAGGACATGACCTCTGTGAGCTCCTGTTTTCTCCTCTGTGGAATAGGGAAAATCTTCCTGCTGTACTAAACCTTGTAGACTGCACTAAAGTGAGCAAAATTATTATGATTGGCTGCAGGGCAGGGAGGGAGGGAGGGGCGTGCAGAGCGGAGCAGCAGGCACAGGGGGTTTCTGTGGAGACTCTGATGCCTGCTCCTTCTGGGGTACTTTCTCCGGACCCCTCTTCTGCTGGTTCTTCGCAGTGGGGTAGCCAGCCCGGAGAAGCCCTAACCCACACTATCGCCATAGGACTGGCCCTGCAGAGACGGGCACACACCCCGCGACCAGTCAATCTCTCACCTAGGTACTGCCAGAGCGTCCTTCTCACCTAGGAGCTCTGGGACAGACTGAAACAGCTTGGAGCTCCCCATGCTGCCTCCTCACCCACCCTGCCAAGCCACGGCCACAATCCTGAGCAGTCCGAACGGCTCATGAGAATGCCGAGCTGTACACCACCTCCAAGGAGCCACATCCCTACTGCATTCCGTGCACCAAGGTGGCTAACGGAGGTGGAGGTGTCCTGAATGGCTCCGCCAGGGCTGCCGCATCAAAGCCCACGACTATGTCTTCAGAGTCCCTGGTACTGACAGGAAGGCTTTGAGGACCATGTGGCGCCAAGACCTCCTTCTGCGGTTTCAGTGAGAAGACGATGAACTCCCTCATCTTCTACAGCACCTGGACTTCACAGTGCACCAAGGAGCAGACCTGCACTCTATCTTTACCCCTTCCGACACCAGATGCTGAGATGCCACACTCTGAGTGTGCCTGCCCCTGAGGGCCTCCACAAATGGGACAAGCTTCGGACCTATTTTGGTCCAGACGTAAATTTGGTCCAAATTTACGTGATGGTAAATTTGACTTACTACATCCTGACTTTATTCACTACCTGAGAGAGGTTTTTGAAGTTCAGTTTGCTTAATAGGGATTCTAGAGACAGGTACATGGCTAGCACTGGGGCCCTCATCTTGCTGACAGCTTTGCATATCTGTAATCTGGTTAGCAGTGCTCATTGATTTATCACGGAAATTACTGGAAATTTTCTGGCCACTATTTTGAATGGACAAGGAAGCCACTGATCATTTATCTAAACCACAATCTGTGAATTCAGGCACTTGCACAAAGCTGGCATCATTCCGCTGCACCTTCACAGATTTCAAAGTTTCCAAGCCCTTTGTTTGTCCTTGCAAAGCTGTGGCTTTCATACTCTTAGTGGCCAAAGTCTCTTTTTTTCTTTCTTTCTTTTTTTTTTTTTTTGGCTTTTCAATCTGAAACAGGAGCTCCAACTCCCCACTACTCTCACATTCTTCCCAACGGGGGATGTAAAAGATGGGTTCACAGCTCTCCAGAAGCCCATTTAATGCGAGACACCGAGCTGCTGCTTGACCATTCCAGGGATACTCCCTTTGGGCATTAGACAGACATTTCAGTCTTGACTGAGGAAACTGGATTGCTTTGCTGGATTTGTTAGAAAACTAAAGATAACAATCCCACAAAGATAAGATGTATCCTAAGCTAGTAAGAGGCAGACATACCACGGAGTTGAGCATCTTGAAGACAGCAATTGGCATTGTATTACTTCAGGAAGGTCAATGGAGACATTCAAAGCTGAGCATTTAACTAACACCAAGCAGCAGTATGGGCAAATGCACACCTGCACACCGTCTAACCCAAATCCCCTCACTAACTATGTAGAATTTCACAGAAAACACTCAAACATTTATTCAGAACTCAAGGATAAGTCTTAATAATCTTTCCATAAGAAGCTGAATTGCTGAGAACATGATCAACTTACTTCTGCCCCAGGGAGACGGAAGACAGCCTAACTGAAAAAGTGTGAACCCACAAAGAAGCAGGGGCTTACACTGCTTGGCTGCTTTCCCAGACTGGTTTAAGGAAGTCTTCTAACACATTATCACCATAAAGCCCATTTAACCAATACTTTTGATTTAATGCCTTGGTGACTAGTTGCTTTGGACAGTTTCATGTGCTACATCCAGCACTGTCAGTAGTCTCCAGGGGGTGAGCTGACAAGAGACCCTCCAAAGCAGAATTTTCTTTAGTCAGCTCACCAAGGATCAGGCATGGTCCTTCGTTCTGTGGCTTTCGAAGACAGATTTTATCAGCACACACGTAACAAAAGGGATTAATTCAGTAACCAGAATGAAGAGACTTACATGAATTAAGCTGCTACTGTAATAAATTTACAAAGAAACAGGATAAACAACAACATGATTCTGACAGTGTTGTAAAAGATGTTCTATATAAAGGCCTTACAACAGCCTTTGAACGTAAACAGGGCATTCCAGACAGATCGAGACTAGCAGTAGAAGCTCAGTTCCTGGAAATAAGAAAGTTATCGGTCTAACCCCTTGATCTGTTCTTGATCTTGAAAAGCCACTGACTTTCCTGTCGTTTTTGCTACATAATCTGCAAAAGTGGGCTGCAGGTAAAGCAGCAGAGGTGAAGCTATCTGTAAGTACAAAATGTTAAGATAATTAGCCACAGGAGATTGCTTTGCTCAAAGAATTTCAAATTTTTTGAAACTCCAGTTGGTAAGATTGTTCTTTGGCTTTTCAAGTTGGCATCTGAACTTCTGAGGAAGAAAAAAACGTTCTCTCTCGTTTTTAGGTGAGGAAGACTTGGAATTGGATAGGATTTTCTTTTCTTCCTGTCTCCTGCCAGCTTGACACTAAGTGAGGACAATGAGCAGCAGAGTTGAATTGCTTCTTTACAGCAGACTGGGCAACCCTGCTACTATACCTTGGTGTGTTGTTCAAATGGAGTGATTTTTTTCATACTATTTTACAGGGAGGTGGAATATAGGATGCTATTTATAACACTATTGTGTGAACGCATACACACACACACACACCCCTACATATTTATTACTTTACTAACCAGCACACTTAATATCTACTTTTTTTCTCATCACTGAAAATGACAATTGAACATTATCCCATTAGCTCTGTATAAACCGAAACCCATTGCATGTGAATGACCTACTGACTTCGTTTGTTGCCAGAGATCTCTAGGGCACATACTGAGTTTTCTTTCATCATTCTGAGTAACACCAGTCTCTATGTTTACTTCCCCATAGTCTTATTTTCTGTCATCATTTTGTGTTTTAATGAATACTTTTGACTTATAGGGACAGGCATGTGGTAACATTAGAAGTGTCACAAAAGTGCTCAGGGAAATTACATTTAAAGTGGAAGTTTTGCTATATGTATTATATACACACCCACCCACACACATATATACATGTATGTACATATATATAATATATATATACACACACATCTGTACACATATGCATATATATACACACATATGTATATACAAACACACACACATATATATGTATATATATGTTTTACAGTGGCTCAAAGCAAGTGAACAAAATCAAGGAACTGTTTTAGGCAGCAGATGGTCAAAATCAGCCTTCCATTTTAATGAATACTTTTTACTCATAAGGACATGCATGTGGTAACATTGGAAGTGTCACAAAAGTGCCAAGACAAATTACATTAAAAGTAGAACTTTTGCTATATATATGTTATATATATACACACACACATACATTTATAATATATATACACACATATACATTTATATATACACACATACACATATGTGTGTGTGTGTATATATATGTGTATATATGTATATATGTGTATATATGTATATATGTGTATATATGTATATATATGTGTATATATGTATATATATACACGTATATATATGTATATATATACACGTATATATATGTATATATATACACGTATATATATGTATATATATACACGTATATATATGTATGTGTGTATATATATATACACGTATATATATATGTTTTATGGTGGCCCAAAGCAAGTAAGCACAATCAAGGAACTGTTTTAGGCAGCAGATGGTCAAAATCATCCTTCAAATAAAGGCTGGGGAAAGTCTTTCGAATAGAGGGCATCCAATCATTAAGAATGAACAATAAAGTAAATGGAAACTAGAACCACAACATCTAGAGACATGCCATGATTCCGAATATATGCTGCCCAGAATATATTTTCATAAGGATTGTGCTTTGACCTTATTTTGCAGATTCACTTAGCAATAGCATTTCCAGGAAGACATTCCTTTCCCACCTCTGCATTACAGCAAAGTTACTTGCAGAATAGTAAGAGGAACATGGATTTGAAATTAGAGAGATCTGGACTGGGGTACTGGCAACAAAAAGTGATAACTGTGTGGCCATGGACAAATTGTTTAATCCCTCATAGTGAATTCTGTGGAGCAGCACTCACATCCTCATCCTCAGGGCTGCACCATCCATTCTCCCAGTTGATGAGAATGTTGGTGGCTGGAGACTCTCTCTGGGATTGCCCTCAGCTAAAGGGAACTACCTAACCAAGGTTACATTTCCTCTCTGGGGACAGCCTGCTTGCAATGATTTGTTGATTCAGGGTACAAAGCCCTTCTCCTTTGCCATGATTTGGGAAAATCTGAAGGGCCATTCCAGTTTCATACCTTCCTATGAGAGTATCTGAGGTCTTTGTTGCAACTGCATCGCAGTTCAACTTCTTTCTCTGCCCAGTCCTCTGCCCACTTGCCCACACATTCTTTCCTCAGTAAAACCACTAGAGGCAAACATCTGTCTCCAGTACTTATATGCAACCCCTCTTTTAGTATCTATTTCCTCATAACAGCAATGACGATTTCACAGTTTTAGAGGTAATTTAAATATGATAATTTACAGCATGTCACATACTTCCTGACACAAAGTAAATAAAGATGTGGTGTTACGGCTCCTGTAGGAAACTGGAGGGAGATTACCCCACCAAGTTTTATCTACCTACCATCACCTTGCTTTAGTCTTTCCTTTCACCAGTGAGTTTCTCAAACAACTATTTTGTGCCTGCCATAGTCTCTTCCTTTCCAGACACCATTCTTAGCTGCTGTAATTTGCTTTTTATTTTCCCATCAACACCCTGATTCTTTCATTTGAAATTAGGCTGACAATTAAGGCCTACTATTATGTGTTCCCTGGCATCTGGGGCAAACCCAAAGTGCACCAAATGGCCTAACTGCAAGTTCCCCTCCTTATTCTCCTACAAGATTCCTTACGGGACATCTTATTCCCAGGAGCAGGAATAAGATCTCCTAGCCAAATCCCCCCCCTTTTCATGGGGACCAGGCACTCATCCCCACTTATTGCTGAGCATCAGGCTTGGTTCCTTGCCTGCTTGCATTACTCAAGCAAGCCAATCACTTTTTCTTGGGATCCAGGAATCATCCCACCCTCTTGATACTGCAAAATCTGCCTCCCACTGCCCTGGTGGTTTGCTGTGCTCCTGGATGCAACCGTGTGTAACCCTGCATGGCAGTGTCCTCCTCCCCAGGCTGTGAGTGTATGTGACTAGTAAACTGCTGTCAGTCTCATCTGCTCAGAGGCAGGTGTCATGTGTCATCCATTCTCATAACCCAAGACAGGAATCCATTCCTCACCAATGGGATGAAGAGGATGCAATTACAACAGTCCGCTCAACTAGAAGGAAAGGACCCTTTTCAGTAGCCCAATTCACTGTTATAAACCTCCATGTCTACGATAAGAGTAGTAAACAAGGCTCCAGTCAGTTCTACAATGTCTGTATCTGCAATATCATGGGTATGTAAGTCATTGGCATCTTACTTCAACAATTAGTCTTGGTTACTCCTACAGTTATTTTGTCACCCAGGCCCCTAGACTCCCTCTCAATCATGCCCCTAGATGTCCACATATTATAAATTTTGAATGTTTAAAGTCTGCTTAGGGAAATTGGGATGAGTTCAGTGTCTTAGTTAAAATTTATAAGTACAAGAAATTTGTTCACTCAGTCTTCAAAATAACCTTTCCCAGCTGTCAGGTTCAACTTTTATGTAAAGCTTTGTTATTTCCATGTCTCTCCCTTACGCACACTTCACTTTACCCCCTTTAAGCTTGTTACTATTAAATCTCTCTCTACTTTAACTTCATTCTCAAGTTCCAGTTTCATATTTCTAACTGTCAAATGTTCGGATGGCTGTCCTGTCATCAACTCCAATTCTACATTCAAACGAATGTATGTTTCATTCAACATAACTTTTCTTCTATGGCTGACCTATTCCTTACTAACGTTAGGTTTTTCCGTACTTACATTTCCTAGCCTCCCTTGCAGATGGGCTGGAGTCATATGACTAGCCTGGCCAACAAGCTGGGAGGGGAAGTGGCAGGTATAGTATCTGAAGCAAGCAATTCAAAGCCAGCATCTTTCCCCCCATTTTCTCCACAGTGCCTTAGAAGCCAAATGTTCCAGATGACAAACCTATGAAGTGAAAGAGTGTCTGTCCCACACTACCTGAGTGATTTTACCTGAGTGTGAAATAATCCTTTGTAGATTTAAGCTACTTAAGTTTTCATATTTATTTGTTACCAATGTTTATAGTGCCTACTCTGACTAATAAGACTTCCCAGCTGGTCATGGTGTCAACCTGGAGTCATCACGCACTATCCAAGGAAGGCAGCCACTGTTCTGCCACAGCACATTATTTTCATGCAGAGGTGGAATTGTCTATGCCTTATCTGACTTTTTTAGGTGAAGCTACAAATCCAGATTTTCGTGGGGAGCCTCCCAATTTAAAAATATTGGTTCAAAATTTTAAAACACTCTTTGTGCCATGCAAAATGCCTATGGGCCACATTCTGCTCATAAACCACGTGTTTGCAATTCATAAAGGTAAAAGGCGATCTGGGTGATCTCCAAGTCTTTCTCAGCTCTGGGTTGGTATGATCCTACAATATGAGGATACATTGCTGTATCCTTTGGTCAAAAGGGCAGACGTTTGTAATTGGCCCAGAATAATATTATAAAAGCACCCATCTCATTTATATTATCATCTTGGTTTAAAAACAAAAACAAAACAAAATTTCATACAGTGGTTCTGTATTTTCCACCTCTACATGCTTCAATTCTAACTTCAGCTATTCAGAACCCTTCTCAGTACAGAGCTGCCTGGTCTTTAGAACCTGACACTACCCACTCTAGGCACCCTTGTCATTACATAAAGGTGCTATGCTTATTTATCATGTTTGCATATCTTTGCTACCATGTAACCATATTCCGTGCTCCGTCTGCATAGCCAAATCATATCAATCCTTAGAGGCCATTCAGCTCATTCAAATAACCTTTCTTTGATCACTATAGTCATTCCTGACCATTTTTATTTTGAATCTTTGAAGCATTTATAGCTCAGAACATTTAAATTGCCTTTAAATACATTATCATGTATTAATAGTACTATTCCCACTACATTGGTATTCTCTCTCAAACCAGAATGAGGGCTGGGCTTTATCTTGACTCATGCCACTTTTATATTTCCCCAAGTGCTCAGCAGTATATTTTTCCACATTAGGTTGCAAATTTCCTTGTCTCACCAAGACTGCGCTTGCCTAAGATGGTGAATCACTTTAATACTCCACCATAAATGTAATTGGTAATACCCTTTAGCATGGATAGATGAGGTCATAAGTTGAAAGCAGCCTGTGTCTGGTGTGGATGAAAGACAGAGGGAAGGGGAGAGAGAACAGAGGGTAAGAAAATGGTACAGGCATGAAAGACAGGAGAGGGCTAGGAGCTTGGGGTCTATATGTCAAGCAACTTATTTTTTGCTTTTTTCTTTTAGTTTTGTTTTTCAGACAGCTAAACAAGGCATCTACATTCTAGCACATCTTCTTAATAATCATTAGCTGAATGAAAGGCTATTTACACATAAAAAGACAAAGGAAAAAGTTTATGATTGTCTGCAATTTGAACTCTCAAACTAACTTATAAAAACTTCAAATTTACTTTCCCAAACACTTTTCTACTGGCAAAAATGAAAAAATTTACATAGAAAAGAAACATTTGTAAGCTTGTATAGCAAGTTAAGACCACTATTTTTACATACAAAATGAATGCTTCAGATATTTTATACAATTTAAGTTTTCAAAAAAATAGGTTAAGTATTTATCCTGTGTTTCTTTGGTACACTAAAATACCATTTATTAAGCTTACATTAAACAACACTGCAAATTGTGTCCTACAAATTGTACAAGCGTATTATTGTGGCTAGAGATGCACATGTGTATATTACACGCATGTGACATTGTGCTGCACATACTACTTCCACAAGTAGTTTTACCCTGTAAAAATCCTTTAGCCTCTCTTGAATTGCAAAGAAACGACAAAAGAAAGCACATTAATTAATGTAAATAGTTGCCCAGGCATTCAAAAATGCATAAATTATAATGTTTCGTGAACTTAAAGATTATTGAACATGAGATAAAATTCAACACTATTTTCAAAACACCTGGATATAGAAAGTATGTTCAACACACATATATAGATTGCATATGGTTAACATATTTACAGAACTCTGGCTTTTAAAAGTCTATTCCTGTTATTTTATTTAAACATTTTACATGGTCTTGGACCCTTAAAAGATAGAGTTTTAATAAAATATGGTTATGTTTTTATGTTCTGATAACCGTTAAGAAGAAATACAGTGGAAGGGTATAGGCCTTTATGAACTCATATATTTATGGCCAATTTGATTTTTGTTGTGATATGATATTTTAACACTATGCTAAAAATAAAATTGATTGTATTATGGTTTTATCCACATGATCCAAGTATCTTATTGCAAAAATATTCTAAAATGAATCCAATAAACATTTTCTATTTCCAATTGCCTGAGAGACAAATCCAACTATTTTTATCAATTACAACTAAACTGGGCTAAGAACATCTGTGTTAAAACTTTCCAAACCAAGGACAGTTATCCAAAAAATCTAAAACACTTGACAATTTTCCCCAAGATAGAAAAATGAGCATCCAATATAAAGAGAACCATACCATTGATCACATAACCAATCAACACCCACTTCTTTGTTATTTGAGCTAATAGTTTCTTGATGCAGTTACTTGATGCTTTATGATACACTCCTATACTCTCTCTTTTGTCCAGTCGTCTCTCTGTTTCAACTCTAAATGTTAATGTCTGCCCACGGAAACAAATTAGAGTGCTGAAGAAGGATTCAGAATCAAGCTGGAGTGATATATTTCTTCAGTTGCTCAGAGTATACCCCTTAAGGCCAGCTGTCCCCTCAGGAGGCATCAATATGGAATAACCTATCTGGAGGATGCTCCAAGGACTCCACTCCTGTTAGCCGGTCCTCTGCCCTCCGGCATAGACTCTGAACTGATAATCAACACTGGGATCTATGTGCAATGCTATAAATTCAGTTTCAGAGCCTACACATACATACTTAAAATGATTTGAATTACATTTATGGAGCTGGAATCTGTAATCTTGAGCTATAGTGTCATCATCTATCTTACATCATCATACAATGAGGCTTCCAGTTTTCTCTATTAGTGCTTACATTTCTACTGGCAGGTGAGATGCCACCATTCCATGGTGAAAAATGTAGCCTTTCACTAAAATAAGAATTGAGTTGTTCAACTGAACAAATAAACAAGGCACATCAACCAGCAGAGACACTTCTAGTAACCTGTCTAACTAAATGCAGGAGGCCTTTTTGGTAAAGGTTCACAGTTTCTCAATCTGTTCTCCCATGCCACCAACAATGGTGATCTCACTTTCTTGGATTAAGTCCTCTGCAGTGTTAATTTCATGCTGTGTGACTCCTGGCAGTCACCTAGTAGCTTAATAGTCTCCTGTTTAATGGTGCCTAGCTCTTGCAAGAGACTTCAATTGCTCATCCCAGAGCTTCCCGAGGATTCCTTTAAATCATTAAAATGCTGTTTTAGGACATCCTTTGTCTGTGATGCTCGCTCTTTGATCTTGTTTTAGTCATTATCCTTTATGAAAATCTTGAGAGAGGGTATAGACCCTATTCCCAGAAAAATTAAAATCTGTCTACTCCAGACCTCAGGAAGCCATCTGGCATCTTAAGCAGCTCTTTTTGAGGGAGAAATGAACTCTGAAGAGAGCCAAAATGCTTTTCCTTTAGTATACTCTGCCTAAACTGTCTTCAGCATGATTTTTACTCTTTCTGGATTGGTTGGTCCATGGTGGCAATGATAAAACATTTTTAAAATGATAACTCGATTTGGTTGTGTATGGCACCTCTCAGCACATGGGAAATGCAGAGTATACTTGGGGCCAGAGGCCCAGGTCAAATGGTCATTTTATAACAAGGAGGTCAGTGAGCTAAGCTCACCACTTCCAATTCCAAATTCCATATTCACCTAGCAGTTCTTTTATTCTTCTTAATTCACCTATTGTGTGTTACCCCAGTTGATTTCAGGAAAAAAATAAAAAGCCTTTTCTGGTTAAATTATATGCAACTTCTGAGGAGGAATATTTTAAAAAGTCGAGTCAGGAGAGTTAACACTGAAATGATTTTTATAAGCTTTAACAACATTCTCTCTCAGCTATAACATAATAATTTAAGTGCTTTGAATGCTTTAAAGGGGGAAAATGAGTCAGGCACTGAAGGAAGGGTCCAAGCATTACCATTCTGTGTTACATTTCTTGCAGCTCATACATTACCTAGAGTGATGACCTATAACCGCAGAGGTTAACAAAAAGTGCATGATATAATGTAGCAAATTGAGATGGTCACTGATCTGTTAACTGGGTTAATTTAAGGACTCTGTGAGCTGCATGCATTCCTGCTCTGTCAGCACGAGATGAGGTAGATCTATGTTGCTGCCTCCACTGGGCTGGGATGTGTTGTTTTATATGTTCCTGGGACTGCCTATTCCTGGAAGAGAAAGCAAATGTGGAGCAGATAAAAAGCCAAATCTATCTTGGGCCTAGATATTCTCCATGCTGTTCATGGAGCTACCCTTGCAGACTTTCTAACCTCCTGGTCTCTGATTTCTCCCCATCTGGGACTCTGGACTTGCCTGATCCCTCTTTCTTAGTAGACTCCCTCATCCTGGCTCACTGTCTTTCTGGACTACAGAATCTGCCAGGCCCTTCTGCTTCAGACCCTCTCATTTTCTGGCTCATTCTGAACAAAGCTCAATGCAAATCACCACCATGTCCCTTGCTCTTCCAGGATCACAGGCCTGTAGAAGAATTTAGCTAAATAAACTTGCTAAACTCTACTGAATGTTTATTGTATGCCAGACACTATTCAAAAATGCTTTACACATATAAACTTACTTAATTCTTGTGGTGACCATAGGAGGTTGATGTTATCATCTCATCAGGTCATTAAGTAATTTGCCCAAGATCACACTGATATTAGGTGGCAGAGATGAGATTCCAATCCAGATAGTTTGGATCCTAAAGGATGAACTCTTAACCATCACACCATAAGGCCTTTTAAAATAAACAACCAGGTCGTAAAATGAAAAAGCCAGAGCAGCAGATTGAATCATTCAGTATTTATTGTATTTGGGTTATGTGCCAGGCTCTTATGCATGCAATGACAGATCTTAAGTTGTATCAGATAACAATTTTATAATCTGAGTCCACAATTTAGTGAACTATAAAATAAAGGAGAGTGTAACCAACACTAGATGGAAAATGCAGCCTGATTTGCTAAGAGATCATAGAGTGAGTGGTCCCAGGGAAGAGAATCAGGAAATATTTCATGGTATAACTGAAATTTGATCTGGATCCAAGCAGAGTATTCGGGTATTAGAAGAGGAGGAAGCAGGGGAACAGCCCCAGGAAAGGAAATAATACAAGGAAAATCCCCAAAGCACAGTGTATTCAGGGGGCAATAAGTAAATTTGAATAAGACCTAGAGCAAGAGCAGAAAATTTGGAAGAACTTATATGCTGGGTTACGGAGTTTGCATACAGATTGGAAGGTGACATATGTCCAAGGTTTTGAGTGTGCTTCAGAGGGATTTCCTGGGCAGCAGAGTATGAAACACATTGGAGTTTGGAGAAACCAAACAAGAAGTTGATATAGGCTCCTCGCTTTAGGGATTATTATGCAGTGGTTAAGGGAAGGATGTATTTGACAGCTGTTATAGAAGCAGGGACAAAAGCTCTAGTGGGTGTTTGAATATGAGAGAAGCAGGAACAAAAGTCCTAGTGGGTGTTTGGGAAGAGTGAATTGTTGTAGACAATGAGGATCAAAGTGCCCAGGCCCTCTCATCCATGGGTAAATTTCTTTTACTTTCACTTGATTTCTCAGCACACTTTCCCCAACAATTGTGCAATGCAAGGCCTCCACCTCCTCTACTCTGATGTCTGTGATCCCCAACAGAGGAAGAATGAAGTTGTGTTTGACTCTGAGATAGCATCTGCTTAAATCTTGTTTGGTGTAAATATGATGCTGACAAGTACCTACACTACTTGGAGAAAATTTGTGTGGCTATATTTCGAAATTTCATTACTCTTAAAGCCATTATTCTCAAAAGAGTCAGGAGAACTCTCAAGGTAGCCTAGTTGGCTGCAAACCGAAAACAGTTTGTTGAGTTGATTGCTTACTCAGACCTTTAATTTTGACCTGTGGGGAAAAGAGACAAAGTCCTGTTTTGAAAAGGGCTTTGAAAACAGGTGCATAGTAGCAAAGTTGATTGTGGGTAGAGGAAGAGGAAGGATAGATATGCTCCACTTATAAGCCACCCCCACTTACGTCCAGTTTTGTGAGGTGCTTGAGTTAAAATAGATAGCTGTCTGAACAAGACCCCTTGAAAATCTATAGGGGAATTTGAGTCTGTCTTTTTCTTCTGTGAGAACATTTTAATGGAAATGTCAGTACTTCTTATGAAATATATGGAGATTATCTTCTAAACTAGTGATCTTAGAAAATGAACAGACAACATGTTGGATCTGCTTCTGGCAAATTGTTTTACCCTATCTCTTCAGAGGAAAGAGTAGAACCTGGCTTAATCTGCGGGCATCCATAGTTGACTGAGATTTGATTCTTTTTAGGTAATACTACCTGTTTGCCTCGAAAGGTTCAATTGCCTCCAAAATTCCTATCTATAATATTTCACTTATCTGGGTCTTAGAAAAGTGATAGAATGGGAAGGACTAGAGGATGTAAACCTATCTCACCTTTCTTGTAAACAACGTCTAGCAAGTGTCCTTCTTGCCCCACCATATGATCATGCATGACAATTCCAAAGCCATAGAGTTGCTTCCAAAGCAAGCATGGACTGAGTCTAAAGCTAAATTCCCTCATGTCCAATCCATTGCCTTACTCAGAACTGCAAATTAAAATATACAAATGCTGCTTCTTTTATGTCACTTTATCACACGCTACTTGTTTGGGATGCTGAGAAGCTGATAGGTACTCAAATGTCATTCCTTTTATTCAGATGAAGGCTAAAGTGTCAAATAATATACAAGGTATAATCTTCATAGAAACCAATTAAGCTTCATGAAAGAGGCTGACATGACTGCCTCAAACCCAAAGTCTTTGTCAGTGCTTTCTCACTAATCCCAAGAGATCTCCTTTTTCTTCTTCAGAGGTTGTAGTAGTTAAGCTGTTGTTATTGGTTAGAATAAGTTGTTATCTCTAAATTTGGCTAGCATGATTCACGAAATGGCCAGCATGGTGTTCATCCTGATTTTCACAATGGATGCCTGATCTTGTGAGCAGATGCCAATCACTTTAGAGGAAGGACCATAAACAAAACCTTGGCTGTGACAGCGGAGGACCCCTCCATCAAGGGTCTCTAAGCTCTGGAGTCATAGGACATGGCATGGGTAAGAGAGATGGTGGTAGAGGCCAGTGAAGCAAGGCTGCCCTATCTGAAGTGCTAGAAGTGGTTAGCACTGGGCCACTCCCCATCGAACCTCAAAATCCTTCCTCCTCATTGGAGTCTACTGGAAAGCAATTTGTTCCCAATACAAACGAGGTTTGCTTTTTGTTCTTTGCACACTGTGTGAATATTCAACTCAGCCAATGGGAAATTTGGAAGAAGTATTTTCAAGTGTGATTGCTTGAAATATTTTCATGTGGATCAATAATAAGATGAAAACAAAGCTCTTTAGAGGATCTAAATGCATAGCAACTCAGAGGAGCCATTTTGCATGATTTATTCTGGGTTTTATCCAAGGCTGTGATAGGCTTTAGAGATAAGCATGCTGGGGCCCATGATGATCGCATAATAAATGTAGGTGAGGGTAATACAAGAGGCCACATATCACAAAGCAAACTCCTTATTATACTACCAAATATGTACATTTTAAATGAATCCCTAGAAAGAGATTGCTCTGGTTACTTTTGTTGTATTAGGATTTAGGCATATTCACAGTGAGTGCACCCAGGAGAGATTTTTTAGCCTCTACTTGAAAAAAAAAAAAAAAAAAGGCCTGGGAAGGAAATCCTTTATGCTGGCCTGGAGAAACTCTCACATGGCTAATGTAGTGGGGGCACTGTCCCTTAAGTCTTTCTATTCTCAGACTATCTAGTCTTAGGATGGTTCCTCACACTGCACTGCGTCCTACCCCAGGGTGAACATCTCCACTTCACTTCCACACTCAGGCAGCCACTTTGCTTTTCCTCATCGTTTTCTGCTCTTCTGCCACTTTCCCCATCAATACTATTCCAAATCTTTCCGAGGTGAGGCACTGCCACTGAACTCTTTCTACCTATGACTCTTTTTAAGGTATTATTAGTTTTTGTACGACCTCTCTATTGCTGCTGTGACAAATTCACTTCAAAATTCAGCGGCTTGCACGGAGTTAGCCAAACTTCAAAGTCCAAGGGAACAGCCCCAGAAGAACTGCCCTCACTTCAGACATAAGCCACAAGTTCACGAGTTCTCAAGATTGCTCTCACTTCAGATTAGCTGGCTGCAAATTTTGGGGTCCCCAGTGACCACTCAGGTTTGGTAATTCTTTAGAATAACTCACACTACTCACCAAAAGCTGTAATACTCGTGATTTATTACAGGACAGGAAAAGAATCCAAGTTAGCATTATCCAGACCCTCGTCTGGAGTGAAGGGATCTGAATACAGAACTTCTGGTGATTCTCTCCTAGTGGAGTCATGGACAGTGTCATCTCCTCCAGGCCACTATGTGTGACGATATGCACGATGGAATGTCAATCAGGGAAGCTCACCCAAGCCTTTGGTATCCATAGTTTCTTTTACTTCTTTTTTTTTTTTTTTTTTTTTTTTTTGAGACAGAGTCTTGCTCTGTGTTCCAGGCTGGAGTGTAATGGCATGATCACAGCTCACTGCAGCCTCAAGTGATCCTCCCACCTCAGCCCCTCACCTCCACTTCCCAAGTAGCTGAGACCACAGGTGTGAGCCACCACACCCGGGTAATTTTTGTGTATGTATATATATATATATACATATATGTATATATGTATATATATATATGTGTGTGTGTGTGTGTGTGTGTCTGTGTGTATATACTTTTTTTTGTAGAGACAGGGTTTTGCCATGTTGCCCAGGCTAGAGCCACCTACCTTGGCCTCCCAAAGTGCTGGGCTTACAGGTGTGAGCCACCATGTCTGTCTCTCCAGAATTTTTATTGGGATTCAAATACATACTTCCCATTCAGCTGACCTTTAGTCTCTAGCTTCTCTCTGAGTTGAGCTAAGATCTTTGGTCTCCACTTCCTCCAGACATTGGAATTGATAGTGTTGTCCAAAGCCCCCATTATAGATCACTTTATTGGACTGTCTGGTGGAAAAAGCTCCCAGGAAAACAGGGACACTCTTACCAGGCAGGACAGACATTCCAGGGGCCCAGAGATTACCACTTTATAGTCAAAGACAAAGAGCAGATTTATCTTTGCGTAAGGACAAATTCCTTACTGTGTACAGCTTAAACAACACACATTTTATTATTTTACAGTTCTGTAGGTCAGAAGTGTGACATGGGTCTCATTGGGCTAAAATCAAGGTATTGGTAGGATTGTGGTCTTTTTACAGGCCCTAAGGGATGATCTGTTTCCTGTTCATTCCAGTCCTTAGCAGAATTTGATTCCTGTGGGTATAGGACTGAGATCCTTGTTTTCTGGCTGGCTGATAGTGGCTGCCATCATTTCCCTCCTTCCTCCATCTTCAAAGCCAGCAATGGCACATTGAGCCTATCTATGCTTTAAATCTCTCTTTCTTCTTCTGTCTCATCTTCCTGACCCAGACTGGAAAAATTCTCCAATTTTAAGGTCTAGATTTGTACCAACTGGATAATCCAGGATAATCTTTCCATCTCAGGATCCTTAATTTAATTATATCTCCACAATCCCTTTTGCCCTGTAAGAACGTATGTATAGATCCTGGCAATTTGGATGTAGATGCCTTTGGAGACCAATATTCTGCTTACCACAGATACCAAACATGAATTTTAAAATAAAGTTTGATTGCCTTAATTCAAATGAAATCTTAATATCAGGATTCCTAAGACTTACCAGGGCCAAATGGAGAAATAATTCCAGGCAGAAGAGTTTTCATTGCCCATCCTGTCTCCTACTTAAAAAATTTCCTCTTCTGAAGTAGAAAAGCTGATGGTAATGACTTTGTTTTACTCTCTCAATTCAACTTCCATATGTATTAGGTTTCATAACTGACAATTATCAAGAAGTGGTTGTGTGCTTAGCACCTTTAATTTTTCTCACTAAGTCACTTATCACCAGAATAAAAGATATTCAGATCTTCATTTTATAGATCAGAAAACTGAATTTTAGGTGTATGCAGTACATTGCCTGCAATCACACAGTGGGTAAATGGTATCTCAGGGATTTAAACGTGGTTTTCTCTGATTCTGAGATGCATCAAACTGCAAAATGTCATCTTTCCAATTTTATATCTATACCTCTGATTTTATATCTACAATGTTGACCTTTCTATCTTTTTATGCATATAATTTACTTCTGCTTCAGTTTCTGAGTACCTAGAAGCAGAAAATATGCATCTTGTCTATCTGTTGAGAAAATGTTAAGTGCACTTTAGGTGTATATCCTGATTTTATAAAGTATTATCTAATAATATCTTATTTGGGCAATAAAATTGCACAGTTAAGACATTTAAATAGAATATATATTAATTAAGATATTGATATGTGTATGTATATAAAATGATTAATATATGTTAATCCCTAAATATCAACTCAGGTGAGATCCCAGAGTATCTGTATAGCATTTTCCATTCAATCATCAATAATAAGAAGGTAGGTATTTTAATTTTTATTGTTTGCCCTTGTAACTCGTTTCTTTGCAATTGATTAAGGTAATTCCCAGAGCAAAATTGAGGTAGTTATTAGGATCAGTTATGAACAGTTAATAGACCATTCTCATTATTGAAGATCTTGATTTCAATCATTTTCACCTAGTAGATCTTTACGTGGCCAGATCTCATACTCTACCTGTAAGTAGCTTAGCATACCTTTTCTTTCTTTCTTTTTCCTTTTCTTTTTTTGAGACAGAGTTTTGCTCTGTTGCCCAGGCTGGAGTGTAGTGATGTAATCTCCATTCACTTCAACCTCCGCCTCCTGAGTTCAAGAGATTCTCCTTCCTCAGCCCCCTGAGTTGCTGGGATTACAGGCACCTGCCACCACGCCCGGCTAATTTTTGTATTTTTAGTAGAGACGAGGTTTCACCATGATAGCTAGGCTGGTCTCAATCTCCTGACCTCGTGATCTGCCTGCCTCGGCCTCCCAAAGTGCTAGGATTACAGGCATGAGCCACCACGCCAAGCCTTAGCATACTGTTTGTTTACTTCTTCAGTCACTTGTCTGGACTCTTCTTGTGCTACGAAACGGGGCCAAATTGCTAATGTGCATCTATCTACACAAGAAATTTTTGCCTAGTGTTTCTAACTTTCTTTTTCCCTCCAAGGCCTTCTGGCACCTGGCCTCACTGACCCTCAGACTATTTTTGCCAGTGAAAAAGTTATATTCTCTTTTCAGCAACATATAATACATAATGGATATTAACTCCTAAAGTCTCCCTACTGATGCAAAATAGAAAATTAGAGCCAGTGTTCTTCTCCTGTGAAAGTGATCACTTAGGAATAGCAAAGAACTGCAGAAATCTCCAAATCAAATTGTCTTTTTAGCTGGAGGACATCTGCTTCTTCTAATGACATCTTTGGAAAAGTAGGATCTCTCAGTAGCTCCTCCTGGTGGCAAGTTCTAAATCTGCATGTTTTGCTGGAGCTCTCTTGTAAGGAATTGCTCTCTAAGCATCATGGGTTATAGGAAAAGTTTTGTCGTTTGTAGTTCTACTTCCTGATTTTCTCTTTTTTTAGACTATGAAGTCTCTGTAGAACCCTTTAGTGTTAGCTGTGATGCCATGAAACTAATCCATGGATCCGTTTTTGGAAGTTTCTTTTTAAAATTCTAGAGTTTCATAATGAAGTAAACGTGGACATCTTAGCAGCTCATATTTATCTCCTCCCTTATTTCATTTCCACCTGTTGCTAGGTAGAGCTCAGATCTACTTATTCCCTCGCTGGGATGACTATTCGTTTCCTCATGTAACATATTATTTACCTCCTTTGTACCAGTCACTGTTCTAAGAATTGGGAAATACAGAATTTAACCAAAAAAGAAAAAGAAATCCTGCTTACATCAAACTTGCTTTCAAGTGGGAAAGAGACATATAAAACAAATACATAAAATACATAAGATAATAGATGGTAAATTAGAGCATTCTAGACTGGGTATGGGTGCATATTCTTCAGGCCCTCCTCATTGTCAGTCTCTTGGGAGAATGTCTGATTTCAAGTTATTGGGTACAGTAAACACTGCCAGTTGCTATCTGATATTCCTACTCCCCTGTTCATTACTAATAGAATCCTGATTTTTCTCTGGGTAATCCCATACTTATTTCCCAGATTTCCTTGGAGCTACAGGAGGCAATGTAATTCAGTTCTAGCCATGCAATATAGGCAAACAATTCCTGGACAGGTTGTCCCTCCCCCAGTCCCAAAGTCAAAGACTTTAGAGGAAAAGCCTCTCTATTGATTGCCCTTCTGCTATATTACTATTGAAAATGTGGACAGAGTTCCTGGGGTTGCAGGGGTTACCTTTGCAATCAGAAGAAAAGCATGTTCTAAGGATGGCAGAGCAGGAAAATGGAACTCAGAAGCCATACCAGCCTTGACTGCCTGCTTATCTCAACACTACCACATGGAAGGGGCTCCGTCCGCACTGTAGCTACAGTCAGACCAATTCTAAGGGCTGTAGCAGAATCCTAAGGGCTACAATATGAAGAAGGCCCTCAGGAATTATATAACCCTGCAGCACTCTATTTTTTATTAATCCCTCCGTGGTTTATTCATAGCAGTAAGGTTACAATTAATTACATGCAGCCTAACATAATCTTGAATGGTTCACTTCGGGAATTAATAACAGCCATACTTTCTCTTTAATCTTTTCTCTCAGGATCCAGACATATATATTCAAGTTGAGTCCTAGGACAATTCTAGTGTCTTACATGGCAGCTATAAAAGTGGGCTATAATAGTGACTCTAATAGTGTGATTTATCTGTCAAGTTTCTTTCTTGCAAACCAATACCTTCTAGAGAACCCAAAATGTTCAGAAAAGAGAATTTAAGAAAAAATGACATTGGAAATATTAGGCTTTAAGTAAACCATTAGAGCAAAATGCAGGGAGTGGCTGTTCCTCAAGCCAGTATTGAAGCACTCAATGCATCTGTGAAGCCTAGCTCCCCGTATCTCTAGAATCTTTGTCCATTGCCACCGAACTGATTCATACTGTCTAATAAATATGTAGTATATTTGTATTTTTTGCGTCATTATATGCCGAATGGCAGAAATAGATTCTATTGTAGTTTCTTACTAACAAACCAAAGCACCAATATTTTAAGAGATTATACTGTATATGTATTAATCTTCAGTTGGCTGGGATAAAAACTCATCTAATTAGATTGGATGCAAGTAGCACACACAACACACATTGTTATCAAAGGAGCCTATTGTGTTTAATGTTGATGTATGCTAAACATTGCATTGTCAATTAATATATGGTTCAAATAGCAATGAGAAGGAACACTGCTTTTAGTTGCAAGCCTATTAATAAAGTTAAAATACATCAGCAAAAGCCGTTGGATACGTGTGTGAGAAAATTAAGTTTATGGCAAAATAACTGTTTAACATTTGCCAATCCTATTCAAATCTACATTCCAGAAGAGGTAAGTGAGCATTTTAAAGATCCTACTCAGGAATACAAACCTCAGAGGAGGCTCAAGCAGGCGCCTCAATATCACTGTCTAAATATGCACTAGCCTCTTGCTACTCAGAGTGTGGTCTAGAGACTAGAAGCATGGACATTATCATCTATATTAGAAATGCAGAATTGCAGGTCCACAACCCAGGCCTTATGAGTCTGTATTTTAACAAGACCCCCAGAGGATTCTGTAAACATTTAATTTGGGGAGCACTGCACTAGACAGTTTTTGATTAGCATAAGAGATATTAGAAATCATACTTGCATTGGTGAAATGAGTAAAGACCAAACATGATTGATTAAAAATATTGCAGCTTTTGATGTGGCACCACAAAAATCAATCTAGAACTCATTTGGTCTATTGCCCCAAACTTAACAGAAGATTTTGGCATCTTATCTAACTACAAGTTTAGCTGGACCTCCTGACAATCTACTGTACCATCCACATTTGCTTTGGAATAAAACTTTAATGAAAGGTGCTTGTGATTGTCGATGATGACAAAGAATGAGGATGTCACATGAATGTTTTTGTATTTGCCTGACAGTAAATATTTGTATGTGTTTATAAGTTTGTGTCTGAGCCTTCTTACATTATAACATTATAGCATGCCACCTGGGAGCAAGCTCATTAATCATCGGGGGCTTGGACATTCACCAGAAAGCATCTTGTAGAAAGACCAGATTAGTTTGGGACAGTTTATAACAGAGACTTGGAAGCTACACAAGCCTACAATTTCTCTTCGGTTTTTTTTTAACTGGTGATCTTGGCATACAGACTTGTCTCATGGCTGAGACTATTTCATATTTAAAGCAAACCTCCAGTCCAGGTCAGATTAGACTATGAATAATGATTTTCTGTTCTGAATGCTGCTGATGGGATTAAAAGTTCATTTCTGCAAATGCAACCTGGCCTTGGATTGCTATGCATCTTCAAGGAATCATGTTAATTTCCAACAGATGGCACAAATAACATTGTGCACTTTTTTTTTTATTCTACAGCTTGTTTTTGTTCTCTTAAATGTCCACATTAAATATGTTTCAATGTCAGTGTATATATATCAGCCTCTTTTTTAAATATATATATATTTTTTATTATACTTTAAGTTCTAGGGTACATGAGCACAACGTGCAGGTTTGTTACATATGTATACATGTACCATGTTGGTGTGCTGCTTTATAGATTATTTCCGCAACACTGTCTTACTTCGTCATTCTCAGGTGAGGGATCAACTCTGTTTCCTTAGACATCTTCAATTTTATTTTGAATTAGCATAATAAAGTCTAACCTATGGCCTTTCTACAATCTTTGGGTCTATTTCCTAAACCTCAAGGTGTGTTTCATTTGCTGAATGGCTTATTGGGTCCCAGTAGTTAAATCTATCCATAGTGTTCATGTTTTTCTGTACAGAGAGTTGAGAAAATAAATCATTGTACTTTAATTGCAAAAGAGCTGATAGGCAGAGGAAAATCTGAAAGTTAAAGTCATTTTTTTTTTTAAGAAAGCACTGGAAGTAATTTTCTTGTAGGGTATGAAGGCCTGTTTCAAACAGGATACTGTACTGATAATTTAGCAAATAGTACTTTTAGGATCCCTGCTGCAGCCAGAGAGTTGAGAGAAATATTACCTTGGGAAGGCAGATCAACTTTAGGGTGCTGTCAGTATTTTCCTCCCTCAGTTCAGGGTAGGAAATAGAAAGAGCTTCCTGAAGACAAATAAGATAGTAGTAGCTCTTAGGATAATGGGTGGACAACTCTATACTATCCCTCAAAGTTGGCAAAACAAGACCCTTTTTGCTTGTTGAAAAGTTGAAAAGGGAAATTGCACAGTTCTTGGAGTATGGATGGTTAAGGTCGGATTGCCCTAAGAGGTGTGAGCTTCAGAATTCAAGTGAGGGTTATCGTTGATGTCAAGAAAGGTCACAAATGACCACAGTGAGGACAAGTAAGGCATCTTCTAGGGTTGTCATGTTGCCTCCGTTGGACGATGAACACTGAGCTTTTAACTGCGCTATGAAGGGGCATTGAGAACTGGTGAGAGTATGCAAAGTTAACCCCAGAGGTCTCTCCTTTTGGTTGTGGAATATTCTTCATCTTCGTGCTTCTTAGTTCACGTGTATTGTCTTCCACATTTGGCTTACTCATATTGCATCATAGATCAAGATTTGAATGGTACAATTTTTATTTCTACCACTAATGCTAATGATTATCATAGTGCTCTGGCCTATACCTCTCCTTTTGATCTTTATCCCATATATTAGATTATATTTAGATACCACTCTAGGGCTTTGAACTCAAAATAGCTAAGAATATTCATTCAATTAGTATTTATTGAAATTGTGCCATCTATTAGGCACCGTGTAAATACTGGATTCGTTTTACTGCATCTTCCATCCTCAGACCCCAGTCTAGATCTTCTTATATCATCTTCCATCTGAGCACTAACATCCATTCAACATCGAAGTCACAGAACATTGACATCTTCCTCTTCCATATTTTCCCTGAGCTAATCATGTCACTATGTCCTGAAAATTCTACCTCCTAAACTTGTACCTCCAATCTACTTCAACCTGCTTAATACAGACCTCCATTCTTCCTCACTTGGTTGATTGAAATAACCTGCAATAGTATATTTACCTCCAGTATGGACTTTTTCCAGTTCAGTGATTTTCAAGCTGTTCATGCATAAAATTCACCTAGAGCAATATGAAAAATGCAAATCTCTAGTCATCATCTCAAACTAAGTCAGAGACTCTGAAAGTTGAAGTCAATTTTTTTAAAGCAAGCACTGGAAGTAATTCTCCCATAGGATATGAAAGTCTACATTTGGGAGAGTCTGTCTCATCATTGATAGGGTAATCTTTCTCAAAGGCAAATGTTAACTCCATTCATACCTTATATGACACCTTCTATACATTTATTAAGAGGCTTTGCTTTTTCTTTTCCCTTTTTTTCCTTTTCTTATCTTTTATGGTAAACAAATACTTTTTGTCTTGTCCCTGCCAAATCCATGAGTCATATTATTTTTTCCCACTTACTCTCTGTTCTGTTCTCTTATACTGTAAACCACTATTCTCAAATTTTGCTGTGCACTGGAATCACCTAAGGAGTTTTAAAAATTGCTGACGACTGGGTCCCACCTTAGAAATTCTGATGTAATTGGTATGGGATACTGGCTAAGCAATGGAATTTTTAAAGCTCCCTAGGTGATTCTAATGTGTAGCAAAATTTGAGAATCACTCCTCTCTATATAAATATTTTTTCAAATTGTATGCATATTGGAATTACCTGTGGAATTTCAAAAACTACTTATTCCTTTGCCCTAACTCCAGATACTGTGATTTAATTTGTCTTGAGGTGTGCTCTGATTATTGAAAATACTAAAGGTTTCTCAGGTGATTTCAACTTGCCAAAGAGTTTGGGAGCCAGGCTATACACTATGTCACCACGGTGAAGTATTTTAATTGTCTAAGTACCGCAAAATCCATTACCATTCGGTTACTTCATTTTAGCTGTGTATTTTCTGTCAGGATGGTTTAGATGTTGTTTCATTTCTCAGGATCTGTTATTTTCTGTTTTTTTTTTTTTTTTTTTCATATGACTCTGCCTTACCCAGTCACAGTTATTTGGACTCAGTGGACATCTGACTTAAGCTAGCAAATTCTTCTGTGAAATTTGAAATTTGAATACAGGGATTGAATTAATTAGCTATGGTAAGTCCAGATATAAAATGAACATATTCAGGGCTGGAGTTGGTGCCAAAGCATGCCAATGAGTTTTGTGGACCAAACTTACCAGGAAGCAGAGAAAGCAAAGATACTAGAAAAATCAGGAGAGTGGAGTAGGTGTGCAAACAGAATGAGATTTAGCTCCTGGGGTCCATGTGAGTAGTGGGAGGGTAGATGATAGCAATCAGTTTTCTATGAGGTTCTCTCTACCTGCTACAGGGCGACCTGGATTCACCTCTACCTTTCCAATAACTGCCTTTTTGTTGGGATTTGTTTAAGTGAATTTTTGTTTCTTGCAAGCAAGAGATTACCAAACAGAATGCTGACATAACTTTTACTCCTTCCCTTCCCTTGGCTAAATTTTACACAACATTTAAGATCTTCTAACGGATTTTTAATTTCATTGATTTCTGCTCTTTATTGTGTCTTCCTTCTGCTTACTTTGGGTTTATTTTGCTCTTCTTTTTTTGCTAGGTTTTTGAGGTAGAAGCTTAGATTATTTATGTGAGACATTTCTTTTCCAATGTATTTGTTTACTACTGCAAATTTCCCTTTTAGCACTGCTTTATCTGTTTCCCACCAATTATGATACATTGTAGTAATATGTATGTATATGTTATGTATGTATATGTGTAGGTTGTGATATGTATGTTAATTCAGCTCAGTGTAGATTTTTATCTAGGTCTTCTTTGACCCATGAGTCACTTACAAGTGTGTTGTTTAGCTCCCAAGTATTTGAAGGTTTTCCTATCTTTATTTATTTTTTATTTTTTTATTATACCTTAAGTTTTAGGGTACATGTGCACAATGTGCAGTTTTGTTACATATGTATACATGTGCCATGTTGGTGTACTGCACCCATTAACTCATCATTTAACATTAGGTATATCTCCTAATGCTGTCCCTCCTCCCTCCCCCCACAACAGGCCCCGGGGTGTGATGTTCCCCTTCCTGTGTCCATGTGTTCTCATTGTTCAGTTCCCACCTATGAGTGAGAACATGCGGTGTTTGGTTTTTTGTCCTTGCAATAGTTTGCTGAGAATGATGGTTTCCAGCTTCATCCATGTCCCTACAAAGGATATGAACTCATCATTTTTTATGGCTGCATAGTATTCCATGGTGTATATGTGCCACATTTCCTTAATCCAGTCTATCATTGTTGGACATTTGGGTTGGTTCCAAGTCTTTGCTATTGTGAATAGTGCCGCAATAAACATACGTGTGCATGTGTCTTTATAGCAGCATGATTTATAATCCTTTGGGTATATACCCAGTAATGAGATGGCTGGGTCAAATGGTATTTCTAGTTCTAGATCCCTGAGGAATCACCACACTGACTTCCACAATGGTTGAACTAGTTTACAGTCCCACCAACAGTGTAAAAGTGTTCCTATTTTTCCACATCCTCTCCAGCACCTATTGTTTCCTGACTTTTAATGATTGCCATTCTAACTGGTGTGACATGGTATCTCATTGTGGTTTTGATTTGCATTTCTCTGAGGGCCAGTGATGATGAGCATTTTTTTCATGTGTTTTTTGGCTGCATAAATGTCTTCTTTTGAGAAGTGTCTGTTCATATCCTTCACTCACTTTTTGATGGGGTTGTTTTTTTCTTGTAAATTTGTTTGAGTTCATTGTAGATTCTGGATATTAGCCCTTTGTCAGATGAGTAGATTGTAAAAATTTTCTCCCATTCTGTAGGTTGCCTATTCACTCTGATGGTAGTTTCTTTTGCTGTGCAGAAGCTCTTTAGTTTAATTAGATCCCATTTGTCAATTTTGGCTTTTGTTGCCATTGCTTTAGGTGTTTTAGACATGAAGTCCTTGCCCATGCCTGTGTCCTGAATGGTATTGCCTAGGTTTTCTTCTAGGGTTTTTATGGTTTTAGGTCTAATATTTAAGTCTTTAATCCATCTTGAATTAATTTTTGTATAATGTGTAAGGAAGGGATCCAGTTTCAGCTTTCTACATATGGCTAGCCAGTTTTCCCAGCACAATTTATTAAATAGGGAATCCTTTCCCCATTGCTTGTTTTTGTCAGGTTTGTCAAAGATCAGATAGTTGTAGATGTGTGGTATTATTTCTGAGGGCTCTGTTCTGTTCCATTGTTCTGTGTCTCTGTTTTGGTACCAGTACCATGCTGTTTTGGTTACTGTAGCCTTGTAGTATAGCTTGAAGTCAGGTAGCATGATGCCTCCAGCTTTGTTCTTTTGGCTTAGGATTGACTTGGCAATGTGGGCTCTTTTTTGGTTCCATATGAACTTTAAAGTAGTTTTTTTCAATTCTATGAAGAAAGTCTTTGGTAGATTGATGGGGATGGCATTGAATCTATAAATTACCTTGGGCAGTATGGCCATTTTCACAATATTGATTCTTCCTACCCATAAGCATGGAATGCTCTTCCATTTGTTTGTATCTTCTTTTATTTCATTGAGCAGTGGTTTGTAGTTCTCCTTGAAGACCCTCGTAAGTTGGATTCCTAGCTATTTTATTCTCTTTGAAGAATTGTGAATGGGAATTCATGCATGATTTGGCTGTTTGTCTATTATTGGTGTATAAGAATGCTTGTGATTTTTGCGCATTGATTTTGTATCCTGAGACTTTGCTGAAGTTGCTTATCAGCTTAAGGAGATTTTGGGCTGAGACGATGGGGTTTTCTAGATATACAATCATGTCATCTGCAAACAGGGACAATTTGACTTCCTCTTTTCCTAATTGAATACCCTGTATTTCTTTCTCCTGTCTGATTGCCCTGGCCAGAACTTCCAACACTATGTTGAATAGGAGTGGTGAGAGAGGGCATCCCTCTCTTGTGCCAGTTTTCAAAGGGAATGCTTCCAGTTTTCGCCCATTCAGTATGATATTGGCTGTGGGTCTGTCATAGATTGCTCTTCTTATTTTGAGATATGTCCCATCAATACCTAATTTATTGAGAGTTTTTAGCATGAAGCGTTGTTGAATTTTGTCAAAGGCCTTTTCTGCATCTATTGAGATAATCATGTGGTTTCTGTCGTTGGTTCTGTTTATATGCTAGATTACGTTTATTGATTTGCATATGTTGAGTCAGCCTTGCATCCCAGGGATGAAGCCCACTTGATCATGGTGAATAAGCTTTTTGATGTGCTGCTGGATTTGGTTTGCCAGTATTTTATTGAGGATTTTTGCATCAATGTTCATCAGGGATATTGGTCTAAAATTCTCTTTTTTTTGTTGTGTCTCTGCCCGGCTTTGGTATAAGGATGACGCTGGCCTCATAAAATGAGTTAGGGAGGATTCCTTCTTTTTTTATTGATTGGAACAGTTTCAGAAAGAATGGTACCAGCTCCTCCTTGTACCTCTGGTAGAATTCGGCTGTGAATCCGTCTGGTCCTGGACTTTTTTTGGTTGGTAAGCTATTAATTATTGCCTCAATTTCAGAGCCTGTTATTGGTCTATTCAGAGATTCAACTTCTTCCTGATTTAGTCTTGGGAGGGTGTATGTGTCGAGGAATTTATCCATTTCTTCTAGATTTTCTAGTTTATTTGCATAGAGGTGTTTATAGTATTCTCTGATGGTAGTTCATATTTCTGTGGGATCGGTGGTGATATCCCCTTTATCATTTTTTATTGCATCTATTTGATTCTTCTCTCTTTTCTTCTTTATTAGGCTTGCTAGCGGTCTATCAATTTTGTTGATCTTTTTCAAAAAACCAGGTCCTGGATTCATTGATTTTTTGAAGGGTTTTTTGTGTCTCTATCTCCTTCAGTTCTGCTCTGATCTTAGTTATTTCTTGCCTTCTGCTAGCTTTTGAATGTGTTTGCTCTTGCTTCTCTAGTTCTTTTAATTGTGATGTTAGCGTGTCAATTTTAGATCTTTCCTGCTTTCTCTTGTGGGCGTTTAGTGCTATAAATTTCCCCCTACACACTGCTTTAAATGTGTCCCAGAGATTCTGGTATGTTGTGTCTTTGTTCTCGTTGGTTTCAAAGAACATCGTTATTTCTGCCTTCATTTCATTATGTATCAAGTAGTCATTCAGGAGCAGGTTGTTCAGTTTCCATGTAGTTGAGCGGTTTTGAGTGAGTTTCTTAATTCTGAGTTCTAGTTTGATTGCACTGTGGTCTGAGAGACAGTTTGTTAAAATTTCTGTTCTTTTACATTTGCTGAGGAGTGCTTTACTTCCAACTATGTAGTCAATTTTGGAGTAAGTGTGGTGTGGTGCTGAGAAGAATGTATATTCTGTTGATTTGGGGTGGAGAGTTCTGTAGATGTCCATTAGGTCTGCTTGGTGCAGAGCTGAGTTCAATTCTTTCTGTTGTTGATTTCTAGTTTGACTCATTGTAGTCAGAGAGTGCACTCCATATGGTTTCAATTCTTTTAGATTTTAGGTTTATTTTACTGCCCAGGATGTGCTATGAGCATGTAAAAGTAATGCGTATTCTACTGTTGTTGGGTAAAGTGTCCTATAAATATTAATGAGATACTTTGTGGTGTTGTGGAGTTGTTCTATATGCTTTAGGATTTTCTACATAGTCAATGTATCGATTGCTGATAAAGGGATATTGAAGTATTTCACTATGACTATGAATTTGTCTATTTCTCCTTTTAGTTCTTTTTATTACTGCTTTGCTCCTTTTACAGCTCAGTTGTTTGCTGCATACATGTTTAGGATTGCTATATTGTCTTAGTATATTATATCATTATGAACTGTCCTCCTCTGTTTCTGGTAATTTTTGTTTATTTGGTATTAATATAGCCACTCCTGCTTTACTTTAATTAATTTTCACATGATATATCTTTTTACATTTTTTTCTATTTTACCTACCTATATTGTTATATTTGAAGTGAGCTTTTTGCAGACAGCATACAGCTGAGTCAGGTTTTAAATCCACTCTATCAAACTCAATGTAGAAATCTTTTAATTGGTCTATTTAGACCACATACATGTAATGTAATTGTTGACATACTAGAACTTGTCTGCCTTTTTACTTTTTGTTTCTTTTTTCCTGTCTTTTATTTCTGCATCATTCCTTGAGTTATTTGACCATTTAAAGAAAATTTCATTTTGGTTGGGCGCACTGGCTCACACCTATAATCCCAGCACTTTAGGAGGCCGAGGTGGGTGAATCACCTGAGGTCAGGAGTTCCAAACCAGCCTGGCCAACGTGGTGAAATCCTGTCTCTATTAAAAATACAAAAAAATTAGCTGGGCATGGTGGCGGGCGCCTGTAGTCCCAGCTACTTGGGAGGTTGAGGCAGGAGAATGGCATGAACCCGGGAGGCGGAGCTTGCAGTGAGCCGAGATTGTGCCCCTGTACTCTAGCCTGGGTGATAGAGCAAGACTCTATCTCAAAAAATATATATATATAAAAATTAGCTGGGTGTGGTGGCGGACACCTGTAATCCCAGCTACTTGGGAGGCTGCAGCAGGGGAATCGCTTGAAGCTAGGAGGTGGAGACTGCATTGAGCTGAGATTGCATCATTGCACTCCAGCCTGGGTGACAAGAGTGAAACTCCATCTCAAAATAATAATAATTTCATTTTGTTTTAGCTATAGTGTTTACAAATATCTTTGAGATATAATTCACATACCATAAAATTTATCATTTAAAAGTTTATAATTCAGTGGTTTTAGGTATGTTTACAAAGTTGTGCATTTAATTCTATTTAATTCTAGAATGTTTTAATCATGTTCAAAAGAAATTGCACACTCATTATCAGTCACTTCCATTTTTCCCTCCATCTAGCACCTGGTAACCTCTAATCTGTTCTCTCTGTATGGATTGGAGTATTTTGGATTTTTATGCAAATAAAATTATATAATATCTGCCCACCTGGCTATGAGTTATTTTATTTAATGTAATGTTTTCAAAGTTCATCTAAGTTGCAGTATGAATCAGCACTTCATTCTTTTTTTTGGGATGAATAACATTACATTATGTGGATATGCCACATTTTATTTATCACTTCATCAGTTGATACACATTTATGTTGTTCCCAGTTTGGGGCTATTATGAAGAATGCTGCTATGAACATTTGTGTACAAGTTTTCATGGGGACATGTGTAGTTAATTCTCTTGAATTTATACCTAGGAGTAGAATTGCTGGGTCATATGGCAATTCTATGTTTAAGTTTTTGGGGAACTCTCAAAAGGTTTTCCACAAAAGCTGCACAATTTTGTATCACCACTACCCAGTGGCAATGTGTGAGGGTCCAAATTTCTCTACATTCTCACCCACACTTGCCATTATCTGTTTTTTTATTTGAGTTATTGTAGTTTCCAATCTCAGAATTTCTATTTAGGTCATTTTTAATAATTTATATATCCTTATTGATATTTGTGATTTGTTGAGACATCATTCTCTTACTTCTTTCTACATAGGTTATAGTAGTTCATTGAACATATTTAAAATAGCTCATATAAAGTCTTTGGCTAGTAATTCCAATATCTGGTCTACCTCAGGGATAGGTCTATATTTTCTGAGTATGGGCCACACCTTGTTGCTACTTTGTGACATGTTAAATATTTTGCTGTTGTTGTTAAAAACCTGACGTTTTAAATAATATAATGTACCAGCTCTGGATATCAGATACTCCCGTTTTCCCAAGATTTGTTGTTATTGCTGTATGTTGGTGTTGCTGTTGGTTTTTGTTGTTTGTTTAGTGCTTTTTATGAACTAATTATATAAAATAGGTTCTTATGTCATACATGGCCACTGAAGGCTGTGCTCAGTTAGTGTGGTGGTCAGATAGTGATTGGAAAGAGATTTTCTTAAATATCTAGAACTGGTAAGTCTTCAAGTCTTCGCTAAGGGGCTTTGTCAATGTGTTGGTGCATAATTTCAAAACACAGGCAAGCAATTTACAACTCTACTTTAGCCTTCACTTCCTCCTGGCACAGAGCTTCAAGATTAAACAGAAGTGAGAGTTCAAGGCTTTCTTAGGCCTTTTGTAAGCAAATGCACAGGCCTGGGTATGTGAATATCTCTAGGTAAGTGTTGGCCATTTAGGTAGAAAAATATTGGCATGTAAATAATTTTTGTTGTTGTTATTCTTTGCACCAAGTTATTATACTTGTTATAATTAATGACCCTGGTGACATATCATTGTCACCCAAAGGCCATAGTTTACATTGGGGTTCACTCTTAGTTCTGTACCTTCTATGTATTTGGTAAGTATACAGTGACACATATCTACCATTCATTTTGTAAAATAGTTTTACTAGCTGAAAACTTTCTGTGTTTTGCCTTCTCATCCCACCCTCCCTCCCTCCAACCTCTGACAACCACTAAGCTTTTCACTATCACTATAGTTTTTTATTTTCCAGGATGTCCTAAAGTTAGAATCATTCAATATGTGGATTTCTCAGGTTGGTTATTTGATTTAGTAATGTGCATTATATTTCCTCCATGATTTTTCATGGCTTGATAGCTCATTTATTTTTAGCATTGAATAATATTTTATTGACTGGATGTACCATATTTCATTTTTCCATTCACCTACTGAAGACATCTTGGTTGCTTCCAAGTTTTGGCAATTATAAATAAATATACTATAAACATTGTGTACAAGTTTTTACATGAACATATTTTCAACTCCTTTGGGTAAATATTGAGAAGTGTGATTGCTGGATTGTATGGTAAGAACGTGTTTAGTTTTGTAAGAAATCTCCAAACCATTCTACCAAGTGGTTGAACAATTTTGCATTTCTACCAGCAATGAATGAGAGTTCTTGTTCAACAGTCTCACGAACATTTGGTGTTGTCAGTATTTTGGATGTGGGTTATTTTAATAGGTATATAGTGGAACCTTGTTTTGATTTGCAATTCACTAATGCTATATGATGTTAAACATCTTTTTAAATGTTTACTTGCCATCCGTATATCTTCTTTGAAAAGGTGTCTGTGCAGGTCATTCACCTAATTTTAATTTAGATTTTTTTTATTGTTGATTTCTTGGGAGTTCTTTGTGTATTTTAGTTAACAGTTCTTTATCAAATGTGACTTTTGCAAATATCTTTTTTTCGTTTGTGGTTTATCTTCTCATTTCCATGACATTGTCTTTTACAGAGTAGAAGTTTCTAATTTTAACAAAGTCTAGCTTATCAATTATTTCTTTAGTGGATCATACCTACGGTATCATATCTAAAATGATATTTTTATACTCAAGGTAAGTTATGCCAAACCATACCCATGGAGTTTATCATATGTTATCTTCTTAAAGTTTTGTAGTTATACATTTTACACTTAGATCTATGCTACATTTTGAGTTGATTTTTGTGAAAGTTGTGAGATGTGTGTCTAGATTCTTTTGCTGTTGTTGTGGTTGTTGCATATAGATGTCCAGTTTTTCTGACACCATTTGTTCAAAAGACCATCTTTGCTCCAGTATATTGCATTTGCACCTTTGTCAAAGCTCAGTTAACTATATTTATTTGGGTCTATTTCTGCGCCCTCTATTCTGTTTTGTTGATCTGTCTACACTTTGCCAATGATACATTGTCTTGATTACTATAGGCTTATAGTAAGTCTTAAGTCAGGTAGTGTCAGAACTTTATTCTTATATATTGTGTTGGCCATTCAGGGTCTTTTGTCTCTCCAGGTAAACTTTAGAATTAGTTATTAGTATCCACAAAATAACTTTTGATTGGAGTGGCAGTGAATGTATAGATAAAGTTGGAATTGGCATGTATTGGCTTGTATACATTAACCTTATATCCTGTAACCTTGCTATAAGTGTTTATTAGTTCCAGGAAGTTTTTGTTTATTGTTTTTATCCTTATTTTTATTTTCTTAGTTAGCTTGGCTAAAGACTTACTGATTTTACTGATCTTTTCAAAGAATCAGCTTTTGGTTTCATTGATTTTTTTGTTATTGATCTCCTGTTTTCAATTTTATTGATTTCTCCTCTAATTTTTATTATGTCTTTTCTTTTGCTCACTTTGGATTTAATTTGCTCTTTTTTTCCTAGTTTCCTAAGGTGGAAGATTAGATTATGCATCTTTCTTCTTTCCTAATATACACATTGAATGCTAACAATTTTTCTCTAAGCAATCCTTTCATTAAATCCCACATATTATGATCAGTTATAATATCATTTTCAAATTGAGTTTGAAATATTTTAAAATTTTTCTTGAGATCTCTTCTTTGACCCATATGTTATTTAAACATGTGTTGCTTAATCTCCAAGTATTTTGGGATTTTTCAGCTATATTTATGTTATTAATTTCTGGTTTAAGTCTATTGATGCCTGAGAGTACTTTTTGTATGATTTCTTTGTATGATTTATTTTCAGAGTTTTAAGTGTTTTATAATCCAGAATATTACCTACTTTGGCAAATGTTCCAGGTGAGCTTAAGAAGAAAGTGTACTCTGCTGTTGTTGGATAAAGTAGTCTATAGAAGTTGATTATATCTAGTTGATTGACAGTGTTGTTGAGTATTGTTCAACTATGTCTTTACTGATTTTCTGTCTGCTATATCTATCCATTTCTGATAGAGAGGTATTGAAATCTTCAACTATTTTTTTTTTTTTTTTTTTTTTTTTTTTGAGATGGAGTCTCGCTCTGTCACCCAGGCTGGAGTGCAGTGGTGTGATCTTGGCTCACTGAAAGCTAAGCTCTGCCTCACGGGTTCACGCCATTCTCCTGCCTCAGCCTCCTGAGTAGCTGAGTCTACAGGTGCCCGCCACCATGCCCAGCTAATTTTTTGTATTTTTAGTAGAGACGGGGTTTCACCGTGTTAGCCAGGCTGGTCTCGATCTCCTGACCTTGTGATCCACCTGCCTCGGCCTCCCAAAGTGCTGGGATTACAGGTGTGAGCCACAATGCCTGGCTGAAATCTTCAACTGTTAATGTAATAGTGGATCCCTCTATTTATCCTTATTCTATCAATTTTTTAAATTGACACATAATAACTGTACATATTTGTGGGGAATATAGTAATGTTGCCATACATATAATGTATAGTGATAAGATAAGGGTAATTAGCATATTCATCATCTCAAACATTTACCATTTCTTTGTGTTGGGGAGATTCAATATCCTCCATCTAACTATTTGAATCTATATAATGTTATTTTTAACTATAGTCATCCTACAATGCTATGGAACACTAGAACCTATTCCTCTTTTTTAGCTGTCCTTTAACAAATGTCTCCTATCCACCACTTCTCTAGTATCTACTAGAGCATCTAGTTGACTATCTACCCTGGTATCTTCTGTTCTACTTTTTATTTCTATGAGCTCAACTTTTCTTTAGCTTTCACATATAACTGAGAACATACAGTGTTAACTTTCTGATTTTGGCTTGTTTTACTTAGCATAATGCCATCCAGTTGCATTTATGTTGCTGTGAATGACAAAATCTTATTTTTCCTTATGGTTGAATAGTATTCCATTGTATATATATATATATATATATATATATATATATATCCCCTTTTTCAGCTTTTATTTCAGATTCAGGGAGTACATGTGTAGGTTTGTTGCATGTGTATATAGTGTTATGCTGAGGTTTGGGGTAGATTGATGCCATCACCCTAGTGAGTGAGCGTAGTATACAATAGTTTTTCAACCTTTGCCTGCCTCCCTCTCTCCTCCTGCAGGTTTTCTCCAGTATCTATTCTCATTTTTATGTCCATGTGTACCCAGTGTGTAGCTCTTACTTATAAGTGAGAACATGTATGCTCCTGTAACACATTTTATTAATTTGTCTGTTGTTGGACACTTAGGTTGATTCCATATCTTAGCTATTGTGAATAATGCTGCAATAAACATGGGGTGCAGATGTCTCTTGGATATACTCATTTTCTTTCCTTTGAATAAATACCCAGTAGTGGAATTGCTGGATCATCTCGTAGTTCTACTTCTAGTTTTTTGAGGAACCTTCATACTGTTCTTCATAGTGACTATACTAGTTTACATTCCCACCAACAGTGTATAAAATTCCTTTTTCTCTCCATCCTTGCCAGTATTTGCTATTTCTTGTCTTTTGATAATGGCCATCCTAACTGGGGTGAGATTATACCTCATTATGGTTTTTATTTGCATCTCCCTGATGATTAGTGATGTTGAGCATTTTTTTCATACATGTATTGGCCATTTGTATGTCTTCCTTTGAGAAATGTTTGTTCAGATCATTTGCCTGTTTTAAAATTGGATTGTTTGCTTTTTGCTGTTGAGATGTCTGAGATACTTGTATAGTCTGGATATTAATCCTCTGTCAGATGAGCAGTTTACAAATATTTTCTCCCATTCTGTGGGTTGTCTCCACTTTGTTGATTGTTTCCTTTGCTGTATAAAAGCTTTTCAGTTTGATATAATCCCATTTGTTTATTTTTGCTCTTATTATCTGTACTTTTGAGGTCTTATTCATAACATCTTTTCCCAGATCAATGTCTTGAAGCATTTTCCCTCTGTTTGCTTCTAGTAGTTTTATAGTTTTAGGTCTTACATTTAGGTCTTTGATTCATTTTGAGTAGATTTTTGTATAGAGAGAGGGGTGGGGGGGGTTTCATTCTTCAGCATATAGATATCCAGTTTTCCCAGTAGCATTTATTAAAGAGGTGTCCTTTCCCCAATCTACGTTCTTGGTGCCCTTGTCAAAAATCAGTTGGCTGTAGTTACATGGATTAATTTCTGGGTTCTCTATTCTGTTCCAGGAGTCTGTTTTTGTTTTTATGCCAGTACCATGCAGCTTTGGTTACCATAGCTTTGTAGTATATATTGAAGTCTGGTATTTTGATGATATTAGCTTTGTTCTTTTTGCTCAGCTTATTCAGTGTCTTTGGAGGTTCCATACAAATTTTAGGATTTTTTATTCTATTTCTGTGTGGATGTCATTGCTATTTTGATAAAGATTGCATTGAATCTGTAGATTGCTTTGGGTAGCAATCATTTTAACAATGCTAATTCTTCTGATCCATGAACATTGGATGTTTTTTCATTTGTTTGAATCCTCTTCAATTTCTTTTCTCAGTGCTTTATCATTTTCCTTATAGAGGTCTTCCACCTTCTCTGTTAAATTTGTTCCAAAGTGTTTTAATTTTTGTAGCTATTGTAAATGTGATTGCCTTCTTGAGTTATTTTTCAGCTAGTTCATTGTTTGTATAGAAATGCCAAGAATTTTGGATACTGGTTTTGTATTCTCCAACATTACTGAATTTGCTTATCAGTTCTAAGAATTTTTTGGTAGACTCTTTAGGTTTTTCTATATATAAGATGATATTGTCTGCAGACAGGCTTCCTCCTTTCCAATTTGGATGGTCTTTATTTCATTCTCTTGCCTAATTACTCCAGCTAAAACTTCCAGTACTGTGTTGAATAAGAGTGGTGAAAGTGGGCATCTTTATCTTGTTCCAGTTCTTACAGAAAAAGCTTTCAGTTTTTCTGCATTCAGTATGATGTTAGCTGTGGTATGTTGAGTATTTTGTCAGCATACCTAATTTACTGAGAGTTTTTACCATTAAGTGTTGTTGAATTTTATCAAATGCTTTTTCTGCATCTATTCAGATGATCATATGGTTTTTGTCCTTCATACTATTGATGTGATGTATTACATTTATTGATTTGCATATATTAAACTATCTTTGCATTCCTGGGATAAATCCTACTTGATCCTGGTGTATTATCTTTTTCAATGTGTTCCTTCACATATTTTGATGCTCTACTGTTAGATGTTTACATGTTAATAATTACTATGACTTCTTAAAGAATTGAAGAATTGTTTTCAGTTTGTAATGCCCCTCTTTAGCCCTGATAACTTTCCTCACTCTAAAGTCATCTCTGTCTGAATTTAATATAACTATTCCTACTTTCTTTTTGTAAGTGTAGCATGGTATGTATTTCTGCATTCATTTATTTGTATATATGTGTCTTTGTATTTAAAGAAGATTTGTTATAGACAACATATAAATGAGTCTCGTCTTTTGATCCACTGTAATAATATATGTTTTTTAATTTGTGCACTTAGACCATTGGGGCTCAAAGTGATTACTAATATAGCTGAATTAATATCTGTTGCCCTTATTCTTTATTCCTCTTTATCTGTTTTTTTGTGGTTTTGATTGGACATTTTATATAATTCCATTTCTTCTTTTAAAGCATGTCAGTTTACTTTTATTTTTATTATTTTAGTGGTTGCGCTAGAGTATGCAGTATACGTTTACAACTAAGCTAAGACCACTTTCAAATAAAACTGTACCACTTCACTGGTAGTGTGAGTACTTCATAATAATATTTTTTAAAAATCTGTATTCTTCCCTCCCATTCCTTGTATCATTTCATGTCATTCATTTTACTTATAGGTAATTATACACACACACACACACACACACGCACACAAACATATATACCTCAACATATATAATTAAATACATTGTTGCTATTATTATTTTGAACATACTGATATCTTATGTCTGTTAGATCAATTAAGAATAAAAATATAAAAGTTTATTTAACCCTCACTAATTCCTTTTTTAATGCTTTTCCTTTATGTAGATCCCAGTTTCTGATATTCCTTTTATTATTATTATTATTGTTTTTGAGATGGAGTCTTGCTCTGTTGCCTAGGCTGGAGTGCAGTGGTGTGATCTTGGCTCACTGCAACCTCTGCCTCCCAGGTTCAAGCAATTCTCTTGACTCAGCCTCCAGAGTAGCTGGGATTACAGGCACACACCACCATGCCTGGCTAATTTTTTTGTGTTTTTAGAAGAGACAGGGTTTCACCATGTTGGCTAGGCTGGTCTCGAACCCCTGATTTCAGGTGATCCACCTGCCTTGGCCTCCCAAAGTGCTGAGATTACAAGCGTGAGCCATCGCGCCTGGCCTCTGATCTTTATTTTTTTCCTTCTCTCTGAAAAACTTCTTGAACGTTTTTTTTTGCCAGGCAGGTCTAGTGGCAAAAAATTCTCTCAATTTTTGTTTTTTAAAGGCAATTTCACAGGGTGCAGAATTCTAGGTTGGTGTTTTGGTTGTTTGTTTGTTTGTTTTTCTTTCAACAGTTTAAATGCTTCACTGTGCTCACTTCTTGCTTGCATGGTTTCTAAAAAGTCAGATGTGTTTATTATCTTTGTTCCTCTATAGGTAAGGTACTTTTTTCCCCTCTGGACTCTTTAAGGAATCTTTTTCATCTTTGATTTTCTACAGTTTGAATATGATATGCCAAGATATAGTTTGATTTTTTGGTTGGTTACAGTATTTATCCAACTTGGTATTCTTTGAGTGTCCTAGATTTGTGGTTTGGTGTCTGACACTAATTTGGGGGCAGTTCTCAGTCATTATATTTTTAAATACTGTTTCGGTTTTCTTAATCTCTTTCTTCTCCTCTGGTAGTCCCATTAAGCATGTGTTACACCTTTTTTAGTTTCCCCACAGTTCCTTGATATTTTGTCCTTTTTTAGTCTTATGTCTGTTTGTTTTTAGTTTTATAAGTTTCCATTGTCTTATCCTGAAGCTCAGAGATTCTTTCCTCAGCTGTGTTCAGTCTACTCATGAGCCCATTGAAGGCATTCTTCATTTCTGTTAAAGTGGTTTTGATTTCTAGCATTTCTTTTTTATTTTTTCCTAGAATTTTTCTGTTTTTGCTTCCATTATCCATCTGTTCTTGCTTGTTGTCTATTTTTTCCACTAAAGACCATAGCACATTAATCACAGTCTGTTAAAATGTTTTTGGTATAGTATTTCTAATATTCCTGCCATATCTAAATCTCATTTTGATGCTTGTTCACTGTGTTTCTTTGTTTTGTTTTTATTTTTTGCCTTTTAGTATGCCTTGTAATTTTTTGTTGTAAGGCAAACATGGCATACTGGGTAAAAGGAATGGTAATACATAGGCCATTAGTGTGTGAGGGAAAGGAGGATATTTTTTATTTCTATACATATTAGGTCTCTCCTATCAGATCTCAGTCTTTTGTTTGGTCTGTGCCCCTGAACTGTGTACTGTACCAGTGTTTCTCAGTCATTCCCCACATCCCACCTAGGTGGGACAGGATAGCTGGAGTGGACTGGAGTTATGTAATTTTCTTTCTTCATGTGGAAGTCTAGAGAAAGCTAGAATTGGGTATTTCCTTTACCTCAGGTATATTAAGCTCTGGTAAAATAGATTCTGCTGACAGTAGGCCTTGTTAAGAATAGAATTTTCTTACATATTTCCAAATTATTTTTAGAAAATTTTTTTCTCCATCCCTTGACAGAAACGTGAATGGGTTGCTTTTCTGATATTTATTATTAGGACCTGGTAGATCTCCTAGAGGTAAAACGCCCAAAAGCGTGGGTTCCCTCTTATGACTGAGTCCTTTGGAGTTTTTATCTCTTGGACTTGTCCACACTGAGCCTCCAGCAATTCTTCAATTATAGTTTAGGTTTTCTTACCCTGGCACTTGTTCCCGTAGAAGTTTCTGCTTGTGGGTTTCTGCTCTAGTCAATTGTGATTTTTCAGTATCTGCCTTTCTTCAATTTTGGGAGTAGCATTTTGCCCGCTGACCTCATTTCTCTGATTAATTTTAAAGAGTTGCTGATTTTTCTGTTTGTTCATCATTGTATTTGTTTTGTAGAACTAAATGACAACTTCCCAGCTTCCTACATGCCAGACCAGAAAGTCTCTGTTGAAGTTTTTCAAGTTCAAGTTTTTCAAAGTTCCCTATGAACATCTCATTCTCCAGAATTTATTTTAAGTTTTTGTTTATAATGTTGTTTTCCCCAACTCCTATCCACACTTTAGGCATATGCAGTGTTTCAGAATTGCCAAACATTCCTAGAGAAAAGCCTCTGTACACTAGGAAAGCTTTGAACTTGGTCAAATAAAGATATCTCTGTAAGTGACGTCTTCCAGGGAACTGTCAGACATGTCAAGAAATTACAATTCCCTAGATATGGTGTTTTGAAGAAGCCCAACACCTCTCTTCCCTGACCAGTGTCTGTCAGGGTGCTCATTTTTACTGTAGTTGTAGATATTTGTTTTCAAAGACACAGCAGAGACAAGCATGGAAATAGGACTATGTAAAATGCCACAAAAGTCCCTGTTCTAACTGAGATTACATCTCTTTTCTTGATGAAGCTCACTGTTCTTACTGAGAATCAATCCTTTTTGTTTGGGCAAATGCTCCCTGGATTGCTGCAAATCATTAGTTGATTTTCGGCATTCCAAAAAAGTTGATTCTGACAATTTTGCTAGTGTTCTTATTGCCTTTATGGGGTGGATGACCTTTGAATGTCCTTACTCTACCACTGCAGTGGAGTTGCCTATGGTGTTTTTGAGTGTATCTTTGCATAGCCTTTTTAGTGATTGTTCTGTGCATTTTATTACATATATATGGTTTATTACAGTCCATTAGTATCGTTACCAGTTTGAGAGAAGTATAGAAACCCTACCTATTTTTATATTTCTTTATCTTCCCTTGCTTATAACGCAACTGTCTTAAATATCTTCTATATATACATTTAGAATCACATCAAATTGTTTTATGTTTTGCTTCATCCATCAAACATAACTTTTGACAACTCAAGAGGAGAATTTACATTATTTCTTCATGATGTTCCCTCTTTTATCTTTTTTTTTTTTTTCTGTTTACAGAATTTTCTTTAGTTGCTGTCTTAGGGTTGGTCTGTAGGTGACAAATTCTCTTCTCAATTTCATGTGAGAATGTCTTAATTTTCCCTCTATTCCTGAAGGTTATTTCTACTGACTATAGGTTTCTGGATTGACTTTTCAGGGTTTGTTTGTTTGTTTTCTTTTTCCAGCATCTGAAAAATATTGGGACATTTACTATTAGCCTCCATGATTTCTGGTGAGAAATCTACTGTCATTCAAGTTGCTTTCCCCATATAAGTAAAATGCTGTTTTTCTGGCTGCTTTCAAGATATTTTATCTACCTTTAGTTTTTAAAAGTTTCATTTGCTATGTTTTGGCATGGATTTATTTAGATTTATCCTGTTTTGGATTCATTCAGATTTATTGATTTGTAGATTTATGTCTCCTTCCAAAGTTAGAAGGTTTTCTTGTACTTTTTCATTGAATACTTTTCCTGTCACACCCTTTTTCTCCTCTCTTTCAGGGGCTCTCTGACGGGAATATTAGATCTTTTGTTAGCATCCCACGTGCCTTTAGGTCTCTGATTTTTTTCCAGTTTACATGGATCATTTGTATAGTTTCGTCTTTAAATTCACTTATTCTTCACACTTTCCCCTTTATTTTGTTGTTGGGCTCATCTAAGTTTTTTATTTTGTTTATTGTTTCAGTTCTAAATCTTCTACTAGGTTCATCTTTATAGCTTCTATTTCTTTTCTTTTCTTTTTTTTTTTTTTTTTTTGAGATGGAATCTTGCTCTGTTACCCAGGCTGGAGTGCAGTGGCATGATCTTGGCTCACTGTGTGCTCTGCCTCCCGGATACCAGCAATTCTCCTGCCTCAGCCTCCCAAGTAGCTGGGACTACAGGCACCTGCCACCACGCCCGGCTAATTTTTTGTATTTTTAGTAGAGATGGGGTTTCCCCATGTTAGCCAGCATGGTCTTGATCTCCTGACCTCGTGATCCGCCCATCTCAGCCTCCCAAAGTGCTGGCTTCTATTTCTTTATTGATGGTTTCTAATTTTTTAATGGGGTTTTCTTTTTCCTTTTTTTTTTTTTTTTTTTTTTTTTTACCTAATATGAGTGTTTGTAATTACTCATTAAAGCATTCTTTTGATGACTGCTTTTAAATCTTTGCTAGATAATTTCAACATCCCTGTCACCTTGGTATTGTAAGCTGTTGTTTGTGTCTTTTCATTTTGTTTGAGATATTTTTGGTTCTGGTATAAAAAATCATTTTTATTAGTCAGGAAACAACAGATACTGGAGAGAATGTGTAGAAATAGAAACACTTTTACACTGTTGGTGGGAGTGTAAATTAGTTCAACCATTGTGGAAGACAGTGTGGCGATTCCTCAAGGATCTAGAAGTAGAAATACCATTTAACCCAGCAATCCCATTACTGGGTATATATCCAAAGGATTATAAATCATTCTACTATGAAGATACATGCACACATATGTTTATTGCAGCACTGTTCAGAATAGCAAAGACTTGGAACCAACCCAAATGCCCATCAATGATAGACTGGATAAAGAAAATGTGGCACATATGCCCCATAGAATACTATGCAGCTATGAAAAAGAATGAGTTCATGTCCTTTGTAGGGACATTGATGAAGCTGGAAACCGTCATTCTTAGCAAACTAACACAGGAACAGAAAACCAAATACTGCATGTTCTCACTCATAAGTGGAAGCTGAACAATGAGAACATATGGGCACAGGGAGGGGAACATCACACACTGGGGCCTGTCAGATGATGGGGGCAAGAGAAGGGATAGCATTAGGAGAAGCACCTAATGTAGATGACGGGTTGATGGGTGCAGCAAACCACCATGCCACATGTATATCTATGTAACAAACCTGCACATTCTGCACATGTATCCCAGAACATAATAAAAAAATCATTTTTATTGAAACCTAGAGTTTTTGTGCTATTACTCTAGATTTTACTTATACCTGCTGTTTTAGCTCTATTTCTCTGACAACACTCCAGCAGTAGAAAGGTGGGTCCTTCATGATTACTGTCAGGTGGTTGTCAGTAAGGACCGAGGTTCCTTAGTTTTTGTTGACAACTGAATAGTCTTTTTACTACCACTGAGTAGGGGTAGGAATTCTAACATTTCATGTGGTTCTACTGACAATGCAGTGGAGGTAACCTTATTACCATTGGCTAATTAATTATAAAAGTCTTGTTGCTTCACTAGGCCTTTTGACTCCACCTGAGTGGGGGAGGGGTATCTCATTATTGCCAACTGGGGATGGAAATATAGGTTTCCTTCTTGATCTCTGCTGTGGGTCAATAGCAGTGATTGTTGAGTTTGAATTCCAAAAATATTTACTACAATAAAACTGACTTTAAATAAAAAACAGTTGAATTATCTATATGAGAGGAGACATCTGAACTCAGGAATAAAATCTAGTAGAAAATAAAAGAAAAATATACCTTATGATTTTGCTCTTTGCATTTTCTATGAATCCTTACTTAACATGCTTATTTTGGATTCCTCTGTTTTCTCCATCATTTTTTTTTTTCTTGGTGGTTCTACATTTAAGACAAAGCAATATATTCTGAGAGGGGAAGCTGTAGCAGCTTCACAGAAACATTTTGATCCCACTGAGATAAAATTATTTTGCAGTGTTGTGTCTGCATGTTGTTCTCTCTCTGCATTCCTATTCTTGAAGATATGGATATATCTCTGTAAAAAATTCTCTTGTACCAATTTCCTCAGGCCAGAAATCCCTGTTCCATAAATCTCATGGTATATTGTTTGTAAAGAAAAAAATCATTTTTATGAGGAAGTTCAGATCTTGACCACATATTGCCAATATGGCCAACTTTTCTTTTAAAGTTATCAGCTTACTTTATTTCTCTTCTGATTAATGTCAATTAAGTACATAAATTAATACTGTTTATAAAAGTTACTTGTTTGGACCATGAGTGGAGAAAGTTTCTCACCGAATTTTCCTCTTATCTCATGTACAGTTCTCACAGTGTGCAGAATCCAATTCAGGAGGAAGCAAAAAAGATTAGACTTTAAGATGCTTCAGTGTTTTAAAGAAAATGTCAGAAACTATTGATGTTCAGATTCTACGACAAGCATATATCAATCTAGAAAATAGACCCAAGCATGAAGGATTTTTCAAGGCTACAAAAGCACACGCTCATATGTAGTTATTTTCTGCACAACATAAAGCAAGCAGTAATTCTTATTTCTTCAAAGAAAGTGTATGAAAAGCTATAAGCCCCAAACTACTCTGTTCTCACCTCTTTTCCTATTTCTTTAGCTCCCTGTGCTACACTGACACTCAAGGATTTAAGGACTCAAGAGACCACTTTCATTTTGGGATGTGCAGTGGAACTCATGGGGGAAAGAGGGTGGAGTCAGACCCCGGCTCTTTCAAAGCACAAGCATCTCTATCTTGCTTTATATCTGGGTGAGAATCATATTTTTAAGGAAGGCTTAATCAGTGATGATGAATTGAAAATCATTCTTTTTCTTGTGTGTGACTCAGCTGTTGTTTCAGAAGTCAAATCTTGGGTCAGAGATCAAAACCAGTATTTTCTAATATGACTCTCTCGTAATACAGTTAATAGAAATACCAGAATCTCTTTATTGTTTTCTTTTTAATATTTAATTCACCCGTTATATTGTGTGATCATTTGCTTACCTGCCAATTGCCTGTCTCTCTACCCTCCTTGTGAGCGTGGAATTTGATTGCTTTGTTGACTGCTGGCTTGTTAGTGCCTGACACATTGTAGGTACTAAGGATTTTTTTTTTTAAAGGAAGGAAAGGCACAGTGAGTTGGAGAAGACTAGTGTGATTATTGGGCTCTTTATGTTCTTGACTCTAGGGTCCTAATACATAAGTATCTAAAAATAGGGATGAATGGTTTAGGAAGAGAAGGTGAGTGGTTTATTTTTTAACACGCTGGGTTTTAGATGCCCCAAAGACATTGTCATGCAGATGCCACCTGGAAAGTTACATTGGAAATCTGAAGCTAAAGGAATAGTTTGTGCTAAAAGAGAGACCGAGGATTCAATAGCATATATAAGATGTAGTATTTGGTGCATGAAAAGCGCTTGGCAGCTTTTGTTACATGAGATGAGATGACCAGTGAGCTGAAGGCTTAACCACTGAGCACACTAATGTGGAACTAGAGAAAATATTTTTACAGTTTTACAGAATTATAACCCCAGCAAAAAAAACTAAGTAAAACAACAAATACTGGCAATTAAAGGGTGACTGCATGGAGACTTCCAGAAATATTAAAAGCTTTCTCTCTAGTAGCTATGTCTCCATTTCAGGGGGAGATAAAATCTCTGGGGCCATTTGTTTATAACTTAAAAGATTGTAAAATACTAGAGAGCAAAGGTTTATCTATCTATCTCTTTCCAGGGAAGAATAGCAGTTATATAGCAGTTCCTATATAGCAGTTCCTATATAAGTTCATAGATTCATATCTTCAAGGTTCCTCTCTCGTAGTGCCAAAGAACAAAAATCATTTGCACATGCAGGGTAATATCTGGGTCTCATCTCATCACTCTGAAGGAAGAGAATGGGGTATAGGAAATCAACACAGTTGTTGCTGTCAAGTAATTATATGACTCCAATCCCAAAATCTCATGTTTGATTAATCAAAATAATATAGATGTTAAAAACATGTTGACCAATACACATAGGCCAAGGACAGAAAAAGAATTCATAAAGATAATTGAGAAATGGAAGACAGTGGTATCTTAGAACACAACTGAGTTTTCAAACACTTGAAGAGCTCCGCAGTATAAGATAGATTTGACTTACTCTAGATTGTAGAGGGCTGCATAAGGCTCAATTGTTGCCCATTATTGGCAGGCAAGTTTGGGTACAAAAAGTCAAAGCAATTTTATCAAAGTTTTCAGTAATAGACTATGGTTGCATAGAATCAAAGAAGTGATAGGGTATTATAATGAAAAGAATACTGGACCAAGAATAGAACAATTTGGGGGGCTTTTTCTATTATGCGTAGCCATGCTGTTTTAGGTAACTATTAGCATATTTGAATCTGTTTTTTCATTCTTGATCTATTTATTAAACAGGACTATCCTGATGATCAAAAGATATAAAAAATTGATATACATCAATTTGTAAATTTTTAAGTGCCAAAGGCATCAAAGATAAACTCTCCTGAACTAAAGTATTAACACAGAGACGAAGTGGCCGGCTCTCAAGCCATCTTGTATATCTGACATTCTGATTATGACGATCCCAACTATCTGAGAGTAGCCTCATAAAGAAACTTAGGTTGGAATCCATGAACAACTGAGACTAGTCAATCCACAGAACCATGAGGGATAATCGTATCTAGTTTTAAATTGGTGGTGGTGCTATACAGATAGATAGATAGTGTACCTCAATGTATTTCCTATGTGAAATGAGACTACTCAAGAAACTGAACTACCTGGGATTTCTAAGCTTAATCATACTGATACATTTTGGTAAAAGTGTATTCTTTGTGTTTATCACACAGTTAATTGTACCTTTTGAAATTTTCTGTGCTACAGTGCTCATTTTCTCCAAGCCTTCAACTCAGTTCTCTGTGTGACAATTATTTCACTGTGATTCCAGTTACCCCAGAGGATATAACTCAGTGTTCCTTTCCAGAGCCAGGTATGTCACCAGGGAAGTGCTGCAAATATATTGCTTAGGGATAACACACGGATTCTCCTTACAGTGTTTTCTTTGTTTAAGAAAGTAGAATTACATAGAGAAAAATACGTGTATCTTCCCATCCTTTGATACGTCCCATAAGCACCTGAGAATTATATGAGAACATGGTCTTGTTTTTTGAGAAAATGGTCTATTTTGGGCATACTTTTCCTTAAGATTGAATGATGATGTTATTTCACCATAGGACTCAGCCATTTCTCAGCAAGGAGGCAGTAGGTGATAATGACGGCTTATATTTTAAAACTACCTTTAACTTGTCAAAATGCTTTCATATATGCTTATAAAATTACAGAGTATTAAAGTCAGGAAGGATGTCAGGCAATGACAAATCTAATCCTTTCATTTTCCAAATAAGGATAATGGAGGCTAGCAAGTAAAGTCATTTGCTCGTGAACATTTTGCTAGTTGGTGGCAGAACCCAGATTCTTTAGTCTCTATCTATGATTATGATACAATTTCTGCCTTAAAAGACCCCTCTGTGGTAAATGTGCAGGACTTGTTTGGCTAGTTTTATAATGAATGGGTGAAGGCATAATATCATTTCTTTGAGTCATTAAATTGAGGTCAAAAAGGCAATTTAAAACAGAACCCCAAACACTGTTAAAGCTCTTCATCATACCAGCAATTCCACTCCTAGGCATAGACTCAAAAGATATGAAAACACACATACACACAAACGTTTTTACAGGAATGTTTACAGCGGCATTATTCGTGATAGCCAAAGAGTGGAAACAACTCAAATGCCCACAAACTGATGAGTAGATAAACAAAATGTACAATTTCCATACAGCAAAATATTATTCAGCAATAAAAAGGAATGAAGTACTGATACATTCTACAACATGGATGATCCTTAAACATGTTAAGTATAAGAAACCAGACACAAAAGGTCACAGATAGTATGATTCAACTTATATTAAATATCTAGAATAGGCTAATCTGTAGAGTCAGAAAGTAGAGTAGCAGTTGCCTAGGGCTGCAAGAGATGGGAGAATAAGGGTGACTATGAAAGGGTACAGGGTTTTGCTTTTGTTTTTTTTTTTGAACAATGAAGATGAGGACATTCTAAAATTGATTGTGGGGATAATTGCACAACTGTGTGAATTATACATGTTGAATAAGTCAATATTTAAGCATTTGAATTTCATCTTAATAAAGCTGTTACCAAAAGAAAAAAAAGAAAAAGGAAAAGAAGACTATACTTCATCATGATCTCAGAGGCTAAGATGTGATTTAAAAGTGGCACATTGTATAGTGATTTGATCATTACATGCATCAAAACATCACCCTGTACCCCATAAATATGTACACTTATTATGTGTTAATTAAAAACAAAATAAGACAAAAAAGGGAAGAGGTCCCAAATAGGATTACATTCCGGAACACTGAATTATACCAGCTGAGCAGATCTATTAATAACAGATTCAAATAAGTTAATAGTTGTGATGTATTGGTAATATGGGTTGGCTTTGCCTAGAGCAGTATTTTCTACTTATTCAACATTTTCCTGAAGATACAGATGGTAATTTAAGGGGTAACTCAGATTTTCGTTAACATAAAATTAATTAATTGATGCTGATTCTATTTGTGCTGGTGATATAAAGTGTGCTCTTAAAATAATTTGAGTTAAAAAAAAGAAATGATATACAAATAATGGTGTAGTTGGTATGAGTAGATGTTAAAAAAAATGAAGAAGGTTTATAGACAATTGACTTCTGAGAAACTCTGGTCCAAAGAAAACTTCTTCTCCCAGGGCTCAGATTATTCCCCAAGCTTCTCCAATGATAGTGAGTTCTTGGTTACCAAAGGGGGGAATTATGTGTGTATAGATAGATGGCTCAAAAGCACTTGGTCTCAAATTTGGTGGCACACGGCTTCAGATGCAAATCAAAGGTTTCTTACTCTTATGTGAAAGACCACAACTAGCATTTGATGAAATGATGTAGTGAAAATAATAAAGGCTCTTGAGCTCAAGAAATTTGGATTTAAATATTGGCCTGTGACTTGTAAAACTTTGGGCACATCACAGTATCTCTGAGATTGTGTCTTTTTTTGTAAAACAGAAATAGCAGGACTTATTTTAATAACGGAACTGTGAGGATTAATTAAAACAATGTAAGTAGCATAGTGTATATTACTTGACATAGAGAAGATGATTAAAGGCTGGCTTCTTTTCTTCTATTAGAGGTTGTACAATCACATCTCATGGAGCAGAGGAGAAAGTTAATTGGCTGTGCCAGTCTATCAAGAAGATGAATGTTAAAGCTCTTGCGGGATTGAAGGGTGAGGCCCTCAGGTCTTTCCAAGTCAATTGCTGCTATTGGTCAGTCACACTCCAGGGCCAATTAGCACATTCCTTGTACAAAATTCACTTCTTTTTAAAAGGCTTCCCTGTCTCACTCTGCCATTCTGATTACTATTCTGGACCCCTTGGTCCTTATGCAGAATTGTTGGGTTTCGTTGTGTTTAGTGACAACATCTTCTTTCCATAAAAATGGAAAGATCATTACAGAAGTTCCTTTGTGGTCCCAGATGCCTCCTACTAGAGGGAGCCGATCCTCAGGAGCTTGGCAGTTAAGTACATGGCAGTTAAGATGGAGCAGAAATGACTTCCCTTGGAGTCCCATTGGCCCATTCACATGAAATACAGGAATGTGTCTTTACTCAGTATGCAATGTGAGCTGGTAAACAGAGCATGGGCTCTGAATTTTCTACACACTTGCATGTACCTTCTGACACCAAGTTTTATTGGCTTTAGGACCTCTATAGTTATCTATCTCACTTGGTCTGAGAATTCTCTGATGAAAAAAAATGATGAGAAAAGAAGATAAAGAAATAAATGGAGAGTGGTCTGAGAATTCTCTGATGAAAAAAGAAGAAAATAAATGGAGAGAAGAAGAAAGGGAAGAAGGGGGAAGAAAGAAAAAAAGGATGTAAGGAAAGGAGGAAGAAAGGATATTAATGCTGTTTTAATCAAAATGTTGTGAGAATAAATAAAAATGAGGTTATATGAGAGATAATTAGATTAGGCACCTAGTAAACATATTCCTCTCTCTTCTTTCCTTTTTTTTTTTTTTTTTTTGAGACAGAGTCTTGCTCTGTTGCCCAGGCTGGAGTGCAGTGGCGCGATCTCGGCTCACTGCAAGCTCCGCCTCCCGGGTTCACGCCATTCTCCTGCCTCAGCCTCTCCAGGTAGCTGGGACTACAGGCGCCAGCCACCACCTCCGGCTAATTTTTTGTTTTTAGTAAAGACGGGGTTTCACCGTGGTCTCGATCTCCTGACCTCGTGATCCGCCTGCCTCGGCCTCCCAAAGTGCTGGGATTACAAGCGTGAGCCACCGTGCCCGGATTCCTTCTTTTTTTTGACTAGATTTTGAGTTTGAAAGCATTTGTTAAATAAAGTCTCTATAGATGTAGTGAGTGGAGAGTATAAAGCCATCGGGGAATAGATATCCTTAAGGATATCTACAACTCAGATAAGACAAAAACATATTTAACATAAATTGGATTGTGGAGCAATAGTCAGGAACTGCACATAAAAGCTAATAAAAATCCTTATAAATATCACTAGGAAGCCTCCACTGAGAGAGTCTCCTTTCTCCTATATCATCTCATTACAGTGACATTTCAGTCAATACATTTTTGACTTGATAAATGACTCCTTTTGTCCTCAGGCAGTGAATACTGTTTCACTAGCAAACTTGTCATAGTTGGAGAAACACCAAGATGGGGGCTATATTATTATTGTCATTTTATAGATGAGAGAATTCAGGCTTATTGCGGTGAAGTAACGTGTCCAAAGTCATATAACTAGGGAGGGGTCACTGGGACTCTGTTCTGTCCAACCCTAGAGACTTTACTCCTTGTCACCTTGTGTTACAGCCTCACCAGGTCTTGGAAAATATGAGGGGAGGAGGTTGTTTGGCAGGGAGCATGTGTGAAGGGTATTCTTCTAGCTTCAAGAAATTACAAGGAAAATACCTTAACATGTTCTGAAGAAACAGACATTAGACTAATTGATATATTTGGATCAGAGAAATTAGTTTACCACTGGTAGCTACCAGAGCACTGCAGGAATGTCACTGACTTCAGATTTAAAATAGAAAAAAGCAATGCACAAAGCCTGGATGTTTAATTCTGAAATGAAATTTTTTTTTTTTTTTGCTTTGCAAGTTAGCAGAAAAAAAAATAACGGTGCCGTCAGGTTTTTTACATTTTTTTTTCTATTATTAAAATCACTACAATCACCGCACTTTGGGTTGGTGTTTATGCACATGTGCACATGATGACCATTGCTTTCCATTTGCAGGTGGGAAAGGCCATCATGATGCAAGGTAAGAAAAATGCTAATAGACTTCATCTTCTGAACATTGAAGGGGATGATCTCAGTTTCTGGGGAGTCATACATTATTAGTGTGATTTTTAGGGTAATGCAGAAAATGCATAATATCTACTGCTTTTTAAGTGATTGTGAGATAGATGGACACTTTAAAAACTGTTGTGATGAAACTGCTTATAGGGAAGGGTGGTGTGTGAGGACTGTGTGGTGGGTGTTGGAAAGCATATGGGTTTTCTTTCTTAAAATGAAGGCTGAACATTCAGGGAAATATGATACACTGGTTACAGGCTATCTATCTCTGGGCGCCTCTTTAGTCTCCCTTTTGTGACCTTCTTGTACTTCCCCAAATCTTATAACATTATGCAGCTGCTCAGAGTGACTTATTCCTTTGACTTTAATCCACATATCAAACCCTACCGTCCAACTCTAATTCCCAGAGCCAGAGGTTCAATTTTGTAGGAGCAATGGCTGTAAAAACAAAACAAAAACAAAAACAAAACCCATCTATTTGTCTAATATCAAGTGGATCAAGCCTATTTCATGCCTAGTAAATTAAAGCAGGAACCAGGAAATAATAACCAGCTGCAGCAGCATCAGCACTCTCTAGGAATTTGTTAAAAATGCAGAACTTTGGGCTCTATCTCTGACTGGTTAAGTCAGAATGTGCATTTGAACAAAATTCCCATGTGACTGAGGTTGAAGAAACTCTTTCTTTTGAGACCCATTGCCTTCTATGGGAGAGAAAAGTCAGGTCAGACTTTCCCAATTATGATGTCTCAACACAGTATACCATTTCCATGTGATCTTAACAAGTGCTATAGTCAGAGGGTGATTTGCTCAAGTTGGTCTGGAAAACTGAGTTATATGATGCTAAATTAAGTGAGCAATGATAATGAAGACAATACTGATAACATACTAACATTACTATTACTACTACTACTGGCTGCTATGTTTGAATACTTGTATCAATGCCCACCTGAAAATTTTTCTCAATTATTTCTTTACCATAATTCAATGAAGAAAATAAAATAAGTGTCCTCATTTCATGTGTGGAGAAAGGAAGCTCCAAGAAATTAAATACATGGCTAAAAGCCACACAGCCAGTCAAGTAGAGCTTAGTCTGAAACCCAGGTGGGTATCCCTTCAGAAACTAAAACAGTCTTCTGGTCCCCCCAAAGTTTCTAAGAGCTTTTAGAATTCTGACCACTTTATAAATCTTCAAACTAGAGATGCAATAGCTAAGGTTTCCCAAATGAATCTGACATAGATCCCATTTTGAAGGGATAGAATAGCTATCTAGAATAGATTCCACAAAACATCTGGGAGCCATTTCCTTTTGTCACAGCCTCATAGATGGTGCTGGGCATAGGTAATGTGGTGAAACAGGGGCACTTTATGTGTAACTTTGGGGCACCAAAAGGCCTGCAATTCCTTGATAGACTGTGAAAAGTATGGCTCTCGCTATTTAAAATAATTTATGGCCAGGTGCAGTGGCTCATGCCTGTCACTCGAGCACTTTGGAAGGCCAAGGCAGGCAAATTGCTTGAGACCAGGAATTCGAGACCAGCCTGAACAACATGGCAAAAACCCATCTCTGTTAAATATACCAAAATTAACTGGGTGTGGTGGCACATGCCTGTAGATCCAGCTACTCAGGAGGCTGAGGCAAGAGAATCACTTAAGCCTGGGAGATGGAAGTTGCAGTGAACCATGATCACACCACTGCATTCTAGCCTGGGCAATAGAGCAAGACCCTGTCTCAAAAATAAATAAAATAAAATAATTCATTTTTTAAGCACCTAAAAATATTTTATTTTGCTCAAGCCTTGCTTTTCAACTCTGTTAGGTGTCTTATAAGCAGAGTACTCTCAATTCTCTTTCAGAACATAAAGATGAGCCAAAATAAGTGTTTCTCAAGCTCAGTTTTGCTTCAGCTTAAAAACTGGTATGAGTTTCCTTCCTGCCCTGGGCTGGATATTCTTTGTTTGCTCTTCCTTGATTTCCTCCTCCTTTCTGGTCCAGGGCCCATCATCGGCCTCTATCAATCAATTGCATTAATAGGCCTCTCTTGCCCTCTGGCTTATGGTTAGATTTGACCAACAGGCAATGGGAGATCAGAGTGGAGATGGATAGAGAGGTCAGGTTACTTACTCACTTTGCTCCCTCTTTGATGGGCTACAGATTCAACAGACCCTCTGCCAAGTGTCATAGCTACAGATAGACGGCTGGTTGTTACAGCTGCAGCAGATCATCCTAGACTCCTTCAAGTCCGGAGGAGGCAATGGACCCCTGCACTCAGGGTGATTCACTGTCTCTTGTTGGTTTCCCTTAGTTCTGCTCACTCCTCTATGAGTAGTTTTTTATTAAACTCTCCTCAGCTTCACCATTTGATTATACCATTTGTGTTCTGCCTGGATCTAAACCAAAATATAATCAAGTATACCTAAATTAAATGTTATTTAAATCATTTACTCATGGCATTGCTTACCTTGTTTCTCATACTTTCCCCTATTTCCTAATCTTCAAATAAAATCAGTGTACCAGAAAAAGTGCCATATTTCTTCATTGCCTTCTTTCAGATATTTCAAAGAGCATTATGAGCACTTCAGATGGAAAAAGATTCTGTGGAAGTAGTATGAACATTCACACTGGAGAGACATGAATACAGAAGAAAGCAAAGCCCTGAGGCCGTAATTTCTTCTCATCAGAGAAACATGATGTGAGTCACTGTCTCAGAAGTAAACCCTTGTGAACCAGAGCAATAGAGTGTCCTGTGGGAGAAGAGTGGAGACAGTGGGTCCTGGGAGAAGAGGGATTTTGTCAGGAAAAGTGCTATGGAGAAGAAACAAATTAAAAGAAAGCAAAACTCCTTCACTGGAAAGGGCCATGGGCTTAAGCAAGAGTACGAATGTGGGAATGTAATTTCAAGATGTATTTGTGTTTATGACAGATGTCAGCGTTAGAGCATCTCTGAATCCAGATGGTGACTGTCAGAACACAGAAGCCTCTCTGGAGAGAAGAGACACCTGGACCAGGCCAGACCTGTGGGTGGTGTTAGGGTTTGAAAAGAGTAAGGGGAACTGACAATGGTGAGAAGCACTTTGAAGAAGGGAGGGTGAGCTAATAGGAGAAGAAGGGCTGTGAGAATAGCCTTCTCCCAAATGCCGTAAGCATAAAGAGAGGGGAACTGAGGACATGCTGATGAAATGGCTGCCTGAAATGTGTCCCCTGAGAAATAACGAGTGAACTCTGCCTTGTCAATAGGATTGCTGTCAGAATAGTAGTTTTCATCTGGATTCCAAGAAAATTAGAAAAATGTGAATTAGAATTTTAAAAATAAATACTATATTAGGCACTTCATCATAGTAGTCTCATTTAAATTTTTTTTAAATTATTTTTTCTCCTCCATTCCATACATGAGAAAATTGAGGTTCAAAATCTGCTAGCTTAGGGTCATAAAGCTAATGAGTATCAGAGCATCAGTCAAACTCACTATGCTCTGAATCTGGAGTCAGTCACCCCATGAATCCTGCTCCCAAAGCCCACGAGGGTAATTTTCCAACCTCGTCATGGATGAGGGAGTCAGCTGAAGGCAGTCAGTAGTATAGGTGTGGGATTATTCAGATAATTCAGAAACACAAGAAATTGTGCACCTGAGGTGTGAAGAAAGAGGTCTATGAACTGGAAAGAGAATAAAATGGAGGAACTTCCTGAAACAGACAAGTTTAAATCTACAGTCTGTGGCCAATGAAGTTAATAAGGTGAAACCCCATATTTTAAACTTACATTAACCATATGTATTGTGCAGTTATGCCGTTATACCCCACAGCTCCTTCTCACTCTGGCAAATCTCATTTGGGCATCACATATATTTAAAATACCAGACCACACAATGACTAAATTGGGTAAGCTGATCTCAAATTTGCTGTGCATGAAAATTTCCCAGGAGTGGCAGTTAAAACGCAGATCCCTAAAGCCCATCTCTAGAGATTCTGATTCAATAGGTTTAAAGTAGAACCCAGAAATTTGCATTATAATCACCCCATGTGACTGGTGGAAGTTCATCTGCTTGATGCATTGGCTTTGAAGCAGCTGTAATCTGAAATCTGACCTAGGAAAAGTAATCTCAGTAGGAAAATAAGACTATATGGAATATTTGTAGATAAAGCTATTTATTAAGCATTGATTATTATATCTCTTTTTTTAAAACTATTTTTCTCTCTTTCTGTTTAGTCTCCATATCATTGTTCACTCCTTTTTCTATTCACTGTCATACTGTCTCTTGTGAGGAGTGCAAGGTCAGAGATAACCAGGCCCACAAATGTTTGTGTCTTTCCACAATGTCAGACTTTTTACTGATGCTATTTCAGTCACAAAAGCCACAAGCTACATGGAGTTCCCAACGACGCAATTCCCCTTAGTACTTCCCATTCACTCAGTAGTCAAAGCTGCAGGTACCCAGACTGAAGCCACGCCACAAGTCAGTCACTATTGTAAGCCATACATAACAGTATACTTAACCAATATATAAATGTTTAGATTAAACATCCCACAACAAGCAAAATAACATTTAACATCAAGAGAAAAGGTTAACAGACCAGTCCAGGGAGAACAATGAAGACAAAAAGAATCTGCTGGTCCAGGCCAAGTGGTTTGTTGGTCTTGTGAGGAAGAATCTTTGATGTGGGCACTGTAAGCCTTCAGTGACAGATGCCATGTTCTTATGAGTTACAGCAAGATGATGGTGTCAGTTAAGATAGCTGTTTGAAGCTACTGAAGTCCAGCTTTTTTTATGGCCACAGAGTCCTTTAGTAAAGACTGACAGTGGAAGAGTGTGCTTATGTCCTTATCTAGTCAGATGCAGTATTTATTTATTTATTATTTATTTATTTATTTATTTATTTATACATTAAGCAAAATGTCTTGTCACTGTTGGCAATGTGCCCTATGAAATGTAAGATAGAGTCTTTTTCTAAGATGGAGTTATTTATGTCAAGGGTGCACTATATACTATCTAACAGAATCTATGATTGTGGTTTCTAAAGATATTACTTTCTATACATGACTTCATCCAAATTGATTATCTGAAAGGGGTAAGCTTCTCATAATGCCATTCTTCTCCACAAAATCTTTTTTTTTTTTTTTGAGACAGAGTCTCACTCTGTTGCTAGGCTGGAGTGTAGTGGAACAATCTTGGCTCACTGCAACCTCTGCCTCCTGAGTTCAAGCAATTCTCCTGCCTCAGCTTCCTGAGTAGCTGGGACTACAGGTGCACGCCACCATGCCCAGCTAATTTTTGGCATTTTTAGTAGAGACGGGGTTTCACCATGTTGGCCAGGATGGTCTTGATCTCTTGACCTTGTGATCTTCCTGCCTTGCTTCCCAAAGTGTTGGGATTACAGGCATGAGCCACCATGCCTAGCCCCCACAAAATCTTTGAAGTTTTCTTAAGATAAAGAGGTAAAGGCCAGTCTCTTTGACTTGGCATTGGAAGTTTTCTGAAATCTAATACTTTCTACCCTTTCGTATCTTTTAGGATTATTATCTTATATCCTAGTTAGAATAAGCTGTCTCCTTTTCTTTTTCAAGTGTTGACGAAAAAATCCAAACCCTGTGAAATATTTAAAGAGGTTTATATTGAGCCAATATGAGTAACCATGGCCCAAAAATCAGTCTCAAGAGGTCTTGAGAAAGTGTGCTGAAGGCAAGGTGGTCAGGTTACAGGTTGATTTTACACATGCTAGGGAGACAGCTATTGTAGGTAAAAATCATAAATCAATCCATGGTGTATATTGGTTCAGCCTAAAGTGGCAGAATATCTGGAAGAGAGGTGGGTTACAGGTCATAGGTGGATTCAAAGATTTTGATTGACAGTTGCTTGAAAGAGTTAAGTTTTGTCTAAAGACGTGAAGTCAGTAGAAAGAAATGCTTGAGCTAAGTAAGATAAAGAGGGTTGCCAAAGCCAAGGTTCTTGTTACGTAGATGAACCCTCATAGGTACCAGCCCTCAGAGAGAATAAGATGGTAAGTGTCCCTTTTTAGGCCTAGAAAGTGTCAGGCTCTTAGTTAATCTTTCGTAAATCTAGGAAATACCCAGCTACATTTATGGAGACTCTACAGATGTCAAGTTTCCCCACAAAAGAAGGCATTGCAGAGCCATTTCAAAATGCGTCAAATAAATATATTTTGGTATAAAATATTTTGATTTTCTTCAGGATCAGCTATCTGTCATGTGATGCTATGACACAGTCAAATTGGAGCGGGGTATCTTACTGCCACAGAGAATTTGTTTTGTATCTTATGATCTCTATTTTAATGGTAGTGCAGGTCAATTGTGACTAATGTTCTAAAGGGAGGGAGTATAATAAGGCCTGTCTGATGACTGAACTCCCTTCCTTTCATAGAAAAAACCTGTTCTTCAGGTTTCTCTGAGGTCCCCTTGGCCCAGAGGGAGTCTGTTCAGTCCACAGGAGTTGGGGTTGGAATTGTGGGGGGGCCTTGAGATTTTATTTTTGGTTGAACAGGTATACTCCCAGCAATTATTTCTCTATGTAATTGCAGATGCAACAGTTATGAGGAACTCTTTTCCTCTTCTCATATTTCTGCCTTAAGTATGAGGACTAGGCAGTGGTATGCTGGTAAAAGTTTAAAAATCAGCTCACTTCTGGGAAAAAAATCCTGATTTTCAGCATTTGCTATTTTCCCTGGTGTAAATAATCCCATTATGACTGATTTCAAGCTACCAACATGATGGCACTGAAAGTAGAGTTTAGAAGTATGTGCCAGTTGGCTCTCATGAGCCTGTACAGGCCAACTCAAGTGTCCCACTGAAACTGGGGATTACTCTTTTCTCTTCTCTCATACCACAGTGGTGACTGGCTGCTGGGGAAACTCTACATGTCTATTTTTAATAAAAAGTCGAAGATTAATTAGTTGACATGCAAAATTTGTTCTGCCACAGGGTCTGGCTGGTTTCTGGCCAGACGGCCTTTGTCCTGTGTAATACTCAGTGTTTTGCTAGCAGATGTAGAAATTTAACTGGTGAACTTTGCAGTCTGTGCTCTTGGGACTTTCAAGGCCCTGTGCTTCTTCCCCATGTCAGCTCTTGCAGGTGCTATGATCTGCATGTCTTAGCCACATGGTCCACTCTGCTTTTGGACTGTGCAGAGCCTCCACAGTAGCTGCCCACAGCAGGCCCACAGCTCTCAACTCAGCAAGCTTACAAGTACTGACTGGATGCAAGCAGGAATTTCCTGATCCCTAATCCAGGGAGCTGAGGGAGACCCTCTCGAGGCAATGCATATGACCTTCTTTCTGCCTAGTCTCTTCCCTTATTCATTTCTTTTCCACCATTTACATAGACTTAGGTTAGTCATGGAGATTGTCCAAAAGAACTAGAAAGCTCCACAGTCTTCCCCTGACAAAGAGAAGCATGAGTGACTGTACTCTCATGTGCCCTAACCTATGTACTTGTTTCTAATATCACCATTGGCATTCCAGTTTCTGGTGTTTCAGCTTGAAGGGGTTAGCAGGATACAATTATTCCTTTCTCTGTTCTTCTCTTTTCTGTTTCCCATGGCATTTATTTTCCTTGTCCAAGACCTTCTGTTTTTCTTTTTTTGGGGGGAAGCTCACTTTTCTTATACTCTAAGTTCTCCCAACAAATAACTATAGAGAGAAAGTATGAACAGATAAATACATTATTTATTCTCTCTACAGGTACAATCAAAGGGATATGAGCAGCAAATAAAACTTATCATGACATTAAGCTTTGGCTCCAGAACTTACTAGAAAAATCATGGAGCCTTCAGTCCCTCACAGTTTCTTCCATTAGGGTTCTCAGGTTGGCATGTGCTTTCATCTCAGGAGGACCCTGATGCCATGTTTCAGGCGCACCTTTCTCACTCTGTAGTGCTTCTTTCTACTGTACTGATCCTACTCTTTTCTGTTTCATGAAGTTGAGATACCAGATTTTTAAATGATTAAGATGTTGATTTTTAAGTTTTCAGGCTTTTTAAGATGTTAGTTGCAAAGATGTCAGCTTTGAGATTCCTATGTGTACGCTGAGCTCTTGTAAATACTTTCTCCTGTGACACAAGGAGCTTCATGTTTTAAACCTTAATGGTGGGGAAAGTGGACAGGAAAACAGGGGAAACTGACAATCTCCATCACTTTAATAATTTTGAATACTCTACCTGTTTACAGTGTTTATTGAATTCGGACTCCAAAACACCCTTGCTGTCCTCTCTCCTTGGGAAAAAAAACTGGTATCTTATTAGTAGGTATACCTATTCTGCCTACAGCCAGCAACCTGGCTTTGTGCTTCTTATTTTATGTCTTATATCCAAGGGTGGTGTGTGTTCTTGCAGGAAAACACCCTTCATGGTGGCTGCCGGAAGAATCCCTTACTCTCCATTCTCACTGATGAGGAAGTGAGGCCAGGTCTGCATGGAACACAGGTTGTCTCTAATTTGAGGGGTAGGAAGCCAGCTTTAGCATCAGTATTAAGCAAATTTAATCAACTATATTTGGAGGAACACAGTACTTGCTTAAATATATTAACCTTCGCTTATTAGATTGTTGCTCTATGGGCTTCCTCTATGTGTCAGGACTCTGGAGAGAAGGAAGGGTACCTGACAATTCTTAGTCCTAATATGTCCCCCCATGGAAAATTTTCTCTCTTATTTAGTCCAACTCTTACCCACACTCAAGCCTCAGCTTAATCCTGATTCATTTATCTTACCTACTCATAATGTTTTTAGCTTATATTTCAAATTATTTATCAGTCAGATTCACTGATTTGAGAGCATGCTTTTGAAATAGTGACAGTTTCTTGTATTTTTTTGTATCTTACTACACTTGGCATAACATAGCCTTCCTTAAATGTATTTTCATTAATTAATTGCATATGATAATTTTCAGGCTCTCACTCAGAGAGTATGCTAGATACCGGCACACATCACATACTAGAATATTATATCTCACAGGATACACAGTTATCTGTAGACAAGAGATCCATTTCTGCGGAGACATTAGACAAGAAGAATCTTGGCCATCTTGATTTCCAATCCTGTGATTGTGCCCATAGTCTAAGTTCTGAGACTCAAGGCCTTAAGTAGAGTCACTGATGAGTCAGCATTTGCCCTCAAGGCAGTTCTCCCAGAAAGAAAACATTGAACAACTAGAAATGACTTGTTCCTTCAAGGTCTTAAATATTTAGGAGGTAATCTTCTCACTGGGTAACTCTAAATTATTTAAACTAAATTGGCTTGCTCTGTAGTCTGTTCTCTCCACAGGAATTGAAAGCCTGACTATTTCCTCCTCACAAGAGGGTAGGTTTATAGCTTAATCAAAATGACTGTTACCCAAGGCATATGCCTATAGTAAACCACATCCATTACAGGGTCATCAAGGCAAGGAAGGGGGAGGGCCTGAGGAAGAAGTTCAGTCTGCTGGCATCACCGGAAAGCAGGTTCTCTACTCTTCCCCTCAAAAGTTAGGGGTGAGCATGTGTTTGGGACAATTCACCCTTTCCAGCAGCACACTCAGAAGCCCATTTTGCTATAGGGTCGCTCTATAAGCATGCTAGTGCTTCACGTCTATGTATTTGAGGTACCTGATAGCCAGGAATTGAGATTGCTTTTTCCCTCCATACCTACAGATCACTTATCTCACAACACACAAGACTTCTTTTATTTTGAAGAAAGAGAAAAAAGAGGGGGCTGGGACATGCCTGCTGACTTCAAACATTTTAGGGCTGAGGTTTATCTACAGATAACATTTTTCTAGGTGGAAGCTTCAAATGTAGAATTGAAACCAATAGATGGGAAGTTGTAATAAGACTGCTCTCACTTTCGTCTAACCTTTCCACTAGGTCACACCTGCATGGAAAGGTACAAAGAAATATAAGCAGCAAGTACAACTTTAATGACATTAAGCTTTAACTCTAGAACTCACTACAAACATGGAACCTCCAGGCCCTCAAAATTTATTCTGTTAGGGCTCTTAGGCTTGCATTTATCCTCATGTTAGGTGGATAGGCCAAATTACCTCTGTTTAAAGTATATCTCTCCTACTCTGTGGTATTTGTTTTCACTGTACTAATGCAGCAGAAATAAATTGATGCTGCTTTTTTCTCTTTTATGAGCTTGAATTATCATTTGATCTCTAGTCACAGTAGTTACTGAAACTAATTCTCTCACCTTAGGTGGTTATGGCCATTTTAATACTTCAACAATTAGATTAATTCTCTATTATTTCCAGACTGTGTACTGCCCCTCCCCCAGGGTGATTTGGACACAATATTTGCACATAAACTTTTGCTGAACAAATTAGGTGAAGCGAACTGAGGAGAAAACTGGCAGAAGGGACGTTTTCTTGAGTCCTTAAAGCAGGAAGCAATTAATGCCCTAAATGAGATCTTCATTTTCTAGGAGGTCCCCATGGCTAAGCTCATTAAAAATTAAAACTATAAACACATTATAAACCAGGTAAGATGTCTCGGTGTGATCCTTGGAAAGATGCCAAAGTAGGGAATCACAAAAGGAGCCTGGGAACCAGCATGACAAGTCTAGATCCACCTCATTCTGTAGAAATTTTTCTACCAAATTACAGTTTTAAAAGAATGCTTACAGGAAGAGCTGCACAGATAAAACTTTCTTTTAAGAGACATTTCTGCTCACAAATTTTGAAAATAAGATTCACCCTCTCTGTAAAGACCTGTAGAAATAAGACGGGTGATTGAATAAAAATAAAGTGATGATTATGTTTTCTTATTCTTGTGTAGTGAGGATAGGAACAAGAACATAAGTGCAGAAAGAGTGCAGTTACAGTATATAGGTAACATCATTGAGGACATATATAGACACATGACGTTAAGTGGGCATTTTAAATATAAAACATTAAAGCCAAATAAAGTCAGATTTTAGCTGTGTGATAAATGGTTTCAGCTATCATATCAGGAGAGAGGTCTCAGGTATTGGTATCGACTGTCGGATATTCTTGAATAAGACATTTCTATGGCTTCTTTAACTTAGAAGGGAGTGATGTAAATGATTGCATTTATTTGTTCTAAACTGTGGACTGCCTGAAGGATTGACACAAAGGATTGTTTTGTTTTGCTTAACTTGGAACTTACTTAATGGCAGAAAAGCCAAGTTCACTGCACAAAAAGCATTATATGGCAAATGAAAAACCTGCCACAACCTGGGACAATACATTATTGTTGAGATATAAAATCTATAGCCTGAAGTCTGGGAGTAAAATCTGAGAAGAGAGTTTCTTTGGAAAATTAGGGCATTTAAATGTATCCATGTGTATTGGAGAATGTACAAAGCCACATACCTGTCTAGGATTGGATGCTTGGTCAGAAATGACCTGAGAAAACCCTCAGCTTTCATCTTTGGTTGGTCTCTAGGCTCAATACAAGCAGAAAGCTATGGCTAAAGCAGAGTTGTAAATGGACTAAGTACTGGTGTTCAAGGGAATCTCTGCCAAAACATTTCCTGAATACAAGCTAAAGAAAAAGGCCTTTTACTGATGACACATGAGAAGGAATGGAGCCTTTGCAAAAAATGGATCTAAAACACTGCTAATCCAACGGACAACTGGGCATTTGTGAAAAATCCATAGCTAACATCAATGTTAAAAAAAAAAAACTGAATTTTTCCACCTCAGATTAGTAGATGCCCATGTTAGCTGCTGGTATTCAACATTGTACTAGAAATTCTAGCCAGAGTAGTTAGGCAGGAAAAAGAAATTAAAGGTGTCCAACTTGCAAAGGATGTAAAACTATCTCTATTCAAATGACATAATCCTATATATAAAAAAAATTTCAAACAACATACAAGACAAGCTACCAGATCTAATTAATGAATTTAACAAAATTGCAGGGTACAAGTTAAACATGCAAAAGTAAGTTATTTATATATACCAACAATGAGAAATCTGATAATCAAATTAAGAAAACAAATCAATTTATAATAATAGTCAAAAATTAAATTCTAGGAATAAATTTAAGCAATGAGGAGAAAGATTTATGCAATGAAAAGTATAAGACATTGCTGAAAGAAATTAAAACCTAATAAATTGGGAAGACATCCTGTGTTATGAATTGGAAGACAATTTTCTTAAAATGTCAACTTTTTTTTCTTTTTTCTTTGTATTTATTTCTTTTGAGACAGAGTCTCGCTCTGTCACCCAGGCTGGAGTGCAGTGGTGCCATCTCAGCTCGCTGTAACTTCTGCCTCCCGGGTTCAAGAGATTCTCATGTCTCAGCCTCCCGAGGAGCTAGGATTACAGGCATACACCACCACACCCATACCCACACCCAGCTAATTTTTGTATTTTTAATAGAGACAGGATTTTGCCATGTTGGCCAGGCTGGTCTTGAACTCCTGACCTCAAGTGATCCACCCATTTTGGGCTCTCAAAGTGCTGGGACTATAGGCATGAGCAACCAGGCCTGGTCTTTTTTTTTTTCTTAAGATGTTAGTTTGGGCAGTCCAAAGTGATCTTCAGAGTCAATCTAATCCCTATACAAATTCTAGCAGCCTTCTTTGCAGAAACGGAAATGCTGATTCTCAAATAGTGGTGGAATTGCCAGGGGTACTGAAATCAAATTGAAAAATAACAAATTTGGAGGACTTTTATTTCCTACTATAACTTACTATAAACCAATATTAATCAAAACAATATGGTACTGGCATAAGGACAGACATGTAAACTAGTGGAATACAACTGAGAGTATAGAAATAAATCCTTAAGCTTATGGCCAATTGATTTCAACAAGGATGCCAAACCATTCAAAAGATAAGGAATACTCTTAGCAAAAAATTGTGTTGGGACATTTGGACATCCATATGGAAAAAAAATTAAATTGAAACCCTACCTCACACCATATTAAAGATATTAACTCAAAATTGATCAATGACCGAAAAATAAAAGCAAAAACCATGAAGGAAAAATTTTATGGTCTAGTATTTGGCAGTGGTTTCTTAGATATGATGTCAAAAACATGGGCAACAGAGAAAAATTAGGTAAATTGGACTTAACCAAAATTTTAAACTTCTGTATATCAAAAAACCTTATTGACAGAGAAAAATTCCTACAAAATGGGAAAAATATCTGCAAATTATATACTTGGTAGGGTTCTATTATCCAGAACATATAAAGAACACTCACAACTCAACAACAATATGGCAAACAATTCTATTTAAAAATGGGCAGAAAACTTGAGTAGACATTTCTGCAAAGAAGATAAATAGCCAACAAGCCCCTTGAAAAGATGCTCAACATCATTAATCATTATTCAAATATAAATCAAAACCACAATGAGGTACCACTTTCTTCCCACTAGTATGACTAAATTTTTTTTTAAGTAAAATACCAAATGTTAGCAAGGCTATAAAGAATTTGGAATCCTCATATATTGCTGTGAGAACGTAAAATTTTCAGCCACTGTGGAAAACAGTTTGGAAGTTCCTCAATAAGTTAAACATAAAATTACCACCTAATCCCACAATTCTACCCATAGGAATATATCCAAAAGAATTGAAAACAGGCTTTCAAACAAGTATTTGTACATACATATTAATAGCAGCATTATTCACAACTGGAAAGGTGAAAGTAATCTAAATGTCCATTAACAGATGAATGGATAAACACATTGTTCATTCATTCATTATGGTTGAAATATTATTCAACCATAAATTTAATGAAGTACTGATACATTTCACAATGTGATGTTATCTTCAAACATTATACTAAGTGAAAATAAGCCAGACAGAATAGATCACATATATATGATGCCATTTACATGAAATATCCAGAAGAGATAAATCTTTAGAGACAGAACACAGTTTTGTGTTTTCTGGGGGATATAGAAGGAATAGGGAGAATCTGTTTAATGGGTAAAGAGTTTTACTTTGGAGTAATAAAAATATATTGGAATTACACAGAGGTGGTAGTTGTATACCATTTTGATTGTATTCAATGCCATTGAGTTGCCATTAAAATAGTTAATTTCATGGTATGTGAATTTCACCTTCATACAGTTTTTAAAAGAATTAGATGTTTGATAAAAGGAGCCCATGACATGAATATCATGCTGAGCAGCTGGCCATATGGAGGTTAAAAAGTTTATCATCGAGGTCCCTGAGTTCTTTAAGTATCCACAGGACCTCAAAGACTCTGTTTTAGCATTTAAAGTGAAAGACATAATAACTAAAGAGATGAGGGAATCTCAGCAGAGAAATATTAACTATAAAATACTACTAACTGGAAATTCTGAACTGGAAAGGACAATATATGAAATAAAAAATTGACTTGATGGTCAACACTACAATGGAGACTTCAGACAAAATAGTCAAAGACAGGGCAATAGAAGCTATCCAGACTGAAGCACAGAGAGAAAACAGACTAAAATAAATGAAAAACCTATTTGTTGTTTGAAGAATAATATAAGACCATTATAACATATGTGTAATTGGAGTCTCGAAGAAAAGAGAGATGTTGGAACAGAAAAGTATTTTCAGAAACACAGCCAACTTAGTTTCCAAAAATTCAATGATAAACATCTATGTGGAGATCAAAGGTACTCATAACCCAAGCAGGATAAACACAAAGAAAACCACATCTAGCATATCATCTTCAAATGGCTGAAAGGCAAAGGAGAAATCTGAAAAGCAGTCAGTGAAAAAAAGACACATTATATACAGGGTCACAAGGGTAAGAATAGAAACTAACTTCTCATTAGAAAAAATGCAAGCCAGAAGACAACAGAAAGACATCTTTAAAGTGCGCTGAAAGAAGAACAAAACTGTCAAACTAGAATTTTATATCTATCAAAAATTCCTTTAAAAATGGAGGCAAAATGAAAACATTTTCAGACAAACAAAATCTGAGAGAATTCGTTAGTAGTAAACCTATGCTCTAAGAAATGGTAGAGGGATTTTGTTTGTAAGGAAAATGCCAAATGAGATATAACATATGTACAAGTTAAATATGCAACAACAATAGCACAAAGGGTGGAGTGGCTAAATGGAAACATATTGTCGCAAGTTTCTTATACATGAAGTGAATTACTGTTATAATGGTAATTCAGGGCTGAATGTCAGAAATGAAGGATGCATATTATAATCCTTAGAGCAACCACTTAAAAAAATTAGAGTAATAACCAAAAACCAATAGAAAAGATAGAATGAAAACCTAAAAGAAATTCAATTATTCTCCAAAAAGGCTAGAAAAAATTTAAAAAGGAACAAATTACAAAAATGACAAAAAATTGTATAATTGTACACTTCAACTCAGTAGTTACAACAATTAATTTTTTAAATAACTAGAGTTGCATAAATGACTAAACACTTTAGTTAAAATGGAGAAATTATCAGGTTAGATAAAAAGCAAGAGTTAACCTTATACTATACGTAAGAAATGTCATTTAGATATAAAGATAGAGATAGGTTAAAAAGAAGAAAAAGACATACACTACAAAAAATTAGGGGTGACTATTTGATAGTGTAGACTTCAAGACAATGAGTATTAACAGAGACAAAAAGGGAGATTTCATAATTAGAAAATGTTAATTCCTCAAAGACATAAAAATATGAAAAGTATAGGTAAAAAATAGAGCTTCAAAATAGATAAAGCAAAAACTGTTAGAGGTAAAGTGACAAACAAATCAATTATTCTAGTTGGAGATTCCAGCATTCATCTCTCAATACAGAATAGAAGTTGGTATGGATATAGAAGAACTAAACTGTACCATCAACCAACTTGATCTAATTGACATCTGTAAAACACTCCACCTAAGAATAGCAGAACCCTTTGCAAATTCACAAAACATATTCACCAAGATTCGCTATATAATGGCTCATAAAACATATCTCAATAAATTGCAAATGATACAAACCATACAAAATATTTTCTCTAACTACTAAGAAATTAAATTGGAAACTGATAATAAAAACATAACTAGAGAAAACCAATTATCTGGAAATTAAGCAACATACATTTAAATATCTCATGAGACAAAAAAGAAGTTACAAGAGAAATTGGAAAGTATTTTGTATTGGATGTCAAAAGCATATTATTTCAAATCTTTGGGGTACAGCTAGAGCATTTAACTATATAGCTTTAAATGTTGACATTACAAAAAAAGAAATATTTTAAAATAAATCTTCTAAATTTTATATCTTGAGCTAAGAAACAGAGAAAAGAACATAGAAGAAAGAAAATGACAAGAATAGACACCAAAGAAATAGAAAATAGACGAGAAAATAAATACAACTAAAATTTTGTTTTCTGAAAACAACTAGATTGATTAAGTAAACAAGAGATAAAACCCAAAATACCAATATTAAGGGTGGAAAAAAAGTAAACCACTATAGAAACTATGAATTTTTTTTAAAAAAAGGGGATATTATGAACAACTTTATGCCAGTAAATTCAAGCATTTAGATGAAAGAATTTCTTAAAAGATATAAATTACCAATGTGAAAACAAGAAGGCATAAAAACTCTCAGTAGTCCTATTAATAAAATTGAACTTGTAGTTAGAATCTACAAGGAAAATTCCAGGCCTAGCAAACTTCATTAGTGCATTTTAACAATTATTCAAACAAAAACCAATATCAATGTTAAACAGACACGGAATCTTAAATCAGAAACAGGAAGAGAGCCCACTATCCAACTCATTGTGTAAGGCGAGAATAGTTCTGAAACCAAAACCAGATAAATATAAGAAAATAATATTACTAACCAAAATCCCTCATTTATATAGATGCAAAAATCTTTAACCAAATATTAGCTTACTGAATCTAGAAATATATAAAAACAGCAATATATTTTGGCCGAGTGGGGTTTATCCCAGGAATACAAAGGCAGATGTTGGTATGAACAACTGGAAATCCCATGCATTGCTGGTGAGAATATATATTTTAACCACTTTGTCAAACTGTTTGCTGTTAACTACTAAATGAATAGATTTATAACCTATGTCCCAACAGTTTCATTCCTAAGTATATGTCCAATAGAAATGTATGCACGTTTGTGCTATCTAATAAGTAGATGTGCAACATTGATAATAACAGCAACAAAATGATAAAACTTAAGACCAACTGAAGAATACTTTTTATATATTTATACAATGAAATATTATATAATAATGAAAATGAACAGTTTTATGTAACAGTATAAATGAATCTCACAGTGTTGACTGAAAGATGACAGATACACAAGATTAAGTATTTTATAATTCCCTTTATGTAAGCTTCAAAACCGCATTAGAAATCAGCATAGAAAATTATTTTTGAGGTGTAGAGAAGCTTAGATGTTGAGAGGGACTTCTTGGGTGCTGTATATATTACATTTCTTGACCTGAGTGGTGATTACACAGGTATGTTTACTGTGAATAATTCATCAATCTGTGTCCTTTGATTTGTGCATTTTTACATCTGTATTATATTTTAATTAAAAAGAAAATACATACCATGGAATCAAAAATTAAAATGGTTATTTTTAGTGATTACACTTTGGTTCTGATACACAACCTTAGGAAGCAATTGCCTCCCTACTTTTTAATTAAAGTAATAAATGTATTTTTAATGAAAAACAATAAAAATTACATAAAAGCATTAATCTTCAAGTAAATGAACAGTAAATGTTTTCTTTTTTATAGCAACTACTTTCCAAAGAAGAATACTATGATAAGGCATTTCTGACTTTAACAATGAAATCTTCTCTGGAGGTGCTGATATAAACTGGAGCAAAACTTTGATCTGCTGATTTTCATTATTAGCCTCATTGGTTTTTCATTGTTTCATCCTTCTATAGCTTTGTGAACATTATAGTGGGGAAATGCCTATTTCCCATGAGATTGGCTTATAAATCATTGTCCATTCATTCGTGCTGATTTTCCTATTAATGTCTGAGAATCTGAATGTGTAAAGAAATCTGTTTTTACTTTGCTTAATGCTAAACTTGTTAAACTTTGTGCTTTTGACATTGCCCTTGATATTTTGAAAAGCATTTCTGTTTTCTGGCACTAATACAATAACTCTAGAACCATTCTGATATTTTCTTGGCCAAGTCATGGAATCAAGTGTGAATCAAGTTCCCAGATGTTCCCAATTCCACATATTGTGTTGCTTTACCCTACCTTTTCAGAATGAGGATTCATCAACTTCTAGGGCTGTCTTCTAGCTGATAATTTACAAAAAGGAGCTCAAGTATAGAAGATCCCTGCCACTGTAATATGGGAGACAGACAAGTTGAGGCCATGCACCAGCAGAACTCTACCTCATGTGGCATCACAAGAGCAGAGTACAAATAGTGTTTCCCACACTCACGTCTGCACTCATTATGTGTAATAGAAGAGGTCCCTTCAATGAAGAGAATGGGACTACAGTGAAGGAGAGATAGGTAGTTAGTTAATTCTATAAATAAGAGCCCGAGGATAATTTTACCAAGATCTCAGATGCTATTCACACAAATTTTATAATCATTTTATAGTGAGCCTTACTAATCCTATTAATGTTGCACAAATCACTACAATATTAGCCAATGGTAATCATGATTCCTGGATGGTAATGTGAATATGCAGTATGTATTAGTCTGTTAGGGCTGTCATAACAAAGTACCACAGACTGGGTGTCTTTTTTTGAGACAGAGTCTTGCTCTGTCACCCAGGCTGGAGTGCAATGGCGTGATCTCCACTCACTGCAATCTCTGCCTCCTGGGTTCAAGCGATTCTCCTGCCTCAGCCTTCTGAGTAGCTGGGATTACAGGTGCACGCCACCACACCTGGCTAATTTGTTGTATTTTTAGTAGAGATGGGGTTTCACCATGTTGGCCAGGCTGGTCTCGATCCCTGACCTCATGATCTGCCCTCCTCAGCCTCCCAAAGTGCTGGGATTACAGGCATGAGCCACCGCGCCCAGCCTGACTTGGTGTCTTAAACAACAGAAATTTATTATCTCACAGTTCCGAAGGCTGAAAGTCCAAGATCAAGGTGTTGACAGGGTTGATTTCTTCTACGGTTTCTCTTGTTGGCTTACAGATGGCTGTCTCCTCCTTATGTCTTCACATAGTCTTCCACCTGTATTCTAATCTCCTCCTCTTATCAGGACACCAGTCACATTGGATTAGGGCCCACGCTAATGACCTCATTTTAACTTTAACTCTTTAAAGACCCTATCTCTAAATACAGTCACATTCTGAGATACTGGGGAGTTAAAGCTTTAACATATCAATTTTGGGGAGGACACAATACAGTTGATACCACAGTGATATCTTTCTAATCTTGATCAGGTGCATTGAATTGGTATATGCAACAAATATATGTGTGTGGTAGCATCACATTCTGAAGTCTACGCTCCAAATGGAAGGTGAACCTGGTTGTGGAATGTGAAAAATAAATGGAAGCATATAGTAATACCTATAACTTCTTTGCAGAAGGCATATTAGCATTCCAGCAGAATTTTATAGCTAAATAGATTTTAATGAAACTAGTTATTTGCAAAAGCATTGTAAAGCTGGTTTTAAAATATCAGCTACTAAAGCACTGCTTTGTCCCTTTCTCCTTTGTTCAGTGATGTTGTAACACACGCTAATGTAGGAACTTATTAGAAATTAATGACCCTCACAGTTAAAGCAAATAGATTGAACTCATCCTATATGCCATCAAATCTGTTCTTTCTTCAGTACGTCCTATGGCTTTTAATGATAGTACCAGTTCATTGTCACCCAGTGACCAAAAATGTGGCATCTTTGACTTTCTTCTTACCCTTCTCTTTATTATAACATAGCAGTTGCAGCCAAACAGATCTGGGTTCAAATCTGCGTTTGCCACTTGCTAGCTATGTCTTGACATGTTATTTGTCCTCTCCCTTTGCTTTAGTTTCCTTGTCTATAAAATGTGGGAATAGTACCCAGAGCCAAATTTTAAAATAAATGCCTCTGGCAATAAATGCTTAGTAAATGTTACTAATTATTACTATTATTACTATTACTGTCACTGATTCTACCTCTAAACTTTCCTTTTTTTTTTTAATTTTACTTTAAGTTCTGGGATACGTGTACTGAATGTGCAGGTTTGTTACATAGGTATACATGTGCCATGGTGGTTTGCTGCACCTATCAACCCATCATCTATGTTTTAAGCCCCACATGCATTGGGTATTTGTTTTAATGCTCTCCCTCCCCTTTCCTCCCACCCTCTACTTCTAAACTTTTATAGCTGCACATTTATCTTCATTTATACCACTCATGTCTTAATTTAGGACTGGTCTTGTCACTCTGAATTCTTGTACATCTGATCTAATCTACTTATTTATCACTTTTATTCTTAAGGCCTGGCTGTAATTGTACCTTGCTCCCTTCAGAAACTTTCAATGACTTTAAATTACCTAGAAAATAAAGCTGAATAGTCTTAATCCAGCTTTTTTAAGCCTTTTGAGTTTTAGGTGAATGTCCCTTTTTAAAGGCCAAACGGTCTCTTTGGTCTCAATCTGCCCTTAACCTGTCTTGGATCAGTCTGTATGCTTGGCAATGACATTGCCTACTCTCATGGTTTATTATAAGGATTATTTATTTTAATCCTAGAAGTCCTGGCTTTGAAAGCTTCATTATCTAGCAGAATAGACTTTGGAAAATTGATTTACTTCTCTGGGATTTCTTCTATTTGTTTGTAAATTGATGTGGTTCACAAATTTGAGTTTGTATAAGAATCAGCTAGAGAACTTGTCAAACATGTGGACTTTAGAACTCATCCCAGACAGAGATTCTGACAATATTTTACTGTTTTTAAAAAATGAGGCATAACATATGATAAGTGCATAAAGTACACTAATGTTAGGTGTATATCTTGATTTTTTATGTATGTATATGCTTGTGTGAACATCATTCAGGTCAAGATACATCGGATAGTCCCCGACTTAGGACGGTTGGACCTAACGATTTTTTTACTTAATGATGGTTTGAATGTGGAACACTTATTGCAATATGTGATGAATTATTCAATAAATTGCATGAACTTTTCAACACTTTATTATAAAACAGGCTTTGTGTTAGCTAATTTTTGTCCAATCGTAGGCTAATTTAAATGTTCTGAGCTTATTGAAAGCAGACTAGACTAACCTATGGTGTTTGAGAGATTAGGTGTATCACATGCATTTTCAACTTACTATGAGTTTATTAGGACTTAGGCCCATCTTAAGTCGAGAAGCAGCGTGTAAAATATTTCCAACACCCCAGAAGTTCTCCATGCCTTCCCAGTCTGTGCCTTTTCCAGAGACATAATAGTTTCTAACCACTATTTTAACTTCTATCATGATTCCTTTTTAGCTATATGAATTAGATGAATTTTGGTGTTCCTTTTAATTCTAGTTTTCTTTAAGTCTCAATTTCTAATTCAGATGGAGAAATAAAACTATTTTGAATAAGTTCACATTGTCATCCAAAATTTAGATATTTTCTGCCATCCACATCTACCCCAACTTTAACCCCTCCTTTGGCTCTTCACCTCCGCAAATCTTCATATTCTTTCTTATTCTTAAGCTCTATTGTGGCTCCTTCCCAAGCTAAGATAGAAATAAAGAATACTAAAGTTAGAAGTCAAGTATTCTAACCCCCCTTACTTGCAACAATTCCTTCTACAACATCCCTGGAAAGTGGTCTTTTACCTCTGCTTAAAAACTTCTGGTAACTGAGACCTGATTATGTCAAATTATTAGACATTTGTCTTTGCTAGAAATTGCTTTCATATGTTGAACATTGTAAAATATTATTTGGTATCTTTGTTCATAGTTATGCCCTCTAGAATAAAAAGAATATCTGGTCTTTTTTCTTTATGGCAACCTTTCAAATATTTAAGACAGTTGCCACATATACTCTAAGACTTTTATTTTCTCTAGTTATTGGAGTCAGAACTCCCAGCGCTTTATTGGCTCTTGCCATGCCTTTCAAAACCTGAATCTGAAGGATGCTAGGTAATTGAGAGTTACAGTAGCCTACCAAGGGAGAAATTACAATTTATGCTGTAACACAACTGTTGGAGCAATAATGTACAAGTTCTACCCCAGTGGGACATGCAGAACGGCATATATTCTTTCTCTCTCTGCAGAACCATCTTCACGGATACGCACCCTGTGTGGTCTCATTGGGCTCATGCCTGGATAGTCACTATGCTTGATTTTTCACTCTACTGTTGCCATCCTAAAATTCTTAATATTTTTTGAACAAGGGGCTCACGTTTTCATTTTTCACTGGGTTCCACAAAATTTAGGTAGCCAGTTCTACTTTTCTGGTTGTATTGCATTTGCTAATGTCCTAAATATTTTTATTTTTCTTCTTAGTAATACCTCCTCTAACAGAGCTATTAAGAGTGTATTATATTTTATAGTCCTTTTAAACTTATTTCAAATAACTTTTCCTTAGAGCAATGAACATAGGTTCAATATTAAAATCTTATAGAAGAGCAACCCAGGGCTTAAAGAAATTAAGTGAATTGCTGAAGTTTCATAGCTTATTAGTAACAAAGCTGGCTCAGAACCAAATCCTCTGACTTAAGCATTCATTACATAAGGCCCTCTTCCTTTCTCTTGGGAGGTGCTGTATTTTAAATTCCAAGGCTTTAAGTTGAATACTCTAGTCTTATTAACTTCTCAGGTTCCTACAGCTTATTCTGTTTCAGTTCATTCTCCGGGCGCCATGCTTCGACTTGACATTCCTGAATTGCTGACTCATATTTAGTATAGAATTCACTCTATTTGCTCCTCAGGTCATTTACCCAAATTGCCTAGTCCTCTCTTAGCTGATAATTGAAGCTTATTTTTCTACCCTATGTGATTTACCCTGAGCTTGCATTTTTTAAAAAGTAATCTCAGGTTAATTTTGAAAAAATTCCAATGCAATCTCATTTTTTCCTCCCTTATTATAATTCAAATTTATAGCTAATCTCTAGATCATTAAGGGTGTTCCAGTAATTGGAAAGAAATCTCCATGCTTTTTTCATTAAGTGCTCATCTAACTTGCAAAGGGAAGTTAAACTAACTTAAGCTGCTGAGACTTGCCTTATTTGACCAAAAAGGAATCCAAAGCAATTCTATGAAAATGTAGCTTCATTTGCAATTATATTAGTCACGGGAAGGGAAATGGAGAGCATAATGTAACAAGGTTATAAAGACCATCTAAATGGGGCAAGGTAGTGTGAAGCTTCAAGGTTGGCTTTACCCCTGCACACTCTGCAGTTGGATTTTTATCTTTGTGTGTGTCTGACCCAAATAAAATTGCAGTGGTTGTCTTTGTCTTCCAGTAAATACTCTGACTCACGCTTTGTTTCCTGGATACCCAGGCTAAGACACATGCATGTTCACCACTGAGGTAGTCTACAAATGTCACTTCCTAATTTCTAGAGGATAAAATAAAAAGACATGGTCATGATTAGTTAATTGCCCTTACATCTGTAACATTCCCAGTTGAGGGACAGAACCCATTTTAAGCAGATACCACTGACCTAGAAATAAATTGAACCAGTCATTTCCATCTCAGTTAATGACACCACAATCTTCCCCACTTATGAATTTAAAAACCTGGGCACTCTCATTGATCTCTTCCTTTTTTTTAACCTTTCCATCTAGTTAAACAACAAACCCCATGGCTTCTATCTCCAAATATCCCCCAAATGGCCCCGCTCTCCATTTCCACAGCTGCACTTACACACCATACACTGTACTTACACACTACACACTACATCTGCACACTGTGCCTATACTCTACAGCTCAGAGCAGCACTGTTTCTCACCTGATCTCTGCCATAAACTCTTAATTTGTCTCCATTGGCTCCTTTAAAATACACTGACTACACAGCAGTGAGATGAGACTTTTAATAATGCAAATCTGATTATGCCATTCCCGTGATTATAACCCCATCCTGGTGCTGCATCCTCTTACCCTGTTTGTCTTTTTATATGTACTTAATGTCATCTCTATACTTTTTTTCCCTCATTTATATTGTTCTCTTCTCCCTTCCCCAACTTCAATTATAGAATGAAAAAAAAAAAAGGTCCTCTGTCTTGGTCATCATCTGTCTCCCCATGCTTACAAGAGTATTGACACCCAGTTGGTGTTCAAAAATTATTTGCTAAACAAATTAATGAACCTGCAAACCAAGGCTGATATACAGTCCATCTCTCTTTATTTGAGAACATTCTCCCCAATATCCCAGTGTTAACTCCAAGCTGTGGCAAACTGCTGGCTTGCCTAAGTTAGGCTCTCAGGGATTGAATGTCTGCTTATCTTTTTATTTAGTTGTGGCCAGTGTTCTAATTCTGATTATAGACTGACTTCCCTTTCTTTCCACTATGTCTCTTTCCCACTATACCTTCAGCTGTACAACTCTAGGAGCAATGGTTCCTCCTGTTAGATTTCAGCTTATAACTAGTTATGGCTCCTGCCTGTTCTTTCCTTATATCCTCGATTACTTTTCAACCTTGACGAGGCTGCTATTCTCACCTTCCACTGTCCCAGTTCCCTCCGCTGGGCCAACTGATACTTGCAAATCATCACTTAGCCTTTAAGTCCTGTAGCGTTCAGTGGATCCCAGGCAGAAAGCACATGAGGTGACTAAGCCAGAGGAGTGCCTCCTTCTGAGCACATATTCAGAATAAATGTTTCCTCCAGGCCGACATTTTCAAGCCTTCTCTGCATAAAGATAAGCACTTGTTTCCAAAAAAAAAAAAAAAGCTTGTATTTTTGTGCTTATTGAGTTCACCTATGAATCCATGATGAGAACAGCATTGGTCAACCCCCAGAGAAAAATTAAGCTGCATTTGAGTTATTCCCAACTGTTCTCTCATCTTAAAACTTAGCTGCACACTTAGAAGTTAAGAAACTTCTAAGTTTCTGCAACAAGCAGCTGGCAAAACAGTCCTAATGGCAGAGACGGGACATCAAGCACAACTTTGGCTGGCATTTTCAGGATTTTTAAATGCTTGGTTGCAATTGTCACTTCCATAGGGATTTCATGAAGATTAATAATGTAAGAAAAAGGCCATCTTTCAAGTAACTGAACACAGTAACTGTTAGACAGTACATTTTTCTGGCAAGATTGGAAAAAAGCAGAAATGTTTCTTCTTGTAGGTCCATCCCTATTTTAATTGTTTTTTTCTTTAAAAATATGTATTCCTATACCATTATATCATGGTGTTTATACATATAAATATATGCACACATGCATATGCATACATACATATATACACATTCAGATATATATGCAGGTATGTATGTATAATATTTGGTAAGGTTACTTTGATAATAACAAATCATATAGATTAACTGGACTAGCAAATGTACTGTAGTAGGTACTCAATAAATACTAGCCATTATTACTGCTATATTATCAAATTTCTATAAATAATTAATACTTTAAAAAGAAAATGGGAGATCAACTTCCAGTATGAGAGTGTGAAGACCTTCCTGACCTTCTCTGCAGTGAAATAGTAAAAACTATTTTTAAAAAAACTGTTTAAATCCTCTGGAAAATGGTCCTAAGGCCAAAATGCAAGTGAAGAAACATTTATTCAAAAATATGGATAAGAATTCAGCAAGAAAGGTGAGAAATCTGTGATATTGTAAGCGGGACTGCTTGCCCGCAACCCAGCAAGGCAAATCCTCTGCTCTAGACTGCTGCAGCCAAGGACACAGGTTCCTACTCACCCCAGCACCCACACTGAGGGCTCGCTTCTTGGGGTGAGCAGGATATCAGCATTTTCATCCTGCTCCTAGTTACTGGTTGCTGAAGATAAGTCCCAGGCTGAGGGTGGGGTCTCTTTTCTCTGCTCAGCCTTTTCTCATGGAACAGAGGCTCTAACTTGGGTGCAGCACCTGAGACCACTGGGGCCATGACCACTCTTTTCTGGATCATGAGTTGGTGGTTTCATGCCAAGAGAGTAAAAACAACAGGATCCCAGACAGCTGCCCCCCATGAAGCACTGAGCTTCTAAAACATGAGTATCACCCAGAGAGAAGTTTGGCAGGTCCTCACTCCCAGCCTCAGAGCCCTGGTTCAGAGACCTTGCTAGGAGAGAAATAGGACGTAATATAGATAGCTTCAATTCTTTTTCAAAAGAACTGACTTCACTTCAAAGAGAATGAAGAGGTTCAACCCCCAAAGCTTGAAAATGATCTTAAAAATGGTAGAGATTGTGGTGAAAGGCAATTGGAATATTATTCAGAATACCAGCTGTTATGGTTAACTTTATGTGGCAATGTGGCTAGGACATAGTACCCAAGCATTTGGTCAAACATGTTTGGATACTGCCGTAGAAGTATATTTTAGATGAGGTTAACATTTAATTCAGTACATTTTGAGGAAAAACAGATTCCCCCCTATATTGTGGGTGGACCTCATTCAATCAGTTGAAGGCCTTAAGAAAATGACTAATTAACCTCTTCTGATTAGGGGGGAATTATGTTAGCAGACTGCCTTCAGATTGCAACCACAGCATCTACTGTTTTCTAAGTTCCCAGCCTACTGGCTGACCCTGCAGATTTTGTACCTGCCATGCTTCACAATTTCATGAGCTGATTTCTGGATATAAAATGTCTTAAAATAAATCTCTTTCTTTATACACTTATGACTGGTTCTATTTCTCTAGAGATCTCTGAATGATACATAGGCTAACCTGTAGCCGGCTAGTTTACAGGAGAAAACCAAGGAATATGTCATGTGGGAGGAGTTCTGTTGGGGTAACAACAAAAATCAAACAGTGATCTCAGAAACTATCACTTCAAAGGAACCAAAATCTGATTAGATTAGTTTATAGAGCATTTTATGCCTCATGGTATTGTCGAAAAAATATAATAATCAGCAGGCAATTAATGGAGTTTAACAATTTGTTGTGGTCAGGGAAAAAGAAGAACCCAATTAGTGCCAATGTCATCCCTGGGTAACTGAGCATACCAAATCTGTACCTCCTGAAGAACACCAGAGCCTGAACACTAGGGGGAGAAGAAAGGCAGAGAGCTTCACCAAAGTAATCTAATCAGCCACTAAACAAGTAAACAAGCAAACAATATTGACGAGTCAAGGAAGAGGCCGACTAGTACCCACAGCTGCTACAATATGTTATCTAAAATGTATGCTTTTCCAAAAAAAGTCTAAGATATGCAAAAAAAGAATAAAAAGAAACCAGAATGTATAACCAAGAGAACAGGGGAAGAGAAATTTATGAGAAAAACAATAACAACAACTTTAAAGTGGCCATACTACCTACCATGTTTACAGAGGTAAAGAAAAACATGATTAAAGAAGTAAAGTATGAGGACAATAATGCACCAACTAGAGAATATCCATAAACATAAATTAATTAAAAATGGAAATATTTGGGATATAAGAGTATAATAACTGAAATTTTAAAAATCACTAGAGATTCAAAAGTACAACAAATTTGAACTGGCTAAAGAAAGATAAAGTGGACTTAAAGGTAGGTTTATAAAGATTATTAAAGTCAAAAAAAGAGAGAAAAAAGAATAATAAAACATGAAGAAAGCCTTAGAGAAATGTGGGAAACCCATTAAGATATCCCAACATACTTTAATGGATACGTGAGAAGGAAATAAATGGGAGAAAGGAGCAGAAAAATATTCAAAAAACCAATAAATAAAAACTTTCCAAATGTATTGAAAAACAATAACTTACACATCCAGGAAGCTAAACAAACATCAAGTAGGATAAATATATAAAGACCATAAAAAGACACATCTCAGTAAAGATGCTGAAAGTGAAAGACAAGCAGAAAGTCTTTAATACAGCAAGAGAAAGGTGACTCATTACTGGAAAAGCAATCTTAATAAGATTAATAGCTTACTTCTCAGTAGAAATAATGGAGGACAAAAGCAGTGAGATAACATTTAAAGTACTCAAAGAAAAAAACTCCTGTCAGCCAAGAATTCAATATCTAGGAAAACTATCTTTCAAAAATGAAAGCAAAATAAATGCCTCTGATGTTTAATTTTATGCGTCAACTAGGCCACAAGGTGCCTAGGCATTAAACAGTTAAACATTATTTCTGGGTTGGTCTGTGAGTGATTTTTCTGGATGAGATTAACATTTGTATATGTACACTGAGTAAAGCAGATTGCCCTCTCCAATGTGGGTGGGCCTCATGCAATTTGTTGCAGATTTGAATAAATGATATGCAAGAAAGAATTATTTCTTTCTGCCTATTTTTGAGCGAAAACATTGGTTTTTTTCATGCCTACATATGAGACTTGCACTGAAAATTACACCATCAGCCTTTCTGGTTCTCAGGCCTTCAAAGTTGGACTAGAACTTAACATCAGCCCTCCTGGGTCTCCTTGCCAACTGCAAACCTTGGACCTCTCATCTTCTATATTCATGTAAGTCAACTGTATGTAGCAAATTATATATATATGAGTATATTTCATATAATATCTCTCAGCATTGTCATCAACTAGTTAATACGTAAGCATGTTTTCTGTGTGGTTTTGTTTAAAGGCATCTTATTTAATATACATTGTTGATTCATTGAAATTTAACTCATGGTCAGCAGCACTATAACTATACCTAAATCAAGCTTATTTAATATATATATTTTCTCATATAAGCATATAGCCTCATGTGCTTGGAAACACTAGATAGCTCTTTGGTAGTATGTTTGGGGACCATTATAAACAGAGAAATGACAAGTAGAAACACAAAACTGCAAAAAAAAATTGACATGAAATAAGCCAAAGAAAGGTTCCTTCTTTGCAGGATGAAAGCCAAAACAAGAAGAAAGAATTTTACCTTTTTTGACTATAGCTGGAATTATACATATCAAGTGACTCAAATTTTTCAGTTTTATACAGTGACCACAAAAATCAATGCAAGTATTGACTTTGGGGTGACAAATAGATTTTGGTGATTAGGTGAATCCACAAATATACCATATGTGAATAATGATTATCAACTCTATATCAATAATATTACATGTTAATGGATTAAATAATCCAATTAAAATGCAGATTGTCAAACTGAATTTAAAAATTATGATTCAATTATATGTACAATTTAGATTTAAATATATTGAAAGTAAACGACTGAAAAATATATATTGTGCAAAAAACAACCACAAAGAAGCAGGAATAACTATACTAATATGAGACAAAATGGATTTTAAAACAAAAAAGTTACTGGAGATATAGAGGAAAATTTTGTAATAGTAAAAGAGTCAACTGATCAAGAAGATATAATAATTATAAACATATGTGCTCTAAACAACAGAACATCAAACTGTATGAAACAAAAAACTCATGTAAATGAAGAGAAAAATCAACTATTCAACAATAGTTGGAGAATTTTTTTATTTTGATTTTTCTTTATTATAAGTATTGTCTCGTGAATAATCTTTGCACTTCTGATTATTCTTTTAGATAGATTTTTTAGATAAAATACTGGGCTTAGGGCTTTTAAATTTTTTTTTCTTTTTTTTAAAATTATACTTTAAGTTCTAGAGTACATGTGCACAACGTGCAGTTTTGTTACATAGGTATACATGTGCCATGTTGGTTTGCTGTACCCATTAACTCGTCATTTACATTAGGTATTTCTCCTAATGCTATCCCTCCCCCAACCCCCACCCCATGACAGTCCCCATTGTGTGATATTCCCCACCCTGTGTCCAAGTGTTCTCATTGTTCAATTCCCACCTATGAGTGAGAACACGCAGTGTTTGGTTTTCTGTCCTTGTGATAGTTTGCTGAGAAGGATGGTTTCCAGCTTCATCCATGTCCCTACAAAGGACATGAACTCATCCTTTTTTATGGCTGCATAGTATTCCATGGTGTATATGTGCCACATTTTCCTAATCCAGTCTATCATTGTTGGACATTTGGGTTGGTTCCAAGTCTTTGCTACTGTGAATAGTGCCACAATAAACATACGTGTGCATGTGTCTTTACAGCAGCATGATTTATAATCCTTTGGGTATATACCCAGTAATGGGATTGCTGGGTTAAATGGTATTTCTAGTTCTAGATCCTTCAGGAATTGCCACACTGTCTTCCACAATGGTTGAACTAGTTTACAGTCCCACCAACAGTGTAAAAGTGTTCCTATTTCATAGTTGGATAATTTCATCACACATTTTATTAAGGAAGAAAACTATTAAGCAGATGATCAATAAGGAAGCAATAAGGAAATAGAAGAGTTGAACAACCATATAACCCAACTAGGCCTAAATATTAACATTTTTATAGTGCACCCCATCGAAAATGGCAGAATACACATTCTTCTTCAATGTGACATTGAAATGTCTTGGGACATTTTCAAGATAGATCATAAACAAATATTGATAAATTTGAAAGGAATAAAATTATACAGAGTATGTTCTCTGACTATAATCAAATAAAATTAAAAATCAATAGCAGGATAAACTTGGAAAACCCACAAATATGTGGAAATTAAACATACTCCTAAATAACCAAAGGATCAAAGAGGACATAAAAAGATAAATCTCAAAATAGTCTGAGATAAGTGAAAATGAAGACACATCATGCTAAAACTTATGGTATGCAACTAAAGCAGTGCTTACAGGGAAACTTATAGCTATAAATGCCTACATTAAGAAGAATGAAAACTCTCAAATCAATAATGTATCCTTTCATCTGAAGAGAATGAAGAAAGAAAATTAAAACCTAAAGTAGAAGGGAAATAATAAAAATTAGAGCAGAAATTAATGAAATACAGAATAGACAAACAATAGAAAAAGTCAATGAAACTAAAAGCTTGTTTTCAGAAAATATCAAAAGACTGACAAACCTTTAGCCAGATTCATCAATTAAAAAAGACTCAAATTATGAGAATCTGAAACGAAAGAGGAGAAATTACCACTCGCTTTACATAAATAAAAAGGATGATAACAATATTATGAATAATTGTATGCCAAAGAGTTAGATAATTGAGATGAAATGAAGTAAATCCTAAAAACACATAAACTACCAAACTGATTCCAGAAGAAAAGGACAATCTGAATACACCTATAGAAAATGAAGAGATTGGTTTTGTAATCAAGAATCTACCTACAAAGAAAAGCACAGGCCCAGACAGTTTCACTTAAATTCTGCCATACATATATTTAAAGAAGAAATAGTACCAACCGTTTACAAGTTATTTTAAAAAGGTGCAACATATGCATAATAAGAATACCAAAGGAGAAGAAAGAGAGAAAGGATGAGAAGCAATATTTAAAGATAGGATGACACAATTTTTCCAGTGTAATGTCAAACAACAAACCACAGATACAGGATATGCAAAGAACACCAAGTAGGAAAAATGTCAAAACCAAACAAACAAATAACCTACAACTAGGCATATCATGTTCAAGCTAGAGAAACTGAAAGATAAATTGAAAAATTACTAAAGAAGTCAGAGGGCAAAATAAAATACCTTACCTATTGAGGAAGAAAGATAAAAAATAGATCTGACTTCCCAGAAACCCTGCAAAGAAGAAGAAAGTGCAGTGAAATATTTAAACTCTTGAAAGAAAAAAGCCCACCAATCTAGAATTCTGTACCCTGTGGAATTATCTTTCAAAAATAAAGAGAAATAAAAACTTTCTCTGAAAAACAAAAATTGGTGGAATTTTTTGCCAGCCTGTGTGGTAGTGACCTCAGGTAGGAGCCATGGGAAAGACTTAAATGCTAACTGTAAATACTGTGAATGGCTTCCTAGCCAGGGTGTGAGGTCCAAGGAGGATGGCCTCTCAGATTGAAAGCTGTGAGAAGAAAAGCCAATTATGTCAATAGAGTATTTGGTAAACTCTTAGGTGAGCAACTTTCCATCTTTGGGACACAGTTTCCCTTACTGTAAAATAGGAGTGAGGAGAAATGGATTCAGGATTCCTAGAGCTGGTTCCTGCTGAACATTCATGGCTCTCAGAGAATTTGTCTCTATTTCTCAGCCAGTGTTTGTGGGGTTGAGGAAAGATCATTCCCAAATAGTTACAGAGTGGTTTGTCTTACATCATTCCACCTCTGTCTCTTACCCCCACCCCAGGTATCTTGGCAGACAGCACCCCAAAGGACACAGATCCAGGAAGAAGTGAGTCCGGATCTATCCTGCTTCTTCCCCTAGTCTAAGAGCCGAGGAGACCTGGCCATGTTTGGCCAAACCATGGAGGGGAAGTGTTGAGGAGGAAGAGGTAAAAACATAGTTAGTACTCAAATACTAGCCCAATACTTATTAATATATATGTGAATAAGTAAACAATACTGTAAAATAGAATAGGAAGAAAAAGAAAGCTTAATATTTTTCTGTGCATTATGGCACAAAAACACAATGATATGAATGTAAGTATTCACCAGCTCTCAAAAGAAAACCTACTGTCATATGTGATTGAAGTATCCAAGGGAAAAAGAATATGTGAAGAGATTAAACCTGGATGGTCTACATCGTTGCTATTACAGATGGGGTCCACAGACCAGCATCATCAGCATCAGGTGAGAGTAGGTTAGAAATGCAGAATCCAGGTCCCCATTTCAGAATAACAGAATCAGAATCTGCCTGTTAGCAAGATCCCCAGGTAATTCCTATGCAGACTCAAGTTCAAGAAGCCCTGGGGTGATGCGCAGCTAAGGTAGCTTCTGCCGCATAGGACCAGGAGTGATGGAAAGGAGAACCATTCCATGATCCTCTAAGAAGGAATACACGTACAACTTTATCAAAGGTTTCAGTCCCCAGCTGCGTATTTTCTTGGGATTCACATTCCAGGTTGTTCTAGTATTTTAGGGAAAGGATAAACTAACACAATCTGCATTTTAACAAGATCCCCAGTGATCAGCGTGTGGCTTCAAGTTCAAGAAGGATTCAGGGCCTGAGGCAAAGGTTGCCAAAAACTGATGATCTAGGGAAATTATTGGGAAAAAAAAATGACAACATTACTACATTGTCTATATTTTGGTGGGAAGGTCATGTGATTAACAACAGTTAAGCATATTGTTATTTCTGTGAAATAAGAATACAAAAGTGGGAATATTAATTTAACTAAGTAACTCTATGCCAGTGTGGCTAATACATAAATAGCCTGTAATGCCATCTTAGTATTTGCCATCACAAAAAGCAGTGTTTGTTTTTTTTGTTTTGTTTTTTTTTGCCCCAAATCCCTCAGTTTTGTGGAAATAAAGAACCATGTGCTTTACGCCCTAAGACTAATTTCTGTGTCTCAACTCTTCTATCTTGTGCTTCTGTTTCCTAATGTAAAAGGAATACTAATGTTCTTTCTTTCTAACATACATAACTGTGCTAAGTACCAATGTGATAATGTTTGTGAAAATGCTTTGAAAGCTGTAAATGCTGGCAATTACTTTTATAAGTGCAGACCCAGTCCATTTCCTTTTCCATTGTCCTCATGACTGACGATGGAGATCAACTGACATTCATAACCTTCCCTTCCTAAAGAGCATTCTAGGCCAGGTGCGGTGGCTCACATCTGTAATCCCAGCACTTTGAGAGGCCAAGGCAGGTGGATCGGGAGATCAGGAGATTGAGACCATCCTGGCTAACACAGTGAAACCCCGTCTCTACTAAAAGTACAAAAAATTAGCCGGGCATGGTGGCTACTCGAGAGGCTGAGGCAGGGGAATCGCTTGAACCCGGGAGGCAGAGGTTGCAGTGAACAGCGATGGTGCTACTGCAGTCCAGCCTGGGCAACAGAACGAGATTCTGTCTCAAAAAAAAAAAAAAAAAAAAAAGCTAAAAAAAAAAACTCTCTCCATATATACCTGTGTGTGTGCGTTATGTGTATGTGTGTGCACTTGTGTGTGATACATGAGGAAGTTAAGATTCTGAAGCTCAAAGTGTTGTTACAGGGTTAGTACTAGTAGCATACTGCTGTTTTTCCTCACTTCTTAAATCTTCAGATTGAGCTTTTCTGTTCTACCACATGGTTGGTAATAGTTCCCAAACACTGCTGTTTGCAGTTATAATCCCTTCCATTTTGCTTTGCTTCCAGATCTCCTGCATCGCTGCTCCAACCTGGAACGCACAGTGGGGACTATTTCATTTGTGGCACCTTCCTGTTCAAGCCTTTGGATGGTTTCTTTTTCACACCACTTAGAGCTAATTTTGTCATTAGCTTTTCAGAAATACACAGTGGCATTTTAAGTGGAATACAAATTAGAAAATTCTGCTTTCTTTAGTTACTCTTTTCTTCCAAATTTGAAAAGAAATCACTATCAAATTAGCCAAGTCACATTTATCCTTTTTAAACTCACAAAGCTGTTGTCATTATTCATCCAAACTTTCCATTTCCGGCCTCTTAGGTGGAAATTACACTTCTTGAGCAACAGTGGCAAAAAAATATATTTAAAGAACAAAAATTCCATGAAGCACAATGAAAATTATTTTCCTTAACATTTGACACATTGCTCTACTGTGTTGGCTCTTGTAGTTATGTGTGCAAATCCATGTTGCATCTGCACAGATTCTGGCCTTTAGTAAGCAAGCAGCAGAAGCTGGTTGGTCAACAGATTGATGAAACTCTTCATTTAACTAAAATTATAATGAAGAGTATATTCTTTCTTTTTTTCTTTTTAAAAGCTATCATCTTATTGATTTTTTTACTCCCTGCCAAGCACTCTGCTGAGCACATTAAATGCATTATCTTGTCCACCCCGCATCTCAAAAATCCTAGGAGGTAGTGACCATTACTACAGCTAATTTACCAGAAAGGGAACATATTGGACTATGCTAAGAAGTGGTTAGGTTTCCACACTATGAATTCTATTGTCTTAATTGATTTAGTCTTAATTAATGGAATAGATGAGAACATATGCTTTATTTCATCAGGCAAATCTTCCCAGGACAAAATTAACTAGAAATTAGTGAGCATTTACAATGTGCCAGGCACTGTGATGTAATATAAATAACAATTTTATTTAATTCTAATAACTGGATTATGTAAGAGACATATTATTAATATTTCTCCTTTGTGGATGAAACAACTGAAGCTAAAAATGTTAAAGGAACAAAACTAAGATTAGAGAGCCTGTAGCAGAGCTGGGCTTTGCAATCAGGACTGAGTGCTTAGCCCACGTGTTTCAATGCTTCAAATCCACCTGCATAACTTGCCACTGAATCAACAACACTGGCAAAAAGTCACCCTCTACTTGCCAGCCTCCCCTGAAACATTCCCTTTGAATTTGCCTTTTTCTCTGATGAGGAAAAAAACATGGAGTTGTCACCAGGTCTGTGGCCTGTGTGGCCTATAGGAAAACAGAACAAAGGTCTTCTCAGAAAAATTATATTAAATAGAGCTTTGTTCGTATCTTGTTTTATTTCTCATTTAACATTATGTTACTACAAACTCTTAATAAGCATAATTTTAATGGTTGCTTAATTTTTTATTAAGTGGATGTATTATCATTTAATTATGCATTTGTCTATTATTATCTATGTCTCTTTTTTGTTGTTGTCATTTTATGTAATGGTGTAATAAGCACCTCTTCACATAGAACTCTCTCCACACTCTGATTGATGACTAATGCATGAGAAAGGTACCTAACAGTGGATTTGGGGGTTTGGATATTTCAAGTCTTTTGATGCAGATTGCCAAATTATTTTCTAAACATTCTGTACTGATTTCTACTACCCCATCAGGCTCACCATAACTTCCCATCAGGTCTAGAATTAAAATAAGAGAAATCTTTGCTAATTATATGGCTGAAAAACTCCTTCACATTATGAAAATTTGTATTTGTTTGATTAATCATGAGGTAAAATAATTTTTCCAATATTTGGCTATCACAAAATGTCCTTATTTTACAACTTCTAGTTGCTGGTTTTTGTCTTGGTGAAATGTTATTGCTTTGACTGTATTCCTTACTTATTGAGGAATTCGAGCTTTTGCCATACTTACAGTTGTTGTCTCTGCCTGAATCAGAAACAGAAGGAAATATGTTGCTGAAATTAAGGAAGGAGAAGACCCCTTCACCAAAGGAGTGAAAGCAGTTTCCAATGCTACAAAGAACCCATCAAGATAAGGTCTGAGAAAACATTTTTTCCCCCACATACTATAATGAATGGTAACAAAGCTTGTATTTTGCTTTAGATCAGGTGGGCAATAATTACTATTGTTCATTCACAAGCAAAGTGATTGAGCACTAAATACAATAATCCATCAATGATTTATTAAATATTAAACAAATTATGTCACATATTCAATACCATATGGCCAAGAAACCTCAGTCCCTGACTCACTCTCCTCCTACCCACCCACTCCCCGTTATCTTACAGAGAGGGCACTGAGGTTCCAGACAAAGGTACAGTAACTCTGGTTCATGTAATAGATATTGTAACCAGGTTTACAGAGTTCAAGTCTCAGCAAAGATACCATGATCATTTCCCTGACCAAAACGGTTTGAATGAAAATATTTTCTGATTGAAACAACAACAACAATAATAAATAAAGTTGAATCTGGTGTATTAGTCAGAGTTCTCCAAAGAAGCAGAACAGACAGATTATATATCTAAATATATTTATATATATTATTATATAAATGACAGATTATTTATATAAATTATGTTATATAAATAACAGATTATTTATATAAATTATGTTATATAAATAACAGATTATTTATATAAATAATGTTATATAAATAACAGATTATTTATATAATGTTATATAAATAACAGATTATTTATATAATGTTATATAAATAACAGATTATTTATATAATGTTATATAAATAACAGATTATTTATATAATGTTATATAAATAACAGATTATTTATATAATGTTATATAAATAACAGATTATTTATATAATGTTATATAAATAACAGATTATTTATATAATGTTATATAAATAACAGATTATTTATATAATGTTATATAAATAACAGATTATTTATATAATGTTATATAAATAACAGATTATATAAATATAAATAAAGATTATTTATATAATGTTATATAAATAACAGATTATTTATATAATGTTATATAAATAACAGATTATATAATGTTATATAAATAACAGATTATTTATATAAATAATGTTATATAAATAACAGATTATTTATATAAATAATGTTATATAAATAACAGATTATTTATATAAATAATGTTATATAAATAACAGATTATTTATATAAATAATGTTATATAAATAACAGATTATTTATATAAATATATATAAAAAGAAAGAAATTGCTCTATGTGTATATATGAAATCTCTCTATGTGTGTGTATATATATATATACACACACATAGAGAGATTTCTTTCTTTCTTTTTTTGAGACGGATTCTCACTCTGTCATCCAGGCTGGAGTGCAATTGCGAGATCTCGGCTCGCTGCAACCTCTGCCACCCGGGTTCAAGTGATTCTCCTGTCTCAGCCTCCTGAGTAGCTGGGACTACAGGCACCCACCATCACACCTGGCTAGTTTTTGTATTTTTAGTAGAGATGGGGTTTCACTATATTGGTTTGACTGGTCTCGAACTCCTGACCTCAGGTGATCTGCCTGCCTCGGCCTCCCAAAATGCTAGGATTACAGGCGTGAGCCACCGCACCTGCCCTGAGAGATTTGTTTTAAAGAATTGGCTCACACAATTGTGGAGGCTTGGTAAGTCCTAAATCTGCAGGGTAGGCTTGGCAGGCAGGACATGCAAGGAAGAGTTGCAGTTTGAGTCCAAAGGCCGTCTGCTGACAAAATTCCTTCTTGCTGCAGGGAGGTCAGTCTTTCTTCTCTTAAGACCTCAACTAACTGCATGAGGCACTCTCCCATTATGGAGGGTAATGTACTTTACTCAAAGACTACTTATTTAAATATTAATCATTCAAAAAACACCGGCACAGAAACGTTCACAATAATGTTTGACCAAATATCTGGGCATCTCAGTCCTGGCAATTTGACATAGAAAATGAGCCAGCACACCTGAAGATTAATCACAATTTAACTAAGTCTAAAAATTGTGTTAGTTGAGGTTTGAATAGGATATATCTCATTCAGACATATCACAATAGCTTTCTCTCTGCTTGTGGTCCTGCCCCACCTTTTTTTGTTAAAGTCAATGTCGTTCTCCTCTACGGTGTGATCTTGACTGTCTCCAAGCTTGGATGTATATAGACTATGTGGAAGGAGGGTATGCTATTTGCACTGAGCTCTTATGAACTTATTTTCTGTGAAGATATAATGATGTTACTGTTCTGCCTTCCCCTGGGGTTTCTGTGCCTTTTCGAGTTCAGCAGACACAATGAAATTAAGATGATGGATATGAAATGGAAATTTTCTGGTTCAGATACAATTATGCCCTTTTCAGTGGCTTATTTTTTTATTTTAGTAAATATTCATTTAGCAGCCTCAGGTAGTAGAACTAATAATTACAATTTTGCCTTGGACAAAAGAGGAGACAAATACTGTAATTATATAAAGTACAAATCAAATCACCTAATTAAATAGAGAAAGAAAATCTGCAATAATTATTGAGGTATAGGCCAGTTACCAATGCCCAGTAAAAGGACTCATAATTTTAAGAAATATACCAGTGCCTGATTTATCAAGAAGTATGTGTAATAAACAGTACATTTTTCACTTAAAAAATGCAAGCTTCATCTAAAGTAACCTCAAATGACTCCTCAGGTGTTGGATTGAAGACTTCCTGTATTTCTTCAGAGACTTGGAAAAAACATTTAAATAAAATTATTTGTTCTTGGTGAAAAGAACATTAATATTTAATTGTGGAAACTTAAATACTTCTTTGTTTATATTCAAACTCCAGGAAGCCTGTGAGATTACTGCCAGCCCATGATATCTACATTATATGCAAATGCTCAGCTCTCAGACATTTTGTCCATAACATTTTCTTTGGCACCACGGTTGATGTATGTATGATCCACCCTAAATGATCCAGTTATTTCCCATTAGGGCTGACTTTGCCTGCCCAAAAAGACTCTAAGTCTATCAGAAGCAGAAATTGTGCCTTCCCTCTTTCTTTTCTTTTTTCATCTCTGTGCCAATTACTTAAAGCAATAATTATTCTCTCTCTCTCTCTCTCTCTCTCTGTGTGTGTGTGTGTGTGTGTGTGTGTGTGTATCCATGTAAGTATAATCTGTCCTGTTCTAGAAGAGATTAAAGGGCTCATTCCAGATATTTCTGGGTGCATTTTCGAGCTTGCTTTATGGCAGGCATAATATAATGCATCAATGAGCCTGGATTCCTGCTATATCCAATTATTTGTCATAAAATCTTGATAAAAGACATGACACTTATCCAAAAATCTTACTCAAATACAATTCTGTACTGATATATCAGATTACATTCTAAATTTCCTGTGCCTTCTCATCTTCATCTCAAATCCAAGCAGTTTACTTTATGTATTGTCTATCCCAGAGTCTTCCTGTAAATCCACTCTGATTTGGCTTGATCTCATTCTCTTTATCCCACCTCTCTATCCCACCTCTTACTCTTCAATGATGTCATCTAACAGCAATCTACCTCTTTTCACCCATAAACTTACTTAGGTCACTCCCATCCTAAAACCCATTCAGAGCATCAGGTACGTTTCCTTCTCTCCATTTTTTGATAGTTGACTGTCTCCTACTACTTACGTTTCCCACACTCTTTCAATTCCCTTCACTTTGGTGCATGTCCCATCATTTTTTTAATTGCCCACTCAACAGTTTCCAATGACTTCTTAATAACCAAATGAAGTGTTTATTTTTTAGTCTCTAGCCTCTTTGAATTCTCTGCAACATTATGGGCTGTTCGGAATATTCCCTATTTGAATTTTTTTCTCCTATTTGGTTTTCCTAAAATACAGGAATCTCCTGGAACGTTTCCTACACTCTCTGCCCTCCCTTCTCTGTCACCTTCACCAACTCTTCACTCTATTTTGTAATCCAGTCAAAAGACAACTGGTTTTACAGGACAACTAAACCCCAATCCTTTCTTAACTAATTTCTCCAAATGAAGGTTGCTTAATCTCTGCAGTTATCAGCATTTACAGCTTTAAGATATAGGTGAACCACATTATTATATTTTAATTATGCTCTGCAAAGTATTAAGAATTTCTTTCAGATTTCTCAGTCACCAACATTTTTTCCATCTTGATTCCAGTCACAACAACTATACTGTAATCTAGGTTATGTAACGGACACCCACACTAGACTTCCATCACGAGGAAAAGATGAATCTTACAAGTATTTTGGGCAAGTGAGCCCTATGACTGTTAGACTAAAATAGTTGATGAAGACCATTTCCCAAAATCAAGTTTGATAAGGGAAAATATGTTATGAAATGTGATGAAAGAAATATGTATACTATCTATTGGGATAGTATTCAGTATGGTAGTCTGTGTTCTAAATGTCAAGTGAAGGTGGCACAGGCGTAGGAGGTGGGGGCAGCATCTGGACAAGTGAAAGAGCTTTTCCTATTGAAGTCTTAGCATTCATCCTGAAGTTCACCTCTGGTTCTGAAGGCAAAATTCAGGAAGTATTTTCTGGAGTTGGTGTAACTTAGCATTCATCCTTAAATTCATCTCTGGCTCTAAAGGCAAAATTCAGAATGTGTGTTCTGAAGTTGGTGTAAGGAGTATATCGGATTATATTTTTAAAGCATTTAGCACAGTACTTGGCACACAGGGAACAATTATACATTTATTTGTTTTCAATACTTTCTTTGTGACATTAAGTAAGGTAATGTTAACATGTGTTTTCCCTCTGATGGTTGCCTGGCCCCATAATCACCCTAATACATTAACCATCTTATTCTTGTTGACTCATTTTGCAAAATCAAGACATGGCAAACGGGTTCAATAAGCAGGAAGTCCACTGGGAGAGGCATCAGAAATTCATCTAGCTACTAGGGCTACTCTCTTATATTTCAAAAAGAGTGAGAAAAAATCACTGCGTTATTCTAATTACAGCTCCTTTGGAAAGTTAGAGAGGTCAAAGATTTTTCTATGAAAGCAGCATATCTGCAGTTTGGGAGCCAGTCCTCAAAGTTTCTATCTGGAAAGCAACAAAGATTATACTTCCCCTACTCTAGAGGGACACTTCCTCCCTGCAGTGAAATTCTTTGTTTTATATCACATCATGCTGGCTAGGAAGATAATACTTGTGATTGCTCCTGTATTTATTTCCCCTGCAAATTGCTGCTAGGACCTGGTTCTGTGCAGTGAATCACTATTTTGTCACACTACAAATATCAGCAGCACCTAGCTGATTCCACTTAAAAAGAAGGAAAAAAAAAAAAAGGAACAAAGCCTAAATTTCAAACCAAGCACTAAATGTCTCTGAAATCCCTGCAGCAAGCACGATGTTCTTTTTACATAGGGAAACAGAGCCACATCTGCAATGCAGCATTGGCTGCTTTCCTGGTTTGCTTAGGTTAGTTTTAAAGGAATGTCTGCTCTGCTGAGTACTTAAGTGTGAGTGACAAAGCCTAAGTACACAGTCACACTGAAGTACAGAGCAGCTGTGCCCATTAGCACCCTCCTCAGGCACTGGCTTTTCAAGGTGTTGGGCACTAAGCTTAAAACCAGGGCCCTAGTCACAAAAGATGCCACCTATAGTCTATCTCCCTTTGCTAAATCCTATGATTATCAGTGTAAGATATGCTACAACGTTACTTTTTTTTTTTTTTTTTTTTTTTTTACCATTTTTTACCATTGGTAAGCACTTTCACAGATATTAAGTAGTATGTTGCCTGATTCTCACATCCATCCTTTAAGTAGACGGGACAAGATCAAGTTTGTTTTTTTTTTTTGGGGGGGGGGGATGGAGTCTCGCTGTGTGACCCAGGCTGGAGTGCGGTGGCGCGATCTTGGCTCACTACAAGCTCCGCCTCCTGAGTTCACGCCACTCTCCTGCCTCAGCCTCCTGAGTAGCTGGGACTACAGGCGCCCGCCACCACGCCCGGCTAATTTTTTGTATTTTTTAGTAGAGACGGGGTTTCATCGTGTTAGCCAGGATGGTCTCGATCTCCTGACCTTGTGATCCGCCTGCCTCCGCCTCCCAAAGTGCTGGGATTACAGACGTGAGCCACAGCGCCCGGCCAAGATCATGTTTTTATTTTCAGATGAAAATATACAGTGACTCAGAGAAGTAAAGCAACTTGTCCACAGACACAACGCTCTGAAAAAATAACGCTAGAACTCAAAATCAAGGATTCTGTTTCTGAAGCTGGAGGTTTTCTCACTAAAGCTCTCATTTCTTCTGCAAGAACCTCTGTGAGCAAACAGGCTTTTGTAAACAGGCTTTGCCAGATCATGATACAATCGTCAAACCAGTGTAGACATTTTTTTCTTTTGTCCTGAGTATCCAGGATTCTCATGCCACCACGCGGGCTTGTCTATGTTGATCTACTCCATCTAACACCCTCTCCTTTGTGCCCTATTTTCTGGAGTGATGAATGAGTCTTTGTTCAGCGCTGTGCTGCTTCTTTTTTTTTTTTTGAGATGGAGTTTCACCCTGTCACCCAGGATGGAGTGAAATGGCACAGTCTCGGCTCACTGCAACCTCCATCTCCTGGGTTCAAACGATTCTCCTGCCTCAGCCTCCTGGTAGCTGGGATTACAGGCGCCTGCCACCACACCCAGCTAATTTTTGTATTTTTAGTAGTGACAGGGTTTCACCATGTTGGTCAGGCTGGTCTTGAACTCCTGACCTCAGGTGATCCGCCCGCCTCAGCCTCCCAAAATGCTGGGATTACAGGAGTGAGCCACCGCGCCCGGCTGGGGCTGTGCTTCTAGGTTAGTGAGAGGCTGGACACATGACTGCTAGTGACTTAGTGCATTTCGTGTCCTGGTGTGTGCATTTCTTTGGAATAGGAATTAACTCCTAGATGCACATGCTTAACCTAGAGTAGTGGGTATTAGAGGCACCCCAGTAGTGCACACAATCTACTTAAGTATGAGGCTGATGATGTTGGCTCGTATAATAAGTTAACATTCCTAGGTGAGCATGCTCCCAGGTGCTTCTTGTCTCCCGTTCCTCTCTCCTTTGCTCCTCCTCATCACACCAGCTTCTCCCAGAACACTGAAGAATGGTCCACTGGGCACTGGAAACCGATCAATGACTTAGTGCTGATTCAGCCATTTGTTAGTCTTGTGAATGTGGGGAGTTTCTTTCACCTGAGGCTTCTATTTTTCAGTGGCAGAATTAGAAGATTCAACTAAATTAGTGATTTTATAAGCTTTTTTTGGACAGAAAAACCCCTATTTTTAAATGTAATATAATTTAGGTCCTGGATACATAAAACAGATATAATGTTCTGCTGATGGAAAAGAGAGACACAGAGAAACCATTTAGCCTCCCTTTCAGTACTCCAGAGTCCTTTGAGATTGCAGTGTAGGCCCTTGTGAATCTCCAAAATACGGGAAAAGACCTTGCATATCACATAGAAGACTCACAACACCTTGGTCTTTTACAGATGTTAAATGTTCCTAAGTGTCCCCCTTCCTTATCTTATTTACCTCTCCATGACATTGCATAGTTCTGGATATCTTTCCATACGCTACAGAAACTCTGTCTCTCTCTTTCTCTTTCCCCTTTATAAAAGAGTGACATGCTGAGTGGGAGGGATGGCTGTAACACAGTAGATATGGGAATGAAAGATATTTTCAACTTTTTGTTCATTCATTTAGCAAATATTTGTTAAGTTCATTTTATTATTAGATGGTTTGGTCAAGGGTTAAAGATATTGCAAGACCCTGTTCATACGCTCTGGATCTAGGGAAGATAAGACATACGGATCAGGAACTGCGAACCAAGGTAAAAATGACAAGGGTCTGTGTGCTACAGATAACATGCTGAGACAGTCTGGTGATGAGAGATGAGAGAGACAGCTGTCAGAGAGGCAGAGATAGAGAGTTTCCCCCTCAATCAGAAGTAGCAAAGTCTGTCTGAACCCTAAATAATTAGAAGGCATACAATTTCATGCTGATGACCATTTCTGAAGAATAAGTTATGTCTTAAAGGAGGTGAGTAGAAGGGGGCCATGTGTGTTTAGCTTCAGTGAGACTGCTTCTCTATTCAAAAATCTTCCCAGCTTATTTGAAATATCTTTCCTTGTCTTTAGTCAGATTCTCATAAAGACTTTCTCCTATTATTTGGATTGGCCATCTCTATTGATCAAATTTATCAAGTGGCAGCTAATCTCTCACACAGAGGCCTCCTTCATTGCATTGCATTCTGAGAAAATTACCCCTTCATGGATCCAGACCCATAAGTAGAAATTTACAATGCAAGAATCTGATAGTATTTTAATTAATTCAGCTAAGTCTTTCTATTACACTCAGGAGCCAGAGTTTGTAAGTTAATTTAGTTTCCTTTATGACAATGATAAGGCTAGATAAAAATTGTGATACAGTAACAAGTTAGTAGCCCACATGCTTAATTACCTGGGGTTCTGGCAGTATGTAGTGCTCTCTACTTACTGACTGCAGACTCATTAAAGACACTGCTAGATGCAATGCTTATCCCTTGATAGAGAATAAGTTGATATTTCTAGACACAAGTGAACATTAACTCATAAGACTGGAATAGTCAGTTCTGGTTTTAGAAGAGACTCTAGACCTGTGCTGTGGCCACGGGATATTCTTAACTTTGAGACATTTTGGAATCTCCTGATTACAAGGGAGAAAGAATGTAACAATTTAAATAGTTATTATTTGTGGATTAAATTGCCTGTCCTTGGGACCTCTCCTTTACTTGTACTTGGACAGAGTTTCTCAACCTCAGCACCATTGACACATTGGGCCAGATAATTCGCTGGGAATTATTGGGAAGCTGTCTTGTGCATCATCAGAACTTTTTCATACTGTCCTCTTCATATTAGATGCCAGTAGCACCTTCCCACAATACCTAATGACCAAAAGTATCTCCAGATATTGCCAGATATCCCCTGGAGGACAAAACTGCTCCTGGCTGAGAACTACTGGTGTAAGGATTAAGTGTGTGACTGTGGGGTTAGACTGTTTAGGTTTAAACCCAGACTTCTCCTTTTAGGGGACCTGACCTTGGGCACAATATTTAAACTCTCAATTTCCATATACATAAAATCAGATTATTGTATCTACCACATAGCATTGTCCTGAGAGTCAAATGATGCCTGATGTTTAGTAAACGATAAGTATAAGCTATTATTTATAGTTTTGGTTTCTTCCAGGTGATCTACACTTTACAGATTCATTTATACAAAGACAAGAATAACTAGCCATATGAAACTGGGCCAGGCAGTTGTCATTCAAATCTATAGTGGCTCAATGTCCTTCTAGTGCCATAAAGGAACGGCTCTGTCTTGGGGTCATAGATATAGTTGCAAATTGTTTTGGTTGCCTGCTAATTTTGCTATAAATAAGCTTCTGTTTGTCCCTTGCCATTCTTCTTTAAAGAACGATATCATCTACCACTCAGCCTGTATTAAAAGGATCAAACTAGTACAAGACTGCAAAATAAAACAACCAACCCAAAAACTCTTGCCTGACTGCCTGCTTTCCCACCTTCACATCTTTATTTCCTCCTCCCGTCCTTCCTTTCTTCCTTCTTTCTTTCCCTCCTTCTCTTTTTCTTTGTGTGTCTATCAAAAACTTCATTTTCATTGGTTCTGATTCATAAAGTACAGTGATTCTAAACTACCTGGAGGGCTTGTTAAATCACAGATCAGTGGGCCCACCTCCAGACTTTCTAATTCAATAGGTCTGGGGTGGAAACCAAGAATTTGCATTCTTAATAAGTTTCCAGATAATGCTGATGCTGCTGATCTGGGCACTACACTTTGAGAACTAATGTCATAGTATTTACTGCTACACTCCAGAAAAGTGGTCTTATTCTTAAGCAAATATCAAAAACCCCTAGAAGGCTTTTAAAGACACATTGCTCGGTATGTCTCCAGAGTTCCTAATTTACTAGGCTTATACAATGACAACCACTGCTCTAGAATGGTTCTCAATATTAGCTGCACATTAACATCACTTGGGGAGCTTAAATTTTTTTAAATTAATCTACAATTAAACATATTTATTATAATCTCCATGTTTTTATAGGCCCCAGTTCAGAGCAATTAAATCAAAATCTGTTTGTAAATATTCTCAGGTGATTCCAGTACATAGCTATGATTGAGAATCCTTTCCAAAGCAAGTCTCTGAGATTTACAAAATCTCAGAAAGCAATGAGTAAAGCTGAAGATTTTGTGTGCAACATCTTCACATATCTTTTGTGTGCAACATCTTGACGTTTTTATGTTGACCCCGAACACAAAAGGAAATTCAGACCTTTGGTTATTGATGTGATGAGCAGATACTTGGTCATACCTACCTTGAACTAGTAATATAAACACTCTTAGGCCTGAGGAATGAGGGGACTTTTAGAAGTAGTTTTTAGGTAGAAAATTGGGAGATGTTACGACTGCTTAAGGCTAAAGTCAGCAATAGATTTTTTAAGAAACCAGATAAATGCATGATCGTTGAAGGCATTACAAAAAGGTAATACATATGTTTTCCAAATTATCCCTAGACGTTGGTGGTTAAGGCAGTCTTGGCATTATAATCCCTTTTTCTAATTTCCTGGCAAGAAATCTGGAGGGGTTCAACTCTAAATAACAATCCTGATGGTATAATGATTGGGTTTACTGTCCTCAAATAGAAAAGTTATATCTTTCGTTTTTCTAAAAGATTTCAAGAAATATCTTGCTCCCCTCTCTGCCAGCATTACTTACCTAGCTGGTTGAGAGTAGAAGCCAGAGTTATGCTGAGTGCTTGCGAGTTGTGGAGCAATGGGTACCAGGGAGGTGGGTGAGAGAAGGACCAAGAAAGTAATGGTGATACTCTGGGATGAATGGTGAGAAGCCTAGCCAATGCCATCTGATCACGCCAATTGAGTTTTCAGATCAGAAATGAATTTTGAGCCTTAAGGAAACTAGGAGAGACTTGAAGACAGAGAATGCTGGTGGTTGGGAACTGCTTATGGCTCTCATGGACTTATCTCAAGGTGGCCATGGTCAGCTGATGCTATGCTGGTGGTATCCACTCCCAGGTGATTACCTCATGTCTTCTGGGGAACAAGAGAATATTGCTTCAGTGGGGATGATAGATAGTTCTCCCTTTGCTTATAATTATAGCACTTTTATTAGTTTCTTTGACAGGTAGCCTACTTTGTCAGTTTTTATATAGTGATATCTCTTAGGGAATGCAGGACAAGTCCCCTTAAAGTGTAAACCTATCAAAGTTGCACCATTCAGTGTCACATTCAGAATTCTTCCCCTAAGCCCCACCAAACGGGGCCTAGAATGGACTTCCAGATACATTATGCCTCTTCCATGCCATTTCAGGTTCCTCAGAATCGGGTATTACTGGAATTCTCCTTAACTTCTTTCCCCCTCCTTTCCTTGGCATTGATTTTATTACATCTGCATCTTACCCCCTCAGATTTTCCTAGCAGATTCTTCTGCACATTAGCTGTCTGTTGGCAGAGCTAGTATTCCATTCCCTTCTCCCCTGTTCCTGATTCCATTCTGGTAAATCTCTGTGCCTGGTGGTTAAGAAGGGAAGTCTTGATTTTTGTGAATCTAGTTCAACTAGTTTTTTTTTTTTTTTTTTTTTGGCCAAGCTGCAGGCTTTTAACTTCTTGCAGCAGAGAAGTGATGAGGAATCAAAGAATAAACATATCAATGAGAACTTTCTCATGTTCTAAAGGCAGTTATTTTTTTCTCTCCTTGCATTGCTCCAACTGAAGTAATGATGCTTGGTAATGATAGATTTTGAAAGTGCAATGATTTTCTTATTTGAAATTAGATCAAGAATCAACCTAGCTTCTAATCCTTCTTTCCCACATGAAAAAGATAAAGAAGAATGCACAAATCAAATATTCCTAGATCATGTTTTCAACAAGTATAAAGTGACTTCAAGTTTTCCCTTAAAGTGAAGATATTTATAAATATCTTCCAAAATGACTAATTTTCAATTCCATGGTTATTACAGTAAAAAGAAAGTGGGCATTATGAAAAAGTAAAGTAACAAGTGTGTGTGTGTGTATATATATATATGTGTGTGTGTGCATTAATAAGTTAAAAGGGTATGATTATACAGTAGTTTTCAAACAGGGTTCCTGAGAACCCTGCTGTTACCAGAGGTGTCTCAGGGTGGAGAGACTTGATGGAGGCTGGGGGACAGCGTTCTAGCCCCTCGGCCCCATCACTTCAACAGAACTACTCTGCTTTCCTTGTCTTCATATGTAGTATAATTTAAATAGGCTCATACTCTATATAGCTGTATGCTGCAGATTTATATACTTGTTCATAATGAGAGTATGTGTGGTCATTTCTGCGAAAGGCTCTGCATTAGCTGTAACCTTGAGCAGTAAGACTGGGATTTCTTAGTGTCTGAAAAACTGATTGAGGTAGGAAGGGTCTGACTGAGATGCCAGCTCCAAAAGAGATGAATGTGGGCAGTGAGAGAGAAAGGGAGTTCTCAGCTGACAGAAATGAGGCATATACCTCCGAGTGACGGGATGCAAGATGAAGATCTTTTCATGCTCCATGGAATAACCAGTTCCAGCTGACATTTGAAGTATTTAGTTTCCTGATACTTCATCCTACTATTTTCCCCCAAGCTTCTATTTCTAAAAAAATCTTAATTTATTTACAATTAAACACATTTAATACAACATCCATGTTTTTATAGATACAAAAATCCACGTGCTAGGGAGAGTAAAAGACTTGTCTAGGGTCACAAATCTGGAGAGGAGATGATGATTCCCTAATTTCTTATCTAGAGTTCTTTCCTTTGCTACAGATATTCAAAACATCTTTAGAGGCTGAAGAGTTCATATTTATTGTGTACCTTTGCATAGAAACCATGTACATAAAATAGCAGAGCTGTTTTAGATGAAGCCACGTTGGGGAGGGGGCTTTTAACCCTACCCACTTTTCTCTCTCCTGCCTCCAGCAGTTGTTCTGAGGTTTTGGAAAATGACAGTTCTGGGCATGGTATTAACAGTTGGAGGCGGGCGCGGTGGCTCACACCTGTAATCCTAGCACTTTGGGAGGCCGAGGCGGGTGGATCACGAGGTCAGGAGTTCGAGACCAGCCTGACCAACATGGTGAAACCCCTTCTGTACTAAAAATACAAAAATGAGCCGGGTGTGGTCACATGCACCTGTAATCCCAGCTACTCAGGAGGCTGAGACAGGAGAATCACTTGAACCCGGGAGGCAGAAGTTACAGTGAGCCGAGATGGTGCCACGGCACTCCAGCCTGAGTGACAGAGTGAGATTCTGTTTCAAAAACAAGCAAACAAACAACAACTGAAAAACAATTGGAGTCCAAAGACCTCTGGATCTTCCTTTTGTTTTCTTCCTTCTTATGTAAATAATATTGGAAGGACTAAATACACTACACTTTCCACACTAAGACCCTGCAAAGGAAGATATTAAAAATGTATTTAGGCCTTTAATTTGTCTTATTGAGTGAAATTAAAATAGTTTGACATTTAATAGTAGCTTAATGTCCTGTTAGATAAGTGTTTTATTGCTTAAGTAATTTGAAATTAATTATATGCTACATATTTTAAATCCACATGGTCTCTTCTTTTATGATGTTGGTAATCTTGTCTAAACATTCCTCTATAGAATAAAAAAAACTAATTAAATGTTATGTGAATTAAAAACATGACTAAATGTCTACCGTATAATTAAGAGAAAGGTCTTATACAATATCACTTTGATTTTTATGGAAATACTTAAACCACAATTAGTCCATCAGGTTAACTTAAGAGATATACATTCTTCCAATATTTTCCTTTTGACAAATTAATACCCTTCCATTGCATAGCACACTCAAATTTTTGATGCACTTTTATATAATTATCTAATTTAATAGAATGTCAATTGCAGCAAAATTATTATTATACCTTTTTAATAAAAAAGAAAATCTGAAGTTTACAAAAGTTAAAAGACTTGGAAATATCACAAAAATATAATAAATTAAAAAGTCAAAATTAGAACGATGGTTTAAATTTCCAGTTTTTTAATTCTCCCTAGTCTATCATAGGCACAAGACATATTAGGTATTGCAAGAACTCATCTCCTTAATAGGGTGGAAGGAAACTGTTAGGAACTGCCTTCTAAAGGACTGCCCTGCACCTGCTCATTTCCTGTGTCTACTGGGGAGAATGCCTTAAGTCTGTGTCTTTAAGACACAAGCTTTAAAATAATTTGAACCCTTAAAAATATATATACCCTGGCATAATTCTGAGTCTTGAAAAAGGATGGAAAATTTCTATTTCAGCAGGTACTCAGAGCTGTTTGTCCCCTTAAGTGTAGATCAATCAACCCAGTAAAAGCTCACTTTTAACAAGTGTTATTGAGGAACTGCAGTGTTCTCAGACCAGTGTTTCAAAACAGAACTGAAACAATGTAAAAGCAAATATTTTTATGACTGTAGAATCCATACAGACTATCAACACTTTATTTTAGAGCACCAATAAAATAATGAATGTTATCATGGGACCTAGAATAATCAGGCTGCACTCCTTTCCCCCCACTCCAATTTATACCTAGATGCAAGCAAAACAGAGGTTTTGAGGAGTTGGAAAGTGGATTCAATGGGAAAGGAATTTAATAATTGGTTAGAATATGAATTTCAGCGCTTATTTAAAAACACGCTTTTGGTATAAGATATAATTCTTTCTCTCAAAGTAAACAAAATTCTGTTAGAGAAATTGATCGTGAACATACACAGAAACCTTGAAATACAGACTACAATCAGCATAATCGGTGTTTCAGCAGACTGACAACCACTGCAAATTTAGTGATGTGGAAGGAATTCAGTAATGTGGGAAGCAGTGAGGGTTAGGAACTATCGGGGGATCTTTAGAGAAGGCTTGCTGTGTTTTGAATGCATTCTTGATTTCAAGCCCAGTATCTTTGTCAGTCTTCTGATCCAGGCTCTTACTGAGATACTATTTTTTTGAAGATTCTCTAGCATTGGGCTTTAAGGTAAATCAGACTCATTGTTTTTTCTCACCTCGGGCTTATTATCATTTAAAGCAAAATCATTTGCCTGTTTGTGATGTGAATTACTGATTGGTGTAATTACATCACATGCTGATACTGGGGGAAAAGGATCGAAATAATCCAAGATAAATGAGGAATAGTGAGAGACTGTGGGGAACAGGAAGATTTACTTGCACTGAGTTAAGGACATTTTCAGAAAAGTTTAGCAATTCATTAGTTCACTTATTCCACAGGGGAAAAAGTCCACGCATTGATTATTCTTTCTCCTTATACTCCAACTTATAAAGGCCATAATGAAAAGAAATAAGAAAAATCAAATTATCATAGGCTTATCAACCTAAGGCGGTTTGGGTTCTACAGAGTTAAAACATTGCTCTTGTTTATACAGGAAATATTTATTCTAACAGTCGTTGAGAAAATGGGTGATTCCAGAGTCTCATTAGAATTAACAAAGCTGGTTTTGTTGTTTTATTTGGCTTTAGTTCTTCAAAGTAGGCTGTCCTGATTTAATTCACCTGATGATTAAACTGTCCTCTCTAGGTATTTTTCTCTTCTGTTTACTTCATTGTACAGCACTGTCTTGGGAAAACAAGTGTTGGTTTTGGTGGTTTAAGATAACTCAAGAACAATTACTGTATACTTCAAAGAAAGAAAATTCTCTCCAGTCCACCTACCTTCCTAACTGGAAATTTGCTGAGCATTCATGGCATTCTCTCAACTGGTTTAGAAAACATACTGGAAATTCTCAAAATGCAGAATGTGAGGTTGTAGCTGTGAAGGGAAGAGGATATTGTGCAATACCTGGGAAGCAGCAGTGGACCCAATGATTCATGGATCAAATCCTTGCCTGTGCAGGTACATCCAACCTTGCTGTGGGCCCCATCCTGGGCCTTGTACAAGGGCCTGTTGAGTCTGCTAAGGGTATGCTTATATGCCAGACCTGTTGTTGCTGTGATGAAGTCTTCAATAGTCTCATTCCATGGCTTAGGACCATGAGTAGAGAAATGGAAAGTTTGAATTTGGAATCAATGGAGCAAATCACAGAAAGGATAGAATTAAAGTAACCAACTTGGGGTCCGAGCATGGAAAAGTAGCTGGCAACAGGCAAGTGATTTGAGGAAGGTGGTAAAGATTCCAGAACTTTTGAGCAAATAATTATTGAATGCCTATAGTTGTCAAGAAATAGATGATCAATTCTGATGTGGTCTCAAAGCTGAATAAGTGGAGGTAACAGCAAGGACAGATATTAAGACACTCTAAAGGAAGGAAAGACACCGTTGGAACTCAGGTTGCAGAATGCTGAAGGCCTGATGGAGATTCTGTTAGTAGATGAGATACCAAAGTGATAGGAATTTTCAAATATGTGATTTTTTAATCTGGCAAAGTGCTTCTCCTTATAACTCTTTACTCAATCTTTGGGCACAACTCAGACAGTTCTCAACCAGTGAGGTTCACCTTCTCTCAAAGGCACAGCAAATTACACTTTCACAATGTCTTATGGGTTTCATTTTACCATTCTTATCCATTCCTCCCATGTACAGTTTGCTTATGATGAAATTACTAATTTCACATGAAATATGTTTTAAAATGGCTATGAAATATCTGCAGTGGTGTTTTACTACAGAGGATCCTCTATTATGCTGAAACTCAGGGCTGTGTGGATGTTGTTAACATGAAGAAGCTGAAATGTTTGTAGTAAACATTTTCCTGGATCGTGTAATCTGAAAACTCTAGTAGCCCACCACATCCAGCAGAGCCAGGCTACATTTTTATGATTCCACTGGAGTCATGCAATACAGCTGTTCATGGAGAATCTAAGCAAGCACCCTTCACTCCCCCAGTCTTTCAACTTAGACCATTTATTCTTAATTCCTCGACTTGAGACATTAGAGTTTGATATGTTTCCTCACTATAATTTCATGATGCAGTAAATGCCACCACCCCCATCTACCAGGAGGCAGCATCCACTAAAAGGTGAGGCTTGGAACCAAATTGTTTTTTTGGAAAATCATAGGAAATATATTATTGGTGCATGCAGCTCAGTTGCAGATTCGATCACATCTGAAGTTCTAAAACATGAAGCTGTCTGTTCTTTACAGAACTGCAGGAGAAGGAATGGAGGTATGCCAAAGGGCAGTGTCTTAATTTTTAAGTGTGTTTGGTTGAAAAGCTTTTCCTTTGCCTGGTGCTTTGCTAGGGAACAGCTAAGACTCTCTGAGGATATGAACGAAAGCTCTGCCAAACACAGCGAGTGAAAATAAGGGCAGGGAGGAACCCCAAGGCTGGACTTATTCAAGCATTAGGATAACTCACAGGATCAAGAGGCCTAAATTATGAGGCAGAGAACAGAACAAAAACAAAAGTTCTGGGCAAATTATAGAAACTTCTTTAGTTGTCTATATTATGGAATTTTGGCTGATTTAAACCTCTGTATAATCATTGTTACTGGTACATTTGATAATCAGTCTCATCTTTAGCTTACTGATAAGTATAATTAATATAGTCTATGTCTACCTAAGAATGAAGCTCAGCATTCTCTTTAAATATTGAAATGCTGGAGGTTTTGGTAAAAGGGGAAATTTTGTTTTGTTTCATAACAATGCTGTCAACTCAAATTCAGTGAGTATAAAATTATCAATTAGATAATTAAAGTGCATTGGTGTAAGTGGGTGATTTAGCAGTTAAATTTAGCTTGGGATTTGGATTCATAACATCTAAGTTCAAACCCTGGATTTTCAGCTTCCTAGCTATGTGACTTTGGGCAAGTTACTTATCTCTCTCATAGTTTGTTTTCCCCACATTTAAAATGAAAACAATAGTATCTGAGTTACAATGTTGCTTTTAAAATTAAATGATATAAGGTAATAAAAGCACTTAGCACATTATCTAACACATTGTTAATGCTTTATAAATGTTACCTATTATTATTAGTAACTGGTTAATTTATTTCTCAGTCAACTGATTTAATAATGAATTCTAGAAAGCACTCTAAATATCTAAGCGTTAAAGTAGGCAACTGCCAAAGCTGTGTGTCTGTGAAAGCAGTCTACAAGGCAACTATTAATCAACTGCAGAAGTATGTAACGCTCATAAGCAACGAGACTGTTGATTCTTATTTCCAGCTACATAGCTCTGTGTTTTCAAAACAGTGTTCTTTGTAATTAATTAAACTATAAATATCTAGAAGAAAAGGACAGTATCTTATATCTCCAATGCTCAGATTCAGTGTGTGACTTAAATAGTGCTTGAAAATCCATCATGTAGAGGGTAGAGAAGGTGATGAAACTACCCATCTATAGTGTCCTGCTCAGCCTACATCACTGGACCAGCATACAGCAAATCTATTAACCCGTCTATGCCTAGTGTTCCATTATTGGAACGCTAAGCTTGTAGGACTTATGTATATCCTACCGTTCAAGGTCATCGCCAAGGTCTGATTTTTCACACACAAAAATTTTCAACCTCTGGAATAAATGGGTTAATACTTCCTTAACTACATCTACAACTAGATGGTGCCTTTGGAATAAATGGGTTAATACTTCCTTAACTACATCTACAACTAGATGGTGGAAGACAAGTAAATGGCTTGCATCTGCCCTGTTTTTAACTTAGAAAAATGGGGGAAATCTTTCTGTACATTATGGTGACTCCAAGTACCTTTCCAATAAATATGTGAACAAACAGAGAGGATCACATCAGTTTTCTAATTCCAAGTGTGAGCCTTGAAAATAATGTAACCAAATCAACCCAGGCCATATCAGGAACTTTACTTGTCAGCTCTTTCCCACTTTTTCTTCTGGTGGCCTTTCTAACTTTCCACAGCTTTATCTACTGCTGGATATAACATATACAGAAAGATTTCTTCCATGTTGAGTTACAAATAGGTCACGGTATATGCTGTTTACTTGTCTTCCACCATGTATTTAAAGACAATGTAATTAAAGAATATTGATGAATTTGCTATTTGGTTGTCCAGAGATGTAGGCTGGGAAGGACACTATAGACTTGGAGTTGCATTGGTTTCTCTACCTCTGACATCATGGCCCATTTCACACTACTCATCTTTCTTGGATTCCATGTCTAGCTCATAGTCTTCTTCATAGATTAGAAATTCAAACATAAGTCCCATTTGACTAGAACCATGGATAGAACCTGGGCATTGCTTCCAAGGGTTCAGGTTCTCTCTAACTTGTTCCCTCTACATCCCCTGAAACATTGCTGTGAATAGACCACTTTACAAAGTTGCATTGCTGATATCTCCTGAACTGTAAGGAATCTTGTGGGCCAAAGCTTCTTGCCATCGCCTTTACCTGTTTGCCAATTTTGGAGTTCAAATATCAACCATGATATAAATTAGCATCTCCCAAACATTAGTCCACAAAACATAAATCCTGGGACATGCTAAAAGATGTCCTTTCATCATTATGTTTGGGAAATACTTTTTTTCTTATTCTTGGAGAAATACATTGTATATTAGCATATTAAAGGCTCTGAGATGCTTTCCTTAGAGAAAAAAAATGTACTTGCTTAATTTTGTTTAACTTGGAATTTTGAGACTTATTTGACTCTCAAACATTTGCAAAATTATAACTCTTCTGTCATATGAAATAGTGTTCGGTTGAATATCAGTTTGGAAAATACTTTTCTGGTATTGGGTCATTGGGAATTCAGGTACCTATAAGGGGTGACCCTTTTACCCTCAGGTTAAATATCTGTGGTTTCTGTCTCCTCTATTACTTCCTGTTAATAGATTTCTGTCATGCTTCTCACCACCACCTGCTAGACTTATGAGATAGGTCATGATCCAATGGTTTTGACTTATTAGAACTTCATATTTTCTGGTTCCAATTGCTCCTCTCCCAGGAGTTCCTTTGATTAGAATACTTTTTTCTTCTTCTTCAAGGAACTATTTCAGCTACTTATTTTTCCAGGGGGACTTTATATCTGGAGTGAGACACTTGTTCATCTTCTGGCTTTGAAAAATATATTCAATGTGGCAATTAAAAACACACCCTGTAGATTAAAGCATAACTATCATCTCTTTATGTTACATCAAAAGTACAAAGCAGGCCCTTGAGCTATAACTCTGATGTTACATGACATTTAACAAGACAACTTGTTTGTGTACTACCAATAGTGAATTCTTTTATCACACAACTCTGAATAAATTATTGAACTCATTTTTATTTCAGCCAAAGCTTTCATCTTGGGCACCTCCCCAAGCCAGTGGCATTTAGCCCTGCACTCATTATATAAGTAAATATCTTCATAAAATATTGGTTTCACTAGGTTGTGTTATATTCCCTCTGCAACAAGTGGCATTTTAGAGCAGCACAGTCAACCACAGATGCCTAGCTCACGTGTGCCTTGAAGACTGTCCTAGTTTATTGTGAGGTCCTTTCTCATTACTGATGTCATTACTTCCACTCTCTCTAAGTAATCCTCTTATTTCATCAAGTTTTCTTCTGAATCCCTTAACAAGCCCCTGTGACATGTGCTCCCGTACCCCACATATATGAAAATATTGGGCCTTATATTACACTTCTTCCATCCCAGCAGTGTATCCGATGTGTGGCTAATGGTCAATATATGTTAGTTGACTGAGTTAATGGATGATTGCTGTACATTGTTGACTAAAAAGTCCAGGATCTCAAACTTAGGAACTCTTTACTTCTATCTGTGCAACATCTGTTATATTCCCTTCCATTGTCTTAGCCAAACAGGCATCATGTCTCCATCTAAGAGGGGCAAGAAAGGAATAGTTTATAGCAGATGCTAAATATAGAGAGTTGATCCCCTCAAATGAAGAAAAGGCAGAGGGATTTCCAGTGATGCTCCTGAGTAGCCCAGTGAGTGCAAAAGCTGATGAGTATCTGGTGTGGCCTAGACTAATGCAGAACTTGAAGGAGAGAAGAACCAGTTAAAGTGAAATTCCATAGTTGGAGACACAGACCACTGAAGAAGCCCACCCCTGCATTTAACTTCCCTCTGCCATAGCTAGGGTAAGGTGCATCATAGATGTATATTATAAATGGGAGAAAAGCCTTAGGCAAAAGATGAAGAACAGAGACAGGGAGATAGTGAAGAATCAGAAACAATTGAGAAAAGGATGACAAAAGCAAGCTGACCCCTTAGTTGCCTTCTATAAGAAGTGAAAAGGTGGAAAAGAAAAGATGCAATGAAAGGATCCAGAGAATAAGCACAATCTAAAAGTATTGATTAAGAACCATGAAATTTGACCTTAAACACACACACACACACACACACACACACACACACACACACTCACACACAGACAAGAAGTAAAACCTAATCAGTGAAGGAATTTAGCAACACCCAGAGACCCATGCAAGTTGAACATTAACACCTTTATTCAGTACCTTTAATGATAGAGGAGGAAAAACCATGCTTCCCTGCAGAGGTAGGAGAACATTGCCCAAAGTCATCCTCAAAAGAAATGACATTACTTTAGAGTCTCAAATTAAACTATTTTAAAAAGTAGAGATGGGGTATTTTACTTGGTAACATATCTGGTTAGAATAGCTAAATGAATACTGGTATTCCCTGGCAGAAAGATGAGCATGGAGAAGAGCACCAGGTTGCCCAGAGCCATAGACAAGGCATATGGTTCTGCATTGAAAAGTGAATCCTTTGGAGGAGATGAATACATTTATGGCATTGATCATGCTGAAGGTTTCATAGTTGTATGCTTATATCCAAACAAATCAAGTTGTATATGGTTAAGCATCTATAGCTTTGTATGTATCAAACATACCTCAATAAAATGATTAAAAATTAATAAATTTATTGGGGGGAAGAGTGATTTCTATGGCCATGGAACTACAGAATTGAATCCTAGAACAGTAGCATGACAGAAGTCCCTTTTGGGGGACATACATGAAAACAACGTTAGAATAATTTTGACATGTGTTTTTAGAAAATTATTATTATTTTTGGAAACCAGGGCAGCATTGTGGACACTTCATGGAGTTCTTGATGGGCTAGAATGAGATCCTGATGTATGCCAAGTGATTATTCTGGCTCATTCTTCCAAACACTTTTTCAGTAATCATCCTCTACCTGCCTCAACATTTTCCCCTTAAAAGGTGGGAAGATTCACTTTGAAGACAATGAGGTCAAGTTTAGAAATTGTGACTTTGAGGTCAGGACAAATGAATTCTTTGGGGATGAAACCTAGAAATATTTTCTGTAATTTAGATTTCTGAGATTGAGACCTCAAGATCAATCAAGGAATTGGATTTATTTTGAGAAATGTACCTAACATAGAGGATCAAGAAGCTTAAGAGATCTTTGTAATGATTTGCTAAATAAATAAAGACCTCTTCTGACAGGCTCAAATTAGTTCTGGTTAATTTTTCAAAACCAAAAATAACTCAATAGACTGACATTTAACTTTCTAAGAAGTTAAATCCGTTTCAGTACTTTAGGCTGGTTACATCTGGGCGAGCCTTTAGCAAATGCACCTATGGGCTTTATAAAAAAATGGTTCATTATGTTTGCATAGTTTCTGACTAATTAAAACCAGCCCTGGTTTACCCAAATGTTTTCTCATCAGTTTAAATTAATTTAGATTCATCCAGGCCTACTTAAATGTATCAAAATTACTTGAACCAAATCAACCATATAAATCAATTTTCTTTGGTTCAGATTGTTTCTGAAACTTCAGGATCAGCTTAAAACTTTTTGACCAGTTTTAGATTTCTATGTAGATAACACTGCTCTGAGTAAAACCTGTCATAACTAGGACTGATTCTATTCAAACTGAATCAGATTCATTCAAATTCTGCCTGCTTTATGGCAGAATTAAAGGAGAACGTACTTAACTAGAAGGGCAGCCTGATGATCTGTTGAAACAAATGCTATTAGGTACCCTGGGATGATAAAAAAAAAAATTAGGAATACACTCAACTGGGCTTTCAGAAATAGATGGGGAAGATAGAAAAGATGAATTCAGATGGCCATAAGAATGAACAGAAAATAAATAAAACAGAAACAAATTGTCTGAAGAAAAATGGTGAGAGAATCTAGCTTCTGCTAATCAAAGGTGGCATGGCAGGATTGCTTCACAGGAAACAGACATGTCAGAGACAAGGTAAGGAAATAAGAGAAGGCCAAGACATTCAGTAATACTATTTAAGATGAAGAGAAGTCAACAAATCATACTATTATATTAATTATAGTATATTATATTAATTATATTGTTATACTAGTTATCTCCCAAAAATATTTCCAAAATACAGAAATCAATTAATAGGAGTGACTTTAATTCTTGTTTTAAACAAGAGCAGAGAGAGTGGAGGGAAAGAGAAGTGGAAAAGGGGTAAATTGCAAATATTCAGGATCCACATTAATTTATAAGTATGATTAAATCACAACTGACTATCAGAATTTCTAATACAAATGTCATTTAAATATCAGAGGTGATTGATATATCCTAAAGGGCTATTAGGCATAAAAGAGTAGGTACAAGGTTGGAATATGAAAAAAGAAAAATTAAACATGTTTTATTTTTTAAAAATACCAAGTTAATAACTTTCACTATTCTTTAGAAGAATTGCAGACAGAATTTAAGTTCAATGACTATTATGTGGGTATTTGGAATACATATATAGCATGAGTCAACTTAAATGGGGAGCTAAAATTTTAACTATAAGAGGAGATATTTCTAAAAAATGTATAAAGTGTATAATTGTGTACAAATGAAAGAACAAAACTATGGGAAGGAATAAATGCGTGAATGGAGAGTGTATTAAAATTATAATGATGGACAACTAGAAATCTTGGGCATTACATGTACAGAGAACTCAACAAGGCTCTTATTAAAGGTGGAGAGAAGAAGGCCGACTTGCTGCAGATCTAGGACTCAAGAAACAATACAACAGCAAGGTGCCTGTGGTGTTCTTTGTTGTTATTGTTGTTGTTGTTTGGTTTGTTTGTTTGAGACGGAGTCTTGCTCTGTGGTCCAGGCTGGAGTGTAGTGGCGTGATCTCAGCTCACTGCAACCTCCACCTCCCGAGTTCAAGCAATTCTCCTGCCTCAGCCTCCGGAATAGCTAGGACTACAGGCACATGCCACCACGCCCGGCTAATTTTTTATATTTTTAGTAGAGACAGGGTTTCACCATGTTGGCCAGGATGGTCTAGATCTCCTGACCACATGATCTGCCAGCCTCGACCTCCCAAAGTGCTGGGATTACAGGCGTAAGCCATCGCACCCAGCCTGTTTGTTTTTAAACCTAGACTTGGAGCTGAAGAAGCTGACAATCCAGAGGTGCCAACAGGCTCAAAAAAGCAACAGACCAAAAAAAAAAAAAAAAGCCCCAACAAAAGCCTGCCCTTCAGCCAATCACCACGAAAGAGGTAGCCTACCAAGACAGAAAACTCTTAGGAAATAATTGCTCTACTTGGGCCAAACACCACAGAGAAAACTATAATCCCATTCGCACCCACACCAGCCTGAGTGGAGAGCCTATTTTTTGTCTCTAATGAGGCTGCAATGAGGCAACCATGTCTTGTCACCACGGCGGCTGACAGAAAAGGTGGAGGAAGGAACGAGGATTTCATTCCCACTGGATGTTACAGAGTATCCCTCATCAACATATTTCTCCTTTCTTTATCCTATGTGTGAATAATAGGGTAAAGTGCCTGGCATATAGTAGGCACTAAATACATGCTTATTTTAAACTTTTATGCAAGTAATCGTATGTTAGAAGGGCGTCTGAATGTACTAGGCACTCAAGGTATCCTCGTTTATATCCCTAAGTGTGAGTAATGCTATATTAGATAAAGCCCAGCCTATATACATTGCTCAACTCAATCTTCTTTTCTTTACCTATGGATCAGTAATGTTCTAGAATAGGACCTGACATTCATTAGGTGCCCAGCACATGCTCATTTCTTGTCCCTCTCTCTGAGTATTGGTATATGAAAATAATACCTAGGATAGACTACATAGTCCCTGTGTGCTCAATTGCTGTCAGTAATATTATAGTAGAATAATACCAGACATACAGAGGTTCAGTGGATTATTTCTCACCTTTATGAGAGTAAGTTTGTATTAGGATAGTGCCTACTATGTATTAGATGCTCAGAAAAGTCTTGTGTCTTTCACTATGTGTGGGTAAGGTTGTACTAGAATAGTATCTCACACATACTAGGCTGTCAATGCATGCTTACTTAAGTCCCCCATATGTGATTATTTTAGCTCGTACTTTGGACTATACTAGATGGTCTATTCAGGCTCGTTTCCTTCCCTTGTGTGTGGATGTGTTGTAATTGAATAGTATCAGTTATATATTAGGGGCTAATGCATGCATGCTTCCTCCTCCCTATATATGCGTATGCTTGCTTCCTGCTCCCTAATGTTATACAGATTAGTGCCTGGTGTGTACTTGAAGTTTAATGCATCCCTGTTTCCTTACCTCATATGTGAGTAAAGTTGTAGTAGACCAGTGCCTGGGATATACCAGGTGCTTCATAAATACTGTTTTTCTTCTCTTGTATGTCAATAAGCCTGTACTGGAATAGAACCTAGTATACACTGAATGTTCAATACATACTTCCATCCCTTCACATATGTATCAGTAATGATGTACTAGAATATTGCCTGGCATATCCCTGCTCCATGTAGGCTTGTAGTTTATGTTATTCTAGAATTGTATCTTACATACAAGTTTCCAATGGATATTTGCTTCTTTCCCCTAGGTGTAAGTTATGATAGTAAAACCTGAAATACAATAAACGCTTAATGCGTGCTCAATTCCTTTCCTAATGTGAGAATAAAGTTGTACTAAAATAGACCCTGCAATACATTTGTTATTTAAGTCCAATTTCTTCCTTTACATGATATGTGAGTAGTGTACAATGATATTATGTGCTGCAAGCATGCTCATTTTCTTCATTTAGATACGAATTAAAATGCTCAAGAAAATTTCCATGCATATATTTTATACTCCATATGTGCCCTTTCTATTCTCACACAGGTCAGTAAGGTTGTACACAATTATTATTTTGTATATGCGATGTTCATTAATTAATGGATGCTTGCTTCCTGTTCCCAATGTGTAATGTTGTACCTGTCGTGTTCTAAGTGTACAATGCAATTCTCTTCTTATGTGAGCAAAGTCCTACTAGAATAGCGCCTGGCTTAACCTAGGCATGAAACGCATGCATTAATTTTTCAGTCTATGTAAGAGTAAAGTTATACCAGAAAACTGGCTGATATTTAGTGAGTGTTTCTTTTTTTTCTAATATTGCATTAAAACAGTGCTTGACAACACCAGATGCTCCATGCATGCCTGTTTTCTTCTCCTATGAGTGAGTACATTGTACTAGAAGATTGCCTGATAAACACTAGGCACTTAACACATACTTTTATTATTCCACTGACTTATGAGTGATGTACTAGAAAAGTAACTGGAATATACTCCGCACTTAATACATATTCATTCCCTTTTCCTAGATAACAGCATATATTAACTAGACTAATACTTGGCATATAGGAGGTAGTAATTGTGGTCCTGTTCCTTTCCACTACGTGTGGATAAAGTTATACTAGAAGAGACCCTTGGATATACTGGTGGTTCAATGCATAACTGCTTCCTTCCCATTGTATGTGAGTAATGTTGCAAGGATAATATCTGGTCTATACAAAGCATTTCAAACATGTTTATTTCTCCTTTTCTGTAAGAACTGTACTAGAAGAATTCACGGTTTGTACTAGTTGCTTCAGCATGCTCATTTCCTTTCCACATGTGTGAGTCAAGCTGTGGGGTATGTTTGCTTCCTCCTCACTGTGTGTTGCGAGTAAAGGCACACTAAACTAGAATGTGCCTCGCAGCAGTTCAATCCATACTTCTTTCCTTTTCCATATATGTGTATAAGTTTGTATTAGAATAGTATGTGGCATACCCTAGGTTAACAAAGTATTTATGTTTCCTCCCCCTACATGTGAGTAAGTTGGTATTGGTATAGCACCTAGCATAGGTACTTAATGTATGCTGGTTCCCTTTCTCAGTCACATTGCCCTAAAATTGTTTTTGATCAAATACTTGGTGCTCAATTCAATCTTATTTCCTTCCCCTATGGGTGAGTAACATTGTTCTAGAATAGAACCTGTCATACACTAGGTACTCAATGCAAGTCTGTTTCTTTTCCCCATGTGTGAGTGCTAGTGTACTAAAACAGTACTTGGCATATACTATGTACTCTATGCTGGGTACTCAGCACTGGGCTGGGGGGCCCTGTACTAGATGATCAAAGCATGCTCATTTCTTCCACCTGTATATGAGTAACTGTTCAAGTCTAGTGCCTGGCATATTCAAGATACTTAATGCAACCTTGTTTTCCTACTCTTCTGTATGAATAATGTTTTACTAAAATAGAATTTGACATATAATAGGCATTCAATGCATGCTAGTTTTTTCCCCTGGAGTTACGTTTTGCTAGAATACTTTCCAGCATACATTAGGTGCTTCATGTTTCCTTTGCCCTATGTTTGGTGAATTTGTGCTAAATAAGGCCTTGTATACCAAAAGCCCTTAGTGCATTGTTTAGAGATTAGATTGTATATTGTATACGTTGAACCATGCTTGCAGTAAGTTCCACTTGGTCACCCTAGTGTTTTACTGAGGACTTTTGCACCTGTGTTTATCAGGGTTATTGGTCTGGGTTTTGTTTTCTTTTGTTTTCTTTAGAAACAGGGTCTTATTTTGCCACCCAGGCGGGAGTGCAGTGGCCAATCATAGCTCACTGCAGCCTCAACCTCCTGGACTCAAGCGATCTTCCCACCTCAGGTTCCCTAGTAACTGGAATTATAGCCACATACCACCATAGTCCAGCTGATTTTTTAATTTTTATTTTTTTGTAAAGGCAGGGTCTCATTATGTTGTCCAGGCTGGTCTTGAACTCCTGGGCTCAAGTGATCTTCCCGCCTCAGCTTCCCAAAGTGCTGGGATTACAGGGGTGGGCCACCATATCTGGCCTGGTTTTCCTTTCTTATGGTGTCCTTTTCTGGTGTTGGTATCAGAGTGATGCTGGCCTCATAAAATGTGTTTGAAAGTGTTTCTTCTTTTTCTCTTTCCTGGAAGAGTTTAAAAGGATTGGTATTCTTTGAATGTTTGGTGGCACTCAGCCATATAGAAGACCATTATAGCCATTATAGTTTTCAGTTACCACTTCAATCTCTTTATTTGTTACTGGTCTCTTAAGGCTTTCTATTTATTCTTGATTCGGTTTTGATAGGTTGAATGTTTTAGGAACATATCAATTTGTTCAGATTATCCAATTCATTCATGTATAACTATTCATAATAGTCCCTTATAACTGTTCGTAACAGTCTTTTATGATGGTCCTTTTTACTCGTGAGGTATCTGTTGTAATGTAAATCTCTTTCATTTGTGATTTTATTAAGTCCTCTCCTTTTTCTCAGTCTAGGTAAGAGTTTGTCAATTTTCTTTATCTTTTCCAAAAAATGACTACATTTTGTTGTCTTTTTTCTATTTCTTTTTATACTTTATTTTATTTATTTCTGCTATAATCTTTATTATTTTCTTTCTTCTGCTAACTTTCGGCTTAGCTTGTTTTCTTTTTCTAGTTTCTTGAGCTGTAAAGTTTATTCATTTGAGATCTCTCTGCTTTTTGAATGTAGGCATTTATCACTATAACCTTCCCTCTTAGTACTGCTTTTGCTGCATCCCATAAGCTTGGTATGTTGTGTTTTCATTTTTATTTGTCTCAAGATGTTCTTTAAATTTCTTTTTGATTTCCTTTTTGACACAATGGATGTTTAAGAATGTGTTGTTTTCCATGGTATATATATATATACCGTGTGTGTGTGTGTGTATATATATATACATATATATATATACCGTGTGTGTGTGTATATATATATATACATATATATATATATATATATATATATACACACACAACATTTTCTTTTTTTTTTTTTTTTGAGCTGGAGTCTCACTCTGTCGCCGAGGCTGGAGTGCAGTGGCACAATCTCAGCTCACTGCAACCTCCATCTCCCAGGTTTAAACAATTCTCCTGCCTCAACCTCCCGAATAGCTGGGATTACAGGCGCCCACCACCATGCCCAGCTAATTTTTTTATTTTTAGTAGAGACAGGGTTTCACCATGTTGGCCAGGCTGGTCTCAAACTCCTGACCTCAGGTGATCCACCTGCCTCGGCCTCCCAAAGTGTTGGGATTACAGGCGTGAGCCACTGCACCCAGCCCACCACATTTTCTTTATCCACTTGTTGGTTGATGGACATTTAGGCTGGTTCCATATTTTTGCAATTGTGAATTGTGCTGTTATAAACGTGGGTGCAAGTGTCTTTTTCATATAATGACTCGTTTTCTTCTGGGTAGATACCCGGTAGTGGGACTGCAGATCAAATGGTAACTCTACTTCTGATCCTTTAAGGAGTGTCCATACTATTTTCCATAGTGGTTGTACTAGTTTACATTCCCAGCAGCAGAGTAAAAGTGTTCCCTTTTTACCATATCCACACCAACATCTATTTTTTTTAATTTTTAAATTGTGGCCATTCTTGCAGGTGTAAGGTGGTATCACACTGTGGTTTCCATTTGCATTTCCCTGATAATTAGACATGTTGAAAAAAATAGAATAATGGAATTCACAGCAACCTGGATGGAGCTGGAGACCGTTATTCTAAGTGAAGTAACTCAGGAATGGAAAACTAAACATTGTATGTTCTCACTTATAAGTGGGAGCTAAGCTATGAGGACACAAAGGCATAAGAATGATATAATGGACTCTGGGGTCTCCGGGGAAGGCTGGGAGGGGGATAAGGGATAAAAGACTACACATTTGGTACAGTGTACACTGCTCAGGTAATGGGTGCACCAAAATCTTGGAGATCACCACTAAAGAATTTATCCATGTAACCAAACACCACCTGTTCCCCAAAAACTATTAAAATAATAATAGTACAAAGAATTTTAAAAGAGTATGTTATTCAAGTTCATGTATTTGTGAAGTTTCCCATTTTCTTACTATTATTGATTCTAGTTTCGTTTCACTGTGGTTGTAAAAGATACTTGGAATGATTTTAATCTTAAATTTATTAAGACTTGTTTTGTGACATATTATGTAATGTATCCTGGAGAATGTTCTCTGTGCACTTGAGAACAATGTGTATTTTTCTGCTGTTGAGTGGAAAGTTCTGGATAGGTCTGCTAGGTCCTTTTAGTCTATAGTGTTGTTCAATTCAGATGTGTGTGTTTTTTTTAGTTGGTTTTCAGTCTAATGCTCTATCCATTACTGAGAGTGGATTATTTTAGTCTCTTATGATTATTGAATTGCTGTCAGTCAATGTCTCCTTTGATATCTGTGAATATTTGCTTTAAATCTTTAGATGCTGTAATGTAAGATATGTATATTTTTGTAATTGTTACATTTTCCTGTTGACTCGACTCTTTTGTCATTACTGGATGACCTTCTTTGTCTCTAGACTTGGCATATACTAAGTTTTAAATGCATACTCATGTCTTTTATTGTATGTCAGAAATGTTAGTGCCTGGTATTTATTAGTTGCTCAATGCATCTTCATTTTCTCCTCCTATCAGTGAGAAAATCTCTACTTGAACAATATCTGGTATTATAGTCACTCAATGCATGCTTGCTTCCTTCCCCCATGTGTGACCAAGATTGTGCTAAAATAGAACCTGACTTAAATGAAGCACACAATGTATGCTTGCTTCCTTCCTGATATGGATTTGTGAAGTTATACTGGAATAATAGTTGGCATAAATTCAGCTCTAAATGCATGCTCATTTTCTTTCTCTACATGTATATATTTGATGGTAAACAAGTGCCTGACATATGTAAGTGCTGGATGCACCCTCATTTCTTCTCCTAAGAGTGAGTCATTCTGTAGTAGAGTGGTACCTGGCATGCACTAGGTAATAAATGCATGCTTGCTTGCTTCTTTCCCCTATGTATGGATAACATTATTCTAAAATAACACCTGACATATATTAGGTGCTTAGTCGTAATCTTTTCTTTCCCCTTATATGTTAGTATGTTTGTACTAGCATAGTATCTGGCATATCCATATTGTTTCTTTGGACTTGTATATGAATAATGTGCTGGAATCATGCCTGATGTATGTTAGGTACTCAACTCATCCTTGCTTTTTTCTGCTACATGTTTTTAATGTTGTGTTCAAATAATACCTGAAATATGTAAAACTTCAATGTATGTGTATTTCTTTTCCCCTATGTGTAAGTGATGTTAGAATAGGAATTGTGCCAGACATATTTCAGGAGCTCAAAGAGTGTTCATTTTCTTCTCCCTATGTGTAAGTAATGCATTAGAGCAGTGCTTGCTATATGCTAGTGCTGCATGCATCGTGGTTTCCTTCCCTTATGTATGTTTTAGCAAAGTTGTAACTACAATAGTGCCTGGCACATCACAGAAGCTCAATACATGCTTGTTTCTTTCTCTGTACTTGTGAGTAATGTTGTAGTAAAATAGGTCTTGGCATATAATATGTGCTGCAAGTAGGCTTGTTTCTTTCCCTTAAATGTGATTGTGGGTGTACTATGAAATTGCCTTGCATGTGGTAGATGCGCCATGCATGCTCATTTGCTTCCCCTTAGGTGGGAGCAATTTTGTATTAGTCTTAGTAGAGGAGCTGACATATACTTAGTGCGTGTTTGCTTCCTTTCATTTTAGGTGTGTGTGATGTTGTGCTCAAAGATTTCCTGTCATACAAAGTATTTGCTTTCTTGGAGTAATGTACTAAAATAGTGCCCGGCATACCCTAGTTGTCCCATGCATGCCTGCTCATATCTGTCTCCTATATGTGAGTATGCTTGTATTAAAATATTACCTAGCTTATACAAGGTGCATAATGAATTCTTGTTTTCTTTTCTCTGTACAAATAATGTTGTTCCAGACATATCCTGGGCATTCCTCTGTAGTATGTCTCATTATCTATATGTAATAATGTGCTAGAATAATGCTTGGCCTCTCCTAGGTGCTCAACGTATGCTTGTGTTCTTTAGTCCACATAAGATTGAAGTGGTACTAGAATACTGCCTGGCCTACACAGAACATTCATGCACACTTGCTTGTTTTTACACTTTGTAGGTAATGTATCGGAATAATGCTTGGCAATACTAGGTGTAAACAAGTATGCACAAAGCAACGAATATGTTTCAGGAACCATTTTAGTACATACACATAAGAGAAGGGAACCAGGCATGCATTAATTTCTTAATGTATGTCCATATTATTCTATTGCAACCTTATTAACATAAGAGAGAGAAAGAGTGAAGCGTGAGTGAAATGCCTAGTGCATGGTAAAAGCTATTCTTTTACAACCTTACTCTTATGTAGTAGGAATCACATAGCCATGCATTGACAGACTTGTATAACTCCAGTCACTGTTGTCATAAAAACTTCCTCACACATAGTGCAAATAAATGATAATGAATTGAGTGTGAGGCAGTGTTGTAGTACAATATTACTCACACATTAAGAAAGAAAACAAAGGGCTTTGAACGTCCAGGATATGCCAAACACTATTCTAGTACAATGTTACTTCCATTAAAAGAAAAACAAATGCGCATATCTTAAGTTCCTAGAATATGCAAGGTACTATTTTTGTATAATGTGTGTGTAATATTCACACATGGGGAGAAGAAAACATGCATGCAATGAGCACCTAGTATGTACTAAGTATTATTGTCCTATATCCTTACTCTCACATCAGGATTGGGAATGAATATACATTAAGTATATGTCAGCTACAGTTTCTGTAAAACAATACTAACAAGTCAATTGAAGAATACAGATATGCACTGAGCTCTTGTATTTTTCACTATAATAGAACAAACTTTTTTCAAACACAGGAGAAGGAACAGGCATGTGTGTTCAACGCATCCTTGTAAAGTTTCTTCCCTATGTGTGAATAATGTTGTATTTAAAAAGTGGAGGGCCAGGCATGGTGGCTCATGCCTGTAATCCCAACACTTTGAGGGGCCAAGGCAAGAGGATTGCTTGAACCCAGGAGTTCAAGACCAGCCTAGGCAACATAGTGAGACCCTGTCTCTGCATAAAATAAAAGTTTTTAAAATTATCCAAGTGCCATGGTGTATGCCTGTAGTCTCAGCACTTAGAAGGCTGAAGCAGGAGGAACTCTTGAGCCCCGGAGGTCAAGGTTGCAGTAAGCTGTGATCATGCCATTGCACTCCAGCTTGAGCAACAGGGGGAGATGCTGTCTCAAAAAATAAATTAATAAAATACAATAATTAGAAAGGGGAAAATATAATAGGCCCTTAAAGAATATTTGTTTGCTACTCTACGCGTGGGTAGCTTTTTTCTGGAATAGTGATTGGCATAATATTAAATGCTTCATGCATACTCATTTCCTTCTCCCATGTATGAGTAGTTGTGTACTAGTATCCTATCTAGCACATATTGGTGCTCAGTGCATGCTTACTACTTTTCTTCTCTACGTGAGAAATATTATACTAGAATATTGCCTGGCAATACTAATTACTTCATGAGGGTCCCTTCCTTTTCCTATTAGTGAGTAATCTTGTACTACTATAGTCTCTGGCATATAGTAGACACTCAGGGTATGTTTACTACCTTACCTCTGCATGTTTTAGTAATGTATTAGAAGATTTCCTAGCTCATAGTAGATGATAAAGGGAACTTTTCTTCCTTCCCCTATGTATGAGTAATGTTATCTAGAGTAGCACCTGGTGTATAATATGTAGTCAGTGTATGCCCATTTCTTTAGAAGTAGTGTCATAAAAATTGTGCCTGCCAAATATGGGAACTCAGTGCCTGCCCCATCTGTGAGTAATGCTGTGTTAGAACAATACCTAATATATGCTAGGTACTCAATTCATGCTCATTTTTTCCACTTATGTGTGATTTATGTTTTAAGGCTACTCACTAGCATATACTAGGTGTTCAATGAATGCTTGTTTATTTCCTTCAATGTGCAAGTAATGTACTAGAATTTATATGTCAGGCAATCAATTCATGTTTTTCCTTCTTTTTCTATGTGAGTAATATACTGGAATTGTTTCTGACATATGCAAGGTGATCAGTGCATGCTTATTCAATGTTTCTTGTGTATGAGTGATATTGTTCTGATTTTTTACATGCTTTAGAAGTGTTGACAAAGGCAAAATTTACTACCAAAATATGTGCATAGATTTGAGACAGCTATAGGCAAATCGTATCATCAGATAGATATCTAACGTGTTGGAGTGTGAGCTTTGACAGAATTTTGAAGTTGGATAGAATTTACATTGTTGAAGAAAATGAAGAATTATCCAGGTAGGAAACCATGAGCCTATGAAAAAATTGAATTGGAGTATGGTAAGGATCACTGAATGTTGAGTGTGGAAACCTGGTGTCAAGATTTTGTTCTGTTGCTATGTAACGCTGAAGATATGGTATTACCTCTCCGGTTGTCAATACTCTTACTTTTCTGTAACCCAAATACCTCCGGGTGTCTCGGGCTTGTGGATGTAAATGAAGTCACATTAGTATACACAAGTACTTTTTGTGTTATTGTTGTTCTTTGCCCTTGCCTGCTCATTCAGAATCCTTACTTTATAAAATGAATCTACTCAATTCTTTCTGAAAGTTCATAGGAATACCACTTTAAGGGCTAGCGTGTGTGTTCTGTGATCTCTCACTCCAGGTCATATCCCTCTCCAGACCCTCCTCTGCCTGCCCATTATGCAGATTCTTCCAGGGGGAACACTGCTCAGTGCGCACATGTACATACACATACAACTACATCAATATATATAATTGTGGTAAGAATAGACAGCAGGAGATATGCCCTTGTACATTTTTAAATGTACAGTATTTTTAACTTTAGCACAATGTTGTACAGCATATTTCTAGAACTTATTCGTCTTGCATTACTGAAACTTTATATTCATTGCGGGCCTAGTACCCTTTTAAGTAGTCTCTTGCACATGAGAGTCTAATTGAATCCTTCACAGAATTGGTGACCTTGAGTGTGAGTCTTTTCTCTTCCCTCAGGTACTGCATCAAACTCTGCTTTCTAGCATGCTTGGTTCTTAAAGAGACAGATAAGGTAAAATAAAAAAATAATTTAACTATAGCCTTTGTGATTGGCAGAGAGAAAAATCGATCCTGTGGTTATAAGCTCTCTCATTGGGGTGAGGCTGATGATCATTCATTCAAAATGTAATAAATAAATAATGGAATTTGCACAAAATAAGCCAGAGACCAGGAATTTAGTAACGAATGACATCCTCACTATCTCTGCCTTTATGGATAATTACAAATCAGTGGAGGTAACAGATATTTAAACAAACAAATGTAATTCAATATATAATCTTTTCTGAAGATAGCAGTGTGGTGAGGCTTTTTCAGAAATGTTTCAGTTAAAATATTAGGAAGAGGCTAAAGAATAGTAAGCTAGTATAAGAGGGAGATAAATGACGTTAACTCATGGGCACAGAGTGTGGAATAATGGCATAATAGACATAAACTTTGGGAGGGTGGGGGGGGTGAAGAATGAGAAATTACTTAATGGGTACAATGTATATTATTTAGGTGATGGTTACACTAAAAGCCCAGATTTTGCCACAACACAATATGTCCATGTAACAAAACTATACTTGTACCCTTACATTTATACAAATAATAAAATGAATAATAAGCTAGAATGTACATTAACACATACATTCCACTTTCACTGCTAATCACTGTTGCATTACCATGACCAGAACAAGAACATATTTTGTATACACACACACACACGCGCGCACACACACACACACACATATGGAATGGATGAATGGAGGGATGGATGGTGCTAAGATGACAAAATGGAATAAAAGATTCAAAAATATGGAGGTAATGGGAGCAAATATTTGTTGAGTTGCACACTGCCTTTGAGGGTCTGGCTGCTCATCACTAAAAGGTGAATGGTAATATTCCCTTATAGGATTTGTCTTGTGATTAGATTATACACTCAAAGCACTTAGCATTCTGTCAGTTCTCATTGCTAAGGACGGAACTCTAAATCATGAGAACAAAAGAAGTAAGTTACAGAGGGTAAGAGAATCAATCTGTCTTGATAAGGATGTCCATGGGTTTGAGTCATAGCATCCCAGTGACTTGATGGAAGCATGCCTCACTAAAGGAAGCCAGGACAACTTGGAAACCTTTATGAAAATTGTCAGTGCAGCTCAATACTTTTCCAAGCATCATGAGAATGTGTCCTCCGTGGGGGTGTAGCTGATATGATGCTCCATCTGAAATTGGCTTAAGATGTGAGTTTAGGACAGTTGAGTTTGGGGATTATCTTCTGAGCTTGAAAGGATTTAGCAAATATCTCTGTGTAAAATTCTAAGACCATCTTTGATTTCAGAAAATGTTATAGATTTTTAGCTAAAGTACTGAGCTTAGGAATTAGAACAGCTTGGCGGTGTCCAGACTTTGCTTCTGAGCAAAAACAGAAATGCCAACAGTAATTTTTTTCTGGGAGTATATTTTATATATTGTGTAAAGACAAAATGAAGAAAAAGAAAGAAAAATGGACACTCAAGGTTGGAGAATTTATCTTTTCCCTAATGTTATGTAACTGTCAGAATGAAATGAGGTAGATGTTTTTCTCCTAAGAAAATGCTCAAGTTATAGAAAACAGCATAATGCTTTTATTCTTGTATGGAAGATAAGGTAGTATTTGCTGATTATGCTGATGTGAAAAGATTATTTGATTTGCAAATTTGAATAAATGGTCAGTCAAATCTTGAGATTATTTTTGCTAAGTAATCTTCCATTTAAATTTATCTCTGGAATAACTTGGGATATAAATAAAATAAAAGTGATCCAGGATTGCTAAAGCATATATGGATATATACCTTATATAACTTGCAGCTTAATTTGCTCATGAGCCCTTGAACAGGATACATTTAGTATTAGCTGTTTTGGGTTATTTTTATATGAAAATCAGATAATGTTATATTTTGACTTAAATCTTCCATTTGTCTCACTCAGCAGTATGTCCTGAACATTTTCTGTGCCTACACATACAGATCAATATTTTTCTGACAGCTATCTGATATTGTATGGCACAAACCTACATCATTTAACACTGCTATTGTTGAATATTGTGCTATCTCCAATTCTTCCATATAATAAACAATGTTACAAATACCCTGACACATTTGCTTAAGTGTCTACATAGATTTCCAGAAATGAGATTGCTCAAAGATATGTGCATTTAGTTTGCACTGTGTTTTGTTTTGTGTTGTTTTTGAGCAGTCTTACAGTTACAGAATAGTTGCAAGTACAATACAAAGAAGTTATCCAATGCAACTTTCTTACACCTCTGAACTCATCAGTGTGTGTTTTCTACAAACAAGTATATTTTCCTACACGGCCAACTTGCTAATATCAAAATCAGGTGATTAACATTGATTCATTGCTACCATCTAATACTCAGACCTCATTCAGGTTTCTGTAAGTGTTCCAGTAATGTGACTTTTAGCAGAAGGATTCATTTTAGAATTATATGTTGTGTTTAGTTGTCATGTCTTTTATTCTTTATTCTGGAATCTTATTTTCCTTGACTTTCTAGATCTTGACACTTTTGAAGAGCACAGAACAATTAATTTTTAGAATGTCCCTCAAATTGTGTGTGTCTGATGTCTCCTCATGAGTAAGTTCATTTTATACATCTTTTGCAGGAATAGCATAGAAGCAACATTGCATTACATCTGTGCAGTAAGTACACAACTTTAATTTGGGTTCTTGCTGATGACGTTCACTTTAAACTCTTGATTAATGTGGCATTTTCCAAGGCTTTCCATTGTAAAGTTACTATTTTTTTTCTCTTTGTAATTAGGAATTATTTTGTGGTGAGGTTCTTAAAACTATATAACCATCTTATTTCCCATCAAACTTTAGTTTAGTTCTTCATTCACTTAGTTATATCTGTGACATAAGTAAGCATTCATTATATTTACTTGCAATTTTTAATGTAAAAGTGAGATTGCTCCAAAATAAATCCATGGTTTCCTATTTGACTCAATGAGTTTTAATATGTTACTGTCTTTGAGCTCTTTATTACTTACTGGGACAGCAAGATGTTCTGAGATCATCTTATACTTGCCTACCCCAGCCTTAGAATCAGCCATTTCTCCAAAGATATTCAATTTCTTTTCAGTAGAGATTGGTATTTAGAAGCCAAAATCTGGGTGCTAGATATATTCATCACTACTGGGATGTCACTAACTTCAACTCCAATGCAACATTACAGGACTCATTCAAATTTTCTCCCTTTTCATATGTGCAAGTCCCTTCTCCAACTGTGAAAGACCTGCCTCTCATTTCTTTAAATACTTATTTGACCAAGCTCCCTGTATGTAACTCATCTCCTATTACTGTTGCCACCTACTTCCTTGGATAGAACATACTTCTCATTTTGCTGGGGCTCTGAATTCCATTATCCACAAAGAACTTAAGCTAATTTAGGTTCTAAGTAGATGATCTGGAAATCAGTGGGAGTTAATGTTGGTCATTTTGGGTTGTGGTAGCCACACAGAGTAGACATTTGAACTTAAGAAATAGATACTAAGATGATATCTGTGAGGCCAAATATGAAACAATAACAAAACAAATTTCTTAAGAGATGCAATGAAGGAATCATGATAAATACAGATAATTTCTAATTTAATGATGTAGAAGAAGACAAATTTGAGTAGGAATAGCCCCATTAGAAATTGTGATTTGCCTCCAGCATACCAGTCTTATGAAGCTCAAAATAGCAGCAAGAACACAATGACTTTATTTCGTGGAAATTCCCAGTTATTTTAAAACAGCCAGAACTGATAAAGTGAAATCTAGTTCCGAGGGTATAGTGACTGAGAAACTGTCATTCACTCTGAAAGTATTAATGAGAAAGAACACTTCATTCTGTTGGTTTGTGTTCACAATTGTCTTTGGCCTCAAGCATATTCTTATTTAACTTTCTAATTTCCTCTACTTGACCTGACACTAGTATGTACATAAGAATATTAGGACCTCAGATCTTGTCCATAGATTTTAAGTTTACAAATGGAACTATTTCCTGGTACAGGCGTTGATTTTTCAAATACCTTATCAATTCAGTTATATTGGCTTCTGAGATGCTTTTTCATATTTTCTTTACATGTGGAGCTCAAAAAGTGCCTAACAATTTTCTCTTTTGTGTTTTGTCTGGAAGAAAAATAGATATTTTAGAAGTTTAAACTTATTATTTTGGGCATCAAAATTGCCAAGGGCACTAAAAATCACATCATACATTTATATATGCATTGTTCTGTAATTTAGCATGATATCGTGAAATCATTCATTGAATTTAATATTTATTGGGCACCTATTATGTTCCAGGCAACACTTCAAGTGTCATAGGAGGAAGAATTATGCAGGTATATAATGCATCAAGTATATATAAGACAAGGCAAGAATTGAATTAGGGATACATCCTGCCCTCTAGGAGATTACAAAAAACCAGGAGGGATAACATATACACACATGATTTTAACCAAATGTAAAGGACCAAGATAAAAGGATTGTGAGAGAGATATAATTTAAAAATAAAGAAACACGGGGGACGTGAGATATTTGTGGTTCCAGACCTGGATGGGAGGGGTTGGGGAGATAAGAGAAGCAAGAAACCTTGGAAGGGGAAGATCAGAATGATATCTGTAGTATATTGAGAATTTTGCATGTTTATTTCAAATGTCCCTATGCTTCTGAAACATTAGAGTTAACCATATGTAGCATAGATGATTTTATGTTTAAGAACAACAGAAGAAAAAGTTGAAAAGTAGACACGGCACTTGAAGCCCATCACTTTATTTCTGACAGTGGCACTACTCTAGGTCTTGCCTGTCCTGCTCAACATTACATCACCACCATCTTGAAGAGTGTATGGAATGTTATAGAAGATCAATGTATATTTGAGGAATTAAAGAGCAATCCTAGGACATGAAAACTTTATGATTTAGGTATCTTTCTTCAGACTGGATATGACTTAAAAGAAACACGCTGCTAGCATTTCCTCATGTCTTGGGCAAACAGATGGGGCAATCACAGGAACAAATGATATGTAGACGACACATTTTTCTATCAACTGTTTTTGGCTAGTTCTTTGTCTACTTTTCATTGATTTATACATGATAAAAGTCAGCTCTTTGTCTACTTTTCATTGATTTATAAACTAGAGCGCTAGAATAATCTTTTTCTTTATTTTTCTTAAAATAATTGTGGATAAAATCACCTCATGTTTTATGTTTTATGTATCTCTTTTCCCATAAGAGACTGTGAAGAGATGGGATCCAGTCAAATTTCATGACTCTATAGTTCTCCTATAAGCCAACCTGACTTTCTGAAACTTGTATATTGATCTTATTTTGGAATTTCTACAAAACTGTTGAGCATTTCAGTGTAATTTTGTTTCAATGGCTTAAACAGCAGATAAATGAGGCAAAAATGACAATGAAGAGGGTAAAGACTGGCCATTGCTAATACGAAGTCTTATTGTCTGGAACAAGAGCTGTAGAGCGTATTCAATATTAATGCAAAGATTGAGGTTTTTTTTGTTTAAGATTTGCCTAGTGGAATTATGCTAAATCTTTGAGCAGTCACAACATCTTGCATTTGTATTGAGTGTTGTATTTCACAGTGCCATTACATATATATTATCTTCATCTGATAATCTAATAAAAAGTAGGTGAGAGAAACAAGTAGACCCTAGTTTATAAGTGAGGAAGGTGAGATTTAGGGAGAATACAGCCGAAGTTCCCAGACCTGGTATGAAGCAGAGCTGGGACAGGAACCAGGTTTTGCCACCTGGATTAGTACATTTCCAAAACCATCACTCTGGCACTGCCTTTAAAAATTAGCATTCTACTTATCAAGGTTGGAAGAATGTTGATAGGGTAATGATGAGAAATAAGTGAATCTTGTCCAATAGCTTTGCTCATGCTCTGGACTTTAAGTGACTAAGAAGAAGAAATACACAGAGAAAGATGGCACCGAACAGATGAATTCAAAATCAAAGTCTCCTTCATTCCTGTAGAGACTGTGAGAGTTACTGCTGCCTCCCCAGGGCAAAGCCAGACTGTTATTCCATATTTGTCGAAAAGAGCTACTGACATGAAGGGATGCTGCTCGTTTCGTTCATAGTCCTCTAACTTGAACCTAATCATAAGAGAGAAGTGGCCACAGATGAAAATGAGATTACTTTTTACATAAAATTAGATTAAGGGGTCCTGCTTCTCTCTTTGAAGTATTTCTTTAAAATGCACAGTTTCCTATTGAGGATATTACAAATTATTGCTTTTAATGGATCTTGCAACATAAAGTGCACTGTGCTTGAACTCCAAACTTGTGTCATGCCTTGGTGACTGTTTTATGAATTGTAAAATTGAAAAGTAAGTTAAGATACAGAAGTGGCTGCTGGCTCCTCCATCTGATAAATTTTATTTGGGATTAGTATGTAATATCCCTTTTAAGACCTATTTCATTTCTTTTTTATGAAGTTTAACTGAATACCAATAAAAGAGAGGAAATTCTACCCACATATCTTTGCTTCTTCCTTGTTAACTATACTACTTACCTGTTTAAATTTTCTTTCTCTTTTCAAAATGAACACAGGTTTTCTGAAAATGTCAGCATCAGATTTAACTGTGTTCTGTAGTTTACAGACATTGCACAGGACTGATAACATGCTTGGAGATATATAAGTTTTAAAGTAGGTGTTAACCAGGGAGGATCGACATACAGAATGGCAGAGTGAAGACATTGATTTAACTCACTTTCCCTCTAAAACAAACATGCAAACAAAATACAAGCGAAACAACTAAAACCAGTCATTTCAGAACTCTAGCAATTAACCAAAGCCACAGAATAAACTGAAAATCATGTATCCAAGAAAAACTACTGAACTCTTTTTAAAGACAGTAGGAGCTGCAATGTTTTAATTTAGGAACATTCTCATCTTCTCTCCCTCCCTTCCCTGTTTTGCTGTGTAGTATGCAAAAGCCAGAAGCATCGCAGACAATGAAAAGATCAGACCACTCTTGGAGACCCATTAAAAACATCATCCCCAGTGCAAAGTCAATATTTTGTCTGAACTTTCAGCTCCCTGGGAAATTTCTATTCTCAAATAGCTATTTGAATCATTCAGAGGGTGGCTCAGTGGGAGGTGGAGCAATCTGATACCAGTTGTTTTTGATACAAAAACAACTTTGTAACAAAAAATACAAGAGAAGAGAAAGAAAAGTATGTTCATCTGCACAGGTTTTTGTTTGTTTGTTTGTTTTTTTGAAGTAGCCAACATAAAATGCCCCTGAGTGGGGCCAGATTTTGAACTTAGTAGAGGACTTTAGAGAAGCGAATTATATGTATAAAGATTAAAATCTATTCAAAGAATTGTAGAAAATGATGTATGTAGAATTAAAGGAAAATGTTAAAATAATACTGAATATGGTAACTGCATAGGTATTATAACAAACAGTATAAATGTAATTGTGTTTGCAATTTTTTTTTTCTCTAACGTGTTTGAAAAGACAACTGAATAACTATAAATATGAAAGTGTTGGCTGGGCACGGTGGCTCACGCCTGTAATCCCAGCACTTTGGGAGGCCGAGGCGGGTGGGATCACAAGGTCAGGAGATCAAGACCATCCTGGCTAAGACGGTGAAACCCCGTCTCTACTAAAAGTACACACACACACACACACACACACACACACACACAATTAGCCAGGTATAGTGACGGGTGCCTGTAGTCCCAGCTACTCGGGAGGCTGAGGCAGGAGAATGGCGTGAACCCGGGAGGCGGAGCTTGCAGTGAGCCGAAATCGCGCCACCGCACTCCAGCCTGGGTGGCAGTACGAGAATCCATATCAAAAAAAACAAAAAAAAGTGTTAACGGGCATGCAATGTATACAGATATCATTTGTACTAAAGAAGGAGAGGGAATAGGGATAGTTTAGAATAATTTTTTGTATACTACTGAAATTAGCATTCACCAAGTAGATTGTTTTAACTTAGGTGCTAATTGTCATCTCCAGAACAACCACTACAAAAATAACTTATAGTAAAACAACAAAACAATAAAAAAGGTAAGCTAGATAATATATGCTTAACAAAAAAAGTCAGGAATCAAGGAGTCAAGAAGTTAGAGAAAAACAACCACAAGACATAAAGAAAATAAATAACAAAAGGGCAGACATAAATTCTACCTTATCAGCAATTACATTAAATGTAAGTGGGTTAAACATCTCAGTCAAAAGACAAAAATAGGCAGAATGGATATGTCATCTACAAGATGCAGTCTTAAGATTCAAATATACAAAAAAGTTGAAAGGAAAGAATGTATAGGTTTACATGGAAATGTCAACCAAAAGAGAACTAACATGGCTGTCCTAAAATCAGACAAAATAGACTTTGAAACAAAATTGTTACTAAAGGAAAAAAAGGACATTTTGTCATGATAAGAGGATTAAGACATCAGGAAGATATAAGAATTATAAATATATATCACCTATCAACAGAGTCCCAGAACATATGAAGCAAAATCTGACAGAATTAGAAGGAGAGATAGACAATTTAACAATAATAATTAGGATCTTCAATACCTGATTTTCAGTAATAAATAGAATAATAAGGGAGAAAATTAACAAGAAAATAAAAGATTTGAACAACACTATACCATAAGCCAATCAGACATGATAGGCATTTATAGAATACTCAACAGAAGAATACATATTTTTCTCAAGCTCATATTAAACATTCTTCATGATAGATCTTATGTTAGGCCATATAATAAGCTTCAATAAATTTTAGAAAATGGAAATACAAAGTATGTTCTTTAACCAAAACGGAATTAAATTAGAAATCAACAATAGCAGAAAATTTGAGAAATTCACTAACATGTAGAAATTTAATAACACTTTTCTAAATAATTAATGTGGCAAAGGAGAATTCAAAGGAAATTAGAAAACACTTTGAAAAAATGGAAATGAAACACAGTATCTCAAAACACATGGGATCCTGCTAAAGCCATATTTAGAGGGATGTTAATCACCGTAAGTGACCATTTAAAAAAAAAAAATCTCAATTCAATAACCAGAACTTCCACTTTAAGAATCTGAAGAAAGAAGAGCAAACTAAACCCAAAGCAAGAAGAAGGAGGAAAAGAATAATAATTACAGCAGAAATTAACGAGAATAGAAAAAATAATAGAGAAAGTCAATGAAACAAAAAGATTATTCTTTGGAAAGATCAACACAATTGTCAAGCTTGGCTGGGCTGGCCAAGGAAAAAAAGAAGATTCAAATTACAAAAGTCAGGAGTGAAAGAGGGAGTTGACAGATATAAAGTGAGTAATAAGGAAATATCCAACAACTTATGCCAAGAAATTGGATAACTCAGATGGGATGGGCAAATTCCTAGAAAGACAAAATCTACTGAAATGGACTCAAGAAGATATACATATGTAAATAATCCTATAAAAGCTGTGGTTGAATTAGTAATAATAATAATAATAATAAATATGTCCAAAAAGAAGAACCAAGTCTATATGCCTTTATTGGTAAATGCAATCAAATATTTAAAGAATAATTAATAACGCATTTCACAACACTTTGAAAAAATATGAGAAGAGAATTTCCAACTTATCTATGAGATTAGTATTATCTTGGTAACAAAAGCAGTACAAAAACAATACTATATCCCAAAAATTATATATATATACACGTGTATATATATATGTATATATATATATACACGTGTATATATATATGTATATATATATATATATATATATACACGTGTATATATATATGTATATATGTGTATATATATATATACACACATATATATACACACACATATGTTCCTCATGAATATAAGGGCAGAAGACCTCAACAAAATACTAGTAAACTGAATTTAGCAATATATAAAAAGGATTATACATGATCATCAGGGGAGATTTACTACAGAAATACAAGGTTGGTGTAACAACACAAAACCAATCAAGATAACACACTATTATTTCCCATTAGTTCTGTAACAAATCATCACAAATTTAGTGACTTAAAACAATATAAATTATTTTACAGTTCTGGGGTCGGAAGTCCAAAATCAATCTCACTGAGCTAAAGTCAAGGTTTCTGTAAGCTTCTTTTTTTTTTTTTTTTTTTTTTTTCTGGCAGTGTTAGCGTAGGGAAAATATCCCAGTCAGGTGGCACCAAAGTATGTTACTAGTAGCAAATTGATACGATCCACAGGAACCCCAATTTTTGCCTCCTCATAAGAAAGAATTTGACCTAGGGTCATAAGGCAGAAGGAGAGACCAAGGCAAGTATTAGAGCAGGAGTGAAAGCTTATTAAAAAATATTAGAGCAGGAACCAAAGGAGGCAAAGTACACTTGGAAGAGAACCAAGTGTGTGATTTGAGATTCAAATGCACTCTTTGACCTTGAACTTGGGGTTTTATACCTTGGCATGATTTCAGGGTCTTGCATCCCTTCTCCCCTGATTCTTTCCTTAAGGTGGGCTGTCCACATGCACAGTGGCCTGTCAGCACTTGGGAGGGGCCACATATGCAGTGTGTTTACTGGAGTTGTGTGCATGCTCATGTGAGGTGTTTTTCCCTTACCAGTTCGTGTTCCTAGAGAAAGGTCATATGCCAGTTAAACTCTGCCATTTTGCCTCTTAGTGTGCAGTGCATGCTTGAGCTCACTTACCTAACTCATCTTATTCAGAAGCTGATCACCAGTTTCAGGTTTTTCTATCTACTGGGAGAGTGCACTTCCACTGTGCTGGCTGCAACCAATTATTATTTCTAGAGAGACAGCTTAACAACTTCCTGACCATCGCCTGATGGTTGCCTGACATTCCTGGTGGTGGTGGAGGGCCCTCTTCTGCCCTGCTCATGTCTGACTAGCTACCCGCTGTAACAGAGGCTCTAGGGGAAAATCCTTTTTCTTGCCTTTTCCAGTTTCTGGAGGCTGTCTTTATTTCTCGGCTCGTGGCCCCGTATCATACTGCTTTTTCATATCCTGTTTCCATTGTCACATCACCTTCTACTACCTTTGATATTCTTGCCTTCCTATTATAAAGACCCTTGTGTTTACATTCGACCTGCCTAGAAAATTCAGGATAATCTTCTCATCTAAAAATCCTCAACTTGATTAAATCTGCAAAGACCCTTTATCATGTAGTGTAACATATTCACAGGGTCTAGGGATTAGGACATGGATATATTTGAGTGGCCATTATTCTACCTGTTACATTATGCCCTCTGTCCTCCAAAAGTTTCTAGCCATCTGACTTACAAAATATATTCTCCCCATCACAACATCCTCAAGGTCTCAACCCATTGAGCATCTATTCAAAGTCCAAAATCTTATCTAAGTATCATCCACTCTAACATCCAGAATTTCATTGTCTAAATTGTCAGAATCAGGTATGGGCTATATTCTGGGCATCATCAACATTGGGGCAAAGTTTATTTCAATGTGAACCTGGGAAAGTAGACAAATTATCTTTCCTCAAAATACCATAGTGGACAGACTTAAGATATCACTTATAGACATTTCAAAAGGGTCAAAGTGGAAGTAAAAATCTTGTCACTGGTTCAAAAATAATTTTGAAATACAGAAAGGCAAATTCCATTAGGTTTTAAGGCCTAGGAATAACCCTAGGAATAATCCTCTGAGGCTCAAAATTTCAGTTTCTGAGTGGTCTTTTTCCCCCCTGTGAAGGGCAGCACCTGTTGATAGCTAAGTAGTTTCATGTCTGTTTACTGACTGTAGAATTTTAGAGGTCTGGTAGCCTTCTTTTGTTTCATCCTCACACTGACCCTTTAATTCCAAGATCAACAGTGTTTCTGCTGGAAGTAAATTTTTAAATACCAGTAGATCTTCCATGCATGGCACAGGGATTTGCTCAATTAGACAAAAAGTTCTTCCATAGATTTCTCCTGGATATTTCCAGCTCGATTCCTGGCTTCTCCTGATAGGGCTAAAGGGATCTATGACTTAAGTGTCTAATCTCAAGGAGTCCTCTGTGTGACTGAATACTTTGATATTTGTATCCTTCCAATGCACTGATAAATTTGTCCAGCCATACCCTCTCTCTCTAGAGTGTGCATTTTTGACAGTGAATCTGTTAATTTTAGCATCTTTTGCAAAATGAATAGCCTAATAATTTCTTAAATTATCAAGTTCTGGTTTCATTTTGCTTACCAGATCTTCCCTCAATTTATTTCTTGCCACTTGCTTTTTACTATAAAGGCAAAAAGAAACCAAATCACATCTTCAACAGTTTGCTTGGAAATCCCCTCAGCTACATAGCAAAGCTAACTATTACAAGTTATACTTTTTACATAAATCCCCTTTCTTCCAGTTCCCACAGATACGCTTCTTGTATTCTTGTGAGCACACAACAGGAGCAGGTTTAATATCCATATTTTTACCAGTAGTTAATGACAATTTAAATATTCTCTAACATAATACATATTTTCTTTGCTGTACTCTTCACTTTCTTCTGAACTCTAATGAGCAGAATCATTGACATTCATATTTCAATGAATAGTCCATTCAAGGCAATCTAATTTTTCTCTACCATGTTTCTCAAAATTCTTTTAGCCTCTCCCCATTACCCAATCTCAAAGCCACTTCCAGATTTTTAGGCATTTGTGACAATATCACTAGGAAATTGTTATACCTAATGGTGGAATAAAGGATAAAAACCATATGATTATCTCCATATATACAGAAAAAGCATTAAAAAATAAAACCTCATGTTATTTTATAATAAACACCTATAACATATTAGAAATAGAAGGGAACTTATTCAACCTGATAAAAGATATCTGGAAGAAAAATCTGCTTCTGACATCATACTTAATTGAATGCTTTTCCCTAAAATTAGGAATAAGACAAGGATGTCTGTTCTTACAACTTTTATTTAACATTATACTAGAGAATCTAGCCAGGGAAACTGGGCAAAGAAAGGGAAGCAAAAGCATCCAGAGGGATAAGACAAAGTCAAACTATCTTTATTTGAGATGACATATCTTTTATACTGAAAATCATAAGAAAATCACCTTAAAAAAAACCCCTTATTTTAACTAATAAGAGTGTAGCAATAAGGCAGGAAACAAAATCCATATACAAAAGTCTATTGTATTTCTACATATTAGCAGTGAATAATCCAAAATATGTAATTACAGTTAAATAGGAGAAACATTTTTAAAATGTGTCCAGAACAGGTGAATGTAGAGACAAAGTAGATAAGTGATTATCTGGGGCCAGAGGTGGGAAAAAGGATAGGTGGAGGTGGGGAGAGAATTGGGGATTTACTACAAATGATAATGGATTTTCTGTTTTCGTGTGATGAAAATGTTCTAAAATGTATTCTGGCGGAATTATTCATAATAATCAAAAAGGAGAAAAAAGACTAAATATTTATCAATTGATGAATACATAAATAAAAGCAGTGTAACCAACCATAAAATGGAATATTATTCAGTGAAAAAAAAGAATAAGATAGAATAGCATGTTGTGACATTAAAATATGAAATGGATCTTATAACTAATTTTAGGAAAAAGAGTATAGATTGATACATTTGTGATGCTGGAAATTATTATATCCATTGCATGGGTATATTTGAAGTTCAGTTGGATTTGGTTGCAGAGGGTTATCTATTAAGATACAAACCGCTAATCACTGAATACAGTTACTTTAATTTACATTTGATAAATCTTTAAACACACAATTAGTAAGTGTGTAGATTATTTTGGAAAATATTTATACATTTTAAGCACACACACACACATGAACACGCACACACACAAAGTCACGCATTACAGATAGAGCTAAAGACTGTCTCCTTTATATATATTGCCCCGTTCTGCATGATGTATATGATGCAATATTATACAAAAGTACATACAATTAAATTATTGTTCTGATGTCATATTGTGTGTATACTTTGGCAAGTTTTGCTTAATTCAGAGATACTGCCTCTATTTCTCTTTTTTATAGAGTGTATTTTTTTAATAATGATTTTAATGAGATTGAAAAAAATGTAAGAGTTGGAATTTTCCTGTTCATCTTCAATGTGAAACATGAGACATTCATTTGAATCTGAAAGCTACTGTTAGTTTATTTAGTCATTTGGGTATACTAGATAGGCTCATGATTCATTTGTAAGCACTGGGTTTATATTTGTCTGGTGCTTTATTCATATATTCATCTGACTAATTCAATAGGAACAAACCTAAGGATGATTTTCTGCTCTGTAATAATGAGTCTTTGATCAGGCTTCTTGAAGCTGTTCAGGTTTCAGGAAGTCTATGACCCCTTGGAAATTGTATGTAAGCTTTTAAATGTTTTGTATGCTTGTGTGTGAGAGTGTGTAATTTTTTATCAAAATCAGCATTTACAGTTTTTATAAGTTCTTAAAGCAATCTCAGATTCACAAAAACTTAAGAACCATTAACCTAGTGTCTAGGTTAACCATACAACTCAAAGCAATTTACAAATGTAAATTGAATCTGTAAAACACCAATGACAAAATACCAATGACAAAAGACTTTGTCAATATACCAATGACATTTTTTTCACAGAAATAGAAAAAAAGAGAAAGAAGAAACAGAAAAAGCATAAAAAACAATTCTAACATTTGTATGCAACCAAAAAAGAATCCAGATATCCAAAGCAATCCTGAACAAAAAGAACAAAGCTGGAGGCATCACAGTATCTGACTTTAAAATATATTACCAGGCTGTAGTAAACAACACAGCATGGTGTTTGTATGAAAACAGACATATAGAACAGAACAAAGAACTGATAAATAAATTCATATATTTACAGGCAACTGGTTTTTGACAAAGATGCCAAGAACATACATCAAGGAAAGACTCCTTCAATAAGAGGGGCTGAGAAAAACGAACATCCATATGCAGAACTATGAAATTAGACCCCTATTGAGGCACGAGAATAGGATCTGGAGGCAGGGAATCTAGGCCAATTTGTGCTAACTTCCTAAAACTGAATCAAGGGAAATCACCAAAGTCTGGGGGAGAGGATTGAAGGCCAATTTGTGATAATTTCCTTAAGTTAAATCAATGGAAAACACGTTTGTCTGGGGGCAGGGAACCTAAAGCCAATTAACCCAAACTTCCTAAAGCTAAACCAAAAGGAAAAATCCCCATCTTCCCACACCGAGTAACAAGGGATCAAAGGGTACTCTCCCTACAATACTTCCCTTCCACCACATCTCAGATGGAAAGGGAAGGTGCCCTGGATTAGACACGGCCAAGCACACCATGGAGCACCAATTCACCTCAGCCATTAATTAGCAACAGACCAAATCCTTCACCCAGATAAGTGGTAACCTATAGGGCCCTCAAAAAGAGTACTTAAAACCCAGAAAGCTTTGAGTCACTTACTCGGGCCCACTACCACCCTGTGGAGTACTTTCTTGCCTTAATAAATCTCTGCTTTTGCTATTCTTGTGTTTCATTCCTTTGTTACTTTGTGCATTTTGTTCAATTATTTGTTCAAAATGCCAAGAACCTAGACAACTCATGCAAAGATTTTATGGTTAAGAACTTAAAAGCACAGACAACAAAACCAAAAATAGAGAAATGGAACTATATTAAACTAAAAAGCTCCTTCAGAGTTAAAAAGAAAAAAAAAAGCGACAGAGTGAAGACAACCTGTTGAAAAAGAAAAAAAATTTGCAAATTATTCATCTGATAAGGGACAAATATTCAGAATGTACGGGGAACTTTGTAATCCTATTAAAAAGTGGGCAAATGATCTGAATAGACATTTTTCAAAAGAAGACATGCAAATGTCCAAGAGGTATATGAAAAAAAGTTCGACATCACTAATCATCATGGAAATAAAGATCAGAATCATGAGATATCATATTGTCTCAAGTAGAATGGCTATTACCAAAAAGACAAAAATAAATAAATAAATAAAAGACAGATGCCAGCAAGGATGTAGGGAAAAGAGAACTCTTAAACATTTTTAGTGATAATGTAAATTAGTATAGCCATTATGGAAAACAGTATGGAGGTTTTCTCAAAAAATTAAAAATAGAACTACCTTATGATCCAGCAATCCCACTCCTGACTATTGATCCAATGGAAAGAAGATCAGTATGTCAGAAAGATACTTGCACCCTATGTTTATTGCAGTACTATTCACAATAGCAAAGGTATGAAATCAATCCAAGTGTCCATCAGTGAAAAAATGGATAAAGAAAATGTCGTATTTATACACAATGGAATACTCTTTGTCTATTAAAAAAAAGAATAAAATTATGTCATTTCCAGCCACATAGTTGGAACTGGAAGTCATTATGTTAATTGAAATATGCCAGGCACAGAAAGATAAATATTACACCTGTTCAGTCATATGTAGGTGCTGAAAAAGTTGATCTCATGGAGGTAGAGCGTACAATGATAGTTACGAGAGGCTGGAAAAGGTGTGTGTTTGCGTGTTAAGGGGAAAAGGGAAGATGAAGAGAGGTTGGTTAATGGGCACAAACATACAGTTAGACAGAAAAAATAAATTCTTTCTTTTTTTTTTTCGAGACAGAGTCTCATTCTGTTGTCCAGGCTGGATAGAGTGTAGTAGTGGGATCTCAGCTCACTGCAACCTCTGCCTCTTAGGTTCAAGAAATTCTCCCACCTCAGCCTACCACGTATCTGGGATTACAGATGCTCCCCACCACACCCAGCTAGTTTTGTATTTTTAGTAGAGTTGGGGTTTCAATATGTTGGCCGGGCTGGTCTTGAACTTCTGACCTCCAGTGATCTGACCACCTCAGCCTTCCAAAGTGCTGGGATTACAGGCGTGAGCCACTGTGCCTGGGCCAGAAAAAATAAATTCTAATGTTTGATTGCAGAGTAGAGTAACTATAGTTAACAATGTATTGTACACTTGAAAATAGCTAGAAGAAAGGACATGAAATATTCCCAACAAGTAGAAATGATAAATGCATGAGGTGGTAGATATTCTAAGTACCCTGACTTGATCATGATACATTCTATGTATGCAACAAAATATCACATATACCCAACAAATATGCACACAAATTATGTGTCAGCAAAAATAACATTATTTTCCGAGAACAGTTTATGTCCGAGATAGAATGTTTCATGTTGTGGGAGTACGTAAAAGTTATCAATAGATTTCCCCCAATATCTGTTTTCGGCTGTATTTTATGATTGCAAATATTACATATATTACTTGACAATAATTCATACTTCTTTCACCTGGCCTAAATTTGTTCTTGTGCCTCCAAACTCCCTGTTATTATTGACAATTGAATGTTAACTACCTGATACATACTCAAATACAATATATTCAAAATTGAAATAATTGTTTCTCTTCCTCTCTCCTTCCCTCCTCCCCTTAAACCCTATCTCCCATTGAAAATAACAAAATTAGAATATAACCCTGTTTCCACTCCTGACTTATACATTTCTTTTTTTGTAACCCTCATTTCCAAATGACTCACATCTGAATCTCTAAGTTATTTTTAACAATCCCATTTACATAGTTGCTAGAGTCTTGTTATTCTTTTTAGAATATTGCTAATTAATACCTGTGTGACTGGCCTCAATTCTCCCCAATTCATTTAATTCCTGCTGCCAATGTACACTTAAGATTTTCAATATAATATTTCTAGATCATTTCTACTTTCCGGTACCCACAACATCCTACTCTCTCCACCAAAATCCCACTCTGAAATATTATAACATTACCTTTTCAAAGTCTTAAGTCTGATAATGTTAGTTTCCTGATGAATAATTTCTCATTAATTGTATTTACTTGATGAATTAAATCCAAGCACCTGCTTAGACTCACTTGAATCTTACATTGCCTAAATTTGTCTCTTCTATTTTAGCAAATGTTACTGCACTCCAAAAAAATCCTAACCATTTCCTTATCAAAGCATTCAATGTCTGGTCTTTTCAGAGACTCTTCTCACTAGGTATCACATCTATTCTGAAAAATTCACAATAATTATTTCTTCAGAAATTCCCTCTCATTCTATTTATATTTTCACTTGCATATTGAAGCTTTTAGTCTACCTTCATATCACTTGACTTCTGCCTCTCATTTTCCATCAATGTGTGTGCTAATATGTGTGACTCCTGAGATCTACCCTCTTTTTCATTTGTCTTCAACTTTATCTAGTCTACTGTCTAAACCAGGGCTGCTTTTTTATTCATTTCAAAACATGTGTATATGTACATATACATATTTAAATAATTATATTTGGTTTATTTTTAAATTAATTCTTCCCTTTCATGCTTATTTTTCCCTTTCTTTATATCATGAAGATTTTCAATATATGCATTTAAAAGTCGCTTTCTGATTGTTTTGTTATCTCTCCTTCTTAGGGTGTAACTTTGAGGATTTCTGATGTAGTTAATACTCCAATCACTCTGAGTCATTTCCTCCTATAGCTCATTTATTTTAAGGTTATTTTCTATGGATTTGTTTTCCATGGGAATAACACTTGCCTTAATCAAAGCAAGAGCTGAGTTATAGGGTAGTTCCTATTCTTACTCTGATGGGACCTTCTACTTCTCACCAGATATGGACCAGTTCTTCTGTTAATTTCTCAGTATCCAGTTGGATGAAATAAATGTGGCTTCTGGTGTCCTGTGAGGCACAAGCATGATGTTCTCATCTCATCTTCCTTCATAGCCTTCTATAAGCTGCTTTGTAAACTTAATAAACTTCTTTGCCTCTTCCCAGGGTAGTGAGTGAACTCATTTCTCTGGTTCTTGCTTCAAGGGAGCCAGTTCCTTGTCCTTTTGTCTTGGTGCAGTTATTTTGAATGCAGCAACCTTTCTGACATGACCTGGAGGGCTTATGTGGTGTTTCTCAACAGCCGTGAGAAGTTCATACTCTAGAGGTTAAAGTATCTCTCTTGGTTTCAATATAATCATGAGCCTTTTAGATTGAACCTCTGTTTTACTGTCACCACTTGAAGTTTTTGTTTGTTCACGTAGGAGTTTATAGGTTTCTAATTTAGCTGTATGTGTTTAACTTTCACTGTTTTTGTTGTTTGTATTTTTGTTTTTGAGACGGAGTCTCATTCTGTCACCCAGGCTGGAGTGCAGAGTGCAGTGACACGAGCTCGGCTTCCTGGAACCTCTACCTCCCAGGTTCAAGTGATTCTCCTGCCTCAGCCTCCTGAGTAGCTGAGACTATAGGGTGCCCGCCATGAGGCCTGGCTAATTTTTGTATTTTTAGTAGAAACGGGGTTTCGCAATGTCGACCAGGCTGGTCTCAAATTCCTGACCTCAAGTGATCCACCTGCCTCGGCCTCCCAACATGCTGGGAGCCACTGTGCCCAGCCCTCATTGTTGTTTTTTATATTTTATTCAGTATTTTAACATTTTGAATGATTACAAAAGTTCTTACATTAGGCCAGTCTACAATGTTTACTCTATGTCTCTCATTTTATTTTTACCAGGACCTGAAAAGTGGTATGTTTCTCCATTTTGTAAATTAATAAATGGAAGCTGAGTAATATTAATAGAAATTGAACTGACTCAAAATTGATATATTTGTTAATTAAGGAAAAAGAGTTTGGCCTTGCACTGTGAGAAGACTACACTATAACAATCAAGAAAGGCCTTCAGAGAATATAGATAAGACATGGTGCTCTTGAGTAAAATAAAACAGAAAAAGCAGGAAATGTGGATGACAGATTGAAATGCCTTTTGACTGAATTCATGCGGTACTTGAGCTGGGATCTGAGATCTTTTTCTTTTCCCACTTTGCCCAGTGATGTTGGGAACAAACAGCCAACTTCACTATATTTGTTAGTTTGCCAAAAATATTCAGAGGTATCATATACATAGTCATCCAGATCCTTGCCTCTTATAAGTGGTTGCATTCAATGTAGATATTTTATGTATCTCTACTGCCAGGTCACACCATGGACTATGCGTGCTCTCTTTGCTACTGGAAATAGAGTCATTAGCATCTTTAAATATAATCAGATTAAAAAGCCAATTCCAGAAAACTCACATCCAATTCAGAAACCTCATCCTTAAAACAGTATTCCTCTTGAACCACTCTAAGTACCAAAATCTGTATTAGTTAGGGTTCTCCAAAGAAACAGAACCAAATAGCCAATAGAAAATATGTACATACATACATATACTTCTCTCTCTCTAGATATATAGATGTAGATGTAAATATATATAGATATAGACAAATCAATTTATATCTAGATATCTGTCTAGATATCTGTCTAGATAGATGCATCACTTAATGATAAAGATAATGTTCTGAGAAATGCATCATTAGGAAATTTTTTTGTTGTGTGAACCTCATAGAGTTTACGTATACACATCTATGTGCTATAACCTACTATACACCTTGGCTATCTGATATAGCCTATTCCTCCTAGGCTACAGATCTATACAGCATGTTACTGTATGGGATACTGTAAACAACTGTAACACAATGGTATTTGTGTATCTAAATATATCTAAACATAGAAAAGGCACGCTAAAAATACATTATGGAAGGTACAACATAATACACCTGGATAAGGCACTTACCATGAATAGAAGTTGCTCTGAATGAGTCAGTGAGTGAGTGGTGAGGGAATGTGAGGGCCAAGGACATTATTGTACATGATTGCAGACTTTATAAATACTGTACACTTAGGTTACACTAAATTTATTTTTAGATGTTTTTCTTTCTTCAATAATAAATTAACCTTAGCTTACTGTAAGTTTTTTACTTTATAAGCTTAATTTTTTAAAACGTTTTGACTCTTTTATGATGACAAAACTGAAAACAGTAACACATTATGCAACTGTACAAAATTTTTCTTTATATGCTTATTGTATAAGCTTTTTTCTATTTTTGATTTCAAAATTTTTTTTAACTTTTAAAGCTTTTTAATCCTAAAACTTTGAAAAAACAAAGACACAAACACACAGATTGGCCTACACCTACACATAGTCAGGATCATCAGTATTACTGTCTTCCACCTTCTTTTCTTGTTCCACTAGAAGCTCTTCAGGGTTAATAACATGCATGGAGCTGTCATTTCTCATGATAGGAATGTCTTCTTCTTGAATACCTCCTGAAAGACCAACCTGAGTCTGTTTTCCAGTCAATATTTTTTTGTAAGTAGAAGGATTATACTTTCAAATAATGATTAAAGTATACTCTAGTAAATACATAAACCAGTAACATAGTTGTTTATTATTGTTATCAATTATTACGTATCATACTGATACAGGAGTTAAGAAGAAATTACTCAGGCAGATAGTAAGGGTATGGGAGTCTCTGCTAAGGCTTTTCTTTTTAATGAAAAGGAGCTCCAAGTCATTTTCTAACAAAAAGCAGCCTGTAAAGTCGAGCTAAAGACATAGACAAGCAAGCTGGGAGCTTGCAGGGGTGAATGCCGGCAGGAACCAGGGAGAGACGTGTTCCAAATGGCAGCTCCATCTTCCCTTCTCTGCCAGCCAAATGTATAGTAAGGAGCAGACAAGATGGCAGGGATCAGCTGGAAAGCTCATTTGCATAATGAGATTTGGGTGGGGTGGCCAGCCTTCACTGTGCACTATGTAAACGTCATACCTGATTGAACCAATCTGTGAGCCCTATGTAAATTAGACATCGCCTCCTCAAACCTGACTATAAAATCTGGTGCATCTGCCACAGGTCCTTTCTCCTCAGAGACCCCTTTCTCTATATAGAGAGAGCTGTTTCTCTTTCTCTTCTCTTCTGCCTATTAAACCTCTGTTCCTAAACTCCATGTATGTCCATGTCCTAAAGTTTCCTGGTGCATGATGATGAACCCCAGAATATATACCCTAGACAATGTAGCTGCTTCAGTACAAAATTGAAAGTGCTATACTTTCATATGACTGGCAGGGCAGATTTGTTTGCATCAGCATCACTACAAACACACGAGTAATGCATTGCACTACAGTTTTATGATGGGTACATTACTAGGTGATAGGAATTTTTCATGTGCTTTATAATCTTATGAGACCACCATGGTATTTGCAGTCTAACACTGACTGAAACTTCATTATCCAGCCCATGACTCTGTGTGTGTGTGTGTGTGTGTGTGTGTGTGTGTGTGTGTGTGTGTGTGTGTAAAGAGAGAAAGAGAAAAGGAAAAAGAGGTTTATTATAAGGGATTGGCTCATGTAATTATAGAGGCTGAGAAGTCCCAGAATCTATAGTCAGCAAGCTAGAGACTCAGGATTGCTGCTGTATAGTTACAGTTTAAGTCCAAAGACCTGGAAACGGGGAGAGACAATGGAGTAAACTCCAATCCAAAAAGCTGGCAGGCTCAAGACCCAATAAGAGTTAAGGTTTCCTTTTGAATTTGAGGGCAGAAGACAAATGTCTCTGCTTAAGTAGTCAGGGAGAAAGAGTTCTCTTTTACTCAGCCTTTTAATTTTATTCAGTACTTTAATTGATTGGATGAACCCCACCCACATTAGGGAGGGCAATCTGCTTAACTCAGTCAACTAATTCTAATGTTGATATTGGCCAGGTGCGGTGGCTCACACCTGTAATCCCAGTGCTTTGCGAGGCGGGCAGATCACTTGAGGTCAGGAGTTCCAGACCAGCCTGGCCAACATGGTGAAAGCCTATCTCTACTAAAAATACAAAAATTAGCCAGGCATGGTGGCACGTGCCTGTAGTTTCCACTACTCAGGAGGCTGAGGCATGAGAATCAGTTGAGTCTGGGAGGCAGAGGTTGCAGTGAGCTGAGATCATGCCACTGCACTCCAGCCTGGGGGACACAGTTGTTTGTTTAACAAACAAACAACAACAACAAAAAACAAATGTTGATCTCACGCAGAAACAGCCTCACTGACACACTCGGAACAATGACCAACTATTTCAGCACCTTGTGGCCTAGTCAAGTTGACACATAAAATTAGCCATCACTAGGACCATGTGCATTTTATTGCTAGTGAGGTTTGTTTTCATGTGCAACTTATTGGTCCCTGATCTCCTAAGCCTAGTGATAGCCAATTATCTAAAACATTTACTGAGGAGGAATGAGGAAGAAAGTCTGCAAATGGCAAAGAATGTTTATTTTGTGGCTAGCATCCACTCTGTGGTTCTAGAATAATGACTTTTGCCAATAGAAAGCCAATAATCTCTTTTTTCAGCTGCATCCAAACCTGTGTAACCTACTTTATATCATCAACATACTTTGGAAAAGAACATTTTGTACACAGTGAGATATAACTTTTCAAAGCCTCTTGACTTCATCTGTATCCTTGAGTCATAGATAATCTTGGGGATAAAATCTTCCTTCCACAGTATTTGTGAACAATATAGAGATCTCCAGACTACTCTAATTCATGATGTTTTGACAGGCAGAATTTTTTTCACCTACTTTAGCCATGATTGATATTCTGATAATCATTGCTACCAGCCCTTTAACTCTAAAGTAAATTCCAGCAAAGCTTTTTCATCAAAATAGAATATAAATATTACTTATAAGTTATTAAAGATTTTATATTCCTATACCAACAACATTAATAATAAATCGCTTAACATATTACCCTTCTCAGAGGATGTTTGCATTTTATGTGTCTTAGTCAGCTCAGGCTATGATTACAGAACACTGGGAGCTTAAACAACAAAAATGTATTTCTCACTTCTGGAGGTTGGAAAGTCCAAGATTAAGGTACCAGCGGATTTGGTGTCTGTTGAAAGCCCTCCTTCCTGTTTGCAGATAGGATACAGTCTTCTTGCTATATCCTCACATGGTAGAGAGAGGAATAGAGAGGGCTGTGGTCTCTTCCTCTTCTTACAAGGGCATTAATGCCAACAGGGAGGCTCTACTCTCATGATCTCATCTAAACCTAATTGTCTCCCAAGGGCCCTGCCTCTCAGTACCAACACACTGGGAATTAGGGCTACAACATATGAATTTTGGTAGGTCACAAATATCCAGTCCATAGCAATGTGAGTCTTCAAAATTTAGTCCATCATTTCCCAAAGCATGTTCTTAGAGGTACAAAACCATATTTGCAAAATGAGGTTTCCTAGTCAAAACTTTTAGAAAACACTGCAGAGTATATATCCTCTTGGAAATTCAACAAGTATATGCATGTACTAACTGCTCTGAGAAAACTTGTAATAAACAGATTAATATAATGTCTATTATCTTGATTGTGGTGGTGGTGTTATCAGTGTATTCATATGTCCAAACTCACTAAATTGTATAAACTAAACATGTTTAGTTTTTGTATGTCAATTATACCTCAATTAAATTTAAAAAGTTAATCCAGCTTTTCTCAGACTTTTTGAACACAAGACTTTTTAATCTATTTTTAAAAGTATTGGTTCCATAGAAGGGCAATCACAACTAATATTAATTAAGCTTTTACTTATATTAATTAACCTTATATTAATTAAGCTTTTACTAATATTAATTAGGCTTTTCATATGCTAGGCATATGAAGTGTTTTGTATATTTTCTGATTTTATTGTCACAATTATCTGAGATACTGTTAATATCATCATTTTCTTGATGAGGAAACTGAGGCTCAGAGAGTTTCAGTCAATTTCCCAAGGCTAGACAGTAGAGAGCAGGGTTTGAGCCTCTATTAGTTTTTCTTTGCTGTTGTAGTGACTTTTCACCAACTTAGTAGTTCGGTGAAACCATTTTTTGTGTTACATTTTTGTAGGTCAGAAGTCTGACACATCTCACAAGGCTAAGATTCAGTTGTTAGCAATGCTGCATTCTGGAGGATCTAGGGGAGGTTCTGTATGCTGTTCATTGGGGTATTGGTAGAATGTAGATCCATGCATTTGTAGGACTGAAGTCTCCATCTCCTTACTGGCTCTCCGTTGGGTCTCCTTTAATTATCAGAGGCCTTTCTCAGGTGCTCGGTCCCCACGTAACCAGCACCAATTCTTCTCATGCAGCCATCTCTCTTTCCTACCTTTATGCGTCTTTATTCCACTTTTAAGGACTCACGTGATTAAACTGGGCTTACCCAGAGAATACAGGATAACATTTCCACTTCAAGATCCTCAACTTTAATCACATAAGCAAGGTCTTTTTTTACTGAGTAATAGAATATAGTCATTACGACTTCCAGGGATTAGGGTGTGAGCTTCTTTAGGAGGCCATTAGTTTGCTAATGATAGGGTACACTTATTTTGACTTTGAGGCCATGTTCTTATCACCATGACCCTCTGTTGTTTTAAGAATGCCCTATATAGCAATAGCATAGAACTATGGGAAATATCTCCTTTGCTCAAAATAACAACACGAGAGGTAAAAGTGCAGACATAGGGAAGGCCTGGGGAAAAGCTATTTGGGTTTTTAGGATCTAAGAACACAAAAGTACTTGTAAAATGCTCATCCTTTTGGAGCAATGTGTGTCATACACGGCATGATTTTAGAAATTCCAAATAACTTATTTCTCAGGGCTTTAGCAAAGTGTGAGAAAGAAAGAGAAAGTTGACCCTTAAATATGATTTCTTTGCATTTTCTCTGGCCATACTCCCCTGATAAACTGCTCTGTGACTTTATAAAAGGCCATTTGTTTGTAGGTGACTTGTGATCATATAAACAAGGATGAGAAAAGTGTTTTATTTGTTTCCTATATGAGTAGAGCTTGGTTTTTATACTTCAGAATTCAGTAAGCAACATGCTTGAGAATTATCATAGGGATTGTTTTCTCTTCCATAGTCAACGCTGCTCCTTGGGTAGTGGTAGGAATGGCAAGTATGTAGCTGAAGGCTTAGGTCCTGACTACAAAATATATTCCTTTTCATCTGTCCCAGTATGTGTTCCATTATGTGTAAAAATTCATTTACTTGGTGCTATAATGTATCATAAATATTTTCACCCATTTTTTTTATCTTGGAAAAAATACTGGTCCACAGTAATTATCAACCTGGGGTAGAGTGGCTTTGTTTACTAGGACTTTTATCTTTGTTTTTTGTTTTTTGTTTTTTTTTGAGATGGACTCTCACTCTGTTGCCCAGGCTGGAGTGCAGTGGCACGTCTCGGCTCACTGCAAGCTCCGCCTCCCAGGTTCACACCATTCTCCTGCCTCAGCCTCCCAAGTAGTTGGGACTACAGGCGCCTGCCACCACACCCGGCTAATTTTTTGTATTTTTAGTAGAGACGGGGTTTCACTGTGTTAGCCAGGATGGTCTCGATCTCCTGAACTTGTGATATGCCCGCCTCGGCCTCCCAAAGTTATCTTTGTTTTTAATATCATCTGTCTGTACCAAATAAGGGCTAATAACATCAGTGCACTTTACTGGGCTTTGTGGAAGAAGTAAAGCCATATTCAGTGCTTGTACTTTAAGAATTTATGTCTGTCTTCTAACATCTATCCACACTAATGCCATCCTCGGCTAAAACTTCTTCATCATTTCTGTGATGGGTTTTTCAATTATATTCCACAATAATACTCTAGTCAAATATGTGTTTTGAAAATATTTTATCTCAGTCTGTGGCTTGTGTTTCATTTTCCTAATAGTTTCTTTTGCACAGCAGAAGTCTTAAAATATATAAGAGAATTTAAATAGCAGACTGAGAATTTTGAACTTATTCTTGGGTTAATAATATTTTTTAGCACTTACAGAGAGCCTGGCTTTCTGCTCAGACTTCCCCGGCATCAGTGAATTTTAGTTGATTATAACATTTCTGTAAAATATGCATTGTTTCTATTCTTACAGATGAGAAATCTGATTCTCCAGAGATATAGTCAATTCCATGCATATGTTGTATTATGCCAGTGTTACTTTACAAAATCAATTATTTTATAATATTTGGGTATTTATTTATTTAGCTGGATGTCACTATATTTATGGAAGGCATTTAGGGATTTTTGAATGACTTTGTAATTAGAGCCTTCTACTTCTGAAAACAATTTAGTCACAGCCACAAGTGAACATTCCCTGTGAAATAATGAGATTTCTCTTTAGATGATTCCAACTTGGTTATAAATATTCCAAATATTTGGGGAGTAGTATATAAATACTTAATTTGGTACTTGCACCTTGCTTCTAATTACCTCTAAAATGATTTTACCTCCAGTGGGATTTTCAGAGTTTATCTCAATTTTGCTAATCCCTTTGACTATCTTGCATTCCAAAAACTTGGAGATTGGCATTCAAAAATAGCACAATAGCTCATTCACTTATAGGAGCAGAATTTCCTGCAAAACACTTAAATGTTTAACATATAGTATTTGCATTCTGTCATTTGTAATGAATTTCCTAGGTAGATATGTGTGTTCTGTTTATTATGCTGCTTTGTCACTTCTCTTACTAACTTGCAGACGTCCAACACTGTACCAATATTGGTATTTTAAAACCAACTCAATCCTATCCACATCAGGAGCTGTATATAATGATGCTCACCTTTCTAATACACATCCTAGATTGATTCAGCTTGCTGTATCAATAACTGCCATCTAAAACTAAGTGCCAAGTGCTTCGCTGTGACTGATTTTATTAGTCACTCTGGGACAATTAAAAACAAACACAATAACAGAAAAGAAAAACTGACAAGAGAAAAAGGTTGAGATTTATTATTTAAACTTTGATAAGATCACATTTAAATAGTACCACTCTTTACTACTCTCTGTACAAAAAGTCCAACATAATCCTGTGAAATACCTTCTTAAAGCCTGATGTTAGATGCCAAATTGTGATCCATTGTATGTTTGGAATTGTGGACATATGTTGAATTGTTCCATAAAAAGTATTCTAATATTTAAACTGGTAGGATAAAACTTTTACATAAATTGGTCATATTTTCATAGAGCCATATGCATATTATAAATGAGGGTTTATAACGGCCTAGCCCTAAACTGGCAAAGACGAAGACTAACAAAAATGTACTCATCCTATTTATTGATAAAAATGTGATCTGGGGTAAACTTTTTCTCTTTAGAATGGACAAATAGCGAGTAATCCCAGCCAGGAAGCTATGATAAACATTGCAAAAGAAGGGAAAGGGGTTTTCATCACAGATACTCGGAGGGAGAACATGCTTATAATTTTCTTTTCAAATTTTCATAACCAAAAGAAGATGTTAGACCATCACTGTACAGTCTCAGGAGGATGGAAAGCATGACTGGCTCGTCCTCATTGGGTTGATTCGTTCCCATTGTTTTGATCTCAGGTTAAAAGTCATCTTCTCAAGGTATAGGGAGTGGGAGAGACCTTCCTGACCTCTGTAAATTAGGTCAGCCCTTTTATTGTTTTCTTTTGCAATGTATTAATTTTCTGCACAACACTAATTGTAATTTTATTTATGTATTTAGTTGTTCTTTTTATTTGATTTGATGGCTTCTGGAATAGGACTTAACTCCATGAGAGAAGTGACAATAATGTACCCAATAGATTTCTTGGCAAAAAAGTACTGTTGGGTTCAAAGCTGAAGGATTTAATGATCAAGTAAGAAATAAGGGGCCATGAGGAGAGTCCAGGTTAATCCAGGCAAAAAGAAAGTCACTAAAAAGGTTATAACAGAAGTTTGTTCTATAAAGACCTCTAAGTCCAGGCTTTAAAGGTACACTCTTTGAAATTTTCTAAGAAAAAATGCCATATAGACTATTTCAGAACAACCACAGAAAAAACATCGTAAGAAATGCACCAGTTAGGCCAGGCATGATGGCTCATGCCTGTAATCCCAGCACTTTGGGAGGCTGAGGTGGGCAGATCACTTGAGGTCAGGAGTTTGAGACTAGTCAGGCCAACATGGTGAATCCCTGTCTCTACTAAAAATTCAAAAATTAGCTGGTTGCTCTCATTTGAACACAGGAGGCAGAGGTTGTAGTGAGCCAAGATCGCCCCACTGCACTCCAGCCCGGGTGACAGACCGAGACAAAATGTACCAATTAATAGAACACTGTGGTTAGTAGCACAGATTATTATCTCAAAAGGACCAGAGTTGGTGTTTTGTATCTACCAACATCAACTTTGCCATAACAATAGCCAAAATACTTAGTGTCTATAAAACTAATTTTAGTCATCTATAAAATAAAGACAGTAATGAAGCCTGCTGCATAGAATTGTTGTGAGGACTGATTATAAAATTTTTTACATTGAACATGAGGATAGGAAGAGAATAGCTAGTAAACATTTATAATATTTACAATTTGTCCCAGTGTGGAGCAGATAATAAACATTTATACAGTTATCATATATAAGCTATTAGTATCATTTTAAGTGAATAAACTATAATACTAAAATCTAATATAGCATATGTCTCATCAGTGTGCAAGTATCTTTAAGAAATGGCCGGCCGGGCGCAGTGACGCACGCCTGTAATCCCAGCACTTTGGGAGGCTGAGGCGGGTGGATCACGAGGTCAGGAGATCGAGACCATCCTGGCTAACATGGTGAAACCCCGTCTCTACTAAAAATACAAAAAATTAGCCAGGCGTGGTGGCGGGCGCCTGTAGTCCCAGCTACTTGGGAGGCTGAGGCAGGAGAATGGCGTGAACCCGGGAGGCAGAGCTTGCAGTGAGCTGAGATCGTGCCACTGCACTCCAGCCTGGCTACAGAGCCAGACTCTGTCTCAAAAAAAAAAAAAAAGAAAGAAAAGAAATAGCCAACCAGATTTATTAGTCCCATGACTACACAAGAATGCACAATGGCTTAATAGTCAACCTATTAGCTCATTGTTAGACTCCACAAAATAATGTTGATAATAGAATATGTAAAATGTATTAAAAAAGAAACTTTCACAGCTATTGTTTTTATAAGTTTTCAAAAATTAAAAATATTGGGAACCTTCGCTGTTATTTAAAGAGTAAATTAAGTCTGTAGTCTTCATTCATTCATGTATTCATTTATATGACAAATATTTATTTAGTACCAATTATGGTAGGCATATTGAGTATTGTGATATGTTGAATAATGGTCCCTAAAAATATCCAGATTCTGACCCCTGGAATTTGTGAATCTATTACCTTAAATTGCATAGAGGAATTAAGGTTGCAGATGGAATTAAGGTTACTAATCAACTGACCTTAAAATAGAGGAGATTATCCTGAAATGTTTGAGTGGTTTGATCTAATCCTAAGGGTCCTTACAAGTAGAAAGGGAAAAATAGAGGTTAGAGTGAGAAGAACTCAACCCACATCGCTGGCTTTCAAGATTTAGGAGTGGGGCCAAATGTCAAGGAACATCCAAGGCCTCTAGTAGCTGGAAAAGGTAAGAAAACCAATTCTCCCTGAGAGCCTCCAGAAAGGAGCACAGCCCTGCTGACACCTTGATTTTATCCCAGTGACAACTGCATCAGATACCAAACAGAACTTAAGATAATAAATCTATATTGTTTTATGCACTGTGTGTCACAATTTGTTACAGCAGCAGTAGCAAACTCATATAGGTATGATAATAGATGAAAAGAAGTGTGAATCCTGCTCTGATAGAATTGAGGGTCTGGTAGAAGAGTAACTTATTGAGTAATAATGAATATTATATAAAGGAGTTACTCTGTGAAGTGCTATGAAGGAGTATAAACTTTGAGATGTTTATTTATATATAAAAGAGTTGTATTATATTCTAAAGTCAGTATAAAAGGCTCAAATCACCATTGTCATGATTAACTCTGAGTAGTTCTTATATTGCACATGAGGTTGAGTTTACATGGTTTTGGCTAACTCTTAGATGCACTGAAACATGATAGTCACCGGGACAGGTTAACAGAGAAAAGCAAAGCCTATATACAGAGTTATCAACGATGTCCTCGTTTTAGAAAACAATGACATGTCTAACAGTGATGAGCGTAGGAGATGTGCAGAACAGTAAAATATTTCTGCTTTCCTTCAAGGTTTACTCTGTCTTACTTTGACATTAGATTTTCAAAATTTTGTGAGTATTGAAATGCTGGACATGTCACATCAAGTTCACAAATAAAATAAATTCCCCACTAAGTTTAATTCTTTTAAGCTTGTTCTAGACTTTCTGATCCACATAATATACTATAAAAATACACTGTAATCATTAGATAGTTGAGGTTAAAAAAATTCATTATCAAATATTATATACATAGAAATGCCATGAAAATCAACTGAAACCACTAAACTTACCAAAAAATTGTCAGTAATGTTGTTACATATAAGATGAAACAACAGCTTTCTCTTAGAAGTTATAATACAAAAGAGGACAATATATTAGAAAACAAACAAATCATAAAGTACCCAGAAAGACCCTAACCAGGGATTGCATAGAAGCCTTACAAAGATAGAAGATTTTTAAAAAGGCATGGGGAAAGTCCTTTGGATTAATTAATAGCATTTTAAATGAATGTGTTATGTTTGCAGCATCTTTGGGTTAATGGGAGGACTAATGGGTAGCTACAGCTTATATAAGAACCTAGTATGGTTTCAGAAACCTTCCAAGCTAATGAGAAGTGAAAGAATATTCAATACATTGAAATAAAATCATTGGATCCTCATTGCATATATATAGTTAACTAAAATATGTGTCAGATATGTCAAAGTATAAAACATTTTAAATTAAATATATATAATTATACATGCATATATAATACATATATATATATGCATATATATAGTTAACCAAAATATATGTCCGATATATCAAGTATAAAACATTTTTAATTAAAATCTTATTGCTATATATGATATAAAAGAAAATGTAGATGACTAATTGAAAATGGGGGAACTGATAAGCAAGAAAAAATGGAAGATCAATAGATCTGACATTACAAAAATATAAATGTCCAAATGTTAAACATCTTGTAAATACTTAAAGATCTACTATAAACTGAGAGATTTATTATAAACAGACTAATATTTGAAGCAAACATTGCTGATATTAAAGTTAATAGCCTTATGAAGAGCTTTAAAAAAAGCAATGAGAAAATCTGTTAATTAAAAAAAAAAGAATGTGTTTAACCCCTCTCTACAAGTCAAATATTGTACATGCAGATTAAAGAAACAAGAATACATAATTTTTTTACTTATTACCTTAGAAGTGGTCATGTATTAAATATGAATATTGAAAACTATTAATTTTATAATGAGATGCTGCTGCTTCTGGGAATATTGATGTATATACATTTTATGAAAACCAATTAGCAATATATATTAAGTACCTAAATATTTATATATTTTATTTCAATAATCTCACTTTAGGACTCTACCTTAATGAAATAATTATAGATTGTGACAGGAAAGATTTCTGTCTTAAGCTTTTAACTGCAAAATGTTTCACTTCAGTTTGTTTTGCATCATAAAACAAATTTGTATTCAGTACTTAGCACTTCAAGACACAACATATATTTTTAAATTAAAAAAATTAATGAATTCTTTTTAAATAGCAAAAATGGAAATAGGCCTAAATATCAGAAGAGAAAAACTTATATACAGTTACACAAAGCTATATAAAACATTATATACAGTTATACAGCTTTAAACAGTAAGGTAAACATGGTAGTCAGACTTCAAGATGGCTTCAATGAACCCAGTGCCCTGGTATTCATATCTTTGTGTAATGTCCTCTCTTTTGAGTGTAGATCGACCTTAGTGCCTTGTTTCTATTGGATCACATATGGTGGAAATGATGGTATGTAACTTGAAGACTAGGTCACAAAAGGCAGCATAACCCCTTTACCCTATGTCCCCTTGGCCATTTCCAGTCACCCACTCTGAAAGAAGCCATCTTGAAAGTAGCTCTGTGGATAAGCTCATGGGTGAGAAACTGAAGTTTCCAGTCAACAGGCAGGTAAGTGAGCTTGGAATTAAATCCTCCAGCCTCAGCTGAGTGTTCAGAGCCTGCAGCCCAGTGGACAGCTTGACTACAACTTCCTGAGAGACCCTGAGTTAGAACCACCTGGCTGATGCCTCCTAATTACTGATGCTCAGAAACTGTGTGACCTGATAAATGCTTGTTGTTTCTGAGTCCTCGAGTAATTTGTTATGCACAAGTAGGTAACTAATATAAAAAGGTCCAAGATGAAATACTGTGCAATCATTAAACTCATAGTTGCAAAGACTATTTAATGGCACAACAGCATTCATATGAGATAGTGTCAAGAGTAGAAGAAAAAGTTAAATAGAACATCATGTAAAATTTTAAGAACAGTATGATGCCAAGTTAAAGGAATCTTTATGCTTTAGGAAGCATAAAGCATCCATGAAGCACACACAAGAGACCAAGAAAAGGTTCCCACGTGGCTAGAGTGAGAGTGAATATCATTCTAGATCTCTCCAGAAGAGTTGGCAGGAAACTGATTATAGAGGTGTTTTAATGTATTTAGAAACTTCATCTTCATTCTAAAAGTAATAAGAAATTCCAGATAATTAAAAAAGAGAAGCTCTGACATTTGAAAGCTGGCCTGGCACTCACATCATAGCCGAATGATTATGCTATTTAGCATAAACAACTTCACAGAATACCAACCTAAGACAAGGTTACTCAGAGACCGTAATAAAATGATACAAAACAAGAACACTTCATAATTTTGTCTAAGCACAGGTAAAAAAGCAAGGTCACTCTGCCACCCACAAAGTACCAAACATGCCCTCCTTAGCCAAATATGTGGCTGTTATTTCTTCACCAATTAATCTTTGTGGTAGGTAAGGTATATTGAGATGTTTAATCACAGCGTTGCCCCTGCTTTCTGACAGCATCCAATCTAGCACAAAACCCTGCTTTCTTAGACCCACCCCAAATCATCCAACCAAATCCTAAATTCTGTAGTAGGTTCTTTCTAATGCCCAATCACTGAGATTTCCCATGGTATGTGTTCTCCCTCACTGCAATGCTTAGTAAATTCAACTTGTTTAAATGCAGGTGTATTTCTGGTGGCCTTTGGCTGAAAGAACTGATACCACTAAGAGTTTTTAAGCATACTTAGCATAAATTTTAACCAGATTTAATTGTGAGAGCTGGTAAAGTGGAAAGTAAATGCAATAGAGTAACTTAAAACTCCTGTATAGGGCAATATTGATTTATGTAGGTTTTCTCAGGTCGCTTCTCTTCCTTTTCTTCAGTGCTCTCCACAGGCAGCTCTTACCTTTTCTGACCTCACTTTCCTTTCAGTTGTTACCTCCACACATATTCTGGAAGCACTACATGCAATTCTAAATCCCAGAATATGGGCAAAATTAAGTTCATGAGTCCAAAGAAACTCTGGGAGATTTATCCCTCACATCAATTGTTTTAGTCTATGTTCCCTAAAATAAGATTCTGATATGAGAATTCATGTGCCAGAGATGTATTAAAGAATTGCTTCTAAGAGGGATTTGTAAGACAATGAAAAGAAAGGAAGGGATGAAGTTAGGCAAGAATGCACTTACAGGCAAAATCCCAGCAAGAGCCTTGTCCACTCTGAAGTGTAAGTTACACCTCATAATCTTTATTAACTTGAGGAAAGGATCTGGGTTATATACTCTACATCAACTAGTCAATAGGTAATGGCCACTCTAAAGGCATGTAACCTCGAAGGCAATTCCAGTTCTAATAGCCAGGAGTATTCATACAAAGAAGTCACAAATAGAAGTAGTGTAAAGCAAGAACAAGTAGTCAGAGGTGTCGCAAAAATGGTCATAAGTATCTAAGGGGACATCTGGGTAGAGCACCTTCATTGTCTAATCCTGCTCTCCCCGTCTCTATTTCCTACCCCTGAATTGACCTTCCCAAGAATGATGACAATGGAAACATCTATTGTCTTTGAAGGAAACTCTACAGAGACATTTTATGGATCTACAAGTCCTACAAAACAATCTTAAAGAGAGGGCCTTAGTCTCTTTCCTGATATTCATTTTAACATACTTTTCCTAAAGTTCTTCATTTTAATTATCTTCCCATGAGGAGCATCAGATGGCAAATTCAGATTTCCCTGCAATAAGCTCAATTTGGTCTCTTTTTAAGGGACAAAGCGTTCAAAAAAGTGTGGGACCAGCTTCACCATGTGCCATATGAATAGATATGTTAAGCACCTAGCACAGTGCCCAGCACATGGTAGGTCCTAAATATAAAGTAGCCATCACTATGATTCTTTTGTTCTAAACCCTTGTACTGGTTGGGAAGTTAAATGCTAGGGAAGGAAATTACCTCTTTTGGGCGTTGACTTCAATATTCTTCCCATCCACCTTAGACCTGAAAGATGTGTTGGCCACAGCCTCGTGACAGGACCATCTGTAACTTGGACTTTTTGGGACTGGAATATTTCCTTCCCCTAGATTTATCCAGCATGGCTGCCATGGCTCAGTAACAAACACATGTCTTGTATGAATTCATGGAGAAAAGATGTCCAGAAGCCTCTGTGACTGCTTGGAGGCAGCAAAGGGAGGGATAATAAGCTGCCAAGCTATCTCTTCCATAATAATAAGCACTAATTAAATGTCTTGTTTGAAAAATATGCAAAACTATAAATACATCATCATTCAGATGGCTTGGGCTGCAGCCTGGCCAGATGCAATTCTGTGTCTGAGACATGATGTCATAAGCCAGTTAAGATGTGTCACCTATTTTAAAATATTGGATTTGCTTAGGGTGGCTAAGTATTATAGGACCTTTTCTGGACCGGCCCTCAAGAAAATGATGGAGATGATTCTTTGCCTCTGCCCTAAACCTTATTAATAATCTTTCTTCAGCTCTATGCTTCTCTCCCCTTCCAGGCTCTCATCTGAGTGTACCCTGCCTATGCCAAGTGCTGGACTTTCCTTCTTGTCTCCTCTGTCTCAGTTACAACTTGCTTGCTACTGTATTCTAACTCATTAAGTCCGAGAGTCAAGATACAGGGAAAGGCAAGGACTTAGCTATGAAATCTACCCTAGGAACATCCTCTAGTTGGTACTTGTTCAGAAATGGATTTCATAATAGGTTGGATAATAATTAGATTGTATTCCTTGATAAGAATAAGTGTAGCATTTTAATGGAATTACAGTCAGAGTCTTTAGAATACCTACATGCTACTCTATTCAGTCACCACATTCCCTCTCATCAAGTTCAGAGGATTATTAAGTACACACATACACACACAAAAGAATAAAGATAATCGGAATAGAATTTTTAAATATATTGACAAGTTTCTAATGACCTCTAATGTAATGGTGTTTGGCAAAACATGAAATAAAGAATGTAGCCTGGAGTGGGTTTATGAAAAGAATGTCCTGGGATCTATTCATTCAGGTTAGCATTGTTTCTGTTGAGGTAGGTGTCGGAAGGGCCATTAGCATATTCAGTGCTAAGATGAGACAAGATAAGCACGTTTTTCTTCACAAGTATTGCTCTGTTTTTGCTTTGTCTTAACTGAGAGGAGCATCTAGCATAAGATCAAGCAAAGGTATGAGTTTCCTGACCCACTTCTGTGAGGCTGATGCCCCAATATCCTCCTTTGTTCTCTTTTAATCCTCCTATAGCCACTGGAATGGTTGTCTCTGAAACTGATGGGAGCAAGCATTGATTTAGTTAACTTAAAGGCCAAACTATTCACTAGGCTGACATTATTACACTTTCAATTCTATTTACTGCCTTATAATAATGGTAGTAACAACCTTCTACCTAATTCCAGGATGAGGTTTCAAATAAAGCCAAATAAAAACGGTCCAAATATGTAAATTATTTGCAAGGTCCTCCTTATTCTGACCTGTGGTTACCTAAGAGATGTACATGGCCCAGTGCTCAAGAACACAGGACTCTGAGCTAGAATGTCTGGCTCAGCCCTGACTCTGACACACAGAAACTGAATGACCTTGGAAAAGTTAGTTAGCCTCTCTCTAACTCATATCTCATATTTCTAGTCTCTAAAATGGGGTGAAAATTATATTTCTCATGAAGTTTTAGGTTGATTAATGGAGTAATTAAATATGTACCATTTAGAACAGTGCCTGTGACAGGGTAAGCACTATACAAGAGTTATCTATCATTATTAGCACATTTATTTAAAAAGAAAAAGAATAAAATGATGGGCTTTTAAAGCACAGCTACTTTGAACATACAGTGAGTTTTTGAGTTATGGTATATCAGATTAGATATTCTCCTGCTTGGGGAAGAGTTAGAAAGGAGGTGGTAGGGGAAGACTTAGACTAAGAAGACTGAAAACGTGACCCAACATTTCCGTTTCACATATGACCAAAGACAGAGCAAACTGAATTACAAGGAAAATGAGACACTGCTCCAAAGACAAAGCTAGGAAACCGAAAGCTAGGGACAGCGTGACAAAATCACTAAACTAATTGAAAAGTACACTCCTCCAAAAAATAGATAACGTCATCTAGAATTAATTTCAGAAGCATTGGTAGAAATCCATTCAATTGTTTTAACGTAAAGGAGTTGTCTTTAACTGAGAGTAGATTTGGGTTTTGTTTTTTTTTTAAAGCAAGCTGGATAGCATTGGAGACTATTATACTAAGTGAAGTAATTCAGGAATGGAAAACCAAACATCGTTATGTTCTCACTCATAAGTGGGAGCTAAACTATGAGGATGCAAAAGCATAAGAAGGATACAATGGACTTTGGGGACTCGGGGGGAGAAGGTGGAAAGGGGGTGAGGGATAAAAGATTACAAATTGGGTTCAGTGAATACTGCTTGGGTGAAGGGTACACCAAAATCTCACAAATGACCACAAAAGAATTTATTGATGTAACCAAATACCACCTGTTCCCTAAAAACCTATGGAAATACATTTTTTTAAAACCACCATTTGGATATGAAAGAGGAATAAAAAATATGGTAATATGTTCTCTTTATTCAAAATGATGCTATATGTAAAAAGTGATGTATCACTTTAATTTCGTTTCATTACTCATACCTTCCAAATATAGTTTCCTGTGTTATTGACTGTTTTCTCCCCTTAGAAGATGACTTATCTGTTCACAAACCTTGTCTGTTTTTATATTGAGCATTTTTCCCTTATGAAATTGCATCTACTCATGGTGAACATTAAAAACTTCATACATCTCTTATCTGACTTCTAAGGCAAGGTTGTGTTCTAGGTAGCATAGTTATGTTACAGAAGTTCATTAATCCATGGCTCTCCTCCTCTCTTCATTTGCTTTGCCCCAGGTTCCCATGTGCTGCCATCATTGCCACTTGGATATTCCTATGTTTCACTGTAAATACCAATTTGGCTTTTCCATCTCAATCTATAATATTTTCTTTCTCTCTCTTTCCCTTCCTCGCACCTCAGGGTACTTCCTACCATTTTTCTTAAGGATAGTCTGTGAACTGTTTCTCTTGCTCAGTGCTGCAATTACCTTTCTTAATTTCACGGAACATCTCATTGAAATCTGCTGCTCAAGGCATAGGTAACTATCCTGGAAACAAAGGATGGGGTGGGCAGTGAGGGCTGCTTTCTGAGGGAAGGGCCTCTAGAAGGCCACAGAATTTGCAGAAGGCAAGGAGAGAGATGTGCTTTTTTTCTTTCCTTTCCTTTTTAATTTTTATTTTCTTATTTTTAAATTTTTAAATTTTAATTTTAATTTTTGTGGGTGTATACTAGATGTATTTAAGGGAGATATCTAAGTGCTACATAAGATATACTGATAGAGGCATACAGTAAGTAATAATCACATCAGGGTAAATAGGGTATCCATCACATCAAGCATTTATCTGTTGCATTACAAACAATCCAATTATAAACTTTTAGTTATTTTCAAATGTGCAATTAAATTATTTTTTATTATAGTCACCCTGCTGTGCGAACAAACACTAGGTCTTATTCATTCATTTGAACTATTTTTTGTACATCTTAACCATCCCCACTTCCCCCAACCCACCACCCTTCCCAGCTTCTGGTAGCCACTCTTGTACTTTGTCTCTGTGAGTTCATTTGTTTTAATTTTTAGCCCCCATGAAGAAATGAGAACATGCAAAGTTTGTTTATCTGTGTGTGGCTTATTTTACTTCACATAATGATCTCCAGTACCATCTATGTTGTTGTAAATGACAGGATCTCATTCTTTTTTATGGCTGAATAGTATTTCATTGCACGTATGTACCACATTTTCTTTATCCAGTCATCTGCTGACGGACATTTAGGTTGCTTCCAAATCTTAGCTATTGTGAACAATGATGCAACAAACATAGGAGTGCAGATATCTCTCTAACACACTGATTTCTTTTCTTTTGGATATATAATCCAATAGTGGGATTGCTGGATGTGCTTTTTAAAACATGTTCTTGGAAGAAGTGGGGCAAGGTGGGTGGGCGTCACTGAATAACCAATTCTATTTACACCTCTGGGCCAAAAGATGAGGTTCAGGCAAGCAGAGTAACTATAAGTATGTGTGTGGATGTGTGGAACTGGTGAAGGTGAATATTTTCTAGATCAATGACAATACACGTTTGAAATTATAGATTTATTGACATAAAACCATGCATGCACTCTTTTTCAAGAATGCAGATATAAGAATTGCCCTACCCTGAATCAAGAGCAAGAATTTCATATCTATTGATAATTGAGTCAATAAGCTTTCCATAGGCACTGGTGAGGTCAAAGCACCTGGGCAGGTGGTGTGGAGTAAGCACAACACTTCTATTCTAAAGCTTGAAGAATAGAAAATAAGATTGGAGACATCAAGCAACAGGTCGACAAATTTCAAAAACTTATTTCATAATCATTGCTGGTTAACTCAAAATTTAAAAATTTTACATTATATTTTCTCTTTATTATTTTTTGAGGCAGTATAACTTGAAAAGGGCATTGGGATGGATAATCTCAGGTGTCGACTTGACTGGGTTGAGGGATAGCTAGGAAAACCTTACTTGAGTGTGTCTGTAAGAATGTTTCTGGAAGAGATTGGCACTCGAATCAGTGAACTGAGTAAGGAAGACCTGTCCTCACCAGTGTGAGCAGGCATCATCCAATCTACTGAGGGCCTCCATAGAACAAAAAGGCAGAGAATAAATGAATTTCTTCTCTCTTCTAGAGCTGAGACATTCATCTTCTCTCCTCCTTGGACATCAGGACTCCTGGGTTTCAAGCTTTTGGACTCAGACTGAATTCCACCACCAGCTTCCCCTGGGTTTCCAGCTTGTCGATGCATATTGTGGGACTTCTCTGCCTCCATAATTGTGTGAGCCAATTTTCATAATAAATCTCATTTTATATATCTCTATGTGTATCCTATTGGTTCTGTTTCTTTGGAGACTCCTGACTAATACGTGCATTCATCATCATCCTGGTAGAAAATATGATTTCTTCTGATTTTATCCTGGTGATACTTAAGGGAATTCAACTGTTCTATGACAAAATGTGACACATAAAACCAAGGAAAACTGAAACTGATGGTGATGGCTGAGTTAATGACTAAGACAGGCAAATACGGGTGAGAAAACGTACCCAGATATAAAGGGCAAAATAAAATTAACTCGATGATGATTTACTGAGTACCTATTAGGTTCCATGTAAGTGAATTTAGACTTTAGCCTTAGGAAAGTACCATATGAAGCTTGACTTAACATAATCAGACATATATTTTGCCGGAAATACTATGGGGTTATAAAGGAAATCAGGTGCTGTGAAAAAATAAGAGGAGGATAGATATTAAGGGGGTAAAATCTTTAGAATTTGGAGCTTTTGTGTTAAGGGACTGATAACTATAGAGAAATACAGGATGATTCTGGGATAAGTCTGACATTACAGGAAAAAAAGTATCTGTTATAATGGGGGAAAGTGTGGATCACGCAGAGATAATCTGGGAAGAGTTTTGCTTGGTAAGCTGCCTTGTTTAGATTGGCTTTTACTGGCTCATTTGTGGATAGAACAATTTCTATCACAGGTTCTCTTAGAGGCAGCATGCAACATATGTCAGCTGCCACCATGCAAGTCCTCTATAAAATGATAAAGAGTGGTTCCTGGATGACAGATGTTACTGCTGAACCAGGGGAAATAGTGAGGAGCTTAGAGGTGCTGAGCAGATAACAGGCATTAATTCCAGGATACACTGACACTACAGGGCAAAGCAAGCAGCAATTTGTTTTTGGTGGTTGGACAGGATTTCAGAATGCTGACTTAAAAGATGGAGGAAGATAATAGTACTGTTACTACACAGATCATCAGAAAACCTGGAGAAGTATCATATTTTTTTTTTCCATCTAAATCTATCTGACATAATAAGGGACAGATTCCCTTTTCAAGTTTCCAATTTGGTTGGAAATCACATATTGGACCAAGTTTAGTCCTAACAATGGAAGCCAGAACCTGATATGCTAATGTACTTATGCCATTTCTGACACAGATCAAGAGGTCAATAAACATTGTCGAGTGAATTTCCTTATTTGTGTCTTTGTTTAAAAAGTTTAAAAGTTTCCATTAATCTTATTCTTCAATTGTTTATATTCCTATTTCGTACTTTGTGAATGTCCACATTGCTGCCATGTAGTAAGCTTGAGCATAAGACTAGCTTCATGGCTAAAGTTAATACCAGGCCAAGTGGCTCCAGACGTTCATTTGAAACAATCTGGCTGCGTACCTGTATGCCATCAGTGTTGAGTGACCCTACCCATTAATAAATTATTAATCAATCTTTAAAAAGAGATATGTGAATTCTTCAGTCCAAAGGGTAAGATGTTTAACTCATAAAATCCATCTGGTACTACAAATGCTGTTTCGGGTTTCAGTTTTTCTTCCAAGAACATCTGCCAAAAATCATTTAAATAAAATGAGACCCGTAATTACTGTTGTAGTTCCCAACCGATCCACCAATTCTAGGCATAGGATTTATATCACTTGTCATTTTAAAGCATACTTTTCTTTAATGTACGTAGAATTTAATTTTATCATTTTCTATTGGAGATAAGCATCCTAAAGAAACACAGGAAAATTTACATCTTATAAAAATCTAATCTTAATATCTGCTCTGTCCACTTCCCACTATTAGTTTTTAATTTTCCTATTGTTTCTGTTAATAAACTAAGTGGAATTTTGGTCCTGTCTGTAGCTCAACCTTTTCTATCTAGTTTACCTAGAGCTGCTTCAAATATCTTACAAGAGAATTAAATAATTTATTTTATAATTTAAAAATACTTAAATTCTAACCTTCTGCTAATTTTCACCAAATATATTTAGTTATTTTCTTGAATTGTTTCCTAGGAGAAGAATTCCAAACTCAAATAATTCTAGTCATTTTTTCACCAAATAAGTTATATTACTGGATCTATTATTTCCATTAATGCATCCTAAGACACGTTTTCATTTTAGTAGTTACATCTTATGGAACATGAAATAAACCAAAAGATTACGTTAATGTTATTCACTTGTTGTATGACTTTCTTATTTTCCTGAATTGATCAAGGGACAAAGCTCCTTCTTGTATACTACATTCTGACTCCCATTACCTTCTCATCAGTGCTTTGATAATTTAATAGAATATCCCCAAGGATCCTTCACAAGTCATAGGTACTAAGAGAATCTGGCAAATAAATGTCTTAGCTAATAGCAAAAAAAAAAAAAAAAAAAAAAAAAAAAAAAATCACGTATAGCTTCCTGTTCCCATGTAAATTTCACTAGTTCTTTGATTGAGGTTATGTGTTCATAATGGCCAAAATAAATATGTTTACCCAGAGGAGTCAACTCAATAAACTAAACAACATAAAGTAAAACACCTCATGTAGAATGTTTTACTTTCTCGAAGAGAATTGATAATCAATGCAGATAAAAGTATTCACCCAACAGGCTCAGCTGGAGATAAGTTGCAGTGGTGTTAGATGGAGTTATCTAGCTCAGAGCTTACATATAGAAACACTCACAATGACTACTACATAAATGGCTGAATAGATGAATGAAGAAGAACTGAAAAAATATCAAGGAAATCTTGCTGTCTCTAAACTAAGAAGCCCTGCTGTATAATTTCATCTCTAGAAATGTCTTTTCTGCTTCCCTGCAGAGTTATAAAGAATGTACATCTTTTTTCTGTTTACTGAATTAGTTGGTTATGATGCCTGCATACCCAGGTGCATCTTGGAAATATTTGCATCTATTTATGATAAATAGATTGGGATGAATTCATTTTGACAAAGTACAAGCAGTTGAGCCAATGTGTTCTCAGAGGGCTGACAATGTGGAGAGTAGGAAGAGGGAGTCATTTCTAGTTTTCACAATCTCTTGTCATCTTGTCTCCAATATTTCCATCTTAACTTCTTCACATGGAGGTGTGGGGTTGGAATGATAAAATATGGTTAATCATAAATAAGGAAGTTAAAAATTATATTTTAGAAGAGTATAGCTCTTAACAAAAATCCATACCGTAAACAGGAAAACTTGAAAATATTTTACCAAAAACAAACAGAACACTGAGACTGAAATGAAGGCCTAAAATGAACGCCAAGGCCCTGCCTTCAGGTTAGGGACTTGATTTGCAATCTGAACCAATGCATCTTTTTGCCGGAATTCAAATAAAATTTCAATTGAGGACCCAGAGCTCAAATTATTTATTTTTCTGGAACTCCCTGCTCATCATTATTTAAACATTGGTGTTTAATTTTTTAGTGAAAGGAAATGAATTAAACACTTGAACTCCTACTCCTCTATGGAGAAAAGTGTGTAGGTTTTAAAGGGACCGGTGTTGAGTAATCTAAATAATCATTATCGTAATCTCCAATGTCATCATTAATATTGACTCACTACCATGGACTGAGACTACTAAGATTCTTACACGAGCCATCTCCTGGAATCCTCCCAAAAAAAAGTTGAATGAGGTGAATGCTGTTATTGCCATTTAGATGAGAAATCTGAGGCTCAAGGTAGTTGAATAATTTTCAGAAAGCTTTGTGGTTTATAATGATGTGTGTGCTGGTTGGGTCAGGATTTAAACCTAGAGCAGCTAGGCAAAGAGGGATACATGTCAGGAGCTCTGCTGAGCTGAGGAGAGCTGAGCTGCCAGGTGTTGGAGTAGTCAATTAAAGCAACAAGTCAAAAAGAGTATTACTCAAGTCATTAATCACTTACTGCAATATTAAAAGCAAGAGGCTAAAACATAGAAGTACCAATTCCTTGCTGTTCCATTTTTCCCCATTGTACAGTACAATGGTTGAGAATCAGGTAGATCAACTTATGTGGAGGTTGTCTCACCTTTTGCCTGAAAAGCCCTGAACAAAAAGGCTTCTACATATTTATAGTCCCTGGGACTGATGCAGGACAAGGCAGGGGAAGTGGGGCTGAGAGAAGCTAGGAATGGAAAAGTACTGAGTCAGAATGGGGAGAAAAGTGATTTCAAGGTTTCCACCTTCCCCTCCCTGTAAGGAGGTTTCAGCAAAATGCTTGAAGACGATCTTTGCCTAAGGCTTCAGATGAACAAGCTTTAGAATAAAGGCTCTTGGGCTAGGACTGCCAGTATATGTAACAGCATGGCTTGCCAGAGAGGCCTGCATCCTTGACTGCAACTTCCCTTGGAGAATTCACTGCATTGGCTATGTGTAGGGGATCCATCAGAGTGGTGAAAGAAGCTATAGGAAAAGAAGCAGGGCTTCTGAAAGGTCGGAAGGCTCTGCAGACCTTCAGGGGAGAAGAAGCTGAAGGCAGCTGTTCTCTTACCCTGAGGCAGAGGGCGAGGAGTAGGTACAAGGGAGTGTATGGGAATTTATCTAAATAGGTTTGTTTACCCGTGTTGTCCAGAAACCGACCTTTGACCATCCTCGCTCATGACTTATCCCTGAAAGGGGGAACAATAATGTTAATTACCCGCAGATTGTGTTTGCTCCAGGCTTTCTGCCTTATATCTGTACCGAATAAAAGCAATCAGCTCTAGTTGTTTGAGACTGCTCACTCTTTGGCAGTCCCCTAGCTGCTTTTTTACTGCATACCTGTGTCTGAGTACTCCTTTCATTGTCACTTGGCCAGGGTCTATGCGACTGACCCAGCAGCTATGCACTAAGTCTGATGCGGGGCAGCTTTCCCCTGTGAGGCCTGTCAGATAAGCCTTTGTAATTGCCTATATGGTGGGGCCTGAAAAATCACATGTAGGTTTTTAGTGTGGGGCTGGATTCCTCAGTATGCAAACCTAATCTAGATAGAACATCAACTACACATGTTCTTGCCCCATTTCTCAGTGATTCTGATATGACTTCCTTTTCTTCATATTTTGAAAATCTCTCCATGACACTATGATGGATAGAATTATGTTCTTCAGCTTGTTGTGTTAGAAAAAAGATTAGGCCGGGCCCGGTGGCTCACGCCTGTAATCCCAGCACTTTGGGAGGCTGAGGCAGGTTGATCACAAGATAAGGAGATAGATACCATCCTGGCTAACACGGTGAAACCTCATCTCTACTAAAATTATAAAAAATTAGTTGGGCATGATGGCGGCGCCTGTAGTCCCAGCTACTCGGGAGGCTGAGGCAGCAGAATGGTGTGAACCCAGGAGGTGGAGCTTGCAGTGAGCCAAGATCATGCTACTGCACTCCAACCTGGGCGACAGAGTGAGACTCTGTCTCAGAAAACAATAAATAAATAAATAAAAGATTAAATCATTAATCTAGATTTCTGAGTGAACAAAGCTATTGTGCTGAACACCTGTCAACTCCAATAGGGATCGCACCAGGTTCAAGAGGCTGAAGAAGAGACCCAGAATCAGTGAACAAGACAAGGGGTTTTACTGGGGGCTTACATAGAAGGGAGAGCGTCCAGTGGCAGTGGGCTGAACAAGAGAACCAGAACTTCTTGCGAAATCATGCAGTGTATGTAGCATTTTTCACTTAGCATCCTCCCCCTAACAACCTTCACCTGGCAACCTTCGTTCACCACAAAAGGCCTCCATCCCGTGTATGACCTACCCATGGAACAGACTGGGGCTCAGATGTTCCTCATAGATAAAGAATGTTTTCCTGGGTTAGCCACTCCTAGATCCCTTAGCTCAGAACTCTGAACCACACTCAGATGCGTCTGCCATCCAGTGTCATTCTCAGGATATGCTTAAGTTATTGCTATCAGGTGTGTTTACTATACAACAGCAAATGACAAATTAATTTAAAATTCATAAATTAACAAAATTAGAAAGAATGGAAAAGCAGAATAGTGAACAGGATATGTCAATGCAGTATTGGAAGAAGAAAAAATGAGGGCTTAGAAAAAGAGAGGAAACTAACGGTAGAGGACGGTAATATAAAGCAAGATTATTATACTCTAGGATCCAATAAAGATTCAGAAATGGGAATCTTCAAGTACTACAGAAGATGAGCATGAAAAAATAGCTAAAACAGGGAGTTGTTTGATAGGTCTACCCAAACACAGTCAATAATTGCTCCTCTCAACCCACAAAGGACCAGTGGTATATTCTGTGGAAAAGTCAAATGCTAAAAGCTGCAGTCTCTGGTCCATTAGGCACAGTAGAAGTTGGGGACGAGATGTAGAACTAAAGACCATATGCTGAGTGTTGGGGATTGAAGCCACTTTCTCCATTCTATTCTTACGATTCTGGTGGAAAGTCAAAAATGCTCCAGGCAGAAGACTGCAGGCTTCCTCCTTGGAGAAACTGGCATTTGTGGGTAAAGTCACCAATATTCAGTTCTTTGCCTGATATCTCTTATTAAAAGTCCTTCCAATATGGATTTTCATGTGCACAAAACTTCCAGTCAGCCCTTGAAATATAACTGGGGTGTCAAGAATTATTGGCATTTTAAGAAAACATTCAATATGAAAGATTCCCAAAGGAAAAAAACAAGAGGTCAAAAGGAAAACTTAAAATATTCTATAATTTCAGAGAGCTAATCATATATCTCAGAGAGATGAAGACAAATATCACATCTGTTAGAAAAGGATGCTAGAAAACAGAAATAATCAGACAATAAGATAATGCTTTCAAAAATGAACATGTTAGCTTAAATTTTAAAATAAAATCATTCCAAGAGCCTGAGGGACAGATAAAATAATGCTTTGAAAATTCCAAGAGAAATGGAATTATTTTTCAATTTAGACTTCCATGCCAAATCGAAAGGACAGTAATTCAGGACCAATAAAGAGAAAGAATGCAGAATCAGCGGACCCAACACAGAAGAATGGTGGGGGGTCCCTGGGCAGCAGTTGTTCAGTAGGCAGGCAGAACAACTAGACATGTAAAGCAAACAAGACCAGTCAGGGAAGAGAACTGCAAGAAGATTCTTGCTGAGGAGTAGTAGATGGAAGAAGAAGGTGAAAACAAAAAGCCTGACACATTGTTAAACATGTTTGACCCTTTGGAAATGTATTGCTATATGATTGGTTGATATATTGAAACATTTGTGGAAAAGTGGTAAGTACGTATAATACTAAGTAATTAAAATAAATGAAAAATTAATAACTGGGAAAAACAGAAAAGGACTCATAAGCATAGTACCCTTTGTCTCTGCAGTAAATGATACCTAGTCATGATAATATAAACGCTGATAACTGATTTAACCTTAAATAATGACATAACCACAGAATAGAAGCACATAGAATGAATTAAATCCCCATGAACACAACCAGAAGTCAACAGACCATGTTTAAAATTAAGAAATTTAAAAAAACCCACAACAGTATACTTCTATTATTTAGACATAAAATTTGGAAATCAATAAGGGAAGAAACAAAATAGATACAAAAATTGTCCCTGTTCCTCTCAGAAACAGGGCTTGGGTATATGCAGGGCTCCAGTAAGGAAAGTTGTGTTTTTCTTTAAACAGTTTTTTCCTTAATGTTTTAGTACATGAAATACAAATTATAAAATGGCATCTGTGGCCATAGCCATTGTACATTAATTTCATCAATTTCTTTTACTGTGAAGAAGAGCTAAAATGAGGAGCATCTTAGTCTTTACATTGTGTCCACCAAAAATGTAATTGTTTTAATTGTTTGAATACAATCATGAAGTGCTTGCTTTTTCTATATGGTCCTGGATGTCTAAAATGTTTGCGAATTTCTGAACCAATGGAACTCTGAGGACTTAGTATCTTATCTTTGTTTTATCATCTCCTACCACACTCCATCTCACAGATCTTTCTGAATCCTTCAAATACTACTGCTTTTCTGCATTTACTCACAGACTATGTAAAATGACACTTAAAAAATTAGAATATTTTATTTATTTATTTATTTATTTAAGAGATGGGGTCTCGCTCTATAGCCCAGGCTGGAGTACAGTGGCAGGATCTCGGCTCACTGCAACCTCCACCTCCCAGGTTCAAGTGATTCTCCTGCCTTAGCCTGCCGAATAGCTGGAATTACAGGCATGTGCCGCAGCACCCACCTGATTTTTGTATTTTTAGTAGAGACGGGGTTTCACCATGTTGCCCAGGCTGGTTTTGAATTCCTGACTTCAGGTGATCCACCCATCTCGGCCGCCCAAAATGCTGGGATTACAGGCCACCGTGCCCGGGCCTAGAGATTTCAATCTTATCTATCCAGATAGACATTAAATTTCTCATGGAAAAAAAAATTGTGGATTTTGTCTAATTTTTTTTTCTCCCCACTAGGGCTTTGTACTGTTATCTTTTCATGGTCAAAAACAAACAGATAATAAAACAAGACAACTTAAAGAAAGAAAACATTACTTTTACATTTCAAGGGTAAAAACCTGAGTCTGTCCTGAATCTGACCGACGCGTCATCTGTATATTGGAAATACAACTTAACTCAAGTGATCTACAGTTTTCTCATTTCTGTATTGGTATTCAAAGACTGTGAAAATTAGATAAGATCATGTATATTTATGTGTTTTTTAAGCTAAGAAATTATACAAATGTAAAGCATCATTACGATAAGTAATTACAAATATGTATGTATGTATGCAAATGTTTGTTTCCTTTTTCATCCAGCTATACAGTAGTGACCAGAAAATAAAAATCCTAAGGAATATTCTAAGCTTAGTTGGAAACTTTTATCCAAAAAGGAAAAGAAACAAAAATAGAAGAAAGTAAAAACACGAATACCAAAATGATTTTAACCAAGTTTTAGTAACTTTTCTACAAATAAGTTACATGTTTCATACAAAATACAATTAATAACCTAAAATCAACATTTTTTAAGTACTAAAATGATTATTTCTTAGCATCTTTCTTAGTAAGAAGTAAAGGAAACTAAAATGGTAAACCATTTATTATGATGATAGTAGTTCTTTAGCTATATATTTTTGGTTAGTTCGCACAGAACATTTGAAGAATTTTCTACTTTTAGAAAATGTTGCGAAAATATTAAAATGTAGAGACCTAAAAAAATTTGTCCTTCAAAATGTAGTGTGCTGGGAAATAGGATAAGAGCTAGCATTAGACACAGATCTGTAAGACCTCATACAGTGTATTTTTTTCACTACTGAAAGTGTGGCAGAATATTATACTAACATAATTTGCATTCTGTTCTACTGTACTTTGAGAAATGTGAAGTTTTTTGTTTGTTTGGTTTTGCTTTTTTTGTTTTGACTTTTCAGTACTTGGAACCACTTCTCTCATAGAGTAAACAATGTTAAACTCAGGATGACTATGGCTTTGTAAAAATCTCTTAATATTTTCAAGCATGAATCTTGATGTCCCAAGGGTTCCTAACCCGAATATTAGTGGATATGGGAGCAATCCATCCCTGAAGATGGAGACAGGCTTAGCTTTCTGAATGCTGGAAAGTGGCTTAAGGAAATTTCTAGGGTGGTGGAGACCTTGGCTTCACTTACGCATACAGCCACAGGTAGGAAAAGAGCTAGAGAGTCTGAATACTGAGAGCATCTGTAGTAGATATTACTCATATTCCCTGACATCTCATTTTCCTCTCCTCTTCTTCCAGGCACATGAAGAATTATAATTATTTAACCCTTGAAGTTGTATATAACCATGTTACTTTTTCTAGGGAATGAAAAGAGAGAAGGAGAGAAAAGTTTCACATCTTGTCTGAAGCATTTAATGGCCACTGTTTGATTCTCTTCTTTTCATTAAGTTGCTACATATTTATGTTTGTCAATAGGGAAAAGGAAGACAACCAAACATAAATGTTCTATCTTTCCTCTTTTCCATGTACTACTCCAAAAGTAGTTCCTGGAAAGGGTGTCAAGGGTTGTAATCATACTTTGAAATAGTACATGGGTGAGAGAAAGGAGGATTCCTTCATTTTTCCTGTTGCCTGTTGGTCAAAGATCATTCCATTAGGGGCTAACTCCCCCTTGCTTGTGGTTTATATTCTCCTCATCTGACACCTAGGATGCCCCATATAAAATCATATTCAATACTCTGCAGTGTAACATTTAACTACTGTCCAAAAACAGAAAGGCTACTCAGCACAGAAGGGTCACTACCAGAGAGAAATAAAATAAGCATTTGAGTAAATATGAAAAGGCACAGAAGGATATTTTCCTAATAGAGGATCCCTGACAGTGCCTGTTCAATGAAGCTTCAGAATTGCTATGAACCAGCGACTACTGTATGTTTCCCGTTCTTCTTTCTGAAGTGACATGAAAATTTATTATTCTTTTTCTGTTCTGGTTTCACCAATGTATATAGGGTTATTAAACACAGATAGCTTGTTTTTCAGTTCTTAATTCCCTGAACAAGAGGACACACATCTGAACTAGTTGTAAATACCACCTTTCATCACATGCGTATGCCAGACTTTGGGATACCTCCTTGGAGAGTAGTTGAAAGACAACCAAATATGTAGTGACTAGAATACTGAATTGTGGGAGGTATTACAAATAGTCACTAATATTATTCACTAATGTCTGAACTCATTTACATGTGGGTTCAGGAAGAATTATAATTCCCCACCCACTTGAAAGTTCAGCATGACCAGGTCAATAGTTCTGGCCAAGCAAATGTGAGTAGAAGTGGTGAGTACATTTTTCAAACTAGAACATTCAATAGGCCAGTGCTTTTCCATCTTCAGCCACAGAGATTGCAACCAAGGAAGCACATGGTGAGACAGTGATGTCATAGTTCCGTTGAGCATCTGTTATCCTGTTTCCTAGAATGGCTACAATGAGTATTGGTTTCTGGCCTAACTGAATGAACATATAGTATGAGAAAAAAAAACGAACTTTGTTTTTCAGCCACTGAGAGTTTGGGGTTGTTAGTTTAGATTCTTCTAACTGATTGAGGTTGTTACCTGGCCTCTCCTGACTGATTCAACTCCATTCTGCCATGATGACTCAGGTTAGATTTTTTTTATTACTTTAATGGAAACTCTAAAACAGTTTTAATTTGCATTAGGGAAAGGGTTGTTTTGCTGCTCTCAATTATAATTGACCAAACTTTTACTTATAAAATAAGTGTCTTCTCTGGTAAGAAGAAAAAATAGAGTGTTGCTTTTAGCTTGGTCATGTTTACTCATCTAATTGCTAACTGTGATGAGCATGATATTTGTACTATAGTACCATAGCTCAAATGCAAAATAGTGATTTTGAGAGGTGAAGTTGCTACACTGTCTCTTATCCCATTGACTTGCTTACAGAAATAAGTATTCTGTCCCCAGATTTTTCAGACTATTTGTTCCACACTAATCGCTTGGAAATACGACTTCTGAAAGTAATTTACTTAAACCATAAATCCTCACTACTGCTTTCCATGTGGCTACATGGCATCTGAGATAGCCATGGTGTATTTCTGGAGGACACACTCTATTACATGGCAAGGGTAAGCGGGGTGTTCTTATTTCTTTGATCCTGAGCACTTGCAGACCTTTAGTCTCTTCATGCTACTCTGACTCTGCTATGCAGCCTGTACACAAATCTTGGATATCTCCCTAATCATTAACCAAATGGGATTTTTCAATGGTATATAGGGCTTTGATTTTCTGCCCCAGAGCAAGTTGGAGCTTCTGATCATGTTATTATTTCCCTTAAATTCTCAGATGTATCCAATGGGAGAAAAGTAAAAAGAATGACCAGAAACTTGTGAAAGTTTGGCCCATCAAGCAAAGCAATGTGGATGCAATCTTCCATTCTACTTTCCTTACTACTTTGAAAGCGGCTTGTTTCTGATTGATTTTTCTTCATAAGGGAGCACATTGTTTTAATTTAAACTGGATTTCATAGGGAAATACAAACAAATTATACCTAGCAAAAAATGCAACTGCTGTGTATCAGTACCAGCCTGAGAAGTTTCTTAGAGACAACATGTGCTTCTGATTTCTTTCATCTTGGGGTATACAAAAATAGAATTGACAGTATGCCTCACACTCTCTGAAAATTCCTCCCTCAAGTCACATACTATATTTTGTTTTTGGAAGCGAAAGAAGAAAAATATCTTGAGGAAAAAAAGAGGATATTCTGACAATAGGGAAAAAGAAGGAGCCAAAGGGATTCCAAGGTGGATCATTCCCATTAAGAAGTAGGGAGATGGGATTAAAATTACTATGGTAAGATAAGGATCCTGGAGTTCCTGAATCTTCATTCTCTGCATTGAATTGATTAATGCTGCAAAAAGTTGGTCTGTGCTTTCAATGTAAGATGGTGTGGAGTAAATATTCCATTTCATGATGAAATTTAAAATAGAAATATTGTATATGTTATTCAGGTATGGCCAGAAAGGCTAGCTTGGGGCTTAGTTCTCAGGCAGAAATATATTTTTTGAGAGTTTAGTGAAAGTTTTTCTCCCTATTAGAGTTGACCCAAATCAACCAAGCCCATAAATGAATGTGCTTCTATAAAGTGCTCATTTATTGATCTCGTATAGGAAATAAAAGAAGGGGGAAATTCTTGAGCCAACATATCCTGCACAATCTCTCTCTATAATCATAACTATATAAGATGTAATATCATATATGATGAGCATAAAATTAAAAGATGGATTTGTTATTCAATGGCTAAAATTGAAGGTAGCATCCATCTTATCAAAAGGAATATTTTCAAGATTACAGTTGCAATACTCAAAAAAGAGTTTTGCCTAATGTATTCAATCTCTTGTATAGCAGAGAAATGGGCACTGGCATTTTTGCGTCTCTGCGATTCTCCCCCTGCCTTCTAGTCTTCTTAAACCGTTCACTCACCTTCAGAATTGCATACTCTTCTGACTTGGTTATGATTCTGGAAGTCATTTACACCTCTTTAAAGTACCTTTTTATTATTTACTTTTTGGTGTTTCCTATTTGAATTGCCAATATTATTAATGTTATTTACAAATTTGAGAAGTTCCCTCTGTTTATTACCCCATTACTGATAGCGATGTCTTTGGTATTTGGAGATACTAATCCTCTACTCCTGATAGCTCTTTACGTGTCAAGGGATGTTAATTAGTTTAACACTTCTGGCTTCTCTTTTTTCCATCAACTCTTTCAGGTGAATGACTTATCACTTAGCAGTTTTTAAATCTGGGATAAATATACTGAGTGTGCTCAGTTTTGGGGACTAAGCTGCTATAATTTAGATTTTATAAGTAATGAAATGATTTTTTCATATCTGCATTACTATTTGTTCTTTTTCCCAACTTATTCAGGACTGGAGAGAGACAGAGAAGTAATATTTATTGGCCCACTTTGAAAACCCCAAATATTTGCACTGTGAGATTGGGAAATAATGCTTTGACGGTATAGAAAGAAAGCTTGACTGAGTTTTAGACCTAAGTTTCCTAAAAATTTAAGATGTGCTTTCCCATCTTGCAAGATGGCGGGTGAAAAAGTTGAGAAGCCAGATACTAAAGAGAAGAAACCCGAAGCCAAGAAGGCTGATGCTGGTGGCAAGGTGAAGAAGGGTAACCTCAAGGCTAAAAAGCCCAAGAAGGGGAAGCCCCATTGTAGCTGCAACCCTGTCCTTGTCAGAGGAATTGGCAGGTATTCCCCATCTGCCATGTATTCCAGAAAGGCCATGTACAAGAGGAAGTACTCAGCCGCTAAATCCAAGGTTGAAAAGAAAAAGAAGGAGAAGGTTCTTGCAACTGTTACAAAACCAGTTGGTAGTGACAAGAACGGTGGTACCCAGGTGGTTAAACTTCACAAAATGCCTAGATATTATCCTACTGAAGATGTGCCTTGAAAGCTGTTGAGCCACGGCAAAAAACCCTTCAGTCAGCACGTGAGAAAACTGCGAGCCAGCATTACCCCTGAGACCATTCTGATCATCCTCACTGGACGCCACAGGGGCAAGAGGGTGGTTTTCCTGAAGCAGCTGGCTAGTGGCTTGTTACTTGTAACTGGACCTCTGGTCCTCAATCGAGTTCCTCTACGAAGAACACACCAGAAATTTGTCATTGCCACCTCAACCAAAATCAATATCAGCAATGTAAAAATCCCAAAACATCTTACTGATGCTTACTTCAAGAAGCAGCTGCGGAAGCCCAGACACCAGGAAGGTGAGACCTTCGACACAGAAAAAGAGAAATACGAGATTATGGAGCAGCGCAAGATTGATCAGAAAGCTGTGGACTCACAAATTTTACCAAAAATCAAAGCTATTCCTCAGCTTCAGGGCTACCTGCTATCTGTGTTTGCCCTGACAAATGGAATTTATCCTCACAAATTGGTGTTCTAAATATCTTAAGAACCTAATAGCTGACTACAAAAAAAAAAAAATTAAGATGTAACTTTGGGAAACATTTTCTTTTTCTGTATTAGTCTTTCCATTGTAACATGAAGTAGATTAGGGTGCATGGTTTTTAAGAAGCAAATAGCCCATGAATAATGTGTGGTTTTTCATAGATTGATCAATTTAAGTAACTGAGGTATAGCGGTATATCCATTGACTTAGGTAGTATATTGGAGAACTATTTTTTTTCCAGGCCAAGTTAAATGGCCATCCCATGTCCTTCCTTATAAGTTTATTGGTAACTGATGTCTTCCATTGCTTATCTACTGTAAAAACTCCTTAGACTTCATATGTCGTGTGTTGATTTTCTTATATTTTAATCCATGGCCTTCCAATTACATGACTTCTCATCCAATAATATTTCCTCTACCCTACTCTGTCACATTCTTGACTATGTCATTAGCAGGAAATATGCAATTTTTGCTATCTGGATATTTCCACCCAATCTCACGGCCTATTGCTGCACATCTCCCACTCTAACATTTTCTTGAGCTTATTGAGAATCATAAACTTTACTCATAAAACTTTTTATTCTATTATCCCTCTCATGTCTTTGCCACCCTCTTTATCTGGCTTAGGTTCCCCAGTCCACCATATTTATCACCTCATTGTAAATATCCTTAAGTCCATGGAAAACAAACAAAAAAATCTCCTGGCAAATTCTAACCCTAGTTAAACCCATAAAGACTGGTCCCAATTTAAATTCATCACTGAAAATTGAATGTAGTAACAATGTTGCTTGGAAATATCATTTCACTTCTCTAGAAGGTTTGTTTTCCTATAATCTTAAACCATTCATGTTTTGTCTCATTCTTCCAACTACTTAAACCCCATCCTTTGCCCTCTACTCTCAGCTAATTCAGGAGTTGTCTCATCTTCACACTGCTGGATGTCCGCCTGATGTTCATCTTCACTCTTCCTATCTAGTTCCCCTCCTGTTGAAGTGAATAAGCTGGAACACCTTCTGGTGTTTGGATGCCCATCCCACTTTTTTAAAGACTTTCTTTTTTTCAAGTGTTCCTTTTTCTCTTCTGCATATTGAATATACACCTCTGTATCTATCAGCCCATAGGCATGCCTTAAGGCTTCCAAGTTGGAAACCACAACTAAAACAGTAACAACAAGACTCCTTAGTCCCGGCATTTCCTTTAAGCTATGATCTACTTCTTGGCTTTCTTCACAGTAATAACTTGTTGAAAATTATCTATGGATGTTATTTCCACCTTCTCCCCATTGTAATCCCAATATTCAATCAAACACAATTTTTTCAAGTCTCTTACGTATCAAAATTATTACTGAAATTTTTGTCTCTTACTGTCATTTCATTCCAAACTGTCATCAACTTTCACCTCAAATATAAGAAAAGGCTTCTAAAAATTGTCCCCACATATTAATTTGTGCTTTTATGATTATCTACCAGATAGCTAGAATAATGTACTTTTTAAATAAAAGCTTGATCACATTACTCTCTCATTTAGTTACTTTTAGAGTCTTCAGACTACAGTAAGAATAAAATCTCATAGTTTTACATGTGATTATTAAAAGTCATGCAATTAATACATGCATAATCTGCCTACCATTTTTGCCTTATCTCATGCTGTTTGCACTTTCGCTTTTTATGCTACATCCATCCTGACCTTTTATCTGTTCCTAAGACCTGCCAAAATGCTTTAGGATTCTAGGCTTTCACATAGGCTCTGGTTTCTACTTTGGAAGGTTCTTCCCTTGCTTAGTCTTATTTCTGCTTCTTATCTTGCCATAAATGCCAATGCTACAAGGAAGTCTTCTGTGAAAACTCATACTTAGGTCCCTGGTACACCACTCTGTTTTTTTCCTTTAATACATGATATAAGAATTGCAACTTAATATTTACTTGATAATTATATTATCAGTTTCTAACTTATTCATCAGACTACAAGCTTTATATAAAAAGGGATTACATTGGAAGTGTAGATGTCTGTTTCCCATCTCATTGAAATCAGTTTGTCCTCATTATTTATTGAATAAAAAATTAGTAAATATAAGGGGAAAGAAGACAAAAAATCTTTCATTTATGAGGCATCTCTCATATGCCTAGTACTTTGGTTGACATATTTTCTAGATGAAGAAACTAACATTCAGCACACCTGACACACCTGATGAAAATTGTATGATACCTAATACAAGGATTTGAACTCAGATAGTTCTGGCTGCAAAGGTAACTGCCAAGGCTGGTGAAACCTCAATCCCTCCCAGAACCTGTTTGTTTAGACTGTCTCTTATTATTGATCTCCAAAATGCATCTTATGCAGTAACTATATATATTTCTGCTCCCTAGCTGCTGTAGGTATTCCCTTTTAAAATTTCTTTGTTCCCAGTCTCTGATACTCTGGAAGTATCAGTCATTTCTTGATCTGAACCTAGATACTTGACTTCAGCTCATTTCCACTGACTTTCCCACAAATGTTATATACTTAATAATCATGTTAGTTTACTTCCTTCCCTCAACAAATACTCATAAGCCATTATTTGGCAAAGATATTCTATTTTTTTTTCAGACATCAAGATCTCCAGAATGCAACATAACATAAGAGAGCAATACTGGATCTCCTTATGGTCAGTCCATTTCTTTGTTTGCCCCATCCAACCTTACAGAGAGTACAAGAGTTAAAGTTGCGATAGTCTAGAGTGGAAAATGGCACAGATAATAAAAGAGTCAGCAGAAATAGCTTCCTCTCCTGCTGCTTCTGCTGCAGGGCCTTTAGGAATATTACAAACTGTGACTATATAGACATTTATGTGCCCTTATAAATACATCACATGTAAATGTTTTTCTGGAAGGCTGGGAGGGCTGAATCAATGTATGGTCATTTTTCCCCTTGTCAGAAGCAATAGAATTTTTATTGGCATAATTTCCATTACTCAGCACTGACTATGGTATCTTTGATCAAACTAATTAGAAATAGTTACACTTTGCACCATGAGATAGATCAAATTTATTTGAAAAATTATGTATGTGCACACATAGAAAATAAATAGGGATATTAAATATGAAGATATGACATTTATGCCACTGGTTGGAGTGAGGAGGCATTCTAATTAGGTAGTGAATATTGTTAAAGTATAGATTTTTCCTACATGTGCACTGTTCAGCTAAAACTACAATTGCTAATAAAATTTGAATGCATAAAAAAGGGCAAAGATATTTTTCTGATAATGAAGTTGGTCTATGTTTATTGGTCAACTGCTATGTGTCTTTGCCAGATAACGATGATGAGGAAAATGACTTTCAGGCATTGAGAAGTCTTTTAAAATGCTGGGTGGACAAAAATTATTCTAATTAGCGTGCATGCAAAATAGAATGTTAAAACTTCCTGAAGTGTATGTTAAACAAAGAAAGAACTGATGGGGTTGTTCAGAGATATAATGGAACCTTGTGTTTGGGAGATGTGTCCATGGAAGAGCAGAGACTCAAGTGGTTTTGAAAAGATAATATGGAGAAAGGAAATAGCAATGCAGAATGTATGTCAGGCAGAGAATGGGATAAGAACTGAAGTTTTACTTTTTTCCCCCAAGGATTTAAATCATCAAAGATGGAGAGACTCAGACCCCAGTGATGAATATGCAGTTTTTCCAGTGAATAATTTTGATACTTCTTGCCAAGAGTTGAATGGGATGAATAAACCAAAAGCGCTGGGTGTTGCTGTGGGGGTTTCTCTTGCTGTTATTGTTATGATTTAAGCATGCTTACATAGAAGCAACTTCAGAGTTCATGACAAAAGGGGCTTTCCGAGTTCTTGCGGTTGTGCAAAGTGGTTATATGACTTATTCAACCTGTACGTCCCCAGCTCTTACCAGACTGCGATACAGAAAGGGTTATATTATTGTAATAACCCACCCTTTTGACAAGTCTCAGGTTTTGCTGAACTATCTCCATCACTTCCTGTATCTCTGCATCTTATATATACACACTGGGTACTTTCTTCCCCCTAAGACCATATTACTATTATTTTCTTATTACAATAGCTGAGTGTATGATTTTTAGTGGATGCTAAAAATACATATCTCTCTCCAACATACATATGAATATTGGTAACCTCTGATGTTGCACCTTACGCATACTCAGGTTTGTGTATATTCAGTCACCCAGTCACCCTGGGATGATCCCTTGTTTTGAGCAGGGCTGTCTTTGTCTCTCCCTCATCACATCTGGCTGTTAAACTTCAGAAACTGTCAGCTGATTTCCCTATCATTTTCAAAAATTCATTGAGTCATGTGTTTTTTTTTTCTTTTTAGCGTTTAACTTCAAATTAATTTATTCAAGTTAGAGTTTTGAATTTTTACAGATTTTTTCTGAATACATGTTTTCCCATTTGTAGTACGTCCTTAGCAGTATTTCTAGAGGATTTAGTTTTTAAAAAAATCAAGTTTCACCATTTCATTAGAAGTGAGCTTCTCAAGCTGTCCTGCTAGTCATCAATCACCCCTCCCATGTGAGCTCTTAATTCTCCTGGAATTGAGATGAACTTTTAAGCTAAATTGGAACTCATTCTGATCACATAAGTTGCACAAACTTGAAGCTTGTTCAACTACTATTGGATTATTTTAGTAGAGTTTAAAAGAAAAATTTCTATCCTTCTTTACAAAATATAATTCGCAGTGGCCTGGACCTAAAGGAAATGCTAAATGACTCCAAGGAGACCTTCAGAGCTAGGCTTCTATGACATTGGTACAGAAAAGCAGTGATGTTTGTGCCATGTAAATAAAGGAATGGATTGCAACCAAAGAAAATCTTGCAATTTTCATTTCTATTTTTAATGTTGCTCAAAAAGCCCCTTTCTACTGGATCAATGCTGTTGATTCTATATAGCATCCATGCTCAAGAGAAACAAAGAAAAATGTTTTGGGCATACAAAGGGGGTATTCCATTAGCAGCAAAGGAAAGCTCTGAAAAATTCAAATCAGACCTTGCAAGGTCTGGAGCAGTCTACTTGTATCACATAAAAAAATAAATGGTAATGAAAACAATCTTCTGTTTCTGCATGCTGGATGTGCTGGGGAACAAAAAAAGAAAATGAGAAGAAAACAATCTTTCAATAATACATTCAGAGGACATTTAGGATTAGTTTCAGAAGTCAGGTGCAACTGGATGAAAATCTTGTCCAACATTTTTTGTTTTTACTTTAAGTTCCAGGATACATGTGCAGAATGTGCAGGTTTGTTACAAAGGTATACATGTGTCATGGTGGTTTGCTGCACCTTTCAACCCATCATCTGGGTTGTAAGCCCCACATGCATTAGGTATTTGTCCTAATGCTCTCCTTTCCTTTGTCTTCCATTCCCTGACAGGCCACGGTGTTGTTCCCTTTCCTGTGTCCATGTGTTCTCACTGTTCAACTCCCACTTATGAGTAAAAACATGCAGTGTTTGGTTTTCTGCTCCTGTGCTAGTTTGCTGAGAATGATGACTTCCAGCTTCATTCATGTCCCTGCAAAGGACATGATCTCATTCTTTTTTATGACTGCATAGAATTAAGTGGTGTATGTATGCCACATTTTCCTTATCCAGTCTATCATTGCTTTGTCCAACTTTTTTTAATATAATAAAATATGAGCCAAAGGGAGTAAGAGTAGTAGGAAGCAGACAAATGCCTAGGCAGACAGGGGTGGGTCCCTGGTGAAACCCCATACTCAAGCCAAAGACAGTTTAAAGCCTAACTACAAGTCCCAGGTAAATCCATGGACTGGATTGAGAAACTCTCTTCCTGTTTGGTGCACTTTCCTCTAATTGATCCCCACCCTTCACATATTTTACATATACCTACTCTTCCCTAATTGGTTTTTTATCCTGTTGTGCCCACCCATCTTTGAGTGATGCCTTTGTTTTAACTTTTTTTGCATAGTCACAAACCAATTAGCATGCACTTTCCTATTCTGAGCCCATAAAAGCCCCGGGCTCAGCCATATTGGAAGAGAAACCACCCAACTTTGGGTAGGCGACCAGCCCTGCATCTCCTCTCCACTGAGAACTGTTTCATCGCTCAATAAAATTCTTCTTTGCCCTCCTCACCCTTCAATTGTCAGTGTATCCTCATTCTTCTCGGATGTCAGACAAGGATTTGGGAACTGCTGAATGCAGGTATGAGCTATAACACAGGCAGCCTGGGGCATGCCTGGCCCAGCCACAGGCTGCACTGGTGCACAAAGCAGGCATTACCCAGGTTGGCTGAGTGGGTTGGCTGCCTCTTGAGGCAGGTAGCATGCCTGAGCAAGGCCCAGGCTAGGGTGTTGCCAGCCAGAGGTCCCCAGCTGGCAAAACGACAGAAAAATCCTGCATCAAGAGCAGGCTAAATTTGACCAACAACTTTTAAGATGTGCATTGGGCATAGCACAGAGAGCCTCCAATAGTGCATTACTTTGCATTAATAGCAAAAGTTTAAAAATATAAATTAAATGAAAAATAAAGACAAAAGGTGTCTTCCCTGCTTTTGAACATCCTTTAGTTTACACCAGTTCTTCTTAACCAGGAGCAAGCCACTCTCCCCCACCCAAGGGGACATGGAAATGACTGGACACATTTTTGGTTGTCACACCTGGGTGGGGTACTACTGACATCTGGTGAATAGAGGTCAGAGATATTGCTAAATATCCTATAGTGCATATGATAGGCCCCATGACAAAGAATTATTCAGCTCCAAATGTCCATAGAGCCAAGGCTGAGAAATCCTGTTTTGCATAATAATGACCAGTAAGGGTCTACCTTAGTAAACACAACTTTAATGTAAATTTTTTCTTAATTTTATTTTAGCAGCAAAGCTAAGAATTGAATGATTGTCATTATCGAGTTTTCTCTATTTATATCAGCACTTTATTTTTCCTTTTGTAGCTAGGTTTAGTATTACATAAACAGGCAAGTGTGAGTAGAAGCATTGGTATCCCATTAAAACATTTCATGACCCAGTTACAATTTTTTTTTTTTAGTTATATGAAAATTGTTAGCAACTTGCTTACGTCGACAGATAAATATTGTTTTATTGGCCAATTTCTACTACATTCCACCCAAATTTCTTGAAAAACATAATATGTATTTTTAAATTATTTAACTATTTCTGACGTGATATGGGTTGGCTATGTCCCCACCCAAACCACATCTTGAATTCCCACATGTTGTGAGAGGGACCCAGTAGAAGGTAAATGAATCATGGGGGCAAGTCTTTCCCAATCTGTTCTCATGATAGTGAATAAGTCTCACGAGATCTGATAGTTTTCAAAAGAGGAGATCCTCTGCCCCAGCTCTCTCTCTTTGCTTGCTGTCATCCATCTAAGAGGTGACTTGCTCCTCCTTGCCTTCCACCATGATTGTGAGGCTTCCCCAGCAACGTGGAACTGTAAGTCCAATTAAACCTCTTTCTTTTGTAAATTGCCCAGTCTCAGGTGTGTCTTTATCAGCAGTGCAAAAACAGACTAATACATGATGAAATTAAATAGAATTTAAAAAAAAAATACTAGAATGTAAACAAAGGTACAAACATATCTTGGTAGTGTTGGGGCACAGAAAATTATATCCCAGAGGGTTGTAGATGTGTGGTGTTATTTCTGGGGCATCAGAACAGAGGCCTCAGAAATAACACCACACACCTACAACCATCTGATCTTCAACAAACCTGACAAAAACAAGCAATGGGGAAAGGATTCCCTATTTAATAAATGGTGCTGGGAAAACTGGCTAGACATGTGCAGAAAATAGAAATTGGACCCCTTCCTTACACCTTACACAAAAATTAACTCAAGATGGATTAAAGACTTAAACGTAAAACCTAAAACCATAAAAACCCTAGAAGAAAACCTAGGCAATATCATTCAGAACATAGGCATGAGCAAAGACTTCATGACTAAAACACCAAAAGCAATTGCAACAAAAGCCAGAATTGACAAATGGGATATAATTAAACTAAAGAGCTTCTGCTCAGCAAAAGAAACTATCATCAGAGTGAACAGGCAACCTGCAGAATGGGAGAAAATTTTTGCAATCTATCCATCTGACAAAGGGCTAATATCCAGAATCTGCAAAGAACTTAAACAAATTTACAAGAAAAAAACAAACAACCCCATCAAAAAGTGGGCAAAGGATATGAACAGACACTTCTCAAAAGAAGACATTTATGTGGCCAACAAACATATGAAAAAAAGCTCATCCTCACTGGTTATTAGGGAAATGCAAATCAAAACCACAATGAGATACCATCTAATGCCATTTAGAATGGCTATCATTAAAAAGTCTGGAAACAACAGATGCTGGAGAGGATGCAGAAAAAATAGGAACACTTTTACACTGCTGGTGGGAGTGTAAATTAGTTCAACCATTGCGGAAGACAATGTGGCAATTCCTCAAGGATCTAGAACCAGAAATCCCATTTGACCTAGCAATCCCATTACTGGGTATGTACCTAACGGATTATAAATCATTCTACTATAAAGACACATGCACACGAATGTTTATTGCAGCACTGTTTACAATAGCAAAGACTTGGAGCCAACCCAAATGCCCATCAATGATAGACTGGATAGGAAAATGTGGCACATACACACCATGGAATACTATGCAGCCATAAAAAAGAATGAATTCATGTCCTCTGTAGGGACATGGATGAAGCTGGAAATCATTATCCTCAGCAAACTAACACAGGATCAGAAAACCAAACACTGCATGTTCTCACTCTTAAGTGGGAGTTGAACAATGGAACACATGGACACAGGGAGGGGAACATCACACACTGGGGCCTGTCAGTGGGTCGGGAGCAAGGGGAGGGAGAGCATTAGGACAAATACCTAATGCATGCAGGGCTTAAAACCTAGATGACAGGTTGATAGGTGCAGCAAACCACCATGGCACATATACCTATGTTAACAAACCTGCACGTTCTGCACATGTATCCCAGAACTTAAAGTAAAATAAAAAATTATATCCCAAAATATAGCACTTTGGCATGCTGAGTGCTTCAAGTTAAAGAAAGCTGAAGGTCCTCCAGAAAGAAACAAGTTCTCTCATCTGATCTTCCCCTGTCTCTTCAATCCTCTTTCTTTCATGAAGCACTGGGAGTAACTCTCTGGAATTTGTTTCTCTGATGAAGAAAAATTCTTAAAAAAAAAAATACAATTGTCTGAAGTCCCCTTCCCTAGGAATCTCATCAAATAACCAGGAAAGTTTAACCATCTGAGAAGAGAACAGACTGGGAGTTCTCATCACACCCAGACAGATTTTTTATGTATTATTCTGAAGGCAGCTCTATCTGCACATAATACAACCCTTATTTAAGGTGAAGTTTCACCCCTCACCTTCCTATCACCTTCCCCAGAGCTCAGAGAAACACTGTCCTAGGTAATCCTTGTGTGGGCTCATTCTTTTCTCCTGCAAATCATTTAGTCCTACAACCCCCATTTCCCCTTCCCCTATAAAGTAGGATACATATATAAGCATCTAGACCTCACAGGGTTATTCAGCAATCATTCTCCTGCAATTCTCCCATGTTTATGAACATTAAATAAATTTTGTATGTGTTTCCTTCTAGGAATCTTCCTTCTGTCAGTTCATTTTCAGTAAACCTTCAGAGGGTGAAGGAGAAGCTTTTCCTCTGACTCTACGATAGAAGTGAATATACTTTGTCACACTATAGCATGGTGATGAAGCTCAGTAGACAGCCTGGGGTGTTATTGCTGACACTAAAAACTGAGTTAGAAAAAAGGAAGCCATAGCAATACAGAGAATAATCCACAGGCTGCTGAGATTAAGAAAGTCAGTAGATCAAGATTATTTATGAACTTCTGTTGGAGGAAATCTTACGCTTGTTGGAATTATGCCATGTTGCGGTTTGGTCCCCACCTAGAATTTAGCCTCTATTTATTTTGTAACTAACTAAACAATGTAGCTAATATGACTAAATATTCATTGATTCCTTGCCATGTGCTAGGCATTATAGAAAGAACCCTATATAAATTATCTAACTTAATTTTTATAAGAGCAAATTAAGATACATGTTATGACACTCTTTTATGAATAAGGACATTTTGTTTCAAAATGATTAAGTAACTTGCTCAAGAGTGCATGCTGGTAAGTAGCAGAGCTAGGATCTCCTCACAGATATGCCTGGTTCTAAAGCCTGGGCTGTGAATAACTACATTCTTCTCCTTTTTGGCTAAGCTGCATGTGGACATTTTCCATGGACATTTGTATGAACTTTTCTGTCATAAATCCTGAGATACCAGTAAGTATCTGGTTGTCAGAGATTGTTGAACATCTGGGCAGGAGAATACCTGAATTTATATGCTGAAACTCATGGTAGCCATACATATTTCATCCTAAATCAAAGGGTTTAGTAAATGTGACCCTGAGGTGGACAGTTAGCCTGGCTCTGTCCTTCCCTCTGGTGTGGAGTGGGTGGTACTAGAAGATTCATAGTCTTCTTTTGCTTGAGCCTCTCAACCCTTACCCCATCCCTCCACACTGCAAGAAAAAAAAAATACAGACAGAAACCAAGAAAATCGTAGATGCAGCGATTCATCTACGTATCTCATTTTTCTAAGAAGGCCTTTTGTCCTGCTGTTTTTCTTGTTTTTGTCATGTACCTACCATCTAATGAACTGGTCAAGACAGACTAATTAAAAAAAAATATATATATATATATAGTGCTTAGAGAAGCAAGATGCATATTAAGCAGTTCACTTATAATTTTCCCTAATCTGGACTTCTTTCACCCTTACCTGCCTCTGCCTTTAAAATGTGCTGTAACACCCACAGTGCTACTCAGAACAGGGAGAAAAGAGAAAGGACACATAAGTAAAGGAAGAGGAGGGAAAAATATATATAATATATATAATATCCAATATATAATATTGTGCGTATGTATCTTCATTTAATTCACTTAAATGCATCAAACAGTAAAATCAAAATATGTAAAGCAACTTGATACAAATTGTAAGAAGGAACAGATAAATATATAATCAGAGTGAAGTAGTATTTAAATATACCTCTACAGGAATTAGCGTGTCAAACCAAAATAACTACAAAGGGTATAGAAAATGTGAACTTTGGTGTTCAAGTCTGAAGGAATGTGTGTGTGTGTTTGTGTGTGTGTATCAAATCTTAGTACATAAAGAATATAAATTTTTAAACAAACTTTAGCGAGAACGTTTATTGTTTTTGATAGTAGATTCTCAATCAAAACATTATAAATTAGAAAAGAACAAAACAATACCCTCAATTACTGGAGAAAACAAATTGCAAAATAAAGAAATAAATAAACCTATAAACCAGAGCAGCAGGAGGATGGGTGTGTGTGTGGGTAAGGGTGTTGGGTGAAGGTAGCTGGGTAGAGACACATTAAAGCTAGAATACAAAACAGCATTCTACATTTTGTTTATGCCATGATAAAGAGCTTAAAGTATTAAGAATTTGTAAGTCAAGTATACTGTGGACATTTGAAGGAAATTCTATTAATTGAATAGCAATAGATGATATGATTTCTAAACCATAATGAGAATAACAGTAAAATTAAAAATATAAACAAATTAATATGTTTTTTTAAACCGTTTATTCCAAAAGAACACTGGACAAGAACGAGAAAATTATGATAAATTATAAAATATCTATAGAAAGCCATCCAAGTACATACCTATTGACTTTTTAGTGACACTCATATGTAAGACTAACTGGATTAATATTGTGTTTTGGCAGGAAAATCAAAGCAATGATGCTGTGTTCTCACTACATTTATTGATTGCATGGCATAAGATTTTTTTGTTTGTTTGAGTCAGAGTCTTGCTCTGTCTCCCAGGCTGGAGTGCAGTGGCACCATCTAGATTCACTGCAACCTCTGCCTCCCAGGTTCAGGCAATTCTCCTGCCTGACCTCCCTAGTAGCTAGGACTACAGGCGCCCACCACAACACCTGGCTAATTTTTGTATTTTTTTATTATTATTTTTTTTTAGTAGAGACGGGGTTTCTCCGTGTTGACCAGGCTGGTCCCAAACTCCTGATCTCAGGTGATCTACCCGCCTCAGTCTCCCAAAGTGCTGGGATTACAGGCATGAGCCACCATGCCCACCCAGCATAAGACTTTGATTTGTGTAATGCTAGTACTGATAGCCTTACCCAATGTGCAAAATAGTGTCTGCCAGGCTTCTCCACTATAAAGTTTCCCCTCCTGTAATCAATAAACATTTTGTGAGGAAATACCTTGATACTATGCAAATACTTTATTTTTCACATATTTCCATTCACTAATTTTAGTATTCACTTAACTGAATTAATTATTGCTATTATGGTTGTCAAATGGAGATTCCCTAAATCCATCATTCCTTCTATTTCATTTGTCAGAATTCCACTGTAAAAACTATTTAACTCCTCCTTTTTTATTTGTTTATTTATATTAGATTGGACTGATAATTCACTACATTATTAAATAGGTCATATTTCATTATTGTTATTTTATGTTTTGATGATCTAATAATCCCAGATCTGGTCAGTAGGAACCCTTTAAGCTGACTCTGGGTTTTTTTTTTTTTTTGACATGACCTCATCATTTTTAGAACACCTTCTTACTTTCAGTTATAAGATGTTATAGTATTATCTTGGACTTTCCCTGTCACAATCTAGGAATCAGCCAATTTTCCAATGAGTACTGGCTCCTTATGGTGAAGAATGGTATTTACAAGCCAAGATATGGGCACGAGGATTGCTATGTACTATTTGGGTGTTTTGGGGCTTAGACCCTTTAATTAATAGAGCTAAGGAATATGTACATGTGTACCTTGAATATCTTTCAACAATACTTTGCTGCTTTTAATGTACAAGTCTTATACTATTTGATTAAATTTATTTCTAAAGTACTTTATTCTTTTTGATAGTATTGTAAGTGAAATTGTTTTCTTAATTTCATTCTCAATTGTTCATAAAGTGTGTAAATATAGTTGGTTTTTGTATGCCCTGTATCCTACAACCTCCTTGCTAAGCATGTTATTCATTTTCACAGTTTTTAGTGTATTTCTCAGAATTTTCTGCATACAAGATCATGTCATCTGTGAATAAAGTTAATTTTGCATCTTCCTTTCCAATCTGGATGTCTTGTATTACTTTTTCTTTCCTAATTGCCCTGCTAGAACCTCCAGTACAATGTTGAATAAAAGTGGTGAGAGAAGACACCCTTGTCTTGTTCCTGAAATTATGAAGAAGGGGATCTAGTTGTTTATTAATAAGGAAAATTGTTAACTATGGGTTTTTAATAGATGGTCTTTATCAGTTTGGAAATTACCTCCTATTACTAATTTGTTGAGTATTTTTTTATCATGAAAGAATGTTGTCAAATGTTTTTTCTGCATCTTTGAAGTGATTATATGATTTTTAAATTCTATCGATAAGCTGTATCACAGTAATTAAAACTCAGATATTAAACCAATCTTGCATTGCTGAAATAAATCCCACTTGGTTATGGTGTGTAATTCTTTTATTATGCTGTTGAATTAGTCAGGGCTTTCCAGAGAAGCAAAACCAAATATGATAGAGAGAGAGAGAGATTATGAAGAATTGGCTCATGCAATTACCATGTGGAGAAGTCCCATGATCTTATATCTGCAAGATGACGAACCAGGAAAGCTGATGTTATAATTCAGCCCAAGTCCAAAGATGTGAAAACAAGAGGACCTGATGGTGTAAATGCCCGTTCAAGTGCAGGAGAAGATAAGAGGAAATTTCCCAGTTCAAATGGTGAGGTAGGGGAAAAAAAGGGGGAAACTCCTCTTCCTATGTTTTTTTATTCTACATAGGCCCTGAGCAGATTGGATGATACCCATCCCCACACACTAGGGAGGGCAATTTACTTTACTGAATGAGTACACTAATCCAAATGCGAATTTCATCCTGAAAAAAAAACCAAAAAACCCTTATAGACCTACCCAGAAATATTTAACCCGACATCTGAACATACCCTGCTCCAGCCAGGTTGACAAATAAAACTATCACACTATCATACTGTTGGGTTAAGTTTGCTAGTATTTGACTTGGGATTTTTGCATCTGTATTTATAAGAGATTTTGGTCTACAGTTTTCTTTCTTATGATGTGTTTGTATTGTATTCTGATATCAGGATGACTGAGGAAATGTATCTCCTCTTCTATCTCTTGAAATAATAGGTGATTAATTCTTTAAATGCTTGGTAAAATTCATCAGTGAAGCCATCTGGGCCTAGACTTTTCTTAGTGGGCACTAATTTTGGCATACAACTATTCACGTTTTTTTTTTAATAATCCTTTTTATTTCTGTGAGGTCAGTACTAATGATCCCTCTTTCATTTGTGATTCTAGAAATTTGAATATTCTCTGTTTTTGGTAAACCTAGGTAAAGTTTGAATTTTGTTGACATTTTCAAATAAACAGCTTTTAGTTTTATTAATAATTTTTTTTCTATTCTCTATTTCCCTTTTTATTTTCATTCATCTCAAGGGATTATCCAATTTCCCTTTGATTTCTTCTTGGACCTGCTTGTTAGTTAGGAGTGACTTGTTTAATTTCCCCTTATTTTTGAGTTCTTCAGGTTTATTTCTCTTCTTGATTTGTAATTTTACTTCCTTGTAGTCAGAGATCATACTTTTTAGTATGTTTTTATATCCTTTAAAATGTATGGAGGTTTGTTTTATGGCTTATCATATGATCTATCTTCAAGAATGCTCCAGGTGCCCTTGAGAATATGTACTCTGTCGTAGCTGGGTATAGCGTTCTAGGCATGTCTGTTGGTTCCAGTTGGTTTCTAGTGTTGTTCAAGTCTTATGTTTCCTTGTTGAACTTTTGCCTAATTATTTCCGCCCATCATTAAAATTGGGACATTAAAGTTTCCAACTACTATTTTTAAATGGTCTAATTCTTTGACTCAGTTTTTGCTTCTTGTATTTTTCCCTTCTGTTATTAGATGGATATGTATTTATTATGGTTGTATCTTCCTGAGGGGTTGACCCTCTCAATCTCTCATAACATGTTTTGTTTAAAGTCTAGCCCAATATTAGTATAGATAGTCTAGCTTTCTTGTGGATCCTATTTGCATGATAATGTTTCTATCCTTTTACTCCTAATTTATCTTTATCTTTGAATCTAAAGTTTGTTTTCAGGTGCAGTGGTTCTTGCCTGTAATCTCAGCATTTTTGGAAGCTGAGGTGGGAGGAACAATTGAGCCCAGGAGTTGAAGGCTGCAGTGAGCTATGATTGTGCCACTGCACTGCAACCTGGGTGACAGAGAGGAGAGACCCTGTCTCTTAAAAAAATAAAAATAAAAGTAAAAAGAGACAAAGTTTTTTTCTGTAGACAGCATATAGACATGCAGTTGGGTTATGCTTTTGATCCAGTTTGACAATCCATGCTCTTCACTTAAATTGTTTAATCTATTCAATTTACTGACATTTTTCTATAATCGGCTTTATGTCTGCCATTTTACATCTTGTTTTCTGTGTCTCAAGTATTTTTGTTTATCATTCCTTAACTGCTTTTTTTCATTAAATTAATATTTTGTAGTGTAATATTTTAATTTTTAGTGACTTTTTTCACTTTAGTTTTTATTTCCTTAATTGTTGTTGGGAGGCTTGCCATATATATCTTACCAGAATCAGTTTCAGATTAATACCAACTTAATTGCAATAAAATATGAACCTATTGCTTATATCTCCATTCCCTTCTTCCCCTTTCTGTGGTATTATTGGTGTACATAATACACCCATAAATGTTACTAATCCACTAATACTTGGTCATAATTATTACTTTATATAATTTTATGCTTTTAAAATAAACTGATTGAAAAAGGAGTATGAATATATATCAATAGCTTTTGTTATAGAAACCATTTTACTTATCATTTTTCTTCATATGTTCCTGTGGATTCAAATTGCCATCTGGAGTCCCTTCCTTAGCTCAATACACTTTTGCTATATAACCTAGCTCAAATAGCAAAAATAACCTTTGTGATATTATTAGCAAATATATTACATTTCTATATGTTATTTGTTTAGTAGTACATTATATGCAAATAAATTTATACAAGGAAGAGCTGAGTAGTCAGAGACCATATGACTAGCAAATTCTAAAATATTTGCTATCTAGCCTTTTATAAAGCAAAAATAGTTTGCTAATGCTTGATCTAAGACAGAAGAAATAATTTAGTTCTTGGTCTTTATAGTCTGAAATCAATATAACTTAGAGGGCTCCTTAGAAAAATCACATTTCTTATAAATAGATAAGAGCTTTTGTTTTCTGAGGCATTAGTACTTCTCTTATTATGCCTACATTATTTTATTTTCACAGTAACCCTAAAAGATAGATATTTTCACATGATCACTTTTGCTAAGAGACAGCAAGTGTAATGAATCATAGCATTTACTTTGGGGTCATACCATCTGAGTTAAATTATGACTTTACTCTCACCTTTGTAGCCATGGACAGTATACTTACCTTCTCTGTGTTTCTACTCCCTCATTTTTAAAATAGCACCTACTTCATAGGATTTGATGTGAGATTTTTTAAGTTAATATATATAAAACACATAAAACTGTACCTGGCTTAAAGACCTATATAAATGTTTTAATTGTTTCAAAGATAGAGAGACTTGAATTCATAAAATTAGACTATTTGCTCCAGGTAATTAGACTGGAAATTGATGTATTTGACATAGCAAATGAGTTCTGGGCTCATGCTCATGACAGTTACAATTTTCGCCTACCATGATATTTATTTACATTATCATATTCTATTTTTTAATGGTTGATTGGTGATGCCTACCTTAAAAATTTCCCAGGTGAAAAGCATTTCTGTTTAAATGGCATAGAATTTTGGAAAAAGTTATCATCATTTGTTTCAGTGTTAAACTGATCTCCAAATTATCTTCTGGGGAATCTTTTGACCCTGCCTATCCATTGGTAATCTAACTTGTGTTGAGCTGAACTGACCATCTATTCAGTTATAGATTGTGACCAGGCTGTAATTTTATAACCCCACCTATCACACAGGTGATTATTATTGTGTTGATCTGCCATTAACTAATTTGTTATATATAATATCTGCATTTTGGTTTTATATATATATATATATATATATATAATGTTGACTCAAATTCCTGCTCTTTACCCTTTATTCAAAGCTTTATGTTAACAGAGGGTTCCTAAAAAGCACTCAGTCCATTTATTCCTATAAATGTTTAAAATGTATTACCAAATGACATCAGATAATTAGAGGGCTATGCATCTGGTTTGCATTATTATGTTTTCTTATAAAATCATTTAAAATATATTCCATTGTGAAACTATGCAAATTCCTTTGATGCATGTTTAAATAATAGTTTCATAAATTTAGTCTTATATCTATTGTGAGGATTTGATTCAACACACGTATTAAATTTTAGACATATGCTAGACATTATACTAAAATCTAGATATATAAAAACAGGCATGGTCCTACCTCTGAAGGACCCAGACTTACAAGGACAGAGTAAATAAATAAGTGCAAAAAAGCTGTTGTATCTGGCATGACAACATTATATACTGGAAGCAAGGTAAAATGAATCAAAGATTCAATTCCACCTGAATGGTCAGGAAGGTCTTTATGGCAAGGGGGAAGGCATAGAGACAGTTAAAAAAAAAAAAAAAGTTAATCTTTTTGAAGGGCTTGGATGCAGAGGGGAAGGAGAAGTAAAATATTAGTTACAGGTGGTTGCTATACAGAGGGAGGGGTCAAGTCTTCCATTTATTTGGTTTGGTTTGTTTGTAATGGGGAATATTTGAATAGGCTTTAAATGTGTTAGAAAGAAGCCATTGAAAAGAGAAATACCTGATGGAGTACTGCTTTATTTAAAGCTTCAGATCAAAAGCACAGAGGAGAATAACATCACTAAAAATGTCAGAATAGGGAACTACAAGCTTTGATTCCTTCACAAAGTCAATTACTATGCTTGTAAAAGTTGTCTGTATCAACTGTCACAGAACTCTAGAATGTAGTCAAAATCTTACAACCACTACATGAATGCTTAATGAAGGAAAAAACTGCTGCACCCAGTAAGAGAGTCCTGTGACATTTTAAATTCTTTGCTTGCCATCCTTCATGCCCTAGATGGGCAGTAGCAATAAATATGGAAGCTCACACTCTTGGGGCAGTTTGCTAGTGCCTGAAGGAACAATACAGTCCTTATTCACAAGTAATGATTTCAGTCTGTTTGGTGGCTTCCTGAAAGACTGGCAAAAGGGCTTGCCTTTGTTTAGTGTAACTCAAGAGTATTTAGGGACTGAGCTTCCTGGGTGGCATTTGCTGAAAGTATCTAAAGGTCATAGTATTGACTGCAACAGTCTCAGGCAAGGGAGAACCATCTGGAAAAGAAGTAGACAGCCTCAAAAATCTGGAAAAAAAGACGTTGGGAAAGGGGATACATGGGGAAATAAAGACTTTTTTTTTTTTTTTTGAGATGGGGTATCCTTCTGTCACCAAGGCTGGAGTGCTGCGGCATGATCTCGGCTCACAGCAATCTCTGCCTCCTGGGCTCAAGCGATTCTCCCACCTCAGCCTCCTGAGTAGCTGGGACCAGAGGTGCATGCCGCATCTGGCTTTTTTTTTTTTTTTTTTGTATTTTTGGTAGACACAGCATGTGGCTATGTTGCTCCAGCTTTTCTCTAACTTCTGAGCTCAAGGAATCCACCTGCCTCAACCTCCTAAGTTGCTGGGATTACAGGTGTGTGCCACCATGCCCAGCTGGAGGAATAAAGGCTTTAAAATCCCTCTGTATACCAGGGAATCAAGAAGGACACGTTCATGAGCAGAATTTGATATATTCTTGGTAAAGGGCTGAGAAGATCCTAAGTCTGTCTATGGATAACCTCCAAGTGAAGGCTAAGGCAGAGTTGTAAATGGCTTGGATAAGTATTGAAGGAGGCCCCAACACAGAGCCAATCATCAAAACACTGAAAATTGTTTTCCTTTTCTTTTTCTTTGTTCTAGCAGCTTAAAGTAATCTTTCAAAACACTTGCTGACCACTAAGCTAATGGAATACAGTCTCCAGTGATCATACCCAACAAAGAATACAGACTTTATACAAAAGTAATGTGGGAAAGTCAATAAACAAACAACAACAATGCACAACAAACAGCAACAATGAACCCTGGAGAGAGGGGAAAACTCTGATTTCCAGAGTTGACACATTGTAGCATTTCAAATATCTCATTTTAGCAAAAAATCATGAGCCACACAAAGAAAAAAGAAAGGATAGCCCAGCCACAGGAATATAAGAAATGAATAAAACTATGCCTGTGTAAGTCTAGGCATTAGATTTGCTCAACAAAGACTTTAAATCAACTGTTCTAAATATGCTTAAAGAGCCTAAAACAACCATGGACAAAGAACTAAGCTAGGAAAATAAAATCTCACCAAATAGAAAATATCACTAAAAAGATAGAAATTATAAAAATGAACCAAATAGAAAGTCATGGAGGAAATGTTTAACCTGAAACCAAATATAATATTTTCTTGGTGTTTTTTTTTTTTTTTTTTGAGACGGAGTCTCGCTCTGCCACCCAGGCTGGAGTGCAGTTGCATGATCTCAGCTCACTGTGACCTCTGCCTCCTGGCACGATCTCAGCTCACTGTAATTCTCCTGCCTCAACCTCCTGAGTAATTGGGACTACAGGCGTGCACCATCACCCCCAGCTAACTTTTGCAGTTTTAGTAGACATGGGGTTTCACCATGTCGGCCAGGATGGTCTTAATCTCCTGACCTCATGATCTGCCCGCCTCGGCTTCCCAGAGTGCTGGGATTACAGGCGTGAGCCACCGCCACCAGCCAACATTTTCTTTTTATAAGACTGGTGTCAAGAGGTGAGGGGGTTACATCTGTGGAGAAGGCTTAAGAACAGGGGTGCAGAATTGAGAGAAGTCACAGCTGAGAGCATAAATTTTCTCTCAGTCAAGGTCATCTACTGAGAGACGAGAATCATCTCTACAGGTTTGAGGCAGGTTAAAGGAGCTCATTTGAATTAAATGGTGTTTAATATCCAGTTGACATTAAAGATCATGATTTGAGGTAGTGGGAGTCTGTGCCGTTGTGATTTCCTCAGGCTTATTCATCAGCCATAAAGTAGGACCAGAGAAGGAATGTTGTCATGTTGATAAAAAATTATTGAACTCTTTATCAATAACATCTCTCAGTATTCTCTTCAATGGAATTTTGCTAGTCTCAGCAGTATTGGGAAAATGTTCTTGTCCTAAAATATATATATATATATATGTACATTTTATATACACATATGTATACATATGTACATATATGAGCTGTTTTATATACATATATAATGAATACATATATTTTTATAAAATAAATACATATATATGTATACAAAATGGCTTAGATTGAAACTTTTCTCACCAGGCATTTGTGAGAGACAGGACTAGCTAGATTTCCTAGGCCAACTAAGAATCCCTAAGCCTAGCTGGGAAGGTGACCACTTCCACCTTTAAACACAGGGCTTGCAACTTAGCTCACACCCAACCAATCAGATAGTAAGGAGAGCTCACTAAAATGCTAATTAGGCAAAAATAGGAGGTAAAGAAATAGCCAATCATCTGCTGCCTGAGAACACAGTGGGAGGGACAATGATCAGGATATAAACCCAGGCATTCAAGCCACCAAGGCAACCCCCTTTGGGTCCCCTCCCTTTGTATGGGAGCTCTGTTTTCACTCTATTTCACTCTATTAAATCTTGCAGCTGCACTCTTCTGGTCCACGTTTGCTACTGCTCGAGCTGAGCTTTTTGCTCGCCGTCCACCACTGCTGTTTTGCCGCCCTCGCAGACCCGCCACTGACTTCCATTCTTCCGGATCCAGCAGGATGTCCACTGTGCTCCTGATCCAGTGAGGCGCCCATTGCCACGCCGACTGGGCTAAAGGCTTGCCATTGTTCCTGCATGGCTAAGTGCCTGGGTTTGTCCTAATGGAGCTGAACACTAGTCACTGGGTTCCACAGTTCTCTTCTGTGACCCACGGCTTCTAATAGAGCTATAACACTCACTGCATGGCCCAAGATTCCATTCCTTAGAATCCCTGAGGCCAAGAACACCAGGTCAGAGAACACAAGCCTTGCCACCATCTTGGAAGCAGCCTGCCACCATCTTGGAAGCGGCTCACCACCATTTGGAAGCTCTGTGAGCAAGGACCCCCGGTAACATTTGCAAGTAAGTCAAATTTGTGTTTTACTTCTAACAACTACAAGGAATCATAGGCATACATTTCTATGGCAGATTTTTTATTCTTAGTTTTATTTTGACCAGCTTTCCTATTATAGCATTTCACAAAATGGATATTCCGAAGAACTCAGTGCTGGGAATAGGTAGGTAATGGAAGGTTGCATATTGTATACCCCTTCTTTGACAGTCACAAATTACCTTAATATAGTACATTATCTAGAGTGTTCTTGGGTGATCAATAATTTATTTTTAAAGGAAGCATCTCTCATAAATATTTTGTTACTACAAAACATGTCACACAACAGTACTCCGTGAAATAACAGTTTGAAAAATTCTGCCTTAAGTCATTTATTTTCTTTTCTTGTATTTTGTATGTTTTCTTAAACTTCCTTGAAACCTATGTCATTTGAGGAAGGGCAAGGACACCAGCTGGTCTCTGTCTCACATGTCCGTGTAAAGAGGGTCCACCAACAGGCTTTGTGTGAGCAACAAGGCTGTTTATTTCACCTGGGTGCAGGCGGGCTGAGTCCAAAAAGAGTCAGCAAAGGGTGATGGGATTATCATTATTTCTTAAAGGTTTTGGGATAGGCGGTGGAGTTAGGAACAATGTTTTGCGGGCAGGGGGTAGTTCTCACAAAGTACATTCTCAAGGGTGGGGAGAATTACAAAGAACCTTCTTAAGGGTGGGGGAGATTACAAAGAAACTTCTTAAGGGTGGGGGAGATTACAAAGTACATTGATCAGGGTGGGGCAGAAACAAATCACAATGGTGGAATGTCATCAGTTAAGGCTATTTTCACTTCTTTTGTGGATCTTCAGTTGCTTCAGGCCATCTAGATGTATACGTGCAGGTCAGAGGCAATATGATGGCTTAGCTTGGGCTCAGAGGCCTGACAGTCTCTAGCTGGAGAGAGGAGGTGTTGTCACTTGATTCTAATAGGTTTGTTCAAACCTAAAAAGCAGTACACCTGATTTTCAGCAACACTTTCTCTTTCCCCTCAATGCTTTGTAAGTAGTATTTTTCCAGTTTTATTTTTTGTTTAATGCAAAATATATAAATGAGGAAACACAAATGACTTATAGGTTGAAGACTGATTGCCTAGAAAACACCAGATGAAATTTAGACAATAACAACAAAAACCAAAAACCAAAAGAGAATAAACAAAGTAAAACAAACAAATCCCTTTTATGTCAGCTTCTCCTAGAAAGAAAACGGAAACATTATAGAAAGATATAAAGTTGCAAATATTCTTTCCGAAGGAAAACAGTTAGTAGTTGCAAGACTTAAGAAAAAAACTCCTATTCCAGAATAAATATACAGACGTATATACATTTAATAAATAATTTAAGAAATTAGAAATAATAAGAAAACAATGTTCAATCTCTAACTTATATCATCATCCCCCTTAAAATGCATTTTACTGACTTTCTAGATAAAAGATAGCTACATTGTAGTTTTTAAGAGTTACATATAATGCTATTGGGGGAAAAAACCCAGAATTAACCACACTTCTCTTAAAAACTTGGCATATTTTGATGAGTGTGTGTGTGTGTGTGTGTATATATATATATATATATACACACACACATGTGTATATATATGTATATATACGTATATGTGTATATATGTATATGTGTATATATATGTATATGTGTATATATATGTATATAGGTATATATATGTATATAGGTATATATATATATGTGTGTGTATATATATATATAGTAAATTCCCAGCAATAGATTTCCTGTCAGAAAGTTGATCAGATATGTGCATAGGCAACAAAAGAAAAAACAGACAAATGGGATTGCATCAAACTAAAAAACTTACGCACAGCAAAAGAAACAATCAGTGAAGAGACAGTCTACAAAGTGGGAGAAGATATTTGGGAACCATACATTTGATAAAGGTTTAAAATTCAAAATACATTCAATTCAAACAACTCAAAAGCAAGAAAACAAATAAACTGATTTAAAAATGGGCAAAGAACCTGAAAATAAATTTCCCAAAACATAGCAATGGCTCATAGGTATATGAAAAAAACTGCTGAACATAATCACCAGGCAAATGCAAATTAAGACCACAATGAGACGTCACCTCACAGCTGTTAGGATTGCTATTATCAAAGAGATAAGAGATAACAAATGTTTCTGAGGATGTGGAGAAAAGGTAACCCTTGTAACACAGTTCGTAAGAATGTAAATTAGCATAAAAACTATGAAAAAAAGTATGGAGGTTCCTCAAAAAATTAAAAATAAAACTACCATATGATCTGGCAGTTTAACTTGTAGGTATATATCTAAAGAAAATGAAATCTGAATGTGAAAGACATATCTGCACTACTATGTCTATTGTAGCATTATTCACAAAAACCAAAATACAGAATCAACCTATGTGCCTATCAATGGATGAGTGGAAAAAGAAATGTGATATTTATACACAATGGAATGGTATTAAGTATTAAAAAATAAAGAAATCCTATTATTTGTGATGAGATGATGTGGATGATCCCAGAGGACATTATGCTAAGTGAAGTAAACCAGACACAGAAAGACAAACACTGTATAATCTCATCACTTACGGAGATCATGGAATCTAAAAAAAGTCATAGAAGCAGAGAGTAGTAGAATGTTACCGGGGCTGGATGGGGATTGAGAAGTGGGCGAGTGTTGGTCAAAGGAAGCAAAATTTCAGTTAGGTAGAAAGAATAATTCCAAAGATCTATCGCAGAGCATGGTGATTACAGTTAATAACTGTATTGTATACTGTACTTGGAAATCAGTAAGAGAGTAGATTTTAAATGTTCTCACCACAATAAATGGTAAGTATGTGAGGTAATACATATTATAATTAGCTTGATTGAGCCATTGCACAATGTATACATATATTAAAACCTCATGTTCTACACTGTAAATATATACAAGTTTTATTGGTCTATTAAAAAATAATGAAATAAAGTAAATGGAGAATTGGTTAAAAAAAATAAAACCTCATGCAAAAAAAATTTTATCAGACTCTAAAAATTGTACTCCTAAGAGGCTGCACCCATTTATATACCAACAAAAATATATGAGAGTGCCAACTCTTCTTGTCATCACATTTTCAGGCAGGCATTATGAAACCAGCAAGCATTCAGCAAAGATGTTGAAAGTGTCACGAAAGCAGGGCATAGGAGAACAGAATGATTAGGCAGGGCTGCTGATTCTCATGTAAAAAAGTGAAAATTAACTAATTTGCATTGAAGCTTAAATGAATTCTGGTCAGTTCTACTTAACCTTCCCAGTGTACTTATATTTCAGGAGAAAATTATTTTAACATGATGTTTTTTCTAATTTTGGGATTTTAGGTGGTGTAGGAAATTATTAAATACAGCCAAAATTGAAAACACAGAGTTGTCAGGATCTTTTATTCACAGGGTTTAAGGCTCTACCACATTCATCTGGCAAAAATTCCCTTCCCTGGTCTAATACTTTCCCCTGTTTTGAAAGGCAAGTATTTTCAAAAAGGGAAAAAGAGGCCAGGTGAGGTGGCTTACACCTGTAATCCCAGCACTTTGGGAGGCCGAGGTGGGCGGATCACCTGAGGTCAGGAGTTTGAGACCAGCCTGGCCAACATGGTGAAACCCCGTCTCTACTAAAAATACAAAAACTAGCCCAGCATGGTGGCAGGCAGCTGTAATCCCAGCTACTCCGGAGGCTGAAGCAGGAGAACCACTTGAACCCAGGAGACAGAGGTTGCAGTGAGCGGAGATCACATCTTTGCATTCCAGCCTGGGCAAGCAAGACTCCGTCTCAAAAAGAAAAAAAAAAAAGAGTATCAGTGATTTATACTGTAGAGCACATTAGTTGGCCACTTTGTCTCCTAACAAGTTTTGACAAATATACCAGAAAAAGAAAGCTCCATTATGTGTATATGGGGGTGGATGGGGGAGGGTAGAGAGGTGCAGAAAAGAAAAAAGGGTGTTCTATTCCTGCTTTTTACTGCTTTAAGAAAGAGACTGGATTGACCTTGGAGCAATCATTTTGGGGCAAGAGAAGGCATTATACAGCCAGGAGACAGCCTATGGGGGATGAGAACTGCCTCAAGAATGAAGTTGAGGCAGTTGGGTTTCACAGTACAGGATTATGAAAACCACTCAAAGAGAAGCACACAGACTTTATGAATACACAAGTGCTTCCAGAGCTCATACTACTGCCCAGTCTTTTTTCTTCTCTTTCTTCCTTCCTTTCTTCACCTCTTCCTCTCTCTCTTTGTTAATTAGTTAAATCCTATCTGCACAATAACACATTTCCCCAGAGCAAGAGGCCAGAAACAGGCCCTCTAACTCCTCTTCTCCAAGTCGTAAGGATGTAAGTTTGTCCCTCTAACTGCTTTCTACTCTACTGATTTCCACTTCAAATGCTCTTTCTACATCCCAGCTATAATGTGTATATATTGGCTTGAAATCCTCAAATTACTTCCACTTTTTCTTTTCTTGACTTCTGAGAAATGGTTCTTCCCTTATTTTATTCATGAGATTCTAGTGGGCCATTTCATATGCCTACATAACTCTACTTCCTTATCTCAATTTTATTTATGTAAAGGGTGCATATGAATTGAGGTGGGCCAAGCAGAGTTCTTCTCTGAGACTTTTTCAGACTGGACTACTAAGGACATACTTGCATTGGAGCAATGGGAGGGTCCAAAATGCTAAAGACTGAATATTTCACCTGAATCATTCAAGTAAAGATTTTGTGTCAAAGAAACAAGATCTAGTTTTTCCTCCTGCCATTTTTCAATGGAGGTTAGGAATCTTATTGTAGAGGTCAAATCAATATGATAGAAATAAATAGGTCATACCTTCATTGAACATCTGAGCATAGCAAAAGTCAAACTTCCAGCCCATAACAGCATCATGTAATCGAATAATTCTGACTCATGGTGATATAAACATTCTAAATTCTCAAAAGAGGCATTGCAAGTGTTCATTAAAAATATAGGCATAAACAAGCTAGATGTTCTTCCTTAGCAAAATCTCAAACAGCCATGAATACCAGTGAAAATAAAGGGAAGAAAAAAAGAAGCAACTTTCATAAAGTAACCTTTAGGAAATTCATCTTTGATGGATGATACTGATTCCGAGTGGAAGGTTATTTTGGAGTTTAAAGTTTGGGTTTTATTTTTTTTTCCCCTGAATTTGTATTCTTTTAAGATAGTTTAAGATTGAAGTCTTGGAAAATGCTTCCCAAGGTCACAATCTATCTTTGAGGGGGCATCTTCCATGAAGCCATGAGTTTAGGGAACAAAATAAAAATCTATTTGTCTCAAGAAAAATATAATAGGCAGGTATTATTTGGTGAATGTGATTCGTGGCAACTGAAAGCTTGAACTGTGAATCTTTATTTCATAAATCATAACATTAAATCTATGACATGGTGATTGGTACTAATGATAAAATTCTTCTAAGTTACAGCAGATCTTAATTTTGGCTCTTCAGGACAAGGATTACAGAAATACTATGTTTTCCCTGTAGTTTTGTAATACCTGTGACATATAGAAGTCAAAATCATTGACTCCTTAGAATCTCATAGATGAAAACATTGAAAAACACTGAGAATGAACTTTGGAAGTCACATCACCTGTATCATTTCCAAAATTGAGATTTTTACTCCTATTTTCATTGATGTATGTATTCATTTATTTAACTCAGATTTGTTGAGCTCCACATACATGGTAAACAGTAAGCTAGACGCAGCACCAGCATGCTGGCCATCACTCTGATGGTCCTTATTCCAGAGCTCTGTCCTCTCTCTTTTCTTCACATGGTTCGCAGTGGTGCATTTGAATCCACCTCAGTCACTCATGCTCCAAATAACAAGCAACCGGAAGATGAACTCTCTCTTTATTTACATTATGTTTTTAGAGGGGCTGAAACATTTATTCTCATGAAATAAAGGAAAAACAAAACAAAACAATGGAGGTACAGATAAATCTATATAAAGCAGGATTCATTTCTTTATACTGCACCAGATACAAAATATTCAGCTTGAAAGATGATCTCATTTTTAATTTATAACTTTTCTAATTCTTTGTCATTGATTTCATGAATAAAATATTTTGACAAAATTAATGAAAATAAAACACTTTGATGAGTAACCACAGGTTTTCTTTGTTTACATGCCATTCTCAGGTTCTTTATTCTTTCCACATTAAAGCACATGAGTGATTAATTTTCTCATATACATTTAATGTGTTTTTTCCAAATTAGAAGTAACTTAAATACTATAGAGAATTTGTGAAGAAGATTAATTGCTTTTCATTTCAAAAGTATTGTTCCGGCATTTCGTACGTATGGTATTAATACAGAAAGAGCTTTTGTGTTTTCCTTGTTTTTGCTCTGTTTATAATACTGCTAATTATTCACTCAGCTTATCAGTCACACATTCATTGCTCTTAAATTTCTGCTTGTGTGCTCTGGAAAAGTAAAATATGAGATAAAATAATATATCAGCTAAGCCCAATATACAAAGAACTAATCCAGAAAGATTCTATGTATTCTCTTAAAATGTCTTATGTTATTAAGGTTAAATTCTCAGCCTGATGCACACCAAGTTATAATCCTTCCTGGATACAATGTAACTCCCTAAAGGAAGGATACAAAAGTGATAATCGTACTGTTTCTTCATTGTCTAAAATTCAAATTCATGCAAAAAGCATAATAGTGGAAAGAAATTCAGAAAATTATATAGTGTAAGCAAATAGGGAAACTGGCATTTGCAAAAGTAGGTGGGAGGTTTTTAATGTTAGTTATTAACAGTATAATATATAGGCCATACTTTATCTGGAAGACAACAGTCGACCTTTGAATGTTAAATTAGATTGACTCTGAGCAATTACTATATGCTAGGTGTTATGGGAAGATGAAGACAGTGTTTGTTCCCTAGTTCTGTATTTCCGCAGTATCCCTGGTCTGGCCACAACTCCCATTTTAGTCACTGTGCCTTCCCAGGCTAAGGCTCCTGGTTTGTGAATTCTTCAACTTGCCTTCTCCACCCTAATCCCCCTAATAAAATATGCAGATCCATATATCATTCTGTTGGTGTTATTTTATTGTTATGCTAAGCTGATGAATTCCAATACTTAAATTGGTTTACATGTTATTGCTAATATGCCGCCCTTTGCAGTCAGTGCATAGGAGTTTAAGGTCATAAAATGGGCAAAGTCAGAAAAAGTTTTCCCTATGAGAACACAGACAAACAAACAACAACAAAACAAAGACAAGTCATAAAACAACATTCCTGACTAGAAAGTATTTTCATCTTTTTTTTTTTTTTTTTTTTGAAACGGAGTCTCCCTCTGTCGCCCAGGCTGGAGTGCAGTGGTGCGATCTCGGCTCACTGCCAGCTCCGTCTCCTGGGTTCATGCCATTCTCCTGCCTTAGCCTCCCAAGTAGCTGGCACTACAGGTGCCCGCCACCACACCCAGCTAATTTTTTGTATTTTTTAGTAGAGACAGGGCTTCACCGTGTTAGCCAGGAAGGTCTTGATCTCCTGACCTCATGATCCGCCCGCCTTGGCCTCCCAAAGTGCTGGGATAACAGGTGTGAGCCACTGCGCCCGGCCAGGGAGTATTTTCATCTTAAGAGAGGACTTAATGAAATAACTTCTTAATTTCAAACCAAGACGTAATCTAATGGCTAGAATTCAGGCAACCCTGCTGTTAAATGTAGAATACTCATCAGAAGGAGCAGATATAGTGTTACATGTTTTTAGGTAACTGCTTATTTCATCTATTGTTAAGACTTCTTCAAGTTTCACTTAGCAGCTCCTAGTCTCTCAATTTCTAGAAGATGGCTATCAGATTTAATGCAGTACCACTCTTGCTAAAGCAAATCAGGAACCCCACACTCAACCCATTCATTGTCAAGTTTCTTTCTAATTGCTTTCTTATAAACAAGGCCAGAACCAAGAAACTTAGCTTCCCTTGAAAGCCACATGCATCACTCCACTTATAGATTCATGACCCTGGTCATGATATTCACCTGTCATTTCTGCTAGGAAGATGGAGCAGAAGGTCTGGGAAAATAGGGCACCAGCTGCAGGGTGTGATCCATGATCCTGGTAGCAAGATGAAAATAAAGTCCTGGGACCTCAACCTTCCCATCTATGTCTCACAAGAACAGGCAGTCCCGAGATACCCTTGGACCCCATCCAGCATGGCAGCTGTGACTCTCAAAGCTGCCGATTGATATTGGCAATGAAATTCTCAACATTATATTTTTCTGCCATATGTTCTGGGAGTGCCCAGGGCATCAGGCTTCCAATGACAATGTAATTTAATAGCTTAAGAGTATCTTAACCATATTTTCTTCTAGAATCTTCATTTGGGGAGATAAGCACTGTGTGAAATCTGCTTCTGAATACTGGCCATTCACTTATTCAAACTATTAATTACCTAGTTCTCTCCCATAGACACAGTCCCTCTGGGACTCTGGTCCTACTGAGTTATTTCATTTCCTTAGATGCTATGGCTTAGAGAATTAACTGCCTTTGTGGAAAAATCCTAATATTGATGGTGAAAAAGAAGACTTATTGGGAATTTAATCTGCCTCTGTTCGACCTTAAGGCAACTTTATTTTTCTTAACTTACAATACCATAGCTTATGCCCTGACCTTTCTTGAATTTGTTTTTCTTCACATCACTTTTTCACATTAAGGCTGACGCCCAGTGATTGCTAGGGGTGGGGATTGGGGAGGGGCAAGAAGAGAGAGAGTACTTCTTTTTCCTCGTTTTGCCACGTATGTGAGTTTTAAATTTGCTCTTTCTTTTGAGCTTTCTTGTCTCCTATGTTCTTAGGCCACTTACAAAATTGTTATTGCTAGAAATGCTGAAGTCATCCTCTAATTTGTCTTATCTGTGACAATTAATTAGACATTGAATTTTAGCAACTCTACCCACAAAACAGCTATTAAATTTGACCACTTTTACCAATTCCTACCACCACTGCTTTAGTTCAGTTATTCAACATGTCTCCCCTAGCCACATTGGGTAGCTTTTATACCAATGTCCTTTTCTTTGAAATACTTCCTGATATATATTTCCCAAAGTGTTGACACAGTTATTTTCTCCAAGCTAATAATGTTCATATTATTTTCCCCTTTAAACACCCCTAATGATTACCTCTAGTACTAGAAGAATAGAACTCCTACTCCTTCCCAGGGCATAAAGGACACCACTCTAGAGGAGAACAATGTCTTCTGAACATCCTTACCCACTGTGCTTCATTCACCCTGGACTCACCATCATTTTCCAAATAAGCCATGTGTTTCAATATCTTTATGCGTTTAATCAAATTATTTGTTCATTAGAATGTCTTTGCCTCCTTATCTGACTACTGACTGAATTTCTTTTCTTCTTTCTTTCTTTCTTTCTTTATTCTCTCTCTCTTTCGAGACAGAATCTCGCTCTGTCACCAGGCTGGAGTGCAGTGGTGCAATCTTGGCTCACTGCAACCTACACCTCCTGGGTTCAAGTGATTCTCCTGCCTCAGTCTCCTGAGTAGCTGGAACTACAGGTGTGCACCACCACCGCTAGCTAATTTTTATATTTTTTAGTAGAGATGGGCTTTCACCATGTTGGCCAGGATGGTCTTGATCTCCTGACCTCATGATCTGCCCACCTCAGTCTCCCAAAAGTGCTGCGATTTCAAGCGTGAGCCACCATGCCCGGCCTACTGACTGAATTTCTTACAAATTCATGGCACAACTCCAGAATCACCTATAACTCCTTTCCATTCACTCTCCCTACTGTGAATCTACAATAATTTTCTAATTTCTATATTATAGAATACAATCAACTTGATTATTAGCTCCTGGGAGGATCTCTAGGTTTAATCTCTAAGAAAGGTGCCTCTAAGTGGATTCTGTTATTAAAAAGGTGGGATACAAATTGGAGAGACAAGATTAATTTACATGAGATATTACACCAATGACATATCAATAATGCAACAGACAATAATGCCATGGAAGTTAAAAGAGTAAAATACTGAGTAGAACTGTTGAGAAAACTTTTACTGATGAGTTGGAAATGGGTGAATAGAATTGTAATACATTTTCTATGACTCTAAGATACTAAATATGTATTGAGTCCAAAACAAAGGAAAAAGAGCTAATTAAATGAGGGATTTCTATCAAAATAGCTATTAAATATCATACTTTGAATATCCCTATTTGCTCTATGTACACCTCAAGAAATTATATAAAGAATAAATTTAATAAAACATAACTAAGCTCAAAATCAAATTGCATATCATTCTATACCAAAATGTTTATTGATCACTGGTATAAAGATCAGAAATTGTGGGGTTGCTGGGCTCTGGTCCAGAGCAGACAAAATTATGTAGCATAATGTAAAAGAAACTTGTTCACATATACAGAATACATTTTAATGTTAAAACCCACAATTCACACTGCTATAGGTATATATGCACCAAATAACATAGTTACTCCTATATAAAGCAAAAACTACAGGCATTGTGAAAAGACATGGATAGAAACACATTAGAATCTAACATGCTCCTTTTAGTACAACACAGAACATGTGGACAATTTTAAGTAAGTATATAGAAGACTTAAGAAGCATAAGGGGAAAGGACAAGATGGCTGACTAGATAGCCAGGTGGAACAGCTTTCACCAAGGGACTGAGACATCTGGTGCACTCCTAATAGATCTTCAGAAGGAAGGCACTGAGAGTGGATGGAGGGAAGACACAGAAGCTGGGCTGAAGTGGGAGGAAGCTGGGAACCCTGCATTGGCATACTGTGCACTGGCACTCATTCCTGGTCCCCAGTGACTCTGGGGGAATGGGTGAGTTGAATTGGCGAAGAGCAACCCACTCTCACCGAGGGCCTCTGGAATCCCAGCAGGAGGAGATTCCTCCACTACCATGAGCACTCAGATTCACAGAGAGCTGCATAGAAAAGTGGTAGAGGCAGCAAGCCAGCTGATGTGAAGCCTAGATGATTTGGTGCAGGAGCATCTATAGCAGAGCATGGCCAGGGATGACCATCCCCCTAGTCTCTACTTTCTCCCATAGGAGACTTTTTAGCCCTAGGGGAACTGTAGGACCTGAACTCTGCAGGGTGGTCTTGCCCATCAGATGAAACTGGTCCAACCTGAGCACCTCTTGGTCTGCTGGCCTCTCAAGGGGCCCAGACTGGCCCTGGAAGCCCACATCATAGCTGCTGCACTGGTGGACTATGCCTGACTGGTGGGGAGCTCCAGTGGGGTGACCCCCATAGCCATGGACCAGCCCACACCTTCCCTCCTCACAGTGCAGCTTCCCCCATGCCCATAGCAAACCTCACATTGCTTTGCCAGGGCACGTATGTGCAAGGGCAGTTTTGCCTTCTTTGCCCTGCCAGCATGCATGTGTGCATGCACCCTGCCCTGCCACTACTATGGATAGAGTGCAGTCTGTCCCCACTTCTCCTGCCAACTGCCATTGCAGTCAAGAGCCTTGGCAGGCACAGAGCCAGCCAACCCTGCCCCTGGCAGTGCACTGCCTTTGTGCCAACACTGCTGTGTAAGTGAAACTAGGAAGAGAAAACAGCAGACACTCTCCCACCCTAAGCACCACTGCTTGTGGCACAGAGAGTGCACACAGACGTGTGCCTACCAGTGCCCCGGCCCTGTGTCACCACCACCAATGTGACCATGTGCACAGTTGCCAGCAGAGGCCTCTTTCCCCACCAAATCGCATTGCCTCCACCACTGTGCTGAATGCCTGCATAGAGGCAGGCACCCTGACACTCGCTAGCACCCTACCCCCACCGATGAGCATGTACCTCACCACACTGTTGCTGTAGCTACTGTTGGTACATGTGAATGAGGATGGAACCCACTGTCACTGCACTGTGAAATGCTTTGGCTGACACCACCCATCAGAGTGTAGTGACCAGTAATCCAGGAGCACCTTGGCTTCGCCAGTGCAATGGATTCCTACCTTTGAGGAGCCAGAAAACAAAGGCAAGTCCTGATACAAGTTTCCTAGAGTTAAAGTACACCACCCAGGAGTTGGAAGCTGAGTTTTGGCCCCTTAAAATCTTCCAGAAATGAAAAGTCAGCTGAATCCATCTTATATCATGATCAAAGCCTCAAGGTCATCAAATTTGATAAAAGAAAAAAAATCAGTCCAAAGGTCAGCAACTTCAAAAATTGAAGAAGCATCAGCCCACACAAGAAGGGAAAGAACCAACACAAGCACCCTGACAACTCAAAAAGCCAGAGTGCCTTCTTTCCTCCAAATGTCCACACCACATCTCCAGCAAGGGATCTGAATCAGGCTGAGATGGCTGAAATGACAGAAATAGAATTCAGAATATAGACAGGAATGAAGATAATTGAGGTACAGGAGTATGCTGAAACATAATTCAAGGAAGCTAAGAATCACAGTAAAACAATTGCAGTAGATGGCAGACAAAGTAGCTAGTATAGAAAAGAATGTAACAGACCTGATGGAGCTCAAAAGCATGGTACAAGAATTTCATAATGCAATCACAAGTATTAATAGCACAGTAGACCAAGCAGTGGAAAGAATCTCAGTGCTTGAAGACTGGTTCTATGAAATAAGAGAATCAGACAAGAGTAGAGATAAAGGAACAAAAGGAACAAACAAAACCTCTGAGAAATAAGGGATTATGTAAAGAGACCAAATCTATGACTCATTGGTGCCTCTGAAAGAGATGGGAGAGTGTAAGCAACTTGGAAAACATATTTTAGGATATCATCCATGAGAACTTACCCAACCTAGGTAGAGAGGCCAGCATTAAAATTCAGGAAATGCAGAGAACCTCAGAAAGATACTTTACAAGATCATTACCAAGACACATAATCATCAGATTCTCCAAGGTTGAAATGAAAGAAAAAATGTTAAAGGCAGCTAGAGAGAAATGTCAGGTCACCTACAAAGGGATGCCCATTAGACTAACCTAACAGACCTCTGAGCAGAAACCCTGTGAGCCAGAGGAGATTAGGGGCCAATATTCAAATTATTATTTTTTATTTTATTTGTGTTTTAGACCGAGCCTTGCTGTGTCACCCAGGCTGGAGTGCAGTGGTGGATCTTGGCTCACTGCCACCTCCACCTCCTGGGTTCAAGTGATTCTCCTGCCTCAGCCACCTGAGTAGCTGTGACTACAGGCACATGCCACCATGCCCAGCTAAATTTTGTATTTTTAGTAGAGATGGGGTTTCAACATGTTGTGGCCAGGCTAATCTCCAACTCCTGACCTCAAGTGATCTGCCTGCCTTGGCCTCCCAAAGTGCTGGGATTATAGCATGAGCCACCACACCCAGATTCAACATTCTTTAAAAAAAAAGAAATTCCATACCAGAATTTCATATTTGTCTGAACTTAGCTTTATAAGTGAAGGAGAGATAAGATGCTTTTCAGATAAGGAAATGGTGAAGGAATTTATTGCCACTAGACCTGCCTTACAGGAACTCCTGAAGTAAGCTCTAAATATGAAAAGAGAAAACCATTGCCAGTCACTACAAAAACACACTTAAGTACACAGATAAGTGACACAATAAAGCAACCACACAAACAAGTCTGCATGATAACCAGCTAACATCTTGATGACAGGATCAAAGCCACATACATCAATACTAACCTTGAATGTAAAGTGGCTACATGCCCCAATTAAAAGGCACAAATGGCAAGCTGGATAAAGAACCAAGACCCATTATTGTACTGTCTTCAGGAGACCCATCTCACATGCAATGACACCCATAGGCTAAACATAAAGGGATGGAGAAAGATCTACCAAGCAAATAGAAAACAGAAAAAAGCAAGGTGGCAATCCTAATTTCTCACAAAACAGGCTAAACCTACAAAGGTCAAAAAAGAAACAGAAGGGCATTACATAATGATAAAGGTTTCAATTTAACAAGATGATCTAACTATCCTAAACATATACATATGCACCCAACACAGGAGCACCCATATTCATAAAGCAAATTCTTGGAGACTCTCAAAGAGACTTAGATTCCCAAATAATAATATTGGGAGACTTCAATACCACACTGACAGTATTAGAGAGGTTATCAAGGCATAAAAATAACAAGGATATTCAGGACAGGAACTCAGCACTGGATCAAACAGACCTGATAGACATCTACAGAACTCTCCACAGAAAACAACAGCATATACATTCTTCACATTGCCACATGTCACATACTCTAAACTCAATCACATAATTGGACATAAAACATTTCTCCACAAATACAAAAGTGCTGAAACTATAACAACTACTTGCTCAGACCACAGCACAATCAAATTAGAATTCAAGACTAAAAAAATTTCACTCTAAACCATAAAATTACATGAACATTGAATAACATGCTTCTGAATAACTTTTGGGTAAATAATGAAATTAAGGCCAGACGTGGTGGCTCATGCCTGTAATCCCAGCACTTGGGGAGGCCAAGGTGGTGGATCACCTGAGGTCAGGAGTTAGAGACCAGCCTGGCCAACATGATGAAAACCCATCTCTACTAAAAAATACAAAAATTAGCCGGGAGTATTGGCACGCGCCTATAGTCCCAGCTACTTGGGAGGCAGAAGTTGCAGTGAGCAGAGATCGCCCCATTGCACTCCAGCCTGGGCGGCAGAGGGAAACTCCGTCTTAAAAAAAAAAAAAAAAAAAAAAAATTAAGGCAAAAATCAAGCAGTTCTTTGAAACTAATGAGACCCAAGATAAACAAACCAGGATCTTTGGGACACAACTAAGACAATGTTAAGAGGGAAATTTATAGCACTAAATGCCCTCATCAAAAGTTTAGAGATACCTCAATTTAATATCACAACTAAAAGAACTAGAGAAGCAAGAGAAAACCAACCCCATAGGTAGCAGATGACATGAAACAACCAAAATCAGAGCTGAACTGAAGGAGATTGAGACACAAAAAATCATTCAAAAGATCAGTGAATTCGGGAGTTGTTTTTTTTGAAGAAATTACTAAAATAACAATAAATATTGTTTATAGATACATACAAATGTAATACACTATTGCAATATTTACTGCAAAGAAACATATCACTTTTATAATAGTGGTTACTCCTAGGGAGAAAAAGAGTATTGATATCCGAAGGGACTATAAAAGCATTTTTATCTGTTGTGTTTTACTTCAACAAATTTTTGAAGGAATTTGTTAACTATGAGAATTGATAATAAAATAGATAGACATAGATAGACTGCTAGTGTATTAGAGTTCCCTAGAGGGACAGAACTAATATATATTATACATTTATATATAAAGAAGAGTTTATTAAGTATTAACTTACGTGGTCACAAGGTCCCACAATAGGCTGTCTGCAAGCTTGAGGAGCAAGCAGAGCCAGTCCAAGTCTCAAAACTGAAGAACTTGAAGTCCAGTGTTCGAGGGTAGGAAGTATCCAGCACAGGAGAAAGATGTAGGCTGAGAGTCTAGGCCAGTCTCTCGTCACGCTTTTCTGCCTGCTTTACATTTGCTGGCAGCCGATTAGATTGTGCCCACCAGATTAAGGGTGGGTCTGCCTTCCCCAGCCCACTGACTCAAATGTTAATCTCCTTTGGCAACACCCTCACAGACACACCCAGGATCAATACTTTGCATCCTTCAATCCAATCAAGTTGACACTCAGTATTAACCATCACAGCTAGCTACACAAATAAAGAAAAGATCCAAATAAACACAATTAAAAACAATAAAGGGGATATTACCACTGACCCCACAGAAATACAAATAACCATCAGAGAATAGTATGAACATTTCTATGCATATAAACTAGAAAATCCAGAAGAAATGGATAAACTCCTTGTCACATACACCCTCCAAAGACTGAGCCAGGAAGAAATTGAATCCCTGAACAGAACAATAACGAGCTCTGAAATTGAATCAGTAATATATAGCCTAACAACTGAAAAAAGTCCAGGACCAGATGGATTCACAGCCGAATTCGGCAAGATATGCAAAGAAGACCTGGTACCATTTCTACTGAAATTATTTTTAAAAATTGAAAAGGAAAAATGAATCCTTAACTCATTCTATGAGGCAAGCATCATCCTGATACCAAAACCTGGCAGAGACACAACTTCAGGCCAATATCCTCAATGAACATCAATGCAAAAATCCTCAACAAAATATTGGCAAACAGAATTCAGCAGCACATCAAAAATGTTATCCATCATGATCAAGTAGGCTTTAACCCTGGGATGCAAGGTTTGCCCAACATACACAAATCAATAAATGTGATTCATCACATAAGCAGAACTAAAGACAAAAACCATATGATTATCTTAATATATGTGGAAAAGGCTTTTGATACAATTCGACATCTATTCATGGTAAAAACTCTCAAGAAACTAGGTATTGAAGGAACACATCTCAAATTAATAAGAGCTATATATGACAGACCCACAACCAACATCATACTGAATGGGCAAAAGCTGGAAGCATACCTCCTTGAAAACTGGCATAAGACAAGGATGCCCTCTCTCACCACTCCTATTCAACATAGTACTGGAAGTCCTGGCCAGGGCAGTCAGGCAAGAGAAACAAAGGGCCTCCAAGAAGAAAGAGAGAAAGTCAAGGGGCCTCCAAGAAGAAAGAGAGAACGTTCTCTTTGCACACAACCCAATCCTATACCTAGAAAAGCCCATAGTCTTGGCCCAAAAGCTCTTTAAGCTGATAAGCAACTTTAGTAAAGATTCAGGATACAAAATCAACATACAAAAATCACTAGCATTCCTATAAGTCAACAGCCAAGCAGAGAGCCAAGTCAGGAATTCAATCCCATTCACAATCGCCATAAAAAGCATAAAATACCTAGAAATGCAACTAACCAGGGAGATGAAAGATCTCTACAATGAGAACTATAAAACACTGCTAAACAAAATCAGAGATGACACAAACAAATGGAAAATCATTTCTTCTTTTACAAGAAGAAAACAACCCCACTTAAAAGTGGGATGTTCAGAAGAAGATACACATGCAGCCAACAAGCATGTAAAAAAGCTCAATATCTCTAATTATTAGAGAAATGCAAATCAAAACCACAATGAGATACTATCTTACACCAGTCAGAATGGCTGTTATTAAAAAGTCAAAAACAAAACAAAACAAAAACACAGATACTGGCCAGGTTGTGGAGAAAAAGGAATGCTTATATACAGTTGGTGGCAGTGTAAATTAGTTCAACCACTGTGGAAAACAGTTTGACAGTTCCTCAAATACCTAAAAACAGAACTACCATTTGACTCAGCAATCCTATTACTGGGTATATGTTCAAAGGAATATAAATCTTTCTATCATAAAGACACATGCACACATATGTTCATTGCAGCACTATTCATGATAGTAAAGACATGGGATCAACCTAAATGTCCATCAATGGTAGACTATATAAAGAAAATGTGACATATATATACATACATACATACCATGGAACATCATGCAGCCATAAGAAAGAACAAAATTATATTATTTGCAGGAATATTGGTGGAGCTGGAGGCCATTATCCTTAGTAAACCAATGCAGGAACAGAAAACCAAATACTGCATGTTCTTACTTATAAGTGGGAGATAAATGATGAGAACACATGGACACACAGAGGGGAACAGGAGACACTGGGGTTTTCCAGAGGTTGAACAGTGGGAAAAGGGAGAGGATGAGAAAAAATTACTAATGGATACTAGGCTTAATACCTAGGTGATGAAATAATCTGTACAACAGACCTCCATGACACAAGTTTACTGGTATAAAAAACCTGCACATGTACCTCTGAATTTAAAATAAAAGAAAAAAAGAGAAAATATAGGAGAAAAACATAATAAATAAGGCTTTTTCATCATATACAAACTTATGTATCACATTTTATACACAGATAATAGAGAATGCAACCTTTTTTTCAAGCATGGCTGGGACATTCACAAAAGTTTATTATATATTAGACGCAAAAGAAATTATTGGTAGGTTCAATAAAGTAGAAATATTAAAATATGATAAATACAGACAATGGAGTACTATTCAGATATAAAAAGAATGAGATTCTGTCATTTGCGACAACATGGATAGAACTGGAGATCATTTTGCTGAGTGAAATAAGGCAGGCAAAGAAAGACAAACATTGCATGTTCTCACTTATTTGTGGGATCCAAAAAAATAAAACAATTGAACTCATGGACATAAAGAGCAAAAGGATGCTAAACATAGGCTGGGAAGCATAGTGAGGGGTGGGGATGGGGTGGGATGAGAGGAGGTGGGGATGGTTAATGCATTAAAAATATAATTAGAGAGAATAAATAAGACCTGCTATTTGATAGCACAACAGGGCGACTATAGTCAATTATAATTAATTGTACATTTAAAGATAACTAAAATACTATAATTGGATTGTTTGCAACACAAAGGATAAATGCTTGTGAGGATGGATACCCCAGTATTCATGATGTGATTATTATACATTAAATGCCTGTATCAAAATTTTATATGCCCCAAAATATACATCTACTATGCACCCACACAAATTAAAAATTAAAATGAATTTAAGCAGAAATATTATAAACAATATTTTAACCTACAATGTAATAAAACTAGAAATTAATATAAAACTTAATAATGAAAAAGAGCCTTCCACCTGGAAATTTACAAAAGCCCTATCAAACAACTCTTGGGTCATGGGGAAATATGAATAGAATTATGCAATCTCTAAAATAATGATGAACCATTTGTGATTTTTCTCAGTGAAGTTTATGATCACAGGACATCACAGACTGAAGAATACTGCTTTTACTTCATTTTTAAATAATGTAACCTTTATTTTACATGATTGAAGTTTTGGATCCCACTTATCCCATTATGTTGGGGTTTTACTATACATTATTATATGATTAGCTAACAACTTATTTATTCCTCTGCTAGTGGTGCTTTAGGGTGCTTCTGACAAATATGTTAACTTTTTTTGGGGGGGGTTGGGGGAGACAGAGTTTTGCTCTTGTTGCCCAGGCTGGAGTGCAATCGCGCGATCTCAGCTCAATGCAACCTCCACCTCCCAGGTTCAAGTGATTCTCCTGCCTTAGCCTCCTGAGTAGCTGGGATTACAGGCACCTGCCACCACTCCCAGCTAATTTTTGTATTTTTAGTAGAAATGGGGTTTCACCACGTGGGCCAGGCTGGTCTTGAACTCCTGACCTCAGGTGATCCACCCACCTTTGCCTCCCAGAGCTCTGGGATTACAGGCGTGAGCCACCGTGCCCAGACGCTGTTAACATTTTTTTATCCAGCTCTTCTTTTGTTTATGCCATGCATTTTAATTGTTGTTTTAGGTTATTTGTATTCCAAAATTTACTACGTATTGCTAAATTGCTTTCTGAATTGGTGTCATATAAATATTAAATTGACCAGTAAACCACAGGACTTCCCATTTTACTGCAATTTCACCAGCATTTGGTGGTAAATTTTTTTTGAATTTGCCAAACCCAAGAGTAAGAAGTAGTAATTTCATTAACATAAGCAGTAAAAGCTGTTCTTAAGTGATGCCAGAAGCAATTTCCTCATTCTGTGCCAGCTTTGTATTACCTAAGCAGATTACATAGCTCCCCCGTGCCTCAGTTTCCTCATCTGCAAAATTAGGATAATAATCATACCTAATTCATAAGGTTCCTGTGAGGGTTAAATGTGTTAATAATATAAAGCACTTAGAACAGTGCTTGCTCTATAGTAAGCACCATGCAAAACCTACCAGTTACAAATTATCCCGATAATTTACTTATAGTGCTAGAAAAATGTCTTATTATGTGTGCATTTGGTTGTCATTTCCCTTTAGTTTCCTTTAATCTGGACTACTTCATTCGATTTGTCTTTTATGACATTAATATTTCTGAAGAATACAGGTCAATTAGTTTGCAGACTGTTCATCAATTTGGGAACAACCCTTGGGCCATGGGGAAATACAAATAGAATTATGCAATCTCTAAAATAATGAAGAACCATTTGTGATTTTTCTCAGCGAAGTTTATGATCACTTTTTTAGAGTTTTATTATTTTAAATTTCATACTTAGGACATCACAGACTGAAGAATACTGCTTTTACTTCATTTTTAAATAATGTAACCTTTATTTTACATTACTGAAGTTTTGGATCCCACTTATCCCATTATGTTGGGGTTATGACATTTTCTTATAGTTAGACTCAGGTTGTGCATTATTTGTTCTCAAAAACACCTCTCATCTGATTTTCCATAGATAGTTCTGAAGGTGGCATGGCCTTTCAAAGCTTACTAGATTAAGTTGAGGAGGGTCAAGACACCCATTGAGCAGGCTGCCCCGGGAAAGAGTATGACCTCACAGAATGGAGCTCTTTTTAGCAAAGGGCAATTTTCAGAGGGAATGACAGTTGAATGACATTAGTCCCAGTACTCCCAGAAGCTGGGCAGAAAGTCCTTCAGTCTTGAAGGGGGAGCTAAGAGGCATATCAGAACTTCACTACATTCATAATGCAAATTAAAGAATATATGAACTATATCATGCCTTTTATGTAAAGTCTTAAAATAGGTAAAGTGATACTATATGTCATTTCAGACACCTGTGTATAGAATAATAATATAAAATGATGAACATTAAATTCAGATTATTGGTTACATCTGGGAGGTGGATGTCATAATGCAGTAAGGGAGGGATACTCAGGAGTGTTTACCTATATTAGTAAAGATTCTTTTTTAAATCAAGAGAAAATAATTGATTTAAGTTGGAGGAGAACCCTCATGTGTTTAATATTGTACTGTTTATGCTTATTTCTGAAATGTTTCAACATAATGTTACTGGGATCATAAAAATCATTTTAGCATTTCCTGAATATAACAAATGATCCATGCTTAGTTTTAAATAACTTTGTTTTAATTAGGAAAGTAATTTGTGCTTGTGCAACTGCAAAGAAATGAACTAGATAAAAACTAATAGTCTCCTTTGCCATACCCTTGTGCTCTCAATGTCCCTCTCCCCAAATAAGACTCTTAAAAACATCATCTTTCTTTCTAGAAATATTCTGCTTCTCTTCCTTGATAAGACAAATTGGAGTGTTTTATACACATTGTTTGGCAATCTCCTTTTTTTCTTTTTATTTAACAATAAACATTGAACATATTTCTTTATCAGTACTTTTATTTTAATTAATTGTTTCTGATGTCAGCATAACATTTCATTGAATGGTTGCACTATTTCTTTAAGCTATTTTCCAATTGATGGCATTTAGTTGTTTCTAAACTTTTTATTTTATTTTGTTATTTACACTCAATAATATGCTAATTTATGTGGCACTCAATCACAATTAAAGGATAATCATTTACCTGTGAGAAGGGATGGTAGGAGGAAGGAGGTCCACAGTTCTTACTATCTTCATCATCTCATGGAATTACCATTTCTTCTTCAAGGATATTCTGCCTTTCTCATCTTACTTAATCTCATGATGACCCCAATATTTCTCAGATTTTAGAGAATACATTCACATCTACCAAGAATTTAAGAACCTCACATTTGTGGACTTCTAATATGGAGAATCAGTTCAAGGATTGGTGAGGAGTTCCAGAGAGATGGAGGTAGGATGGGAAAGAAACAAGTATCTTGTCATCAGGGGTCCAGGTTTAGCACCTCAAGTATCTAAAGAATACTACTCTGGGAGGCATCTTCATAGAAAAGTCTGCATATTTTTAGATCCCATGAGTCTAGTCAGACCTGTATGTATATATAGGAAATATCTTTTGTTGAATTTTCTTACATTTGAGGTCCCTTATTCAACCCATTTTGGCCTGTCTTAATGATATATACACAGTTATCACAGTGTTCCATAATTTACATTTGTATTGGCTCTAATAATGATGACTTGTAGGTCAGAGATCTATAGAGTGGGTTCCCAGAAATAATTAAAATTGAATAGCCATAAGGTATAATTAATACGACTCAGTCCTAACTACTGCATGAATCCAAGTTAATTTGATTGGAATGATTTATATAAACCCTCAAAAAATGTCAGGGTGGGAAGAACCTATAAACCCTTCAAGTTATCAGTACTCATAGGTAGAATCAAAGACAGTGGTTGTTCTCCTTAAAGGACTTTTATCTAATTTGACAACTACATTTTACAGGAGAAACCCAGAGAGGCTGAATAAATTGCTAAAGGTTGCACAGCTGGTTAACAGCGGAGCCAGGACTAGAATCAAGATCTTAGGTCAGTGTCTCATTGTCTCAAGTTTGTTTATGTGTTTTTGACATCTGTAAGCCAGAGAACTTATATGACAGCTGTAGGCTATGCTGATTTTGCCACTAAAACATAAAAAAGTATTAGCCACTTTCATGTTATCCTGGTCATTTTAGAAACAGATTCAAACTGTCAAAATAACTGATTGATTTCTTGCAACTCAAGATCACTTAGAGAAGAAACCCTCAATAGTAATTATTAAACCATTACCTAATTTTCATTGAGAAATTTTCAAACTGTTATACTAAATTTTAATAATAGTAAAAAAAAAAGTCATATATTAGGTCCAGTTTTAAGGAAACTGCTAGAGTGTGATCCATCAGTTGCAACTTGTTTGAAATATTTGTGGTCTGTATTTTAGTGAGAAATTACTGAGGGCAATGGCATAAAATAGAGTTTCCCTGCTAATAGAAAAACCCATAGGAGTTTAGAATTGAAAAATCCAATCATACTACTTTCTTGTGAGTGAAACATACAGATTAAAAGCTAGGGATGCATCTACCATAGCACTTGAATCACACTGAATAATAGGTTTGGTTCACAAATTGCTGCTTGGGGTTACACTTACACAATAACAAGTTGCCTAGGATGAAGTCAAGAATACATTTACTCTCCCTGTATTTTAAAGAGAATGCTCTTCCTGGGCACCTATTGGTACCTGTTAGAAATCACCTAGTAACTTTTTAACAAGCCAGAAACTGGGATTTTGACCTCTAATTATAGGGCTGATGTTTGTTTTCCTAATGCTATAGTGCCTGCATTTTGATTAATCATCTGTTATATTTGATGCTTATATTGTTTGCTGTTTCTGACAAAGAAGCCTTGAATTCTTTGCTGATTGAAATTGTGAAGTCTTTGAAATGACTGAATTTTTATTTCATGTTACTATTGTCCCTTGGGATGCCTTGAACAGGACTTCCTTTTAACTTTCTTTTTTCCAGGTATGGAAGTCTTAGCTAGCGTATTATCCCCTGGCTAGCCTGTCAAATCACTGGCCTTGGGGTGAGTGTCCAGGTATGACTGTTATGTTTGTAGAGATGTATTCCCTATCCGTCTACTCTGAGACATTATTGTGGTCTTATAAACATCATGCTGCAGCCACTGGATTCTGCCAGTGGGAAAGCCATGGCTGTCACACTTGAGGCAACTTCTGCAGCTTTCTTCAATTTACCTAATGCCTTCCCTATTTTCTTTTTAATCTTTTATTTTAGGTTTGGGGGTACATGAGAAAGTTTGTTACATAGGTAAACATGTGTCATAGGGGTTTGTGGCACAGATTATTTCATCAGCCAGGTATTAAACCCAGTACCCAATAGTTATCTTTTCTGCTCCTCTCCCTTCTCCCACCTTCCACCCTCAAGTAGACCCCAGTGTCTGTTGTTCCCTTCTTTGTGTTCAACCTACAGAGTGGGAGGAAATATTTGCAAACTATGCATCTGACAAAGGTCTAATATCCAGCATCTATAAAGAACTTTAACAAATTTATGAGAAACAACCCCATTGAAAAGTGGGCAAAGGACATGAACAGACACTTTTCTAAAGAAGACATACATGATGCCAACAAGCACATGAAAGAAAGCTCAATATCACTGATCATTAGAGAAATAGCAAATCAAAACCACCATTAGATGCCACCTCACACAAGTCAGAATGGCTTCCCTTCTAACACTTAGGAGATTTCAGAAGTTCCCTCCAAGCTACTGGCACAATTTCCAATCTTGAGGATTGACTAGCTGAAAGTCTTTCTCTATCATCTCTCCATCATGGTTTAAGTCAGTTTTATAGCACAAAGAAAATTGTTGACCAAAGAAAACTTAAGCAATGGTATGAATTGCCACTTCTCTGACCACAGCATAAGTGGTAATTTTAGACTAGAGAATTATGTAAATGGATTGTAGAAATACAAGATGCTTTATGCTTCAATTTCCATACATATAGAATGAGAAAGTAGGATTACAAAGTCTAGATTATTGTAGTAATCTCCTCATTGTTCTCACTGGCTCCTATTTTATCCCTGTCTAAGCTCTTTTCCCTGTTTCCCAAACATTTATTTTTATTTATTTATTTATTTATTTTTTGAGATGGAGTCTCACTCTGTCGCCCAGGCTGGAGGGCAGTGTCCCAATCTCGGCTCACTGCAATCTCTGCCTCCTGAGTTCAAGTGATTCTCCTGCCTCAGTCCCCTGCATAGCTGGGATTACAGTCATGCACCTCTATACCTGGCTAATTTTTTGTATATTTAGTAGAGATGAGGTTTCTCCATGTTGGCCAGGCTGGTCTCGAAATCCTGACCTCAGGTGATCCGCCCATCTTGACCTCCCAAAGTGCTGGGATTACAGGCATGAGCCACTGTGCCTGGCCTATTTTTGAGACAGGGCCTCACTCTGTCAACGAGGCTAGAGTGCAGTGGTACAATCATGGCTCACTGCAGCCTCAACCTCCTGGACTCAAGCAATCCTCCTACCTAAACCTTCCAAGTAGCTGGGACTACAGGCATGCGCCACCAACACATGGCTAATGTATTATTTTTTTGGTAGAGATGGGGTCTCATGTTGCTCAAGCTGGTCTCCAACTCTTGGACTCAAGTGATTCTCCTGTCTCAGCCTTCCACAGTACTGGAAGTACATGTGTGAGACACCATGCCTGGACCAGAACACTGTTTATTCCCCTTTTTAAATTTTAAAATTTTTATTTTTCTTTCAATAGTTTTGGGGGAATATGTGGTGCTTGGTTGCATGGAAAAGGTCTTTAGTGGTGATTTCTGAGATTTTGGTGTACCTATCACATGAGCAGTGTACACTGTACCCAATTTGTAGTCTTTTTTCCATGCTGAGTCCCCAAAGTCCATTATATCATTCTTATGCCTTTGTGTCCTCATAGCTTAGTTCCTGCTTGTAAGTGAGAACATACTGTCTTTGGTTTACCATTCCTGAGTTACTTTACTTGGAATAATGGTCTCCAACTCCATCCAGGTTGCTGTGAATGCATTATTTCATTCCTTTTTATGGCTGAGTAGTATTCCATAGTGTATATATATATACCACATTTTCTTTATCTACTCATTGGTTGACGGTCAAATGCTCTCTGGCCCCTTTCTTGATCAATGAGCTTCAGGGTAAAATCCTTAGCTTAAGATCTTGTCTCCACTTCTCTAGTTCACATGTTCAAATGTGACTTAGCCATTGAATTCTGGTCCCTAACTGCTGCTTAGCTTTTTTGTAGTTTAGTCTTTACATATACTGTTCCCTCTGCCTGGAATGCCCCTCTTCTGTTCATCCCTAGCTAACTTCTACTAATTAGTTAAACATCTTTTAAAAGCCTATTCTGTTATAACCTCAAAATATTCTTTGCTTATTCTCCTCCACTTAGATTGGTGAGCTGCTCCTTTCTTACAGTCCTATGCAATATGTTTTTATCATTTCATTGATGGTCAAGGACTTGTATTAGGTTAAACATGTGAAATTGCTGACTTTTCACAATTTTTTATTTATAAAATAGCAAATGATGTTCATATTTTTAAACTAAGCATTATTATTCACATGATTATTGCTTTTTTTTTTTTTAAAAAGAATAGCCGCTATTAACTGAACTTCTTCTATGAATAGGTAAGGAGGGAAATACAGAAGTCACCATTATAATGTACAATTGCAAGGGCTGAGAATTTCACATTTACTTTTTGAAAAGTCTTCATCAAGCTGTATTTGTGGACTTGACTTATCCCAATCACCCTCTTTAATTGGCTAGGTTATCCCATTTCATTTAAAGATCTAAGTCCCTGGGGCTACAGGGAGGAAAAGAGGAAAGGGCTAGTGTGGATAAGTACTGAACATTGACTCAGAGTGGGCAAGAGTGTCTTCAGGGTTCCCTGCTCCTTCCGCCCACAAGGAGGCCTTGGCAAAAGCACCTGAGGACAAGACCCAGCTATGAAGGCACCTGGGCTAGGAACACAAATAGTGAAAACAGCATGGTGCATAGGGAGGTCTGAGTCCTTGAGCACAACTCCCTTCAGAGATTGCCATCTATTGTGAATTAGCGTACACCAAGTCTTATGCAGGGAGGGCAGCTTCCCCATGAGGCCAACCACATAAAGCCTTTGTAATTCCCTATGGTCAGGCCTGAAAAATCACACATAGGTTTCTAATCAGGAGTTGGACTCCTTGGGTTTCTTTTAGATCTATACCCCCACTCTTTTTTGAGCAAGGTGATATTGTATCTGTACATATACTCATTACACACACACATACACACACACAGGTTTTTGTCCACAGTTCCTGGCTCATGACTCCCATAGCCCTTGTTTCAGTCTTTCATTATAATTAATTGGGGTACTTTAGGTCTCAGGTGCAGAATCTCCTGCTCTGACCTTCCCCTGTCCTTCTTTCACCTGCCCAAGGCAGGGCATGATCTGATTATGAGACAAAAGACTTTCATTCCAGATAGGTTCTTGGCCCCTACCCTAGAAGATGAAATGCTATAGAAAGAGGCCAAAAAAAGTCTGGACAGGCCTTGCTTAGTTTAAATCATGCTCGTTTTGTCCAATCACACTTCTACAAGGTTGTCAATCATGCCTATGAAGCCTCCATAAAAACATGAGAGCACCAGGTTTGGATGAACTTGTGGACAGCTGAATACCTAGAGGTTCCTGGAGAGTGGCACACCCAGGGAGGGCATGGAAGCTCTGCATCCCCTTTCCCATACATCGCCCTGTGCATTTTTTCATCTATATCCTTTATAATAAACCAGTAACGGCAAGTAAATGTTGCCCTGAGTTCTGTGAGGCACTCTAGCAAATTAACCAAACCCAAAGAGGGGGTGATGGGAACCACAGTTTGAAGCTGGTCAGTCAGAAGGTAAGGAGGCCCAGATTTGCAACGGATTGGGGTCAGTTTTGAAGACTGAGCCCTCATTCTGTGGGATATGATGCTATCTCCAGGTAGACAGTGTCAGAATTTAACTAGATGATGCATAGCTGCGGTCTGCTGTGCGGATTGTTGTTGTGAGGGAGCAGAGGAAAAACATGGTTTGAGAGTTTTTCCCTAAAGCTTCCAATACCCTCAGGTGGGTGTCAGGAGCATTCCTTTTCCTTTTGTGTTTGGCTTCATACCTCTTCCATCTTTTCTCCAGTAAACTCGGAGTGTGGTTAGTTTCTAGCACAGCCTGCTTCCATCTGTCCTTCCTTCCTTCCTTCTTTCCTTCCTTCCTTCCATCCATCCATCTCTCTTTCTTTTGCCCTCCCTGCCTCCCTTCCTTCCTTCTTTCCTTTTAAAATTTATTATTATTATCTTGAGACAGAGTCTTGCTCTGTCACTCAGGCTGGAGTGCAATGGCACCATCTCAGCTCACTGCAACCTCCGCCTCCCGGGCTCAAGTGATTCTCGGGTCTTGGCTTCCTGAGTAGCTGGGGTTACAGGCACGCACCAACATGCCCGGCTAATTTTTGTGTTTCCAGTAGAGATGGGGTTTCGCCATGTTGTCCAGACTGGTCTCCAACTGCTGACCTCAAGTGATCTGCCCACCTTGGCCTCCCAAAGTCCTGGGATTACAGGTGAGAGCCACCACGCCCGACCCTACAGCCTTTTTTCTTGTGTTGCCACTAGAGCAGGGAGCCAGCAACAGTCTCTCTCTTAGGCTCCTTCAGTCATGAGCCTCCAGTGTTCACAGCTCAAGATCTAGTGTGGTCCCACCGAAGCCTCGCACCTTGGCCTGAATGTGAGAGAAAAGCACCCATTCTCGTTCCCCACAGGAGGGGATATAATGCCATAATACTGAATATTTTTCCAAAGACACTTCTGCTCCAAGCTTCTTCAATTCAACAATTCTATGAGATATGAAGTATAGATCTATGGGTTATTAAAACAGTCTTTCCCCTGCCAATCCTATATAGTAAGCCTAGATCATAGTTTTTCGATGTAAGTGTATTTACTACTTATTATATTTATATTTTGTTAATTATTTTGGGAAACTGGACAAAATAGGGTAAGCATCCCATGATACTTAAAACTCTGCTGAGAAAGAATGTTATTATTCTACCCTGATTTTATAGCTGAGGAAAATAAGGCATAAAGAAGTGAAATAATGTTTAACCAATACTAAATGTTGTATTAGGGTGCTGGGAACTTAATTTCTTTGATTTAATTCCTGTAGCCATACCCATCATAGTTTTGCTAACAGTGTGGCTGGGAGTAGGGAAATATAAAATAAATTTAGGCCTCAGTTTCCTCACCTTTAACCTAATTTTCTCAAACAATTAACAAAGTAATGTTAAGTAAAGTTGATAGCAGGGGACTGGTCCAATGTGGGTACCCAGAAAATAGAAGCATCACCCTTCATTTACCACTTTTCTCCATGCTTCTTTCCTAAACCCACACATATTTCTAAAAAATTCCAATATGATTTTAAAATAACATATACATTTACTTAAATCTTTGAATTTGACATTAGGATACATTTTGACATCTTTTGTTCTATTGTAAGTCCTAGGTCAGAAAGGAGATGCCTGGGGGCAGGGTGGAGGTTGCTGTGTCTGAATGTGAAGAGGGAAAGCAATATCATATGACAAATCTTATGAGGGTGAGTAATTACAAAAGGATTTAGTGTCTGCGATGGAGACACTAATGGCACTGAAGAAAAAAATCTCAGTATAGTGCTGAAATCTGCACAGGAGTAGAGCGATCAATGGTCTCAGGCAACTGCTGATTAATCTATGAGCAGGGCTTGTTTAGTAAATAAATGACCTAGACCAACATTAACTTCAGCAGTTTGAGCTCTGAACATACAAATACAGATCAAAAACTAGAAACTGTAGACATGACAGTGAAAGAATAATAGTGCCTGGAAGGTGTCAAAGCATAATATATTGAGTAGATGACTGATATGCACTATAAGCAAATGTCGTAACTCAGTAAGTGGAACCAAATTGGTTTTCTTGATTATTATGTGTGTGTATCTATATACACATACATATATCCTCTGATTGGAAGGAGAAGATTATTTTTGGTTCTGCAGTTCTCACTGCTGACCTGTGGAGAAAGGATTTTGTAAGAATTACTGCCCACTGGGTAATTTCAGGTTTGTAAAATATCTGGTGATCATTTCAGCAGAAAGATACAATTCTAATGTGAAATTAATTCTGAGCTTGTATCACTCCTTGTCCCAAGTTCCTCTCCAGATGTAATTAGGCACATCAGAAAGCACTAGTTGTATCTTTCTGACATGCCAATTTCTTTGTCAAGTCTTGATCAAGACTTGTTAACCGCACTTGACTTGTCTTTTGACATCCTTCATAAAATGGCTTACTAGTTCTGATGAAGCTATATTTCCTGATATTCCTCATCTTCCTTCTGTTCTATTCAGAGATGCCATTTTATCAATGGTTCTGGGACTAGTGGACTCCAAATGTTGATTAAAGGATCAATTATTAACCTAACTTGGTGCCAGGTATGGTTTTCCGTATAAAGGCAGTAGAGGGGAGAAAGAAATTTGTACTTGATTGAAAAGGCTGCATATGGACATTGGACAGTACTGCAAAGAATGTGCTTGGCTCTGTATGTTCAGCTCAGAGGTGAATCTTTAGGACTAGGACTTCTGCCTTAGAGGACAGGCTCCAAATCTCTGACTGGGATATCTAGACAGTAGACAATTCTTGGGAGTTGGGTGGGTTGTTCTTTCATACCAGGAAATCTGACTTCAAGCTATTGAGGCAAGTAGAGGATTATGGGAAATAAGATGGCAGAACTCCATCCACCCTTTATATGTGATTTAGGCTAGGACTTTAGTCTTCCAGGGAATGTAGGCATCAAGCAACATAATGCACAAAAGCTCAGTTGTACAGCTTTGGCTTGCATGGGAAGGGGGTCAGAATTTACTCTCCACATATAACCTCTGTACCCAGAATGCATACTAGTAACCAAAAGGCTGATCTTGTTTGTCAGTGATAAAAACCCATACAAGTCACAAGAAAGTTCTACAGCTGTCGCTGGGACCAGGACCATCTCTAACAGCTGTGGGTGTGGAGCAAGAATATAAATATGGAGGCCTAATTCCATATGTCTAAATATTTAAGCTATTGTCAACTTAAACATCTGTTAAATAATATGAGCCCAATTGCCATCCTTCTATCTTGGCAAATGTTTAAAATGTTTTTAAATGTGCAAAAGATTACATTTTTATGGCCGAAAGTCATCAAAATATAAAAACTAAATCTATTATTTCATGTATCTATTTGGCTAATATAGTGGTACTTTACACAAAGAAGACATACATGACTTACTGTTCATTTATATTGAAACTATTAAATTTATCTTTACTTTCATTTTCACAGTCATTATGTTGTTATAATCAGTATTTCCACACCACTTTGCAGACTGCTGACAAAAATGCCAAATTACACAACTTTTTTGAGTCATTAAAATTTCAATTTGGAGAACAATTCTGTAAAAACAGAAGCAACTGGAGTTGTCAATAAAATTTTAAGACAATGGCTTTTTAAAGTGAACTAGAAATTCATTGAAATGATGTTAATATGAAGAAATATAATTGTTGCAAATTGATAAAATTTCTATCTATACATTTTCATTACTTATGTCACCATTTTTATCTTTTATTTAAATCCATACAGTATTTACCTTATTCTCTTTTGGAATTTCAGTGCTAGAATATTAGAAAGAAAACTATGAATACTGATATATTATCATTTTTTCCAAATCTCTCTTCAGTTGATGCCAAACCTTGACTTCACTTGGAAAATACGCTCTCTTTAGAGATTAGTTTAAATAGTATTTGTATGTCAATCTGTAATGGACATGCAGAGTCTTATCTTGTTTTAATTGGGATATCACATTTACTGGGTATATCTCAAGGAATTTCTTTCAGTTAAACACATATTTTCTCCAAAATTTGAAAAATATATCTATTTTTAAGGTATTTAAAAATGTAAGGGGAACTTTCATTTCTCAGATGATGAAGTAGACATGCTTTTTCCTCATTCTTCCCTGAAAACACCTGAAAATGCTGGACATTATATATAAAACAAATGTAATAAGATTCCGAAAGGTTAATAAAAGATGACAGAATTACTAAAGACCTTGAGTCCCCAATAATGATATAATAGTAAGTCGCCTGAATTTTCCTTTTGCCTCATATATTCCAGTCTGAGTGCTGAAGAAGCCAGCAACCAGGAACATCATCAGGCACAGACAAAAAAAAAAAAAAAAAAAAATGGAAAAAAAGTCCTCAATAAAACCCTGTTCCCTCTAGCTGAAGAATCATGAAAGGGATAGACTAGCAAGACAGGAAAGTTAAAGGATATAACTGTTCCACTACGGCTGGCCAAACATCACAGAAAAAACTGTGGCCCAAATGCCAACCCCACCAGAAAAGACTGAGTGAGGGGTCTCGACTTCTGCCCTCGTGAGGCTATGATTAGGTTCCCCAAACCCTTGACTAAAGTCGTATCAAAAAAGTCAAGGGGGAAGCCAGGACTTTCACCCCCACAGGGCAATAATAAGCCCCTTACCATGAAGTGATCCTAGGGGCCAAGTCGTGAGTTTTGACTTCCACGTCTACCTGGAAGTAACGATGCGACCCTCCCCCTATGCAGGGGTGGTGTCAAGAGAGACCTAGTGGAGGGTCAGGCTCAGCAGCCATGAGGCCTCCCACACTGTGGAGCTGGTGGAGGCCACGTGGGCAGCGGTAATGGTCCTGCCCACTCTTCCCAGCTGGGAGGCTTCCACGCCAGTAGTGGAGGACTGCGACTTTTCCACTGGCCCAGAAGGATTGAGGATCCTCCTCCTTGGGTGTTAAGGGTGGCTGAGTAGAGAATTTGGACTTTTACCCCCATGGCAGTAAGAAGAAGGTCTTCCTTTTTCCCACCACAGTAGTATCCAAAGCAGCCAGTTAAACAGATTTAAGTAAGTTACAGAGTCTCATAACATCATACCTAAAATGTCTTGGTTTCAACTGAAAATCACTCATCATAACAAAGACCAGGGAGATCTCAAACTTCACTAAAAATAAATTCTGACATGGAGATGACAGAGATTTTGGAATTATTTGACAAAGATTTGAAAGCAGCCATGACTTTAAAAAATGTTTTAACAAGCAATTAAGAACATGCTTTAGAAAAGCGACAAAATACAAAATCCCAGCAAATAAATAGAAATATAAAGAACAACCAGGTGCAAATTTTAGAAGTACAAATTCAGTAACTGAAATAAAAATTCCAGTGGATGTCTCAGCAGAGGAATAAGGAAAGCATATGAAAAAATCAGTGAACAAAAAGATACAACAGTAGAAATTACCTAATTTGAGAGCAACACAGTGAAAAGAGACTGAAGAGAGAAAAGAAAAAACAAACAAAAAAACCAAAAAACAAAAACAGAACTTCAGGGACCTGTGGGACTGTCACAAAACATCTAAAATCTGTGTTATTGAAACCCCAGAAAGAAAAAAGAAGGGTGAGTTTGAAAAGTGTTCAAAGAAATAAATGTTTTCTCAAATTTGCCAAGGCGTAAATGTACAGACTCAAAATGGTGAAAGAATCTCAAATTCGAGAAACCGCCCAAAAATTAATACCAAGATATATTACAACCAAACTTTTGAAAACTTAAAAGAAAACAAAGCAGAATCTTTAAATCAGTGAGATAAAAACAGCATCTTAACTACTGGAAAAACAACAACAACAACAACAGCAAACAAATGACTGGAGTTTTCATTAGAAAACATGAAGATGAGAAAGTGACACAATATTTTTCAAGTGCTGAAAGAAACAAAACAAAACAAAAAAATTTATCAACCAGAATCCTATATCCAGTAGCAGTATTTTTCAGGAAGGAGGGGAAATCACGACATTCTGAGATAAAGCAAAATTAAGATAATTGGTTGCCAGCAGAATTACTCTAAAAGTTTGGCTAAAAGAAGCTATCTAAGCAGAATAGAAACAACAGAAACAAAATTTTGGAATATCATCAAGGAATAAGAAACCAGGTTAACAAAGATATCAATATATACAATAGTCTTTTCTTCTTTGAGTTTTCTAATTTATGTTTAATGATTGAAGAAAAATATGACACTGCTTGATGTGGTTCTAAATATATTTATTTAGAGAAAATATGTAACACAACCAAATTATGAATAGGGGAGGGTAAAGAGATGTAAAAGAAGGTATGGTTTCTACACTTCATTTGAATGATTAAAATGATATATATATACTTAAAATTCTTCTCATAACAATCTTCTTTTAACCTGCCAGGTGATATCTGTAATTCTATGCCTTGAATCTAATTTGATTAATTTGAAGCTGTACCCTTTGAACAGGGTCCAAATATTTTTCAACAATTGTACACACGTGAAATTTATATAGTTTCTGAACGTTTTATATAGTTTTTTAAAGTGTTGCTTTTACTATTTTTCTTTTCTCCAAGCATAATATACAAGGAAAAGTCCACATAAGTTTATACTTCAAGGAGTTTTCAAAATAGTGACTCTACCTATATAACCTGCACTCAGACAAAAAAAAGAGAACATTACCAGCACCCAGAAGCCTTCTTTATTCCATTCCTCATCATTATGTTTATACCTCAAAAGTAACAGCTATCTTGAATTCTAATATCATAAATTAGCTTGGCTGTTTTTGGACTTTATATAAATGGAATCAGATGTTATACACTTTTTTGTCTTTTTTTATTTCAAATTATATTTGTGAGGGTCTTTCCTATTGTTGCTTGTTGTCACGGTGTGTTCTTTTCATTTACTGTACAGAAATCCATTGTATAAAGTTAAAGATGAGTAAAGAAAGTGTGAAAACACTGGCTCTAAATTAATTTAAGAAAGTATATTGATACTTGGTGCCACATTTTCATGTCTGAGGATGAGGAGACCTCATTTACTTTACAGTTCTAAGAGATAATAAAAATGCCTTCCTAAAAATGCCAACACCTAACAACACAGCCCAAAATATGTGAAGCAACAATTTATAGAATTGAAGGGACAAATAGTTCAGAAATAATAATTAGAGACTTTAATACCCAAATTTCAGTAATGGATGGAAAAAATAGGAGATCAGCAAGGAATTAGAAGAGTAGAACAACAATATAAACTCACTAAACTTAGCAGACATCTATAGAATGCTGCACCCAACAGTGACAGAATGTATGTTCTTTTTAAGTGCCCAGGTGCATTCCCCAGTACAAATCATATGTTAGGCCAAAAAACAAGTTTCAGTGAGTTATTAAAAGATTAAAATCCTAAAGGTGTCTTAGATCACAGATCACAAGAGAATGAAATTAGAAATACCCAGAAAGAAATTTGAAAAATGCACAAATACATGGAGAATAAAGGAAAACATTGTTAAGAAGTTAATGGGTCAAATAAAAAAAACAATTTTTCTCACAAGTGAAATTTGAAAATACTTTCATATAAATGAAAATAAAACCACCACACATGAAAACTTATGAGATGAAAAGAAAGCAGCATTTAGAGGGAAATGTATACTTATGAGCTCCTACATTAAAAATGAATAAAAATAGCCAATCAATAACATAACTTTCTGCCTCAAGGAACTAGAAAAAGAAAGTTAAACCAAAAGGGAACATGTCTGAACAGATCAAACTTGCAATGAAAAGTTAACATCAAATCTTCTTAAACTCTTCTACAAAAACTGAAGAATAAATCCAAACTCGTTCTATGAAGCTGATATTACCATGATACCAAAGCCAAAGACATGACAAGAACAGATCATTACAAAACAATATGACTTACAAATAAAGATGCAGAAATCCTCAACAAAATTCTAGCACACCTAATCCAGTAGCACATAAAAGGATTGTATACCATGACCAAATGGAATTTATCTGAGAAAAGAAAGGGTGGTTCAACATATGAAAACCAACCAGTGTAATACACCATATTAATATAATCAGAAAAAAACACACATGATCATCTCAGTAGGTAAATAGGTACAGCTTTTGACAAAATGTAATGATGAAAATTCTCAACAAAATAGAAATAGGAGGAAACTTCCTCAACCAGATAAAGGGCGTTTATTTTTAAATACCTACAGCTGACATCAAACTCAATGATGAAGGACTAAAACCTCTCCTCTTTGATTATGAACAAGGTAAGAGTGCTTCGTTTTGCCATTTGTATTTAAGAATCACACTACAAGTTTTAGTCAGGAAATAAAACAAGAATAACAAAAAATATCCAAATTGGAAAGTTAGAATAAACCATCTATTTGCAGAAGGCATAATTTTATATGTAGAAAATTCTAAATAATCCACAAAATTTTAGAGCTAAGAAACCAGTTCAATCAAGTTGCAAGATACAAGATTTATAATGCACATAAATTAGTTGTATCACACTCTAGCAATGAACAATTCAAAAGTAAAATAAAGAAAACCATTCCATTTAAAATTGCATCAAAAATAATAAAATACTTAGGAATAAATTTAACCAAGGAGATGCAGGTCTTACACATTAAAAAGTACAAAATAGTGTTAAAAGAAATTTGAAAATAACTAAATAAAAGGGAAAACTTGTGTTCATGGGTTGGAAGCTCCAATATGACAATTAAGACTTAAGATGGTAGTACTCCCCAAATAGATCTACAGATTCAGTGCAATCCCTATAAAAATTTCATTTTTTTTTTCCAGGAATGAACAAGTTGATTCTAAAGTTTATATGAAATTACAGGGGACCCCAAATAATTGAAACAATCTTAAAATGAAGACCAAATTTTGAGGACTCACACCTACCAAATTAAAAATTATGACCAAAGGACAGTAATTAAAGCAGTGTAGTTCTGGCATAAAAATATTCATATAGATAAATCAAATGGAGTTGAACATCCAGAAATAAACCTATACATCTACAGTCAATTGATCTTCAACAAGGGTACCAAGACCATTTGATAGGGAGAATAATTTCTTCAACAAAAGATGCTAGCACAACTGGAAAACCACATGCAAAAGAATGAAGTTGAAGCCTTACCTCATGCCATATACAAAATAGACACAAAATTAATTAAATACCTAAACATAAGGGCCAAAACAACAGAACTCTTTGGGGAAAACCTAGGGGCAAATCTTCATAAACTTGGATTTGTCAGTTAAATCTTAGATAAGACAGAAACACAAAAAACAAAAGAAAAAAGACAAATAGGACCTCATCAAAATTAACAACTTTTGTGCATCAAAGGGCATTATCAGGAAAATAAAAAGACAGCCCACAGAGTGGATATTTGCAAATTATACATCTGACAAGGGAGTAGTATTTAGAATATATAAAAACTATTACAACTCAATTAACAAAAGTACAAAAAACCCAACGGAAAAATAATAGACAAAGACTTGAATAGATATGTTTCCCAAAGATGTACAAAGGGCTAATAAGCACAGCAAAGATGCTCAATACCATTAGTCATTAAGAATATTTAAATGAAAATAAAAATGAAATACCACTTTATATCCATTGGAATGATTATAATTAAAAACATGGGAAATTACAAGTGTTGGTGAGAATCTTTATAAATTAAGCATGGAATTACCATATGACTAATTCCTCTCCTAAGTATGTACTCAAGTGAATTAAAAACATATGTTAAGCAGTTGTACATAAGCACTCAAAACAGTATTATTCTTAATACCCCAAAGTGGAAACAGCCTGTATATGCATCAGTTGATGAATGGATAAAAAATCATATGGTATATCTATACAGTGGAATATTATTTAGACATAAAATGTAGTCCTAATGCATGCTACAATATCAGTTAATTTTGAGAACATTAGACTAAGTAAAAGAAGCCAGTCACAAAAAAAACACATATTATGATTCCATATCTATGAAATGTTCAGAATAGGTAAATTCATAAAGACCATAATATTAATGGTTTCTAGTAGCTGATTGGGGAAGGAGGATGGCAGTAAATGACTCTTTAATGGCTATGGAGTTTCTTTTTGGGGTGATAAATATTTTCTGAAATTAGATTGTGGTGATGCTGGCACCACCCTGTGAATGTCCTAAACATCACTGAATTGTACAGTTTAAAATTGTTAAAATGGTGAATATGTGAATTTACCTCAGTTTAAAAAGACGTCTGCTATTTTCAATTTTATGAAGAGTGATATGGCAGAAATGTATGGCCATGGCTGGCCAAATGGTCCTCCAACTGGCGGTATCACATTTTTTTCTCAATAATGTAAAAAGCATCAATGAAATATACACCAAAATTAACAACTCTAAATTTGAAATTAGCTTCTACTAATGACCTTAAAAGATTTTATTGAGAGAGAAAATTAATCAAATAATCAGGCTTTTTCTGTTAGTTTATAAAACTAAAAGCTTATTTATTCATACAGAGCTTTGTAGTTGACTACATATCTTCATCTGAAAGGAGATAGAATAGGAAGAATGATGTATTTGGACCTTTAATTTGAACTCACTGAACACTCATCTGGCCCTACTTTTATCATCTGTAGAATGGAGATACACAGTTCTGTGATTTAATGGATAGAAATGGCCATTGCAATTGTTGCTACTATTGTTTGTGTCTAATTTTACTTGTACCATACAGCAACCTTGGGAGCCAAAAAAAGTTTGTTTTTCTTATCCAGATTTTACTGATGTCAACATTGTAACCGAGAGAAGATATTGCTCAAAGGAATACAGCCTGTAATTGGAATACCTGAGACTTCTGGCTTACAGCTGATCCTTTCTATCTGCCCAGCCTCTGATTATAGAACTCATAGCATTCTGTCAACTGAGACAAATAAAATCCCACATAAATGGCAATTATTTTAAAACTGGGTACTGTGCCCTGAAATTTTTTCTTATTAATCTGGTACACAAAGCTGTGCAACCCAGAATGCCTTCTCTCTTCTCTCCTCTCCTCCCTTCCCCTCTCCTCCCCTCTCCTCCCCTCTCCTCCCCCTTCCTCCTCCCCCCTTCCTCCTCCCCCCCTTCCTCCTCCCCCCTTCCTCCTCCCCCCTCTTCCTCCTCCCCCCTCTTCCTCCTCCCCCCCTTCTTCCTCCCCTCTTCCTCCACACCCTTTCTCACTTCGTCCTGGTCTAAACTTAGAGCAACTCATTGAAAACTGAGTATATGCTGTATTGCCACCAATAGTGTTGAGGCTATATGGTTGTGGTACCCTGTGGTTATCTGATCAGCACAGGTTCCTGGTGAAAAAATTCCTCCAAGTAACACTGTGCTCCAGAAAGGTGCTGAGACCTGACACATCATAGTGGAAAATGACATTGACTGTGTTTTGCTAAATAAGCTTTGCCATTTTCAAAATTGTATTAAGGGTAGGCTCTGACCCAGCTCTATTGACACCATCATTATTCTACTGCAGTGACAGTTTGATGAAGGAATGATGACCTAGTGTGTGGGAGAAAGAATTTTGGCCTGGGAGTCAGACCAAGTCTGAATAGTGGCTCTGTCATTGCCTCCCTGGGTGATTTGAGGTCTGAGTTGAGTTAACATCTGATGCCTTACCATCATGCGTGATGCTAATCTTGGGATTTAAGGCCATGTATGTCCAGCCTTGGGGAGTTATTTTGGCACTCTTAGGTTTTTATGTTTTTAGCCTGTAAAATATGGATGTATATAATATGATACCCCCGATCAATTGCAGATTTTATATTCTGAGACATGACACTGCATTGATATAACATCCTCATATTAATTTACATTGTTAACACTATTTCAATTATATTCCCAGTGACTAGGAGGAGAATTTAAGATAATGATTTTTTAAATGTCATTACATTTTCCTGTTTCTAAGATGGCTGTGACGTTAACAAACATCATTATTTTGATAACAGCTTTTCCAGGAAATAATTATGCTCCCTTAAATAAACAAAAATACTGTCCAATTAGCCAACAGCATCATGTAGTTATGTAATTAAATATTATTTAAAATTTTAATACATCTTAGAATCTAAAATTTCAAAGAATTGAACATTTCTTCACATTCAGGCTCTAAAAATATAATTACTATTGATTTTTGACTGTTTTGTATGGCAACATGGAGACATACTACTTCTTTAGTAGAGTTGTTATTGAGACCCATTTAATACCAATAAAATTAACAGTAATTTTATGGTAAGAAAATAAAGATTGAGGTTTTATCTATATTTCTGATTTGAATAAAATAATAGTACAATTTTTTTCTCTGAATTTGTCTATCATGTAAAATTAAACAACTTTTCATTGTTGCTTGTTTGTTTTGTTTTGTTTGGTTGAGACAGGGTCTCCCCCATCACCCAGGCTGGAGTGCTGTGGTATGGTCTCAGCTCACTGCAGCATTGACCTCTTGGGTTCAGGTGATCCTCCCACCTCAGCCTCCCAAGTAGCTGGGACTACAGGTGCAACTACCATGCTCAGCTAATTTTTTTTTTTTTTTTTTTGTAAAGGCAAGGTCACACTATGTTGCCCAGGATGGTCTCAGACTCCTGGACTCAAGTGATTCTCCTGCCTTGGCCTCCCAAAGTGCTGGGATTACAGGAATGAGCCGCCACGCCTAGCCAGAGGCCACTGAGAACTTTTGCCAGGATGATTTTTAGTGTCTTGCTAATGTTCCTTGACTATGTTAGAATCAGCCATGCTATCTCTCCAGTTTTGCAAATGCTTGGTCTACTCTAAAAGGTTTGATAGTTACGAGAGCCTTTAATGGCAGTGCCTGACATGTCAGGAAACTCTTTTATAGTTTTCCTGATGTCTTGATGACCAGTTTCAGTTATAGTTTTGGGTATTTTTCTTCTAAAGTCCTATAAAGTATTTGGTTGTTGTTTTATATTTTTTAAGTTGGTTATTCTTCCAGTGATACAAATTTACTTACCTTCTAAAAGTAATGTCAGGTCTCTGAGCCCAAGCTAAGCCATCATACCCCTGTGACTCCATGTACACATCCAGATGGCTGGTTCCTGCCTTAACTGATATTCCACCACAAAAGAAGTGAAAATGGCTTGTTCCTGCCTTAACTGATGACATTGTCTTGTGAAATTCCTTCTCCTGGCTCATCCTGGCTCAAAAGCTCCCCCACTGAGTACCTTGTGATCCCCACTGCTGCCCACCAGAGAACAACCCCCTTTGGCTGTAATTTTCCTTTACCTACCCAAATCCTATAAAACGGCCCCACCCCATCTCCCTTCGCTGACTCTCTTTTTGGACTCAGCCCGCCTGCACCCAGGTGAAATAAACAGCCATGTTTCTCACACAAAGCCTGTTTGGTGGTCTCTTCATATGGATGCGCATGAAATTTGGTGCTGTGACTCGGATCGGGGGACCTCCCTTGGGAGATCTGTCCCCTGTCCTCCTGTTCTTTGCTCTGTGAGAAACATCCACCTACGACCTCAGGTCCTCAGACCGACCAGCCCCAGAAACATCTCACCAATTTCAAATCCGGTAAGCGGCTTCTTTTTACTCTCTTCTCCAACCTCCCTCACTATCCCTCAACCTCTTTCTCCTTTCAATCTTGGTGCCACACTTCAATCTCTCCCTTCTCTTAATTTCAATCCCTTTCATTTTCTGATAGAGACAAAGGAGACACGTTTTATCTGTGGACCCAAAACTCCGGCGCTGGTCACGGACTAGGGAAGGCAGCCTTCCCTTGGTGTTTAATCATTGCAGGGACACCTCTCTGATTATTCACCCAGGTTTCAGAGGTGTCAGACCACGCAGGGACGCCTGCCTTGGTCCTTCACCCTTAGCAGCAAGTCCCGCTTTTCTGGGGGAGAGACAAGTACCCCAACCTCATATCTCTGCACCCCGATCCCTTATTTCCACGCCCCAATCTCTTATATCTCTGCACCCCGATCCCTTATTTCCATGCCCTGACCTCGTATGTCTGTGCCCCAACCCCTTCTCTGCTTTTCTGGAGGGCAAGAACCCCCTCACCCCTTCTCCGTGTCTCTACTCTTTTCTCTGGGCTTGCCTCCTTCACTATGGGCAACCTTCCACCTTCCATTCCTCCTCCTTCTCCCTTAGCCTGTGTTCTTAAGAACTTAAAACCTCTTCAACTCTCACCTGACCTAAAATCTAAGCGTCTTATTTTCTTCTGCAATGCCGCCTGACCCCAGTACAAACTCGACAGTAGTTCCAAATAGCCAGAAAATGGCAGTTTCAATTTTTCTATCCTACAAGATCTAAATAATTCTTGGCGTCAAATGGCAAAGGGTCTGAGATGCCTGATGTCCAGGCACTCTTTTACACATTGGTCCTTCTGTAGTCTCTGTTCCCAATGCAACTCATCCCAAATCTTCCTTCTTTCCCTCCCACCTGTCCTCTCAGTCCCAACCCCAAGCGTTGCTGAGTCTTTCTAATCTTCCTTTTCTACAGACCCATCTGACCTCTCCCCTCCTCCCCAGGCTGCTCCTCGCCAGGCCAAGCTAGGTCCCAATTCTTCCTCAGCCTCTGCTCCTCCACCCTATAATCTTTTTATCACCTCCCCTCCTCATACCCGGTCTGGTTTACAGTTTCATTCTGTGAGTAGCTCTCCCCCACCTGCCCAGCAATTTATTCTTAAAAAGGTGGCTGAAGCTAAAGGCATAGTCAAGGTTAATGCTCCTTTTTCTTTATCAGACCTCTCCCAAATCAGTGAGCATTTAGGCTCTTTCATCAAATATGAAAAATCCAGCCCAGTTCATGGCTCGTTCGGCAGCAACCCTTAGATGCTTTATAGCCCTAGACCCTAAAATGTCAAAAGGCCGTCTTAGTCTCAATATACATTTTATTACCCAATCTGCTCCCGACATTAAACTCCAAAAATTAAATTCCAGCCCTCAAACCCCACAACAGGATTTAATTAACCTCGCCTTCAAGGTGTACAATAATAGAAAAAAGTTGCAATTCCTTGCCTCCACTGTGAGACAAACCCCAGCCACATCTCCAGCACACAAGAACTTCCAAACGCCTGAACCGCAGTGGCCAGGCGTTCCTCCAGAACCTCCTCCCCCAGGAGCTTGCTACAAGTGCCAGAAATCTGACCACCAGGCCAAGGAATGCCTGCAGCCCGGGATTCCTCCTAAGCCGTGTCCCATCTGTGCGGGACCCCACTGGAAATCGGACTGTTCAACTCACCTGGCAGCCACTCCGAGCCCCTGGAACTCTGGCCCAAGGTTCTCTGACTGACTCCTTCCCAGATCTTCTCAGCTTAGCGGCTGAAGACTGACGCTGCCTGATCGCCTTGGAAGCCCCGTAGACCATCACAGACGCCGAGCTTTAGGTAACTCTCATAGTGGAGGGTAAGTCCGTCCTCTTCTTAATCAATACGGAGGCTACCCACTCCGCATTACCTTCTTTTCAAGGGCCTGTTTCCCTTGCCCCCATAACTGTTGTGGGTATTGACAGCCAGGCTTCTAAACCTCTTAAAACTCCCCAACTCTGGTGCTAACTTAGACAGTACTCTTTTAAGCACTCCTTTTAAATTATCCCCACCTGCCTAGTTCCCTTATTAGGCTGAGACACTTTAACTAAATTATCTGCTTCCCTGACTATTCTTGGGCTACAGCCACACCTCATTGCCGGCTTTTCCCCCAGTTCAAAGCCTCCTTCACATCCTCCCCTTGTATCTCCCCACCTTAACCCACAAGTATAAGACACCTCTACTCCCTCCTTAGCGACCGATCATGCACCCCTTACCATCACATTAAAACCTAATCACTCTTACCCTGCTCAATGCCAATATCCCATCCCACAGCATGCTTTGAAAGGATTAAAGCCTGTTATCACTCGCCTGTTACAGCATGGCCTTTTAAAGCCTATAAACTCTTCTTACCATTCCCCCATTTCACCTGTCCTAAAACCAGACAAGGCTTACAGGTTAGTTCAGAACCTGCGCCTTATCAACCAAATCGTTTTATCTATCCACCCTGTGGTGCCAAACCCATATACTCTCCTATCCTCAATATCTCCCTCTACAACCCATTATTCTGTTCTGGATCTCAAACATGCTTTCTTTACTATTCCTTTGCACCCTTCATCCCAGCCTCTCTCTGCTTTCACTTAGACTGACCCTGACACCCATTAGGCTCAGCAAATCACCTGGGCTGTACTGCTGCAAGCCTTCACAGACTGCCCCCATTACTTCAGTCAAGCCCAAATTTCATCCTCATCTGTTACCTATCTCGGCATAATTCTCATAAAAACACACGTGCTCTCCCTGCTGATCGTGTCCGATTAATCTCCCAACTCTCAATCCCTTACAAAACAACAACTCCTTTCCTTCCTAGGCATGGTTAGTGTGGTCAAAATTCTTACACGAGAGCCAGGACTGCACCCTGTAGCCTTTCTGTCCAAACAACTTGACCTTACTCTTTCAGCCTAGCCATCATGTCTCTGTGCAGTGGCTGCTGCCGCCCTAATACTTTTAGAGGCCCTCAAAATCACAAACTATGCTCAACTCACTCTCTACATTTCTCATAACTTCCAAAATCTATTTTCTTCCTCATACCTGATGCATATACTTTCTGCTCCCTGGCTCCTTCACCTGTACTCACTCTTTGTTAAGTTCCACAATTACCATTGTTCCTGGCCCGGACCTCAATCTGGCCTCCCACATTATTCCTGATACCACACCTGACCCCCATGACTGTATCATCTCTCTGATCCACCTGACATTCACTCCATTTCCTCATATTTCCTTCTTTCCTGTTCCTCACCCTGATCACGCTTGATTTACTGATGGCGGTTCCACCAGGTCTAATCACCACACACCAGCAAAGGCAGGCTATGCTATAGTACAAGCCACTAGCCCGCCTCTTAGAACCTCTCATTTCCTTTCCATCGTGGAAATCTATCCTCAAGGAAATAACTTCTTAGTGTTCCATCTGCTATTCTACACTCCTCAGTTATTCAGGCCCCCTCCCTTCCCTACACATCAAGCTCGAGGATTTGCCCCCACCCAGGACTGGCAAATTAGCTTTACTCAACATGCCCCGAGTCAGATAACTAAAATACCTCTTAGTCTAGGTAGACACTTTCACTGATAGGTAGAGGCCTTTCCTACAGGGTCTGAGAAGGCCACTGCAGTCATTTCTTCCCTTCTGTCAGACATAATTCCTCAGTTTAGCCTTCCCACCTCTATACAGTCTGATAACAGACCAGCCTTTATTAGCCAAATAAGCCAAGCAGTTTTTCAGCTCTTAGTATTCAGTGAAACCTTTATATCCCTTACGGTCCTCCATCTTCAGGAAAAGTAGAACAGACTAATGGTCTTTTAAAAACACACCTCACCAACCTCAGCCACCAACTTAAATAGGACTGGACAATACTTTTACCGCTTTCCCTTCTCAGAAGTCAGACCTGTCCTCAGAATGCTACAGGGTACAGCCCATTTGAGCTCCTGTATAGACGCTCCTTTTTATTAGGCCCCAGTCTCATTCCAGACACCAGACCAACTTAGACTGTGCCCCAAAAAAACTTGTTATCTCTACTATCTTCTGTCTAGTCATACTCTTATTCACCGTTCTCGACTACTCATATGTGCCCTGCTCTTTACACTGCTGGTTTATACTGTTTCTCCAAGCCATCACAGCTGATGTCTCCTGGTGCTATCCCCAAACTGCCACTCTAAACTCTTGAAGTAAATAAATAATCTTTGCTGGCAGGACTATGCTGAATCTCTTTAGGCGCTCTCTAATCAGATGTCCTGGTTCCTCCCAATTCTTAGACCTTTTATACCTGTTTTTCTCCTTCTCTTATTCTATTTAGTTTTTCAATTCATACAAAACCATATCCAGGCCATCACCAATAATTCTTCACGACAAATGTTTCTTCTAACAACCCCACAATATCACCCCTTACCACAAAATCTTCGTTCAGCTTAATCTCTCCCACTCTAGCTTCCCACGCCACCCCTAATCCCGCTCAAAGCAGCCCTGAGAAACATCGCCCATTATCTCTCCATGCCACCCCCAAGAATTTTCACTGTCCCAACACTTTACCACTATTTCATTTTATTTTTCTTATTAATATAAGATGGGAATGTCAGGCCTCTGAGCCCAAGCTAAGCCATCATATCCCCTGTGACCTGCAGGTACACATCCAGATGGCCAGTTCCTGCCTTAACTCATGACACTCCACCACAAAAGAAGTGAAAATGGCCTGTTCCTGCCTTAACTGATGACATTGTCTTGTGAAATTCCTTATCCTGGCTCATCCTGGCTCAAAACCTCCCCCATTGAGTACCTTGTGACCCCCCACTCCTGCCCGCCAGAGAACAACCCCCTTTGACTGTAATTTTCCTTTACTTACCCAAATCCTATAAAACGGCCCCACCCCATCTCCCTTCGCTGACTTTTCGGACTCAGCCCGCCTGCACCCAGGTGAAATAAACAGCCATGTTTCTCACACAAAGCCTGTTTGGTGGTCTCTTCACACGGACCCGCGTGTAAAGTAAAACTATCTTTCTCTACTTAAATTCTATACTCTTTTTGTACTTATAGTATCTCATATATAGTCTACTGTTAGTGTTGCTTCTCAGTTTAATTTCGGTAAAATATTTTCAATCATGATGATGTGCAAATGTAAGTTATAATTCAATTGCATATAATGATAGTTGTGCAAATAACTGAACTGAGGCAATACTGTCAATAGTGGTCATTTTCACAGGGCACAATTCATGCATGTGCAGCACTAATGCCTGCATTAGCATTTAACTCTTTTTTCTAGGGTTGGAAGGATTATTTCGGCAGGAATTCGAAGTCACATCCTGGTTTGGGTATAGTCAAAACATGGAATGGTGAATGTTTTAAAATCAAGAAATTATATGTATGTATATGTAAAGTGTTTATTATTATATTTAAGCACACAATGCCTTAACCATAACATGGATGAATATTTTCAATAAGACGTCATGGCAAGTCTCTGATAGTCATTAATGGAGCAAGACTCACTGCACTCAACAGGGTGAGATACTCAGCTTGTCTTTGATAGCTACAGGCTTGCTATATAGCTTTAGCTACCCCATCATTTTTCATGAAACATACACATTCCTTCCATAAAATCATCTTTCACTAGTTTCAGTGTTTCACATTTAACTTGTGCAATACACAGGTACCCACAAACTCTTTATAGAGCTAGACTTGCAATAAAATAGATTCAGAACTCAATAGTCAAGACTTGTTTTAATTAGTACATTTCCTTTTAAACTATAATTCTCTATATGTGGTTAGCATCCATTTTTCAGGATTCCAATATGTTGTTCCTGTACTACTAAACACTTTCCAGGAAAAGTCGTAATAAATTAGAAAAGCGAAATACACAACTAAATATTCAAATGAAAAAACAAATAAAAGGCAAGGTAGATAAAAAGTATAACATCATGGACCTAAAGAATTGTCTCATCTGGTAGTCCCTGCCTTCACAGGCTCAGGCGGTATCTTACTTTCTACTCTCAATTTTTAAGTTAATACTAAATGTAACTTAGTGATATTCAAAAGCATTCACACAGTTCACACCTAGCACCGGGGGAGGAGAAGAGAAATGGCTGTTTCCAGAGTGGTGGATGCCAGGCTGATTAACCCATCACAAAAACACCAAAAGCAAAGGAGAATGTATATAAATAAGATATATTTGTTTTTGCCTTTGAAAACACAGCATAAATAAATAAAGACCACTAAATGAGATCAAGCACAGAGTATTTATGCAGAGCTCACTGCAGCAAGAGAATCAGTCACCATTATTTGAAATTGGCAGAGACTTAGAGGCAGTCAGGAGAGTGGGAAGCTTTATAGCAGACAAAAGGAAAAGCTTCAGTTTAGCCTGATTGCAGGGTTTTGGCATGGGGCTACCTAAAAGTAGAGCATCCTATGTGACTGGTTTCAAAGCATATGTGGCTTTCTCTGATTGATCCTGTGTTGGAATCAAGGGCAAACATTGTGGAAGCTGGGCAATCACTGACAAGTGCTGAGCATTCTGGGTTGATTGCTTGCAGAGGTTATAGTTGGCTTCCTGGGCTGGTTGCCACAGGGATTATGGGGCAGATTTTATTGTCATTTATGGCCTGACCATTGTCCAGCTGTATATTGAATTTATATGTCCATATAATTTTAAATCTGCTAAACATTTGCCACGATGATATTAATACTATATTTGACAAAGGCAAAACAGTCTGTAAACTTTTCAACATATTCAGTTCAAATTTTCTTTCAGCTGTGTGTGATTTGGTGGGTAAAAAGGGAGATCAGAACATAATTCTATTTATAAACTATGATAATTAGAATTAAGGAAAATATACAATTGCATAATTCACATTCACATGCTAACCTAAAACAAATGTAGCTTGGAACTTTGCTGGAACAAGAAATATGTTGTTTCTAATAACTAAAAGGAGACATTTTTAGAAAACAGATCACAGTAAAACTGCAGACAGAGGCCTGGGAAGAACCGTGGACACTTAAGACTGGTGATAATGTAAATTGCAAGAAGATTCAGCAAAATATTGAAATTCCTGCAGCCCCATGTAGCAGATCCAGTTAGTAGTAGTAGAGTTGATGTCATTTCTCAAGTCTCAGTCTAGAGCAAGGATCAGCAACGTTTTTCTGAAAAGGACTAGATAGTCTCTGTTGCATATTATTATTTTGTATATAACCCTTCAAAATGTAAAAACAATTTTTAGCTATTAGATTGGGCAAAAACAAGCCATCAACTCCTGTGCTCAACTCCCAAAACTGGCCACCAGAAAAATCTGCTGAAGACATGAAAACAAAGTTAAATTTATTAAACATAACACAGTAAAGGAGACCACCACTTTGGCAGAATTTTAACATGTCTCAGAAAGGATGCATTCAGAACACAATACTTGTAGTATAAAGGCTTGTGTAGGGTCATTTTTATTCAAAAGACAAAAAAGTAGGCTTTGCAAGGGATGAAACCATTTGAATTAGGCAAAATTTATAAGAAAACAGCTTTGGAATGGTAGGTGCAACAAAGTGTGGATTTAAAGTGATTACTGACAAACAAGCTGTTATTCTTGATAAGTTATCTGTTTAGTTTGTTCACTGTTTCATTTTCCAAGAACAGTTATTTCCTGAAGCAAATGGCTAAGTAATTTTTTCCCAATTCAAGCATTCTTCAGCAAAAACAGAGAAACATGCTTTGTTCGAGAATTGATAGCATAGGATAGACACAAGAATAGATGTCAGGCTGGGCATGGTGGCTCACGTCTGTAATCTCAGCACTTTGGGAGGCTGAGGTGGGCTGATCATGAGGTCAGGAGTTCAAGACTAGCCTGGCCAACATTGAAACCCCATCTCTATTAAAAACACAAAAAGTTAGCTAGGTGTGGTGGCATATGCCTGTAATCCCAGCTACTCGGGAGGCTGAGGGAGGAGAATGGAGAATGGCATGAATCCAGGAGGCAGAGCTTACAGTGAGCTGAGATCGCATCACTGCACTCCAACCTGGGCGACAGTGTGGGACTCCGTCTCAAAAAACAAATATATATATATATATATATATATATATATATATGATTCAGTTCTCAGTATCTAAACACAATTGAGTATGAAAATTATCTTGAAAGTGAGCAAGGCATAGATTCATGTCTCCAGTACGTAACAGCACCTTGTACAATGTAAATGATTGATGAAAATATAAAAATATTGAAACATTTGTATATGTATTTTATATATGTAAATGACTGATGAAAAAATACTGAATACTATTTGATTTCAATTTTTGATCCGGAAGAACTGAATATGCTGAAGATAGTGGTAATGTGTTTTATCACATTAATTTTCGGTTAAAGGCTTTCTGAATAGTAACATCTATGAAACTAAATGAGTAGTACCTCAACTTCCTCTATAAAAGTATTTCTGTTTTAACTGGGGGTTTATTAGAAAAATGCTCCTTCTGCAATCCTGTGTCTGCATTTTTATTATAATCTCTTCTCCAATGGGAGTGAAGCATTCTAGCTCCACTCATGATAATGATAATATCTGTGAAAGGCACCAATACTCTGCTACAACATAGAAACCTTCCTGTGAAAGAGTCGCTTACAGGTAAAGGCAGGGAGGTGTCACTAGCTCAAACTATTCATCCTGCAATCTGTAAACTCTAATCTCTCAGACATCTTCATTTCCCCAGGTCCCTTTGCTAAGCCCCAATTTAGAGAGAAAAATCCATTTCTTATACTTCTGAGCAGAAATTCTCAGCTGATTGTAGATAAACTGTGCACCATAGCTGTCGGCAACACATGTTATAAAACCCCAGGAAATGCTGTTTATTTCACATGTCAGTCGGCTTTTCCTTGAATGAGCCGAACTCTAACAGCAGGTAATTGTCTTTTTTTTTTTTTTTCTTTTGACTGCCTCTAGCAATACATTCTCTCCCTCCTTGCTACATACAGCCCCATTCCCTCCACAAGCCCATGGGCACACAAACTTTTCTCCTGTAGAATAGGGAGAATGCATCCCAGGGCACTATTTTTACAAGCTAAAGAATTAAAGGCAAAATTGGAGTTAAACAAAATATCTGAAGGAGAAGTTTAGAATAACCAAGATAAATAAATATATATATTTTATTGGAATATATATTTTATATTTTTATATATATAATTTAGAATAACCAAGATACATATATATTTATAAATATACATATAAATACATATGTATTTATCTTTGTTATTTAGAATAAACAAATTATACATAATATAAAATATATGTAAATAAAATTTATATGCATAAATATATAAAATATACATATTTTTATCCTGATTATAAAATAAATATAATAAATGTAATATAATAAATATAATAGATTATTAAATATAATACAATAAATGTATTAAATGTAATATATTAAATATAATAAAATAAATATAATAAATATTTATTATATTTATTTATTTATCTTGAGGGTTTGGCATGAGGACTCCACGCCAAGTCAAGTTTAGGATAACCCATAGGTCTAGGAGTTCTTGGTTACCACAGATTCTTCAGGCAGGGAACAGCTTGCTCATTGAATAATATATCTCAATGTTATATGAATGAATAAGCAAATAAATGAACAGAAAGGAAAACAAGAAGATACCTGGAAAGTAAGTTCTCATTGAAATCAAGGACTTGAGGTTGAACACTAGAGCCTAGACAATGTTCCAAACAATAGCTAGTATTTCTCTTAGAAATGGTTAATGAACTGGGAAGATAATAGTCAATTAGGCCAGCATTTTCAGGAGAACCTGATTTTTTATTTTATTGACCATATCCTTTGGGTATTTGCAGAATTTCACTAGGACCCCGGTACCAAATACCTGGAAATGAGGAAATATTATATAATTGGATAGGTTTTCATTTTACAATTAGATTTATAGAGTTGTTTAGAGAAATAATAAAGTTTATTGTGCTGAATAAAAAAAAGACTTTTTGAAAGAGCTTCAGGGAACTTAATTCATCATTTTTCTTTTCCATATATTAGAAAAATAGTAAATTGCTAAAGATCATGTAGTTATTACTATGTGCCAAAGTGGATCCAAACATTTTATACATTTTAATTTAATAAATTAGCATTTTACTTGTCATTTTGATGCACATTTAGTGTTATGTAGACAGCCTTAGGTAGAGCTAGGATTTGATTGTGAGCAGTCTGGTCCCAAAATCCAGGCTGTTGTTGTTGGGTACATTTGGCTTATTTTGCCTTTTGTGTTCTGTACTTCTTCTCTTCTATCTGGTTTTTTTCTCCATTGGGAATGCAGTATTGAAGTCTCCAACTACAAATGTAGAACTGTGTATTTCTCTCTGTAAATCTGTCAGGTTTTGCTTCATATATTTTGATGATCTGTTATTAGGTGTGTAAATATTTATAATTTTTATATACTCTTGCTGTGTTGAAACTTTCATTAATATATAACACCTTTCTTCGTCTCTTGTAAACTTTTTTGATTTAAAGTCTATTTTGTCTGATATTAGTGTAGCCATTCCTGTTCTCCTTCAGTTATATTTACATGGAATAATGGAATATCTTTTTTCATCCTTTTACTTTCAACCTATTTGTATCTTTGAATCTAAAGTATCTTGTATAGTTGTATCCCCATTCATTCTGCCAATCTTTCTTTTTAATCCATTTAATTTCAAAATAATTACTGATAAATAGGTATTAATTGCTGTCATTTTGATATTTCTTTTCTTTTTTATTTTTTGAGATGGAATCTCACTCTCTCTATTTCCCAGGCTGGAGTGCAGTGGCACGATGTCTGCTCACTGAAACCTCCGCCTCCCGGGTTCAAGCGATTCTCATGCCTCAGCCTTCTGAGTAGCTGTGATTACAGGGGCACCTGCAACCAGCCTAGCTAATTTTTGTATTTTTAGTAGAGACGGGGCTTCACCATTTTCACCAGGTTGATCTCAAACTCTTGACCTCAGGTGATCTGCCCACCTCGGCCTCCCAAATTGCTGGGATTACAGGTGTGAGCCACTGTGCCCTGCCTGATACTGGTTTTCTTTATGCCTTATAGCTTTTGTGTCCCTCATTTTCTGCATTACTATATTTCTTTGTGTTTATTATTTTTATAATGAAATATTTAAATTCTATTCTCATTTCCTTCTGTTCATATTCCATAGCTACTTTCTTTGTGGTTATCATGGAAATTGCATTTAATATCCTAAAGTTATAACACTCTAATTTTATTTTATATCAGCTTAACTTCAATAACATACAAAAGCTCTGCTTGTTTAATAACTGTTGCCACCTCACCTGTGGTCGTTGGGTAATTTTGTTAACACAAAATTACAGTGTTATACAATGTGTGCCCTAAGGGATAAACTAATGATTCTTTTAAATGCATTCATTAGTCTCCAAAGTATATAAAAACAAAATGTGCAGTTACAAACCAAAGTTACCATGATACTAGTCTTTCATAATTGCTTTTGTAAAAGTGTATTCATTTCTTAAATCATGTAGAATACAGAAAGTGAAGATTCAATCTATTGGTATAATAATGCTAATAATGCTAACTTTTATAATTGCCCATGTATTTGCCTTTACCGATATCTTTATTTTTTCATACAGCTTCAAGGTGCCACCTAGTGTTCTTTCATTTTACCCTGCATCATTCTCTTAAACGTTTCTTGCAAGGTAGATCTAGTGGTAATACATTTATTCATCTTTTGTTTATGTGGGACTATCTCCCACGTTTCTGATGAGAAATCAACTGATTATATTATTGTGGATCCCTTCTGTGTGACAAGTTGCTTCTCTTTTGCTGCTTTGAAGATTCTCTCTTTGTCTTTTGAAAGTTTGATTATAGAGTGGCTTGGTATGGGTCCCTTTGTGTTCATCTTACTTGGAGTTCACTGAGCTTCCTGGGTGTTGCTAGCTTTCATCAACTTTGAAAGCTTTCATCCTTCATTCCTTCAAAAATTCTCTCTGACACATTTTTTTTTTCCCTTTCTTTCTGAAACTCCCACAATGCATATGTTGTTGCACAGCTTCCTTAGGCTCTGTTCACTTTCTTCAATCTTTTTTCTTCTTGAACCTCAAACGTGATATTTTCTATTATTCTATCGTCCAGTTTGCTGCTTCTTTCTTCTACCTGCCCAGATCTGCCCTGAATTCCTCTAGTTAATTTTTCATTTCAGTTATCGTACTTTTCAGCTCCAAAATTTTGAGATTTGTTATCTCTTGATTGATATTTCCATTTTGTTTAAAAATTGTGTCCTTGACTTTCTCTATATCTTCCTTTGGTTCTTTGAGCATTTTAAAAATAGTTGTTTTAGCATCTTTGTCTAGTTGATCAGCCATAAAGTCTTTTTCAGGGAAAGTTTTGTTGATTTATTTTTTTTCCTTTGAATGGGCCACACATTACTGTTTCTATGTATTTTTTATTTCTTGTCTGTGGTTTTTTGACTCTGGGCATTTGAATCTAATAATGTAGTAATTCTAAAAATCATATTATCTACTTTCCCTAGGGTTTTTGAGAAATTATTATTATTTTGTATCGTTGTCAGCTGTCTCTGTGCCAGGGATCAGCCTTAGATATAAATTAATATCTTCTCTGGTCTGTTCTGAGCCTGTATCTGTCCCTGGGCATGCATAGTCACTTTCTGGTTTTCTCCATATATGCAGTTTGAGTGTCTTAGTATTAAGTGCCTGGCTCACAAACAAAGGGGAAAAAAAGACAAAAGAGAAAAAATGATGTAGGGGAAAGGATGCTGGTCCTTTAAATTTCCTGGAAGTCACTTGTGGGGGCAATGTTGCAACAATGAGGGGAGGTGCACCTACAATGGCCATCCACCTATTTTTCTGTATCTCTATAATCAAAAGTAGGCATTAGTAATTAGAGCACAGATCCCTGATGTTTGGAGGACAGGGCTATTTTTGCCCTCTCTGGCTCCCACAAGCTATGTGCAGGTTGCTCCAAGAATGCCTGTTTAGCTGCCTGCTATGGGATTGGTGGTAGAAGATGGTAGCTACTATTGTGCTTTGGGCTGAAATTGAGTAAAATAACCAGAATTTACTGTTCAAGATTTCCCTTGGAAGTTGCAAGCCTTTAATAGAGTCTAGAGTTCTGAAATAGCTCCATCAGCCATACTCTGCCAGTTCAATTGTTGTCTAGGTAAGAAGATAGATTTCTAGTGCTTCCTAGTCTGCTATCTTCTCAGAATTCTCTCAATAATTCTTTATTAAACACCACCTATTTAAATTAGTATGTGGTTTCTGTCTCTGATTAGATATAGACTGATGCAATGTACTTACTAGCTGATTAGACATGACTAGAGAAAGAATTAGGGCGATAGAAGGTGGGTCAGAAAAAAAGTGTCCAGTCTGAAGCAGAAATAAATGAATGGAGTTTGATTTTCAAAAAACTTAAAATCTTTCACTCTAGAATTCTATATAAAATGAAAGTATCATTCATTCCAAAAGCAAAATAAGGACACATTAAGCAAAAGCAAAGCTAAGAATATTTTGCAGCAACATATATAAAATATGTGAAATAAGAAATTTGAGGCAGGAAATATATAATCTTAGGTGAAGGAAGAATCAGAGATAAGTAAAAAGGGACAAATATGGGAAATATGTACACAGACTATTGAAAATGATAAAAGATGGAGAGAAGGTAAAGATAGGTAGGTGATAGATACATAGATAGATGATAGAATTACAGACAGCAATAGCATAAAATATTGGAGAAGGGCACAAGAAGTTAAATTCTTCTCAAATCCTTACACTGGTCTTGGTCACAGTTAAAATATTTATTCACAGTAGATGTCAACAAGCCAAGAGTGCATGTTATAATTTCTGGCATAGAAACGACATTTGGTAAAAGTTTGTATAAGTAAAAGCTACCAGTAAAACACCGTAAAATTGAAATAGATAAAAAGAGAGAAAAAAGAAACATAGAACAATATGTCTAGATAGAAAACATAATGATATGATAGGTTACAAATGTAACAGTAATTATACTAAATACAAACAAACAAAATTTCCCAATTAAATGACAGTTATTCTTAGATTTGATTAAAAATACTTTTTGTTGATTATAAGAAACATATATTTAATAAAAATATAGGTATTCAGAATTTGGAAGGAAGAAAAATGATAGGACAAAACTACATGACAATTGACATATGATGTAGAATGACATACAATCAGCTGATTCTATGTACAGAATTGACAATCATTCATAAATGAAAATATGTTTTGAATACCTATTTACTGAATTTTAAGTGAAAAACAAAGCAAAAACACAAAAAAGCAGGAGATAAGCACAGCCCAACAGCAGTTGCACTGAGAAAACTTCTAACATCTCAGACGCAATTTGCAGCCCATTCATTAAACAAGATACCTTCAATTACAAAAGATGAGAGTGAAACAGGTGCACACCATTTCAGCTCAGAGAAAGTACCTCTTCCATTTCTCACCTAACTTCTATATGTGTTTATCAAACAAAACTATTAGGAGCAAGAGCTAAATCACGGGCCTTCCAGTATACCTGGAACTAATCAATGAAACTACTTACCATAAATAAATCTGATAGCCAAGTAAATTGACTTGATATGTCACATAGTTAAATTTCAACATTTATCTTATCTGACTTCATTCTAAGAACAGTGTTACAAAAAAGTAATTTCAGGATAATATTACAAAGTGTCTATGGGTCTGTGGTAAGAAATCAGAGTGGTTGTTATTGTTTTTTTTTTTACCCGTACCATACAAAGATTAATAAAAATAAACAAGTTTTAGCTATTATAATGTCAAAAAATAAACTTCTGTGTAGGAAGTATACTCCATACTGATAAAAAGGCCAATATACCAGAAATATATAACATTCTAAATGTGTATATTCCCAATAGCATATGCAAAGTAAAACTCATCTGAAATAAGTGGTGAAATAGTCAAATCTATGATCACGTTGAAATATTTTAATACTCTATTTCCATATGATATAGAAGAAGTTTAAGGGGACATTATTTAAAAATACTTCTGCAAGAGAAAAATAGAAAAAAATGAAATAAAGAGTTGGTTTTGTGAAAAGATAAATACAGTTGACATCTTTAGCTATACTAACCAAAAAGAGAGGACTCCAATCAATAAAATTATAAATAAAAGAATAAACATTACAGTGTACACCACAGATATACAAAGAATCATAAAAAGACTACTAACAATTATATGCCAAAAAATCATATAATCTAGGAAAAAAGATAAATATCTAGTAACATGCAATCTACCAGGACAGAATCATGAAGAAATAAAATCTGATCAGACCAATTCTGAGTAATGATACTGTATCAGTAATCAAAAACCTCCCAAAAAGAAAAGTCCAGGACCAAACAGCTTTTTTGGTGAATTCTACCAAACATTTAAAGAAAAACTCATGCCAATCATTCTCAAACTCTCCCAAAAAATTGAAGAGAAGGGAAGACATCTAAACTATACAAGGCCATGATTACCCCGATACCAAAGCCAGATAAGGACACCATGAGAAAACTGCAGACCAATATCCCTGATGAATTTAATTACAAAAATTCTCAACAAAATACTAGCAATTTGAATTTAACAGCACATTTAAATGATCACACACCAGATCAAATGAGATTTGTCTCTGGTATGGAAGGCTAGTTCAAAATATGCAAGTAAATAAATATGATACAACCACATTAAGAAAATTAAGGATAAAAATCATATGATCATTTCAAAAGATGAAGAAAAAGCATTTGACAGAATTTAAAATCTTTTCATGATAAACTTTCTCAACAAATTGGATATAGAAGGAATGTACCTCAACATGTATAATAAAACCATATATGACAAGCCTATAGCTAAAATCATATTCAATGGTAAAAATATTAATGCTTTTCCTCTTTTCTCTGGAATAATACAGTGATGCCCACTCTCACCACTCCTCTTCAACACAGTTCTGGATGTCCTATCCAAAGCAATTAGGCAATAGAAAAAAGTAGAAACATCCCTATAGTAAATGAAGAAGTGAAATTTTCTTTATTTGTAGATGACATGACCATATAAATAGAAAACTTTGAAGACTCCATCAAAAACTGTTAGAACTGATAAACAAATGCAATAAAATTGCAGTATACAAAATTAACACACAGCAATTAGTTGTGTTTGTCTACACTAACAATGAACTCTCCGAAAAATAGAACAGAATCAATTCATTTGCCAGAGCATCAAAAATATATAAAATAGTTAGAAACAAATCTAAGGAAGTAAAACATCCGCATATTGAAAACTATAAGACATTGATTAACATAACTAAAGAAGACACAAATGTAATAACATAATGTGTTTACTGCTTGGAAGAATTAATATTGTTAAAATGTCTATACATTTAAAGTAATCTGTAGATTACCAAGTAATCTATAAATTCAATGTAATCCTTATTAAAATTTAAATGGTATTTTTATAGAAACTAAAAAGCTTACATTTATTAGGATCCACAACAGTTCCCAAATAGCCAAAGCAGTCTTGAGAAAAAAGAACAAAGCTGGAGGCATTGCACTTCCTGCTTTCAAAATGTATTACAAAGGTAGTGTAATCAAAATGGTATGATACTAGCATAAAGTAGACACATAGGCCAGTGAGACAGAATGAAGTGTCTATAAATAAACCCATGCATATGCAGTACACTAATATTTGATAAGAGCACTAAGAATATACAAAGAAGAAAGAAAAAGCTCTTAAATAAATGGTGGTGGAAAACCTGGATATCCACATGCAAAAGAATACAATTAAATTCCTATCTTGCATTATTCACAAAAATTACCTTAAAATGAATCAAAGATGTAAATGTAAGATCTGAACCTTAAAACTTCTTAAAAGTTATAGAATAAAAACCTCCTTGACATTGGTATTGGTAATTACTTTTTGGGAATGACACCAAAAGTACAGCCAACAAAAACAAAAATAAATATGTGGGCTAGCATCAAAGTAAAAAGAATCTGCATAGTAAAAGAAACAACCAACAAAGTAAAAACACAACCCATGGCGTGGAAGAAAGTATTTTAAAACCATATACCTAATAAAGAATTAATATCCAGAACATATAAGGACTCATAAAACTCAATAGCAAAAGGAACAACAACAACCAAAACAACAAAAACAAAAAAAAAATCTGATTAAAAAATTGGCAAAGCACCTGAATAGACATTTTTCCAGAGAAGAAATACGAATGTCCAGCAGGTACAAGAAAAAAGGCTCAAAGTCACTAATCGTCAGAAAAATATAAATCAAAAACACAATAAGATATCACTTACACATTTTTGGATGGCTATTATCAAAAAGATGGGAGATAACAGGTGTTGTGAAGATGGAGATCAAAGAAACCTCGTGCACTGTTGGAGGGAATGAAATGTAAATTACTATAGCCATTGTGGAAAACTGTATAGAAGTTCTTCAAAAAATTAAAAATAGAAGTCGCTTCTGGGTATATATTAGAAAAAAAAATCAGTATGCTGAACAGATAGCTGTACTCCCATGTTCATTGCAGCATTATTCACAATAGACAAGATGTAGAATCAACCTTAACATCCATTCATAGATGAATAAATAAATAAACAAATAAATGTGTGTGTGTGTGTATATACAATGGAATATTATGCCTTAAAAAAAGCAGGGAATTTTGCCATTTGTGAATACGTGGCTAAAACTTGGGCCCATTATGCTAAGTGAAATGAGTTAGACAAAGAAAGACACATACTGTATTATCTCATTTATGCCTAAAAGAAGTGGAACTCATGGAAACATAGTCAAATGGTGGTTGCTAGTGGCTGGGCCAGGGAAAATGATGAAATGTTCATCAAAGGTAGAAGCTTGTGGTTATAAGATGAATAAGTTCTGGGGATCTAAGGCAAAGTATTGTGACTATGGTTAATAACACTATATTGTATACTTGAAAGTCGGTAAGAACATAAATCTTAAATGGTTTCACCAAACAACAAAATAATAAGTAGGTGAGGTAATAGATGTGCTAATTAGTTTGATCATGGTAATCAATTCACAATATGTAAATCAAATCATCATGTTGTACAGTTTAAATTCATTCAATTTTGTTTGTCAATTATACCTCAAAAAAACTAAAAAAAAAAAGTTTTAAAACTGAGAAAAATAGTCTCTAATAGAAACTTTTTCACAGAAAATTAAAAAATGAAACCCTCCTCAAGAGTTTCATACCAATACCTGATGAGAACATTTAAAGAAGGCTTTAGGTTAGTAAACACAATAAACATAGAGTTTAGAACTTTTTAAAAAAATCCAAACATTATTATCCAGGAATACGTAAAATGGGTAATATAACATGATCTCACTGAGTTTATCTTGGGATTCCTAGGATAGTTTTTCTGTTAATATATTTGACCATCTCAATAGAAGAAATAAACTATTTATGTAACTATTATAGCTAATAAAATCCAACAATCCTTCATGATTAAAATATTTTTAAAAAGTAGTAACAACAATGAACTCCTGAATTGGCTGTGAGCCATATTAAATAACAATAAACTACAGCTATTGTTATATTTAATGGTAAAATGTAAAAGCTTTCTTCCTGTGATCAAGAAAGTGACAGGGTGCCTGTTTTTATCAATTATATTCATAGTTTCTGGAAGACTTAAGCCAATCAACAAGGCAAGAAAGTACAACACATGATAAAAGGATTAAATAAGAAGACATAAAATGATAATTACAGATTACGCTGTATGCATAAAAACAGGACAATCATAAAATAAACTGTTAGAATTAATATATGAAATTAAAAAGTCACTTTATACAAAGTTAAAATATAAAAATCAATAATATTTGTATACCAGAAATAAATAATTTAAAAAAGAAAAATTTTAGATGATACCATTTAGGCTGGATATGGTAGCTCACACATGTAATCTCAGCAGTTTGGGAGGTTGAGGCCAGAGGATTCCTTGAGGCTAGGAATGAGAGACCAGCTTGGCCAACATAGCAAGATGCCATCTCTAAATTAAAAAAAAAAAATTATCCAGGCATAGAGGTGCACCTGTAGTTCTAGCTATAAGGGAGGCTGAGGTAGGAAGATTGCTTGAGTCCAGGAGTTGGAAGCTGCAGTGAGCTATGATCACACCACTACACTCCAGCCTCTGTGACAGAGCAAAACCATGTCTCAAGAAAAGAGAAAGGAAAAAGATGCCATTTATAGCAGCCTCAAGAGTAAGAATGTTATAGGTCCAATCATTTTTTAATATCATTAGTATAAATCCATACTGCATAAATCAATAAATCCATATATAGACACTTGAATTATAATGCAGATATAAAGGCAGATCATTGAGGAAAGACATAGTCTTTCCAATAATTACTGCTAATCAGTTGGATATCCATATAGATAAAAATAAATCTGAATGCTACCTCAGACCATATTAAAAAAAAAAAACTTAAGAAGCTTTTGGGCTGAGATGATGGGGTTTTCTAAATATAGGATCATGTCATCTGCAAACAAAGACAATCTGACTTCCTCTCTTCCTATTTGAATACGCTTTATTTCTTTCTCTTGCCTGATTGCCCTGGCCAGAACTTCCAATACTATGTTGAATGAGAGTGGTGAGAGAGGGCATCCTTGTCTTGTGCCAGTTTTCAAGGGGAATGCTTCCAGCTTTTGCTCATTCAGTATTTTGGCTGGGGGTTTGTCATAAATGGCTCATTATTTTGTTGTATGTTCCTTCCATACCTAGTTTATTGAGAGTTTTCGACATGAAGGGAGATTGAAATTTATTGAAGGCCTTTTCTGCATCTATCGAGATAATCATGTGGTTTTTGTCTTTAGTTATGGTTATGTGATGAATTACATTTACTGATTTGTGTATGTTGAACCAGGCTTGCATCCTGGGGATGAAGCTGACTTGATCGTTGTGGATAAGCTTTTTGATGTGCTGCTGGATTCGGTTTGCCAGTATTTTATTGAAGATTTTTGCATCAATGTTCCTCAGGGATATTCGCCTGAAGTTTTCTTTTTTTGTTATCTCTGCCAGGTTTTGGTATCAGGATGATGCTGGCCTCATAGAATGAGTTAGGAAGGAATCTGTCCTTTTCAATTGTTTGGAATAATTTCAGAAGAGATGGTACCAGCTCCTCTTTGTATTTCCGGAAGAATTCTGCAGGAAATCCATCTGGAACTGGGCTTTTTTTGGTTGGCAGGCTATTTATTACCTCCTCAATTCCAGAACTTGTTATTGGTCTATTCAGGGAATCAATTTCTTTCTGCTTCAGTCTTGGAAGGGTGTATGTGTCCAGGAATGTATCCATTTCCTCTAGATTTTCCAGTTTACTTATGTGGTGGTCTTTATAGTATTCTCTGATGGTAGTTTGTATTTCTGTGGTGTTATCCCCTTTATCATTTCTGACTGTGTTTATTTGAATCTTCTCTCTTTTCTTCTTTATTAGTCTAGTGGTCTATCTATTTTATTGATTTTTTCAAAGAAACAGCTCCTGGATTTGTTGATTTTTTGAAGAGATTTTGTTTTTCTATCTCCTTCAGTTCTGCTCTGAGCTTGGTTATTTCTTGTCTTCTGATAGCTCTGGAGTTTATTTGCTTTTGCTTCTCTAGTTCTTTTAATTGTGATGTTAGGGTGTTGATTTGAGATCTTTCTAGCTTTCTTATGTGGGCATTTAGTGCTATAAATTTCCCTCTTAACACTGCGTTAGCTGCATCCCAGAGATTCTGGTACATTGTCTTTTTGTTCTCATTGGTTTCAAATAACTTACTGATTTCTACCTTAATTTTATTATTACTCAGAATTCATTCAGGAGCAGATTGTTCAATTTCCATGTAGTTGTGTGGTTTTGATTGAGTTTCTTAAGCCTGAGTTCTAATTTGATTGTGCTGTGGTCTGAGAAACTGTTTGTTATGATTTCAGTTCTTTTGCAGTTGCTGAGGAGTGATTTACTTCCAGTTATGTGATAAATTTTAGACTAAGTGCCATGCATCACTGAGAAAAAAAATGTATATTATGTTATTTTTGGGTGGAGAGTTCTGTAGATCTCTATCAGGTCCACTTGGTCCAGAGCTGAGTTCAAGTCCTGAATATCTTTGTTAATTTTCTGTCTCGACAATCTGTCTAATATGGACAGTGGGGTGTTAAAGTCTCCCAGTATTATTGTGTGGGGGTCTAAGTCTCTTTGTAGTTCTTTAAGATCTATTTTTATAAATCTGGGTGATAAGTAACTTCAGCAAAGTCTCAGGATACAAAAATCAATGTGCAGAAATCACAAGCATTCCTATACACCTACAACACATAAACAGAATGCCAAGTAATGAATGAACTCCCATTCGCAATTGCCACAAAGAGAATAAAATACCTAGGAATACAGCTAATAAGGGAAGTGAATGACCACTTCAAGGAGAACTACAAACCACTGCTGAAGGAAATAAGAGAGGACACAAGCAGATTAGAAAACATTCCATGCTCATGGATAGGAAGAATCAATATCATGAAAATGACTGTACTTCCCAAAGCAATTTATAGATTCAACGCTATTCTCATTAAACTACCACTGACATTCTTCACAGAATTAGAAAAAAACTATTTTAAATTTTTCTATGGAACCAAAAAGGAGCTTATATAGCCAGGACAATCCTAAGCAAAAAGAACAAAGCTGGAAGCATCATACAACCCAACTTCAAACTATACTACAAGGCAACAGTAACTAAAACAGCATGGTACTGGTACAAAAACAGACACATCAGCCAATGAAACCAAATAGAAAACTCAGAAATAAAACCACACACCTACAACAATCTGATCTTTTACAAAACTGACAAAAACAAACAATGGGGAAAGGATTCCTATTTAATAAATGGTGATGGGGAATATGCAGAAATTGAAACTGGACACCTTCCTTACACCTTATACAGAAATTAACTCAACATGGCTTAAAGACTTAAATGTAAAACTCAAAACTACGAAAACTTTAAAAGAAATCTAAGTAATACCATTCAGGACATAGGCATGGGCATATAATGCATGCTGGGCTTAATACCTAAGTGATGGGTTCATAGGTGCAGCAAACCACCATGGCACACATTTTATATAATCGCCAAAAGTAATTGCAACAAAAGCAAAAATTGACAAATGGGATCTAATTAAATTAAAGACTTTCCACACAGCAAAATAAACCATCATCAGAGGGAACAGATAACCTACAGAATGGAAGAAAATCTTTGCAATCTATCCATCTGACAAAGGTCTAATATTCAGAATCTATAAGGAACTTAAGCAAATTTAAAAGAAAAAATTCCATTAAAAAGCAGGCAAAGGACATGAACAGACACTTCTCAAAAAAAGACATACATGGGACCAACAAACACATGAAAAATACTCAACATCGCTGATCATTAGAGAAATGCAAATCAAAACCACAATGAGACAACATCTCATACCAATCAGAATAGTAATTATTATAAAGTCAAGAAACAAAAGATGCTGGTGAAGTTGTGGAGAAATAGGAACACTTTTACACTGTTGGTTGGAATGTAAATTAGTTCAACCATTGTGGAAGACAGTGTGGTAATTCCTCAAAGATTTAGAACAAGAAATACCATTTGACCCAGCAGTCCCATTACTGGGTATATGCCCAAAGGAATATAAATCATTCTATTATAAAAATACATACACATGTACATTCATTGCAGCACTAGTCCCAATAGGAAAGACATGGAACCAATAGAAGTGACCATCAATGATAGATTGGATAAAGAAAACATGGTAGATATACACAATGGAATACTATGCAGACATATAAGGAAACAAGATCACTCATTTGGAGGGACATGGATGAAGCTAGAAGCCATTATCCTCAGCCAACTAAGGCAGGAACAGAAAACCAAACACTGCATGTTCTTGTTTATAAGTGGGAGTTGAACAATGAGAACATATGGACACAGGCAGGGAACAACACACACTGGGGCCTCTCAGCAGAGGGCAGTGTGGGGAGAGCACTAGGGAAAAGAGCTAATGCATGCTGGGCTTAATACCTAAGTGATGGGTTCATAGGTGCAGCAAACCACCATGGCACACATTTACCTGTGTAACAAACCTGCACATCCTGCATGTACTTCGGAACCTAAAAAAAAAAAAAAAGAACTTCAGGTGGTGGATTGTAGTTCTAAATGTGAACATAAACACCAATTATAAAGAATAATATAGGTAGCTATCTTTATGAACTTTGGATAGGGAAACAATAAATAGGACGTAGAAAGCACCAACCAGGAAATACAATATTGATATAATGGAGCTAAAGTTAAAACCTTGTATTTCTTAAAATGCCCCACTGAAAAAAGACATTTGCAACAGATATAACAATATGTTTATACAGAGCTCACTTAAAAAACTACAAATGAGCAATAAAAAGAGAAAATTTCTCAGAAAAATAAAATGAGCAAAAGACTTGAACAGGCACTCTAGGTTGAATAAGGTGTTCTAAAGAAGAAACATGCAAAGCTGCTCAAAATTATGAGAATTCAGTAAAATGCAAATTAGAACCAGTAAAAGATACCATTAAATACCTCCTTGAATTATTATAATATAAAAGGCTGATAATACTTAATATTGATAGTGTTGCAGAAAAACTAGGAGTCTCAAACACTGCTAGATGGAGTGAATATTAGTTTAACCCCTTTGGAAATATTTTTGGCAGTAACTAAAGTAAAATAAATGTGAACATAATACCCAGTAATTTCATTACTAGGTAGTTAGCAGTAGAAATGCTTTCCAGTATGCACCAAAGACAAATACATAAAGGTCATAGCAGCATTACCCAGATTAGCCTTAAATTGGAACCATCCCAAACGGTCATCAGTAGTACAAGGGATAAGTAGAATGTGGGATATTTATTTAATGCAATTATTCTAACAAATTTAAATGAACAAACTACAGGTACACCAAAAAAGGATGAATTATGCATATATATAATTTGAATAAATGTCTAATTTTATTAATTTAAAATTTAAAAATAGGCAAAAAATTTTTGATGTTAGAATTCAAAATAGTCAGGATTCTGACTTTAGAAAGTCAGAGGAAGTAGTGATTAAGAGTGTGTGGGAGAAGTAATTTCTTTGCATACTGGTTATATTTTATGTCTTTATGTTTGTTGGGGTTAGAAAATTGTGTCCCATTTTAATAATTTATTCTGATATACACATGAGATTTGGGGGATTTAAAACATGTATAGTCTCATAAAAATTATTAAACGTGTATATGTTTGGATCCCATTCCAGACTGTGGAGATGGGGCCTGATTACCTTGGTAGCCATTTCTACCTTTTGCATTTCTGGAAGAGAGAAATAGGAAAGGAACAGCTATCTCAAATTCCCTTCCTACTCTGCAAAACCAAATATTGTTGATTTGCAAGTTATTACAGAAGAACTTACTGGAATTGAAACTGGTCCAATTGTCCCATAGAACTGATGTTTATGGTTTCTTTTGAATAAACATAGAAATGGACCCTCCCAATCTTGAAACTTGGAAGAGTTATGTTTATCTTATTTGAGTTCCTTTCTCAGGAAATCACCTATTAGGCCTCTAAGATGGTGTCAAAGAACTGAAACTTACCCGATCTCTGCATCTGGACCATGAGACACCAGACCCTTCACCTTTCATGATTGCTCAACTGACCACCTGCTTCCTGTTGACCAGCTCGTCTTCCTTATCCTTCCCTAATTTCTGTTTTCCCACATGTGGTTACATTTCTTCCCTGCTATTTAAACCCCTAATTTTACTCAGACAGGGAGTGTGTCAGTCAGGATTCTCTAGAGGGACATAACTAGTAAGATAGATTGTATATATATAAAGAGGAGTTTATTAAGTACTATTAACCCACATGATCACAAGGGCCCACAATAGGCCATCTGCAAGCTGAGGAGCAAGAAAGCCAGTTCAAGTTCCAAAGCTGAAGAACTTGGAGTCCAATGTTCAAGAGCAGGAAGCATCCAGCATGGGGAAAAGATATAGGATGGGAGGGTAATCAGTCTAGCCTTTTCATGTTTTTTCTGCCTGCTTTACATTCTGGTTGGGCTGGCAGCTGATTAGATGGTGCCCACCCAGATTAAGGGTGGGTCTACCTTTCCCAGCCCATTGACTCAAATGTTAATCTCCTTTGGCCATACCCTCACAGACACACCCAATATTAATACTTTACATCCTTCAATCCAAACAAATTGACACTCAGTATTAACCATTAAAGAGAAATAAATTTCAGAGTGTTCTCCCATCTCCTTGGTTGCAGCATCTGATTAAAAGATTCTTTCCTGGCAACAGGAATTGTCCCAGTGATTGGCTTTCTGTGTGGCAAGCAGCAGGATCTAGACTGAACCCCTGACATTTACAGAATTCAGAGTAACCAGATATTAATCTTGTAAGAAGATATTAAAAGTAATTTAATACAGATAGAAATATAATTTTCTTGAGGCTGAGGAAAGGGAAAATCTCATGAACAGAATGATAAGCTTGAAGAATCTGTTAAGGGATTCAGAATATCATGAATCTGGAGGATAGAGAAAATGGGCAGAACTGAAAGCTCATTGATTCAATAGAATTTATGAAAGGTTATAAGTATTTCCCAAGGTGCCTAATTCAAGCCTTCAAATATTTGTTCCCTACTTTTGTTTTTCTTGTAGGTAATACTAGCTCTATCTTCAAATATTTGTCTGAAATATGTTTAAACTGTTTCAATTTCTAGTTTGTATATTAAAATTAAAAGATTAGGTTTTATGACAATTGAAAAAAATGACTCGTACAACTTCCTTGAGAAAAGCCTTTATTTTACTCAATACGCAGAAAATAGACTCAAAATGGATGAAAGACTTAAACATGAGATCCAAAACTTACTCCTTGAAGAAAAGTTTCTAAGCATTAATCAAGTTTTATAACAAAAGCCCAGGCATGGTGGCTCTCACCTATAATCCCAGCACTTTGGGAGCCTGAAAGTGGCAGATTGCCTGAGGTCAGGAGTTCAAGGCCAGCCTGGCCAACATGATGAAACCCTGTCTCTACTAAAAATACAAAAATTAACCAGGCGTGGTGGCACATGCCTGTAGTCCTAGCTACTCAGGAGGCTGAGGCAGGAGAATCACTTGAACCCTGGAGGTGGAGGTTGCAGTGAGACAAGATCATGCCACTGCACTCCAGCCTGGGTGACAAAGCGAGATTGTGACAAAAAAAAAAAAAAGAAAAAGAAAAAAGAAAAGCACAGGCATCAGCCTGGGGGCCTGGGGACTGGTTGGCCACCATCACTCAGTGCATATGTGACCCACTTGGGAGCCTGAGGACCAGCCCACTCAGTGCCCCCATCCCAAGCAAACCTCCATAGTCTTCACAACCAACCACAGCCTAGGCCACTGAAGAATTTTCAGACACTGCTGAAGCTGATTATAGCTGAAGAAATCACATAGAGACTACATTGTATTGACCATCTAGAATCAAAGCCAAAGCATCCTACCCATCTGGCAGTATAGGACACATCTACAGGGAAAAGTCTTTTCCTAAAAAATCTACTTCAGGTCTTATTAGGACTATTCCACCAAATGAGCAGATACAAATGTAGGGTCACAAGAAAAATAAAAAGGTAATAAAATATGACACCTCCAAAGGAACACAATAATTTTCTAGTAACAGATAGCAAAGAAAAGGAAATCTATGAAACATCTGAAAATAAATTCAAGATAATGACTTATAAAGAAACCCAACAAGATACAAGAGAAGAAATATAATTCAATAAAATCAGAAAAAACATTCATGACTTTAATGATAAATTCAACAAAGAGATATAAAAAAGAACCAAACAGAAAGGCTGGAACTGAAGAACTCAATGAATAAGATAAAAAATACAATTAAGAGCTTCAATATCAGCGCAGGTCAAACAGATGAAAGAATTCCTGAACTTGAATTGAACTTGAACAAAATGAAAAAAGAAAGAAAAAAGCTTATATAGCATATGAAACACAATAAAACAAATAAATATTCAAATTTGGAGAGTTCCAAGAAAAACTAGCTGAGAAAGAAATCAAGAAATAATGCCATTTAAAATAGCTCCAAGAAAATAAAATATCTGGGAATGTACCTAACCAAAGAGATGAAAAATCTCTACAATGAAATTTACAAAACACTGATTAAAGAAACTTAAAAGAACACAAAATAGGAGAGCCAAGATAGCCAAATAGGAACAGCTCCGGTCTACAGCTCCCAGGGTGAGCGACGCAGAAGACGGGTGATTTCTGCATTTCCATCTGAGGTACTGGGTTCATCTCACTAGAGAGTGCCAGACAGTGGGCACAGGACAGTGGAAGCAGCGCACCGTGCATGAGCTGAAGCAGGGTGAGGCACTGCCTCACTTGGGAAGCACAAGGGGTCAGGGAGTTCCCCTTCCTAGTCAAAGAAAGGGGCAACAGACAGCACCTGGAAAATCAGGTCACTCCCACCCTAATACTGCGCTTTTCCAACAGGCTTAAAAAATGGCACGACGGGAGATTATATCCCGCACCTGGCTCGGAGGGTCCTATGCCCATGGAGTCTCGCTGATTGCTAGAACAGCGGTGTGAGTCAAACTGCAAGGCGGCAGTGAGGCTGGGGGATGGGTGCCTGCCATTGCCCAGGCTTGCTTAGGTAAACAAAGCAGCCGGGAAGCTCGAACTGGGTGGAGCCCACCACAGCTCAAAGAGGCCTGCCTGCCTCTGTAGGCTCCACCTCTGGGGGCAGGGCACAGACAAACAAAAAGACAGCAGTAACCTCTGCAGACTTAAATGCCCCTGTCTGACAGCTTTGAAGAGAGTAGTGGTTCTCCCAGCACACAGCTGGAGATCTGAGAACGGGCAGACTGCCTCCTCAAGTGGGTCCCTGACCCCTGACCCCCGAGCAGCCTAACTGGGAGGCACCCCCAAGTAGGGGCAGACTGACACCTCACATGACCGGGTACTCCTCTGAGGCAAAACTTCCAGAGGAACGATCAGGCAGCAGCATTCGCGGTTCACAAAAATCCTCTGTTCTGCAGCCTCCGCTGCTGAGACCCAGGCAAACAGGGTCTGGAGTGGACCTCTAGCAAACTTCAACAGACCTGCAGCTGAGGGTCCTGTCTGGTAGAAGGAAAACTAACAAACAGAAAGGACATCCACACCAAAAACCCATCTGTACATCACCATCATCAAAGACAAAAAGTAGATAACACCACAAAGATGGGGAAAAAACAGAGCAGAAAAACTGGAAATTCTAAAAAGCAGAGCACCTCTCCTCCTCCAAAGGAACACAGTTCCTCACCAGCAACGGAACAAAGCTGGATGGAGAATTACTTTGACGAGTTAAGAGAAGAAGGCTTCAGACGATCAAACTACTCCGAGCTACATGAAGAAATTCAAACCAAAGGCAAAGAAGTTAAAAACTTTGAAAAAAATTTAGACGAATGTATAACTAGAATAACCAACACAGAGAAGTGCTTAAAGTTGCTGATGGAGCTGAAAGCCAAGGCTCGAGAACTATGTGAAAAATGCAGAAGCCTCCAGAGCCGATGCGATCAACTGGGAGAAAGGGTATCAGCGATGGAAGATGAAATGAATGAAATGAAGCAAGAAGGGAAGTTTAGAGAAAAAAGAATAAAAAGAAACGAACAAAGCCTCCAAGAAATATGGGACTATGTGAAAAGACCAAATCTTCATCTGATTTGTGTACCTGAAAGTGACGGGGAGAATGGAACCAAGTTGGAAAACAATCTGCAGGATATTATCCAGGAGAACTTCCCCAATCTAGCAAGGCAGGCCAACGTTCAGATTCAGGAAATACAGACAACACCACAAAGAGACTCCTTGAGAAGAGCAACTCCAAGACACATAATTGTCAGATTCACCAAAGTTGAAATGTAGGAAAAAATGTTAAGAGCAGCCAGAGAGAAAGGTAGGGTTACCCACAAAGGGAAGCCCATCAGACTAACAGCAGATCTGTCGGCAGAAACTCTACAAGCCAGAAGAGAGTGGGGGCCAATATTCAACATTCTTAAAGAAAAGAATTTTCAACCCAGAATTTCATATCCAGCCAAACTAAGCTTCATAAGTGAAGGAGAAATAAAATACTTTACAGACAAGCAAATGCTGAGAGATTTTGTCACCACCAGGCCTGCCCTAAAAGAGCTCCTGAAGGAAGCACTAAACCTGGAAAGGAACAACTGGTACCAGCCTCTGCAAAATCATGCCAAATTGTAAAGATCGTCAAGGCTAGGAAGAAACTGCATCAACTAATGAGCAAAATAACCAGCTAACATCATAATGACAGGATCAAATTCTCACATAACAATATTAACTTTAAACATAAATGGACTAAATGCTCCAATTAAAAGACACAGACTGGCAAATTGGATAAAGAGTTAAGACCCATCAGTGTGCTGTATTCGGGAAACCCATCTCATGTGCAGAGACACACATAGGCTCAAAATGAAAGGATGGAGGAAGATCTACCAAGCAAATGGAAAACAAAAAAAGGCAGGGGTTGCAATCCTAGTCTCTGATAAAACAGACTTTAAACCAACAAAGTTCAAAAGAGACAAAGAAGGCCATTACATAATGGCAAAGGGATCAATTAAACAAGAAGAGCTAACTATCCTAAATATATATGCACCCAATACAGGAGCACCCAGATTCATAAAGCAAGTCCTGAGTGACCTACAAAGAGACTTAGACTCCCACACAATCATAATTGGAGACTTTAACACCCCACTGTCAACATTAGACAGATCAACGAGACAGAAAGTTAACAAGGATACCCAGGAATTGAACTCAGCTCTGCACCAAGTGGACCTAATAGACATCTACAGAACTCTCCACCCCAAATCAACAGATTATACATTTTTTTCAGCACCACACCACACCTATTCCAAAATTGACCACATAGTTGGAAGTAAAGCTCTCCTCAGCAAATGTAAAAGAACAGAAATTATAACAAACTGTCTCTCAGACCACAGTGCAATCAAACTAGAACTCAGGATTCAGAAACTCACTCAAAACTGCTCAACTACATGGAAACTGAACAACCTGCTCCTGAATGACTACTGGGTACATAACGAAATGAAGGCAGAAATAAAGATGTTCTTTGAAACCAACAAGAACAAAGACACAACATTCCAGAATCTCTGGGACACATTCAAAGCAGTGCATAGAGGGAAATTTATAGCACTAAATGCCCACAAGAGAAAGCAGGAAAGATCCAAAATTGGCACCCTAACATCCCAATTAAAAGAACTAGAAAAGCAAGAGCAAACACATTCAAAAGCTAGCAGAAGGCTAGAAATAACTAAGATCAGAGCAGAACTGAAGGAGATAGAGACACAAAAAACCCTTCAAAAAATCAATGAATCCAGGAGCTGGTTTTTTGAAAAAGATCAACAAAATTGATAGACCGCTAGCAAGCCTAATAAAGAAGAAAAGAGAGAAGAATCAAATAGACGCAATAAAAAATGATAAAGGGGATATCACCACTGATCCCACAGAAATACAAACTACCATCAGAGAATACTACAAACACCTCTACACAAATAAACTAGAAAATCTAGAAGTAAGGGATAAATTCCTCGACATATACACCCTCCCAAGACTAAATCAGGAAGAAGTTGAATCTCTGAATAGACCAATAACAGGTTCTGAAATTGTGGCAATAATCAATAGCTTACCAACCAAAAAGAGTCCAGGACCCGATGTATTCACAGCTGAATTCTATCAGAGGTACAGGGAGGAACTGGTACCATTCCTTCTGAAACTATTCCAATCAATAGAAGAAGAGAGAATCCTCTCTAACTCATTTTATGAGGCCAGCATCATCCTGATACCAAAGCCATACAGAGACACAACCAAAAAAGAGAATTTCAGACCAATATCCTTGATGAACATTGACGCAAAAATCCTCAATAAAATACTGGCAAACAAAATCCAGCAGCACATCAAAAAACTTATCCACAATGATCAAGTGGGCTTCATCCCTGGGATGCAAGGCTAGTTCAACATATGCAAATCAATAAATGTAATCCAGCATACAAACAGAACCAAAGACAAAAACCACATGATTATCTCAATAGACGCAGAAAAGGCCTTTGACAAAATTCAACAACTCTTCATGCTAAAAACTCTCAATAAATTAGGTATTGATGGGACGTATCTCAAAATAATAAGAGCTATCTATGACAAACCCACAGCCAATATCATACTGAATGGGCAAAAACTGGAAGCAATCCCTTTGAAAACTGGCACAAGACAGGGATGCCCTCTCTCACCACTGGTATTCAACATAGTGTTGGAACTTCTGGCCAGGGCAATTAGGCAGGAGAAGGAAATAAAGGGTATTCAATTAGGAAAAGAGGAAGTCAAACTGTCCCTGTTTGCAGATGACATGATTGTATATCTAGAAAACCCCATTGTCTCAGCCCAAAATCTCCTTAAGCTGATAGGCAACTTCAGCAAAGTCTCAGGATACAAAATCAATGTGCAAAAATCACAAGCATTCTTATACACCAATAATAGACAAACAGAGAGCCAAATCATGAGTGAACTCCCATCCACAATTGCTTCAAAGAGAATAAAATACCTAGGAATCCAACTTACAAGGGACGTGAAGGACCTCTTCAAGGAGAACTACAAACCACTGCTCAATGAAATAAAAGAGGATACAAACAAATGGAAGAATATACCATGTTCATGGGTTGGAAGAATCAATATCGTGAAAATGGCCACACTGCCCAAGGTAATTTATAGATTCAATGCCATCCCCATCAAGCTACCAATGACTTTCTTCAAAGAATTGGAAAAAACTACTTTAAAGTTCATCTGGAACCAAAAAAGAGCCTGCATCGCCAAGTCAATCCTAAGCCAAAAGAACAAAGCTGGAGGCATCACGCTACCTGACTTCAAACTATACTACAAGGCTACAGTAACCAAAACAGCATGGTACCAAAACAGAGATATAGATCAATGGAACAGAACAGAGCCCTCAGAACTAACGCCACATATCTACAACTATCTGATCTTTGACAAACCTGACAAAAACAAGCAATGGGGAAAGGATTCCCTATTTAATAAATGGTGCTGGGAAAACTGGCTAGCCATATGTAGAAAGCTGAAACTGGATCCCTTCCTTACACCTTACACAAAAATTAATTCAAGATGGATTAAAGACTTACATGTTAGACCTAACACCATAAAAACCCTAGAAGAAAACCTAGGCATTACCATTCAGGACATAGGCATGGGCAAGGACTTCACTTCTAAAACACCAAAAGCAATGGCAACAAAAGCCAAAATTGACAAATGGGATCTCATTAAACTAAAGAGCTTCTGCACAGCAAAAGAAACTACCATCAGAGTGAACAGGCAACCTACAAAATGGGAGAAAATTTTCACAACCTACTCATCTGACAAAGGGCTAATATCCAGAATCTACAATGAACTCAAACAAATTTACAAGAAAAAAACAAACAACCCCATCAAAAAGTGGGTGAAGGACATGAACAGACACTTCTCAAAAGAAGACATTTATGCAGCCAAAAAATACATGAAAAAATGCTCATCATCACAGGCCATCAGAGAAATGCAAATCAAAACCACGAGATACCATCTCACACCAGTTAGAATGGCCGTGATTAAAAAGTCAGGAAACAACAGGTGCTGGAGAGGATGTGGAGAAATAGGAACACTTTTACACTGTTGGTGGGACTGTAAACTAGTTCAACCATTGTGGAAGTCAGTGTGGCGATTCCTCAGGGATCTCGACTAGAAATACCATTTGACCCAGCCATCCTATTACTGGGTATATACCCAAAGGACTATAAATCATGCTGCTATAAAGACACATGCACACGTATGTTTATTGCAGCACTATTCACAATAGCAAAGACTTGGAACCAACCCAAATGTCCAACAATGATAGACTGGATTAAGAAAATGTGGCACATATACACCATGGAATACTATGCAGCCATAAAAAATGATGAGTTCATGTCCTTTGTAGGGACATGGATGAAACTGGAAATCATCATTCTCAGCAAACTATCGCAAGGACAAAAAACCAAACACTGCATGTTCTCACTCATAGGTAGGAATTGAACAATGAGAACACATGGACACAGGAAGGGGAACATCACACTCCGGGGACTGTTGTGGGGTGGGGGGAAAGGGGAGGGATAGCATTAGGAGATATACCTAATGCTAAATGACGAGTTAATTGGTGCAGCACACCAACATGGCACATGTATACATATGTAACAAACCTGCACATTGTGCACATGTACCCTAAAACTTAAAGTATAATAATAATAAAATAAAAAAATATATAAAATTATATGCAATTAAATAATTATTTTCTCTGTATTTTTAGATTTAAAATTTTACTTGGATTACACACAAAATTAATTCAAATGTTATAGTCTCCTCATCCTATTCTGTACAAGTGAAAAATTAATTTTCTCTTCAAAGATACATTTCACTTTTCCTAGTTTGAAAAGCCTCACTATTTAAATTATCCCAAAGTGGGGTGCTCAAAAAAAAAAAAGAACAGAAAATATGGAAAAGTGTCCCATGTTAATGGATCGGAACCATCAATATTGTTAAAATTACCATACTCTCCAAAGTAATCTACAGATTCAATGCATTTCATATTTAAATACCAATTGCATTCTTCATAGAAATAGAGAAATCACAATCTTAAAAGCCACATGGAGTTCAAGTTACCTCGAATAGCTAAAGCCATTCTCCTCAGAAAGAAGAAAGGTGGAGTCACACACTACCCAACTTCAAATATACTACAAAGCTATAGTAACCAAAATTGTTTGATATTGGTATAAAAACAGACACATAGGTCAATGGAAAAGAGTAAATAACCCAGATATAAATCTATGCACTTACTGACAACTCATCTTTAACAAAGATGCAAAGAACATAGAACAGGGAAAGCACAGTGTCTTCAATAAATGGTGCTAGGAAAACTAGATGTCCTTATACAGGAGAATGAACCTAGACCCCTTTCTTTCGCCATATAAAAAATCATCTCAAAATGGCTTAAAGATTTAAATATAAGACCCAAAGCCATAAAACTCATAAAATGACACATAGGGAAACATTGTTAGTCTAGGCAAAGATTTTGTGACTTAAAATCTTAAAAAGATTTATTATTTAAAAGCACAGGTAACAAAAACAGAAATAGATAAATGAGACTATATCAAACTAGAACATTTTTGCACAGTAAAGGAAACAATTGACATAGTGGAGACATCTTGTAGAATGGAAGAAAATATTTGCACACTATTTATTTGACAAGGGACTAATATCAAGCATATATAAGGAGTTCAAAAGCTTGACAGAAAAGAAGCAAATCATATGATTCAAAAATGGGCAAAAGATCTGAATAGACATTTCTCAAAATAAGACATATAAATGACCAACAAATATATTTTTAAAATGCTAAACATTGCTGATCATCAAGAAAATGTAAATCAAAACCACAATGAGATATCTTACCCCAATTAAAATGGTTACCTTAAAAAAGGCGAAAAATAACAAATGTTGAGAAAAGGGAATTTTATAAACCATTGATGATAATGTAAATTAGTAGCTCATTATCGGAGTAGAGTAGGAAAGTGTTTCAAAAAACTACAAATAGATATATCTTCAACCCTGCAGTCTCACTACTAGGTATTTATCCATGTGAAAGGACACCAGTATATTAAAGCGATATCTGCATTCTCATGTTTACTGAAGCTCTATTAACAGTGGCCAATATATGGAATCAGCCATATGGAATCAAATGTCAATCAACTAATAAATGGATAAAGAAATATGGTATATACACACAATGGAATACTATTCAGCCATAAAAAATGAAATCCTGTCATTTGTGGAAACACGAATAAGCCTGGAAGACATTAAGTTATTTGAAATATCAGGCACAGAAAGATAAATACTGCATATTCTCACTTAATACATGGGAGCTAAAAAAACTAAGCTCGCAGGCTGGGTGCAGTGCCTCAAACCTGTCATTCCAACACTTTGGGACACCAAGGTGGCAGGATCACTTGAGCCCGGGAGTTCAAGACCAGCCTGAGTAACAGAGTGGGGCTATGTCTCTACAAAAAAATAAAAAAAATTAGTCATGTGTAGTGGTGCATGCCTGTAGTCCCAGCTATTTTGGATGCTTAGGTAGGAGGATCATTTCAGCCTGGGAGGTTAAGGCTACAGTGAGCTGTGATTGCATTACTACACTCCAGCCTGGGTAATAGAGTGAGACTCTGTCTCCAAAAACAGAATAAAATAAAACAAAACAAAAAATCAAAACTAAGGTCATAAAAGTAAACAGTAGAATAGAGCTTATTAGACAGTGGGAATGAATGGGGAAAGGGATGATAGAGAGAAGCTGGTTAAAGGACACAAAATTATAGCCAGATAGGAGAAATAAGTTCTAGTGTTTTACAGCACTATAGAGTGAATATAGTTAGCAACAATTTATGGTATATCTTCAGAAAGCTAGAAGAGAGGGTTTTGAATATTCACAATGCAAACAAGTGACAAATTTCTGAGTATATGGATTTGCTAACTACCCTAATTTGATTATTACTCATTTTAGGCATATATCAAAATATCTCTATGTATCTCATAAATATGTACAATTATTGTGTGTCAACTAAGAATAAAAGGACAAAAGAAGTACAGGCAACCAAACCAAAACTAGACATGTGAGACTACATAAAAATCAAAAGCTTCTTTACAGCAAAGGAAATCATCAGAGTAAAAACAAGCTACAGAATGACATAAAATATTTGCAAACCATGTATCTGCTAAGGGGTTAATATTCCAAAATATACAAGAATCTCCTATAAGTCAAGATGAAAAAAAAAAACCAAATAACCCAATTAAAAATGGGCAAGAAACTTTGAATAGACGTTTCTCCAAAGAAGATATATGAATGGAAACCAGGTATATTAATGGATGCTCAATATCACTACTCATCAGAGAAATGCAGATCAAAGCTACAATGAAATATAACCTAACAATATTAAGATTAGTATTATTTAAAGAAACAACGAGAAAAGTACCAATAACTGTTGGTGATGATATGCAGTTTTTGGAATTCTTATACACTTTTGTTGGAAATGTAAAATGGTACAACCATTATGAAAAACAGTACAGAGGTTCATCAAAAAATTAATTATAGCACTACTGTGTGATCTGGCAATCTTACCTCTGGATTAAATTGCAAACCATTGAAGTCAGAATCTCAAAGCCATATCTGTGTTCATATGTTCATTGCAGCATGATTTGCAATAGCCAAAATATGGAAACAATCCAAATGTGCATCAAAGAATGAATAAAGAAAATGTAGCATATATATAAAATGGAATATTATTCAGCCTTAGGAAAGAAGGGAATCATACCATTTGCAACAACATGGATAAACCCAGAGGACATTGTGCTGAGTGATCAGTCACAAGAAGGCAAATACTGCATTTTTCCACTATGTCAGATATTTTAAATAGTCAAACTTACAGAAGCCAATAATAGAATGGTGATTATCAGGCCCTGGGAAAGGCATTAAAGGGCAATTGTTGCTCAATATGTATAAAGTTTCAGTTATGGAAGCTGAATACATTCTAGAGAGCTACCTGTTCTTCAATATAGTACCTACAGATAAGAACAGGGTTTTGTGCACTTTAAATATTTAACTAGGATAGATCTCATGTTAAGTGTTCTTACCAATTACAAAAAACAGAAAAAAAAAAGACACACAGAAGAACACAAGGAAATTTTCTGCAGGTGATAAATATGTTCTGTACCTTAGTTGTGGTGATGGTATCATGGGTGTATGCATGTATCTAAACTTATCAAAATGTATATATTTAGTGTGTGTGATTTTTTGTATATTAGTTACATCTCAATAAAAATTATAAAGAAAAACTAGCTATTATTAGCCTTTTAAGTTACGAATGAAATCTCGAGGACCTTGCCTATGACTTCATTAGCATCTCATTAACCCAGATAAGCCAATAACATTAAAGGTAGAATGAACAGTGAAAGAATTGTTCCCTTTCAATAGCAAAGCAACAGGGACAATTCATCGCCTATGGTGGGAAATATACACAAAAGTCTGTCTCTTAAGACTCTGATATTGAACAGGTTAATCCCTTACAACTGATGCTATGTCACAAAATCAGTACCCTCACCAGCAGCTATGTGCATCCTCACCCCTGCAACAACAGGAGTCATTTGAAATAAATGAAAGGATGCCATTACTCTTTCTAGCTGAGGAATGAGTATCATAAGGCAGATTTGTCATCCCTCAGTGAAGGAAATCTCTATTGCATTTTATAGATTTTGATGTCTAAGAAACTCTCATTTAGATATAGGAAAAATGGAGACACTAAAAGAACTGAGAAGACAATTCTTAGATGGGGGAATTATGCTTGCCCCTTAAGAAAGTTTCAAAATAGATACTACTAACTAGACCATGAAAACAGTTGCTTGCCAGAATTGTTTTGTCAAATTGAACAAATGTTTATCATACATAGAGGTGCAGCCTTTACAAAGCCCTAAAAGAAGCTGAAGACCTCATAAACTGAAAAAAAATTAATGGGAATACTGGAACTAAAAAATTACATTTTGATGAAAGATAAAATCAAAGTAGTAGGAAGGTCTACATGGTTGAGTTTAAATTTTAAGTTTAAAGATTAAGTTTAAAATTCAAGATTAATTTTAAAAAAGAAAGCTAATTTATTCTTAAAAGACTGTATTGCATAATAGTTCAACCCCTGTATTATGGGATTAGACAGGTCTAGGTTTGATGCCTAGGTAATGGGTCCTTTTATGGCTTAGGTCCCTGACACACATGTACACACTAAATGCAACTTTTACTAGCATGATCTCTTATGACCTACAAAGCATTATCCCATTTTAAGCATTATGAGACTAAGGCCCAAGTAATAGACTATTAATGTCAAGGGAGGTGGGGAATAGAACTGAAGCCTGCTTATCAAAATTCAGTTTTCTAACTTTATCTCCAACCTTACACATATCTAATCAGGTTCTTGCTGTGTTTAATCCTCAGCAAGGTTACCTGTTATAATTAGAATACATTCCAAAATACGTAAGAAAGATTAGCACGCCCTGGTCCCTGGCAAATATCTTAGGCTCAGATCTATCCTTCCCCACAGCTCTCCCTCCTTTCACTGGCCTTTATTCAATCCCTCAAACATAAAGTCTTCTATCATCTTGTACTCCTTTATGATACTTCGTACACTATTAATTTTATTGTTAGTTACTGGTGATTATTTAATATCTGACTTCTGAAAATATCAGCTAGAGCATAAATTCTGTGTTGGCAATTCCACATCTATATTGTTTACTTGGTCTATGCTCAGTGCTCTGTAGAGTATCTGGCATATAGAAAGCATTTATTACTTATTTTCTAATTCATACACTTATTTCAAATAAGAAAATTCTATTTCTCTGAACTTATGGACCCTGTTCCTATGCTATTTTATCTGGTAATTGGGCAGATTATCTCTCTCTTTTGTCAGCCTGTGTAACTTCTGCCCATTTTTCCAAATCCAACTTAAAACTATCCAAGACAGTTATTTCTCCTTTGTTCCATCTTTTCACACATTTGCTGTTAGAATCGCAGTCAACATTTGATTACATTCATTCTTTCTTTTCATAAAAGTATGTTATATTTCACAGGCCTGTGGTTTTTTTTTCTATGAGATATTTTTAAAAGAGATTCTGAAAGTCTTTTTTTTTTCCATTTATTTTCAGAGCCTATGCCTGCTAGGCATCTTCAATGTGAGAGTAACAACTTGCTGACATTGATTTGGAAGATACCGAAGAGTAGAGAGCAGTTAAGAGACAAAGGCTTTTGATGGATAGAGCGCTTGGTCTGGAGCTGATCAAAGAGAAAGCTTAGGGAAGACAGCCTTATTATTATTTTTTTTCTAAGAGGCTGCATGTCTAGTGGTTGTGGTGAACATTTCAAAACTTATCTGAGAAAATAACAGGGTAGATGTTTGTCTCTTAGGATGCATTCATGAAAATCATACTGACAAAGTCTATCTGAAAACTAATAAGAAAGTCAAGGTTAATAGGAGATATTTGTGTGAGAATTCCAAACAACATTCACAGAGGTTCTAATTTAACCTTATGTGAAAACGCACCACAATAAGCAAAACAAATCCATTGTAATTTAAATCACAGTAATCTGTGTATTTGGCCCCTTTCGTTCAAATATATATATGTTTAGTTTTCAAATATTGAATTTAATCAACCCAAAAGTACAAAAATTGACAATCTGACAGAAAAGAAATAATCGAATAGGCTTCCTTCTTTCAACATGAATAGAACTTGTGGGCTGAGAAAATCTATTTATTTGTTCTTTATTCATTCCATGTCATAAATTTATAGAACCAAACAATCTTGTTTTGAAAATCCTGGTCAGACAGGGAACATGAGGCTCTTAATCTCAAAATCCTGTATAATAACCTGTATTGGGCTGATAGATTTGCCATCTTTCATCTTAAACTGTAAATTCCTAGGGTCCAGATAATTTTATTTGCATGGCTTTAAGCTACGTAGTGTCTGGCTTATAGAAAGCACTTTTTAAAATGAAATGTTAAAGAAGAAATACAGGAAGGTGTCACTGTGGAGAATGTGTTCAAAATTATATTTGGAAAAATATGAAGATATTTCCCTCAGCTACAGTTCAGAAAAATGCATTTTAAACACACTTGACCTAAGTAAGAACAGAGACAGTGAACTCCCTGCCTCAACATGTTTCCAGAATCTGCCTTCTAGAGTACCTGACATTTCCTTGTTTATTTCAGGAAGTCTAAAGTTTATTCGGGAAGTTTATTTCAGACAATCTAAATCATTTGTCATTTAGGAGATATCTCAAGGCCTTAAAAACGGTGTAATAAAAGTGATTGAATACAAAGAAAAAATAGCCTCCAAAATTCACTTTCTGCTACTCTCAGACCTTTGTATATTGATTGGATTCAGTTTTTAAAGCTAGGGTTAAGCCATGGCTGCCTCCTGTTAAAGTATTAATATGGTATGTGGGATATGAGTAATGAGTAATACATTAAACCAATATCAGCTACATGAACTAGTGTATCAGATATACCAAGACAAAACCAGTTGAAGGATGGAAACTTAGATGAGTTTTGACAAGAAGATACAAAGGGAATTATGGTCTGGGCTTATCCTCTGAGAGCAAAACCACAAGGCCAGAAAAATGATGAAGGAAATGAGTAGAGCTAGAAAAGACCAAACTACACAGTTCACACTTTTGATGTGAACCCACCACAGATAGTTCAGGTCAACGGTGTGACTAAGTTTGAATCCCTGTTTGCTTAGGAAACTGATGTGATATGAGAAGGAATTACAGATATGAGAAAAACAGCTTGCTAATTCTCTCATGGGAATGTCATTATAGTACAGAGTATGTCTTATCTGTCCAAGGGCTAGTGATAAGCTACTTTCATGATTGGCTACTCAGCAGTTATTTTGCCATCTTTATGACTATTTAAAGCTAGAAGTAGACCATACAATAAAGTGTTCACAATAAGTGATGAAGTGGCCAGAACCATGGGTTACATGATCTGATTATTCCTGGACTTTTCATGAAATAGTGATGACAGTCTTTTCTTGGTTTTATTTTTTTAATCTCAGCTCCACTCCTTTCTTCATCCTAAATCAAAATTCACACTATTCCAGTACACTGTTTCTTTTTAATGGAGATGATTCAATGGATAAATTATACGACACTTTCAGCAATTACAAAATATATTTTCCCAGAAATGTTGGGTTTTGACTCTACCCTGGAAGGATCAGAACCCTTCTTAAATATCTGGGGATGGTAAGGAAGAGTGGGAAAAATAAGCAGGAAAGAACACATTTCTCACACATCTGTAGTTCTGCTCCAGGTGGGAAGAAGAGATGACTTTATTATCAGAGCAAGTTTGGTATGTTATTATTATTACACAGCACTTGGCTTTCTATTTGTCAGATGAAGATTGTGTTTGTGGCTTAGAGAGTAATATCGTTATTATAAATACATCTGTGGACAACTCTGTCCACTCCTGTTATCCACCTACTACTTTTCAGAGAAAATTGATGGTGATAGATATGGTTTATTATACATGGCTCGGGACAGGAGGTAGAGCATTGCTTACCCAAACATGCCCTCCTGGGGTCTATGAAATGTAAAATGCTATGATGCACAAACACACATACCAGGGGGGAATGATCTGCCTGGTCCCAGAGAGCCAAGACATTGTGCCCAGAGCACAAACATCTGCATCTTTCCTTCTATCCTCATTATCAGTCCCTCTTTTTTGTCAGCTGGACTACTGAAATGTCCTCGTATCTAATCTTGCTTCAAGATACCCACATTCTCCTTCAACCTTTTTTTATGCTGTACCCAAATGATACTTCTAATGCTGAATATTGATCATATCATTTTCCTCATCCAAAATCCCTCAGTAGCCCACAGAATTAAATCCAAACACCACAGCAAACATATACATCCTCCTTGGTCTGTTGTTTCCTTCCTTCCTTTCTGGCTTCCTCTTTCATACAATCTAGACAATCTAAACCATTTGTCATTTAGGAGATATCTCAAGGCCTTAAAAACGGTGTAATAAAAGTGATTGAATAAAAAGAAAAAGTAGCCTCCAGAATTTACTTTCTGCTACTCTCAGATCTTTGTATATTGATTGGATTCAGTTTTTAAAACTAGGTACACGATGCTGTGAGTCCCTTGAGGTTAAAAGTTATGTTCTATCTCATTCGCTGCTGTATCCCAAGGATCAAACACATTTTTAAAAGAAAGACAGTGGGAGAAAGAGAGAGAGAGAAAGAGGCTTCATTAGGATAAACCTACTTTAGGAATATTTCCAGAACAATTTGGCTCCAATAAATTGCATTTTTAGTTAAATAAAAATTAAAGAAAAAACAACTTGTTCCAATGTCTACTGTAGAAAAAAATATTTCTCAACCTTCTTCCATATTTCTTCCAGTATGGCCTGCTGGTCATAGTTGAATTTCTCTTAGCTGTAAACATTTGGTCCCTATTCTATGTACTCATTTTTAATGCCCAGGAGTAGTAGAATATGTATTATAGTGGTGTTTAATGTGAGTTGCTCTCAAAACATCACAAATAAGGTATGAATTTACTTCTACTTAGTGAAATCTAAGTTCTGGTGAAAAATTATTCCCTAAAAATAATTTATATTTATTTGCTTAGTGCAGTTTTAGACAGGAAGAATTAAGAAAGTGGAGTTTCCACTGTGAGCCTTGGCTCTGCTGCTACTTTCCTTATGTAATGGTTGAAAAGCAAAAAAAAAAAAAAAAAAAAAAACCTGAGGATTTAGGATGAACAAGTATACAATAACAAAAATAAATTAAAGTCCTTTGCACCTAAAATAATAAACACAAACAGAGGGTCTTTTATTTCTTGATTTCATAGTACAGGCATCCTCAGAGATATTGTGAGTTCAGTTCCAGACCATCACAATACAGTGAATACTGCAATAAAATGAGTGAGTCACGTGAATTTTTTGGTTTCCTAGTATATATAAAAGTTACATTTGTTTACACTATACTGTAGTCTATTAAGTGTGCAATAGCATTATGTATAAAAATAATATATGTATCTTAATTAAAATACTTTATTGCTCAAAATACTTTATTACTAATGATCATCTGAGCCTTCAGCTAGTCATAGTCTTTTTGCTGGTGGAGGGTGTTGCCTCTATGTTGATGACTGCTGACTGATCGCAGTCGTGGTTGCTGATCAGGATAAGGGTGGCTGTGGAAATTTATTAAAATGAGAGAGCAATGAAGTTTGCTGCATTGATTGGTACTTTTTTTCACAAAATATTTTTCTGTAAAAATGTGGTGCTGTTTGACAGCATTTTACCCACAATAGAACTTCTTTCAAATATGGAGACATGCTTCTCAAACCCTGCCACTGCTTTATCAACTAAGTTTATGTAATATTCTAAATCTTTTGTTGTTATTTCCACAGTGTTCACAGGATCTTTACCAGGAGTAGATTCCATCTCAAGAAACCACTTTCATTGCTTGTCCATAAGAAGCATATTGTTATTCATGTAATTTTTTTGGTAAGATAGCAACAATAAAATTACATCTTCAGGCTCCACTTCTAATTCTCATTCTCTTGTTATTTCCATCACATCTGCTGTTATTGCCTCCACAGAAGTCTTAAATCCTTTAAAGTCATCCATAAACGTTGGCATCAACTTTTTCCAAACTCCTGTGGATATTGATATTTTGACATCCTATAGTGAATCACAAATGTTTGTAATGAAATCTAGAATGGTGAATCATTTCCACAAAGTTTTCAATTTACTTTGCCCAGATTCATTAGAGGAATGACTGTCTATGGCAGCATTACCTTATAAAATGTATTTGTTAAATAATAAGACTTGAAAGTCAAAATTCCTCCTTGATCCATGGGCTGCAGAATGGATGTTATGTTAGCAGGCATCAACATACACACACACAACCATTAATCTCCTTATACATCTCTATCAGCACTTTTGGGTAACCAGGTGCATTGCCAATAAGCAGCAATATTTTTGAAGGAATCTCTTTCTGAAGAATAGATCTCAGCAGTGGAGTTAAAATATTCAATAAACCATGCAGTAAATACATGTGCAGTCAACTAGGCTTTGTTTTTTCAGTTATAGAGCACAGGCAGAGTAGTTTTAGCATAATTGTTAAGGGCCCTAGGATTTCCTGAATGTTAAATGAGCATTGGCCTCAACCTGAAGTCACCAGCCCCTAACAAGAGAGCAACCTGTTTTTTGAAGCCAGAAAAGTCCTAGATAGCACCTTCTTCTAATATAAGGCTGTTTCATCTACATTGAAAACATGTTGTTTAGTAAAGTTACCTTCATCCATGGTCTTAGCTAGATCTTCTGGATAACTTCCTGTAGCTTCTGCATCAATTCTTTCTGCTTCACCTTGTGTTACAGATATAGCTTCTTTCCTTAAACCTCACAAACAAACCTTTGTTGGCTTTGGACTTTTCTTCTGCAGCTTCTTCATCTTTCTCAGCCTTCACAGAATTGAAGAGAATTAGGGCCTTGCTCTCAATTAACCTTTAGTTAAGGGAATGCTGGGGCTGGCTTGATCTTCTATGAAAACCACTAAAACTTCTCCATATCAGCAGTAAGGCTGTTTATTTTTTTATCATTTGTATGTTCCTTGCAGTAGCACTTGTAGTTTTCTTCAAGAACTTATTTTTTGTACTGACAACTTGGCTAATTATTTGGTGCAAGAGGTCTAGCTTTCAGTCTATCTCAGCTGCAGACATTCCTTCCTGACAAAAGCTTAGTCACATCTAGCTTTTGATCTAAAGTGACAGAGGAGGAGAGAGTTGGAACAGCCAACTGGTGGAGCAGTCAAAAAACACACACAACATTTACTAAGTTTGCTGTCTTATTTAGGCATGATTCATGGTACCCCAAAACAATCGCAATAGTAACATCAAAGATCTGATATTACATGTCACCATAATGTGTCCGGAATTGGTGTGTTCTTGGTCTCACTGACTTCAAGAGTGAAGCCGGGGACCCTCATGGTGAGTGTTATAGTTCCTAAAGGTGGCGTGTCCCGAGTTTGATCCTTCTGATGTCTGGATGTGGTCAGATTTTCTTCCTTCTGGTGGGTTTGTGGTCTCACTGGCTCAGGAATAAAGCTGCAGACCTTCGTGGTGAGTAACAATCGCAGCTCTTAAGGCGGCGCATCTGGAGTTGTTCATTCCTCCCAGTGGGTTTGTGGTCTCGCTGGCTTCAGGAGTGAAGCTGCAGACCTTTGTGGTCAGTGTTACAGCTCATAAAGGCAGCATGGACCCAAAGAGTGAGCAGCAGCAAGATTTATTGCAAAGAGCAAAAGAACAAAGCTTCCACAGTATGAAAAGGGACTTGACAGCGGGTTGCCACTGCTGGCTCAGACAGCCTGCTTTTATTCTCTTATCTGGCCCCATCCACATCCTGCTGACTGGCCTATTTTACAGAGAGCCGATTGGTTTGTTTTATAGAGAACTGATTGGTCCGTTTTGACAGGGTGCTGATTGGTGCGTTTACAATCCCTGAGCTAGACACAAAAGTTCTCCACCTCCCCACTAGATTACCTAGATACAGCATGTCAATTGGTGTATTTACAAACCCTGAGCTAGACACAGAGTGCTGATTGGTGCATTCACAATCCCTTAGCTAGACATAAAGATTCTCCAAGTCCCCACCAGATTAGCTAGATACAGAGTGCCAATTAGTGCATCCACAAACCCTGAGCTAGACACAGGGTGCTGATTGGTGTGTTCATAAACCTTGAGCTAGACACAGAGTGCTGATTGGTGCACTCACAATCCCTTGGCTAGACACAAAGTTTCTCCAAGTCCCCACTAGACTCAGGAGCCCAGCTGGCCTCATCCAGTGGATCTCGCACCTGGCAGCAGGTGGAGCTGCCTGCCAGTCCTGCGCCCTGTGCCTGCACTCCTCAGCCCTTGGGCGGTAGATGGGACGGGGCTCCGTGGAGCAGGGGGCGGCGCTAGTCGGGGAGGCTCAGGCCATGCAGGAGCCCAGGGCACGAAGGGGGGGGGGGGAGACTCAGGCATGGCCAGCTGCAGGTCCCCAGCCCTGCCTCCTGGGGAGGCAGCTGAGGCCCCACGAGAATTCGAGCGCAGCGCCGGTGGGCCGGCACTGCTGGGGGACCTGGCACACCCTCCACAGCTGCTGGCCCGGGTGCTAAGCCCCTCACTTCCCGGGGCAGGCGGGGCAGCCTCTGCTCTGAGTGCTGGGCTGCCAAGCCCACGCCCACCCGGAACTCCAGCTGGCCCACAAGCGCCCGGTGCAGCCCTAGTTCGCGCTCGAGCTGCTCCCTCCACACCTCCCTGCAAGCCAAGGGAGCTGGCTCTGGCCTCGGCCAGCCCAGAGAAGGGCTCCCACGGTGCAGCAGTGGGCTGAAGGGCTCCTCAATCGTGGCCAGAATGGGCGCCGAAGCCAAGGAGGCACCGAGAGCGAGCAAGGGCTGCCAGCACACTGTCACCTCTCAATAACAGATACAATACAAATGAAAAAGTTTGAAGTAATCTAAGAATTACAAAGATGTGACACAGAGACATGAAGTGAACACTTACTGCTAATAAATTGGCACTGATAAACTAGCTCAACCCAGGGTTGCCACAAACAAAGCTTCAATTTGTAAAATATGCAATATCTGTGAAAAGCAATAATGTGAAACACAATAAAATAAGGTATACTTGCATGTTTCAGGCATTGTAGAAAAGTTTCTTGATTTAAGCCCCTTGATAATTTTTAACGTTGGGACTGCTTCCTCTTGGAGATGAAGAAACTGAGGTTTGAAGTCATTGATTTTTAAATGTTCTTGTCACAGTATTTTTAGTGATTCATTAATATTTTCATGGCTGCAAGGTCAAAATAAATGCCTAATAGTTTTATTTATTAAGTAGTTATAGATCTAAACAACTTGAGTGTTTATGTTCTAAAAAGCTAGTAACTGATAAAAAAATACATATGAATTAAAAGGAAAATAGTTTAGTCTTCTTAGATAACAACAGCTAGGTGCTTATGGATGTGTGTGCCTATTGGATACTTTCCAACTCCCCAAATCTCAGAATCAGATTGGATTCATCAATCTCATTTTCTGTTTTATATTGGTCTTCACACATCATATAGATTTAGTGTTTGCTTTTGTTTTTGAATTATATCATACACAGATTCAGAAAAGATACATCATAGAAAAGAATGGAGTGTGATCTAATGTTGAAACTGTGAAGTAACTTAAGCTAGTAATTTCCCTGATTCTGACAGATGTTGAATATCCCTGTGCTTTTCTTGGAAAATAAAAATATCCTGGAGTATTCCTCTTGAGTTTGCTGAGGAGCCCCAACGCAGTTTGAACTGTGGAGTTAAGTAACTTAAAATCATATGGGCAGAGAAGGGGTAAAGCTGCAATCTGAACCTTACTTTCTATGAACCAAAACCAGAGTTTTGGGCTACTGTAATTTCCAAGGATCACACAGGGCTGTCAAAGGGTGCCAGGGTCAGTGGATAAATGTAGATAAACGTTGGGAAATACTTCTAGTAAGAAACATTAAACTGTGCCTAGTTAGTCCTCTGGTCACTCAAGTCTTTATTAAGTCCTGTGGAGTCTATGAGAAAGTATTTTCAAAAGCTTCTATTTTTCTAGGAGTTTATAGTCTCTAGCTCAAAAAGAAAACACAAATTTCCAAAATTTAACTGAAGCAAACTCAGCTCTTAACCACAACCTACTGGTCTTTGTGTTCCTCTTATAGAAGCATTTCTTTTTCAATTGTAATTGTGCTTGCAGGAAAGTAATGTTTATGCCTACAATAAAATGTGTTGGTCTAATTTAAAAAACTGGACTTTAAGCAAAGAACTATTTTGATTTCTCTGGTTGCTTATTTGTGTTTTAGTGGTTGTTAAATACATCCTATGTTGTTGTTTTTATAAATATTACACAATTTTTACTGTTTCATTCATCTCATTCATTTTAATGTTACTAGTTTTTGTTTATAAAAAAACAAATGAGCAAAACAATGGAAAAAATTCTTGTATTTCAGAATATAATTCCTTTAGTTGATTTACTGAGGCAAAAGTAGCCATAATAATGAGAAGTCCTATGAGGTCCAGAAAGGTGTTGATCCACTGCCAGTCTGCTATATAATTTGATTATAATCGAACTATTTTTTTTCAAATAGGATTATTCTTAAAACATGTTCATGAATTCAGCAGATTTGTAAGAAGTTTTCCTGCATTACCAAATGGAAAGATTTAATATATTCTTTTTCATAATGTAATATATATCAGTACTTTCTGAACAAATTTTCTAATACATTCATTTAAAATAAAATTAGTTCATTGAAGTGAAATAAAGACTACTCCCTTATAAACTGATTCTCCATAATATCTAAGTGTGAATTCCCAGCACAGTGCACACAGATTTGAGAGGGAGGAGCTCAAACAGCCATTATAGAACCTTCAGGATCATTTTTATTTTAAATGCTAACTGAGAATTGCAATTTCAATATTTATCAACACAGAAAGCAAATCTAAGTATAATACCAAGTTCTACAGCTGATTTTTAGAAATTAATACTGCATAAATTACATAGGTTATGCAAACTCGCAAACTGTCTTTTGTAACTATGTCAATATATTTAAATAAAACCATTTATTTGTGTCATTTATATGCCGTTTAAAGCCTAAAATAATGATACATTTTTTTTTGGTATCCCAGAAAATGTGTTTTTAGTAGGCATTAGTCAGCTGCAGTATTTATATACACTAAAATATCAAAATAAATTATTTTTATGAGAACGTCACTGAATTAGTGACTGAATTAAGTGACTACAGCGGCTTGTGAGATGAAATCCATTATTTTTAAATGTTTGACTTTATTTAAGCTGAATGGCACTTAAAGCAAGAAAAAGGCTATAAAAAGACTTAATTTCAAACATAAAGGTCATGGAAGGCTTATGAATGAGAGGTCATTTGCAGAAGTGCATTTAGAGAGGAGAACTCTAATTGTAGCTTTGAATGCAGAAGCACACATTGGCTCAAGTTTTATTATTACAATTTTATAAGAAACTCACTGAACACCAAACTCATGATCCTGATGTGACAATTTAGGATGAGCCATCTCATAGGACTCATGATTGGCTCTCTAATAACTTCTAGGTTTTGCTTTCTTTCACACTGCTGTCCCTATTGACAGCATACAATTTTTTTGCAATGCAATTCTACTCAGATAGTCCAGAATTCAAATAATATTTTGTTTTTGCTAGGCAAGTTTCATGACCTGGATCAACTATGAACATTTACAGTTATTAACATCTACATTGGCTAAACTGTAGCATCTGACTTGATGTCATCCTAAAATAATACTTCCTTCAGGGTATTTTCTTCACTTTGTAATTGCTAACTGCTTTCCTATTTGTTTTGTAACTTATTTCCTTAATTAGAGAATACTTTTAAAAATAAAATTTGAGCAAGGATTGGAGATACCTGAGATTTAGTCTGCCTCTGCTTTAAATCAGTGTACCAGTTTGCTAAGTTTGCCATAATGAAGTACCACAGAGAATGAGTAGTTTAAACAGCAGAAATGTATCTGGCAATTCTAGAGGCTGCAGTTGGAGTTGAAGGTGTCAGCAGGCTTCATTTCTTCTGGGGGCTTTCTCCTTGGTTTGTAGATGACTAACTTCTTCATCTGATTTTACACTGTCACTACGCTGTCCTAATTTCCTCTTTCTGTAAGGGTAATAGTCACAGTGGGTTAGTCACCACCCTAATATCCTTATATTAACTCAATTTCCTCTTTAAAGAGCCTATCTCAGCCAGGCGTGCTGGCTTGTGCCTGTAGTCCCAGCACTTTGGGAGGCCACAGCAGGAGGATCGTTTAAGGCCGAGGGTTCAAGATTAGCCTGAGTAACACAGTGAGACCTCTGTCTCTAAATAAATAAATAAATAAATAAATAGCGTCCAAATACAGTCATATTATAAGGTGCTGAGGGTTAGGACTTCAACACATAAATTTGAGGAAGAAACATTCGGGCTTGTAACAATTATCTTTGGTAAATTTTTTGACTTCAGTGGGTTTATTTTTTTCCTCACCTAAAAAGCTGAGTTCTGGCCGGGCCCAGTGGCTCACACCTGTAATCCCAGCACTTTGGGAGGCCAAGGTGGGCAGATCACGAGGTCAGGAGATCGAGACCATCCTGGCTAACATGGTGAAACCCTGTCTCTACTAAAAAAATACAAAAAAATTAGCCGGGCGTGGTGGCGGGCGCCTGTAGTCCCAGCTACTCAGGAGGCTGAGGCGGGAGAATGGCGTGAACCTGGGAGGCGGAGCTTGCAGTGAGCCAAGATCGCGCCACTGCACCCTAGACTGGGCGACAGAGCGAGACTCTGTCTCAAAAAAAAAAAAAAAAAAAAAAAAGCTGAGTGCTTGGTGTCCACATGTTCTTACCTCTCTGAGTATCCTGAGGTTCTATGACTATACTGAATATCTATCTCATTGTATGGTGAAAAAAAAAACCCATTGTTGGAAAAGTTTGAATTTTGAACTTATTCAACATGTTGATAGTTGATGATCATAATAATCACAAAAAAAAGTGAGATCCATAAATGCCTTCTGAGTCAATAAAAAATCATTTATATATACAGATATACTAATTGAAACAGCTGGTATTTAATAAGTTTATGTCCTATAATACGTTTGTAATGGACAGGCACATACTAATTTGTAATTGTAATGTAATTTTAACTTCTTTAATTTATTGCTTTGTCACAAATCTTGTGAGCTTAGGACAAGCATTACATCTGCTCAGTTTGACAGATAAGTTAAAAAAAATGATGTTGAAATATCTAAGACCATGTATTTGGTAAGCAGCAGAACTAAGATTCAGAGTTAATCAGAGGTTAAACCTTGTGTTTTATTTGTGATACTATGCTTGCTCTTTAGAGGGAGTAACTAAAAAAAAAAAAAAAAAGAAATATTTTGAACAAATATTATTATTTAAGTCCTTGACAAATTTAGATGAAATCTTTACCAAAAAGGAAAGGTAGTTAAATTGTAAGAGAAAAAAAATAAAATGTCAAATTGCTAGTGTTGAGGAAATATTGCATTGTTCATTAGAACAAATAAATGTCAAAAAAATTGTTACTCTCAGCTAAGGGGTTAAAAAAGAGTCTCAAAAAAATTGAGTGCAGAAAATGAGAAGAAAGAAAAATGAATTAAAATGAGGTAGATATATTCGATGTATGAGATTATAAATGAGAACTTTAATATTAACCTGAATTACAATATAAATGAAAAGACTAAAATCAACATATCTAGTTAGCTAAGGTTTGTTGCAGATGGAAAAGGAAATCAAACAAATCCATACTAAATCTCATGCTTATTATCTAGGGTACAAACAAAATGACTCCAAAATATCATTAAACTTCTTCCATCTGCAAAACTGTTTATCATATTTTATTTTTATGCATTCTGTGAGAAAAATGCTCCCCAATGAAATACCATAATCATTCCATTTTTTTACTGTCAATCTATTATCCACTGAAATACACCAAAATTAAACTTGAGCATTTAATAATTAGCTATCATGTGTTATCAAATTAAAAACTCCTTTCTTCATTCATGGCACGGTCTCTCCTTTATATTAGTGCCAGTGTTTGTATCTGCTCCAGGAAAAGAGACACTTATTTATTTATTTATTTATTAAGCAAACCCTCACATAAAGGCCAGGCAGTGATATAAGGCTTCATCAATTTTAACTCATTACAAATATGAACTCAAGAGTCTTGTTTCTTAGTTATTTTAGACAAAGATTTTAAGATCTTATCATAGCCCCACAATTCCAAAACAGCTGATCTTACTGATTTTCCAGTTTCCTCTCTTCCCCGCCACCTCCAAATATACATGCAGTGAATTCAATGTTTCTGCATTTTATCATTCCTCAGCAAGTGTTAGGAGGTAGGCAGTGTAACAAAGTCAGTATGTGCACAGCATGTTGGCTTTGAAGATTCTGAAAGCTCTACTCTGTCATTTATAATGACAATGTCCCACTGCCTCCTCATCATGAATTGTCTAATCGAGATGCGAATGCATACTGTCACAACACAGTGTGAACAACTATTAGCTATAGGAGAAGGCTGAATATTGTTGCGGGGTAAGAGTTGAAGAATGAGCATACCCAAAATATAGAAAGGAGAAGATTCTGAAAAATAATGTGCCCAATTTGGAATGGAATGTATGCCAGCAAGGAATCACATTCAAGACAGTTAGCTCAGGCAGATAAGCACTTAGTAAAATGATAGGACTGACTAGGTAAGCAGGATGACTAGTCAAGGAGCCAAGATGAGAGAAAAGCATATGAGAGCAGGTCACTTTGCACTCATCCCCCACGGAGTCCCTATTCTACTCTTTCCATCTATGCATATATAGAAAACTAAATGCCTTCATTACATACAGTAGAGTAGGCAGGCAGGCAGCTTGTGAAATACTTTAGGAAAAAGGGTTTGCTTTTCTTCAGAGAAGACCTGCACTATGTTGATTGGTACCAAGGGGTGCTTGTCTCATCCCAGTGATGAAGCAGTGACTAGAGAGAAAAGGAGTGATAAAGGAGAAGAGGAAATGATGCTGGAAAATGCAGCACATATGGAGATATGGCGGAAACTTTTCAGGGCAGCTAGGCTTTCTGCAGGTTTATTGATTTTCTTTTTGAAATAGCATTTGAAAGGCTTCTTTCAGGTTTGTGAGTGAGAAGACTTTTAAGCAAGGCTGTGGCAAAGACATGTTTATGGTTGACACTGTGTTATTTCTCAGTTTATGGTACCTGTTTGGGGAATATGTTTATGTCCTTCTCACTGCCGGCATTTACCAAGCATAGACGCCACTTTCAGAGAGTGATTTATTTTTTGCACCATTATATTTTGAAAGACTTTCAGGTTACAAGAAACCTTTTAAATTAGAGCCCATGATTTTAAGATTAATAACTGTAATTACAGAGCTCTGTTATAACAGAAAGATCTGTAGCTTGCCTGTGAGATTGAATATGAAAGGTCCCTGGTCCATGGGAATAATAAAAGCTTGTTTTTCTGTAAGGACAGCCAGTAACAGGAAGACACTTTCTCCCTGGAAAATACACGGGGTTGGTGAGGGTTAAAGCTTTTCTGAAGTTATGGTGATTCTCTGTAATCTAGCCCTGAAGACCAATTCAGGTCATAATCACTTTTTTTTTTTTTTTTTTTTTTTTTGTGATGCCAACACTCACCTGGGAAATTAGGATTGTTTTGACCCTGTCTCCCTAGCCTCATACTTCAAAGTTTGCTGTGATTTAAAATGCTCCCTCCAGTAGCTGCAGCCCAGCAGAACTGCAATCTGGTTAGGCAGCAACTGCAGGGGCATTCGTTTCTCTAATGATAAGTGGCCAGAGTTAAGCAGTGACCTGATAGTCCTTCTGTACTTTAGGGGAACAACAAACTATCACTCCACTGCAAGAAACCCTTAAAACATTTATAATGATGAAAAATGGCAATATTAAAAGTAACTCTAATGATTTGATTTAATCAACTTAACTTTTTAGGAGGCCCTTTTAGAAGGAGGAAGGGGAAAAGGTAAGATAAAATAAATGGAGTTGGAGAAATAGTAGGAAGTAAGCTACAATGGAGTGCATGAAGGGACAAAGGCATAAAAAAATAGGAATTGGGGTAAAAATGACCTGGAAGAACAGAAAGATAGAAAACATGAGAGGGAGTAAGAAGGGATGAGAGGAAAGAAGTCATTGACAGAAAGGAAAACTGGGGAAGGCTAACAGAGTTGACTGACAGGAAGTACAGAGATAAATGAAGAGAGAATACAAATGAAGGGACCCACCAAAAATGCCAACAAATGCAATTCTTTTCTATTTTCTCTTATTTTGTCCTCTTCACTGACAAAAGGGACTAGAAATTCAAGCTCAAATATAGAATCTGAGGGTTGTATCAACCATGGTCTTCAATGAGAAAAGATGCACTAAGAAACATGGAAACAGAAAGCTGATGCTGGATACTGTTCCTCAAGATAACCAAGGAAGTTAATAATGCCAAGACTTAAGTATGGAAGAACCGCAGGAAGCTTGGGTTTAATAGGTCAATGACTGGGGAGTATGCTACCTTTTCATCTCACTAGGAGACTCTGAAATTCTTCCATTGCTGCCTCTTCATGAACATCACCTGGTGAAGCTCTGCATCTTCCTACTCCTGCTCTTATCCTTTCTAACAATCACCAACTCTGTCTTCAGTCTCTCTTTTTCTCTTCTTTTTCATCTGTGATAGATTGAATTATGGTTCCCAGTTCCTCACTCTCCCTGTATCTATATCCTTTGCCATATGACATTTAAATTCTTCCCACTAGAGGCAGGGTGTACATATTTCTGACCTTTGCCTTTGGACTCTGCTGTATGCCCACTTTTGGTAAATGGGATGTTGGCAGACACAATGCAAGGAGTGGCTTTAAAAATACTTACATGACTGGACCTGCCCTTTTGTGCTTCTGCTGTAGCCATGAGCTCATATCCTAAGTGTCCTTCAGATCCCCAAAGAATGAGATGCATATGAAACAGACCTGAAGTAAACAGGCAGCATGGAGCCAAGCCCAGAAGAGCTCAGCCAAGATCAGCAGAACTACTGGAGCCAATCCAAAGCTGCATGAGCAGCTCATTATTTTAAGCCAGTGAAATTTTGGAATTAGTTGTTACACAGTAGTTTTTCTCACTTTTTAAATGCTGTCTTGACCCCGTTTTCAGGCCCTGGCTAGGGACAGGTGAGTTCCCCATCTTGAGCAGCTAATTAAGTACTTGATTCTCACATGCATCTACCATATCACCCTGGGGCCAGGCAGCAGACAACATACAAAGTCAATAGACAACATACAGAGGAAATAACTCAAATTAGCCAATCCACAAAGAGCTTGAGAACCTAGCTAACTACATGTGGGTATCAGTGTTCAGTGTCCCACCATCACATAAATTCTTAAATCTTACATATCAGTGTTATGAAATATTATTGAGGTGATATATACCTGATATGGCAACCCGTATTTAAACACCTGAAGAGAAATAGACTTTTTAGCCAGTATCTTGCCTATTAGGGAAAATTCTCAATTAAAACAACCTTATATTTTAAAGGTCCTCCTATCAACTAATTTTTGGGTCATGATATGGTCTGGCTGTGTCTCCACCCAAATCTCATCATGAATTGTGGCTCCCATAATCCCCACATGTCCTGGGGTGAACCCAGTGGGAGGCAATTGAATTATGGGGGTGATTACCCCCATGATGCTGTTCTCATGATGGTGAGTGAGTTCTCACAAGATGTGATGGTTTTATAAGGGGCTTTTCCCCCTTTTGCTCAGAACTTCTCCTTCCTGCCACCATGTGAAGAAGGACATGTTTGCTTTCCCTTCCACCATGATTGTAAGTGACATAAGGCCTCCCAGCCATGCTGAACTGTGAGTCAATTAAGCCTCTTTCCTTTATAAATTACCTAGTCTCAGGTATGTCTTCATTAGCAATATGAGAACAAACTAATACAGTAAATCGGTACTGGGTAGTGGAGAGCTGCTGTAAAGATACCTGAAAATGGGGAGGCAACTTTGGAACTAGGTAACACACAGAGGTTGTAACAGTTTGGAAAGGCTCAGGAGAAGATATGAAAATGTGGGAAAATTTGGAACTTCCTAAAGACTTGGAGGGTTCTGAGGACAGGAACATGGGAAAGTTTTGCACTTCATAGAGACTTGTTGAATGGCTTTGACCAAAATGCCGATAGTGATATGGACAATAAGGTCCAGGCTGAGGTGGTCTCAGACAGAGATGAGGAACTTTTTGGGAACTGGAGTGAAGTTCACTTTTGCTGTGTAAATTGGTGGCATTTTGCTCCTGCCCTAGACATCTGTAGAACTTTGAACTTGAGAGACATGATTTAGGATACCTGGTTCAATAAATTTCTAAGCAGCAAAGTGTTCAAGAGGAAGCAAAGCATAAAAGTTTGGAAAATTTGCAGCCTGATAATGTGATAGAAAAGAAAACTCCATTTTCTGGGGAGAAATTCAAGCTCACGAATAAATTTGCATAAGTAATGAGGAGCCAAATATTAATTACCAAGATGGGGAAAATGTCTGCAGGGCATGTCAGAGACCTTCACAGTGGACCCTCCCATTGTGGGCCTGCAGGCCTAGGAGAGAAAAGTGGTTTCCTGAGCTGGCCCCAGGGACTTCCTGCTCTATACAGCCTCAGGACATGATGCCCTGCATCCTAGCTGCTTCAGCTCCAGCTGTAGCTAGAAGGGGCCAACATAAAGCTCAGGCCATTGCCTCAGAGGATGCAAGCCCCTTGGTGGATTACATATGGTGTTGGGCCTGCAGATGCACAGGAGAAAAGAATTGAGGTTTGAGAATCTCCACCTAGATTTCAAAGGATGTATGGAAAAACCTGGATGTCCATGCAGAAGTGTGCTGCAGGGGAGAAGCCCTCATGGAGAACCTCTGCTAGAGCAGTGTGAAAGGAATATGTGATTTTGGAGCCCTGACACAGAGTCCCCACTGGGGCACTGCCTAGTGAAACTGTGAGAAGAAGGCCACCATCCTTCAGACCCCAGAATGATAGATCCACTGAAAGCTTACACTCTGCACCTGGAAAAGCTGAAGACACTCAACATCTGCCCATGAAAGCAGCCTGGAGGGGGGCTGTTCCCTGCAAAGTCACAGGGGCGGAGCTGCTCAAGGCCATGGGAGCCTACCTCTTGCATCAGTGTGACCTGGATATGAGGCATGGAGGCAAAGGAGATCATTTTGGAACTTTAAGGTTTAATGACTGCTCTATTGGATTTTGGAATTTCATGGCTCCTGTAGTGCCTTCATTTTGACCAATTTCTCTCATTTGGAATGGGGATATTTACCCAATGCTTGTACCCCATTGTATTTATGAAGTAACTAACTTGCTTATGATTTTACAGGCTCCTGTGTGGAAGGGAATTGTCTTGTTTCAGATGTGACCTTGGATTTGGACCTTTGGGTTAATGCTGGAATGAGATAAGACTTTGAAGGACTGTTGGGAAGCCATGATTGTGTTTTGAAATGTGAGGACATGATATTTGCAAGGGGCAAGGGTGGAATAATATAGTTTGGCTGTGTCCCCACCCAAATCTCATCTTGAATTGTAGTTTCCATAATCCCCACATGTCATTATAGGGACCTAGTGGCAGGTAATTGAATCACGGAGGCAGTTAACCCCATGATGCTGTTCTCATAATAGTGAGTGAGTTCTTTTGAGATATGATGGTTTTATAAGGGGCTTTTCCCCTTTCTGCTTGGCACTTTTCTTTCCTGCTGCTATGTGAAGAAGGATGTGTTTGCGTCCCCTTCTGCCAGGATTGTAAGCTTCCTGAAGCCTCCCAGCCATGCTGAACTGTGACGCAATTAAACCTCATTCCTTTATAAATTACCTAGTCTCTGGTATGGTTTTACTAACAGCATGAGAATGGACCAATACAGGTCAAGTGCTATTTCTGGAGCTATTCTGTGTGGACAGAGGAATGGTGTCACCAGGTGTTAATAGAAAAACATAGACTTTTTTGCTGAAGAAATAGCCCCAAACCACTTTTCTCAGAATAATTGGCTTGTATAATAACATTGCCATGCCCATTTCTCCCCTCAAATCTCAAACACCATTCCTATCATATGTGATTTGAATTTTGAGGTGTCAATGTAATGTTCTGATAAATCAAATATCAATAAGTCTGAAATAATCATAGAACACTTTATTCACATAAGGCAGGAAAGATAATATTAAATTTCCTTCAACCAACAGCATAAACCAATCACTTTCTTTCCACGTCACTAACTCCTATATTTTCCATTGTGTTAGGTAGAGAAAGTTTATAGAGTTGGAAACTCTGACTATATTTCACTTATTCTGTTATTAGCTCTGGGACTGTTGACATGCCATTCACTCTGGGCTGCAGTTTTCTAACAGAGCTAATACAAATTGTCATTAAAAGCCTTTGTAAAAACAAAATATATATGTTTGATATTCCTAATTATGGGTTAATAGGTTATCCATAATATCTAAGAATATATGATTTAAAGAGTTTCACTAATTTTTAATAGTTCCATTAACTAATTACATATATATTTATTATTATTATTATTTAAGTTCTAGGGTACATGTGCAGAACTTGCAGTTTTGTCACACAGGTATACACATGCCATGGTAGTTTGCTGCACCCATCAACCCATCACCTACATTAGGTATTTTTCCTAATGTTATCTCTCCCCTAGCCATCTACCCCCCAACAGGCCCCAGTGCGTGATGTTCCCCTCCTTATGTCCATGAGCTCTCACTGTTCAATTCCCACTTATGAGTGAGAATATGTGTTTGGAAGACATTTATGCAGCCAACAGACATATGAAAAAATGCTCATCATCACTGGTCATTAGAGAAATGCAAATCAAAACCACAAGGAGGTATCATCTCATGCCAGTTATAATAGCGATCATTAAAAAGTCAGGAAACAACACGTGCTGGAGAGGATGTTGAGAAATAGGCATGCTTTTACACTGTTGGTGGGAGTGTAAATTAGTTCATCCATTGTGGAAGACAGTATGGCAATTCCTCAAGGATCTAGAACTAGAAATACCATTTGACCCAGCAATCCCATTGCTGGATATGTAGCCAAAGGATTATAAATCATTCTACTGTAAATACACATGCACATGCATGTTTATTGCGGCACTATTCACAATAGCAAAGACTTGGAACCAACCCAAATATTCATCGATAATAGACTGGATAAAGAAAATGTAGCATGCATATACATATATCTATGTGTATATATATATATATGCCTGTTATATATATATATATATGCCTGTTATATATATATATATGCCTGTTTTATATATATATATATATATATATATATATATATATATATATATTTAAGACAGGGTCTCATTCTACCACCCAGGCTGGAGTACAGTGGCAAGATCATAGCAACTTCACAACTTCAAATTCTCCAGCTCAATCAATCCTCTTGCCTCAGCTTCCCAAATAGCTGGGCTACAGGTTCATGCCACCACACCCTGTTAATTAATTTTTTGATTTTTTGTAGACCAGGCCCCACTGCATTGCCCAGGCTTATCTCGAACTCCTGAGCTCAAGCAATCCTCCTGCCTTGGCCTCCCAAAGTTCTGGGATTATAGGCATAAGCCACTGCACCCGGCCTCCTCAGCTATTTACAATAATGATTAGTATGTTAATCACAATTTGAGTCCTTTTAAGAATTTCATAAACTAAAGACTTCCTCTTAGAACAAAAAATTTGCAATGAATTGAAAAGCCCATGTAGTGACAAATGTCATGCAGCTTCCTAATAAGCTTACCATTTACCCAAGAGTGTGGGACAACCTGGAGGAGCTAATTTAGCAGGAAAATTTCTTCATCCATATGATTCGACATGACCTTTAATCTAGTCCCTGGAGAAAGTTGGAAATGAAAAATAAATTTAGGGAGAAGTGGAATGAGCTATCTTAGTTGAATGTTTGATTTCATGTATCACTGTTTGAAAGCCGAGAATTCCATCATTTGTGTGGGTGAAGGCATTCATCTCACATCTCATTAGGGACCTATGCTTTCTGTATGTTCAACTCTCACACACAAAAAGAGAATAGTTACATACTTTAGTGGAATGATTTGGCAAGCAGGTGCCTGAAATTTGGATTTAGATATTCTGTGGTTTGTATTCTGGTCATGATATTTACTAGTTGTAGTACCTTAAGAAATTCACTTAATTTCTCTGAATTTAACTTTGCTCATCTGTAAATTAGGATAATAATCCCTATGTCATAGAAGAATCAAAAATGTTAAGGGGCACAATGCATGTGAAATACTGACTACATCATCTGGCATCTAGCAGGTACTCAGATATTTGTTGTGTCTAAAAGGGTAGTACAATGAGAATGAGCAAGAAGAAAACAGCAAGAGAAGGTTAAAAGAGAAGGATTAGTTTTATTTTCATAAATATATTTGTAACAATAAAGAAAATCTGACCTCTGCGAAAACTCAACAAAGATGGAAAACTCATCTGTTGCCCAATAATACATTAATCATTGGATTATTCAAACACTTTTTATATTTACCAAGTACTTGGCAATGGGAAGTCACTGTGGCAGTTGCAAAGCTATATAAAACATGTGCTGAGGCCATTAATGACTTTCTATTCAAATAGTAGAGAGGAAACATTGTTAGAGTAACTATTAGTCAAAAGAGCTTACCACAAGAAATCCAACCACATGAAACCCAGGATTCTATGATCAAGTTAGTTTAGAAACAAATACACAGCACACCCTTCATCTACCCTTGCAGATTTAAAATTTGAAAATCCTATCAGTATTCTGAGGATTCTGTGTAACCAATATCCATTTTATGGTTAGGAAATAAATGTGTGTTGTTTTATGGGCTACCCCCTACCCCCACTCCCTGCAACTAACTGCTATTGATAACTTATGAGAATATTGTTGCATGGAAACGTTTTGTAAAATGTTTCTATAAATAAAGGTAGAAAGTAAGTAATAAGCATAGGAAGAAGTCCCTAAAATGGAGTACCATACTTACGAGGTGAGGACAGGAAAGAAATTACATCTCTCTAGGAGAAGAGACTGGGGGCGTGGATTATGAAAAGAGCCTTCTTAGAGGGAGACTTGAAGCTTGGGTAAGGACTGCAGGAGAAAAATTGGCTGAAGAAATGTCTAAATTTAAAGGAGAGATGAAGTTTAGAAGATCTATGATGTCCAAGATAATGATCTCTCATACATAGAAAAGGAATATGATTTATTTTGTGTGGCTCTCCAGCAGCAGCAAGGAGACAGATTTTTTAATAAATATGAGGACATTATGAGAAACAGAACAGTACACGGAATAGGTAGTAAGTTTCCTGCCCCTCTATGTGTTCCAGAGGAAGTCAGACAATGGGATAAACACACGTTTAGATAAACACACATGCCAAATAATTAGTGGGATCAATAGATCCCTAATGATAATCAACTCAAAGTCTGTCTTAATTCTGTGAGCTAAAAGTTTATTCAGCCAGCTCTGACTTGCTGGTGAAGATTTTGAACAGAAAAAAAAAGTAAGATCTGAACTGTATTTGCAAAGATTAATCTTGTAGTTCTATATAGGATATTTTAGAAAAAGAAAGGTAGTAGGGAAATAACTTACAAAGAATCATGTACAAGCACTCTTATCATCCCCTCTCTTCCACCAACAGAGATGCCATTCAAATTCCTCCTCCTGCCTTCCCAAGGAAGAGCAGGCTTTCATCATAGAACTGGGATGAAGGATACGCTTGAGTTCATTTACCTGGACTTCAGAGGAATCCAATCTGGAACTTAGCATGCAGTCTGCTAGTGAAGATGTGAGTATTAATATAGGATTTGTGGCTGATATAACTTTTCACTGCCATAAAATATTAACATAATAAAAAACACTGATAAAGTTTATTAAAGCACTTAAAGGACATTTCTCATTTTGCATAATATTTTGTAATAAAATCATATATGTAAATATGGAAAATGTGTAGGGAAGTGAGAAGAAGATTAACCACACAAGGTGTACCTCTGAGTCTCTATGAGATTTCATTTCCTTTTGTAAAATAAAATGATAATTACATATTTCTTCATAACTACAGTTATCTCATATTGAGTGCCTACTAAGTACTAGGCATTATGCATGATACCTAGTATTTATTATTTCATTCAAACTTCAAAATGGCAATGAGGCTTAAGGTTCACATGAAGTTAAGCTAAAATTTGGATGTATTACAGTTAAACTTTCTTGACATAGCCTTGAGGGAATTATAAAACAATTGCAAAGTAGGACACAGGATGCCATTTTATTAATAGTTACACAAATTAAAGAACTAATTTTGGGGTCCTTAGTAAAAAACTAATTTGGGGCTCTTTAATAAGCAGACTAGGAAACTGCTTAGGTGCAAAACCTATGGAGGGACTTTTTTTTTCTCTTCTACAATGCTTTCCTGAGCTCATATAGACATGCCCACCAAGAGGCAATATTATTTTCCAACTTTAACCTGTGATCCAACATGGTACAAGCCAGAGTGACATTTGTTTACCAACTACAGTATGCTGGTGCGGTAAACATAAGTTTCTTATTATGGTATCTAGTTTCAGAAATTTTCAGGCAAAATTCCCCACTGTGAGCTGTTCAAAGAAGAGTTTCTCTGAGCTCTTAGTTGAGAGAAGGAAGGAATTTCCCATTTTCCTTCAAATCACACTATTAAATAGAGGACAAGTCACACTTGTAACCTTATGGCTATTAACTTTAAAACATAAAAAATGAAACCAAAAGGAATTGTCTTATTTCCTACTTGAAAACCCCTATTCAACTTTTACTGTGGACCAGGAATTGCAGTAGGATGTGGCATCCATATAAATCGGAAAATCATGGTATTATGTTCTTGAAGAACACCCAAAAAAGGAAAACTATCATATAGTTAAAATTCAGCTGCAGTCTAATTAACATTTTCCTTTTACACATCAAAAAAGGGAGGATCAAAGAAGACTATTGACTTGTCAAAATCACATGAGAACTTAGTGGGAGGACTAAAATTAAAGCCCTAATTGACTGATACCAGGGCCAGTGTTCTTGGAACGCCAAATTTTAAAGCACATATTAACTCATCTCCCCTCATGATGTTCATATTCCTAGTGAATCCCTTGATCCCCCTTTCTTCCTTATCTGAGTCATTAGAGTTTCCTGCAGATCTATTTTCTTGATGACTGTGTTTACCCCTACCTCTACCTGATTAGATTCATTTTGCAGATAATGATGCCTAGTTTTTTGTGTGTGTGTCAAAAGTGAGAAGAACATACATTAGATAATAATTGATTACCTTACATTTGTCTCCATTAATTATGCAGTCTTTGAAACTTACCAGTTCTCTGGGCTTACAAATTATTTCTACATCTATTGCTGCTTCACTGGACCTTGTTTCAGAAAAAACTCACTGTACACATTTCCATTTCTGACTCAGCTACCTGTCCTCATATTGATGCATATTTATATCTGTCCCTGGGAATGTCTGCCGCATGCACACTCAGTAACCTTACCATGATCATCTGCTCTTTCTTTCAGTTTACCTGAGTCTATTGTTCAGTACTGTTCACTAGTAAAGGATATAACAGAGACATGTGTCAAGATGTAAACTGTTTCATTTTTTCCAAGATACTTCAGGATGATATTTTCTCTTTACTTTCTACTCATTTGCTTCATGTCTCACCTATCAGGCTGCAAATGCATACAATCACTTGAGCCCTTCCTTTTGGTCTTCATTCAACATATGCCTATTATCAGTGAATATAATATGTAGGATGCACAGAGATAAAAACCATATTTCCTGCATTCAAGTCTTAAGGCAAAGACAGACAAGTAAATAAACAATAACTCTTCAATGTGATATATGGTATGATGGAATTAAAGACAGAATGTTATAGTGAAACAGAAGAGTATTAAGAGATCCTTCAATCTGTCTGGGTGTGGAAAAACGAAAGCCTTCACAAAGTAATAGATGTTTTAGCTGAGTGTTGAGTATTGATGGAAAAGTGATGATTAGGGAAGGTTATGCCATTTTTCAGCTTGGGAAATTGAAGAGTAAATAAAACAGTGTCATTCTCAAAAGCACAGTGTCAAGATTATAAGAGATAGATTACAGAGAAGATACACAACTCACTCAAAGAAAGTTGGATATATTTTGTGGAATTTTTAAGCAACAAAATTCCACTTCGTATTTCATTTCAATTACTTTTCTTCTAAGATTATTGGAGAAGAATAACATTTTGTAATATTTTAAGTACTGTATTTGATACAAAAACTTAGAAAACGTTAGAGAAGTCAACACAATGTCTTTAACTGGCTTTCGTTTTGCAGATAAAAAGCATTATTTGAGATATTTGAGAAAGTCATTTGTTATAGTGATGAAAGGTGTATTTAATGGAGTTATTCTGGCATATATTAGGATAAAATTTTATAACAGAAACAATTTGGAAAAAGTGATAATCATTTGAAGGTGAGAAAAACCAAGACTAACATAATTTCAACAAAATTAAAGGCCAGAGCCTAAATCAGAGAGTCAATTTAAATAGCAGATCAGAGCAACAAATAAATAAAATAAATTAATGATTCAGAGGTTTTAAATATCAGTGAATTTAGAAAATGCTGGTATTATTCCCTGGTGCTAATAATGTTTTGTTTGTGAATTGGAACTTCTGGGTATGATGTGAACAAAATACATCTTCTCAGGGGCCTCGCCTACCAAATTGAAAAATAAAATTTATACATGGGAAAGGGGTGTCCTGAAACTGTGCTGAGAATTAGGGAAAGGTACCTTATGCTTATAACATATTTAAAACATTTCTTAATAAATATAATGTAAATGAGACGCTATTGAAAGAAGATGCCAAGTGTTGACACGGACATAGAACACAAGATTACAGGGAACCGAAGGTAGAGATGCCACTTACGTACATTCTTTAAAAGTGAAAGAGAAGAAACGAAGACATAGGCAGGAAATAGTGAAGTCAGATCATAGTACTTGAAGGCATCTATGTGAAAACAGCTTAGCAGCATTAGAAAGCGGTGGCAAGAGAATAACCGAGGCTTCTCATGGTGTGTGAAAGGAGAGATTAGTCAATGTGCCTAGAAATAGTCACTGAACAGGTGGAGGTTGGTTGGGCCAGTAGCAGTGGGAGTCTCATGACACTGCCAACATGTGTACCTGATGTGATACAGAGGCCAAATTAAAAGTTGGATACGGTGATTTGGCATCTGGTGCAGTTTCTTCTTTTTAAAACCAAAGACAGAAAAAGAAAAACCTATAAAGGAAAGAGTCTTATTTCTGGTGTTGTCAAAGACTTGGCTCTTTCTTAACTTCCCTTAGGCTACTAGGTTACTGTGAACTGCTTTTTTAAATTTCTATCAGCTAGGCCACTATTTGAGCTGTGAGAACACTGTGGAAACAGTGTTTCCAAATGAAACACTGGTTTGAAAACCAAATGGAAAGGGAGGACATCCCAGGAGAATGAAGCCACCTTATTTTCTGAAGAAAGGTTTACGCCATTTAAGGATAATTTGAAAGAGTTAAGAGAGAGTAGAAAGGCAGGAGAGCAAGAGATGAAGGGAAGCAGTATACCAGAAAACACACACACACACACACACGAAAACAAATCTGCATTTCTGCACACAAAAGGAGAATTTTGATTCTAAAAATGAATTAAAATGATTATCTATTTTAAAAAAATTATCTAGAAGAAGGAGTATAAGTAGAATCATCTGTGTATATTCAGAATGATTTAAAAATAAATTTGGAGTCTATGATATAAGAAACAAGAGGTAACATGGTAGTCAAGAATCTTTGGCTGCAATTTATTGTAATTCATCACAAAACAGCTTAAGCCAAATAGAAAATGTATTGGCTAGTCCTACTTTGAAGTCTAGAGAAAACTAACTGCAGTCATAGCTAAGCCTAAAAGCTCAAATTATGCCCTAGAGATAGAGTACCTTTCTTCATCTCTCCTTCTCTATGTTTGCCTTGCTGTCTTCATTCTTTTATCCAGATATTCCCCCAGAAGATGCTCCTCTGCAACCACAGTTAAAAAGTATTTTCCTAATTATTCCAGTAAACAGTCCTTGCCTGGGGTCCCATATTTCTACTTGGGTCACCTACACATAATATACAGGATGGATAGTCAGGTCTTTATCACATCTAGCTCTGGTTGTGGGGTTAGGATCAACCCCAACAAAAATACAAGAAATGAAAGTGAAGCAATGGTTCATTCCACAGTTGAAAATTGGTACACTTTTATAGAAGGCAAAAAGCATACCGGGTAGAAGATAACAAGGGTCTACTGTATTCCATACCTTGGTACCTCAGAGATAATATGTCTTTGTATCCATAAGACACATTAAAAATAAACCCATTTAATGTGATAAAAGTACTTCACATACCACTAAAAATGTACCTACCTTATATTCTCAAGGAGATAATAATTCTGCGCAGATATAAGTCCAAAATCTTTGAGTCAATGTGCCTTGTTCATTTCCCTATGTCTAGAACAGATGAGAAACAAAAAATAACCATAATTTAAAAGGAAAAAAATCATCTAGAAAAGAGGTGAAGAGTTGATTAGTTTAACAATCTATGACATATACGATATTCTCAAAAAGCTATCATAAGGATTCTCTGCTTGGTGGTGAAGCAAAACCTATTGTAAGGATCCAAGTCAGCTTTCAGTGGGGAATCTCCAAATCTGCTGTTCTCCCTGATCACATGTGACATGGGCAATGGGAGGAATTGTTCTTTAAAAGACTGAAATATTTGGTAGTCCACTTTTTGTTGGTGTCAGTTTGGCAGCTTGGGGATTGAGAAATCAATAGCTGCTTTGAGCCAAGCTTGGACTTCTCTCAAAATGCAATTACCTTAATTGCCAGATATTTTGTAATGATAATTAAGACTGCCATCTGGCTTCTGTTATCACAGAAATCTCTCATTCATTGCCATCAACACGCCAATTTCTATAACTACATCTTCTAGTGTCAGCCCTGGCTTACGGTGCACAGCTACTACTAAGCTTCTTAGTGATGCTGGTGCCACTCAGCATCGCATTCCTGCCACCTTGTTAGATGCAGTGTCCTCTATGTCTTCTTGAGCTGGTGCATTTTCTGGACGTGTGTTGTGTTGCAACACAGGCATGCCAATGCTCTGAGTCTCTTAATCTTCTTCTTTCTCTCACAGCAATCCTGCAATACTTCATTGAGAGTGGGCTTTCAAGACCTGTACTAGCAGCACATTAGTGCCAATCCTCAGAAGCTTATCTGGATGCTAAATTTATGTCCTGAGATAATGTTCCCATATCAACAATCTCCCATTTAACCAACTTTGTTTCACTCCTGGTTTAAAACTTTCTAGACCCAGTCCCATACATTCTTTCCTGGCCCCCACCAGAACATACTAAGTAGGTCTTGCAGCACCTTCAGGATACAGTCTCTTTTCTCCCTTAACAGGCCCAGAACTTCTCCATCTGAGTCTTGGAAACTAACTCCCACATTATAAGTCCGGAGGCTAGAAGAAGAGGTAGGGTTTTATCTAGAGCAATATGTAATGCTTTTTGTTTTCAAGCAAAAGTGACATTAGTTTTTGACAGGGAAAAGTGAGACATAAGGGAAGTACCCCAGAGAGTTCTGATGAATCTCATGGTCTTGAGTGCATCAACCCAGATATCCCCATCCCTGGTCTCAGAGTTCTACTCCTAACCAAAAATGGTCCTGACCTTGGCATAACCGACTTGGCAGGTTAAATAATTCAATCTTCAGTGGTGTTCTAATGCCCTTATAATTCAGTTGTGGACTCGGGTTTTTTCTGACTTATGTTGTCAGAAAATGAGGTTCTTTGTGTGCTGCTTAAGAGTCCTTCTGGCCTCCACACCTAGCCTTATCTGTGATAAATCACCATTTCAACTTTTCATTGTCTTTCTTCAATGCACCCTTTGCATGCTGCAATAGACTACTTCCCCTGAACCTTCCAACCACCTATGAAATTACACCAACTCCCACTAGCCATAGATGACTTATGGTGAACTTACCATTAGTGATAAGGTTCTCCGTGTCCACTGAACAGCTGGTGATCCAGCTCTAGAGTCCTCTTTTAGGTCTGTTTTCTCAGACCTCTTCTAACACCAACAGGCGGACTCAGTGATGAAGATTTGCATACAAGATCCCCATAAGGGAGTGGTCTTGGAATATCTGTCAGCGAATGAAGGAAAAGGTATTGAACAGAGAGAAAACTATGCCCAATTTGAAACGTGGTGCAGTTGCAATAGCTTACTTCCTAGAGAATGCCAAAGCTTAGAGATAGCCTGAATTTAGGCAAGGGTGGGGCATGCATTTATGGCTGCACATAGATAAGGGCATCTGCAAAGATAGAGTATGTATTTTTAAAAGGCAGGATTCTTTGGTCATGGAAAGTTCGTGCAGAGGGACTCAGCTTTGAGCTGCCTACAGGCAATGCTTCGGGCAACTGGGATATTAGTGCCTGGGTCCTGACCATGTGTCTGGGTGGCACATCAGAGTACCCAATTTAAGCATTCATCAAAGAATCACCTTTGCCAAAGTCCCCAGCTCAGAGTTTTGTTTTGTTTTACCTCCTAGGGTAATTTGACCTACTATTAATTAAAGGTTTGGCTTTATTTCCTTTTCTTTCTTTCTTTTTATTTTATCTTTCTTTTATCTTTTCCTTTCCTTTATCTTTATTTTATCTTTTTATTTTATCTTTTCCTTTCCTTTTCTTTCTTTTCTTTTTATTCCTTGTAATATCTTCATTGTGTTCTTTTATCAGCTTTCTTTTTTTTCTTTTCTTTTTTCCTTAGTGTCTTCATTTTTGTTCTTTCATCAGCTTTCTTTCTTTCTCTTTTTGTGTGTGTGTGTGTGTGTGTGTGTGTGTTTTCTTACTGCTGGTTTCTCTCTCATATCAAGATATCCTTTATTGGCTATTTTCTTTAAGAAGGAATAAATAAGTTGATTCCTTTGGAGGGCTAGTGTGAGTTTCCTCTGCCCATGTTTAAGATCTGTTTCACCATGAGCTTTTCTTCTCACATGAAGAATTACAATAATACAATAATAGCTGGAGGCTTTAACACCCTGCTTTCAGCATTGGAGAGTTCTTCCAGACAGAAAATAAATAAAGAAAAATCAGACTTAATCCGCACTTTAGGCCAAATGAATCTGATATTTACAGAACATTTCATCCAAGAGCTGTGGAATACACATTCTTTTCCTCAGTACATGCATTATTCTCAAGGATAGACCATATGTTAGGTCACAAAACAAGTATTAAAACATTCAAAAAATTGAAATAATATCAAGCACCTTTTCTGACCACAATGGAATAAAACTAGAATTTTGGAAGCTATACAAATACAAGAAAATTGAACAATATGCTCATAAATGACCAGTGGGTCAATGAAGAAATTTACAAGGAAATTGAAAAATTTCTTGAAAAAAATGATAATGGAAACACAACATACCAAAACCTATGGAATACAGCACAAGTAGTACTCAGAGGAAAGTTTATAGTTACAAGTGTCCACATCAAAAAAGAGGAAAAAATTCCAATGAGCAATCTAATAATACATCTTAAAGAACTACAAAAGCAAGACCAAACCTAACCTAAAATTAGGAGTAAAGAAATAATAAAGATCTGAGCATAAACAAATGGAATTTAAATGGAAAAAATACAAAGACCAATGAAACAAAAAACAATGTTTTGAAAAGTTAATCAAAATGGACAAACCTTTAGCCAGACTAAGAAAAGAGATAAGATACAAATAAAGTCAGAAATAAAAAAGGAAACATCACAACTAATCCTGCAGAAATACAAAGGATCATTAGTGACTACTATGAGCAACTATATGCCAATAAATTGGAAAATATGGAAGAAATGAGTAAATTCCTAGATACATAAAACCTACCAAAATTGAACCAAAAAGAAATCCAAAACCTGAACAGAACAATAAAAATTAATGACATTGTAGCTGTAATAAAACATCTCCCAGTAAAGAGGTGGGCGGATCATGAGGTCAGGAGATCGAGACCACAGTGAAACCCCATCTCTACTAAAAATACAAAAAATTAGCCAGGCATGGTGGCGGGCGCCTGTAGTCCCAGCTACTCGGAGAGGCTGAGGCAGGAGAATGGCATGAACCCAGGAGGCGGATCTTGCAGTGAGCCAAGATTGTGCCACTGCACTCCAGCCTGGGTGACAGAGCAAGACTCTCAAAAAAAAAAGAAAAGCCTGGGACCTTATGGCTTCACTGCTGAGTTCTGCCAAACATTGAAAGAAGAACTATTACCAAACTACTCAAATTATTCCAAAAAATAGAGGAGGAAGAAATACTTCCAAACTAATTCTATGGGAGCATTATTACCCTGATACCAAAACCAGACAAAGCACATGAAAAAAAGAAAACCACAGGTGAATATCTCTGATGAATATTAATGCAAAATTCCTCAAGCAAAATACTAGCAAACCAAATTCAACACTACATTAGAAAGATCACTTATCGTGACAAAGTGGGATTTATCCCAGGGATGCAAGGATGGTTCAACACATGCATATCAATCAATGTGATACATCATATCAACAAAATGAAAGACAAAAACATATTATTTTAATTGGTGCTGAACAAGCATTTGATACAACATCCCTTCATGATAAAAATCCTCAGAAAACTGGGGTAGAAAGAACATTTGTCAACATAATAAAAGTCATATATAACAGACCCACAGCTAGTAACATACTAAATGGGGCACAACAGACCCAGAATAGTCAAAGCTATGCTAAGCAAAAACAACAAAACTGGAGGATCACATTACTTGTCTTCAAATTACACTACAGAGATATAGTAATAAGAACAGCATAGTAATGGCATAAAATCAGACATATAGACCAATAGAACAGAATAAAGAACCCAGAAACAAATCCACACACCTACAGTGAACTCATTTTTGACAAAGATGCCCACAACACACACTGGGGAAAAGATGGTGTCTTCAATAAATGGTGCTGGGAAAGCTGGATTTCCACATGCAGAAGAATGAAACTAGACCCCTATCGCTTGCCATATACAAAATCAAATCAAAATGGATCAAAAGCCTAAATCTAAGACCTCAACCTCTGAAAATACTACAAGGAGACATTTGGGGAAAATCCCCAGAATACTGGTCTGGGCAAAAATTTCTTGAGCAACACCCCGTAAGACAGGCTTCCAAAACAAAAACGGACAAATGGGAACACGCAAAGTTAAAAAGTTTCTGCACAGCAAGGGATACAACCAACAAAGTGAAGAGACAATCCACAGAATGGGATAAAATATTTGCAAACTAACCATCTGACAAGGGATTAATAACAAGAATATATGAGGAGCTCAAGCAGTTCTATAGGAAAAAAATTAATAATCCAATCAATAAATGGACAAAAGATTTGAATAGACATTTCTCAAAATAATATATATGAATATCCAACAGGCATATGAAAAGATGCTCAACTTCACTGATCATCAGAGAAGCGCAAATCAAAACTACAATAAGATATCTCACCCCAGCTAAAATGACTTACATCTGAAAGACAGGCAATAACATGCTAGCAAGGATGTGGAGCAAAGGAAACCCTTGTACACTGTTGATGGGAATGTAAATTAGTACAACCACTACTGAGAACAGTTTGAAGGTTCCTTCAAAAACTAAAAATAGAGCTACCATATGATCCAGCAATGCCATTTCTGGATATATAGCAAAAAGTGAGGAAATCGGTATATTGAAGAGATATCTGCACTTCTATGCTTGTTGCAGCACTGCTTACAATAGCTAAGATTTGAAAGCAATCTATGTGTTCATCAACAGACAAATGCATAAAAAATGTGATACATATACACAATGAAGTACTATTCAGGCATAAATTGAATGAGATTTAGTCGTTTGCAGCATCATGTATAGAACTAGAGATCATCATGTTAAGTGAAATAAGTCAGGCACAGAAAGATAAACATCACATATTCTCACTCATTTGTGGGATCTAAAAATCAAAGCAATTGACCTCATGGACACACAGAGTAGAAGGATGGTTACCAGAGGCTAAGAATGGTAGTAGAAGGGTGGCAGTTGGGGGATGGTTAATAGGTACAAAAAATGTTTAAAAAGAATGATAAGACCTACTATTTGATAGCACAACAGAGTGGTTATAGTCAATAATAATTACATATATTAAAATCACTTAAAGAATATAATTGGATTGTTTGTAACTGAAGGGATAAATGCATGAGGGGATGGATAGCCCATTCTCCATGATGTGTTTATCTCACATTGCATGCCTGTATGAAAACATTTCATGTACCCCATACTATGTACACACATAAATTAAATATTAAAAAAGCAAATAATAATTTGATGATGGCAATAATAATGATGATGAAAACAACATATTTGTTAAATGCCATCAGGTCATATAGTAATTATTTTATTTATCACCCTTTTATATCTTGAATATATAGTTACATATTTTGTAGGTGAAAATTCTGAAGAACAGATGTGCTAAGTAATTTTTCTGAAGTCAGAGATCCAGAAAGTAAATATAAATCCTGATATGTTTGATTTTTACTTGATATTTCAAATTAAATGGTTCAGCCTCAAATATAACCACAGGTAATAGAGACGAAAGAAATATGTGTTATTTGTGCTTGGAAAATATATATATTTCAAAGTTTTCTGTGCTTTGAATTTGACATGTCTAATTTCCTACTAGTCCATTTTAAGGAATTATATAATTAAGTTTGCACTTAACTGGTTCCAAGATCATCAAACAAGATAATACCAACATTGGTGATAGCATTCTGATTTCCTTCTATTTAGTTTAGTTTTTAGCAAAACGGTGACAAAAAATGTGCATGGATGAGTACATGGCTTCATGCATCAGCTCACTAAATATTATCCACTCTTTACTATAACTCAGCAGCCACAGATGCTAGCAATATACAGACTTATAAATTTATCATCCTTGCTATTGTGGGTCCCCAGTTATTTGAGAAATATCATGTAAAAAAGTAATGATAGCACAATGTGACAAGGTGGAACAACATAACTTTACCTGATGAAATGAGGCTATGGTTATTAACAGGATGTTTAGAAGGATGTGACATTGTTGAGCTGGATAGTAAAGGATACACATGTTCCAGGCATATCTGGTAAGTAAGAGACTGCAGAGATAGAAAACAACATGTAACAAAGGATGGTTACATGAAATAGCCTGGTGTTAATGAATCAAACATAATTGAAGCAACTCTGATGCCAATACACTTACAGGACATGTAAAGAGAGAGGAATATATTAGTTAGAATTCATTCTTTTTGCTATTATTTCTTTATTTTTTATTGAGATAAGATTCACATAACATAAACTTAATGATTTTAATCTTATTATTTTTAGTTTTTAAGAATCCCAACTAAATTAACCATTTTAAAGTAAACAAATCAGTGGCATTTAGTACATTCTCATTATTGTGCAACTACCACCTCTCTCTAGTTCTAAAACCTGTCCATCACTCCAAAAGAAAACCTCGTACCCAATAAGCAGTTACTCCCCATTCCACATTCTCCCTAGACCCTGATACCCACCAATCTGCTTTCTGTTTCTATGGATTTACTTATTTTTGACATTTTATATAAATGGAATAAAACAATATGTGATTTTTTTGTGTGTTTCATTCTTTTTACTTAGCATAAAGTTTTCAAGGTTAATCCATATTTTAGTATATATCAGTACTTCATTTTTTATGGCTGAATAATATTCCATTGTGCACCTATACCATAATTTGTTTATCCATTGATGAACTTCAATGTGTACATTGTATACAAGTGTGAGTTTTAGTACCAGTTTTCAATTCTTTTGGATATAGACCTAGTAGTGAAACATCCAGGTCATTCTATGTTACACTTTTGAGGAAACAGTAAACTGTTTTTCACAGTAGCTGCATCATTTACACTTTCAGTTAAGATTCATAGTGACCAAACAGAAAACTTTTTTAAAGTGTCTAAGAGAAATTAATTTTTTTCTCTCATAAAAAGTACAGATGTAAATTGGAGGTTACACGACATTTCTCTGTTTTAGTAATCCTACCTTCTTCTACATCAAAGATCAATGAACTATTGTGCACAGCTGCCTATATCTGTAAACTAAGTTTTATTGATCCATAGCTATTCCTATTCATTTACTTACTCTCTACAGCAGTTTAGACACAACATGGTAGCATTGAGTGGTTGACATGAAGACAATATGGCCTGCAAAGCCAAAAATACTTACCATCTGGCCTTTTAGAAAAAAATGTTTGTTAAATTCTACATTTATTTTTCTGACCTGTCATCCTTAGCTAGGGCTTTCTACTCATAGTCTTAGATGGCTATTTAAGCTCTAGTCATCATATTCTCAATCCAACCATCCACAAGAAGGAAGAGCAAAAGAAGGTCATATCTGTCTTTAAAAACACACTTCCCTGAAGAATCTCAATCACTTTCCATTCTCCTAAATTAGTTCCACACCCATAACTAGCTGCAAAAGACTCAGGGAAATGTAGTCTTTATTTCAGGTGGCTAGAATGGATTCAATAGCTCTAGCACGGAGGCAGTATCCACCAGAGGAACTGGCGTACACCCTAGATTTATCCAGTTTCCCTGAAAATTGTAGAATCTGGGCAGGCAGGTGGAAGGGAAGAGCTCTCCAAGACAAAGTTAAGAACCTAAGAACAAATTAAGGTCCTTGTTACCCATTCTGATCATCTCACAACAATTAGAAATAGGTAGATGAGTAATAAATCTCTATCTTCCTTGATAAACTGAGTGATTTCTGAGTTCACTAGGCCTCATTTTCTGGTTAATTTAAAAGTCTGATTAAAGCTTTATGTTTTATAATTGAGATCAATGTAGCATCATCTCTAGTTCTAATTGGAGTTTCAAGGTTTTGCATATGGAGAGGGATTGAAATTCAGGGAAGATGTCAATGCTGAACTTTGTAGGGTTGGGATAACCAATAGATATTATTTTTTTCTGAAAGAGAAAGGCTTTAAATATTTCTACATCAGCTTAGGGAGAAATATCCGTAGAAGAAATAAGAATGAGCAAATTTTGTGCAAAGCAGCATTAACATTAACATATATTCCAAGGATATGAAGCTTGGAGATGTTAACGTCTTTGCCTAGAATCACACTAAAAATATGTTGCAATCAGAAATGGTCTTTTCTCTCCAATTCCATCCTCCTTTCACCCTAGAAAACCACTTCGCATATTTTCACATAACCAAATTCTTCATAGTTTTGAGAATTCAAAATTAACATATATTTCAGTGGGGCAAAGATTCAGTAGTGTCAGAGTAGAATGTATTTATACTTCTATAAGACAGTAAATAAATAGAATATTCATGGAATTTCATTTAGTTTTAAAAGGTGGCCATACTATAAATTTTCAAAAAGTCCAGGTATAGTCCAGGTATACAAATACAGGGGAAAATTAATTAAATATGAAATGCTATGAGTTTATAATATATTCACAGAAGAAGAGCAGAATAAATGTGAAGCTCAGATGCTTGTTGATTTATTCACACCAGGGTCATTCTATTTTGAAATTGTTCTTGTTTTTGAGCAGCATGAATAGAAACTTTTGTAAGACTGGCAAAACCCCAATGTTTTTCTGTTTGCTTTTTAGTTTTTAGTTTATATAATATAAACAACACTCTTCTCGGTGTATAGTTCTATAAGTTTTGATAAATTCACAGAATTGTACAGCCACCACCACAATCTAGATACAGAACTGTTCCATCACCCCTCCTCAAAATTATCTTGTGTTGCCTCTTTGTAGTCAGTCTTTCTCCTCGCTGTATATAGCCTGAGTCTGTCTTATTACAATTAGAATAATGCAGTTAAGATTCACCCATGTTGATTGTAGGTGTCAATAGTTTCTTCCTTTTACTGTTGAGCAGTATTGCTTTGTAATGCCGTATCATGATTTGTTTACCCATCACCATTTGAAGCACATTTGGATTATTAAAGGTTGTTTTACCAATTATATACAAAGCTCTTGTAAACACTCACATACAGAAGGTTTTCATGTAAACATAAGGTTTGTTTCTTCCAGGTCAATAGTTAGGATTTATTGTTGAGTCATATTATAAATTTATAGAAAACTACCAGTTACAGTGGCTGTGCCATTTTGCCTTCTCAATAGCAATGTATCAAAGTTTCCAGTGCTCCACTTACCCTTCAGTTATTATTACTGCCTCCATTCTCTCCCTCCCTTCCACTCACCTCCTCTCTACCTCCCCTGCCCAGTCCTATATTTTTGTACATTTTTAATTGGTTGTTTTGGTTTTATTTTTGAATTTTAATAATGCTACTTTATCCTAATAGTATCTTTTAGAGAGTGAATGTTTTCACTTTTGATGAATTTTGATGTATCATTTTTTTAATGGATTGTGCCATTGATGTTTGAAGAACTCATTATCTACTCAATATTATGAATATTTTCTCCAGTTTTTCTAAATGATTTTCTAATTTTATTTGATTTTATATATGTATATAATTGACTTAAATATTTTTCAATTTTATATGATATAAAGTATAGGTAAATTTTCATTTTTTTAACATGTGGATGTTAAATCATTTTATCACCATTTATTTAATAAATTTTTTTTTCTCCATTGATTTGCCTTTACACTTTTTTCAAAAATTAACTAGCCATATTTTTGGGGGGTTGTTTCAGAATTCTTTCCCATTCTGTTCAACTGATTGATGTGTCTTCCCTTTCATCTATATTACCACAGTGTCTTGATTACTGAAGTTTTATGGTGAATACTAAAGGCATTGTGTGAGTCCTACGGCTTTATTCTTTTTATTTCAAAATGTTACAGCTATTTTAACTTCTTTGCCTTTATATATAAATTTTATAATCTTCTCAATATCTTTAAAATATCCATCTGGGATTTTGATTGGGAATGTGTTTAATTTATGTATAATATTGTGGGAATTAATATTTAACAGTATTGAGTCTTCCTATCCATAAAAAATAGTATTATTATGTTGCTACTTTTTATATATATTTTTTCCTTCATTTGAGGGTATCATTGTTTGAAATCAATTCAGCATGAGTCTTTTTTCTTGTTTACTCAGTAATAACCTGCATTCTTTCTTTTCTTATTGTATTTTGCTTTCCATTACACCTGAATGTTGTGTTGCATTTTTGTTTTTTTGGAAGGGATTTTTGTCTTCTCAGTTGAAGTTTACTCTGGTGATACTCTCAAAAATATTATTTAAGACATCTACAGATCCTGAACATTTTTGTTTGTTTATTGTATTCAGTATTGCATAGGCGGGAGTTACATGTCACAAATAATGAAAGCAAATGAGAGTTAAGGACCAGATGAACCTCTAAGTGCCAGTATTTTCTCATTGGCATGTATAGTACATTTATAGCTTTACTCTTCCAACTGCTTCTCATAGATTGTAGGTTTTTATGATGGTGATAAGTGATAGTGAGAATAATAAAACAAGAAGGCATTTTGCAATGTCAATGAAGTCTTAACTTTTGGTAAAAATAAATAATTAAATAAATAAAAACAAAAAACCCTCACTTCAGTTAGATAACGGACATGCCTTGCTTGCAAAGCCAGTTATTGCAAGGTTGAAAGGCTTACAAAAATAAATCACCTAAAATTTTGCATATCAATATTTGTTCTATGTTGCCCTAAAAGACCATTGAGGAAAATAGACAGGTAGTGTAAATAATAACTACTAGTAAAACATAGAGTCCTTAGACATTTGCTGCTTGATGTCTAACAATGAGGATATGAAGCTTGGAGATGTTAACGCCTTTGCCTAGAGTCACACTAAACATATGTTGCAATGAGAAATGGTCTTTTCTCTCCAATTCCATCCTCCTTTCACCCTAGAAAACCACTTCTCATATTTTCACATAACCAAATTCTTCACATTTTTGAGAATTCAATGCAAGATCCATGATGATCACAAAAAACATATACAGCTTGCTATTTCACTCATGCAGCAGTATCTTACATAGTTATCTTACATAGTTATCTAAATATTTACTAAACACCTACTATATACAAGGCACAGTTTTAGGACCTGGGGATACAGTAAGCAGACAAAATTTCCTGCTGTCATGCAGTATGCAATCTACTGAGGAAGGCTAAACAGCTATATAATAATTAATTAGATGTATATTGAATTCCCTAGAGATAAATGATATATAAAAAAAGAAAGCGAGCATGGAAGGAAGATAGGAAGTTTTGTAGATTACATTTTTAAATTAAGGTAGCTAGTTGTAGACCTCACTGAGAAGGTCGTATTTGAATAAATTTCTGAGGCGGTGAAGGAGTAAGCAATTTGGAGATGAAGAACAAGAGCATTTGTAGGCTGAGGGAGGATCCAGTGGAAATGTCCTGTGGTCTAAGTGCGTCTGGTATGTTCAAGGACCAGCAAGAAGACCCCCTTTGTGTTAGAATGGGGGAAGCTAGATGGAGCACAGTGGGGAGAAGATGAAAGAAATGTTACAGGTGGGCAGGAGGTGGCAAACACATTTATGTGCCCTTTTTGGCATTGTTTGGATTCTGTGTTTCTCTGTGAATAAGTTGGGATGTTATGCTGGAGAAAACAGCAGACCCAATTCTTGTTGTTGTTCTAAAGTGAAGTGAAGCAGATAGACACTGATCAAGTAATCATATAAGTAAAAGTAAAAATAAATGCAAAACCAAACATAATAAATGCTAAGACCAGAGCTTGTTAAATGGATTATACTTATTTTAAGAATCAACATTTGTGCTCAGATACAGAAGATAAGTAGATGTTAACTAGCTAAATAATGTAAGTTTAATAATAATGCCTTATTGAGTGTTGCCATGCTAAGAAGCATCATTTTCAGCACTTGGCTTGGAGGAACTTGTTTAATCTTTAAAATAAAATTATAAAGATTGTATAATTATTGCTTATTACAGATGAGGAAGCTAAAGTACACAGAGGCCAAGTAAGTTGCTCATGTTCTTATACACACCAAATGGGAAAAATGGGACACAAAAGCAAATCATGAAGTGGTTGCTGACCTTAGATGAAGAGAAGGACAAAACTCTCGGTCCTCAGTCTACAAAATTTTCTCATCAGCCTTCTTCATCTACTATAGCTTTCTAATTCTTACTCCTATTTCAATGCCTGGCTCAAATTTTCTCCTGTCTAAAAAATTTCCCTGCTTTTCCAGTCACAGTAGACCACATTCCCAAAATCTGGTTGGAAGTATGATCATTCTGTGATCTTTATTTAATGAGCAATTACACATTATTATGTAACATCTCTTATTACTTATAAGCATTTTAAATAAATTTTTTATGAAGTTTCTTTTTTTACTTTAATTTTGCAAATTGATTTTAAGTCATTATGGTGTAAGCTTAATGAAAATAATTGGGATAATTATTTATTGTGTCCTATATAGTGTTGGGCATGAGGTCCTGAAATAATATTCAACACAGGATAAAACAAAACAAAGAAATGAGTAAGAAGAAATCTCAGAAGTCTCTAGTAGCTGACATCTTTTTTTTACAGATAAGACTGGGGTTCAGGACAAAACCCTCATCTATTGACACCTAAGCCTAAAATAGTTCCTAATCCATTTAAAGTATTATTTATTTATACTGCTTTTTAGGACTCAAAGTGACATAGGGTCCAGCCACAGAGTAAGTAAGCAACTGAGTGCCCCAAAGAAGCATGAAACTCCAAAAGGAGATTTTTGGCTGCAAGAACAACCTGGGATCTAAGGCATAAGGTGATGCACTAATACAAACAGGGGAGGAATCATACAAAATTATGCAAATAAGACGTGAACAGGATCAGTTTTCTGCTACCACCAGGGTTCTCTATGGTGTCTGTGAAGCACCAGTTTTCTTATGGACTGTAATCAACAATAACTGGAGAGTGTAAAATGTGCAGGACAGGAGGTTCGTTTCTACTCTTCCTGGTTTTAAAACTACTGGGAGCTTAAGTGCTGTAAGTCTTGTAGGAGAGGACACTGGGTGTCTACCTCAGGTCTTACATGTCTGACTTTCTAAGCAAATTTCTAGAAGTGAATTAAGACTGTTATCACTTGAGCAGGGTGAAAAGAAGAAAAATGTGTTTTCTACTACTTTCTACTACTTGATGTACATATTTATTAAAAGGGGGAGGTTTCCTTCCTGCCACATCACGACTTGTGAGGCCTTTCCTGAAGAGAAACTTAGTGAAAACCATCTTCCCCTCTACCTATTGTGTCCTGGAGGAGGTAGAGTGTCTTATCTGTATGAGTGTGGAAGAAGATATTAGGTGTGTATAAACAATTCATTTCTTCCTCCTTACTTTTGCAAGTGAACTGTCTGCAAGAAGTGTATATTCTGTTGCACCCATCATGATGTACAACTGCCATATGTGGAATCCTACCAGTCGAACTGTGCTGTGTACAATTCTGCTATTTCTGAGGCTCAGTATTAAGATGTCAGCATCTCAAATATAACACACTTCTAATAACAGTTTGGTCAGTAGTAAAGGAATTATTTTTGCCTTCTGCCTTATGTGCTTTATTTCTTTGTCTTATAATTCTTGTCAATTTAAAAATATTAATTTATCAGACATTGAGATGTATCCTGAAATTGATGACATGTAAAAGTTTTATTAGAGGTATTTTCTTTCTTAGCAATAAATAATAGTTGATAGTGTCTTCGATCTAACGAAATATAATATAATTATAATTAGTTTAGAAATAAAGTTGGAGTCAGGAAGCGCAAATTTTTGTCGTCATCAGTGCCATGTCCTGGGTTAATAAAAACATACAGCTTCTGTGATAGCGAGCATTCACTTGGAGCCTGGCCACACTTGGAAATGAGTTTCACAGTCCAGCCAAGATTGCCATGTTTTATATGAAATGATAATGAAGTGGCTTCACTTTTAAGACTGTATTCTTATTGCTTCCAAATGAACACTGCCTTATGCCCACCACTCACTCCCAGGTTTTTAACTCATAAAAATGCTGTTTGTACAAAAGAGAGAAAAGGCCCAAGGGCTTCTAAATGATGTTGATAATAAGGGATGTCAATTATCTTCAGAGCACTGAGTGAAATATGTTATCTGTTTAATGATCTTTAATGACCTTTGCTTAATCATAACACAAATAATCCAACCTGTAGATCCATAACATCTGGTAGTCTACAATTTTTTTCTTCTTCTTAAAGTAGAGCTCTTGTTTAATGAAATCTGTTCAAATAATGGGCTTTCATTTTCTGTGTATGTTCCTAAAGTGCCTGGAAAAAAACAGAGAGACATACTTGCCAGGTAATCCCTTTCTAGGTTTTACTACATGCTTAGTAGAGAGCAATGAATGGGTAACATTCAAGGGGTGGTGAGCAGAGTACCTGAAGTGGTGTCAGGTGTTCATGGACTTAGTAACTGACTCAAATATTTACTAAATCACATTTCCCCTTGAAATATAGTCTTCTCTTTTTTGGTTATGTCTCTGCCAGGTTTTGGTATCAGGACGATGCTGGCTTCATAAAATGTGTTAGGGAGGATTCCCTCTTTTTCTATCGATTGGAATAGTTTCAGAAGGAATGGTACCAGTTCCTCCTTGTACCTCTGGTAGAATTCAGCTGTGAATCCATCAGGTCCTGGACTCTTTTTGGTTGGTAAGCTATTGATTATTGCCACAATTTCAGAACCTGTTATTGGTCTATTCAGAGATTCAACTTCTTCCTGGTTTAGTCTTGGGAGGGTGTATTTGTCGAGGAATTCATCCATTTCTTCTAGATTTTCTAGTTTATTTGCATAGAGGTGTTTGTAGTATTCTCTGATGGTAGATTGTATTTCTGTGGGATCGGTGGTGATATCCCCTTTTTCGTTTTTTATTGCATCTATTTGATTCTTCTCTCTTTTCTTCTTTATTAGTCTTGCTAGCGGTCCATCAATTTTGTTGATCTTTTCAAAGAACCAGCTCCTGGATTCATTAATTTTTTGAAGGGTTTTTTGTGTCTCTATTTCCTTCAGTTCTGCTCTGATTTTAGTTATTTCTAGCCTTCTGCTAGCTTTTGAATGTGTTTGCTCTTGCTTTTCTAGTTCTTTTAATTGTGATGTTAGGGAGTCAATTTTGGATCTTTCCTGCTTTCTCTTGTGGGCATTTAGTGCTATAAATTTCCCTCTACACACTGCTTTGAATGTGTCCCAGAGATTCTGGTATGTTGTGTCTTTGTTCTCGTTGGTTTCAAAGAACATCTTTATTTCTGCCTTCATTTCATTATGTACCCAATAGTCATTCAGGAGCAGTTTGTTCAGTTTCCATGTAGTAGAGCGGTTTTGAGTGAGTTTCTTAATCCTGAGTTCTAGTTTGATTGCACTGTGGTCTGAGAGACAGTTTGTTATAATTTCTGTTCTTTTACATTTGCTGAGGAGAGCTTTACTTCCAACTATGTGGTCAATTTTGGAATAGGTGTGGTGTGGTGCTGAAAAAAATGTATACCAATATCCTTGATGAACATTGATGCAAAAATCCTCAATAAAATACTGGCAAACCGAATCCAGCAGCACATCAAAAAGCTTATCCACCATGATCAAGTGGGCTTCATCCCTGGGATGCAAGGCTGGTTCAACATACGCAAATCAACAAATGTAATCCAGCATATAAACAGAACCAAAGACAAAAACCACATGATTATCTCAATAGATGCAGAAAAGGCCTTCAACAAAATTCAACAACCCTTCATGCTAAAAACTCTCAATAAATTAGGTATTGATGGGACGTATCTCAAAATAATAAGAGCTATCTACGACAAACCCACAGCCAATATCATACTGAATGGGCAAAAACTGGAAGCATTCCCTCTGAAAACTGGCACAAGACAGGGATGCCCTCTCTCACCGCTCCTATTCAACATAGTGCTGGAAGTTCTGGCCAGAGCAATCAGGCAGGAGAAGGAAATAAAAGGTATTCAATTAGGAAAAGAGGAAGTCAAATTGTCCCTGTTTGCAGATGACATGATTGTATATCTAGAAAACCCCATTGTCTCAGCCCAAAATCTCCTTAAGCTGATTAGCAACTTCAGCGAAGTCTCAGGATACAAAATCAATGTACAAAAATCACAAGCATTCTTGTACACCAATAACAGACAAACAGAGAGCCAAATTGTGAGTGAACTGCCATTCACAATTGCTTCAAAGAGAATAAAATACCTAGGAATCCAACTAACAAGGGATGTGAAGGACCTCTTCAAGGAGAACTACAAACCACTGCTCAATGAAATAAAAGAGGATACAAACAAATGGAAGAACATTCCATGCTCATGGGTTGGAAGAATCAATATCGTGAAAATGGCCATACTGCCCAAGGTAATTTATAGATTCAATGCCATCCCCATCAAGCTACCAATGACTTTCTTCACAGAATTGGAAAAAACTACTTTAAAGTTCATATGGAACCAAAAAGGAGCCCGCATCGCCAAGTCAATCCTAAGCCAAAAGAACAAAGCTGGAGGCATCACGCTACCTGACTTTAAACTATACTACAAGGCTACAGTAACCAAAACAGCATGGTACTGGTACCACAACAGAGACATAGATCAATGGAACAGAACAGAGCCCTCAGAAATGATGCCGCATAGATACAACTATCTGATCTTTGACAAACCTGACAAAAACAAGAAATGGGGGAAGGATTCCCTATTTAATAAATGGTGCTGGGAAAACTGGCTAGCCATATGTAGAAAGCTGCAACTGGATCCCTTCCTTACACCTTATACAAAAATTAATTCAAGATGGATTAAAGACTTATATGTTAGACCTAAAACCATTAAAATCCTACAAGAAAACCTAGGCAATACCATTCAGGACATAGGCGTGGGCAAGGACTTCATGTCTAAAACACCAAAAGCAATGGCAACAAAAGCCAAAATCGACAAATGGGATCTAATTAAACTAAAGAGCTTCTGCACAGCAAAAGAAACTACCATCAGAATGAACAGGCAACCTACAGAATGGGAGAAAATTTTTGCAACCTACTCATCTGACAAAGGGCTAATATCCAGAATCTACAATGAACTCAAACAAATTTACAAGAAAAAAACAAACAACCCCATCAAAAACTGGGCAGAGGACATGAACAGACACTTCTCAAAAGAAGACATTTATGCAGCCAGAAAACACATGAAGAAATGCTCATCATCACTGGCTATCAGAGAAATGCAAATCAAAACCACAGTGAGATACCATCTCACACCAGTTAGAATGGCCATCATTAAAAAATCAGGAAACAACAGGTGCTGGAGAGGATGTGGAGAAATAGGAACACTTTTACACTGTTGGTGGGACTGTAAACTAGTTCAACCATTGTGGAAGTCAGTGTGGTGATTCCTCAGGGATCTCGAACTAGAAATACCATTTGACCCAGCCATCCCATTACTGGGTATATACCCAAAGGACTATAAATCATGCTGCTATAAAGCCACATGCACACGTATGTTTATTGCGGCACTATTCACAATAGCAAAGAGTTGGAACCAACCCAAATGTCCAACAACGATAGACTGGATTAAGAAAATGTGGCACATATACACCATGGAATACTATGCAGCCATAAAAATGATGAGTTCGTGTCCTTTGTAGGGACATGGATGAAACTGGAAAACATCATTCTCAGTAAACTATCGCAAGGACAAAAAACCAAACACCGCATGTTCTCTCTCATAGGTGGGAATTGAACAATGAGAACTCATGGACACAGGAAGGGGAACATCACACTCTGGGGACTGTTGTGGGGTGGGGGGAGGGGGGAGGGACAGCATTAGGAGATACACCTAATGCTAAATGACGAGTTACTGGGTGCAGGAAATCAACATGGCACATGGATACATATGTAACAAACCTGCACATTGTGCACATGTACCCTAAAACCCTAAAGTATAATAAAAAAATAAAAATAAAAAATACAAAAAAATACAAAAAAAAAAAAAAAAGAAATATAGTCTTCTCCCCCACTGAAAGGCATCAGTTGGATTTGAATACTAAGATCCCTTCTTTTGCTCTGCTTCTTTAAACAGTTTTTCTAAGTGCCCAAATCAGTATGCCAAACAGTGGAAGAGAATATGTGAGCAATTTAGAAAAAAAAAATACCTAGAAGACAGACACTTGTGCATTGACAAGAAGTTTAAACTGTGGTTGTAGCAAATATTTATATGTGTCATAAATCTAAGTAATTGAAACAATGTGAAATCAGAAAAAATTGGTGTATGATCCCCTAAAATTAACTGAATTATATTAAAAGATAATTATCCATTTGATATGAGAAAGTTTGAGTTATTCCATGTAGGTCTTGGACCGATTTGTTACCTATTTATAAACTAGAACGGATTTGTTACCTACAACTACTACTAGGTAATAAATAATAAGAATAGGTAACCAACTTGTTACCTATTCTTAAAAACGAAAACCAATTTATTATGTATTCTTATAAACCAAAATTTAGATCTTCACCGCTTAGAGCACAGTAACATAAATTTCAAATATCATATGCAGTTAATATCCAAAGTAAAAACATTCAAAGAAACTGAAATATGGTATAAATATATCTGAAAGTAAAGTAAAAGAAATTAAAGATAATACATTCATAACTGTGCTAAGAATGAGAAGAGATGACATCAGTAGATTCGAGATTTAACATGTTTTTGGAAAATAGAAAGTACATTGGATTACGATAAACAAATTGGAATGAGCCCCATAGCCCATTCCAGATCCTGAAGGCTGCTATACATGTAAGAACTGACAAAGCCATGAGGAGCCATGTTCTGTGACTTCAGAGTCACGAATTAAGACATAAGAACAAATAATGGCAATAAGTACAAGTAACAATTAAAGGAGTGCCTGTCTCAGAAGGTTGTCTCCAAACTGTGGTGGCTATTACAGTAAAGACACTCATTGTAGAAAATGAATAAACTGCTTGAGAAAATCTGATCCCAAAATGAAGTAGTTATTATTTTGTCTTTAGAATAGTGGGAGAGGTGCAGAGGACAAAACTATGTTTTTCACACTCACACAACCTAATGTGAAAACTGACAGTTGGTAGACTCAACCCATGAAGGACAAAGTTCATGGTTAAGTCTCCCATTCAGGCAAAAGATTTAGTAAAGAAAATAAGACTTCTCACATGATAAGAAAAGCTGTCTACTTCTTCTTTCACTTACATATATGGATAGACAAAACACTTTCCGGGTATTCCATTGTTAAACAGCATAATAAATCCCTTTTTTAGTAAATGTCAAAAACAGAACTCAACCAACAACAGAAAAACAGAACAAATATTTTATTTTGGATAAGACTAGGAAATATAATGAATTACAAATTATGGAGATTGAAAGGTGAGAGAGAGTGGAACCTGACATAACAACTCTGAGAGATGAGAAGAAAACAAAACTCTTCTGAAGGAAATGGGAATAAGTATTTCACTGCAAGCTACAAACATCTGCAAAGATTTAGCTAGAGAATATCAGGTGCTGCAAGCAGTGAGATGAAGGGCAGAGTCAAATAACAAAAATTTAAATCTAAATTGTTACTCCCATACCCCATTTAGTAAGACTGATCATGTTTTGCAGCCTCATGGAGATTTAAATTCTTGAGAAGACTGGCCATGCATGGCTTGAGAAAAAGGAAAAACATGCACAGTTACAGGCTTGGATAACGTTACAGACCGAAAGGAGAATATTTTATTTCTATCTCTGGTGATGATAGATTAGCTTGGTACAGTAAAATCTTCATGCAAATAATAAATAGAAAAAAAAATAGACCAAATGAAATCTGACTGAAGCAATTGAAAAGCTACCAAGACACTTAGAACATATGGGGCTGAGATACTCTAAAAAGAATTGTACAGAAATCTCACAAATCATCACCAAAGAACTTACTCATGTAACGAAATACCACCTGTTCTCTAAAAACCTATGGAGATAAAAAAAATTTAGAATTACATAAATAAATAAAAGCAACAACTTCTAGCTAGCAAAAAAAAAAAAAAGAGAGAGAGAGAGATGCAAAGAAAAGTGAGCCTGATATTCAGCACTGTTCTTCCTCTTGAACATTGGCTGATACATACATTGGGATTGACAGACTGAGAGCAAGCTTTAGAGATCAGGATCCACCAAGAATCATCCTTGGTGGATCAACCTACGCCAGAATCTTAGGTGAAAGCCTCTGAAGAACAATGCTATAGTTGGATTGGGTCCCTCCACAATTCGCACTGAAAACTAATCCTCACTGTGGGTATATTAAGAGGTGAGGCCTTTGGGTAAGTGATTAAGGCATGAAGGCTCTGCTGTCATTAATGTGATTAGCGAATTATAAAAGGGATAAAAAAGAATGTGCTAGATAGCAGAGATAGAATTATAAAAGAGATTGAAGACTATGTGTTTGCTTCTTCCACCATGTGAGGACTCAGAAACAGGGCACTACCTGTGAAGCCCTCACTAGAAACTGAATCTGTAGGTGCCTTGATGTTGGACTTCCCAGCCTACAGAACCATGAGCAATACATTCCATGAGCAATTGTTTATAAATTACCTAATTTGTCATAGCAACCTGAATGTACTAAGACAAATGACAAGGAAGGTGTAGAGCAAACACAACTTGAGGAACCTTAATAAAAACTAAAGCCCATCTACATATCAGGTCACGGAATGTACTGAGGCAATGTGATCCTATACTATCTGGATGATGGAAGTAGAACTCAATTCATTTTTTAGCAGGGAAACATAATAAAGGACTTGAAATCAATTATCTGACTTACTTTAAATCTAATTAGTTATAAACTGTTAATATGCACTTTATAAGGGTATATTCTCATTGAGGATTCGAAAACAATGCTATCTAAAATGGCACCCTCCCTCCAAAATTTTCCTTTAACTCTTTATTATTTAGTCCTTATCTCTAACTCATTATGAAGTTTAGTTTTCATGTGGCTTTTCTGTCCCCCTCAATGCAACGTAAGCTGGCCATGTGCAGAATGTTTTGCTTATTGTATCCCCAACATGTAGAACAGAGCATGACCTAGAATTTGCACTCAAGAAATATTTGTTGAATAAAAGATATTCATTTTTAACTTACATGATACCCTCATGGTTACAGGACCTGAGGGAATTATGCCAGCAGTCTAACAGTGATTATTATATCTTCTTGATGGGGGATTATAATCTTTTCCTTGGAATTTATTTTTCATATTTTCTACCATTACCATGTATTATTTTTGAAAGCACCTTTTAAACAAGTGATTTCATTGAAAGCCACCAAAATAAAAAATACCAAGTTCTCTCCCTTTTATAGATTCAATGTTCAAACTCAGAAATATTTACCAAAAATATGTATAGTATTTTAGCACAATTATGCTGTGTATAATTATATCATCTCCTATGTTCCCCATTTTGGCATACTTATGAGTTATCCAGGTTAGGCTGGATGACTGTGGCCATGGAACAGAGCCAATTAGCCAGACTGTGAAAATAATTCCCTCCAGCCTCTTCCCACAGTCCAGGACTAAAAAAAAGAAAGATTTATTTCTATCTCTGGTGATGGTAGATTAGCTTGGTACAGTACAATATTCATGCACATAATAAATATAAAAAAATGGACCAAATATAATCTGATTAAGGAAACTGAAAAGCTACCTAGACACTTAGTCCAGGTCCCTAACATTACACTACCCCAAAAGACATAGAGGTGGAAAGTATCAAGATTGAGGAGACTCTGTTTTAGAGAATACCTAGTACACATGCTGCCAATGTATGTTGCCATCTAGGCTCATTTATTTTATTTTCTTCCACAAGGATTGGGCATATTTAAATATGTAATTTAATTACAAATACAATCTATGATTTTTTTTTTTGAGATGGAGTTTTTGCTCTGTTGCCCAGGCTGGAGTGCAATGGTGCGATCTCAGCTCACTGCAGCTTCTGCCTCCTGAGTTCAAGCAATTCTCCTGCCTCAGCCTCCTGAGTATCTGGGTCTACAGGCACCTGCCACCACGCCTGGCTAATTTTTGTATTTTTAGTAGAGACGAGGTTTCACCATATTGGCCAGGCTGCTCTCAAACTCCTGACCTCAGGTGATCCAGCCACCTTGGCCTCTCAAAGTGCTAGGATTACAGGCATAAGCCACTGTACCTGGCTGGCAACAACCAATAATTAATGATCAATGATTAATCATATTAAGAATGTCCTACCAATAGGTGATGACTAGTGTAACTTCGCTGAGCAGTTATAGCATACAAAAGAACACATACTTTAGTGACTTTGCATTGCTCAAAAAATTTCTATGAAATTTTCTGAAATACTAGATATATCTTTCAGACTAATATAAATATTTTAATGGGTACATTTACATGTGGGGCTTGTCAGCTGAAAAAATTATATAGAAGCTAAAATTTCTCAATTCATTTTATAGAATGCTAGCATTTAAGCTTCTGACCATTACCCACTTTACAGCACACCAAACCTGCAAACTATACCTGCACGTCACATACTGACAAAGTCTGGAAGATGACTTAAGGACTAAAAGGAGATGACTTAAGGAGTAAACCTTCTACAAAGCTATAGTAACTACAACAGCATGGGAATGTTATAAAAACAGACACAAAGACAAATGGAACAGAATAGAGAACCTAGAAATAAATCCACATATGTATAGCCAAATAATTTTCAATAAAGGTGTCAAGAACATACGTTGTGGAAAGGACAGCCTCTTTAAATAATGGTACCGTGAAAACTGGATTTTCATATGCAGAAGAACAAAACTAAACCCCTATCTCTTAGCCTATACAAAAATCAACTCCAAATGCATGAAAGATTTAAATGTAAGGCTCCAAACTATACCACTACTGGAAGAAAACATAGGGGAACAATTTAATGACATCGATTTGAAAAAAAAACTTTGTATAGGTCTCACTTCAAAAGCAAAGGCAACCAAAACAAAAACAGACAAATGAGACTATATCAAACTGCAAAACTCATGCACAGCTGAGGAAGTAACAGAGCAAAGAGACAATCTGCAGAGTGAGAATGTCTGGAAATCATTTATCCTCACAGGATTAATATCCAGAACATACAAAGAACTCAGTACAACAGCAAAACAAGCAAACAAACAAATAATTCTATTAAAATGTATGCAAAGTATCTGAATAAACATTTTTCGAAAGAAGACATATGAATGGCCTAGAAGTACATGAAAAAAAGCCCAACATCACTAACCATTAGGGAAATGCAAATAAAAACCACAATCATCTATCATCTCATCCTACTTAGAATAATTATCATCAAAAAAAACAAAAAATAACATATGCTGTTGGGATGCAGAGAGAAGGAACCCTATACACTGTTTGTGAGAATGTAAATTAGTATAGCCTTTATGAAAAACAGTATCAAGTTTTCTCAAAACACTGCAAATAGAATTACTTTACGGGACCCAGCAATCTCACTACTGGGTATTTTTCCAAAGGAAAGGAAATTAGTATATTGAAGAGATAGCTTCACACCCATGTTTAACGCAGCACTATTCACAATAGCTAAGATATGGAAACAACCTAAATACTCATACACAGATAAACAGATAAAGAAAATGGAATGGAATACTATCAAGTCATGAAAAAGAATAAAATCTTGTCATTTGTGGCAACATACATGAGGCTGGAGGACATTATGTGAAATAAGTAAGGCACAAAAAGATAAATACCACACATTCTCACTCATATGTAGGAGGTGAAAAAAGTTGATTTTACAGAAGGAGAGAGTATAATTGTGGTTGTTAGACACTGGGAAGGGGAGAAGGGTGGGGAGGATAGGGAGAGATTGGTTAACAGACACAAAAAAAATTATAGCTAGCTAGGATGAACAAGATCCAGTGTTCTATAATACTATGGATGACTGTAGGTAACAATAATTTATTGCATATTTCAAATAGCTAGAAGAAAATTTTTTAAATTTTCCCAATGCAAAGAAATGGTAATTGTTCGAGGTGATGGATACACTAATTACTCTGATTTTATCACTACACATTGTATATATGTATCAAAATATCACTCTGCATCCCATATGTAAGTACAATTATTATTTGTGAACAAAAATAAAAAAAGTCCACTAAAAAAGAAAATGCTTACACATCTTAGACTTAGCGTTCCTCCAAGAAAGTGGTTGGATCCCATCTCATTGCTCATTCTGCATTTAAGCTTGTCAATCAGAAAGCCACTATCTAGCACCCAGTATCTTTGCTTTTTTTTTTTAAAAAAAAAAAACTCTTAAATATACTTAAACAAATAAAACAATAAAAAGGCAAGCAAGCAAGAAAAAGCAAGCAAGCAAGCAAGAAAGAAAGAAAAGAAGGAATTGAAGGAGGGAGGTAGGAAAGAAAAATAATCAGGCATTTGAGACATTTGAACAAAGTCACTAACATAAAAGTTAGAGACCAAAATAAATCTTAATATCAGAACCTTTGACAAACATAAATACTTCAGAGACTAGAAGAAAACTTTAACACATATTTTAATATGCTGGGGCATAAATTACATTTCATTGTTGAAAAAGAATAGGATGCTATTTAAAAGAGAGGATTTATATAAAAGAACAAGCTGTTGAAAATAATAAAAAAGAGAACTGACATACAAAAGTAAATATAACAGTGAGAAGAAAAAGTTGATGAAAAATTTCAGTAGGCAGCACAAAAAATGAAGAGATGAATTTTAAGTGAGGAAAAAAGAAAAAAAAAAAAAAGGCAAATCGAATCAGGAGGTCCAACATATCAATAAGCATTCCAATAAAAATCGGTAAAACAAAGGAAAGAAATAATGAATAATAATCATAAAATTTTCCAGAACTGAAGAACTTTTAAGTCCAAGCTGGAAGGGCCCACAAAATGCTCACTGCAATGAGTGAAAGGGACTGATTAGCAATAAATACATCATTGAAATTATTTAGACCATCAAGGTAAAAAGATATTCCAAAAGTATTCAAAGAAAGGCCAAAGATATGGGACATAAAAAGAAGGGTTGGGCCGTGCACGATGGCTCATGCCTGTAATCCCAGCACTTTGGGAGGCTGAGGCGGGTGGATCACGACGTCAGGAGATTGAGACCATCCTGGCTAACATGGTGCAACCCTATCTCTACAAAAATACAAAAAATTAGCCAGGCGTGGTGGCGGGCGCCTGTAGTCCCAGCTACTCGGGAAGCTGAGGCAGGAGAATGGCGTGAACCCGGGAGGCGGAGCTTGCCGTGAGCCAAGATCGAGCCACTGCACTCCAGCCTGGGCGACAGAGCGAGACTCTTGTCTCAAAAAAAAAAAAAAAGGAGAAATAGAACTTTTCAGGAGTAGTAGTGAAATGCAAAAGGCCAGAAATTACTCCACAACTTTGAGGAGAAATTATTTTGAAACTAGAATTTTATACCCAAATTATCACTCAAGGGAGAGTTAAAAAAATTTTGGGTATTACGAACATTACAAAAACATTACTTCCATTGCCTGGAGCTCCTTTAGGATTGCTTCTAAAAATTCAGGAATGAATAACAAAGAGGAAGACATGAGACCTATTAAACTGGAGATTCAACACATGAGATAAGGAAGGATGATGGATCGGAGGAGCATAAAGGGAAGTGTTGTGATGAAAGGCAGGCAGCAGAGCTACAGAGCATCTAGGCCAGATCAGCTCCAGAGGTTGTAGAACGCTCAGGAGTATGTCTCCAGGATGACAATTTTTTTTAATCAAAGAAATGTCTTACTAAAAGTAGCAGAAATAAACAGAAAATACTGGAATAAACTAACAAAAATGAAGTGAATTAAGGCAGCAGTCATTTACTTATTCACTTCCATATACCAAAAATATATGAGGCCCACATAAATTTGTAGGTCAGTTTTTACAAACCTTCAAGAGCATACATTCTTTTCAAATACAACTGATCTCAGGTTAGAAAGTGAAGGTAAGGTACCCAAATCATTCTGTGAGGTTAGATAATCTTGATAATTGCACATGTATAACCTAAGGAAAGTATAAGTAAATATCATATTTAAATACATAGATAACAAATTTATAAATAGATTATTTACAAACTAAATTTACATTTCACTTTACTTAAAAACAAGTAGAATAAATTGGATTTATTCCAGAATTTACCACTGCAATTCACTATATTAACATCATTAAGGAAAAAAGCCCAATAAGTTTTAGAATATAATTAAACTGTATTAACAAATTAATTGTTAAGAGCCTAATTTGATGGGGGAAAAACAATACTCAGTAAATTTCAAAACTCATTATCTAAAATATAATTTATATATTAACATGCTAATGTATAAAATCTTAATTTTATGGAGGAAGAAATAGATCTGTGAGATTCAAAACCCGTTCATAATTTTAAAAAGGAAAAACGTATTAAATTAGCAATAGAAGAAAACTTCTTTAATCACTAAAAGTTATCTACATACCATCCCACTTTGGAAAAATCATACCTGATGATTACACTGGATATGTACCCTTTTAAGACAAGAAAAAAAAAACAGAAATATTCTATATCATTATTATGAGTTTAGATTTCATTATGCAATACTGTTAAATGAAATAAAACAAATATTAGAATTGCAAAAAATATAAAATGTTATAAGTTATAAATTAAATACTAGGATTGTTTGTATAGAAAGCATAACATAATATATAGTCACAAAATTATAACTAAAAAAAAGTCCAGACAGGCCAGGCGTGGTGGCTCACGCCTATAATTCCAGCATTTTGGGAGGCTGAGGTGGGCAGATCACAAGGTCAGGAGATTGAGACCATCCTGGCTAACACGGTGAAACCCCATTTCTACTAAAAAAATACAAAAAATTAGCCGGGTGTGGTGGCAGGCGCCTGTAGTCCCAGCTAGCCAGGAGGCTGAGGCAGGAGAATGGCGTGAACCCGGGACGCAGAGCTTGCAGTGAGCCAAGATCGAGCCACTGCACTCTAGCCTGGGCGACAGAGCGAGACTCTGTCTCAAAAAAAAAAAAAGAAGTCTAGAAATATGGCTGAAAAACTTTTCATAAGAAAACCTAATAGTGATTTTAAAATAAAAAGTTTATGTATATATAATTTCAAAATTATAGGAAGTTAGAATGTAATGTAAAATAAATATGCAATAACCTCATGGGGAAATATTCAAAAGGCTATTGAAGGGCATGAAAGAAAATCCAAATAATTATGAGTATAATCTTGGATCCAAAGTCTTAATACTATAGGAATGTCATTTTCCCTCAAATTAATCTAAAAATCCAATGAATTTTCAGAATTCTATACTTTTAGAGTTTCAACACTTTTAGAATTCAGCAATCGAATTCTAAAAGTGGTATAAAAAAAATTTAAAGACCAATCCAAAAGTGGGCAAAGATTTAGAGAAATGAAAACTCATAGCAACTGCTGATAGTATAAATTGGTACAAAAAACTTTGGAGAATAACTTTGTGATACTGAATCAACTTCCAGATGAACATAAATGGGACTGAGGATTGTGACATATAGAGCCTTTTTACATGCCCAAGGAAACTATGTTCTAATTGCAGTTATTTGCAATAACAAAAAGCTGATTAATATATCTATCAACATGAGAATCTGTCATATATTATGATATATTCATAAAGTGCAAAACCACAGAAAAACAACCAAATAAAAAATATCAAATATGTTATGCTGAAATAAATAGGCAAGATCCAGAATGATATATACAGAATGATAGCTTCAGTGACATGAAAAACAACAGTAAATATTGTTTATAGATACATACAAATGTAATACACTATGAAACGTATACTGCAAAGACATATTATTTATATAAAAGTGGTACTTCTAGAGAGAAAAAGAATATAGGAATCAGAAGGGAATATAAGCACATTTTGATCTGCCCTGTTTCACTTCAACAAATTTTTGAAGGAATTTCTTCCATATAAGAATTGATAATCAAATAGACCACTAGCTATGCTAATAAAGAAGAAAAAAGAGAAGATCCAAATAAACACAATTAGAAGCTACAAATGTGATATTTTCACTGACCCTACAGAAGTAAAAATAAACATCAGAGAATATTATGAACACTTCTATGCGCATAAACTAGAAAATCTAGAAGAAATGGATGAATTCCTAGACACATACACCCTCCCAAGACTGAACCAGGAAGAAATTGAATCCCTGAACTGAACAACAATGAGCTCCAAAACTGCATCAGGAATAAATAGGCTACCAACAACAAAAAAGAAGCCCAGGAAAAGACAAACTCACAGCCAAATTCTACCAGATGTACAAAGAGGAGCTGGTACCATTACTACTGAAACTATTCCAAAGAACTGAGGAAAAGGGACTCTTCTCTAACTCATGAGGCTAGCATCATTCTGGTAACAAAACCTAGAAGAGCTACAACAAAGAAAAAAAAAACAAAAACAAAACCTTAGGACAATATCCTTGATGGACACTACTGCAAAAACCCTCAACAAAATACTGGCAAACAGAATCCAGCATCACATCAAAAAGCTTATCCACCACAATCAAGGAGGCTTTATTTCTGAGATGCAAATTTGGCTCAACATACACAAATCAATAAATGTTATTTGTCAAATAAACAAAATAAAAGGCAAAAACCACATGATTATCTCAATAGATGCAGAAAAGGCTTTTGATACAATTAAATATCCATTCATGTTAAAAAAAAAAACTGTCAAGAAACTAGGTATTGAAGGAACATACCTCAAAATAATAACAGTCATATATAACAAATGGGCAAAAGCTGGAAGCATTCCCTTTGAAAACTGGCACAAGGCAAGGATACCCTCTCTCTCCACTCCTATTCACCATAATATTGGAAGTACTAGCTAGGGCAATCAGGCAAGAGAAGGCAATCAAGGGCATCCAAATAGGAAGAGAGAAAGTCAAATTATTCATTTTGGCAGATGACATAATCCTATATCTAGAAAACCATAGTCTTAGCCCAATATCTCCTTAAGCTGATAAACAACTTTAGCAAAGTTTCAGGATGCAAAATCAACACACAAAAATCACTAGCATTCCTATATACCAACAACAGTCAAGCCGAGAGCCAAATCAGCAATGCAATCTCATTCACAATTGCCACAAAAAGCAAAAATGCCTAAAATACAACTACCAGTGAGGTGAAAGATCTGTACAAGAAGAACTACAAAATACTGCTCAAAGAAATCAGAGACAACACAAACAAATAAAAAAAATTCCATGCTCATGGATAGGAAATACCAATATCATTAAAAAGGCCATACTGTGCTAAGTGATTTATAGATTCAATGCTATTTCTATAAAACTACCAATGACATTCTTCACAGAACTAGAAAAATCAAACTATACTACAGGGCTACAGTAACCAAACTGCATGGTACCGGTACAAAAAAACAGACACACAGACCAGAATAGAGAACCCAGAAATAAGGCCACACTCCCATAAAGATCTGATCTTCAACAAAGCTGACAAAAACAAGCAATGGGGAAAGGACTACCTATTTAACAAATGGCACTGGGATAACTGGCTAGCCATATCCAGAAGATTGAAACTGGACCCCTTCCTTAAACCATATGCAAACCATATGCAAAAATTAACTCAAGGTGGATTAAATACTTAAATGTAAAATCCAAAGCTACAAAAACCTTGGAAGACAACCTAGGCAATACCATTCTGTATATAGGAATAGGCAAAGATTTCATGAGGAAGATCTGAAAAGCAATTACAACAATAGCAAAAATTGGCAAATGCGATCTAATTAAACTAAAGAGCTTCTGCACAGCAAAAGAAACTACCAACAGAATACACAGACAACCTACAGAATGGCAGAAAAAATTTGCAAACTGCATCTGATAAAGGTCTAATATCCAGCAACTACAAGGAACTTAAACAATTTTACAAGAAAAAGACAAACATCGCCATTCAAAAGTAGGCAAAGAACATTAACAAACACTTTCAAAAGGAGACATATGTGCGAACAACAAGCATGTGGATAAAAGCTCAAATCACTGATCTTTAGAGAAACACAAATGAAAACCACAATGAGATACCATTTCACATCCATTAGGATGGCTATTATTATTATTATTATTATTATTATTATTATTGAGATGGAGTCTCACTCTGTTGCCAGGCTGGAGTGCAGTGGTGCTATCTCGGCTCACTGCAACCTCCTCCTCCCAGTTCAAGCAATTCTCCTGCCTCAGCCTCCCAAGTAGCTGGGACAACAGGTGCACACAATAACACCCAGCTAATTTTTGTATTTTTAATAGAGATGGAGTTTCACCATGTTGACCAGGATGGTCTCAATCTCTTGTCCTCATGATCCACCCACCTCTGCCTCCCAAAGTGCTGGGATTACAGGCATGAGCCACCACACCTGGCCAGAATGGCCATTATTAAAAAGTCAAAAAATAACAGGTGCTGGCGAGGTTGCAGAGAAAAAGGAATGCTTATATATTGTTGATAGGAGTGGAAATAAGTTCAACCATTGTGGAAAACAGTGTGGCAATTCCTCAAAAACAGAAGTACCATTTGACCCAGCAATATCATTACTGGATATATATCCAAAGGAATATAAATCATTCTATCATAAAGACACATGCACGCATATCATCACTGCAGTACAATTCACAATAACAAAGACATGAAATCAACCTAAATCCCAATCAACAGTAGACTAGATAAAGAAAATGTGGTACATATACACCATGGAATACTATGCAGCCATAAAAATAATGAGATTATGTTCTTTGCAGGAACATGGGTGGATCCGGAGGCCATTATCCTTGGCAAATTAAAGTAGAAACAGAAAAAGAAATACTGCACCTTCTTGCTGCTAAATGGGAGCTAAATGATGAAAACACACGGACACATAGAGGGGAACAACACACACTAAGGCCTACCAGAGGGTGGAGGGTAGAAGGAGGGCGAGGATCGAGAAAAACAACTAATGGGAACTAGGCTTAATACCTGGGTGACCAAATAATCTGTACAACAATCTCCCATGACACAAGTTTGCCAACATAACAAACCTGCACGTGTACCCCTGAACTTAAAAGTTAAAAAAAAAATTGGATATACTTGCATTCACTGTAATATTTGCTATCTTTCCTGAATATGTGAAAATTTTTGTTAAAATTTATATAAACATGTAAATAAATTATTAATTTTCTAGTTTTAGTCTAAAACTATTAAAAGACAGTATTATTTTTCTTGCATCAAAGTCCTTTGGTAAGCTAGTATTCAAATAAACAATAGAGACAGATTACCAGATGGAGAGGGGTTGAACATTAGGCCTATAACCATAGCAATCAAAGAGAACACTTTAAGATAATTTTATAGGTGGTGTGTTCACTGCAATGCAAGGAAAATAATAGACAGATGTCTCATTAGCCCATGCACTCTGTATATTCTTTATCTGTAATTCTTAAAAGCATTACCCAACATTCCGAATAAGCAAAAGATTGGGCCATTGGTGAAATAAAACACAACAATATAGAGAGTTAACTGGATTCGTTTTTCATTCCAGACAGATGACTGTCATTCACTAGAAAATGTATTGCACCCAGTTTAAATTTCATGGTAATTTAAATGTGCTTGGCATCTCTCCAGGGCCACCAAGAAGTTAACTTCAGCATTTGTGAACACAGCTGAAATTACTGGAAGTAACCTTTGAACTGGTGTGAGTTGGGATAACTCCATTCATTACTTTTTCATTTTTGACATAATCCTACGCATACTAATAATTTTCCAATTGCAATATAACAGCTGATATTTAGATTCAAAAGTCTCTGGAGAGGGTTTTTAAAATGCATTTATATCTAAGAAACTGGGTGGCTCATGCCTGTAATCCCAGCACTTTGGGAGGCCAAGGCAGATGGAACACAAGGTCAGGAGTTCGAGACCAGCCTGGCCAATATGGTGAAACCTCATCTCTACTAAAAATACAAAAATTAGCCGGGCATAGTGGCATGTACCTGTAATCCCAGCTACTTGAGAGGCTGAGGCAGGAGAATCGCTTGAACCCGGGATGTGGAGATTGCAGTGAGCCGTGATAGCGCCACTGCACTCCAGCCTGGGCGACAGAGCAAGACTCCATCTCAAAAAAAAAAAAGAAAAGAAAAAGAAACTGGAAGTCTCTGGATAGCTTAATACTGAGGAGATGAATTTATCGTTATGCTAGTAAGGGCTTTGACTTAAAGAAGTGGATTACTAGTATTGTCTGTCAACTTCTTAGGCTCAATAGCTCAAGTGATGTTGGCTGGCCTCTTGTCATTTTAAAAAATGTATGCTGATAGCACTATTTTAGAGTCTTAAATTCTATGTTTTTCCCCTCTTTTCATTAGAATAATATCTCCAGTGATAATTGGTGAACAGCTTCATCAGTCTTTCTATACTGTTACAGAAAGAAATGTAAACAAAACATTTTGGAGCCATTAATATAAATGATTGAGGGGCAGTATTGGTAAACAGTTGCTGAAAATTGCTTTGCCACATAACTGAGAAACATGCAATTTTTCTTGTGACACGCAAACAACAGTCAATAAATAATAGAGAAACAATAAGTAATCATATATTTAATAACAGGAATAAAGTTTGGTTATTTTGATTATTCACTGAATCCATCAAGTAAAAATTCTTTAAAATTAATGTATCTAATATTGAATTATTATTTCACGAATTAATGAGAAAGTAAAAATAATGTTCACTACTCAAATGTCTATCTTATTGCAACATTTTAAGAGGCTTCCTCATTCTCTGTGGAAAGTTACAGTAGTGAAAAGATCATGGATTTTAAAGTTAGAGAAATTATGTGTGACTCTGTGGCTTAGCAGTCACTACTCTGACCCTTAGTTTCAAAACAGTTGAATATGTTTTATTGTGTGTAAATTGGGGGGCTTGTTATAAGGATTACATTGTCTGGTATTTCCTGCATCCCCATTATCTGTAATTATGCCAATCACATAGTAAGGTGCTCAGTGACTATTAAACCAACGTATTAAAACATAAATACATTCAAGGATGCACAAATGAATGAATACATGAAAAGGGTGTCATGTGGCACAAACATAGCTATTTTTTCCATCTCCTTGTATTCCTTCTGCCTTCAGGATAATTACAATGACTAAATGAGTCAACATATATGTTTAAATTATAAGTAGCTACCAAAGAAAAAGCTGAGTCAGCTTCCCCTTCAATATCTCTTATTTCTAAATACATTAATTTATAGGTGCTTCTAAATTATTCTACTGCAATTGTAACCACTTAGCACGGCAAAGCAAGATATGTACCAGGTGAACTGCAAGCTGAATCAATATAGTTATTGTTCAACATATCTAAAATAAACCTATTCATCAGACTCTTCATCTTCTCTGAGTTCTATAGCATACCTAGTGTATATGAAATAATTCAGCATTCATTCTAGACTATTGCAAAACTCTTTGTTGTAATAGGTCTGTTTGCCAACCCTAACTTCCTGATGGACTACAAATCTCCTGAAAGAGGGGTTATAACTTCTACACTATAGCATTTAGCCAAATAAATTCTAATACATTACACTGACTAGGATAACATAAGAATAATATTCCCTGATCTGTCTTTTCTTGCTCTCAATTAAGTACACATGGAGAAGTAAAAAAAGACCAAAACATGAAGGAACGCAGTGGTTAAAAAGTAAGCTTTGGAGCCATACTGCTGAATGCCAGTGTTCTCTCCACCATATGGAAAGTAATTGCTCAATGTGTAAAGTAGGATTAATAACTATCTCTTAAAATTATTCTGGGGATTCAATCCTTAACATGTAAAGCACTTAGAATGGCTCCTGCCCATAGTAAGAGAACAATGTTAGCTATTATTGTTACTACCATCATACACAGATCAGGGACAATAACAAAAATAAAATCCAGCCATTTATAAGTGACACACTTAAAACCAAAGGATGTAAAAACCTTGGGGAAAAAAACATGTGTAATTCACTACACAAATAATGACAAAGTAAGGTAAAGACAGTGTGACACAAAAGAAAATAAAAGTTGAAAAGAATTAAATGGAACAAGGAGACATGTTTACGACTGATAGAAGATAATTACATTGGAAAGATATAGCAGTTATGAACTTTGAAGAACTTAACAAATGCAAATAATATAAATATATCTACAAACACAGTGGCATATTTATCAGAAATTCATTTAATTAGAAACAGAAAAACCAGCCATTCAGCTGCTTTCAGAGCAGACCCCTTTCAGTGGTGTTTGTATGTCTGCATAATGATTGTTAATCACTTATTTTTCAGAAGTCATGTAACTGATGAAATTGTTCCTGATGAGTTAAAGGTAGAGATTGAGGCCAAAGCCACATATGACATAAGACACAGATGATGCTGTTTATTTTTAAGGGCAGGATTTTGTGAGGAAGTCTGGCATTTCCAAGGATTACAACTGTCCAGCAGATTACTAAAGACTTGTCACCTTAAATTATATACTGTATCTGTATAGAAAAGATAATCAAGGTAAAATGGCAAAGTTAAATTGTATTATTTGTATGCTATGTTTCACACTCATTATTCAAAATTTCTTTTATGGCACCACTAGATCCATGTGTGTGTTAGGCACTGCTAAACATTTTTGGAGGGGGCAGAGCATTCATCACTAATGGTTGGTGGTAACTAATGTATTTAAAGTGATGCTCTACTTTTTTAAATCATTTGATGTGATTTAAAAAAAAGATTCAAAAATTTCAAAGCATATCAAATGATTCAAAAAAGTAGACAATAATAATTACCTCTAGAGATTATTGTTAATAATATAACACAGCTGGAGGCCACAACTATTTCTTTGATTGAATTAATATTGTACTTTGACAGAAGAATATTGAAACGTGTTTGATTCACATAGCTATATAGTATGCTCAACGTACTAAACTAGTTAGATCTCCCACTGTCTGAACCATAAAATTAGTGAACTAAACAAACTCAAGAAATATCTTACATGTGAAACACAGAAACTGTTTTTATACAGCTTAACATATACTAACAAAGAGATTGTTGTTATTTTAATAGGCTAAACTGTGATCCTAAAATATTAGTGATCACTTTAAGGCCCTAATTAACACCTGCACACACAGAGGCTTTTTAGAATTATTTGCTTTACTTCTCAGTAGGTTGACGTTGATAACTGAAGTAAGGCAAAGGTCCTCTGTTCATCTTCACTGCAACTGAGACTTTTACTATATATCCTATTCATTAAAAAGAATAAGGAAGCAAGAAAGATAAATGTAATCAATCTACCTTCATATCTGTATCAATACCTATATTTATATAGCTTCATATTTTATATTTGCTTTATAGGGCATTCCCTTTACATACTCCCATTTAAAATTCTTTACATTTTATGTATATCCATTTTAAGTGTATCCAGAAATAAGAACAACTTGACCACCCAAGACTACAACATTCTCTCATAAGCCCCACAAGACAGGCAAATGCTTAGATGTTTTTCTCTCTTCCAGAAGTAGCCCTCTGACCATGAAAATCCATTATATTGGTCTCTTGTTCTTTACCCAACATTGGTAAATGGCCCTAGAAAACCATCAACTGACATCTTCATGGTTCTCTTCTTACGGAATTTCAGTTCCTTCATCCTCATTATTTCAGCAGTCCTATGTTGTCTTTGTATTTTATTTAAGTTGCTAGTTATTCTCAGAAGAAAAGTTGGTCATTCATAAGCTATTTAATGGTAATGGGAAATGGAAATTAATTTATGGAAGTTTAATGGACATTGACATTACTGTATCTCAAATGCACTTGAGCATATATATGTAAAGTTCCTTTCAAACTAAACTGGGAAAGAAAACATAAATAACATTTGAAAAAGCAAAACAAAGAATTCTTAGACTAAAAAATAGGACCACAATTTTTCTTAGCTTATAGAGGGAGAAAAACAGCACGTTCATAATCTGGGCTTTTCTGATGTGATGGATCACACTTTAAGTATGGGCCATGCTATCACCAAAATTCAAACTCACGTCTATGAGTGGGGAAAAAGATCCTGGGGATTGTTCTTTTCGTATTACCATGTGTCCTTACCCCCACATGTATGCTTTGTATTCTTACTAGAAAACAAAACAAAACAAAAAAAATGAGAAGAAAGCTTGAGCTGATATCATCACTCTTGCCAATTCTCATCCTGAGAAGAACTCCATCCTCTGTGGTCTCCTCAGGCTCAGCACCTCTGCATATTTGTGTATTTGAATTAAAGAGAATTTTAATTCAAAGGGCCATTTACAAGAAAACAGTCACATTTGAGCATGTGCATGCACACACACGTGAACTCAATAACTGCCATAACACAGAGCTGACATGTTATAATCTCTTACAAAAACCAAATAAAGCCAGAATTTAATATAACAGAGGAGTCAAAAAAATCACTTGTATTTTTAAAATAAGTAACACTAGCATTAAAAAGATTTTTAAAATTAGATTTTAAAATTATCATTAAAATTAGACTGCTTGGAAGGAAAGGACAAAGACAATACTATGTATTCCAACCTTAAGGATATAGCCAAAGAGAAAATAAAGGGGGAATTTTATAGTTTTAAATGTATTCATTAGACAATTTGAAAAGCTACATTAAAATAATCCTCACCACCACTCCATCCCAGAAAAGAAACTAGGAGAAAATACACACAAACACATATATTATATATATATATATACACACACATTTATTTATATATAGTAATATTAAATAATTAATTAAAACAGAAGCAGAAAATACAACTTTTTTAAAGTTTATACTGTGAATTGAACATATTTTGAGATCTTTTCATGCCATTGCAAACATCAAAAATGTTATATTGAATGTTTTAAATACTTTAAAAAATCATAGGTTAAAATACAAGGAAAGGGAATTTCTAGAGATTAAAGTGAAAAACAAGAGAATCTACCATATTAAGTTGTGGTTTACACCTGAAGCTATAAATAGTAAGAAGCAGACACAGACATAGGAGCCCAGACATAAGTATCTTTCAGAGTATGGGGACAACCTCTGTACCTCTTTGTTGCAGGAGGTAACAATTGGGTTCATTGGATAGTTAGGAATTGCCTACCCATCTGAGAATGAAGTAATTCTAGACCTTATCACCCCCAAACACCAAGCTACAAACCACAATCAAGCTATAAACCAAATGATAACACAGGCCCAGACTGGAAGAGTAATATAATTGTAATATTATGATTGACAAAATGATAATCTACAGATTACATAAAAGGTACCTGCAAATCAATGAGAAAAAAAAAACCTCAAAGAAGAAGTAGTTCAAGGATATAAATAAAACATTCACAGGAAAGGAAATTTAATTGCCTGTAACTGTATATCTTTTACCCTCTTAGATTCAGGGTAATGCTTATTGTTAAAACAACGATGTACCATTTGTAATCACCACAGTGTCATTTTATTTTTATTTGGCAATATAATCTAGATATTGCTACGTCAGTGTCTATAGTTGACCATTGCTATATATGATCATGTTTAATAGATTTGCAAAACTAAATAGCATAAATATACTTTAGAAATTATAATTCAAGAGCCATAGAATATGCTAATAGATGAAATATGTGGGAGAAATTAAAATTTTTTAACATCAAAAATGCTCCCAAGGCGGTAAACTTATTTAACTCAGTAAATTTTTAAAGAAAACATCCCCATCAAGCTACCAATGACTTTCTTCACAGAATTGGAAAAAACTACTTTAAAGTTCATATGGAACCAAAAAAGAGCCCGCGTCGCCAAGTCAATCCTAAGCCAAAAGAACAAAGCTGGAGGCATCATGCTACCTGACTTCAAACTATACTACAAGGCTACAGTAACCAAAACAGCATGGTACTGGTACCACAACAGAGACATAGATCAATGGAACAGAACAGAGCCCTCAGAAATGATGCTGCATATCTACAACTATCTGATCTTTGACAAACCTGACAAAAACAAGAAATGGGGAAAGGATTCCCTATTTAATAAATGGTGCTGGGAAAACTGGCTAGCCATATGTAGAAAGCTGAAACTGGATCCCTTCCTTACACCTTATACAAAAATTAATTCAAGATGGATTAAAGACTTAAATGTTAGACCTAAAACCATTAAAATCCTACAAGAAAACCTAGGCAATACCATTCAGGACATAGGCGTGGGCAAAGACTTCATGTCTAAAACACCAAAAGCAATGGCAACAAAAGCCAAAATTGACAAATGGGATCTAATTAAACTAAAGAGCTTCTGCACAGCAAAAGAACTACCATCAGAGTGAACAGGCAACCTACAGAATGGGAGAAATTTTTGCAACCTACTCATCTGACAAAGGGCTAATATCCAGAATCTACAATGAACTCAAACAAATTTACTAGAAAAAAACAAACAACCCCATCAAAAAGTGGGCAAAGGACATGAACAGACACTTCTCAAAAGAAGACATTTATGCAGCTAAAAAACACATGAAGAAATGCTCATCATCACTGGTCATCAGAGAAATGCAAATCAAAACCACAGTGAGATACCATCTCACACCAGTTAGAATGGCCATCATTAAAAAAGCAGGAAACAACAGGTGCTGGAGAGGATGTGGAGAAATAGGAACACTTTTACACTGTTGGTGGGACTGTAAACTAGTTCAACCATTGTGGAAGTCAGTGCGGCGATTCCTCAGGGACCTAGAACTAGAAATACCATTTGACCCAGCCATCCCATTACTGGGTATATACCCAAAGGACTATAAATCATGCTGCTATAAAGACACATGGACACGTATGTTTATTGCGGCACTATTCACAATAGCAAAGAGTTGGAACCAACCCAAATGTCCAACAACGATAGACTGGATTAAGAAAATGTGGCACATATACACCATGGAATACTATGCAGCCATAAAAAATGATGAGTTCATGTCCTTTGTAGGGACATGGATGAAACTGGAAAACATCATTCTCAGTAAACTATCGCAAGGACAAAAAACCAAACACTGCATGTTCTCACTCATAGGTGGGAATTGAACAATGAGAACTCATGGACACAGGAAGGGGAACATCACACTCCGGGGACTGTTGTGGGGTTGGGGGAGGGGGGAGGGACAGCATTAGGAGATACACCTAATGCTAAATGACGAGTTAATGGGTGCAGGAAATCAACATGGCACATGGATACATATGTAACAAACCTGCACATTGTGCACATGTACCCTAAAACCTAAAGTATAATAAAAGAAAAAAAAAAAGAAAACATCCAGAATATATACTTAATGTGACATATTAATGATTTATAATGTACTTTCCTCCCCATGAGATAAATGTAATTATATTAAAATTATAGAAATAATACAGAAAATTTATAAAACACATGATTTATAGAGATGCAAATATCCCCCAAATATTCAAGTTAAAATTCTCAGTGTATTAGAAGATATCATAAATAAATATTGTTTATCCTAGTGATAAAATTCTTTAATATTATAATTTAATTTTAAAAATACTACATTAAAAGATTAAAGAGTAAAGCAGATATAATACCAACAGTAGAAAAAAGTACTTGATATAGTTCAACCTTTGTTTAAAAGCTCATAATATGCCATGTTTGTAAAGAAATATATTTGATATTTTTATATATACCTATAAATAAAACATATGTCTATCTATATTTCTATAATCAATATATTTCTATCTACCTATCTACCTAAATGTTCAGCCAACATTTTTGTAAAGGGTCAGATAAAAATACTTTTAGCTTCGTGATCCATATTCAGCTCTGCTCATCATTGTAGAATAAATGTAGCCATAGGAAATATGTAAATAACTGGCATGTCTAAATTTCCAATGCACCTTCATGAAAACAGGCTTCTTGGCATTTGGCCTATGAATCTAGTTTGCCAAACCCTGTATCAGAAACATCCTGCTGGTCCTTAAACTCATGAATTAGCTATTAGAATTACTCCCATGAAAATTAGGTAAAAACTATGGATGCCTACTGTTTTAGTCCATTTGAGCTCCTATAACAAAATACCATGGACTGGGAAGGGGTGGCTTATAAACAGAAACTTATTTCTCACAGTTCTGGAAGCTGGGAAATCCAAGATCAAAGAATCAGCAGATTTGACATCTGGTGAGGGGCACACTTTCTGCTTCCTCCTAGCTTATTTCTTACTCTTTCCTCACATGGCCAAATGAGGAGAGGTACCTCTCAGGCTACCTTTACAAAACCATTAATCCAATTCATGACGGCTCTATCTTCATGACCCAACCACCTCCCTAAGGCCCCATCTTATAACATCATCAACTTGGGGGTGAGGATTCCAGCATATGAATTTTAGGGAGATATAAACATTCAGATCATAGCATCACAATCCCGGCCCCCAAAATGGATGTGCTTCTCACATGTAAAACACATTCATTTCATCCCAACAGCCCCAAAAGTCTTAACTTGTTCCAGTATCCATTTTAAAGGGTAAGTCCTAATTCCTATCTAAATATCATCTAAATTAGATTTGGGTGAGATTAAAGACAGAATTCATTCTAAAGCAAATTGCTCTTCAGGTGTGAATCTGTGAAATCAAACAAATCGTGCTTCCAAAATATCGTGATGAGACAGGCTCAGCACAGACATTCCCATTCCAAAAGAGAGAAAGAAGAAAGGAGCAACAAGTCCCAGCAAGTCCAAAACCCTAAGTCTTGAGAATAATCTTGACTACATGCTACACCCTCCAGGCCCACTGGGGAGGAGGTCCCCACTCCTGAACACACTAAGGCTGAGATTCTGCCCCTACAGCCGTGCTGGGAGCATCACACTACAGTAGGGGGCTGTTTGAGCTTTACCTGGGGCTACAGAAAAGCAGAATGATAGAGGGCTGGACCCAAGCCTGAAACATGAAGCAGTGCTGGCAGCAGGGCCTCTCCTTTGAAATCATTCTGCTCCACAGGCCCTTGAACTCTGGGCCTGTGGTTGAAGGAGCAGCCCTGATAATTTCTGAAAAGCTCTGAGGTCATTCTTACATTGTTTCAAACGTTAAGTCCTGGCTTATACTTCACTGAAGTCCTTGTCTATGCAATTCTGGTATTACATTACATGTCTTTAAATTATTCTTACCTTTTATGCCTCGTTTGTGTGTGTGTGTGTGTGTGTGTGTGTGTGTGTGTGTGTGTGTGTTTAACCTGTATATTTGCTGGAAGTTTATCTGGGAGGAATCTGTAAAGCCTGCATTAAAGATTGTGTTCTTCCAAAGATTTACTCTGATTCTGTCTGTCATTTGGTCCACTTTAAGTGACCACTTTAAATGGATGTTGTATACAGTGTAAATTCAGGTCTAATTTCACCTAAACCCTGACCTGTTAACATAAAATCTAAGGAGCACTTTGATTTCTTGTATCCAGAACCAAGGCAGATGAATCTCCTAGCTGCCTTGGTGATACCTTTTTTCTCTCATGGGAAACTGATAATAACTTCCCCCAGTACACAGTAGTTTATTGTTGTCTCTGTGCTTCATTCTTGGCCACAGCCCCAAAGCCCAGAGTGTGGTTTAGCAGAGTGCGTTGAAAAAAAAGTTCTCATTCATCAAATAAAGAATCTTTCTATTTTTAGACACAATTATAGCTTTCAGAGCTAATACATATGCAATATTAGTGACTCAATATAAAGAGCATTAATTCTTTTCTGAGATTCCCATATCTAATATCAAATCTATCGCTCTACTAAGAAAATACAAATACTTAATGATAGTTCAAGTAGAGAGAAGATCCAAGTTTGGAACTGTTTTGTTCAATCTGACTGCCCTTAGTTATGTATGGCTATTGTATTGAATTTAATGTATGTATGGCTATTGTATTGAATTTAACTTAATTAAAATAAAATAAAATTTAAGAAGTCTGTTCTTCAATTACCCTAACAACATTTTAATTACTCAATAGCTACATGGCGGTATTGGTTACTCTACTGGAAAATACAGAATATAGAGTATGTTCATCATCACAGGAAATTCTACTGGATAGCTCTGGTTCAGGCACACGCCACAGATCAGAGGAAGTCATAGAGAAATAAATTTTTCTGCAGCAGATTAGTGAGAGTATTCGGACATCTGTTCTAAGGGAAGAAGGGGAATCCAGAATGAGAGTAGCCATGGAAAAATCCCACCTTTCCCACTTTTGCACCAACCTTCACTTCCTCCATTTTTCTTCTGGAGAAGTTAAATACTCCATGTTTGCATTACTCAAATGGATTCCTCATTTCTTAAAAATTCTAACTCAGAGATCAGCAAACTTTTTCTATGAAGGGCAAAATAGTAACCATTTTAGGCTTTGTATATCATATGGTCACTGTCTCAACTACTGAACTCTTCCATAGTACAAATGCATCCACAGGCAATACATCAACCAACGGGCATGACTATTTCAATAAAACTTTCTTTATAAAAACAGGCATTGGACAAGATTTGGCCTATGGCCTGTAGTTTTCTGATCTCTGCCATAAAAACCAACAAACAAAACAAGAATACCAATTCTCAGTTCTCTAGCTGTAAACTTTCACAAGGTCAGGAGAGGTATATAGCAGGTTTCTTGTCAAGAAAATGATGTTTAACAAGAATTACAGAAAAGGTATTCGATTTGGGTCAGGGGCAGAAAAGCAAGTAGTGTATCTAATATATCACCTAACAAAACATCTAGAAAAGTAAAAGGGAGGAACACGTGAGTCCAGGATCACATAGGATCTGTGGTCTGGAGCAAAATAGAGAGTTAAGTATCCAGACTATACATATGTCACAGATACTGATACAGAAGGGCTGCGCTCTGGGCTAAGCCACATCCTTAAGCCTGGAACCGCGGCCCTAAGTGAAAACAGATGACCCTGTTTTTCCGCCCAAATGTTGCCTTTTTGGCCTGTCCCGCCCCCATCCTGTGCTCATAAAAGACTTCAGCTCGGAGAGCAACACAAGCAGTTAAACATGGAGGATACAAGTGGCTGAGCAGCAAGCCACAAAGCAAGTGAGTATGGGAGACTACAAATAGATGCGCCTAACTAACGGTGCAGCTTTGGAGAGGAGCACAGCCAAAGATGGCCGGCTTCAGGGAAACATCACTTTCCCGTCCCCTTTCCAGCCTCCCTTTCGGCTGAGAGCCGCCCACCGCTAAATAAAGTCTTCCGCATTCATCACCTTTCAAACAGTTCTTGTGACCTGATTCTTCTGGATGCTGGACAAGAACCTGGGTGTCGGGAGGGCAGGGGCTGCCACCCTGACCCTCCCCTGAGGTGGCTGGCACTTGGCCGTCCCCAGACGGAAGAGCTGAAAGACCATTGGTTGTAACTCTCTTGGACGCTGCTGCGGGCCCTGCACAAAGCCTGCTCCCACCAGAGAGGTGCGAACGGCTGCTTTCAGCATTTGTTCGCTTCAGTTGTCCCAGCGTTTGTTCACTTGGTTCACACACTCATTTGCTCACAGGCTCCCTCTCGCGAGAAGTGGCGAGCATCGAGCTAAGTGAAATGAATGAAGGGGGTGAAATGCCTGTGAAGGAGGTCAAGGGAACTATCCCATCTCCTCATGACAATGTGTAGAAACTAAAGTAGAACCGGTAAGCAGCCCCAAGTAGAGATTATACAGGAGGAAATGCCCAGCACTTAAAGAAATGAGTTGCTTTAGCTAGGTAACTCTTACGTGAAACAAGCTATGTAAGACTGGAAGGGAAGCTGTGAGGGTTAAGAAAGTTTATTAAGCCAGGTGTGGTGGCTCACGCCTGTAATCCCAGCACTTTGGGAGGCCGAGGCGGGCAGATCGCGAGGTCAGGAGATTGACTCCATCCTGGCCAACATGGTGAAACCCTGTCTCTACTAAAAGACAAAAAATTAGCCCTGCGTGATGGTGCACACCTGTAGTCCCAGCTACTCGGTAGGCTGAGGAAGAGGAATCACTTGAACCCAGGAGGCAGAGATTGCAGTGAGCCGAGATCGTACCACTGCACTCCGGCCTGGCCACCCAGCAGGACTCCATCTCAAAAAAAAGAAAAAAAGCTTATTAGAAACAAGAAGCAAGAGGTTAGAGATACAAATAATATTTGAAATTTATGAAGCGCCCTGGGTAATGAGGGAGGTCAAGGCCACATTAATGAAGTTCTGCTGGGCTGGACGCGGTGGCTCACTCCTGTAATCCCAGCATTTTGGGAGGCCGAGGCGGGTGGATCATTTGAGGTCAGGAGTTTGAGACCAGCCTGGCCAACATGGTGAAACTCCGTCTCTACTAAAAATACAAAAATTAGCCGGGCATGTGGCGGGTGCCTGTAACCCCAGCTATGCCGAAGGCTGAGGCATGAGAATTGCTAGAACCCAGAAGGCGGAGATTGCAGTGAGCCGAGATTGTGCTACTGCACTCCAGCCTGGGCAATAGAGCGAGACTCAGTCTCAAAAAAATAAATAAATAAATAAATAAAAAGAGGTTCTGCCTCATTGTGCTGCGGGATAAACTTAGTCTCTGTTTATGTCTCCAGCGTGTGTCCTCATGATGCATCTTTCCCATTCTAGATTCTGTTCTTACTGTGTTTTGTCCCAAACTTTTAGACATTTGTCTTGCTCTCTGCTTTTCTTCTAACATCCTCTTGATGGATATATTTGTCTTCTGATATAATGACAGCTGATCATTTGGATGAGATAGTTGAAAAAGATGAATACTGAAATGTGTTGGAATGAATTGTACTTAGCACTTCGCTTAAAGGGCTCTTCCAACAAATGTTTTGCCAGTTTTTCTTTTTTGAAAGGGAATTCTTTATTATGGTAGGAAGTACACAAAATTCATGCTGATTTGTTGTGCATTCCGTTACCCAAATTGATTCTTTATGTTGGATAGCTTCTTGATACATTCACTTCTTAGTGGGTGTTGTTTGGTAATGTAGGTAAATTTAATATCACATTGAAAACACTACATATAGTTTAAGCAGTATGTTTTGAGCACCAAGATAAAGCTTTTGATGTTTATATTGTTTTTTGTTTTTTGTTTTTTTTTTTTTGAGACGGAGTCTCGCTCTGTCACCCAGGCTGGAGTGCGGTGTTGCCATCTCTGCTTGCTGCAAGCTCCGCCCCCCGGGCTCACGCCATTCTCCTGCCTCAGCCTCCGGAGTAGCTGGGACTACAGGCGCCCGCCACCACGCCCGGAGAATTTTTTGTATTTTTAGTAGAGATGGGGTTTCACCGTGTTAGCCAGGATGGTCTCGATCTCCTGACCTCATGATCCACCCACCTCGGCCTTCCAGATGTTTATATTGTTAATTGTTGTTGTTTTATGCCCAAACTAGCCAATATTCCACACAAACAATATATACTTACCCAATGAGAGTTTTCAAAAGGACTGTCTAAAACCCTATATTCAGTGAGATGCCAATTTCATTTTGCCTACATTTATTATTTCTTCTCCATCTCCTCTCTTCAGCAGCTTCATTTTCACAGGTTTACTCTAGATATCTCCCAAGTGAGATTAATGCACTCCTAAGAGTTTGGAAGATTATCCAGAGGAGCACATGAAGAAAATCCTAAAATTTGTGTAAAAATTTATAGTTTATCTAAAAATAAAGAAGAAATTGAGCTTATTAATTTGAAAATATTTATGTATGTGTAATATTTAATATAAGATACATCAATTTTACATATAATTATATATGATTTACAATATAATATACATGTTTATCCAGTTACAATATTTGATATGTGGATTGCCATTGGTACCCTCATTTAGTATCTATGTAAGATGACCCTGTGTCACACAGAATAATCAAGATATCCTGACAGAAGTATGAGTATTCCATAATGTAGAATGGTTAAGACTATGAAAGTTGGGTAGAAGACTCAACATGTTTAAACTTATATTATTTGTATGAGTGATTTCTATATTAAAATGCATGACAATACAAAATATATGGATAACAACATTTATTCTGAATCTGAACCACTAAAGAAATATCAAAGAAAATATAAGAAAAAAAATCCAAGAAGAAAGATTCTCAAGTTATTTCTTAATTAAATATGATGCTTTGGGGGACATTTTGATAAGCATGACTACTGGTGGAGAAGGTAGTTTGATGGAATTAAAAATAAACAAGAATACCAATCACTGAAAGGGACTCCAGATTTCATTGCTTCTACATATTTTTTCTGTTTCACCCTTTCAGCATTCCCAGAATGAGATAATTTTCTTTTCTTTTTTTTTGAGATGGAGTCTTGCTCTGTCGCCCAGGCTGGAGTGCAGTGGTGCAATCTCGGCTCACTGCAAGCTCTGCCTCCCGGGTTCAGGCCATTCTCCTGCCTCAGCCTACCGAGTAGCTGGGACTACAGGCGCCTGCCACCACGCCCAGCTTATTTTTTTTATTTTTAGTAGAGACGGGGTTTCACCGTGTTAGCCAGGATGGTCTCCATCTCCTGACCTCGTGATCCGCCCGTCTCAGCCTCCCAAAGTGCTGGGATTACAGGCGTGAGCCACCACGCCCAGCGAGATAACTTCTTAATGCTCGTGTCCAGTCATTTCACCATCTTCCTCATACGTACAAACTGGCTATCCAGAGTATACATTCTCTTTGGAAAAGTATAAGGCTCATTACTTTGTGACTGTATTTATTTTTTTATTCTTATTTTTCACCTTTTACTAAATATATACCCACATTAGACTACATGAATATTTCTGTAATATGCCTTATTCAGAAAATCATAAACTTCTATCTTCCTTTTCTATATATCAAATCTTCTGCATTTTCCCAGTTAATCTCAAATGCTAACATCTTCAAAGATCTTTCTCTATTCTTCCCACTGAGATTTTATATCTTCTTTTATATGCCCATTTGCATAGCTATCTTATCTTTTATGTCCCTCCAGAGAAACAATTTTGATTTGCTTTTGTTTTATACTAGAACTCTTCCATGAACTGAACTGGTTCCTCTTCCTCAAGACCCAGTCAAGGGCCAACCTCCTTTGTGAACTGACTGATCTCTGAGCCCAGTTGCTGAATGTCTACAGCCTTTTAGCATGAAAGAAAATCCTTTACAAATGTTTACAGTCATGTTTTATGTTTCATTGGCTTGGGCATTTTATGAGGGCAAGGAATATGCATTATTCTTGATTCATTTCAATATTCTGATACTCTGATAACTCCTAACACAGAGCTTATTAAGTATATGACACTTAATAAATAACATGCGGACTAACACCTACAATTTAGTATATAATCCATGGCTATGGCTTTGTTTTATACCTCATTTGGACCAAATAAAATCTTCTTGCCAGGTTGTACTTTTTAAAGATGACCACAACAGTATTTCTCAATGCACGTGACACTGTGAGTTGATTTGTGCCCACCTCTCCCCCAAAATTTATATGTCGAAGTCCTAACTATCAGTACTTCAGAATGTGACTTGATTTAGATATAGGATCATTGCAGATATAATTATTTTAAAGTAGGTCATTAGGATAGGCAGTATTCCAATATGACTGGTGTCCTTATAAAAAGAGGAAATTTGAGTACAGACAAACACACACAGGGAAAATACCATGTGAAGATGAAGGCAGACGTTGAGGGATGATTCCACAAATCAAGAAATGCCAACAATTATCAACCCACCAGAAGCTAGGAAAAGAGACGTGGAACAGACTCTCTCTGACAGTCCTGAGAAGGAACCAGTCATGTTCTCATTTTCAGATCTCTGGCCTCCTGTGAGATAACAACTCTATGCTGTTTTTGCCACTTCATTTGTGTTACATTGTTATGAAAGGGCTAGAAAAACTAATATATATAATTTAGGTTAGCACTTCCGAAAAGTTAATTTTTGAAGCTAGAACCCAGATATTTTAAACTCCTATTTGTGCTCCAGAATGTACAGACCTCAGAGGTTACAACTTATCTGTGTTCTTTCCATAAAACTTCTATGCACTATAACACCCACTGGTTTATTTCCCTATTCTGGTAAAAAGGAAATCTCAAGGTGCTTTACAATATTTCACATTTTATTATTAGAAAATCATAGTCATTGATTCATATCATATTTATAGCTAGCATGATTCAAGGGTTGTATAGTGTATTTTTATCATACAAAGAAAATGAAATAAAAAGACTGACATTGCAGTGAAATTCATATCAATTCTGTGATGAGAAAAAATCAGCTAAAACATTTGTTAGGTGTAAATATAATAAAAGATAGTAGATATCATTTGTTCTTAAACTGAATTATGGAGACCAAGGTTGATATGAATTCCTGAGTGAAAACAGGTGATATTTTAGAGTCGACTGTATAACAGTCACTCTGCCTTTTTAATGCCCGTCTCTATGTTAACTGTAGATTTAATATGTGAAGTGGCTGGAACAAACTGATGATAATGATCATGTCAGAGAAGAAGACATTTGGCTTCACTGTTACTGTTTTTGAGTGCATATTGTGCATAACTTATTTCTAAGTTAGTGTGTTGTGGTAGTACAAATGGAGAAAACCTTTCATATAGATATGTATTTACATCTGTGAAAAATATATTCAAGATCTCAAAGTGAATGCCCTATTCCTCATTTTACTAAAGGGTCATTTCATTGCATGGCACATGTTTCTGTGAAATTGAATTGATGTAAGCTGAGTTTCACTGAATTTGCCTTACCCAAAGCAAACAAGTAACCAAACCTACAGGTGCTTCTTATCTGTTTCATCTGTTCTGAGAAACAAGATTCTGTGTTATTATTGGCTTGATTTCTCTGACGAGATGTCAATAATCTACCAACACTATACCCAAGACAGACATCTGTAAATGATCACATTTTCCTCATTTGGTCTGATTATAGGGTCAGAGTTCTTAATAGAGTGATCCGTTGAGTTTCTGTGAAATCCTGAGAGTTGGTTTATAACTTGAAACATATTTGCCATCCTTGCTTATTGATATTATTATTTGATAATTCATAGAGATAGCGGTATACTTAATCGAGAAGTCAACCTCTACAAAGTTGTACATGCAGGTTTATAAAACAGTTATTTTGAATTTGACACATATATGTAAGCAAGTTTTGTAAATTAGATTAATGTATACATTTAAATGTGTATTTAAATTATAAATTAAAACTATACATGCCATGAATTTCAGATCTTATGTATTTATGCAATCTTTTTTTTAAATAAATGAATCTGGAACAGCTTTGTCCTGAACTCATTTGAAACTTCTCTTCTTGCCAATTTGTTCTGGATGAGTCATTGATCCTTTTTTTTTCCTAGACCAGTCCACCTACCATTATAATTCGTGAAAAGGTACTTCAGAGTGGTCACCTTTCTAGTTATTCCATATATCAGAGTTGAGGTTTTAATTGAAGCTTATTCTAAGCCTTTGTCTACAATTTCTCAAAGTTTGGAGTTTTATGTACAGTGTTCTGTACTATTTTATTAGTTATCTATTTGGTATAACAATAAGTACCAAAACCTAGCATCTTAACACACACTTATTACTTCACACAGTTTCCGACGGTCAGGAATCAGGAATCTACAAGTGACTTAGCTGGCTGGTTCTGGCCAAAGGTCTCTAAAAGGGTACAGTCAGGCTTGGGTCTCTCTGTAGGGATGCTTACAGCATGGCAGCTTGCTTCTCCCAAATTTCTGATCTGTGTTTTAACAATCTCTTTAAGTGATTTTGATGCATGCTAAGGCTTGAGAACCATTGAACTAAGGAACTCTTTTGAAGATACATGCCCATTAAAATTTCTAACATAATTCTCTAGTAGGAAACATCAGTCTTTATTTGGTTATCACCTTACATCTGGAAGTATTTATGTTCTTTAATTGTATAGGGGCAGGAATACAGAAACGTTTCTCCTGTCCTCAGCTTTGTTTTACTAACTGGATACTGTACAAATGCATGAGAGTGCAGAATTTCAGGAGGTATATAACTTCTCCTACAAATACCTTGCACCATTTGTTCCAAAACGCTTCCTTTGTGCAACAGTAGGAGGATGTTTTTGTTTGTTTTACCACCAAATAGACCCAGGGTGATGATAAAAATGTTCTTCTTTTCCCCTTTTCCCAAGCCCCTTAACTCTCATTATTTGCATTCCTTTGAATATGCAAATTCCTTCTGCAGAACATTTGGAGCTAAAAAGCTTTTAAAACTTTCTGCTTCAATCCTTTCTTAACCTTTGCTCTATAACAATTCAACTCAACTGTAGGTACATTATACTATAATTAAAATGCTTCAGCAAGCAGAATGGACATTGGCTCACTCAGCTATCAGTAAAAGAAATAGGTAGGAATGTTTTAAGATGCATTTTTGTTCTCGTATTCAGTGGAGGCAAATTCTTAAATAAAAATTTTGTTTCAAACTTTTATATCTCTATGATTAACTTTTGAGGCTTTGCTGCTCCAGGAACAAAAAGCTTTTACGTTTAGGCCATCCTCAGTACAATGTTCTTCCTAATGACAAATGGGCATGTTACTAGCTGGGAGGTTAAAAAGTGAGAAAAGACTAAACGAAAACTATCCTCACAGTACAGTGTTTCGCTTAATGACAAATGGCACTGTTTGAACTTGAGAAGATAAAAGATGTTACATTTACTCTGAAGCAGAGCAATAGCCAAGTGCTCCCTACTACTGAATGTAGATGTGTCTAAACGAGTGGGGTTCATGGCAGAGTACCAGCCCCTATCACACTGAGAAAGTGTCATTATCTTTTTCTCTCCTCTGGAGAACACATTTGTGCTGCCTAGGAATTCACTTGTATTGTTGTCCTTAGAAGAAGATCCAAATAAAAATACAAAAATTAAAATGTTTAATCAAGTCATTCTTTTATTTTGTCAGATAAATTTTTAGAAAAACAAGACAAAGATGAACCACACTCATCAACTTCTTGTTTTCAAAAACCTGCTTTTGAGCATTCGTAACTTAAAACATTCCTCAAATAACTTCTCCACATTTTAGTCAAACACATCATATCCATAAGAAGAGAAAATGTAACATAAATTGTTGATCAGATTTTTGTGTTCACAGAACAGCTGAAAAATAAAACGACTTGTTTTCAAGGGAAGAAAGAACAAACAAGAAAGATGACACGAGCTTTCATTTGAATTCAGGCGTGATGATATCTACTCTTGCAAATGGTTTTCCATTCAATGATTGCTCACATGAGGGATGTTTTTGTACTTTCTTGAAAAGAACAGTCCACATTTAGCCTATCAGCATTGGCATAAGATTGAAATTATTCAAGAGTGAATAGAGCACATAGAATCAGTATTGTTCTAGAAAATGCAACTATTTTACAATGACAAATTATTTACAAAGTTCCTAGCATACCTAGACCTCCCTCTCCAGGAGTAAATACAACACTGTCTCTTTCTTCTTGCCTTAACTATGCTTCTTGGTTTAGTTTTTTTTTTTTTCTTTAATGCTTATAATCCAAATCTGTCTCTGTTAATTTATTGGCCTGTGCAATACTACCAGAATATCATGACCTCCTGCCATAATCTGCTCCCAAACTTACACATTTAAAATCAACCATTTTATTTTGCCTACCAAGTCTTTGCAGACTACCACATAAGGTTAAAAAAGACAGTGAAACTTAATGCTGTACTGTATTTAATAATACATTACATGAGATATTCAACACTCTATTATGAAATAGGCTCTGTATTAGATGATTTTTCCAAATGTAGGCTGAGCACTTGAAGGTAAGCTAGGCTAAGTTATGATGTTTGGTAGGTTTGGTGTATTAAATGAATTTTTAACTTCTGATGGGTCTATGAAAACATAACCCCATTGTAAGTCCAGCAGCACTTATAATAGTGCAGCCTCTTCTAATGATCAAGCTTCTGCTAAAAGAAATATCTCTATGTAAATATATATGTATTGCATTTCAATATGGTGAAGATGTTGAGGACAAACCCTTCATCCAACATTGGGGGACCAATACTCCTGCCCCCATCATGAAACTTCTAACTATTTTGTAATTATTTAAAATGTTGACAAAGAAAAGGAGCAGGTTTCCCACTGGGAATCAGAGTGAATGTCTCCCTTTTGTTTATCACCAGGTCATATCAATCTGCATATTTTCTCACACCTCCTCCTCTTCCAATCAATCCAAACCTATTAGTCTCAAGTAACCACTTGTTTTGAGAAGTTATTCTGGATTGTTCTTCTCAACAATGATCAGCAATGCCTGTAAACTCAGTCATCTACCCAATCACAAGCTGAGCCTCATTTTGAACATATTTGATTCCAGCTGCTTTCACAAACACTATCTGTCCTCAGTTGATTGTGAGTTCAAACTCATTTATAAATTAGTCATTCCATTCAGTTACTTAAAATGAGACCATTGAAGAAGACTAAAAGCTTAAAAACAAAGTTTCGTTGATGAATTTCAAACTTCAATTCATCAGATTGGAAATATATGAAAAAAGTTAAATGATTTCATTTTTGTCTATGTTTAATCCTAGATCTTACTAAAGGAGTATAAGTGGTGAAATATATCACTGTGTTTATTATTTACTGTCTCTGCATTTTAGCTGTGGTTATTGTGGCTCAGTCTTGGAAGATTTGCCACACACAAGAAATTGAGATTCTATGTTTGATTAATAACATTCCACTGGCTATTTGTGAATGCAAACACATACAACACACTATGAAACATACTTTGCTTCCCTAAAGGCTAACATCATGCTAACAACTCAGCAAGTAATCGAACTGTATTTAATTATTTACTAGAATGCCTCTTGGTAGAAAATCAAGTTGTCTGGTTTTTATTAGGTTTATATGACTCTTCGTTGGCTTGTTAGGGTTTAGGGTTTCTTTAGAAAAAAATCAACATAGCAGGTAGTTATGAGGAAGAAAAAAGTTTCTGCTTTTAGAAAGATATATTACCATAAAACTCAATCAGAGCATGTATAGTTCTAGAGTAAACGGCACTGGGTGTTTACCATGGGTAGCTCTTCACCAGCATGTCTTCCTACCTTCTTGTTTTTTTCTTATGTTTTGCATTTTTTTCTATTTAAATAAGAGCATCCTTTAACACTTCAATCTCCTGAACTTATGTTGTCCCTTGGTAGGGGTGATTCAATGTATTGCTTTCTTTTCAAAAGATAAAGGCCATATAATAATGCTTTTCCTTTTAATCTTTTTAATTTTAATGTTTTTAAGTTCTTTATGCTCTACTATATCTTTTTTCTTAAATGATCAAGCATTTCCTTTCAATCTGCTGACAAATTCTATGTCTTTCTGACAGACGCCAAATCTGATGCCATGTGAAAAAAAGAGACCCATTGTCAGGAATCAATAAGATAAAAAGAAATGAGTCTAGAGCAGTGGCTCATGCCTGTAATCCTAGGACTTCGGGAGGCCAAGGCAGGTGGATCACCTGAGGTCAGGTGTTCGAGACCAGCCTGGCCAACATGGTGAAACCTTGTCTTTACTAAAAATAAAAAATTAGCCAGGAGTGGTGGCAGGCACCTGTAATCCTAGCTACTTGGGAGGCTGAGGCAGGGGAATCGCTTGAACCTGGGAGGCGGAGGTTGCAGTGAACTGAGATTGCGCCATTGCCCTCCAGCCTGGGCGACAAGAGTGAAACTCCAACTCAAAAAAACAAAAAGAACTGTTTTGGGAAGATGGGAAATTGTAGTCAAACCTCTAGTTCTTTACGATGTTTCTCAAACTTGACGGTGTCGAAGAATCAGCTTGTTAAAAAGAGATTCCAAGGCTCTATCCATAGAATTTGCAGGGGTATTGAAGGAGCCTGAGCATCTGCATTCCTCACAAGTTCACTGGTGATACGGATGTGAAATACACCAGAGCCTTAACTTTGAAGATCACTACTTTGGAACATTTTGTTTGCAGACGTATTTTTTCTTATCTTGTAGTGTATTTTTTAAAAAGTTGATTTCCGACATTTATCAATTGAAAGATTTTAAATAAAGTTCTTTTCCCTGGATAATCTAAAAAAGTAAAATTGGAAACTTTGTCAGCATGGGAACCACATTCATACAAGATGAGAATCTTCCAGACCTGAGTAGCTATTTGCTTTTGGTGAGATATGTTATCTCCAGTTATTCTGATTTTTCTTTAATTTCTAGTGTTCTAAATCCCTAATACTTTGATAAATAGATTTTTTCTCATCATTTATTCCTAAATATTTTAGAATTTTATATGAGGGTGTGATCTTTCCAAGTAAATCTATCTAACAATTTATGTGTTTACACACACACACATGAACATATGAAACTTCAAAATATTGGTTCTTATTTACAGTGCATCTAGCAAATTTCTTCTGTATATATAATTTCATGCTGAATATATGATAATGCAGCTAATTTAAAAATTTTGAGATTTCTTACATGGAATTTTTGAAGTCATTTTTTAAAATACTTCATGTTAGCATCAAAAGAATGATAAAAATGATAATATTTGCTGCCTTGGAGGATTATTATTTTATTTGTAATTTCTGTGAGTACACAGAAATTTACATAAAATAGTGATATTATTTTTTATATTATTTGTATTTTATTTTATTATTATTTATTATTTTATTTGTAATTTCTGTAGGTATATATATATATATGTACATGGGGTACATGAGATATTTTGATATAGGCATCTAGTGCATTTATCCTTTGTGTTACAAACAATCCATGTATACTCTTTTAGCTATTTTTAAATGCACAGTAAAATATTGTTGACTGAAGTGACCCTGTTGTGCTATCAAGTACTGGACCTTATTCATTCTACCTATAGTTGTGTATCCATTAACCATTCTCACTTCCCCACCCTCGGCCACTTCACTACCCTTCCCAGCACATGGTAATCATCATTCTGCTCTCCATATACATCAATTAGGCCACACTTGCTTTTTAATTTATAAATCTTCTATACACAGTCTTTTATTTCTCTGCTGATGTTACTGTTTTTCACTGTGACTGTGGAAATGTCAGCTTATCCTTCAAAGTCCTAATATGACTCCACTAAATTCACCATGCCCAGGGACAGTGCTCCGTTTTCTTTCAACAGATTTTTTTTTTGCCTATTTTCGAACTTTATAAAAATATCGTCATACAATACGTACTTTGCTGGGCATCTGGCTTTTTTATTAAAAATGATTTGAGAATCATCCAAATGATTGCATACATCAGTAGTTAATTCTTTAGTTGTTGTTGCAGATTCTTCCATTGTATAAATATATAATTGTTCTTCCTCCAATGATAAATATTTGGAGAATTTCCAGTTTTAGGCTATTATAAAAAATATTGTTATATTAGTCACTGCTAACTTCTTTTATCTGTTAGTATATATTCCTAGGAACACCTGGGTTTACTTTGCAATGTTTTTGCTGTTACTAGCTTATTGACTTAATGCTGTTCACAGGGAAAGTTATTCCTCGCAACCTGCCTACTCGTCAGTCAGCTAGCTACTTAATTACAAAAATTGAATATAGATTGGTCCTCCATATCTGTGAGTTCCACATCTAGGAATTCAACCAACTTCAGAGAAATAATATTTTAAAAAATAAACAATAAAAATACAAAAATTAAAAACAGTATATTTTAAAATAAGGTATACTCACTATTTGCATAGAATTTATACTGAATTAGGTATCAAAAGTAATCTAGAGATGATTTAACATATATGGGAAAATGTGCTTAGGTTACATGCAAATACTATGCCAATTTATATTAGGAACTTGAGCTTCCAGTGATTTTGGTATTCTTGGGGTTCCCAGAACAAATTCCCCATAGATACCAAGGGTGGACTTTAGAAATACTAAGTTGACTAGATCCTTAAGATTCCAAATATATGGAACTTATAACCTTGAACTTTATTACTGAGTAAATAATTAAAATTCGTGGTAAACTCAGGAAAGCCACAAAATAGGAGGAGATAAACACCAATTGATGTTAAATAGACAGTGAGATCTATTTTAGTGGAGTGAAGGGAAAAAGGCTTCCTTGAAATTTTAGTCAAAGAATTTGGTGAGATGAGTATGATCTGGGTAATCAGATACTGGAAGGCAGAGAAAATAATTCAGAAGCATTAGGATAAATAAGGGCATCTTTGGAAGGACATTTATATATATATTTTAATACATAAAATTATATTTATAAAAAGCCTACAATTTTCATATGATATGTTAAATCACTGTATAAAACATTCAGTATTACTTTGAAAAACTATAAGGTGTGTAAGGTGTGGAGATCAATTCCTTCCATGTGTCTAAAATGGAAAGAGTATGAAAAACAGTAATGAGAAAGAAAATTTTAGTATGAATTGAGATTATCTCTTGATTCAGAATAAATTACATTTCTTATGAAATCCTTACATTTCTTATGAGTGCTTCTGATATGTAATTTTGAAAACCAGTATTTAGTGATGAATTTGTTTTCCCCTAAAAGAAGAGACAGTGATTCACCTTGCCCTGCTATTTTTGATGGATTAAGAACTCATCACAGGTGTATAAGTAAATATTGATTACTGTAAATGATAATGGTAATTTCAGTTCAAAGGAAGATTAAACTGAGAAAACCTGTCAGCTAAGGGTGATACATGCTGCAATTCGCTGGCATAGCTGAACAAGAACCTCGTAAAAAGAAAAAACCTGTTTATTAAACAAACAAGAAGTGTACGTTGTGGTTCTGATCATGGAAATGAACTGTTTTACTCAGATAGTGACATGCTGACGGTCAGCCAAGTGACAAGTGTGATTATGCTAGTTGCTTTTTATAGATGTTTCAATACATTTTATACTGAAGGATTGAGTTGTGATTATTACTGCCTTATTTTGCAATTATTTAATCAATTTGACCTGGCATCTCTTCAACCTTCAGTATTCAAAACATCTCAAATTCAAATGGTTGAAAATTCTGGCTGAACTATCTCTGTTTAAAAATTAGGAGACTTTCTTTCTTATCATACCAATGGACTCTAAAGCAATTTGCCTCACTCAATAAAAAGTTGTACCCATATATTTAAATGTTCAACTTTTAATTTAAAGCTACAGTTGGGAAGATTTGGGAGGTTTAATGCCAAGCTTATAATTCTCATTATCTGTTGCTTTATAATAAAGTACTCCAAGACTTAGTGGCTTAAATACCAGTTTATTATGATCTCTCAGGGATCTATAGATTGAATGGGCTTAGCTGGGCAATTCTTACTTGTAACTTCTCATGCAGCTGCAGTCAGATGGTGAACGTGGTTATCTGGAGGCTCAACTGCTTTCAACATCCAAGAAGGCTCATACATATGGCTGGCAATTGATGCCTCGTCAGAAAGGAGCTTGACTGGGGCTTTTAACCAACCATGTAATAACAATGCCTACATGTGGCCTCTCCATATGGCTTAGATTTCTCAAGGCAAGTGGTATGGTTCTGAGTCAGGATCCTTAAAATGAGCACCCCAAGAAGTGGAACACAGAAGCTACCAAGTCGACTAAGAGCCTGTATTAGTTTCCTAGGGCTGCTATAAAATAGGTCTACCATACACTAGGTGGCTTAAAGTGACATAATTTATTATCTCCAAGTTCTGAGACCAGAAATATAAAATCAAGGTATTGCCAAAGCCATGCTCCCTGAAATGTGCTGCTCCATTCCATTTTCCTAGCTTCTGGAAGGTGTAGGCATTGGCAGACTCATCGCTCCCATCCTTTATCATCACACAGTCTTCCCTCTGTATTATGTGTGTGTCTCTATGTCTTTTTCCCGCTTTTAAAGGACACAGTCATATTGGAGTAGGGCTTACCCAAATTAGCCCATTTAACCTAATTATATCTACCAAGGCCTAATTTCCAAATAAGGTCACATTCTGGGGAACTAGAGATTAAGGCTTTAGCATATTACTTTTGGGAGACACAACTCATAACAGGAGTATAACTCACTTCACACATTATAATATGTGCTATATCCTATTGGTCAAAGCAATCTCAGGGCCTGTCCAGTTTCAAGGGGGTGAATCATAGAGTTTGCTTTCTAAGAGTGGATTGGTAAGTCACACTGCAAAAGAGTTTAAGAGATGAGAAATATTGATGTGGACCTCTCTGGGAAATCCAGCCTATCATACTCTACCCTCCGTCCACAGTGATTCACTTTTTTTTTGATTTGCAAAACTCACTCACCCACTCCAAAGATCCAACGGCAATGTCATCTAAAGTAGCTCTTGGTATAGAGAAGGCTCCACAGATGCTATTCTTTGAGGACACAACTTCTTGGTTACTTCTGATTTGGAGACCTCTGACCTAAAGGAAGACATTTTCTGCCTCTGACATGCTGATATACAATGTTGAGACAGGGATAGGTAACCACAATGGCATTCTAGTTCAAAAAGTAGGGAATGTGAATTTTGGCCTCATCATTCATCCTTTTTATTAAAAAAATGACCTATGTTTTCAGCTAAGCATATTTTTTTTACCAACTTCCTTCTTGTAGGTTTGCAGCTACTAAAAATGATGGGGGTGGAGAAAACAATCCTAAAATGAGGTCTGAAATTAAACCTCTATAAGAAAAGTGAGAAACATTTTTGGTGGGCTTACTCAACATGCATTTGCAACTTCCTTTTCATTATTTTCTTCTATTATAGAGGCTGAAAAGCTAAGTTTTCTCTCAGATTCTTTTGCAGCTAGGGCTCTCATGATGGGATTCTCACCAATGAGATGTAAACAGAAGTCTGCTGGTGCTTGATAGTCCCACTCAATATCCTTCTTTCACTTTAAATAATGATATGAGGGCTGATTTTCAGCAGCCATTCTGTGTCCGTGATGGGAAGGTCAAGAGAATTTCAGAAACTTAGGCCCTGAAATTTAGCTTAAGCTGGTTGATTGAACTGATACTGAAGCTTTCTGTTGCCTAGGTCCTTTGAGCCACCATATGCATGTATGTCAGAACCACCCAGTGGAAGATAGAACAGCTACATCTCCAGACTTACTGTTACAGAGAAAAATAAAGAAGCCCTTACACGGGGATTTTGCTTACATGCAGAATAAATTTCTGTTATTTTAAACTAGCCAGTTCATGGAACTTTGTTACAACTACTCTTGGAAACTAATACAACAACCAATCAAAAATTGCCAAGCATAGAAAGAACTACAAAAATATGAAATGTAAATAAAAGTAAAATAAATCAATAAAACTGATGACTCCCAAATAACTCACATAATAAAATTAGTAGACAAGGGTAATAAAACATCTACTGTAAGTATACTACATATTGTTCCATAAATTAGAGGAAAGCATGTGTATGGTGAGAGATACAGAAAATATAAAAAAGGACTACATTAAACTACCAGAGACATAAGTTACAATGTTTGAAATGAAGAATGCATTCAATGGAATTAACAATAAATTGTACACTACAGAAGAAATATTCGTGAGCTTGAATATATAGTAGTAAAAATTATCCAAAATAAAATAGAGAGAGAAAAGTAAAGAAAAAAAATGAACAGAGCATCATTGTTTTGTAAATAAAACGAAGTAGCTATGTAAGTAATTAGAGTCCCATAAAAGAGGAGAGGGTAAGACAGGAAACATAATTTTCAAGTCTTTTAATGCAAGTTTTAAACCCAAAGATCTAAAAGTTTCAATGAACTTGAAACAGAAGACATGGAAAAACTACATCAAGGTATATCATAATCAAATTGCTTAAAATTAGTGATAAAAAATTAAATCATCCAGAGAAATAAGATACATACAGAGGATCAAAGGTAGTAATGATTGCAAAAATCTTACTGAAAGCAATACAAGCCAGAAAGCTGTGCAATGACATCTTTAAAGTATTCACAAAAACAATTAACAAAAAACAAAACAAAACATTGTTAACCTAAAATTCTATGCCCAGCAATAACATTTTTCAAGTCCAATTTTTTGATATACAAAAGACTTTAAGTCTCAGATATCCTTTCTCTACTCTGCCTTCATTTATTACATTCCAGTAAAGATGGCCTATTTCTCATATCTCCAGCATAGTTAAATTAATCCTCAACTGGGAAACTTTACACTTGCTTTCTGTTTGCCTAAAATGTTCCTTTCTCAGACTTTCACAATCTATCTTCTATCATTAATAGGTCTAAGCTTGAGCCTTCTTTGGCCTTAGCTATAATTAAAAAATCAAAACTAATTTAACAGCAAGTTTATGGAGCTTTATACAAGGAATATGTGAACATTCTTTCCCAATACACAAGAAAGGAGTTACAATTTTTATTACCCTCAAAAAACATATGAATTATCAATTTACATGTATTTTGAGGGTAATAAAAATTTATGGTAGATTATGTATTTATGGCAGGTTACCCAATAGCAATAAAAGAAATTTACTTTGCTGAAAGATAAGTAAACTGACAGAATTTGCTGATGGTTGTGTGAAAATAAGAAAACTTAAGAATGACCCCAGGTTTTTTTGACTAACTAGGAGAATAAATTGTCATGGGAATAGGGAAAACTATGAGAGAAATGTTTTAGGGGAGGAAATCATGAGTACATTTTGACCCATAAAGCTTGAGATATCTGTAAGATATCCAGGTAGTGATATCAAGTAAGCAGTTAGATATAAAAATCTGGATGTCAAAAGCAAAGTAAAATCTAGAGATATAAATGTGTGAGTTAGGAGTATATATATGATATTGAAAGTCATGTGATTTGTTTATACAACTTACACAGTAGGTATAAATAAAGAGATGTCTAAAAACTAAACTCTTGGTTTCTGTAACATTTAATGATTAAGCAGATGAAAATAAACCAGCAAAAGAGACAAAAAAAGAGAGACACATAATTGCCTCCACCCCACAAAGAACAAGAGTTACTAATGTCCTGATCTTTAAGTAAAGAAAATGTTTCAAGGAGGAAATACAAAAATGTATCAAATAACACCAATAATTTGGAAAAGATAAGAGCTGATAGTTGCTTATTGATTTCATCATATTGGTAATGTGTACAAGAGTAGTTCTAAGAAATAGTAAGGATGCACTGCTTACTATAGATGCGGACTTCAGAGAATTCGCAGAAAGGAAGTGAAGACAATAGCACTCTATATTCCTTTTTCCTTTTTTTTTTTTTTTTGAAATGGAGTCTCACACTGTTGCCTGGACTGGAGTGCAGTGGCACTATCTCGGCTCACTGCAACCTCTGCATCCCAGGTTAAAGCAATTCTCCTGCCTCAGCCTCCAAAGTAGCTGAGATTACAGGCGCCCACCACCATGCCTGGCTAATTTTTTGTACTTTTAGTAGAGACGGGATTTCACTCTGTTGGCCAGGCTGGTCTCGAACGCCTGACCTTGTGATCCACCAGTCTCAGCCTCCCAAAGTGCTGGGATTACAGGCATAAGCCATGGTGCCTGGCCCCAGCACTCTATATTCTAAAACAGAACAACATATGCAAAATACGAAATCTATCTGGAAATTAAAAATATGTAAATAAATAAAAGGAAGCACTCAAAAACTTTAAGAGTAAAAAGAGAAAACAAAACAATATATAGTGTTCTAGACTATTAGAATAACCAGTATAAAACACACATATTTGTCCAATGGTACTCATATAGGCTTTATACATACGGTAGAAAATCCAACAATATAAATTATTAGTCATAGTGTGTTCAGCAGAAAGCTAAAGAAAACCCAACTAATACTGGCTTGAATAAGTAAGATGTTTATAATCCCAGCCAATACATTGTCAAGATCAAGCCACCCAGTGCTTTTTGTTTTTGCTCAGTGTTGTCATCAATATACTTAAGCTCTTCTTCTTTATCCCCTTTGCTATCCTCAGTGTTCTCCAGATCCATGTGTGTGATACCTCCAATCATAAGACCTGTGTCTATGGTGGGAAGAATGGAGAAGGCCATGAGCAAGGTGCTGAAAATACATGGTCTCCACTGGCCAGAAGTATCTCTAGGTGCAAGGCAGTTGAAGTTGAGTACTTTATAACAACTATAGTAGAGGAAGGCAAGGGAAAAAGAGTATGAATAGCTTGTGAGTAACTAATTAAGAGTTTGTATACACAAAACAAATAAAGCAAGCATTTAAGTCAAGGGGAAACAAATCAAAATAAAGTAAGAAGAGTACACTAAACGCAGAACAAAAGAATAAGAATGGGATAATAGAAAAAAACATAAAATTAAGAATTGTTATTTAAAATAAATTATTAATATTAAATAGCCTTACCAGAGCCCTGCTAAATTTAAAATAAAAGAGATAAATAATAATAATTTGAATATGAAAACATATCAATTCAAATTTAAAACAAATTGATACATGCTACAGAGTTTAATGTGCAATTTCAAATATTTGCAATTTTTAAAGTCGAGCTGAGATGGATAATTTCTCAAGAAAATTTTTATGATGAAAATGGACACAAGGAAAGATTAAAATCCTGATAGGCTGTTAGCCATGGGGAGGGATATAAAAAAGATAGTCAAATATTTACCTCTCCAGAGACACTAGGCATAGATGGTTTTATTGTTCAATTTATAAATTATTAAGAAAATGAGTATTTCTCTTATTTAAATGTTCTCAAAGCATAGGAAATCATGAAAAACTTCAAATTTCCTGATCTAGGCCAAATTTCAAAACAAAATTGGAAAAAACAACCCTATATCACTTATATATAGATTAAAACATTATTAAATATTAGTAAGCTGATTACATGGCCAAGTTTACAAATAACACACTCCAATCAAGTAAAGTTTATTTTTGAATCATGATGCAGGCTCAAAATTGGAAATCTCTTAATGCAACTTACACTATTAATATATTAAATATTAAAAAAAGAATCTCAATGAGGGAATATTTTAGAGGTAGGAAAACTAAGATGTATAGCGGTTAAGTAAGATATTCAAAATAACAGATATTATATATGGCACAGCTGACATTTAATTGCAGGTCTTTCTGACTTTGAAAACTTTTTTTTTATTAGTTACTTAATTGTTACCAGGTATTAGACAGTCCTGAGTAAATCACAAGCTGCCTTAATAAAATATTTTAAATGGTTCAGTCATTTTGAGTGTGACAGAAAATCTGGGTAAGAGCCTTTCTTTCTAATTAAGAAGTCAATTTTTTTTTTCCCAGAAAACCACCGGCAAGTATGAATTTATGTCTCATTGACCATAATTGGGCCCAGTAGACCTCTGTTGTTGCTGAGGAAGGTGCATGGCTTTTGAAGATTCTCTGTGGAAGATTGCTAAGAAACAAGGGTTTGGGTGTTGCTATTAGGAAGAGAAACAATGTCTACAACAATGACATTATTTCTTTGATGGCTGTCAAATGATAACTTCAGCACCCTCCCTCCTTAAGGCAATCAGTGAAGCACAGTACAAGGTGAGAGAGAGAAGGGACATAACTTGATTCTTAGGCAATGAGTCCGCTCACTTTCAGTCATTTGTGGATTCTGAATTATTTCCATGATACATCAACCTCCTTAATGTAGTCATGGATGCCCATATGAACTGCTAGTTTGGCAAATGTATAAGAATAATTCGTTTTACAATGTAATCATGTATCAGAGAGCCAATGACAGTTTTATTGAATTAGATACATAAAATAGTTTATAGTCAGAGGACACTGGAGGGCAAATCACTAGTAGTGGTAATTACTTCTGCGTGATGTGCCTCACACATCAGGAAATAAAATAATGTGAATATGGGAACAGCTAAGGCAGTACATGAGTGTTCCAATGCCACTGTAGGCAACTTTTCTTTGCTTTACTCTAGAATGTCACACACTTAAAATAATGTATTATGAATATGTGACATGAAGGTAATATCTTGTGCTAGAGGACCAAATCTATGCTCCTTAAGAAGCTGATCTTTGTACTATATGACCACAGGTCAATTTGGAAGGTGCTTTTAGTCAAGTCTGTGTCATCTACTCTCTTCCACCTAAGTGGACTTCAGATCAGCAGGGTCAACAGAGCCCATTTCTGTCCCTTGTGCATCAACCATATTTCAGTTTGCTGTGCTTTGCACTAAAAATAGCTTTAGTTCAGATCTGATTCTGACTTTATTTAATAGCTATGAAACAATAAGAAATTTGGAATCTCCTTTTCTTTAACTCGATCTTCAAGTGTTTATTCTCAACTGGTCAAGCAATGTTGACTTAAGGAATTCCTATTAAATGTGGAAATAAGGAAATCTCAGTTTCTTTCTTTAAGGGAGTGGAGGCAACAGAGGCATTAAGGCCTGCTACACATAGCTGAGCTGATGGTCAGAGGTTAGTGAGGGTAGTCAGAAGTTTCTTGCCTGTAGGTTAAACGGGATGAATTTTTCTTCTTGGAGTAATTTTATACCAAGTCAATTTGTCAATGTGGGTCAGTTAAGTGGGCTGATAGAGTGGCAATAATTCCAAGGTAGAATGTGCAGAGAAGATGAGGCTTTTGTCATATTTTTGATACTATTTTATTTCATTTTCTGTTCTTCTGCCATCCTTGAGCCTCGCAATCATTTTTTGCTTTCTGGGTGCTTCTCATTTATATTCTGAGGCCATCGCTGGGTTGTACTTTCATGAAAGTTTTACTAACCGTGCTTTTGTCCTAGGAAAGTGGTGGATGTGTTGTGGTCATAAAGGATGTTAATCGGAAGGGTTGATTCCTTTGGTTAAACCTTCTCTCTCCTGCTTTATCATTTTTATTTCTCTGATTATTTCTATCAGCATACCAAAATTCTCGAGTAGCCTCCAATTTTGAAGACATGACAATATTGTGGCTCATCTCTCCTGACCCATGCATGCCATCTAGCATGTCACCTCCACTCACTTCCATTATGCCCTGATCAAGGTTCTAGATCAATCATTGGAGTTATTGTCTTATCCTTTGTACCCTTTGCTCTTGACTCAAGCATTCTTGCAATCAACTTTCTATCCAACATTGATAGTTACTCTCTTATAAATCAATTACTCTTTTACAAATACCTTTCCCTGTATCTTAGAATAAAACCCAAATTCCTTTCACAGTAATCAAGACCTTATATGGGGCCAGGCATGGTGGCTCACACGTGTAATCCCAAAACTTTATGAGTCCAAGGTGGGTGGATGTCTTGAGCACAGCAGTTTGAGACCAGCCTTGGCAATATGGCAAAGCCCTGTCTCTACGAAAAAAAAAAATACAAAAGAAAAAATTAGCTGGGAGTGGTGGCACACACCTGCAGTCCCAGCTTCTTGGGAGGCCAAGGTGGGAGGATTGATTGAGCCCAGGAGGTCAAGGCTGCAGTGAGCTGTGATCATGCCACTGTGCTCCAGCCTAGGCGACAGAATGAGACCCTGTCTTAGAAAATAATAATAATAACCATATATGCTTTGACCCTTGTCTCATTCTTCAAAGTTGTCTCAAGCATGCTGTCCCCTACTTTCCTCCCCACTGAAGACATACATCTAACTCACTATGTTTCAACTGCACTCATTACTCATCTGCTCCTTGAATATTTCAAGATATTCCTTATCTCAATTTGTTGTTCTTTCTCCTTGAAATTGCTTCTTTCTCTGATTTTTAAATGACTTAAAACTTCCTCATTTACCCATGCATCTCAGCTTAACCATACTCCAAAAAATTGGCTTCCTTCCCCCTAGCCATTAGAATTGCAAACCAAAAACTCCCTCTCCTATTACAGTTAATTTCATTTTAACTTACTTGTCTTAACACATGGAATTATTTTGTTTTCTGGTTTCTTAGTTTATATTGTCTTCAGCTGTAGTCACAAAATACAGACACAGACAGATACACAAACCACAAATGTGGACCTAATAAGTTCAGACACCTGGTTTATTTGTTCAGGTCCGCATCACCTAAAACAAAACAAAACAAAAATGTGTGGCACATGTGAGGTGCACAATGCATATTGTTTTAGTGCTTCTTTCTTGAAATGTGGAATTGAATAAAAAGAAGAAAGGTAATGTCAAGGGCACTCAGGTAAATAATAAACATTAACATTTATTAAATTCTTACTAAGGGTCAAGCAATATTCTAAACATCACATATAGTGTGAGTCCCACTATCATTTCTATTTTGTAGGTGCCGAAGCAAAAGCAAAAGAGATCTATGTGTGATACTGTTTGGATGTTTTTTTCCTGAAAATATCAAGTTGAAATGTGGTCCCCAGTGTTGGAGATGGGGCTCACAGGGAGGTATTGGGGTCATAAGTGGCTTGGTACCCTCCACAGAACAATGTGTTCATGTGGGGTCTGGTTATTAAAGAGATTGGGACCTCCCTCCTTTCTTTTATTCCCCTTTTCACCATGTGACAGGCCTGCTGCCTTTTGCTGTCCACCATAAGTAAAAACTTCCTGAGGTCCTGACCAGAAGCAAATGTTGGTGCCATGCTTCCTGTACAGCCTGCAAAACTGTGAGCTAAGTAAACCTCTTTTCTTTATAAATTACCCAGTCTCAGGTATTCCTTTATAGCAGCACACAATGGACTACACAATCTGTATCCTAAACCTTAAGTTACATTCCAGTGCTCTCTTTTTGGTGGCTTCACAGTGGTTGTCTCAGAGGGAAAATACAATGACTTTCATTTTATAATTTGAGGACTCTGAACATGACTTATGGGGTTCAGCAGACACCATCACTGAGGATGGCGGGACAGTGGTTCACTGTCCTATCAGGAAGAGGCAATATATAAGGGTTAAAATAACAGATGAAGAAATTAACAAATATTAGTTACAGCAAAAATAATAAATAATCTTGGCCTATTTTGGTGTTGCTAACTCAACTGTTTCAGTAGGTCAGAAGAAAGGGTGTCTAACAGTCATTAAATACTTAGGCAGATACTTGGGCAAAGACCGATTTTAGATGCAGAGGTAAAGAGGAAGAAAAGAAAATATTTTCTCGCACATCAATGCAACCATTCCATTCCAGCTTTTTTTTCATTCAATTTCATTTTAATTTATTCCATTCGTCTTGAGCTCAGCCCATTTCATCCTCTCCTACTTCATTCTACCCCGTTCCGTTCTTCTTTCTTCATTCAACCATTACTGAAGATTTTCTAAATATAATGTTCTTTGTCTAATGTTGGGAGTAAAGGAAAAGGGTGAGGCTTATAAAGGCAAACAACATGTAGGGCTTATCTTCAAGGGAGTTAAAATCTAGGAGGGAGATAATTCATGTGTAGAAATCAGAAAGCCCTGTATTCCAAATGTAGCTCTGTCAGGTAGTCCATCTCTTTGAAACTCAATTTATTTTATTAGAGAATTTATAGACACATAACAAAATTTTATTTGTTGTTAGGTAATTAATTGTACTAATATATACAAGAAACATGACATAGTTACTGGAATATAAAATGTTAATTTTCCTCTAAACTAAACTAATACAGCAAAAAATAAACCATACTTTCTAGAATTTATGTCAGAAATTGTTTTTCTTTTGAAAAAGGCTAATTTATTTAGTATAACTTCATGCCATTTTAAGCTTTTCACCAAATTAAATACAGTAAGGAATCTTCACTTCTTAGAATATCTGTGCTGATATTTCATTTGAAAAATCTGAGAGCCATAAACATGACATGGACAGTAGATTCATGGAACAAATGGCTCAAACGCAAAAGAGAATTTAGAGGTTCCTTGGTTAATTGCCAATATTATACTTAATAAAAGCTCTGAGTTTCAGAGAGTAGAAATGAATTGCTAAAGATTTCACAGTGATTTAGTGAAATCTCTTTTTGGTAGCTTCACAGTGGTTAGTATTAGTCCAGGTACTTCATACTCTTAGTTGTACGTTGCCCATTGCTCTGTATTCCCTCAAATTCTATTACAAATGACACATTAGTTAGTAAAACAGTTTTTTACACTGATCATATCCTGGATAGCAATAAAGAATTCAAGAATTGTCTGTTAAATTCTTTTCTAAAAGAGTGAATTTCTCTCAACGTTTTACTTTTTCTTTCTTAATTCATTCACTTGACAATTATCTGTCAAAGCACCCATTTTATATCAATTTTTTCTAAGATCCTAGTTCCTGCTTTTGACACAGTAAGTTTAATAAGAACAATTACAATACCATTGCACCATGGTGGTGCAATTGCTTTAGAAATTAACCAAACACATAGACACAGACACACATACACACACAACCACACATGCACAACATACAAACAAACACACACACTCTTTCAAAAAACTTTTGAGGAATTTATCCAGATTGTAAAACCAAATTTGGGGCTTGTAAAATGAATATTAATGTATTAGTAATGGAATAGAACTACACACAATGTTATTAAAATGGAAATAAATGAACACACTTTTTACTGTAATATTAACATAAAGTCATTACGAAGCATTTGAATAATACTGAAAAACTAAAAGGAACAAAACAAACCATCTATAGACGCACTCCCAATGAGAAAACACTCAGAGCTCATTAATTTTTTGACATAGGTTGTGCTTTTTGAGGGATCGTTCAGATAATAGTGCATTCAACATACCATAAACTGCAATAAAATATAAGTATATAATTGAAACATTTACTGTAAGCTCTATTAACTATGCTCCATTATCTGGATGCTCTATTATTTATTTTGCTATGTCCTTAATAAAATATATTTTCCACTTTTAATTACAATTTTTAACTTTCACTCCTACACTTAAAAATTCACTCAAGATATAGCTCAGTATTAGGACACTAGCTGTTGATTTTATGGTTAATAGATGTAGAAGAGATAACAGGGAAACTGCCAGGAATTGTATGAAGTCTGATACCTAAAGTAATTAGACACTTATTCATAAGCAAAGTCTTTCCAGCGTCTAGGATCTATCTTTACTTTGGGCAGGAGATGTTTACAAGGCTCCAATGAAATAATATTAGCAACTGCATCATGATTACTGACTGATCATCTTTTTTTTTTTTTTTTTCCTCTATGTTTTCGTGCTCAAAACCTTGCCGTAGTAAGTTGTAGAATTCTCCATTTCCCCTCAGACACAGAAAAGCTTTGCCTTATTCTAGCCAGACTCCCCTTAAGAATGTTGGTCAAATTTCATTTTGCCAACAGCCTCTTGGCCTCAACTTTTAATTATTCTTTGACTTACCAATTTATTCATGCATGATCTATCCATTTACACAATCTTGAGAATAGTGAGGCTTTGAGAACTTTGTTCACCTATGTTTTGTTGTCCAAATAGCACTTAATTTGTTCTTTATTTCATTGATCTATCTCAGATATGTTGTGGTTACCCAAAAGGTTAACAAGGGGTAAGCATTTGGACTATTGATTTATTATAGCAAGTTTTCTAATATTTTATTTTTCTTTAATTTGTAAAAATTAGTTCACAGTTTTGATATTGACATATTCTAAACATATTATAGCTTGGCTTTTTAAAACAAAAGTTTAGTCACAATTATCTTAGCTGTTATCTTTGTAAACTGATTAATATTTTAAAAAATAAGCAGTGAGATTGGTGCAAAAAATTATCAGATAACAGAACAAATTATCTTAGCTGTTATCTTTGCAAACTGATTAATATTTTTAAAAATAAGCACTGAGATTGGTGCAAAAGTAATTGCGGTTTTTGCATTGTTGAAATTTGCTGTTTGATACTGGCATACATTCTTAAATAAATGTTGTTATGTTATACATCATTTTAATGCACATTTCTCACTTTATGCTTTTTGCTAAATTATTACTTGCTCTTTATTTTATGTTTATTTAAGACTATGGAAGTGATGTTAGACAAAAAGCAAATTCGAGCCAATTTTCTTATTCAAGTTAAAAATGGGTCGCAAAGCAGCGGAGACAACTCACAACATTAACAACACATTTGGCCCAGGAACTGCTAATGAACGTACGATGGAGTGGTGGTTCAAGAAGTTTTGCAAAGGAGACAAGAGCCTTGAAGATGAGGAGCATAGGGGCTGGCCATTGGAAGTTGACAATGACCAAATGAGAGCAATCATCGAAACTGATCCTCTTACAACTACACGAGAAGTTGCCGAAGAATTCATTGTCGACCTTTCTATGGTTGTTCACCATTTGAAGCAAATCGGAAAGGTGAAAAAACTCGGTAAGTGGGTGCCTCATGAGCTGAGCGAAAATGAAAAAAAAAATCATCGTTTTGAAGTGTCCTCATCTTCTTCTATGCAACAATGAATTGTTTCTCTAATAAACTGATGTATGACAGAAAAAGGATTTTATATGATAACCGGTGATGATCAGCTCAGTGGTTGGACTGAGAAGAAGCTGCAAAGCACTTCCCAAAGACAAACTTGCACCACATAATGGTTATGGTCCGTTGTTTGCTGGTCTGCTGCTGGTCTGATCCACTAGAGCTTTCTGAATCCTGGTGTAACCATTACATCTGATTAGTGTACTCAGTAAATTGATGAGATACACTGAAGACTGCATCGCCTGAAGCCGGCATTGGGCAACAGAAAGGTCTCGATTCTCCATGACAACGCCAGATGGCAAGTCACACAACCAAGGTTTCAAAAGTTGAACGAATTGGGCAACAAAGTTTTGCCTCATCTGCCATATTCATCTGACTTCTTGCTAACTGACTACCACTTCTTCAAGCATCTGGACAACATTTTGCAGGGAAAACACTTCCACAACCAGAAGGATGCAGAAAATGCATTCCAAGAGTTCACCAAATCAGGAAACGTGAATTTTTACACTACAGGTATAAACAAACTTATTTCTCATTGGCAAAAATATGCTGATTATAATGGTCCCTATTTTGATTAATAAGGATATGTTTGAGCCTAGTTATAATGATTTAAAACTTGTGGTCCAAAACTGCAATTACATTGGACAGCAACCTTTATTTCTTTTTAGAGGTGCCGGAATTGACATTATCTAAGGTGAATTTCTGGTCACAATTTAGCCATCCCCAAACATTACCCAAATGCAAGACTTAGCTGAAACAAAATGACAGTTTTCTAGCCTGAGGCCAGGCACAGTGGCTCATGCCTGTAATCCCAGCATTTTGGGAGGCCAAGGCGGGCGGACCACATGAGGTCAGGAGTTCGAGACCAGCCTGGCCCACATGGAGAAACATCGTCTCTGGTGAAAATACAAAAATTAACTGGGCGTGGTAGCACATGCCTGTAATCCCAGCTACTCAGGAGGCTGAGGCAAGACAATCACTTGAACCTGGGAAGCAGAGGTTGCACTGGGCCGAGATCACGTCTCTGTATGTAGCCTGGGCGACAGAGCAAGACTCTGTTTCAAAGGAAACAAAAAAAGAAATAAGTAATTATTTCTTGAATATAAATTCAAGAATGTGAATATAGATAAATGAAAATGATAATTTTTAGGGATAAACTATTTTGTAGATTATATAATATACTATATTCTTTTATATATTTCATTTATATATTACATAATTCATTATTAATATTTTCTTTATTATATTAAATCTAGTGCGTGGCATACAATTTTAGTATTGCTTGAAAGTCTTTTTCCAATTTTCTGTTTCACCAGGAAGAATGAGGCATAGGTTGTTCATGTGTCAGCTTCCCTTTTACGTCATTTAGCAAATATTTGCTAACACTTACAATTTCCTAGAAACTCTGTTGAGCACTGGGAATAGTAGTGAATAGGGAACACATGGCTCTTGTCATCGTAGGATGATGACTATGGAGATATTATACAGATGATTGATTACTAAGATTTGAGGGAGGAGCCTGCTTATATCTCAGCTTGCTTTCAGACTTCTGGATTGTATATTTATCTTATTTTATATGTCATCCTGTAAAATTAATTTTTTTCTTCTGCATTTTTTTCTTTTTGAATAAAATACAGAAAACAATCATGAACTAATGGTCTTTATATGAAATACATAAAATTATAAAAATTACAAATGGAATATTCAATATTAATTATGATATAAAATTTACAATCTCCATAGATAATATTCAGGAATATTCAGATTTACCAGACATATAGTGACACAAATGGTTATTAAGACTTAAAAAAACTCACAACTTTTTGCAATTAACTCATTCATAAAAATAAGAACTCCAATATTTTCCCTTAAGATTTGAGAAGCACTTTAGGAGGCCGAGGTGGGTGGATCACCTGAGGTCAGGAGTTTAAGGCCAGCCTGGCCAACATGGTGAAACCGCATCTCTACTAAAAATACAAAAAATTAGACAGGAGTGGTGGCGGGACCTATAATCCCAGATACTCGGGAGGCTGAGGCAGGAGAATCGCTTGAACCCAGGAGGCGGAGGATGCAGTGAGCCAATATTGCACCATTGCACTCCAGTCTGGGCAACAAGAGTGAAACTTTGCCTCAAAAAAAAAAAAAATTGAATTGAGAAGCAGTACACTATTATGCAAACTGGACTCAGAGGAAATGCCAGACAGGGTGGGTCTGAGACAGGTGATAATTTTTCTGTTTGAACTCTTTATTTTTGCTTTCTAGGCTCTGCCAAAAGCTTAATTTATTCATGAATTATCACTAAAAACAATAAATAGTTAATATATGGGCACCTGCTAAACACAGAAAAATACCAAGGGAAAATAAACATATCACTTGTAAACTCTTTACCCAATGCTATTATATATGCATATACTTATGTATGTATGTTGGATACACTGCAGGGTAACCTACAATAAATTACACCTTAATATAATTCCCTACCTTTGAGTGTGGGAAGAACCTTTGAGTTCCCTCTAGTCAATAGACTGTGGTAAAAATAAAGAGATAGTTACTGTCATTACTTCACCTCATGTTAAAATCTGCCTAACTGTCTTAAAAGAGAGAGGCAGAGACAGAGAGAGAGAGGAGAGAGAAAGGGAGGAAGGGAGGGAGGGAGAGAGAGAGAGAAAGGGAGACAGAGAGAAGGAAAGAGAGAAGAGGAGAGAAAGAGAGAAGGGGAGAGAGAAAAGGAGGGAAGGAGGGAGGCAGAGAGATAGAGACAGACAGAGAGAGTGAGAGAGAAAAAGAGGAAAGGAGAAGGAGAGAGAGAGAGAGAGAGAGAGAGAGAGAGATTCTGTTACTGGCCTTGAAGAAGAAACAGCCATATTATAAACTGCCTATGGAAAGGGCCACATGGCAGGGAATTTCAAGGAATCTTCTAGTATCTGAGGACTTCAGTCCAAAAACTGAGGGCTCCGAGCTGCAGAAAAGAGGACAGGATGGCCAGCACTCTGACTGTAGCCTGCAAGGCCCTGAGCCAGGGACTCATACACATTCATGCAATATGTAGTGTACTTTTTAGTATAATATGTATAAATGTAGTCATAAGCATTATATAATATATGACAACTAAAATAATGCAAGCGTCACTATATTTACTTATTCATTTATTTATTCATATACAAAGGTGCAAATGACAATAAAAACAAGCCCCAGAGGGATCAACTTTCAGAGATACCACAGTATCTTATCTAAAATGTTCATTTTTTGCCAAAATAAGTTATGAGACATATAAAAAAACCAAGAATGTGTGATCCATGGGCAGGAAGAAAACTGCCTGTGAGAAGGTGCGGATGTCAAAATTAAACAAATGAAAATGTCAAAGAACCTAACAAGACTTCAAGGATTAATGGAGATCATACAATCTGAAGAATAAAGGGAAAAAAGAATAAAGAAAAATAAATAGAGGTTCAGAAAAATGTGAAATGACATCAACTACATACATATACTAGCAGTACCAGAAGAAGCATAGACAGATAAATGGATGAAATAAAATTGAAGAATCAGTGGCAGAAAAATTATCAACTTTGATTAAAATATTAATTTATAAATATAACAAGTGCTCAATGAACTCCAAGTAGGATAAACACAGAGATATCCACACCAGGACACATCATAGTAAAAATGTTGACAAGGACAAAGAGAAAGACAAGGTGTGACAAGGACAAGGACAAAGAGAACACAATCAGCCCTCCATGTCTATGGGGGATTGTTTCCAAGACCCCTCCATACATACCAAAATTTGCAGATGCTCAAGTCTATCATGTAAAATGGCATAGTATTTGCATATCACCTATGCACGTCCTCCTGTATACTTTAATCTCTAAATTACTTATAATGCCTAATATAATATAAATGCTAGGTAAATAGTTGTTATACTATATTATTTTATTGGTATTTTTGTTATATTGTTATTTTTAAAATATTTTTGACCCACAGTTAGTTGAATCCATGAATGTGGAACCACTGGATATGGGAGGCTAACTGTATCTTAAAAGCAGGAACACAAGATCAACTCATCACATATAAGTAATCACACACAAGTGAAAATTAACAGCTGCCTTCTCTTTAGAAGCAATATAGGTCAGAATACTGTGTAATGCCATCTTCAAAGTGTTGAAAGAATAAATAACTGTCAACCAAAGATAGTATATTTAACAAAACTATTTTTTTAAAAATTAAAAAATCCATTCCTAGAAAAAACAAAAATTGAGAGAACTTTTTCTAGCAGACTTGCATTACAAAAAAAAAAAAAAGGAAAGAAAGATTTTCACTAAAGTAAAATGACCCCAGAAAATAATCAGAATCCATACAAATAAACAAGGGGAATTGGGAAATATAATTATATATTTCTAAAGAAAGCATAAATATGTATTACTTTTCACTCTTTCTTTTATCTGATTTAAAAAGTAATTTATCTATAACATAAAAATGTCATATATTTGTCATTAACAGCACAAGATAGGAAGATGAGAGTAAAGCTATATTGATTAAGCAAATGCTACCAGAGACTTCAAGAATGCACAGAAATAAATGAAGACAATGTTTATGGCTGCTGGCTGATGGAGGTAGTGGTTGACAGAGATTGAGGTGACTGGGGCAATTCTTAGGATAGGACGACAAAGAAGTTTGCTGCATTGATTGACTCCTCCTTTCATGAAAGATTTCTCCATAGCATGTGATGCTGTTTGATAGCCTTTTACCCAGAGTAGAACTTCTATCAAAACAAGAGTCAATTACACTATGTATATAAAATATACCTATCTTAATTTTAAATATTTTATTGCTAAAAATTTCCAGTGATCATCTCAGCTGGTGGAAAGTATTGCCTCAATGTTGATGGCTGCTGACTGATCAAGGAATGGTTGCTAAAGGTTGAGGGGGCTGTAGCAATTTTTAGGATAAGCCAAAAACAAAGTTTCCTGCATTGATTGACTCAGCCTTTCATGAAAGATTTCTCTGTAGCATATGATGCCATTTGATAGCCTTTTACCTGGAGTAGAACTTCTTTCAAAACAAGGGTCAATTCTCTCAAGCCCTCCGACTGCTTTAACAGGTAAGTTTACGTAATATTCTAATTCTCTCGTTGTCATTCCAAGAATGTTCACAACACCGTCACCAGGAGTAGACCCTATCCCAATAAACCACTTTCTTTGCTTATCCATGAGATGCAGCTTGTCCATTAAAGTTTGCCCAGAGACTGCAGCAATTCAGTCACATCTTCAAGACTCTTTTCTAATTCTAGCTCTTTTGCTATTTCCACCACATCTGTAGTTAATTCTTCCACGGAAGTCTTGAACCCCTCAGTCGTCCATGAGAACTGGAATCAACTTCTTCCAAACCCCCATTAATGTTGATATTTTACCTCCTCCCATGAATCATAAATATTCTTAATGGCAGCTATAACCATAAATCCATTCCAGAGGTTTTCAATCTCCTCTGCTCAGATCCATCAGAGGAATCACCATCTGTGGAAGCTATAGCCTGATGAAATGTGTTTCTAAAATAATAAAACTTGAAAGTCAGAATTTTAATGGACAAGAAGTGGTGCCTTGTTGATAAGCAAAGAAAGTGGTTTATTGGGATATGGTCTACTCCTGGTGAAGGTGCTGTGAACATTCTTGAAATGATAACAAGAAAATTAGAATATTACATAAAATTACTCGTTAAAGCAGTTTGGAGGCCTTGAGAGAATTGACCCTTGTTTTGAAGGAAGTTCTACTCTGGGTGAAAGGCTATCAAATGGCATCACACGCTACGGAGAAATCTTTCATGAAAGGGACAGTCAATCAATGCAGCAAACTTTGTTTTTGGCTTATCCTAAAAATTGCTACAGCCCCCTCAACCTTTAGCAACTGTTCCTTGATCAGTCAGCAGCCATCAACATTGAGGCAATACTTTCCACCAGCTGAGATGATCATTGGAAATTTTTAGCAATAAAATATTTGAAAATTAAGATAGGTATATTTTATATACATAGTCAATTACACATTTAATGAACTACAGTATAGTGTAAATATAACTTTTGTACACAGTGTTAAACCAAATAATTTTTGTGACTCTATTATAATATTCACTTTATTACAATTGTCTGAAATCAAACCCATAATATCTAACTGTATTTTTCTACCCATTAATCAACTTCTCTACAACCTCTCCTCCCCACTAACCTTTACAGTCTCTGATACCCATCATTCTATACTCTATCTCCATGAGATCGTAGTAAATGATGAACAACTGAAAGCTTTCACTCTGGGATCATGCACAAACCAACCATATCCACTCTTGCCATTTCCACTCAATATTATACTAACAGTTCTGGACAGGGCAATTAGGCAAGAAAATAAACAAAATGTATAGACTGAAAAGGCTGAAGTAAAATTATGTCTATTTGCAGATGGCATGACATTGAATATAGAAAATCCTAAGAAATCTACTAGACAATAGATATTTTCAGCAAGGTTTTAGGATACAAGATCAATAAACTAAAATAACTTATTTCCACACACTGACAATAAAGTATTCAAAAATAAAATTAAAGACTTTTTATTTATAATAGTATCAAGATGAATAAAATAATTTGGAAAACAATTCTTAATAGAAGAGCAAAATATATACTCTAAAAACTATAAAATATTACTTCAAGAAATTAAAGACATAAATAAGTAGAAAGATTTCCCATGTTCTTGTTCCAGAAAACTCAGTGTTTTTAAAGTAGCAATATTCCCCAAATTAATCCGCAGATTCTATAAAGTATGTATTCATATCATAGCTAGAGGTTTTTTTTTTCCAGAAGTTGACAATCCTATTCTAAAATTAATATGGAAATGCAAGAGACTCAAAATAACTTTTAAAAACCTGCAAAAATAGCAGTTAGAAAGCTCACAATTTCCAATTTCAAATTTTACTACAAAGCTACCATAGGCCAGGCATGGTTGCTCACACTTGTAATCCCAGTACTTTAGAGGCCGAGGCGGGCGGATCACTTGAGGTCATGAGATCAAGACCAGCCTGGCCATCATGGTGAACCCCCAACTCTACTAAAAATACAAAAGTTAGCCAGGAGTGTTGGCAAGCACCTGTAATCCCAGCTACTCAGTTGGCTGAGCCAGGAGAAAACGAAAACAAAAAGAAAAAGCTACCATAATCAAGACAATTTGGTCTGACCTAGAGATATATGTAGAGATTGATTGAATAGAATTCAATGTCTACATTTAGGGTCAATTAGTTTTTACAGTGATGTCACGACAATTCAATGGGGAAAGAATAGTCACTTCAACAAATGGTGCTGAGACAACTGGATATACATGTGAAAAATATATAAATAAGTAAATGTGAACTCCTTCCTCATACCACGCTTAAAATTTAACTCAAAATGGATCATAAACCAAATTGTAACAGCTAATACTATAAAACTTTTAGAAAAAAATTCTATGAGAAAATCGTTGTCACCTTGGATTAGGCAACACATTTTTTTGATATTACACCAAAAGCACATAAAGCAAAAGAAAAATTAGAAAAATTGTAGATCATCAAAACTGAAATGTTTTTGTCGTTAAATGATAGCATCCAGAAAGTAAAATGCCATTCCACAGAATGAAAGAATATATTTGCAAATCATGTATCTGAAAATTGACCCATATATAGAATATATAAATATTCATACATTTCAATAATGAAGTGCATAAAAAGTAAAATGGGCATGGGATTTGAATAGGTGTTTTGCTAAAAAAGATAAACAAATTGCTAATTAAAAATATTAAAATACGTTCAACATCATTAGTCATCACACGAGGGTGGCCATAATAAAAAAAAACACAGACATAATAATAACAAGTGTTAATAAGGATGCAAATAAATTGGAACCCTCATACACTGCTAGTGGGAATGTGAAGTGTGCAGCTGCTTTAGAAAGCAGTCTGGCCATTTCTCAAAAGGTTAATTATAGAGTTACCATGTTACATGACAATTCGACTCATCTGTATATACCAAATAAAAATAAAAATAAATATCCAGACAAAATTTATACACAAATGTTCATCATGGCATTATTCATAATAGTGAAAAAGTGGAAACAATACACTTGTCTATTAAATGATTAATGGATAAACAAAATGAGGTCAAATTCTATGATCTAATATTATTTGACAATAAAAAGGAATTAAGTACTGGTAATTAACATGAGTATATTATGAAAACATTGTGATAAATAAAATAGTCATAAAAGACTAAATAGCGTCTGTTTCCATTTATATGAAATGTCCATAATTGACATATATAGAGAGACAAAAATTTGATTAGTGGTTTCCTAGGCTTGGGGTTAAGGAGAAAAATGGGGACCAACTTGCAATGCCTATGGAGTTTCTTGGAGGGATGTGGAAATATTCTGTATTTAATTATTTTTATTGTTGCAGAACACTACAAATATATATATATATATATATATATAACAATTCACTGTACACTTCAAACACACACACATACACACTGTAAAGCCTATTGATGTTATTGAAGAACAATCTCTTTACTTCATTCCAGTAATCTAATTAGTAGTAACTGGGAATTTGCAAGGTCCTATTTAATCACTGAAGGCGATTTCACAAAATATATGGCTTTCTCCTAATCTGTTCTTGCATTCTAACACATCTCTGGTGAGAGGATAGAACTCTTGGTGTATGAATTTATATAACTCCTTCAGTGATTCAGAATTTTTAATGGTGATTTTAACTTATCAGAAAGAAGAGAAAATATTTTATAAAATCTATTTTCATTTTATTTCTACTAGCATATTTTTGCATATGATCAGAGAATGTTATCTTCTGTATTATATAATAATGGCATTATAAAATGTCTCTTTAAAAATAAAATGTACATATACGGTGATTTATGTTTAGATGTGGAAGTTTTGCTCTAACAAATAACAATAAAATTTTATATGAACTGAATGAAACATAATTATTTTCAAAGATTTAATTTCTTTGATTTCACCATGCACAAAATAGGTGAACTTCATTTACATCTTTATGCAGCTGCATACATTTATTTTAACAAATATGATCCATTACTTTACATCAGTCTGTGCTGCATATTGTATCATAATAGTAAATCATCTGTTTTAATTCTTAACTATATAAAATTCTCAATATGCCTAAATTTTATTTATATCCCACCTTTACTTTTTAAAGGAAAATGTGTTGCATATTTTAAAAAGAACAAATTCAATTATTATCATAATGAGAGCATTCTCCTATAAATATATAAAAACCCACAAAGCTTTTTCAGCTTTTTTCAAATCTTTACTATTGTGGTCATTTAACACCAGCTTTGAGATTCAGCTTATCCAAACTTATGGTTCAATTATACCATGAGTAAAGATACTATAAGGGACCAATAGATCACTCGTTAACTCATTTACTTATTTACTTATTTATTTTTAAATATGAAACATTTTATAAATATTTATGTCATCCTTGCACAGGGGCCATGCTAATCTTTTCTGTATCGTTCCCATTTTAGTATATGTGTTGCCAAACTGGACCTTCACTTATTTTTATAGTAAAAGTGTAGTTTGTATTTACTATATACAAAGTTATACAGGAAATTAACATAAATGAATATTTTACTTAATGTAAAATTTTAATTAGATCAATATGGAATTGTTACTTTTATACCAATTTTTATTTTTATTTGAGAAGTAAAAATTCTCAAATATTGTTAACATCATATGATCGAACTTAAATATATATGCAAATTGAAGACTCTTTAGAACATTAATATTTGACTTAGTGTTTACCGAATCCCACTTATGTGCTAATAGAGAGTTAAAGTGAAGGAAAAGAAGAATATTATGGGAACTACTCTAAAGCAGTCTAGAACTAAAGAAGAAACAGATATTTGGACACATTTTAAAATATGCTGCAAGTGATAACGTACAGGTATGTCTACAAAAAATATGGTAGTTGGAGACGTAGTCTAACTCAGTATTCTGGAAATATTTTCTATGAAAAAATAAGACTGGAAAAATTCATTTGTGTATATTGAACAATAATGTGTTACATTTGCTGTAATTCCGTTGTACAATTTAACAATTTTAGGTTAGGGTGATTTAAAAACCACAATAAGAAAATTACTTATGTATTATCACTGTACCTTTATTTTAATCTCTGTTTCTTCAGTATATAATACACACATGTGCTTATAAAGAAAGATGCAATAATATTTAGTGTGATTTCCATATCAATTTTGTAAAAGAATGGGAACACATACCAGTATAAACACATAAATATCACATATAAATAAATACATGTACCTACATCATGCGACTCTTTATATATTAGTATGTTCTAATATTTCTTTTTAAATAAAATATTGTAATGAGAAATAGAGGAATAAATTTATAAACATATACTTAACATTCAGTATGATCTAGACCTCATACTAATTTGCTTGTGTAATTTGGGAAAAATATTTGCCTTATCTAAACATTACCATTTTTAATTAAGAACACAGGAATACAGAATATGCTTTTGTGAAAATTAAATGAAATCATTATATAAATATTTTAATCTGAAAAATTCTCATTTTACTGTTTAACAAAAATACAATTTTAATGTCTGCATAATAGCCCTTTATGTCTCTAAAGTACGATTCATATAATTATTCACTCTTTGGCATTTATGTTTTGAATAATTTTGTAATGGCCAAACATATTTATACATATCTACGCATTGTTCTTTGTAATCCACTTATCATAAATTCCTAGAAGTATTATTTGTGGGGCAAAAGTATTATTTGTGGGGCAAAACGTTCTTTATGTAGAGATAGCCAAATTGCTTTATAGAAAGGTTGTAACAACACTTCCAATAGTAGTTTGCCTAATTCATCATGAACTATTGCTAATAGTAGCTAGTTTTTAATTTTAATTTATATAGAGAGAGTTTATGAGTTTGCAAAGATATAATTTGCTTGCATTTAAATTTATTTGAATATTTCTTGTAGATGATTTTTGGTGAATTATATTTCTTTTGAGAGTTGGATGTACATGTTTTAAATTATTTTTATGAGAATATCTTCTTTTTCCTTTTAAATAATGAATTGTCAGGCACGTATATATTAAAGCTTCTAGTACCTGGATAGTAAAAAGTATTCAAAATAGTTTTTTTTTACTTTCACATATATATTTTCAACTTCTCTATGCTACATTTCATTTGCTGACGTTATAGTATTTTTATTCATTACTAAATATTAAGAATCATAAAATTTCATCTTTATTTTTCTAATTATTTTGTGGTTTCATTTTTAATATTTAACTTTCAAATTATAATGGCTTTAATTTTGTTATAAGTTATGAGGAGAAGCACCAATTTATCCTTTTTCCATTAATAGTCATCCAATTTTCTCAAAAAAAAATTGTTATTTTGCATGAATATGGGATACCACCTTGTGTTAAATTATATAGTTTTACCTGTTACTATGTTCCTTCTTTTGTATTGATATGCATGTTTATTTCATTGTGAAACTTGTTATTTTGCTTATAGTACTTTTATAATAGCATTTAACAGTTGTTCAAGTATGCAATCGTTATTTTCTTGTGAAAATTATTTTTCCTGTTTTACCAGAATTTTTTGTTTCTTTCACTTTGCATTCATTTTGACAGGTTTTGAATCTTTCTTTTCTGGTGTAGGGAGAGGGTAATAAAGGGCACTTTTTAACTCCATGCATCAGTTTATTATTGGGATAAATGTATGCATTGATTTTATGAATATTAAAATCTTTGCAACACTTAGTGCTCTCATTAAAGAATATATTATAGGTCTTCATTTATTTCAAGTGATTCATTTTTACAGCATGCTTCAGGTTTATTGCACTAGTTGTTCCCTCTTTAGCACTGTCTTTCCCACAATTAACCCCTAATTATACTGGTGGACTCCCATGCACTATACAGAGATAGCCAAATTGCTTTATAGAAAGGTTGTAGCAATTATAATTCCTCGTGTCAGTTCATCTAATCTATCAGGTTTATCTAATTCATTTCGGGTCTCTACTGAAATTTCCTCAGCTAAGCCAACTTTTCTTACCTCTTTCTGTCCCACGTCTTTAATAGCCCATCTTTTTCCTTTGTTCTATTTTTCTTCATAGCATTTATCACTGCCAGAAGCCACATTTCTTATTTATTTTCTAATTTTCTCTACCATGGCATAACTCATTGGCATGGTCTTTGGTTTTTTTCAATGCTGAATCTTTAGAGTCCAGAGAAGTACTAAGAACATCATTAGTATTCATAATTAATCAATGGTCTTTAGTGAAAATTTGCATTTCATTTATATAAATCATGCAAATTTCTTCTGTATATTAATTGTTGCTAGTTTGATTTTTTGGAGCTAAGTGAATGGAATGTATCTGATTATTTTATTTCCTATGACCACCCTAAAAAATTGCTCATTCCTGAAAAACTGTAGAGATTCGGATGAATTCTCTGAACATTTCTATAAAGCATGATATAGTTTATCATTGCAAATATGACCAGGATTTTTATGTTGATATAGAGACTGAGACAGAAATAGATGCAGAGATGTATATTTTATACAAAGATAAATATATAGATATTCAAAGAATCAAGTCACCCCAGAATTGATTGAAACTATTAAAATTCATCACCACCACATATTTCTATATTTCAAATTGTTATGCAGTGGAACTCCCAAATGGATTGAAGGAACATAAATGCAGAATACTGATAAATGGCGGCACAGTGAGCAAAAAGAGGTGGCTGGCAGAGGAGCCTAGTGATGGCAGAGAGAAGCACTTTCATGTGACAGCATTATTAATGACTGAAAAGAATTTGTAAAGCATCTTAAGTGGCTGCTCTGATGATTTAAAAATCTGATGATGGAGGACACTCATTACTGGGGAAATATTATATGTGATAATACAGATTGTGTCATTGGTGAAGACCTCTCAGCTCTGTATTCACTGGGAATTTTGGTCAGAAAGTTCAAGACCTTATGTGTTTCTCCTAGCCTATGATCTGTAAGATTTCAAGCCTTTGATGAGTCATAGGGCTAGATGAATTTTAAGGTCTTTTCCAATCGAGTACATGTAATTTTTGCAATATAAATTACATGTCATACATGCTAATAATTCTAAAGGAGAACAAAATAAAAAAGAAATCACTTTAGAATCCAGAAAATGAGACAGAAAATATATTTTTTAACACTAAGACTATATTTTTCCTAAGAACCTAAGTTACTGACAATAAATTAAATCTTTAGAAATATAATACTTTAAGATTTCTCCTGGATTATTAAATATGTCCATCACTATGTGTTAGTTATGCTAAGTCTAAAAATGAAATTAGTGTTTTATGAACATCGCTGGGAATTTCCTACAATGCTTATTTGTACACAAAATTTTAGTGCATGTATGATTTTGTTTTTTGTTTGTTTGTTTGTTTGTTTGTTTGAGACAGAGTCTCTTTCTATTGCCCAGTCTGGATTGCAGTGGCAAGATCATGGCTCACTGCAGCCTCAGTCTCCTGAGGCTCAATCAATCCTCCCACCTCAGCCTCCCTAGTAGCTGGGATCACAGGTGCATAACGCCATGCCCAGATAATTTTTTAATTATTCCTTTTTGTAGAGACAGGGTTTTACCATGTTGCCCAGGTTGGTTTCAATCTCCTGGGCTCAAGCGAGGAGTTGGCCTCATAAAGTGCTGGGATTACAGGAATGAGCCATTACCCCCAGGAGACATATTTTGATTTTCATCAAAAAACCTATATTTAAACTTGACACAACTGAGTTTTATGGGATATAATCCAGAACTGAGAATTTTTAAATAGTCAAAATCTAGTTAAAATATCTTGTTTTTATTTCAATAATTATAATAATTATTACCATTTTTGTTATTATTTTAAAGTCAATTCAGTGCTCACATACGTGACTAGCCTTTTGAGGTTCTTGTCCATTTATTAATTTGTCTAAGATCATTCATCTGCTAACACTGCTTTAACAACCATGAGCCAAAGAGAGAAGTTCAGTGTCTTGGCCACCACGTGAATAAAGCAAAGTGTGCATTTGGTATATCCATCTCCTTTTTAGATTCTGTTTCTTCATTTTTTTTCTATACTTAGTAGAAAGAGTTTGATGTTAAGAAAAATTGTCACCCAATTGGTTTATCTAATTACACGTTGTTCAGTAGTTATATGTAAATTATTTTTATAAATGTAGTTTAATATGTTTGTGATCTGAAATCAATGCATATCTCAGGTAGAAAAGAGTAATTCAGAATTCTGTGTCTGACGGAGTCACAGCCTCAAAGACATTGAATGTAGCCTATGTTGCTGTGGTCCATCCTTGAATTTTTTGCTAAGCATTAATCTAGCTTAGTTTTGAATAAGACTGATGTTTCATGAGACTGATTGAAAAGTTGGACTGTGGTGTTTGTACATATATATATAATATATATTAATATATATCTACATATAATATATGTATATAGTTGGCCTTCTATATTAATGGGCTCCATATCTGTGGATTCAACCAAGAGCACATCAAAAATATTTTTTTTAAATGTGTCTGGGCTGGGCAGAGTGGCTCACACCTGTAATCCCAGCACTTTGGGAGACCAAGGCAGGTGGATCGCTTGAGTTCAGGACTTTGAGACCAATCTGGGCAACATGGCAAAACCCTGTCTCTACAAAAAATACAAAAAAATCAGACTGGTGTGGTGGCACACACCTGTAATCCCAGCTACCTGGGGGGATGAGATGGGAGAATCGCCTCAGCCTGGGAGGCAGAAGTTGCAGTCAGCAAAGATTGCGCCACCACACTCCAGCCTGGGTGACAGAGCAAAACACTGTCTCAAAAAAGAAGTGTCTGTATTAGACATGTATAGACTACTTTTCTTGTCATGAATCCCTATACAACACAGCAATACAGTATAACCACTATTCACCGGTATTTGCATTGTATTAGATATTATTAGTAATGTAGAGATGATTTAGCATATATGGGAAGATGTGAGGATATGCACAGGTTATATAAAGATACTTTGCCATTTTACATCAGAGACTTGAGCATCCATAGATTTCAGTACCCAAAAGAGGCAGAGACTTGAGCATCTGTAGATTTTGGTATCCAGAAGAGGTCTTGGAACCACTGCCGCATTGATACTGAAGGATGACTGTACATACCAATTTGTCTCTCTCTCCCTCTCTATGTATCTTTCATAAAACATTGCCCAGAGCAGTCTGCTTGCAGCATGCAACCACAGAAGTTTCTTCTGTTGTGTTGGCATGTGCCAATTAGGTAATCACCAGGCAGTTGTGTGGCCTTTCCACTCTCTATCTCTTTCCATTTTCTCTCTGTTGTAAACAGTAGTAAGAAGATAAAGAAGGAATAAAGAAAAATCTATTTAGTGTACCACAAGCCTACTGTGTATATATGTGTGTGTCTGTGTAAGTGCCCTATGGACACGTGTAATTTATCAAAGATTTTCAGAGCTGTCTATGCTGTCTTTCCATTCCCAGTTCTGCATGTTTCAAAGCCTAATTAGCTTTTATCTGAGAAGTTCTCAGTCTATCTTTAAAAAACCACTATTCTCTAATAAAAAGCCCATTCTTTCTAACACTTATTGGAATATATGCTTGTAATTTTATATAAGAACTATTTTGATGGCCAAGGGAATGATATATTTTATTTACCACTGGGGAGTTTTTAATAGAACTAAGTAAGCTATTTAGTTTTCCGGTGTACTATGAGAGAAATCTGTCAATTTACTATACCAGTTTACCTTTCAGATCCCATATTATACTTCTGTTGCACTTAGAAAATTCAACGCTTGAATCTCAAGCGCTACAGATATTTGCCAAAGACACTATCTCTAGAATCTGAGTTTTCATATATTTTCAATGCTCCTGAACCTTACAATGCATCACTTTTCCTATGTACTCTATAATAATAGATTCTAGACATAATTGAATATTTAATTTACTTTTCACACATTTATGACATGTCTGCCTTTGCCAGAGCCTCCCCTAAGTGCAGGCAATAAAATGTTGACTCAGAGTGGCCGTGAATTTTGGCATAAATACATCTGTGAGTTCCCTAACCACACAAAGGGATATGGCAGTATTCCCAGCTTGGCAGAACTGTAAACCATATGAATTGATACTTAATGAGAATGTCTGCACTATATGAACCCATTAAAAAGCATATTATCATTCTCTCTACCACCCAGGACTTCTCAAAACCAGATTATGAGAGACTGTGAGCATTGTACTACCATCCTGTGGGACAACAGAACTGAGGTTAGGAAGTAGCGTCTTCAATACAGAAAATCAGTTCACAGGAATCGAACCTCTATCAGTATCTGAAGGATAGGAGAAAGAGGGTATCTTAGAATAGGGCTGGCAAGAGCAACAATGAAGCTTACGTTACTGGTAAATGAGTGTGGGCTCCAACGAGGCATTAACATCCTAAGCAGGAGACTGAGGCATTGGTACCTTCATTCAAACTGGGCCAATAAGGCAGGAATTACTAGAAACAAACAACTTGATAAACGTAAGGTAAACAACACCCAACCCCAGATGTGGACAGAGCTGTGAGCACTCTTTTTTTTTTTAACCAATAAATGAATTTCTTGCTTATTGCTGTGCATTAGGGAGGTAAGGTTGCTTCTTTAAATTATGCCTCTATTGGGAGACTAGAAATCATAAATATGAAACTACAGAAGGTTGTATTCATTTCTCATGAAGGGCTATAATCCTCACAAGTCCAGCACATGCATACAAACCACTTGCTTAATTTAAATTGGGTTGATTCAGACAAGGAAAAGTCACTGCATGATTCAGAGACTGATGTTGATCTTACAGGGTTGAAATGTGGCCAAATTCTGATTTATTAACAATGTTGTAGAGATCTAGGTAATATGTTGGCCTGACCTACAGGATGCACCACAATTATTTATTAGCAAGCCCCATATTTGTTTTTACAGCAAGAGAAACTATTATAATTGCAGTCATGGGAAAGTATTTTAGACTCATTTTATTTTGAAAATTGTTTTGTTTTTTCTGAAGAATACTCAGTGTTCAAAATTTATAATAACCTCTGAATTGGTTCATGGTCAATTATAGTAAATAAAAACAGGTGAGGTCAGAAAACAAGTAAAATTTTTCCAAGTATCACAGATTATAGAAGAGGAAGTATTAATGGAAGAGTAATCAAAGTAGTCTCCTGCATCAGAATCACTTGAGAAATTGATTAAATCCAGCTCCTTGGTTCATCTTTGACCTACTAAATAAAAATATTTGAGAGTGGTACCTATAATTCTGTGATTTTAACAATCACATCTCATAATTCCTTCACAATGTGCACTAAGGTTTGAACATTACAGTATTGGAATGAAGAGAAGAGGTTCTGGAATTCTGGGGCTATTTCCTCTAGCTTATTGATCCAGACTCTCCAATCTTTTATTAACATGATGATCTATAAAAACTTGCACCCTAAAATATTTCTATTTAATTTTATTTAATAATTTTAAAAATCGCAAAATGTTGAAATATTAACATTGAAAAGCAGGCTGAGAAAACATAAATTTTGTTGAATTCATAACATTTAAGTGGTTTCCATTACTTCAGTTATTTCTAGAGCATCTCAATTTATCAATGTAAAAATTTAACTCTTAGCAAATAACAAGGTAAAAGAAATGAGGCTGAATTGCCTTTAGAATGAACTGGAGTTCCAACCAGGATTATAGATTTTTATTCACAATGTGTAGTATCACAGCAATATTATTTCAAAATGCTTTGGGAAATGACAATATGGGGAATAAAATCACTTAGAAATTAAACCTAGAATCTGACATTACAGTGCACTGGCTTAAATGCTTATGTTGAATAGAAATATTTTGATATCATGTGACTACTCAAAAGAAATTTAACTTGCCCAATAAAATGAAATAAATTTTCAAAAATAAATTCTAGGAACATTTGTGACTGGACCTTCAGAGCATGCTAGGAGAGCAGAGAGAAACTTATAGAACTGTATTTTATGTCTTCCTTGAATGCACCAATGAATATCATATACTAAGCAAAAGGTATCCCTTTCAAATACAATGTATGTGTGCCCTGTGCTTTCTGGTGTCTTGAAATCAAAGGGGATAAATATTAGTAAAAATTAGAAGGAGAATACTGTGGCACATTTTGTTCAGGTATGCATTGGAATAGCTAGGTAATTATTACTTTTTATTCTAGATTTTTAAGAAATTTACAAAATTATCTTGGCATTTTGGCAAAATTTCTATAATCTTATGTGTTTTTATTTTCTATTAAAATATGTGAAACAAAATAACTTACTTATCATACAATTTTTAGGGTTCTGAGTTGGACAGGTGCTTTCCATTGTTTAGTTCATAAATATCAGAGTTACTTATTAATTTCAATGGGCATAGCTCTGTATTTCTAACCTATGGTCTTGTCATCCCTATAAGCTGTGGTATGAATTTCTGAAACTGCATACATTTTTTCCTGCAGTATATATCTGTCACTGTTATAACATTCTTAAGTGCCTTCATTGCCTCATCACCCTTGCAGTTAGCCCAAATCCAAACAATTATTTTACACTATATTATACTATTTATATAGAAAATAGTATACTATTATATTTATATAGAAAATAGTATTTTTATACTATTTTATACTATACTATAGTATTTTATATTATTATGCTATTTGTTCTATGGGGGAGTGGTGGTATAAATTTAATGTTCATGCTCTTTTCAATTAAATAATTCCATATCTAAGATCTTACTAAGATCTTTTCCATTTAAAAAATCTCAGTTAAAATACTACATTTTCTTGATATTTTATTTTCAACTTAAGCTAAATTTGGCTAAAGTGGTATCTCCCTATCCTGCATTGCTTTCTTAATTATTACATCTTTTACACAGTTAAGACATGGCTGATTGAGTTTTGTTTACATTTCTTTTTATCTGACGTTTTCATGTTTGTTAACTTTTGTTACCCAGAATGTAAGAAGCATGAAAGAAGGATATCCATGTCAGACAAACAGTAGGTGCTAAATAAATGCTTGGTTAACAAATATTAACTGAATGCTTGTTATGTTTACTATTACACAACACATTCATTTCTTGTTCTCTCAAAAGTGACACACTTTGACGAAGACGTTGTTGTAGGAAGATCAGGGTTCTTGTTACACGACCACGACCAGGAAAGATTAGGCTAGCAGACATTTTGAAGGATTGGGGTAGGATTTATTGGGTGAAAAGGATTAAAAAGGGAAACAGGAACTCTCAGCAAAGTAAGAGTCCTGCTAGCAGGTGTCCCGCCTCACAGATTTAATACCCAGTTACCACCCAGCAACAGGAGAGGCCAGGCTTCTACCCCTGCAAATGCAAACTTCTGTGGCTCCACCCCATTCTTCCAGTGCGCAGGCGGGATGGAGATTCTCTGGAGACCTTCCCCCTTTGTACTTGGCTGTCTCAACACTGTAAAAGCAGGTGAGGCCACGACGGGCTCATATAAACTTTAGACGGTCTTACTTGATGCTCATTTGTAAGAGTCTGAGCAATTACTAACCCTGAATACTTTTTCAAACTGAACTTCTTAAGAGAAGTTCTAGTAAAAGACAACATTTTACCCATCATCTTATATTTCCAGATGATTAAGTATCCACGAGTTGGTGTTCTAGGCAACCATCTGTGTGCCTTGGACTGATTTAAAATTTGGCATAAAATTTACAACAGTTAAATCAATAAGGGTAAAGTGATATTAGAATTTAACTAATATGTTTTCCAGAGGGCATTTCTTGGCTGTCAATGTATTCATGAATGGTGAATTTCATGGGGAGACCCTGTAATCATCTCAAAGAGGAACACAAGTCATGAAGGGCAAGGGCCAAGCAAAGCTAATAATTCTCTAGGTATCAAATAAAAACCCAGAGACACAGGTCTCAGAAGAGCTCTAATGGATTTTGCTGCTCTGCCAGCTTGTACTGTTCTTGCCCCAGGTGCTACAGCTCTTGTCCCAAAAGCATAAAATGATCTTGTGGCCTTTGATACATCTTCAGAGAAAGAATATTTTCAGTAAATAATGAAGTGTCTTCCAGGTATCAGAGATTTAAAGGAAATCTACTAGTGCATGGAAAAACTCAGAACTCAAAGTGCATATCTTACTAATGTTATTTATGTATTAAAATATACATTAAATTCTTGTCCATATCAATCACTGCACAAAGCGCTAGACAAATAAAAAAGAATGCACAGTTCCTTCTCTTAAGAAGCTTATAGCTTAACTGGATGTCAGATAAGTCTCCAAAAATTGCATAGTCGTGTCATAAGTGCTATGATATAAGCCAGGAGAAGGACCTAGAAGAACATGTGAGAAGGAGAAGAAACCCAATTATAGGGAGAACACAATTTCTCCCCAATCACTCCCAGTATATCTGACATAAGCTGGATGAAAGAAATGCTAAGGAAATTGCTTTTCCATCATTTATTTCTGAGATCAAAAAATTGACTACATTTTAAAATCTTGCTCATGAAAACAAAACCAAGAAAGCAAAATAGTAATTGAGAAGCCTTGTTTGGGCTCCCAGATTCCAGGATGGCTTATGATGTGACCAAGATGTTTCTGTGTCTTGAGAAGGTAATGTTTCCCTGGAGAAATTTCAGCATCTGGTGGGGCAGGGTAACAAAGAGAAGTCCAAAGACACAGGACCTTAAGCCCTGTTTCTGCTTTAATCAGAGTGTTTTAATTTTGTCTATTATACGGAGGTCTCATGTAAAATTTCAACTAAAGAGAATTTGTGTGTGTGTAGTAAAAAAAAAAAAGAAAAGAAAAATTTCAGAAGCTCTAATGGAAACAAAGCAGAATATATATTCTTACCGCTGTAATTTTTTTGTTTTTATAAAATAAATTGTTTGTATTAGAGGTTTACAATATGGTGTTATGGGACACATAGACATCGTAAAGTATTACCATATTAAAGCAGACTAATATATCTATCATCTCACATACCTTTTTGTGGCAAAATCAACTAAAATCTGCTGATTTAACAAAAATTCCTAATAAATACAACTTCATTAACTTTAATCCTCATATTGTACATTAGATCTTTAAACTTGTTTATCCTATCTGCTATTTTGTATCCTTTGACCTATGTCTCTCCATTTCCTACCCACTTTATCCACAGTAATCAGTTTCAATCTCTCTCTCTCTGTATTTATGCTTTTTAATAAATATTGCACACATAAGTGAGATCATGTAATATTTTAATATTTTTCTTTCTCTGGCTTATTTCACTTACCATAATATCCTCCAGACACATCCATATTGTGGCAAATAACAGAATCTCCTTTTCAAAGACTGAATAATATTTTCCTGCTCTATAATTTTTTCTTCTTAATATTTCCAAGTGTAAACTCCTTAGCCTGCACTTCAAGGCCCTGCATAACTTGGCTCCTACTTGCCCTTTCTGAATCATCTCTCAAAAACTTAACTTCCATCAACCCATCCGTCTAAACATGTAGGAAATCATTACATTTCATTACTTTGTAGATGTATAGATGGTATAAATTTTCGTATTTTAAAGCTTATCAAATACATTAAAATAAATTCTGCTTTTGCGGTGCTGCTTAGAGGCGTAGACACAGTTTGGTGTTTATTTTAATCCACTCACACACTGTTCTGTTTTTCACATAAATTATATTTAAAATTGTTTGATTTGGGATGGAACAGTGGTATTTAATAGTTTATATGCACCATGGTAGGTATCTTTCTATCCATAGGATTTAGAGGTTAGGCGTAGTTTTTGTCTCCTTGAGTGCTAGTAAAATATATTACTGGGGAATCCGAATTCCTAAGGTCAGCATGCAGAGAAACTCTCTGCAATAAGACTTACTGTGCTAATGTAAAGGATGATATTATTATATTTAGGTTAACTGTTCAAGTCAATCACTTTGGATATGCAGCTATTCAACTTATAATCTTATTTTTTTTCTCTCTCAAAAGTATCCTGCTAGGCCAGGCATGGTGGCTCATGCCTGTAATCCCAGAACTTTGGGAGGCAAAGGCAGAAGAATTGCTTGAGCCCAGGAGTTCAAGACCAGCCTGGGTAACACAGTGGTACCCTGTATCTACAAATTACTTTTTAAAATTAGTTGGACACGGTGAAAGGTGCCCATAATCTCAGCTACTTGGGAGGCTGAGGCAGGAGAATCACTTGAGCCCAGGAGATAGAGGCTGCAGTGAGCTGTGATCGCATTACTGCACTCCAGCATGGGTGACAGAGTGAGAACCCATCTCAAAAATAAAAAATTAAAAGTATCCATTTAGCAGTACACATCTTTGTTATGTAGATTATGTATTTTAAATGAAAAAGTACAAAAACTAAAAGAACACTTTCTTCAAATAGTTTAAAATAAAAAAATAAAGTCATTCCAAAAAATTCAAGTAATAAAAATAGAATATGTTGGCATGAAATATTTGCTATTTTATCTTAGATGATTATGATATAATTGGAAGATTAATCAGGGTATGAATATTTCTAGGAAACAAGACAGCCAAGTAATATTCTTTTTTGGAATAAGTATAATCTCACTTCCAGAATGGCAGCCTGAGGAGCTCCACAGACCTGCTTCCCAGTAAAACAACCTGGAGAGGATTGAAAAGTGGCTTCGCAAAGTTCACATCTACTCAGAACCTCAGAATGTGACTTTACTTCAAAGTAGAATCTTTGCAGATATAATCAAGTTAAGGTTTTAAGATGAGATCATTGGAGTAAGGGTGAGTCCTAACTCCAGTGACTGTGACGTCAAAGAAGAGGAAAGGACACACACACAAACACAGAAAAGATGGCTGTGCAAGGACAGAGGTATAGATTGGATCTATGCATCCATGAGCCAAAGAATTTCAAGAGCCCTCAGAAGCTGGAAGAGGAAAAGAAGGATTCTCCTGAGAAGACTTCAGAAGGAGCGCAGCCATTCCAACACCTTGATTCCAGACTTCTAGCCTCCAAAACTATGAGAGAATAGATTCATTTTGTTTTTTACCTCCCAGTTTGTGGTAATTTGTTAGGGAAGCTTTTCAAAACGAATATACAACCACAAGTGGGGAAGCTATTAAAAAATCATAATCTCTGGAAATTGTCCTAAGGGAATTAAAAAAAGTAAAGCGGCATTTATTCAAGAAAATTCAGTAAATCTAGGCAATAATGGGGAGATTCTATAGCACTTGAGCTATGACCTACTTCTTCCCCGCTCCCTACGTATTTTTGAGAGAGGCTTCACTGTGGGTGGTTGTTGCCAAAAAGATACGGTTCCTTCTTTTTGCAGTCACTAGACAGGAGTTATGGTATTTCATCAGGAGGGCCAAGCTACCAGGGTTTCTCAATTCATCCTGCTCCAAGAATCAGAGGCTAAATTCCTGTCAAATGTGACCTAGATTAGGGTACCCCTTCATCCCATAAGCCTCAATTTTAGGGTGAAAGCTCTACTCTAGGTACAGCAGGTTGAGAATATTGAGGCTCTGATCACTTGTATGATACAGTATCCAAAGTATGAGAAAGGTGGCAAAATCCAGCTCAAAAAGCAGAATCTGAATCGAGCTCATAAATCTAGCTCTGAAAAAAGGAATCAAGAATTTTTTGCAGAGGGAGAGGACATTCACATAAACAGAGTTCTAATGTTCTCCCCTATGGCTGACTTCATCAGGAAACAGAGTGTGGGAAAGTTACAACCTAAATATACATTTTAAAATAATGCATACTTTGTGGAAAATGATTATGAGGCTCTAGCCCCATTAATACAATAAGCTAAATCATAGGTCACCTCATTTACCTAAGAGAATCAGGTAAAGAGACAGATAAGGAAGCACTTCTTGGGGTCAGAACAAATCTCAAAAGCTTCCTAGATAATTATCCCAGCAGGTGATGTTAGCAAGAGGTGAACCAAGGAACTCTAAGTCCTCATTTTTGCACAAAAACATTAATATAACATCTAGAGTTGGAATAAAATAACTTTATAGGAACCCCAAAATAAGTAAAAAATTATAGTAACCAATCAAATGCCCATAAAAAACCCCACACACATTCAAAATATTCATCTATTTATCTATTTTATGGCATTTTTACTCATACTTGTCATGCCTTCTCCCTTATGCAACATGGCATTATCAAAAAAAAAAACAAAACAATGTAGCCCAACTCATGCTTTTCTCCTTCAGTCTAGAAGAGCAGGACAAAAGTTAATTGCAGTGTTCTAACCTGTCTGTGGGATGCCTGAGGAATTAGTTTCTGTTTTCCCTAACTTGGGGCTCACACGAAGAAAGGCAGCATAGCTTGGCATAGCATGGATCTCAGACTGAACAAAACCATGAAAGACAGTGGTGGGTGTGGCAATGCATGGAATCTGCAGAGGAATGAGAGAGTTGGGGTTCCTGGGGAAAGAGATTAGGTAGAGAAACACAATCAATCATCTACAACTCCGAGAAGAAGCTGCAGTGAGACTCTTTTGGATATGAAGACATTTAAAAGCATCCACATGTATGTGGGAAACAGAGAAATGTGCATAGGCATAGAGAGTATGCATCCCCAGAAAAGACTGGAGGAGACCGTGAGCCTTCATCCTGGGCTTATTCCTAGGTTCAGGACATGCCCGATTAATTAATGGAGGTCTGTCCCACCAGTCTTCAAAGATTGGGGAAAAAGACTGGTTTTTTTTTCAGACAATCATTTTTTTTTTTTAAGCAAAAAATCAGAGGGCATGCAAAGAAACATACAATCATGGCTCATTCAAAAGAACAAACTAAATCTCCAGAATCCATTCCTGAAAAAATACAGACAGGAGTTAAGAGACAAAGACTTTAAAACTATGGGCCTAAATGTGCTCAAACACTATAGGAAAACATTAACAAAGAAGTAAACAAAATAATATATAAAAAAGGATACTATCAATAAAGAAATAAAAATTATAAGCAAGAACAAAATAGAAATTTTAGAGCTAAAAGATACAATAACTGAAACAAAAAACATTGAAGGAGTTCAAGAGCAGACTCAAACAGGCAGAATAAATAATAAATGAACTTAAAGTTATTTGACATTATTGAGTCTGAGGAACAAACACAACAAAAAGAAGGAAGGAAAGTGAAAAGAGTCTAAGGAACTTATGATGTACCACCTAATGTACAAATATACACATTATGGGTTTCCAAGAAGGAAAAGAAAAATAGAATGAGACAGAGGGTTTCTTTGAAATAATAATACTGTACAAAAACTTTCCAAATTTGAGAAAAACTATGGATATACAAATACAAAAAGTTCAATGAACTCCAAGTAGGATAATACTCAAAGAGGCCCACACTGAGACACATTATAATAAACTGTTAAAAATCAAAGACAAAGAGAAAATCTTGAAAATAGCAAGGAAAAGTAACTTGTCATGTGTGAGTGAGCCTCAATATGAATATCAGTGGATTTATCAGAAGAAACCTTTGAAGTGGGATGATATATTTAAAGTGTTAAAAGAAAAAAGAAACATGTTACCTGATATTCAATGTTTAGTAAAACAATACTTCAAAAATAAGGGGGGAAATTAAGACATTCCTGTATAAACAAAAGCTGAGGGTATTCATTACCACCTAGACCTGCTGTACAAGAAAGCCTAACAATAGTACTACACGTTGAAATGAAAGAATGCTATACAGTAAGTCAAAGCCATACAAAAATATAAAGTTCTTTAGTAAAGGTATATAAAAGGACAGTCATAAATAATTAGTATTGTTTTAATTTTGGTTTGTAACTCTACTGTTTATTTTCTTTAAGATTTTAAAGATATATGTTAAAGTAATTGTATGTCTATTTCGATGAGTGCACAATATATAATGATGCAATTTGTTAAATCAGAAACAAAAAGTGAGAGGAGGGCAGAACTGTTAAAGACTGTTAAATTCAACTGGATGCAATTGAATTTAAGTTGGCACTAATTTGAAATAGATTGTTAGATCTGGGAATGTTACATGTACTGTTCAAGATAACCACAAAGAAAACACTTGTGAAATATATACAAAAAGAAATAAGCAGATAATCAAAAAGTGTCACTAAAAAGTCAACTAAACACAAAGGAAGGAAGTAAGAGAGAAAATAAGAAACAAAATAGTTATGACATTTGAAAAATAAGTAAAATGGCAATAATACATTCTGGGAAACACTACAGACCAGAGAAAATACTTGCAAACCACAAGATTAACAGTACAATAGTCTGTAGAAAATACAAAGAATTTTCAAAACACAACTATGAAAAAAGAATGTCATTTAATTAGAAAGTAATCAAGCATTTCACCAAAGAGGATGTGTAAATAGCAAAAAGCACATGAAAAGATATTTGACATCATTTGTCTTTGGGAACTGCAGATTAAAACTGCAAGGGCAAATGTTGGCGAGGATATGGGAAACTGGATCACTCATACATTGTGACTGGGAATGTACACTGGCATGTCCACTGGCATGAAAAACATTTTGGCAGTTTCTTATAAAAATAAACATAAATTACCGTACCATCCAACAATTGGACTGTTGCACATTTATTCCATAAAAATACATGTTTTCACAAGAAACTATCCATAATATTTTTATCTGCTTTACTCATTATACGTATAAACTGGAAACAACTTAGATGTCTTCTAATAGGTGAGTGGTCAAACAAATTATGGTATATCCCTGCCATGGAATACTACTCAGTGATGGAAATGATTGAACTATTTATTCACACAACAATCATAATTCTCTAGGGAATTATACTGAATAAAAATCTCAGGTTTAAAAAGATTATATACCATGTGTTTTCATTATATTACATTTTTAAAAGACAAAATTGTAGAAATCATGAATAGATTAGTTATTGACAGTGGTTATTGTTATTTGGGAGGAGGTAGAAAGATAAAAGAGTGGTAAATTTGGTTATAAAGGACAATGTGAGGAACCTTTGTGGCTATGGAACTGTTTTAAATATCTTGACTGTGGTCATGGATATATGAACCTACGCACGTGATAAAATTGTACAGAACTAAATACATATGTGCACACACAAGTACAGGTAAAATGATGAAAAGCTAAAGAAGGAGGATGAATTTTCTCAACGTCAACCTTCTGGTTGTGATATTGCATTATATTTTTGTAAGATCTTACGATAAGGAAACAGTTCTTTGTATTATATCTTAAAATTTCATATGACTCTACATTTACCATAAAACAGTTTGATTTTTAAAACTTGATATGCTTCCTCCTTCTCTGTTAAACTCTTATGCAGGAATTATTATTCATTTTAGAACATATGTCTTCCTTAATATGATCTTATTTTGTTTCATTGTATTACCTAATATATTTACACATATTTTGGAGACAAAAAACCTTATCTTCTAGTTCACATCTCTAGTGAAAATTCATCTATTTACTGCCACCAATACTTAAAAAATTTCAGTCACTTACAGTTAACCTTCATTTATTTTTGTAAGTTCATTTCCCTTTTGTCTTCTGTATTACTTTTATAGAAGCAATGAACTGTTAGAAAATTATTCTAAAATTACTAGAGTATACAAACATATACCATAATTGGAAAGATGAAAGTTGGGCTCCCCATTCTTTACTTATAGTTAAGTACAACATAAGATAGGTTTTCTCCAGGACTAAAGAAAGAAGGAGGTTATTACTTCTGAGATGCAGCCCACTGTAATCACTATGATCTAAGCTTTGGTACCACTGAGGAAAACAAAGGGGAGCCTCTTTCTTCCCCATTATGCCCCAGTCACCACTGGTTTCAAATCTATGAGTAAATTGTGAGGCCCTCTGAATAGATGGACAAAACCCAGTTCTGCTCATGCTCAGGGTCTCTTCAATCTTCCCTTGCTACTTATTTCTCAGGTCAGGCTAGCTTTTCCTTGTTCAGGTTAGGGAACTGCAAAGGAATCTGTCAAGTCCTTAGAAGCCACAGGAAAAAAATCAAGTTGATCTTCAATAAGCTTTTTAAAATATTGAATTCCCCTGGCATTAATTTTGCACCAACTTAAAATTGGCATTAATAAAAAAACCGATTCTAATTTTGTGGGGTCAATATTTATTGATATGGTTTGGCTATGTCCCAACCAAATTAGTCCCATTAGCATTAATTGAAAACTTATTTTAATTTTGTGGAGCCAATATTTATTAATATTGTTTGGCTGTATCCCTACCCAAACGTCATCAACAATTGTAATCCAAATTGTAATCCCCATGTGTTGAAGGAGGAACCTGGTGGGAGGTGATTGGATCATAGGGGCAGTTTCCCACACGCTATTCTCTCATGATAGTGAGAGAATTCTCATGAGATCAGATAATTTTATAAGGCAGTTTTCCCTGATCTTATTTTCTCTCTCTAACCTGCCACCATGTAAGATGTGCCTGCTTCCCCTTTTGCCATGATTGTAAGTCTCCTGAGGGCTCCCCAGCCATGTGGAACTGTGAGTCAATTAAACCTCTTTTCTTTCCAAATTACCCAGTCTTAGGTAGTTCTTTACAGCAGTGTGAAAACGAACTAATACATTCATCTTTCTGTTCTTAGTTATTATTTTTCGTTTTTATATTTTGTTGTTTTGAAGACAGATTAAAATATAAAGGTTTATGCTATTATGTAGCCACCTTGCCCACTATTGTGAAATGTATTTGAATATGGAATAATCATATTTGGGTTTTTTTCTCTTGGTTAAAATGCAGTACTCTAGTCCCTTAAAGGTTATATAAACTGGAAAGTAATTAGATAGATGAGCATTCTTTGGATCTGAAAGAATTAACATTTGCTTTTTGTATTATCTTAATTTTGACCATGAATTTATATTTATCAACATTTCATAAATGTTGTTGTAAAGGAATGAAAATAAGGAAATGTATGTTCCAGACTTAATTTATTAATCATCTTACCTTCCTTCATTTTATATGTTGAATGAACAAAAAAAGAGAAAGCTTTGACTTGGTTGTTGAATATATGCTCTCACCTCTCAGACACTGGTACTCAACTTCATTCTGACTGAGGTGCATTCCTGCTAAAATTAGTATATGTAAACTCCATTCCCCAAAATTCTGACTTTATAGGAAATATGTAAAGCCAGAAATTTACCATTCTAGTAATAACCCTGGGGCATATTTTGAGATATACTGCTCAGAGGAAATCTCAGGATTTCACCATTCCTTTATCATTTTACCCATCCAATAAGAAGAATCTATAATAAGGTTCAGCAAAAAAAAGGATGTCCTCAAATGTGTCTGGAAGACTAACCTCTCTTCAAAGATGTTCACATCCTAACACCTGAAACTTTATTTGGCACATGAGACTTTGCAGATGTGATTAACTTGAGGATTTTGTGATGGAGAGGTAGAGAAAATGTAAGGGAAATGTAGCGAAAATATTCTGAAGTCAATTGCATCTTAACAGTCCTTTCAAATGTAAAATTCAAATTTAACAAAATTTTAAAATTTCTATTCTTTATTCTCTAAATGATATCCTACAGAAAAATAAAGCTGAGGAACTTTCTGCAGCATGTGGTTGCATGGCTGGATATATAATATATGTCTTTTTAGTCAATATATATTGTGAATGATGTTTATTAACTAGCCTTTGAAGATTTAATTTTCAATGTATGTAATTATAATCAACTTAAAAAACCTTTAATAAATGTATTAAGTGTAATTTAATCTTATATTATCAATTTTTAATTTCAATATTAGAATCATACTTTTGAAATTGGAACACTTGGGAACATAGAAAAGGACACAAAGATCTCTAGATATGGAAAGATGCAAATAATATTTGTTTTGACTCTGACAGAGAAATATAATTTTCCAAGCAGAGATGGACAGCAGGATGTTAGACAATCTTCTTTAAGACAGTCTGTTCATAGGCACAGAGCCATAACAGATGGTGAGGAGATGGAGTATTAACAGAATAGGAATATGTTGTTTTAACATAGTTAGGGAATGGGTTCGATAAAGTGGAGATATAAGTAGGACAGTAGGACTGAGACTGAAATGTACTATATGCTGTTTTAAGAAATTGAATCTAGCATATAGATATGTAGAGGACAGGAAATAGTTTATACAAAACTTAGTTAACAGATTTGATTTAGGGAAAATAATTAGCAGCAGTATTAATGGAGCAAGGCTTGGAGTAAGTAAATTCAGCTAAGGAGCTATTGTAGTCGCCTATGAGATTAAGAATTACGTGCTCCTGGATGATCTTGAGCTGAGAATTTTTCATGATTCTCTAAGTCTACAACAGTAAAAGGGATACCAGTAAATGAAGAGAAGACCAGTGAATTAAATCTAAAGTGTCTTAAGGAAGCCAAATGAAGATGTTCAATAAATAGTTAAATATATCAGTTTGGACCTTCAAAATGAGTTTTATCATCCTATGGCTAATTTTAATTGAATATATTGTATTGGATATATTTTGGTCCATGTATTGAATGAGACAACAACCTAAGAATTATCAGAAGAAATATTTGATGAGAAGATGAAGAAGAAAGAGATACAAAAGGGGAACAGAATGAAATAGCAAATAAAATACTTCAAGAAATAAACAGTGTGACAGAGGTCAGGAATAGGAAAGGAAATAAAAACATCGCTAGTTTAGGCAAACAGGAATTGCTAGTGACTAGAGTAAAAAGCATGTAAAGATAATCAGAAGGTGGAGAATCTAGATGTAATTGAAAAGTTGTTTCAAACAAATGTATGAAGTACAATATAAATGGGTAGCTCCTTAGATTTTTACACCATGAAAACAGCTATGAAACCACTACTCGAATCAATAGAGTCACCGGCATTCACAGTGTCCCCCTCAAGTTTCTTCCCAGTCAACATCCTACCCTCCTTTTGAAAGGTAAGTACAATGAGATGTCTAATGCATGACATTATCTTCAAACTTTATATGAAAAAATCATATGATATTCATCCTTGTGTGTGTCTTCTTTTAATTGATATTTTGTAATCATTTTGTAATCAACATATTATCTTCATTTATTCCTGTTTCATGTTTTTACTGGTTATGTAGTTTATTAACTTTTACTGCTTTACAGTATTTTAATATACAAATATACTACAGATTATCATGCATTCTATTTTTATGGTTTTTGCACTGTTTTCTCTTTAGGCTATTATGTATAATTCTGCAATGAGTATTTTTGTAAAAGTTATTTTGGTGCACATATGCATGCAGTATGGGTTGGTATCTGAGTAGGAGTGGAACTGATTGGACAAAAGGAATGCATATGTTATACTTTAGTACACACCACAAAAAAAAAATTACCAAATTGGTCAAACCAATTTACATGCCTACCAGTAGGGTATGAAAGTTTCTCTTGCTGCATGTCCTTATCAAACCTTAGTATTGTCAGCCTTTGTAATTTTAACCATTCAGAAAGATGCCTGGTGAGATGTCACTGTGGTTTTAATTTTAATTTCTTTATTTATATCATATGTTCATTGACAATATGGATATCACTTGCTGTGAAATGCCTACTGACATATTTTACACATTTTAAGAATAAACCTTTAAATATTAGAATAGTTTTAGATTTATAAAAAAAGTTGAAATGATGGTACTGAGAGTTCTCGTATTCCCACACCCAGCATCCCCTCTTAATAGTGTTTTACATTAGAATGGTGATGTGGTTTGGCTGTGTCCCTACCCAAATCTCATCTTGAATTGTAGCTCTCATAATTTCCATGTGTCACGGGAGGGTCCAGATGGGAGGTAATTAAATCATGCAGGTGGGTTTTCCCATGGTATTCTCATGATAGTGAATAAATCTCATGAGTGGTTTTATAAAGGGAAGTTCCTCTATAAAAACTCTCTTGCTTGCTGCCATATGAGACGTGACTTTCTTCCTCATTCACCTTCTGCCATGATGTGAGACTTCCCTAGCCACATGTAACTGTGAGTCAATTAAACCTTTTTCCTTTATAAATTATCCAGTCTTGGGTATGTCTTTATTAGCAGCATGAGAACAGACTAATACAAATGGTACATTTGTCCCAATTAATAAAGCAATATTTATATATTATTAGTAACTACAGTCTACAATTTACTATTTATACTTAAAGAGAAGTTCAGATTTTCTTAGTTTTTAATCTAATGTCCTTTTACTGTTCCAGTATCCTGTCCAGGATACCACATTAAATGTAATTGTCATGTCTCTTTAGGCTCCTCTTGGCTGCCTCTCAGATCTTGAAATTAAAAAAAAATTAAATTTGTACTAGCCATCCTGGGGAATGCCTGACAATATTGAGAACTATTTGATACGTGTGTTTTTTGTAGTGTGTCCTTTATAACATTCAGGTCACCATATTCAAAATACAAAACAGTTTAAAATTGGAGACAAAAGGACAGATACTGATTTTATCCAGGATAAGACTTCATGAGTGTTGGTAGCTCAGAAGGAAAAAACTTATTATAGAATTGAGAATACAAGTGATAATATGCTTTAAAAATAGTTTAACCAAAAAGCACAGACATGATACAACCAGTAAATGTAGCTAAGAGGGGTTTGGTAGGCTGAGACCTCTAAGTGGAAGACTCAAAAAAAGTGAAAAGGCAATCTAAAAAAAACAGGAGTGGAAGGCAGGAGGGAGAGAAGAAAGATGAAAATCAAAGAGAAGAATTACTAAAGGTCTGAGGAATTTCTCTTTTAAAAATTATGCATTGGATGCCTGTATCAAAACATCTCATGTACCCCATAAATACATACACCCAATAGTACCCACAAATATTAAAAATATTTTTAAAAGAAAAATTATATATACAATATATTTTACTAATCTGGGAGTAGGAAAAGCATTTCTAAGCATCACAAATAACTTAGAAGCTATTTTTTTAAAGACATAGATTTGAACACTAAAATTGTGTAAATGTTTGTTCAACTTTTTAGATTCAAGGAGTACATGTGCAGGTTTGTTGCAAGGGTATATTTCATGATGCTTATGTTTTGCATACAATTGAATCTATCACCCAGGTAGTGAGCATAGTACCCAAAAGGTAATTTTCAACTGCTGCCCTTCTCCCATCCTCCCTCCTCTTGTAGTTCCCAGTGTCTATTGTTCTCATCTTTAGCTCCATGTGTACCCAATGTTTAGCTCCCAGTTATGAGTGAGAATATGTGGTATTTGGTTTGCTGTTTCTGCATTGATTTGCTTAGAATAATAGCCTCCAGCTGCACCCATATTGTTCCAAAGGATTTGGTTTTGTTCTTTTCTATGCCTGCAGAGTATTCTATGGTGTATATGTACCATAGTTTTATATCCAATCTGCTCTTGATGGGCACCTAGGTTGATTCTATTTCTTTGCTATCATGAATAGTGCTGTGATGAGCATTCAGGTGAATATGTTTTTGTGGTGGAACAATGCATTTCCCTTTGGGTGTATACCTAATAATGAGATTATTGAGTCAAATGGTAGTTTTCTTTTTAGTTCTTTGATGAATCTTCAAACTGCTTTCCACAATGGCTGAACTAATTTGCATTCCTACCAATATTATATAAGCATTCCATTTTCTCCACAGCCTCGACAACATCTAATATTTTCTGACTTTTTAGTAATAGCCATTCTGACTGGTGTGAGATCGTATCTAATTGTGGTTTTGATTTGCATTTCTCTAATGACTTGTGATGTTGGGTATTTTTTCATGTATTTGTTGGCCACTTGTATGTCTTCTTGGAGAAGTGTCTGTTTGTACACTTTGCTCACATTTTAATATGGTTATTTCTTTTTTTGCTTGTTGACTTGTTTAAGCTTCTTGTAGATGAGAGATATAAGACCTTTGTAAGATGCACACTTTGCAAATACTTTTACTCGTTCTGTAGACTGGCTATTTACTCTGTTGATTATTTCTTTTTTTTTCAGTTGCTTTTTAAAACTTAGCCATAAATTATTTGCCAGGGCTGGTGTTAAGAAAAATATTTTCTAAGTTTTCTGTGAGGATTTTTATAGTTTGAGGTCTTACACTTAAGTCCTTAATTCTTCTTGAGTTGATTTCATTCTTCTACCTATGAAAAGCCAGTCGTCCCAGCATCATTTATTGAATAAGGAATCCTTTAACTCTTGCTTATTTCCATTGATTTTATTGAAGATCAGATGGCTGTCAGTGTGGGGCTTTATTTGTTGGTTCTCTATTCTATTCCATTGGTCTCTGTGTCTGCTTCTGTATCAGCATCATACTGTTTTGGCTACTGTGGTCTTGTAGTATTTTTTGAAGTCAGATAATATGATGCCTCTGGCTTTGTCCTTTTTGCTTAGGATTGCTTTGATTATTATGATTTCTTTTTGTTTCATATAAATTTCAGAATAATTTCTTTCTAGTTCTGTGAAAAATGACCTTGGTAGTTGATATATATATCAAACTACCAAAAATGGCAAGCAAAAATGGCAGCACAGCATACCAAAATTTGTGAGATGTAACAAAAGCAATTGTAAGAGGAAATTTTACAGCAACATAGCCCTACATCAAAAAAGAAGAAAGATCTCAAATAAGTATTTTATTGAGGATTTTTGCATCAATGTTCCTAAAGGATATTGGTCTAAAATTCTCTTTTTTGGTTGTGTCTCTGCCAGGCTTTGGTATCAGGATGATGCTGGCCTCATAAAATGAGTTAGGGAGGATTCCCTCTTTTTCTATTGATTGGAATAGTTTCAGAAGGAATGGTACCAGTTCCTCCTTGTACCTCTGGTAGAATTCAGCTGTGAATCCATCAGGTCCTGGACTCTTTTTGGTTGGTAAGCTATTGATTATTGCCACAATTTCAGAGCCTGTTATTGGTCTATTCAGGGATTCAACTTCTTCCTGGTTTAGTCTTGGGAGGGTGTATATGGCGAGGAATTTATCCATTACTTCTAGATTTTCTAGTTTATTTGCATAGAGGTGTTTGTAGTATTCTCTGATGGTAGTTTGTATTTCTGTGGGATCAGTGGTGATATCCCCTTTATCATTTTTTATTGCATCTATTTGATTCTTCTCTCTTTTCTTCTTTATTAGTCTTGCTAGCGGTCTATCAATTTTGTTGATCTTTTCAAAAAACCAGCTCCTGGATTCATTAATTTTTTGAAGGGTTTTTTTGTGTCTCTATTTCCTTCAGTTCTGCTCTTAGTTATTTCTAGCCTTCTGCTAGATTTTGAATGTGTTTGCTCTTGCTTTTCTAGTTCTTTTAATTGTGATGTTAGGGTGTCAATTTTGGATCTTTCCTGCTTTCTTTTGTGGGCGTTTAGTGCTATAAATTTCCCTCTACACACTGCTTTGAATGTGTCCCAGAGATTCTGGTATGTTGTGTCTTTGTTCTCGTTGGTTTCAAAGAACATCTTTATTTCTGCCTTCATTTCATTATGTACCCAATAGCTAATTTGATTTATGACTCCAATTTACAGATTTCAGGAACACATGTAGGCTATATTTATTGATTTGTATGTTGGGGAGGTGGCACCAGAGGATCCATTTGTCTCTATGAAATAGCAACAATAAGCTGAACAAAGGTTCCTTCGGGCCTGAGAATTTATGTATGTCCTTTGGTGTTTATTTCTTACTCTTTGTTTTGAACCACATTTATCCAAATGTGTGTGTATGTATCTTCATCTCTGTTTAATGCTCTTATGCACTTGAGTCAGACAGAGGAAGATGAAGCCTCAATATCTTTAATTCACTGAGAGAAAAAGAGAGGTCCTACTAGCTCATTCAAAACTTATTTTTTAATGGACAAATAATAATTCTGTACATTTATGAGTACATAAATGTGTGTTTTGATCCATGTTTACAGTGTAGAAATATTCAATCAAGATAATTAACATATCCATTGCCTTACAATTTTTTTTTGTAGTGGGAATGTTAAAATCTATTATTTTAGCGATTTTGAAATATACATTAGGTACAATGCTTAGTAGCTGGGTGATAGGATCATTCATACCCCAAACCTCAGCATCACACAATGTACCCAGATGACACATCTGCATGTATACCCCCTGAATTTAAAATAAAAGTTGAACAGAAAAATAAATAAATATACATGATTATCAACTGTGGTCACCATGCAGTGCAATAGATCACTAACAATTTTTCCTCTAGTCTAAGTGAAACTTTGTACTCTTTGATCAATCTCTTCTGTCATCATCCCTTTTCCCCACCCCAGCCTCTGGTAATATCCTTTCTATTTCTTTTTTCTTTTCTTTTCTTTAATACTTTAAGTACTGGGATACATGTGCAGAATGTGCAGGTTTGTTACATAGGTATACATGTGCCAAGGTGGTTTGCTGCACCCATCAACCCGTCATCTACATTAGGTATTTCTCCTAATGCAGTCCCTTCCCTTGGCCCCAACCGCAGGCTCTAGTATGTGATGTTCCCTTCCCTGTGCCCATATGTTCTCATTGTTCAACTCCCACTTAAGAGTGAGAACATGTGGTGTTTGGTTTTCTGTTCTTGTGTTAGTTTGCTGAGAATGATGGTTTCCAGCTTCATCCATGTCCTGCAAAGGACCTGAACTCATTCTTTTTTATGGCTGCATGGTATTTCATGATGTATATGTGCCACATTTTTTTTTTATCCAGTCTATCATTGATGGGCATTTGAGTTGCTTCCAAGTCTTTGCTATTGTGAATAGTGCTGCAATAAACATACATGTGCATGTGTTTTTATAGTAGAATGATTTATAATCCTTTGGGTATATACCCAATAATGGGATTGCTGGGTCAAATGATATTTCTAGTTCTAGATCCTTGAGGAATCGCCATACTGTCTTCCACAATGATTGAACTAATTTACACTGTCACCATAGTGTAAAAGCATTCCTATTCCTCCACATCCTTTCCAGCATCTGTTGTTTCCTGACTTTTTCATAATCGCCATTATAACTGGCATGAGATGGTATCTCATTGTGGTTTTGATTTGCATTTCTATAATGACCAGTGATGATGAGCTTTTTTTCATATGTTCATTGCCCGCATAAATGTCTTATTTTGAGAAGTGTCTGTTCATATCTTGTCCACTTTTTGATGGGATTTTTATTTTCTTGTAAATTTGTTTAAGTTCCTTGTAGATTCTGGATATTAGACCTTTGCCAGATGGGTAGATTGCAAAAATTTTCTCTGATTCTGTAGGTTGCCTGTTCACTCTGACGACAGTTTCTTTTGCTGTGCAGAAGCTCTTTAGTTTAATTAGATCCCATTTGTCAATTTTGGCTTTTGGTGCAATTTATAGATTGAATCCTATTCCTATCAAGCTATCATTGATCTTCTTCACAGAACTAGATAAAACTAACTTAAATTTCATATGGAACTGAAAAAGAGCCCATATAGCCAAGACAATCTTAAGCAAAAAGAACAAAGCTGGAGGCATTATGCTACCTGACTTCAAACTATACTACAAGCCTACAGTAACCAAAACGGCATGGTACTGGTAGCAAAACAGATATATAAAGCAATGGAACAGAACAGAGGCCTCAGAAATAATACCACATGTCTACAACCATCTGATCTTTGACAAACCTGACAAAGACAAGCAACAGGGAAAGGATTCCCTATTTAATAAATGGTGTTGATGCAGGAAACTGAAACTGGACCCCTTCCTTACACCTTATACGAAAATTAACGCAAGATGAGTTAGAGATTTAAATGTAAGGCTTAAAACCATAAAAACCCTAGAAGGAAACCCTTTTGTTTCTTTTTGAAAAATTATTTTGATACATGTATGAGGAACAAGTGTAGTTGTACTACATGGATATACTGCATAGTGATGAAGTCTGTGCTTTTAGTGCACCCATCACTCAAATAGTGTACATTGTAATCAGTAGGTAGTATTTCAACTCTCACTCTCTCCTATCCTCCCACATTTTAGATTCTTTTATGTCTTTGGTATGATTTGGATCTGTGTCCCCACACAAATCTCATGATGAATTGTAATCTCTAATGTTGAAAGTCGGGCCTGGTGCTGGTAATTGGATCATGGGGGTGGATTTCTCATGCATAGTTTAGCACCATCCCCCTTGGTACTATCCTTGCAATAGTGAGTGAGTTCTCATGAGATCTGGTTGTTTAAAAGTGTGTAGCACCCACCCGCTTACTCTCTCGATCCTGCTTTCATCATGTGACCTGCCTCCTCCCGCTTCAACTTCCGCTGTAATTTTCAGCTTCCTGAGTCCTCCCCAGAAGTAGATACCACTAGGTTTCCTGTACAGGCTGCAGAACCGTAAGGCAGTTAAACCTCTTTTCTTTATAAGTTACCCAATCTCAATTATTTCTTTATGGAAATATGAGAATGGCCTAATACAGCCTTTATTTCACTCTGTATTTCTATGTTTAGCCATTGTTCTTATAAGTGAGAACATATAATTTTTGACTTTCTATTTCTGACTCCTTTCACTTATTGCCTCCATTTCCATCCATGCTGCTGCAAAAGACATATTTCATGCTTTATATGCCTGAGTTATAAATGTGGTATATATATAAAACACATTTTCTTTATCCAGTCATCCATTGATGGCCACTTAGGTTAATTCCATGACTTCACTGTTGTGCATAGTGCTGTGATAAACATACAATTCCAGGTGTCTTTTTAATATTAATGTAATGATTTCTTTCAGGTGGATACCTAGTAGGGGGATTACTGGATTGAATGATAGTTCTATTTTTAGCTGTTTGAGAAATCTACACAGTTTTCCCTGGATATTGTACTAATTCACATTCTCACCGACCATGTATCTGTTCCCTTTTCTCCGCATCCTTACCAATATCTGTTGTTTTTTTTTTTTCAGTAATAGCTATCCTGACTGGTGTAAAATATTATCTCCTTTTTGTTTCAGTTTGCATTTTTCTGATGATTATGGATGTTGAGCATTTTTAAAATTTTTGTCAGCTGCTTATATGTCTAATTTTGAAAAATGTCTGTTCATGTCCTTTGCCCTCTTTTTAATGGGATTATTTTTCTCTTGTTGAGTGTTTTGAGGTTCTTTTAAATTCTGGATATATTTCTCTGTCAGATGCATTATTTGAAAATATTTTCTCCCATTATATAAGTTGTCTATGTACTCCATTGTTCATTTCTTTTGCTGTGCAGTTTAATTAAATTCCTTTTGTCTCCTTTGTTGTATTTGCATTTGAGGACTTAGTCATAAATTATTTGCCTAAGCCAATGTCCAGAATAATTTTTCCTAGGTTTTCTTCTAGGATTTTTATAGTTTAAGTGTTTATCTATCATGAGCTAATTTTTGTAGATGGTGAGATATCTGGGTCCAGTTTTATTCTTCTGGATATGGCTATTTGATTTTCCTAGCACCATTTATTGAATAGGGAGCTCTTTCCCTGTTGTACTTTTTTGTTGACTTTGTCAAGGATCAATTGGTTGTAGGAATGTGGCTGTATTTCTGGGTTGTCTATGCTGTTCCATGAATCTATGTGTGTGTGTGTGTGTGTGTGTGTGTGTGTGTGTGTGTGTGTGTGTTTTACCATTAACTGCTATTTTGGTTACTATAGCCTTGTAGTGTAATTTGAGGTCAGGTAATGTGATTCATTGAGCTTTATTTTTTTTTTGCTTAGGATTGTTCTGGCTATTCAGGCTTTTTTTGGTTTCATACAAATTTTAGAAATTTTTTCTAATTCTGTGAAAAATTATGTTGGTAATTTAATGGGAATTGCACTGAATTTATAGATTGTCTTGGGCAGTATGATCATTTTAACAATATTGATTCTTCTGATCCATGAGCATGGAATATCTTTCCAGTTGTTTGTGTCATCTATGATTTCTTTTATCAATGTTTTGTAATTCTCCTTCTAGCAATCTTTCACCTCCTTGACTAACTATTTCTTGGTATTTTCTTATTTTTTAATCTGTTGTAAAGATGATAGAGTTCTTGATTTGATTCTGTTTGATTGTTATTGGTGTATACAAATCCTACTGATTTCTGTATGTTGATTTTGTATCCTGAAACTTTATTGCAGCCATTTATTAAGTCTAGGAGTCTTTTGGAGGAGTCTTTAGGGTTTTGTAGATAAAAAATTATATTATCAGTGAACAGAAATAATTTACCTTCCTCTTTTTCAATGTAGCTGACTTTTTTTTTTCTTGCCTGATTGCTCTAGTCAGGACTATGTTAACTAGGAGTGGTGAGAGTGGGCACCCTTGTCTTATTCTAATTATAAGATGGAATGCCTTCAACTTTTTCCCATTCAGTACGATGTTGATTGTGAGTTTATCATATACGGTTTTTATTATTTTGAGAAATATCTTTTTATTCCTAGCTTGTTGAAGGTCTTTATCAGGAAGGGATGGTGAATTTTATCAAATTCTCTTTCTGCATCTATTGAGATTATATAGTTCTAGTTTTTAATTTTGTTTATGTGGTGAATCACATTTATTGATCTGCATGCCTTGAGCTATCCTTGAATCCTTGGAATAAAACCCACATGATCACAGCGTATGATTTTTTCATATGGTGTTACATTTGGCTTGCTAGTATTATGCTGGGAATTTTTGCATCTATGTTCATCAGGGATATTTGTTTATAGTTTTTGTTGTTGTTGTTTTATCCTTGCCTGGCATTGGTATCAGGGTGATACTGATTTAAAAGAATGAATTAGAGATGATTCCCTCCTCCTTGATATTTTGGAACAGTTTCAGTAGGCTCAATATCAGTTCTTCCTTGTTTGTCTGATAAAATTTACTGTGAATCAACGTAGTTCTGGGCTTTTTTGTTGTTGTTGATAAATTTTTTTATTACTGAATCTATTTCACTTCTCATGGCTGGTCTGTTCTGAATTTTTTTTTCCTGGTTCAACCTTGGGTGTTCGTATGTTTCCAGCAACTCATCTATATCCTCTAGTGTTTCTAGTCTGTGTGTATAGAAATGTTTATAGTGGTCTCTGATGAATAGAAATGTTCATAGTGGTCTCTGATGATTTTTAGTATTTCTATGGCTTCAGTTATAATGCAATCTTTATCACTTCTGATTATGCTTATTTGAATCTTCTCTCTTTTTTTTGTTAACCTAGCTAATGGTCTATCAATTTTCTTTATTTTTTCAAAGAACTAACTTTTTGAAACATTGATTCTTTGTATATTTTTAAAATCTGAATTTCATTTAGTTGAGCTCTGATCCTTGTCATTTCTTTTTACCTGATAGGACTGGATTTGGTTTGTTCTTGTTTTTCTATTTCCTTCAGGTGCAATATGAGGTTGTTAATTTAAGTTCTGTCCATTTGATGTAGGCATTTAACACTATTAACTTCTCTTTTAACAGTACTTTTACTATATCCTAAGCTTTTAATATGCTGTTTCTCTATTTTCATTTTTTAAAATAATTTTTAAGTTTCCATTTTAATTTCATTGTTGACCTTATAATTATTCAGGAGCAAGTTGTTTAAATTCCATGTATTTGTATAAGTTGAGAGTTCTTCTTGGTATATTGTCTTTTAGTTTTATTCCACTGTGGTCATAGAAGATATCTGATATGATTTTGAGTTTCTTAAAATGTATTAAGACTTGCTATGTGGCTTGTCATGTGGTCTCTTTTAGAGAATGTTTCATGTGCAGAAGCAAAGAATGTATATTCTGTGGTGGTTGGGTAGAATGTTCTTTAAATGTCTATTAGGCCCCCTTAATAATCTAGAGCTCAATTTTTGTCCAGAGTTTGTTGATTTTCTGCCTCACAATATGTCTTGTGCTGTCAGTGGGATGTTAAAATCCTACACTATGGTATAGCTGTCTGCCTTTTTTCTTAAATCTAGTAGTATTTGTTTTATGAATTTTGGTGCTCTGGTATAGGATGAATATATTTTTAGAATTGTTACATATTCTTGTTGAAATAATCACTTTATCATTAAATAATTACAATCTTTGCAAGCTTTTTTTACTGTTTTTGATTTAATGTTCATTTTATGAGATGTAAGTATAGGTACTCCTGCTCACTTTTGGTTCCCGTTTGCATGAAGTATTTTTTCCCACCCCGTTATTTTGAGTCTGTAAATGCCTTTACCAGTTAGATAAGTTTCTTTTATGCAGTATATGCCTGTGTCTTGTTATTTTAATTTAATTTGCCAGTCTATATCTTTTAAGTGGAACCTTTCATACATTTACATTAAAGGTTAATATTTATATGCGAAATTTTGTTCCTGTCATTATGTTAACTGTTACATAGCTGATTTACAGGCTCCATTTTATAAATGTATCGTAAGTCATGAGAGTTTTATATTTTCATGTTTTTTTATGATAGCATCAATCTTTTCTTTCTATGTTAGGAAATTTTTGAACATTTCTTGTAAGTTTTGTCTAGTGATGATGAATTCCCTTAGTGTTTCTTTGTCTGGAAAAAATTTTGGTTCTACTTCATTTATGAAATTTAGTTTAGCAGGATTTAAAATTCTTGGCTGAAATGTGTTTTTACGAAGACTGAAAATAGGACCCCAATCTCTTGCTTGTAAGATTTCTTCTGAAAAGTTCACGCTTTGTCTGATGGGATTTCCTTTATAAATGAACAGATGTTTCTCTCTGGCTGCTTCTAGTATTTTTTCCTTCATGTTGACTTTAGATAGTCTGATGACTATATGCCATGGTGAAATTCATTTTGCAATATATGTTCCAGAAGTTTTCTGAGCTTCTTATATATGGATTTCTAACCCTCTAGCAACAGCAGGGATATTTTCCTGAATGATTTCCTCAAATAAGTTTCCCATACTTTTTTACTTTTTCTTATTTTCCCTCTGAAATACATATAACTTGTAAGTTTGGACACTTTACATAATCCCCTATTTTATAAAGATTTTATTTTTTAATAATAACAATTTTTTGAGATGGGGGTCTCACTCTGTTGCCCAGGCTGGAGTGCAGTGGCATGATCATAGCTCACTGCAGCCTCAACCTCTCCAGGCTCAAGTGATCCTCCCACCTCAGTCTCCTGGGTAGCTGGTACTACAGGTGCATGCCAACATGCCTGGCTAATTTTTTTTGTAAAGAAGGGATTTCATTATGTTTCCCAAGTCAGTCTCAAACTCTTGGGCTCAAGTGATCCACCAGCCTTAACCTCCCAAATTGCAAAGATTAAAGGCATGAGTCATCATACCCATCATTCATCATTATTTTTTCTTTATTTTTGTTTGATATGGCTAATTCAAAAGATCTGCCTTCTACTTCTAAAATTGTTTCTTCTGCTTGGCCTAGCTTATTCTTAACACTTTTAATTGTATTTTTAACCCTTTCAAAACATTTTTGTATTTCCAGAAATTCTGGTTTTATAAAATATCTATCTCTTTAGTAAGTTTTTCATTTATATCCTGAATTGTTTTTCAGATTTCTTTTTGTTAGTTTTTAACTTTCTCTTGGATTTCTTTGATCGTCTTTGCAATTTATATTTTGAATTCTTTGTCACTTCAGAAGTTTCATTTTGATTAGGATCCATTGCTAGAAAGCTAGTTTGATCCTGTGGGGATATTATAATCCTGTGTTTGCATATTGCCAGTGTTCTTAAGCTGCTTTCTTCTCATCTGGAAAGCTATCACTTTTCATCTTTGAATTTACTTTGGTGTTATGAGACTTTTCTTTTCCCTCTTGATGGTGTGACTTATATATGTTGTCTATGGTCATTTGGCTTCACTTCTAGGTGCTTTCAGGGGTCCAAGGCTCTGTATGAATTCTTTGGTTATAGATAGCCTATGTGCAGTGGCCTTCTCAAATGCAGGTTGTAGTACCAATGTATTGGGCATATGAGCATTCTCACTGCCCTCTGCGGGACTGGAATTGTGAAGGTGTCAGGAAATTTATCTTGTTGCTCTGCATTGTGCACTTCTGTCAGCAGGTTTTGTATGGAGTTGTGCAGTTCTACCTCCAGGTCAGTAGATGGTGCCTATGGGTAAGAGCCACCTGCAGCGGACGCACATGTGTAGGTACTTGATCTTTGTTTACCAGGAGGTGCTCTGTGGTTTCAGGTGATGGGCTGGTCTATGGATGGCCTGGTGCCCTGAGTTTCCCACCTAGCCTCTGAAAGTGGGGACAAATTTGGGTGGGGCTGGACCGCCAAGATCACCCATGGATACCCCAATGATAAATGCAGGCAGCAGCCCTATAGGAGTGGGAGGGGCTCTACTCTTAGAATGCATGTGGTCTCCACAAGATTAAAGGGGGATGCACCAGTTCCACATCCTACGCAAACAGAAACTCAATACGTTTTCCTATCACATCCCTATCCTGGGGCTCCTGACTTTCAGTTGAGCCAGACACCATCATCTATTTCCAGGTCACAATTTAGCTGAGAACCACGGAAAACACATAAAAGTGGCTTTGGGGCAGAACCCCTTACCTCAGTCCCAAACAAACAGCTTAGTGGTTTGCCTGAAATAATCATTCAGACTAATATTATGAATCTCCTCCTATGTTTTCTTCTAGTAGTTTTACAATTTCAGGTCTTATTTTTTAAATCTTTAATTCATTTAGAATTGAGTTTTGTATATCATACGAGATAAGGCACACTTTCATTATTCTGCATGCAGACATCTGGTTTTCCCAGAGCCATTTATTTAAGTGATTGCCTTTTCCCAGTCTGTCTTCTTGGCACCTTTGTTGAAAATCAATTGACCATAAATACTTAAGTTTATTGTTGGGACTTTTCTCCTATTCCATTATTTTATATGCCTGTTTTTATGACAGTATCATACTGTTTTGATTAAAAATAGCTTTGTAATTTGTTTTCAAATCAGGCAGTGTGATGCCTCCAGTTCTGTTCTTTTTTTCAAGGTGGCTTTGGCTATTCAGGGTCTTTTGCGGTTCCACTCATATTTTAGGAATTTTTTTTTTCTGCCAGGCACAGTGGCTCACTTCTGTAATCCTAGAACTTTGGGAGGCCAAGGTGGGCGGATCATGAGGTCAGGAGATTGAGACCATCCTGGCTAACATGGTGAAATCCCATCTCTACTAAAAATACAAAACCAAAATTAGCTGGGCATAGTGGCAGGTGCCTGTAGTCCCAGCTACTAGGGAGGCTGAGGTGGGAGAATGGCATGAATCCCAGAGGCAGAGCTTGTAGTGAATCGAGATCGTGCCACTGCACTCCAGCCTGGGCGACAGAGCGAGACTCTGTCTCAAAAAAAAAAAAAAAAAGAAAGGTTTTTTCTATTTCTATGAAAAATGGCATTGGAATTTTCATACAGATTACATTAGATTTGTAGATTGCTTTGGGTGGTATGAAAATTTTAACAATATTAATCCTTTAATTAATGAACATGAGATATCTTTTTATTTGTGTCTTCAATTTTTTTATCTGTGTATTAAAGTTTTCAGTGTACAGACCTTTTACTTCCTTGATTAAATTTATTCCTCTTTTATTTTTGTTTTAATGTAAATGAGATTGTTTTCTTAATTTTTTTAACATAGTTTGTTATTAGTATATAGAAATCCTACTAATTTTGGTATGTTGATTTTTTTTACCCGCAACTTTACTAAATTTGTTTTTCAGTTCTAAGACTTTTAACGGTTTTCTACACATAATAAAATGCTGCTCACAAACAAATAATTTCACTTATTCCTTTTCTATTTTAATGTGTTGAGTTTCTTTTTATTTCTTAGTTTCTCTGGCTACGACTTTCAGTACTACGTTGAATAGAAGTGGTGAGACTCAAGATTCTTGTCTTCTTCTTATTGTAGAGAAAAAACTGTTATATAATGATGTTAAGTCATATGTGTCTTTCTTGAGTTGTGATACGTGACTTCTATACCTATATTTTGAGAGTTTTTAAAACTTATAAAGAGATGTTGAATCTTAGTAAACACCTTTTCTGCATCTGTTGAGATGATCATGTGCTTTTGTCTTTCATTTTGTTAATGTAGTCTATCAGATTTATCAATTTAAATATGTTGAAACATCCTTGCATCCCTAAGGTAACTCCCACTTGATAATAATGATTAACCTTTTAATTTGCTATTGGTTGTGGTTTGCTAGTACTTTGTCAAGGTTTTATGCATCTATGCTCATCATGAATATTGACCTGTAGTTTTATTTTCTTGTATCCCCTTGTCCAGCTTTGATATCAGGGTAAGTCTGGTCTCATAAAATGAGTTTGAAAATATTTTCCCTTTTTCAATTTCCTGGAAAAGTTGAAGAGGATTGGTATTACTCTTTCTTGAAATATTTGGTAGAATTTAACAGCGAAGCTATCAGGTTCTGGAATGGAATCTCCATACTTGCTTTTTGGGCTGTTCATATTTGCCATTTTTCTTCTGATCAATCTTGGTATATTGTATTTTTCTAGCTATCCATCCACTTATTCTAGTTATCCAATTTGTTGGTGTGTTATTGTTCATAGTTGTCTCTTAAAATCCTTTGTATTCCTAAGGTGGCAGTTATAATGTCTACTCTTTCATTTCTGATTTTGTTTACTTGAGTCTTCTCCCTTTTTAACTAGCCAACGCTTGTCAGTTTCATTTGTCTTTTCTTAAAAAAAACTCAGTTTCATTGATCTTTTCAATTATTTTTTCTAGTCTCTATGTTATTTTTTTCTGCTCTGATCTTTGTTGTTTTCTTTCTTCTGCTAAGTTTGGACTTAGTTTTTTCTTGGTTCCTTGAAGTGTAATGTTAGGTGATTTATTTGAGGTATTCTTTCTTTTTTGATGTAAGTGTTATTGCTATAAACTTTTCTCTCAGAACTGCTTTTTCTGTATCTCATAAGTTTTGGATTCTTTATTTTTGTTGCTTTCAATTTTTTTTTAATTTAACAGAATTCCTTTTTGATATATTAATTGTTCTGGACTTCCTGATATTTGTGAGTTCCTCAAGATTCCTCCTGTTACTGATCTCTAGCTTCAAGCCGTTGTGGTTAGAAAAAATACTTTATAGTGAGAGATGAAGCCAGTTGGACTTCCTGGGTCTAATGGGGACTTGGAGAACTTTTTTGTCTTACGAGAGGATTGTAAAATGCACCAATCAGAGCACTGTAGCTAAGGTTGTAAAATGCACCAATCAGCGCTCTGTAGTTAGCAAGGGGATTGTAAAATGCACAAATCAGTGCTCTGTAAAAATGCACCAATCAGCACTCTGTAAAATGCACCAATCAGCAGGATCCTAAAAGTAGCCAGTCGCAGGGAGGATTGAAAAAGGGACACTCTGATAGGAGAAAAACGGAACATGGGCGTGTACAAATAAGGGAATAAAAGCTGGCCACCCTAGCCAGCAGTGGCAACCGGCTTGGGTCCCCTTCCACACTGTGGATGCTGTGTTCTTTCATTCTTCACAATAACTCTTGCTGCTGCTCACTCTTTGGGACTGTGCCATCTTTAAGAGCTGTAACACTCACCACAAAGGTCCGCAGCTCCATTCTTGAAGTCAGCAAGCCCACAAACCCACCGGAAGGAACCAACTCCCGACACAGTAGGATTTCAGTCTTCTTAAGTTTGTTAAGATTTGTTTTATGTCCTAAACATAGGATTTATCCTGGAGAATGTTCTGTTAACAGGAATGCATTCCGTTGCAGTTGGATGAATGTTCTATAAATATCTGTTAGGTTAATTTGCTTTAAAGTGTAGTTCAAGTCTAACATTAAAAAAGTTTTTTTTTGTCTAGATGATCTGTTCAATGAAATATTTGTCATTATATAATGATCTTTAGTGTCTCTTTTTATATTTTTAACTTTAAAGTCTATATTATCTAAGCCTAAGCTACCCATGCTGTAAATGGTTTTTATTTGCCTAAAATAACTTTATTATTTATTTTTATTCTATATGCTTCCTTAAATGTGACATGATTTTCTTGTAGGCAGCATATAGTTGGGTCTGTTAAAAAAATATTTAGCAACTCAATCTCTTTTGATTCAAGAATTTAATCTATTTATAGTCTAAAGTGATTACTGAGAGATAAGTACTACTGCTATATCTTTAATTGCTATTTCTTTAAATTTCTTTCTGATTAATTGCAGATTCTTTGTTTCTATCTTCCTCTCTTGCTGTCTTCTTTTTTGACTTGATGGTTTTCTGTGGTGGTGTGCTTTGAATCTTTTCATCTTTTTTGTATCTCTTAAGCATTCTTACTTTGAGCATTCTTACTTTAAGCATTCTTACTCTTAAGCACTCTTACTTTAAGCATTCTTATAAGGCTTCCACAAAAAAATCTTATACTAATAACAGGCTATTTTAAGCTGATAATAACTTTGATCACTTGCACAAACTACAATTTTACTTCCCCACTATAATTTGTTTTTATATCAAATTATACATCCTTTATAACCTGTTTTTTAACGAATCATTATATATAATTGTTTTTAATAGTAATGCCATTTATCCTTAATACTAGAGATTTAGTTAACTTCCACATTACCATTACTGTATTAGAGCTGAGTTTGACTATTACTTTTACCAGTGAATTTTCTATTTTTATATCGCTACTTAACAACATTGTCTTCAACTTGAAGAATTCCCTTTAGCATTTCTCATAAGGTGGGTCTAGTGGTGATAAATTCCCTCAGCTTTCATTTGCTTGAGAAAGTTTTTAATCTCCTTTGTTTCTGAAGGAGAGGATTGCTGGACAGAATTCTTGGTTGATGTTTTTTTTTTTTCTTTCTGCTTATATATACATATGTATATATGTGTGGTACATGTTTATATATATAAACAGAACCTTCTGTTCTTTTTTGGTGGGCTACAATTTTCTGCTGAAAATTCTACTAATACTTTAATGGAGGTTCTCTCATGTATAACAAGTTATCTTTCCCTGGCAGTGTTCAGTATTTTCTCTTTGTCTTTAACTTTTGGAAATTTGATTATAATATGTCTTGGTGTAGGTCTCTTTGTTTTTAGCCTATTCAATGTCAATTGAGGTTCCTGATCTCTATTTCCTTTTTCAGACTTGGGAAGTTTTCTGCCATTATTTCTTTAAATGTTTTCTGTCCTTTTGTTTCTTTATCTTCCTTCTGGAAATCCAATAATGTGTATTATAATCTACTTGATGGTATCTTGTTAGTACCTTAAGTTATATTTACTATATTTTATTCTTTATTTTCACCTCAGATTAGATGATTTCTCAAGGCTTATATTCAAGTTTGCTAATTCATTTTTTCTTCTAGATCTAGTCCGCTATTGGACCTTTCCATTGATTTTTTGAGCTCAGATATTATATTCTTATTTTGCTCTACACTAAGGAAAGGATCTGTGGTGCGTACCTGTACTCTCACTCAGGTTGCTCATTTTGAACCTGGAGAGAATTATCCTTAATGTTTGAAGTTTAAAGGTCACCTTCTCGTTGTCTGTGGGATAGGAGACTCAGGAGTGCAGAACCTCAACTCCCAGAGCTAGGTGATTTAGGAGCAAATCCTTTGGAGGGGAGTTGACTGTGCAGAAACTATTTCCATTGAGAGTCTTCATATCTTAATTTATTGCTGGAGCAAGCCGAGGAGCAAGGCTGGAAAGTGCCATCTTTCCCGTTTTTTGCTGACGGAGGCCTCTAACCTTTATCCAGGAAGAGATTGCAGGGCTAGAATTGTCACTGGAGCAAACCAGGGAAGCAGGCATGAGGAGTGCTCTCTTTTCCAATCAGGCATGCAGAAGTCTCACATACTCCTTGCAGGGAGAGACTTCCGGCATGGAGTTATTGCTGAAGCAAGCAAGGGAATAAAGTATAGGGAGTGCCCACATTCCCTTCTAGTCATGTCAAGGTCCCTCAGTCTCTTTTCTACTTTCTATGGGAGATGGAATTTATCTCTGGAGCAAGCTAAGAAAGAAACCACAAGGAGTGGTGCTCTTCCTTCCATTTGGGCTCAAGAAGGTTAATTCTTCACTTCCTGTGCAGGCTCTGAGATACTGGCTTATTAGAGGCCAGAAACACAGGAAGCTGCAGTAAAAGTGTGCAGCCAAACTCTTTTCAGGGGAAAGTTATAAGCTGGGCTGATCTCAGGGGCCATAGCTGCTGAGAGTGCTCATGTGGTTCAAAACTCCTCTTTGTTCTTTGTGCTTGAGAGAAATTCTCAGATGCCCTGCCCATGCTGTTCTGCAAGCAAGGTGATTTAAGAGCCAGGTCCTCTGGCAGGAACTTCAAAAGTTGCACATTATGTGTATTGTACAAACCACTCACTCCTCAGGAATAAGCTGACTGTTGGTATTTCCTTCTCAATTGTAAGGTGCTACGCTCAGAGTGGGGTTAGTGCGTGAATGTATCTCCACTTTTTTTTTTTTTTTTTTTTTTTTGAGACGGAGTCTCGCTGTCGCCCAGGCTGGAGTGCAGTGGCGCGATTTCGGCTCACTGCAGGCTCCGCCCCTGGGGCTCACGCCATTCTCCTGCCTCAGCCTCCCAGTAGCTGGGACTACAGGCGCCCGCCACCTCGCCGGGCTAATTTTTTGTATTTTTAGTAGAGACGGGGTTTCACTATGTTAGCCAGGATAGTCTCGATCTCCTGACCTCGTGATCCACCCGCCTAGGCCTCCCAAAGTGCTGGGATTACAGGCGTGAGCCACCGAGCCCGGCCAAATGTATCTCCACTTTAAAAATCAGTTCTAATGTGCATATTTCAGTATGTAGGAGTTCAACTAGATTCTGGCTTTCTCTTGGAGAAAATTGACCCATGTTTAGATATTTACTCAGGGTGTCTGTGGCAGGAGGGATAGGAGTCTCATTCTGTCATGCTGCTGATGTCACCTTTTTCACAGTCTGTGTGAGTCCACTCACCTTTACCTTTGCCATTTGATAAAAGTCATTATCGAATGATTAAAAATTGGCATCTTCTATGCTATTTGCTACTATCCATTCTGTATATAACTTCCTCAATATCGAGACTGATCATGTGAGCTTCAGAGAGACATTCCAGAAAGGGTTAACTTTTAGTGAGTAATGCATATGCGTTTTTGAAAAAAAATAAAGGTATTTTCAAACAGAAGCTATTTTCCTTTGAAGAACCAGATGGTGGCTTTGAGGAAATGATGTCCAAGGCATAGCAAGCAGATTAGCCTAAGGGATAAAGGAATTATCCTACGGATATGGAGATCAGAGTAGATTTTAGTGGCTAGCTCAGAGGTACTCAAACTCTTTATAAAATTACACTGTGTGAGCGCCTCCTTAACTCATTGAAGCAGAACTTTTCCAGGCAATTCCCAGGAATAGACATAGTTACAGTCACTGAGATTGATATGTCTGCATTTTATAGATGACACTGACAAATAAAAGTATCCGGAGGTGGGAGCCAGTACAGATCTAGGAAGTGTTATTCTCATGATTTAACTAGCACCTTAGGACATTGAGCCTGTAGCAGAAAATACTGAAGCAGGATTTGTTAATGGCCATCACACACCTAGAAGATGTTGTCATGTGGAAGGGAAAAGGTAGGATTACTCTCAAAGCCTAAAACCAGAGACAGAAAGTTCAAAGAGGCTATTTCTTGACCTAAACACATTGGCCCAAATGTAATCTATTTATCAAGAGGTAACAGTCCCAAATGGAAGAAGTAGCTGAATCATGAAAAGAGAGGGTGAAATTGCCTGATGACTTTATATTTTCAATTACATTTTTCCATGGCTAAATTTAGGCTAAGAGCATGAAAATATTCATCACATACGTTACTGCTTACTACAAGAGACTGGCAGAAAATTTTGTAAGCTTCCTCGAATTTTTTTAAGATGAAGTTTTTAATCTGTTGCATATTTCTTATAGGACTGTTATGTCATATTTAATGGCTTGGCCAGCAGATAGCAACATCATAAAACAAAATGCTATTTTGATACATCTGTTCAACTTAAATAAATACATTTACTAGAAATAACCAAAAATTCAGTTAATACCTTTAAGAGATATTAATAAAAGCATTTCCCTTTGTAGAAGCTATTTTTGGGCCATTCAAAACATTTAAAAAAACATTTATCACATGACTAATCATTGAAATTCTTAAGATGAAGTGGACGCTGCAACAGCTGCCCTCTTGGGTTTATGTATTCCTTCACAGATGCTGTTCCTGAATCTCCAGTAAACAATTTTCAGGTGCCTCATTTGACACATCCCTGTGGTATTTTGTCTTTTTGCTTTAGCACTGCAGTTATTCTATCTCTTGTGCTTGTCAAGGTAGCCACATTTGCCACAGAATGTCTTGTGAAGGTGGTAACACTTAGAGTCACAGTGGTGATACAATGTGTGCTCCTTACTGTGATGACTTCTAGACGCTGACATTCCCTTTCTCATCTCACTTCTGCAGCTGTGGCAGAGACTCAGATCAAAAAGCAAAACAAACACTTTGACTGTGGTAAATACAGATAACATACATTTTCCCATTTTAACTATTTTTAAGTAAAATTCTGTGGCATTGAGTACATTCATAATGTTGTGCAACCATCACCACTATTTCATTCCAAAATATTTTCATCACCCCAAAAGGAAACCCAGTTCACATTAAGCAGTTAATTCCATTCCGCATGGAATGATAGAGTGTGTAGCCTTTCATGTCTGGCCTCTTTAACTTACCATAATGTATTCAAGGTTCATCCATGTTAGAACATGTATCAGTACTTTATTGCTTTTTATGGATGCTTAATATTCCATTGCATGTATACACCACATTTTATTCATTCATCATTTGGTGGACATTCAGTGGTTACTGTGAATAGTGCTACTGTGAATAGTGCTCCCATGAGCATGCAAGTTTTTGTTCGAACACTGGATTTCACATCTTTTCAATATTATCTAAAAGTAGAACTGCTGTGTCATATAGTCATAAACTTTCTGAAGAACTGCCAGACTGTATTTCGCAGCGACTGTACCATTTGAAATTCCTATGAACAATGTCTGAGGGTTCAATGTCAATACTCAATATTTTCCATTTTTGTTTTATTTTATAAATTATAACCATTGAGTGGGGGTAAAGTGGTGTCTCCTTTTGGGTATGATTTGTGTTTCCCTACTGACTATCATATTGAGCAGCTCCTCATGTGCTTGTTTGCCCCTTGTATATCTTCTTTGGATAAATGTCCCTTGGAGTTCTTTGCCAATTTTCTATTTGGATTATTTTGTCTTTATTTTTAGGTATAAGAGATATTAAAAATATATTCTAGATACTATCCTCTTATCTGATACGTTGATTTGAAAATTGAAGAATTGTCACATTCTTCAGGTTTTTTACACTATTGAAAGCGTTCTTTGATGCACAAAAGTTCTGAATATTGAAGAAGTCCAATATGTATGTTTTTGAGGCTTGTGCTATCTATGAACCCCTTGCCAAATCCAAGATTATAAAAATTTACTCCTATTTTTTCTTATAGTTTCATAGGTTTAGCACATATACTTAGATTTTGATCCATTTAGAGTTAATGTTTCTGTATGGTGTCAGATAAAGATCCAAACTCATTGTTTTTGCCTGTGGCTATCCAGTTGCCATTGCATTATTTGTCAAAGAGACTATTCTTTTCTCATTTAATGGTCTTGAAAGTTCTTTTCAAAAATCTATTGACTATCCATATATATGCTTAAATCTGCACTCTCAATTCTATTCCATTGATGTATATAACTAACTGTGTCAGTACAACATTGTTTTGATTATTATAGCTAGATAGTAAGTCTTGATATTGGGAAGTGTGTATTTTGTAACTTTGATTTTTATTAGGGATGTTTTGAATATTTGGGATCTCTTGAAATTACATATGAATATAGGAATCAGCTTTGCAATAGGATTGTAAGAGGGAGTGCAGTGGGGTTGTACTGAAGGTAAAAATCAATTAGAGGTGTGGTGTCATCTTGATAATATTAAGTCTTCCAATTCATGAATTATTTTCACTTACTTAGGTGGCTTTAATTTTTTACAGCAATGATTTGTAGTTTTCAGTAAGTTCTTTTTTCACCTCCTTAATTAAGTATGTTCCAAAGTATTATATTATTTTGACATGATTATAAATGGAATTGTCATTGCTGGTATACATAAAGACAACTGGTATTTGTCCTCTTCATATACTCTGCAATTTTTCTGAATTAAATTTTTTGGGCTATTTGTGTATGTATTCTTTGGAATTTTGTACATATAGAATCATGCTATTTGCAAATAAAGATAAGAGTTTTACCTTCTTCTTTCCAATTTAGGTATAGTTTCTTTTTCCTCTACTTTTTTTTTGGCCTGACTTCTCTGGCTTGAAATTTTAGTATAACATATTAGTCCATTTTGCATTGCTATAAAAAACTACCTGAGACTGGGTGGTTTGTAAAGAAAACAGGTTTAATTAACTCATAGATCTGCAGGCTATACAGGAAGCATGGCTGGGGAGGCCTCAGGAAACTTAAAATTGTGGCAGAAGGTGAAGAGGAAGGAGGCATGTCTTCCATGGGTGGAGAAGGAGAAAGTGAAGAGGGAGGCGCTACACACTTTTCAACAACCAGATTTCATGAGAACTCTATCACGAGACAGTACTAGGGGAATGGTGCCAAGCCATTAGAAACCACCCTCATGATCCAATCACCTCCCAGCAAGCCCCTCCACCAACACTGGGGATTACAATTCAACATGAGATTTAGGTAGGGACACACAGCCAAACCATATCATACAGTAATGAATAGAAGTGGCAAAAGTGGGCATCTTTGCATTGTTCTTAATCATAGGGGGAACACTTTAATTCTTTTATCATTAGGTATAGTGTTATCTTGTGGTTTTTGTTTGGTTTAATAAATACTTTTTATCATGCTGAGGAAGTTCCTTTCTATTCCTAACGCATTACTTTATTATGAATGGACTTTAATTTTTTTAAGTGTTTTTTCCTAAATCAATTAAGATGATCATTTGTGTTTTCTCCTCTATTGTATTATATTGATTGATTCTTATATTTTGTACCAACCTTGCATTCTTCAGAGAAATACTACTTGGCTATGGTGTATAATTATTACTATTATTATTATTTATTTATTTATTTATTTTTGAGACGGAGTCTCGCTCTGTCGCCCAGGCTGGAGTGCAGTGGCATGATCTTGGCTCTCTGCAAGCTCTGCCTCCCAGGTTCAAGAAATTCTCCTGCCTCAGCCTCCTGAGTAGCTGGAATTACAGGCGCCCGCCACCATGCCCAGCTAATTTTTGTATTTTTAGTAGAGACAGGGTTTCACCATGTTGATCAGGCTGGTCTTGAACCCCTGACCACGTGATCCACCCGCCTTGGCCTCCCAAAGTGCTGGGATTACAGGCGTGAGCCACCGCGCCCGGCTGGTGCATACTTATTTTAACATGATGCTGGATTCACTTTGCTAGTGTTTTATTATTTTTGCATTGATATTAATAAAGTATATTTGTCTAAAGTTTTTTATGATACCTTTGTAAGACTTTGGTATCAAGGTAATAGTGGCATTATAGAATGAATTTGAAAGTATTTTCTCTTCCTTTGTTTCTCGGAAGAATTTGCAAGGTATTAGTGTTCATTTTTAAATGTTTTGTAGAATTTGCCAGTGACACTATCTTGTCCTTGGCTTTTATTTTATCAGAAGAACTTGATTATTGATTTAGATTTTTTATTAATTATAGATGCAGTAAGTTTTTCTATTTCTTCTTACATTAGTTTTGTTAGGGTGTGTTTCCAGTAATTTATCCAATTCATTGTTTTGTTGGCATGCAATTTTTCAGCCTTCTCTTATACATCTTTTTTATTTTTGTAAAGTCAGTAGTAATGTCCCAAGTTTCACTTTATATTTTAGTAATTTGAGTCTCTTTTCTTTTTTTCCTTAGGCTAGCTAAATGTTTGCCAGTTTTGTTGTATCTTTTCTAAAAACCCATTTTTGGTGTTTATTGATTATTTCTATTGTTTTTCTACTCATTGTCTATATCTTTGGTCTAACTTGTATTGTCTTTCTACTACGTATAGTTTTACTCTGCTTTTTTTAAGTTTCTGAAGGTACAAAGGTAGGTTATTTGAGATATATATTTTTTAATGTAGGCATTTATAGCCAAAAGTTTCCCTCTGAGCATTGCTTTTGATGCATCCCATGTTTTGTTGTTTTTTATTTATCTAAAAGTATTTTCAAATTTCTCTTGCAATTTCTTTTCTTTCTTCTTTCCTTCCTTCCCTCCCTCTCCTTCCTTCCTTCCTTTTCTCTTTCTTTCTTTCTTTCTTTCTTTTCCTTCCTTCCTTCCTTCCTTCCTTCCTTCCTTCCTTCCTTCCTTCCTTCCTTCCTTCCTTCTTTCTTGTTTCTTCCTTTTGTTCTCTCTCTCTCTTTCTGTCTGTCTTTTTAAAGACAGGGTTTTGTTCTGTCACTCAGGTGTAATTGCAGTGGTGCCCACTGAAGACTCAACCTCCTGGGCTCAAGTCATTCTCCCACCTCAGCCTCCTGAGTAGCACATGCTACCATGCCTAATAAATTTAAAAAATCTTTTTTTTTTTTTTTTGGTAAAGACAGGGTCTCCCTATATTGCCCAGGTTTGTCTCAAACTCCTGGGCTCAAGCAACCCTCTTCCCTCTGCCTTTCAAAGTACTGGGATTATAGGCAGGAGCCACCATGCCCAGGCTCTTTTGATTTTTCTGATCTGTTGATTGCTTGAGTGTTAATTTCTACATATTTTTGAATTTTATAATTTTCTATCTTCTATTAATTTCTAGTTTTATTCCACTGTGGTCAGACAAAATATTTTGTAGGATTTCAATATTTGTAAATTTACCAATAGTCATTTTATGCCATAATATATGGTCTATTCTGGAGAATGTTCCATATAAACTTAAGAAGAAGGTATATTCCTCTGTTGTTGGGCAGAACATTCTGTAGATATCTTATAGATCTAAATGATTTACAATTGTGTTCAAGTCTTCTATTTATTTGCTGATCCTTTATTACATACCAAAGTACAATATCAAAAAAAGTTATATCTCAAATACAATAATACTGAGATTTATATTTATCTATGTAGTTATTTTTGTCAATGTTCTTTATTTCTTCTTATGGCTTAGAATTTCTATCTAGTGTTTTTTAATTTCAGCCTTAAAGAACACACTACACCATTCTTAATTTGCAGGTCTATTAGCAGCAAACTCCTTTTGTTTGCCTGAGAATATACTAATTTTTTTTTTCATTTTTAAAAGACAGTTTTATCAGTATATGGCTCACAGTTTTCTGATCTTTATATTTTCTGATGAAAAATAGAAGGATTATATATATCTGATGATTCATTTCTCTCTGGCTGCTTTAAAATTCTCTTGTTTTCACTCTTGACAGTTTGATTATAATGTGTCTTGTTATGGATTTCTGGGTTTATACTTGTTATAGTTCATTGAGCTTCTTTGATGTTTAGATTCATGACTTTCATCCTGTTTGGAAAGTTCACAGCCATTGTTTATGCTAATATACTCTGTCCTTTCTCTTTCCTTTCTCCCTCTAGGATTTCCATTAAATTTTGGTACACTGTATGGTGTCCCATAGATCTCTTAGGCTCTATTCTTTTTTTTAATTCTGTTCCATAGGCTAGATAAACTCAATGAATCTATCTTCAGGTTGACAAATTCTCTCTTTGTCCATGCATAAGTGGGCATTTGAAATCTTCTAATAATTTTAAAATTTTATTTATTACACTTTTAAGTTCCAGAATAACTATTTCATTTTTTAAATAATTTCTTTTTATAAATATTCTGTATTCGGTGAGACTTCATTCTCCTGGTCTGTTTTAGTGCTTTGTCTATAATCTACTTCAGCTCATTGAACTTAATTTTAAAAGTTTTTTTTAAAGGTTTTGTTAAGAATTCCAATGTCTGGGCTTTCTGAACAGTTTATATTGATTTCCTTCTTTTTTTCCTGTGAATAGGTCATACTTTCTTGTTTTTCTTTTTAATCCCTTGTCATTTTCTTCAGTAACATTTTGGATATTATAATGTGTTAATTCTGGAAACTGTATCTTCACACTGTCCATTTTTTGTTGTTGCTGCTGGTTTGGGCTTGGAATTATCTGTTTAGTAGCTATTTAGAATTGATTTTGTAAAAACTATATTCTTTGTTATGTGTGGTCACTGAAGTTTCTGTTTCATTATTTTGGTGGTCAAATAGTGATTTGACAAAAATTTTATAAAATGCCTGGAGCCATAAAAGTAAAAAGTTAAATTAACAAAACAAAACAAAACAAAAAACCTCCAGGTCTTTCCAGATTCACTCTGTGTTGGAGTACTTTGTCCATCCTTAGATGGGCTATTTTTACCAGTGCACCTTAGCCTTCCCTCCATGTATGTGTAGAGCCTAAAAAATCCAAATATGGAGTGAGTGTGCGTGTGTGTGTGTGTGTGTTTATGAGTGTGTGTATTCCCACACTGTAATTCCCACATGTCTAGGGAGGTACCTGTAATCCCCGTGTGTCATGGGAGGGAGGTGATTGGATCATGGGGTCAATTTTCCCCATGCTGTTTGCCTGATAGTGAGTGAGTTCTCACAAGATCAGATAGTTTTGTAAGGAGCTCTTCCTCCTCTACACGCTCTCTCTCACCTGCCACCATGTAAGACATGCCTGCTTCCCCTTCCACCATGATTGTAAGTTTCTTGAGGCCTCCCCTGTCATGTAGAACAGGATGTCAATTAAACCTATTTCCTTATAAATTACCCAGACTCTGGTAGTATCTTTATAGCAGTCTGAGAACGGACTAATATAAATGCTCAGTAATTAGCAAGTGGGGGTACCAGCAAAGCATTGTTCAACTCAATTGCCTTATTTCTGTATACTTCACTATGTTATGGCAGAAACAACTTGGTATATGGAAACCTGCCTTCAAATTTTTTTGTTTTTTTTCACCAGCGAATTTTTGCCAATTGCTTGCTTTGTCATATTAGATGAACTTTTTAAATGGTACTCTGCAGGAGGAATTACTCATAGATTCTGAAATCAAATATGCTTCAGAAAGTGTATCTCCTTATCTTACACATCCATGACATATGTTAGGATATTAAGGGCTCTGAAAAGTCTTTCAATAAAGAACATCTTGAACCTCTCTTATATCAGCATTTCTCAAACTAATTTGATCACTGACACTCTTTTTTTTCATGTAACACCTTTTAACCAGCATATCATACTTTAGGAAATTCAATCTCTCTGAGGTTGTAAAATGAAAATAAAATAACCAGCTTTATGTCCGCATGCAGTGAAGATCTAGCAATGTTATATAATGTGTGAATTCATTGAGAATTATAATATTCATATAAGTAAATTTACTGTTTATTCATAAATAATTATTTTAGGCAGGGCGCAGTGGCTCACGCCTATAATCCCAACAGTTTGGGAGGCCTAGGCGGGTGGACCACTTGAGGTCAGGAGTTTGAGACCACTGTGGCCAACGTGGTGAAACCATATCTCTACTAAAAATACCAAAAGTTAGCTGGGCGTAGTGGCGGGTGCCTGTAATCCCAGATACTCAGGAGGGTGAGACAGGAGAATCGCTTGAACCTGGGAGGCAAAGGTTGCAGTTAGCCAAGATCGCACCATTGCACTCCAGCCTGGGAAACAAAAGCGAAACTCTGTCTCAAAAAACAAACAAACAAACAAAAAATATATTAAATAATTATTTTAAAACATTACATTTTGTATTTTTATGAAGGCAAAATAGTGAGTTGGAAGAGTTCAGCTTTGTTTTAGAGATGAGTAAGTTGTCTTAAAGAAATTAAATGCCTTAACTCAAGACCTCGAAGGAACAAGTGGCTGACTTGGAATGATAAGCGAGCTCTGCTGACACTTGGAGCAGAATACTATTCACTGTTCTATTCTGCCTCCACGTGGTTACATGTGAAGCCTTCATGCATAAAGCTGGTGGGATGAGAAGGCTAGAAATATTGTAAACCTAGCTCTGTACAATATTTAACTGGAAGAAAGTATTTAAAAATCAAAATTTAAAATTCAATTTAAATGTTTAGACATAAGATATTATAATCAGAGATGAATATAACATTTTAAAAAATACTTTTTATTTCAAGTGGTTTTTAAAAACATATATTCTTAAATGAATATACTATAGTCATTCAAAAATTTGCATAGATTGACACATTTAATAAAAAATCCAAATTAATGAGACATTCTTAGAGAAGTCTGGACTATAATACTGCTGTTTAGTTTGGGGCACTGATTTTTAATTATTGCTATTAATATATAATTCAAAAATTTGTTCTCACTCATCTGTCCTTTGTCTTTGCTTATCTTGTATTTTTTTATTCTATATTTCCTTCAACCTTCTGATTTTACTTCCTTTGTTGTCTATGGTCCTTTTTTCTAAACTGAGTTCTGGGTTAAAAGACTGAGAGTTTGGATGAAGGGGAAATTGCAGTTGTAGATGATTTTTCTCTAGTCTCAAATGTGTTTGCAAACCTATCATTTCAAAGTAACATAGGAGACACTAAAGGTACAGATACAGGCAGATGGGAAAATGATGGCATAGGGGAGGCCAAAAAATACTGGCATTTTTGTTAGTCAAATAATATTTTCATTTGGTTCTCTCAAACTTAGAAACTATTTATGAGATGGAGAAACTAATCAAAGAAGCTCAACGGCCCTAGTTTACTGTCAAAAGAAAATGATTAAAAGGATCAAAAGTTAAAATATTCCTATTCATTCTTTGTCTATGATTCTATTTTTCAAACTAGACAGTTATCTACATTGATTGAATATATTTTAAAGTAAGATAATGATTTACAAACCTAAAAGCTGAACTTGGAATTAAAAAAAAAATTAACAGCCATTAGTTATGATAACATGGTAGCATTTCCAAGTATTTTAATGTTTCCTGAGGACAGAAGAAAGCAATGTTTAAAATTAGGATCTCTGTAGAAAATTCAGAACACTTTCTTAATTTTTATAGGCATTGCTGTGGCCTCATTAACAACATTAGGGTGTGAGTCTAAGAACTTAAGGTGACGTGAAATACGTAACCATACATAATCTATTCAAAATTAATTTTAGAAAAAGTAACAAGAACAAAAATACTTCATGGCTTAATCTTCAGTAGGATTTCTTTAGCAGCCACCATGAGTACAAAATGATTGAAATACTTTCTATAGGAAATTGAAGAAACTGCTCCTTGCCAAAAAGTTATTTCATAACAGGCATGTGGGTTCATGTATTCATCTTTTTCCCCTTATTTCCATGTCCTCTTTCCTCTATGGAGAACCAATGGGCAACTTTCCAGATGGGCTTGTAAACCGAAATGTATCCGAGACAGATCTCAATCAATTTAGAAGCTTATTTTGCCAAGGTAAAGAACATGCCTGTGACACAGCTTCAGGAGGTTCTGATGACATGTATCCAAGGTGGTCAGGCTACAACTTGGTTTTATACATTTTAGGGAGACACAGGACATCAGTCAATAGATGTAAGATGTACATTGGTTCAGTTCAGAAAGGGAGGACAAGTGGAAGCAGGGGCCCCCAGGTCATAGACAGAATCAAAGATTTTCTGATTGGCAATCGGTTATTATCTAAAGACCTGAAATCAATGGAAAGGAACGTCTGGGTTATAATAAGGAGTGTGGAGACCAAGATTTGATCATGCAGACGAAGCCTCCAGGTAGCCAGCTTCAGAGAGAATAGATTGTAAATATTTCTTATCAGGCTTAAAGAGTCTGTTCTATCAGTCTTAAGGTCTGCATTGATGTTGACGGTAAAAAGGTATGCCCAACACTCCCTTCTGATCGTGGCCTGAACTAGTTTTTTAGGTTACCTTTAGAATGCCCTTGCCCGAGAGGAGGAGTCCATTCAGACGGGCTTAGAATTTTATTTTTCTTTTACAGGCTGATGTAGGTTTTCTGGTGCTGAGGAGGCCAGCTGTGTGAACTATCAGCACCTGAATATAACTTTATTTAAACTGCATTCACATTTTACTTTCGCGTTTATAGAGTGGAGTTAAGGGGAAAGGAAAAACCTGAGTAGATGAAACAACTGAATTATCTGTTCCCTAAATGTCCCTGGAATACCCTGAGTTTAGGATTATATTAGTGGACCTTGTCTGGGGTTCTTATTCAAATTCCTTTTTTGCAAACTGCTCAATTTGCTTATATTCTTCCGTTTTCCTTGTACTCTCTTGTAATCATTTTGAATCGTCTCTTGGTCATTTTATTTTCTATCTCCATGCCTACTTCCACTGATTATTTTTTCTATTTGTGCATTTGAGAAACACAAAAAGGAGTTTTCTCCACTAGTCTATTGTTGGGGTGCAAAAAAATGATTTCCCAGAATGTGACATGTGGTCATGCTGAGTGCTTTTTAAAATTGAAAGGCCTTAGAAATAAGCCACAGAATCAAGGTCCCTCTAACCTTGTCTTGTTTCTTTTTCCTACTCCCCACCCCCAGCACAGGGATGGGCTGTCTATGGTATTTCCTAATCTGACCAAAAAAGCTTCTTACCAAAAGAAATGCAATTAACTTCTATTCCTTCCCTGAAATTGTATTATCTCTGTCTGAAAAGCAGATTAAAGAATGCAAACACACTTGGATGCATTTTTTCATAAGAGAATGCCTGCGTCTTGGGCTCATTCAAATTCCAGAGTGAATCACTTGTAAGTTAATTTCAGTCTCTGGTTTATTCAGTCTCCCTAATAATCATTTACTGGTCCTCAAAAGAATTGTCTGCATTCTCCATTTCCTCCTTCCCCTATAACAAGGGTATATAAGCTTCTGTACCTCACTGGGGGTGGCAGCAGGCAGTGGGTGGTGGGGGGCACTGGGGTAATCAATCTGTGATTCTTCATGTGCATTAATAAATTTGTATGCCTTTTTGCCTTTGAAGCTGCCTGTTTTCAAGCTGGTTTTTCGTGAACTTTGAAGGTAAAGAAGTTTTCCCTTGGCCTCTACACTATTCTGCATTGGATCAATATAGGCCATTAGCATTCTCCTAAAAATAATCATAGAGACAAAGTCACATGCTAAACATTGACATGCAATTGCAGTATCAGACTTTTTTCTAAAACAGTTCAAATTATAGTCCAAACTGCTCTGAGGAGAGAATTGAGGTTAAAAGTGCCATTTCAATCGCTTCCAGTTCCTAAATATTACTTGCAATCCTGAAGATCTATTTAGGAAAGCCACCTTAATAGAAATGCTCTCTCTAAAAAGCTTTTTACAAATAATTATATTTTTAAAACCAAGAAAAAAAATTTATATTTTGTGTTTAAATTTTAACAACAAGGCCACATGTCCAAAGTATTTTACTGTCAATTTTGGAACCTATTCCAACATGTTTCATGACAGTAAAGCTGCCCCAATCACTAGGTCATTTATCAAGGCTTTCTTGTTAACTGTACCTGTGGCTACGGAAGACACTGAGAGCGAATTCACTTCTCTGGTTCAAAGAGGAAGTGAGTCTACTATATGGTTCCTCACAGCAAAATTCACACATTGCAAATTCCCAGGCTCTACTACAGGTTGGCTGCATTTGCATATCAGAGGGTGATGCTTGAGAAGCGTCAACCTTAAAAAATGAGATTCAGAAAATATGACTTAGAGTTTACTCAAGCACAAAGCTTGAGGATAGCCACCTGGGCAAAAGACTCCAAATGAATGGGATCAGCATTCCAATGTGGAGAATTTAAGGTTTCACTTATATAGGCAGAGAGAGAAATCTTAGCAGAATTACATTTTTCATACAAGTTCATACATTACAGAAATTTGATTGGTTACAGATTACTATTATACATTCTAAGAAAGGTTACTTTATTACTTCATGAGATTATTAAAAAGCTCCTCTGTAACTGTAAGCTCCATTGCAAAAATTGTAACAGTGAGAAATTATGACATTGAAAGAAATCTGACCTAACCGACTCCATCTTGCTTTTAAAATTTCAGGTGTCCTTGTTTATTCCTGGGCATAGGCCTAGCTAACTTTGGGAGAAACTTAGTTTATAGTTTAACTTTGAAACAAAGATGATAACAGCCCTTTCCCCAAAGAAACCCCTTTCTTGCCAGACTGCCTTTGCAGGACTGACTAACTAGCCTTAAGATTAGAAATTATGGTTTAGGAGTCATGTAGCTAGAGGCCACAAGATTCTAAATCTCCCCAATTGCTCCTAGGGAAAACATCACTATTGTAAAACCTAAGATGGGTGCTTATTTTTTAGACCCTGCACTTGATGGATCAGCTGACACCACCCAAATCCATAAACGGGCTCATCTGATCTTGTGGCTCCCACCCAGGACCTGCCGTGGTGCAAGAGGACAGCTTCTACTCCTTATGATTTAATCACCAAGACAACTAATCATCATGCTGCTATAAAGACACATGCACACGTATGTTTGTTGCGGCACTATTCACAGCAGCAAAGACTTGGAACCAACCCAAATGTCCAACAACAATAGACTGGATTAAGAAAATGTGGCACATATACACCATGGAATACTATGCAGCCATAAAAAATGATGAGTTCATGTCCTTTGTAGGGACATGGATGAAACTGGAAAACATCATTCTCAGTAAACTATCCCAAGGACAAAAAACCAAACACCACATGTTCTCACTCATAGGTGGGAATTGAACAGTGAGAACTCATGGACACAGGAAGGGGAACATCACACTCCGGGGACTGTTGTGGGGTGGGGGGAGGGGGGAGGGACAGCATTAGGAGATATACCTAATGCTAAATGACGAGTTAATGGGTGCAGCAAACCTACACGGCACATGGATACATATGTAACAAACCTGCACATTGTGCACATGTGCCCTAAAACCTAAAGTATAGTAATAAAAAAAAAATTAAAAAAAAAAAACACTCCCCACTCCTTGGCACTCTACCTTCAAAATTATCCTTAAAAAACCCCAGTCTACAAATTTTCAAGGAGACTGATTTGAGTAATAAGACTTCACTCTCCTGTGCAGCCAGCTTTTTGTGAATTAATCTCTTTCTCTATTGCAATTCCTCTGTTTTAATACATCTGTTCTATCTGGGCAGTGGGAAAAACGAACCTGTTGAGCGGTTACATAACGATCTGAGATGGTCTCATCTCTGGCACCACCTGGTTTTCCTGATTATTTACAGAAAAAGGAAGAAGTTGCAGCTGCATGCCATGTGACTCAGGCTCCATAGTCATATTCCTCTCAAGGCTCAGGATAATTTAAAGTTCCAACGACTTTAAGTTTGAATTATTTAATTTCACAGATACTACATGTTGAAGAATCACTCCAGGATATTTCAGGGCAGTAAATGGTTTTTGGACCACTGGTAGATACATGGGCCTGAGAACAAAATGCTTTATTTATTTCATTTCAATAAAATAAATGCACTGATTTTTTAAACCAGTTTTTACAATGTGTTTAATATTATTTAACATATTTTAGATAATATGAAGATTTAGTCCACTTCCTAGTATTGTCACTCTCTGATATATATGTCACTCCCTGTGACATGTACATGAACAAGAAGAGACTTTTCTCTTCCTTACTCTCTATTATGAGTTTCAGTTCATGGGAAACGTTAGCAAATAGAAAATCGAAAAATTTAGCAAATAGAAAAGAGAAAATTTGTCTTTCTCTTGGAGAGTATCTGCTTTCTGAGGCAGCTACAGTCCTGTATCTTAGTCAGCACCTCTTCCTGTCTTGATTTCTCTTTTTCTGTATCCATCTAGTTCCCCTAAAACACACACTGCAGAACTTAGAGAGGAGCTGAATGAAATGACTGTGGGGAAGTTAAACTACGATACAGAGAGATCACAGGCAGAACTCATGAACAGATGAGACCTAGGAGTAGCAGTACCTGTGGACTGTAACTTGTCATACTTGATTCCAGTATCAGAGCTCCACATACTAAACATTCAGTTAGGAATTGTGCACATCAAACCACTTGTGCAGTAAAATAAGCTTTCTAAAAATACTCAGTGCTGATGAGTATGCAATGAAATGTCCCTTCCAGTTAATTTGTATTTCCAATTATAAAATGGTACATGTTTAAGTACTTCTATCTTAAAATCCTGGAGACAAATGTATACTAATATTCATTTTTTCTTCAGATGTTAGAAAGTCAAGATAATGTGCACCTACCAGCAATCTCTGAGGCAGCATCCTATAATTAGTATTTTTTTCTCTGCAGCAAAATCTGTGGATATTTATGAACTAGAAAAATAAAATGCATAATGAACCTCCAAGAAAGTAAAACAAAAGCAGTCCCTGACATTTAAAAACTGGCCTGGCCCTTACAGTTAGGCCTATTATTTTATATAAGTAACTTCACAGAACACCAACCTCAGACAGGGCCACTCTGAGACCATGATAAAGTGATCCAAACAAGATCACTTCATAACTTTGTCTAAGCATAAAGAAAAGCAATTATTTATTTGTTATTATAGTTATTGGTAAATAATTATTTACCAATTACTTATTGGTAAAGCTTCATTCTTATTCTAGCCTGATTATAGATTTACTGAGATATTCAATCTTAGAATTGCCCTGCTTTCTGACAGCATCCAATATGGAGCTAACCCCACTACCATAGACCCTCTCCAAATCATCCAAGCAAAACCTAAATGCTATAATAAGTTATTCTAAGACCTTCATATTGAGATAATTTATGATTCCTTATGGTGTGCATTCTTTCTTGCTACAGTGAGTAATACACTCAATTTATTTGGCTACGGGTATGTTCCTAGTAGTTTTGCCTGGAAGGCATTGACATCTTGCATCAAGTCTGTTCAGGTGAGTTTTGACACACAGTAAGTTCAGGTAAATGATATTTTGCCACCAAAGAAGTTATAAGCAGATTTTACGTGTCAGAGGATTTTGAATTTTAGAATTCTAGTTTTGTGTACTTTAGAAAATTTTTGGAAAACATTTGGCAATTTGTCTCTAGAGCTTAAAAAATGTACACAGGCTGATCCAGTAATATCTTAAGGGAAAATGTCAAATTCAGATGATATCTTCTGGCATTACTTATAAGAGGAAAAATTTATAAATAAAACTAGATATCTAAAACTATGATGATGCATCTGTCAAATGGACTATTATGCAATCATAAAAATGCAGTTTAAAAAGAATTTTGATTACTAGGGGAAATGCATATGAAATAATGCCAAGTTAAAGCAAAATATAAAATTGTATACATAACACAATCTCATGGGTATTTACTAAATGGAAACAATAGCCAATTTTAACTGATTTATATATTTTCCTTACTTTTCCAATTTTCTCTTCTAGACTTTACATTTTTAAGATATCACCATAAGCATGGATTAATCTTTTGAAGACACAAACATTGTTTAACTATGTTTACTAACCATTATTGTAAACTCAATCTCCATGAAGGCTCGATGAGCAACATAATTTAATCATTCCTAGGGCATTTGTATGAAAAGAGATAGGGTGAGGAATATATAAATGAAAAATTAGATATCTAACACCATTTAGCATTGCAGAAATATATACAGTATATTGGTGATCATCAGATGTGAAAGAAGGAGCAGAGGTCTGTTTAGGCTTTTTTTTAACTTGAGGTGCAGTTTGCTTATTGTGGAGGGAAGAGGGTTAACTTGTAGGTAAAAGGAATATTTGATCTCACTTTCATTATCCCAATTTGCTGAATCAATCAAATGGATGGTATAATTTCCCATTCTTTCTCTTTTCTTTAGCTGTGAGCAAATGATTGTGACAGGAGCAAAATAATTTTTAAAAAGACAAGCTGGATTTACAAGGGTTAAATAATTCAATTTGTCAACAACGATTCTTTCAAAATATATGTGAAGTAGAGAAAACCTTAGGCAATTCACACTTTGGGGTAAGCATCTTTCCTTGGCATTTTGTTCTCTGTAGTAATTCCATTAAAGGAGCACAATTTATTGCACATCTGTCTTTGCAGATTTTATCAATGTTGAAACCTTTTAAACTGAGAATGGGATTAAATAAACCCCATTTACCAATGTGGTAAAATATAATAGACACCCAGCCCATTAAATGGCCAGCCAAATCAATATATCCACTTGGCAGCAATTTCCAGAAGGTAAGGTGAAACCCTCCTGTTCTATTTGATAGATGAGTAAACTTAAAGGGAAGAATTTACAGTAGATTCAGCGTGTACCTTGAAGGAGTGTTCATTATTCTCAAATTACCTTTTCATGTCAGCAGATTTGTGGTTAGTAAACAGAGAGGCCATTTGTACTCCCCCTCCTATGTAGCCATAGAGGTTGCTTTGCAGCAAGTGACTGATGTAGACAGCAGAGAAGTGTTTAGATCTATTTAACAAAGAGGAGGTTTCAGGTGCATTTAAAAGATATTTATAAATTTGAATTGTGGAAGTCATACTGCTCAAAATCACCTAAATTATGTGGCTGTCTATATGAATGTGAATCCAAGAGAGTGTGAAGTGTGCAGAAAGCTAAAGAAATCAATAAGAACAGTAATAACATATAATGTGCCAGGCACTATGTTTTATATAATTATAAATTTAATAGAAATTGGCCAAAGGAGGGAAACTATTGTGCTTATTTATAATCTGTCAGGAACTATTCTTAGCACTTTTATATGCATTAATATTTGTACCTAATCTTCACAGAAAACTTTTCAGGTAGGTATCACTGTGGATTTGGAAACAGAGAATCAAAGTTAACTGCCCCCAAATCACAATAAAATATTGAAGTTAATATTTAAATTTAGGCTTCTAGTTTCCAAGACCTATTGATCTGTATAATAAAGTAGTAAAAATGGAAAAAGTCAGATTTTTTTATAGACCTAGGGTAAAGCTGAGGATTTCAAACAGAAATTTACTCTTTAGATGATAATTTGGAAAACAGAAGCCGGTGACTGAAGTTAGGGTCAAATGTTGAAATCAGACAAAGCAGAATGTGATGGTCAATATCCCAGAAAATATTCAGGGTCAAAAACAGGAGCTGAAGCAGTATCACAACTAGAACCTCAATTCTGTGGATTCCTGGAGCTACATTTAAACAAAAGGGTTAAGTCATGACCTTAAATGAGGCAATCAATAAGCCTGAAAGCTTCTATTATTGAAGGCTTCTAATGTTTCATTAGGCATATTTTAATTTAATAAATCCTCACAAAACCCAGTGACTCTGAGACAGTGTTGCACAGGGACAGTACACACTGAATCAGACAGGCTGGATTTCAAGCCCTCAGCCTTGCCCATTCTTCAGATGTGGGCCTTCTGACAGTACTCTTGGATGACTTAACCTTGGAGGAAGCTGATGCCACAGAACATGGACACACTGTCCCAAGTCATCAAATTACATGGAAGCAGAAATTTAGACTTGAACTCCAATCTTAAACTCTATTTCTCAACAGTGAAGCATGACCCAGAAACTTCCTATGTGCAAGGACCTGAGCTTAACACTGCAGGGTGGCACCAAAGCGATCTTTTCCCCACTGCAATGATTTGCCATGGACTCTCCCTGAATCTTTAGTTCAATCTCCTTTTAGCAACAAGTGTAGCATTCTACAGCATAGAAGCAGGGGAAAAATGAGTACATGTTTTATGATCCTTTATCCAGGGCACCAAAGTAGAAACCCGATTCTAAACCAAAAAGAATTTCCAGAGTTCAGTCTGAAATTCTCTGTGAATGTTTTATAGATTTGGAGAATATGCTAGAAATTGTAGAGGACTCAGGCTGGACATAGGAGGGCAAGGGGTGTTGGAATGAAAGTTGTTTTTGAGGAAGATCAGTGTTAGAGAAACAAAATTTCTATCTTAAAATGATCAAATGATCGCAAGGACAGAAAACCAAACACCACATGTTCTCACTCATAGGTGGGAATTGAACAATGAGAACACTTGGACACAGGATGGGGAACATCACACACTGGGGCCTGTCATGGGGTGGTTGGAGCGGGGAGGGATAGCATTAGGAGATATACCTAATGTAAATGACGAGTTAATGGGTGCAGCACACCAACATGGCACATGTATACATATGTAACTAACCTGCACGGTGTGCACATGTACCCTAGAACTTAAAGTATAATTTAAAAAAATGATAGGTTCTTCACAAATGTTTATCTTGGTGATTTACTATGTATTCATAAACCTTCAGCTGCTGGCTTGAACACTGGATTGGAAATATGCCCCTGATTTAATGACTGTTCTGAAGATGAAAGAGTCTGTTTTTTGGTGCTATTGGGCATGCAGTGTTATAAACTCCACTGTCTTCACATAAGCCAGATATTAAGAAGGGTATAATTGATCTTCAGGGCTAAGAGGCTTTTGAGTTAATCTTCCTTTATACAAATGTATTAAGCATTGTCCATTTGGAGTCAGTAACTTACTCCTCTGTCCCTGAAGTAATCGATTTAGCCCCAACAGAAGTGGTTATTTATGTTTTCTTGTGACTTGTTTCTTGTAACACCAACTTATACAGATCTAAATATGACTCTAAGCCAAGCCTGGAAATAGTTGTAGCAGCTCTGGCTATTAACATCTTAAGATGGAAAGGTGTCTTTTAAGGAAAGCAAGCCAGCTGAACTATTTCATATTTCCAAGGCAGCACAGCAAGGATGCACTCCCTCCCTCTTTCTTAATCAGTGCATCATGGATACACAGCACTTATGAAAACAACTTCTGTGATTCATAAAATGCAGACCTTCTGCATTAAGTGTCCTTTGCAGCTGTGTCAATTTTTAGGGTTTACCTTAGGGTATACGGGAAAGGAAGATATTTCACCTTACATTAGTTACTGAGTCATGCTCTTCCATACAATACTTAGTGTTGGGCCCTCCTTGATTTTCTCTGCTAGGCTACAGGTTAATTTTCTGCTTGCTGAAAGCTATCTCCTGAAGGTTTATGAATATATAGTAAATCACCAAGATAAATCCTAAGGCTTCTGAATATTTTTCCCTTGAAATGACGATTGCTCTCTCTACACACACAGCAGGAGGAGGCAAGTGTGACATATATCTCACTTCCTTTAACTCCTCTGTATTGGTTGACTAGGGCTTAGTTTATATGTGTTTAATTAGCTATAGTCTACCTTAAAATAATATACAACTTTAAGTGTAATGTGAGGATCTCACAGAGCTAGACTACCAATTTCTTCCATTTTTGTGCAATTATTATCACACTTTTTACTTTTACATATGCCATAAATATGTTACTATTATTTTTGATTAGATATAATTTTTGCAGCTACTGAACATAAGAAATAACTGAATTTTATATTTACCATCATTTATGTAATTTCTAACACTTCATTTATATGTATGTATGTATGTATATGTCTGCATATGTCTGCAGTTCCAAGTTGCAGTCTGATACTTTGTTTGAAATTTTTCTTCAATATTATTTATAGTGAAAATGTATGATCAAAGTATTCTTTTTTAGTTTGTCTGAAAAAATACTTTTTAAAAATTTTTTTGAAAGGCATTTACACTGGATATAGAATTCTAGGCCAACAGATTTTCATCTTTCAGCACTTGAAGGCATTATACCATTGCCTTTGGCTTGCATAACTTCTGATGAGAACTCTAATATTCTTTGTTTCTCTGTTTGGAATATGTATTTTATTTACTGGCAGACTTCAAGATCTTTTTTTTTTTATGTTGTGTCTTCAGCAATCTGTATGTGATATATCTTGGTTCTTTCTTTTTCTGTTTATTTACTAATTTGAAATTTATGTCCTCATTTATTTGGTGTTTATCATGCTTGGTAGTCCCACAGCTTCATAGGTCTGTGATTTGGTGGCTGCTGTGGTCTGAACATTTGTGTCCCCCAAAATTCGTATGTTAACATCCTTCCCCACAAGGTGATGGTGTTAGTAGGTTGAGCCTTTAGGAGGCAATCAGGCTGTGAGGCCTCTGCCTGTGAATGGAGTTAGTGTCCTTATAAAAGAGCCCGATAGGAGTTTGCCCACCCCTTCAACCACATGAGGACACAGTGATAAGGTGTAATCTGTGAACAAGGAAAGAGACCCTCACCACATACTGAGTCTGCCAGCAATAAGATCTTGGACTCCACAGCCTCCAAAATCATGCAAAATAAATTTCTGTTGTTTATAAACTACAAAGTCTATGTTGTTTTGTTATAACAGCCTAAGTGGTCTGAGTATGTTTCATCAAATTTGGAAAATTTCAGCCATCATCGCTTGAAATATTTATTTCGATCCATTTTCTCTCTCTTCTCTTTGAACTTCTTGGCTGGAATCCCCAGTTTTTTTACGTGTGATGTTTAGCTTTTTCAATAGAAACTTTAACATATTAATCATAGTTATCTTAAATTTCCATCCAGATGCTCCAACATCTGAACCACAAATCTGGTTTGGAGGATTTGCTTCTCATTTGCACTATGTTGTTTTATTTCTTATTTCCTTCTGCATGTTTTAAGTTTTGATTTAATTCCAGGCATCTTGTGTGAGGGCAACAGAAACTGAGATATAACATTCATGACTCAAAATGGACATTTTTTTTTTTTTTGGCTAGGTTTTTATTGAGGGTAGGGTTTAGTCCATCAAGTCAGATACTGTGCTGGGTTTAGACTTTTTTTTCACTATTGTTAGCTTCAGTGCAATATAGGCTTCAAAGTCCTCTAGTGTTACAGTCTGTTTAAGATGAGGACCAAACAGTTTGTCAGAGGGTTTCCTTCAATGTCTGTTCTACCCTCAACTTTAGAAATTCTCTTTGTACCTTAAGCTCAGAGATGCCCTCTTCCCATGCTCATGTCCCACGCTCATGTCCTCAGTAACCCTGCTGTTACATGTTACTCAAACACTTGCAAGCCAGGTAGATGTAGTGTAGCATTCTCTATTGTTCTGGTGCAGTCCCTGTCTTAGTCAGCTGCTGCGTTCCTAGATCATGGTGGTGCTGCCCCTCTCCAGCTAGTAGTGGATCTCTAATGGCCTGGGCCCAGGATTTTCCTGCCCATCACCAAGGATGAGTCTTCACATTTACTATTAGAGTGATGAGGCCTGCTTCTATTCTTTTGGCATCTTAAACATTATATTCTATATGGAAAATAGGAAGGCAGAATCCATGCAGTGCTTGTATGATTTCCCAGTTGTCTCAAATTTTCCCCTATGCCTTCACGATGATTGACATATTTTCCTGTCTTATCCTTTCTGCTAACTGTTCTCATGAACCATTGAGGTCTATAGAGAGAAGCCAAGAGTGTGTGTGTGTGTGTACACACACATAATCAGAATTGATTCATAGATATTTGTTTTACACATTATAATCCAATATTACCTGTTATATTTTGATGTTAAAATTGTTCCAGCTTTGGCTGGGGGAACTCTTTTAGCTGGCTCCTGATTCATTTTACATGCCCCTATCATAGTGTGGGTATTTCATTAGTTAATATTTTTTAATATATTAATTATTATTCATCAAAACTTCATTTTGTGTTTTATGTAAAGTAAAAAGTTATATAGTTGTTCAAATTGATGCTTCTGAAGAGTAGAATTGCTGCAGAGACCTACTCTTCCATCTTCATCTACCACTTCCTGATCCCGAGCTGTTCTTTTTAAAAACTATTTTTTCTTTTGACTTCATTTTCTTCTAATATTATTTGTTCTGTGCTTATAAAATTATGATACTTTATAAAACAAATTGGAAATTACATATTTTTTATAAAAAACACAAAACTTTGCCTAATCCTACTGATACAGTTTGGATATTTGTCCTTGCTCAAATGTCATTTTGAATTGTAATCCCTAGTATTGGCATTGAGGTCTGATAGGTGGTAATCGGATCATGGGGATGGATTTCTCATGAATGGTTTAGTACCATCCTCTTGGTTCTTTCCTCATGATAGTGAGTGAGTTATCATGAGATCTGGTTGTTGTGAAGTGTGATACCTCCTCTACCCACAATCTTTATTTCTCTTGCTCCTGCCATGTGAGATGCTGGCTTCCACTTTGTCTTTTACCATGACTGAAAATTTCCAGAGACCTCATCAGAAGCCAAGCAGATGCCTGGCACCATGCTTCCTATATAGTCTGCAGAGCCATGAGCTAATTAACCTCTTTTCTTTAAAAGTACTCAGTTTCAGTATTTCTTTATAGCAACACAAGAACACCTAATATGTCTACATTAAGGAAAAAAAATCATAGTTTATATTTTTCAATATTTTCTCTATGCACTTACTACTTGAAAAGTGCTGGACCCTGTTTCAAGATTCAGCTCAATTATTACTTTCTCTATGAACCTTTTTTATTATAGTGTTCTCACTTCTTTCACATGTTTTCATTTTCAGAATCCTTGTAGTCTAGAATAAATGTTTTGTCAACATATGGTGAATGAATGAATGATTAGGTAACATATTCAAGTCATCTCAAACAATATTAACTGACGACTTGCAGAATATAGCAGCCTGAAAAGGGTTAATGTGTCAGGAACCAGAGTGACTTGATATAATGGCATAGGAGATATAGTAATGGATACGCATTTGAAAGAATTTCAAACCAATAAGCCAACGCCTGGCCTAAAATGTGGATTAATCTGAATAAACAGAGTGGACAGCACATTCCTGAAAATTAAAATTTCTGACATCAATGGCAGAGTGAAGAAGAATTTTGGAAGGATTATAAATTCCCAATTCTGGTTTTGGATCATTTTTGCTGCCTCAGAAACAATCCACAAGGTATCAAGACAGGAACAAAACAAAGAAAACAGAGAAATGGGTATGGTTTATTGAATCAAGGTACCAAGGAGAAGATTCTCAGGAAAAAGGCAGAGTTCAAATATTATAATTGAGTCATATGAAATAAGAGTTATATAATTATAAGCATGAGTGAGCATTAAGTGATAGGATGACCAGGAAGGGGACTGGAGGAATGTACGTAAGAGTGACTTAGGTGACCACTGATGAGGCATGTCCTTTCTAGGTGCTTCTTAGTCAATTTACACTGTTATTTAAATGCAAGGATATTATGATATACTGCCTTACTTGTCAATATTTGACATTTTAGTAAATAAAGTCAGCTTCAAACTGCTAAAAAATGTTTTTAAAACCTATTCTGTATATGCTAGAGACTCCAACTCATCTCCTTATCTAACTTGTTTTGTGTAGATCCAGCTTTAGTGAACAGAAAGAACCCACTCTCATCACTAATCTTCATAAGGATTTAGATTTCCAAAGGTGAGGATAAAAAGAAAGTAAAGGATAAACTAAATAGAATTTTAGCCTATACAGTCATCCTGGCAATTAAAAAAAAACATAAATTCATGAAGTAATAAAAGTCAGGCGATATAAAAGACAATAAAGTGAGGTGACTAATGGTGAAGGTGAGTCAGCCTGTCTTCAAGAAACAAACACTATCTGACAACATCTGTATGTTAGTAGTTGTAAAGGATTTAAATAAAATCAAAATGTGGTATGTGCCCTTATGGCAGGTGCTTTCAATTTGTTGGAAAAGCAAATCTTACACATATGAAACTACCAAAAATCTGGGTTCTCAAAGTAACCTGTGACATCATGTGAGATCTGAAAATATTTTCGCCAGCTTCCTCTAAATCTGTATATTATATCTGCTCCTGTAGACCCTGTAGACCAGCATTTGGTGCTTCAACTGCATTGCTCCTTTAAATACAATGGCGGCACTCAATTTTGTTTCTCTACCTCTCTGAAAAGTTGTCTGCTTCCCATTGTCAATTCTCACATTATTTTGCTCCTTTCTGTTTATGCCTACTCTCCACAGCTATATGTCTATCAGAAGGATTAATTTTGTGCTCTTTCTCTCGTTTTCTCCTTCATCTCTCTCTCTCACTCACACACACACACATACACACAACAACAAAACTCCAGCTATCTTCGTTATCTACTTTTTCCATTGAATTATCGAAATAAAACTAGCATTAAATTTAGCCACTGGTTCTGCCTACTAAGCATTTGTTTGGATGCTATTCTATCATATTCTTATTAATTAAATTTATGTTTATTAAACAATAGAGACAAACTTAGGCAAAAGAGGCTGCAAATATGAAAAAGGAACAATCCCTGACTTCAACAAAAAATAACAACCAAGCATTTATTTATGGCTTTATCTACGCCTTTATTTACCCCACAAATATTTATTGTGAGAGTAGGGACCCTCTCTTTTTAGTTACACTGTATTCCCAGGAGTTAAATAGTTCCTGGTATAAATTAGGCATTCATTGAACATTACTAAATTAGATAATGAAACTAAGTAAGAAAGCTCATATGACAAAATATATAGAGTTGTGTTTAGTACAAGCAAGGGAAAGGAGTTGGTGGCTATCATTAAATAGATGAAAGACTACAATGTTATTGCAGGGAGTTATACTCACTGACAGTTAATTAGGTGATAAAATTCTGTAATGGAAAGAATATATTTTAGATTGTTTAATTGCTGAAAGCAAATACTTTGAATAATTGGTACCTATTCCTAAAGGAACTATGGAAATCTGAACATTTTAAGAAAAAAAATGTAGAAATGATATTGCCTGTGTGCGATTTGAATAGTCTTACCTGAGGGCAGGTTATTGAAATTCACAAGGTACCTCACAGTGAGATTAATGTCCTCATTAAACACATGTAGCTATTTGCATCTAAAGCATTCCTTTATCTCCTTTGTCATCTCTATTTATAAATTTCTGAAATCTGGGTAAAATAGATAATTCCCCCAAGTTATACCAGGATATGTAATGCTGAATTTTATAATCATTTTTTTCTTGCAGTCTGGCACAGAAAATTTCTTGGAGTATTAAAACACAATTCCTGAGTTTGATGCGAATAGAATACTCATGAATTTTAAATATTTTCAATATGCCACTCACTTAATACTTTAAACAAATACAATGTTTCTCAAAAATACATACTAAGTCCTGGGAAAGGAGGAAAGGAGACATTGCCTCCTTTACATTTACATACTGTATTTAAATATCACACAGTACAATTTGAGGGCCACCAGCTGACTGCAGGCTTTAATGTGTCTCTTGTAGGAACAACTTGAAGATACGCGAATTTAACAGGGATAAAGACTTCTTTTGTACATGTGGTAATATTTGAATAGGTAAGAGTCTATAATAGAAATATGTGGGTAATCCAGTGTCCTGTGCCATTGAGTGGGGCCAAGGGTTACAGATCACAAATAGAAAAATCTGAATATGGTCTCTGCATGTGGATTTGCTCAGTGAAGTGTATCTCTTCAGTGTTTGATGTGAAAAGGGTCAGACGTTTGGTCAAAGTCATATTTTTAGGATAGCATGTTAAAACAAAATAGTCAATAATGACTCAGTTATTAAACACAGTTAATAGTTATGAATATGAAGATGTTTCTGTAATATTTGAGAGATCTCTTTTCTTCCAAAGACATCATCTTAATAGGGAAACCCTAAAAACATTTTTGCTAGAGAGAGGGGCAAAAGAAAGATGCCCTCTATTATCATTATTTACCTTTGACTTCATTATCTATTGCAATTAGATAAACAGAAGTTCAAGATTTTGAATAGTTCTGGTAACAAAACTAGGAGTATTATTTTAATAAAAAATAGCCCATAAATCACAAGAAAACTTATATTGATTTATGTAGTAGTAAGATTGTAAAAATAGTATATAGGATCCAGTAGCATTTATGTGTACAATCTGTATCAGTTAGATGATAAAACAACAGAAAATACTTCATTTTTAAGAGTAGCTAGCACAAATTAAATAATAAATTGCGTTAGTCTATTTTGTGCTTCTATTGCAGAATTCCTAAGACTGGGTAACTTATAAAGAACAGAAATTTGTTTTCTCACAGTTTTGAAGACTGGGAAAACTAAAATCAAGGCAACTGGCACTTCTTGTCTTCTTAAAGGGCAGAAAGAGAGAGAGCAAGAAAGCAAGCTAGCCAAACACTGAAGAAAGCCTATTTTATAAGGGCCTTAACCCCATTAAGTAGGAAGGAGATGTCATGGCCTAATCACCTCTTAAAGGCCTCACTTATTAATACTATCGCAGTAACAACAGCTGAATTTCAGAGACACACTCAAACCATAGCATTAGGCAATAAACTTTCAAAAACTTTAAGAAATATATGAAAAAAAACTTTCAAATGCTACTAAAAGATATTAAGGGCAATTTGAACAAATGCGAAAATACAACACGTTCTTAGATTTTAAAAGAATGAGCATAGCAATACTGCCCATATTGTTTACTACGTTTACTCTAATTTAATTAGAATATCTATGTTTTTTAAACTAAAAATTGTGAATGTAAAGTTTTTATTAAAAAATTCGGGAAATGTTCAGAAACACTCTGAAAAAGTGAGATCAATACAGGGGGAGTAATACTGTTGAATAGTAAAACCCAACATTTTAAATTTTCTGTAATTAAAACTGTACAATATGGTGCATGAATTGATAATCCAGACAATCGAACAGAATATTAAAGCCATACATATACACAAATTCAGACGTAAATTTGGCATATGATAGAGGAATAATCTGGTTACTATAGAAGAATAATCTAGTTACTATTGCTGTGTAGCAAATCACCACACAATTTAGTGCCTTAAAATTACAATTATTTATCATCACTTGTAATCTCTGTTGGTTCAGATGTGGGGGCATCTTAGTTGTGTGATTCTGACTGGCTAGTCCTGGGTCATGTCAAAAGTGGCTTCACTTATATGGCTGGTGCCTGCGCTAAAAGCTGGGTAGTAGAAAAGTCAGAGATCCATACGCGTCTCTTTCTATCTCTGCATGCATCTCTCTCTCTCTCTCTCTCTCTCTCTCTCTCTCTCTCTGTATGGTCTCCCCATCATGTCAGTGTCAAAGTAAATGAACTTCTTACTTTGTGGCTCAAGCTCCAAAGGCATATTTCCTGAATTGAAAAGCCAGGTAGAAGTCATATTGCCTTTCATTAGTTATCTTTGTAAATCACACAGTATCCCTTCTACCTTATTCTATTAGCTGAGGCAGTTAACAAAGGTCCTCTTGAGTGCAGGGAAGAGAACATAGACCCTTGCTCTCAAAGAAATAATATCAAGATCTCACTTTAAGAAAATTGTGCCATCTTGGAAAATACAGTTTTCCATAAGAGGTTATTTAAATTCAAGTAAAGACAAATTAAGCAATAAATGGTGAGCACAGCCTATTGAAAAATATATATTCATATTAAAAATAAACTACTAAAAGATTCCCAACACAAAGACTGTGTAAATATAAATTCATAAAGGCACAAATAAAAGTGTTTTCAATTTTTTTCAATATAAACAGTTGCTCAAACTCAAAAAACCACACACGTGCACACAAAAACTATGACTCTGATAGCATAAATACTTAAAATTTTACATGGCTCCAAAAGAAAAAAGATAAAGTAAAAAATAATGATGAACTTGTAAAGTTACAAGAAATGTTTGCAAGTCCCATTAACAGACAAATATTTAAGTCTTCTCAAATTAGTAAGATAAAGACAACTAACCCGTTGAGAAAAAAAGAAGAGATGAGTATTAATGAAAATAACTTCAGTAATATTTAAATATATTAAAAGCTACTTGATCTCATTTATAATGAAAGAAAAACCATATTGAGAATCCCTAATTGACCTATAAATTGTGATATCATTAGAGAATTTATTGGCACATAGTGCTGGTGAGGCCCATGAGGAAATAGGAATGTTTTGTTATCAAAAGTGTAATTTTTAGGGAGGCCTTTTGGCAAATTTCCTTCAAAATTGTAATTGATCCCACTATTTCACTTTGTGGTTGGCAGATGTCTAAGAAACTCCCCAGTGATCCATGTTCATGCCTCTTTGAGTGCAGGCAAGATCTATAACTTGCCTCTTAACCAATAAAATATGGTAAAAAAAAATGGGTTATTACTCCAGTGATTTTATTATGTTATAAGTCAAAGGTGAAGCTATTTTGCAGATTTAATTAAGGCCTTTAATCAGTGAACTTTAAATTAATCAAAGACAAAATGATCCTGGGTGGGACTGACTTAATGAAGCTCTTTAAAAAAAAAAGATATAGGGGAAGTATTACCTAGCAGGCACCAGAGACTCTTCTGCTGGCCAAATTAAATAGTCCACGTGAGTTCCGCAGCTCTAAGGAACTGAATTCTGACAACAACCTGAGTGAGCCTGGAGGAGGACTCTGGATTCCAGGTGGTAACACAGCTATGCTGATACCTTAATTATGGCTTTGCCAGAACCTGAGTACAGGACTAAATTACTCTGCAATGGACTCCTGATTCACAGTAACTATGATATAATAAATATGTGTTGTTTTAAGTCTCTAAATCTATGGTAATTTGTTATGCAGCAATAGAAGACCAACATAAGATTTCTTTCACAAATGTGCACCCATGCAAATTGATGTATGTTAAGGCTTTTCATTGTTGCATTATTTCTGATACCAAAATATTAATAATAAACTAAAAGTTCAACAATAAGCATGAAATAAACTTATGATGGTCTATATTTGCAATGGAATATTATGAAACATAAAATAGAGTAAGAAAGTTATTTATGTACTGTAATATAAATATTTCCAAAACATATTAGTAAATTTTAAAGAGCAAGGTGAAGAACATGTGTATGGTATGCAACCAGTTATGTGATAAAAGGGGAAAAAGACTACAGGTTTGTAGTTCTTCAAATAAACATAAAAAAGAACGTTTTGAATGAATCAAAAATAATAGTAATCATTTGTTGTGACAGAAGATGTGATCTGATTTGAAAAATTTGTGGGATGTAGCATTTCTACTGTTAGTGCATTATTTCAAAAAATATAATAAATGCATTTTATTTTAAAATCATGAAAGAAAAGTATACATGTAAAATCCCTAATCAAGTCTTAAGGGATATCACAAAGGAAAAAATATACTTTAATAAGAAACAAGAAGGCCAGAAAGTTATAAAACATAACACAATGGAAGAGTGTTGACAGAGCAAAGATAGAAGACTAAAGGCAAGGGTGAGTAGTCTGCATATCCCAAGATGGTTTGCCTAGTTTAAAGCACTGCAAGTTGGTAGACTGCTGGGATCTTGAGACACTACCATTTTTGGAAGTATAAGCCAAAAATAAAATTTTACGGCCCCTAACCATCTGAATGGACTTCCTCCTCAGCCAGGGCACTCTTAAAATTTAACCTGAGAGACTGGTTCAGGCCATGATGGAAAGTAGGTGTCAGACATGCCTCATTATACCTCTCTAGCATTAACATCAACACAGATTTTAACCCTGAGAAGGAACATTTTACAAGCTATTCGCTCTGAAGCCTACTACCTGAAGGCATCCCCTGCAAATAAGAACTTGGGTCTCCATAAACCTTTATCTTTACTCAGACATTTCTATTGATCCAGGTCTTTAGATAAACTCAACCAATGGTCAACCAGAAAATTCTTAAATCTACCTATAAGCTGGAGGCCCCCTGCTTCAAGTTGTCCCGACTTACTGGACCAAACTAGAAAGTCTGTACTTCTTTTAAATGTATTTGATTGAAGTTTCATGTCTCCCTAAATTGTATAAAACCAAGCTGTATCCCAACAAACTTGGGTACATGTTCTCAGGACCTCCTGAGGGCTGTGTCACGGGCCGTGGTCACTCATGTTTGGCTCAGACTAAATATTTTCACATTTTTAACATAATTTGACCCTTTTCGTCAACAGAGACAATCTGGTGTTGGTAAGTAGGATGTAGAGTACGATGAGCCTTAGGAGGTCAAGAAGAAATAGTGGGCAACAGCAATGTTGTACTGAGACACAATTGTTTCCTACCAAAGTAGAATGCAATCAGAAAATCTCCCTTCCCATCTCTTAATCCCAACCCTTATCTTGCCCACAGTCACATTTCCTTTTTTGCTCCCAGGAAACTTTTTTCCAAGTTACATGGTGTTTACATGGTGTTGATATAAGTATTGCTGACATTATTCTACAGTACTGCTGATAATGTTGGTGAATTTCCAGTGTCACGTTTGAGGGATCTCATTGCTACCCATCTATTTAGCACTTCTAACCACTAGTTTCCTGATATGACTTGCCTTTTATTGCCAGAGTAATCCCAACTGTGGTTTTTTAGAAACAAAACCACACAAATATAATATATTGATGATTTCACTGTTTTTTTAAGTGAGATTTGGGCCTTTAAACAATGAAACTAGAGAGACACTTCAAAAGTGCTTTGCATTTTTAAAGCACTTTGGTGACTTCCGTTTGTGAGAAAAGCATTGCCAGAATAATGATATCTGCAAATCAGGTACAAAAAATCTGAGTGAAAAAAATCCCTTTGTCTTACTCAGAGTCTGTCTCTAAGATCTGTTTTTATGCTGGGAAGCTGTGAGAAACAAGTCTGATGGCTGGTGCTGTTTGTACCACATCTGGAACCATTAAAGGGCCACCCTTCCCTCCCTGCAAGAAAAGCAAGACATCCGAGGGTATTTTCATTCTCCATAATTCATTCTAATTTCCTACTGCTTAAACTGCAACTTGGGAGTTATTATGCACTTTGAAGAACTATGTTCACTATAGCAGGCCACTAGGGAACTATGTAGTGTGCAGAAGCTGTAATTTACAAAATACCCTCTGGAGAAAGGAGGGAGGGAACGGAGCTTGGAAAGTGCTTCCTTTTCTACAGCGGAACTTAAACGCTATGGGAATTACATCCAACAAACTGATCATGACACTAGAGCTTCATAAATACAAAATAGTATTTCTGTAATGTAAAACAAGGAACTGGGAATCTCTTGCTCTGCTTCTACATAAGCTATTGTTAACAATAAAAACACATTGCCATGGTTATCTTAATAGCTTTTGAAGCAGCATATTAGCGAGATCCTTCCCTGCTTCTTTGGGTAATTTTCAGCACCAATATACTTTACTCGTTTTATTCTTCTATCAGAATAAGCAGACAATAAAGCTACGGGCTGATTCTTGATAAAGTTTATTTCTGATGTTAGTAACTTTTATCTTGTCTCATTTTTGTTCGTTAGACTGCCTAGAAGCTTGTCAACTTTTTTAGTCTCTTCAATGGAACAATTTGGTTTCATTAATTGTCTGTATTGATTTCTTATTTTCAATTTTATTGATTTCTGTTCAATTATTTATTTATTTTCTTCTGTAGGTTTTAGGCATATTACTCTTCTCTCTCTTGATTCTTAAGGTAGAGTTTTAAATTATTGGTTAGACTTTTCCTTTTTTTCCTAATATGTGCATTTAATGCTATAAAATTATTTCTAGGTATTTTTTTCACTGTACCCCAGTGAAACTTTTATGGGTTTTATTTTTATTTTCAAAATATTTAGAAAGTTTTTTCTTAAAACTTTTTTTTAATCCATGTGTTATGCAGAAGTGTGTTGTTCATCTTCAAATATTTGATCTTTTTTTCAGCTGTCTTTCTATTATTGATTTCTAGTTGAATTTTACTGTGGTCTGAGAGCACATTTTACATGATTTCTGTTTTTTAAAAGTTTTCAAGATGTGTCTTACGGAACAGAATATGGTCTGTCTTGATGAATGTTTTATGTGAGCTTGATAAGAACATGTATTCAACTGTTGTTGGATGGTATATTCCATAAATATCAATGAAATCAAGTTAATTGATGGTGCTGCTCAGGTGAAATATTTACACTGAATTTCTGTTCATTTGATTTATCAATTACTTCTTTTATGATATTCACTTTGCCTTTGGTATTCTGCAATTTGAATATGGTATGTCCAGCTACAGATTTTATGGTATTTATCCCGATTGGTATTATATAAACTTCCTAGATATGTGATTTTTGTGTCTGTCATTACTTCTGAAAAATTCTCAACCATTATTATAGTACTTAAAGTATTTCATCTCTTCTTTTCTCTCTTCTACTTCTGGTATTCCAATAAAATTGTCCCAAAGTTCATGGATATTGTGAGTTTTTCCCTATTCATTACTTTTCTCTTTGTATCTCATTTTGGGAAGGCTCTTGATATATTTTTAAGGTCACTGATTATGTCCTTAGCCATGATCAGTCTATTGGTCGGTCCATCAAAGGCATTCTTTATTTCTCTTACAGTGTTTTTGGTTTCTAGCATTTCTTTTTCATTCTTTCTGGATTTCCATCTCTCAGTTTACATTGCCTACCTGTTTTTGAATGTTACTCACTTTTTCTCTGAGGGCCTCTAACATAAGAATAATAGTTATTTCAAATTTTTGTTTGAAAATTCCAAAATCCCAATTGTATCTGAGTTGGGTTCTGATGCTTACTTTATGTTTTTTGACTGTTTCTTTTGCTTAACTTTTAGCCTGCTTTGTAGTTTTTGTTGAAAGTCAAACTTGATGAATCAAGTAATAGCATCTGAGGTAAACAGGTCTTAATTTGAAGTTTTATGTTAAACCCATGCCAGCCATAATAAAAGAAAATTTGCCCCATGGGCCTGTGAGGAAGTTTGCTAAGAGGAAGCTTGTGGATGGAGTTGAAAGATACTTTGAAAACCTGCACACCTGAATTTGGACATGCCTCAAATTTGAAAGACTTCAGAAAGTAGAAGCAAGGAGTTCAAAATAATACAAATTAAAAAATTAACCCAATGCCTGAAATGACTATGCTTTCTGAACAAAGAATTAGGACACATATTGAATTAATGAATAGTGTGCTTGCTCAGCATTCACTGCCTCATGTGCCTACAGGGGCTGAGCAAATAACATCAATGTGTTGGTCACCCTGATAGTAACAAGAAGTATGGAATGGGTGGCTGAACCAATAGGCAAGCTGAATAAAGCCATTAACATAACAAAAATACACCAAAGAAAATGCATCTCTGGGTTCTATGCAGGGTAATGAACACTAATTTTTCATGTGTTATGCGTAAGGCTGACTTATTAATTGTGTTTCTACTAGGTAGGCTCAATAAAACAAAATAATTTAGATGAGGAAATAGAAAATTTTATGTAAGACAAGCAGATTACTATGTTTTTAGGAAGGAAAGCATAATTTTATCTTATATCCATGGGAATTTGTAACCAAGTTGAATTTTTCATACATATAGTAAATAAGGTTAGACAGAATATCATCCTGAAGTATCTGCTTGGTGGGCAGACCAACTTTAAGAGTTGCTATTGCAAACTTACTTATTGTCACATTCTTCAATATCTCCTGGAGGTGACTCAATGCAAATGCCAGGAGTAAGAACAGAATTCTAGGAAAACAACTGTACAACATAACAATGAGACTTTAAATAGTCATTATGTTTTATCTGGTAATTCTACTTTTAAATTTATTCTTCACTGCTAATATAAAATACAAATTAACATGTATCTTAAATATAAAACCAACAGAGATTATCCATGAACAAATATAATCTTAATATAGGTAGGTGAAGCTATGAAATATTAAAGTGATTAAATATTAATTGATGCACACATTAAAATGATGTGTATAAGAAATAATAACACAGGAAGAAACATAATTATCACATTTACAAGATGAAAATGTATCTATGGCAAACTAAATCATTATGCAGAAAGAAGAAAAAGTGCAATAGTTAAATAACATAATTTTTTAATTCAGTGGCACCTTTTATTCTCTTGTCTATATTTTCTGTCATGAAACACACAAAACTCCCATGATCAGAAAAGAAAAATTACCTTAATTGCTAATCCTGGCATATTTCCAGAAATCTTTTAATTTCATAAACTCCAGATATTTTCTATATCTTTTAAATTTTGCTAAAATTAACAAAATCACATCCTTTATTAATTTAAATTCCTTTTCATTAAAATGAAAAGCAAAATAGTTATTTGAATGTGTGTCACCTAGAAGAAAATCCACAATCTGGAAATCAGTTGCAGGAACTATGCGTGGCACAGCTACAGAACTTTCCAATGAGAGCCAGTGAGGGGACAGCCCATAAAAACAAAGGAAGCTAAGCTAGATGAGGCTTGAAGTAGCACTGTGGAGAGAGACCATCTGCCTCTCTAACCTGGATGCTTAGTGTGGGCATTCTGTTCCCACACTAAGAGACACACCTTCTATGCTCTCTGGGTAGAATACAGCTTACATGTGTCATAGTCCAGTCTCCATGTGGTCACAGAGTTAGTTTAGTGATCTCCGTGACAAAGTTACTGTATGCCAGAAGACAGATTGGCAGACGCATACGTGAAAAGCCACAAATTCGCACCTCAACAAAGTCAAAAGGAGAAACCAACCCAAAGGAGAAACCAACCATCTTATACTCAAAGGGAGAGAAGTCAGTGGTGCCAAGGATAAAAACAAATAGAATTGGGGGCAGGCATTCCACTAGTTCTCCTCATGCGAGAATAGTGTTTTATGGACTTCTTCATTTCAAATGATTCTGAGGGCATTCCATAACTCATATTCAGTACTTTATCCCTTTTATCTCTGGAATGTCCACACAACACTAACAGATATTTCAGTTGCATGGCAATTCAAATTCTATCCTTTGCCTCAGTGGTGCCATCTATACCTTCCACATATCCACATATATTTAATAATAATAATTTTAATGATACATAATATTTTATCAGGTTGATGTGGGATACTTTATGCTGATGCTGAGCATTTATATTGTTTTTCAATATTTCATATTTAGAAATAAGTACTATTATGAATATCAACATTACATTATTTTGTTTTCTGTAGAGCAGTTTTTATTAGTTAAGTTTCTAGGAGTAAAAGTTCAGGAATTTCTCTTGATTTGCATTTGCAAATAACTCTCTAAAATGCTTCTAACAATTTATAAAGAGATCAGCATAAAATAAGTGTGTTCCAGTTTTATCGCAACTCTATGAGGGACTTACCTTTATTCGTTTTCACTGTCTTTCTCTCAGTAAATTTTCCTTTAGAACATTTATTTATAACCACTTATAATAATCTACAGAAATATATCTATAGAGCATTTATTGTAAACCAGAAATATTTTGTAAACATCGAGAATCAACTATGAATGAACAAAATGCTTGCTTTCATGGAACTTACATTGTAGATTGGTAGAAAGATACAACAAATAAATGAGCCAATAAATAATATGGTATTAGATAGTTGTAAGGTCTGCTAAGAGAACTCAGTGCCACTAATGGACATGAAATACGCTAAATGGGAAGTTGTAAGTCCTCTTTTAATAGATCTTAAAGAGTTGTACAGCAAGGTATTAGTAACTCAAGGTGTCTAGAAATGTCATTAGTAAGGTGACTGTTATTAATAAGGCTGTTCTGTCCAAGTATTTGACTTTATATGGTTTTCAAAAATGTGCTGGAGATAGGTGTGGAATTTAAAATACAATTAGAATAGTCATCTAATTTTGCCTGTCCCTTTAACAGAATGCTCTTTTTCTCAACATGACGTTAAGGTTATCTTAGAGCTTCTTTGGCTTTAGTACACCTCTAAACATCTAAAATTTTCTCCTCCAAAGATAAATATTTTAAGTTGTTTTATTGCTAACTCAAGCCATTGTGATTTCAGAAATCAGTCATATTCTAAGATTTCTGGTATACCTTTTAGATACTGGACATGCATAGTCTGTCTTTTTAAAAAGTACGGATTGGGAAACATTTTATTGGGAATTCTTCTGCAGAGATTGTGTTGTTAGGAAGGTATATCCAAAGAACTTCCAAGTAAACCACAAACAAATGCAAAGTACAGTGAGAGAAAAGGAAAGTCGAAATTAGTATATCACTACTTATTTAGGTCAGCCTCGCACACACACAAAAAATGCTATAATGTGCCTAAACACACACACAAAAAAACTCAGTCTAAATTCTTTGCTTTTCTCTGCTTCTGTATTTTACTTTACAATCAACTTGTGGGTTGAATTAATCCCGATTGGCTTTCATAGGCTATTACAGTGCTTGTTAATGCTATTATTTTAATGTGAATGTCTTATTGTCGGTGGTTGTACCCTTCAGCTAGCTGTGGATTTGCTTATCCATACTCTTCTCACATTTACTTTTTCTATCTTGTTTCTTAAAGCATTTTAATTTGAGAGCATCAATGCAGACTTATTCATTTATCAGTGAGCAAACATTTCTCAATTGACTACTAAAGATAAAAACACTGTTTGGTTGGCAATGTGATGAATACAGAGAGAACTCAGATGTGATCCCTGCCTTTAAAGAGCTCTGACCTCTACTAGTGTGTTTTAGAGAAGAGGTAGTCCTTTACTCCTGAGTTTTCTTTGTATATGAAGGGAGTTTATTAAGAAACTGCTTATCTCTTTTTTAAGTTGTTTCATTGCTAACACAAGCCACTGTGATTTCAGAAATCTTACTGTAAGATTTCTGGTGTGCCTTTTAGATATTGGACGTGCATAACCTCCTTTTTAAAAAGGCAGGGATTGGGAAACTTTTACATATTCTATCCTAAGAAAGGTACAGTGACTTACCCTTTTGGGTAATTTGGAACCTGATTGAGGAGCTATAACTTCAGGATAAAAATGTTAGTTTTATTCTGTTGGAATTTGAGAGCCATTGAAGAAGCATCAAAACCATGTTCATAAAAATTATATTGGGAGTTGTAATACAAATGTAAACTAGGTCTCCATGCTCTCACTCAAGCTGTGACTTCATTTCTGAATACTGATTTCACAGGCGCATGAGAGACCACATATCATCCAATGATTCCTGTAGATTTCTGGGAGCTTATTCCTCATTCTTTTCTTTGTCGCCACATTCCTCCAACCATACATGTTGCCTTGGTCTGCCTGAATTATTAATATGTAGCATACACCATAGTCTTTTATGAAAAACAGGCTGATCATATGCATATACATTTTATGAGTTTACTAACACTGAAGACAGAAATCACCTCGGAAAATGCCTGGGGGCTTTTACTATATTCAGTGCTTTGCTCCCTGTATCTCCTCCTGCCCATATGCTCCAAGGGAAACTGACAGGTTTTTGTTGCTGTTGTTTAAGTCCTACCAAATAAGTCTGTTCAGGCCCTGGGGGTTGAATATGGTATTTCAAATGAAATTCTCAAACTTGCAGAAAAGTTCAAGGCATACTACAATGGACACCCATGTGCCCTTGTTAATACTTTACCTAGATAGCTAGCTAGTTATCTATATTATTTTGCCAAACTGTTTGAAAGTAAGTTTCAGATATCATGATATTTCACCCTTAAGTACTTCAGCATGGATATCCAAAAATAAAGATACTATCTTATAAAATCAAAAGTATCCATGTCTTACTAAATCAGTATTATTTAAGAAGCATTATACTGCACATATTTAAATTTTAAGTTGTTCCTTAAATTTTAAGCTGTCTCATAATTTTCTCAGGGTGCTTTTAAGATTTTTTCTTTATCATTGGTTTTCAGTAATTTGATTATAATGTGATGTGGTGTGGTTTTCTTTGTGTTCATCCTGCTTAAATTTCTTTGACCTCAATGTGATGCAGAATTTTTGCTAAAGGCTCAGCTAGGTCCAGGTTCTTGTCTCATGGCCAGGAAAAATTAGACATGTGGACCCCATAGAGTGAGTGGAGTACAGTTTATTAAGCAGAGATAGCGTCAAGATGGCCAACTAGAAGCAGAGGCAATCGGAGGCTCTCATCAAAAAGATCTAAAACAGCATGTGAATCCTGCACAGCAAACTGAGATATCCAGGTTCTGACATTAGGACAGACTAGGTGGCTGGCATGACCCACAGAGAGGAAGGAAGAACAGTGTGGTATGGCAGCCCACCTGAGAGCCACACAGAGCAGAAGACTCCACAGCCCCAGCCAAGGGAGGCAGTGAGTGAGCAGGCTACCAAGCCTGGGGAGTGCTTTTTCCACAGAACTGTGCAAGACACGGATCAGAAGATTTCACTGTGAAGCCCAAGCCACTGGGGCCTTGGGCCCCAACCACAGAGCCACACAGATTCTCAACACCGACTTGGCTAGAATTGGCCTCAGCCTGAGAGTTTCTTGGGGGAGGGGTACCATAACCACTGCTGTGGCTGCCTGAAGTCTAAGCCATCTGAGCTTTGTAGGGGAGGGGCAGCAGTCAACACTGTGGCTGCAGGGCCTCCCTGCAGGAACTCCAACTCCAGTGAGGAGCTCAGGGACAGAACTCTAATCTCCCTGGGCCTAAACCCCTAGGGGGAGGAATGGCCATAGTCTCTGCAGAGCAGCAGACTTAGTCTTTCCTCCTGCTACCTCTGAGTAATCTTGGCAGCCCAGATGAATGGTGTTCCCCTCAATGCAGCACAAGGGACAGCAAAGTGCCTCATTAGATGGGTCCTGCTTCCTATGCCACTTAACTAGGTGAGACCCCCAAACAGGGGTTGTCAGACATCCTATATAGTAGCATTCCTACTGGCATCAGGTCAGTGCCCCTGAGGTCAGAGATCCCAGAGGAAGGAGCAGAAACCCATCTTTGCTGTCCTTCAGCCCCCTCAAGTGACATCTGCAGGCACAGGAGCAAACTAGATGAATAGAGTCTGAAGTGAACCCCCAGCAAACCACAGCAGCCCTACAGAAGAGGAACCTAACTATAAAAGAAAACAAACAAAAAGAAGAAAAAAAGTCAACAAAAAAAGTCCCTAAAAAACCTCATCCAAGGGTCAGCAGCCTCAAAGATTGAAACTAGAAAAACTCATGAAGATGAGAAATAATCAATGAAAAAACACTGAAAACCCAAAAACCCAGAATGCCTCTTCTCCTCCAAATGATTGCAACATCTCTCCAGGAAGGGCTGAAAACTAGACAGAGGATGAGACGGATGAATTGGCAGAAGTAGGCTTCAGAAAGTGGGTAATAACAACTTCACTGAGGTAAAGGAGCATGTTCTAACCCAATAAAGAAGCTAAGAATGTTGATAAAAGATCAGAGGAGTTGCTAACTAGAATAACCAGTTTGGAGAGGAACATAAATGACCTAATAGATCTGAAAAACACAACATGAGAACTTTGTGAAGCATACCCAAGTATCAATAGCTGAATCGATCAAGTGGAAGAAAGAATATCAGAGATGGAAGACTATCTTGCTGAAATAAAGCAGGCAGACAAGATTAGATAAAAGAGAATGAAAAGGAACAAACAGAACCTCCAAGAAATATGGGACTATGTAAAAAACTAAACCTACAACTGATTCGAGTACCTGAAAGAGAAAGGGAGAATGGAACTAAATTGGAAAACACACTTCAGGATATTATCCAGGAGAACTTCCCCAACCTAGCAAGATAGAGCAACACTGAAATTCAGGAAATACAGAGATCCCCGCTAAGATACTCCACGAGATCAAACCCAAGACACGTAATCATCAGGTTGAAATGAAGAAGAAAATGTTAAGGGCAGCCAGAGAGAAAGGCCAGGTCACCTACAAAGGGAAGCCCATCAGACTCACAGTGAATCTCTCAGCAGAAACCCTACAAGCCATAACAGAGTGGGGGCCAAAATTCAACATTATTAAAGAAAAGAATTTTCAACCCAGAATTTCATACCTGGCCTAACTAAGCTTCATAAGTGAGGGAGAAATAAAATCCTTTTCAGAAAAGCAATAATGAGGGAATTCATCACCATCAGTCCTGCCCAGCAAGAGCTCCTGAAAGAAGCACTAAATATGGAAAAGAAACACCAGTATCAGCCCTTGCAAAACATATGAAAATATAAAGACCAACAAAAGTATGGAGAAACTGCATTAACTAGTGTGCAAATTAACCAGCTAGCATCATGATGACAGGATCAAATTCACACATAACAATATTAACCTTAAATGTAAATGGCCTAATTGCCACAATTAAAAGACACAGACTGAAAAATTGGATAAAGATTCAAGACCCATTGGTGTGCTGTATTGAAGAGACCCAACTCTTGTGTCAAGACACACATAGGCTCAAAATAAAAGGATGGAGGAAAATTTACCAAGCAAATGGAAAGCAGAAGTAAGCAGGGATTGCAATCCTAGTCTCTCACAAGACAGATTTTAAACCAACAAAGATAAAAAAAGACAAAGAAGAGTATTACATAATGGTGAAAGAATCAATTCAACAAGAAGAGCTAACTATCCTAAATATATATGCAGCCAATTCAGGAGCACCAGATTCATAAAACAAGTTCTTAGAGACCTACAAAGAGACTTAAGACTCTCATACAGTAATAGTGGGAAACTGGTACATCCCACTGTAAATATTAGACAGATCAAGAAGACAGAAAATTAACAAGGATATTCAGGACTTGAATTCAGCTCTGGATGAAATGGACCTAATGGATAACTACAGAACTCTCCACCCCAAAACAACAGAATATACATTCTTCTCAGTGCCACATGGCACTTACTCTAAAATTGACCACATAATTGGAAGGAAAACACTCCTCAGCAAATGCAAGATAACTGAAATAATAACAGTCTTACAGACTACAGAGCAATCAAATTAGAACTCAGGATTCAGCAACTCACTCAAAACAACACAACATCATGGGAATTGAACAACCAGCACCTGAATGACTCGTGGGTAAATAATGAAATTAAGGAAGAGATCAAGAAGTTCTTTGAAACTAATGAGAACAAACAGGCAATGTACCAGAATCTCTGGGACTCAGCTAAAGCAGTGTTAAGAGGGAAATTTACAGCACTAAATGCCCACATCAGAAAAGCTAGAAAGATTTCAAATCAACACCCTAATATCACAATGAAAAGAAACAGAGAGGCAAGAGCAAACAAATCCAAAAGCTAGCAGAAGACAAGAAACAGTTAACTAAGATTAGAGTAAAACTGAAGGAGATAGAGACACGAAAATCCTTCAAAAATCAATAAATACAGGAGCTGGTTTTTTGAAAAATAAATAATAACATAGACTGTTAGCTATATTGATAAGGAAGAAAACTGAGAAGAACCAAATAGACACAATAAAAAATGATAAACAGGCTATCACCACTGATCCCACAGAAATACAAACTAACATCAGAGAATACTATAAACACCTCTACACAAATAAACTAGAAAATCTAGAAGAAATGGATAAATCCTTGGACACATACATCCTCCCAAGACCAAACCAGGAAGAAGTCAAATCCCTGAATAGACCAATAACAATTTCTGAAATTGAGGCAGTAATTAATAGCCTACCAACCAAAAAAAGCCCAGGACCAGATAGATTCACAGCCAAATTCTACCGGAGGTACAACAAAGAGTTGTTACCATTCCTTCAGAAAGTATTCCAAACAATTGAAAAGGAGGGACTCCTCCCTAACTCATTTTATGAGGCCAGAATCATGATGACTCCAAAACCTGGCAGAGACACAACAAAAAAAGAAAATTTCAGGCCAATATCCCTGATGAACATCTATGTGAAAATCCTCAATAAAATACTGGAAAACCAAATCCAGCAACACATCAAAAAGCTTATCCACCACGATTAAATCAGCTTCATCCCTGGGATGCAAGGCTGGTTCAACATACACAAATCAATAAATGTAATCCATCACATAAACAGAAACAATGACAAAAACTACATGATTATCTCAATAGGGGCAGCAAAGACCCTTGACAATATTCAACATCCCTTCATGTTAAAAACTCTCAATAGGCCAGGCGTGGTGGCTCGCACCTGTAATCCCACACTTTGGGAGGCCGAGGCAGGCAGATCATGAGGTCAGGAGATCAAGACCATCTTGGCTAACATGGTGAAACCCCATCTCTACTAAAAAAAAAAAAAAAAAACACAAAAAATTAGCCAGGCGTGGTGGTGGGCACCTGTAGTCCCAGCTACTTGGGAGGCTGAGGCAGGAGAATGGCATGAACCTGGGAGGCGGGGTTGGCAGTGAGCCGAGATCACGCCACTGCACTACAGCCTGGGTGACAAAGCAAGACTCCATCTCAAAAAAAAAACAAAAAAAACCTCTCAATAATCTAGGTATTAATGGGACATATCTCAAAATAATTAGAGCTATTTATGACAAACCCACAGCCAATATCATACTGAATGGGTAAAACCTGGAAGCATTCCCTGTGAAAACCAGCAAAAGACAAGGATGCCCTCTCTCTCACCACTCCTATTCAACATAGTATTGGAAATTCTGGCCAGGGCAATCAGGCAAGAGAAATAAATAAAGTGTATTCAAATAGGGAGAGATGAAGTCAAATTGTCCTTGTTTGCAGATGACATGATGTTATATTTAGAAAACCCCATCATCTCAGCCCAAAAACTCCTTAAGCTGATCAGCAACTGCAGCAAAGTCTCAGGATACAAAATCAGTGTGAAAAAATCACAAGCATTCCTATACACCAACAACAGACAAGCAGAGAGCCAAATCATGAATGAACTCCCATTCATAATGGCAATGAAGAGAATAAAATACCTAGGAATAAAACCAACAAGGGACATGAAGATCCTCTTCAAGGAGAACTACAAACCACTGCTCATGGAAATAAGAGAGGACATAAACAAATGGAAAAACATTCCATGCTCATGAAAAGAAAGAATCAATATTGTGAAAATGGCCATACTGCCCAAAGTAATTTATATATTCAATGCTCTTCCCATCAAACTACCATTGACATTCTTCACAGATTTAGAAAAAAAAATACTTTAAAATTTATATGGAACCAAAAAAGAGCTCTTATAGCCAAGACAATCCCAAGCAAAAAGAACAAAGCTGGAGGCATCATGCTACCTGACTTCAAACTATACTGTAAGCCTACAGTAACCAAAACAGCATGGTACTGGTAACAAAACAGAAATATAGACCAATGGAACAAAATAGAGACATCAGAAATAATACCACACATCTACAATCATCTGATCTTCAACAAACCTGACAAAAACAAGCAATGGGAAAAGGATTCCCTATTTAATAAGTGGTTTTGGGAAAACTGGCTAGCCATATGCAGAAAACTGAAACTGGACCCCTCGCTCACACCTTATACAAAAATTAATTCAAGGTGGGCTTAAGACTTAAATGTAAAAGCCAAAACCATAAAAGCCCTAGAAGAAAAGCTAGGCAATACCATTCAGAACATAGTCATGGGCAAAGATTTTATGATAAAATCACCAAAAGCAATGGAAACAAAAGCTAAAATTGACAAATGGGATCTAATCAAACTAAAGAGCTTCTGCACAGCAAAAGAAACTATCATCAGAGTGAGCAGGCAATGTACAGAATTGGTGAAAATTTTTGCAATCTATCCATCTGACAAAGGTCTAATATTCAGAATTTACAAGAAACATAAACAAATTTGCAAGAAAAGAAACAAACAACCCCATCAAAAGGTGGGTAAAGATATGAACAGACACTTCTCAAAAGAAGACATTCATGTGGCCAAAAAGCATATGAAAATAAGCTCAACATCACTGATCATTAGATAAATACAAATAAAAAACACAATGAGATACCATCTTACACCAGTCAGAATGACAATTATTAGAAAGTCAAGAAACAACAGACGATGGCGAGGCTGTGGAGAAATAGGAACGCTTTTACACTGTTGGTGGAAATATAAATTAGTTCAACCATTTTGGAAGACAGTGTGGCGATTGCTCAAGGATCCAGAACCGGAAATACCATTTGACCCAGCAATCCCATTACTGGGTATATACCCAAAGGAATATAAATGATTCTATTATAAAGATACATGCACACGTACGTTTATTGCAGCACTAGTCACAACAGCAAAAACATGGAACCAACCCAAATGCCCATCATTGATAGACTGGATAATGGAAATGTGGTACATATAAACCATGGAATACTATGCAGCCACAAAAGGAATGAGATCATGTCCTTTGCAGAAACATGGAAGCTGGAAGCCACCATCCTCCTCAAACTAACACAGGAACAGAAAACCAAACACTGCAGGTTCTCACTCGTAAGTGGGGTTTGAACAATAAGAACACATGGACACAGGGAGGGGAACAACACACACTGTGGCCTGCTGGGGTGGGGGCGAGGGGAGGGATAGCATCAGGAAAAATAGCTAATGTATGCAGGGCTTAAAACCTAAATGATGGGTTGATAGGTGCAGCAAACCACCATGGCACATGTATACCTATGTAACAAACCTGCACATTCTGCACATGTATCCCAGAACTGAAAATAAAATAATTATAAAAAGATAAAATTTATTAAGCAAAAGGAAAGCTCTTAACAGAGAAAGGGGTCCTGAAAAGCAGGTTACCAGTTGCCCCCTTCACAGTTGAATACAAGTGCTTTTATGTAAAAGCTGATGGGGCTGGGTTCACTGTTTGCACAAAGCATGAATTCCTGGTGGCTCCACCCAATTCCCCCAGTGCACATGCGGGTCCTTAGTCTTCTGGGGGCATGTTTAAGCAAGCCCTCTGTGCAAGTTCCCTTATCTGCCCAAAACACAGGTTAGAGGTTCTCTGCAGACACTTCTCTTACTGTCTGCCTAAAGCAAGCTCGCTAACTCTTTTCAATTGGGTCTGCGGACTTATATTTTTCACAAAATTGGAAATATTTTCAGCAATTTATTTAAAATACTTATGAATGCCTACGAAATAAACATGAGCCTCCTTTTATAAGTACTTTATACTGTTTGATGCTGGGCCACAGGGCACTGAGGGACACACTGAGAAAGTGCTAAAGAACATGAGGAAGCAAACAACGCTGATTTGATGCAGCTGAAAATGAAGAGCGGAACTTCAAGACTGAGTGATCTTCAATAAGGAAGAGGGCTAATAGTAGTTATTATCTGGTAGTTTGTCTACATATACCATTAGACAAAGAAGCCAAATGAAATCGTTGACCATCATCTAAAATACATAGCATAATTTGCTCACCAAGAAGTCCAAATAGCTAAATTGATGTGGTGCATGATATCGACCTCATTTATTTCTTCTAGCAATTTCCTAAACTAGGAATTATTTTATATATAGAATAAAGGCATAATAATATACCAAAAAAGGTTCAAAGAGGACAGTCAGAAACAAACTTTGAAGAAAGGACAAACATGTTTGCTTGGATTGGAAAAAATGACAAACATTGTAAGTGTTTTTATGTAAATTCCCAAGTCAATGGGATTGTGCCTTTAAAATCTGTTATAGGAAATAGCTGAATAGTTATTAAACTTTTAACAAATTTATATTATAATCTTAAAAATCTAATAGTAAGCTTACTAGTAATTACAGAGAGCTGGTATATATATATATATATATATATATGTTGCTTGTACTGAGACACTCTTGCACTCACCATGGTTTTTATATTTATGCCATAAAAATGGAATATGGCTGTATTTTATATATATATACACACACACACACGAGGATTTTATATATATAATTATGTATAATAATTCTATACTCATATATTGTGCATATATAATTACATAAATACAATATAATATATAGACACATACACAAGAAAATTATTTAAAAGCTGTAGGTTAGTTTATGGAAGGATAAGGTAAGCTACAGAATCCATGGTCACAATCCTGCTACCCACCATTCTGGTAAAGACAATGGCATCTTCACTTAGAAGCCACATGCTTCAGTTAGAAGCCACATGCTGCAGATTCTTTCACTGTTCCTTCTGAGCTCTCCATAGCATGCTCTCATCAACACCAAAAGAGATTTCTGAGGCAAATACTCTGTGTGGTGAGCTCGCACATCAAATTAATTCAAAGCCACATGCCTACATCCTAGCTGCAAATGCTAGGAAAATTAATATCTGACCCTTTCATCTTTATTGGAAGACAATCTTTGCCTTCTATCAATACTTATATATCTGGGAACCCTTTAAATGTAGGATGAAGATAATGTTTGCCCATCTCAGCCATTTAAGTATGAGTACTTTTGACTAACACAATATTTCTATGATCCCTTGCCACAAATGCAAGAAAATTATTATATATGGCCAGAATTTTTGCTAGTCACAATTCTGAATTGCCTTACAAAAATGCTTTTTCTGGCTTACATTCAAATCAAGATTGTATACATACCACTCTCAACTACTTTCAAGTTATAACTTCCCAAATTACCTAGGAAAATCCAGAACTCTGTTTTTATAAGTTCTGTGTGCTATACTGGGAATAAAGTTCTGTTGTTCTTGAGTCAAATTTGCCCCTTATACTGGGTGCTCTCATTGATAAGATGAGGATGTCAGATTCAGTATCATTAATATTATTTCTAACTCTATTGTTCTCCGAAATGTTTTCACTAAATGGAGACCATAATAGCTCTGATACAGAAATATTCTATTTTACAGGATTGATTCTTTTGTTTTGCCCATAAAACAGCAGACATTTATAAATCTCAATATTCATTATGTAATTTTTATAATATTAAATTTAATGTTTTTAATTAAATTTAAGATTAATTTTAGATTGACATAAGATTAAATCTCATTTTATATTATATAACCCTTTCAAGAAATAACCAAGATTTTAGAACTCATAAGAGCACCATTATCATGGCCATCCTGGTAAGTCAGGATCACTTGTTGAAAATTCAATAATATAACTTCAAATAGATTTACAAAGTTATTTCTTATCTAGCTTGATTTGGAAGTTGAGAGATATTCATTTTGAACTTGAATTTTTCTTTTTAGTAATAAAACACTGTCACAGGTTTGGGAACACGCCTGAGAACCAACAAGATTATTTCAACATGTTTTACTAGGTTTTCATTTTTTGGCTTAGAAACTCCCATGTAATTTATAGCTTTCTAAGAGCTTTGGAAGATAACTATTCCCTGATCATGTTTTCATGAATTCCTTGTCCTTCAGTTTTACATAAAAGCAGTTCATACAATAAAACTGTGTCTCTACGTCTCTATTACAGCCTCATAAATATTTTTAAATAAAAACCCTCTTCAAAATAAAATTTAAAAATATACTTAAAATGTTCAATTTCAGTCTTGGTTGAATAAAGTGATTGCACTTTTTTATAAATATACAGGAAGATTTTCACCTGAATATGGTTGAAACTTCTCAATTCTAAATTTCCTTTTGATGTGATATTAATTTCTAGTTACCTCTTTCACTTGTAGGTATTTCCCTAATCAACAAATATATAAATTACCAGGCAAATGAGAGAAAATATCTAATATTGTTGCAATTACATTGAGGTAATTTTATTGTTAAGAAATTGGACATCAAAACCAGTTCCTTGTTGGTTAGAGTATCAGGGGATTGACAAGTAATTTGAGTGTTTATTTAAAGCAGCAATGAACTGCATAGACAGACTAATAGCAGAATCATTTATTGATAGAGAGTCCGTATATGCCTGATTGTATTTTATCCGTATCATTTATGATCCTACTCAACAACTTTTAAAACTAATATTGCCATATTTACTTTTATGATAAAAGAAATGAGTTCACATAATCTGGATAGCTTTGATCCAATCCCATAGATTGTAAGTGATTTGGGCACTATTCAATATTCTAAAGCTCATGTATTTTTAAAATATCATTCTACCTCTGATTGTATACTTCTTAGAGCCATTTAATCCATCCCCAGTAAAAATAGATATCTTTCAATTTATTCACTGGTTTTTTTATTAGTATCATCTATAACAAGAAAGAATGGATTTATCTCAATCTACTGTGAATCTCTTTATAAAAAGGATATTCTCATCAGGAGTGCAAGTGTGTTGGTGCTACTTTAATCATGGAATTCATGAACCAGGCCATACTGTTTGTATAGGCCCAGAAACACACATATATGAAGGCTGAATAAAGGAAATGCTAGTTTATGAATCAGAAAATGTGAGGATATACTTTCAGTATAGTATCCAATTCACAGCCTGAGCTTTGAGCCTATAGCTCCATAGGTTTGCTCTAAACAAAATGAGGATTAAGAAAGGGAGAAAGTTTTGGTTTCTCACTTTCAGGAATGTCTTGTCTTTGATGTTGGAAGTGTAGAGTTACCAATGTAGGGTTTGTTGTAAGTTCCCAGATTGTAGCATTCTAATATTCTTGCTGGCCTGCCACCTCACATTGGCCTACAACCATTTGTGATTTAAGGCACTCCTAATATGAAAAGTCAAGTTTATCTTTGTTCAGATAAACAAAAGGTGACACACACACACACACACACACACACACACTATAGTATATAGTATATATGTACACACACACACTATATATATATATATATACACACACACACAGTATATAGTATATATGTATTCACACACTACCTGACTACCTGGCCCACATTTACTTATTTATTTCATCAATGAATAATGTTATTTATTGGGCTTCTAACATATTCTGGGTCCCATTATGGTCCAGACAATAAAGAAAATAAATATAATACAGGCACTTCCTTCAAGATAGTTATAATTTATCATATAAAAAGACACATAAGCAAATGATGATTATAATAAATTCCAGTATGGAAAGTTTAATTCAGGGTTTTCTAAAAGTATTGAAGCAGCTCTAAACTTTAGCAACTTCAGAAATATAAATAATAAAAACTTATGAAAATTTGAAAGTTATGTTAAGATTTTATAGACTTATTTAGTTTTGCACATTTTGTATAATAAATTCTTCATTTTATTTTTTTATTTTGGTGGATCTGATTAAAATAGCACATTTTGACCAAAAAGTTAGTTTTTTATAAATTATATATATGTATATACAAAGTTGAAATAGAAAACCTTTTCAATGATGTTTAAGTCTGTAATATTTATACTTGTAAGCTAATAAAGGTTAAAACTGCTTGAAACCTCTTGAAACAGACATTAGAGAACTGCACAAAAAATTTTATAACTATAGAGAAGTAGGCTACCTGGACATTGTGTTAGGAGACAGAAAGAATTTCCAGAATGAATTATACAGAAGACTCTGTGTGTTGGGGAGATGGCACGAGAAAGAGCAGCCTACTAAGAATAATCTGTGTGTGGCACAGCCACTGTCTTTGTTGGCTCCTTCTTCTCCTTACCCAGCCCTCTGCCTCACATTCATTGAAGACTCTTCCATTTAGTCCAGTTTTGCTTTCCATACAGATTACGCTATCATTCTCACTGTCTTCAACATCTACGAGGATGATGTAATCAATAAACATGACTCATTGAATTTTTCTCCAATTTCCCTTAGGCTCATATTTTTAAAATATTTTCACCATCAGAACATTTACCCATCACAAATCCTAATACCTCACTTTGACTACTTCTTTTCCTCCCTCGTTGCTTGCTCAAAAAAACTAAAGGAGTTGTTTTATTTTTTAATTTTTTTAAAAAAGTTTTTTTTTTATCTTATGACCTAAATGAGACAACTCATCAACTGACTCCTCAAATTTCTGTGTCCAAAATGTCTGCCCACTATACAGAGGAACATAGTGGAAAAGGGAAGACCAGCCACACGAAGAGTGCACTTGACATATAAGATGTAATTTGAGTTATTTTTAGTATTAAAAGGCCCCAGCTAGTTTGTGTATGGGCAGAGGAAAGTTAAAACTCAATAAATGTTGTTTCCTATGTTTCTTTCAAATTAAAACCTTTCTTATTTGGGGGCCCTAAAAATAGAAAGCGATGTAAAAGTTCCAAATTACTGGATTAATGAACATATTAGAAGCCTTTCCTTTGTCTCATTTTCTTTTGGCACTGTTTATACTACCTACTGTGATATTACCCTGCCAACATGTGAGTTCATCTGATGCAAAACAACAATAAAGTAGATTTGGGGTATATCTGATGAAGAATAGGTAAGACTTCTCAGGCTAATGTTAGAAACATGGCAGTATTGAACATGTGATTATTGATATACAGGGCTATCAGAATACCAGGCAAGTTCTCAGCATCAGTCTTTGGACAGCCAAAGTTTTCCATCTCAATGGCTTTATCTGCAAATGTAGTATTTAAGCTCCATTTTCTAATCTAGTTATTTTGGTTTTGTCTGTTAAGCCACGAACAACTAATTTTATCAGTTCATAATTTTCTATCCCACTATTAGAATAAATTGTTCGTATTTCCTCAAATTTATCTAGAATATTCCTTGTCTTTTATGTTTTAATCATTTGTGGCTATGCCCAGCTACAGATATTGAAATAGTAGAATATTTTTTTGCATTTTTTCCAAGTGTGTCTACCATGTTTTTCAGTCTTACTGAAAATTTTAAGTGCATTTAGCAAAAAATTGTTTCAAATTCATGTAATTATTTCTATTTTATGACAATAGAGTATTACATGTTTCCATTTACCAGAAGGACAATGGTCCAGGTTTTAATTATTGCAAGCTGTATTGCACATCTGTAATGAGAACAGTTCTTAAAATTAGGACCCTCTCTATATATACCAATGCTTCCTATTTGCCTTTCTTGGTTTTTTTTTTTTTTTTTTAATTTCTATGCCTTACACACAAGACTTACCTAAGATAAAGTCTGTCCATGTGCAACTTTGTTTGTAACAAAAATGTTAAATGAGGAGTGTCGGAAGAGTCTATATCTGGAATTTCTTATTGTTCTGTTGGAGTCAAAAGAGGTAATCAGAAGAGTGGGCAACAAATAAGTTTTCATGCCTGCTGGTAGTTCAGGTCAGAACAAAAAATTTGACTGTGGAGATAATGACTCATAATGAATTTGATGTTTAAATTATAATGATGATAAATTTCCTCATGATAATGAATTCTACTGTTTTAAAACTAAAAAAAAGAACAAGCAAAGTTAAAACAGGATCCAAGAAAGAAACAAAGGAAGAAGCAGTATAAACCCAATGGCAAGTCAAATGTCACTTTACTCAACCAATTTAAAGCCTGATCAATACTCTCACTGCTTGTAACCCCTGAGACTGTAATTCTCAACCTCTGATATCTACCTCTGGAGACTTTACTGTTTATTGCATGATAGCCTTTTAAGCAGTCAGCACTGAACCATCATTTGTCTGACCTTTAAGAAATAACCTTTTACAACAAAGCCTCCCTCCATATGAAAAAAAAAATTATTGATAAGATAGATAATCCTACCTGATTTCTGCTGTAGGCTTAATCATTTTTTCTATTTTAGTGAAAGAATATTTCAAATTAGTCAAGTGCCTTTAAGATCATGTTACCTCTCATAACTTTATATTGCTGTGATGGGTCAATCTCTTTTAATCACAGACCTTATACCCACACTGAGAAATTTGATAAGACAGGATAAGTAATGAAGGTCCACATATAATTCTACACTTGCTATATGCTAGCTGTCATGTGGTTGCTGACAGAATGCATGCCAACCCATTTATATTTATTATTGACCTATTTTGATAAAATGGCAGAGAAAGTTGAATATTTTGTTCATTACTATCTCTAAATACTGTAGAGTAATTGTTAATGGGTATAGGTTATATTCCAAGAAAAGCAATCATTATAATAAAAGCTTCAGGAATGTTGCATTAGAAATAAATCTGAAGTACTGTTTCCAGTAATGGCAGAGTATTTCATATCAGATCAACCCTCTTTCCCAAAGCAATTAAAAATACTAGTCAAAATACTTTTAAAATATCTAAAGTCACTAGAGAGTTGCCAGATGCAGGCAAAATCTGGAAAAGTGGCAACACTGGAAGTTTCCTGATTTTATGGCTTTTTGTGTGAGTCATGGGTCAGGTTTTCCATTTTATGACTTTTCATCTAGGTGCAGTTCCCAGATGTGGCTTCTACGGCTGGCTATAATGAAGGAAAAGAAAGTATATTCTTATTGCTTGAGAAATGAGAGGATAGCATTCCTGGTGACCACAGCAGCTTGAAATTGAGACATAAACACTGTCCAGTGATCTGGTAACCTATGCCATACAAATATGTGTGACAAACTACAGAAAACCCAGCTAAATGGAAAAGAACTGAACAAAGAGTTCAGCTTCTGCCTACTACAAGGGAGAAAGAGCTTAGACTTTGAGTTTAACTCAGTTAACTCCCTGCTCAAAAGACACAAAACATACCTGTACTCTGTGGAGCATAACAGAATCTAGACAGAGCACAGATTCAATGACTTACCCAAATACATATGCAAAGTCTGTTATCAATCATAGTGCTGTCTATCATGTGTAAGCTTTGGCCTTTGAAAAATAAAATACCAGTAGTAAACTTATATTACATCCTTCATGAATTACAACTCTTGAACCTATTTGCTATTACCGTAATAATACTGATAAGGAAACTGGGGCTCGGTAAAGTTATGTAAGTAACTCTGAACCATTTATGGTTAACGTGTGATGGAACCTCTATCCTTATATTCTAGTTCTGATACTCAAAAACGGAAATTCAGCACTTCAAGTAATCTTACATAAGAATGTAACTGCTGACAGAATTTCCTGAGTTTGTGCATCTCAAATGTTATTAATCATGGAATCGTTTGCCAGTGGAAAATCTCTAAATATCACTCATCTTCTTGTCATTAGAAAAAAGGAAAAATGTCAAAAAGAATGATATGGTGAAAAGATATTTCTGAAGATTTATCAATACTAAGGATTTTTGCAGGTTTGAACTAAATGGTAAATTCATAATAGAGTAAGAAAAATAATCCTTATTACATATATTGTATATTTTTTTCATAAAAGAAAAAGAATCCTTATTACATATATTATATGTATTTTCCAAGCCAAGGGCCACATTTGGACACTTGAGCCTTGTTAACCACTAACCCTAGGCAACTCTTCTTTTTATTTTGTATTCTTGTACTTCTAGATACCTTTGGAGCCATCCTATTTTGTTGATTCTACTTTTACAATTCTATTTCATCCAGATATGTTGACTAAGACCAATTTTTATGAAACTAGGAAGCCTGAAGCAGAAGGTATTAAAGTAGAATGGCCTCACATTCGAGGACAGGACATCACTTTATCCAGCAGTCATAGGATGCTCTATTCTAGGGCTGATATCCTGGTACTTATTTCATTTCTGAGCCTTGGCCTTACCTTTGCATGCTAGTTTGGATGTCTATTTTATCTTACCCATTTGTCAGAATTAAAGATATACTGACCTGTCTAAGAACATATAAGTTCAACAGCCACTGGGAATTTTCTCAATAATTCAAGTTTGTTTTTCAATCTCTTTCTCCCAATGGCTGATACACCTTATAGGATGACAGTCATTCCCAGGACCTGCTCATTATCCACAGCTGTGCTCATTATCCACAGCTGTGCTCAGCCCACATTGGAACATCCTTAAATAAATCCAGGTCTAACTATCAGAATTATAGCTTATATGGCCAGCTTTTTTTCAGATTTTAACACATTCTTTGATAGCCAACCTGAGCCTTCTGTTTCTAATCCTTTATCTGGATTTCTCTGCAGCTCCTGTGTTCACCCATGTATTAATATATGACTTGCTAGTTACTGACCTCCCATTGTATAATTTCAAAATTATAAAAAATAATTTTCTAGAATTGAGCTATTAAATATATCTTCATATTAAAAACACACAGATTGTTGGACAGGGAAATTTCATAAAAAATCAAATGCATTCTCAAGAAATTTTAGAATACAGAATTTAAAAATATAAAATTAGTAGAAAATTCTCCAGTGAAGAAAACCTAGGTTACTTACTACCAAACACCTATCATATTTTTCACCAGGAATATTGAATTCAAAAAGGCAATGGGACATCATCTTCAAAGGTCTCTGAGAGACTGACTTTGAATGAAGACCTCTCTACCAAATCAAACTATTCATAAAGTATGAGAGTAAAATAAAGATATTTTCATACTTCTGAGGTCTCAGAAATTCTTTAGAAATTACTAAATCAAAACAAAAAGAAAACCAAGACAGGAAGATAGAATACATGAAAGAATCATATTAAAACAGGGATGCGACAGAAGAATTCCTGAAATGACAACTATTTGAAAGACTTAGAAAATAAGCTTATACTTTACCATTCAATACTCAATATAATTGAAAAGCTAGATGAAGATCTTACATTACGAAGACATTTAATTTTTTTCTGTATAAAATTAAAAAGACACCTTTAATATTTAAATTTAAGCTTTTACTATAAAAGCTGTCGGTAAAATTAATGATACAATATATAGTGTACAATATATAGTAGAACTGATTGTGCATGATTTTTGAGTAGGGTTTTTGAGTTGATGCATTATAGAAAAATAATGACAAATATTTGTTCTCAAAATCTCACAGATTAAGATATTTGACTGCATTCTTACTGCATAGTTCTAATAACCCCATGTGAGTCTAAATGATACTTATGTAATCACACATTTGAACTTATTATGATTGTTTTAGAATTAGTCTATAGGCAAAACAAAGAAAAATTAGAGTTGCATAAACTGATGATGTTAAAGTAATGTGAAGTTGAGAATCATAGAAGAAGGTTGAAATGATAGGTAGTGGAGGGAACCTAACCCACTCTTCTTAAATGAGCTCTGTAATTCTTATAACATACATGTATATTTACATGTATTATTTATGGCTATATATGTACACAGTGGAATAATTAAAACTATAACCAACAAAATGGTCTATGCTGAGTCAATAGATATTTTGGTGAAATAAATAAAATGAAGAAATTAGAGAGCATAATATTTGGAATTCTACTGTTAGACAACAGAAAAACTAATACAAGAAATTGTTAGAGGTGTTCATCTCTTCGGTGTAGGACAGAGGGTGGCTGTGAGGGCAGATACCTTTTCTGTTCATTTAACATCTTTATAGATTGATTATTTAGCAGATGGAGTTATTGCACTAACATCATACATATCACAACAGAACAACAGATATACATGTAAATTGGTAAAATGCATATATATTTGAATGTCTCAATTAATTAAATAAATTATTAGTAAATAGACAACTTTCAGGGAATCTCTTCCAACTCCCAGGCCTCTGAATTTGTGGAAGCAGAGAGTAGTTCCAATTGCAGAATTTCTGTGCCTCTTATATCATACAGGGTTCTCTCAGAACTGACCTAGATTTGAAGTTTGCTTATGCTACTTATTGGTTATATGGCCTTTCTCAAATCGTTTTACATGAGAGCTCGGTCATCAGTCTGTAGAATGAGCCTTATAACACTGACCTTATTGAGCAACTACCAGCATTAAATGAGACAAAAGAGATGAAAGGTCTAGCACAATGCTGGGCAAGTAGTAAGCACTCAACAAGTATGTTTGGGTTGTTATGATGATCAAAAGGTATGATAAGATATCACAACAATTAAATTTATTCTAATTTTTAAAAAAATCACACAAGAAAATGGAGATGTGAACAAATACTTGCATGCCAATGTTTATCTCAACATTATTCACAGTAGGCAAAAGGTGAAAACATCCTAAGTGTCCATCAGCAGATGATTGAATAGACAAAATGTAGTATATCTGTATAATAGAATATTATTCAGCCATAAAAAGAAATGATATCCTAACACACGGATGATATTTTAAAACATTATGTTAAGTAAAATAAGTAAGATAGTAAAGGATGAATATTGTATGATACCGCTTTTGTAATTTATCTAGAATAGGCAAATCCAAAGAGACAGAAAGTACATTAGAGGTTACTAAGGGCTGAGAGTTTATTGCTTGATGATTACAGAGTTTCTGTTAGAGTACATGAAACATTTTGGAAATAGAGGTGATGGTTGCATAATATAAGGTAGTTAATGCCACTGAATTTTACCCTTATAAATGTTAAAATGGCAATTTTGCTATATATATATATGTATATATGTGTGTATATAGATATACAGTTTTTGTTTTATATATGCATATATAAAACAAAATACATACATATATACACATACACACACATATATAAACATAAGTTAAAAATAATGAAACGTACTGAAAATTATTGAATATTACATTTTAAAAGGTGAATTGTACAGTATATCGTATCAGGAGTGATATTTAAAATATTTAATAGTGGTAATCCTGAAGGACCAGCGAGTCAGAAGGGATACTGGCCCCCTCACTGTGCTAGTGCAACAGCTCAGGATCAGCCTTGATCTATTGCTTCAGGTTCCTCCAGGAAAATAATAGGAAGTAGTTTAAGTCAGTCTTATTGTGCTACTTTTTCTGAGTGACTGAGTTTTAAGAACTTTTTATTGAAGTATAATACACATATAAAATAATTTACATTTTCTAGGTTTAGAGATTCTCAAGCTATAAGACTAAATCTGGCCAATCTACAAATTTATATGGCCCACAAATAAAACCATGTTTTCTATTTTTACATGATTACATGTTAAATAGTTATGTAAATATCTACATAATATCCTTGATTTTACCTCTTGGTCCACAAACCCTAAAATATTTATCACCTGTTCTTTCAGGGAGGATTTCTCATCCCCTGGTTCACAGACTAGCTGCATTTTAAAGGAGAAAATCCAAAAAGAAAATAATCCTTGAAAGCAATAATAACAAAGCTATTTTATGCTACCAATCACGTGGCATTATACACATTGAATATGAGGAATAAATTTAGCAAAATATATAACATTTTGGCATAGAAATCCACACAGGATTATTTTTATTTTCATCATAATTCTAATTTCAGATGCATACCAATGAATGTCTTTAGGAAAAGGATGGCATCTTCATGACACTTCAGATGGGACCCTCTCTCTTCAGAATATATACATAATGAGCTCTCAATGAGCTTGGCATGGAAATAAGTTATCGAATTGCCTTGAACACAGGGAAGGGGTATGCTATATAACACTTTTAGAGTGTCAATATGCAAAAAAAAAATACATATATATATAGCCCAGCTTCACCTGAAAGCAAAGCCTGATACTAGGTTTGCATGCAATTCTAAATAACAAGAGAGCAAGACAAGGCTAGGATTAAGTTATGAAAGGACATAGAAACATTTGAGGCTATGGCAAAGCCACTTACTAAAGCATCCACTTGCTAAGAGCTAATTGCTAGATCTCTTGAAGTCTCTGGACCATCTACTAAGAAACTATTCAGAATTGCATTTTGCGTGGAGGTGATAAGGGAGACTAATTCTCATCAACTATAGCCAAAGTTTCCTTCCACAGAATGATAAATAAAAGTCTTTCCAGAAATCTTTTCTCTGCTGTGAGGCTGGCTTAAGGTCAACAGAGCAGCCTCAGCAAGGTAATCAAGATGTATGAGATGTGAGGCAGGAGGCAGGAACCTCAGGAGATGTTCTCTCAGCTTGATTTGCTGGCTTGAAGTTTGGCAATGTCCATGCAGAGCTGGTAATTACAGCAGCCACAGATGAAAATGAGACAGGTATTGATGAGAGGATTCAAACCAGCATGTAAGAAGTGACTCATACAACAAATTAAAAAATAAGTACTTGAATAATTAAAATTCTTTTCAAATTCTCCCATACTTTCAGAATAATAATAAGTAAATCCTAGGATATCTAAACTAGGATATAAAATTAAATAGAATATAAAATTAGTAAGTACTTAACATGCAAAAAATGATTGACAAACCTCAAATATTTGTAATTGATCCAGTAAGTTATTTTAATTAGTGTTTTAGTTCCAATTACTTTCTTCATTTTTTTAAGTGTTTGATGTAAGGTTATATTGAAACATGTGGTGTATTTGGGGGTTTTAAATTTCCTGAGTTGCTTCTCCATGTGAAGACAGAGAAGTGAGTCTCATCTTTTCACAAGTTGGAAGAGAACGAACAGCAACTTTGGCTGGTTATGTGATGGATGAACTGTATCCTCCCTAAGTCTGTGGTATCACTCTCTTCCATTTGTTTCTGCAGTGTGTTTGATTGCCACTTCAATGCCCTCAACTCTATTTGGTACCATGCTTTGTATTTGCTCTCTCTCAAGTGACTGCAGAAATGGAAGCAGGTGGTATTTCCAATTCCAACAACCACTGTTAAGCACTAACCTCAGGTTCAGATTGCAAATCTGTTACAGGTTGATATTTTTTCTGGAAAATGGCATGTAACTCCTTCTGCTGCATTTTAAATGGCTGAAAGCTTATTTTATATTTTCTTCTTGCTGTAAAAAAGTAGTTTATAAAGGAATTAATTGAAGCTAACCTAAATGACATTTATCTTATTGAGAATATCTGTAAAATGTCCTTAATCAAATAAATATCACTCCTGATATACTGTATAATTCATCGTTTTAAAATATAATATTCAATGATTTTTGGTATGTTTCATTATTATTTTTTATCTTGTGTTTATATATGTGTGTATATATACCACATATGTGCATATGTATTCTGTTTTATATATACTTATATAAAACAAAAAGCTGTATAAATATATACACATATATAAAACCAAATTGCCATTTTAACCATTTATAAGTGTACAATTCAGTGGTATTAACTACCTTTATATTATGCAACCCCTAACAAATGTTTTCCACAAAAAAAAAGGATAGACATTAAAGAATTCTAAAAGAGAACTATGGTATCTGTGTATTTTTGTATGAAATTTCAGAAAGCTTGATCACTGTTCAAGGAAAGAAAAGCTTCTGAGAGAATCAATTCTATTATGTTGAAAGTTATTGCAAATTAAGTATATAATTTTATGGAGAACTTATTATAAGCAGACCCTGTGTTAAAAAATTTATAAACCTTGTTTCATTTCATCATCATTTCACCAATCCAGTAGGGATGCTATTATTATCTCCATGTAGATGACTACTCTCATCTAGAATGTCTGCTTCTTAAACAAGGGGGTTTAGAAATTTTCCCTGAAGACAATAAGTAAACAGTGCAGCCAGATGCAAAAAAATGGGAGGCCTAGTACACTCTTCTCTAAGAAGAACCCTTGTTATAAAACTTGTACTGTGTTTTCAAAAGTGCCCTCATCCCTTAAAAACACAACTTGGATGTATCAGTTTGCTAAGGCTACCACAGACTTGGTGGCTTAAACAAGAGCAATTCATTTTCTCATAGTTCTAGAGACAGGAAGTCCAAGATCAAAGTGCCAGAAAGACTCTTTTCTTCTGAGTCCTATTTCATTGGATTGCAGATGGCATCCTTTCACTGCCTTTCCATATGGTTGTCCCACTGTGCCAGTCCTGGTGGGTTTCTTACAAGGACATCAGTTATATGTAAAATGTCAAGATGGAGTTGCCTGAGTCCTTAATCAAATTGCCAAGTAGTTGAATTAACCCATCAACGCAGTCCTGTCTTTGCATGTCTTATATATTATATGAGATGTAAGACCCTTATGGCTTTAGCCCATAAGGGCTATTTTTAACCCAATCATCTATACTGGGTATTCTGTGATGTGCAATGAAAAAACATCCTACATGACACAGAAGACTGGAAAATAAAGACAGGGATTCTGCCAAGAAGTTTGTTTTTGTCTAGGTGAAGGAACGGAGAGAACCAAGATGAGACCAGAGATAAGTAAACTTGAGACTTTTTCTTTTTCTTTTCTTCTCTTTTCTCCCTTCTTTTCTAGTCCCTCCTACTTCTTCTTTCCTTTCTTTTTTCCTCCCTCCGCCCCTTCCTTCTTTTTTCCCTAGAGAGAAAAGAATGGAGGCAAGTTAAAAGAGATAATAAGAGAAAAGAGATAATAAGAGACAATGGTGCCACAGTGCTGAAGTAGTAACAGAGGATATGAAACACTAGTGGAGGAGATAGGATGATGTTGGAGGAGAGAGATGGTCTAATCCTTGAGAAGTTGCGTGGGGGTGTCTAGATCTCTCAGTCTAGAGCACAGATGGAGAGCTTAGATAAGACAAAGCATGTTCATTTATTGCAATGACAGAAAGAGGCACTGAGGGGCCTAGAATCTGATAGTTTTATACATCTGGGAGTTGAAATTGATGATAATTTCAATCTGATTATTTGTTTACCTTGTTAAGCATGAAGTAAAGTTAATGGTTATAACTGATGAATGAGCAGAGAAACTGTAGAGATGAGCAAGGAGAAGGAATCTGAAAGTCATGCTGACTTTAGAGGTGATTGCTTACTGAAGGCTGTTGTTCTAACTGTAGCTTGGAATGGGGTTCAGCAAGTTGACTTGAAGGGCAGGGGAAACAGGAGTTTATTTTCTCCTGGGTCTGTAGGGATGAGTAACAGACCCAGGGAAACTTGGAGTAGCAATGCCAGCAGGCCTGTCACAAGTTTTTATTGTTATTTGTCTACTTTTTAATTATTTTCTTGTTTGCTGAAAAATGACATTCACAAGATATCTCAGCAAATAAAATGTTAAGTGCATGCTCTATGGAATTTAGAGTAAAAAATGTACAGAATAAAGAGAAAATTACACAGGATGAAAATTAAAGATGTGGTGAATAAAGATGGTATATAGCATAAGATTAATTCTTATTTTTTTCTTTTTTTTTTTTTTTTTGAGATGGAGTCTCTCTCTGTAGCCAGGCTGGAGTGCAGTGGCGCGATCTCGGCTCACTGCAACCTCTGCCTCCCGGGTCCAAGCGATTCTCCTGTCTCAGCCTCCCAAGCAGCTAGGATTACAGATGTGTGCCACCACACCCAGCTAATTTTTGTATTTTTAGTAGAGACGGGGTTTCTCCATGTTGGCCAGGCTGGTCTCTATCTCTTGACCTTGTGATCCGCTCACCTCGGCCTCCCAAAGTGCTGGGATTACAGGCGTGAGCCACCGCTCCGGGCCTAGATTAATTCTTAGGTAGATAACACATTTAATTTTCTTAAAACAGAGATTACAGTCTCTCTGACTCATAAAGAATGACACTTTGCTGTTTACACCTGATACCTCAGAAGGTTGTATTATTTGAAGTGAAGCCTTCCTTTATCACAAACGGAGTTTCTTTAATTTTATATATTAGGTAAAGCCAGTTAACTATAGGATAATGAAAGGTTTTCTGTTTGGGGTTTTGGATCTTAAAAAGTAGAATAAAGGTATTTTGAACAAGAGTTTTTACAATGGGATTCAAGAAGCAAAAGCAGAGCCTTTGATAGGTGTTTGTCCTTTTTTTCTGTTCTGAACAGATGTGGGACTAGATGTGGGTAGTATTCAGTGTTTGTATAAAAATGAGCAACAATTACATAGAGCAAAATCTAAATATAATTTTTTATGTGAAGTTAAGCAAATCTGTCCATAGATTTAGCAATGAGAATTATGTCAAGAGACTATGTATCTGAATTGGCTCCAAACATGTAAAAAGAGAGGAAAGATATCAGTTATGGCACATGGCATAGGCAGACAACTTCGCAATATGTGATAAAAGAAAAATTTCAGAGATTTAGTTCATTCAGTAGACAATTTACCATGTGTATGATATTCAAAGATAAAAAATCAGATAAAGTAATATTTTTGAAAAAATAACTTTGATGTGAAAAACCGCATCATGCTGTTTATTTTGAGTGACAAAGACACACAGCAAGTTTGACATTTATTCTGAGTTTTCCATAGGATTTGAAAAGAACAGTATTTGTGAAAAGGTAGCAACTAGTCATAAAATATGGTGCTTCTAGAATGACCTAGAGAGAAAACATCACAGCTTGCTGGTGAAAACTACACAGGCCCTGGGAGACCTGAGAATATCTATATGTCAAAACATGTGAAGATAGTAATGATTTTTCTCTCTGACATTCCTGACCTTATTGTGGAATCCCAGCCCACAAGGTTGATCAGAAAAAAATAACTTAATGCAGATGTTTTGAAGACAATACTTATGACTGGTTGATTGACTTCTTTTACATACAAACACTCTCATGCACTTTTGACTCCTAATAGACCTTTCCTTTTGTTAACCAAACTGCTGTTCCTCAGTTAATAGCTGCTTATTGGCTATATTTGCCTATAAATGCTTGTTTGTCCTTTCTAGAAAATAAGATCATCTTTCAAATGATAACAGTAACATAAGTGAACATAATGCAGTCCCTCCTAAGAAAATAAGCTAAAACAATCCCATAGATTATCCACAAATTGAATGAGGGCACTGATTTGCTTGAATTAATGTATTGCCTTTTAAGATGAGCACCCGAGGATGTAAGGGATTTAAATTTATTAAAAGTTATGGTATGTATGTTAAACCAATATGGTCTTAGTGATTTATAGCTACAACTTATAACCATTGTATAGGAGGAGATTCTGATAAACAAACTCTCTTGTGATATTCAACATACTATTTTTTCCTCACTAAAATTAATGAAGATTTTATTTCAAATAGAATAAATAATGAATCAAAAATAGAGAGTTGTGTATGTATGCATCGACTATAAAATAATCTTTTTTTAAATGTGTGGGGACATTTGCTTTATTTTGCTTTCTCCCCACCAACTTTAAGCTCCTACTTTGACTGGTGGATCACAATTACATTTTAGTTTCCTAAAAATTAGCATCATTTCAAAGCCACGGTCTAGTAAGCTGTAAACAGTCTGCATATTCACCTTTCTATCATGATGGAAAACAGCCATATGACCCTTTGGGAAATCTTGGACGAATATTTACCATGTACACTTTTGTCTGTGGTGTTTCCTCAGAGGGTCTTCTGTTTAATCAAGGTGCTCCAGTCAAAACATGGGCTTCAGTCAGAAAGCTGGGGGAGAAGCCATGGCTGCTCTTTATGTTGATTTGGGTCAGGTTTCTAGAGAATGGACCTAGAGTTTTCTCTTTTATGTAGATGAAGTGATATTTTAGTGGGTGTGTCAGAGGTTCTCAAGACCTCCCTCAGGCTCAGTGATTCATCAAAAGGATGCACAGGACTCCCAAAAGCTGTTATATTCATGGTTACGGTTTGTTACGGAGAAAAGACAAAGATCAAAAAGAGCAATGTTAAGCCATGGAAGAGTGTGAAGTCTACGAGAAACCAAGAGCAAGTTCCAGGTGTTTCCTTCTCAGTGGAGTCTCAAAGGGGGTGCTTAGTTTTCCCAGCAATAATGTGTGACAGCGTGTGTAAAGTGTTGCCAACCAGGGGACCTCACCAGATCCTTAGTGTTTTGGGGTTTTATTGAGGGCAAGTCACATGGATATACAGCGCCCACATAACTGACCTCAGCTGTTCAAACTTCACCCTTACCCTCAGAGCAAATACAGGCATTCGCCAAAAATCACATTGTTAGAATAAACTCATTTGTTCCAATCCGTACAACAAGACCCAAGGCTTCAGGCATACAAAAACACTCTTGTCAGGCAGAATATTCCAAGGGCTCAGAGATTATCTCCCAGGAACCAGTCAAGGACCAATCCTAAAATAGGCCTTGTTTGGAATGTGCAGTGTTTGAGCAACTGAGGTCTGCTGAGTTAACCATTTTTGCCCAGTAGATAATTCATGTGTTTTAGTTTTAGGAACACCATGATCAATTAAGCATTGCAAAGAACTATGTAGGTCAAAATATCCTCACTCTTGCAGCCTATTAAAGTAATCAAACCCACCTGATCTGGACCTTCAGTGCTGGCAATTAGCCCCTGTTACTCTACCATCTCATTAATAGAAGGAATAAAGAGTGGTTGGAGTGGGTCCTGAGAAGATTGAAATCCCTTCGTAATCCAGCTTACTTTAATGATGTTATTACATGGTCATTAAATTAGGATGTCCTCAGATTTGAGGGTACAAGCTGCTATGCTGGGAATGATATCTGAGAGAGAGTTACGGATTCAAAATTCCCAACTTTGAATACACACAGATGTCTCTATTCTAAGTGTTTTTGAATCTCACTCTTTGCTAAAATATGCCCTTATTTTTACATAAGAAGCATGGCAAAGCAGTGAATTCAACTTCCATTGCAATTCTACAACCAGCAAAATTATCTTTAGGCATGATTCTCATTTAGATTTGGCCTGCATCTTTTTGCGACTCTTTCTTACAACCATTTCTGGTGCCAAGTTTGTATCAACTCATATAGTAAACACTGTTTTTGCAAATTCCTGTACCCTCACATCCTACTATCATAGTATATGGTGAGTTCAGCTGCCATTTGTTTGAGGGATTTCTCTGGAGGCTAGAAATCTTTCTGCCTACCAGCACAGCTGGCCAGAAAGGTTGCAAAATTAATGCTCTTTTGCAATATCCACCAACAGATGACTGATAAGAATTAGGGTATAAATATCTCACCTTACTTGTCCATTAGCTGAGATAATGCTGAAGTATGTTTTCCACACTGATTTCCAGAGTTCTCCAGGCAGATTTAGCTCCCAGGGTCCTAACTGTCTTGACAAGTCACCGTTTATTGGCTGTTCCTCTTCCTTGGCCAACTTTCTCACAATCCTACTAGTGTTTCTTGAAATCACCTCTTGTGTCCCCTATTGGCATAAGCAACAGGAAGAAAATAGGCAAACATGAAATGTAGTTTGAATAATTTTCCCCTTCTTAGGCAAGGAAATTATTTCATTTAATTTATACTATTAACGTAACAAAAATCTTTGAAGCCATGGTCCCTAGCTGTTTTACTTTCCTATTGAAGGAATTAGACAATAAGCTTGGATGACAAGACTGGGCCATGAGTTTGATTGTATAGGCTCTGTTTTAATTCATTGCAAAAGTAAAACAAAAATGGCAAAGTATGTGTCCCCAGAGCACTTTGATAATGTAGCCAGTCTTTGAGAAATGTAAAATAATTTTTAGAGAAGAAACAAAGATTTTTAAATATCTTAAAAAGTATTTGCATGTGATTTAAATTTAACACTTTGCCGGTCTAAAACACCACTTTTTTACTAAGATATACAGCTGTTAAATCATATAATTTTAATTCAGATCCATTAACTAAATTTATCTTTTCTTTCTATGTATAATTTTCCAAGGAAAATTATGTTTTATGTAGTCAAGTACTTACAATAAATTTATTTAATCGAAATAAATACTTTTCTAAGAAGACTGCAATTGACCTGGCTTAATTACAGAATTAATTGTGATTACCCACACAACTACTTATATGTGCGCAAACACACAGGCACAGTACACATATAAATTAAATAAATGCTTATTGTTAATGCGTATGGTGCAAATTATTAATACAGAAATGGTTCTTTCCCAACTGCTAAACACAACTGATTTCTTAATACAGTTTCCAAATCAAGGTGTCTATAAACATCCCATAGCTACAGAATTCAGGTATCTGGGCTGCAATAGTTGGGCAACCACAAAGTTAGGAACAGGGCCCACATAATGTACCTTCCCTTATAACACCAACTACAAGTTCAGGAAATTACCCAAATGATCTTTGGTTTTGATAATTCACTAGCAGGACTCACAGAACTCAATGAAATTTGTTTTATTCACAGCTATGATTTATTACAGAGAAAGGATACAGATTAAAATCAGCCAAGGGAAGAGACGCATGGGTACAGCCCAGAAGTGATGCAACATGGAGCATTCAGATGTTCTCTCCTCATGGAATTATAGACAGCATTAATTATTGCCAACAATAATGTGTGAGAACATACATAGGATATTGTCAATCAGGGAAGTTCAACTGAACCTTGGTGTCAGGCATCTTTATTGGTGCTCCATCATTTAGGCATGGTTGATTGTCCAACAGCTGATCTCTTTTTCCAGCCTCTCAGGAGATCAGGCTAACATCCAAGGACTTAGATGTTACCTCCAAGAAGTCAAGGGCAAAGGCCAGACCTCTTTTTGGGCAAAGTTAAATTCTTTACTACACATAGGAGTTTGATATTGGATTGTAAACACTCCCAAGTTATTTCATGTAGCTTGTGTAACACTGGTTTATAAAGCAACATTTTGAAATCACTGCTTTAAATTACACATCTCTGCCCTACCACAAGCTAGTCTTCAGTACAATTTGCTGAAGAAAATAATATTTGATTCCATACAATTAAATCTGAAAACTGACCCTTTCAGTCTTCTCGTGAATTCTTAATTACAAACATTTAATGATGTGTTGAAACTTTAAAAAAAAATCCGAGAAAAAGTAGAAAATAGAGAAAATGTACAACATGTACATTTAAAAAGAAAATATCATTAATCAAGCCATCTGGTATATTGTCTTATACACAGTAGTTATTTAAAAATTCATATAGCTCATTGGTTTTCAAAATGAGAGGAAAAATTAAAATTTAGAGTTTAGATAATAGTGTTTTTATTTTAAAGGAAAACCTGTGATAGAATTGGTGATCTTAGAAATTATCTTATGCAATGGCAAAGTGATTAAATTAGAATCTGGGTAAGTTAGCACATGAAATGACTTTCCTAAAATCACATTTTGAATTGGGATTGCACTTAATAGAAACCTGACTCACTAGCTTAACCAAAATAAGGCTGATTTTCCTCACAGGTGAAGAACTCCAGTGGTAGAGCCCATGCTTTGGGTGAGGGTTTAAAGAAGCCAGTAAGGACTCAGCTCTTCTACCTTTCTGTTACATTATCCTTAGCATGTGGCTTTTTCACCAATGCTTTTGTGATGGCTTCTTCTCTTTGATACATCATACTCAAATTCCAGCCAACACGCAGTACGCAAAAATAAATAAAAGAAAACACAAAAAAACGAAAGACCGAGTCTGACCCTTCCCAGTATGATTTGACTTAAATTGAGTTGTACAAAACTGTGTGCTCTTATTCTCAGACAAGGGAGAAGGAAGTATTGTAACTAGGCACATAAAAAAAATAGTAGAATCTCCAAAAGCTAGGGTTCTGCTAGTTACAGAAAGGAGAGAGTGGATATTGCATATATTAATGTTCGTCGCATGTTTCTTTGACAAATATTTATTAAGTATCCCTTTGTCCTAGGCTCAGATTATAAAGTGTTGAAATAAAACAACATAGTGTTGTGGGATTTAGGAGGATGAGAGAGATCTTGGGGTGAAACAGGAGAATCTTTATTGAATGCACTCAGGCCCAGCTGACTCACATCCAAAAGACTGGGCCCAGAACAAAGACAGTACTTTTTATACACACTTCACAAAAGGGGATGGGCTAGCTTGAAGCAAGCTTATAGTGGCGTGAAAGCAGGGATACAGAGGCAGGACAAAGACAGGATTGCACATGACTGTTGCCAAGCAACCCAGATGTCCATTATCTAGGTTTGTCTGGGCATGGGCTTATCCTATAACTTTCACTATGGTGCCCAGGAAGCTGTAGTTTGGGCCTACTCAGGCTTCTCATGACCTTAATTGCACTTTGTAGATAAAACAGAATACTTGAAGTCACTAGTTATAGAGAACAGGAATCTATAAACTTATTCCATAAAACAAAGGAAAATTTGTTTTTATTCTCCCTCTACGGAGGGAGTGCTGGGAGAGTCTCCAGGGTACATTAGATAATATTATCAAGACTTTTCCTGGGTCTGGGCTGTGCCTGTTGCTGCCTCTAGGACAAGTCAGCCTAATACAGGAAAACTTATTCCTCTTTCTTTTAAATTATTTTTTAATGTCCTGCCTCAATAGCTCCTAGTTCCCACCCTTACAAAATTTATGGTAATGAAAAAAATGTATGGTAAGCTAGTAACATACTCATACAATTGCAAATTTTGATAAATGTTATATAAGAAGAAAAACAAATTCTATTATACAGAATATGTGAGCATGTATTAGTCTGTTCTCATGCCTCCATGAAGAAATACCTGAGACTGGGTAATTTATAAAGAAAAGAGGTTTAATTGACTCACAATTCCACATGGCTGGGGAGGCCTGAGGAAACTTACAATCATGGCAGAAGGCACCTCTTCACAGGGTGTCAGGAGAGAGAATGAGTGCAAGCAGGGGAAATGCCAAACCTCTTATAAAACCATCAGATCTCATGAGAGTCACTCATTATCATGAGAACAGCATGGGGGAAACCACCCCCATGATTTAGTTACCTCCACCTGGTCCCACCCTTGACATGTGGGGATTATGGGGATTATAATTCAAGTTGAGATTTGGATGGGGACTCAGAGCCAAACCATATCAGAATGTTAGGGAAGATGTGACCAACTTTTAATTGTGTAATCAGGAAAGAGTTTTTAAAAGAATGACATTGCATCTGAGACTTGAGGAGAAGTGTCAGCTTTGTGGAAGGAAGACAGGCACAGGAGGTGGGAACAGAATGTGTGAAGGCACTGAGCTCTAAGGTGACATATTTAAGAAAAGGAGCATAGGAGAGTGTGGCTAGATGACAAATGAGAGAGAAAAGCTGTGAGAGAAAGGAAGCCAAAAGTTCCAGTTTCTGTTTACCCTGATTCTCCTATCCTCTTTAAAATACCTAAATTCTGAAATATCCAATAGCATGGAGGAAAAAAATGATAATGCAGAAATACAGAGTATATGCTTTAGTTTCATAAAAAGGCCCTAAGATGCCTGTGGACTTAGGAAATCTGCAGAGATAAAAATTAACGTCTTAGCACTAGAAAGTAGAAAAGGTTTTCCCAATATTGAGAGGAAGAGAAAACCAAAATGAGAAAGAAGGAGAGAGATCAGTAGAGCTCAGGATGGCAAAGCCATACACATAGAGATCTCATGGAGAGGAACATCTGGTGTTGGCAGCAGAGGACACTCATGGCCCCTAGTTGGCCATGAAGGGAACACTGTAACCCATACATGGAGCTATGGAAGAAGTAAACCAGCACTTGTAGTCTGCCCAAGCTCCATCTGAGCAGCTGGCAGGGCCTACGTTCACCATCCTTATCCTTGTCATCCAACAGCTCTTCACTTCTCTTTAGTAAATGTTGCTCATTGATTACCAAGGAGCAATGGACGTCTACACCCTCTGGCTTTGCTCTGCCTAAAAGGTACTGGTCTTTGTACTGAGACACAGCCACTACAACATAATCTCTTGTCTTCTTCGTGGTCCAGTGAGAGAGAAGAACCATAAGCCAATGGAAAAAAATAAAGAATAGAAATTATTAATTCTATGACTCCAACATACTTTCTTTAAAGCCTACTTTTATTCATTCAGTACATGATTATTTAGTGTTTGTTATGAATTAGGCCCTGAGCCAGCCATCCAGGAAGACACATCTTGAGTAGTTGTGTAGGATTTGTGGCATATCATTAAATTTCTTCACTTGTATCTTACTTCCTGTCAACTCTGCTGAAAACTGCCAGCATCTCTATTCCATACTTTTAGCAGCTTCTTTAGCATTTAATACTCAGTCCTTTTGATCCTGCTTCTATATATTAGCCCATAACACCTCTACAAGTTACACGTTTTGGTATGGTCTGGTATCCTGCCTTTTAATTCTGCTGTATCTCTGTCTGCAGGCCATGACAGTTTCTACTGGTTTGGGAAGACATTGTATAACACTATAGCTGATGTTTATACCATTCTGTGTAGTCTCAGACAGAGGATTTTGGCATAATGATCTCTTTAGTTACTTGTTATTCTTGTCACCACTTTATCAGCATCTGTCAGGCAGGGACACATGCCGTCTCTGTTTTGTATGACATGATTGTCCTGGGTATCTAACGACAATACCACAATCCCCACAGGCAAGCACTTAACACTGATCATGAGCGGGTGCTGAGACCTGCTCATCAAACTTTCATGAATTACAAACATTTCAAGTTGGACTCACATTTTATTTTTAATATGTTTTCAAAATGCCTTGAGATCCTTCAGCATGATAAAGTCCTATTGGAGTTAGAGTTGCTTTTGTTGCAATTCTGAGCAATCAAATGCGTTGAGTCACCCTTGAGTGACTGTGATAACCATGGCATTTCTAAAGCAAATGCAGAAGCTTTTTATAATGCTGGCTTAGGGGCTATTCAGATCACAAATTCCACATATATATGTAGGTATATATATGTATATATATGTAAATGTATAGGTAAGATTAGATGCCAAACAGTTATAAACAGATTTAAAAAATATGTCTGATTTTATAAGATTGCATTTGATATAAATATAAAAGATTTCATTTTTATATAAATATATATTTAAATAGCATACTTTTTAAAATGAAATCTTATAAAATCAGAAATTTTTAAAATCTCTATTTATTACTCTTTGATATCTAATCTTACCCATATATTTGAAACACAATACATATTTGAAATTTTAGTAATTTCCAAAATAGTATTTTGTAATTGTAGTTGTGTTTGGCCTAATGGAAATCCAAAGATTAGCCATATGGTCTATTTAATTGGTCCCGCGGGTTTTATTCTTCAGAATGTGCATTAATGTAAAAATAGGGAAAGCACAAGAAGAGCAGGAGGCACCAGGGGATAGCTGAAAATGCACTGGTGAGAGTAAGAAAGTTCAGTTCTCAGTCCTATACTTAGTGCCTATACATATACATATATATACACACACACATATATACACATATATATATACACATATATACACATATATATACACATATATACACACATATATATACACATATATATACACATATATACACATATATATACATATATATACACACGTATATATATAATTCATTATTATTTTTAATAAAGACAAAGGATAATTCCCTCTCCCAGCCTTCATTATGATAATTTTTCTGAGAAATGACAACAAAATATGTATGTGAGAATATACATAATAAAATATTATGCACATGGAAGAAATTATTATTGTTGTTGTTATTTGCTGAAAAACTGTTAAACACACTTAAGCAAATAATCCAACTAGGGACAGCATTTAAATTTTACTTATTTTTAATACTCCAAAAACATTTAAGTTGAGAAAAATTATTATTTATCCACATATCCATACATTGAATGAGATGTAAAATAATGCTAAATCTGAAAATCATCCTTTTTTGTGGCATACTTTTATTCCTACTCTACAGTAATTCACCAATTAACTCTCCCTGTCCTTGCAAACAAAATCCAATTTAGTTTAGGTGGCCAGGTCTTGGACTCAAGAGATAGAATAGGTCCATGCTAATTATGGTTATCTAGTTTCACCTGTGTTGGTGATATGGTTAAGGACTAGACATATGACATAGCTCTGGGAAGGGGAGAAGAGAGAGAGAGGTTGACTCCTGGGCTCTTTCTATTTATTTAATGTTTAATTTAGCAGAAATGGGGTCTTGCTCCGTCACCCAGGCTGGAGAGCACTGACACAATCATAGCTCACTGCAACCCAAGCAATCCTCCTGTCCTGGGTTCTTGGTGGCATCAATAAGTCAACAAATCAACTCTTTGACTTCTAGTCACTCAATAGCTTGCTAAGTTACAAAAAAATGACCTTAAAGTTTAGGTCAATATTAGCTGGAGTTTGTGTTTCTTATGGCTGAAGGCATCTGAAATCACTGGTGTTCTGATCCTACACTTTCTGGCTCCCTTAGGCCCATAAACACTCAATGGTTACCTATGAGACCTGGCAATGTGCTCTTTTCTCTCTGGCACAGTGACTGAAAACTTTTGAAATTATTACTTCCCTGATAACCTGGATCCTTGAGTGACTCTGATAAGCAGAACATTATCATCTAGCATGAGTTGAATGTAAGTCTTTGTTACTGCAAGCCACATACATTTTGGACTTTGTTACTGCAGTATAATCTACCTTGACTTGATTGATATGAGACCCTCCCACAAATATGTTGAAATTTTGCCCCTTGTCCCTCAGAATGTGACCTTATTTGGAAATAGGGTTACCGAAGTTTAATCAGTCATAATTCAAGAAGATGAAGTCATACTGGAGTAGAATGGGTCCCTAACGCCTTACAGTTGGTGTTCTTATAAGAAAAGGAAAGTTTGGAGACAGACACACAAGGAGAATGCCATGTGATGACAGGTATGTTGAATTGTTGCAAATGCAAGCCAAAAAATACCAAGGATGGCTAAAAAAAAAAAAAAAACTCTATAAAAGCTAGCAGGAGGCAAGGAAGGATTCTTCCTGACTGGTTTCAGAGAGAGCATGACCCTGTTGATACTTAATTTGGGACTTCTATCTCCAGAAATGTAAGGCAATAATTTTCTGTTGTTTTCAGTAACCTGGCGTCCAGTATGTTGTTATGCCAGCCTTAGGGTAATACAATCAGATAAAGCAGTGCTATTTTCATTGTTGTAGTTATTGTGTTATTTTGTTTTCACTCTTTGTAATCATGACATTAATGTCCTGTAGAAAAGGCATAATGGTCATGGCCATTCCCACAGAGTAATTCTTTCAACAGGACTTAGGAAATGTAGTCACATAAAGAATCTTTAAAGAAAGCCAATTTTTACAGAGTAGTGACTGATTAGGGGTTCACATAATAGTTTTATGTGACATGGGTGACCAAAGTGATATCTATCTACTCTGTATATATGTATATGTATGAACATATATGTATATCTATACACATATAGTTACATAAAACTACCTATACATATATAGTTAAGTAGCCATTTTTAGAGTCAATCATGTAAATAAGTGGTCAAAGTAGTTCAGGTTAGAAATCTTCTCTCAGCCTGGGCTTCCCAGAAGAAAAGAGTCCAGGTTTCCTCAGCAACACATCCCTAACCATTGGCAGCTCCATCTTAGGCAGTCTTTTTCCTAGGACAGATTTCTTGCCTCTTCGAACTACTGTTATTAACACCCTATACTCTTATCTCTATAGGCACTGAATTTATCTCTGATATTCAATATCTTCTGGACCTCATCCTGGTTTATGCTGACCTAATCACACTCTTCTCTGGGGATCTCCCTTAATTCTCTGGTTCATGCTTACTTCTGATTGCTCCCCTTTTATTGGATCTATTTGAGAGTAAAAGTAACTCATGCATTTTGCCATTACCCCATACTTCTCTGAAAATCATGACGTATCCCCAGTCTTTCCACCAGGGAAGGAGAATTCTAGAATCAAGAAAACAATGTATTTGTTCTCTTTTTTTAAATTTTAGATTCAGGGGGTATATGTGCACATCTTTTACATGGGTATATATTGACAATGGTGGAGATTGAACTAGTGTACCCATCACCCCGATTGTTTTTTCTTTTGAGATGGTCTAGCTCTATCACCCAGGCTGGTGGGCAGGGTTGTGATCACAGCTTACTGCAGCCTTGGCCTCCTGAGCTCAAGGATCCTCCCAACTTAGCCTCCTGAGTAGCTGGGACTACAGGTGCCTGCCACCATCCCCAGCTAATTTTTGTATTTTTTTATAGAGACAGGATCCCATTATGTTGCCTGGGTTGGTCTCAAACTTCTGAGCTCAAGAAATCCTCCCACCTTTGCCTACCAAAGTGTCTGGATTACAGGTGTTAGCCACTGCACCAGGCTCGCCCAAATATTAAACATTGCACCCAATAGATAATTCTTCCTCACCCTATTCCCACCCTCCATACTTATGTAGTCCCCAGTGTCTATTATTTCCATCTTTATGTCTGTATATACCTATTGTTTAACTCCCCCCTTATAAGTGAGAACATGTGATATTTGGCTTTCTGTTTCTGAGTTAGTTCATTTAGAATAATGACTTCCATTTTCATCCACATTGCTGCATAGGACATAATTTCATTCTTTTTGCATGGGGGAAAAAGTTTATTTTTGTTTCTAATTCTTAGAGCTACACCCTGAAAGAAGGATTTATTAATAGTTTATAACTAGTTGGATTTTCTGTCAGCAAAAGCATAACAAGAAATAGTAACAAACAAGATAATGTTCAGATATCTGTGATCATATAACAAAGATTTATATATTATATATTATAGTTACCATTTTACAGTATTTTGACACAAGACCAAGCCCTAATTAATTGGTCCTTTTTATATACCAATGAGAACATTCAGGATATTAAGTTCATAAATCAAAATTATTCTTAAATGTCACTTTTATTTTCTATGAACGAATATGAGATAATAATTAGATGTTACTACAGAAGATTTTGTGATTTATGTTTGCATGGCAACTTTCTTTGTTGCCAATGTTTAGGAAGCAAAGCCTTCTTCCTGCATCTCAACTTAGACTGAATCATCTAGAACCACAATCTGTGGATGTGGCCTTTCTCTGCTTTCTCAGGACTGAGGTTTCTTGGCCCTTCTTTTATATTCCGATAAATAGGAGTGATATCCAGTTATATCTTTCCTAATTTGAGACCCTGAGAAAAGTGGCCTCTATTGAAGACTAAAAATAATTTTAAAATAGAGAATGTTTGTAATTTATCTAGACAGAAATCAAGATGTTAGAGCTTGGCAGAAACTTACATGCTTCTACTTCCTCTATTAGTTTTAATTTAGATAAATTACTTCAGTGACATTTTATGAAACCTTTATTTTCTAGATGAAGGAAAGGATGTTACTTGGCAAGTGACTGAGATGCCTGTGATTTGAATAGAAGATTTCCTAGGGGTTTCCTGGCACAGGACTAGCTTAAGATATTAAAGAGGTTTGGCTCAGAGAAGAAATTATTTAGCTATTGCTTATTATTTTACAGGTTTTGCATAAGAAAGACTTGATTTTTTTTAAATAGCACCAAAAAAACAGGATGAGGAAAAGAGGGAAATAGTTACTCAAACGATGTGATTTCTGCTAAATACAATAGCATCCTTTTGAAATACTGTACTTCCTTATGATGTGACATGTTCTGATCAAGGATGAAAGACCATTCTTCAGATAATATGAAGATGTTATTCTTTCATTGGATGGGATTTTGGCCTAGAAAGCTACTAAAAGGCCACTGAATGTTCTGTCATTCTCCAAAAACGACTTGGCCAAACTATTTAAATTGATAAAGTAATTACCACAAGTGAAAGGAACTCTGCTGGTGGAATGGGCTTGAAGAGTGCACGTGTGGTCTGAGGGAAAGAACACAGACTTTAGGATCAAATCCACCTCGCTCTGGGGAAGTTTCTATAGGTTTCACAGTAAAGGTTTCAACATCAATAAAACTAATAATGCCCAGCTTTCAATGTTTGATAATGGACAAAATTGCAGCTATTAATTATAAGTTAATTATATGATAATAGAATGAAATAAATCATGGTCTCAATCAAATGTCATTATATGACAAAAATAAAAATCAATTGGCAATAGCATCATGACCTTGCTGATTACGTGAGAGTACTCTTTTTTCAATTTAACATTATTTATTTTTTAAATTTTTATTTTAGATTCAGGAGTACATGTGCAGGTTTGTTACAAAGACAAACTCATGTCACTTGGCTTTACTGTTAATGGCACTGTGACATCCACAATTCCCCTGCCCCGTTTAGGCATAGGAGCTCTTTGAAGTGGAAGAAAATGCCTCTGCTTTGTGCCTGTGTTTATTTTCACTATTGCTCTTTCTCGTCTCTTGTAACAACCAATTACCTAGGAGCAATTTCAGAACAAAGCCAGATTTTAAAAGTTATTAAGCAAATCATTTGCAAATTCTTCCAAAGGGCACATAGATGCATACAAATAACTCTACTCACAAACTCCAAATTTTCCCAAGTTGAAACTATCATTTTAATCTGGCATTATAGCCAAAGGTGAATGGACCAAAGAACTAATATGGTATTGGTTAATACCCATGCGATGTCAACCAAGGGACACAAACTCTGCCCCATTATATACCTTTGTTCAGTTTGCTTGTTTAAAAAAACTCATCTCTTTCTGTATAACTCTTTGCAATACTTTTCTCTCTGACTTCGCCTGAAGTTTTTGCTTTGACTTTGTATGAAACAGTTTCAACCCAGGATAGGCAACATTCTTACCCTTAAACTTGTCATCCTAAGTTATCTGTGACCCTGATCATTCTGTCTCAGAAATCTGGTTCTGGGCCGGGCGCGGTGGCTCAAGACTGTAATCCCAGCACTTTGGGAGGCTGAGGTGGGCGGATCACGAGGTCAGGAGATCAAGACCATCCTAGCTAACAAGGTGAAACCCCGTCTCTACTAAAAATACAAAAAATTGGCCGGGTGTGGCGGCAGGGCCTGTAGTCCCAGCTACTCCGGAGGCTGAGGCTGGAAAATGGCGTGTACCCGGGAGGCAGAGCTTGCAGTGAGCCGAGATCTCACCACTGCACTCCGGCCTGGACGACAGAGTGAGACTCCGTCTCAAAAAAAAAAAAAAAAAGAAATTTGGTTCTGTGGGGAAGAGAGAATCTGATTCACGCTGCTATCTTCTTATGGGCAGCAGAGCTGGGATAGAACTGATGCTTCCTCAAAATGGAGGATTAAGACTATTTGGTGGTTAGGGGAATTGGTAATAGCCCCACAGTGTTATGGGTAGGGTTTTGTATATATTCGAGTTTGAAAACAAAATAAATGACCAGATCTTGAACACTGGAATTCTTGACCTGATTTCAATGGCTGAATCAGATTCAAGGCAGAAACAAAGAAAACACATTTTAGGAAAGATCATGCTATATTGTCCTAATAGAAAAATCTAATAGAATAATTATTCTAATTATTTTGGAGAATGTTTTTACAACAGATAAACTTTTTAGAATCCTTGGAATAGATGAGAGAGGATAAATACTTTGAACTGGAAATACTTCTATTTCTAACTTCCAGAGAATCAATAATGTTTGCCTGAATATGATAGTGAATAATGTTTGTTTGAATATGAATATCAGCCTTAAACATCTACATTGTCAAAAGCAAGTCACCTCCTCTCCAATCCTAGCAGTAAATATGAAAACTGAAATAGCTATAAATATATTGATATAGTGCCATGCTTCATATATAATGCAACCTATCAGCACAGTAAATGCATCTCCAGAAAAGAATCCCATTCCTACCAAAAACTAATTACCTTAGATAAAAAATTCAATATCCTTTTTTTTATTTTTTATTTTTTTTTATTATTATACTTTAGGTTTTAGGGTACATGTGCACAATGTGCAGGTTTGTTACATATGTATCCATGTGCCATGTTGTTTTGCTGCACCCATTAACTCATCATTTAGCATTAGGTATATCTCCTAATGCTGTCCCTCCCCCCTCCCCCCACCCCACAACAGTCCCTGGAGTGTGATGTTCCCCTTCCTGTGTCCATGAGTTCTCATTGTTCAATTCCCACCTATGAATGAGAACATGCGGTGTTTGGTTTTTTGTCCTTGCGATAGTTTACTGAGAATGATGTTTTCCAGTTTCATTCATGTCCCTACAAAGGACATGAACTCATTAATTTTTATGGCTGCATAGTATTCTCAATATCCTTTCTAAATGCATACATTTGCACATGAGAATAGCCGTTGCCCTTGCAATTTGAGCTTCCATGCAAGCCTAATTTAACTCTAAAACTAGACACATATTCTTTTAAAATTAAGTGGTTTCCAGAATGTCTTATTGAACAAGAATTTTGCATGGGATTTTGCCCATAGTTAAACGCAGCTCTGAAAACTGCTTGAGGAGTAAGACTCCTTTACAAAGCCCAGGACTTTGTGCATGTCTGCCCCTAGTTTACTAACCCACACATTTCTTATGCTTAGTATAGAAAAAAGAATATGGCAGATATAATTCTAGAATACTATAAATGTGTATGTATATGGACAAAGAAAAAGTTCAGGTAAATTTGCTCTGTGTATTACTATATATGCATACATTTTAAAGTCCCAAACTCTATTTGCACATCACAATCCTGTGAGATATCCAAACCTGTACGGACCCCTTTTGAATACATACTGAGTCTTATCTTGTTAGTTATCCCTTAGGCCCACACTTTATTTACATGGCCTCTAAGAATTTGCTACTATCCTAATGTAAAGCGACAAAGAAAGATGACGCTAAGGAAGAGCGGAAATAAGAAATGATATTTTCTTCTCATCATATAAAGTAGAAGATAAGCCATTCACCCTGTAGATACTTTTTCTGGGACCCACCTACATTTCTGCCTAGCTCTCAGGTTTCAGGCCCACCCCAGAAGGAAGGAGGCCCCAGGCAGGTCTTTAACCACCAACCACTAGGGAAAATAAACCTTCAACGTTGGAGAATCTGACAGATACCTGTCAATGTACCAAGGGAATGAAACAACTTTTGCCTCTTTGTAAAGGACAGACCTTCACTAGGAGTACAGTGTTAGAATTTCTTCCTGCGAGGGTTGGAAAGAGAAAAAAAACAAAGCAAAAGTTTGCTTTCCCTAAAGGCCAACAGAAATCAGTTTCCACCAACTGCATTAGAAAATTCTCCAATTGTCTACACAATGTGAAATCCATGAACAAGGACTAGGCAAATTTGGAAAGTCAAATATCTCTTTCAGACCATTAATTAGGAGAATAGGTTGAACGAAAATCAAATTATAATCAACTCAGGAACAAAAATAGTTTTGTTTTCTTTAGGTAAGCCTTTCAAACAGCATTTTGCCTTGAGGAAGTTATATAATTACCCACATATGTCACACAATAAACAAAGAAATTGCCGTTGGTCATCATTATATTTGAATCTCAGGATAGCTCATAGTTGTAAGTTGCCAGCACAGCATGTATTTTATTAAAAATTTAATATTGTTAAAAACAATATTAAATTAAAAGCCGGGGCAATTGTCAGGCCACGTTGTGGCCCTCTTTCTTACAATTTCCCTCAGTGTCAAAGTGTTAGAAGATGATAATACTGAAAATTTCTTCATCTGTAAGTGATATTACAGAGGCACTAAAATCAGGTACCATGTTTCAAAATCAATGTGTCATTTAGCTGTGTTGACACTTCCCTTGGGCAGGTTTATGAAAATGGATATGTTTTAAATACAACTGGCCTTGTATCATGGGCGAAATCTGAAGCTGGAAGTCAGATCATCAATATTTGGTTCTACAGCTTTTACTTAACTCTGTGTAAGACTGACCAAGTCTTCGAGTTTACTTTTTACTTCGTCAAATAGATAATAGTAGCACCTTACATGGATTATTCTGTGTAACAAATTCTTTAATGTTATGACATAGAATACTAACTATAAATTATTATTCAAATCTTAGTTTTTTTTAGAGAAGCTTAAAAGTTTCATGTCCCACACTGTAAGAAATCTCTACCTACTATTCTCTTGTAGCATTTATAATTCCACATCATTTATTCTGTTGGGCTAAGGTATCAAAACTTTTAATTCAAAATATAATTTTAGTGTTTATAAGTGATAACTCAATGGCTATTTCAGTAGATCAAAGATTAGGACTTTTGATGTAGCAATGCACATTGATTATGCATAGTTTATGGTAAAATTTGCAAAAATATGCTGTAAAAATATCATGCATGGTAAAAAAAAAAAAAAAAGGTAATATAAGCCAAATAGAAATAAAAGTTGCAAACTAGAAGCTAGTGTCCAGGGGTAAAAACACGAAATTTGCCAACAATTAAATTTAAATTAAGTTAAAATTTGCCAACAACTCGAAATTAGGATAATTCTTTTTGTTTTTGTTTGTCTGTTTCTTTGTTTTCAGAGTGCAGTGGTGTGATAATGACTCACTAAAGCCTCCAACTTCTGGGCTCAAGTGATACTCCTACCTCAGCCTCCTGAGCAGCTGATACCATAGGTGAGTGCCACCACACCCAGCTAATTTTTAAAATTTATTTCTATCTTTTAGAGCCAAAGTCTTACTATGTTACTCACTCTGGTCTTGAACTCGTGGCCTCAAGAAATTCTCCCACATCAGCCTCCCAAGTCGCTAGGATAATTCTAGAGAAATATGATGTCTAATTTTTTTTTTAAATAATTACATTAGAAAATGTAGAAATACTTGACATGGTTTCCAGAGGTCAACCATCCTTAAAAGCTGAGTAACAGGCACAAATTAGAAAGTAGAGGTACACTTTCTAATTTGCCACTATCTCCCGTTGTTACCTCTTTCCTTTCCATAAAAGTAAGTTATTTGTCTGGTTCCTGAATTAGAGTCTCTGAATGACAATTGGAAATCTATTAACCCAATTCAACAAAGACACAGAAAAAAGAATAAGAAAATATGAACAAAGTCTCTACAGATTCTAATTGACCCATGTGGGCCAGATATTGACCACCATTCTAATGTTTTATGTCCAAAAACATGAGAGCAAGTTACCTATCAGTGGTTATGCAATCTCTCTGAAAACAGCACGTTTAAGCAACATGGTAAAATTTTCCTTTACATTAACCACTTACTAGAGTATGCTATGATGAGGCTGGGGTAAGGTGTGGCATGGTGAACTGTCAATATTTGGATCACATATAATTTGGATCACATACATGTTCACAAAAATTGGTCACATGCCAGAGCAACAGCAGGCCAGGAGAGGGAAGATGTTGTTCATGGGAACCAAACAAGAGATGCAGGCCGGGCGCTGTGGCTCACGCCTGTCATCCCAGCACTTTGGGAGGCCGAGGTGGGCGGATCACGAGGTCGGGAGATCGAGACCACGGTGAAACCACGTCTCTACTAAAAATACAAAAAATTAGCTGGGCGCGGTGGCGGGCGCCTGTAGTCCCAGCTACTCGGGGGGCTGAGGCAGGAGAATGGCGTGAACCCGGGAGGTGGAGCTTGCAGTGAGCCGAGATTGCGCCACTGCACTCCAACCTGGGTAACAGACCCAAACTCTGTCTCAAGAAAAAAAAAAAAAAAAAAAAAAAAAAAGATGCAGTCCGGAGCCCTGCCCCGGGGGGAGGCGGTTGAGGCCCGGCGAGAATTAGAGCGCTGCGCGGGCGGGCCAGCAGAGTTGGGGGACCCTGCGGACCCTCCGCAGCTGCTGGCCCGGGTGCTAAGCCCCTCACTGCCCAGGCAGGCGGGGCGCCAGCTGGCCGCTCTGAGTGCGGGCCCGCCTAGCCTGCGCCCACCCGGAACTCGCGCTGGCGCGCGAGCGCCGCGCGCTGCCCCGGTTCCCATCCGCGCCTCTCCCTCCACACCTCCCCGCAAGCAGAGGGAGCCGGCTCTGGCCTCTGCCAGCCCAGAGAGGCTCCCACGGTGAACGGCGGGCTGAAGGGCTCCTCAAGCGCGGCCAGAGTGGACGCCGAGGCCGAGGAGGCGCGGAGAGCGAGCGAGGGCTGCTAGCCCATGCAATGGACTCCATGAAGGTTCTTATGCTTTAATGCTATATTTTTGTGTGGTTGCCTCCTGCCAGGAGGTGGCGCTTTCCAGAAAGCATCAGCTAGTATAGAGAGGGACCAGAGGTGGGCAGGGCTCTAATACTCCGAAGATTATATGCGCTTTGTCTTCTGCTACGAGAGTGGATAGGGAAGGACCATTTGGCGAGGGCAGAGCTAGGCATGTCTGAACTCAGACTCTCCTTAGGGGAGTCTTGCTGCAGCTGCTGTGGGGGATGGGGTGAGATTCCCAGGTCACTGGAGTTGTGTGCCTAGGAGGATTATGGCTGCCTTTGCTGAGTCATGGCGGTTATCAGGAAAGTAGGGGAAAGCCAGAAGTCACAGGCTTCACCCAGCTCCCACACAAACCGAAGGGCCGGTCTCACTCCCACCAGGAAGGAATGTCCCTAGCAACTGGACACAGCGAGCTCCCAGGGCGTTTCTGCTGCTTCCTGTACCCCTGCATTTCAGCTCTCACAATTGGCTTAGCTCCAGGTAAGGTCGGAAACTTTTCCCGCAAAAAGACCTTCAGCTTCCCCTGTGGGGCCGTGTGTTCAGGAGAGGAGGGTCTCCCTTTCCCACTTCCACAGTTGGGCACTCACTGTATTTGTGGTGTCTCCCGGGTCCTGCAGGAGCAGTCCACTTCCTTCAGAGGGTCTGTGGGTCCTCTCCTGAATTTCTGGTTCAAAGAGAGAGAGGATGTAATGGCGCACACCTGGAAGCTTATTCAGAAAAGGCGAATAGACCAAGCACAGGAGCAAGGGCCAACACGCTCTTGTATTAAGATGATTGAAATTGTCTCTACACCACACACATGTAAATCACCTTTAGTAATTTAAAGTCGTTTTAACCCAAATCCAAAATGTGTTTATGAGGAAGACAATGTGGTAAGTGGACTATCTGAAATATTTATCTTCCTTTTATTTGTGGTTCATGTGGAGCGGAGTTTCTCAGTTTCAGCACTAGTGACACTTTTTGGCCAGCTAATTCTTTGTTGTGGGTAGGGGGGGTGTTTAGCAGCATCTGTGGTCTCTGCTCACTTAATTTTAGTTAACACCCCCTTTGTACCTCCCACCCCAGCTGTGATCACTAAAATTGTCTACAGTCATTGCCAAATGGCCTGTGGGAGAAAACTGCCTCCAGGTTAAAACCATTAATGCAGAACATGATGAAAAAAAAAACAAAACTAAAACGGGATTTGGTCAGAAAGCCATGGAAATACATCCTAAATTTCCTAAATTTCAGCCAATTCCGAGTAGTTTTGTTCTGTCATCATATACCACCTATGAAGGTGGTATTTTTTTCAGGAAATACCAGTTTAAAGTCCTCAGTTTCACTAAATAAATTATAGTAACAACCATATAATAAAAGATGATTTAGTCATTAAAATGATCTCATAGAAGAACGTTTAATGTCATGAGGAAATATTTACAGAATCCTAACAAGTTGGGAGAAAGTATAATGCAAAATGGTATTGATGTCTTGTTCCAACCCTCTGTCTCCTGGCAAGGAGGAGTGTCTACAATCCATGTTCAGAAGGGAAATATTTTGTCAGCAGACTGGTTACTCCTCACCCAATAGTAGTACTAGGAGGACCTTAAAAAAAACATGGTTTTTTTTTTGGCGTCATGTTGATCAGTAGAATAAGAGAGCCAATATAGACGTACAACTTTGTAATATACAACTTCTGGATCAATACGCTGACCAAAGACAGTTGACGAAGCAAAAGTTTAGAGTGCTCCAAAAATCTTTAAACATGTAGGCTTGACTATTGTTATTTGCATAACAAGGAACACCTTTTCATCTTTAATTATTTCTTTTGATTTCATGTTGGTTAATTCCCAGTTCCTCCCCCGAAGTTCTATATAATTTTGCGTAAAAATTACTATTATACCTATTCTTTTCTTTATGTTACTATTTTCTTAATCATGGGAAGGGTCATAATGTCTTAGGGAAAGGTCTACAGGGGCATTCTTGGAAGTAATACATTAATATTATTTTATTTTTGAATGTTTGTGAAATCATGTTGGGCTTCTAAATAAAACTATATTTAGGTTGCGTTACATCTTATCAATCCAAAGTCTGTTAAGGGGACTCAGGGTTTCCCTCAGCTTTTTAAATATTGTCCTGCTTCTTGGCAATAATATGTATTTCTATAGATTATAAATATTTCTATATTTTTACATCTGAAATGCTATTTGAACTTGAACATCCAAATAGATTAGGTTGTTAGTTTGGGTTATTATTATTTTCCATTATAATAATGAGGGATCGATGATATTAATTAAATGTGTGTGTGTGTGTGTGTGTGTGTGTGTGTACATGTTGGCTCCAAAATTTTAATTTTAGCCTTCTGCTATAGTATTCAAGTTAATTTAATTTTGGTTTCCATCACTGTCTATCTTTTTGTATTATTTAAAATATATTATTTTATGTACAGGAAAAGTCATTTAAAAATAACAAATATAATGAAAATGTTTTAGAACTAAATAGAATTGGTGGTTGTCCAATATCATGAATGTATTAAATGCCACTACATTTTCACTTTTAAAAAGTTAATTTTATTCTATATGAATTTAATCTTAATAAAAATACTATATTGAAGATTTTTTCGTAATGATATCTCTAGTGTGTATGTATATAGGTTTTAATATATAATGAAGACAATCACAATCAGTTCTCAAGAGGATTGCTACATGAAACTATAGGCATTAAATACCATTGAGTCCAATGCTTTTGCTCTGGTGCTTCATAGGTGAAGAAAGGGAATCGGGAAATGTCAAACAGAACAGATTCACTATTGTTTGTATATGCGCGCAAGGATTTTTGCTGCTAACGCATTTGTCGATTACTAAGCTAAGCCAAACCCTCATTTAGCAAAAGGGCTATTAAGGCCAAGAGAAACAAATGTTTTTTCCAAGGTCACTTACCTTGCACCAAAGCCCAAACTGGAATTCTTATCTCTCAATTTCTAAGTAATGATCCTATTCCAAACACATTAGCACAGTGTCTAAATGTGTACTGAAACAAAGAATGGATCAAAGGATGTAAAGAACCTATCAGTGAAGAGCTTCACCTGTCAAATCTCACAGAAATACCCATCTAACCAGGAGACAGACCTATACATAGATGTTTCCTTGCCAAGGAAGAATTCCACACCTGCCTTTGGATTAACAAGTGCAGTGAATTCAGCATTTTGGTCACACAACACTAGAGTAGCGGCAATGATCAAGGTAGAGGATGAGCACACAGAATGTTTTAGTAATACCTGCTTCAAGAGTATGAGGCATATAATGTCACTCCAAATAGGGCCAAAGGACTACAGTGCAAAGATTTTCAAAAGGCAAAGTAAAGCAGGTGGGGAGTTCTGTTTCCAAGGCCAATGAGCTGTTAGGCATTGATTATTGGCTTCATCCTTCTTAACTGTTTATGAAATACTTGTCAGTAAAATGTCCTTTGGTATGTTAAAATTATTTTTTCTTGCTTTTTGATTTTTTTAATTTATTGTGGTTATGTGCACCATAAAAGTTGCCATTTTAACCATTTTTAAATGTACAATACAGTGGCATTAATCATATTTACAAAGTTGTGCAACTTTCACCACTGTCTATCCAAAATTTTTCATTACCCCAAACAGAAACTGTACCCATAAGGCAATATTATTTTATCCCCCATTTCCCTTGGATCCTAGTAACTTCTAATTTTTTTCCTTCTCTATAAATTTGCCTGTTTGAGATATTGCATATATAAGTGGAATCACATATTTGTCCTTTTGTGTCTGCGCTTGTTTTATATGTAAGACATTGTCTTTCAGAGCAGTGTTAGGTTCACAGCAAAATTGAGAGGAAAGTACAGAGATATCCCATAATACTCCTTGTCCCCACACATGCATAGCCTCCCCCATTATCAACATCCACAATGGAGTGGTACATTTTTTGAAGTTCAGCTTACATTGAAACCTCAAAATCGCCACAGTCCGTTGTTGACATTAGAATTCACTCTTGGTGTTGTACATTCTATGGATTTGAACAATGTATAATGAATGAAATGATCCACCATTATAGTATCATACAGAATAGTTTTACTGCCCTAAAAATCATCTGTTTTCTGCCTATTTGTCCCTCCCTTCCCTCTAACCTTTAGCAACTACCAATATTTTTACTCTCTTTGTATTTTTGCCTTTTCTGGAATGTAATATGATTGGAATCATACTGTATGTAGCCCTTTAAGATTGACTTATTTCACTTAGAAACATGCATTTAAGTTTCTGCCATGGTTTTATCTCTTTTTAGCACTGAATAATATTTCATTGTCTGGCTGTACCACAGTCTATTTATCCTTTCACCTATTGAAGAACATCTTAGTTGCTTCCAAGTTTTGGCAATTATAAATGAAGCTGCTATAAGCAACCATGTGCAGGTTTTTGTGTAGATACTAGTTTTCAACTCCTTTGGGTAAATATCAAGAAAGCAAAAAAAAAAAAAAAAAGAAAGGGAAATAAACAGAAAAATAAGAAAAAGCAAGGAAAAAGGATGAAAAAAGGGAGAGAAGAAAAAGGAAATAAGTAGAGGACAGAAAAGAAAGGTGAAATGAAAGGAGAAGGAAAAAATTGAGAGAGTAAGAGAGGAAAGAAAATGAGTAAAATCTGCTGACACTTCCATAATGGCCTACAGTAAAGAGACATGTATATAGTGCACACATACGTGAAAGATAGTGATTGCAATATGACTGTTAAGCTTAGCTCCTGTAGCTAACTGTGATGGTTAATTTTATATGTTCACTTTACTCCTGCACAGGGTGCCGAGATTAAACATATTTCTCTCTGTGTTTATGAAGATGTTTTTGGAAGAAATTAGTATTAGAATCATGAACTCAGTAAAGCAGATTTCTCTCCCCAACGTGAATGGACATTATAACATCTTTTGAGGCCCTGAATAGAACTAAAAGGCATAGCAAAGAGGGATTTATCCCTTTTTCTTTCTGCCTGGCTGTGAGCTGGGATATTAGTCTTCTCCTGTGCTTGAACTGGGATTTACACCATTGGCTCACCTGCTTGTCAGGTCTTTGCACTTGGACTGAAATTAGAACCCCGGATCTTTTGTGTCTTCAGCTTGCAGATGGCAGATTGTGGGACTTCTTGACTTCCATAATCATGTGAGCTGATTCTTCATAATAAATCTCCCTCCTCTTTCTGCCTTTGTCTCTGTATCTGTCTCTTGATAGATGATAGATAGATAGGTAGATAGATAGATAGATCTATAGATAGATAGATGATAGATTAACCAATCTCTTATTTTCATTAATAATGTTGTATTGTATAGTGTATTAGTCAGTGTTCTCGTGTTGTCCACTTACTAACACACTATACAACAATATGAATATATGATTTTGTCTCTCCATCTCCATGTATTATGACACAACCCAAGAGTACATAGTTAAATAAAAAACTATGTATTCTGCATTTAGAGTATAGCGCTTTACTTTACTCACATTTCTGTGTGGGTTCTCTGAGAATGATTTGGATGTGAGTTGAAGTGTAGTGAATGGTGTGGCAGCTTTGTGATTCTATTAGCCTGTCAAGCATGGTCTGTGGGGAAAAATAAATTGATTATAGGTATTCTTCTTTACACCCCAGAAATGAGTTAACCTTGCCTTTTTGTCAAGCACTGTGCATAATCAACATGCTTTTGACTTTGATAGAGACACACATACAATGCTGTTAGATCTGGCAGTTACTTGCATTTATTTTTATAGGACATAGTAAATATGCATTTGTAAGTTATTATATTCAAAAATAGAATACATTTAGATCATTTTACAGTTTGTAAGAGAATCCTCACATGTTGCCGAGTTATCAGCTCTCTAGGGACACCTGAAATTGCCTAATTTAGTAGAGAATTCCTCCCCACTTAATGTTTCTTTTAAGTTTTCATAAAATTTACTTGTGAAACCTATTTAGATTTCCTAGAAAGAGTTAAAATGAGAGTCATATTTCTATGAATAAAATGATATTTTTAATTATTTAATTAGTTAACAGAGCTTCTGAAAGTTAAATAAGTATCAATCATGAGCCTGGATAAATGCCAGTACCATGCCTAGGTCACTAAGAAGTGGAATGACTTTATGCATATGCGCATGCACACACACACACACACACACACACACACACACACGTACACATGTAATGACTTTATATATCTATCTATCTATCTACCTATCTATATATAACTATGTGTGTATAATTGTCCGAAAAGAATTGAACATGCACACTGGACCATGGGCTTCCTCTGGGGATCCATTTTTGTGCACACTAGTAACAGTTTATAATGGGTAGGCAATTATTAGGCAATAGTGAATCATTAATCTTTTACTCATGCACTGGAGGTCTCAAGTGGCAGTTGAGTTTTTCTTTTCTTTCCCAATTTATCTTTCAAATATCGCATGCAGACCTGACTTCTGAGCTCTAAATTTAGATCCAAGAGGATACTCCCTGCTTTCATCATTATCAGCAGCAGCAACAGCAACAGCAATATCAACAACATCAACATCTTCATCATCATAGCTACCGTTGTAGTGGGTGTCTACTTTATTCCAGCTCCTCTTCAAAACCCTTTTTACACCAGGCTTTAATAATAATAGGGCTATTATGATATTCAGAAACTATTCCAAATCAAAATGCCCAAATATATAACAGTCTTTGAGATATCAAACAAAAATCAAATCGGGATTTCATAAGTAGAGACTATTCAAAAGAATTTTTGCAAGGAGGGTTGAATGGACTGTTGCAATAGGAAAAAATGCTCTCATGATAAGATCTACAAGTATCTCAAGAATTAGACAAAAAGGGATTTTCTTTTATAGGGAGGAGTAAATAAGGCTAAAAAGAACCAGGTGTGTGGAAGTGGGATGAAAGCATATTATTATCAAACAGTTGATCAGAGGATGTTTTATTCTGATGCCAGCCTGTTCTCAAGAGGGACAGTTGTATGGCTTAGGCTGAGGGTAGGCTCAAGTTCAGGGACCTTGAAGAAGAGAAACTTAACTGAAGTTTGATTAACAAGCATTTTGTTTTTATTGATCAGTGGGGACAAGAAGTTTAGTTCATCGTTTATGAAACAAATAATGGGAGTTTGAAGGTTACGTGTCTGAACTTGTAGGTTAAACAAAGAAGGCTCCACATCTTTGATCTAAGTCTTATGGGGAGGGCTGTTCCTTTGGTTTATGTCTTTTCCAGATCACAGAAGAACAGAGCAAATTCCTCACCTTGACTGTTTTCTAGACTCATAGGGCTCCTGCAAAGTTCAACATTTTCAGATTTATTATATTCATGCGTCTCCACATCTACATCTCAGAAAATGGCATTTTTTCTAACAAGTACATGTGGTCTTTGGAGGAATGTTGTCAAATTGTAGATAACAAGATCAGCATTTGCCTTAATACTGTATATATTTGTTGCCCATGGAGCTTTCATAACAAATATAAATGGTATTTAATATTTCCAGTGATGTATTAATCAGAATATTGACATTGGTACAACTATTTCTCCTCTTAAACATCATCTTGATAATTTTCTACATTGTAAAGGATCTGCTAAAAATCCGCAGCCAGGCATGTTATTTTCAAGGACAATTATTAATATAAGTAGATAAAACCGGGAATTTTCAAAGCACCTCTGAGAATATAGACCAAAGGAAATGATATATTGCTATTAAAGCAGCAAAGACAACACTATAATATTGATGAAACACTGTGCAGGAAAATTGGAAATGTATTCAGTAGTATTTCACTTCAAAGTTTATTGTCTATATTCAAATTCAGTAATTAAAAATGAAATCCATTCACCTTAGGATCTGAAAGTATTCTCAAAAATGTGAAAAATTAATTTCAATAATGACAAATCTGAATTGGATATGCAGAAACCCAAATTCCAATACGCTTGATGTATGTGGGTATGTGGGTATATGTACACATATATACATATGTGTTTATCTCCTTACGTATGTGTATGTTAGTATGTATAAATAGATATAATGTGTGCATATACACAAACCACATATATATATATACAATTTACATTGACATGTCATTGGATTCTCTTTTGAACACATTATGATATTCGCCTGGTTCTCTCATTAATGAGAAGAATAAAATCTTTAAAATCTATTTATTTTAATCTACATGATTTCACCTTTTTAGAAAATCTTTTTTCCCCAAGAAAATTGATTTATAAACAATAAAACAGACATTTGAAAAAACTATTTTTTCTGTTTCCAAAGCCTAATGGTTTTTGCGTGCTTTATGCCACCTTGTCTCCTGTGAATCTGGGGAGCTGAGGAAAAGTTACATGCATTCTCACTACACAGAAAGGAAACTGAACGTCTGAGAGAGCATTTCCTCTCAGAGACAGGCAGTATGGTTGTTTAAATGGAATATGCATTCCTGAATCTCTAGTGTTTGAACTCCTTTTCTATTCGTCTTTTTTACTAAATAATTAAACTGAGATGATGTTTTCCTGTAGAGGGGATATGGGCAAAACTTTGAAGTGGTACTGCAAAGTAAAGAAAGAAATAGCAAGAGGACTTTCAAAAAGACAAAGCAATAGAAGAGAATGAAGTGTGATGAACACCAGCCAGAGGATTTAAGGGTTGGGATGAAGAGATTTGATTAGCTAGCTCAGGGGAGAAAGAAATCAAAAGGCAAGGTAAGCCATTTGAAGTCATGAATCGAGGAAAGCCCAAATTCAACTGGGGCAGGAATTACATTTTCTAAGCCTCATAATACTCTTTTCAGCCAGATAGGTTAGAAAAGAGTTATTCTACTCTAGCCTCCACTGAACTAATAAATATCTACTCCCTAACTAATAAATATCTACCCCCTAACATAATAGTTTAGAATTAAAATGTAAAATAAAATCCTAAACAATAGGACTTTTGTACATTGTTGAACCTTTATTAAACTATTATTAATAAATTGGTCCAAAAGATATAGCTGGAACCACAAAGGTGATTCAGCTAAATACTGATCAAAAAAAGAGAAAATCAAGGAAGAGGATAATAAAGCTGAATTCAATTATAATGGCTTATTCTGTTACTGGAAAAAAAAAAAGACTAGGAAAAATGACTCTCAAAAATCCTGATTTGTTAAAATTTGTTTCATTTGACCAATGTAGAACTAATTTGAGACAGGCTGCTATTTCATCCTGTTAGTGCAACTGCTATAATGACAAAGTGAACCAAGTATTCTAGATAAATGGTTGATAAGTTATTGGCAAAGATGCTTGATTACTAAATACTAAACTTATCTACAAACTGAATTGTATCTTTGTAGAAGAAAGAGGAGCTTAGAAATAGAATAGGACTATTTTGGATAACGGTCTGCAACCTCAGACTTGCACAGCCTCCAGGATAATTACCATATTAATTCATTGCTTCTATGCTTGCATATTCCCTCAAATGCATTTCAAAACATCTATGTGCACAGAGTTTCATAACTTGCAAGAATTATGGTACTATCTTTGTTAAGGTCAAGATATGACAAACATTTATTAAATTGATTTGCCTTCAGTTTCTTTCAAAATACAGAATGTCAGTGGCTAAGAAAAAGAAGTAGAAAAGAGGTGATTTTTGATGCTTTCTCTTTTCCACCAATTTTTACTTAAGAATATATTTCCAAGTGAATTTCACACTCCTGTTTATTTTATACTCACATGGAAGAAGTTATAATATGTTCCAGATAAACATCAATCATATATAAATGTGTTTTAATATCTTTGTATTTTTCTATGAAAATTCCTTTGTGTGATAATTTAAAGATATCTTTAGTTTCTAGAAAAAAATCCGTTTGACAAACATTAAACCACATTTGCAAGAAACTCCTGGAGTACTTAATTTCATTCAGAATCATTTCAACCTAAGCATGAATGTATAGGTTTATCCATTAACTTTTTCACATTTTGAACAGGTATTTATTGAAGAGCCTATGTGTCTGGATCTGTGGTCTGTGCTCTGAAGGTAGCATTAAATGATACAAAGGAACCCCAGTAGGTTCTTAATCTCTAGTAATCATTAGTGTAATGGTAGACACAGATGTTAAGTGTACAATTAATTATTTGACTTACATCTTATAATGCTGTAAATGAGATGACAGTTATAATAAAAATCTTACTTGGTATTGCGATTAGGTGTTATATATTCATGTTATTTTTAAATTCTTAAAAATTAAGGTTAAATTTATATGGCTGTTTTTAATTTTAAGTTTATTTCAATCCTTCCCTGAGTTTATGATAAGCACCTTCTCTTGGAAATAAAAATATGAATCTGAATTTAGACAAATGTGATAATAGCTTAGGTGACACACTTCTCCCATGTTGTCGTTTTAAGGAAAGTATATAAAGAGTTATTTACAAAGATTTCATTTAAGAAAGACAATTTTATACAGATGATAGAAAAACTCCAATGTTTCAAAATCTAACAAAAGGATAATTTATTTTGTAAACCATAGCAAGAAACAACAAAAAGAAACAAATATCTAAGTAATTCATCAATACTTAGAAAAATAATTATACATTTCTAAAGTGATTTCAAATTGTTTTAATTTCATTTGGAAGAGAATATATGACACTAATCGGGAAAGTTCTGGAAAAAAGTGTAAGATGCCAGAGATGAATTTGAAGATACACTTACTAAAACTTTTAAGATTCTCACATAAGACAGATCAATAAAACAAAAAGGTTATTAATTAGATCATTGGCAACAAATATAGATAAATTTAAAAAATGCAGGAGCCCTATCACATATCATATAAGAAAATATATCACATGTGTATTAATGATACAAATTTAAATTATAAAATTGTGTGATGGCTAGACAATTTTAGTCAAGGTCTTTATATTACTGTGGTGAAAAATAACTTCATAGGAAATATGTCAGAAAAGTCAAAGATAAATTTGATTTAGAAGATGTAAAATATCTATATGACAGAACTATAAAATATTTTTAAATGATGAAAAATGTTACATATATGAGAGATTAAAGATAATTTTTTTTTTTTTGAGACAGAGTCTGGCTCTTTGGCCCAGGCTGCAGTGCAGTGGCGAGATCTTGGTTCACTGCAACCTCCGCCTCTCAGGTTCAAGCGATTCTCCTGCCTCCAGAGTAGCTGAGAATACAGGCACCCACCACAATAGCAGGCTAATTTTTGTATTTTTAGTAGAGACGAAGTTTCACCATGTTGGCCAGGCTGTTCTCAAACTCCTGACCTCAAGTGATCCGCCTGTCTCGGCCTCCCAAAGTGCTGGGATTACAGACATGAGCCATCGTGCCCGGCCTAAAGATAAATATTTTAAGGTATACTTAGCCTTCACAAATAATTAAGGCACTCTAAAGAAGACAAAACGAGAAAGAAACAAATGGGCTAATTCAGCTGTCCACATACAGCAGACTTACCAACTGCAAATGAATATGTGAAATGACTTAAGCATTATAATTAATAAAATGAATACAAATAAAAGCAGTAATTTTGTCTTTCTACAAATATATATTGCCTATTCTCCATCAGGTTCTGTTTTTAAGGTTTGTTTATGAAAACGTAAGTTACATTATTATAAGGCCCAGGAAGAATATAGAGAAGGGAGTAAGTGTGTGTGTATGTGTCTGTGTGTAGAAGAATAAGAGATGGGGAATGTTTACCAAAAATATGGTAATTAGAAAATTAATTTGCAAGCAGATTATATTGAAATGAAACTTGAAAGATAAGGAATCATGCAGACAGAAGAGCTGCTGGCTTAAGGTAAAACAACTGAATTATGATGATAAAGAACACAGAATTATTTCAAAATATAAAGGAAGCTAAGGTGGCAGAGGTGAAATAAAGTGGAAAAAAGTGGAAGTGGGTGAGGCTGAATGGATACATTTTTAGATGAAGGGAGTGGCATTGAGATTTGGAGCTCAGGGAAGGACTTCAGATTTCACTATGCCAAGGAAAATCATTGATGAATTTGAGGCTAGGGCAAGGCTGCTGTGTGGAGTCTATGTTTTTGAGGTGGGATGGCTCAAAACTGGGACTATGAAAGATACTTTCATAGGTGAAACATGATCGCGACTTGGAACCAGAGAGTAATTGCTTATCTGGAGAGAAACGGGTAGCTTCACATTCCATTGTAGTAGTAATAACAGGACTTGAAGAAGAATAAGATAAGTTTAGATAAAAAGAAGACATGAATTAAGGCTAACATTTTAATTTTTTTCCTGAGCAATTAGATAGAAGGTTTATTGATTGAAATGGTTCTGACAAGATCTCCTGAATCAGCTTCACTGAGTCCTGCGTGTCCAGCTCCAAAGGACCACAGCTTCTCCTGAAAGCCTCTCATAGCACTGGGTTGGGAGTTGGTGAGAGTCATTCAAGAGTTAGGGTTTTTCTTTGTGGGTCCCAGTACTCCCTACCTGATTGTCCTTGTTCTTGCTATATTAGGCTTCCCTTTCTCAACAGCGGGTCTGGCAGACCTGTTGTGACTTTAGGCACGATACCAGACACAAGACGATAGTCCTGCCTCGACTTCTCCATCAGCTCCACTAATCTCTGTTACAAACCTCTCCTGCTTCATCACTTGTAGTTGTGCTGCTTCTCTTATCAAATTCTGATGGATACAGATGTTTCTGTCCATACAAAAGCAATGAGAAACATGATTACAGATGAGGCAGATTAAGATGAATTTTATGTGTTTGCCCTCATTTTCTCATTAAATTGTGAGGCAAGACCATAAGCTTGGCTTTAACAGAGGGAACAGAGAGTGGGGAGATGGGGCTTTCCAGAGCTGGGACCAGATTTACTAAAAAGTGTACCAGGAGATCTGACCACTGTCCAGTGAAATGTGTGGCAATTTATAATGATATATTGGATTGTATCATTTTTTACTCAGGATTGTTAGTTAACTGACAAGTCACCAAGCAAAATCCCAGCTGAGTTTTGAATTTTAGCTTAGCAAATACTGAAGAGATTTGAAATAATTAATATAAATGAGGCTATCAAATATTGGTACTTATTACTCCTGATTTCTATTTTGAATTAATGTAAATTTTCTAAAGCATATTACAATCATACTTATACTAATAACTAATTTTATAAATCATATTGTCTTAGCAAAGACTATAATTGAGCAAGGAAATAGTAGATGATTGATTTTTGTAATTTTAATTTGCAAAAACCATTTGTACTAGAAGCAGAATCTATTGAACTACCTAATGGCAACACATTGTGATAGCAGAGTTCATGAAATTTTAGCTAGAAAACCAGCTAAATATTTAAACTTTCATATGTAAGTGTGACAGCACAATGCAATAGCAAACTGAAAAACAAAATCCACGTGTGTTCCATATGTATTAATAGACGTAATTACTCTCCTCGGTGTTAATGGCTGTGTGGCAAGTAGTGCTAATATGCAGAATTACAATTTTAAAATATAGGGCAACATTTTTTATATTTAGGCTTGTGATCATTCATTTTCTTGTAGTCCCTCCTCATTGCCTTTATAGACATTTCCTCTAGTGGACAAAAATATGATCACTCCAAATCCATTTACAATGTGCTTTTGGAGAATATATAATTTAAATAATTTCATTCTGCATTTGAAAATAATATTAATAATGCAAAGTTATTTATACAACAAAATCACTGAAATTCCCGAGGATCCCCTCTAACTCTTCAGTTATGTACTTATGTGATTAAGGAACACATTTAGAGAAAGCACACAGTTGTCTATTACTTTGAAAGTCACAGAATGGAGATAATGATCAATATGTGAATTTGTACCCATCAATCAAACGCTAATCAGAGAGCTTTTGATACATAATTTCAAAGATATATACATATTTCTGTTTTAAGTATCTGCATTGGTCATGTTGAGCATATTTTTGCATTTTAAGAGTTAGATTGTTTCTTAAACACTTAATTTTTAAAGATTTTTCTAGACAAAAAGTATGAAACAAGTTTTTTTTTGCACAGGTTATTTTTTGAGTATGATTAATGGCAGTAGTAGAAAAAACATTAGAGCTACTAGGATCAATTTTATAAAAACAACAAATACTTTAAACTGAATGGGAAAAAATAATATAACTGTTATCAATGATTACTTGAGGCAATCAGTATTGTTGTGGACTTTTACTATTGATTTTTTCTTGGTTTTAAACTAAAACCAACTGTACAAGAAAATATAGCATATCACAATAAGCATCTATATACTTGCAATCATGAATTTAAAGCATTTTATATATTTAATTTAGATATTGTCATTTGCTTTTTATGCAATAAGCAATTTTCTTTCTATATATGACTACAGGTTCAGTGTGTTTATAGGAAATGTGACAAGTAAATGGAAATTTACATGGAATAAGAGATTATTAGACAAAGGACAAAGTACACATCTTTAATTTCAAAAAGAATAACTTGGGCCAAAATGGAGTCATAGAGTATGGCATGTTTGTGGAATGGTGAAAAGTCAAATTAATTAAGAGAATAAACCTTAGCTATTAAGGGGAGTGGCTCTGAGAGTTTGAAATCTGCCAGAATGATGTGAGGTTTGGATTCCAAGAAGAGATTCCAAGCTAGGATTTTATCCTTAGGCAAGTAGAAAACAGAGAGGATTAAACTGAATGCTAATGTAATTGGAAAAGCTGGGTTGGTGGAACAGGAGTGCAGAGCAAACACTGTCATGGATCACAAATGGATAGTTGCAGGTGAAACTAAGCCAACAATAAGCCAGTGTCATCTGAGATTTCACTGGAGGGAGAAAAGTGTTTTCTAGATATTAAAATTACTCTTGCTTTTTTTTAAGCATTGTAGGAAATTAGAAATTTTTAATTTTTGAAAAGCCATTATTTTCAAAACTTCCATTTTTCTGTTTCTCAAAAATATATTGACTTTATTTTTCCTTTACCAGGAGACATTCTGATTGCCCACAGTGATGTGTCCTTAATTGCCAAAAACTTTTCAGACACAGTTTGACTCTAGAGTAATCTTAAATCTGTTTGATGGTCCTTTCTAAAGTGATGTAGTTTTTTTTTCATTGTTATGTTTTATTGGCTATGGATCAAAAAATCTTGCAAGTTTTCATTCTTCTAATGTGCTAAAGAAAAGGGTGCCAGGTTTTAGCTTCCATCCAGTTTATACTCTTATGTAAATCTTGTATTCTAATGATTATTTTTATCTGACAAACATTTCTACTACCATGTAGTTTATCTTCATAACTAGATTCAGCTACTAGGTGTTTGTTTTTTTTTGTCTCATGTCTTTTCATTTTCTTGAATATCAAGACTGTACTAATTAGTAATTTCTATTGTTTTGAAGAAGATCCAATTGTAGGTAAAGTCAAAAAATGCCCAATTTGATGACAAGTAAAAAATTAAACTCCAACACACTGTATCAGCCACCAGTGTTCCTGACACCTTGGAGTTCAGTCAGACTTATTTGCAAATCATCACAACATACCATTAAGTAAAAGAGAATCTAAATTCTGACTACAGCTTTCACACCATGATAGAATGTAAATCTGACACTAGCCACTTTGAGGTAGCATTACATTCCACAGGTTTAAGGGAATGATCCCCAACAACACTGCCCCCACTCAAGTGCCACCCACCAAGTGGGGGATCCCTTGATTATTCACACTTTGGACAAACTGAGTACAAATCTAGGAGGTTTTCATAATGCCCCTCAAGTTGGATAATTCTCTAGAAGGACTCACAGAACTTTCTTCATACAACACACTTGTCCTCACTACATACTGTACTCCATTTAAGAACTCTCATTCATATTCCACCTAATGTATCTGTCTCCTTTTAAGATGACATTTTCCTTGACCCTGGGTAGAATCCATCAACTCTGTGCTATTTTTTAACATAGTCACAAGGGCTTCTATTAGGCATTTTTATTGTGTATGTCTCTTAATAAAGTCTTGCCTCCTTGAAAAAAAGGCTTATATCATTTTTCACTTTTTATCCCCTGGGGACCAGCACTGTGTCTTTTACACACCTGCACAAACACACACGCACACCCCATATATATACACACACACATACATAAACACACACATACATAAATGTCCTCACATATATTTGGGTATATATGCATATACTGACATACCTTTTGTGTGTGTGTATATATATATATATATACACCACCAAATGTCCATCTCAAGGTAAGATATATATATATATATCTATATTATATATAGATATGTAAGATATATAACCATATATATATACATTATATATAGGTATATACACACACAGACATACATACATATATATATACACACACAAACACATATATATGTCTTGCCTTGTGATGGACATATGGTGTTGTGTGTGTGTATATATATTTGTGTGTCTGTATATATATATATATATATATATATATATATATATATATATAGTAGGTGGTCTTGAAATTGAGGAATTTTCTTTCTTCTTTTTCTTTTTTGTATTTTTAGTAGAGACGGAGTTTCGCCATGTTGGCTAGGCTGGTCTCGAACTCCTGACCTCAGGTGATCTGCCTGCCTGGGCCTCCGAAAGTGCTGGGATTACAGTTGTGAGCCACCATGAATTTAAGGAGTTTTCTAATAAATTATAAAGTCAAATTATGTCTTCTCTGCCTTGCTTTCTATTTTTCTAATAACTTCTGTTTCTCTTGCTATTGTCCACTCACATGAAAAATGGAAGATAAGGGGTTGTTCCTCTTCTCAAATGTCTTGGATCACTTGCAATGCCTACAGATTATAAGCTTATTATCTACCGCCAAGAATCGCAATAACTAGTAGGTTCCAAACCCTGAGAGAGGCTTCATTGATTTTTGTGACTTTGGGAAAAGAAAATACTCTTGAGTATGATTACAATCTTGAAATACTTTATTACTCCTGAACTGATTCCCCTGTTTTCTTGGAACCCATTTTCTCTTTACTTCAAAGCAATGAAGACCCAGAGAAATTCATTGAGGGATTTGTGTCTGTTTCTTAATTTAATATAATGGCTTTATTACTATTGATGTTGATATGGAAATATAGAAAGAAATATAGCTAGTATTGGGCTTGAGTTCATATTGAATTCTTGCACTGTTTTATAAAAATATAATCAGTTATACAGAGGATTATATTTGCTCCTTTATATATTCTTCAATATGCTAAAACAAACTTGAGTACCCAAGAAATATGATCACCTGACTAATTTTCAATGACTAATTAAGTGAATAAGAAAATTCTTAGGCCGATAGAAGTTAAGGAGCTTGCTAAAAAAGTGTGGAAGCATTCTGAGAATGAGAGAGAGAGAGAGAGAGACATTATTCTCAGTTTGACAATTGCTTTACCCACAAGAGAGATTAAAGAAACTTTAACCTGAGACCACATGATGGCAACCTCAATGTGTTATTAGTCACCCATACGATGATGACCTGTGATACTTATCACAGTATGAGCATTTAGGTGATTATATTAAAGTGAATGCTGGGATATGGTTAGTGAGGCAGGGGTTATGATTTTTTCTTTATGACAAACCTTCTTCTTTACATAAAGTTGAGTAGAAAATTTATGTGAGAAATTATCTTCAACAAAGAAAGTACACGGCATCAGGTTTATTGTTTAAAAATGACAAGGAATCACTTTTTTTTTTTTTACTACTAGACTCTTAATAGACACCTGCTTCTGTTGTAACATATCATTAATGGATCTGTAAGAAATAGAACGGGGATTATCTTTTCTTGAAGTAATTAAAGTACCAATGTAGGTAAGCCACAAGGGAGTTCTCTGTAATTAGATGGGTGATCTTATCAAGCTTGATAATGTATCTCCCAGAATAGTTTTTCTTAACCCATCATGGAATTTCAAGTCTTGACAAGATTCTACTAATAAAGGAAGCTCAACTATACTAATAAATTTTTAAAGACAGATGATTATATATATTTTATTGAAGTGGATTGCTGCATGAAATCTGTTACATGAAAGAGGCAACGTGAGAAGAATGTATTGGATAAAGTCAGATATCCTAAACTTTTCTGTCATTTCTTTTAAAGAATATAATTACTAAAGAGAATGAAATTGTCAACACATAATTTTAAGTAGACAAAGATTTCATATGAAATTCTAAAATTAATAGCACTATGATATTCAACAAATATTGTAGTTCATACTGAAGCATTAAAATTAATGCATCTAATCAAGTGTCATTTGTTATTTCTCAAATTTAGTCTTTCTTCATGAAGAACAATCACATATTGATTTTCTAGATAATACATCTTTTTTTAAAAAAACACTTTGGTTTCCAGAAAAATTGAGCACAAGTATAGTTCCAATAAGCCTTGCCTTTCTCCCATATAGTTTATTCAATTATTAACATCTTGCCTTAGTATTGTTCATTTGTTGCAACTGACAGACTGATACTAACACATTATTATTGACTACAGTCTGTAGTTTACATTTGGGTTCACTCTGTGTTGTACAGTTCCATGGGTTTTGACAAAAGTATATTGTCATTTACACACCATTATAGTATCACATAGAATAGTTTGACTGCCCTAAAAATATCCGGTGCTTCACTTCTTTATCTCTACCCTACTCCTCAAACCACTGGCTACCACTGAACTTTTTACTGTCTCCAGAGTTTCGTCTTTTCTTGTAGTTTTTGTCACAGATTTGTAATCATGGAGTCTGTAGCCTTTTAAACTCGTTTATTTAACTTAGCAATATCAATTTGTTTCCTTCATGTCTTTTGTGACTTGATAGCTCATTTCTTTTTACCGCAGAATGTTACATGGATTGTCCATTCACCTATTGGAGGACATCTAGGTTGCTTCAAGTTCGGGAAGTAACATAAAGCTGTCAAAATATTTGTGTACAGGTTTTTTGTGGACATAATCTTCAGCCTTTTGTTAAATACCTAGGAGCACACTTGCTGGACAGTATGCTGAGACTGTATTTAGCTTTCTAATGGACTGGCAAACAGTCTTCCAAAGTGGCTGTACCACTTTTCATTCTCACCATTAGTAAGTAAGCGAACATTTAGCTCTACATCCTCACCAGCATTTGGTGTTCTCAGAGTTTTGGATTTGGGCCATTCTAATATGTATATAGTGGTATCTCATTATTGTTTTAATTTGAAATTTAATAAAATATGATGTTGAACATATTTTATATGTTTATTTGTTATTTTAAGTCATTTTTAATGACTATCTTATCTCCATTTTGAATCAGGTTGTTTTCCTATTAATGAGTTTTAAGAGTTCTTTTTCTTATACAAATGTTTTACCCCTCTCTAGGGCTTGTTTTTTTTTTTTTTTTTTTTTTTTTTTTTTTTTTTTCAGGGCGGAAGTTTTTAATTTAAGTAAATATCAGCTTTTTTTTTTTTTTTTTTTTTTTTTTTTTTACTTTCATAGAACATGCTTTTGGTATCGTATCTAAAAACTCAATACCAAACAAATCGTCACCTACATTTTATTCTATAAAGATGGTCCCTGATTTAAGAGAGTTTAACTTTCTGTTTTTCACTTTGAGTATTCAATAAATTACATGATTTGTCAACATTTTATTATAAAATAAATTTTCTGTTAGATAATTTTGCCCAAATGTAGGCTAATGTAATTGTTCTGAGCATGTTTAAAGTAGTCTAGGCTAAGCTGTAATGTTCAGTAAATTAGGTGTATTAGATGTATTTTTGGCTTACAATATTTTCAGCTTATGATGGGTTTATAAGGATACAATTCCATGGTATGTCAAGAAGCATCTGTAATTTGTAGATTCAATGCCATCCCCATCAAGCTACCAATGACTTTCTTTACAGAATTGGAAAAAACTACTTTAAAGTTCATATGGAACCAAAAAAGAGCCACATCGCCAAGTCAGTCCTAAGCCAAAAGAACAGAGCTGGAGGCATCATGCTACCTGACTTCAAACTATACTACAAGGCTACAATAACCAAACAGCATGGTACTGGTACCAAAACAGAGATATAGACCAATGGAACAGAACAGAGCCCTCAGAAATAATACCACACATCTACAACTATCTGATCTTTGACAAACCTGACAAACCTGACAAAAATAAGAAATGGGGAAAGGATTCCTTATTCAACAAATGGTGCTGGGAAAACGGGCTAGCCATATGTAGAAAGCTGAAACTGGATCCCTTCCTTACACCTTATAAAAAAATTAATTCAAGATGGATTAAAGACTTACATGTTAGACCTAAAACCATAAAAACCCTAGAAGAAAACCTAGGCAATACCATTCAGGACATCGGTATGGGCAAGGACTTCATGTCTAAAACACCAAAAGCAATGGCAACAAAAGCCAAAATTGACAAATGGGATCTAATTAAACTAAAGAGCTTCTGCACAGCAAAAGAAACTACCATTAGAGTGAACAGGCAACCTACAGAATGGGAGAAAATTTTTGCAATCTACTCATTGACAAAGGGCTAATATCCAGAATCTACAATGAACTCCAACAAATTTACAAGAAAAAAACAACCCCATCGACAAGTGGGCAAAGAATATGAATAGACACTTCTCAAAAGAAGACATTTATTCAGCCAAAAGATACATGAAGAAATGCTCATCATCACTGGCCATCAGAGAAATGCAAATCAAAACCACAATGAGATACCATGTCACACCAGTTAAAATGGCCATCATTAAAAAGTCAGGAAACAACAGGTGCTGGAGAGGATGTGGAGAAATAGGAACACTTTTACACTGTTGGTGGTAATGTAAACTAGTTCAACCATTGTGGAAGACAGGGTGGTGATTCCTCAGGGATCTAGAACTAGAAATACCATTTGACCCAGCCATCCCTTACTGGGTATGTACCCAAAGGATTCTAAATCATGCTGCTATAAAGACACATGCACATGTATGTTTATTGCAGCACTATTTGCGATAGCAAAGACTTGGAACCAACCCAAAGGTCCAACAATGATAGACTGGATTAAGAAAGTGTGGCACATATACACCATGGAATAGTATGCAGCCATAAGAAATTATGAATTCATGCCCTTTGTAGGGACATGGATGAAGCTGGAAACCATCATTCTCAGCAAACTGTCTCAAGGACAAAAAACCAAACACCGCATGTTCTCACTCATAGGTGGGAATTGGACAATGAGAACACTTAGACACAGGAAGAGGAACATCACACACCAGGGCCTGTTGTGGGGTGGGGGAGCAGGGAAGGATAGCATTAGGAGAGATACCTAATGTAAATGATGAGTTAATGGGTGCAGCACACCAACATGGCACATGTATACATACGTAACAAACCTGCACGTTGTGCACATGTACCCTAGAACTTAAAGTATGATAAAAAATATATATATATAAAGAAGCATCAGTATTATCTTGCAGAAGTCTTAAAATTTATTTTACATTTAGCTTTAAGATCTATTTTGATTTGATTTTTTAAGTATTTTACTTTTTAAAAAATGTTTTTATTGTTAAATGAAAACACATTATAATAATTGCATAAAAACATAAGTATGCAGTTTAATGAATTACTATAATAGGAACACTGTATAATCACCAATCAAGGTCAAGAAGTAAAATATTGTTAGGGCTCAGAAGCACCCCTACCTCCATGCCCATCCCCATCCACAGCTTTCTCTCTCTTCTTAAGCGTAGTCCCTTCCTGACATTTATGGGTAATATGTAGTCACTTTTTTGTTCTGTTTATTCTCTGTTTTATATTTTTATTTTTATTTTATTTATTTATTTTTTTATTTTTTTGGAGTTAGGAGACCTAAATTCTTATATATATATATATTTCTTATTATACATTTAAGTTCTACGGTACATGTGCACAACATGCAGGTTTGTTACATATGTATACATGTGCCATGTTGGTGTGCTGCATCCATTAACTCGTCATTTATATTAGGTATATCTCCTAATGCTATCCCTCCCCCCCCCACCCCACAACAGTCCCCAATGTGTGATGTTCCCCTTCCCGTGTCCCAGTGTTCTCATTGTTCAATTCCCACGTATGAGTGAGAACATGCGGTGTTTGGTTTTTTGCCCTTGCGATAGTTTGCTGAGAATGATGGTATGCAGCTTCATCCATGTCCCTATAAAGGACATGGACTCATCATTTTTATGGCTGCATAGTATTCCATGGTGTATATGTGCCAAAAGGAGTATAAATCATGCTGCTATAAAGACACATGCACACGTATGTTTATTGCAGCACTACTCACAATAGCAAAGACTTGGAACCAACCCAGATGTCCAACAATGATGGACTGGATTAAGAAAATGTGGCACATATACACCATGATTTAATTGTTAAGACATAAGTTCTGTGCCAAAATTTATTTTTTTGGTATTTAGATATGTGATTGTGGCAGCACCATTTACTGAAAAGACTGTTCTTTCTTCATTGAATTGCCTTTGCTTCTGTGTCAAAGATCAATTGACTGTATTTATGTTGGTCTATTCCTGGGCATCAGTTTGGTTCCATTGAATTATTTGTATATTCTTTCACCAATACCAGACTGTCATGATTTCTATAGATTTACTCTTAATCCATAGTAATAGGTTAAAGTTGAGTAGTGTCAGTTCTTCGACTTTGTTCTTCTTCAGAATTGAGTTGGCTATTGTGAGTATTTTTACTAATCTTCATAATTATTAGAATTAGCTTGCAATATCCACAAAATAATTTGCTTGGATTTTGGTTGGTATTGTATCGAATCTATAGATCAAGTGGAAAATAAGGTTATCTGAACAATATCATCTATTCATAACCATGGGATATCTGTTTATTTAGATCTTATTTGATTTATATCATTGGATTTCTGTAGCTTATCTCATATAGATCTTTTATATACTTTGCTACACTTAAACCTAATGATATAATTTCTTTGGGGTTAATATAAATAATATTGTGTTTTAAATTTGTATTTCCAAGTATTCATTCCTAGTATATAAGAAAGCGATTGATTTTTGTACATTAACCTTTTATCCTCAAACCTTGCTGTAATTGTACATTTCTTCCAGTAGTTTTAATTTTTATGCTCTTGCTGTTGATTCTACATTTTCTATGTTGACAATCATATCATCTATGAACAACAGAGTTTTTTACTTTCCTCTCAATCTATGTACCTTTTCTTTACTTTCCACATCTTACTACTGCGTTAGCCATGACTCTCAGTACAATGTTGAATAGGAATGAAGAAGAGACACTCTTGTGTTGTTGCTAATCTTAGATTGAAAGCATTTAGTTAGTTGCCATTAGGTATAAATTAGTATTAAGTTTTTGTTGATGTTCTTTTGTAAGTTGAGGCTATTCCTCTTTATTCCTAAGTTGCTTAGAGTTTTTAAGATGAATGGATGTTGAAGTTTGTCAGATGATTTTTCCTCCATCTATTAATATGATTATATGATTTTTCTTCTTTAGTCTTTTGATGTAATGGATCATGTTAATTTATTTCAAATGTTGAATCAGCTTTGCATATGTGAAATAAATTGCACTTGTTCATAATGCAATTCTCTTTATACATTTTCAGATTTAATTTGCTAATAATTTGTACAGGAGTTTTACATCTGTGTTCATGAAAGATAATGGTCTTTCATTTTCCTTTTCTGTAATTTCTTTGGTTTTGGTATTAGGATAACATTGGTCTCATAGAATGAGTTAGGAAGCAGTCTTCTCTTTATAGTTTTTGAAATAGATTGTAATGAATTGGTGTTATTTCTTTCTTAAGTGTTTGGTAGAATTCCCCAGTGAAACCATCTGGACCTGGTACTGTCTGTTGTGGGAGGTGATCAATTATTAATTCAATTTCTTTAATAGATGTAGATAGGCTTAGATTACCTGTCTACATTGTATGAGTTTTGTAATTTTTTTCTTTCAAGTTGTTCGATTTCATGTGTGTTTTCAATTTGTGGGTATAGAGTTGTTAATAATATTCATTTATTATCCTTTAATGCCTATGAGTTCAGTATGATAACCCCTTCCTTTTTTTGATCTTGGTAATTTGTATCTTTTTTATTATCATGTTTAGCTTGGCTAGAGGTTTATCAATTTTATTGACAATTTCAAAGAGCTAGTTTTTGGCTTCATTGATTTTCTGTGTTTTTTTTTTCTGTTTTCAATTTAATTGATTTCTGCTCAAATATTTATGTATTTTTCTGCTAGATTTAAGCTTATACTGTCTTTCTTTTTCTAGCTTCCTAGTCTGGAAGCTTACATGATTGATTTCATGTTTTTCTTCTTTTTTAACATACAAATTCCATGCTATACATTTGCCCCTACAAACACTGCTACTGCTGCACACCACAGATTTTGGTAAATTCTTTTTAAATTTTCATTTATTTCAAAATATTTTTTAAAATTTTTCTTTAGACTTCTTATTTGACCTATTTATTATGTACATGTTTGTGGCTTAATCTCCACATATGCTTTATTTGTTATTTTTAAGCTACCTTATTGTTACTGATTTCTATTTTATTTACTGTTTTATGAGATCAAACTTTGTATAATTTCTCATACATTTCTTGGAGTGTTTAGTTGTCAGAATGTGGCCTATTTTAGTAAACGTCATTTGTAAGCTTCAGAATAATGTGTATTATGCTGTTGTTGGATGAACAATTTTATAAATGTCAATTAAATACTTTTGACTGATGGTGCTCCTTAGTTCAAGTAATTTTTATTCATTTTCTTTTTGGTGTATATGTCAGTTACCAAAAGAGATGTGATAAAATCACTAACTAAAATAATTTGTCTGCATATTTCTTTGCATGCCTGTTAAGTTTTTCCCTGCTGTATTTGATGTATTGTAGTTAGATGCATGCATATTTGGAATTGTTATATTTTCTTTGATAATTATCTGCCTTTTTGCTATGCATTGTCCCTTTTTGTCCCAGCTAATTTTTCTTGTTCTAAAGTCTGCTTGGACTGGAGTTAATACAGCTACTATTTCAACTTTGTTTTGATTTGTGTTAGCATGGTATATGATTCTAAATATCTACATATTAATCTATCTGTTTCCTTATATTTAATGTGAGTTTCTTATAGACACCATATAACTAGGTCTTGATTGATTTTATTGACTTGATTAGTAGTTTTATGATAAATCTTGAAATTAGGTATCATGAACTTTCCAACTTAATTTTTGTTGTTTGAAATTAATTGTGATTATTATAGATCATTATCTTTATGTATACATTTTAGAATGAGCCTGCTAATTTCTACAAAATAAGTTACTAAATTGTGTTTGGGACTGCATTGAATCTGTATGTCATTTTGAAAGGAATTAGAAAACTCAACAATATGAATTCTTCTATACATAAACACAGTATATCTCTCCATGTATTTTGGCCTTTTATTTACCCCATTATTTTTTTTTTTTTTTTTTTTGAGACGGAATCTCACTCTGTCACCCAGGCTGGAGTGCAGTGGCGCGATCTTTGCTCACTGCAAGCTCTGCCTCCCAGGTTCACGCCATTCTCCTGCCTTAGCCTCCTGAGTAGCTGAGACTATGGGTACCTGCCACCACGCCCAGCTAATTTTTTTGTATTTTTTAGTAGAGACGGGGTTTCACTGTGTTAGCCAGGATGGTCTCGATCTCCTGACCTCGTGATCCACCCACCTTGGCCTCCCAAAGTGCCGGGATTACAGGTGTGAGCCACCATGCCTGGCCCCCATTAATTTTTTTAAGTTTTCAGGCTATTAATCTTGAAAGCATTTTGTTAAATTAATATGTAAATGCTATATGTTTTTCAACACTATTGCAAAAACTAGCTTTACATTTACATTTTCAATTAATAATTAAAATGGAATTAAAATTTATATTTGTACTTTGAGCTTGTATCTTGCTTCCTTTTTAAACATATTAATTTGTTCTAATATTTTATTGTACTGGATACTCCAGTACAAAGTTAAATATGAGTAGCTGGAACGAATATTATTATCTTTCTCACAAATTTAAGTGGAAGGTATCTGGTATTTTCTTATTAAGCATTATGCTATTTTGAGGTATAGCATAGATGCCGTTTGTCAGATGGAAATTTCCTTTAATGCAAATGTTGGCAAACTAAAACCAGCAGGCCAATTCTGATTCATGTATTGTTTGTATATGATCCGCAAGCTATATTTCTAAAGGTCTTTTATTTTTTAAGGAGAAGACGATAATCTACAAGAGACATCTATAACCCATAAAGCCTAAAGTATTGATTATCTAGCACTTTACAGGGAAAAAGGTGCTTATTCTTGCTTTAATTTCTAATTTTTATTATGAATACATGTTAATGTTATCAAACTATTTTCCTGCCTATATGGAGATGATTATATATATGAATATATAGATATAAATATCAATGATTCATTTGCAAATATGGAGTCAATCTCATATACTTGGGATAAACCTTCCTTGGTTATGATTTATAATACTTTCTATATTTAATGAACTGAATTTGGTATTGTTTTGTAGATGATATTTTTGTGTATATTCATGAGGGATATTGGTCTACAATTTTTTTATAACGTCAATGTCCGGTTTTGAGATCAGAGAAACTAACTTTGTGAAATAAGTTGGGAATTGTTCTCTTCAGTTTTGTGTAGAATTGGTATTTATTTTTACTTAGATATTGGGAAGAATGTACTTTTTAAGCTACATGGGCTTGGCATTTTCTTATTGAAAGGATTTAATTACAAATTAAATTTTTTTCATAAACTATTTTCCTTATCTCTATCTTGAGGGAGGTTTGTTCTTATCTTTGAAGGATTTGCACATTTTTAAAATATTCTTGACTTTATTGTCATAAATCTATTCATAGTATTCCTTTTCTTGCTTTAAATGTCAGAAATATCTGTTATTATCTTCTATCTTACTCATAATATTACGAATTTTGTCTTGTTTGTTATTCTAGATCAATATAGACAAGAATTTATCCAACTATTTGGTCTTTTTAATTAACCAGATTTTATTTACATTGATTTCTTTTTTTTTTTTTTTTTTTTTTTTTTTTTTGAGACGGAGTCTCGCTCTGTCGCCCAGGCTGGAGTGCAGTGGCGCAATCTCGGCTCACTGCAAGCTCGGCCTCCCGGGTTCACGCCATTCTCCTGCCTCAGCCTCTCCGAGTAGCTGGGACTACAGGCACCCGCCACCACGCCCGGCTAATTTTTTGTATTTTTAGTAGAGACAGGGTTTCACTGTGGTCTCGATCCCCTGACCTTGTGATCCGCCCGCCTCGGCCTCCCAAAGTGCTAGGATTACAAGCGTGAGCCACCGCGCCCGGCCTTTATTTACATTGATTTCTTTTATGGACCTTCTACTTTCATTTTTGTTTATTTGCATTCTTTTTAATTTTCTTTCTTCTATTTTTTTCTTAATTTGCTTTGTTCCTAAATTTTTTTAGGTGAAAGCTTACATTATTGTTTTAAGATCTTTCTTTTTTTTCTAATATTAGCTTTAATGCTGATAAAACAATATGCTTATAAACTACACATGAGTCAGGAGTAGTCTCAAAAAGGTCCCCTTTACCTAGACATCAATCAGTAGTTGTTTTTAATGGACACCTAGGTTCACTCCTCTTCTGTCGTTGTCTTTCCAGTATCAATTTCCTCTATCTCTAGTATCAGGCCCACTGATTTTCCCATGGAGGACTGTCCTCGCATTGTGCTCAGTGTTTGAGACAATGAACCAAGGCATGCTTCCTCTAGCCAAGGACGTGGCACATTTATTTTGTAGTTTATTCACCAATCCCTATTAAACTGATACTATGTTTTAGACACTGATACAGCCGCTGGAGATCTAGTAGTAAACCAAACACTAATGATTCTTCCCTCATCGCACTTAAATTTTAATGTGGAATTCACACACTAAGTAGATAAGTAGTTTATTATAATGGAACTTAACTTCAGATGAAGAAGTCTTAAGATTCCAGTTAGGACATTTGGACTTATTCTCTAAGTAATATGAATGTTGAGTAAGACAAAACAAGGACAGAAATAATTGTAGCTGGCTGGACTTAGGGACTCTTTATTCCTTCGCTCTGTATAATCAGAAATACTTTGATTTTTCTGCAGTCTGATGGCTGAATTTTTCTCCTGTGTCCTTGATTTTGTGAACACCGAGTATCCTCCGTATCAATTAATTTTTGCTAATATTATCTAGGGTTTCTTTCCATTGTATCCAAGTATTCTAACCAACACGGTGTTAAAAATACTTCTGAAGGCAATAGATTAATGAAATGTTGGAGGATGAGATGCTTTTCAAATTCTCCCTTGCTGTTTCAAGTGTAAAATTAGTGTGTAGGCTTAACATCTCTTCCCAGATACTCAATTCAATGAGTTAGAAATATATTTTGGTAAATCATCATATCAAATATAATTTACCAAGGACTCTATTTTAATGTCTGAATGTAGCTTATACATACCATGATTAGGGTCATCACCACCTTATATGATAATCATTATTTTGTGCAATCATCTAACCTTAGGCTTTCGTCCCTTTGAATGTACATACCATGAATTATTCATCTTTATGCCAGTTTCTCTAGAACTCTATGCAGTAAAGGATAGGTCCTCAATAAAGATTTTTTTGTAACGAACAAAAATGATGGCATTCCATTAACACAATTTTCCAGGTTTCTACATTAAAATAAGAATATTTTCTCTCCCATATGTTCATTTAATGCTAGAGCGCTAGCTTTTTGTGCATATTAAAATTTTGCATATCCTTCTGCCTTTAACCCAAATCAAAATGAAGTAGTCTTGAGATTTAACTATGTGTAAGTGTGTGTTTATTTCGATGATAGTATCTAAGAATATTCAGATTATTTAGATGACTACCAACTTATATTCAGTAACTCTATACTCTTTCAGGGTCAGCGTTTTTCTTTTTGACTTTACAATTGTTCTGGCACCCAAATTATGACTTTAATTGTCTTAGGGTAATGAGAAAAGAAGCCAACTTAATAAGTAAAAGATGACTTTGTGCCAAGTGAAGCCAACTGATTCACAGCATGCTTTACAAATAAAGTTCCACAGTCCTTTGAGTAGAGAAATGTGGTGGGAAATTAAGTCCTCAAAGGGCACAGAAAAGTAGATAAATGCTGACTCAAAAGAATCTGTACCATGGCAGTCAATCACCTATTCCTATGGCGAGTGGCAATTTAGCTCAGAAATACCCTCAACTGGCACTTTTAATAAATGTTGTAAATTTAATTTACTGGTTTTGTAGTTTTTCTTTTATTTAATGTATACATATATTTTAGTTTTGTGGTTATTTAAAAGTTATAACACCAGGAGTTTATACTTTGGTTTATATTTGTACAGATTTAAGTAATGGTATAATCAAAATAATTTAACTCAACATTGACTGAGACTTCTTTTCCCTTTTAATATGGCTTTATGTATTAATTAAAATTAAAGAAACAGTGTCCTAGACCAACATATTTATTTCTAAAGCCAAATGTTTTAATAGAATAAAAAAGCAGGGTTTTAACTCTGAAAGACCTGATATATTTCATGCTAGAGATTGCTGGGCAAGAGTGTAGCTGAAAGTTTCTGTCTACCATGTTTTATGTAATTATATTATTGTAATTTTTTTATTTCTAATTCATCTCTCAGTTAATATTTTAAATAAGAATATAACCTCAGTCACATTACTTTAAAGTTTTATGACTTATTTGCCATATTATTATTAACACTTCTGGTAAAATTTACTATTTTTTTAACCTTAACTATGAAATACTAAAATTTTTGATGCTTTCAAATAATGGAAAAAATACTTACAAAAAACTGCATTCTGGAGAAGAAAAATTGTGTCTGGATCTCTTCTATAGTACTTATTAATTTCTACCACCTTCTGTAGCACAGGCTCCGGCCTGTAAAATAGTTTTGTATATTCTGTTAACTAGGCCTACCTGGCCTTTATCAATTTCAAGAATAGTAATATGACAAAATAGGGAGCCTCAAGGGAGCTATCTTATTCTATGGGACAAAGGAACTTGGAAAGCAAGTTTTTTCAGGACCAAATAATTCTGAATACATTACAGATCTACTACACGGATAGTCTTGTAGCTTAGCATATATAATTAAAGCATAAATTAAAAATTAAAAATGAAATTAATACTATTTTGCTATGATTTCTGGAGAGCATTAGGTCGTAAAGGTGATAAAAGGTAATGAGAGCATTATTGCCAGTGGCAGCCGAGGCAGAGATTACACAGGTACTAACCGGCATTGGCAGTGCTGTTGGTGCCAGTGATGGTGCTGACCACAGCAAGAACACTGGGTGTGAGTACAGTTGTTCCGGTGGCACGATTGTCCATGTTAGCAATAATGTCAGCTGTGTTAGTAAAAGCATTGGTTTGTATTCAAAAGTCATGTTCCTGCCAGAAGCATTGGTAGAGGTGCTATGGATGGCAGCGTCAACATTAGCCTCCTCAGCATCTTTGGCTGTGGCCATTAATATCAGCTTCTAGGCATTCATGGCATTTTTTAACATTGCCAATTTCAGTATCAAATAACTGGGAGAGACAAAGGTAATGAATGTATTTATAGCATTTTTTCTTTCACAGAATCCTTCTCTTTCACCCTTTTGAAATCTTAGTCTAAGTCTCTCTGCTTTTCTTTGTGAATTCATCTCAGTGTCAGATGATTGCAAGCATGGACACACACCATTGAAAGTCAATAGGGAATTCATCATATGATGCTATTATTAGCTATGTTTAAAGCAGCACGTAAACAGCGCGTGTTTCTCTATTCTGCATTTGCCAAAAAAGCCAAAATTAGAGAAGTATATAAGAAAATAAGTAACAAATGTTGGATGAAAGAGGCTTGGGTTTTAGTGCACACTGGGACAGAAATTCTGGAAAGCAATTTGGCTACACTTAGTGAAATTAAAGATGTTAAGACATATACCCAGGGATCTCACATATATTTCCACATAGATCATTAAGAAGCTGTCAATGTGACATTAATTGTGGAAGTACAGAGGAGAGGGCAGGCTATGTTTCCATTATGAGGGGGCAATGGCTAGAAGATGAGCTGATGTGTTTCATGGAATGCTGTAGAGCACATAGAAGCCAGGAACTAGATACATTTTCAGATCAGAAAATAAACCATATTGTATGTAAGAAGTAAAGAAGGAACAAAGGAATAATCAAATATATTAGAATGGGTGTTTATCAGGTGGGAGTCCTATGGGACTAGGCAGGAGAATATACATAAAATAAAATAAACCCAGAATACCTCTTGCATGTTCAGATTATTATAATATTTTATAAATTAATAAGTATTATTAACTCATTTCTCTAGATGGTAGATTATATATATTATATATTTATATATTATATATTGTATTATATATTATACATTTATATATTACATATTATATATTATATTATATATAATTATATATAATATATATATTATATAATGTAATATTATATATATATATATATATATATATATATATATATACACACTTTTTTTTTCTGAGACAGAATTTCATTCAGTCACCCAGGCTGGAGTGCAGTGGCATGATCTTGGCTCACTGCAATCTCTGCCTCCTGGGTTCAAGCGATTCTTTTGCCTCAGCCTCCCAAGTAGCTGGGATTACAGGCACACACCACCATGCCCGGCTAATTTAGTTGTATTTTTTAGCAGAAACGGGGTTTCACCATGTTGGCCAGGCTGTTCTTGAACTCCTGACCTCAGGTGATCCACCTGCCTGGGCCTCCCAAAGTGCTGGGATTACAGGAGTGAGCCAGTGCACCTGGCCGGAAGATTAAATATTTTTAAATGAAAAATTTATGTAAACTTCTTTCTACTTTGTGCATTTATTTAATTTACTACACAGAGAAAGTAAAATGTCAAGAAAGAATACCTACCAGGAAAGGAAAATAACAATTCCACAGATAATATAAAAGTGACTTTAAAAAAAAAAGATAAATTTAGGTGTATGACCACATCAGAAATATTTTAGCTCTCTCATGAGTTTAGTTGCTGGCAGAAAATTGTTAGGCAGCCAAGCAAGAAATTACAATGGGCAAGGAATTGTTTTCTGAGTGTTATTTTAGAGTAACCTCTTTTAAAATATTTAAGTTTTCTTTGAGTTATTGTTGATACAAATTGATTTTATTATCACAAATAAAAGCCCAAAACTGGTGTTTAAACAAGAGAAAGATGAAGAGGAAATGAATGAAAGTTGCAACAAGCACTGAACAAATAGGTATGTCCCCTTCTGGATAATTATGATAGTTTGATTAGATTTAACATGAATCAAAACAGAAAGGAAATTCTCTCTTTATAATTTTTAGTGATTTCATTCTTCTGAAAGATTCAGAAATTACAATTTCTTTAACTCAAGAATAGCAAGACATTGTATTGTGTTCCTAAGCTTAACACATAGCAGCAAGAATGTTTGGGGGTGTGTGTGTGTGTTTGTGTGTGTGTGTGTGTGTACTGAACGACAGATGAAAATGAGGGGAGAAATGAAGGTGAAATGTTCAATTTTTCCAGTGCATTATCATCATCATCATTATTATGCTGGGAGAAAAATGATTATTAGGTATGTCAGTATGTGAGTATACTTCATTCTGAGCAGTTTGAGAAATTTGCCTATTTTTTTTTCCTTCTCCACACAAAATATGACCCAGACATGACCAAGGAAACACTGATGTTATGTCTATTAGCAGTCACCTTATAATCATGAGAGAAACCATGGGTAGCACCAAGACACAGAGAAGAGCTGCAAAGATATGGAGCCAGTGACTTGAAACCTAGTGTAACATTGCATTTCCAATTATGTAATTGCAAATATAAGCTTTATTACTGTTAAACATGTTTAAGTTGAACTTTTGTTACTTCAAGTCATAGCAACCAACTTAATACAAAACAAAAACCAATTTAATACTAACACAAAATGCTGTTAGTATTTAAGAACAAAGTTAAATACTCTTTTTTATTTTAGAACATTAGTGGAAATAAGAAAGGAAGAAGTTTGAAATGTTATATATCTGTTGCTTACTGAGCATGTGTTACATGAACGTACCAGATGAATTATAATCAATACTCCCATACTCCCAAACTTTACCATAACCTCTCAATGTACAAATATGATAGTGTTAAAGGAACTAGAGTGCACTTAACACAAGATCAACCATGTAGGCACAGGGAAAGGATTTTTGAAATAAAAACACTTAATAGACAGAAAAAAAACACTTAATAGAAAAGAAGAGGCAAGAGAGAAAAAGTCATAGATGAGGAAGGGTAGACAAGTTGAATTGATAAGCCAAGACATTTTTAAAAAGGAATTAAGTTAATCATTAGTATATCATTGGTGTTTTGTTTTTTTGTTTGTTTCCAGAGTAGTTTCAGAAGTGGAGACAATGAATGAAAAATTGTGCAGTGGAAATAAATGATAAAATACAACAACATTTTAATAAGGGGGAGGTTATAACATAAAAAGGAGTATCAGGCCTTAGAATGGCTTAAATATACATCAAATCTAGCTCAAAGAGTTTGGGCAGGAGTAGAGACTGAATATATAAGAAAACATTAAGAAATGAAGCACTATAATACACATTTGAGTGTTTAATTTCAAAAGACGGTTAGCACTAGCTCTTTTGGCAGAAAGAAATTAAACCCAAATATTCACTTGGAGTAATGGAGAAACCAGTTATGTCTGAAATTATAAAAACAATTCCTAGAACCTCCCTGTAAAACTAGCCAGATACGAGAGCAGCTGCTTGCATGCATTCCCAAACCATAGCAGATCTATCATGACCAAAAAGGTGCTGATGTAAAACTCAGACCACCCTCTACTAGTCTCCAAACTAAGCTTCCTCTGCCTCCACATATACCATGCAAATGATTGTCATGTCACAGGTCAGCATTCCAGTTGCAAGAGAGAGTGTGTGAGTGTGTTGGGAAAGCAGATTGACAATGTTGGGCATTTTCAAAATGCAGAGAGAGATTCAAGAAACTGTGGGCAGCCACAAATGATAGATATCATAAAAATCCTAGAGGAAGTAGAAAGAGATGGCAGGGAAAGCACAGCAGAATTTAAAGCAAAGATGTTATAGTAGAGTTGATGACATACCTAGATAATTCTTCATAATCCTAATGAGCATCTGATTTGTTGTTTCTAATTCATTGGTGATGATTTTGACACATAAAAAATTTCAAGTTCTTTAATATATAAATTGTTACTGATTTTTGACATATTAACTGTCTAAGCTTTTTGGCTTTCCAAGGACTTCACAATCAGAAATTAAAAGAGCATGGTGGGTAGGGTCACCCTCTGCAGCCCTTTTTGAGGATGTGTAGCAGCAATAAGGTTAGGGACCAAGAAACCTGCTCTTAAGGGTCCTCCTGATTGGATTGAGTTAACCAGTGTAGTCTCTCATCTAAATTATTAGTTGCTTTACCCAATAAATATATACAGTTCATCCTCTCTGTACATGGTTTGTATATATACAAGTTTACATTACTATGATTTTGTGAAATAACACCAATCCCCCAACACATGGCTCAAATTTTAGTTACCATGGTATATTAATTATGAACAATTGTGTAAAACACAAACTTTACTGCTAGCTCTTAAGTGCACAAATGACAGTGTAAATGACACATGTATATCATGATCATTCACCAGTCACATCCATTAGTAGTCACTGCACATAAGTTTTTCAATTCATGCAAAGTGTGTATTTCTGTTAACTTCTTGTCTTTCAGTGAGAAACCCACATAACATTTTACAAAATGTTGGTGGGTAATAAAAAGGATTTGCTAACAAAAATGACCATCAGCAAAGAAACAAAAAGTGATAACGTTAGAGGTAAAATTCAAATTGAACATAAATGGGGTTAAAAAAAATTATCTTGGGAATGCCGGCACGGCTGCCAGTGGAAAGATTCTAGAAATGCAGCCAAAGAAGCCCAGTAAAGGTAAAGTTATCAATGTAAATAAAGAAAGTGTTAGTGACAGGCAGGATGAAGACATCACAGATGAAATAATACAGCCAAAAACTTCTCATTAAGGAAACTCTCAAAATTAAAAGTGCGAAGGATAAAACGATGGAAGCAGATCCAAACATAGCAAGTAATATGACAACTCGTAATATGACAACTCATCAAGACATAGCAAAACTACTCTCCTTATCTTACGTGACACTACAGTAACTTGGAATGCAAGAAGAATGCAACCAGTCTTCACACTACTCAATACACTTTTTTTTACAAAGAAAGAAAATATTTTAATTAGTGTTTCTAATGTTTTAAATTATGGCTTACTAAATATTAGTTTTACTAAATTTTGAATCCCCTATTCATTTATAGCTAATAGTAGAGGGTTTTAAATATTTTGACAAAAACTTTTAAAGGTCATCGAACAATCATAATTGCTTTGCATGACTTTGGTTGACATAGACCACTTTACAATCCCACTTAGTAAAAGTGAGGACTCCCTGCAACTGACATGCCCCCTAAACAGAAATAGAGTCACCATTTATCAAGATTATGGAAGAGATAGAAGAAATAATGAGAGGTAAATTCAACAGCAGCAATGTTGCATAGCTGGATCTAAGTCAAGTTAAAAGGAATAAGGAACAGATTCACTAATTCTACACAGGAAGAAGATGGAATGCAGAGGGGGAATGTATTTGTGCATGTTGAAGGGAGAATTTTAAGTTTCTTTGGAGAGTTAACAATATGACAATCTATGTATTTCTTTATCCATTTATCTCTCAATTACCTGTCTACCAATTTATCTATCTATCATCTATCTATCTATCTATCTATCTATCTATCTATCTATCTATCTATCTACCTTTCTATTGTCTATCTACACTAGGTAAAATAAAAAGGTGAAAATAAGTAAGCTCCTGTATGCAGACAGATCACCAAGAAATAAATTCAAAAATAAGATCAGAGCGAATGGAAGTCCAGAAAGAAATTGACTGAAAAAGAAATGTCACCTTAGCATGTCAGTGATTCAGCAACTGTCAGAAGAACCTGCAAGGAGAGACCTCTTCTAGGTAACGATTTCCAAGCTGACAAGGATATAACAAACCTGGAAGCATATTGGAGTAAATGAGTCCCCAGTTTGTTAAGAAATAATTACAATCAGAACATCTCAAAAATGTGTATAAATTTTCTACTATAGAGAAATGTTAAATTAGGAAAAGGAACAACCTTGATATTGTGCACTTGATTTCTGAGCCTGCCAAATCTGTAATACCCATTATCCTTAAAAGCATCCACTCTGAATATGATATTTTTCTTCCTTCCTTTACTTTTTTGTGTGAAAATATTATTTTGATAAATATCACTGTTCTCGAATGAAAAATGAGAAAATTGAGGGTTTTCACAACTGGATCAAAAAATGCAGAAATCAATTTACTTCAAGCAAGGCACTGAGAAAGAATGGGATGCTATGTCCACAGTAAAAGTTACACAAGTAAGGCAGGGCAAGAGAGAGACCATGAAATGCTATTACACAGTCTTTGTTGACATGAGTTGCCTTCTGCCTTCTACAGAAATAAAAGTCTTACTTTACACTTTTTTTTTTTTTACTAGTCCTATTTTAAGAAGCCCTAGCAGTAAATGAGGTCAAAGTTGGTGGCAAAGTTGAGGTTTTACTTTGAAGCTTTTTATTATTGAGAAATGGTGTCAGTTTTGAGTTGATTATACTGAGTTATTGTTTAGAAAACCATTATAATTTAACAAATCATTATTCAGTATTTATCGTATTCAAATAATATTTTTCCACCTTATAATTAAAGCAATAAAATAATGACATATTCACATCACCTTCAGAGGTACTTATACTAAGGGGGTATTTACAGCCATTAGAAATATGATGAGGCATTTCATAGGCAAAAATTAAATAAGATAGTGAGATAACTTGCCTGAGATTTCAGGTAAGGCAGACAGTTTCTCTTTTAATCAGATCCTTTGTTTTGGAAATGAAGCCTTAGTCATGTGAGTAGAGGTATAGACCCTATAGCTTAGGCAAAAAAATAAGAAAGGGCATCTGTGTGTGTGTGCATGTGTGTGTGCATGTGTGTGTGTGTGTGTGTGTGTGTGTGTGTGGTGTAAGAGAAGGAGAAAGCGAGAGACAGAGACAGAGAAAAATGCAGGGACTGACCAGAGCTTCAACTTTGTTAAGCAGTCATGAAAAATCAATAAACAGTTTGCATATTTCAAAACCCAACCTGAAGAAAGAAGTCTAAACTCTAGCTCTTGTTTCAATGAGCATTCATTGATTCTGGGTTAATTTACTACAAGTAATTCCTTAGCCAAGACATGATGCCAAGGAAATCCAATAAAGTATGTTTCTCTTAACAGATATCATTAATTGATTTCCCTGGAAGTTAAAATATAAGAATAGGCTACTTGCCTTCCCTTCTTTACCTGGGGACATTTCCCACCCCCACCCTGAATAAAGGGAGTGTATCGCTGGTCAGTTGCTTGAACTCATTTTCCCCAATCATCATCTCCTTCCTAAGATCTATCATTCACATAATTGTTTAAGAAACCTGGGGCATACCTAGTCCAAAGAAACAGGCAGGCCTGTTTCCAAATGCTGAACAAAGATACTTGGGGAATCTAAACAATGTGCTCCAAAATCAGATTCTGCTCTTTAGCCATATTTGTATATGTACAAATGTTATAAAAAGAGATAAAACAGATATCTAGATCACATATGTCCTCCAAATAGCTCAAATAAACAATGCTAATAAAAGTAAGAATTAATGAGATAAAGGAAAATATGACATGGGAGGTATGAAGTGGTGGGAAGAAGAGAGAGCTACATCTTATTCCAGAAATAATCTGATTGATAGCATCTGGGCCCATGAATGCTAACTAGGCCATCCATACACAGTGTATGTTGAGTCCAAGACCAACTGTGGCAGGGGAAGGACAGCATTTGAGTCTATGGCAAATTAGCATGTTGAATGTGATAATTTTTGAATTGTGAAATAAATTGTATAGAAAACGAGTTAAAAAAGTATACATTTATTAAAAGTCATAATGTATATACCCAATGTCTTTAAAAAAGTGTTCTTGTTGGCATCTCAGAAGTCCATCCTAGGCGGGGCGCCTATAATCCCAGCACTTTGGGAGGCTGAGATGGGTGGATCATTTGAGGTCATGAGTTCAAGACCAGCCTGGCCAACATGGTGAAATCCTGCCTGTACTAAAAATACGGAAACTAGCCGGGCATGGTGGTGGACACCTGTAGTCCCAGCTCCTCGGGGGGCTGAGGCAGGAGAATCGCTTGAACCCAGGAGGCAGAGGTTGTAGTGAGCTGAGATTGTGCCACTGCACTCCAGCCTGGGCGACAGAGTGAGACTCCATCTAAATAAAAAAAAAAGAGGTCCATCCTTTCCAATCCTCCCACCTGCTCCTTCCTAATGACAACCATTATGCTGACTTTCAAGTTATTTTGCTCTCACTGTCTCTGTCTCTCTCTTATTTTTTGCCTTTATGTGCTTTTGGATTTTTACAATTGTACTCCCAACTCTGTTTGCTAAACAGAACAGGATGTAACCTTATCCATCTCAGTAAGTTTATTGCTTTTTAAATACCATATGATATTGGTGGTCTATTTTCAAGAGGGAATAAAAAATGAAGCATAGCACTCGTCATCTTATAAAGATTTAGATAAGTAGACCATTAGGCCCAATTCGAACAGGTTTTCTACTCTTGGTTGACGTAATAACCAAGTTCTGTGATTGACAAATCAATACGCTCTTTCAAATCAGAAGTAGGGCTGATCAGAATTTGCAATCTTAATATTTATTTGAGCATTGTTTGTGTTTACTGTCCTGTTCCTACCCTTCTTTACCAGGTCACTCCACTTACTACCTTATCTAGGCATTCAGTGCCTAATGGAGTGCCTGGATGTCCAGCATCACCATTCTTTTGCTTCTACTGTTCCTAGGAAATACTGATTATGTAGGCATATGTATCTTTTCCTTCCAGAAAAATTATCCCTGCTCTGCACCTTTTAGAGAAGTAATATCCTGTAAAGAGGTAATGTGCTATCATTATCACAAATATGGTGTATTTCCAAAGGGGGCAAGATGATATACAAAACCCTAAAGAAATAAATTAATAAAGTTAAAATTTGGCATCATTTGCCCATCAAATATTAAAATCATGTTTGGAAACCATTGGGAACATTTTGATGGAATTAATCCAATTTCACTAGGTAAGTAATCGTTAATATTTTTAGTCTTTCTCCCAGTACATAGACAAGCTAAGACACAAGATAGTTATTGTGTGGATGTGTGTGGGGTAGACTGCTTTTGGGCATCTCATTAGTACTTTTCAGAATTCTAGGGGAGAGAGCAGTACTAAACTGTGAAATTCAGAGAATTAAAGAAATTTCCATGCAAAGCAAAAGTAGTTTAGACATGTAAGAGCTACTATATTAGATATGCACTAAACAATACTGAAGCTTGTTTATATGATTGCTAGAAAAATCAAACCAAACCAAAACAATTAGCAAGCATAAATTCAGGAACTAAAAAATTGGTTTCGTAGATCTTCACTACTATATTATTCAGCTATAAAAAGAAATGAAGTACTGATGCATGCACCAACTTGGATGAAGCTCAAAAATCTTATGTTAAGTGAAATAAGTCAGACATATAAAGTGATATATTTTACCATTCCATTTATGTAAAATATCCAGATCAGGTAAATACATAGAATCAGAAAGCATATTGGTTTCCAGAGGATGGGGACTGGGGAGTGGGTAGTGACTCTATTGGGTATGTGAGTGTTTTTTTTTTTTTTTTTTTTAGGGTGATGAAATGTCAAAACTTGATAGAGGTGATGATTGCACAACATTGTTCAACATCTCTATTAAAAATGTTAGATATTTATATACACATATACTTAAAAACACACACACACACGCTCATTAGATTTTCCACATTAGCTGCATGGCTTTCTTCCATATACCTGCTGCTGCTCTTCTTGCATCCCATCTATGTTATTGGATTTTTCTATCATGTGTTCATCCCATAGGACTTGGGATAGTTCTTTCCTGAGGCTCTCTTTTACTCTAAGACTGTAGCATATTGTAATTTAGGTCCGAAGATTACATATGACCAGGGTGGAATAATAGGACTTGGCTTAACCTTTCTTCAGTTTTCTCACTGTCTGTCCAATTGCTTCATTCCTTTCTGGACCTCTACATTGTAAACCATTTGGTTAGCTCGAGTCCTCACCTAGATCACTGCTATCACCTTCAACATGGAGTCCTTAACACCAATTTCTACCTGCATTCATTTTATTGCTTCTTATTTTGTTTCAATTTTTAAAAATTGAGCTAAAAAATACACAAAACTGTAGTGAATGGTTGGATACCTACCATCCAGAATTAGATTGTTTTATTGTGCACGCATCAGTTTTATGAAGAAATAAGGATTGTTAAGGTTGAATTCATTTTTATAAATCTCACCTATGCTTTTTCCATTCCTCTATACACAGAAAACATATATGGATATTTTGCATATAGTTTTAATCTATATGATTAAATCTATAATTTATGTCTATAATTTACATCTATAATTTAAATCTATAATAGATGATTAATATATATGATTGTCCATGTAATACATATATGTAACATTATAAAAATAGTATGGTCTTGGAAATTGGGAAGTAATAACAGTTAAAATACTATGACTCTGCAGCTTGGTATTTTACTTGTAAATGTATTTTTAAAATTTATCAATGTATTTTTTTTTTTTTTTTTTGAGGCGGAGTCTCGCTCTGTCGCCCAGGCTGGAGTGCAGTGGCACAATCTCAGCTCACTGCAAGCTCCGCCTCCCGGGTTCACGCCATTCTCCTGCCTCAGCCTCTCCGAGTAGCTGGGACTACAGGCGCCCGCCACCACGCCCGGCTAATTTTTTTTGTATTTTTAGTAGAGACGGGGTTTCACCGTGGTCTCGATCTCCTGACCTCATGATCCGCCCGCCTCGGCCTCCCAAAGTGCTGGGATTACAAGCGTGAGCCACCACGCCTGGCCTTTATCAATGTATTTTAAGTTCATTGATTTTAACTGTTCTAAGGTCTTCTGCAATGTGAATTATCACAATGTATTTTTATTTTTTCTTACAAACAGAACTTTAGATTTGTTATTGTTATAAACAATAGTGAAATGAACAACCTTACATATGTAAACAAGGGTGACACAAATAAATATTTACCTAGATATATAATTGAAAGGTGATGGAGTAAAATATAAACACAACTTTATAGATTTGGAAAAGTTCTTCACAAATGTGCGTGTCTGGTTCTGGTCTTAGTGTCATCATGTACTTGTTTTCTGTTTGTCTTTTCCACAAGATTCTATGTTCTCTACATCTTTGTGTTTCTAAAGTAAACCTTATTTCTGATGCTTTTTAATGTACTTATAGGTAAAGTTATATTTTACATATAATTTTGCACATATGCCTTTGCATTTGTGAGATTAGCCTTTATTTAACTTTTCTTTCACTGTCTCATTTCTTCTGATTTCCGAATGAGTGATCTAGGCTCACTGCAAACTCTGCCTCCCGGGTTCAAGTGATTCTCCTGCCTCAGCGTCCCGAGTAGCTGGGACAACAGGCATGCACCACCACACCTGACTAATTTTTTTTTTTTTTTTTGTATTTTTTAGTAGAGGCAGAGTTTCATCATATTGGCTGGGATGGTCTTGATCTCTTGACCTCATGATCTTCCTGCCTTGGCCTCCCAAAGTGCCGGGATTACACGTGTGAGCCACCATGTCCAGCCTTACTTCTCATTTCTATTTTGCTATAACAATTAGAGTAGTCTTAGAGTGAGTTGGGTGGTGTTACTTTTAAAATTTCTCTGAATTGTATAAGGTTGCTATTTATCCATTACTTAAAGTCTATGTAACTTGACTCAAACTTTCTGGATCTCGTATCTATTTTGAAGGAAGAGTTTTATAAAATTTATAAACTTTAGTAGTTTAGGATAATTCAGAGTTTCCATTTCTTCTTACATCAAGTGTTTTTTAATCATAGTTTTCCTTTATATTTAGGATTTTAAAACTTTTTGGCTCCATTTTATGTTAACTTATTAGTATCTTAATTCTTGGGCTATTGTAAACTTTGTAAAGCTTACAAAGTTTATTGCTGACTTATTTTTATTGTGTTGGACACACATGAGTATGTTGTGGTTTTTCTCTGATATTTATTTGTTTATTTACTTACACAAACAGCCTCCATCAGAAGTCCCATGGAGACCCTGGGTTGTAGAATTAACCAAAGGGACATTGACATGGTAGTACTCAGTTTCTGACTTTTCTGGGCTCTATGGTATTCATTATTATGGGAGCAGTTTATACTTTACTGTTTAATAACAATCTGTAAGAATTTCTGGTTTAGTTTGGGGTATACAATTTTATGTGTTAAATACTAAGAAAAATTCTTGACTTGATTTCCCACTCTGCCCCATCCTATACCCCATTGTCCCATGTGACTCCAACATGCTGCCATACACGTTTTAAAAATAAACCTAAATTTTCCACATCCTAGCTTTATACAGGGTGTCAAGTTCCAAGCTTTCATCTACAGCCTTTACTCATGTCCCATGAGGTCACTGACACTCCCACTTTTAAGTTACGGATTTTAAAAAATATTTAGGCCACCTGGAGATATCAATTCCTTCTTTTTATGGTTGACTGAGTCTTTCTAATTTATTCATTCATCTGTCCATTTACCTATTGACAAGTAGCATACCATCAAGTAGGAAAGACTAGATAGGACTCCTAACATCAAGGTAGTCTGCCATTTCTTTTTAATGTTTCCAAACATATCCTGATTTATTTCACTTTTATTCAGTGTTAGACTTGCAATTGGTGTATCATTAAATATGACAGTGTTTCCAATCCTGTTCCAACCCACTTGTCCAGCCTCCTTTTCTGCCCATGTTCCCTAATTTTACAAGTGCCTTGTACCCTCATCATTAAAATTGCTCACTAAGCGTTACATTAAATACTTGCAGATACCCTTCTCTCACTTTGGAGTGACTTCTTCCATGCTTCATATATGACTTACATTTTAATATGCACTTTTAATGTCTTACCATTTGCAAAACCATAACTGATTTAATTATGTAGTGTTACTTCATATGGTATCTTGCTCATGTGTAATTTATAGCAGTAACTTATTTCAGATTAATATTTGCTTGTATATGTGTTTCCCTTAGTAACTGTATTGTCTTTGAAAAAATGGCAATATGCTAGTTTCATCTATTTATGTATATATTGCCCAGGACACATACTAAAATTTTAGAAATAAATGAAAAATAACAGTTTGATGAAATTGCTTTCCAGTACATTTTTTATCAAGATCCCTGCTTTCCTTTCATTAGCCATCTCTTTATCACTTTCTTAATCAGGCTTTACACCTGAAACCCAATTCATTCGATTTTCAAGTTATTTCCTATCCAATAGATCCAAGGTTATTTTTGCGTGTTGGTTTTTAATCTCCCAGCTCAGCATTACAAGTCAACCATAGCTTATAGCCTGCTCAAATTTATTGTCTTGGATTCACTCCAAAAAGTGGTAATGATTAGCACTCCATCCAGTGAAAGTCAATATCTCTACTCAGAACTTTTGAGAAATTGTCAGTAAAAAGAGAGAAATGTACCTACTCTAATTGTAAAGTGAGAATACTGAAGTTGGTCCAAAAGCCATTTATTTTCTATTTGGGAGGCAATGGTCAGCCATAATGTAGGACAAAGTACATGTTGTTATATTTGCATATGGGCCACTTTGTTATTTTTACTATTCCCTGATATATGAACAAAGAAATACTCCTGCTCACAGTATTTTATAAACTCATTTTGATGCAGAGGGCTTCCTCCCAAAGCCAACTTGTCTTACACTGCCCATGTTTAATAATGTGAAGTGCATTATTGCCAAAGGTCAGGACATGCTGGCACATTTTCAGATAATTCTCTATGCTCTGGCTTAGATAAATAAGTATTTTGGCCCATGTAGAAATAATTGTTTTCTGTCTTCTATTTCAATACAATTCGCTCACAGGGGCTACACTGATCAGACGCTCAGGACCATTTGGTGGGATGTAGCAGAGATGACTAGCTGAGTGTCTGCCTTACATAATAGTTGAGGCCCTTTTCAGGAAAGGGAAATGGAAAGAAAATAAAGAACAATAGCAACAACATGCACAACCAAAACTCAAGTTTAAAGTGTTTGCTTTGTAAAAGGCAATGTGCTAGGAATTTTCCATACAAGATTATATTTATACCTCATCATAACTGTTTAAAGCAGCTATTCTAATTCCTGCTTTAACTGTGAAACAAATTAAGTCTCACAGTAGGTAAATAGTGTTTCCCTGGCAACAGCAGATACATGAATCTAGAGTTGCTAGATTTCAAAAACTGTACTTCTTATGGGATATAATTCCTTTTCAAATGTAAGTTTCTACCCTTCTAAGATTTTTTTTAGCATTCAGAATGGATCCTAAAACATTTTTGAGGGTTGTGAAAACCCTCAATATATTTTTATGTTATTATGAAAAAAATCAATGTTATAAATTGCAAGCTTACTATTTCCACTTAAAAAGCTAATCAAAGCATATACATTAACTAATGGTAGGTTTAGAATACAACCATTAAAGAAGAGGACGCTCTCCTTTAAGGAGACTTACGACTTTTCAATGAAAAATATCTAAATATTTAGATAAACTTCCTCTGTATCTTCCACAATAGTGCGCACTTTATTAAATAACTCTACTCTTGACAACGACTTTGTAAATTCATTGTGAACAACAACTTGAATTGGCCCCATTGATTGAAATACTTGTACATCCTCATCTTTTACTGCTTAAAAACATTTAAGGAAAACTATCAGAAACTATTACAGTTAGAACCCTGAAATAAAATTTGGGCCAAATAATTTTTTGGTACTAGGTGTTCAAATATTTGGATGTTCAAATGACAATGAAATGAACAGATAAGTCAGCTTTGGACATACGTTCCATGCTAACTGCTGCAGAGTACAACTGAGTGATCTGCATCTCCCCTGTCCCTGCCTTACATATGTTTCCATTAAACTAAAATCCCAGGTTGCATATAACCTATTACTCATGCCCCAGTTGATTTCTTGAATCATAAAGCTGTATAACATTTGGAAGCCTTAATTAGATTCTCTTGCTTACTGAAAGAACAGTTTTAATGTTTAAAATAAGAAGCTGAAAAGGAAATAAAAACACCAGAATGAACAGACTGGGGAATTTGTTCTTTATGTGTATAAAAATGGAAGAAAGAAAAGAAAAACTTTACACTATAGTAAAGTTTAGTCAACTGATCAACAAATATTTGTTAACCGTCTCTTGCTAGGTTGGCAGTTTCTACTTTTTACAATGACTTTATCTATAAATTTACTCTGAACTATAGACTCAATTAATTCTATTAATTTCAGTTCTTTCTTTTGTATCCGAATCTGTCACTGCTTAAAAGCATTAAAGATAACTATTAAAAGCTGTCAGGTTTGGAGCACTGAAAGTAAGTTTAGCACCAGTAATATTTTCAATGTGTTCAAACATTTGGATACAAATAAAGAATATAAAATTGTATAACCACTAATCTCAAAAGTGATCATTATATAGTGACTGTGTGTGTCTTTGCCTTTCTTCCCTAATATCAGTTGCAGGCATTTAACCAGCAGATAATCACATTATGAAAAAATATATTTAAAGAAAACAGTATAAAATCTTCAATGATAAGATTCCAGTAGTTGGATTGGATGGTCTTTAAGATTCTTCCAATTCTAAAGCTAAATGCTTTCTCAGATTCTGAGAGTTCTTCTCCTAATCTACAATGAAAACCATGTAAAATAATTGTATTAAGTAAGTGCAGATGAACAATCCATTTACCTTTTAAACATTTGTCAACTTAAATAAACAGATTTAATCTGTCCACGCATGTTATAGTTATAGAAATAAATGAGCAGAGGACCGTCCTGTGAAGTGTAGTTGGAAGGTCTTGGGAATGGATGTACATTGATTTTAAATACATCGCATTAATTTTTATGTTTTAAAATAAATTGTATTGTATATATTTGAGGGTTACAACATGATGTGATGGGATACTCTATTTTTAACATTTTTTTTCTCTCTATCACAAAACCTCTAGAGATAGTCAAAAAATACCTGTGATGCATTTGAAGTTCCCTCTGCCCCTCATGCTAACATACTCCAGGATGGATTCTTCAAATCATTAATGACATATTAGAGCCAATATTAGAGTCACTATAGAACCAGATTTTGAGAGAAGTGAGGAAATTGTAAAATTATCCTTTATTTATTCTCTTCCCTTGTGTCTTTGAGGCCTACAATAATAAGCTTAGAGATGTCTTTTAATTGTCTTTCTTTTCTCAGCACTAGACAGCTGGGAAGCAGGAAAGCCTGAGCCAGGGAAAAGTAGTGAGAACCTGATTAGTGTTACCTCTGGACTGAAAATAACCAACTAAAATAATGAAAAGAAGATTCTTTGTTTCTTTTCTCCCAAGATCATATCACTAGAATACAATTTAGGAAGGATTTTATAAAAGGAGAGGATTCAAGTATCATGAATGTGCTTTTGATTGAAGCTACCCAGCATCGTGTCTCTCAGTAATTTATTCAGAAGAAGAATAGGTAGAAAATGGTAAAGAGTAATGGTTGGTGACAGTACTCCCTTGTCACAAGATATCACTTACACCGTGAATGAGGGTCTCCCAGAGAAGACCACATATGAATTATGACTTGAAAGGAGTCAGGAAGGGAACCACATGAGTATTTTTTCAGGCAAAAAGAATGTCAAGAACATATTTCCTAGTGCACAGTTGCATTTGGTGTTTCAAAGAGTGGAAAGCAGGCCAGTGTGGCCAGAGAAAAGGACCCCTGGGAGGGAGGGATAGAGAACAAGGTAAAGGAGGTAGTCTGAAGCCAGAACACAAAAGATAACAAAGACTATTAAGGCTTTGTTTTTACCTCTGAGGGAGATTGAGAGCCATTAGAGTGACAGGGTTTTAAGTTTTAGACAGTTACTTTTATTCCCATATAGAAAATAGATGGTGGGTTAAAGAGCACAACCAAGGAGACTATTTAGGAGAACAAACATAACAGGCTGAATAAAGAAGAGTGATAGAGAGGAAGGGCTCAGATTCTGGATTTATACTAGAGCAGCATTGGCAGGATGCTCTTAAAGTGTTAGATATGTGCCACAAATAACCAGGTGAGTGCCATTGGATTTGTTGGGCTGAAGAAGACAAGAAATAGCTATATTTCTATTATTCTTATCATTTTTTAAAGGCTTGGATATGGGAAATAGAATTCAAAAGTTTGGATATAAACATGTTTGAGGTATTTATTAATGCTACTCTAGAAGACTGGTCAAATGTGAATCCAAAATTTTATGTAACCTTTGTGCATAGTATTTATCAATGAAGCTGGATGAGATCTCATGGAAGTGAGCATAGAATCAAGAACTGAGTCCGGGTACTCCAGCAGTTAGAGGTCTGGCATGTGAGGAAGAAGGAGCAAAGAGGACTGAAGAAGAATATTCAGTCATCTTTGATTGAAAAGAATGATGAGGGGAGAGGGAAAAATGGAGGATAAGTGATGGATGATTGATGACAGTTAACTAGATGGATAATAACTAGATAGAAAACATACATAGATATGTAGGTAGGTAGATCTTTGGTGTTCAAATAAAAACCACATTTAAATAAAAAATGAGAAAACAAATTGGTCAAATGCAGTTAAATAAGTTCAATAAGTTGAAAACTGAAAAAAATTATTGGATTTGCAATTTAGAAGTCATTGGTAAAATTGATAAGAGCGTTCAGAAGTGTTAGCCATAGGAATCCAACTAGATGGGAAGAATAAGAAATGAACATGAGGGTATCTGAATCCTTCACATAATTTTGTAGTAAACTGGAGTAAATTAATGCATGATGATTCACTACAATCTACAGAGACATTAACGTGTGTTTACATGTAGTTGGATGGAAAATATTTGATGTCTCTTTCCCGCACTAGACTCTAAACTTCCTGAAGGCAGGGATATTATTAGTGTTCACCAGTAGCACGTTTGAGATCTAGAGTGCCTGACTCATGTGAATTTCACAATACGTATTTGTTGAATGAAAGAAGACTGTGCTGGATTTGATTCTGACCAAGTCACCTTTCCCTCTGGTTCCTATTGGCATGGCATAAACGGCTCAACCTGACACTCTACGTAAGAACCTAAGCAGGTTTCTGCATGTGGCATTCATTAGTCTGACTTAAGACATCTTCGAAAAAAAAGACAAAGAACAGTGAAACCATTAAAGAACTGAATGCTTCCACTGAATCCCAGCGCAACCTGGACCTTCTGGCACGTTTTGACAGAAATACAAACCTTGGGGACTGTCTATTCTATTTCCTCATAATGTTATTAGAATATACAGTAATTGTGATTGTAAGCAGCAGTTGGTAAACAATTTTAAGACTGAGCCTCAGGGAACTAAAAGAGAAGAGCAAAGAAATAAAATCAAATTAGAAAGTCCAGAGCTGCACATTAACATTCAGAGAGATTAAATGTTTTCTTTGCTGTTAGAAAAAAAAAGGTCTGGCCTGTGCTCATCCTATGGTCCTGAATTTGGATAGAAGGGAAATCTGCATTCCAAATTGAAGATCATCAGTTTTGCAATATGTTACTAATAAAAAATAAACAAACCAAACCACTTCTTCTAAATCTATTGTGTAATATTTCTATATGGAACTGAAGAAACTGGCACTTTATTCACAATGGTCCTGTAAAGAAGGATCTGAGTACACAAACTCCTACACTGAAGAGCCCAGGATGTGAGTTATCTTTGAAAATGTAAACGTATCTAACAAGTTTATGTTTCCTATACTGCACTTCTAGGCAGCGTTATCAGTATGCAGCTTTATATTTAGGGAGTACTAGATTTTATAAGACTGTATTCTCAGTGCATTATCTTACTTGATTGCTGTACTTATCATTTGAATAGAGAATTCAGCAAAGAAAATAACAAATAGTAAGAATAATAAAAGAATACCCATTGCTAAGCCATCGGAATAAGGCCAAAAGAATGAAATTGAGCTTCCATGAGTTGAGAAAGTCTAGTGAGGTTTTGTATGCCACTGAAACTTTTAACATAATTGAATTGCCGAATACTTTCCTTTCTGAGTTAGAAAGGAGCAATATAAAAAAATTTTTTTTTTCTGCTATGTGCATTCATTTAAGACAAAAAAAATATGGTTGTTTCAGACTGACTTCATTTAAGGTCATAAATATATCCTTAAAGATCAGTATTGTGAACTCAAAATATCAGAGATAGGTGTTAGTCAATTTAGAAAGTTTATTTTGCCATGGTTAAGAACGTGCCCAAGACACAGCCTCAGAAGTTCCTGAGGACGTGTGCCCAAGGTGGTAGGTGCACAACTTGCTTTTACACATTTTAGGCAGACATGAGACATCAATCAGTACATGTCAAATTTACATTAGTTTGATCTGAAGGGGTGGGACAACTCAGGGGTAGGGGTGGGTATCTTCCAGGTCACAGGTAGATTTAAACATATTCTGATTGGCAGTTGGTTGAAAGAGTTATTATCAGTAGAAAGGAATGTCTGAATTAAGAAAAGGGGTTTTAGAGACCAAGATTTTATCTTGCAGCTGAAGCCTCCAAACAGAAGGTTTCAGAAAAAATAAACTATAAACGTTTCTTATTAGACTTAAGATCTGTGTTGATATTTATCCTGGAAAGGTATAAGGAAGCATGTCAGATCTCCATTTTCCATCACGGCCTGAACCAGTCTTTCTGGTTAAATTTTAGAGTGCCCTGGCCCAGGAGGGAGTCCATTCAGATGGTTGTGGGGGGGCCTTCCAATTTTATTTTTGGTTTAGTGTCTACACAAACTCTTGGAACTCATCATTTATCATACAATGGGTTTTTACTAGTTTGGAGAAACAGAATATCATTCACATTTTATTCAAAAATTTCATATGTAGAAAGTGCTCCTAGCAATCTAGTTGACTTTCTCGTTTTACAAATAAGAAATCTGTGCCCACAGAAGGGAAGTGACTGTGCAAAACCACAGAAATTATGAGAGAACCACAGCTCATTCCATATTAACTTGTAGAAGTATTCCAGCTGCACTAGAATACTGAATGCATCGTGTGACATTTCTCCTTGGTATCTACCTTAGGAATAAGGGACAAAACAATTTTCCCCTTTTTAACTCAGACACTGTTGAGCTTACATAAGCTATTTAAATATAAAAGTACTATTTTTGATGAGCTCCTTAAGTATATAGCCATCACTTTAAAAGAAGATTTTCTTTCACTTTGTTCCTGAATGTTACTTATGTCAGCTCCTTGTTTTTTCATAGAAAATCCTTAGGACTCGATGATATTGGCTCTTTATACAATTCTGTGTAAGCACCTGGGCTAGCAGAAAGAGAGTGTATCTTTCTCCCAGTTATTTTTTCCCAGGTTGTAAACTAAGTTTCTGATTATAACTTCTCATTAAGAATGGCTTTCCACCTATTTCCCCTTCAGTATTGTGGAAATAAGCAAAGACTACCTAAATGAATGAGTATAAACAGAAACTATTTAATCAGAATTTGCTTCAGTAAAAAAGTAAGCCAACATCACTTACCTTTAACAGTGGCTCAAAGGCAGGCAGCAGAGTGAGAAAGCTTTATGGAGAATAGAAGTCCCAGCTCACCCAGGATTTAGTATTTGAGGTTCCAACCAAATATGGATTTAAGTTTAAATAGGAAGGGTATCCTTGGGTCATATGCATTCAAAAGAATTCTAAATACTTCCATGCTAGATTTTATCTAGGTTTATGGAATTCCTGAAGCACAGCTCTTATTTCAGGTCAGGTTCAAGGTTTAAATTTTACAGCTGCTCAGTATACCCAACTCATATGAAATACGAATATTTAGAGTCAACTTGCATTTGGGGGTTTTAGGAGAATCATCCAATAAAGATAGGGAGGCTGAAAAAAAGGGAAAAGGAGAGAGAAATATAAAGAAATACAGAAGGAAAGAGATCAGAAAGATAAGAAGAGAGAGAACGTGATATAGGAAGGTAACTGGAGGACAAGGAAAGGATTTCCAAGGTTGATGAGTCAAGTTTGTTGTTACTTAGTTTCATCAAATTGTTCATTAGCTTTGGAAAACAAATCTGTTAGTGAAACAAATTTTGATTCAGAATTTTGTTTGGAGGATTCTGCATAGCAATAACAAATGTTGTCCATTATGTCTAAAAATATTAATCCATATATTTTTTAAATTCCTCTCCAATAATTTTGTTCAAGTCAAATGTTCTTCAGACTGTCTATTGAAGTCCAAATTGCTCTTGATAAAGTAATGCCATTTGGAGAGATAAACACAAGAATCAGTGTTAGAGTGAGAGTACATATATGAATCAAGAGTTTTTCCTGGAAGAGAAGATTTATACTTAGGCCGCTCTATAAGAGAAGGTAATATTTGGTTGAAAGTGAAGCCTGTTCGCTTCATGACTTAAGCTGTTAACCTGATGGTTAGCCACCTCCAAAAGCAGGAACAATAATCTGGGCCCTGTACAGGCAGAAAACCAAAGACAATGCTCTATCTGGATAAAAGTCATGTTCCTAGGACAAAACATTGAAACACAAGGAGAATCTCATCCCACTTAATTTATGACATAGCAAAGTTTGTTCAAGCAGATGCTTGTCTGATGAGAACCTCAAACTTGCCGGTCTGAAGGGCAGGCTTGAACAACAAGTTGAGAGAGCAAAATAAGATTCAAAGAAATGGTGTGATTCCACCAGGATGACAATCAAATAGTAACCTAAAACGAAATCTGAGTATCAGATTGAGACTAAATTTGAGAAACTCAAGGCAGCAGGATTCAGACTCAGCATGGACTTAGCACAGTAGTCCAAGCTTCGCAAGCCACAAACATCCAAGTTAAAGAATTCTCTCAAAATCTAGGGCTATTGTAATGACCATGTCTTGATTGGACATACAGAACATCTATGGCATTTCCACATAAAAGAAAGATTACACAAAAAGTAACAAACAAAGGCAATTTTGTCACAAGTTGCTGTAGCAAGAGATCCACTAACACTGCATTATTTTTCAGGAATTCGAAGGCAGGCAAATAAGTGGGAAAGCTGTATAGTGATTAAAAAAGGAAGGTTTTAAGTATGCTGTCTTTAGAGATTGTTGGCATGGAGGACCTGGAGTCATGCTGACAACAGGTGGTTCATCTTATATGATTGATTTGGAGAGATCATATTTGACTTTTTCTGGTTGACTCTGAGCTGAAGGTGGGAACAAAAGAGAGAAGCTGCCAGTCACTGACCAAAGCCTGACTGCTCTGGGTCAATTTTAGCAGAGGTGGTTGTTTGTCCTCTGGGCTGGTTGCTATAGAGTTTGTAGGCTGATGTTCAGTTGTAGATTAGAGTTTTGTGGTCATTTGTGGTCTGCACACTTTTCATTTATGTATTCAGTCTATCAGTAGCTTGAATTTCTTAAGACTTGAAATCTTATTTCTTTCCTGCAATACTTTCTCTGAAATTTCCTATACGTTGTTATAAAAATACAAACAGGGTTGCAGGTTTTCCAAATGTTTATAATGAAGATGCTATTGTTTATCTTATTTGGAATTTAACAACTTATAATCTTCCTGTCCCCTTCCAGACAACGCCAGATCTGGCTAGACATTTTGCATGCAGCAGCAAATTAGTGGGCTCCAGCCTGTGGGTAGGGTGCTGTAGAGCATCCAAATGTTCTACCACAACATTAGAAACTCAAGTTTCACAAAGCAGGGCCTTTACACAAGTCTGTCTATTTCTGTGGACTCCTTCTTGACTGGCGTTTATTACAGCCAAATTTTGAGACATGATATTTTAAGAAAGCATCTTAAAACAGATACTACTAGTTGTACAGGATGGTCCAGAATTCAAAAATTACTGAGCCATGGCCTCTTAAAATCACAAGAGACCCCTAGTTTTTGAAGCCAGTCTCCTCATTCTATAAATGAAAACACTAGAAACCACAGAAGTAAAATGGATTTTCAAGATTTTGAAGCTATAACAAATTCACTTCAGCTATTAAATATTTTGATGAAAACATATCTTAATGTAGGACACACTACACTGCCTTTGCTAAAGTATAATTTTTAAAAAAAATTGGCCCTCGTACAAATATAAAATAAATACATGTTAAATATTTTATTATACTTATTATTTGAAGGGATGAATAAAATGGAAAGACTCCTCCACAGGGCATTTGAGGTATTGAAAAGTGTATAAATAATGTAAGAAAAATTGCTCAGTTATATACAAAATTTGCTAGTAACCTACAGGGAACAAAACCATAATATTTAGGGTTATCATATTTTACTATACATGGATAATTTGCGTCTGTAACATCAAAAATCTGTCAGTTAGCATGTAATATTAATTCTAGAATATTCATTAGATAGGTAAAAAATCCTTTGAAAGAACTAGTTAGCAATGCTCCTTATGACATTAAAAGGACACTGCTTTTTCTTTTTGATTTCTTGCAAATTTTTCCTTAAACAGATATTACTATAGGCAGATTAATCACATGCTGTTATGTCATATGTGGAAGAATGCAACTGGACTCCTACCTTTCACCGTATACAAAAATTAACTCAAAATAAATCAAAGATTGAAATGTAAGACCTCAAACTATAAAAGTCCTAGAAGAAAATCTAGGAGATACCCTTCTTGACATCAGGCGTGGCTAAGAATTTTTGGCTGTGTCCTCAAAAGCAATTGCAATAAAAACAAAAATTGCCAAATGGGACCGGATTAGACTAAAGAGCTTTGGGACACCAAATAAATAATCAATAGAGCAAACAGCCAACTTACAGAATGGGAGAAACTATTTGCAAACTATGCATATGACAGAAGTCTAATATCCAGAATCTATAAGGAATTAAACAAATCACCAACCAAAAAACAAATAACCTTATTAAAAAATGGGCAAAGGACATGAACAGACACCTCAAAAGAAGACATAAAGCTGCCAACAACCATGAAAAAATGCTCAGATTAAATGTCATTAATCATAAGAGAAATGCAAATCATAACCTCAGTGAGATACCGTCTCACACCAGTCAGAATAGCTATTGTTAAAAAAATCAATTATTAACATAAGCTGGTGAGGTTGTGGAGAAAAAGGAACACTTATACAGTGTTGGTGGGCATGTAAATTAGTTTAGCCAGTGTGGAAAACAGTATGGAAATTTTTCAAAGAACTTAAAACAGAGCTACTATTCGACCCGGCAGTCTCATTACTAGGTATATATTCAAAAGAAAACAAATTATTCTACCAAAAGACACATGCACTCATATATTTATTGCAGCACTATTCCAATAGCAAAGACGTGGATTTAACCTAGGTGCCCATCAGTGGTGAACTGGATACAATATACCCGTGTAACAAACCTACACATGTACACTCTGTATCTAAAATAAAAGTTGAAATTATAAAAACAATTAAATAGCTATTATATTTATCTACATTACTATATTGTAATTCAACCCATAGAAATAAGGTGCTTTTTAGCTTTTATGCCTCCAAGATTCATATTTCTGATTTCTATTATTCTTCTTGATTTTAATAATTTTTTTCTCTACAGTCATCATTGATCATTCTGATCTTTTCTACTTTGTAAATATAGTTTTACTTCTCAATCATATGATTCAATCTAGTTTGTTTTTGATTTCAGAGGAAAAAAGTACAAGAGTCTATTTTTATGGATAGCTTGGGAATTAACACCTCTGAGTCTCTAATCAACGCATGGTTTCCAGAGATGGCTTTTGAGTCTAAGGTTTGCCTCTCAAATCAATTCATGTGAGCGCCAGGATGAAAACAATCACTCACCCAAAGAATCTCAGGTTTCTAGACAAGTGCACACATATTTTTAATGTTTTCTGTTTTAACGTGATAGACACTATAAGGAAAAAACAACAAAGGGGCAATGATCTTTGAGACTACAATATTTAAACATCTGTAATTGTGATTGCCAATAGGTAGCCATGAGCTACATGTGGCTATTGAGCAGTTGAAATGAGGCAAGTATAAATTAAGATGTGATGTGAGTATAATATAGCTTCTTGATTTTGAAGACCTACTAAGATGAAACAATGTATTTTAATAATTTATAAATTAGATGGAAATTTTATTTTTATATATTGATTGAAATAAAATGTATTATTAAGATTGATTTTACCAATTTATTTTTACTTGATATATATGGCTGGGAAAACTTTTCCAATTACATATGTGGCTCACATTTGTAGTTTGAACTATATTTCTATTGCATAATAAACATGTAATAGGGAAGCATAGGCACAAATTACAATGCATGAAAATGTAAACTGACTCACATTTTAAAAGTAAACAATTGTAGAAATTGGTAAAAAGATTAAAAGTGATATAAAATTTGAACACATCAGTTTTCTCTAAATTTTAAGTAAAATACTTCATTAAACTTTTCTATTTTTTATCATTTTTATTATGGATCTCTATACATATTATACATATATGTATGATCTATACATACATACATACATATATACACTTTTAAATCTGATCTTTTTAAAAGTATGTATTATTTTATTTTAAAAGGCAAATATTTTTGTAGGGCTGTATTTAGTAGAAAGAGCAGTGGAATTTGATCAGGAGAACAAGAGCTCCACTGGGAGCTGTGAGTCATAATACTTCTGCTATTTTTCCTTTCCTCATACATGCAATAAAAACATATTTCAGGGCTGGTGCTCAGCTGAGATGTGCCGGTGAGTATGTTGGCTATCAACTACTCTCAGTGACCTGGCCATTATTAATCTGTGGATGCTGTGTGTTTACCAATGTTTAAATAACATTATTGGAAATTCCTACCTTATTTGATTGTTGTGAAAGTAATGTATTAGTGCACTGAAGTGTTTTCAGCATCAGAATGATCATAATAACAACAACAATAATAACTAACAATATATGAAACGTAACCAATCTATCTTAAATGCTGCAGGATTTCAAAAACTGACAGCATATAATCTTCCAGAATGTCTAAACCTGAAGCTGGTCGTGAACAAAAGGTGCTGGATCTTTTTGTTTCTTTTGTGCTTGAACAAAAATATGAAATACAGAATCTGAAAATTTTATCAAGTTCAAAATATCCCAACAATTTAAGAAATTATTGTAACATTTCCTAAATTAATACTCATTTTTCAACAAAATGCAGAAGAAACAAAAAGCATTTTGCTCTAAAATACATTTTGGTAAGATACCAGCATTTAAACAAAATGATAATGCGATGAGCCAGTTATCTATAATAGAGTATAAGGGACTTGGATATATTAAAAAGAGAAAAAAGGGACTTGGATGTATTAAAAAGAGAAAATCTGAGGGTCTAGAAATGGAATAACGGCCATCCGGGTGTATTTGTGGCATTTCTGACTATATATGCTCTAAAGACAGTGTGACAGAGAATGGAGTCATTACACTGTAGTGCAGGAGATGTATGCTGAGGAATCATGGTCTTATTTCACGTAGATCTTACTAGACATCTGAATTTGGGGTTTCTAGTGCATATCATCAAGAAATGGTAGCAGCACTGGATAGCTTTTCTGTTAAGTGTGTCAGTGCTGAACACTTAACAGTTTAAGTTCCAATCATCAAGGTTACGTGTAACCATGATTCTAGGATTAGTTCTAGGGGCCTCAAAGAAATCAAGAATTTGAACATAACCTCTAAAAGAGCATGTAAACATTATCCCATCTAAACCTGGTTTTATTTTGTTTTTTTAAGATGAGAAAATATAACTTAATAGTCAAAGTGAGCTTTTCCGAAGGAAGTATTGAAACTAACTTTTTTTTTTTCTGAGTCCATTCTACATTCAAAGGAGAATAGGTCCTTAGATCGTCTAAGTAGCTATGACAGTAAACAGAAAAATACAATAATTTGGAGAAGAACCTAGAAAGAAGCTTCTCTCTTAGATGCAAATATTAATATGTTTATTCATGCACACTTTCACATATTAATTTATTAATTCATCTCTGCACTCAATTAACTCTGAGTTCTACACATTGTGCATAGATGGTAGAGAAACAGACCTGAATATGGCAGTTTACTCCTTGGGAGGAGATCATCTTGTGTTGGAGAAAATAAACATAGGAGTAGTTAATAGTAACAATAACTATTGCTATTATTACAAAAGATACACACCAAATATTGTTTACACAAGGGAATAGGACTCCAGAGAGATGACATTTAAGATGATATCAAGGATGTTTGTAAGTTGGTTGGTGAAAGGATGGAGAGGCAGGAGTTGAGTAGAGAAAGGAGGCCCTTTCTGCCAGAGAATAAAAGATGAGCAAGTGCCTGAAGATTAGAAACAGCTGATGTTTCTGGAAAGAGCAGGTGATTCAATCACACATTTATCCCATAATATTTTTGACCACCAGTTGCCAGGAACACTTTTAGATGCTGAACTCTTAAGATGATAAAATTGGCCTGGCGCGGTGGCTCACGCTTGTAATCCCAGCACTTTGGGAGGCCGAGGCGGGCGGATCACGAGGTCAGGAGATCGAGACCACGGTGAAAACCCGTCTCTACTAAAAATACAAAAAAAATAGCTGGGCGTGGTGGCGGGCGCCTGTAGTCCCAGCTACTCGGAGAGGCTGAGGCAGGAGAATGGCGTGAACCCAGGAGGTGGAGCTTGCAGTGAGCCGAGATTGCGCGACTGCACTCCAGCCTGGGCGACACAGCGAGACTCCGTCTCAAAAAAAAAAAAAAAAAAAAAAAAAAAAGATAAAATTATGTTTGCATTTCTTCACAAATTTACTGTCTATACCTTTTATCAGATTATCACAATTGTTAGCGTTTCCCAGATGCTAAGGTATTTCTGCCAGCTTTCACTTACTTTTTACAGCACAGTGTTGGAAACATATATCGACTCACAAGCTCTATAGTAGCTGAACTTGGATTTGATTTTGCCCTAGAAATCCTTTTCAATGAAAAATAAATATATCCCAAAATAATCACCCATTTTTAACTGTTCATTCAGAGATTCTGGGAAATCTGAGTTTTTACAGCACCAAAAAGAAACAATCACAAACCCCTTCATTGGTTTATTTTTGTTTGCTATTACTGCTATAACAAAATACCACCAATTTAAAAATATAAAACAATATCAATTCATCATTTTATAATTCTGTAGGTAGTAAGTTCAAAATAAGTCTCAGTGAGCTTAAATAAAGATATCAGCAGGGCTCTTTTGTTTTGTTTTCTCAAGATCTGAAGAAAGAATCAATTTCCTTGCCCTTTTCAGTTTCTAGAGGTCACTTGCATTCTTTGGTTCATGGTCCCTTCTTCAACTTACTTCAGCCTCCTACTTCCATTATCAGTTTTCCTGTTATTACTCTGAGCCTCCTGTCTCCCTCATACGAAAACCCTTTTGATTATCTTAGGCCCACCCTGTTAATCCAGGATAATCTTCTATCTCAAGATCCTTAACTTAATCATGTCTGCAGAGGTCCTTTTACCTTGTAAGATAATGTATTCACAGATTCTGGAAATTAGGATAGGGAAACTTTGGGTGGCCATTATTCAGCCTATCATAGTATGCCATCTGGTGACAATGATTTATATTCATCTCACATGCAAAATTAATTACCACATCCCAGAAATCTCAGCTCCTTATAGCACCAACTCTATGTCCAGAATGTCATCTTAATATCATCAGTTCAAAAGGCCCAAGTTTCCTCATCTAAATAATCTAAATCAGGTATAGACGAGAGTCTTGGTATGATTCATCCTGGGAAAAAAGCTCTCTCCATCTGTGGACCTGTGAAACTAGAAAATAAGTTATCCTACCCAAAATACAATGTTGTAACTGTCATTGGATACCAGAATATAGACATTCTTATTCAAAACAGAGAAACTGTAAGGAAAGGCACCATCCCAAGCCATTTTTAAAATCCAGCATTGCAAACTTTGTAAGATTTTCAAAGCCTGGATAAAACATCTATGACTCAAAACTCTACTTTCTGGGCCGAAGTTTCTGTCCTCTGGGCCCATTACTCTGTTGTCTGAGAAATCCTTCTTTTGTTATGAAGGGTAATGCATGTTTGCAGCAGAATAGTTTCATTAATCTTATTTTCTGCCTACAGAATTTTGGGAATCAACAGTCTTCTCTCATTTCATCTTTTCTCTGATCCTTTCAGTACAAGTTGTCAGTATTTCTGCTGGCATAACATTATCAAATCATTGTGGATCTTCTGTGTATGTTACAGGGATTCATTCTATTCGTCAAGAGGCTCCTCCAAGGTCTTTCCTAAATATGAAAGGAGTAATATATTTTCTTGCCTTTTCCAGCTTTAGGGTGTGATTTTATTTCTGGGTTTGTGAATGTTCTATCTTCATCTTCAAAACAAGCAATGGCTGATTGAATCTTTCTTAAATCGCAGCACTCTGACACTAATTCCATGGTCACATTTTCTTCTTTAAAGTTAATTCTTCTGGCTTCATTGTCTACATTTAAGGATGCTTGTGACTACATTGAGCCCATCCAGATTATCCATGTTAACACCTGTAGCTTAAACTCAACTAACAACCTTAATTTTGTCTGCAACATTAATTTTCTCTGACTATGTTACATAATGTATTTATAGGTTCCTAGGATTAAGACATGGACATCTTTGGTTGCCATTACTCTGTGGGCCACATCGTTTATCAAGCTTTAAAACTCTTAGATAATATTGGGTAATACTATGCTCACTATCTGGATGATGTGATCATTCCTACCCCAAACTTCAGCATCACACAATATAGCCATATAACAAACTTGCACATGTATCCCCTGAATTTAAAATAAAAGTTAAAATTATTTTTAAAATAGGAATAGAGTATGTAATGATAAATACACAAGACCTAAAAAATAAAAATCAGAATAAAATAAAATATGCAATGAAGCACAATTTCAATTTATATATTGGGAAGGTTTGATTTTGATAATTTATTCACGTAATGAATACACTGCACACACTGAAATAAAAATATATATTTGAAAACAGCACTTTTGTGAAAGCTATAAAGTGAAATATCCACCGAATAACACAACTGTACCTCAACACAAAACAATGTAGCTTATTCTTCATGTTAGCTCTAGAGAGTAAATACTTAATCTTGGGTTTTCATGCATTACTAGTGGGAGTATCATCATTACTGAGACTAATTTGGTGGTACTTGAATAAATTTAGTATAAATATGTTCTACATTAATAGAATTTCTGCTTCAAGGACATAAACTAAATACATTTTTACTTTAATCCATAAAGACCATGTATAAGGATTTTCCCTGTAGTACTATTTATGTAGCTGAGAGCTGGAAGCAATCTGGGTTGTCAATGTGAGACAGAATTGATAAAAATCCCTTATATGAGAGAACTGTGAAGAAATTATGAACAATGATCTTTTAGATGTAAATAATAAACCAAGAGTGGATTGTAAAACATACTGCCAAGGGAAACTCATTGCCATGAATTATCATTTACATAAATATAAAAATGTAATCAACAATATAAATTTTCCAAGAACACATATAAAGGATAGACATCAAACATTAGCATGACTGTCTTTTGAATAAGGTACATAATTAACATACTTAGTGTCTGCGGTATCCTGAAACAAACAAAAAGAGTGAAGGGAAGGAAATGAGAAGAGAAAAGGAAGATAAGGAAAATAGAGAAATAATTCTTCAGCAAAACTTGAGGGCCATGGCAAATAAAAACAATTTCTGGCAAATGAAAATGAATAAAGATAGATATATAAGAGGATCTGCAAACATTTTCTGTAAAGAGCCAGATAATAAAAATACTTTAGGTTTTGTGGGTCATGTGTTCTTTGTGGCAAGCACCACATAGCGTGAAAGAAGTCATGCAAAATGCGTGAGCATGACTGCACTCCTGTAAAACTTTATTTACAGACACTGGGATTTAATTTTCCCATGGCTTTGGTGTATAATCAAATATTATTCTTTTGATTTTACATTTTAAAAATATAAAAATCCTAGTTCATGGGCCATACTAAAACAGAGATTGGGTCAGGTCAGAGGTGTTCTGTGGGCTGTGGCTGGTATAGAAACAACAAAGTACTAGGCATCCCTTAATTTGACTAGAACAACAACTTAACTTTCTCTTAGAGGCTGCGGTGAGCCGAGATCATGCCACTGCACTCAGCCTGGGTGACAGAGCGAGACTCTGTCTCAAAAAAAAGAACATTTACTTTCTGTTGAATAACAATTACTCAGTAATTGTTGATGCTACTATTTAAGATCTCTTGAAACTTTTAACTGAAAATAATTTTATAATTTTGGATTATTATGCTCATTAGGACCAAAAAATTTACTAATATATGCAAATTAATAAATTGTAACTTTATCTTAATCTTCCCTATTTCAGTTTTAAAATTAAAGAGGGCTGGCCGGGCACAGTGGCTCATGCCCATAATCCCAGCACTTTGGGAGGCTGAGACGGGCGGATCACAAGGTCAGGAGTTTGAGACCAGACTGACCAACATGGTGAAAGCCCGTCTCTACTAAAAATACAAAAATTTGCTGGGTATGGTGGTGCACACCTGTAATCCCAGCTACTTAGGAGGCTGAGGCAGGAGAATCGCTTGAACCCAGGAGGCTAAGGTTGCAGTGAGCCGAGATGGTGCCATTGCACTCCAGCCTGGCTGACAGAGCAAGATCCCATCTTAAAAAAAAAAAAAAAATTTGAGAAGGGCTACTACTCTAATAAATAGGCCCCAGGATATGGAAAATTTTGTTTTTCTCAACTTTGTTTGTGTATCACAATTTTTGTTCTTATCTCTAGGGATTGGGCTCTGGAAATATATTATAAATTATTTGCCCACAACAATAATACATTTTAGACCAAAGATCTGCTTTATATTCTAACAAAACTGAGGGAGACTTAATATTAATGAAATTAATCTTGAGATTCTATATGCCTCCTTGGTTAAGGCATACCCTTGAGACAGTAAGAGTGACAGTTAACTGTGGCTGTACATTAAAGCACCTAGGGAATTTTACCAATTCCCATGTCTAGGGTCCACTCCAGACAAATCATATCAGGTTCTCCAGGAGCAGAACCCATTAGTTAAAGTTTTTTAGATGCTTTTAATCTGCAGGCTGTTTGGGTACCCCCTGGCTAATTCCCAACCTACTAAAGAGAAATGCATATCCATAGACCACAATCTGAGGAGACTGAATATAAATAGTTGGCATATCTCAGCAAGTGAAAAGACTTTGACATTCTCTCACATGTGTAAGGGATAAGAAACATTACCAATAAGTCTACATATAGTCTCTTTTTCTCTCTTTCCATATATATGTATGTATGTGCGAATTCATGTATATATATAGATATATATAGTCTATATATAGAGAGAGACCTTGACTTAGAGGGTTCAACCTAACAATTTTTTTTATTGACAATGGTGCAAAAGTGATACACATTTAGTAGAAACCATACTTCAAGTGCCCATACAATCATTCTGTTTTTTTACATTCATTACAGTATATACAAATTTCATGAGGTATTCAACTATAGGTCCAAACCATAGGTCATGTTTAAGGTAGGCTAGGCTCTAAGTATGATGCCCACTACAATAGATGTGTTAAACGTATTTTCAACTTAATAATATTTTCAACTTATGATGAGTTTATCAGTATGTAACTCCATCATAAGTTGCGGAGCGTGTGTGTGTGTGTGTGTGTGTGTGTGTGTTTGTGTGTGTATTTCAACTGTAATGCCAAAAAGGGAGTTTCTTCTTTTCTTTAGAGCGTTCCACAGCCTTAGTTAGCTGCTGATGCATGAGGTTGCACATTCACATTCAGACTGTGACCCAAAATAGACAATATTAAGAGTTCATGATAAACTAGATATTTGTGACAGTAATCTGGCACTCACTGAAAACCATAACTTCAAAAGTCACAACTGATAGACAGTAATATAGGTATATGTAAAATTGCCAGAAGAATATTCTTTGTGTTCATCTATTTGGGTTTGTGGCTTCCTTGAGGTTTCATGGAGGCTTTTCAGACATTACTCAGCATCCTGAAGTTAAATTTCCTGAGATTATATTTAAAAACATTGAGTTGTGTGTACAGATATAGTATATAATATGTGTATTATATTATATATGGATATATATGTGTGTATATATATAGATATATAATCTCAGGAGAGCATCCACAATTTTCATTAAATTCTAAAATATCCAAGAACTCTCACTGGCCTCGTTCTCTCATCTACTCCTCTCCTCAATAACATTTTAAAAAGACAAGAAAAAAACAGGAAGGCTGCTATTTGAGATTCTTTTAATTCTAATACCCAACCATGGATTAATCTACATCATGAGAAAATTGCACCAGAAAACTGCACCAATCACTTAATTCTGCCTCCAACTATAATTACTTAAACTGAATTTTACTTTGGCATGATGTCTTAGAGAAGCAGCTCCATAAATATTTTTTGCCTTGTTTACTGAAGATAATTTTCACTCAGTTAAATCATATACACTTTTACTAAAACCCTTGTGGAAATTTTCTCTTTTTTCTAAATGTCAAAAATTGGGCTATTTCTTGTTCCTGCTGAAGATCTTACTTGTTTATTCTTTAAGGATATTGTGAATTTTACAAGTGATCATTTTGTTTTTAATTTCAACACCCAGAGAGATTGCTTCTAAAGAACAGAGCTCATCCCTAGATATAAGACTGGAGCATAAGGTCAGGGTTGGCACACGACACAGACCGAGTAATGCAGGTATTCAATAATCAATTTTGAAATCCCCTCTATTTCTGACTGTGTGACCTGGAATTCCCTGCTGAATGACAGAATTGGTTTCAGGTCCCATAGGTTAGCCAATTCTACCTACAGCAATAGAGCAATCCTCCTTTTAACAACCCAGATATCGTGGTGCTAAAAAAAAAAAAATTCATTAAAGAGCAAATTCTACAAATGGGAAAAGAAGCACAATTCAAAAGCTTCCGATTGTTTTCCTCCTACTGCACTCTTTAGACTTCAGTGTTTGAAAAACATCTCTTGTTCATTTTTTTAAATCTTTGTACTGTCTAAACATATAATGGATAATTAATTTTAAAAGTTCAGTGAGAAATTATCACATCCTCATATTAGGAAATCACTTTGTTGAGTACATACTATATGCAATATTGACTTAATTGCTTTTTTTTTTACTAGACGAATTACACTATTTTTGAACACATCTTGCCAATGCTATAAACCCCTAAAAGTGGATAATTTTAGTAATCATCATAAGATTATAATGATATAATTGACAAAAAAGGAGTTCATATTCAATGTATAAACAGTGTTATTTGAAAAGAGGAAGGTTCATTGGATGACATTTTTGGATGCTTTTCTCCCTAGGGTGACACTACAGTTAATAAAATCTTGCTACGCACCAAATAAACTTTTTTTGTTGTTTTTACACAAAATGCCCTTAGCTCTAGAAAAGATTACTATCCAGAGACCCTGAATAAAGGCATCTGGGCTGTTCAGAAAACAATTAACGAGAGAGCATCATGAAGATAAATTTGACCTGAAAGGAAAAAGTCTCAGCTTTTTAAATATTTTAATATTTGAGGAGTGCTTTATGTCTAATATTCAGAATGTCATTAGAAGATTGCCTTTAATTTTCTTGTACAGTTGGAAACCATGCAGCTATTTGGCTAGTTGACACTGAATAACTTTGCATTTTGGGAAGACTTTTACAGTCTGAGATCATCTTCTAGGTAATTATTAAAATATAAAAAGGCTTTTTAGACTATTGTAGACTATCTTCCTTGAAACAGTTGCAAGGCATTGGATTCAGTATTGCACAATGTTACTTACTCAAATTACTCCTGAAAATGCTATAAGGTATATTTTTTCTTTCATGCTTAAAAAAATTAATAGACATTTTTTCAAGCAGTTTTAGGAAAAGTTCTACAGTAAGTACAGAAAGCTTCCATATAAATCCTCTCCACCCCATACTGAACCCACGCATTTGTTAAAATTGATGATTATTATTAACTAAATTAATAGATTATTATTAACTAAAGTCCATAATTTACATTAAGTTCACACTTTGTGTTGTACATTCTATGGACTTTGAGAAATACCTAATATCCTGTATCCACCATTACAGTATTATACAGAGTAATTCTACTGTCCCAAAATGGCTCTACCCACTCCCTAGGCCCATGGCCACCTCTGATATTTCTACTTTCTCTATGCTTGTCTTCCCTACAATGTCATATAGTTGGAACAGCACAATATGTAGCGTATTTAGACTAGCATATTTCACGTATCAATATTCAACTAAGGTTCCTCCATGGTTTTCTGTGATTTGATAGCTCATTTCCTTTTATAGCTAAATAATATTGCATTGTCTGGATGTACCATCCTATGCTTATCGATTCACTTATTGAAAGACATGTTGGTGGCTTCCAATTTTTGGCAATTATGAATAAAGCTACTATAAACATTCATATGCAGAGTGTTTTGTGAACATAAATTTTCAGATCATCTGGGTAAACATCTAGGAGTGTGATTGATTGCTGGATCCTATGGTAAGTGTATATTTAGCTTTGTAAGAAATTGCTAAACTGCTTTCCAAAGTGGCTGTACCATTTTTTATTCTCACCAGCAATAAATGAGAGCTTTGTTGCTCTACATTCTTTTGAGAATTTGATTTTGTCACTTTTAATTTTTAGCCATTCTAATTGGTGTATTATAATATCTCATTTTTGTTGAGGTAGGTTTGTAACTACCGATATGTCTGAAAACAAGGGCTTTGGAGCCAGTGATCCTGGCATTGCAGTTTGGCTCTGATACATCTTAGGTGTGTGATCTCAGGCATATTCTTTTAAAACACTGTGACTCAGTTTTCTTACCTGTAAATAGGATTGATCATATTACCTACTTCATAGCATTACTGCAAGAAAGTATGAATTGACTTGCTTAAAGTGCTTAGAAGTGCCTGGCATGCCATAAGTTTCCGTAAGTGTTATCACTGGCATGGTGTAGCTAATTTTAGAGACGAGAAAAAAAATATTTTGGCCAAATTTGCTTGTTTAGAAAGTAGTGCCACCAGAATTTAATTTCAGGTCTGTCTCTTGAGCTTATATTCTTTCCGAAATTCCATGAAACTTCTGAAGTTGAAAAAAATAGTACTCCCATATACAAAATTTCTTGGCATATCTAGTCAAGTGTGAAGAAATTAAGTCATAGCTGTGCATTCATGCTCAGCTCAAGTTGCCTAAAAATAATGAAGGCTACAGAGTGTATCTTTGGGGCCATCTATTCCTCTTTCCCTGCTAACTATCTGCAGCAATTTCATTTCTCATTGTTCTCTGCCTTCCCCTTCTAGCTAATCAGAAAGCTCTGTTGCTTCTGCCCTTTCATCCAATGTTATAATATACCTATTAAAAAAAAAGGTCCTATATACAGATGTTTGCATTGACACTCTTATTGTTACTATTTTGATTTAAACCTAAGAAGATTCATTACAGAAAATAATGCTATTGCTTTACACATATTCGTAGGTTATTGAATCTAGAGTGCTTTCGGTATGTTTAAATTAATATACTTGCAATCCATGCAGAAGACATACTTGGAAGCATGGATCCAAATCTTATTTAAATTTGTATTACATTATACCTGTTACATACCCCAGCATAAATCAGTCACTTGAAAGGTATATTTGAGTGAATGAATGCATAAGTGACACATGGTCTGAGACCACTATCTCAGAAAGACTATGCCATATCAATCACACACAACAAATTCTGGAGATCTTTTTTCCTGAAAGAGAACATAAAAGAGAGGACCATTGGATTTCTGGTTCCTTGCCTGCGGGAAGCTTTTCTTCCAGCTCCACACCTTGGAGACCTGTTTGAACTATGCAGAGTTTTCAATGGAAATGACATAGATTGCTAATCCTAACCCATCATCAGTGCTAATATCTTTGTTATAGTCTCAATGTTCATTATTTTTATAGACAATTGAAAATATATTATTTCGACGTATTTTTATTTGTAATTTGTTTGCCTGGTTCTTAAAACATCAAGCTTTAATTTGAAATAAATTACATATCACTTATCTGTTATATTAGTGGTTTTACCAAAGAAATGGAGATCATCTCATGAAAAAACAATTATTTTGTTTTTGCTGCTGTTGCTGTTCTAACACTTAGATGAAAATCTTAATTAGGTAATACAATTACCTGTGCTATTTTAGATGAGACATTCCAAACTCAATGTCAACCTTTATCAGTGCCTTGTTGTCATCATTTGAACAAGTTATTTCCATGTTTGGAGTGACAATTGGTATATATTATAACAGTGTATAAAACAGCTTGTTTGCAACCTAAGAAGACACAGTGTCTCCTGTTTGTAGTATTTACATACATATCTGGGTATGCACATATGCAACATTTTATTTCACTTTTGTCACTTTTAACTGAGGCCTTGTATTGCTATTACTGTCTTGCTTGGACCAATCCCCTTTACAATGTATTTTAATTTATTTTAATATGCTAAGGTTTTAGAAAAAGACATAACATGTTTGTAAACCCTAAAGAAATAAGACAAATAAACAGTTTATATGCTAGCATTGTCTATCCTACTTAACTATATAATTGGCTTTCTCAGAAGCACGGTTTTGGAATGTACGGTTTAGAGCCTTGGATGTTGCAAAAGGGTTGCATCCTTAGAAGATGCCCTAACCATTTGGAATGGAAGATGCTGATTTGAAAGATAACCTTGCCACTTCTGAGTTTTGGTAGAGTAAATGTGGAGTGTGTGAAATGTTGACTAATAATAGTATTCCATTGATTTTATTTGCCTTAGCTTCCTTTTGTGGAAAAAGCATGGTTGGTTTTTATTACCCTTTCCTGTAGTTGGTCATCTTACAGAGCTTTGATGTTACTAGGAACTTGTCATAAAATTAAATAGGTTGTCAGAGAGTTATATGTTTTATTAGTATACATAATTTACCCTCTATTTGTGTTTGGACCCTGAGATCCCAGAAAGAAAAAAAAAATGATGCCATGTTTACTTCTTGTATCCTCCCACTTGATTAGGGGTTAATGGGGTCATAGATATTGGATCTGGCCATAGCTATGGTCTGCTAAGTGGCCCACTCTGATGAATAAATCATATTAAATTATGCCAAAGCAGCCATACAGAAAGGAATAGAGAAAACACATTCTTCCTTGACTAATACCCTTTTCCAGTTGGCTCCAGGCCATTACAGCATTTGTTAGTCCTGTGGCGGCTTCCATAAGCTTTTATCACTGGACCCTAAGTTCTGTGGGCTTCCGGCTCAAATTATGCTCTGCTGTGGGTTCCACTCCTTTGAGGGCCATGAAACGAAAGAGACTTTCTATGAGTTACTATACAACTGATCTCAAACTCATCAGGCATTAAATTTCAACCTTTTGTCTATTTGGGTCTCTGCCTGGTTCTGAGTGCTGAGCAGGTCAAGGAATAATTTATTCCTATTTGTACAGGATCAATGGTATATTACAAAGAAATATGTAGATATATATGTAGAAAAATAAAGTGCAAAATATTGTGTTACAGAAGGAAGACTTTAGGAATTTTATCCAGTCTGGGCTGAATTAAAGTTTTAGTGGAAGAGGCAATATCTGAGCTGGACATTTAAAAATATGTACAAATGTAAAGAAAGAATAAGTTTTAAACCCTCCATGCCAGAAAAAAGCCTATCTCTCTACTACTCAATTTATTTTATAAGAACACATTGTTTTTTGCCTGACACCCTTAGACCTGTACCCCCAATCCTCTTTAGCAATCTTTCCCGTGCATCCAAATTGGCACATATGACATTTGCCTTCCATGCAAAGGTGATTCCATAGCACACATGTTTTAAAAGGTTTTGGCTAGTTGGATAGAACATGAAGGTCAGTGGCTCACTTATTATTCCAGGGTTGCTGTAAGACTTGACTCTAGTGAGACTTGGTTTCAAGGGTGTCCTCACCAACCAGCCTCACCAAAGCTAAGATTCCACTCTTTTTAATAAGTCCCTTTAGCATGAGCCACTTGAAAAAAATTATGCCTTGCACTTGACAATACAGATCTTTTTGCAAATATTCCACTAAAATTTCTTCTATTTTACTTTAAATCTCTCTTACCTATTCTTCTTTAAGAGCCTGAAGGATTTAAGACTTTTCCTCATTTAACCTGGCATTGTATTAAGGTAATCAATGACCTATGTCCTGAATTTCTTTCCACTGCTCAAGTTCATGTACTCCACATAACAATAAAACAATGGGTGCAGGAAATCAACATGGCACATGGATACATATGTAACAAACCTGCACATTGTGCACATGTACCCTAAAACCTAAAGTATAATAAAAAAATAAAAAACAAAACAAAACAAAACAAAACAAAACAATGTTCCTCCATCCCTGTGTGAGCTACATCTACTCTGTGCTTTCCTGCATGCTGAGTGTTCTGTTTTATCATGGCCACATTTCAGTATTTATAGATATTTTTCCACACGTGCTGTACATCAGCTATCTGGGTTGTGTGTGGGAAAATGACAGAATTTCACCTGGGTTGTTGAGCCTGGGGATAAGTTGAGTAAATTCAAAGACAGTCTTTTGGATAGACATACAAAGGAAAGACATCCTTTAACTCCATTGGATGTTAGTGGATGCACATTCCATGGGGAAAAAGACATTGTCTATTTTTCTGGTTACTCTTACCTTAGTCCTGATCACAGTGGATCATCTTTATTATATTAAATTATGAAAAAGACTTTCTCTATTTTTCTTGTTACTCTTACGTTAGTCCTGATCACAGTGGATCATCTTTATTATATTAAATTATTATTCATTGAATTAGTGAATACATTAAAACCAAGCACATCATTTAACTAGTTGTTTATTCAAATGATCTAAGTATAGATGAAAAAAACTAATGAACAGGAAAATAGACAAAAAAAGGAAAACAAGAAGAAAGTAAACAATTATAGAGAAGTAGATAGGGAGCAAAGCCTGACAAAGTTCTTACAGTCTTGAAGCTCAGCTAAAACTGTTATTTACAGACTTTCCATAAGGTTAAAAGTGGGGAGGAACTTACTAAAATTACTGACCCAACAAGGACACTATCTTGAGATGCAAATTATATTTACATTTTTAAATGCTGGTCAATTGAAATTGTAGATTATTTCCACTCTCAGATAGATGTAATCTCTTCTTTTAAATTTTATATTTCAAAGATTGACCAAGCTGTCTTATCTTGCCTCCCAAGCTACAATATCTTTGAAGTTTGTTTATTCCCTTAGATGCTTAGTACATTAAACTGCAAACTTAAAAATTTGAAGGGGTCAGAAATTCAAGATCTATTTATTTTAACACCTACACCAAAGGAGCTGTATTTCTCAAAGGAGTACATTTTTAAGAATTCTGGGTCTCAAACTCCTGACCTCAGATGATCCTCCCGCCTCAGCCTCCCAAAGTTCTAGGATTACAGGCATGAGCTATAGCACCCAGCCAAAAGGCAACCTTTATGGTTGATTGATATTTGCTTTTTGCCCCTTGAGTTCTTCTGTTAGGAATGGCTCCTCCCCAGCAACTGAATGTGTGAGTGCTGCTGAAGCTGAGGGAGCAGGATGGCTCCAGCCCTGCGGAGGAGTTTGGGAATGTATCAGAAGAGGCCAGCTTCCCAAAGAGGCATGCAGTCTGGCTGTAGGCTGACTTTCAGTCATGCCAATCTCTTTCTCCTAACATTTTGAACCTTAACGGAGATATACTACCTTTGATTAGTTTTTAAGGAGAAGCCTCATAAAAAGCAAAATCTGTGTGCCAGATCTTTTATTTGAAATACAGTGTAACTGATGGCCCTTCATTAGCATTTTATTGGTACTCTTTAAAGCACTCACTGGACAAAACATTCCAGAAGTTCTCTCTGTGGAACGTATCACTGTTGTGTCAGACTCTGTTGTTTACAAACTTAAATGTAGAATTCTTAAAAATGTACTCCTTTGAGAAATATAGCTCATTTGGTGTAGGTGTTAAAATAAATAGATCTTGAATTTCTGATCCCTTCAAAATTTTTAAGTTTGCATTTTAATGTACTAAGCATCTAAGGGAGTAAACAATTTTTGACAGGCCACTTGCTTATAAGGGACATCCCACATAATTGATAAAATATAAATAATCTCTTTAACAATCTTTTGACTGGTTAGTTCAGTGACTCTGTATCTTATGGTATCATTATTGCATTGAAGGTTGAGTAGTCATTGATGAACTTCAGCACTCAGTGATTCTTTCTATGCTTATGAAGAGTTCGTCAGCATGTTCTAAAGGGAGGAAATACAATGCTGAGTAGTCCGTTGTACTGCTGGGATCCAGTCTAGGCTCCAGTATTTAGCCTCTTTGTCCTCTTTTCCTTGTCTATAAAATGGGGATCATGATACCATACTTTTTAGAACTAAAGATGCCATCGATGGCAAAAAAAAAAAAAAAAATCTCATACCACTAATAAAAGGTAATTAATAGTGTCAGTTGAAATATAACTCAATATTTATTGAAAAAAAAAGTAAATCCAAGAAAAGCTTCAGACTGAAGGAAACAACAGTTCTCTATTTTGTTCCACTCTCTTAGCACTTAATCTTGTATTGGCTGCAAAGTCACTATGATTGATTTGCTTGACTTCAATTTCTGTGTCTCATTCTATTTTCTTCTTGTAGAATTTTTATTTCTGTCCTTTTTTATCCTTTGAGTTTGAAATTTTTATCATGACTTGGGCTATGGAAATCAAAGAGAAGCTGTAACTCATCTGAGAAAGTGCGTGCATGTGTGTGTGTGTGCGTGTGTGTGTGTGTGTAAAATAAAATTTTTTATTGGAGGGGAGATGGAAAAATAGAACAGACTACTGTAAATTTTCTTTCACCTCTAGTATTCTATAAACTTTGATTAGTTTGTTGAAAATAATCAAACATTATAATTTAGTGGTCACATTTAGATATACTTTAAATGGCAATGTAGGGGCTTAATGTTGCCAAACCACTGGGAAAGGACATCAATTAGTTCAAAGGCTACTTCACAACTAAATTTAGCAACATATTGGAATTAACACATAGCACTCTGTTATAACCCAATAGAAGTGTCCAGAAAAAAAGAGCACCTTGTATTAATATTTTAATCTAAATGTACCCCATAGTGATGAGTAACCTAGTGATAAGAAAAAGATGCCCATAATTGTGTTAGATAATAGAAATATGAATTTCTTATGTATCTATTTTACTGTTTTGTTCAGAAAAACATCAGATAGGGCAATGTTTATAAAATTTCTTTTTTACATTTAAGAAAATAGGAGATAATAGAAGATACAGGAACACTTGGAGGAAGGATATTACAATTATAGGACAATTGATGCTGGTATTTGAATGAATCAGCCACGTAATTTCAAATCACAGCAGTATGTAAATTTATTATCCTTTGTGGTTTCTACTCAGACTTTTCTTGACAGAGCCAATCCAGCAACAAAATACAATCATAAATTATAAGTGTTTGCCTCACAAATTTTGCGGATGCCATCTTGAGTGAGTGATTTGTCAGATTTCTACCTGATACCGCTCTGTTTGGCTCACGGCCTCATTAGCCATCCCCGCTTTGAAAATATGCAACTGATGGATCTAGAATGAATTCCTACTTCAAGTAAACCAGAAATTATATTTTGGAACACACTGCAATGTTACCATGTATCCATCCCATTCCTAACACCAGTCTGTGGTTTTGGATCTTACTAGAAATAATAACAACAGTCTGACTACTCTCAATCTCTTATCAATTCCTGGAAATTACATTTAGAAATTGTCACAAAAAAATTTTTCTTTTCTTTTTTTTTTGAATCAGATGCCCAGGCTGGACTGCAATGGCATGATCTTGGCTCACTGCAACCTCGGCCTCCCGGGTTCAAGCAATTTTCCTGCCTCAGCCTCCCGAGTAGGTGGGATTACAGGTGCAAGCCACCACACCTGACTAATTTTTGTATTTTTAGTAGATATGGGGTTTCGCATGTTGGCTAGGCTGGTCTCAAACTCCTGACCTCAGATGATCCTCCCGCCTCAGCCTCCCAAAGTGCTGGGATTACAGGTATGAACTGACGCACCCAGCCAAAAAAAAAATCTTTCTAAATGTTGACTTAGCAACCCAGAGGAACAAAAAAGACGTGTACATTTTGCTATTCACAATTGGAAGGGTTTGACAATAAATTGATACTAACATTAACTTTCATTCACAGTATGTAATTACTTTTATCAGAAGGTCAGTGGGATTACATACCTGTTCAAAGTGCTAAGATAGTTTTTAATAACCCAAGGGAGTGATGTCATGGGAGTGGTAGTACGAATCTCAGAATCTAGGAATCTCTCTCTCTCTCTGTTCTTTTTTTTTTCTGCTTGAATTATTAAGTCTTTGTGCCGATGTCCACTCTCACAATAATAGTTAGAATGAAGCCTTTATTATTTTTTGTGTAAAGTATAGCTATTTGGGTTTGAAATATAAGAATTTGAAAATATGAACACTCTCAAAAATAGCTCGATGTTACAGTCACATGTACAGTGACCTCCCTCCACAAATAGTTATATCACTGGAAATAAGTATTTTTAAGTGATACATTGAATGGCATCACACATATATTTTCATTATAGTGATTTACTCTGTGAATTTAAAACATGTAGTAAAGATGTACTTCTGTGAACATACTTGTTTTAATCTTATTTCAAAATTATACAGTATTCAGCCTGGTTAGCACCTGCAGATATGTTACAGTTTTACATGGTGAAGTTTTATCAATGACCCTTGCAGAAAAGTAGAAAGTAGTTTGGAATAAATGTGTGTGTGTGTGCACATGCATGTGTGTGTTGTGTGTGTGTGTGCATGAAAAAGTGAATGTGGAGTAACCATAAACCATAATATAGTTGAGATTAATTACATTAGTGCATACACAAGACAATATTGCTTATAATGGTCATGGCAAGAAGGAAGAGAGGGAATGCAAAGGATGGTGTGGAATTAGCAATTTGGAATAAGAAAATGTATTTTGTATAGTATATTAGCATATGTTTCAAAGTATGTAACACAAAGACAACCACATGAAATTATCTGTAATCCATTTCTATTAATTAAAAAATAAATATAAAATCATATACACTCACATATATTCATATGCATGTGTGCTTATGATTATAATATAGAGTAAAACTTGTCATAAAGTCATAGTCAGGTAAGATACTCACAATTGTGTAAAATTTCAGTATTTGTTAATATGATGCAATGAGTTAATTGAAGTAGTTAGCCACAGAAGTTCCAGGGTCAGGACATGTATTGTAACATCATACTGACCCAGCTGCCATTCTGTCTTCATTTTTTAAAGGGTCATTTCTGGAGTCTGTAGTTGGCTGAGATTCTAGAGATCATTTTTTTTAACCAGGAGTTTTAGGGAGTTTGAACCTACAGAATACAGGGGGATATGAAAACCCAGCCTTTATCTACACATTTTTAGAGGTGGAGTGGTCTGTCCTATTTCTCCTATCCTAACCAGAAGATAAGATGATAAGATTTCAATTCATTGGGCAAGGGAAACACAGAGAAGAAAAAGGATTATTAATCCAATTATATGTGACCTAAAGTTTTAAAGGAACATGTTACCCTGGAGTTTTGCTGTATCACTAAACAAGACGAATGGCCAAACATTACAATTAATAAGGTTGTACAGAGACCATAACTCTTAACCCTGTTGGTGGGAATGTTAATTGGTGAAACCACAGTGAAAGAGAATGTGACTTTATCTCACACAGCTCAAGATCTCACAATTCCACATCTAATTATATACCAGGGATAGGGTGACCAACGGAACTGGTTTACTTGGAACTAAGTGATTTCCCAGACAAGAGATTTGCAGTGCTAAAATCAGAAGGCAAAGTGGCAAAAGTTGACTACCCTAAACCCTGGGAGAATTCTGGCATGTGAGCACAAAGAGGCATGAATAACAGTGCTCCTAGCAGCATTGTAGACAATAACTGATATTGATAACAGCTTTGGCAGTCATTAACAAACAGAAAAATGATTAAATGGTTACATCCATAAAACAGAATACTAGAGAGCAGTAAAAAATAAGTGAATGACAACCAAATATATTGACATGTTGAATTTCAAAAATAAAATTTTGGATGAAAAAGTAATGTTAGAAATGGTGTTTCATTTGGCATAAATCTATACAATGTTTTACAAATTATATAATAATACTATGTTAAGAACACTAAAATATGTAATATAAGTATAAGTAATTATTAGCTATCAGGAAAATGAAAATAAAAACCATAATGAAATACCACATCTTACCAACTAGGATGGCTATACTCAGAAAAGACAGATAATAACACTTTTTGGCAGAGATATGGAGAAAAGGAAACTCATGCATTTTTGATGAAAATGTAAAACAGTACAGCCATGTTAGAAATCAGTGTAACAGCTCCTCAAATGGTTAAATACACGGAATCATATGATGCAACAATTCCACTCCTAGGTATATACCCAAGATAAATGAGAACATGTTCATGTTCATACAAAATTTTGTATGACTCTCCCTAGCATCATTAATCATAATTGCTAAAAAGTAGAAACAACCCAAAATGTCTGTGAACTGATGAGTGGCTGAATAAAGTGTGATGTAGCTACACAATGGGAAATTATTTGCAATTAAATGAAATACTGATACATGCTACAACATAGATGAACCTTAAAAAGTTATCATCTGTGACAGAAGCTCAATCACATATCACCATATGTTAATATTTTATTTATATGAAATGTCCACAATAGGCAAATCCATAGGGACAGAAAATAGACAAAAAGGTTGTAAAAGTGTGAACATACTAAAAGCTATTGAATTGCATCGCTTAAATTTGTGGTAAGTTGCATGGTATGTGAATTGTATTCTCAGAAATGCTGTACTAACAGACACTTGGGGATAAAAATCAATAATATGAAGGCAGTAGTTACCCTTGAAAAGGAAGAGAGTGGTTGTGGTAAATGAGCCTGAGAGTCTTTCAAATATATAGGCAAGTTTTTTGTTTTTCAATTTTGGCAATATATTCAAGGATATTTGTTTTATTATACTTTTCAATGGCTTGTATGTTTCAATCATTAGAGAATGACATTAAAAATATCCAGCCAATATCTGCCAATAGTAACAACTCAGAGACTAAATAAAGCTCAAAACACAACTCCATAGTATCCTCCTAGCTTTACACAGATGTTCCTAAACAGTTGTTGGTGCAAGACAGATGTCAGCTTCCCTTAGAGTATTAACAATTTAGCAGAGTTTTTCCTCATTTTTTATTTTATTTAATTGTGCTCATTTGCAAGCAACCCGTTAAATGTATTCATAAAAGGACAAAGCAGAAGGAGGGCGTGACATCACAGATGAACCATGCTGATATGTTCTGACCTTCCAACATACAAAGCTATTTGTGTAAACACTGAATAAGTACAGATATTAGATGAACTGGTATCTTTGAAGTTAAAGAAACTGATAGGAGGGGGAGTTGGAAAGAGAATACAAAGTAGTGGGTCCTTGCAGGAGTGCATTTTAGAAATATAGTATAAATTTGAAATGAAATCTCACAGAACGTTTGATCCACCCATGACAATGATAATTACATAGTGAAAAAATAAGAAATGACTGTTTTCCAATAAATACATATCTTGACTTTGTGACAATATATTGGACCATTGTCAGTTTCAACTACTCTGGTCTAATTTTCCAATCTCCTAAAGCAGCTAACTTTTCTGCAGAGTGGGAGCCTTGGCTGACACCACATTAGAGGCAGCTTGGACAATCCCAGACTTAGCTGAAGGCAGAAATTTTGAAGTTATTTTTGCTTTCCTGTTTTCTCTTTCACTATTCTCCCTAAGCTTCTCAGGGACTGGGTAAAGGACAGCCAGTGTAGGAGAGGCCAGGTTGCCAAGGTCTCTTGGAAGCCCTTAGCCATGACTGGCTAGAAGGGATTTGAGAGAAACACCACCTTTAAGTTTCACTAATGGGAGAGATCAGTGATGGCAAAACTTTCTACCTACCTCTCCCTTTCCCATAGGGTTGACTATTTTGTGATTATTTGAGGCTACGCAGCATTAGGAAGATCCATATACCTCTTTTACACCAAAAAATGACATCAGGCTCTGACTGTGTTCATCCTTTACATTTTGCTTCCTATCCTCTTTCTGAAGACCTCCTTTTTTTCCTCTGTGAAATAATTCTGCTTCTAATGTCCATAGGATTTCATATTAAGTGATTAGAATACTGCCCCGACTAATTTTTTTCTTTCACGCAATTGTCTGTGGACACCTTTTTGGCATCTTTCTAAAATTACATAGTTTTCCACCTTTAATATTTGTTACTCTTGTCTTTCCTACTAAAGTGTGATTTTTTTTAGGAGAGGAATAAATATTTTGCATAATAGACACCTAAAAATAATACATGAATGAAATAGGTTTATGTGTTTTAATAGACTGTGTGAATACACATTACTCTATTAAAGTGTCCTGCTTTGTCTTCTTTTAATGTAAAATGATCTCTCCCGTTGCTTTGGAATTCCATTCATAGCAGTAATACTGCATTCTAAATTTAATCTTAATCTTATGGCTGATGATAGTGACAAATTCTGGTAAAAAGTAACAGAAGATTGTTGGAATTAATGAATAGAATTAATCCTTCAGTGTCACAGTATTGAGTTAGCATAGTACATTAATACATTTGTTTTAAGAATTATCTTAATAGTAAATAATAGGTTTAATGTAATATGTTTCAGTAAAAATTATAAAATTTGCCTTAATATTTCTAAAATAATAACATAAAATGATGTTGATCTGGGAAGGCAGAGGACAGGCTTGAGATACAGGAAGGTCGGCTATAACATATGAGTAGAGCAGTAACATAGATCATGTAAAGGAAAATATATGTGACATATAGGACTCAATTTTCCCTACTTTGTATACACCACCTCGTCTAACCTTAGTCTCCTCCTCTATAAAAGAGCTTAGATCACACTGACCTCCCTCGGACAGGAATCTTAAACCACATATATGCAGGCCAGTGATTTGAGTTCTAGGTTTTATTTTCAGGTGTCTCACCTGCTTGCTTACTTTCTTAATTTTTAGTATTTGACTTCTATTCAACTTACGTATGTACTCTAATTCTGATTTCTTCAAGATTTCTAAATTCTTTGTAGAGACCATATCATTTCTTAACTTTAGGGCTTCTGTGATCTCCTACTTGTAGAAAGCCAATGATATAATATGGTTGCACAAGTAAATAAGAATTTCCTTACATACTTATATCTATATTAGGCAGTTACTAAGTTCATTTGGTAAAAGAAATGCAGTGCCAGTGTCCAGGAAAAATAACAACAATGACAATCTTTGTTTCTTCAGATCTTTTGCCACTAGAGTACTGCCAACTAGAATTTGCTACATATTTTATCTTACATACAGATCCAAATGCAAAATCCTCAAGGGTTCCTGGACATTTGCATCTGTCTCTTCAGAATGTATATCCAATATTCAAGGGAAAGTTGTTTTGCTGCTTCAGTAAAATGGCTGTGGATACCATACAGATTGAAATAGAAAACTGGTCAATAAAAGCTCAAAAATTAATCTAGGTCTATGCCAGCAAAGGAAAGAAAAGAATCAAGATTTAGTTTCTAGAAGTATATGTGGAGTATTTATTATCTTCCAGATAATTAGTTCTTAAAAGAGATTTTAGGAACTTCCATGGGTTACTATATTCCACTCCTACCACAATCTTGTAAATCCCTCAACTTATCTAACAGTGCGCATATCTTATGCAGGCTCTGAAGGTAGGGACTTTTAATTTCAAATTTGACATTATTGCTCTTTAAATGCATGTTATATCATGCTCACAATAACCTCAAACCCCTGGGATCAAACAGTCTTCCTGCCACAGTCTCCCAAGTAGCTGGGACTACGGGTGCATACCACTGTACCTAGTTTATTTTATTTTATAATATTTTATTTTATTTTATTTTTGTGGTGATAAGGTCTTGCCTTATTGCCCAAGCTGGTTTCAAACTCTTGACTTCAAGTGGTACTCCTGCCTTGGCCTCCCAAATTGTTGGGATTACAGGCATGAGCCAATGTGCCCTGTCAGCATTTTATTGTCTAGCTAGTACTTGGATTTCCCCAATTGTTGGACTTTCTCAACTCTGTAGGTGTCCTCATCTCTAAGTGTTTTAGATTTACTAATATTTGGAAGTTACCAATATATAATAACAAATGTAAAACGATGGTACAACATCTATTGCTGTTTATGCATTGCTAATGGCTTATCTATTTCATGTAGCATGATATAGAGCCATGGTTCTTAAAATTTTGCAACTGTTTTGACACAGATGGCTGGGCCCTACCTCCAGAGTTTCTATTCCATAGGTCTAGAATGGAACTTGAGAATTTGTATTATTAATGAGGTAAGAGGTAATACTCGTGTTGCTGGTCCAGGGACCACATGTTGATAATAACTGGTATAGAACATTGAAGAATTGGCTTTATGAGAAGTGTGTTGTTGTTGTTGGGGATGCAAGAATGAATTACACAAAATAATCAAAAGTGCTAATCTCTGGTAGATGCATAGAACTTGTGCTGTGTCCCAGGACGTTGGTAGAGGCCACTGGAAAGAAGAAGCTGGAGCATGGCAAACTTCAGTGACGTGTTTTTAGCTTTCCATGACTGACGTTGGAATGAATGACAGCTATGCTAATACAGGTGCTAGGTGGCTTGATGTAGGTTTAATGGTATCTCAGAGATGCTTAAATCTGGAAGATAGTGCTGAATAGTTGCTGGGCCAAGGGGTGCCCAGAATAAGATGTTTAGTTGTGCTAATGCCTGGATGGCATGTTCTGTTGAAGCAAGGCCTAAGCAAACTAGTCTCACAGGTAACAAGCTGATAAGATCTTGGCAGTGTATCTGAACTCCACTAGGATTATTTCATGCTCTGATATTCTACCAGCATGTCCTGAGCCAATGCATATACTTTAAATGGACATGCTTGTCTGCACGGCAACCGACACCTGGAACTCAAGTCTATTTGAGGACTTTGTGCTATAAAACCTCCTTCTGGCATTTTTCTCCGTCTGTTTCTCAAATTCGTGCTTACTAATATGAGCCTACATCCATACTCTCAATATTCTGTAGATTTGAAATGCATTATTTTCTTAAATACTAGGGATAATCACTTAGATATTATTTTCTATGGTTCTGTCATTTTAAGGTTCTTGGGAAGAACCAAGTCCATGATCATGTACTACTTACCATGCTGTGGCTCTTGAGGGAAAAGATCCAATTCCCGGTGATCGTGCATGTGTGTGGGAGCTGAAGAAATACTACTTATACCAGAATTTGGCAATTCTGTGAAGGTTGAATGCCTGTTAACTTCTACACTCATTATTCAGTACCTTATATGTTTTATTTCTTTGTAAAAATGATATGTCTTCACTGCCAAGATCAGGATCAGACACATATTATGTACTCATAGTCAATGGTTTATTGGCTAAATTATAAGTGGGGTAGAGACATATTTTACTCAGAGTATTTACATATTTAATATAGTCGTAAGAGATGCAAGGAAAAGCTTTCTACACCTAAATAATGAAATCAGGATAGATCAATATAAAATAACATATTTTAATCCATTATTCCCTTTCTACTCTCCCTTAAATTAAGCTTAATAATAGAATGCAAAACTGGACAAAAAATATAGGACTTTCCACAGCTTAAGTGAGTACTATTGCTTTAAATTACGGATTCAAAAAAAAAATTTGAAATATTTCTTCTCACTCCCCATCCCCCCCACAAAAAAACACCTTTCTAAGGAAGCTTATCTCTAAGTTAATAGGTTTCTGTTTCATTTCTTGCCCCATATGAGCATAACAATAATAAGAAAACAATTCCCAATGCCCGAGTACATAACGGAGACATGATTAGCCCTATAAAGTGGTAGAAATGCAACAACAATCTATGTCAGCGTCTTTTTCAGCAATTATCATAATTACAATACCCTGGGGGTTCATGTTTAACAAAAAGATAAGAAATTAATCCAATTATTTATTTTTTTCTTAGGTTTTTCCACTCATATTTGTTGATTTTCTACTATGTTCTTACTGAGGAATTGTACTAGATGATCAAGAACTACCAGTTGTGATGCAAAATGGCCAAAGGGAAGATATAGAGAATCCACAGTTTCCTCCCTTTCTCCTAACTCCTCTGCATGAATTTTAAAATAAGAAAATAAGATTCACACTTAGTTTCAAGTTTAACTTGTAAAATAGCCACTAGAAAGAGCAGGTCATCCGCATTCAAATATCTTTTTAAAGGTAGGAAATGTCCCAGGATAATATTCATCATTAATCTTCTTGAAGGCATTGATAAATAAAGTGAAAATGTGCTATTCAGGTGGAAACATAAAAAAAAGTTAAACCGAAGACCTAAACATTGGCAGGATTCTTAATGGCTAGAGGCTTTCATATACCTCTTAATGTAGAAATTCTATACATACTTGATTAGACTTCTGATTATAATTTGACCTTCAAACTCCATTTATCTGCATTAAAAATAATGTCTTGATCAATGAAGATACATATTTTATTTCTTGGTGGCTACATATAACTTTTTAAAAATTTTATTATTATACTTTAGATTTTAGGGTACATGTGCACAATATGCGGGTTTGTTACATATGTATCCATGTGCCATGTTGGTTTGCTGCACCCATTAACTCATCATTTAGCATTAGGTATATCTCCTAATGCTGTCCCTCCCCCCTCCCCCAACCCCACAAGAGTCCCCGGAGTGTGATGTTCCCCTTCCTGTGTCCATGAGTTCTCATTATTCAATTCCCACCTATGAGTGAGAACATGCAGTGTTTGGTTTTTTGTCCTTGTTATAGTTTACTGAGAATGATGGTTTCCAGTTTCATCCATGTCCCTACAAAGGACACGAACTCATCATTTTTTATGGCTGCATAGTATTCCATGGTGTATATGTGCTACATTTTCTTAATCCAGTCTATCATTGTTGGACATTTGGGTTGGTTCCAATTCTTTGCTATTGTGAATAGTGCCGCAATAAACATACGTGTGCATGTGTCTTTATAGCAGCATGATTTATAGTCCTTTGGGTATATACCCAGTAATGGGATGGCTGGGTCAAATGGTATTTCTAGTTCTAGATCCCTGAGGAATTGCCACACTGACTTCCACAATGGTTGAACTAGTTTACAGTCCCACCAACAGTGTAAAAGTGTTCCTATTTCTCCACATCCTCTCCAGCACCTGTTGTTTCATGACATTTTAATCATGGCCATTCTAACTGGTGTGAGATGGTATCTCATTGTGGTTTTGATATGCATTTCTCTAATGGCCAGTGATGATGAACATTTTTTCATTTGTTTTTTGGCTGCATAAATGTCTTCTTTTGAGAAGTGTCTGTTCATGTCCTTCGCCCACTTTTTGATGGGGCTGTTTGTTTTTTTCTTGGAAATTTGTTTGAGTTCATCGTAGATTCTGGATATTAGCCCTTTGTCAGATGAGTAGGTTGTGAAAATTTTCTCCCATTCTGTAGGTTGCCTGTTCACTCTGATGGTAGTTTCTTTTGCTGTGCAGAAGCTCTTTAGTTTAATTAGATCCCATTTGTCAATTTTGGCTTTTGTTGCCATTGCTTTTGGTGTTTTAGACATGAAGTCCTTGCTCACGCCTATGTCCTGAATGGTATTGCCTAGGTTTTCTTCTAGGGTTTTTATGGTTTTAGGTCTAACATTTAAGTCTTTAACCCATCTTGAATTAATTTTTGTATAAGGTGTAAGGAAGGGATCCAGTTTTGGCTTTCTACATATAGCTAGCCAGTTTTCCCAGCACCATTTATTAAGTAGGGAATCCTTTCCCCATTGCTTGTTTTTGTCAGGTTTGTCAAAGATCAGATAGTTGTAGATATGCGGCATTATTTCTGAGGGCTCTGTTCTGTTCCATTGATCTATGTCTCTGTTGTGGTACCAGTACCATGCTGTTTTGGTTACTGTAGCCTTGTAGTATAGTTTGAAGTCAGGTAGTGTGATGCCTCCAGCTTTGTTCTTTTGGCTTAGGATTGACTTGGCAATGTGGGCTCTTTTTTGGTTCCATATGAACTTGAAAGTAGTTTTTTCCAATTCTGTGAAGAAAGTCATTGGTAGCTTGATGGGGATGGCATTGAATCTATAAATTTCCTTGGGCAGTATGACCACTTTCATGATATTGATTCTTCCAACCCATGAAGATGGAATGTTCTTCCATTTGTTTGTATCCTCTTTTATTTCATTGTGCAGTGGTTTGTAGTTCTCCTTGAAGAGGTCCTTCACATCCCTTGTAAGTTGGATTCCTAGGTATTTTATTCTCTTTGAAGTAATTGTGAATGGCAGTTCACTCATGATTTGGCTCTCTGTTTGTCTATTATTGGTGTATAAGAATGCTTGTGATTTTTGTACATTGATTTTGTATCCTGAGACTTTGCTGAAGTTGCCTATCAGCTTAGGGAGATTTTGGGCTGAGACAATGGGGTTTTCTAGATATACAATCGTGTCATCTGCAAACAGGGACAATTTGACTTCCTCTTTTCCTAATTGAATACCCTTTATTTCCTTCTCCTGCCTGATTGCCCTGGCCAGAACTTCCAGCACTATGTTGAATAGGAGTGGTGAGAGAGGGTATCCCTGTCTTGTGCCAGTTTTCAAAGGGAATGCTTCCAGTTTTTGCCCATTCAGTATGATATTGGCTGTGGGTTTGTCATAGATAGCTCTTATTATTTTGAGATACGTCCCATCAATACCTAATTTATTGAGAGTTTTTAGCATGAAGGGTTGTTGAATTCTGTCAAAGGCCTAACAATATTAACTTTAAATGTAAATGGGCTAAATGCTCCAATTAAAAGACACAAACTGGCAAATTGGATAAGGAGTCAAGAACCATTAGTGTGCTGTATTCAGGAAACCCATCTCACGTGCAGAGACACACATAGACTCAAAATAAAGGGATGGAGGAAGATCTATCAAGCAAATGGAAAACAAAAAAAGGCAGGGGTTGCAAACCTAGTCTCTGATAAAGTAGACTTTAAACCAACAAAAATCAAAAGAGACAAAGGAGGCCATTACATAATGGTAAAGGGATCAATTCAACAAGAAGAGCTAACTATCCTAAATATATGTGCACCCAACACAGGAGCACCCAGATTCATAAAGCAAGTCCTGAGTGACCTACAAAGGGACTTAAACTCCCACACAATAATAATGGGAGGTTTTAACACCCCATTGTCAACATTAGACAGATCAACGAGACAGAAAGTTAACAAGGATATCCAGGAATTGAACTCAGCTCTGCACAAAGTGGACCTAATAGACATCTACAGAACTCTCCACCCCAAATCAACAGAATATACATTTTTTTAGCACCACACCACACCTATTCCAAAATTGACCACATAGTTGGAAGTAAAGCGCTCCTCAGCAAATGTAAAAGAACAGAAATTATAACAAACTGTCTCTCAGACCACAGTGCAATCAAACTGGAACTCAGGATTAAGAAACTCACTCAAAACTGCTCAACTACATGGAAACTGAACAACCTGCTCCTGAATGACTACTGGGTACATAATGAAATGAAGGCAGAAATAAAGATGTTCTTTGAAACCAACGAGAAGAAAGACACAACATATCAGAATCTCTGGGACATATTCAAAGCAGTGTGTAGAGGGAAATTTATAGCACTAAATGCCCACAAGAGAAAGCATTAAAGATCCAAAATTGACACCCTAACATCACAATTAAAAGAACTAGAAAAGCAAGAGCAAACATATTCAAAAGCTAACAGAAGGCTAGAAATAACTAAAATCAGAGCAGAACTGAAGGAAATAGAGACACAAAAAACCCTTCAAAAAATTAATGAATCCAGGAGCTGGATTTTTGAAATGATCAACAAAATTGATAGACCGCTAGCAAGACTAATAAAGAAGAAAAGAGAGAAGAATCAAATAGATGCAATAAAAAATGAAAAAGGGGATATCACCACCAATCCCACAGAAATACAATCTACCATCAGAGAATACTACAAACACCTCTACGCAAATAAACTAGAAAATCTAGAAGAAATGGATAAATTTCTCGACAAATACACCCTCCCAAGGCTAAACCAGGAAGAAGTTGAATCTCTGAATAGACCAATAACAGGCTCTGAAATTGTGGCGATAATCAATAGCTTACCAACCAAAAAGAGTCCAGGACCTGATGGATTCACAGCCGAATTCTACCAGAGGTACAAGGAGGAACTGGTACCATTCCTTCTGAAACTATTCCAATCAATAGAAAAAGAGGGAATCCTCCCTAACACATTTTATGAGGCCATCATTGTCCTGATACCAAAGCCTGGCAGAGACACAACCAAAAAAGAGAATTTCAGACCAATATCCTTGATGAACATTGATGCAAAAATCCTCAATAAAATACTGGCAAACCGAATCCAGCAGCACATCAAAAAGCTTATACACCATGATCAAGTGGGCTTCATCCCTGGGATGCAAGGCTGGTTCAACATACGCAAATCAATAAATGTAATCCAGCATATAAACAGAACCAAAGACAAAAACCACATGATTATCTCAATAGATACATATAACTATTTAAATGAATTTGGTCTTTGCATTTCTATCTTCTCTCAATTTTGTAAGCCTAAGTCTCATCATGGGGGTGGGTGGTAACTACCTCACGTTGTATTAAGGCAGATTGCCTGAACATATTGTCTAAAAATCCCCTTGAGAATTTCCATCCTGAATACAGTGGCCTTGTTCCTAGTTTTTAGGATTAGTCTCCTGTTTCCTGTCTGACCTTGGAATATGGTGACACTTAAAGGTTTGTTTATCCTTTTGAGTGCATGTATGATTGGCCTGTTAGCAGGTTCCAGATGACATACCACTGCCAACTAAGGCAACTGCTTTACATTCAAGGCTTTGCAATCAAAGGATTGTAACATATTGTGAATATGCAATAAACTACAACATACAAATTGTTCTTGTTTTGCAACAGGAGGGTTCAGGGAAAGCTTCTTTAGAAAAAAAAAAAAAAAAAAAAACAAAAACCAGAAGCCATTTCAGCAACAATGAATCCCAAAGACGTGATGGCATCCAAGAGAAATTCAAAGTGATTAAATATGAAGATTTGGGACCCAAACACACAGGGAATTTATGATGTTTTGAGTGTAGATAATGACCATGACTAAAAGATCGCAGAGCATAGAGGACTGAACCTTTGGATAGCTCCACATCTAAGAAGTGAGAGAAAAAACAAGAGCTAATGAAAGATGCAAAGATATGGTCAGAGAAGTAATTGTGAAAGAATATAGTATAGTTTTAAGAAAGATGAAAGGAGAGTGAAGTCTAAGAACAGAGTATCCCATATTAGAAATATACAGAAAGTTCTAGGCCAAGCAGACAAAAAATAGAAAAAAGAAACTGAAAAGCAGCTCTATATTAAGAGCTGCAGATAATTGCTGGCATTTGAAATAAAAAGTTTCAGTACTTGCTTCTCAAAATGTAATAACTGAGCTGGCAGGGCCTTCATATTCTTTACATTTTTATTACTCTTCCGATCTTAATTGGGAACTGTTGCCCTCCCCTTTATTCATTTGATGACATTACAATCATCACTACTTTGAAAGTTTTCCAAAAATAATTACATGATATAGGATCAAGTAGGAAAAAAGATCTGTAGGGAATACTTCACAGTTTCTCTTGGCAACTATATTCTCATTATCTTGAGACAGAACTCCATTTACTTTCATAAAGTATGCCTCTCACCCAGTAACTATGAAAAAATTCAATTTCTCAAGTATGATTGATTTTCATTTATAAACCTTTTGGGACCAAATGTGGAATATTCCTTGACAGAAGTTAGTATTTTTTTCTGCAAATAAATGGAAAATTGTGTTCAGAAAATATATCCATTTCATAGATTTTTTTCGATGAATGCAGAAAAAAATAGTCCTCACTGTATCTTTGATTTGCATCGTTGCTTTTTGTCATTAATAAGACTGGATTTGGTGTTTCCAAGTTGTTAAAGTGTTTATTTTCTGAAAGCGATAGAACTAGCTACAATCATTTCCTACTGAAACTGAGATAGCAGTTCGTGGGACTGGAACACAATTTCAAGCTCTTCTCATTCTAAGACCAGCCTCCAAGTACTTGAAATATCCCCCTGAGGCCGGGCATGGTGGCTCACGCCTGTAATCCCAGCTACTCGGGAGACTGAGGCAGGAGAATTGCTTGAGCCCGGAAGATGGAGGTTGCAGTGAGCTGAGATCGTGCCACTGTGCTCCACCTTGGCCGACAGAGCAAGACTCTGTCTCAAAAAAAAAAAAAAAAAAAAAAAAAAAATCCTCATGAGAATTTTCATTCTGAATGCAGTGGCCTTGTTCCTAATTTTTTTATTAGTCTCCCATTTCCTCAGCAGTTTTGCCTTTAATCTTATGCTTCACTCTGAAAACGTTATAGCTCCAAATGTTTACAGACACCCAGGCACACTTCATGGGCAGTACCTAGCAATGGGACTGGCTTCATGTCAAGGGTAAGCAGGTTGAATTGGGTTGGTGGTAAATGGAGATTCAAGCTTGGGTAGGAGGATATGGATCTGGGGCAAATCAGTGGTTACGAGAATAACTTGTTGCCCCTGCTGCACTCAAATAATCTGATAACAGGGGTGACAATCCTGATGCAAATCTGGAGTAGAAAAATAAAGGAGTGCAAAAGAGAGATGAAAAAATGCATACTTTAGTTGTTCTGTCCTACTGAACTGTAATGTAGATTCAGGAAATTGTCCTAATTGAGACTAAGGTGGATGTATATTTGTCTGGAGTGTTTCTACAGAGTGGCCTGTAGGGGACATATCCCATGAATTGGTTTGCATAGAGAATAGGAGATTTGAGAAGATTATTGGGAAGAGAAGAGACAGAAAGTAGTGTAGGATTTCCTTTGCCTAATATGCCATTATGACTGGTATCTGAGTTCCAAAGTGAGGAACTGCAAGCAGAATCTGAAGCATGTGTATTTGTGAACTATTCTGGGAGGGCCATGTGTACAAGTGGTATTGCTTAGCTTCCTAAGTGACAACGTTTGACACAGTGGCATAGAGACAAATAATATGTCCACATTTTGAATGATGTCCCTGAATACTCAAGTGTTGTAAACTTTGAGACAGCATCTCTCATTTGACATGGGTCTTCACAGCCATGGCTAGAGTGAAGCATATCCAAGAAATTCCATAGGTCAAGAACAACAAATGCCAGAAGAATAAGGGAGGAAAAGTGATAACTGCATGATGCCTATCTCTGACAGAATAGTTAAAGGGCACTTATGAGCGTTCCTCTGCAGATGCAGTCAAAGTATAGATTCTGTGTCTGGTCATGATAAAAAGGTAACCTGTGAAATTAGATCAATCTGGTTGTGAAGAGACCAATATTAGATTATTATTCTTAATTATGGTAATTGACACTATTAAAATGTCCTGATTTTAGACAATTTTATGTCTTTAGGACAGATAGCAGGTCAATGAAACTCATTATTAGGATAAATAATGTGCATTAAATTGTCCCTGGTCATGAGTTGTTCTTATGTACTGATAGGTGCCCATGTATTTCAGCTTATAGACTTCTATATCTTACATCTGGTTTAAACCAGTTAAGAACTGGTTTAAGCTCTAAAACAATGACAGCATCAATAGATATTTCAAGATCTGATGAAGGCCAAGAGTTACACATTTAATACATAAATACAGAGAGTAGTAAGCATATTTGAGCAAAGGAAGTATGTGGTATTTATTAATTAGATTGATCTCCAGTTTTTTTTTTTTTCTCTTGTTTTGGCAGCCTTCAATTTTGAGCTGAATGTGTAAACTGTCTTCAGGATCTCAGAGTCAGTGAAGTCAAACTTATAGGAAAATAGCCTTAAAGCAGTAAAAGGACAAACAGGATTTTCAAGTACTATCCACTGGGGAGGGATTGGGATGTCAGGGAAGACTATAGACTAGATGGGGCATGATGATACAGTGATGGTACAGTGCTGGTAGTAGTGATGGTAGAGTGATGCATAACCTGTGCTTCAGCTACATTAATTAGGAAAGTTACAATTGGGACAAGTATTAAACCATGGAGCAGGTAGATTTCATGAGAGAGAATGCCTTCTCTGTGGTGAAATATAAAGGCCACTAATAAATCTGTAAGGTGAAATCTACAAATTTTTGTAAACTCATCAAGGTTACCGATACCTAGAGGTTCAATTCATCATTTGGAAGAGACCCTATCCGTACCAGAATAGCTTCCTGTTGACTAGAGAGAATAACAGTTCAGTCTTAGTTATGTGGCATTTTCTTTGAGATGGAGGCTGGTAATTTGGGGAGGAATTGGAATGGTTCATAGACCGTGACCACAAAATGAATGTGATTTGATGGTTTGGCATGTTCTTGGTTCAGGACTAGTGTGATACCTTCTTAATGGTTTCCCTGCAAACTCTTGCCAATGCTACCAGCAAATTAAAGATCCATAGGTTAAATCTAGAAGGTAGTAATAATGTGAAGTTCTTGCAAACTATGTGAGATACTTTGTGAATTTAGTCAGGGTATCAATCAATCAATCCTTAAGTTTGTTTTCTTTTGTCAATAAAGCCTAATGTATTATTGAATTAATTAATGTGGTATTAAATTTAAGAAGACTGCATCCAATAACTTGAAAGACATTCAGATAAAATATGTATTGATTAGAACAAAACAAAGAGTTCTGTTTGGTGAATAGTATAATTTATAAGAAACCGATAACAAATGAAAAAGAAATGGCTTTAGACAGCTCAATGTGCATAACTTTATATGTTCACATTTCACAAATATTAGCAACCAATAAATCTATTTAAGAATGTCAGGGAGGAATTAGAATTGCAAAATAGAAAAATTGCTAATGAGTATCAATGCTAAAGAATTTTTCCATGTTAATGAGGACAAGTTAAAACATTAAAAATTGGTTTTGACAGAAGAATGTGTAAAACATATGTTAGTATTATCACTTCATAAAATTAAATTAGACATCTCCAGATTTAAAGTAAATCTCTCCCCACCACAGATAAACCCATTTTCTCTAGCCCTTTAAAAGCATTTTTTAATGTGTATCTGAGAAATGAGGAATTTATTGACAGGCTTTTACCTAGAATTTCTAGATGTTGGAAGTGTCCTCTTTTTTCATGAAGTCATGGAGATTGTAGAACATGAAAAACATTTAGTAAGCAAGATACAATTCTTCCTCCAAACTGAAGATGCTATCATATATGTGAAAAAAGGATCTTGTTTTGAGGGATCAAAAAGTAAAAAGAAAATCACAAAAAATTAGAAATGTGGTTTGTTTGTTTTTTTAAAATATAATATTTTTCAGTTCTTATTAACATGATATATGCTTATTTAATAGTTGATCAGAAGAAATAAGTTCCAAGAAATAATCAACAAATAACTATATTTTCTATCATTCTGTCCAGTGGTATCTTAGCAAACCGGCTTTCTGAAAAACAGACAAACAAAAAAGGTAGTGTTTGTCAATTTCAGTTGTGTAAATATTCCCAGCATGGCAAATTTTAAGCTTCCAGTAGTTTAAAAACCAGCTTACAAAATTTCAAAAAATGTTGCATTTAACTCACGTGAGCTGGTATATTCCAGCTCATTCAACACTGTCTATATAAACACAGTGAACACTTCATTGAACGTCACTTTAGACACCATGCAATGGTTTCATGCGAATAAAAAGAATGGATAGATTGCTAAATTGATAAGTAGCACTTTGTCTTTCTGTGCCTGACATATTTCACTTAATATAATGTTCTCCAGGTTCATTCATATCCCAAATGACAGGAATTTTTTCCTTTTTTAATGCTAAATAGTATTCTACTCTGTATATATACTACATTTTCTTTATTCACTTATCCATTAATGGATGTTTACATTGATTCCATATCTTGGCTACCATAAATAATGCTGCAATAAACTTGGAGTGAAGATATCTCTTTGGCATGCTGATTTCACTTTCTTTGGATATATAACCAGTAGTAGAATTGCTAGATTATATAATAGTTCTATTTTTAATTTTGTGAGCAACCTCCATACTGTTTTCCATACTGGCTGTACCAAATTATATTCTCACCTACAGTGTGCAAAGATTCTATTTTCCACCTATACTTGGCAACATTTATCCTTCATCTTTATGATAGTAGTCTTTCTGAAAGGTATGAGGTGATATCTCTTTGTAGTTTTAATGTATGTTTTCCTGGTAGTAATAGATATTGAGCATTTTTTTTCATATACTTGTTGGTGATTTGTGGTGTCTTCATTTGAGAAATGTCTATTCAGTTCCTTTGCTCATTTTTAAAATCAGATTACTGGCTGGGTGCGGTGGCTCACGCCTGTAATACCAGCACTTTGGGAGACCAAGGCAGGTGGATCATGAGGTCAGGAGTTTGAGACCAGCCTGGCCAACATTATGAAACCCCCGTCTCTACTAAAGATACAAAAAATTAGCCAGCCATGGTGGCGCATGCCTGTAATCCCAGCTACTCGAGAGGCTGAGGCAGGAGAATCACTTCAAGCTGGGAGGCGGAGGTTGCAGTGAGCCAAGATTGTGCCATTGCACTCCAGCCTGGGCAACAGGGCGAGACTCTGTCTCAAAATAAATAAATAAATAAATAAATAAATAAATAAATAATTAATCAGATTATTATTATTAGTAGTAGCAGGACAGAGTTGACTGTCTTCCTTATTTATTTTGTATATTGCTATGATTTGAATGTGTCCCTCAAAGTTTATGTATTGGAAATTTAATTCCAAATGCAACAGTGTTGAGAAGTGGGACCTTTAAGAGGTGATTAGGTCTTGAGGGCTCTGACCTCCTGAATGAATTAATGCCCTCATCTCAGGGTGGGTTAGTTATCACAAGAGTGGGTTCCTGATAAAAGGATGAGTTTGGCCCCCTTCATCTCTTTCTCTCCATCTCTGTCTTGTGAGTATTCTCTTGCCAGTGATGCCACATGTTATATGTGGCAAAAAGGCACTCACCACAGGCAGTCCCTTGATTTTGGACTTTCCAGCCTCCATAACTGTGAGCCAAACTATCTTCTGTAGCTTATAAATTACCTTGCCTGTGGTGTTCTGTGGAGCACAACACAGACTAAGAAAAATATTAACCCTTTAACAGGAAAATGGCTTGCAACTGTTTTCTTTTTTCCCATAGGTGATAACTTCACTCAGCTGACTGTTTCCATTGCTGTGTAGTACATTTTTGTATATGGTATGAGATACGGGTCTAATTTTATTCTTCTGCATAAGATATCCAGTTTTCCTAACATCATTTATTAAAGAGATTGTATTTTCCCTATTTTGTGTTCTTGGCATCTTTGTTGAAAACTGACTGTAAATTTGTGGATTTATTCTGTTTCTTTGGTATATGTGTCTGTTTTTGTGCCATACCAGGCTGTTTTAATCGCTATACCTTTGTAGTATATTTTGAAATCACGGAGTGTGATGCCTCTGGCTTTGTTCTTTCTGCTCAAGATAACTTTGGCTATTCAGGGTCTTTCTGATTTCATACAAATTTTATAATGTTTTTCTATTTCTGTGGAAAACATCATTATAATTTTGATAGTGATTGTATTGAATCTGTAGATCACTCTGAGTATAGACATTTTAACAATATTAATTCTTCTAAACATTATCACAGAATACCATTCAATTTATTGTGTCTTCTTCAATTTTTCATTAATGTTTTCTAGTTTTGAGTGTACAGAACTTTCATCTCATTAGTTAGATTTATTCCCAAATATTATATATAATATATATATATATTTTATATATATATAAATGCCTCTGGCTTTGTTATTTTATTATTTCATTCTTTGTTTTTTCAGTGTTTTATATATATACCCACCAAGTTAGACCTGCTGACCATCTTGAAAGATGAAGTCATGGGACACATGAGATTTAACATAACTTGAGCTATGAAATAAAAGTAGTTTTCAGTTATTGAATTATAAAGATAAAACAGGCCTTCTAAATCACCAAATTCAATGTCGATATCTACATAACTGCAAAACTAATACTAAATTTCAAGAACCCTGATGACTACAGTTATTCTTATGAATATCATACTTTTCATACCCTTGACTCTTTCAGAACCTTGGGGTACTTCTTGTAAAGGATAGGCCTGGGTAAAGTTTCAGATGGCTGTCCATGGTAGCTCGATGAGCAGAGAGAGACCTCAGAGCCTGAAAAGAGATATGTTAGAGAGTGGTAGGTTCAGGCAGAGCCACCACATACGTTTAATTTACTTCAAAGCTGTTAGTGTTGTAGTGTTGCTTGTTTTTGTTTCCCCTAAAACTTTGCTGTCACTATAAATATTATTTTTTTAAATAACTGATATATTACCCAAAGAACTAAATTAAATTTGTGTAATGAAGAAAAATAGTCACTGACATGAATAATTGAACATCAATTAAACAGTAGAAGATATAGTAGACAAAACATAGTTTAGGGGAGGTTATTGATTTCAGGCAATTACCCAGAATTATACAGAGAACTATATAGAGACATGAAATGTGAAAGAAAAGTCAAAACCCATGAAGTTTAGATTTAAAAGACACACAATATACCTAATAGGAGTTCCAGAAATAAAGAAAATAAATGAAAAGTAGGAAGGAGAACAATCTAATGTTCAAAAATAAAATTGCAATTATCAGAAGGAGAAAAAATCTTGTCTTTTTCTTGAAGAACTAATGATTCCACCATAAGATAAGAAATAGCAGTCCTATCTGGGAAGATCATAGAAAATTTTGTGACATCAGAGATTTGGCATCAGAGACAAAAGGGAAAATCTAATTAGCAAGATAGAGAAAGATTACTTAGGTTGAAATTTATATGGATAGCAGATGTATTATCAACAAAATAGATGCTAATAAGGAGTATCTTCAATGTGGGAATTAGAGTAATTTAAATTAAAAATAAACAGTGAGAATTCTAGTAAACAAGTTTTCAAGTTAAAAAATTATTAGGGCTTGGATTTCAGTAGGAAGTTTTTTGAATATAGACATGAAATATAGATAAAATGGGATATAGAAGGTAATGCTAAAATAAGAAGTAAGTAAATGTGTTAGTAAGTGTAAGAATGACAATTGCAAAAAAGTTAATGACTAAAGTGGGGGAAATTCAAATAATATAAAATAGTAATACCAGAGAAGAGAATGTGGAAGATACTGGGGGAGTTGATAAGACTTATACATTCTTCTGTAGCAGCATACAGTTCCTAATTTTTGTCTCCCAGGCTGGAGTGCAATGATGTGATCTCGGCCCACTGCAATGTCCACCTCCATGGTTCAAGTGATTCTCCTTTCTCAGCTTCCCGAGCAGCTGGGATTACAGGCACACGCCACCCTGCCCGGCTAATATTTTGTGTGTGTATTTTAGTAGAGATGGGGTTTCACCTTGTTGCCCAGGCTGGTCTCAAACTCCTGAGCTCAGGCAATCCACCCGCCTCGGCCTCCCAAAGTGCTAGGATTATAGGTGTGAGCCACCGTGCCCAGCCCCAGGTATGCCTTTTAAAATATAAAGTGTATATAAAAATATAACAAGGCAAGGAAGGCCAAACAAGAGAATTTAGAAAACTACATCTAACTAAGAAAAGTTAAGAAAGGTAAAGTAAATATACAAATAAATGTATTTTAAATTGAACATACCATCTAAAATAGTAGAGTTGTTTCCAAATACAAAATGACTTATTTGATTACATTTACTCGATAAAAGCTATTGACTTTTTACACTGGGCAAGAAATACAAGTAACTCTTTAACAGGCATATCTAAAATACAACCAATTTAACATAAATATTTAATAAGCATACCTAAATCATAAAAAGTAAAGTGAAAAATGCTATGTGGCTCCTTACAGAAAGTTTGCCAACTCTGGCTTTCAGTCTTTAGGAGAAAACCATAGACTACCAAGATGACATCAGTTTAGAGACAGATTTATTTTAAAAGCCTCAGCTTTATAAAATATTTTTAAAAGCATGAAAATTTGACTACATTATCAATAATCAAACTCTTGGCAGGATAATTGTGTAAACAAAAATTAAATATAAGACAAGGGATTTAAAATATGTACAATACACAACACTGACAAAGGATTAGTAACCAGAAAATATATATATATATGTATTTCCCATAAACCATCAATAAAAAATAACTCAAAAGGAAACTGTATAACTGATATTAAGAGCCTTCAAAGAAATGGATGGCCAATAAATACATCAAGAAATGTCCAGACTAAAAAGTAGAGAATTGCATATCAAACTATATTACCATGAAATATTGTTAGATCAGTCCAAAACATTAAAAATTTGATATATAAATATTTTGGCAGGAATGATAAATGGAAACTCTCATATTCTTCTGAATCAAGTATAAACTATAATTTGAAAATGCATTAATCAATATACATTTAAATTGAATGTATACCTGCATCTGACCTGTCAATTCCACTTCTAGTATAATTAATCTATGAAAACTATGGGGAAATGTGCTTAAAGTCATTTATTGCAGCATTGTTACCAGTAGCAAAGTAAAGATATAAAACATTTATTATCAAGATTATCAGTATAGTAATGGATCTGTACTGTGATATGTTAATGTAGTAGAATTCTGCATAACACTCAAAATTGGTGATATAATAATCCTATGGCTATCTATAAACATAAGTCACAAAAGCAAAATGATGAGGGAAAAAAAGCAAGGTACAGTGGCATTTGTGATGCTCTATGAGAGAATTCCAATAATGGGACCCATAATACATGGAAGTTCAGTCAGACTCAAAGGAAATACAGGATAAGCATGTTCTATCTACAACTTGGTAAGCAGGTTTGCTGACAGCATTAAAGGAGCATGTTTTCCTTTCAAATTGGAACTTATTCAAACACAAAAAGAAGGTTCCGACATTCTAAGATATACGAATTATCAAGGAAATCTGTCATAGCTTCTCTTGAACTTGTGCTAATTTCCTATATTAGCCAACCATTTTAAAAGGGAATGATGACAAAAGAAAATGGAAAGATAGTGCAATCCATATTTCCTTTTTCTTTTAGTCCTTCCTTACTCATCAACAAGCTGAAAGTAGAGAGGATTGGCAGGACATGAGTACACCAAGAAATAAAATAACAATTGAGTCAGTTTGTACACGTTTCAGTATCCAAGCTCAAGAATAATAAATTTTATATGAAATATAATAATTATGGTAAATCTCCATGTGAGTTAAATGCTTTTATATTTACATTTAAAACTGACATTGCACATAAAAGATGAACTGTGAATTTCAGTAATTTGTTTATATTTTGCATTTTCTTAGAATGCCATTGAACAGTAAATAAAAAACACAAACACACACAAGATAGGTCAATAGAGAGACCTATCTTGTGTGTGTTTAGAAGAAAGAAAAATGTATGATATTTTAGTACTTTTAATGAAACCATTCTTTCTGCTTTTAGAACAAGGAATCTGTTTTCATTTACATTGTTTCCTGCCAATTATGTAGATGGCCTTGGTTATGAGTGAACAGAGATCAAAGGAGACAATAACTTAAAAGAGGAGCAATAGTAACTTTCAAATTTTTCTCCATGAACTGCCAATGTCCTTCAGTCTGTTCACATACTTCTAAATGTTTTCACTCAGTTCTTAATTGAAGAATAACAAGCTAGACCATTCCAGGCACTGTTGCATCTTCTTGATTAGATGTAGATTCCAATGAAGTAAGCTTTAATTTTGCCATACTGCTCTTTAATAAACACCCTTATCATCCATAAAGCGTGATAAAAAGTACTTATTTTATTTTAGATTTGAGGATGCATGTGCAAATTGATCACATGAATATATTGCAAAATGGTAAGGTTTGAGGTAATTTTTCAACCTTCACTCTCGTTTTACCCTGCTCTTTCTTGGAGTACACAGCATCTATTATTTCCATCTTTATATCCATGTGTACCCATTGTTTAGCTTCCACTTATAACTGAAAACATGTGGTATTGATTTTCTGTTTCTTAGTTAATTCACTTAGGATAATAGCCTCCAGCTCTATCAATGTTGCTGCAAAGGACAAGTTTTCATTCTTTTTGTGGCTGCTTAGCTTTCCATGGTATATATGTACCACATTTTCTTTATGTAATCAACAGTTGATGGACATTTAGATTGATTCCACTTCCAGAAATTCGATGACATTGCTATTGTCAATAGTGCTATGATAAACATGTGAGTACAGGTGTCTTTCAGATAATGATTTTTTTTCCATTGGCTAGATATCCAGTAGGGAGATTACTAGGTTGAATGGTAATTCTATTTTTAGTTCTTTGAGAACTAAATTTGAGAAATATCCATATGGTTTTCCATATACTTTGTACTAATGTACATTTCCACCAGTAGTGTATATGTATTCCCTTTTCTTTACATCCAAGCCAACATTGATTGTTTTTTCACTTTTTAGTCAGCGTTTGACTGCTTTATGATTGTGACTTAAATTTTCATTTGTCTTATAATAATGATGTTGAGTAATTTTTCATATGCTTGTGGGTCGCTTGTATATCTTCTTTTGAGAAATATCTGTGTTCTTTGCCCACTTTTTAATGGTGGTGTTGGAATTTTTCTGGTTGAGCAGTTTGAGTTCCTTATAGATTCTAGAAGTTGCTCATTTGTTAGAAGCATAACTTGCAAATATTTCCTCCCATTCTCTAGGTTGTCTGTGTAATTTGTGGATAGTTTTTTGTTGTTGTTGTTATTGTTTTTTTTCTGCTGTGCAGAAGATCATTAATTTATTAAGTCCCAGTTGGTTTTTTTGTTTTTGTTTTATTTGCTTTTGAGGGTTTAATAGTACATTCTTTGCCTACCCCAATGTCAGGAAGAGTTTTTCTTAGGTTTTCTTCTAGAATTTTTATAGTTTCAGGTCTCATATTTAATTTTTTAATCCATTTTGAGTGAATTTTTGTATATAGTAAGAGATAGAGATCTAGTTTTATTCTTCTGCATATGGCTATCCAATATTCTTTTTTTATTTTTATTTTATTATTATACTTTAGGTTTTAGGGTACATATGCACAATGTGCAGGTTTGTTACATATGTATACATGTGCCATGTTGTTTTGCTGCACCCATTAACTCGTCATTTAGCATTAGGTATATCTCCTAATGCTGTCCCTCCCCCCTCCCCCCACCCCACAACAGTCCCTGGAGTGTGATGTTCCCCTTCCTGTGTCCATGAGTTCTCATCGTTCAGTTCCCACCTATGAGTGAGAACATGCGGTGTTTGGTTTTTTGTCCTTGCGATAGTTTACTGAGAATGATGTTTTCCAGTTTCATCCATGTCCCTACAAAGGACATGAACTCATCATTTTTTATGGCTGCATAGTATTCCATGGTGTATATGTGCCACATTTTCTTAATCCAGTCTATTGTTGTTGGACATTTGGGTTGGTTCCAATTCTTTGCTATTGTGAATAGTGCCGCAATAAACATACGTGTGCATGTGTCTTTATAGCAGCATGATTTATAGTCCTTTGGGTATATACCCAGTAATGGGATGGCTGGGTCAAATAGTATTTCTAGTTCTAGATCCCTGAGGAATTGCCACACTGACTTCCACAATGGTTGAACTAGTTTACAGTCCCACCAACAGTGTAAAAGTGTTCCTATTTCTCCACATCCTCTCCAGCACCTGTTGTTTCCTGACTTCAATATTCCTCACACAATTTATTGAATAAGTTGTCCTTTCCCCATTGTTCATTTTTGCACTGACTTTGTTGAAGATCAATTGGTTGTAGGTATGTAGCTTTATTTCTGGGTTTTCTATTCTGTTCCATTGATTAACGTGTCTATATTTGTACCAGTAACACACTCTTTGGTTACAATAATCATATAATATAATTTAAAGTCAAGCAATGTCCTGTCTCTGGTTTTTTTGTTGTTGTTTGTTTGTTTTTGTTTTTGTTTCTGTTTTGCTTAGCAGTGCTTTTGCTTTTTGGGCTCTTTTTTGGTTCCATATAAACTTTAAGATTTTTGTTTTCTAATTATCCGGAAAATGACATTGGTAATTTCATAGGAACTCTATTCACTCTATAGATTGCTTTGGGCATTATGGTCAGTTCAGTAATATTGATTCTTCCAATTCATGAGCATGAAATGTTTTCCATTTGTTTGTGTCACTTATGATGTCATCCATCAGTGTTTTGTTGTTCTTATAAGGATCTTTCACTTCCTTGGTTAAAGGTATTCCTAGGTTTTATTTTTTGTAGCTACTGTAAATGGCATTGAATTCTTTATTTGATTCTCAACTTGAACATTTTAGAAATATAGTAATAGTACTGATTTTCATATGTTAGTTTTGTATCCTGAGACTTTCATGAAGTTGTTTACAAAGTCCAAGTGTCTTTTGAAGGAGTCTTCAGGGTTTTCTAGGTATAAGGTCATGTCATCCCCAAACAGAAAAATTTTGACTTCCTCTTTTTCAACTTAGATGCTTTTGTTTCTCTTGGCCAATTGATCTGGCTAAGACTTCTAGTACTATGTTAAATAAGAGTTGTAAGAGTGGACATTCTTGTCTTGTTTCCATTCTTAGGTTGAATGATGTCCCTCTTTACTATCATTTTGGCTGAGAGTTCATCATATATGGCACTTATTATTTTGAGATGTGTTCCTTCAATTTCTAATTTGTTGAGGATTTCTATCATGAAGGAAGGTTGGAGTTTATCGAATGCATTTTCTGTGTCTATTGAGATGATAATATGGTTTTTGTTTTTAATTCTGTTTATGGGGTGAATCACATTTATTGATTTGTCTATGTTGATTCATCCTTGCATCCCTAGAATAAAACCCACTTGATGGTGATAAATTATGTTTTTGATGTGCTGTTGGATTTGGTTTACTAGTATTTTCTTGAGAATATTTGCATCTATGTTCACCAGGGATATTGACCTACAGTTCTCTTTTTTTTGTTGTAACCTTTTCCTGATTTTTGTATTAAGGTAATATTGGTTTCACAGAAGGAGTTAGGGAGAAATCCCTCCCTCCTCCTTGAAATTTTGGAGTAGTTTCAGTAAGATTAGTGCCAGCTCATCTTTGCACATCTGGAAAATGTGGCCATGAATCCATTCAATCCTGGGGTTTTTGCTGTTGTTGGAAGATTTTTTATTACTGATTAAATTTTACTACTTGCTATTGGTCTTTTCAGGGTTTCTGTTTTTTATGGTGCAATCTTTGGAGGTTGAATGTTTCCAGTAATTTATCAATTTCCTCTAGATTTTCTAGTATTAGCATATAAAGGTGTTCATAGTAGCCTGTGATGGTCTTTTGTATTTCTGTGGTATCAGTTGTAATGTCACTTTTTCATTTCTAATTGGGCTTATTTGAATCTCTCTCTCTTTTGGTTAAGCTAGCTAGGGGACTATCACTGTTATTTTTTCAAATAATCCACTTTTCCATTTATTGATCCTTGGTATTTTTTCTTTCAATCTCATTGAGTTCTGCTCTGAAATTTATTATTTCTTTTCTTCTGCTAGCTTTGGGTTTGCTTTTTTGTTTGCTTTTCTAGTTCCTTGAGGTGCAACATGAGGTTATTAATTTGAGATCTTATCTTTTTGATGTAGGCATTTAATATTGTAAACTTTCCTCTTAGCACTGCTTTTGCTATATTCCAAAAGTTTTGGTATGTTTTGTCACTATTTTTATTTATTTCAAAATTTTTTTAATTTTTGCCTTAATTTCATTGTTTACCCAAAAGTCATTGAGAAGTAAGTTGTTTAGTTTACATGTACTCCTGTAGTTTTGAGAGTTTCTTATTATTGATTTCTAATTTTATTCAACTGTGGTCTGAGAAAATACTTGGTATAAATTTATTTTTTGAATCATTGAGACTGGCTTTATGGTCAAGCATATCGTCAATTTTGGAGGATGTTCCATATACAGATAAGAAAAAGATATATTCTGCAGTTGTTGAGTAAAATTTTCTCCAAATGTCTGTCAGGTCTACTTGGTCTAGAGTCCAGTTTCAGTCCAGAGTATCTTTGTAGATTTTCTGCCTTCATATTTTATCTAGTGTTGTCAGTGGTGTATTGAAGTTTCCTGGTATTATTATATTGCTGTCAATCTGTTTTATCAGGCCTAGTAGTATTTGCTGTGGTACTGGGTGTATATAAATTTAGGATAGTGAAATCTTCATATATTATTGAGCCTTTTATCATTATATAATGTCTATCTTTGTCTTTTTTCATTGTTGTTTGTTGAAACTTTATCACAGATAAGAATAGCTACTTCTGGTTGCTATTGTTTTCCATTTCTATAATCTTTTTCCACCCCATTACTTTGAGTCTGCAGATTTATTTAGCCATTAGGTGGATCTCTTTTAGGCAATTGATGGTTCAAACTTGTTTAGTAAATCCAATTTTCCAGCTGATATGTTTTAAATGAAACATTTAGGCCATTTACATCTATGGTTGATATTGATATGTGAGGTTTTGTTCCTGTCATAGTACTGTTAGCTATTTGCCTTGGAGTCTCAATTGTGTAATTGCTTTATAGCATGTATATGCTTAGTATTTGTGTATGCTTTTATGATGGCAAGTGTTATCCTTTGATTTTCATGTTTAGAACTCCTTTGAACATTTCTCAGAGGGCCAGTCTAGTGGTGACAAATTCCCTTAGCATTTGCTTGTCTGGGAAAGACTTTGTTTCTCCTGCATTTATAAAGCTTAGTTTGGAAGGATACAAAATTCTTGGCTGGCATATTTTCTTCTATAAGAATGCTAAAAATGGGCCCTCAATTTCTTCTGGGTTGTAGTATTTTTGCTAAGACTTCTGCCATTAGTCTGACAGTATTTCCTATTTCCTTTATACATAATTTGACACTTCCCTCTAGCTGCTTTTAAAATTTATTCTTTCATGTTGATCTTGAATAATCTGATGACTATATACCTTGGGGATGTTTACCTTGTAGAGAACCTTTTCATGTTCTATAAACTTATTGCATGTGTATGTCTATATCTCTAGAAAGATCAGGAAAATGTTACTGAATTATTTTCTCAAATATGTTTCCAAATTCCTTACTTTTAAAAACATCTTTTTCAGGAATGCCTATAAGTCATAGGTTGGTCATTTCACATAATTTTAAATTTCTTGAAGGCTTTGTTCATTTTCTTTGAATTCTTTTGTTCTTATTTCTGTCTGACTGGATTAATTCAAAAGTCCTATCTTCAAGCTTTGAAATTCTTTCTTCTGCTTGCTCTAGTCTATTTTTAAAGCTTTCAATGTATTTTGACATTTCTTTAGTGAATTTTTTATTTCTAGAAGTTCTGTTTATTTGTTTTCTTTTAAAATATATCTATCTCTTCTTTTATATCCTATATTGCCTTTCTAGTCCTTTTGTGTTAGTTATCAAATTTCTCTTGGATTGCATTGAATTTTCTTACAATCTATACTTTGAATTCTTTATCTGTTAGTTTAGAATTTTTATTTTGGCTAGAGTCCATTACTACAGAGCCTGTTTGCCCCTTTGGTGGTGCCACAACATTCAGTTTTTTTAATGGTGCCAGAGTTCTTATGTTGTTTTTTTCTCATCTGTTGAATCTAACACTTCTTGGTTTTTTAATTTACTTTCATTTAGATAGAATTTTTCCTTCCATTGAGTGTGTGCCTGTTGAATATGTTGGGCAGGGACTCTTGACTTTTCCGCTATCACCCTGTGCACTTCTGTTGGCAGTTTTTTATTAGGTTTTGCAGTTCAACCTCCAGGCCAGTAGTTGGTGTCTATGCATAAAACTGCCTGTAGCAAAAGATGATGTGTATGTACTTGATCTTTGTTTACTGTGAGGTTCTCTCTGTTGTTTCAGGTAATGGGCCAGACAATGGAATGCCTGGTACTCTGAGTTTTCTATTTACTGTGGGAGGACAAAGCTAGGCACAACTGGATTACCTGGCTTGCCTACAAATATCCTGTTGATGAACACAGGTACTAGCCCTGATGGAAATGGCTGGGGAAGCTACTGATGAAATGCACCAAGGTCTCTGTAGGGTGGTGAGGAAGCTGCATCTACTCCATGTTCTACACAAGCAAAACGAAATGTTTCCCTATAACACCCCTGTCCTGAGGCTTGTGACACTCAGTACAGACACACACTATAATCTATCTCCAGGCCACAGTGTAACTGAGAGCCATGTAAACTGCCTGTCCCGTGGTTCTTCATGGGAGTGGTTTTGGAGAAGAACCTCTTCACTCAGCCCAATACAGAGAGCTTTGTGGCTCACCCATTCTCTAGTGTGGAATGCTGATGCTTCATGTAGATGAGAGAGGTGTTCTACCTTTTGGCACATGCACATGGGTATCAGATCACATGGGGAGTGGTCAGTGCCAACAGTGGTGGATGGGACTAGGCAATCCTTTAATCACCAAAAAATCCCCAGGGCCCTCAAGGGCCCAGTAGATAGCATGTATGATTCGTGGAGGGACTGGACCAGGACTGGGTGTGTGGACTTGTTCTTCAGGTGCTGTGATAAAGAAGGTCAGGCTGGTCCCATGTTACCAGCAAAACTCTTATGTGAGGGCAGGCAGAATGCTCAGAATGCTCAGGTGGCAGCAGAACACTTGGGCAGTGGGAGCATCGTGGAAGATCACAGGATTGCAGGGCCTTGGCTTTCAGAAGGGCTCTAAGCTGTAGCTGAAATGGTTCAGCAGGAGCAGGGTGGCTGTTCTGCAGGACTTTTACTGGAAAAGGTGGGCCCCCTCAGTGACAGAAGCAGAGGCAGGCAGCTGTAGGGGGCATGGCCTGCTCACACATTCCTCTCATAGGGGCAGCAGCAGTGTTCTTCCTTGGGATGTGCTAAGGTGCCAAGTTTCCCTGCTCTGTCCCTGCCCTGGCAGCAGCAAGAGCTGAAGCAGTGAGAGCAACTTCTTCAGGAGCCAATGGGCAGATCGCCAGCTACTGGGGGTTGGACTCCCAGAACAATGCCAGATCACAGACAAAGTGCTCAAATAAGGGCAGGGAAGCTACTATGCAAGCCTGTCACTGTTGAGGGTAGGCACCTCTCAGCTAGAGCAATAGCGACTAGCAGCTTTGGGTGCATGGCCTGCTTCCCTCCCACAGAAGCAGTGGTGGATTTTGCTGTTGGTGCACACATAGGTGCCAGGTTTCCCTGCTCCCTTCTTGGCCTAGCAGCAACAGAGTTGATGGAAGCACTGGTGGTGGCAACTGCTGTGGGAGCCAAAGGTCAGGTCACTGGCCTATAGAGTTTAGGCTCTCAGAAAAGTGCTGGCCACATGTAATCCCAGCACTTTGGGAAGCCAAGGCAGGCAGATCACCTGAGGTCAAGAGTTTGAGACCAGCCAGGACAACATGGTGAAACTCCATCTCTACTAAAAATACAAAAAAAAAAAAAAAAATTAGCTGGACATGGTGGTGCATGCCTGTAATCCCAGCTACTCGGGAGGCGGAGGCTGGATAATCTCTTGAACCCGAGAGGGGGAGGTTGCATGACCTGAGATCATACCACTGCCTGGCTGACAGAGTGAAACTCCATCTAAAAAAAAAAAAAAAGAAAAAGAAGAAAGGAAAAAAAAAAAACACTGGCCACATCCATATTGCTCATGCTTGGGCAGGGCAGATACGCTGTGGACCTGGTGCTGAAGAAGGCAGGCACTGCTTAATGGGGAGCAGTAGAGGCAGGCAGTCATGTGGTAGGCAGTCTGCCTATTCCTCTGTGCCATGGCTGCAGTACCTGTCTTTGGGGCATGTAAAAGTGCCCCAAAGTGTTGGGGCAGTGGCAGTTGGGGTCGGTCTAATCAAGGATCAAAACCTAGTGGGACTCCACATGGGCTTAAGCAGTGCCTCTGCACAGTGTACAAGCAGCTCCCTTTGTTAGTCTGGTTTGGAGGGTGCGGAGGTGTGGACCAAGTGGACTCTCAGTAGCCAGGAATATAAAAGTCCATGGCAGAGGTGTGGAGTCTCGAGTGTCTCTTGCTCACTCACCCCGTTTCTGCATCAGGGAGCCTCTTTGGGCTCCACACAGGTCCCAGCTCAGCAGGCTGCCTGGCTTTAGTCACCTCTGCTCTCTGCGAATCCATTCATTTCTTGATGAATGCCACTGTGCTCTGTTAGATGCGCTTCTCAAAGTGTTAATATTTGCTCACTATTTTGATGCTTGTCCATAAGCTGCTTTTAGTCAGTCATCGTGAAGCCGAACCCTTATCTATTATTAATAGTAATTGTGGCAAAATGGCAGGAAATAAGTTTAGGCAATTGAACTTTTTAGAGACCTCTTCAATGACCTGTAATTGGTATTTAAGGCTTTCATTATTCACCATCAATTTTTTGCAGAATACAGTCAACCAGTTGTAGAATTCATCTGTTCTTAAGTAGATCCCATGAAAGTGTGTTTTTGAAGTATGATAGTTACAGTCCACAAATTCTCCTTACTTCTATTCTTTCTCATTTAAGAAGTGTTCAAAGCAGTTTTTGAGTTGTATTTTTTGCTCTTAAATGTTTTTCAGCAATTGCGAATAGATCATTTACCTGTTTTCTTCTACAACTACCAAGTTCACATGACAATTATGAATGGGTTCAAAAAGGAGAATTGATTTTTTGTTTTCAAAGAGAAAGTCTACTCAAGTGCTTCTTTTGCATAAATCTACTTGATTCAGTTCATGATCAAATGACATTGAAATATCAAAATTATAATAAAATTATAGGATTTGCAATTACACAAAGGAATGTATTAAACTACTTTTTGGAACTATTGTATGTAATATAAAATCAAAATTTTTATGTACTTCTAAGTTGATTTATTTACTCACTCTACTGTGTCATCAGAATTCTATTTCTCTTCAATCTAATTTTTGTAGTATCAGATCCTGCTAAGTCTGACTTCTCTCATGCTGAAAAAAAAAAGTTTCTGAAGTTCTCAATTTTATACATGAACACTAAATAGTGCAAAAAATAAATCACAAATAGTGCACAAAAGAAAGCTTCTGATAGTTCTCTCAGAAGAGTAAAGAACTATTATTTTGAGATGTCCACAGTAATTCTTATCTCAGGTCTAATGACGTTAATTAGATTAGGGGACAATTCATAAATGCATCATTTTAATGAATGGGAATTTCATGACAATTTTAAAATCATGAGTTACCTGAACCAGTAACCCAGGTGTGAGAAATAGAATAATTCTGAATGAATTATATAAATAAGAAACTTCCCTAATTCTAAGGCTAAGCACAATATTCTCATCTCTATTCCATGACAATTACATTTTTCACTACATTTAGTCTTCTATAATTATTTTGCTCAAACCTTTGGAAAAAACTGTTAAATTCATACAAATTCAAACACATATATGCACCACACACATATATACTACACAAATAAAACCAATCTGAGAATCATAATACCTATTTAAACCATAGTTGACTACCTAAGGATAAGAGTTGATGAGTGAACTCATTGCTTCAACATTCAAGTTGCTTCACAACTTGACTCCAATTTCATTGCCCACCGGTATTTCCTACTTGTTAAATATTCAGTGATATGAGAGAGTTTTCACCATTCCCTGAAATGTCATGTCCTTTGATGATTCCATGCTTTTCATCTGCTCTTTCCTCTGCTTTAAAGTCCGTTCTGAAATGATTCTACTTCCAGAAGATTTCTATTCATTATTCAAAACTCATAGCATCTGTCTGAACTTACTTGATTCATTTACAAAAAGTAATCACATTTTTTTTTTTTTTTTTTTTTTTTTTTGAGAGTCTTGTCTTTCACCAGGCTGGAGTGCAGTGGCGATCTCGCTCACTGCAAGCTCCATCTCCCGGTTCACGCCATTCTCCTGCCCAGCCTCCGATACTGGACTACAGGCGCCCCCCACCCCGGCTAATTTTTGTATTTTTAGTAGAACGGTTTCACCTGTCTCGATCTCCTACCTCGTGATCCCCGCCTCCCTCCAAGTGCTGGGATTACAAGCGTGAGCCACCGCATGTGTTCTTATAGAATTGTGAATGTTTATAATTATACCTGTAGACTATTTGATCGTATATATTTGCATACATAAATGCAAATATAGTTTAAAAAGTATATTTAAAGAAATTGTATACCTATTTAACTATATTTTAACTTTTATGTTGAATTATCACCAGACCTCAGCATAGAAACAATCAATATTCAAAATAAATTTCTAGGCTAGAGAAAAAAATAAATACACTTGAAAAGAATGCTTTAATCTCATTAACATTTTAATCACATGAATATTTTCCAAAAGAGCAATATAACTACACAGAAACTCAAAAGCAGAACTTACATAGCAAATACTAGGTCCTATTTATGAATTGATAGTATTGGTGATTGAGTTAATTTGAAGAATTTACCTGAACATTAGAAGAGTTGCACGTTTTGCTTCTTAAATTGAAATAATTGGAATATTTTAAGCCCTTATTTAATAATTTAAAATAAAATCTTGAAACTTAATCTGATGTAAATAGTAATATAATTTATTTTGCTAGTTTCTTTACATTGATTCTTAAAAGTACTGGTGTGCATTCAGTATACATCTACTGAATACTTTCTGTGTTTCAGTGGTATATGAGAAGTTATAAATAAGTATCGGAGTCATAAGTATAAAACTAGTCTGTGGCTTCTTGCACAAAGCACATGTACATACATGACATTATGTAACTCATATAACATATATACCTCCTTCAAAAGTATGGTAGAATCAATAAGTGATATGAAAATTCAGAGGATTTATAGGGACATGAATAATCAGATACATTAACTTGAGGAATTTGAATTAATAATGTATCTTGGGTTTTTTATTTAATGAAGTTGTAATGTCACTTTTTTTAAAATAATGGTAAACCAAGATCACTCTTTTAATTGTAACTCTATTAATTGCTCTAAATATATTGACTGAACCTCTTCAAAGCCACTTAGGTAGATTTATTAAATACATACTTACGTGAAGTGAGTTTGGGTAAGCAATGAAGAGTTGGATCAGTCTGGGGATTGTGGTACTAAGAATCTAGGTGTTATGAAGGTCACATTAAGCTTATTTGGATATAGGGTCCACTTTAGGAGTCAAAAATTACAGCCCTGGCATAGGGACATGAGTGTGAAATTAGTTTTCAATGCCCATGATCAGTTTATAGAACAGGAGGACACATGAATAGCATTAATAAGAGTCTAGCCATGAAGGAGGCTAGGGGACATATCACAGTGGTATTCAGAGTGAAAATCTAATTAGAGAAAGTAAAGTTCATAAGGGAGAAACAATCAAAACAACGAGTTCTTTAACGAGCATTGGGGCAGGTAGGCAAGTTATACATTATAGGGCAGGGAAATTTGTTCTTTGTATAAGTCATCATAAATTTGAAACATTTATTATCTCCATGTGCCTGGATTAGATAGGCATTGGATAACATGATCAAGTGCCAAGGTTATAACTAGCTAAATTTTGCAACTGAATAGGATAAGAAGAAAGAATAAAAATTGACTTGGCAATGAGAAGAAGTTAACAGACTTTTCAAATAAAGCTACCTGGAGGGTTGTGGAGCTGATTGGCCGATATGCTTGGAGATTAATTATGAAGATCTACACTACAAATCAGAAGAGAGGTTTGGAAGTTTGGCAGGATTTACAAGTCAATTACATAGTGTCTAATATGCAGAATGCATAATGCATTGGAGAGCTCCTAGAGGTGATCCATGAACACAAAACTTATCTGTTCCTATAGCAACTCAGTGGAATTAATAAGGATGTTCAAAGAGGGATGGCTTCTCTGACCGTGTGTTCTCCACATGAAGATGAAACAGACAGAATACTGACAATTTTAGAAGTTTTAGAATTTGCATAATTATTTTCTTATAAAATATGTGTCATAATTTATCTGCTTTCAAATTTATTCTTCTCTAGCCATTTCTGAGAATGCCTGTAATTTGAGCAAGGCATCTATTCAGTAAGTTGTGTGTTCTGCTTGAAGGATGAATAAATATTCATAATAAGTGAAGTGGTATGTCACTCATTACCAAAATATCAATTTCATCTAGCCTATACAACAATTCAAATATTCAGTGAAAAGCACAAATTTGACACAAAGATGAAATTTGTGGCCATTCTGCCCTCACATTTCACACCAGGGTATAATTCATCTTTTATCTACAAACTAGAAACTGAATTGGTTAGAAAGGTTCCAGATACTCTAAAGTGACATGAAAAATTTATACGTAATCTTGGCACCCATTTTTTTTTTTTTTTTTTTAAGATGGAGTCTTGCTCTGTCACCCAGGCTGGTGTGCAGTGGCTCACAGCAACCTCTGCCTCCCGGGTTCACGCCATTCTCCTGCCTCAGCCTCCCAAATAGCTGGGACTACAGGCGCCCGCCACCACACCCGGCTAATTTTTGTATTTTTAGTAGAGACAGGGTTTCACCGTGTTAGCCAGGATTGTCTCGATCTCCTGACCTCATGATTCACCCACCTCGGCCTCCCAAAGTGCTGGGATTACAGGCATGAGCCACCGTGCCCTGCCGCACCCATTCTTATCAAAAAGTCTGAAAGCCAAACTAGTAAGAATGCCATCAACAGATCTAGCTTTTATGATGACATGTCTTAAGCAGCATTTGCATAAAGCCAGTTAATCCAAATGTGATATGTTGGACTAATAAATGTGACTATAAAATACGAGTTCTAGAAAGAGAAGAAATAAAAACAATTTATTCAGTGAAAACCATACATAAACTTCAAATTTAGAGAGATAATTGCTAATGAATATCTCTTTGCTTTTAAGCAAATCTAAAGAAAATGGGAGTTACGTTTTACATGTGTCTTTGAGAGTTTAGCAAGAAGAAAATTAATATTTAATAAGCTGTGTAGATTGGTTGCAGGTTTCTGTGGTATGACTAAAGCTCTTTAATGGATGGAATTGGTTCTGTCAATAAAACTGACAAGCTTTTCAATGACTTTCTCCATGTATACCACTGTTGAAAGCTAAGACAACCTAAGCCACCATTCTTCAAAGGATTTAAGTAAAACAGTCCCAGAAGGACATCTGGGTTGGAACTGGCAGTATTGAATGTCCCAGTCACATATTATGAAAAGTATACCCTACCCTAACATTTATTCACACTTGTTTCTCCTTGAGATTGAGAATAAAATAGAGATCATCAAGGACACTAGACATAAGAATAAACATAATTTTTTCGAAAACTCTGAAAAGAGCTAACAGTATCAATAAAGTGATTTTAGAAACAAGGGGCTTAAATACAAGAAGCACAAAGGTATCAGATCTATGTGGGCAACACATTTACGTGAAAAATGATGTCTTAAATTAACATTCTACTTAATTATAACTTTTTATAGTAGTGATGAGTACAAATTATGTAATTTTGGATTATAATATTAACTTCAGGAATGGCAAAGACACTCTAACTCTGAAGTATCACTATGCAGAAATAATTTTGTTACTGCAAAAGTCAGGTGGTTACACAGTATTCTGGTGAAGACTAAATTCCCAGATTGTATAGAAAATTCTAGTTTAGTGTAGAGATGTTGAATAATAAACTTAGACTTATACTTTTTTGCATTATACAAAACATTTGAATGTAAGTTATTTCCCATTTATCCTCACAGGCATAATTAATCCCATTCTGCAGATAGAGAATTTATTTTTGTGAGGTTCATAGGTAAATCACACATCTTGTAAAATTAGCTTAGTTAAAATGAAAAAATTGTGGGTAATGGAAAATGGCTCACACATAAGGCCAGTTACTTCATTCTAATCCTAACCACTAGTTGACCAACTCAGAAATTAAAGTGATTTAACTGTTCATATATGTATAGTCACTATTAGACTATATTGATTAAAATAATTTTAAAGTAAATATAATTGGTATAATTGAAAATTAAAATACAATAACCAATGAGAAGGTAGGTTCTTCCTTATTTTTATTTCATCCACAAAACAAACATAAATTACTATCAAATTTTAATAATGTTAATTCTAAATCGATGACAATTTTCCATGTGTATTTGTATGGAGATCTATACATAGTAGTATTTTATATTCAGTGGTACTAAGGAAAGTAAATTTTCATATTAGCTTTGATTCTTTTTAATAAAACAAAAGCAGTTACTATGATGATGATGTATTCTTAGTTGAGATTCCCTCCTAACCTCATTGCAAGTAATTCAATAGATGGCATTCTTTTATTTTTCAACCTGACATTTATCAAAATAACTTAATATAAGAATCTTAAAACAATGTATATTGTCACATATTTTACTTCTATGTTTTAAATTTCACAATTCATCATGAGCATTTTGACTTGTGAGACAATAATTCCTAAAGAAATTAAAAATGGAGAAAAATATTTTATGTATATGCATGTATTTACCACTTCTGCTACTCTTCATTTCTTTATTTAGATTGAAGTTTCCATCTGCCATTATTTTCCTAAAGTGAGAACAATTTTTTAGAATATTTCTTTCAGTTCAAGTTTGTTTGTAATAAGTCCTCAAAGTTTTTGTTTTCTGAAAATAATTTTTTTACCTTCATTTTTTTTTTTGAGACGGAGTCTCACTCTGTTGCCCCGGCTGGAGTGCAGTGGCACGGTCTCGGCTCACTGCAAGCTCCGCCTCCTGGGTTCATGCCATTCTCCTGCCTCAGCCTCCAGAGTAGCTGGGACTACAGGCGCCCGCCACCATGCCCAGCTAATTTTTTGTATTTTTAGTAGAGATGGGGTTTCACCGTGTTAGCCAGGATGGTCTCGATCTCCTGACCTCGTGATCCGCCCGCCTTGGCCTCCCAGAATGCTGGGATTATAGGCGTGAGCCACTGCGCCTGGCCCTTTACCTTCATTTTTAAAGATATTTTCATTTTATATGAAATTCATGGTTGACAATTTTTGTAAAATTCAGTACTTTAAAGATGTTATTCTATTATCTCCTGACTCATACTGTTTCTGACAATAAGGGAAATTTTAAAATTGTGTTTCTCTTTATGTAATGTGTATTTCCTGCCTTACTGCTTTTAAGTTGTTCACTTTATAATTGCTTTTTAGACATTTGATTATACCATGCCTTGATATAGTTCTCTTTGCATTGTGTGATCGTTAATACTGAATGTCAACTTGATTGGATTGAAGGATACAAAGTATTCTGGGTATGCCTGTGAGGGTGATGACAAAGGAGACTAATATTTGAGTCAGTGGGCTGGGGAAGGCAGACGCACTCTTAATCTGGTGGGCACCATCTAATCAGCCTCCAGTGAATATAAAGCAGGCAGAAAAAAATGTATAAAGGCAAGACCGGCTGAGCCTCCCAACCTACACATTTCTCCCATGCTGGATGCTTTCTGTCCTTGAACATTGGACTCCAAGTTCTTCAGTTTGGAGACTCAGACTTGCTTTCCTTGCTCCTCAAGCTTGCAGACAGTCTATTGTGCGACCTTGTGACTGTGTAAGTTAATACTTAATAAACTCCCGTGTGTGTGTGTGTGTGTGTGTGTGTGTGTGTGTGTGTGTATATCCTATCAGTTCTGTCCCCCTAGAGAACCCTAATTCACATTGTGTTTGATTTTATTGAGTTTATGGATTTTTTTTTTATATTTTTCAACAAATAAAGACATTTTTTAGCCCTTGCTTGTAAATTTACTTTTATGCTTGTATCCTGTCTTTTTCTTCTGGGGCTCCAATTATATTTATGTTAGGCCACTTGACATTGTTTCATAGAGCAGTGAGGTGTTGTCAATTTTTCAGGCTTTTTCCTCTCTATTTGTTTCAGTTTGGATAATTGTATTGCCCAGCTTCAAAATTTATTATTAATTTTTTGTCTGTATCTAATCTGCTGTTTGTCCATTTAGCAGATTTTTTAAATTTTCAGATATCGTATTTTTCATGTCTGGAAGTTTCCTTTTGTTTTTTATATCTTCCCTTTTATTGATTTGTTCAAGTTTTTTTAAACCATTGAGCATATTTTAAAAAGCTGTTTTAATGTTCATGACTACTGATTTTATTATCTTTATCATTTCTGTTTGTTTCAATTGACTGACATTTCTGTGTTTTGGCATATCTAGCAATTTTTGATTCAATATTTGACATTATAAATAATACATTGTTCAGTATTTGAATTTTTTCTTTTCTTAAAAAGTGAGGGTGTTTTGTTGGGAACTAAATTTAGCTGTGGATCAACATATTAATTTCAAGACTTGTATTAAGTTTTGTTATAGTAGGTCTAGAATCATCTAAAATAACACTTTAATCTAGTGTTAGTTTAGCTCTACCTAAGTCCTGAGAACTTTATTGGGTCTTTACCAAATATTTAGTTTTCAATAATGATTGTCTCTCTGTTTGGTCAGAATTTAATTGTTTTCCAACATTGTAATAGATATGATAATTCTTAAGTTTACAAATCTCCCATATTTGTACCTTGCTCAGTTTTGTTAAGTTTAAACTTACAAAAGCATAGTTTAGTGTTGAATGCATGGGCTCCTTTTTTGTGCACTGTGGTTGGGAAAGTACTACACAACATAAATCTGAATACATCACTAGCTACCTCTTCTTAGTCTTGGATATTTCTTTACTTCCTTCTATAAATGCTGTTATTCTTAAGGACTCAGTTTTAGAATTTTTATCTTGTCTTTATTTATTCTCCAGGTGGCCTCATTGAATTCCATTAATGATAGATACATTATATATCACATATACTTCTAAATCTATGCTTCATTCCATATCTTTGTGCTGAACTCCAGATGCATGAGTCAAACAGCCTATTCAAAGCTTTACTTGAATTTCTAAAAAAAAAAAAAAAAAAATCACAGTTGGCATGCTTCCAGTAGATGTTGATTCAACCTCTCTAACTTCCTCCCTTTTCTGTACTCTGCTTTACGGTAAATGGTACCTTCATTCACCCCAGTGCTCAGGACAGAAGCCCTATGAGTGATCCTTGTACTATCTCAGTTTTTATACACTCCATCTTTACTTTTTCAGAAAATGCTTTTGACAATTCCTTGAAATATATTCTTAATCTGATATTTTATTCATCTGTGGCCACCACCATAGTCCAGACTAGTATCATTTCTGGTCAGCACTACTAAAATAATTGCCTAAATAGAATAACTACTTCCAATCTGTTCCCATTTATCTGTGTACCACATGACAGACTCAATGATTATACTAAAATGAAGTGGTATCATGTCATTCTCCTATTTTTTAACTCACCACTGGTTTGCCATCACATTGGGGATATAAATAAAAGACTTTCTGAACATTCTATAATAATTGGCCCTTGACTACCACTTGAAATTTATTTCTTATTATCTGCTTGTTCAAGCTGATCTGTTTCACACTGGCTTTTAAAATATTCCCAATACATGCCAATTGTACTGCCATCTTAAGACCTTTGTGGTTATTTTATTTGGCTAAAACAAATGTCACCTAGACAAGGTGTGAATTAGTCATTTGGGTATTAAAACTCATGCCAAAAAATGATAAAATTCCTTAAAAATTGCTCTCTTAAATGAAATCAATAATGCAGTCTGTTTCTTCCCCTCCTTTTCCATTTATTAGACTTGTTTTATTTTTGTATGTAGTACTTAACAGTACATGAAATTATACTGTGAATTTATATCTTTTTTCTTTATTTTCTATTTCTCATAGTAGAATAGACACTTTTGAAAGCAGCAAGTGTATGTTTCTGCTTTAATTCTTTATTCCAAATGCATAGATTTTCGACCGGCATATAGTAATACTTGGTTAATATTGGTTGAATAAATGCATGAAAGTATGGGTGAATAGATAGAGTAACATATTATGCCTAACTTGCTGAGAAGTGTGGACTCTGTTCCTCATATTAGAGGCACATTTTGTGGGTGGGATATAGTCTACGTACATTCTGCCTGTAGCTGGGGGAAGATTGACATAAACAGCCCTGTGGCCACCACCATTGAGACGGCAGAGGGTTAGACCTGAAGCTATTACAGCACTGGGTCTTGCTCAAGGTCCACAGTAACAACTGTCTGGCTACCGCCTATGTTCTCTCAAGGCCCTAGGACTCTACAGTCAGCAGGCAGTGAAGCCAGAAAATCTTGTATTCTTCCATGTAGGCTGATGAGTTCCTCCAGGTCCTGGGCAGGTCCATTGGTGCTGTCTAAGAGCCAGGGCCTGGAGTCAAAAACCTTATTGCTCCACTTTATTGTAGCTGAGCTGTCACTCAAGCCACAAGGCAAAGTCCTTTTCATTCTTTCCTACTCTTTCCACAAGTAGAAGAGTCTCTATTTAGGGCCACCGCTGTCCAAGGCCCACTGTGAATATTGCCGGCTATGGCCAATGTTCATTTAAGGCCCAAGGGCTCCTCAATCAGCTTTAGGTGAATGCTTCCAGGCCTAGGACCCTCCTTTCAGGGAAGTGGCCTCCTCTCTGGCTCAGGGCAGGTCCAGAAATACCAAGGCCTGGAATTTGGGACCCCAGAAGCCTACTTTATACTCTGACCCCACCGTAGCTGAGCTGGTGCCTAAGCTAATTTTTGCTCCTTATCAAGGTGTATCATTGTATGGATAGTTCAATTTGGTGTTCCTGTGAGGAGGATGATTAGTGGAGGATGATTAGTGGAGGCTTCTATTTGGATGTTTTGCTTCACCTCACTTCTATTTCTTAGAATTTTAAGGTAACTTTGTACAAGACCAAGTCATTACTTGTGTATTATATTATCCAAGTGTTTTAGGTATTCTTAACTGCCCCTGTAGGTAGTGAAATTCAGTGTTGGTAATTTTTTAAATTTCATAAAAAATAGTCCTCACAGCACCAGCTTTCTATGGCTGATTCACCCAAAAACAGTTTGAAGTTTGTTTGACAGTGATTAAAGGCACATATTCTGTGGATTTAATGTACTTAAGATTTCATATCATCTGCAGAAAACATCACATGTACCTCTCTTGACTCATGAGGTAGGATGGTAGTTAAAATCCCTAATATTCTCTGATTGATCAATCAGCTACCTGGTGGCAGGCTGATTATACTAGACAGTCTCCATTTTGGAAGGGCAACATTTTGTTCTTACTAGAATAGACATTTTCCTTAAATACAGATTTGCCTTCCTTATATGCAATGCTCTTTCTAAAACTAGTATCTGTAGACTTGCAGAATACCTCACTAATTGTCCCAGTATTTCACACAACATTGCTTCTGATCAAGGAACTCACTTCATGGCAAATAAAATGCAACAATCGTCCCATGCGCATGGAATTCAATGGTCTTATCCTGTTCCCCAACATTCTGAAGAATCTGGCTTGATAGAATGATGGAATGGCCTTTTGAAGACTCAGCTACAGCATCAACAAGATGAAGCCAAACCTTGCAGGGCTGGGGCAAAGTTTATTGAAAGAGTGTCTAAAGAGTAGTTCTTTGTATCCTGTAGCCAGTATTCATAAGAGCAAGAATAAAGGGGTAGAAATGGGAGTGAAACAATCACTATTACCCCTAGTAACCCACTAGCAAAATGTTTGCTTCCTGTTCCCACGACATTATGATTTTCTGCCTAACTGGTCTTAGTTATGAAGAAAAGAATGCTTCTACTAGGAGATACAATGGTTATTCTATTGAATTACAAGTTAAAGCTACTACCTGACTACTTTGGGCTCCTCACGACTCTGAGTCAACAATCAAAGAATGGAGTTACTGTATCCTGATTAGCAAGGAGAAACTGGACTGCTATATGTCTGGGACTCAGGAGATCTCTTAGGGCATCTCTTAATATTACCATGCTCTGTGATTAAAGTCAATGGAAAACTGCAGCAATCCAATCCAGCAGGACTACTGATGGCCCAGATTCTTTATGAATAAAAGCTTGGGTCACCCCACTAGGTAATGAACCACTCTTAGCTGAAGTTCTTGCTGAGGGCAAAAATAATACAGAATGAGTAGTGGAAGAAGGTAGTTATAAACACCAGCTACAACCATGTGATCAGTTATAAAGAGTTACAGAAATGAAGATGGCAATTGTCATGAGATTTTCTTCTTATTTTGTTATGAATAGGTCTGTGTGTGTGTGTGTGTGTGCGCGCGCGTGTGTAATGTCTTTATTTTCTCCTTTCTTTTATACTCTTATTATGTAACACAAGGTTTGCTAACGTTACGTTATAGTATTTAGGTTACAGAAAATTCAAGAGAAGAATAAAAAATCACCCAGAGGCTTTACATCCTCTTCTGGGGAAGGAATTATTGTATTTTTTGCTTTGCACAGAATAGTTGTATCATGTTAAGTGGAAATATAATTTTGTTATTTTCTTTATTTAGAGATAAAGTACACTTTATGGATGTGTATGGCTGTCAAGTTGACAAGCGGTAGACTCATCATAGTTATCTGTATGTTTCAACTTGGCTGGGCCACTGTCCTCAGATGTGTGATCAAACATATTTGGGATGTTTCTAAAACAAGTGTTTTTCAATGATATTAACATTTAAATCGATGGACTTTGAGTAATGTAGATTGCCCTTCATAATGTGGGTGGGCCTCAACCAATAAGTTGAAGGCCTGAATAGAACAAAGACTGGCCTCCCGTCCTTCCACCAAGAGGGTATTCTGCCAGCAGACTGTCTTTGGACCTGAACTGTAGCATCATCTCTTCCTGGGTCACCTTACAAATTTTGGACTTACCGGCTTCCATAGTAGTGAGAAACAATTCCCTAAAAGTCCTCCTGTAAATATGCACATTATATTGCTTCTATTTCTCTGGAGTACTCTGACAATATAGATGGGCACTTATATGAGAAACAGATGTGCTGAGTAGAAGAAAAAAAGAATGATTTGAAATCATGTAAAATTTGGGAAAGTACCTCAATTTATCACAGAACAGTTTATTTTTTTAATTTTTTATTTCTTTAGGTTTTTGAGGAATGAGTGGTATTTGGTTACATGAGTAAATTCTTTAGTGGTGATTTGAGAGATTTTGGTGCACCCATCACCCAAGCAGTATACACCAAACTCAATTTCTAGCCTTTTATTTCTCACCCCCTTCCCACCCTTTCCGCTCGAGTGCCCAAAATCCACTCTATCATTCTTATGCCTTTGTATCCTCATAGCTTAGCTCCCACCTATGAGTGAGGACATACAATGTTTGGTTTTCCATTCCTGTGTTACTTCACTTAAAATAATAGTCTTGAATCCCATCCAGGTTGCTGTAAATGCCATTAATTCATTCCTTTGTATGGCTGAGTAGTATTCCATTGCATTTATGTACCAGTTTCTTTAATCACTCTTTGATTGATGGGCAGTTTGGCTGGTTCCATATTTTAGCAATTGGGAATTGTGCTGCCATAAGCATGCACGTGCAAATATCTTTTTCTTATAATTAATGACTTCTTTTCCTCTGGGTAGATATCCAGAAGTGGGACTGCTGGATCAAACGGTAGTTCTACTTTTATTTCTTTAAGGAATCTCCAAGCTGTTTCCCATAGCAATTGTACTAGTTTACATTCCCACCAGCAGTGTAGAAATGTTCCCTTTTCACTGCATCCATGCCAGCATTTCTTTTTATTTCTATTTTTTTGTTGTTGTAGTATTCTTGCGGGTTTAAGGTGGCATCACATTATGGTTTTGATTTGCATTTCCCTGATCATTAGTGATGTTGAGCATTTTTTCATGTTTGTAGGCCATTTGTGTAACTTATTTTGAGAATTGTCTATTCATGTCCTTAGCCACTTTTTGATTCAATTGTTTGTTTATTTCTTGCTAATTTGAGTTCCTTATAGATTCTGGATATTAATCTTTTGTCTGATGCATAGATTGTGAAGCTTTTCTCTCACTCTGTTGGTTGTCTGTTTACTCTGCTGACTGTTCCTTTTGCTGTGCACAAGCTCTTTAAGTTCCACCCATTTATCTTTGTTTTTGTTTCATTTGCTTTGGGATTCTTAGTAATGAAGTCTTTACCTGAGGCAATGTCTAGAAGGGTTTTTCTTAGGTTATCTTCCAGAATTTTTATAGTTTCAGGTCTTAGACTTAAGTACATGATCCATCTTGAGTTGATTTTTGCATAAGGTAAGAGATGAGAATCCAGTTTCATTCTCTTACATGTGGCTAGCCAATTATTCCAGGACCACTTGTTGAATAGAGTGTCCTTTCCCCACTTTATGTTTTTACTGCTTTGTCAAAGATCAGTTGGCTGTAAGTATTTGGGCTTATTTCTGGGTTATCCATTCTGTTCCATTGGTCTATGAGCCTGTGCTTATACTAGTACCATGCTGTTTTGGTGACTATGGCCTTATAGTATAGTTTGAAATCAGGCAATGTGATGCCTCCAGATTTGTTCTTTTTGCTTAGTCTTGCTTTGGCTATGTGGGCTCTTTTTTTGGTTCCATATGAATTTTAGGATTGTTTTCTCTAGTTCTGTGAAGAATGATGATAGTATTTTTATGGGAATTGCATTGATTTTTTAGATTGCTTTTGGCAATATGGTCATTTTCACAATATTGATTCTACCCATCCATGAGCATGGGATGTGTTTCCATTTGTTTGTGCTGTGTATGTTTTCTTTCAGTAGTATTTTGTAGTTTCCCTTGTAGATGTCTTTCACATCTGTGGTTAGGTATATGCCAAACTGTATTATTTATTTATTTATTTATTTATTTATTTATTTTTGCAGCTATTGTAAAAGGGGTTTTTTATTTAATTCTCAGCTTGGTTGCCATTGGTGTATAACAGAGCTACTGATTTGTGTACATTAATTTTGTATCCTGAAAATTTGCTGAATTCATTTATCAGTTCTAGGAGCTTTATGGAGGAGTCTTTAGGGTTTTCTAGGTATATAATCATATCATCAGCAAACAGCCACACTTTGACTTCCTCGCTACTGAACTGGATGCCTTTTTTTTCTTTCTCTTTTCTGATTGCTCTGGCTAGGACTTCCAGTACTATGTTGAATAAAAGTGGTGAGAGTGGGAATCCTTGTCTTGTTTCAGTTCTTAGAGGGAATGCTTTCAACTTTTCCCTGTTCAGTATTATGTTGGTTATGGGTTTATAATAGATGGCTTTTATTACATTGAGATATGTCCCTTGTATGCCAATTTGCTGAGGGTTTTAATCATAAATGGGTGCTGGATTTTGTCAAATGCTTTTTCTGTGTCTATTTAGATGATCCTGTGATTTTTGTTTTTAATTCTGTTTATAATAGTAACAGTTTTGAAATTATTTAAATAGCCAAGACTAGAAATTTATTTTAATAAATTATGATATGTTCACATAGTTTAAGCTAAGGGACAACTAAATATTTTAGAGTCAAAATAATATTGATCTTCAATGAATTGACAAGTGGGTAATTTTGGGTGGTTTAAATTTTTGATTTCACCTTTTATTGCATTTTTCTTTTTTGTGATTATATATCACTGATTTAAATAACTTTTCTTGAATTAAAACACAAAACATTCCTGTAAAACAATTATATGTTGGTTTCAAATTCTTATAATTAGTGGCAATTTTATTTGTTCCTGACACATGGCTATAAACCTTATGCCTTTTGTCTTACTGTCTTTCCTTCTTGTGTTCCCACCAGTAAAAGAAAGCAGCCAGAGGTGAGCAAGTCAATTTTAATTGCCTGTGAAATTATGAAATATCAAAGAAAGTTGTCACCTGGGATTTTTTTTAAGTACACTTTTCATTTTAATGCATGAACAATCTGTTTTCATCAAGATCATATTTTTACCCAAGAGATCTCATAAAATTATACTGTTGTCACATATAATGACTATATTTAATTTTGACATAAAGTGTTTATGAGTAAAATACATCAGTGTAATTCAATGTAAGACAAAAAGTCATGTATGCAAAAATTCGTGTTAACAACCTTTAAAACAGAATTACAAAAATACGTGTAGACACAAGTCAGGGGAATGAATGACAGGTTTATTGCTTGTTCTGATACTTGTTACTTGTGGCAATATATTCATTCCTTCAATACTTATTTTCCAATATATTTGAATAGAACTACTGAGAAATGTATACTGAACATTAGAAAAAACATAATTGTTTTTCTAATTTTTTATTGAGGTAAAATATACGTATATAATTTACCATCTTTATCATTTTTAAGTGTACAGTTCACTGGTAATAAGTACACTTATATTCTTTTTATCTCCTTTATTTCCCCACTCCCTCATCCTCTTCTTAGCCTCTGGTAACCACCAATCTATGCTGTATCATCATGAGATCCACTTTTTTGTATCTTGGCTTATTTCACTTAATATAATGGCCTCCAGTTCCATACATGTTGCTGAAAATGACAGAAAAGAATGTAGCATACATACATAATGGAATATTATTCAACCGAAAAGAAGTGTAAAATCTCCCCATTTAGAAGCTACATTTGTATATGATGATTAGGCTTATCTAAACCCCTTAGGTTAACATGTAGGCTGTGCTCCTCTCTACACCTGACATATTTTCAACAATGCTCCTGTTTTTCTACCTTCTTAAGGTAGAATATTAAATAATAGAATTTAAGTCTCCTTTTTTAAAATATAAAAATATAAAGCTATGAATTCTGCAAACTTTATAGATTATTTTCTATTATCATTCAGTTCATTTTCTAATTTCTCATACTTTTTTATTTAATGTGTTGATTACATAAAAGTGTTTTGTTTAATTTCAAAATATCTAGGCTTTCCAAAAATATTTGATTATTAATTTTACTATAGTACAAATAATCTATAATCCCATTTTTCAAAAATTTTTATGACTCGATTTATCTAGTATATACCCTATTTTGTAAACATACAATACACGCTTGTAGAGAAGGTTTATGTTCCAAGTGTTAGATGTATTCCAGTGTTAGATGTATTCTCCTCAAGATTATCAATTATTTCAAGATTATCAATTCTATTAGTGAATTAAAATAGATTTTCTGACTTTCTATGCCTTTAATGAATTTTTATCTTATCATTATGTAAATTGTTGATATAAGACCATTAAAGTCACCTTGCTATCAACTGAATTGTTTCCCTCCCCAAAGTCATATATTGAAGCCTTAACTCACAATGTGACTGTATCTAGAGATAGGGTATTTAGGAGGTAATTTAGGTTATACAAGGTTATAAGGGTTGGGTCCTAATCTGATAGGACTCTGGTCTTATTAGAAGAGTTGCACACACACACACACACACACACACACACACAACACAGAGGAGAGAAGGAGAGAGAGAGAGAGAGACAGAGATTGCACTCTACTATGTAGGGACACAGAGAGAAGACAACATTTGCAAGGCAGGAGGAGAGACTTCGCTAGAACTTGGCCATACTGACATTCTGATAGTGGACTTCCAGACTCCATAACTATGAGAAAACAAAAACTTCAGTTGTTTTAGGACACCTGGTCTATGGTATTTTGTTACAGCAACCTGTGCTGACAATCACATTCCTGTTATAACTGCAGAATCATCTATTTTACCTTTAAAGATTTCTATTTTTGCTTATGCATTTTGAAGTTCTGTTATTCAAAACATATATAGACATGATTGTTATATATTTGTAATAAATTTAAACTTATTAGGAATTGTTCCTTTTTTCCTCTGCTAATACTCTTGTCCTAAAGTTAGTATTTCATATATTTAATTTATTTAACTATTTAGTATAATATATTTGATATATAATATTACTTTTGCCACTCAGTCTTTTTATGCTATTTGCCTGAAATATCTTTTTCCATACATTTAGATTAAAACTATATATTTATATTTCAATGAATCTTGCTTTATTTTCCATTGACATCTGTTCAATTTTTAATTGTAATATCTAGACATTATTAAATATATTTATTGACATATTTGGATTTAAGTTCACCGCATATTACTATTCATTTCCTCTATTTTTCAGTTCTTTCTCTTTTCCTCATTTTGTTTTGATTATTAGATTTTGGGTCATTACGATTTTAGATGTTTCGAATTCCACCTTAATTTATTCATTGGCTTTTAACTATACCATTTTGTGTTTTCTCTAGAGATTAAAATATATCTCTAAATTTTGCAGTTTTTTAGAGTTAATATTGCACAAATTCACTTAAAATGTAGAAGTCTTGCAATAGTATAGATCCTTTAACTTACATAATTTATGTTTTAATTGTCATATGTATTAAGCCTTCATGTACTAAAAACTTACAGCATGGTCTTATCATTTTTTATTTAAACAGTGTTATATATTTAAAATAAATTAACAAAAAATATTCATTTATTTTATCCTCGTATGTATCATTACTGATGCTTTCAAAATATATTCTTCTAATTTCAATTTGAAGGAATTCCTTTAACATTTCTTGTTGGATAGTTCTTGCAGAAAATGCTCTTAGTTTTCTTTCATCTTGAAATTATGTAACAGTGTGTTTATTTTTCAAACACATTTTATTTCCTAGATGGAGGATTCAGCCTTCACATCTTATGCCTTTTTTTTTCTGGTTTGTGATTAATATTTCTCTAAATCTTTCTGTATTGCTTTTGTTTTTATTTTCTTAGTGTTAATAAATACATTGGTAGCATTATCAATAAAGCTGATAGTAGTTACAAAATTATTCTTCATGAAGTTTACTGAGCTTCTTGAGCCTGTAGATTTATGTCTTTGAGAATTTTGGAGATAGTTAAAGCTTTTTTTCAAACATTTTCTTTTCTATCCCATTCTCTCTTATTTCTCTGGATTAAAAGTTATATGTGTGTTAAATCTTTTCATATTTTCTCGTATGTCCCTGAGATTTGGGTCTTTTTTTAATTTTTAAAATCTGTTTTTCACATCAGATAATTATTATTGCACATCTTTAAATATGCATGCTTTCCTATATCATATCCATTCCCAGTTAAGCCTACATAATAGTTATTTTTAAAGATTTTAATTTTGTGAATTCCAAAATTTTTTTAAACTTATTAATCTTTCTGCTGTGTTTTTCCATCTTTTTATTTATTATGAACCCACTCTTCCCTACTTTATGAGTATGGTTATAAGAGTCTTTTTAAATTCCTTATCTTCTGATACCTATGTCTGAGTCAGCTCAGAGTCAATCTCTATTATTATCTTATGGCTAGGTCACATTTTTCCATTTCTTCTTATAAGAAGATTATTATATTATATTCTTGACATTGTAAATTTTATTTGTGAAAAATTCAGATTTTATTGTATTCTCCTAAAGAATATTGATTAGTTTATTTGAACAGGTAATTTAATTTGTTTTATCAATGTACACATTCTGTTTTGAACATCTTTATTGAACATCTGTTTTGAATATCTTTATTAACACTAGGCAATGTACATTTTTAATCTTAAAATTGTAATCACATATTCACACTCTATTTTTCCCAGAAATTTGCATAATCTAATGTTCTTAAAATGTGTGTTATTTTTAAAAATTGCCCATTTAGGTTTTCTGTTTTTGTTTTTATTTTTCTTTAGAACAGTGCATGCATATGTGTTCATGTGTGTGTACATAAAAAAAGATTTCAGTGAAAAACAATTATTCTGAGACTTACCATCTTAGCATGTTATCATTGCACATTATATAATAAATAATGACTAAAGTAATGCAGATGTTTAACTGTTTAAATATAAATGATAATAAAAATTAAAATTTTACTGGACATTTATCTTTTAATGAAATAGATGTTTTTCAAAATAATTTACATATCCATGGACACATATTTATGATATAGGGTCACCATCCATTTTTCGGATATTACTCTGCTTTTTATTTTTATAGAGCCGAGTATTAAGAAAACTTTTACATAAGTTAAAATGAAGGGAGTTTTAATATAGAAATATCACTCAACTTTTTATACTTCTGATTCACCTGTCAAAATTTACGTACTGACGTATTTCTAAAATGTATTTTCATAGAGAAGTCGTTATTAAATCTTGCTATACAATGTTATAAAATAATTGGTCTTGGAGTTAGTGTATAACTTTGTTTACATGTAAATAAGCTAGAAACTATTCAGCATTTAATAGGAAAATAAGTAGGATTTACTGACACTTGAATATTTTCTAATGTAATTATTTGAAGTAGCTTATTGAATATTCTTTTGAATAACACAAACTGAATATAAGAGCATCAACTGCAAACTTTGTCTGTGGAATTTATCCCAAGTATTTGAAAAAGAGCATAGTAGTCTCAGAATATATTTGTTAGATGTTTTAAAAAGTGCAACATCACTTCATAATTACTATTATATAATATTATATTATATTTATAGGCAAGGATTTTTAAAGGTCCTTTTCTTTCTTGCTAATGGCATAGCCTAGAATAGCTAAAAAGACATTTTTCCTTTTAAATACAAGAGGAAAGGAGCTGAATTTCGGAATTCATAATTTTTTACTTCTCTAGTCTTCTTTTATGAAATCCTCCTTCAACAGCAATGCATTTCTGGCAAGATAAGAAGTCATTAAACAGAAATGTCCTTTATTTTGAGAATTCAAACAGACACACTTCTTTTATCCTTCACTAAATCATTCTGAGGCAAACATAATTTCCTATTTCTGTACTAAACAGTATGGTAAGCAGGCAAAAAGGAATTAGCTGCTTTTTTTCCAAGAATACTTACTCCTAGAATGTAAGACCCTGAACCAACTAAAATGGCTTACACATCAAGGTTGAGGGTTTGGTCTTAAATCCTTGCTTCAAGACCTTCATCTTGTCTTCATCTAGCCACACATCCAAAACTGTAATTGCATAAGTTATGCGCATTCTTGGTCACTTCTCTGCCTAAATGAGAATGTCCTAAAATTACCCAGAAAAAGTTCTAAAATCCTATACATATTCTCTACTGATTTTCCATTTTCAACATACTACTAATAGTCTGTAAAAGTGGTATTCTGTTGTATTGCTATAAAACTAGTAGACATATTTAACTTGATTAATAGCTTATCTGGTTGTCTTTTTGAGAATCGATTGATGACAATATTCTCAAGAATCTGTCAAAATTCTTTTTCTGCCATAGCTTGAGATTCCCAAACTTCAACAGTATGCTTCTGAGAGCACCTCTGAGCTCCCTGTTGATGAGTCTGTCTGACCACAATGTAGTCAACTTACATTGCATCTGAGTGCCAACTACTTTTCATTGAGCCCATCCTAATCAAATATAACATTTCAATGTGACTATATCTGCAAATACCTTATTCATATATATGTTCCTGTTCACAGATACTGGGGGTTAAAAATTAAACATATCTTTTGGGATAATGAATTGGAGCACAATTCAACATAATACAATAGACATTTAACTACTCATGGAGCATTTTAAATGAGATGTAGAACAGATCAGACATAGATCTTCCAAGGTAATGAGTTTACAGTGATATAAAACAATTATATTCTTCTACCCAATTCATTAAAACACCAGGAAATAAGCCTCTCAAGATCCCACATATATTGTAAGCAGAAGGAACTTAGAAACAAAACATGACTGTCCTGAAATAGCTAATAAAATAAAAGGAAAAAAATAAGAATAAGAACAATGAACATTCTCTTAGGATGAACAAAGTGCCCATTTAACATTTAAACCTTCAAGAAGGATTTTCTATTTCTCTATTATAAGACAATCTTAGAGAAAGAAATGCCAGGTGTAACTGCATGACTACTCTACACAGCAAATGAGTATAAAAATTGTGGAAATAAACCAAGACCACACAAATGAGAACAAATCGGCAATGATTCAGACTTTGCTATAACAAGACAGTCAAGGAACACTTTTTTTGCATTTGAGAAAGTCTCAGAGACAGACAGATAAATGGGAAAGCTTTATAATGAAAAGAAATAAAGGCTTCAGTGATACTCTGATTAGAGGTTTTTGGCATGGAAGGTGGGCTAACTAGAAGAGGGACTTTTATATGACAGTGTTGTACAGTTGATCTTAAGAGAAAATAGAAAAAAGAAAAAAATACAAAAGTCCTGACCATTCTGGGTCTATTGCTGCAGCAGCTGTAGTGCTGGACTGCTTCTTGCAAGAGTAGTAGGTCAGAGTTCTGTTTTCCTATATGGTCTGGCCATTGCCCTTTTGTATATTCAACCTCTCAAACTAGACACAATGTTCAAAATCAATCATTTCAAGACTTCAAAGTCAGGAAAAAATGAGAATAATGTATTATTTAAAAATTGCTGTAGCTGTAGGAAGAACAGCAGGAGTCTAATGCCTTCATGCTTGGGGATGTTTCGATTACTCCTTCCTTCAGTTTTGTTGGCAGCCGCAGCACTTGTCATTGCCTGGAAAATTGGCAGAGTTGTCAGAAGATATGGACGTGGGGCAGGGGCAGGGGCAAGCTGTGGATCTATCAGCTAAAAGTAACACATTCAATAAGAAATGAAGGGGGAGAACCCATATCTCTATCATTCTGGATGTGAGGAGTGACAGGTGAATCAGATATTTAACAGGGAAATTATGATAATGATTGTAAGCTCTCTGCACATCCCTGTCCACATAGGGAAACTCAAGATAAGCCCTTGGAAAGCAAAAGCAAAACAAGAATTGAGGGCTGACTGAGACTTGAAAGTGAGCCCAAAACCTACACACAGATCTATTAACAGAGGGTGAAAACTTAAAAGGCATAGTGCGTGAAACCTGTGATGACAATGACTCAACAAACTGGGATTTTATTAGATAGATAGAAACTATAAAAATGGAAATTTTGAATTAGAACAGCAATAACTGAACCAACTATTCACTAATTGGGATCAATAGCATATTTTAGATGATGGAAGAAAGAATCAATAAATCTGAAGGGAGATCAATAGAAATTAACCAATCAGAAAAAAAAATTATGAGAGAAATAAATTGACAAAAAATAAGCAGAGACTTGTATGGCTGTTACAAAATTACTAATGAATGTATAATAAATGTTTCAGAAGGAGACAGGATAGAAAATGGGCTAGAAAAACATATCTAAAGATATAATGGCTAAAATTTTCTGAATTTGATAAAAATAATATTAATCCAAAGTTTCAAGAAAATCAGTGGTACCCAAGTAAGATAAACACAAAAAGCACCAGCCAATCTCTCCCATGTAAGGTTATTTAGTTGTCTGAAACTGTCAGTAAACATTGTGCTAAGGTTTGATGCTTAATCAGACATTTCAACCTTTATATCACCCACACTTCTCAGGAAAGGTAAATGACGAAGGTAAATAAACTAGATGACAGAAATCTACAATAGGCTATCATGGCATATCACAAAAGGACATATTGAGTCCTTCTTTTAGCACGGAAACATTGTTTGGGAGGCTTGCTAGCTTTAGAGACTATATGTTTATATAAAGGAGTTTAGAATAGACCTTGCTTAGAAATGATGCATATTTAGGGGCTGCATCAACTTTACAAGTCTCACAGGAAAGTGAAACTCCTTAAGCTGAACCCCCAAATATTTTGTTTTGTATTTCTGAAGACCTCTATTCTAGAAATCTCCTCATCTGACATATACCCATTCTATTTATTGGGACCAAAACATTACCATGATACTTAACAACCACATAAGGCATTATGAATAAAGAGAGATTATTAAGTGATATATGACATCTGGTATTAGAGTTGAAATACAAAATTCTATATTCCTGACTGTAGGCAATTGCATGGGGATTTGTTTATCTCAATAAACTGATGTCTGCCTTCAAAATAGGTGCTTAGGTCAATTTTGGCCTATCTCTTTGAAGGAAAAAAGGGATAATTGTAAAGTTAATTCAAAAAGAGAGAAAGACCGGGCGTGGTGACTCACCCCTGTAATCCCAGCACTTTGGGAGGCTGAGGCAGGTGGGTCACCTGAGGTCAGGAGCTCGAGACCAGCCCGGCCAACATGGCGAAACCCCGTCTCTACTAAAAATAGAAAAAAATTAGCTGAGCATTATGGTGGGTGCCTGTAGTCCCAGCTACTGGGGAGGCTGAGGCAGGAGAATCACTTGAACCTGGGAGGCCGAGGTGGCACTCAGCCAGTGAGCCAAGATCGCACCACTGCACTCTAGCCTGGGTGACAAAGTAAGATTTGGTCCTTCCCCCTCCCCACTCCAAAAAAGGGAGAAAACTGTTTATCAGATTTTATTCAAAAAATCTTTAACAAATGAAGTAGAATTTTTCACAGCCTACCTCTGCTAAAAAGCCACTTCATATTATATTTTATAAGAGACCCCAAAAGTTGGGAGAATCCTGCTTGTTCTAGTTCCTAGATGAGCAGCAACACTAAGCCATGTAATGAAGGTCTTAGAACTCCCACCCCTAGAGTCTCCATGATGGTGGACAGTCGTTAGTTCAAAGTAAAGAAGACTTGGCTTGGATATAATGTTGGACCCTCAAGGAGAAACTTTTGCTAGCCTGTGAGAAAAGTGTTGCCACAAAACTTTCTGGGACTTTTAATATTACAAACATAAATACAGAAATAAAAAGGAAACAAATCATCAAATTATCATGATTTGGCTAATATTCTTATGTCTGGTTCTTTTTTTTTTTTTTTTTTTAAGATGGAGTCTTGCTGTGTTGCCCAGGCTGGAGTGCAGTGGTGTGATCTCCACTCACTGCAACCTACCTCCTCCTCCCAGGTTCAAACAATTTTCTGACCTCTGCCTCCAGAGCAGCTGAAACTACAGGCATGCGCCACCACCCCCGGCTAATTTTTGTACTTTTAGTAGAGACGAGGTTTCACCATGTTGGCCAGGGTGGTCTCACACTCGTGACCTCAAGTGATCTGTAGTCCTCGGCCTCTCAAAGTTCTGGAATTACAGGTGGGAGCCACCACGTCCAGCCCTTATTTCTGATTTTGTACATGCTTCAGACTGGCAAAGAACTCTGTTCCTTTGGTTCAGTTTGGGAATTATTGGATCTTGGCTTATGTCTGTACTACATGCTTTGACCATAATTACTCTCTTGGTATTTTCCTGGGGTGTGGTGCAGTGCTCATATGTGTAATAGACATAGTTTTAAATGCTGCTGTGCAGACACTGTTGTGTCATACATTTTTTTTTTCTTTTGAGAGAGTATCATTCCATCACTCAGGCTGGAGTGGCGTGATCTCTGCTTTCTGCAACCTCCACCTCCTGGGTTCAAGTGATTCCCATGCCTCAGCCACCCGAGTAGCTGGAATTACAGACACACCCCACCATGCCCAGCTAATTTTTGTATTTTTAGTAGAGACAGGGTTTTGCCATGTTGGTCAGGCTGGTCTTGAACTCCTGACTTCAAGCGATCCATCTGCTTTGACCTCCCAAAGTGATGGGATTACAGGTGTAAGCCACCACACCCAGCTGTGTTGTGTCATACAATTTAAAAATGATCTTCTAAGCAGAGAAACAAGAAACTTTGACACATGATGGCCTATTCCTTGAGCTTAGCCTGGATCTGAGACCTGAAGCCAATATATTTTCCTGTTCTTGTGCTAAAAAATATTCTAAAACATTTCCTCTATCGTGAACAATACTAAAAATAAGCAGATAATTGAACAAAGACGGTAGAACAGGCCTCTGAATTTTAGCACTGTTGACCTTTGGACCAGATTATTTTTTTCTTGTGAAGGGCTATATTTGTCTGGGTTCTCCAGAAAAATAGAACCAATAGGAGATGAGATAGATCATAGATACATAGAGATATATAAAGAGAGAGAGAAAGAGAAAGGGAGAGAAACAGAGCGGGAGATTTACCAAATATTTGGCTCTTGCAATTGTGGAGGCTGAGAGGTCCAAGTTCTAGCCCAAGTCTAGGTCTGAGGCAGAAAACTAATGTCCCATCTCAAAGATAGGCAGAGAAAAAGAATTCTTTCTTACTCATTCTTTTGTTTTACTTACACCTTCAAGGAATTGGCTGAAGCACCCTCACATGACGGAAGGCAATCTGCTTATTCAGTCTACCAATTCAAATGTTGTTATCACTCAGAACATCCTCGTAGACACTCCCAGGAATAATGTTAAACCAAACACCTGGGTGCCTGAGGCCCAGTCAAGTTGGCACAAAAACTTCATAATCGCAGAGGCTGACCATTCCTGATGGGATGTGTGGCAGCATCCACAACCTCTACCAATTAGATATCATTAGTACTCCCTTTCTCAGTTGTGACAACTGGCAGACTGGTCAGACTCTGTGCTCAGCGTAACTTTAGGGCATCTAGGCCCTGGACTTTATATGAAATTTCCACACAGAAATGTGTTTGGTCCATCTCAGACCCAGACCCAGGCCCCACATGACTAACCAGACAAGAAGAGTAGTTATTTTGCTTTTCCTGATTTCATTTTGATGGTTGTGTTGCTTTGTCTTTATTTATGTGCTGAGTTTCCACACTTTTGACTCATCCTCCTCCCCACATTAGCCAGGATTGTCTCTGGCAGCATTCTCAACTAGGGCAACAAGAAAAGGCCACAGACTCTGGGCTAGAAAGGTGCCCTGAAAAGCCAAAACTCTTGGACTAGCACTCCAAACACTTTTATAGAGAGCTGCCTATTTGCCAGAGAACACCAAGGCGATGAGCTTTGCTCCATGCCAGGAAGCCAGTGGGACAACAGAAATAGCCTGGGCTGTAAAGTAGCACAGGCCTGTCTCTGAGTGACTGCTAGCTCGTCTGTGCAACTTAAGGTGGCTAAGCCATGTTCCAAGGCTTCAGTTTGCTTATATATGAAATCAGAATGTGATCATGTTAGCTGATTAGATCAAGTTAGTTAATGGACATGTAGGAGCTTAGAAAACTATGTCTCCCTACATTTTGGTTAATCACTTTGTGTGGCCACTATTCTGAGGAGGTAGGTTGCTTTTGAGTTTTGACCTTCCCAAGCACCTGCATTCTGATTTTGCTTGCAGTAACTCTGTCTAGACACCACACCCACATCTGGCTGGATGTCCAGGGCAGCCACCAGGCAGAGAGCTACTTAAATAGGTGGCTCAGAAAGGTTTCTCAAACTGCACCCGCATTCTTGACATCCATTGGTGACTCTGCAACCTATGGCTGGACACTGCCATGGCCTATGCCCTCCTTTCTGTGTTCTGGAGCCAAGTCCAATTATCAGGATTTTCAGCTATGCACACAGCTTAAAGAAGCCTATGAGCAGAGGCATCAAGAGCCAGTGGAATGAGTGGGATTTCTAAAGTGAAAATGTCCAAATGACCACATCCTCCCTGATTGAGAACAATCCTTGTAGAACAACTAAATATTTTACTTATTAAAATAAATCACTTTCTTATCCATCCTTGCTTTAAGACCCTCACCCTGCTATAACCACCATTCCTTAACTACTATTTTCAAAAACTCCCCCAAATTTCAATTTCCTGCCTATCATGATCTTTCTTAAAATCACTGCAACCAGGACCTAAAATTCTATAAATATCTTCTCCTGAATTTGCTCTCCCTTACTGCTACAAATTAAAATAAGATTTGATTTTGTAGTGTTTTAAAGGAGGTATAGCTAAACAATTCCAAGTAATCCTGGTCTTAAAATCTGTGTGCATGAGAATAAGGATTCAAATGGAGACTCATATATTTTTTTCTCAAAAGTTAAATGTTGTAAATCAAGCCGCATCCATTACCCACCCATTTTCTCATGGAGAATCCCCCAGGATCTTTCCCAGGATTGCTGTCCTGACCCAGGGGCTTAAGCCTACTGGCTCTTCTGTGGGATGTCTTGCAGTCAATATACCTGAGTGGTGGCAGAGACTAAGTAAAAGCAGAAACTGGACTTACTCTCAGGACTTCTGGATGGTGAATGGATATTTCTGAACCCAAGATGGGGATTAACCTGTCAAACTACCCAGGGACAAACAACAAGAACACTACCTCCCTAGTTTTTTCTTTAATGACTAAGCATTTCTAGGCAGTTTTAAGCACTTCCTGAATATATATCATCCAACTCAAAGGGCACAGTCATCTGAGGAAGTTGGTCTGTTTAGACCTCCACTTTGGGTCATTTCGGATGCATGATTTGGAACAAAAGCAACTGCGGTTTTCAAGGGGGAACATGCTTTGTGTTTCATTATTTAGTGATATGTGGGGCACTCTTAATCCTTTATGTTCAAAATCTTCTCCACAGAGTAGCCACATCAGCTTCCTCAGGTCAATATGTGCAATCTCAGGTGAGATCTAAAAGAATGCTCAGGTGATTTATATTCACATTCAAAGTTGAGAAACTTTGCTCTAAAGCAAGAGGACTATCTACGAGAAGGGCCTCTCTAGCTGGAAGCTACAGCATCCACTCCCACCAATTCTACCACATCAGATTGGAAATACCTGCAAATAGGAAAAATATCTGGTTCATTTCACCCATAACAGAAGTATGGAAGAAAACCCAAGGCATACTCTCTGGTTAAGGTGCATTTATTAAACATTAAAATAAGGTTTCCCTTTGTTTGTTTTTAAACCTTAGGGCAAAACACCATAATGAGATTTTTCAGGAGACAATGGCATGATTGTGTGTGTGTGTGTGTGTGTGTGTGTGTGTAATATACGAAATGGGCTATTGTGAAAACAACTTCTTTTTAAGCAAATTTGTCGTGAAATATGAGTATATATCAAGTTCGAGATTATAAGAAAGGAGGCAGGATCCATCCACAAACATAGCAGAGATTTTAAATAGGTCAAATATGTCAATAATCCCATAAACCTTGATTAATCCCACTGTATCAGTCAGGTCAAGCAGCCATAACAAAGTATCACAGGCTAGATGTCTTAAATCATTGAAATTCATTTTCTCACAGTTCTGGAGGCTAAAATCCAAGATCAGGGTGCCAGCATGGGCTGATTCTGGTGAGTACTGCTTTTCTGGCTTGCAGATGGCCTCCTCCTCTCTGTATTTTCACAGAGTCTTTCTTTGGTTCATGTGCATGGAGACAGAGAGCTCTCCATACTCTTTCCCTACACCTATAACCTCATTTAACCATAGTTATTTCCTAAAAGGCATTATATTTAAATAGTCACATGAGTGGGTAGAGATTCAACATATGAATTTTGGGGAGACACAATTCAGCCCATGAAGTTACTCATAAAAAAACAGACTCTTCATTTAGTCACAAACCATATTAGAGAATTAAATTAAATTTTTCATTTTGCCTCTAAAATAGTTTGATAAAATATAGCCTCATATTATCTTCTAAGTTTGAAAAATAGAACAATTTGGCTTTGGACACATGACGAGTATTATCTTATTATTATTTAAAAGGTGGTATGTATTTTTAAAGATTAATTTTACTAATTGATGTAGTAAATCTCATTCTCTAGCTCAATTAATTTTCTTTTAGGTAAAGTGTTCATTGGAACATTTGTTTTGAGTTGTATCACATTTTTAAAAAAACCATAAGATGCTAAAGAAAAAAAGAATACATTGTTGTTTTCCCTTTATTCCTTAAAACATCTCCTAGAGAAAAACAATGAATCAAGTCAGAATGCACCCAGCTGTTTGCCTATAATTACAATTTTGTTGTCATAAGGAACTACACCTGTGTAGTAGTTCATTACAAGGTATTATAATTTTGATTTTACAAGCAAAATGTCTCATTTCCTTATGGGGAAAATGTAAGTTTTCTCATATGTGTTTACTAAACTTCCTAAGAGGGTCTTTTGAATGTCTTTGGCAACAACATTATTACTTGGAAAATAAAGTTCAAATGAGCTTGTTAAATACCCATCTTGCCTTTTGGTTCTCCTGTATTCATTTCTTTTATAAGGTTATCCAATAGGAATTCTCAAGACTTGAATGAAAGATGCAACAATTACCAAATACTTCACCCTCCATCTAAATATAAAGTTTTTATCATCCAGGCAATTACCAATGTAGCAAATGAACATTACATGGCTATAAACAAATGCAATTCAGTAAGCCATAGGACAGGGAATTTCTGTTTTCTTAAACAAAGGCAACTAAGGAAGGATAAAACTGAAATATGTGACAGAGGGTGTAATATCTATAAGAGCCAGAGGTAACAAACACCAAGACTAAAGGATCATTTCCTCCATAGAGTTCTCAGAGTGTTTTGCCTGTGATCAATATGATCATCAACTTCTGGAACATTTAGGGACCAAGACAGCTATAAAAAGCACTGAATTACATTCTTTCTCCACTCACTCTGATGGTAGATAACAACTCAGTCAAAAAGAATTCCCATATTTTTCATATCAAGTTAATGAAGAACATTCAAGGACTTAAAAAGTTTGTATCATTTGGGCTAGGTGCAGTGGCTCACGCCTGTAATCTCAGCACTTTGGGAGGCCTAGGCTGGCAGATCATGAGGTCAGGAGTTTGAGACCAGCCTCCCCAAAATAATGAAACCCCGTCTCTACTTAGCTGGGCGTGGTGGTGAGTGGCTGTAATTCCAGCTACTGGAGAGGCTGAGGCAGGGGAGGCAGTAAACGATCATTTAATGGTAATCCTCTCCTTTTCCATTGGTATCACCATATCTGAATAAAATAAAATCTATATTTTAAAACAAGGAACTTCATGTTTTTAACATTTGAACAATTGTAACTTAATAGTGTGAATTTTCTGGAGAAAAAGGCACATGTTTACAATGAAGGCATGTTAAGTTCAGTGGTCTCAGGCCATTTGTAACCCCCCAGTAATAGAAATGTTTAGGCACAGCCTTTACCATCTGTCTGGAACACTGCTTTTATTTGTCATATTTTACCAATAAAAGGCTTTGAGATGTGCTTAATTCTATAGTTTGTGCATCTCTATAATAAATATGGAGAAACATTTTCTAAATATTTGTTGCCCAATTAGGCCACTTGCCCAATTGATCAAAATCAGTATATTAACTATTGTTGACAAATTGATCAATATCAATATATTACCTATTTATTCCTTCACACTTGTTTTTCTATTTCCTTATAGGACAATAACATAAAATGAGGATTGGGTTTTTGTTCATGAGAATCAAGTATGCTAACATATACAAAATCTGAGTTTCCAAAGATAAAATAGCTAACTAACAAACAGTTATTGAATGCTTATTTTGTGGCAGGCTTTGAGAATATAGAGAAAATTGGAGTACAGTTTTTGCACTCAAGTAATGTGGGGATACATTCATATAATCCCAACTTTGATATTTTGTCCTCAGGAACTTTAGGTACCACCTGGTCAAACCTTCTTAGTAGCATGACATGCTTAAGACACTTATCATTTACATAATATGTTTGCATTTTAAAAGCTGAATAAAACTTGGGAAATGACTTTTTTTCTTTCAAATAACTGTGGTGGTGGAAAATCCAAGAAGTGTGATGGAATTACTGGTGACATGGTTTTGATATTATGAGCAAAATAATAAATAACGTTCTGCAGTGGTTATTGACTTTGCCATTTGGCTTAGAGGCAATTGTACTGAGAACCCACTGAGAATTGATTTGTAAGGCTATGGATAGGTAGTACAGGGCATGCAGTTGGCAGGAAACAGTGAAGTCAGGACTGAAAAGCTGAGATATGGCAGAGTACCCAACCACTGTACACTTGTAAAACAAGTAGGGTGCATAGTAGATGTTCTTGTGTCCTATGCAAGAATGGAAGAGGAGATAATAAAGATAAGAAGATAGGGAGACAAGGCAATGATGTAATGGTTCAGAGTTCTTCGAATAGCAAAATAGATACTAGCATTTAGACTCTTATATATGTTTTCCCTCTTCCTTCAATAGCCATTTTTCTTGTGTAGCCAATTTAAGAAGCTCTTTAATCAATAACATAAAAGCATTGAAGTCTAAAAATTAAGACTTCTATTTACTGAGGTTTGCTGGTTTTGCTCTTTTATATACAAGCATAAAAAGTTCTTTATTTTAAGTGAGGTTTACAGTTATAACAATCAGATGTAAAAGCAAATGTAATGTCAATTATCTGTATTTGTTTGGCCCTAAATAAAGTAACCCATGAAAGGCTGCAAAACTTTCTTTTCTGCATCGTATTCCTTATTACAATAGCAATCAGGGTCTTTGTAAAGATCAGAAGCCATTATTATTTTTATACAATATGAATGTAACTTTCCAGAACATTATCTGTTTTGCAACATAAAAAGCTGCCAAATTTTGCATTCACCTGCTACTGAAAAGAAGTGACAGAATCTCATTTGAGAGCCAGGTGTGGTGCCTTTCTAATACAAGCATTTGCATTTATTTTCCTTTGATGTAGAAACAATCTCCTGAGGAAATCATTCATTTGGCTTACCTTCATTACAAAAAGCATGTACAAATTATTCCCCTGAATTTTAATTTACCCATGTTAGATTATATTACTTTTTGAAAATATTTTATTCCTCTCCCTCCCTATCCTGTTGCAGGCAGGTTACCATGTGATTTTTCTTGCCAAAATTTAAGGGTAAGGAAAAGAGATATTTGTCCCTTTTAACAAGAATCTTTAAGAGCCAGTGTGTCCTTCTCCAGGCTTTCTTTTTCTCTGTCATAGTCACCACAATGTTCTAACTGGTGGCTGTTTCCGTCCCTCAGGGTGTCTGGAGTGAGGATAATGATGTGTAAGCAACATTCATAGGCAGCACAGAATAGACCCTTACTAGGGAGAAAAATAAAACCTTGGTTTATGTACGACATTTACATATGAGGGCTTTCAGTTTAGCATAGCTTGACTAATACAGTATCTATTGGTTAAAAATTGTCTTAGAGATTTTTTCAAAGGTAAAATAGATTAATGTGTTCTAAGAAAAAAATCAGGCCTGAGACCAAAATCTCTCTCTATCTACATGCTGAAATAAAAGAACGTAAAATGGCATGCGAATCATGATGAGTAGGTACTATATTCTAGAAAAAGGGAGGTAAGAAGGAAGACTTCACCCAGGTAATATCTCCACACTCCATATAACTCAGAATTATTTATGTTTCTGCAGTGTTCAGCCCCTATTTTTTCTTCATTTTATTACATTGTTTTCTTAAAATTCCAACTTTTATTTTCGATAAAGGGGGTACATGTTCAGGTTTGTTACATGGAAATGTTGCATGATTCTGAGGTTTGGGGTTACAGATCCCATTGCCCAGGTAGTGAGCATAGTACTCAATAGGTAGTTTTACAGCCCTCCCCCCACCCTCCCTCCCTCTCAGTAGTCCACAGTATCTGTTGTTCCCATCTTTATGTACATGTGTGCTCAATATTTTGCTCCCACTTATATGTGAGAATATGCACTATTCAATTTTCTTTTCCCGCATTTGCTCCATCTATGTTGCTGCAAATGGCATGATGTTATTCTTTTTTTATATGGTTACCCAGTATTCCATAGTGTATATGTACCACATTTTCTTTACATAATCTATAATTGATGGGAAGCTGGTTGATTCCATGTCTTTGCCCTTGTGAATAGTGCTGTGATGAACAGATGAGTGCATGTGTCTTCTTTATAGAATAATTCGTTTTCGTTTGGATATATACCAGCAATGGGATTGCTGGGTCGAATGGTAGCTCTAAGTTTTATGAGAAATCTCCAGACTGCTTCCCACACTGGCTGAACTAATTTACATTCTCACCAACAGTGTTAAGTCTTCCCTTTTCTCTGCAGTCTCTCCAGCACCTGTTGTTTTCTGACTTAATAACAGTCATTCTGACTGCTGTAAGATGGTCTTTCATTGTAGTTTTGATTTGCATTTTTATGATAATTAGTGATGCTGAGCATATCTTCATATGCATGTTGGCTACTACTGTGTCTTCTTTTGAGAATTGTATGTTCCTGTCCTTTGCCTATTTTTTGGTGGGGTTATTTGTTTTTTGCTTGTTGGTTTGTTTAAGTTCCCTATGGATTCTGGATATTAGGCCTTTGTGGAATGCCAGAGTTTGCAAATATCTTCTCCCGTTCTGTAGGTTGTCTGTTTACTCTTTTGCTAGTTTATTTTGCTGTGTAGAAGCTCTTTATTTTAATTATCTCCAGCTTGTCTATTTTTGTTTTTATTGCAATTGCTTTTGGGGATTTAGCCAAAAATCCTTTGCCAAGGCCAATGTCTAAAAGAGTTATTTCTGAGATTGTCTTCCAGGATTGCTATAGTTTCAGGTCTTACATTGAAATGTTTGATCCATTTTGAGTTAATTTTTTATGTGGTGAAATGCAGAGGTCCAGTTTTAATCTGCTGCGTATGGCAAGCCAGTTATCCCAGCACCATTTATGGAATAGAGAGCCCTTTCTCCATTGCTTGTTCTTGGCCTTGTCAAATATCAGATGGTTGTAGGTGTTCAACTTTATGTCTGAGTTTTCTATTCTGTTCAACTGGTCAATGTGTCTAATTTTGTACCATTACCAATCTATATTGGTTACTATGGCTTTATAGTATAGTTTGAAGTTGGGTAGTGTAATGCCTCCAGCTTTGTTCATTTTGCTTAGGATTCCTTTGGCCATTTGGGCTCTTGTGGTTCCATATGAATTTTAGAATATATTTTTCTCCTTCTGTGAAGAATGATGTTGGTATTTTGGTAAAAAAAAAATTGAGTCTGTGCACTGCTTTGAGCAATATGGCCATTTTTGCGATATTGATTCTTCCATTTGCATGAAATTATCTTACTATTTATTTGTGTCATCTCTGATGTCTTTCAGCAGCATTTTATAGTTCTCCTTGTGGAGATCTTTCACCTCCTTGGTTAGCTGTATTCCTATGTATTTCATTTCCTTTGTGGCAATTGTGAAACTGCATTCTTGATTTCACTCTCAGCCTAAACTTTGTTGGTATATTAGTTTGTTCTTGCACTACTATAAAGAAATACCCGAAACTGGGTAATTTATAAAGAAAAGAGCTTTAGTTGACTCTTGGTTCTGTAGGCTGTACAGGAAGCATGGCTGGGGAGACCTTAGTAAACTTACAATCATGGCAGAAAGTGAAAGGGAAGTGAGCATGTCTTACATGGCTGAAATTGGAGGAAAAGAAAGAGGGGCGAGGTGTCACACAATTTTGAGCAAACAGATCTTATTGAGTACTACTATCACAAGAACAGCAAAGGGGAAATCCTTCCCCATGATCTCATTACCTCCCACCAGGCCCCTCCTCTGATATTGGGGATGACAATCTGACAGATTTGGGTGGGAATACAAATCCAAACTTTGTAAGTCCACCCCTGGCTCCTCCCAAATCTCATGTCCTTCTCAGATTGCAAAATATAATCATTCCTTCTCAACAGTCCCCCAAAAGTCTTAACTCATTTCAGCATTAACTCAAAAGTCCAAGTCCAAAATCTTTTCTGAGACAAGGCAAGTCCCTTCTGCCTATGGGTCTGCAAAATCAAATACAAGTTAGTTACTTCCAAGATATAATGGGGTTGCAGGCATTGAGTACTACTGTTCTAAAAGGGAGAAATAAGCCAAAACAAAGAGGCTACAGTCCCCATGCAATTCCAAAACCCAGCAGGGCAGTTATTAAATCTTAAAGCTCCAAGGTAATCTCCTCTGACTCCATATCTTACATCTAGGCCATACTGATGCAAGAAGTGGGCTCCCAAGGCCCTGGGCAGCACTGCCTCTGTGGCTTTGTAGGGTACAGACCCTGCAGTGCTTTCACAGGCTTGGATTGAGTGCCTGAAGCTTTTCCAGTTACACAGTATAAACTGTCAGTGGATCTATCATTCTGGGGTCTAGAGGGCAGTGGCCCTCTTCTTACAGCTCCACTAGGCAGTGCCCCAGTGGGGACTCTGCGTGGGGCCTCCAACCCCACATTTCCCCTTTGCACTACCATAGCAGAGGTTCTCCATGAGGGCTCTGTCCCTGCAACAGACTTCTGCCTGGCCATCCATACTTGTGTTTCCATACATCTTCTTAAATCTAGGAGGAGGCTTCCAAGCCTCAACTTTTGCCCTCTGTGCACCCGCAGGCTTAAAACCACATGGAAGCCACCAAGGCTTACAGCTTGCACACTCTAGAGAGGTGGCCTGAGACATATCTGAGGCCCTTTTAGCCACAGCAGGAGCTGGAGTGGATAGGATGCAGGAAGCAGTGTTTCGACGTTGTCCAGGGAAGCAGAGCCCTGGACTGGACTCGGGAAACCATTATTCCTTCCTAGGCCTCCAGGCTGATAATGGGAGGGGCTGCCATGAAAGTTTCTCAAATACCTTTGAGGCATTTTCCCACTGTCATGACTACTAACATTCAGATTCTCTTTACTTATTAAAATATCTGCAGCCAATTTGAATTATTCCCCAGAAAATGGGTTTTTCTTTTCTACTACATGGTTAGGATGCAAATTTTCCAAACTTTTATGCTCTGCTTCCCTTTTAAATCTGAGTTCCAGTTTCAAATCATCTCTTTGCTCAGGCATATGAGCATAGGTAGCTAGAAACAGCTAGCCCCCATTTCTGTTGAACACTTAGCTGTGTAGAAATTTCTTCCACAAGATACCCTAAATCATCTCCCTCAAGTTTAGTTTTCCACAGATCCCTAGAGCAGTGACACAATGCCTCCAATCTGTTTGCTAAAGCATAACAAAGAGACCTTTGCTCCAGTTTCCAGTAAGTTCCTCATCTCCATCTAAGAAAACCTCAACCTGTACTTTATTGTCCACATCACTATAAGTATTTTGACCACAGTAATCTAACAAGTTTCTAGGACGTTCCAAACTTTCCCTTATCGTCCTGTCTTCTTCTGAGCTCTCCAAACTGTTCCAACCTCTGCCTATTACCCAGTTCCAAAGTCGTTTCCACATATTCAGGTACCTTTATAGGAATGCCTATGAATTGGTACTATTCATAGGTACCAATTTTCTGTATTAGTCTGTTCTGTCACTGCTATAAAGAAATACCTGAAACTGGATAATTTGTTTAAAAAAAAAACAGATTTAATTGGTTCACAGCTTTCTAGGCTGTATAGGAAGCATGGCTCTGGAGGCCTCAGGAAACTTACAATCATGGTGGAAACTGAAATAGAAGCATTCACATCTTACATGGCCATAGCAAGAGGAAGAGAGAAGAGGGAGGTGCTGCATACTTTTAAACATTCTCATGAGAACTCACGCAGTATCACAAGAAGAACAGCAAGGGGGAAATCCACCCCGATAATCCAGTTACCTCCCACCAGGCTTCTCTTCCAACATTAGGGATTACAATTTGTGAATTAGGTGGGGACACAAATCCAAATCATATCAATTGGTGTATAGAAATGCTGCTAATTTTTTATACATTGATTTTGTATCTTGAAACTTTACTAAAGTCATTTGTCAGTTCTATGAGACTTTTTGCAGATTCTTTAGGATTTTCTAGATATAGAATCATATCTTCAGCAAAGAGAGATAATTTGACTTCTTTTCTCCTGCCTGGATGCATTTTCTTTCTTTCTCTTGCCTGACTGCTCTGATGAAGACATCCAGTACTAAATTAAATAGAAGTGATAAGAGTGGACATCCTTGTCTTGTTCCACTTCTCAAGGGAAATGGCTCTTTATTCATATATTGTGTTGACTTATTCATTTCCTTTTTCAACAGTCATTTGTTGAGGGTCTGCTTTACAAACGTTCTTCTGAATAAAGTAGTAGTTACAGGTCTCAAGACACATAGATGCTAATTACCATGAGAGAATATGCAAGCATTTGCATAAGGAGGCAAAAGGAAATACAGGTCCAATTGGAGTGTGGAAAAAACAAGGAATTGTTTCTGATGAGAAGACGAGAGGAAACAGGATTTAGACTGAATACAAGAGAAGAATTTTGACAGAAGAAAAAAACAAAAATGCATGCTGTGTTGAACAAATATAATCAAAGAAGTGCAATCATTAAAATTCAAAGAATGTCTAAGGAATTCTAAGCTATTTGTTCACTGCATAGAGTATTACTGAAAGTCAAGTGTTCTAAAATAATACTGGATGGGTAGAGTGGCTTAGAAGAAGTATGAGACAAAGATCTACAGATTTGAAACTTCTGTTACCACACAATCTCTTACAGACTTTTGTTTTTCTTTATTTAGAAAAGATATTCACAGTATAGATAGAGAGGGTTGACTTATTTTCTACCAGGTCTTTAATAAGGACCCCCCCGCCCCCAAGATGTCCTGCATTAATTATTTTGATGAAAGAAAAAAATTAAAAATGTGTGGAAATATACAGTTTCAGCACTGATGAGCAAAAATCTTGGAAGCTGCTGAGCTCTTCCTTTAGAATAATAAAAAAGCAATCAAACTGAAAATTAATAACTTTTCTGGAACACTTCAGAGAATAGAAGTCACACTGGATACAACCAACCCAGAATCAGAGGTAGCAGGTGAATACACAGAATCATAGTAGAAATCTATTTATAAGAAGCTTCAACTGCTGGAGATATACAATGGTAGGAGCATTTTATTGGGCATTTTGATCACTTGCTGGAGATGGAGTATGGACTAACCTGAGAGTGAAAATGTCCAAGTGGCTGCAGTCTTAAAAGTGTTCTGGGTTTTACATCCAGAAATTTTCCAAGATGTCATTGTTAAGAGCCAAGAAGTTTTCTCCCAGAGCTGTGGCAGGGGAATGGTGAAACAACCATTTTAAAATACACCCAGAGAATTTTCCATAACAAATGCCTACTCCCTTGGAACCAAGAATTTACCAAAGCCTTATCCTATCTATGAAGAAATGCATTTACCCGATTTGAACTCCTTCTAGCTCTACTCTTTCACCAGAGTAAGTGAAGAGAAAGCTGAGAAACACTTGTAAAGGTTGCAACCCAGTGAAATAAGCCAACTAAAAGATTGAGACTTAACTTTAGGATACAGAACGCTTTACCTCACTCATACATTATATCACATCAGCAGGACTCTTGTATCATAATAGCTGGAAGAGCTGCAAGAAACTGACTGTTAAAGAGACAAAAACAAGATGCAGGAAAAATCAGAAGCCTCTGGTACCTCTATTTATTAAAATATAAGGCACAAAAACCTATCTCCTAGGAAAATAAAAACTCATTTAGTTTCTATTACCCAATACATTATGTTTTCTATTTACACAAATTACAAATCATGCTAAAAGGAAAGAAAAATAATAGTCTGAAGAAACAGCAAGCATCAAAACCAGATTTATATATAATACAGATCACAGATTTTAGAATAATCAGACAGGAAATTTAAAGCAACTACTATTAATATGTTAAGGCTTCTAATAGAAAAATGAAACTGTAGAAAAACACATGGATAATTAGGAAAAAAAATGAAACCTCAAAGAATAAAAAAAATGCCAAAAGTCAAAATACTGTTAACAGAAATTTAAAAATTCCTTTGGTGGGCTCAATAGCAGATAGGCCAAATAAAGAATCAGTGAGTTTGAATATGTCAACAGAAACTTCCCATAATACAATGTAAAGAGAAAGAGGTATATAAAAACAGAACAAATAATCCAAGCAATGTGGAAGAATTTCAAAGGTTGCAATATGCATATACTTGAAATACCCAAAAAAAGAAGTAAGAGAGAATAGAGCAAAGGAAATATTTAAAATAACAATAGCTGAGGATTTTCTAAAAAATATTGATAATTACCATATCATAGATCTAGGAAGTACAGAGAACACCAAACAGAATGAATACTAAAATATCTTAATCTGAACCCAAGTATACCTTGCCATGTGTACATAAAATAAGCCAGGGAAAAAAGGTTGCATGCACTATAATTTCAATTATATGATATTATGAAAAATGCAGAACTAGAAGTACATCTATCAGTTATTTCCAAGGATTTAAGGGAAGGAAGGACGGTTAAAATAATGAAACATTGGAGACTTTAGGGCAGTGCAAATTACTCTGTATGATACTATAATGTTGTATACGTGACATTTTGCACATATCAAAACCCATAGAATGTTCAGTTCAGAATGAACCTTAGTGTATACAAATTTTAAAAAATTGTTTGGTAGGCTGAGGATCCCAGGAGGAAATGCAGACTAACAAAAGAATCTAACTGTGTTATAAATGTATGAAACAACTTCACTTAACTGGGTAGCAAGAAAAGTCGTTGACCTAATTAACGACGTCAGTGGAGGTTGTAAGACTAAAGGTAAAAGGAACTGCATATAAGCTCCTTAATCTAGGTTATAAGGTTGTTCTGCAGAGTACATAGGTTAACAATCATAGCACTGCTATGCAAGTATACAGCTATTCATCATTTAATTAAGTAGATGGCAGATGATGGGAGCTAGGTTTCGTGTTATGGAAGTAGACTTTAAAGATAAGCAAGGGGAGGAGGCTAGAAAGATCTATTTGTTAATAGATTTCAGATGGAGACATCAGTATGTACTTTTGTGTGTTTATAAAAAGTATTTATAGATATATATATATACAAGTTAGTATACACATATCTTTTCTTGCACTGTCAGTTAAGAAGGCCTAGAAGAAATGACATACCAGTAGCAAGGAGCACACCTAACACCTAAATCTTGGTTTCTAATATTATTCTCCAGTAATAAAACCAGGACTCTTTGGAGAAGTGGCTAATTCTAGGACTGGAGCAGAAAATATACAAGCTGAGTCTGGAACATCTTGTAGTGCCAGAAGGTATGAAAGTTAGAAATATACCACCCTGGCATATTAACTATTATGAATTAAAGGCACTTGAAAAACAGCAGGTGCAAACAGATCATTCTGACCTCTTTTCTCTTTCTTAAAAGTAGAGGACTAAATTTCTGTATGAAAGACATTTTCCCCATACTATAAGGAGAGAGAACGTCTTCATTTGCAAAGACAATAAATCAAAACTGAGGGAATTCTGTACAAACCTTGCTAGAACTCTCATATTTCAAGCCTCTTTCACATAATTTAATTTTTTCTTTACTACTTACTACTCTTTGTCTAATTCAGTATATAAATAACTAAGTCAAAATTCTTTGGGTCTTCATTTCTTTACGAAGGTTCCTGTGCCACTTAAAACTTGTTGAATAAAGTTATATACTTTTCTTCTGTTGCTCTGTCTTATGTTATCTTAATCCATTTTCAGTTGCACTAATGGAATATCTGAGACTGAGTAATTTATAAAGAAAATAGTTTTGTCTAGCTCATGGTTCTGGAGGCTGGAAAGTTCAAGATCTGGCAGTTGCATCAGGCAAGGGCCTTATGCTGCATCATAACGTGGTAAAAAGGGGGAAGAACAAGCAAATGTGTGTGAAAAGACAAACTGAGAAAATCTACCTTACTTTCATAACAACCTGCTGTCACAATTACCCACTCCCACGATCATTAATCCACTCCCTCAAAGAAGACATCAATTCCTCTCAATGACCTAATCACCTCTTGAAGGTCCCCCCTCACAACATCACCACAATGGCAATCAAATTACAACATGAGCTTTGGAGAGAGCGAACCATACTCAAACCATAGCATATATCAATTTAATTCTCAGGCTCAGCCAAAAGAAACCTGGAAGAAGAACTTAACTCCTTTTTATGGGCTGAAAAAAACAATAATGACATACATTCATTGTGATAGTCAAAAGACACATAGGATCCAATCATAAGTGCCCTCTGTGGCCACTGGAACAATTTGAATTACAAAATGGAGCAGTGCTGGATTATAACCCAAAATACAAAATAAACATACATAAGCACATACATATAAATATATTCTAAATAAGTTAATTTATGGTGAAGGGAGATAAATATTTTGTTCAGAGGAAGTCCACATAATTTATGTAGGTATTCCAGTCTCAAGCAGAGGAAACATAGCTCCCCACTGTTTTAAGTGTGCAATGTGTGTAGCGACTTACTTTCAAACACTGCAGTATGGAAAGTGGTCAAGAGAAGACTGACTTTACAGTGGCTAAGCCTGACATCCACTACCCCAGAGAGGTGTCAGGTTAACATCCACAGTAATAAATATGTGGATAGTATGTATCCTTGATATGATGTAATTAAAATGGCACCTATTTCTGTGTTTTTTTTCTCCAATAACACATAATAATTTTTAACCAGAGAAGTAAAATCGTCTGATAAGTTTCTATAGGGGAACATCATGTAAGGAAGCTGACCAGTACTCTTCACATTTGTCAAGGTTATCAAAAGCAAAGAAAGTCTGAGAGACTGTCACTGTCATAAGGATCCTAAGGAAACCAGAAAACCAAATGTCATGTGGTCTTTTGAATAGCGCTCTGGAACAGAAAAAGGACGTTAGGCAAAAACTAAGGAAATATGAATATGAACTTGAGTTAATAATAGTGCATTAATATTTTTCATTAATTATAATGAGTATATCATACTAATGTAAGGTGCTTATAATAAGAGAAATCTAAAACCATTCTAAAGTCTATTAAATATTTAAGTAACTTTTGTTGTTTAACAGCACAATGCTTTGTGTAAAAAGTCAGCTTCTAACAATATTTTAAACTTGTATATATGTAATTTTATAAATGGCATGGGTTTTGGAGTCAATACTTGACTTAAATATTTATTACCCAAGTATCCTTTGAAAGTCACAGGCCACTATGCACCTTGGATTTTATATCTGTAAAATTTATGAAGTTTATTGTATCTTCAATAAGATTATATAAAAATGAATCAGTTTGGGGTATCCTAAATCAGAAAATAAATGAAGAAGTTGTTAGTAAAGTCTCTAGGATGCTGCACTGTTAGTTTCTTTTTGTTCTTTTTCTTCTTTTTATTTCCCAATTTATCTTTAATAGATATATATCCTGTAATCAAACAACATATTTTAATAACATCTATTAAAAAAGCAATGACATCTCTAAGAATATAACAACAAAAAGTAGCTCCTGTATAAAGATTTTTAAGTTATTAAATGGGGGAGGGTCACTAAAAGGAAAATTCAAAGACCTGTGTTAAACATGAACCGTTTAAGTTATAACGCCAGGTTAATCAACTCAACTAGGCTATTATTTTGTCGTAGATTTATGAATTATCTGTGCTTTTAAGAAATCTGTACTATCTGCATTTTTTATTTTTTAAAAATTTAAACATTTGTTTGACAGATAATTGTTTTAGGTGTACAACATGATAATTTGTTGTACATATACATTGTGTACTGCTTACCACAATCTATTTACATCTGCATCACCACAACTAATTACTATTTTTGTGTGGGGTGGGGTGGTAAGGACCGTTAAAATCTGCTCCCCTCAAATTTCAAGTAATACAATATTATCAGCATTAGTTATCATGCTGTACATTAAATCCCCAGAACTTATTCATCTTATTACTGAAAGTTGGTGACTTTTGATCAAACTTCCTCATTTCTTCTACCCCCAAGTCTTTGCCAACCACTGTTCTACTTTCTGCTTTCATGAATTTGATCTTTTTGGATGGTACATGTAAGTGGGATTACACAGTATTTATGTTTCTGTATCTGGATTACTTCACTTAGCATAATGCCTTCCAGATTCATTTATGTTTTTGTAAATAACAGGATTTCTTATTATGGCTAAATAATATTTCTCTCTGTCTGTCTCTCTGTGTGTGTGTGTGTGTGTGTGTGTGTGTGTGTGTGTGTATGCTTGTGTATGCATTTTCTTCTTGACAGATTCTTCCATTGATGGATGTTTAGGATGTTTTCATATCTTTGTTATTGTGAATAAAACTGCAATGAACATAGAAGTTCAGATATCTTTTGCAGATAGTGATTTCAATTTTTTTGAAGATATACCCAGAGGTGGAATTGCTGGGTCATATGGTCATTCTTTTTTAAATTTTTGGAGGAATCTCCATACTGTTTTCCATAATGGCTATGCCAATTTAAATTCCCATCAACATTGTACATGTGTTCACCTTCCTCCACATCCTTGCTGACACTTGTTATCTTTTTAATAACAGCCATTCTAACAGCCTTGAAGTGGTATCTCATTGTGGTTTAAATTTTCGTTTCCCTAATGATTAGTCATATTGAGTACTTTTTTATATGCTTGTTGGCCATTTGTATGTCATCTTTGGAAAAATATATATTCAGGCCTTTTACCCAATTTAATCAGATTACTTGACTTTTTGCTATTGAGTTATGTTAATTCCTTATATATTTTGTACCTTGACCCCTTCCTAGGGGATTAATATACAACTCAGAGGTGCCAAATTTGTCATCTGCCATATTTTAACCCTGGGGTCCCAGGAATCTCCCCTCATAAGAGCCCCCTTCCCAGGAAGAGAAGGCATTGTATCATTGCTAGGGTAATAGGTGATGTCCTTAAGAAAAAATAGGCCTAGAAATCTGAGCTAAGGTCTTCAAAGGCGTTTCCAGCTGATCTATCTTTTTTTTTCATTTTCATGAAGCTCGTATTGACCAAACTCTATTTTTAAAGAGACAAAAATAGCTGAGGAAAGAAGAGCCAAGATAGGTGATAAATGTCTGATATTTAAAAGTGTTTTTCAGTTGTCTAAGGAGGGAACATGGAAGAAAGAAACATATAAGCACATGTTTCTGGAAAAGAAAGGCAAGACATGAGCATGAATAGAGCCATGGTGGTCCCAATAATCAGTTAATGCCTTCAGCTCTGTCTCATTAGAAAATAAGCGTTTTCCTGTGCTTCTCTAATTTATAGTAAGATATATCAGGCATATTTTTTCCCTTTGAATAGTTTGAAGGAATAAAATTAAAATTTATTTTTCAACATTAAATGACATGCAATGTCAATATACAAAAATAAGACTCATTTATTTTATTTTATTTTTTTATTTTTTTTATTTTTATTATTATACTTTAGGTTTTAGGGTACATGTGCACAATGTGCAGGTTTGTTACATATGTATCCATGTGCCATGTTGATTTCCTGCACCCATTAACTCGTCATTTAGCATTAGGTATATCTCCTAATGCTGTCCCTCCCCCCTCCCCCCAACCCCACAACAGTCCCCGGAGTGTGATGTTCCCCTTCCTGTGTCCATGAGTTCTCATTGTTCAATTCCCACCTATGAGTGAGAACATGCGGTGTTTGGTTTTTTGTCCTTGTGATAGTTTACTGAGAATGATGTTTTCCAATTTCATCCATGTCCCTACAAAGGACATGAACTCATCATTTTTTATGGCTGCATAGTATTCCATGGTGTATGTGTGCCACATTTTCTTAATCCAGTCTATCGTTGTTGGACATTTGGGTTGGTTCCAACTCTTTGCTATTGTGAATAGTGCCACAATAAACATACGTGTGCATGTGTCTTTATAGCAGCATGATTTATAGTCCTTTGGGTATATACCCAGTAATGGGATGGCTGGGTCAAATGATATTTCTAGTTCTAGATCCCTGAGGAATCGCCACACTGACTTCCACAATGGTTGAACTAGTTTACAGTCCCACCAACAGTGTAAAAGTGTTCCTATTTCTCCACATCCTCTCCAGCACCTGTTGTTTCCTGATTTTTTAATGATGGCCATTCTAACTGGTGTGAGATGGTATCTCACTGTGGTTTTGATTTGCATTTCTCTGATGGCCAGTGATGATGAGCATTTCTTCGTGTGTTTTTTGGCTGCATAAATGTCTTCTTTTGAGAAGTGTCTGTTCATGTCCTTTGCCCACTTTTTGATGGGGTTGTTTGTTTTTTTCTTGTAAATTTGTTTGACTTCATTGAAGACTCATTTATTTTTATGTACTTGCTTACCAACGTGGTTTATTGAAAGCTGTTCAACCAAATAGAAGCACAACAAATTTTACTGATACTCTTGTCATACAAACAATTACACAAATATGCAATATATTATACTGGCCACCTTTTCTCAGTGTACTGAAATTTTAAAGTCATTTTGTCAGTATAATATATAATCTTTGAAACCTTGCTGATTATCATTTTCAGTTTTAGAACATGTCTCCAGAAAGAATTTGACTTCAGGTCAGAAAATGCCAAACTTTAACTAACAAATAACTATTATCCTAATCCCTGTCTATTCTCCATATACTCTGGTTAAAATGATTTCTTTCTACTGCTGTTTTCTGATCCATGTTAAATAATTATTTATAAGCATTTAATTTTCTGGAGAGAAATCCAACAGAATAGATAAATTACATGTAATTCTTTCTATGTCTGAAAAGCGTCAAAAGCTCAGTTTTATAATCTGAAGCTGATTTACAGCAAAATACCAAACATGGATGCGTTTTTTTATTTTTAACCTTAGAACAAATTTAAACAGGAGACACTTGTGTACAGGCAAGCAGGCTCTACGTAGAAATCAATCTAAATGTCCAGATGAAAATTGTATTTTTGAAAAGGCAGTATGCAGCAAGATTTCTAACGGCATGAATATTCTCCCTTTAGATGCCATGAATACAAAAATACCCCTGGCATTTAGACCATGAACAATTCAGGAGCTTGAACTGAATTGTGTATGATTACCAGCTTTCCTCAAACCTCTCCATGCTTTATTTAAAATGAAAGCAGTTTTCTCAAAGAAAATATCTGAGTCATTTTATTTTTCTCAAAGTTATTCAAAATGACTTTAATGAGAAAGTAAGGAGTAAGGTTTTTTTTAGCGTCTGTTAAATGCTTTTCTACGTTTGCTATTGGCCTTTCCTTGGTCAGCAGAGTAAACATTTGAAGAAAGTTAGTCACCTTACAGCTATCTAGGGGTAAAAAACAAATATCTAATGCATATTAAATTATTATTGTGAAACCAATGCACCAATGCTAAGTGTGATATGCAAGTGTAGACCTTGCCCTAGAAGCCTTCTTTTGTTTTTTTTTTTTTGAGACGGAGTCTTTCTCTGCCCCCCAGGCTGGAGTGCAGTGGCGCGATTTCGGCTCACTGCAAGCTCCACCTCCCGGGTTCACGCCATTCTCCTGCCTCAGCCTCTGGGAGTAGCTGGGACTACAGGCGCCCGCTACCACGCCCGGCTAATTTTTTGTATTTTTAGTAGAGACGGGGTTTCACCATGGTCTCGATCTCCTGATCCGCCCGCCTCGGCCTCCCAAAGTGCTGGGATTACAGGCTTGAGCCACCGCGCCCGGCCCTTCTTTTTTTTTTTTATATGTTTTTTTATTATACTTTAAGTTCTAGGGTACATGTGCACAACGTGCAGGTTTGTAAGCCTTCTTGTTGTGATTTTCTAATTATTTACTTATAATTTAACTTATGAATATGTTAATCTTTATAACATTTTATGACATTTGTCAATATGTAAAATGTGTACATTTAGTTTAACTAGGAATATCAATTATGAGGGAAAAACATATATGTCAAAATGTATTTTATGACAAATATCATAAATTATTAATTTTATATATTACATTTTGGTATTTTTGTGATCTCTCTATTTTCCCAATTTCCACCAAATAAATATCTCTAAAGTTATTGTTCATTGTACTTTGTCACATTTTTAAGAATATATAGTTATTTGAAATGCTATTAGTATAATAGTTCGTTTTTATGGACTGATTCATATGTAAATCTTGTATTTAGTTAAATTCATCAGATTTTGTCAAAAAGATGCATTTATTTAACTGATTATGGAACAAATAATCACTTGGACATAGAATATTATTTGTCTCAAAAGACTATTTTAATTTGCTCAAAATCAATGAAAAGTTTTGATAAGAAACTCAGAGATGCTTTATATTAATAAATGTAAATTTATCATTGCTAATATAGATACAAAATTCTTTTCAGTTACTGCTGTCTAGCAGCTTCAGAATTATTCCTAATATTTGCCTCATGTCTCTTTAAAATTAGTTACCATGTTTTCTGATTCAGCACTTAAAAAAGAAGACCTCGAAAGATGCCTCTTAGCCAAGCTTTCCACATTAACCACTAACATTGTAATCATAGCTTATTTTTGGACAACTCATTATGTGTACTTTGTTTTTAATATTCAACTCAGCAGTTTATAGGACAAAGTTTAGAGTGTGTCATAAACACACAACTTTTGAGAACAACTGTTCTTATCTTCTGTCACCATTAATTACCTGAACTATTGAGGAAAAATATACTAAATATCTTGCTAATCATTTTAAATCCCATGATTCTAGCAAGAATCTTTATGGAACTGAGGAAACACTTTTTTTTCTTTCATTTGCAAACTCATGGCATTCAGTTGCCCACAGAAGTCTGATTCTACCTTGAAAGTGGCATTCCACTCTCTATGTCATACATAACCCTAGTGTGGCCTAAATGGTGATTTTAAAAGTGAACAGAAGTGTTTTCCCGTGTTCGTCTCCCTGTAAGATCATTTAACTACGCTAGGTATCTAGGCAAGATTATTAAGAAAAAAATCGAAAACTTGGAAACAAAGCATGAGGATAATTGCATGTCCTTTTGATTGTTTGATTTTATTTCAAAATAAAATGATCAGAGTACTCCTAAGTACACATCTAAATTTGATACAAGTTTGGAATTATTCCAGAATATACATCTGAATTTGATATTGCTTCTTTCTATATCTTTAGACCCCCCAATGAGAAATTACAAGTTAATTTGTAATTTTTTTCTAATAGAAAAGATAAACAAAAAGGTCACTGATTTTAGGCTGTATAAAACAGTAAAAAAAAAAAAAAAAAAATTGTATCTATTAAGAAATGTAGCCAGGCACAGTGACTCATGCTTGTAATCCCGGCACTTTTGAGAGGCCGAGGCGGACGGATCACTAGAGGTCAGGAGATCGAGGCCAACCTGGCCAACATGGTGAAACCCCATTAGCCAGGCATGGTGGCGGACACCTGTAATCCCAGCTACTTGGTAGGCTGAGGCAGGAGTATCGTTTGAACCCAAGAGGTGGAGGTTTCAGTGAGCTGAGATTGCGCCACTGTACTCCAGTGTGGGAGGCAGAGCAAGACTGTCTCAAAAAATAATAATATAATAATAATCTAATGATAAATATTTCCTTTTTTCAGAGTTCAAAATCAGTTTTTAATGGCTTTTCATGTTTCCTTGATAATTATAATTTTATTTTTTACATCTTAAATCCATTAATTTTTACCATAGTAAATATTGCAACAGAAAGAAAACAAGATACAAAATTAGAATAAAGTAACAAAGGTTTCATTGAACATCCTTGTTCAATACTTTCAGCACTATTTTTGAAAATATAATTGGAGAAACTTCAAATGAAGCAGTCAGTCATTAAAGCAAACAGGACTAGTTCCTCTGTTTCAGTGTCTCTAATACTGTATGTCTGACAATTAGGAAAAAACAAAAACTGTTCCTTGCTATAACTATTGTTATGTTGGCTCCAATTATCAAGCCTCATCTGACTCATTTTCTATGCATTCCTGTTTTAAATGTCTGTGGTATGCAGCAGCTGTTGTTGTTAAACTTACTTTTTTTTTAGCTTTATTTTAGACTTTGTAATTCTTCAAGTAAAGTCTGAGTAAAAGTATGCCCTGTGAAACATTATTTTCCAGAAGCATCAGATTTTTGATCACAGAAAAGTGTCAAAGAAGATTTGGAGCAATAGGTTTAAGATATTTTTCAAAATTGAATCTGAGTTTTATGGCCAAGAACATTTTGTTCCTTTGAGTGTATGTGAGAGAAGCTGTTAAAAGATACACGAATGACTTATTTTCTAAAATATTTTTACAATTTTTCAAAAGGTTTGTTTCTTTTATATATGAAAATAATGTAATGTTGGAAATTTAGTGGCACACAGGAGCAAATATAAATACATATTTGCAAGTGTATTTTTATTTTTGACCACATCCTTTTCCAAATATCCCTTTATTCTATGATGTCAAAATGGTTGCAATTTGGTTGTATGACTTGTTATGACGAGGCATTAACGGGCCAGTGACACTCATTGTTATTAATCTGTGATATACTGAAAGGTTGTTCTTAGAATAAGGTTTGAAACACTGAATCATATTTAGAAGTGATTTGAGAATTGAAGTTTTTAAATAAACATTTTTAATTTTAGATTTTCCAACTACCTCTCTATCCTTCTTCTTTTTTTTTTTTTTTTTTTTTTGAAACGGAGTCTTGCTGTGTCGCCCAGGCTGGAATGCAGTGGCGCGATCTCGGCTCACTGCAAGCTCTGCCTCCCGGGTTCACACCATTCTCCTGCCTCAGCCTCCGGAGTAGCTGGGACTACAGGTGCCTGCCACCACGCCTGGCTAATTTTTTGTATTTTTAGTAGAGACGGGGTTTCACTGTATTAGCCAGGATTCTGCATTGTTTTTACTTTTTCTGTCTTTCTCTCTCATTTGATTTATGTTATGGCCTTTACATTAAAAAATAATAATATATCACTGAAGTAGTTCAGAGATCAGAATAAAGCCCAGAATTGAGGATGTCAGAAATGCATTCGTTATGGCTGACTTGAAGGTATAGGGTTAGGAGAGAAGAAGATAAGGAGAACGTGTATTTTTTATTGTCTGTGATTTCTTCTCTGATTCTAGCAAAGGGACAAAGAAAAAGATTCAGGGCAAATTCTCAAAGAATAAAGAGGGTGCATTGGCTGCAATTTCCTTTACACTCAGGTATATTCATAAGTCTGAATGTGATGGGTAAAGAAGGGTAGGCCGGGCGCAGTGGCTCACGCCTGTAATCCCAGCACTTTGGGAGGCTGAGGCGGGTGGATCACGAGGTCAGGAGATTGAGACCATCATGGCGAACATGGTGAAACCCCGTCTCTACTAAAAATACAAAAATTAGCTGGATGCGGTGGCATGCGCCTGTAGTCTCAGCTACTTTGGAGGTTGAGGCAGGAGAATTGCTTGAACCTGGGAGGCAGAGATTGCAGTGAACCTAGATCATGCCACTACACTCTAGCCTGGTGACAGAGCAAGACTCCATCTCAAAAAAAAGAAAGAAAAAAAAAGTCTACTTTAAAAATTTAAGACTTAATCCCCCACACATAAAACAATACTTAGAAGCATATGTAAGTCTTAGACAATACTAATTACATTATATCCCTGAGTCACAATATTTAAAATGTCTTGTCTTAGGGTATTGCACACCTTGTTACATTTTCCTGTCTGTAAATGGCTCTTATCTTCTCCTTTCATTAAGCCTCATGCCTCACTCTACATTTTGTTCCATGGAAGGACCTTGAAAATGATCAGCCTCCTCAAGTACTTGGAATTTGTGTTAAGTGCAGTAACACAATAAAGAATCTTCTTTAAAATTAATACATCATTTTGAAATGAATTCTTACCCACAAATTGATCCTTTTTTGTTTTACCAATGTGAGTTTTCAGAAAATGAGATTGTTTACAGTGGAAATGTGTATAAATTAATGAATTGAAATCTGATACATTTAGCAATTAATCTAAATGTTAAGAAACAAGTGTAAAAACCTTTTTAAATTTTGTATAATTTGTTCTTTTCCCATTTCTGGCCTTAATCACTATCCCAAATTATTGTTAAATAAAAAATTATATGGCTATTGCCATTAACTTTATTAGCAATAACTTTCTACATAAACTAGAAATTGACTTACATCCACAGCCACCACCTACATCTTCCTTAACATTATCTTAGTGACTTTTTCTCTCCACGTAGAAAACTTCAATTAATTTCCATAAATTTTATTTCATATGTTATTCATTCCAAAAGCGTAAGAGTTGGAGGCAATCTGAAATAAGTGCATGGTTATCTGTTACAAAGAATGTCTCTGAAAAAGTTCAACAAATAGTTTACATTCAAACTTACTCAGAGGAGGCAATCTGAAATAAGTGCATGGTTATCTGTTACAAAGAATATCTCTGAAAAAAATTCAACAAATAGTTTACGTTCAAACTTACTGAGAGAGATATTTACTCATCTATATGAATTAAAATGTACTCTTTTTAAAGGTTTGGAGCTTAATTCTTCAATGAGGTGCTTTTGGCCCAATTGCAATATTTCCGAATGCAGGGGATATCTCAAAGCACTTGCCCATCCAGAAGAGTATATTAGGAAGAATATTTTTTGGAGGCCTAGTGCTCCTTTTAGGTATTACACTAATATTGACACTCCATTTGACTGTTTTGCACAAAGTATTTTCCCATGTCTACCAAGATGTCCTGACAGCTAAGAATTATTTGCCCCTCTCTCCAATATAATCTCCGATTTTGATTTTTTGGGTATTAATTATTAATTAACAAATAACTGTGGGAAAACTCTATCAACCAAAAGTATGTTTATGATACGCTGTTGCTTGTAATGAGGTGCAAAGGGTACCATGATTTCCTAACTAGATTTCTTGGAATTAGCACTTGCTTGGCAAGTGCTCCTTCTGGGACTGGATTCCTAGACACTCTCCGAGCACTTAAAGAACCAATTTTCCTGCTCCTGCATGGCTGAAGGCATCTGATATTTTCACATCCAAAATATAAACACTTTCATTGAGATTAAATTCAGATTCTAATTCCAAGGCATATAGCTGTGGAAGATAGTGGCTTTAGAAGTGTGCTTGAATGCAACAGCTACAATGTCCACTCTTATTATTCTTATGCTGCAAGTCTATCTATCATCTTGAGTTGAAATCATACCAAAGATATTAGTCTTAGACATAACTCAAGGTTACAAACATGGAATAATTAGGAAATTTGTAGACAATAATCATGAGGTGTTAGGACCTTAGGGAATTATTCCAACTTCTTTTCCTCTTGCTGTAGTATTCAGAGACAATGTAGAAAGGTTGTAGGGATGGTACTAATTACACTTCTAGCTAATGCTGAATCACCAGGGAAATCGGATGCTTTGGTGGAAGGAATTAAAACAGAGTAAAAACAAAATTGACGTAGTGATAGAGGGCTCATATCAACACAATCAGATAAATGTGGCTAACTTCAGGTTTTATTTAGTAAGCAAAAGCCCAGTACAACTTGAAGAAGATTAAAAGTAGCTCTCACATCCAACTAGGGTGTGTTTCTTATGAGTAGAGACACAAAATGATGAGTTTTAAACCCACAAGTGAATATTTTAACTAATTGTCTCTGTCTTACAGAGCTGAATGCTGCATTTATTCAACCACTTATCTATTATTTTTAGACATATTCATTGAAACCTACTAAAGGTCATACATTGTGATGAATCTTAAGAAGCAAATGGATAAGAGGCCATAATCGAGTGTTTATGTCAAAAATGAGTGCATGCTTACAATATAGGATGATGATTACCATAATTGAGATAAGAATAAGACACTGGGAGACTTGAGGGAGGAAGAGAGCCATCTCCTTCTTGGGAAGTTAAGAATACTTCCACAGCTGAGGAGACGAATGAGCTGTGTTTTACCAGATGGGTATGAGTATTCTCTATGGAGAAAAATTGACAGAAGCATAGAGTTAGAAGTTTTATGTAATTTTTGTATAATACACCTGATAGGATTTACAAGAGATGAGATAAAACCTTGGGATTTAAAGTCCTTATATGTTACTTACCTCTGATAAAAAGACCAACTATTAAAATATATAACAAAATATGCAATTAAATAGGATAATAATCAATGTTACCAACATTTCATAGAAAATCAAACACAAATAAATATATTGAAATATACTAAATTTTTAGTGTAATTAATAATTGCAAATTCTGGATGATCATTTAAATATATCTTAAAATCAAAATTTTTATTAACTGCTCAGAGAGGATTCCTTTGATGCAATTGCTGGTAGAATGCCCCATCCTTTTATCCATTTAAACTGCTTTGGCTTTTTTAGAGCATTTATCTAGAAGTCATCACTAGTTCCCCATTCTATTTTATTGTGTTTTTAAAATTGTCTCTGCTCCCAGAAGCTCCATGAGAACTTTCGTGTTTTATTCATTATAGTCTAACTGCCAGAATGGTGCCTGGCAAAGTATAAGCACTCCAAAAGTGTTTGCTGGATGAATAAGACAGAAATTGTGACATGACACTTTTTACTCATAAAATTGACTACGATTAAAAAGTATAATAATGTCAACTGTTGAAGTGAAATATGTACTGTCCTCAATTAATGAGGGTTTAAGTTGAAATATCTGGTTAGAGTTGAATTTTACCATGTCTGTCAAAATTAAAATCTACAATCCCCTTAAAAATATTTCTTTAGATATATGTGCACAAATTATAAAAATATGTACAAATTTAGGTAGCCTTAAAGTATTAAAATATGGCTAAAATATCAATCAATATAGGATAAGAAACATAAATTAGAGTATATCTTTAAAGAAAAGAATAGTGGGAAACCATTACACATAAGACATATAAAAATAAAACTTGGCTGGGCACAGTGGCTCAAGCCTATAATCCCAGCACTTTGGGAGACCGAGGCGGGCAGATCACCTGAGGTCGGGAGTTTGAGATCAGCCTGGCTAACACTGTGAAACCCTGTCTCTACTAAATACACAAAATTAGCTGTGTATGGTGGCACAGGCCTGTAATCCCAGTTACTCGGGAGGCTGAGGCAGGAGAATCGCTTGAACCCAGGAGGCATAGGTTGCAGTGAGCCAGGATCATGCCACTGCACTCCAGCCTGGGTGATAGAGTGAGACTCTGTCTCCAAAAAAAAAAATAAAATAAAATAAAAATAAATAAAACGTATAGGTAGTAATACTAATAAAAATTAAGGCTGGCCACAGGGGCTCACATCTGTAATCCCAGAACTTTGGGAGGCCAAGGTCTGCAGATCACGAGGTCAGGAGTTCGAGACCAGCCTGTCCAACATGGTGAAACCCCATCACTACTAAAAATACAAAAATTAGCTGGTTGTGGTGGCGCATGCCTGTAATCCAACTACTCAGGAGGCTGAGGTAGGAGAATCACTTGAACCTGGGAGGCAGAGGTTGCAGTGAGCCATGATTGCGCCACTGCACTCCAGCCTGGGAGACAGAGTGAGATTCCATCTCAAAATAAAGTAACATAAAAAAATAAAATAAAATAAAATAGGAAAATAGTATGTATTGTGTAATATCATGGAATAATTTAACATGTTATGTAACTGCTACTTTAAAGTGGTCATGTTTCAGAACTAAAGCAGTTTTCTTTTGGGTAAGTGGTGTGCCCACTTGTATTATATCTCAGATAGATCTCATAAATTTGACATAGGAACCTAACCTGGGAGCAACCTTGGCAGTCCAAGCTTCACTACTCTTCACCTGTGTTTTAGGATTACTGATAGTATTTAAACCATTTGTAAAGCTTTATCCTAGGTAAGATCTCTGATTCTAACAGTCTGATTTGAAAATCTTACCTTTTGCATATCCACGTACACATACCTATGCTAACTGTGTGTGTGTGTTTGTGAATGCGTGTGTTTGTGTTTAAAATACCTTTAAAGGTATTCATGTAAAACTCTTAAAAGGAATTACCTCTAAGGAGTTTAACTAGGAATATCAATTATGAAGGAAAATGTTCTTTTCTGTTTTTTTTTTTCTTTTCTTTTTATTTATTTATTTAGAGATAAGGTCTTGCTGGGCAGGCTGGATTGCAGTGGCATAATCATGGGTCACTGTAGCCTCAAACCCTGGGCTCAAGCGATCCTCCCACCTTAGCCTCCAGAATAACTGGGACTACATACATGTGTGTGCCACCATGCACAGCTAATTTGTTTGTTTGTTTGTTTGTTTTTTGTTTTGGAGAGAAGGAGTCTCACTGGGTTGCTCAGGCTGGTATTTGACTCCTGGCCTTAAGCAATCCATCCACCTTAGCCTCCCAACGTGCTAGGATTCACAGGTGTGAACCATGGTGCCAAGATAGAACTTTTCTGTAGCATTTACTTCTACATTTTACCTGTTTAAATGGGCTTGAATTGAATTAGTAGAAATAATAACAATAAGAACAAAACTAAAGACAATTAAAATATATCTGCAAGTGTTTACAATGTAACATAAAGTAAAAATTTTTAAACAGTGTAATTAAATTTACATTTTAGAAAAAAATTTGGAAATGATGATCATGGACTAGACTAGGTGAGAGCATGGGAACATCAACACTACTGTAAGGTGGTCCAATAATACAGATGTGACATTAGAAGGAATAGAAATACAAGTTAAGCACTAATAAGAGATACACAAGAAATAGACCTACTGAGTTAGAAAAGAAAGATTCTAGTTGATTGGATATAAAGAATGAGAATAAGGAAAATACTACAAATATGTACTAACACTTTAGATTGAGAGACAAAAATAGTTTAGCAATTCTGCAAAATGCAGGATTCAGGATAACCCTAGCAGTTGGCTGAGGAAGAGGGACACTTCTCGGAAATAGAATTAGAACACAACAATATTAGTTCCAAGTTGGATTCACTGGGCAAAGAAGATACAGTCAAACTGATTGCATTTGGAGGATTTTCTATGAGAAGAGCAGAGGTAATTAAAATTACATAAATGCTAGGGTAAATTAAAGCAAGAGACATTGAACTGCTATTTCTTGATTAAGCAAAGTTTTTCCTTGAATGGCCTCCTTTGGGTGCTCAATTTTGATTTTTTTTTTATTACTACTATTCATGATAACTTTAAATGATTATATTTATGGTCAGTAATTTCATACATTTTCTATTATTTGCTGTATACAAGTTTATAACGTTACTGTTATTATTGTTAACATGGTGACATATAAATGGAAAATTGAAGTTCCACAAGAATATTATGTGGCCAATTTAACAAAATCATTGAGTGATTGAGCTAGAATTTGAGCTTAGTCAGTCTAAATCATTATCTCACACTCCTAAGCATTATACTCATGATGGCTTTGAAATTCAGGGATATTTTGCATTGCTCTCAGAGGACATTGGAACATTTGAATCATCTTCATGTAAGGATAAGCCACTTGTGAATATTTAAGAATGGGCTTAAGAATCAGGACTCTTGGAATTGCATTCAGATCCAAATTCAAAATACTGAAACAGTAAAGTGGATGATATTGTTATAGTTCCCAAATTTTATTCTTATTTTCTTTCATTTAAGGTTTAGAATCTTCCACAAAACCTAAAGTTAGCAAAGAGCTGTGGTAAGGAGAATGTAACAAGTCATAAAATAATTAAGTGGGGAGGTAGAATGGGAAATGATACTAATAGGGTTTTGTATTAGTCTGTTTTCACACTGCTGATAAGGAGTGAGACTGGAGAACTCACAGTTCCACGTGGCTGGCAAAGCCTCACAATCATGGCGAAAGGCAAGGAAGAGCAAGTCACATCTTACCCGGATGGCGGCAGGCAAAGAGCGCTTGTTTAGGGAAACTACTATTTCTAAAACCATCAGACCTCATGAGACTTAACCACCATCACAAGAACAGCAGAAGAAAGACCTTCCCCCATGATGCAACCACCTCCCACCACCTCTCTCCCACAACACATGGGAATTCAAGATGAGATTTGGGTGGGGACACAGCCAAACCATATCAGGTTTATATGAATTATACAATTTACAGTAATAAGGAGAATTCTAGGTTGTTCTTGCTAATGAGACAAATAGGGGATTTCATTATTTTTGTCAATATACCTCTTTCTGAGCTAGTATGGGAATATGCTGATACTTTGTCTTGATTTGATCTCATTGTTCCAAAATCAGTTCACATTTTCTACCATGGCACTCGTGGGTTTACTTTATTCTGTCTCATGTTCATTATTCTAGAATTGCCTTAGTTTTGAATTCATTGATAAGTAACCTGAAGTATGAATAAGGTGACCAAACTTTCCAGAAGCTTTTCCTTTTTTTTTTTTTTTTTTTTTTTGAGATGGAGTCTCCCACTGTCGCCCAGGCTGGAGTGCAGTGGTGTGATCCGAATCACTGCAAGCTCCGCCTCCCGGGTTCACGCCATTCTCCTGCCTCAGCCTCCGGAGTAGCTGGGACTATAGGCGCCCGCCGCTATGTCCGGCTAATTTTTTTGTATTTTTAGTAGAGACAGGGTTTCACCGTGTTAGCCAGGATGGTCTCCATCTCCTGATCTCGTGATCCACGCGCCTCGGCCTCCCAAGGTGCTGGGATTATAGGCATGAGCCACCGCGCCCGGCCGAGAAGCTTTTCTTAAATAAAGAAAAGCTTTTCTCGATCTCAGTCAGAGATTACTGATTAAGGAAGATATTCATACAGGAAGTGAGAAGTCTCTGAATGTAGTAAAGTTATTAGATCTTTGAATCAAGTTAAAATACCTGGCTCTCTACTAACAACTCAGAAAATTTAATTTTCCATTTACAATATAGCAAAGAAAAGTGGTTTTATATTCAGTGTGTGTTTTGTTCTATGTAATATTAGTTTAATTAGATTATGGCCCTTCAGTTAAGTCTTCCTTTTTGAGTTTAATAGAAATGAACATAAATTTTTACAATACCTCTTGTGATAGGGCTTAAAATATTGGCAGATATATTTTTAAATGGATTCAGTGGTTAACTTAAGATTACAAAATAGAACAAAGCCATTTGATCTCCAGCAATTTTAATTTATACATTTGCCCCAGAAACCATCTGAGTTAAATGACTTAGCAACATACTGGATCACGGGTGCCTTAAGTCCTCAGCATTACATGACTATAATGTCTAAATATTAATAATGGAATGATATAAATTTTTAGAAATATACTGCAGTTTATTTTGATGGCTAACGATAAACCTCATCAGCAAAATTTTATCATGTATTTTATTCATTCAGTTATGACTTGACACCTAGCTGAGTCAAAATACAGAAGAGCACATGACATCATCTCAGAATGAAAGGTTATATTTTATTTAGAAAAGCCCCAATGAACTCAAATGTGATGGTGTCGTAACTGAAAGAAAATTACCCTATTAGAGTGATTTATGATAATTATAGCAATTAAATTGTTTTTAAATGAGGCGTTTGGGGGTTCACATTCAGTGTCTTTTCTAATTTTAGAGACTTTTGATATGGAAAATCAATGTAGTAAGTGAAGAAATGAAATTTACTACATATAGTTAATCTTGTATCTCAAGTTTCTGATGTATATACAAATCTGGGAGTGGCAATTATATATAAGATTGGAATATTTTCAGATTTCATAAGAAGCTATGTCAAAAATAAGGTAATTATTGTGTGTTTTGTTTGTTTTGTTTTGGAGATGTGATCTTGCTCTGTCGCCCAGGCTGGAGTGCAGTGGCACGATCACAGCTCACTGCGGCTGCCACCTCCTGGACTCAAGCAACCCTCCCACCTCAGCCTCCCGAGTAGCTGGGACAAGGGATGTGCACCACCATGACCAGCTAATTTTTGGATTTTTAGTAGAGTCAGGGTTTCGCCATGTTGCCCAGGCTGGCCTCCAACTCCTGGGCTAAGGCAATCCACCTGCCTCTGCCTCCCAAAGTGCTGGGATTACAGATGACACACTGTCCCTGGCAATAAGGATTGTTTTATTCAACAATATTTATGAGTCACATAATTATATGCATGAAAATTTTCTGTTTTCTTTGCCTGATTTCAAAGATTGGAAATATTGACTAATCTCAACTGACAAAAAAAGAGATAGAGAATGGCATGCTATTTTTGAAACAAAAACAAAAACAAAAACATTTTATGACAATCAGGTAAAATTTTTAAAAGGGTGTATGATTTCCCTAGCTATGTCTGTCTATTAGATAGGTGTATGTGTGTTTTTGTGTCTGTGTGGGTGTATGTATGTGTGTGTCTGGGTGTATTTTTTCCCATGTCTGTCTATCTATCTCTATGTGTATAGATAACTAAATCTGTATACACACACACACACACACACACACACACATATATATAACTGGGAAAATAATACACCCACACATAACACAGACATGCACACACACATACATACATATGTACACCTAGGTATGTGTGTATATCATTGAAAGACCTGTGAATCTGAGCTATTTTAATAAGATTAACATAGAAAAGCAATTTTTATTAACATAATACTTTAGAAATGGAGAGGCACTTTTTGAAATGGTTTAATACAGTTTTTGGGAAAAACACAGAAGTTTGAATCTGAGATTTGAAATTAATTTATTTTTAAAATAATAATTCTGTAGATGTTGATGGAAAATAAATAAATAATACTAACTGAAATGAGCATTGGACATAATGGCACAACTATTAGCTTCTTACTTAAATTTTACTTATGAAAAAATATATCATTATTCTTCACTGGAGAAGGTTATTATGTTTCTTATCGAAAGTAGAAAAAATAATAACAAACTAATCACGCAAGTAAACGAAATTTCTGACTTTAACTTAATCAGTTGCTCAAAATTTTACCATATTTTAACTTGTTATATAATTGGACAATCTTTCTTTGTACTTTCATATTGTAATTACGTTTCTTCCTTGGAGCGAGTATGAGCACATATGTACATGTACATTTTTGTCTATTTCTTTTTCATATTTAAAGAAAAAACCCTTTCTTGACATCCCATTTCCTCCCCACTCCATTTCATTCTAAGTAGAAGGTTTATTTGGATTGGTCAAATACAAAGACATTACATAGGGCCATCAGCTACGATAGATAAAGTGTTCAATGCTGCACACATCAAGGTACATTTGACCATAGTCCTATTCTTCCTGATACTCTCCCAACTGCACAGTGAGTCACTTCTCACAACTGTAGCCTTAGAAATCTTTTTTTCAGGCATTTAAGTAAACATTTACTTGTGCGTTATTCAGCTCTTTACTTGAGGTAGTTCTCTGATTTGACTTATCCCTCTAAGTATACAGGTAAAATCTGAATCTGGTCAGCAAAGTTGCCTAGGCCATGCAAAGGGAAGTCACCTTGCAATGCAGCTGCACTCCTCTAAGTTCTAGGCTAATGTCAGTGACAAATAACATGTGTTTTCTTGAATTTCTCTTGAGAATATTAAGAGGAAGGGAATAAATAGGAGATTATCAAATTTAGGGCAAATACCATCTTCATTTATTCAACAACCAACAAATATCTTTCTGGAATTTATTTTGCAAATTATAAAATACTTTATCCATATGAAATACATTTAGCTATCATTCTAGCCACCATAGCAATTTGTATCTATATTGGAAAAATAATTTTCCATTTTGATTCATTATTTTCTGACACAAAACATTATTGGTAAAATATTCTAGATATTTATGTCAGAGAAAATAAAAGAAAAGTAAATTCCAGAAAGATATGTGTGTGTATATTTATATATATTCTATTAATAAACGGAGCTCTAATAAGTGCAAAACTAAAAGGACTATCACATTGAAAGCAATGTGAATCTCAGAGAACACAATAAAATGAAAAAAGAAAGTAGAATAAGACAGAATTATTACAAAATTCTCTGTTAATTATATTTCTACTAGGACAGTTCACCTTACTTCAACATTTTTTATTTCTCTACTTACATTGGAAAATCAAGAACCCTGAAAATTTGATTTAAGGAATTTAAGTACTAAATTACATAGGAAGTAGAAATAAAATTGTCTCTGAAATAAAATAAATCACCATCCAATATTATAAAATCTTTCTTTCCTTTATTGACAGTCCTACAGTTTTCCAAGACTAACATCAATCCTTTTAATCAGAAGAAAATAAAGTGTGTGTCTATATATGAATGTATGTTTGCTTGCTTGTGGGATATTTGTTGCTGTTTGTAAAATAAAAGGGTCATTTGCCTTGAATAAAGAAAATAGATTTAAAAAATCAGAAAATGCAAATCTGAACCATGAGATAAAACCTCACACTTGATAAAATGGATACGTAGTACTTATATAATATATATTATTCATTTTATAATTATATTATGTAAATATGTAATAAATATATTTATTTATTAATAAATAATAGGTATATATTATGTGATATGATTATGATATATAATTATATATAATATATAATATGTTATATATTTTTCTTCAAAAATTTAAAAGTACAGCCACCATATATCTAGCATTTTCACTTAGAAGTATATATCCAAAAGAAACAATTCAATTAGGATCTTGAAACAATGTCTGCACTCCCATGTTTATTGTAGCATTAGCATTATTCATAATAGCCAAGGTATGGAAACAACCCAACAATAGACAAATGGATCTTTAAAATGTAGTGTGTGTGTGTGTATTATTGGCAGATATATATTTAAATGGATTCAGTCTTTAACTTAAGCTTACAAAATAGATCAAAGCCATTCAGTCTCCAGCAATTTTAATTTATACATTTGCTTTAGAAACCATCTGAGTTAAATAAGTTAGCTATAGACTCTGAATCATGGGTGCCTTAAGTCCTATGCATAACATGACTACAATGTCTATAGTTCTATATATAGAGAGAACTATTATTCAGCCTTAAAAAAAAGAAAGACTATACATACATATATATATATAGATAGATAGATAGATAGATATAAAATGAAGTATTATCAGCCTTAAAAAAAGAAGACATTATGCTATGTGAAGTAAGTTAATCACAGAGGGACAAATAGTGCATGATTCCACATGTATGAAGGCATCTAAAGTAGAATCATAGAAGCAGAAAATAGAATTCTGATTGTCATGGCATGGGGTGAGGGGAAATGGGGATTTTTGCTGGGTATACTTACAGTTATACAAGTGGAGTAAATTCAGAGATCTGCTACATATATAGTGCCTACATTTAACAATAAAGCATTGTGCATTTAAAATTTTAAGAAGGTGGATCTATGTTACGTGTTCCTAGCACACAAAAACATAAAAGCAAAGAGACACAAGAAAACGTCTTGATGTGAAGGGTATGTTTATTACATTAATTGTGGTGATGGTATCACAGCTATATGCATAAGTACAAAATCATCACATTTTATACATTAAATCTATGAAGTTATTTGTATATTAGTTGGATTTCTATAAAGCTAAACTATATAAAATAAATATTTAAAAAACAAGTTAGTAAGGATTTTAGTACAAGCCAAGATGGAGTCATTCCACTTCAAGTTTTCTTTCTGACTGGCTCCAGTTAAAATCTGCCAACAGATTAGAAGTATAAACTCCCAAAGGACTCTGAAAAATAAATAATAACAAGTGATTGATGAGTGAAGAAAGTCAAAACTTGAAGAAATACCCATGTAGTGATGATGAGATTTTTCCATTCCTCCTCCTTTTACCCAAGGCTTGAGTTGAGTGGGTAGAATCAGGTAATTGTATAACAGACATGGACATTAAAATTTAAGAATAGTCTACTTTTCTGGACTGAGAACTGGGAAAGGAAAATTTGTGAGCCCAAGAATGTAAATAGAGTGATCACCTATTTGGTGTTTTCTCTTTTCTATGTTATTACCAGGTTGTTTCCACCATTGCACAAAACACAAAATACCTACTGTCATGGGAGTAGGGAGCAGGGCACCAAGAACTCTAAAAGAACCTATTTCAATGGATGAATAGGAAAAAAAAAAAAAAAAAAAAAAAAAAAACACCTGTTGAGGGAAGAGAATCCTGATCTTTATTCTCCATTTTTTTTTCTGTAGCCACATTAGCCCAGTGCCAACCATTATACAGTTATGTGTGAAGCTAACATTCTAAAAGAACCCCATCACACTACTGAGAGAAACCAGAAAAAGGGTCTCTGGGGGCAGAGAGAAAATTGCTAAACATGTCAATCTTCTAACTCTGTGTATGGACCAATACCATTCTTTTAAGCACTGAATGTGTAGTATACACTCAAAAGATTTCATCAAAATCTTTGATAATTAAATTACAACATAAACAACATACCCAAGTTTAAAAATGAACCTGAACTGGCAAATAGGAGGGACTCAAAGATCATAAAAGAAGATTTCAAACAGATCTGACATTTTAATCCATCACCCACAATAGATAACACAATTTATATTTATAGCAAGAAGTTTACTAGTTTTTTTGTAAAACAAATAAAAAGAAATTAACAATTCTACAGAGAATTTTAACAGAATCAGAATTTCAAAACATTGTTAATTTAATTTTAACATTACTATGATAATTTCAAATTATCCAGTATATAATACAAAAATTACAACTAGGAAATCTGACCAATTCATAAGGGAACAGACAATTAATAGCTGCCAACCCAAAGATGACCCATATGTTGGAATTATAAAGCAAAGACTTTTAAAAAGTCATTATCATCCTCCTCCAAAAAACGAAAATAAACACTGTTGAAATGAAAGGAAAAATAAAAGTTATCAGCAGAGAAATAGAAACTAATTACCTAGATAAATAAATGACTATTTTCCACAAAAGTCATTTAAAATATATTTGCCAATATTTTAACATTATCTTGTAATATAAATAGATGTAATATGTATGAAACTCAAACACAAAGTAGAGGATCAAGGAATCTACATACTGTAGTTGTAAAGCTTCAATGTTTTACTTGAGGTGGTAAAATAGTTTAAATAGGATGTGAAAAGTTAAGACAACTAAAAAGTTATATTAAAAAACTAAAATCCAATAAATAGGATGCGAAAATATGTTCAAATAATCTTCAGGGAGGTAGGAAATTGAAAATAGAGTAATAAAAAGCAAAGAAAAGAAAGGAAAATAATTGATAGACTTAAATCTCACCATATTATAACTATATTCAGTGTAAATTATCTAAGCACATGAATTAAAAAGCAAGATAAACCTCTTTATTAGCTTATATAAAACTCATTTTAAATAACATGATATAGAAAATTAGTAAAGGATGGAAAAATATACAATCATTAATTAAAAATTATTCATTGCTCTTTTACTTATATCACAGAAAGTAGTTTCATAACAAGGAAAGTGATCAAGACAGAATGTAGCACTTCATAATAATAAATATAAACTGCCAATACACCAAAAACTCATCCTAAATGTGTATGAACCTAACCACAATGCTAAAACATACAGCAGGCAAAACTGAGGAAACTGCAAGGAGAAATAGACAAATCCACAGTTTTACTTCAAGATTTTAACACTTTTCTTTTAGCTATTGATATAACAAGAAGACATTAAATCAACAAGTGTATGAAGATTGGAACAAAACTATTAACCAAGTTCATAAAGCTGACATTTATACAACACTGAACCCAAGAAGAGAACACACATTATTCTCTTTTTTTTTCTTTTTTTTTTTTGAGACGGAGTCTCACTCCATCGCCCAGGCTGGAGTGCAGTGGCGCAATCTCAGCTCACTGCAAGCTCCGCCTCCCGGGTTCACGCCATCCTCCTGCCTCAGCCTCCCGAGTAGCTGGGACTACAGGCGCCTGCCACCACGCCCGGCTAATTTTTTGTATTTTTAGTAGAAACGGGGTTTCATCGTGGTCTTGATCTCCTGACCTCATGATCCGCCCGCCTCGGCCTCCCAAAGTGCTGGGATTACAAGCGTGAGCCACTGTGCCCAGCTGAGAATACACATTATTCTCAAGTGTACATGGAACACTCACCAACATAGATCACATTTTGAGCAAATATAAAACATTCAGAATGATAATTGAAATAATACAAGAATATCTCTAATTTTAGCAATCAAATTAGAGATGAATACTATTTTAAAACCTAGAAAATTCCCAAATATTTGGAAATACTAAAAAAGTTCAGATGAATCATTTGTCAAAGAGGAAGTCTTAAGAAATAATAGGAACATTTTTAATTGAATGAAAATCAAAATACAACATATTTTGGGGATACAGCTAAAAGTCATTGATCTAAATTTTGTTACAGCAAATGCCAGGATTATAAAATAATAAAGGTCTGAAATAAAAAAGCCTAAGCTTCAAAAGCAAGAAAGTAGAAAAAATGAGTACACCCAAAATAAGCAGAAAAAAGGAAATAACAATAATAAAAGCAAAATTTATTATTGAAATTAAAAACTAAAAAAGAATAGAGAAAAACCAATCAAAATTTAATTGCTTACAAATATTAATAACATTGTTAAAACATTACATGAATGTTTCAATAATAATAAAAGAACATAAAAATTACCAGTATCAGGAATAAAATATGGGATATCACCAAAGATTTGCATATATTAAATTAATATTAAAGAAATATGATGACCAAAACATAGGCCCATAATTTCAATGACTTAATGAAATGAACCAATTCCTAAAATGATGCAAAGTAACAAAACTTACTCAAAGATATAAATAACCTAAATATTTTTATTTCTATAAAATAATTTGAATTCATATATAACACTACTCGATAAAGAAAACTCCAAACCAAGATGATTTCACTGGCAAATTCTACCAAATATTTAAGATAAAATAATAGACTTTAAGCATAATTTTCTCCAGAAAATAAAAAAGGACATCACAGTTTCAACTTATTTTACAAGGCAAGAATTATTCTCATACTAAAATCAACCTAATACTTTGCCGGAAGACAAAACTGCAGGCCAGTATCTCTCATGAACATATACACAAAAACCATCAATAAAATATTATTAATAAAATTTACCAATATGTAAAAATAAGAATAAATTGTAACCAAGTGTTTATTCCAGCAATTCAGGACTCGGTTATCAGGGAAATCTAAGTTATCTAGGTTATTAAGAGAAATTCCTTAATCTGATAAAATTCACTTATAAAAATCTTTCATCCTTCTTAGTCAAAGACTAAATTCTTTTCCCTTAAAATTTGGAACAAGGCATTGATATACCCTCACTGCTCTTATGCAACGCCATATGGGAATTGCTAGCATGTAAAATAATGCAGAAAAAAGAAGTCATACAGATTTGAAAGGAAGACGTGAAACTATCTTTATTCATATATAACATGATTGACTATCTAGAAATTGTGATGGATTTCACAATTGTGATATTAACAGAAGTAATAAGTAAGTTTAGGAAGGCTAGAGAATACAAAGTTAATACCAACAAAAAATATTCAACTATATTGCAATATGCTAGCAAGTTACAACTAGAAATCAAAGTTACGCAGTTTTTATATATGATTTGATAGCATTCCCAAATAAAAATATACTTACATGTTCATCTAACAAAATATGTGCTGGGTCTGTATGATGGAAACTCAAAACACTAATGAAAAAGATCAAAGAAGGTGTAAATAAATGGAGAGATATACCATGTTCATTGTTTAGAAGATGATATTCTTAAAATATCAGTCCTCCCCAAATCAATCTATAGATGTAATGTTATTCCAAACAAAATCCCAAAAGCATTTTGTGTAGTTATTGACAAGCTGATTCTAACACTTAAAGAGAAAAAAAAACTGAAATTAACACAAAAAATTAGAAAAAGAACAATTTTAAAAGTGCTAACCCACTAGATTTAAATAGTTAATATAAAGTACCCAAGACAGTATAGTGTTGGTGAAAGTATAGACACATTGATAAATGGCAAACAATAGGTAGCCCAGGCCAGGCGCGGTGGCTCGTGCCTGTAATCCCAGCACTTTGGGAGGCTGAGGCAGGCGGATCATGAGGTCAGGAGAGCGAGACCATCAGGCTAACACAGTGAAACCCTGTCTCTACTAAAAATACAAAAAAAATTAGCCGGGCATGGTGGTGTGTCCGGAATTGGTGGGTTCTTGGTCTCACTGACTTCAAGAATGAAGCCGTGGACCCTCGCGGTGAGTGTTACAGTTCTAAAGGCGGCGTGTCCGGAGTTTGTTCCTTCTGATGTTCGGATGTGTTCGGAGTTTCTTCCTTCTGGTGGGTTCGTGGTCTCACTGGCTCAGGAGTGAAGCTGCAGACCTTCGCAGTGAGTGTTACAGCTCTTAAGGTGGTGCATCTGGAGTTGTTCGTTCCTCCCGGTGGGCTCGTGGTCTCACTGGCTTCAGGAGTGAAGCTTCAGACCTTCGCGGTGAGTGTTACAGCTCATAAAAGCAGTCTGGACCCAAAGAGTGAGCAGTAGCAAGATTTATTGCAAAGAGCGAAAGAACAAAGCTTCCACACTATGGAAGGGCACCCGAGCGGGTTGCCACTGCTGGCTCGGGCAGCCTGCTTTTATTCTCTTATCTGGCGCCACCCACGTCCTGCTGATTGGTAGAGCCCAGTGGTCTGTTTTGACAGGGCACTGATTGGTGCATTTACAATCCCTGAGCTAGATACAAATGTTCTCCACGTCCCCATCAGATCAGTTAGATACAGAGTATGGACACAAAGGTTCTCCAAGGCCCCACCAGAGCAGCCAGATGCAGAGTGTCGATTGGTGCACTCACAAACCCTGAGCTAGACACAGGGTGCTGATTGGTGTGTTTGCAAACTTTGAGCTAGATACAGAGTGCCGATTGGTGTATTTACAATCCTTCAGCTAGACATAAAGGTTCTCCACATCTCCACCAGACTAAGGAGCCCAGATGGCTTCACCCAGTGGATCCTGCACCGGGGCTGCAGGTGGAGCTGCCTGCCAGTCCCGCGCTGTGTGCTCGCACTCCTCAGCCCTTGGGTGGTCAATGGGACTGGGCGCCGTGGAGCAGGGGGTGGTGCTCGTCGGGGAGGCTCAGGCCGCACAGGAGCTCATGGAGGGGGTGGGAGGCTCAGGCATGGCGGGCTGCAGTCCCGAGCCCTGCCCCGTGGGAAGGCTGCTAAGGCCCGGTGAGAAATCAAGCGCAGTGCTGGGGGGCTGGCACTGCTGGGGGACCCAGTGCACCCTCTGCAGCCGCTGGTCCAAGTGCTATGCCCCTCATTGCCCAGGGCCAGCAGGGCCGGCCGGCTGCTCCGAGTGTGGGGCCCGCCAAGCCCACGCCCACCCAGAACTCCAGCCAGCCCATAAGCACGGCACGCAGCCCCGGTTCCCGCTCGCGCCTCTCCCTCCACACCTCCCTGCAAGCCGAGGAAGCTGGGTCCTGCCTTGGCCAGCCCAGAAAGGGGCTCTCACAGTGCAGCGGTGGGCTGAAGGGCTCCTCACATGCCGCCAAAGTGGGAGCCCAGGCAGAGTAGGCGCCGAGAGCAAGCGAGGGCTGTGAGGACTGCCAGCACACTGTCACCTCTCAATCCCCCCTCTAAACAGGACGCCCCAACTGCTGTTGGGAATTTGGCCGATGACCACTTTAGCTACTTCCTGCTGGATGGGGTGAAGAAGGGGCCCTGCAGTTGTAGTGTCCTTCAGAGGGGAATTCTCTAGGCCAGGGGAAGTGCCAGCAGGTCGGTCCAGGGGTCCTCGGTAGAAGTTGTTAGTTGAACTCATTTGGGGTTCCATTGGAAAGACCATCTGTAGCATGATGGCCTCGATTCTAGAGGAAACAAATTTGACAAGAAGGTTAAAAATACAGGGCCCAAAGGCGAGTAACAATAAGATGGTTGCCACGGGACCTAGAAAGGGGAGAGGCAATGTTGCTCAACTCCAGTGGTTGGTATAAGAATTTGAAAGACGTTGTCTGATTTCAGAAGCCTTTTCCTGTAAATGCCGGGCGGCATCTCATACTATCTCTGACTGGTTAGTGTAAAAACAACAGTCTTCCCCTAAGAAGGTGCACAGTCCTCCTTTCTCAGCAGTGAGGAGGTCTAGGCCTCGGCGGTTTTGGAGAGTCACTGCTGCTAAAGAGTCTATTTGGGATTGTAAAGTAAGGATAGATTTCGTTATTTCTTGCAAACTGAGAGGCAGATATGGGCTGAAGATCCACATAAATAGAATACGCCTTGGCCGGGTAGACAGAAATTTATCCTGGCTTTTAAAGGAATGGGATACGCTGTTTTTTCTTCACAACTTCCATCTCTCTTTCTTTCTCTTCGACTTCTCCTTTGTCTCTTTCTTTCTCTCTTTCTCTCCTTGACTTTCTCTCTGTCTCTTCCTCTCTCTGCCTTTCTTTGACTTTCTGTGTCTGTCCCTCTTTCTCTCTGACTCCTTCTCTTTGTCTCTTTCTCTTTGATTCTCTATGTCTGTCTCTCTTTCTCTCTGACTCCGTCTTTGTCTCTGTGGCAGGCGCCTGTAGTCCCAGCTACTTGGGAGGCTGAAGGAGGAGAATGGCCTAAACCCGGGAAGTGGAGTTTGCAGTGAGCTGAGATCACGCCACTGCACTCCAGCCTGGGCAACAGAGTGAGACTCCGTCTAAAAAAAAAAAAAAAAGAATAGGTAGCCCAGAAACAAACCTTCTAAAATATATTCAAACATATGTTTCTTGACAAACATACAAAAGCAATTAAATGGAGAAATAATAACTTTTGAAAACATACTCCTGGGAAAATTGGTTGATTATATGCACACAAAAAAACCTACCCCTTACCTGTTAAAAAAAATTAAAACAGATCATATGTATAAATTTAAATGTAAAATAATTTGTATTTAAAAAAAATCTATGACTGGGTTAGGCTGAATATTTTTAGATACGACAATAAAAACATGAAATGTAAAAAAAAAATTGAACCTCATCAAAATTAAAATCTTTTGCTCTGTGAAAGGCATGATTTAAAAAATTAAAAACCATAAACTGGAGGAAAATACCCAAACACACTTACTGGGGTTGACAAAATTAAAACCTGATAATACCAAATGCTGATTAGAATGTTGAACAGCTGGAACTCACATGCTTTGCAAGTGGGAATGCAAAATGGCACAGCCTCTTAGGAAATCAGTTTGGCACTTAGTAATACATTTACCATATGAACAGCCATAGATATTTACCAAAATAAAATAAAATTCTATATTTATACAAAAACCTGTACACAAATGCTCAAAGTGACTTAATTTATAAACATAAAGAAGGAAACTCAACTGTCCCTCAACTGGAGAATGAATAAACAAACTGTGATACACCAAAACACTGAAATACTATTAAAAATAAAAAAGAACATAACATTGATACAAGAAACAAACAATGTAGATGGATCCTAAATGCATTAACGTAAGCAAAAGAAGATGGATTCAAAGGCTGTATATTTTGGAATTCTATTCAAAAGAGAAAACTATGGGAATTGGGAAAAGATAGGTGTTTTATAGGTGTTTAGCTTATGGGGAGAGTATGATCACAAGGGGATATTATGATGAAAAATTTTTGGAAGTGATGGAAATTCTCTACATTTTGATGGTAGTAGTAGTCACCAACCATATACAGTTTTCAAATCTCAAAGAAAGTACTTAAACTAAATTTAAAAGTTGGACAAAATAATGTTACAAAATATTATGTAAAATGAAAACAGCTATGCTTTTAAAAATAACTAAATGTATTAAAATGATGCAGTAGCAATCAAATCAAAGGGATGAGGGAAGAATTTTTTCAAATGCAACAATGAAATAACAACAGATTCTCCTTTGTCCTTCCAACTTCCACTAAAGTATACGTAGCAATAAAGAACATATAAGGTGAACAATGTCATTAATGATTCTGAATTGAAAAAGCATCAAGAAAGAAACTATAAAATCTGCTCACTGGAAAAGACTGACCAAAATTGGGGGTCACGTGAATGAAAAAGTAAGGCTTAGTTAAAAGAAGCATAAGTCAGCATCCTGACTCTTCATCAGACCCTAGTCAAAAGCATTGTAAAGTTTTCATGTGATTATACGTATAAAATTGTATATTACATAATTATTTTTTAAATGTTGCTTTTTTTCTTTCACTCACTTTCATAGTCTTGCTTTACTTTTTAGAGCAGCTCTAGCAGCACATAAAAACTGAATGTAAAATACAGAGTTTCTACATACTACACACACCTGCACAACCTCCACCACTATCAACATTCCATAGCAGTTATATATTTTTTTACAATGGATAAACCTACATTGACACATCACCATCATCCAAGTCCATAATTTACATGAAGTTTCACTGTTGTTGTTACACATTGTATGGGCATTGACAAATGTATAGTGGCATGTATCCACTCTTACAGTATCACACGGAATAGTTTCACAACCATACAAATCCTCTCCACTCCACCTATTCACCATTCCCGGACCCCACAGTGCCTGACAACCACTGATCTTTTTAATAACTACACCCTTTTCAAGATTGTCAAATAGTTAGAATCATACAGAATGTGGCCTTTTCTCATTAGCTTCTTTCACTTAGTAATATACATTTCAGTTTCCCCCATGTATTTACATGGCTTGATAGCTCTTTAGTTTTTAGCACTGAATACTATTCCAATGTCTGGATGTATCACAGTTTATTTATTAGTTTATATACTGAAGGACATCTTGGTTGGTTCCAAGTTTTGGTAATTATAAATAAAGATACTGTAATCAAGTATCTTTATCTAATCAAGTGTTTTGTGGGGAGACATTTTCAATTCAGTTGGGTAAATATCAAGGAGAACAATTGCTAGATGTTATGGTAAGAGTGCTTACTTTTGTAAGAAACTGTCAATCTGTTTTCCAAAATGAATGTGCTATTTTGCATTCCCCCAAGTAATGAATGCGAATTTCTGTTGGTCTACATCTTTGCCAAAGTTTGGAATGGTCAGTGGTTTGGATTTTGGCCATTCTAATAGGTGTGTAATGGTGTCTTATTGCTGTTTTGATTTGCAGTTCTTTAACGACATACGGTGTTAATTTGCTTTTCATTTGCTTACTTGTCATCCATATCTCCTCGTTGGCAAAATGTTTCTTCAGATCTTTTGCACATTTTTAATTGGGTTTTTTGTTTTCTTAGTGTTGAGTTGTAAGAGGTTATTTTTGTATATTTTGGATAACAATCAATCCTGTATCACATATGTTTTGCAAATATTTTCTCCTAGTCCATGAATTGCCTTCTCATTCTCTAGACATATCTTTCATTAGAGCAAACATTTTTAATTTTGTGAAGTCTACCTTATTACTTCCTTTATGAATCATGCTTCCTATGTTGTACCTAAAAAGTCATCACTGGCTGGGCACGGTGGCTCACGCTTGTAATCCCAGCTCTTTGGGAGGCCAGGGTGGGTGAATCACCTGAGGTCAAGAGTTCAAGACCGGCCTGGCCAACATGGTCTCTACAAAAATACAAAAATTAGCCAGCCATGATGGCAGGTGCCTGCAATCCCAGCTACATGGGAGGCTGAGGTGGGAGAATCACTTGGACCTGGGAGGTGAAGGTTGCAGTGAGCCAAGACCGCACCATTGCACTCCAGCCTGGGCAACAGAGCAAAACTCTGTCTCAAAAATAAATAAATAAATAAGTCATCACCAACCCAAATTATAATATACACATAATAATTGTACATATTTATTGGTAACATTTCAAGTCCTCTCTTCCAGCTACTTTGAAATTACAATACATTATTGCTAACTATAGTCACTCTCTTCTGTTATTAAGCAAAAATAAATGCATGTATTTTTACATATGGGAGTAAATGTGATGTCTCAATGCATGTACACATAGTATAATCAAATTAGGGCAATTACCATATTCATCACTTTAAATATTTATCATTTCTTTGTAGTGACAAAATTCAAAATCTTCTCTTCTGGCTATATTGAAATATATATTGTATTATTATTTGCTATGGTCACTCTACTGTGTAATAGAAAGCCAAAACCTATTTTTCTTGTCTAACTGTAACTTTGTACCCACTTATCATGCTTTCCCGGCTCCCTACTTCCTTTTATCCTTCTCACTCTCTGGTAACTATTATTCTATTTTATATTTCTATGCTTCTATGAAATCGACTATTTTATATTCCAAATATGAGTGAGATCATGAAGTATTTTCCTTTCTATGCCTGATTTATTTCACTTAACAGAATGTCCTCCAGGTTCGTCCGTGTTACTACAAATGTCAGGATTTCATTTCGTTTTTTGGCTGAACATTATTGAATATTATTCCACTAAAAATATGCATATTTAGTGGAGTGATAATAGTGATATATAGTGATATAGTGTCCTATATCCTATAGTGTCCTATATCCTATAGTGTCCTATATCCTATAGGGATATAGTGATATATAGTGATATAATGTCCTATATCCTATAGTGTCTTAAATATTATATTTAGTCATATATGTTATATATGTGTGTATATATACATATATACACACACATACACATGCATACACACACACATGTATATATATAACATTTTCTTTATTCATTCATCTGTAGATGGGCATTTAGGTTAATTCTATATCTTGTCTATTGTGAATAATGCTACAATGAATGTGGGAGTACAAATGTCTCTTAGATGTATTGATTACATTCATTTCTTTTAGATATATATCTGGTAATAGAATTGCTGGATCATATGGTACATATTTTTAATTTTTTGAACATTCTCCATACTATTTTCTATAAAGGCTGCACTGATTTACATTCCCACCAGTGCTGGATAAGAGTTTCTCTCTGCATCCTTACCAGCAGTTGTTTATTATTATTATTATTATTATTATTATTATTTTGTTTATAGCCATTCTAACTTGGATGAGGTGATATCTTATTGTGGTTTTGATTTGCATTTTTCTTATGATTATTGATGTTGAACATTTTTCATGTATCTGTTGGATATTTGCATGTCTTCTTTTAAGAAATGTCTACGTAGGTCTTTTGCCCATTTTTAAATTACATTATTTGGTTTTCTTTTTGCTATTGAGTGGTTTGAGTCGCTTTTATATTTTAGAATTTAACCCCTTATCTGATTCATAGATTTTAAATACTTTCCCCCATTCTGTAGGTGTTCTCTTCACTTTATTGATTATTTTGCTGTTCAGAAACTTTTTAGTTTAATGTAACCCCATTTGTCTGTTTTTGCTTTTGTTTCCTATACTTTTGAAGTCTGACTCAAGATCTTTTTGCTGAGTCCAATTTCAGAAAGCATTTCCTCTATGTTTATTTCTATTAGTTTTATAGAAAACACTGTCTTTTCTCTATGGCATTGCTTTGTTTCCTTGCTGAAGATCAGTTGACTATATCTGTGTGAGTCTGTTGCTGGGCTTTTTATTCTGGTTCATTGACATGGTTTTCTATGCGTCAATACCACTCCGTCTTGATTACTGCGCTTTACAGTAAGTCTTGAAGTCGAGTACTGTCAGTTCTCCAATTTTGTTCTTCTCTTTCAAAATTGTGTTGGCTATTCTTGGCCTTTTATCTCTCTTTATACATCTTAGAATTGTTTGTAAATATTCACAAAGTAACTTGCGGAACTTTGTTTGGGATTGCATTGAGTCTCTAGATAAAGTTGAGAAAAACTGAAATTTTGACATTATCATGTCTTCTTATCAGTGAACATAGAATATCTCTTGATATAGTTATTTTTTGTCTTACTTTCATCAGAATTTGGTAGTTGTCCTCATATATATCTTGTACTTACTTTGTTAAATTTATATCTAAGTATTTCATTTTGGGGTGCTTATATAAATAGTATTATTTTTAATTTTCATTTAATTTCAAATTCCAATTATTAATTATTGGTAATAATTTTAAATGATAATAACAATAGGTAATATTTATTGGGAATTTTACTGGATGTTAGACAATGTTTTGAACTCTTTATATTGGTTATCTCAATTTTTACTCCCCCAAGCTGAAGGAACTATGCACCATTGCTTTCCTATTTTACAGATGAGAAAACTGTAAAATGAAAATGGAAATGGAAAAGCTAAAATAACATGCCCTAATTCCTTCTACTAGTAAGTGACAGAGACAGGATTGGAACCTAAGAGCCCTGGCTCCGAGACTTTATTGTCTACCATGTCTACAGGCCACTCTAGGCCTGTAAGAGCAATTCTAAGATGATTAAGCTACACAGCATGCTAGGATTACACTACTATTGAGGAAAGAATACGAAAGTGGAAACAAGAAAGCAAACAGACCTAAAAACCAAGCATGATAAGAGTATTCCTCTAAATGTTATCTGTGAAGTTCTGGATTTTAATAAACTTGAAATTTTGACTTAAATGTCTAATCTGTATGTCAAACAGGTCCAGAGTTTAGATTTTTTTTGTGTGGTACATAAATTAAAGCAAGGGCAGAAAAACTCATTATAATTTTGCTATGTCATCAGAATTTAGACCACTGTAATATTTAATTTGACTGCCAGTTGTATATGTAAAAATGCATCTTTCTGGATAAATGTATAATTTTATATGTTTATTTTAAAATATAATGGCAAAGGAAAAATTTTTTGCATCTTATATAAAACTGCAACTTTGATATTACTACTTCCTTGGAAGCTAGAAACAGTAAATTGGCATTGGATTTACAAGATCTGTGTGTAATTTACAATGTCAATTGCATTGCTAAAAAATATTTTAACCTGAATAATCTCTGCATTGCAGATGTGCACTTCCAGTTCACTCAATAAATCTTCTTTGTGCTTTTCTGGCTTGAGTAAGCTTTACAAACATTAGATTAGTTAGGAGGCTTAATTATCTGATAACTATGATTTTGCTATATATAGTTGTTCATAGTTTTCACTCCTTAGTGAAATCACATTTCTTGATGTCAAGTTTTACTCATTACATATTTAAAAGATGTATAACAGAAAAAAAATTATGTACTTTTTACTGCTTAAATCACTTGATTTAGAGACAAACCAGTATGATTTCCAGGAAATAACCTTTAGAATAATCTCAGTTCTGTTTTTATTTTCTCTGAACTCTTTCTTTTCTTCTGTATGTGTCTCAACTTATTAAAGAGGTAGGATATATAACTTCATTGGAAAAATAGGTACAAGTTAAATCAAATAATCACTTAGCTTTGGATGTTAAATTATGTTTTTAATATTTTAAAATTCCTATTCTAGAAGGATGATAATATTGAAAATAAGTGTAGATTCTCAAAAGATAATCAGGAAACTTATTGATCAAAGCTAAGCTTATATGCCTAACTGCAGTAAGGGAGAGCAACCCCTTAGGAGAGACTTAGCAGGGTCAGACCTAGAAGGGATAAATCAAGAGAAGATATTATTAGACTTTAATTCAGAATTGGGAAGAGTTTACAAAGCAGTATGTTTGAATCTTGAGCTCAGAAAACTTGGGCTCTTGAAACTAGTTGGATGATCAAGCTAATTACCCTCTTAGCTATTTAGAGGTTTCCTAGTCTTGTATTTCTTAGCAAATATTTAACTTATTTAACTATAGCAAGTAGCTATATTATTTTTGTTTATTCTCAATATTATTTAATATAGAGGCAGAAAAATAGGTTGGTTTTGGTTCACAAGCCTTCTTGGGAGAAAAATGTTATAATAATTTTTGAATTTTTGAGTTATTTATTTTCTCTTTCTCACGTCAAATGTCGAACTACAGGATTTTACCATTGTAGTTAGTATAATTAAATGGTAGAAAACTCAAGATAAAGAAATCAATATCATTATGAATAGGATAAGGGGAAATAAAGAAGGAGAAAGAGACAAGAGAGATTTATTTTGTTTGTGTATGCCTTTTATTTCCCCCTTTATTTCCTTAGGTTGTTCCAAAACACTGTATGAGGCAAGTATGATAGATACTGAGGTAAAATCGTAAGAGCTAAATCACAGTGCCCTTTAGCTGGCTAGAAAAAGAAGCTATAAGATACACACTATCACTTTTTAAAAATTATTTTCATTAGTAACAAATCATTGGGTCTAGCCCATACCCAAGAAGGGATAAATTCAGCACCACCTCTAGAAATTTGGAACACGTTTTAAAACCCTCACAGAGGTTAAGTGGTTTAGGAGTGCTGACTGAGAATGTTGAAATCTCTCATGAGTCAAGAAATGAGACTTCATGCATGCTTATTATATATGTACTTTTAGCTCACACCTTACTGGCAATGGGCATGCCGTCAATATACACACCAGGTCTATACTGTTATAAGAACAAAAAGTTAATTTCAAAGGCAATGCAATTTTTGTTGATTTATCTATTTTATCATAACTTTCTCATTAATTTCCAACCTTAAAATCTATAACACATTCTGGAGTAAAAACCAGAGCTGGAGTTCTGGAAATGATGGTGAATTGAATTTATGTATTTATATCTCTTCCTTCCTGAAACCTTATCGTTGTGATATACAAAATATCTTTTAAATTGATATAAATTTATTAAGTAAAACAGAAGAGGAGAGGAGACAAAGGTAACAGATTTAGGAAATCGGGAAAAAGATAAACAAGCATGAATAGACCTTATCCAGATATCAGGATAGCAAATAACTGCATCAAAAATGTTTAACATTATTAGTTATTGACTGGGTATATACCCAAAGGACTACAAATCATGCTGCTATAAAGACACATGCACATGTATGTTTATTGCAGCACTATTCACAATAGTAAAGAGTTGGAACCAACCCAAATGTCCAACAACGATAGACTGGATTAAGAAAATGTGGCACATATACACCATGGAATACTATGCAGCCATAAAAAATGATGAGTTCATGTCCTTTGTAGGGACATGGATGAAACTGGAAACCATCATTCTCAGTAAACTATCGCAAGGACAAAAAACCAAACACTGCATGTTGTCACTCATAGGTAGGAATTGAACAATGAGAACACATGGACACAGGAAGGGGAACATCACACTCCGGGGACTGTGATGGGGTGGGGGGAGGGGGGAGGGACAGCATTAGGAGATATACCTAATGCTAAATGACGAGTTAATGGGTGCAGCACACCAACATGGCACATGGATACATATGTAACAAACCTGCACATTGTGCACATGTACCCTAAAACTTAAAGTATAATAATAATAATAATAATAAAAATAAAAAGAAAAAAACAAGGAGTAGGGTGGCGATGGGAGAAGGGATGAAAAGGCAAAACACAGAGAATTTGGAGGGCAGTGGAAATATTGTATATGATACCATGATTGTATTTACATATACAACCCTGGTGTAAGCAACTAATTTCTGGTGATAATAATGAGTCAATATAGGTTCATCAACTGTTAACAAATGTACCATTCTAGTGAAGGATGATGATAATGTTGAAATCTCTGTACCTTATTCTCAATTTTGCTGTGCACCTGAAACTGCTCAAAAAATATTAATTTTTTTAAAAAGTTATTTTTTAAAAAAGTAGGAAGATTAGAACGGAAGAAGTAACATTTTATTTGTTGAGGATGACATGACACATTGTATACATAAAAAAATTCTAAACATTGTAAAAATAAAGCAAAAAAAAAGAAAAATGCAAAATTAATACCTCATCATATACCATTATACACCCAGAGAAATTTCTAAATTTAGAAGAGTGATGATGCCATGTGCTGGATAAGATGTGAAATAACTAGAACTTTAGCATTCATGTGGGAGTGCTAAATAAGAAATAGTTTGATAATTTCTCATAAAACTAAACAAGTAATCATATAATTTAGCATAGCAGTTCTGTGTAAGATTTCTAATGCTGCTGTAACAGATTACTAAAATCTGGGTGGCTTAAAAATACCTTAAATTTATTCTTTCATAGCTCTGGAGATGAGAAGTCTACCACTGCAGGCTCTAGAGAAGAATCTTTCCTTGCCTCTTTCTCACTTCTGATGTTTGTCGGCGGTCCTCAGCATTTTTTTACCTCAGGTTTGAGGTACAAGAGATCCCATGAGCCAGGTAGTGAGCACAGTACCCAACAGGTACGTTTTTCAACCCTTTCTCCCTTTCTCCTCCCTCAAGTAGTCCCCACTATCTACTTCTTTGTTCCTATCTTTATGTCCATGTGTACTCAATGTCTAGCTCTATAAGTGAGAACATGCAGTATTTGGTTTCCTGTTCCTGCATTAATTCACTTAGGGTTATGGCCTCCAGCTGCATCCGTGTTGCTGCAAAGGACAGGATTTTGTGGTTTTTTATGGCTACATAGTATTTCGTGGTATATATGTACCACATTTTCTTTATGTAATACACCACTGATTGGCTCCTGAGTTGACTCCATGTCTTTGATATTGTGAATAGTGCCGCAATGAATATAGAAGTGTAGGTGTCTTTTTGGTAAAATGATTTGTATCCCTTCGGGCATATGCCCAGTAATGGGACTGCCAGTTGAATGGTAGTTCTATTTTTACTTCTCTGAGATATTTCCAAACTGCCTTCCACAGTGGCTGAACTAATTCACATTTCCACCAGCAATGTGTAAGTGTTCCCTTTCCTCTATAGCCACCAACATCTGTTAGTTTTTTGGTGTTTTAATAATAGCCATTCTGACTGGTATGAGATAGTATCTTATTGTGGTTTTAATTTGCATTTCTTTGATGATTGGCTGCTTATATGTCTTTTGAGAAGTGTCTGTTCATGTCTTTTGACCACTTTTTAATAAGATTGTTTGTTGAATTGTTTAAGTTCCTTATAGATTCAGGATATTCGGGTTGGATGCATAGTTTAGCAACTTTAATTCCCATAGACATGCTTGGTTGCCTTCACTTCAGTGTCTTTGATTTTGTTACATCTTTCACTTGAATCGTCTTCTATCCTCTCCTCAATTGTCGATTCCATTTGAGCCATATTTTCTCCACATTGCATCAGGCTGCAAACTATAATATAAAGAGAATGTTACACTTCTTTCAGGCCTGCCACTACCTTTTGTGGGGACCAGAAATGAGTATAAATAAAGATATATTTCTAAATTTGAATCATATTTCTAAATATTTAAAAATGTAAATATAGTAAATAAATGTAATAGTATATTTTATCATCTTACTTTAAAATGTTTTAAAATTTATAAAATTAAAACATGTAAAGCTTTAGGTTAATGTCTAAAACAATCAAAGTCTCAGAGAATATAAGAGAATTATTTTTGAAAATGTCTGTGTGTCCTTTTCATGATCACTGAAGTGAAGTTTGGATAAGCAATAGAATACAATGATTGATGATAGATAGGTGGATAGCTTGTTCCCTGTAATTTACCTTTCTTATATTCATTTTAAAAGAAATGCAAATTCATTTTTATAGTCAACATTTTACATAAGTTTGTTTTATTGAAAATAATGGTAAAATAAATGACTTTTCTGAGCTGTCACAAATAAATTTTACTCTCCTGAGGAAAAAAAAATAGTTGATCTTTAAACTGGAAAATAAATAATAAATTTTGTATATTCCTTTCAAATTTTGGAAAAGGGTCAGCAAATACTGCAGATTATTTTATTTTATCATACACATAGCTATTGCTTGTATCACAGTTTCAATATCTTTAAAGCAATATGTAGCTGCATACAGTATTAGGCTTTATGCATGTTATGCCCATACATGCACATATAAAAATTTAAGATTGATATTAATTATTTAGTATTACAGAATATTCCTCATCTTACATGTGCAACTAAACTAAATTTTGAGAACCTCTGGAATTACACATTAGAATGCACAAAAAGCTAACTCTCATTTTTCCAAAGAACAAGCACCACTCAAATGTTCCTTGTAGCCTTGTCTCGGAAATATTGGTACAGCTTAAACACCTGATGGCATCAGAATGCAGTCACCAGAAAATATACAGCATGAGATATGGAGATACATTCCCCTGGGATCTGAGGATATTGTTCATGAGAGAGTTGAAGATCACAGATCATATCTTACTAACACAAAGTACATGATTGTAAGCACAGATCCCAGGGTTTTTTTTAATAAGTTGGTTTCTTTGTGATATAGAGATCCTAGATTTTTTTTTTTTTTGAGATAGAGTTTCACTCTGTTGTCCAGGCTGGAGTTCAATGGCATGGTCATAGCTCACTGCAGCCTCCAACTCCTGGAATCAAGTAATACTTCTGCCTCAGCCTCCTATGTAGCTGGGACTACAGGTGCACACCACCACAGCTGGCTAATTTTTTAAACTTTTTGTAGAAATGAGGTCTCTCTTCCTTGTCCAGGCTAGTCTTGAACTCCTGACCCTAAGCAATTCTGCCACTATGGCCTCCCAAAATGCTGGGATTATAGCACTTCAAAAACACGGAGGCTGAGAAAGAAGTTTCTGTTGCTTGGATCTAACAGTGGGACAGTGATACTACATTTGATTATTCTTTTTTTCCCTACTGTATTGTCCTTGAAGACAAAGCAGAAATACATAATTTTTGTTAACTGTGCTGTGAGAAAACTAACAAGCTAAAATACTTTTCATATTATTCTTATTTAATAGGAAAATGGCCTACATAAATTGCTAGTAAAAGTTATATCATAACTAAATTATTCATACTGTTTTAAGTTTAACCTTTTGTTTTAGATCACTATACCTAGAAATCTACCCTAAGTAGAGAATGCTCATTTGTGCTAATTACAAACTATTCTCTAGCTCCTAGTATGTAGAAGGGGCTGAATGACAACATTACAGACAATGTATTCTGTATAAAATAATTTGACTACACCCATGAGATTCTGGAAGTCTCTTTTCCTGGCAATGATCCAGGTAATAAATGTTCCATCATCTGAGGTTCATGAGAGACCATTGATCACAACACCTCAGCTGACACACAGTGAAAGTATAGAGTCAACAAGAAATAATCTTCTTGAATTATCAAGCTCTATCTCTTCCTTCCTTTTATCCCCCTCCTTTCTCTCTCTCTCGCTCTCCTTTTTTTTTTTTTTGTTTTTTTTTGTTTTTTTAGATGATGTTTTGCTCTTGTTGCCCAGGCTAGAGTGCAATGGTGCGATCTCGGCTCCCTGCAATCTCTGCCTCCCAGGTTCAAGCGATTCTCCTGCCTCAGCTTCCTGAGTAGCTGGGATTACAGGCATATGCCACCACACCTGGCTAATTTTGTATTTTTCGTAGAGACGGGGTTTCTCCATGTTGGTCAGGTGGATCTGAAACTCCTGGTAAACCACCTGCCTCAGCCTCCCGAAGTGCTGGGATTACAGGTGTAAGCCACCATGCTCGGCCCCTTTTCTTTTTTTTTTTTTTAATTAATAACATATGATATTTTCACTGTGCATAATCAATCAGCATTACATTTTGCTCTCAGGACATCATAATCCTGATTTGCAATTGATATAAAATAAATATTAACTAGTAGGTGACTTCACCAGACTTAGGGAGGGGGGTGTAAATATATATAAAACAGAATTTAACATTTGGTAGCATTGTTGAGAAAAATTGTTCTCAAAGAATATGTACAGCTATAGCTAGATGGTATGTGGACAAAGAGAAGAGTAGAAAATACAGCCAAAATAGCACCTTTGTTAAAAATAGACTGTATAGTAAATATTATTTTCTTGATATTTTCTGCCAAGATAAATTTCTTATTTTGTCATATGAAATCTTTGAAATACTCCCATTATTTAAAAAATGAGTAAAAGAAATTCAAAATTCAACAAAGCATATGTGGTCAAGTAAAATATTATTCTAAGCAAGTCAGAAACTTTAGCTATTTTTTCTGTTTCTTTCTTTGAAGAAAATGTTTAAAATGTAAATTAAATGTAATTTTGTCAGATTATGTATGTGTGTATGTGTGTTTGTGTATATTTGTGTATATGTATACATATATGTGTGTGTATATATATTGGAAGTATGGGTTAAATATACTAATAAAGGCAGTTGTAAGACATTACTGAAAAAAAATAAAGTAAAAAGACATGTTGAAGTTATTGGGTCTGTGGCAATCCCATTAAAAATATGGTTTTTAAAAAATGGCGTTCCAATACTCTGGTATCCCTTCAGATTGTATAAATCCTTCACCTTTTAAAAATGGCATTCTAGTTACAAATTGAATGGAGTGAAAAAAATATATATCTTTATTTCTGTATGATGAAAAATATGAATCCTACATGATATGGTTTAGCTCTGTGTCCCCATACATGTCACTTGTTGAACTGTAATCCCTACATGTCAGGGGAGAGAAATGGTAGTAGGTGATGGGATCATGGGGGTGGATTTTCCGCATACTGTACTCGTGATAGTGAGTGAGTTCTCAGGAGACCTGGTGGTTTGTAAGGGAGGCAGTTCCCTCTCACTATCTCTCCTGCTCCCATGTAAAGGGCACCTTGTTTCCCTTTTACTTCTGACATGATTATAAGTTTCCTGAGGCCTCCCCAGTCATGTTGAACTGTGAGTCAATTAAACCTATTTTCTTTATAATTTGCCCAGTTTCAGGTAGTTTTTCATAGCATTGTGAAACTAGACTAATACAGAAAATGGATACTGGGAGTGAGGTACTGCTATAAAGATATCTGAAAATGTGGAATTGATGTTGGAACTGGGTAACAGGCAGAGGTTGGAACAGTTTGGAGAGGTCAGAAGAAGGCAGGAAGATGTGAAAACATTTGGAACTTCCTACACACTTGTTTAATTTATTGACCAAAATGCTTATAATAATATGGACAATGAAGTCCAAGTTGAAGTAGTCTCAGATGGAGATGAGGAACTTTTTGGGAACTGGATTAAAGGTTACTCTTGCTACACTTAACAAAGAGACTGGTGGCATTTTGCCCATGCCCTAGACATCTGTGGAACTTTGAACTTGAGCAAGATGATTTAGGGTATCCAGTGGAAAAAAAATTTCTAAGCGGCAAAGCATTTAAGATGTAAACTGGCTGTTTCTGAAAGCATATGGTAATATGCATTCACAAAGAGATGGTCTGAAATTGGAATTTGTGTTTAAAAGGAAAGCAGTGTGTAAAAGTTTGGAAAATTTGCAGCTTGACCATGTGAAATATAACTAGAGCATTCTCCATAACACAGATCTATCTTTTGGGGAAAATACTTTGTGAGCCTTATCTTAGCTGAAGAAAGGGCAGTTCTACTTCCTCAAACTCTTCTAGTCTTCCCATCTTAAGAAGTGAGGTGTGTATGTGTGTTTGTGTATGTGTGCATGTGTCTGTATAGTCAATAGGAGTCAATGTTTCACAAAAATAGATTTGAATCACAAAACCCAGGTAACAGAGTAGCGAGCAAGGGGAAAAATATCTGTATGATGGGAGACACTCTTATGTAGATAACATCCCAGAGACAGAGGCACACTAAAGCACTGAGATTATAAAGTGAACTCCCATCTCTGTCCTTTTCTATGCACCAGCAAGGCTCCCATGTATTAACGCAGATTACAATGAAAAAGCTGAAAGATGCAAAGTATCTCTGAGGAGGAGTATTTAAGTAACTACAAACAATAGAGGAGAAAAAGAAAATACATTAGAAGAAATTGAATCGTGTAGGAAGAGTTACAGAAAGCAATAAACATAGTTCAACTCTTTGACATATTTAAATAAATTCTCACCACTAACGGCCTATTTACCCCAGTTCCAAGTACTTAGTAAATGCTCTCAACAAAAAATTACAAGGCATGCCAAAAGGTAACATAAAACACAGGTGGAAAAGACAAGCAATTATAAGAACTAGATTTAGATGTTACATAGACATTGAAGTTACTACACAGGGAATTTAAAATAACTATGATTAATATGTTAGGGGCTCTCAGAAAAAGCACATAATATGCAAGACTAGGTGAATAATGTTGGCAGATAACTCAAAATCCTAAGAAATAACCAAAGAAAAATACTAGAAATCAAGAACACGAAATAGAAATAAAGAATGCTCTAACAGGCTTACCAGTAGACTGGATCCCACTGAGGTAATAATCTGTGGGCTTGAAGATATGTGAATACAAATTTCTCAGACTTAAATACAAAGATGAAAAGGGATAAAAAAAAGTAAAAGTAAAAACAAAAAATAACATACAAGAAAGTGGAACAATTTCTAAAGAAGTAATATATATGTAATTTGAAAACCAGAAAAGAGACAATGAAACAAAAGAAACATTTGAAACTATAATAACCAACAACTTTCAAAAATTAATGACAGTCATTTAACCACAGATTTGGGAATCTCAGAAAACAGAAGGCCAAACAAAACCACAGCTATGCACATTATATTCAAACTGGAGATAAATGAGAATAAACTTTGAAAGAAGCCAGGAGAAAAACCCCAGCTTACTTATCAAGGAAAAAGTATAAGAATCACAGCCCTTGGAAAACCCATACATATTCTCAGGTTCACATGAACAGTCACCAAGAAAGACCGCATTCTAAGCCATAAAACACAAATTTTAAAATCGTATCACTAAATACATATATAGAAAACGGAAAAGCTCTAATTAAAAACCTGAGCTTCTACCTCAGAAGTTTACAGAAAGAACAAATTAAGCCTTAAACAGGCAAAAGAAAAGAAATTGTGGACTAATCTATGCCCACAACTTTAGATAAAATGGAAATTGAAAAACACAAAATACCAAAATTTACACATGGAAAAATATGTAACTTAAATAAGCTTATGTCTGTTAAATAAATGAAATAAATAATGAATAACTTCTCCAAAAATCACCAGGCCCAGATAGTTTCACATGTGGATTTCACAAAACATTTTAAAAAGAAACAATACCAGTTCTCTACATTGTTTTCCAAAATTAGAAGGATCAATTCCTAATTCATTCTTTTCAGCCAACATTACCCTAAAACCAAAACCAGATAAAGATAAGAAGGAAAATTATAGAATAATATCTCTCATGAGATGAAACACCACCAAATAAAAATAATTCTGAGATTCTTTTTATCTGGTGTTGTTTCATCTCATGAGAGATATTATTACTGCTATAGCTGGTTCTCAGTTTCCTAATCTATAAATGAATGGGTTATGCCTTTTTGTCTTTGCTCATAATCATGTATATAAGCAAATAATACACACATATGTGTCTTATATATGAAAAAATACAGTGTTTGAGTTATTTCCATTATAAATACTCAGCCTTCAAGGTCATCAGTTAACATCTACCTAAATAATTAGCAAAAAAACCTAGAATCATCATATTCATGACTAATGCTTGTCTCTGAAATAGCATATGGCAATTGGAATTAAAGGGGTCCGTTTACAACATGGCCTCGTTGTAGAAACATGACTCAGCTAATTATGAGCTATGTGAACTCAGGCAAATTAATTCATCTTCTTTAGCCTAGTTTTCTCTTTGGATACAATCCTACTACTGTATTCATTTGTATTAATTTGGATACAATGGATCCAAGTAATGGATCAATACTGCTACTCAAATTATAGAGTTTATATGATGATAATTAAGAACATCCTCCAAAAACCCTGATTACAATGTTTAGCTCAAAAAAATAACTAAATAAAATTATCTGATATGATTACCATTATTGTCATCATTATGAAATAGTGAATGGAAGAAATATGGTAAACTCGCTAGTACTCAATTCTATATTGAGGATCTGGCCTACTAGGGAAAGAAAACAGTCCAAAGTCCAAAATTATTACAATTCTCTGATCAGAGATAAACAGATTAATAGCATCATATGGTCCCAGGCCAAAAGTAGCTATCACATAGACACTTTTTGTAAAGTAAAAACAATTTACTCATTATTTATTCAGAAAAGTTCATTGAGCACCCACTGTGAGGAATAGACTAAAACCTTGAGAGGCTTGTAATTGCTATACAGACACATTTTTAGCACATCTGATAAGTGTCCAAGTAGATTTGTGTATAAAATTTTCTAGGTCTTAGGAGAGAATGTTATTATTCATTCCTGGAGAGTAAAAGGCAATTATTCAAAGAAAATGCCAAATTGAAGGTAGAAAATATGAGGAAAATTTTGACAGGGATAAATGGATCAGTGAAAGTACATTTCAGGTAGATAAAGGAATTTGCAATGGCATGAGTAATAATGTAACTTATATTTGTTTAGCACTTACTATTTACTAGATGCCATTCTAAACTTTTTGCTTCAATGTGTTGGGTATGGTGAGATTTTTATTATAACTGCACTGGAATGTATAAGCTGGACTTATCCTTAATGGAGAAGAAAAAACATCTTCAACAGCAAAACCCTCACCTCTCCCACAAAAAAAAAAAAAAAAAAAAAAAAAAGTCAGCATTAGTGAAAACACATATCCAGGGAAATAACTCTTATTTTATTGAATCTAAACTCTACCTCCAATACTTTGCATTGTTTGCTGCTTTTTAAATGTTTTAATTAAGAGCTAACTCATAAATTGTATCTTAACTAACACCTCTTAGATTTTGAATAAATTAAAGAAGATTCAATGTTACTAATGGCATAATTAGAAATTTCCACAGTGACCACCTCCAGTGAATAAAAAAGTAATTTTTTCTTATGTTTATTTAATGAATTTATAATTAACTCTTTTAAGGGAAGACATAGGATGCCTAATCTAGTCATTCTATCCATGGTTTCCTTAGACCTATTTGGTATCTTTCCAGAACTACACTATATTCATTTCCAGGTCCTCCCTTCTATCTTCTTCTACCAAAAGTGGCATCTGTGTGTAAGAGAAATCAAACAACTTCATGATGACAGAGAGAGCAAAGTGTATGACCCCTGGTTACTTCTCTGTACTTACCACAATTGATGAACTTGGCAGTTCTTTTGGTTTTTGCTTTGAACTGTGATTGCTTTGGAGAGATGGGGCCCCTCGTGACTAGGCTTCCCTTGCTAATCCAGCCCCCTACATAAATGTCCTCCCATTGGCCATACTCTGAGGTTTCAACTTTTTCCTCTATGTCCCTGGTTGGAGGCTCACTCTAGATTTGCGTTCATCTAGAAAACAGGAAATGTTTACTCTAAAATTTGTTGTGTCTGGCAGCATTTTGGTGGCCATGTTGCTGTCACTCATAGTTCATATTATTTACAAGGAATTAGGCTCTCCAACAAATCTCTTCAAAGCCATGAAAAAAATTCGGGCATGGTCCCTAGCCAATGTTGTATCCAGGTCTACCTTGCCATCATTTTCTTTGACAGCACCATTTCTGTTGAGTTGGGGAGCACAGCAGGCCTACTAAACATAAAAGTATCAGGGGATGGGCATGGTGGCTCACACCTGCAACCCCAGCACTTTTGAAAACCAAAGTAAGTAGATTACTTGAACTCAAAAGTTTGGGACTGGCCTGGACACCATGATGAAACCCTGTCTCTACAAAAAAATACCAAAATTAGCCAGATGTGTTGGCATGCTTATGTTCCCATCTACTAAGGAGGCTGAAACAAGAACTTGAGCCTGGGAGGCGGAAGTGTAGTAAGCTAAGATTGCACCACTGTTCTCCAGCCTGGTCAACAGTGAGAACTTGTCTCAAAAAAAAAAAAAAAAAAAAAAAAATCTATATATATATATATATATATATATATATACACACACACACACACACACACACACACACACACACACATATCAGGGAGGAAATATATCAGGGAGGAAATAGCAGCCTCTCAATTATCTTGCCTTCTTGTCAAAATATTAATGGGCTTGGGGAAAGTATAGAAATGTACCCACATACCTTATGACAAAATATTTAGAAGATATATATGTTTTTTTTCTTTTTTCTTTTAAGTCCATAGTCTTCTTCCTACCCCAAGTCTGAAGACAGTAATGTTTATGAGATCCTTTATATAACCAAGGCCGAAGGAGTAGTGATGTCTGGAAATCCAGCCCTGAACAATAGTTTTGATCCCTTGGGACAGAGCAGAACAAAAGCTGGGTTGAGCTGAGGATTCCAGATAGTGACTGGGTGTGCTACAGCCAGGACAGGGACTGATATAGTTTGGATTTGTGTCCCTGCCCAAATCTCAGGTCAAATTGTAATCTCTAGTGTTGGAGGAGGGACCTGGTGGGAGGTGATTGGCTCATGGGGGCGGACTTCCCCCTTGCTGTTCTCCTGATATTGAGTAAGTTCTCATGAGATCTGGTTGTTTAAAAGTGTGTAGCACCTCCTTATTCACAGGTGCTTCATCTCCTGCTCCAGCCATGTAAGAGGTGCTGTCTTCCCCTTCATCATCTGCCATGACTGTAAGTTTCCTGAGGCCTCCCCAACCATGCTTTCTGTACAGCCTACAGAATCATGAGCTAATTAAACCTCTTTTCTTTATAAATTACCTACTCTCAGATAGCTCTTTATAGCAATCTGAGAATGGACTAACACATGGACCTGATTTACGTTTTTGGGTAGCTGAATCAAACAGGTGTTTTCCTGCTCTTTACCTAAATGTTCTGACCCAGTATTTCCAAGTGGTCCTAAGTGCCTCCCAAATCTAACAGAGAGGAAGGAAGATGCACCATATTCTGTTGTCTGATAAACTCAGTCTACCTAGACAATGGCTCTGGTGATTGTAGACAGTTAATATTAAGCCAAAGCAAGATCTTTTTCTCTGCCTTGTCAGGGCAGAAGCTGTGGTTTTCTCCATACTCCTGGCCTGATGTATGGAGCTCACACGCCTGGGGTCTGAGCCCTGTATACTCTAGGGTAAAGATAAGTCCTAAATTCACCTTGCTTTCCTGCAGTACTCATTTGGTTACCAAATGTTTTAAAATCTTTTTCACATAACCAAAAACAGAAGATGGTATCTATGTTTCAGGTGTGTGTGTGTGTGTGCATATGTGCGTGTGTGAGAGAGAGAGACATGTAGGGCCCTCTATAGCAACAGTTCTTGAAGAATGGTCTAGAGAATGCTGAGATTTCCTGAGACCCTTTCAGGAGTCTGTGAGGTCAGAATCCTTCTTATAATAATACTAAGGTGTTATATGCCTATTTTACTGGAATTTTGCAGAGATTACACACCATGTAATCGCATCACTTTTGTGACTAATGAAATGAGTATGTATTCTTGTGTTTTAAACAATTTCTTAGTTTTAATTTCACACACACACACACACACACACACACACACACCACGTAATAAAACTTTCAGGTCTATAATAATAATAATTTTCAAAGAAGAAAATGGCTCCTGAGATCAAAAAGATTGAGAATCACTCGTGCAAATTATCTGCTCAGCACAGGCATTCTTGCCTGGACTGAGGTAGGACTAGTTATTTTCCCTTAAGTTTCCTCAGGTGTCTTGTCCCTTCTCCCACCAGGCTGTAGTCCAGAGGTGTGAGTTGGAGGACAGATATTCCATTGCATCCTCTTCTCTGCCCAATTATTCCTTCTCCTCTTTACCAAATTCCAAGGTTATTCTAGGTTGGGACAACAGATAATGGTGACAGAAGGAAAAAAAAGGCTATCATCTAAATTGCTTATATTTTAAAAGTCTTCCCCAACTTACATCTGAAGCCTTGGTGCATTTCTTTAAAGGCCAATAATAAGAAGTTTTGATTTTCCAATCTCCTACTTCCCAACACTGGTTAATGAAAATTTCATTATTTTAGTGTCCAAAGGGAAAGTGTTTGGTGCTCAAAGGAGTGAAGATGAACAATTTTAAGGTAGTAATATGAGAGATTCACCAGATCAAACTCTACTACCATACTCCTGATTCACATTCTGATAGACTTTCTTGAATGGGAGAGAGGGAGGTACTGCTAACAGGCAGATGATTACAGCGGATTGTTCTGTGAACATCACCTGTTGTATCATCTCCAAAATCATTCAAAAACCTTCCTCTGGCCAGCAAGATTTTCAGCAGAGTTGTTAGACAAAGATGATTCCAATAGAAAGCACAGATGCCTGGGAGTCAGGTCAAGGGGCAAGCGCTACCTCTTGTACACAGTAGCTCTCTGGCCATCAACTATGTAATGTAAACTGTAAATAACACCAACTCTACCTGCTGCAAGGGGATATTTTCTAAGAAGAAATGTGGTAAGCCAAGTAAAATTTATTTGAACAGTAAAAATTGATCTTCAAACTGTACTCTAGGTATCACTACCATTTTTAGGATTTTTTTTAAAAAATTTAGGACATAAAATCATAATTACAGTCTGTTAGTTGGCTTTGTAAAGATTATAAATAAATCTCAAATTTCAGTGTCCCTTAAGCACTTAGAGAATCTGTTCTATAAGTTTATATGTGTTATTCTATACAAACCTGTATTTGTAAAATTATTTGCATAAATGATTTTATTAACACTACTGACACCACAAATGAATAGAAAACAACACTCTTTATACTATAACCAGGGATATCAAAAGCTACTTACATGTTTTATCTGTCATTATCGACTATTATGAAGCATAAATATCTGGTGAACAAGTTGCACATTGTAGGATTATTGTGTTTCCTAGTATTAATATTCACATGGTTTAATATTTCATTGTGTAATTGTAAGCATGTTTTATAAAGAGCCCTTTTGGAAAATCATGATTTTATTTATTTAAGGAATTAGTTCTCATTAGTCCAGATTATTCACATTTTAGCACAGTTTTTACAGGTCTTGTAAAAGGGAAATTGCTCGTGTAAACCATGTCATTGCTAGAGCCACTGTACTTAAAATTTAGTGGTATCATAAAGAATGTTCTGCCACTGGACAAGTTTAAATCTACAATGCAGAAAGTCTTTAGCTTCTATCCACCAGGGTAAAAACATCTTGACAACTCTTTGCAAGGTTGTTAATTTGGAGCAGATACCTCTTCATCTATACTGAAGTAAGGTTGAAAACTTAGCCCTTTCAACTTGCAATTGTATTTTGAAAATAACAGAGACTTGGCCTGAGAAGCTCTATAATCATTGCTGGATTAAACACGACAAACGCGCACACACACACACACACACACACCCCACACCACATCTACTTAATCTGGCATCAGATAATAATGATGAAACCCTGGAGATTCTATAGTCATTTAGACTCCACAGCCCTATAGCTGAGAATATAGGAAAACACTCGTCTATTGCCTTCAGATTTCTTTCATCCAGGGATGGAGAGAGCTAATCCAGAAACAACCTTATTTTCTGAAAGTTTCTGTACCATATTTTGATAGTGCTATTGATTGTAAGGGATAATGGGGTACCCAAAAGCTAAGAATCCCAACCAGTCCTCCTATTAGCCTTCTGATTAACGCATCTTGAGATCAGGTTTTTCCTGAGAACAGTTCAGCATTAGGGTAGATAATGCACATCTTGGAGTTCTGAGATTCAAGCCCTGCTTCAGTAGCATCAGCTGCCAAAATGCCAAAAACTTGCTCCTGTTTTTGTGTGCATTCATTCCAGAAGTACTCACTAATATGAAGACATATGATCATCAAAAACAATACAATGTGTGAACACATGAGAAGCTGGTAAATAATTTCTAAATTTCCCAAAATCAAACAGATAGTAGTTAATGATAGGGTTGTGATTTGAATTCTTGACACTCAAACAAAAACATTCAGAAATTTGAGTTACATAAAATCAATTCTCTTTTCTGTTTTTTCAGCCTATGAAAATATGTCATATATTTCATGAGAAACACTAGCTAGTGTAATCATAACTATACTCCAGAGAAATAACCATTATGAAGATTAGAAGTTGATAGATTAGGCAGGGAAAACTTCGAATTGCCCAAAAGGTAAGAAATAATAAACATAAAAAAGGTCAATAAGCCAAAATAACTTCCATAAGAAAAATAAATTTAAGAATTATGCAAAAGTAATTACAGCCTAAATAACAAAGCCAGAAGAAGGCTATGGGATTTGGGTGGGAAGTAGAATAATAGGTAAAAAGAAAAGAAAAATAACTTTGTTATTTAATTTTGTTGGGTTTGAGGGTATAGCCATTGCTAGGAATTATCACTTTTGCAATGCCTCTAATTTTCTGTTCTCAATATCTGGGAATGTACACTAACATAGACTACTCTGAGCAAGTAAAATATTTGAGTTGTAAGATACAATCTCATGGCATGAGTTAAGGGCATGGGGGTTTGGGGGAAAAGGTTGCCATGGAGATACATCTAATTTATATCTCTGTAATTTTAGCAGGTCAGCATTTTTTTTTCTACTTTCCTTTCAATTACCTTATTAGTTTGGGTAATCATAAACCAAATGCTTTCTAGCAATAGTGGAAACCACAGATTAAAGAGCTTTAGTGGTATGCATATACAGTCAAATTATTACCATGCCTCATCTCCTCTAACTCCATACTTACATATAACTAAATCAGTAGTTAGTTTCAACATTACTGTTAGGATATCTAGCAATTCTGACTTTTTCAATAATAATTACTTCATGTATCTTAACATCAAAATCTTTGTCATTTATTTGTTCCAATTTTTGGTGTCTCTGCTCTGCTGGTGGCTACAACATGTGCTTACAGTGCAAATGGGCACCACGACCCTGAAAGTATTTTAATAAAATTGAATTATTTACAAATGAAAGTGGTCATATTGTTGAGGTTGCTACTCTCCTTATCATAGGGTTTTTGTGTATTTCATGAAATTTATGATGCTACCAATTATAATCATGTTTCAAATTTTCTGAGTCACTAAGAAACAATAAAGGCTTCAGGTTAAACCATAACTCAACGTTGTTTAAAAATCTCTTAGCATTTCTATTTTGTATTTATTGAATGAACATTTTTACAGTTACTTAAACATAAGTGTAATCATATACAAAAGTAAATTCTCAGCAAAATAATTTGTTAAAGTATAACTAAAGCCTCTTCACATTCAAAACTCAAATCTTGTGGCAGGGAATCTTTGTCATTCTTATCTTGCTTATGAGATCATCCTCTGTTCCATCAATACCATTAGGGATGCAGCTTTGATCAACGCTCCACTATTTTCTCTAAGTTATTATTTTCTATAAAATAGGTTAATTTGCAGTCAGCTAAGACTCTGAGAAATTTTTACTATCACATATTAGGTCAGTAGGAAAAGGCTTCCATGGGAAATTTGCAAGCAAAACACTCCTAAAGATGAGAAGAATCAGGCTTCCTAATCTTCCTCTTGTCCCACTGAGAGAAATACCAGGGACATTTTGCTCTGCTATACATGCAGAGTGGGTCCGTGATCTAGTGGAGGGAACCTTCTCCATCCTGTTATTCCCACTTCTCAAAGGGCAATAGTGACAAATGGCATTCTTAGTGGGAGCACAAATAGACGGCTTTAGGACTAGGTAGTCTAGATTTGAGTGTCAGCTCAAATTTTGTCTGAAAATGCCAGTTGCCTAACACCTGGAGGTTTTAGTGCCCTTGGGATGTTACCCTGTTGGGAAGAAACCACCAAATCCATGGAAAGCTTACCACAGATGGAGTTCATCCTGCTAGGATAAGAAGGAGGTTCAGGTCTCAGTTTACTAATTTTCCAAATCACCAGAGTGAGTTGATTTTCCAGATGAATTTTAGAAAAACTTGCTCTTTGCATCATGTCTTCCAAGATGTGTTAACATCTTACTCTGTGAGTTCTGATGTTGTCAACAGAGGTTACAGATGAAAATTAGCACTGATATTTCATTCTCAAGTAGACCCTAAATGGTTTGTTGACTGAAGCATGGATGGGTTACATTCTTGACACTAAGAATATCAACCAATCTAGACTGCTTCCTATCTGTCAGCAATTGCAAGAAACCATAAATTGGGCCGGGCACTGTGGCTCAAGCCTGTAATCCCAGCACTTTGGGAGGCCGAGGCGGGTGGATCACGAGGTCAGGAGATGGAGACCATTCTGGCTAACACGGCAAAACCCTGTCTCTACTAAAAATACAAAAAAATTAGCCGGGTGTGGTGGCGGGCACCTGTAGTCCCAGCTACTCAGGAGGCTGAGGCAGGAGAATGGTGTGAACCGGGGAGGTGGAGCTTGCAGTGAGCCAAGATCTCGCCACTGCACTCCAGCCTGGGCAACAGAGCAACACTCCATCTCAAAAAAAAAAAAAAAAAAAAAAAAGAAACCATAAATTTTAAAGCACAATTCATTTTCAATCATGTCAAAATGTGAATAATATAAGTATTTTTGGATCTATAAAATAGTCACTCTTCACACACTCCCCCTTTTTTCTCTCAGTCCCAAACAAAAAAAGAAAAAATACACTGTAGTCTCTTGCACACTAATATAATAGGAACTTAATGTATTACAAAACCAGAGGCCTACTAAAATTAAAAGGGAGAGACTAATATTTTTCCCAAATAATTACTTAGTAGTTGTACTATACTAAGGCAGTAGAGAATAGTATTTTGAGTGTCCTTCAGATTTTGAGGATTTCAGTGGGAAGATCTCACCAGCTGAGAATCCTACGTAGGCACCATTAATTTCCATTTACACAATTCCACATTCTCAAGCAGAATGATAGTCAACTATCCAACATTCTGACAAATAACTACCATGTATTTTGCATATAAGCTAAGTTCTCAAGTCTCACTGTTTAAATAAATATCTCCATTTCAGGTGAAGACATTGAGAATTAAAGACAATTTTCTAATGACTTTGAATTAATAAGAGGTCAGGTTGGTTTACTGCCCACGAATGTCTCCCTGGCTCATATTATATCATGATATCTAACTCATATCATATTATCACTGGTATCATATATCATATCATATATTCATACTATCATGAATGTCTCCCTGACTCATATTATATCATGATATCTGACTGTATCATATTATCACTGGTATATGGTCTTCTGACTCTCAATTAGCTTTACTCAGAAGGATTAAGGAATCCGATTGGTGTAAATCTGATTTAGTTTCTCTCAGTCGAAAGTTTAAGTTTATTTTTTGTTTTTCCTTATTTTACACCAACCTCTATCCTATGCCTAATTCTGGTCAGTCACTATCCTTATATGAAGGAGGTTTCCAGTCTTAATGATTGTTTTTAATAGAGATGGGGTCCCTTTATGTTGACCAGGGTTGTCTCAAACTCCTGGCCTCAAGCAATGCTCCACCTCATTTCCCAAGGTACTGGGACTACAGGTGTGAGCCCCCATGCCCAACCGAGTCTTATAATTCTTGAGCAAAAATCATAAATAAGCTTAGTAGTTCTATCATTTCCTTAAGACTGGTATTTGTCCTCTCTTTGTGCCCTTCTTGGAGAATATAATCTATAAAAGCCTAAGGCATAATTAGATATTCAAAAATATATTTTTAATCTGACTAAGTAGTTTAATTATGGACAGAATGACTATATACACTGTTATATATGATCTTTCTGGATATGAAAATAGGATGACATCTCTATTGCATATTTTTATTATGTTGATTACTTTAAATTTTTCTCTCCATTGTTTCTTCATAGCTCACACACTATCATTATTTATTCTCTTGGTTTAACATTTTATTCCCGACCAAACTGCAAAATCACCTTGAAAGTGACAAGGTGACGACTGAAAATGACAATCCCTTAAAAAGCATTTGTACCCTAATATAAAGAAGTGCCCTAGTTCACCAGTTCCATTCCCTAAACAAGTTTGAGACTGAGAACTGATGAGACCCAAAAGGACAAAGAATGCTTTATCAGTGAGTGTAGGACCCTCGCAAATCACATGCCTGCTGGACTCTGAACAGGCTCTGTGTGTAAGCACCAATTTTACAGTTGAGGAAACTGTAATGTTTACAGTCATGCATATTATCAAGCCCCATGAAGTGTACAAATTATCTCATAGTCTATGACCCCTTTTACCTATACTGCCCACCCAGGTGTTTCATCAATATTTAGGAGTGCTGGCCAAATTTTAATATACCCCTTTTTTTTTTTTTTTTTTTTTAGTTTAGACCCTCTTGACTGAATTTTCCAGTTAAGCCCAAACAAATTATTGAATCCAGTAAACTACTGAGTTGAATACTAATTTAATTTAAGGGAGTTGATGTGCAATGGGAGGATTCCAGGGGAAGCAGCAGGAATTGCTATGTAGTTTTCGCTCTTGAACTAACTGGCTGTGAGAGCTCAGACTTCTCATTTATAAATGAGGCTAACTGATTATTACAATTAGATTATCATATCTACATTTTCAAAAGCTGGCTCTAGTAATTTTATGATTCTTTGATTTTATCTGTTTTCAGCAAAACTATTGGCTGTTATCCAGCTTAAAATAGAACAAATATAGGCTATAGTGGTTATACTGTCTCATTTTGCTTTTGTATGCATAATAATTTATACTATTATATAAAAGCCTCAGAAGTGAGTACACAGTGAAATTAATCAGTGAAGAGAAAAAAGGGGGCATTTCTGTATTTAAAAACAAAAGCTTAAAAAGAATAGCTAAACTCTGCCTTTATTTATGGTGTTATGTCTGCAAAATTAGTTTAAATAATTCCTATGGAGGCACATCACACAAATAGGCACTCCAGAACCCAGGAGATTAGCTAGTATAAGTAAGTCTGTAAGATCATCAGACATGTCAGTGTTTGAAAGTGATCTCAAGAGAGCTAGAATGGGAGGCAGGGAGAGCACGTAAGAGATTATGTGTCTTCATTTCAGAAAATGATTTATGCTAAGCAGAGTTATTTTCAGTAATGAGCTTTTATATTCAATTATATTTATTTAAATATAGTGATTATGTAAAGTACATCTATGTTGGTTCACTCCGAGTTCTTTAAATCCTGTAAACTTATCTAATACCACACCTCTTAGATACAAAGAAAGAATTTAGCATCTGCCTGTACTAAGCAATCACATACCCAGCATCCTACCTCCCTGAATTCAACCATTCAGAGTTATGCTTAAAAAATACAAGAATATAATAATAAAAGTAATAATAGGTTTTGCAGAAATGTTCACTATAATGGCTATCTCAAACTATACTTCTAGTAGCATATAAAATTTCATATTGTGCTGTACCCTCGCCAATAATTGTTATTGTCAGATTTCAGTTTTTTCTCAATATGTTGGTTTTTAAAAAGATATGTCTAATTGTTATTTATTTTGTATTGTTTAAATTGCTAAAAATGATAGAGAAAAACTTTTATATGTTATTGGTCATTCTGCCATGCTCGTTTCTTATAAAGTTAAATACTTTATGTATATTTGCTGATTTTCTAATATGTTGTTTGCCTTTTTCCTATTCATTATCAGGAAAAATGTAGGAGAAATTATATTAATACATAATTCTGGTAATTATTCTTCACTATTTACATGTGTCATAAATATAGTCCCTCAAAGTGAAGCTATTCTTCTTCTTTTCTTTTTTCTTTTCTTTTTTTTTTTTTTTTTTTAAGATTCAGGGTCTTACTCTGTTGTCCAGGCTGGAGTGAAGTGATGCAATCATAGTTCATGGCAGTCTCGAACTCCTGGGCTCAATTGATCCTATCACCTCAGCCTCCTGAGTAGCTGGCACTACAGGTGTACACTCCCACACCTGGCTAATTAAAAAAAAAATGTAGAGTCGAGGTATGCTTGTTTTGCCCAGGCTGGTCTTGAACTCCTGGGCTACAGTGATCCTCCTGACTCAGGATCCCAAAGTGCTGGGATTATAGGTGTGAGCCCCCATGCCCAGAATTTTTTGTGCTTATTGTTTTTTTCTGCAGACTGGGTGACAGTTATTTTACTTTTTTAAATTTTTAATTGACATGTAATAATTTTACACATTTATTAGGTACAGAGTAATATTTAGATACATATATACAATGTATACTGATCAAATCAGGATATTTAGCATAACAACACATCAAACATATTTATCATTTCTTTGTATTGGGAACATTCAAAATCCTCTCTTCTAGCTCTTTGAAAAAATAATATGAGTTACTGCTGACTAATGTCACCATACAATGCTATAGAACGATGGAACTTGCTGGGTTTGGCAGGAATTGATCCCTTCTTATGGCTGATTAATATCCCATTATGTATGCATATGACATTTTCTTTATCCATTCATCTGTTGATGGATACAGGTTGATTCCATATTTAGCTACCGTGGATAGTGCTGCAATAAACATGGGGGTGCAAATATCTTTTCAACATACTAATTTCATTTTCTTTAAATAGATATCTAGTAGCACTGCTCAATCATAGAGTAGTTCTATTTTTAGATTTTGAGGGATCTTTATAAATTTTCCATAATGGCTGTACTAGTTTACATTTCCACCAACAGTGTATAAAAGTTCCCTTTTCTCTGCATTCTAGGCAGCATTTGTTACTTTTATCTTTTTCATATTAGCGATTCTAACTGATATGAGATGATATGTCAATGCATTTTTCATTTGCATTTATCTGATGATTAGTGATTTTGAGCAGCTTTTCATGTACCTGTTCATGAGTTTTCATGTACCTGTTGGCCATTTGCATGTCTTCTTTTGAGAAGTGTCTATTCTGATTATTTGCCCATTTAAAAGAACAACAACAACAACACTAATGAGAAACTTTATTTCCTAAAGCAACAACAAACATCTGAATGGGATAGAAAAGATAGTCCATTAGAATCTGAAAGAAGAGAAAGAAAACAATTGATTGGCTATTTTTGTTATTATCCTCTGCCATATTGGTCAGTCTTTCATAGACTCAGGGTTTAAAATCATTCTTTGAGTCCCCAGGTGGATTCCTAACTTCTGGACACAGTGGTATGTTGTTGCTACTACTGAAGTCCAGTTAGCTACCAGGAAAAGAAATGAACCAAGTAGCCATCTAAATTCAGGTGAATATAATGCTTGATCCTTTGACCATTTTTAATTGGATTATTTGTTTGTGTGTTTGTTTTTACTGTTGAGTTACTGTGTTACTTGTATATCCTGGGTATTAATCCCTTGTCAGATGAACAGTTTGCAAACATTTTCTCTAAATTTACAGGTTGTCTCTTCACTCTTCAGGTTGATTGCTTCCTTTGCTGTACAAAAGCCTTTTAGCTTGATATAATCCAATTTATCTATGTTTGCATTTGTTGCCTATGCTTTTGAAGTCTCATCCAAAAAAAATCTATGCCAAGGCCAATGTCATGAAGCATTTATCCTGTTTTCTTCTAATAGTTTCATAGTATTGGATCTTACTTTTAAGTTTTTAGTCCATTTTGAGTTGATTTTTGTGTATGATAAGAGATAGGGATCTATTTCAATTCTTCTGCATATGAATATCAAATTTTTCCGGAACCATTTATTGAAGAGGTTATGCTTTTCCAATGCATGTTTGATGTCTTTGTCGAAAATAAATTGACTATAAATTGACGGATTTATTTCTGGATTCTCTCTTCTCTGTTCTGTTGGTTTATAGGTGTTTGTTTGTTTACCTTTTTCTATGTTTTGAAGTATGAGGTATAGTCAAAGATATTGATATTCATTTTATGGTTTGGCTGTTTTTTCCCTAATTAAAGCATTTCCCCCATTTTCCTGTTATAAAGATAAATACTTATATTAATTTTTATTTTTTACAAAAGGTGGCTTTTGAATATAGTGGTTTAATCCAGACCAGTTGATTTTCCCAAGTAGTTTAAGCTTCAGAAGCAACTGTACCAGAACCATTTTCTTACATCTCATCCTTTCAGAATGTTGAACTACACAAAGGGCATGTACCAATACTCATATATGCATGGGCTCTGTGTGTCTGTAATCCACTCAAATTATTTCTTTATCACTGCACCAATACCTCACTTTATTGATTTTTCTAGCTGCTATCAGGTAAGATGAGTTCACCAGCCCTGTTTGTTTTCAAATTATTTTTGTCCTTCTTGGACTTTGTGTTTCTTTGTGTAATATTTAGGATAAGCTTATTAGGTTCTCAAAGTTATAATACTTTCTTTAATATTATAAATTATGGATTAATGTGAGAAATTTACATCATTTCCATCCTGTCTTCTCATATATGTAATTATAATGTATTGCACCATTTATTTTGGTTTTATTTATTGTTTCATTAACTTCATTTTTTTCCCCGTAAAAGTTATGAACATCTTTTGTAAGATTTATTCCTAGGTATTTTTTTTTGCTGACTATTTAATTGGTATCATTTTAGAAACAATATTTTAAACTCAACTGTAGATGCATAAGATTCCCTATTTTATCTCTTTACTTACTCATTTTATCATACACTTAATCCTAAGATATGTTTATCTTTATACTAAATACTGTAATGATTTGTATTTAGATCACCTTTTTTTTTTTTGCAGGCAAATTAAATATCCACGGAGATACATAAATAAAACATGTATTTTTTTCTGCTGCTTAAAGCCACCATTACCATAAATAGAATCAGTAATAGAAGTCATACCTGTACTGTATTTTATTTTAAAGGGAATAGTTCTACTATCTTACTCCTCTAGATAATATTTATTATTTCTTTTTAAATATACATAATTAGATTAAGAACATCTTCTAGACCCAGTTTGCTATCATATATTTGGTTTAAAACCTGTCAGTTTATTTTGTTGATTTGTATTTTGAATAAGTTATCTATTCTTTTTCATTACATGCTTTTTTCGGTACAGTTTTACCTTCTTACTTATTTTTTGTCCCTCGTCTATATTGACTATTATTTGCCTGTTTTACTTTATCCTTTTATTTTTACCTTTAAATTTTAAGATACCACTTAAAAGTCAAAATTTACCCATTGTTCTTATCCAACTTTAAGACAATTTAAGGACTTTAGGATGCTTAGTATTTCACTGTTCCACTGATGGATTCTATGCTACTATTGGTCTCTACTTACATTTAGTAGTTTTTGTTTTGTTTAATGTGTTTTGTTCATTCATAGATAAACACTTGCTGGTGTTAAAGTTTTACATTTTTCTATGTAGACTCTTCCTTCTTGTATTTCAGACTTTTCTTTTGGGATTATTTATTTTCTTCCTGGAAAAATTATAGAATTTTTAAAATCGAAAGTCTGCTCATAGTAAGTTCTCTATTCCTGTTATTAAATTATAGAACGTATCACTAATAAGTACATGATGATTTTATCTTATAACTTTGAAGTTATTTTCCCACTGTGTTCAGACAAATATTTTTGCTGTTAATATATCATCTTAATGCAAATCTGCCAGTCATCTGCTTTTCTTCTCCCTTTCTAGATTTTCCTAAGACTTTCAGGGCTGATATGCCTAGACAGGAATTTCTGTTTATTTTTATTTGTGGAGATTCACTAGACTTCTTGAATCCGAAGTTTGGTGCCTTATATTGTTTCCAGTATACCCACAGTCATTACCATTATCTCTTAAATTTTTCACTTTTTTGTGTATTTTGCTTATATTTTGTGTTATTTGTTGTCTATTTTTTTAACTTGTTATTAATTTGCTTCTATTTTGTTCATTGAGGTGTTTTTAATTCACTGATTTCATTTTTCCTTTCTAGAAAAACTATTGCAATTTTCTTTTTAATATGTTTGGGCATTTTTAATGGTTTCTTGTTTATTAGACATGTAATCTTGTTTCTCAGACATATAATCTTGTTTCTTAGACATATAATAAATGTATTTTTCTTCAAATATATTAACCATAATTATTTACTATTTCAATATATGTAGATTCTGAGAAGATAAGTCTAAAGATCATTTATTTATTCCAAGTCAAAATTATGGGGACAAGTTTCTATATGTACACACGTACATACACACACACACACACACACACACACACACACACACACACACATATTTGTTGTGCTTGAACTTAGAATTTTAGGAAGTTAATCGGGCATCTTAAGGGATTTGTTTTATGGTTACTTTCTCCATATCAGATTTACATCATCCTCTGCAGACTACCAAGTTCAACATATTTTAAATTAATGCATGGACTTGGGATTTTCCTCTTTGTGCAAGTGTTATACATTGAAATGCTAAATGCAGATGAGAGCAGAGCTGCATTTTGAATTCCAGGGGCTGGTTTTCAATATGGTTTTTCACTTAAATTTAAGACAAGAAGAAAAATGTTGGTTTTTTTACTTTGCTAATAGAATTATTATTTTTTTCCTATCATATTGTTTTATAGAAAGAAAAATATTCTGAGATCTGTGTTCAGGTGGAGTTTTCAGTTCTAGCTTTCTATTTCTGAAGAGCTCAAAGAATTATTAACATTTCAGGAGTGGTAGTTAAACACCAAGTTTCTATTCCTGATATTACAAATACCTTCAGGCATATCCCTCAGTTTTGTGTTTTCCTCTTCATATTTATTCTTCCTTCCACCAACCCGGCCTGGAAAGTTATCTTATTTTGTCATTTCACTCGCTATCCATTTATTATAACCATTTCTTAAAAATATATTATCTAGCATTTCTATTTATTTGGCAGCAGGGATTTGCTCCCAGAGAAGTCAGTTTGCCATTTGCTGACCATTGAAATCTTCCAATTTGGTTTCTGTTTGCTTTTTCTTCACTTTCCATCTCTAGTTCAGAGACTATCTCTCTCCCTATCCATGCAATGCTCTACATTGAGAACTCAGTTCAAATAAGGTTCTTGTCTTTGCCCTCTTTTTGAAATTAAAAATTATTTTGTACTTACAAGACCCTGAATTTGAGGTCTTCAAACCTCACTCTAATACAGATGATTCTAGGTTCCATCTCCCCAAGGGAAATTGATTCAAACAGTCTGTTCTTAATACTTAACATCCTTTCTCACCTCTATGGCTCCTATCAATCATATGGGCTACTACATGTATGTGACAAATACAATTTTATAGGATGGATAAAATACCAATTATAATGCTGGGCAAAAAGTAAAGGTGCAGACAATACTGTTCATAGCTATGCATTTTTCAGGGGAAGGGATGGGCAACAATAATTAATTTGTGTTTAAAACAATGTGAGTTATGTAAATGAAAATATTTCAGTGGGATGTATTGAGAAAATATAGAGCAGATGTGTAATAATAATAGTTCACAATTATATAAGCTTTTTACACATATTAGTAATGTACTTCTCACTACAACCCCATGAGACAGGCATTGCCACTTTTATATTTGGATCCTTTTTACAGATAGTAAACTGAAGCAGGCTAGGGACACGACTTGCCCCCATTCATACAGGCTATAACTTTTGATCCTAGATATAAAATCAGGCAGTCTGGCTTTGGAATATGAACCTATATGCCTATGCTACTCTGTCATGATGGGACAAATATAGAAACAACATTATGTAAAAGAGAAATGAATAAAGCAAAGTGTTAAGATAAATGTTATTTTGACTGTATCTATCACAGTAATTAACAAACCTGAATACATCACCTGTGAACCCAAATCTTTCTTCTCGTTGTTTTTCTGAGTTGTTTAAATGCTGGCAATGGTTGCACCATTCATTTTTGTCTTCTTACATGAAAAATTTTGAAACATCATGTATTTCTCTCCTCAGCCACTTCTTACGTTCAATCAATAGACAGTCACTGATTTCTACAGATTTCTATCTGAATTATCTTTTTCACTACCTCAAACTTGACTCAGGTCTTCATCTTCTCTTCTCTGGATTTTCATAATAAGTTCTGACAAAATCCTCTAGTCTCCACTGTCCTTTGTTCAACCCTTCATACCTATGCCAGGAATATTACCTCAAATGTTCATCTCATGTTCACTCTGTTTTTTATTATCTGGCTATGACTTTGTAAATAATGCAGAATAAAGTTAACCCTCTTTATTATTTCATATGAGTTTATTTCTTTTTCACTATTACTCCCTCCCATATCACAACATTAATTTTGTTCTTGACGAATATAAAAAGAAATGTATTGATAGGCTTTTGGCTACAAAGATCCATAAATATACAAGCTTCCAGCATTGTATATAAAACTGACCCCTCCTCATAAAATTATTTTTAAACCTATTCTATATTCTTGTGAGTTAGGCATTTTTCATTTTTTAAGATAGCTGGCTGGTAGAAAATGCCAGGTAGTAAACAATTTATTTGTTAAATATATGATGAAATAAATAATTGCATGATGAAGAAAACAAGGAAGGAAGGACAAAGAGGAGAAAAGAATTGGAAGGAGGAAGAAAGAAAAGATAGGGGATAAGAAGAAGGGGAGAGAAAGAGAGAAGAATGAAAACATATGGATATATTGCTGAGATCAAGAAGTGCAAAAAGTGAGAAAAAATAACTTCCAACAGCTAACTTCAAGCAGATACCTTAACAGAAAGTCTGTTTCAAAAGATTATTAGTTAAGGCATAAGAAGAGGAGACTAAATATTTTCAGATGTTGATTAACTTGCAAAAGGAGTAGTACTGTGATTTTATTTCAGAGATTATCCAGAAAGGAGTATTTCCTCCATTCATTCCTGCACTGATATAGAAAGTTGACTGCTAAGGAGTGGTAATAGGGCTGCCCAAAATATGTAAAATAAATTCAGTCTTCAATGTTAAACTGAAATATGGGAAACTCTATCTAATACGAGCAATTTCTATAATTTTTAATAGGCATTTCTCACATGAAATATTTCACATCATCCTTTACAAAGGGGATAGGGCCGAAAAGAAAGGGCAGCCTAAATCAAAATTTAGATATTGGGCATTTAAAACATATATTTAATCATTTATATAGCAAATTTGTCATGGAGGTTTTCACTGAAAATTTTAAACTAAAATGAAGTGCTACCCAGCTCCTACTAAAAAAACCTGCAAAAATATGTATTTATAGGAGACATACACATTCTATCTCCATATATCCACTCTTCAGTTATTCCTATATTACATTCGATTGCTAAAATCTACTTTTTTGAACTTAAGCAATTTAACACCAAGCAGAAATTTATTAATATCAACAGAGATCCACCAGGTTTTTATTGATCATAGATACAAGATACAGCTATAGGAAACATAATTTTTTTATGCTCTGAAAGACATTGTCAAATATGTTTCTCAGTGATGATTCATTGGACACACACAGTAAAAATATTTTTAATTAAAAAAAAGGTGCTTCTTTGTAAGATCTTTTTTTTTTCCCATTACATACTGACACTGCAATATATATATGTACCTTCCTGCCTTTTCACCAGGAAGCTAAGAGTTAAATTTAACCACGGATTCATAATACTACTATTGCAGTATTAGTGTAAATACTATGAACCTCCTGAAATGTAAGTTGTCACTGAAGCAACCAACCAGTGCAGGGACTGAAAAACAGTTGTCTACATTTTAGGAATTTCGGATCCCATCTTGCTTCACTTGGACCACGAAGGCTCCAAATAACCTATTAAATAACGTTGGCTTTTCAAGTAAGATCTTGTTTAAGGCAGAGAATGTTTGTTTGTTAAAACACCTATTTTTTCCTGAGTTCTGTGAGCCATTCTAGCAAATGATCGAACCCAAGAGGGGGTTGGAACCTCTGATTTATAGCAGGTTGGGTCAAAGTATGGATGCCATCCAGGACGTGGAATTGGCATCTGAAGTGGGGGCTGTCTTATAGGATGGAGCCCTTAATCTGTAGGGTCTGCTATCTCCAGGTAGATAGTTTCAGAACTGAGTTAAATTGCAGGACACCTAGGTGGTATCTGTAGAGAACTGGAGGACTACTCAGTGTGGAAAACCCCATATCTTTGATGTCAAAGTTTTCTCAAGTATTGAGAATAGACTAGACAGGAAAACAGTTTGTTTTTCCTATTGAGTACTTAATGACACAGAATTGTACCCTTAATAATGGTTAAAATGGTAAGTTTTATGTTATGTACACTTACCATAATTAAAAAAAATGAAACTGTGATCATTTAATCTATATTGCTCTTTTCACATAATGATACCATGGATGTATACTTATGTTAATAAATGTACTCTGATAAAAAAACACCTATTTTTAAAACTGTTATAAAATAACAGTTTGTAAATCACTGGTGTTGACTATTAACATTCTTTTCCTCTTCCCATTAGTTTTGATTTTCTATTTTATGTGATGGGTCTCACCAAACTTGTACCTTTTATTTCTTTATTTTTATTTATTTATTTTTTTTTATTTTTTATTTTTTTTGAGACTGAGTCTCGCTCTGTCGCCCAGGCTGGAGTGCAGTGGCTCAATCTCGGCTCACTGCAAGCTCCGCCTCCGGGGTTCACACCATTCTCCTGCCTCAGCCTCTCCGAGTAGCTGGGACTGCAGGCGCCCGCCACCATGCCTGGCTAATTTTTTGTATTTTTAGTAGAGACGGGGTTTCACCGTGGTCTCGATCTCCTGACCTCGTGATCCGCCCGCCTCGGCCTCCCAAAGTGCTGGGATTACAAGTGTGAGCCACCGCGCCCGGCCTGTACCTTTTATTTCAATTCATTATTTTAGATCCTCTAAGGCAGTAAATGGAAGAAAATAATTTAAGGTCATTGTCTAAAAAACAAACAAACAAACAAAAACAGCTTTGATCACTGAGATAGAAATGAAAGTGGCAAATGGTGGGAAATTTTTGATTGTGTTGTTTTTGCACTTGTATCAGGGGTCAGAAAAAGTGGCTAAGTAGAAGCTAGAATTAGACTAATTTAAATCCAGTGAGGATAATTATGTTTAAGAACTAATCAGCTGGACCAGGAAAAATCAAAGAATATTTCAGTGCCTGGTAAGAATATATGCTACTGTAAACAGTAAAGAAAGTGTAAGAGTATAAAATGCAAGATTCCTTATCCCAATAATTTTATAGGAGAAAAATGTTGAAATAGTGTGGGAGAAAGAAATTACATGATATAGCCTAAAGACAGCAAATCATTAATTTGGCTTGCATAGAGAGGGCATGTTGAACATTGAAGTAAAGAAAAAAAATGAAGTTGTTTGAAGACACATTTCCAAAGGGTCTTGACTTTCATATGATGTTTATGGTATGTCATACCCCATAACTGTTTTAATTAAGATAGATAATGAATAGTAACTGAAGTAAACTTAAAAAAACAAAACAGCATGCATATATTCATATTTCTTTGTATACGTTACACATAGATTGCCCATAAGTCATAAATATTTCTCTGATATTGGTACAGATTATTTCATTATATGTGTATGAGTGCACATACCCACACCCCCACCAACACCCACTAATGGTAAGAGAAGAAATTACATGGTATATCCTATGACAGTGAATTCATTAATTTGTCTTACATAGACAATGTATGTTGAATGAAGAAAAAGAAATACTTAAAGCCCACATTTCCCAAGGACCATGATTTTTAAGTGTTCATTCATGTTACAAATAAATAGTCATCATAATTCATACCTCTTTTGTAACCAACCTTTACAGAATAGCAGTGGATCATACACTTTCCCATTGATTCTAGGCATCACTTGTGTATTTCTCTTAGATAACAAGAATGCCTGCAAGAAAGAAAGAATAACATCTCATTTTTCAATTGAACATCTGTGTAAAGTGGTGTATGTTGTTGAAATGGGAAAAGTTCCTTTGTCCCACTTGCAGAGTGTGCAACAGGTGGCTTGTGTTAATCAGCTCAATTAGACCCTCTATCTTGTTGCAAAGAGAGACGGCATTCTGTATCCTGGTTTCTTACCTTGGTATACTGGAAGAATTGGATCACACCTGGGCTTGGAGCATAAGTGCAAGGTTTTATTGAGTGGAGGTAGCGCTCAGCAGATAGGGGAAGCCAGAAGGAGGATAAAGTGGGAAGGTTTTCCCTCTGGAGTCTGGTATTCAGAGGCCCATGCTCTCCTCCGACTGCCCCAGCCAAACTCCACCTCACTGGCCTGCAGGCAGGCAGGTGCCTGTCGGTGCCTTCCTCTCAATGTACAGCCACCTGTGTGTGTGCCTGCTAGGGTCTCGGGGTTGTTATAGGCACAGGATGGAGGTGTGGAAGGCCAAGGTGGTCTTGGGAAATGGAACATTTGAGCAGGAAAACAAAAATGCCTGTGCTCACTTAGGTCTGTGGGCACAGGCCAGGGGGTGGAGCCCTAGCCAGGGACCACGCTCTTCCCTTCCTCCCTTCCTTATCATCTGAAGGGACCATGTCCTTCTCTTCCCAACACTTGCCTTCCCCCATCCTCTATCATTAGTAGGTAGAGAAAATGGGAATTAAGTCAAGTAGAAAGAGAAGGTCACAGTGGGTTGACCTGTATTTTCCTTGTCTGTTAATAACTTAGAAAGGAAGTTTGAGTTTGACATTTTTAACACAACTGTGTTATTTATGAATCACTTATTTATTAGCATATTTGATAATAACCACAATCCTGTGACTTGAGCAAGACAGGATTATTGTTTTCTTTGTAGAGGGGGACAACAAAGCATGGTGTGGTTAAGAGGCTAACACACAACTGGCAATTTGTAAACACAGGGCTGGTTGTTGAATTTCTGAATACTACTTTTTTATTTGTTTCTCTATTATAATCTCCTCAGATTCTGAAATGATTCATGAAAAATTCCACTTCCACATGGCGAAAATAATACCAAGCCAAAGTGTTACAAAGAGCAGCAATAAACAGCAACATTTATTTATTGCTTTGTTTTTCCCAAAACACTTCACCACACATTAAAAACCATAAAATCATTAAACCGTGGGTCTCATCGATTTGTTACCATGAACTCACCCAATTCTCTGCTTTGACAGGAAAGTTAACCTTGAGGCAAGCCAGGGATGATAGCTCTGCTCTTTTTTGTTTAAGCATTGGTTTAACAATGTCACACTATAGATGCACATTGATAAGTCAATAATATAATGTGGATGTAATATAGAAACAGAAACAAAGAAAGAATCCATATATTCTGCTACATAGCATTTTGAGAAAGTAGCTAATTTTATCCTACTGTTGCATACAATTTACTTTGGAAGTTTTGTATAATGAAGGAGAATATAAATTTTAAGTGTTTATAATTGAATATCAAGTTAACCATGGCATTAGAAAAGAAAAATGTCATAGATTTATTAGCAGTGAAAATTGCTACCAATGGGAAAAATATAAATAACAAGCTAGAGTTACGTTTTCAACAAAATAGTAATAATGGTAGATATTGCTTTTACTACTACTACTATTAAAATTATTATTATTCCTACTATAATGACCTTTCATTATTTATTAAGGGCACTTTGCTAAGTATGTTACATAAGATATATGATTTAATAGTTGAAACAATCCAATAAGTTGAGATTTAAAATAATTTTAAAAACAAGCAATTTTAGAGGATTTAAGTAATTCGGCCGACGTACACAGGAAAAAGTGGCAGACATGAGAGTCATATGCAGGCACATTTAACTCTGAAGCTTGTTTTGTTTTCTGAGTCACCATAGCTAGAGACTAAATTCAGGCCCAGAGCTTACAGAGATCTAAGCTGGGGTTGCGTAAATCTCCCTGCTACCAGCAAGTAGGCTCTTCAATGAGACTTACGCAGTCAGCCTTGGAGTGCTGTGAGTGGACTAACAAGCAGAGATCTCTTTGCATCCTCGTAAGTGTAACACTCAGCTGGGTATTTATGTTCCTCTCTTTGACGTCAGGCTCACGGACATGAACCTTATTCTTTTATCCAAGTCTGAAGTCCAGTCTCCCTAGATTTCTCACCCTTCTGATCCGCCTTTGCAAAGATTATGATAGTGAGAGAAATCTAACATGGCTGACTCCATTTCGCTTCTAGTCTCACAGGCTGGTTGTCTTCGCTCATTCTGGGGCATAGGCCAAACTAATCATGGGAAGAATTTCATTTTTAATTTAACTTTTAAGCAAAGATGTTGACAGTCTCTCTCTAAACCTAATCCGCGTTTTGTTCAGGGGTTGAAACTGTATTTGTAAGACTCATAAAAGGCCATAAGATTAGGATTATGGGAGGGGCCTGAATTCTGCTAAAATGTAGATGTGGTTTCTATAATACCTTATTGCTCAGGAGTCATGTGACTGGGGGCAACAAGATTTCTGACTACCCCAATTGCTCCTGTAGATAACATCCCAATTGTAGAACCTAATGTTGGTCTTTTGAGATGTTTATCAGATGTATGTTCTGGCAACCCACTGACCCAACAGATCCCACCTAGACTCATGACTCATAAATCAGCCTGTCCTGTGGCCCCGACCCAGAAGCAGACTCAATACAGGAGAATCATTTTCCACACCCCTATCATGGTATCCCCAACCAATCAGCCACAGCCATTCCCTAAACCCCTGCCCACCAAACAATCCTTGAAAATCCTTAACCTCCAAGCCTTTGGGGAGACCAATTTGAGTGATAACTCCAGTTCTCCTATATGGCCAGCCTCTTATTAATTAAACTCTTTCTTTACTGCAATACCATGGTCTCAGTGAAGTGTTTTTTTCTGTGAAGCAGGCAGGAATAACCTGTTAGGTTATTATACTTCCAATCTTTCCCCCTAACACTGGAACATGCACTCCTACTTAGTCTCATCATCAACAAGAAAATTATTTCCTGGGATTTTAATCTAGCAAATACTTGACAGAAAAATGACTCAACTTGTTCTTAGTAACACATTCTTCATGGACTGATTAAGATCACTTGGATATTGACATGATTTCAGAATGGAGTCAGCAATTGCATCAAGTTAAGCTTTGTTATCCGTGTAATAATATTTATCTGAAAGAGTCATTGTAACTAGCCAGCTTTATCTTCATAATTATCATTATGCTAATCACAAATACATGGTCCTACTATTCTTGGCCAGGGAGATTTGCCCCAATGAGGCAATCAGTGATAGACATAAGAGCATTCTCATTACATAATTGGTTGATTGGCATGCAATTGGTGGGACAATAAATTCTCCAATTAACTCAGACACACCCCATTCCAGAATTGAATATCTGTATTTGTCACATGATCCAGAATACAGAGATCAGAACAAATTGCCAAGGAATGCCAACCTCTTCTGAGGTGTTTCTTCTGTGTTTTAAAAGAAACCTTTATTTTTATCATGATCTTCAGTAAGGTCTACGCAAACCTACCTCCAAAGGCCAAGGAAGCTGAGAGGCTAAAGAAACAGGCTGATATATCCAATTTCTCAGAACAAAACATTGAATAGGAACTTTCGAACAGAAGCCATATCTCAGACAACCACAAGATAAGATGAATCCCCATACTCCCATACCATTTCCCCCTAGACCCAGGGAAGCATATACCTGCTTCAGAAGGGAGGAGCAGGAAAATTGCTTAAAGGCAAAATTCATGGTAAGTACAATAATTTCAAGGATGACTTTGATCAAAGGGGAGGATTTACAGTAAGTACTTACACTTATACAAGAAATAGTGGATAAAATAGAAATTTTAGAAGGCATTCCCAGAATAGGGGTTAATTAAAAGTCACCATGGCAGATTAGCATCAAAGATGGAGTTGCTTTATCTTCCTCATAGCAATTCTTACATTTGCATGGGTTTATTGACTTTTGGCCAAGATCAAGGCAACCAAAGTTACATTCTTTTTGCAGCAATAATTTTTGGTACAATGATATGGGGTTGCTTCAGAATTGCTAGTCAACAATCAGTGTGGAAGTAAATAGGGTTTTGAACAACTGCAGCATCTCAATTACAGATATTAACTTGTCCTGGAGGAACTGGACATTGGTTAACTTTGTTTGCTCTGGAGTGATAAATATCCCAATCTAAGACATGCAATGCCTATGTTAATATTATAGGGTATCTTAACTAAAATAATATAGCCTCACAATTTCATCCCATACTAAGGGCTCATAAGAAATAAAAATTAAAGAGCATACTAGGATGTTATATAAGAACATGACAAAGCTTTAGTTTAGAGCTCATTCAAATTCTATGTCAAAGCTACTGGGAAGAAAAATGAAAGTGACATTGCACAGGCCAAATGGCATCAGAATGTATTTATGTAGATGGGATACGATTTATGAGGCCTTCTATCTATTTTAATTCCTAATCAAATGAGAGTATAGGCTTTTTGGATATCTGATATTGCTTGAGATTCTATAATATGCTGAAATTGTCATACTACTTTTTAACTCAAACTTGCGATAACGTGTCAAAAGACAAAATTATAAGAAGTTTAGTTTAAGGATTTTAATTGTTTTTTATTTGCAATTCTATAATGGGAATAACTTTACTATATACAATAGAATGAGTGTTCCAACGAACTGAGCAAAGGAACTTGGCTTTATAAGCAGAAGAGGGCTGAAGAAAGAAGAATAAAAGAACAAAAAGCAGATTGGCTGTTTCAAAGTTTAAAGAGAGGGGATTTTCTTATTATTCTGACTCACGTTGACTGGAATTAGTTTTTTTGAAAATTGGCCCATTTTAAAGTTCAGTATGATTATGTGTCACTTAGCACAAATGACTCCATTCTGGTTTGTTTGTCAAAAGATCACTATAATCAAGTGGAAAACATGAGCTGCTGAGCTACTCCTAACATCAAATGGACAGCAAAACCATCAGGAAACCTGGGCTCCCTGAAATGGGTCCTAGTTCCCCTCCACTGTGAATAAGAGGGTGCTAGTATATCTAACGGGATATACAGCAAGACGGAGTCTTGCTGTCGCCCAGGCTAGAGTGCAGTGGCGCAATCTCGGCTCACTGCAAGCACCGCCTCCCGGGTTCATGCCATTCTCCTGCCTCAGCCTCCTGAGTAGCTGGGATTACAGGCGCCTGCCACCACGCCCAGCTAATTTTTTTGTATTTTTAGTAGAGACAGGGTTTCACCGTGTTAGCCAGGATGGTCTCGATCTCCTGACTTTGTGATCCACCCACCTTGGCCTCTGGAATGGGGAATTACCCTATACAACAATAAAACCGAAGAAATAAATTGGGTCAATATTAAGTGACCTTATATACAACAATATAACTGGAGAAATACATAGGCTCAATACTAAGTAGGAAGATAAAGCTCAATAGACAAGTGAAGAGATACAAGATGTTGAGAAACAAAAAGAATCCAGGGCATATAAAACTATTTGATTATAAAGCTAGAGATCTAAAATAAAGAAGGAAAATGACAAGAATAACTAGGTGGACCAAAACTTTAGAGAGGTAAAACGCCGTTGCACACGAAAGATAATGTGCTGTTTTATGTTTTATTTTAAGATCAAAGCACAGATTAAATGAGCCAAACTGATTGAATGACCAAGATAGAGCAGCGAGGAGAGAAAGAGAGATGGGAGGATGCCCATCAGTAGTCGTCTTGCCGTAGGGGGGTAGCAAGGGTGAAAGTCAGAACGTATATGTAGTAAATGATGATACGATCTGGGATCATATTAATATCCAGAGTTTAATGTGATATGTGGTGAAGGTAGAAGAACTTTTTAGACAGTAACCATTCATGTATTCAGTAAGTAGAAAAATAATGGTGCTAAGAGCTAGAAGGGCCCATCTGGTTTGAAGCAGTAACTAGTCTTGGATGAACAAGAAGAGATACTGAACTTAGATAACTAAGTTATATTAGAGAATAGACTCTGGCACTAATGAAAAGCTGATATCCATAGAGGATGTGACAGAATCCCAGTCATGAAATTTGTGTAATCTCTAACATTGATGCCCAAAAGGATTATAGGAGCTCCTGGAAATACAGAGATCACAGTCTTTAATTACCCAGAGCACAGTACTGGTGTAGTCTCCATATGCTCATGTCAGCATTTAAATATCTAGAATGAAACTAGTTCAAATGCAAGGACTGAGAGTCATAGATTATTGTATTTTTGTATTTCTGGTTTAAATACAGTCTGGATGTACAGAAATTTTGTTATAGGACTAACTGGCACTGGAGAAAAGAGTTGTATCATGGAGACAACTGGAATTATTCAGACATAAATTATATTTTATGTGTATATAAAGCAATATTCTCTCATCATTTAAGTTAATTTGAGGGACAATAGCAGTGATAAAAATGATATCCACCTTACTAGGTTTTATGCAGATTATAATGCATGTAAAAGTATATCATAAATTATAACACAAGTTGTTTTTTTTGTCCAAAATCATTTTATCCCTCTTTAATAACTATCAGGTCATTTGATAAAGGACATTTGCTTTTCCGTCTTTCTGTTTGGTGAAGATTAATGTTAAAATTGTTTTACAATCCCAGAACTCAAAACATATACAGTTCATGAAGGCAATCTCAAGTTTAGATTGTAAATCTACTGGCAGGTCTTCACTAAGTAGATAATTTTGTGAATAATTCTCAACACGACCCCTACATTTTTTTTCATTTTCATTTCTTTTTTTTTCTCTTTATTATTTATTTTTTTTTTTTTGAGATGGAGTTTTGCTCTTTTGTCCAGGCTGGAGTGAAGTGGTACGATCTTGGCTCACTGCAACCTCCGTCCCCCGGTTTCAAGTGATTCTCCCGTCTCAGCCTCCCAAGTAGCTGGGATTACAGGTGCCTGCCACCATGCCCAGCTAATTTTTGTATTTTTAGTAGAGACGGGGTTTCACCATGTTGGCCAGGCTGGTCTCGAACTCCTGACCTCAGGTGATCCACCCGCTCGGCCTCCCAAAGTTCTGGGATTACTGTGTGAGCCACCATGCATGTCCTTCATTTTCATTTTATCGTACACAGATGGGAGCACATTTTCCTAAATTTGAAACATAACAAAAACAAAACATGAACTGATAAAAGCACAATAGTATTGTTCTTTTCAAACCTTACTGCACTGGCTATTAAAATAAGGGCTGATGATTTTACCAGGTTTTTAAAAATTTTTTTATAGAGAAGATCAATGTTCTGCCTTGTTCAGTGGTCTGCACCTAGTCCAATTTTAAATAAAAATTGAAAACCAACAACTCTATATTGTTCAGTTTCATATCTTACATGCGAACACAGTTTATCTTGTAAATTATAGTAGGAAAATAATGGAAAAATTTGGTTGTAGCTGGTTTGTGTCTTTGATTCTCTGCCAATAGCTAAGAAATTTCCTTGACTTTCCTTTTGTCTCAAAGACATTATATTACTGCACAAGTGTAGAAGTAATTAAGGACCTATCAGGAAAAAATTTGGCTTTCACAAAATCCCATATATTAGTAAAAATCAGGAATGTGGGGTGATTTTTTTTGGCTTTTAATTTTTAAAAGTAGGCCAGGCACTGTGAATAAATGGTTCCACCTCAGTATTTTCCTCACATCTGCGTTGTATGTACCAGGCCTACCAGAATACTTTCAGAACTAATTAATCTTTACAAAAAAACATAAGATTACTTGGATGAAAGTCTCCATGAGGACTATAAGGTGGATAGTAGCCAGCTACATGAAGGAGGTACAGTAAGTATCACTTTTCTTTTTTCAGGGAACTTTAAATGAATGGCTTTGAGATGAAGAGTAAAATTAGAAGCATTTGTGAAACAGCTGCTCCTGAATGTTCTTTTTAGTCTTCCATTGTGTCATAGTTACATAAGAGTTAAGCTGTCTGATCAATTCCATGTATGTGTACCATAAGATTTAATAAGCAATTTATTTCAGGAAAGTCAGTGAAACATGTGACATCATCCTTCTCTGAAGATCCTTATCTTTTGAGTATAAAGTCATGACAAAGCATAGTTCTATATGGAAACATTTATTTTTCCCATTACCTTCTCTTTCCTACAACTAAATTATCCAGAAAAAGTCAGATTTGCTTGACCTTTAGGGCCATGTGGTATTAAAGAAACAAAGGTGAATGACATGAAGAAGAAATCATACAATGTTTTACTTCAGTCATGACAGCAAGGTATTGTAGGCTGATCATATGAAAAATATCACTGAGTCATATAATTGAATTAATTATCTAACCAACACAGAAAACTTGTTTCTTCATACGCCACAGGGATAATCATACAGGTATAGTTGAAAAATACAATGTATGAAAGAGTTCCTTAAACCATTGAGCAGTTAATTTTAATAAAATACAGGCTTAATTATCTGAAAAAATATTTCAAATTTGTCAATATTCACTTTCTTGAGAACTGTTTGAAATATTTATTTCAAGCAGACAGTCTAGCATAGACAGACTAAAAAATAATAATGTGACAATGAAATTCTTTGGATCAAAAAATGTGATTATGGGGTTAGGTTTCACCATAGAATGAAAGTATCAAAGAAATGAGTATTTTTAAAAAGTGTACGTAGGCCAGGCAAGGTGGCTCACGCCTGTACTCTTAGCACTTTGGGAGGCCGAGGTGTGCGGATCACAAGGTCAGAACATCGAGGCCATCCTCGCCAATATGGTGAAACCCCATCTCTACTAAAAATACAAAAATTAGCTGGGCATGGCGGCATACACCTGTAGTCCCAGCTACTTGGGAGGCTGAGGCAGGAGAATCGCTTGAACCCAGGAGGTGGAGGTTGCAGTGAGCCGAGATCACGCCACTCCACTCCATCCTGGTGACAGGCGGAGACTCTGTCTCAAAACAAACAAACAAAAAAGTGTATGTAGAGGAGAAAAAGTGTATTAGAGGTAAATAATCAAACTGACCATCAAACATAGGCAGGAACTTAATTAGAGATTGACTTTTGGTGTAGAGTTAAGCTTTAGGACTGAAGGACACAAAATCTAGTGAAAGCATGCCAGTACCTTTTGGAAGGTATTAGTAAATACCTTCTTGTCTATTGCTACAAAGGTCAACTTGACTTTCAAGGTCAAGTCAAAGTCAGCTTGCCTTTTAACATTTCATTGAACTCTCCTAAACATGTAGCATATTAATAAAGCAGAGCTAAATTTGTTAGAACTCACTACAGTAAGGGGGAACACCAGCTTCAAAGAGTTAAGGACGCTTAGTAGTGTCTGAGAAGTTGGGAGCCAAAGTAGATAGTTATAGACTTTGGAGTCTGGACTTAGTGTTTTACAGTAGATTTTCCCAAGATAGGAACTGTTAGAGACTGGAGAAGGTCTCTGATGTAATACTCAAGGATTGGCAGGCATGGCAAAGCAAAGGTTTTGTGGTTAGTCTTAAATATTAAACTATTGCTTCTTAAATATTAGATAATTGGTCTGCAGGAAATTCCTAATACAAACAGTAAAATTATTTATTGGTTTAGAGTTTTATCTTTCATAGGAAATATTTCCCTGAACCAAAGAACTAAGTCATGGTGACAGAGATCATCTCAATATATAGTCCTAATAGATATGCCATGTGAATCCAGAGGTCAAAATTTTCAAGTGTAATAGATCATGGTGATTAAGTAGGTTAATCAAATTTTTAAGGTCTGATTTTATTTTATTTATGTTTCTAACATGTATGTGGTTTTTTTTTCTTAAATAAGTATGGTCATACTTTAATTATATTCTATTATAGCTGTTCATTTGAGATTATTATGTTATCATTTTGTTAAAGGTTGTATACTATTCCATTGAGCATGCCAGAGTTCAAATGTCACACTATTTTGGAAATTGTATTGAAATTCTATTCATTTTTTCTCTATTATTAAAAAACTCTTCAATTGACATGTCAGTAGAACATGTTTTAGACAGTATTGTCTTTTTGTTTCCTAACTATATTATGCTACATCCAGTATTTCAATTGTTTATCAGTTTCAATGGAGAGAAAATACCATTTATTTGACAGTATTATTGACATCTAACAAATACATACAAATTTAAATTCCAAATCTTACGTGAAACCATCAAAATATTGTGACAGGACTTGCATAGGTTGAGTTTAACTAGACAAGCAATCATATGAGACATAGGATCACAGTCAACAACAGTGCTCTTGTCCAAATAGCACTGACACCAAGAGAGCACAGCAAGACGTGAAGCATGACACAGTTCATTTATCCTCTAGAGTTCCACTGAGAAATTTGTATACAAATTCTCATTTAAAAATGCACAGCTAGGCCAGGTGCAGTGGCTCCTGCCTGTAATCCCAGCACTTTGGGAGGCTGAGGCAAGTGAGATCACCTAAGGTCAGGGATTCAAGATGAGCCTGGCCAACATGGTGAAACCCTGCCTCTCCTAAAAAATCAAAAATTAGCCAGGCGTGGTGGCAGGCTTCTGTAATCTCAGCTACTTGGGAGGCTGAGGCAGGAGAATCGCTTGAACCTGGGAGGCAGAGGTTGCAGTGAGCCAAGACCACACGATTGCACTCCAGCCTGGGCAATGAAAGCGAGACTCCATCTCAAAAAAAAAAAAAAAAAGCACAGCTAGGCCTAAATTTATAAACATGTTTTCCACAGTTCTGGAATGACTCTTTAATCAAGGAATGCCTTCTTTAGAGTCTTATAAAAATAAAATTTAAAAATCCACAGTATAATATTTACAATGGGCATAGTATTATTTTATATCAAAACCAACATTATTATATATTAACTTTGATACAATATTATTTTAAATACTTTGTAAAGTTGAGTTGATCAAGTGATTCAGAATTTGGAAAATTCCAGAGCCAGTGCATGAGAGAGAGTGGGTTATGGAGGGAAACAATAGTGAGGAGGGTGATGGGTACAGTTATAACCAATGGAAATTGTGCCAAACAGTAAAGTGACACTTAAAGTGCTCCTTAAGAAGTGGAGAGAAAAGAAACATTTGGGGAAACTATCCCTATATTACCCAGGAAAGTGGGACCAGTTCTGGCATTCTTGATGAATGAGAGTTACTTTAATAGCTGTATTTATCTAAATTACTTATGTTTTAATTCATTGCAGCAACTATTTTCCATAGGGACGAATAGAGAAGACAAGCTGATAGGATAATTGCCATTATTTAATACATCTGGGACTTGGGGCTGGGTAAAAATAAAGACATAGGAGTAAATGAAGAATAAATCAACATGTAGTGCCCTCCTTAAAAACACACTTACTTATGTTTAACCTCTGAATAATAACTATATTTGAAAACAATTACTCGTATCTAAAGCATTCCTCCCCTTGACAGGAGATTTCAGTAGTGGAAGCTCATTGATATAAAATGTTGCTTGGCAAACTCAAACAAGAGATTTGCACATTAAATCTCCTCTTGTTAGGCCATTTTCTGCACACAGCTAAAATGCAAGGTATTATGCCAAAGTGTTCCTGTTGATGATTCAAGGGTTTCTTAGGTGAATAATGATCTCAAATACTCTACCTGCACAGGCTTCTCATGTATATTTTGATAACTCTTTCTTTTACCTCTTTATACAAGTGAAAATAAAAGAGCTTAAGGTGACAAGTTATAAAAATCAAATATTTGCCCTAAGAGACTATTTCTGAACACAGAAACATAAACAGTATTATATTAATAAATTTATAATACAATGATATTATAACAAAGTATTGCTGATTACTTGTTGGCATTACATCTCAGAATAATGAAGTTGGGTATTTAACATATAAAAGATCGTTTTCCTTAAATATGCCTTTCTTTTTTTTCCATTAAAATTTTCATAGAATACCTTTAAAAAACTATTCAGCTATTGCATGTAATGACAAAGGCAATTCTATGAGATTACCATATTTGAGCAATTAAATAAGTTGTTCCAAATCATACAGAAAGTAAGAAACAGTGCTAAGGTTTGTTCTTTGATAGTTTATCTGTAAGACCAAGATATGTCTCAAAAATATTAATGTTCTTTATAAATTGCCTTCCTTCAAAGTATTTTTCTTCTTGATTCTATTAAAACAGAAATATTTGATGTCTCAATACTTTTAAGTATTTTTGGACTATTGTTTAAAACCTCTCCTCCATTTTAATGGAATGTTTCTGCATTCTCTTAAATGAAAATCTTTTAATACCAAGCAGAGAAAAATAGCTTAGGAAACCTAAGTTTACATCATAACAGGATAAGAATAGCCAACCTTGGAAGTAAGGTATTTCACAAGAAATACAATATAACATCAAAAAGAAAACAAAAGAAAAGGAAAAAGAAAAGAACAGAGAAGGACTTCAACTAAATCAGCTGATGAAAATCTTACTTTTCCTATGTTGGACCAAATTGTAGAACTATTTAACATGAGCTATCGCTTCTGAACTAGTTTAATTTAACTGAGGCCTTATTTGATGATCATCAACTAGACACTAAGATGGATATTGAAAAGAATAGTCTTAACCACGTAAGAAGATACTTCATATATGAGGAAAGACTAACTACAGGTTTATAATCTAACTAATCTCAGAACAAAAATAATGAAACCTGAGAAATAAAAATCCAAAGCAGATTTACAATGGAGTCTCTTTGAAGTGCAATAACCAACACTGGGCATATATTCCTGAGTGTCTTAAAAGTGCAGCAGAATGCCTATGTTGCAGAGAATGCTACTCTGAAAGTGCTCCCTTTATCATCACCCTGACAGCAAGGACTTTATTAATCATATTCACACTTACATACATCTACTGCATTCTTTATAGAGCCTAACACTTAAAAATGACAATAAATAATCTTTGATGAAATAGTCTTCCTTTTTTCTTTCATCCTTTAAAAATTTTCAGCAAAAATCAATATATACTGTATTTAAAGGTAATAAGAACAAATTTAAATTTATAATTTAGTTTATTATGTGTTTTAAATTTCTTTTTTTTTTTTTTGCTCTTTTTCTTCAAAGTTTGAGATTACATCTTTCTTGCCCAGCTTTCTGGAATAAGGGTCCTTTTCTTATTCATAGACACCGATATCCACTTTGTCTTTTTAAAGACCATTTTTTGGACTCCTTCCATGTAATTATGTCTTACTTGACCTTTCCCAGCAGTTTCATTGTGTCATTGACAAACTCAACATTGCTACACAGTCAAATCACATACATGGAAGATTATAATTTACCCAGAGAGAATTATTTGAGAGTCTTTTGTTGTTGTTGTTTTGTTAGTTTGTTTTACAGTTTTACCACAGGAGTCTGATAAATAAAACAGCTACAGTGGCATAGTGGCACTAAATTGCCCTACTGACCTAGTCACCTGAGATTTGATGGGCTTTTTGTAAGAATGCTTTTTGCGAGGCAGTAAGTTCTTTAAAAAAGTTGATTAGCACTGAACTTTAGAATAAAACATGGATATATTTATTTCTTTTCACAATTTTAATATGTGATATGTTTATAACATATTCCTCTATCTTGGATGAATAGTTGATCTATAATCTCTCTTGCTAGTTGCTGCGCAAAAATCAATAGTTATTAGTAACCTGGATAGTTTTGCATTTCTCTGAAGTGTAGCAATCTTGGAAAATCATAATCAGTGCCTTAGATCAGAGTAAAGATTGGAAACCTGTGCATCCTCTACATCTCTCCTGTACTCATGTCTTGCAGCTAAGTTTCACTGTTTTCTCTGTCACCGATTTGACCAGCTGAGAATCCTGGAAGCAGGGCCTCTTGTGCAGGCCAGTCCTCTTGCCACCTTTCATAGTCCAAACTTTTACCCGGTAGATGCTGGGAGGCTGATCTCTACACCAACTCTCAGCAACTTTGCCTGTGCTCTCTGGCCTGACATACTGCCCTTTTTGCTCATTAATTCAAATACATTCTGTCCTCAAGTTCCAATTCAAGTTTAGTTTTACTTTATTTTACTTTTTTATTGTCTTGGATGATGACATTATGACTAAGTTAGTTAACAAAGAATCCCAAAGTCTTTGTGACTTAAGAAAACAAAAAGCTGTTTTTCATTCACTCAAAGTCCCCTCCAGACCTGAGGACTCCTCAAAGCCATAGTCCTGCATATGATGACTCATTGATTCAGGCTGTTGGATACTTTGACTTGACATTTTAACAAAGACTTCCTTCACTTTTGTCACCAAAGAAGAGAAGAGGCAGCTGGGCGCAGTGGCTCACACATGTAATCCTAGCACTTTGGGAGGCCAAGGCAGGCGGATCACTTGAGGTCAGGAGTTCGAAAGCAGCCTGGCCAACATGGTGAAACCCTGTCTCTACTAAAACTACAAAAAATTAGCCGGGCATGCTTGTTGACACCTGTAATCCCAGCTAGTTGGGAGGCTGAGGCAGGAGAATCGCTTGAACCCAGAAGGCAGTGGTTGCAGTGAGCCAAAATCTTGCCATTGCACTCCAGCCTGGGCAACAAGAGCAAAACTCCATCTCAAAAAAATAATAATAAATAAATAAATAAGAGAATAGGTGCAGTATTTGGGTGACTTAAATGCTTAAGTCCTAAGGTAACACACATCACCTCTACTTACTTTTTTTTTTCTACTTACTTATTGACCAGAACCTGTCATATAAACTGCACTCCTAACTCTAAAGAGGTTAAGAAATTTAACTTCCTCATGTGCCTGAGAGATGCTGAGATAGGATACTTGCAACATAAAAATTTTAACAAAAATGTGTAATAGACAAGATCTAAATAATGTAAAGAAAAAGTTTGCATACACATATACAGTACACTTTTTTGTAGTCTTAATGAAACTAATGTTTTACAAAATTCTATATAAGGCCAGATTGAAAATGAAAATCAATAGCAAAAACAAATAGGATTCATTATTGAAACACAGCAATAAACATAGCTAATATGCATAAAAATTAATAGTAAAATTTAAAAAGCACTAAAGCTAAGTTACAGACACTTGAAGATTTTCATAAAGTGGAAAAAATCTATAATAATAATGACAACACTAAAATGTAATATTTATGTAAACCTTATAGTTTGCCAAGCACAATTTGCATTTATTACCTCATTTATCTTAATAACCTCTGTATGAGGTACTTATATCCTTATTATCAATTTTTTCTTAGAGAAGAGTTGACTGAGGCAGACTAGGGGTGATGTGCCAAAGGTCACAAAGACAGTGACTGGAAGAGAGAACCAAGATTTGTAGTGCCACTAAGACAACAATTATATGATTAAATAGTATGTGACATGATTTCAGGAATGCCTCAGAGATGATAATTTAACTCTTTAAAGCAAGACATTAGAAGGTAAACAAAAATGTGCCTAGAGATGGGAACAACTAAAGAATATGTAAATGAATTTTAAAAGAGGGGGAAAGGTATAACTAATAAACAAAACTAATAACTCTGTTAATAGTTAAATTTAAGACAAAATAATAAAAAATATTTAAAAATCACAAAAAAACTCACAAATGTATAATTATGGATAAGAAATCTACAGAGATACAAAAGCAATTTAGAATAATTGGTAATGACTGTATTAAGAACACAGAAGTACATTGAAAATCATAATAACATGTATGATTTATTTAATTATAAACTAATTCGACTGAGCTCAGAAGACTTATAAATAGGAATACACCAATTAATTTTGATATAATTGGAATTTCCTGAAACAGAATAGAATGATGATTTTGTGGACAAGAAGGTAAAGGAAATCAGCAGATACTGGCAAAAAGGTATAAACTTTGTTATAAGGTGAATAAATTCCAAGGAGCTAATGTACAGAATGGCAACTTCAGTTGACAATAATGTATTGTATACTTGAAATTTGCTAAGACTGTAGATCTTAAATACTATTTTACACACAAGAAAAATGGTACTTAGATGAGGTCATAGGTATGTTAACTAACTTAATTTTGCTAATCATTTCACTATATATAAAATAAAAAATAATTTTATTAAATAATGATCATCTAAACAAAGCTCAGTATTAGGTGACTTTGACACCTCTAATCTCGTGGGAAATATTGGAATTCAAGTATATTAAAAATTAATAGTAGAGAGTTTTGCAAAAAACGAAATGAATTCAACATAGCCATATAAAGCCATATCATTACCTGATAACATAAACAGACTTCCAATTATGTGTGTATGGTATGACAGGTGCCCTGAAGTTACCTATACCAATAGAACACCTATTTTATAAATAAGATACATCCTTCGTAGCATCGATGAACCCAGAGGTGGCAAAAGAGGTCTGCAAGAACCCATCCATTCACTTAAAAAAAAAAATCATATCTTGGTTCCAGCAGTTGGAGTGCCAAGCTCAGGACACACAGAAAGAGATGAAGGAGAGGGTTTAGAATGTTATTTAAATTTAGACATCATTAAATATGCACAGTAAAGTTTTATGGATGACTAGATCAGAGTCTGTATAAATACTAGACCAGCAGATGTAAAATAAATTTAAAAAAACAAAATTTTTAAAATAGTAAAACAAATATTAATTAATAAAAAGGCAGTAATAAGAAATAAGGCATGGAAATAGTGAACCCAACTTTAATGTAAATCACAATAAATTTAATGGGGCTAAACATATTATTAAATGTTGGGAAATCATAATCAAGTCTATAAATAAAAAATATGTCAGGTACACACATTTCATTTAGTGTAGTTAAATGTGTGAACCCCAAATATCTTAGCTGGTTTCAGTAAATTTAGGAAGTTTATTTGGCCAAAGTTACAAATGCATGCCCATGACACGGTCTCAGGAGGATCTGATGACATGTGCCCAAGGAGGTCGGGGCACAGCTTGGTTTTATACATTTTAGGGAGACATGAGTCATCAATCATTATAGGTAAGATGTACACTGGTTTGCTTCAGAAAGGTGGGACAACTTTAGAGGGGGCTTCCAGGTCATAGGTAGATAAGAGAAAAATGGTTGCATTCTTTTGAGTTTCTGATTAAACTTTCTGAAGAGGCAATCAGCTCTACATTTATCTCAGTGAGCAAAGGAATGACTTTGAATAGAATGGGAGGCAAATTTGCCCTAAACAGTTTTCATCTTGACTTTTCCTTTTAGCTTAGTTATTTTGGGATTCCAAGATTTTTTTCCTTTCACAAATGACATGTTCATGATTTTCCATGTATTATCATGCTATATAAATAAAACAGATATTATAGTTACATTATTTGCATGTGTCAGCTCTTACATTTAAAATAAAGATAAAATAGTATCAACATACAATCACTTAAAGAACAATCTCATTTCAATATCAAAACAATGATGTCAAATAAATTGCTAGTATCAATTAGGACATTTTCTATTCTGATAAGAATACAACTTAAATTGAGTACAACAATCAAAAAATATTTTGTGTAATGTTTTAAATTTGTGAGGTAATTTCTATTTGGAAGGATCTTAATTTTAAAGTTGTAGGACTGTACTAAAATCCATTTTTTCTCTGTCTCTCCACTGATCCCGTCTAAGAGTAAAGTTTCCTTGCTAAAATCCTACATCTATTCTACTTAACAGGCCAAAGTTCTGCTTTTATGGTTATAAAATATCTCAGCAACTTTCAATCACATATACATGCATTGCACAATTCTGCAAAAAGTGAGTGTCTTCTCTGGTTGCTTTCTGTAATAGAGACACAATTTAATGTTATTAGAAATGAGTATTACTCATGCCACCCGTGTTAGGAAAGAATGCAAAGGGAAGCTCCTCAGGTGCCTTGATTTTCCAAAAAGATGTCATAGAATTGCTGCCACCAAACAATGGACTCTGTGGAGCTGAGAAGGACTGGATATATTGTGCTAAGAACATACATATGCTAAGAAAATTGTGAAATTATGCCAAATTTAATATTGTGTTTTTGTGTTCAAAAGTTATAAAACTGTTTAGGATGAGGGCTTGATCATGGGTCTGCAAGCTCATTAACCAGACAGGTGCAGCACATTAGAATGCATAAATAAGCATATGCCTATCCTATCTTTAATTTACATTTTGATCTTTACTTAAAACAGAACTACCATTTGACCTAGCAATTCCATTACTGGGTATATACCCAAAGGAAAATGAGTCATTCTACCAAAAATACTCCTGTACTCAGATGTTCATTGCACCACTATTCACGATAGCAGACATGGCATCAATCTAAATGCCATCAACAGAAGAGTGGATAAAGAAAATGTAGTACATATACATCATGGAATACTGCACAGTCATAAACAAGAATGAGATCATATCCTTTGTAGCAAAATGGATGCAGCTGAAGGCCATTATCCTAAGAAAATAAACACAAAACAGAAATCCAAATATCACATGTTCTCACTTATAAGTGGGTGCTAAACATTGAGTATACATGGACACAAAGATGGGAACGACAGATACTAGGAACTACTGGAAGGGGAGAGAGAGTAGGGGCAAGGGCTGAAAAACTACCTATTGGGTGCTATGCTCGCCACCTGGATGATGGGATCATTTATACCTCAAACCTCAGTGTCATGCAATATACTTATGTAATAAACATATACAAGTATCCCCTGAACCTAAAATAAAAGTCAAAATTATTTTAAAAATAATTATTAGTTTCATATAAATCAACTTAAATAAAAACATATCTATAAAAATATGTATCTATCTTGATTACTGTTTTGTCATCTCATTAAATTTTGCACTCAAGAAAAGTCCCTGTCACTTCCCCCTAATCCTAGTCATATACAACATAAGTATATCATATACCGATATACAGAATAGAACTAGGTTATTTAGCACACAATATTACTACTGAATTTGAATTAAGTAAAGTCTATATAACTGGTCATGTAATCTCTTTGGTGAGTTTTGCGGTAGGGACTTTTACTCCAAATTCAACTTCAATTTGGAATATCTCACCCCATCAGTTTCTAAAATTGTTTTTTATTCTCAAAGCCATTCACCTATATGCAAATTTATGTATTCATCCTTCAGATATAGTCATATGTTGAAGTGTCAGAGTCCTCAATAAGTCTAATGATGTTTATTCCCTGATGCCTTAAGTCCCACCTCATCTTACATTAAAATCTTTACAGAGTCAATTTAAAGTTAACAAGCAGGAAACTATTTATCTTAAATTTAGGCTTCCATTGCTACTCATCCTACTGCATATTTAATAAACATTAAAAAAGAAATGCATGCATCCCTGAATAAACTGAATACCAACTTGGGTATGTAATTTAAATGCACTGAACATCCACATTTTCCTTGAGCTTTACACAGCATTCTCTTAATTTCTCTAAGTTACTGATGTACTTTTCCTTTGGTATGGTGTTATATAATGCCTATGAAAGAGATTTAAGTTAATCATTGTTTTAAAGTTAACTTTTTTTGTTTTTTATAATTTTTCTCTTGAAGAAAGATAAATGTAGTTACTTCCAGGGTGGATTTTCTTCACCCGGATACTCATTGCTCTTCCTTTAAGACACACAAAAACAATTTTCTTCTAGAACAACATACCTGCCATAGTGTATTGATTGCTTTTTGGTTTGAGGAATTTGAATGAGCAACTACATTTCATCCTACTGGGAAACACTAAACCATACTAGTATTACATTTTGGTAGGAGGAAGATGAAGAAGCTAGGATAAAATGGGAAGGAAGATAAATGAGCTCAATTTCATAGGAGTAAGGCCTTTTTTCCCTCAACACCTGTAGTTTGCTCTCACATTCATTCTCCCTTTCTTTCAACCCACATGTGCATGCATACATACACACACACACTCACACAGCATTGCACTTTAATCTTCTTTGGCATTGCAAGAAACTCCATGAATAACTCATGAATATAAAAATGAATTATGCGTTAGTTGACTCAAAACAAACTGCTTCCAGGTGATTTGATTTAAAAAGCTTATGATTGACAAGTGAAAATAATTAATAAACATCTAGATTGTAAAATGTGTGCACAATACTACAAAAAGTTAAAAGGGTTAAGAAATTGGCACTAAATTAAGAGAAGAAATAGTTGTGCTTCTCTCAGTTATCCATAAAAATTTGTTAAAATTCCACACTTATTGCAACTTTGATTCTGCATTATTTATACCACTACTGTGGTCCATTAATTTCAATTTTTTGATTTTATAAAAAGAGTAAAAGAATACATTGCTTATTCCTGGCCTAGAGCAGTATGTTTTAAACTGTGAGCAAATGGTTTGGGGAATGACACAATAAAATTTTCAGAAGGAAGTTAATAGATGTGTGTGCTCAATCAGAAAGAACTTCATTTTTTGCATAAACAAATTTTCATGTTCTAAAGTGGAAAAGCGAATCCTATGTATATTAAATAATAAGCCCAAATTTATTCAGCATGATTTTTATGAATTGTATGTTGATGTGTACAGTTTGTATGATGGTGACATGAAACCCTGTCATCAGGACTTATATTCCAGTGTTGTTTGGCTTATAAAATGCCTTTCCCAGTAATATATTCATGTGTTTATCTAAGTATAAATACTGGATATCCCACTACTATAAATACAAATCTGAAGGAGGAAGTAATTTATCCCAGATAAATAAAGAATTCTAAGAGAAAAAGATGAGGTCATATCTTACCTGTTTCTACAGAAAATCCCTTTGCTTGTTATAGAATGAACATCAGATTGGATTTAAGCAGAATCATTATTTTTCTGAGCTACAGGCTTTGCTCTCCACTCAAGTGTAGATTCTTGTCAAGCACTGCCCTTTCTAACTACTCTCTGCTGGAGTCTGAAAACTCTTATCCATCAGATTGCACCTTCATTGTACCTCAGGCAGCCCAAAAGCCCCACAAAGTATGATCTTCCTAATTCTGATTAGTAAGTAAAACAGGAACAGGAAACAGTTTTGTCACAGAATCTAACATCTCCCCTTCATAAAGATTTAGGTTTTGCATCATTACATTAATGTCAGTGAGAATAAGATAACATAGATGAATTACCTGAGAAAATTGAAGCTACTTCAAACCTGTCAATGTAAATCTTAAAACTAACTGAAATCTATTCAAAATGCCAATCAATACAGGAATGGTTAAGAAAGATGGTTTCATACATGATAGAATCAGTTTTTCAATGACGCTTAATATTTTTTATCACATTTAGGGAAAAATGTGAGTATCAAATTGTTAATCTTGGCTGGGCGCAGTGGTTCATACCTGTAATCCTAGCACTTTGGGATGCCAAGGCGGGCAGATCACTTGAGGTCAGGAGTTTGAAACCAGCCTGGCCAACATAGTGAAACCCTGTCTCTACTAAAAACACAAAGAAAAAGAGGCAGATGTGGGGGCGTGCATCTGTAATTCCAGCTACTCAGGAAGCTGAGGCACAAGAATTGCTTGAACCCAGGAGGCGGAGGTTGCACTGAGTGGAGATCACACCACTGCACTCCAGCCTGTGTGACAGCATGAGACTACTTCTCAAAAAAAAAATTGTCAATCTTTTTATTTTCCTAGAATTCATATTGGCGTAGAATAATCTATGAGTATCTTCTTTGTGATTCTATTAAAAATATAAATTGATTTGGAGTGAAAATAAACATTTATAATATTGAGTTTGCATTTCATAAATATGATTTATCATATTGTCAGTAATTTCAATTATGGAAAATAAGCACAGAAAGAGGAATCGAATAGACTAGGAATAATTCTAACAAAAATGTGCAAGATGTCTAAACTAAAAAATTAAAATATTATTGAGAGACATTAAAAAGATCAAAATTAATAGAAGAAATAGGGGAGAAGCAGATATACTCTGCCTGAAATTAAGACTATTATACGATTAGGAATTTAAGATATGTGTGTAAGACAGATAAATGGAACAATGAAATAGAAAAAGTCCCAGAAAAACTGAGATTTGATTTATGTAAAAGCTAGCATTGCAGAGCAGTGGCAAAAAAAGGAAGGTCTTCTGGATAAACGTTCCTTCTAGCCAAAAGACAGACACCCAAAAAGAGTAAGAAATGGGGTAGCCTAGCAGACAGAAAATTTTTCGACATTAACTGCTCTACTCTGTCACAGAAAATTATGATGCCATCCATTCAAACTCACAGCAACTAAGTTTGAGTGGAGATTGGAGACTTCCACATTTGCCAGGCTATAATGAGGCTACCCAAGTTCCCCATGAGGATGGGTATCAGAGGTGTTCAAGCAGGCCGCTAAAATTTCATTCACACTGGCAGTAAAAGGATTCCTTCCCATGGTGTCAGTTGAGACTAGATGGGGAGCTTGGACTTCCATCTTCACCTGGTAAAAATGTGGTAGCCCTCCACTTCTTGCTAGGGGAAATCATAAGACGGCTTGCTGAAAGTCAGGACTTTTACCACTGCTACTGGTGGTAGTTACAAGAATCTACACATGTGATTAAATGATATATTACCATGTATTCTTTCATAACAAAAAATTCCCTAAACTATTTTTCCCTAGATTCCCTAAAGTAAAATTTAATAAAGTATTCCCTCATCATACTAAAGTAAACCAAGTAAAAAACAATTTTGGTATTCTATTCTTGCTATTCTTAATTCTCAAGAATTTGCTCACTATTTTTTGTTTTCTTTAATGTAATCCTAAAAATTGTAACTGCTTATCTTTTATACTAGACTTACAAACAATGGATGTTTTAAGTATTTGATCTCTGCAAATAGTTTTCAATCCACAGTATCTACACATTAGTGAATACTCCTGACTGAGCTTCTTCTTGATGCTAAAATATTTTGCAGGTGACTGGAAAGTATTCCACGAATGATTTGTATCTTCCCATGATGTTTATTCATGCAGTCTCAGTTTACAAGCAATTTATGATAATTGCATGTGGATATAGTCACAAAGCAATCCCTATAATTTTTTGCCAGGCATAAAAAAATGGCATATTTTGGCAACTATATCTCAAACAATGGGTTTGGTAATGTTGACAATCATTTGTAAAATAAAACAAGGAAAGAAAAACCCTTTTTCTCTTTTGTATGACAGGAAACAAAACTAGAAGAAATGGCTTGTTCTCTTTAACTCTCCACAAACAAAAAAAAAAGATGAAAGAAGTAACAGAGTGAAACAAAGTGTTCCTTCATTTATAATAATAATAAAATTTATTTTTCTTATACAAACAAAACCAGCAAGAATTGGGAATCAAAATTAGGTCAATAACTATGTGATGGTATAATTATTAGTAACACTTTAGAGCTATACTTAAGACACAGTCAATGAACTTTATTTTTTTTTGTCAAGTGCTCCTTATCCTTAAAAATAAAAAATGAACACTAAATGCAGCTCACTTAAATTCTGGCAGATGATTTTAATACAGGACAACATGGAAAATTTATTTCTGCCAGATATTATAAATTCAAACATAGATCATAGCTATTATTACACTGATTATCATATTTTCCAGAATATATTCTGTACTTTATCTTCTTGCTGTTCCTATTTGGGGTGTTCCATAAAATGATGTTTAAAAGGTAAACTGAGGCACAGTAAAATTTTTAAAGGGTGTTTTTAAGTAAACAATGATTCATGAATTGGGCAGCTCCAAATCAGAAGTGGTCCAGGAGCTCAACCAAGGAAAAAGAAAGAGGCTTTTATAGAACAGACACTGCAGTAAAGGAAAGAAAATATTTGATTGGTTGTTATTATAACTTATCCACTATAACAGTGTTTATACTTAGGTATAACCTTATTGGGTTGCCTTATTTAGTCTATTCCACTGGAAAATTCCTAGTTACAGATTATAAGTTAGTTGGCTGTTTCTGATTGGTTGAGCTTAAGTTGTTGTTGTCATTGTTGTTTTTAATACAGCCATTTACAAGAAATAGCTCAAGTTAAGTTTTGCTTATGTTTGCAAATCAAGCAAGCCTAAGGTAACTTACAAGGCCTAACTGGCTTTGTTTTTTCAGAAACTCTTCAGCCTGATCTTGATTTCTATTTACTTTAATGGTGTCAAATTGATATTTAATTGACTATTTTATTAACAGTGGAGAAGCTAGAACGAGATCAATCTTTTAAATAACAAAAATAAACTTTGAACAAAATAATTTTACAAGCACACATTGTTTGATGTGACTGTGGAGTGGCCTAAACCCTATGGAGATTGGAGTGAATTTACCTCTTTGAAGGAACAAACTTCCCTGTGTGAAATGCACATATATTCAGGTTTTCTTCTGAGAATATTTCTCAGTTTCACCTTGACCAATGTCTAGAACCCAATATAAATATGAAGTCTTATTGACTTGAGCTAGGAGAGAGTGTTTTTCAGGGATGCCAGAGTGGTTGAAATTTGGGGAGACAGGTGAATTCCCAGACAAGAGAGAGCCACAGAGGGAAGAGTCTCAAAAGCTTAGTTTAAACTCTCTCAAATTCATTGGTGTTTGATGAGGTACCCAGGTGCAGTGAAGACTTCAATGAGCCCAACATGAAGCAACAGTTAGAAGGATGCGACTGTTGGGCAGAGACTTTTAACTGCTAGCCCCTTTAGAATCCGAGTTTAGAATGTGTCCTACCAAGTTACATCAGCTTAACTAGCACCTTGGAATAAACGTGAAAACCTAAATAGAACCAAATTTTTTTAGTAAAATCTGTTACTGAGCTATAATGTTTACAATATGATTAAGGGCACAACTCAAAGAGAAAGATATAACAGAGCATAAAACTAAGCCTCTACAGTTGTAAGGTAATTAGTCGGTAATTTACCTATTTGCTAGTACAAAAAATCAAAATGATTCATAGGAAGATAAAAGAATCTAGAGTCCCTACCAAGTATTATCTTTAAGATCCTATCTACAAGGTCTGCTATAGAAAGAAACAGGAAAATTTGTCCCATAATTAAGAAAAAAAGAAGTAAATGGAAATAAACACTGACATGAACCAAATGTTAGCATTACCAAATTAAGATTTTAGCCGGGTGCAGTGGCTCACGCCGGTAATCCCAGCACTTTGGGAGGCTGAAGTGGGTGGATCACGAGGTCAGGAGATCAAGACCATCCTGGCTAACATGGTGAAACCCCGTTTCTCCTAAAAATACAAAAAAATTAGCCAGGCGTGTTGGCGGGCACCTGTAGACCCAGCTACTCGGGAGGCTGAGGCAGGAGAATGGTGTGAACCTGGGAGGCGGAGCTTGCAGTGAGCCGAGATCACGCCACTGCACTCCAGCCTGGGCAACAGAGCAAGACTCTGTCTCAAAAAAAGAAAAAAAAGATTTTAGAACAGATTTTTATAAATATTTTCAGAAACTGCAAAAGATAAAAAGGCTCAGCAAAATAATGTAAATAATTTTTAAAAATAGAATATGTATATGTATAAAATTTTAACAAGTTAGGTAGACTGAGCAGTAGTTTAAATATGGAAAAAGTAAGGGTCAGTAAACTTAAGGATAGAAGTAGAAATTATTTTAAGAAGAGTGATAAAACAGAATTTTAAAATGAATGGTCCAGAATTCAGTGAAGCAAGATAGCAGAATAGGAAAGTCCAGGCTCTTGCTCTACAATAGAAATATCAGATAAACAACAACATTACAGTTCTCCCAAGTAATTTTGTGGAACTCTAAAAACAAGCTATGAATTTGCAGCCACCAGGAGAAACCCCCAACAAAGAAAAGGCCACATTCAAAATGATAGAAAATGTGTGGCATTTTTGCTTACCCTTGTCCCACCCTTTCTATCCAGTGGGGCCAGGGATGGTCGGGAGAAAGCTGTCCAATTTCCAGTTTCTCCCTCAGGACCAGAATGAAAAGTGTGGAACTTGTTTGCCATGTTTTAGCTTATCTGTGGGCTTCTTGAGTGACTGGTTTCTATCTTGCCTGACTGGGAGCATTGATTGGAAATAGTGTCAAGCTTTGAGTATGAGGTTGGAGACCATCAAATGCAATAGTGGGGGCTGCAGTGTGTGACAGCTGCAAGGGGACTCCAGATCTATGAGTGCCTGGGGACAAGAGATTGTAAACCGAGGAATGCAATAGAACATCAAAGACCCTAAGAAGAGGCAGGCGTGAGACACTTAAGCAAAATAACACATTTAAAAGCATGATCTATATGATAGAATTAGGAAGTCACACACACATGCACTATTTCCCAGGAAAGACACATTCCCAGAAAAGACCTGAAAAGATCTTGAATTTTCATACTGATTGTTTAGTGAAAGTTTTCTCTTGCATAGAGATAATCTACAAAGACTAGAAGAAGTAGCTGCTTTTTCAAATGTCTAATTTTAAACAAAAGACTACAAAGCATACAAAGAAACAGTGAAATGTGACTTATCCAAATTAACAAAATAAATCTCCAGAAACCAACCCTAAACACAGGTTTCAGATTTACTTGGCAATAACTTTAAATAGCTGTCATAAATTTGCTTAGTGAGATAAAGAAAATCATGAATAGACAAAGAAAAAGGAGAAAAATTGAGATATAAACAATTCAAGAATGTCAACAAAGAGACAAATTATTTTCACAAAGAACAAAAAAGAAATTCTAGAGCTGGCAATAAAATAATTGAATTTCAAGTTTAATACAGCAGATTCCAACAATCAGAATTTAAAAAAAAAAAGCAAACATGAAGACAGGTCACTTGAAATTATAGAGTCTGAAAAGCAAAAAAGAAAAGAATAAAGAGTGAAGTAAAGTGATAGTGACCCTGTTCCTTTCAGGTTCCTGCTTGATTTGTGAAATAGCCCAGGAATAGGGGACATTCTCCCGGATCATTCTGCTTAGTGAGAGGATGAGGGCTCAGGAAACCGTGAGTATTTTGCTGCTACTCACTTGTAAGTTTCCACTGAAACCTGCCTTACTTATGGACTGTGCTATTGTGGTGCTTGTCTCCACTCAGTGTGTATGCTGTGTTTCAATTCTGCATGTCAAATTTCAGGTTTCAAGCACTTAACCCTTCACAGATATTTTCAGACCTATTACCTAGGTTAGATTATATTTAATTTATGTAGTGACTTATACTGGGTGACTAATCCAGTTCCTTTATCCTGGCCTTCTGAATTCAGCATGTCATCTCCCTCTTACTCTATATCACCTGAAAAATGAAAAACACAATATCAAGGGTTTTGTTTTTTTTTTATTCTTTAGGTTTTAGGGTACATGTGCACAATGTGCAGGTTTGTTACATATGTATCCATGTGCCCTGTTGGTTTGCTGCACCCATTAACTCGTCGTTTAGCATTAGGTATATCTCCTAATGCTGTCCCTCCCCCCTCCCCCCACCCCACAACAGTCCCCGGAGTGTGATGTTCCCCTTCCTGTGTCCATGAGTTCTCATTGTTCAATTCCCACCTATGAGTGAGAACATGCAGTGTTTGTTTTTTTTGTCCTTGCGATAGTTTACTGAGAATGATGTTTTCCAGTTTCATCCATGTCCCTATAAAGGACATGAACTCATCATTTTTTATGGCTGCATAGTATTCCATGGTGTATATGTGCCACATTTTCTTAATCCAGTCTATTGTTGTTGGACATTTGGGTTGGTTCCAACTCTTTACTATTGTGAATAGTGCCGCAATAAACATACGTGTGCATGTGTCTTTATAGCAGCATGATTTATAGTCCTTTGGGTATATACCCAGTAATGGGATGGCTGGGTCAAATGGTATTTCTAGTTCTAGATCCCTGAGGAATCGCCACACTGACTTCCACAATGGTTGAACTAGTTTACAGTCCCACCAACAGTGTAAAAGTGTTCCTATTTCTCCACATCCTCTCCAGCACCTGTTGTTTCCTGATTTTTTAATGATGGCCATTCTAACTGGTGTGAGATGGTATCTCACTGTGGTTTTGATTTGCATTTCTCTGATGGCCAGTGATGATGAGCATTTCTTCGTGTGTTTTTTGGCTGCATAAATGTCTTCTTTTGAGAAGTGTCTGTTCATGTCCTTCGCCCACTTTTAGATGGGGTTGTTTGGTTTTTTCTTGTATTTGTTTGAGTTCATTGTAGATTCTGGATATTAGCCCTTTATCAGATGAGTAGGTTGCAAAAATTTTCTCCCATTTTGTAGGTTGCCCGTTCACTCTGATGGTAGTTTCTTTTGCTGTGCAGAAGCTCTTTAGTTTAATGAGATCCCATTTGTCAATTTTGGCTTTTGTTGCCATTGCTTTTGGTGTTTTAGACATGAAGTCCTTGCCCATGCCTATATCCTGAATGGTATTGCCTAGGTTTTCTTCTAGGGTTTTTATGGTTTTAGGTCTAACATGTAAGTCTTTAATCCATCTTGAATTAATTTTTGTATAAGGTGTAAGGAAGGGATCCAGTTTCAGCTTTCTACATATGGCTAGCCAGTTTTCCCAGCACCATTGATTAAATAGGGAATCCTTTCCCCATTGCTTGTTTTTGTCAGGTTTGTCAAAGATCAGATAGTTGTAGATACGCGGCATTATTTCTGAGGGCTCTGTTCTGTTCCATTGATCTATGTCTCTGTTGTGGTACCAGTACCATGCTGTTTTGGTTACTGTAGCCTTGTAGTATAGTTTGAAGTCAGGTAGCGTGATGCTTCCAGCTTTGTTCTTTTGGCTTAGGATTGACTTGGCAATGCGGGCTCTTTTTTGGTTCCATATGAACTTTAAAGTAATTTTTTCCAATTCTGTGAAGAAAGTCCTTGGTAGCTTGATGGGGATGGCATTGAATCTATAAATTACCTTGGGCAGTATGGCCATTTTCACAATATTGATTCTTCCAACCCATGAGCATGGAATGTTCTTCCATTTGTTTGTATCCTCTTTTATTTCACTGAGCAGTGGTTTGTAGTTCTCCTTGAAGAGGTCCTTCACAGGGATTTTATTTTTTTAAAATATTGTATTGTAGTTTGCATCATCTGAGTACTATTCTATTTACTGTCTTTGTTATCCAAACACACTGCTTCTTTAGAAATAACGTAAATGACAACATTCCAAGTTTTGCCAACATTGCCACAATAATGGCATTAGCATATGATGTCCCAAGAATTAGTTGTAAATATGCAAATCTAACTTTGTAGTGCCAAATGCTAAAATTAATTAAGTATTTGTGCAAAATATCCCTCCCAGATTTGTGTTTTAAAAGCAGGGAGAGGAGTTATCTCCAAAATTTCTCCAAATTTTTGACAAAATTATTATCTTTATAAAATTTACCATAATACATATTTCACAGAATAAAAACCTTTTTAAACCAAGCTGAAAGGCCTCAGAGCAAGTTTCTGCCAGATGTGATTTGATAAGCTATAAACCCTTGAAATACCAGAGATGATAGTAAATATGACAACTGACCTATAGTTATAATACTAGAAATGTGATACTGTAAAGATATCTGTGTGTTTTTTTCTACTGAGGCCATTAGGAGAGAATTTGTTTTGCATATTTTCTAAGAAAGAGTTCTAACTTTATGCCATAAAATTGATAACAAAGCATAGTTTCTATGATTCTATACATTTATCAGCATCATATGTTATCTATAGTGTAGTGAAACCAAATTCCTTAAAAATATAAAACTTATCACTTTCAGTTGATTTATGTTTCCTTTAACATAATCCTAATAAATTTAAAAGTGTTTTTCACATAATATTCAGATAATAATGTGCCCAAGTCAGTGCTGCTTTGGATCCTTTGATAAGTTCCCATCTTTCACATGAAGGATAATAGTGTGGTACATTTCCCTCCGTGTTCAGACTTACTGCAAGACAAGCAATGTACTGCTCTACCCTCAGATTAGCACAGAGACAGAGAATCTCCAAAATTGATCTTGAAGTCTTCCCTATTAAAAAAATAACAACAAAAACTCTGATTTCTCTGGTCTACTTCACATCTTACCTCTTCGCTGGCTAATAACCTGAGCCAAAAATCTATATAAAATTGCAGACTCTTACATCTCTTCAAGTATTCATCAACTTCTTGTTACCTCTTCCATCTCTTTGTTGTTATTCTTAGGACCCTTTTTACTGATTTCGGCAAAATTCCATCCTCTATGACCAGTGCTATTACAGAGTCACTTGTTCATAACTTTCTCCTAAGCAGTTCCCCTCTATTCCATGCTCAACACTTCTGCCAAAATCTGATCAAGTTAATCCTGTCAGAGGTACTCAATGGCCTTCCTTTGTGTGTAGTACCACAAATTAGTGCTGTATCCTCAACACTTAAGAGTGTACCTAGCATGAAAACAACAGAAAAACAAAATTACCTGGATTTAGATACTTTTGTATAGAACTACGTGACTGAAGCAGTAGAGGCACCCATTTATTCTTATTCATTCATCCGTACATTCATACAATGTGATTTGGTTGAGTTCCTGCATGGCATCGTATGCCTGTGCTTGTTATAGTAGAGAGTTAGGCAAACATGAGCAGGGCAGAAGAAGCCTCTCACACAACCAGCCATGTCAGGCGACCATCAGGTGATAGCCACGTTAACTCTCTTTCTAAAATAGTTGGTTGCAGCCAATACCAGGGAAAGGCAGTCTCCCTATAGTTAGGAAATACCTGAAAATGGTGATCAGCAGCTTCCTGAAGAAGGTCTCAGGAGTTGGGTGAATAGGCTTAAGCATGTACATTAAAAGGCAAAGTGGTGGACTTAAATTGGTATATGACCTTCTAGGGCCATTCCACCAGTAAAGGGAAGAACGCCTTCAGCGAGAATGAGTACAGCTCCAGTAAACACTGCACGTGCTTCCCTCCCAAGCACTAGCTGACCATTGTGCATGCAGACAGCACACTCTAAGGGAAAAATCAGGGGAGAAGGGACGCAAGACCCCAGAAATATGCCAGCACATAAAACCCTAAATCAAAAGGTAAAACTGTGCACTTGTCCTTCAAGTCGCCCACTTGTCCCTCTTCCAAGTTCACATTTCTTCCTTTTGTTCCTGCTCTAAAGCTTTTTAATAAACTTTCACTCTTGCTCTAAAACTTGCCTCCATCTCCCCTTCTGCCTTATGCCCCTCAGGCAAATTCTTTCTTCTGAGGAGGCAAGAATTGAAGTTGGTGCATACCTGGATGGATTCCCAACCGGTAACATGCTCAGGGATGCGGTGTAAAACGGTAGGCAGTTAAACTAGGAAGTTGTGTATCAGCAACCACAACATAGGGACAGAGTAAAATTATGTTTTCAGAAGACAGAGATTAGGTAATTTGGCAACTCAGTTGGAAGACGGGAAATTAGTTCAAAAAAAGGAGGAATGCAAATCAGCTAAGGCCCAGAGGATGACATAGTATTCAAGTAAAATCCTTGAATAGAAAAGGTTTTTAACAATGTTGAGGTGAGCCCTGAGAATAGATTAAGTACCCTGTCTCTACATCTGTGATCATGTCATTCTTTTACCCTTCTGTTTCTCCTTTTCTTTCTCGTCATTCAGAATTATCTTTATCCCTGCAAATAGCATAAGGTTTAACTAAAACTGCTAAATAATTATATTAGCTTATGTATAAGGAGTCATATAAAAAGTGTGTTGAGAGTTGGGGCAATGGCACACTGACATTTTTATAAACCCTCATGCTTCCTGTACCTGCTACCCTTGGTCTTTCACCAATTTCTTCCCCCATGGAAGAACACTGAACATAGACATTGCAGCTTCACTTAAATATAATCACATACAATGAAAAAAGAAATGGGGTATTCTCTTCAGGTGTCTCTTTACTGGGGTGGAAAATTTTCCAGGAACCACCTGCAAAATTTGTCAGTTCCCATTGACCAGCACTGGGTCACATCCATTTCTCTTGCTGCAGGAGGGGAGGGTAGAAAGACAAAATTCTGCTGTTTTCAATATTTATCCTAGAAGACAGGTTCAGTCAGGGTTAGTCCATTCTCATGCTGCTATAAGGACATACCTGAGACTGGGTAATTTATAAAGGAAAGAAGTTTAATTGACTCACAGTTCTACAGGGCTGGGGAGGCCTCAGGAAACAGAATCATGGTGGAAGGGGAAGCAAGCACACCTTTTTTCACAAGGTGGCAGGAGGGAGAAGAATGATAGCCAGTGAAGGGGGAATCCCTTTATAAAACCATCAGATCTTGTGAGAACTTACTGTCATGAGAATAGCATGGGGGAAACCATTCCCATGATTCAGTTACCTCCCACTGGGTCCCTCTCACAACAAGTGGGGATTATGGAAACTACAATTCAAGATGAGATTTGCGTGGGGACACAGTCAAACCATCTTGGTCAGTGAGAAAAACAGGATGAAGTGGAGAGTTTTTGTAATTAATTAAATAATTAATTTGTATTGTATAAATTTAAAGTATTCAAGTCTGATGTTCTGATATACATATTCGTAGTGAAATGATTACTACAAGTAAGCAATTTAAGATACCCATCACTTTCTGTAGTAACTTTTTTTTTCAGGATGAGGTTGAATTGTTAGTAGTCAACCAGCGGCATCTTCCTGTCTTTCTCAGTTCCTCAGCCTTCTCTTCATATTTAGACTTCATACTGTCTTACTTCCTCTGAACTCCTTTAATGAACATTACCTGCACTAGTCATTTGATGTTTAAATATTGAGCCACATGACTAGCTGCTATTTTGTGAATATGTCTGTATTCATTTCTTGGGGCTGCTGAAACAAAATACCACAAACTGGGTGTTCAGTCATAGAAATGTATTGTCTCACAGTGCTGGAGGCTAGAATTCTGAGATCAACGTATTGTTGGCTTGGCCATGCTCCCTCTGAAGGTGCTTGGGGAGAACCTGTTCCAGGCTTCTCACCTAGCTTCTGATCATTTCTTAGCATGTGGCAGCATAATTCCAACCTTCACATGGTGTTTCTACCTGTGTGTGTGTATCCCTGTGTTCAAATTTTGTCTTTATATGTTGGATCAGGGTCCATTCTAATGACCTCAGACTATTTGCAAAGAAGGTCACAGCACCAGACACTGGGGGTTAAGACTTCAACGACTTTTGTGAGAACACATTTCAACCCCTAATAATGTCTGACTGTTCTGCTGAGAAAGTAAACAACGTCGGAGCAAGACCTTTTTTCTCATATGCATGTTTCACAAAGAGCGTGAAGCAGGGTGCTTTTAGCATAATAATTGCTTAATAAATATTCTGATTGATCCTGATTCAGATCTTCCTCTTCTAAGTCAATGCCACTCAAAATGAGGTCTACCGAACAGTAGTGTTGCAGCACATCTGAATAGATCTTTTGTGTGTAGGGTGGAGGGACGAACTATGCCAAGGTCAGAGAAAATTTGGGGATAGGATTGTAGTACAATAAGTTAAAAATGTTGCATAGGTTATTTCACCCCAGAGAAATTTCAAAGACTGTAATATGTCATGTAATAGGGATCTGCCAAAGGGGAATGTGTTATTTGGTATTTGCCAAACATATGGGCCATATTTTTTCCTACACAGAACACTTGTTAATGTCTTCTGAACAGCATCATGTTACAAACACTATTTGGGAAATCTGCTCTCAGTTCATTGGCACTGGCTCAGAGATCACAACTAAAGAAACAAATAGAGTTAACTTTCTCAGATCCCAGGTTATATATTAAATCATATGTCAATCCCATTTTTAGTAGCTATATATTTTGTTTCATGACAGCCTAAACCTTCTCATGGCCCACAAATAATTATATATTTTGTGGTTGGTCATAAAATCAAAACGATCTTAAGTGAGTATGAAGTTTTGTAAAAAGGTAAACTTAGCTGATGTTATTTTTTTAATTTTGTTTGAAAGACTAGAAATGTCTAGAGCTATTATTAAAGCTTTGATTGTTCATAATGCCTCCTCTTATAATATCCATTACTTGGTCATATGACTTGTTTAATTGATAGTATTTGGATTTTGTCACATTTTACTATAATGATATAGAAACAGGCCAAAAGGGAACCAGCAGTGGGGACCTGGGATGGGATTGTCTGGAGAAACAGGGAAAGAGAGACATATGAAAAACCAAAAGTCTACATCACAGAAGCTAATTGTGATGCTATGCATATCAGATTACAATAACAGTTGCACAAGCAGGTGCACCAAGCAGGAACTCCCCTCCCCTCCAGCATTGCAAACCCCTATCTGGTTTTAAAAACCCAGCTCAAAGTGGCACCTAGAACCAAGAAGTCTTCTGCCTGATTTATTTGGGAATACATGATTTTCTTTCTCTGGTCCTAAAGGATTGGTTCTGTACTCAAAGTCAAGCTCAAAAAGCCTGAGTGCATGTTGTGTACAGAGTAAGAAAAAAATCTTACTTTCATTTATGACTTTTACTTAGGCAGTTTGCCAAACTGAACTGATTGAAAAAAAACAATGGCAGTTTGAGGATCCTGAAATCAATAGACCCACAGGCTTGAACCTCAAGTCAGTAGACCCTCAAGTTACTGAAGTTTGAACTTAAGAGAGACTGTTTTGAGCACCATTTTTGCTAACTGCAGGCTTCGTATTTTTTGGAGCATATTACTTAACCTCTTAGTCCTCACTTTTCTCCTCAGCAAAATAGAGCCTGGGACAGCTATTAAATTGTACCTTTATGAAATTGCTGTTTTTGAAAATAAAAATGTTGAAATGTTACAATTTAATGTGCTTCAACCTACTATGCATAGAATAGTTATTAGATTTTTTCTAATAAATGGACTGAAAGTAGCTGCCCTATTGAGTTAAACTAATAATAATAGAGAGCTATTGTTATTATCTATATGGTTTCTATCCAAACATACTTTTATTTTGCATAGAACACTGGCAGCTACATGTATTGATCGCTCCATGGATACCCTAAATTAAATAAGACATTCAAAAATTAAAATTTCAAATTTTAAATGAGATCAATAAACATTTTAATTTATTTATAAATGAATTGAAATGTTTATTGATCTCTTACATTTATAACTGTAAAAATGAAAGACTTTAACATGTTTATTTTCATGTATCTTAGATTCCAAACATATTCTTATTTTATTTTTCTCCAGAAGGCATCAGAGCTCATGATTTCAAACATATTAATTTAAACCAGAAGGTTTTCTTAAAGGCTTAGACTTTCTTCCTGAACAAAAGATTTAAGAACTTAAGTGCTTTTTAAACTAAGAAACATGGTTTATGCCATTGCCTGAAACAAATCTGCCTAACAGCTGTTTGCAACTATATAACAGGAAAATAGAACCCTATTTGGAGGGGTAGCTAGATTTGGTGGTATTTATAAGGGCCAAATCTCCGTTTTGAAATAGTAAGATTGGAATTGGCAGGGTCTTCTCTGGACACCTGGGTTGAGATTGGGAAACAAGGTTAGAAATGCTGTTGCCCTTAACATGACTTCTATATTCCAATCAGAGTCAGCTATACATGTCCAGGTTTGGCTTCAAACTGATGGCTCTTAACCAACAATGGTAGGAGGTATGTTAAATCAGATTGCCTTCTAAATCTGATTCCCAAATATATATATATATATATTATATATATATATAAAAAACACCCAAAACAGTGGCACTGACTTTTTTAATTTCAAGGTTTGAAGTCATTAAACATGATGAAAAAAAATCAAGAGTTGGCTCTGGCATTTGGTGGCTAGAAATGCATCTGTCAGGACAAGGGAAATGAGGCATATATTTCATCTGCAACATTGCCTAGGAAATATTCAGGGCCTGGACTTGACCACTGATGACCATCGCCGTTGGAGTTCTGCATCCATAGTCTACCCTGAGAGCACCTGCTCCCTCCTAGCAAAGGCTGCTTGGTAATGATTTTCTTTTAGTATATTTGATTACCAACTTTTATCTTAAATTTGATGAAGCTCATTGGTTCTAAAATATGCACAGGATGCTACAATGATGTTCTTGTTTTTGTTTAATTTAGAGGCAAATGGAACGTTAAAATAAGAGTATGAATGGTGGTTTAGTGATTGCATTTGAGGCAGGTGAAGGGTGGTATGTGCTTGAGCAGTGAGGGTTGGGAATTTTCTGCTGTAGGTAAGAGTTAAAACAACACCCAGTCAATCCCATGTAAGTGAAGTTCTTTAATTCTCTTCTCAGTTTAATCTGAAGTAATAGATTGTATAATAATGAGTGGAAACACATTCACTTCTATTTTCTTGTACTTGCTGTAACCCACTGTGGGATTTCTATTGTCCATCCTGACTGGTCTCAGTTGACTCACCATTCCCCAAGGTCCGTCAAATCTAGGAAAGCATGCTCACTTCGTCCCTGCTAAGGGCTTGCTCTCTCTATATGGTAGTAAAAGCTACAATTCTTTTATGGACCAAATACAGTTTTATTCTCTGTTCTTGGACCAGGAGGTGGCAATACAATAAAGCTTACTTTAGATTTCCTTATGTGTGATAAATCTGTATTCTATGAGTAAGTTCTCACTAGGTCAGAACAGAGAAGCTCTTTGTTGTCTCTTCAAAGTGAGGAAATTAGTAATTAACTAGAAAAACCCAAACAATAGCTGTTCTTATGGTGAATGTGTCTATCTTTTGTCTTCTAAATTAGAAACATACAGGCTGTTTTGTTAGTAAACCTAGACAGAAATTTCAAAATTTGGAACTATAACTACAATAATTTATCAGCTTCTGATTCATAATTTCCATTTGTCATATTTAAAAATTTAATAATTTATAAGAAGACTATTAATTGCCTAGCATCGTTGGAAACCCCCACTGCTCAGTGCTGGCTAATTTACCTTCTCCCTACATGAGAGTCTCACTCCTTTCACTCTCCAATTTCCCACTCAGATCTTCTCTGTTTCATACTCTCATGTTGATGGAAAGTGTCTGGAGAACTTTCCTTAGCTACTACTTGTAATTTCAACTGAGGCTTTCTGAAGTAACAGATTTTGTTGTTACTTCTAATAATAAAAAAAGTCAGACCGGGATAGATTTTAGTGGGAAGTGGCCCTAAAGTCTTCTTGGCAATCACACTAGATAAGAGGCTTTTGTATATCTTGGGCCCAGAGTATCACATATAGAACTCTTTTCTCTTCTGCCACCATATTTCACTGAGACTCTACAGAAAAGTAAAACCTGTCTGAAACACCATAGAACATGCATTCTGAATTTTTAAAATGTCTATATTAGAAGAATAGTCATTACATGAATTAGAACAGTAGTTAAATTATAATTTTTCCTTAATTGTAGAAGAAAGGATGTATGCATGAACTGAATTCATGTCTACAAATATCGAGGTTATGTTATGCTTGGTTAGATTGCTAAGATTATCCCTGGCCATGAGAGCCAAGTCAACTATAAAATTTGCTTCACAGTTATCAACAGTTGAATTCTCAGCTTTTATACTGTCAATATACAAGTAGAAAGAAAGAAAAATATTTATAACTAGATGCTCAGAGATTGGAAAGTATAAGAAACTCCATTTTGAAAACACAGATTTCAGAATAAACTCTTTTTTCTGACTCTTGAAACAGGTTCACATGTCCTTTAGCCATTGTCAAAGAAAAATTTTACTGGATAGAATTAAACAGACAAGAAGACTTCATTCAAGACTATTGCAATAGGAGAGAGAGAATGAACTCAATTTCACTGAAACAAAAGACTAAAAGACTTTCAGATGTTAGGGTGAGCTAGTAAAAATGTACTGGAGGAAGCTGGGGGGAGGTTGATCAATGTAATTAGGTCATTTCATTTGTTAATTGTTTCTTATGAAAGTCAGAAGTTAGGCTCCTGCCCTCCCATAGATACTGAAAGGTGAAAACTCCGTCTTCCTTGATGATTACATTTCAAAGGGATGGCTCCCAAGTCTTTGAGAAAAAAATTCCTGCATCTTAAAACTCTTCAACAGGCTTTTAAAAAGATTTACATCCCTAAAGGGCAGAGAGAATTTGCAGTTATCCAGTGTTCTAATGTAAATTCACAAAGAAAAGTGAGGTAAGGGAAATATAGTCAGGAAGAAACTTGTCTAAAGTTTATGTTTATTTAAACTGAGAGGGACATTAAGGCCTTTCTTTCCTTTCTTTCTTTCTTTCTTTCTTTCTTTCTTTCTTTCTTTCTTTCTTTCTTTCTTTTTTCTTTCTTTCTTTCTTTCTTTCTTTTTTCCTTTCTTTCCTTTCTTTCTTTCCTTTCTTTCACAAAATTTCACTCTTTTTGCCCAGGCTGGAGTGCAATGGTGCGATCTTGGCTCATTGCAACCTCCGCCTCCTGAGTTCAGGCGATTCTCCTGCCTCAGCCTCTGGAGTAGCTGGGATTACAGGTGTGTGCCACCACACCTGGATTATTTTGTATTTTTATTAGAGATGGGGTTTTGCCATGTTGGTCAGGCTAGTCTCAAACTCCTGACCTCAAGTGATCCACCTGCCTCGACCTCCCAAAGTGCTGGGATTACAGGCGTGAGCCACTGCACCCAGCCCATTAAGGCCATCTTAATCACCATCTCACCAGTGAAAATCATACATCCAGGGCAATTACCATTGTTGATGAAAAGAGTCAAACTCTATAAATATTTGAAGAGATTTATTCCAAGCCAAATATGGGTGACACAGCCATCAGGAGGTCCTGAGAACATGTGCCCAAGGTGGTTGGGATACAGCTTGGTTTTATGTATTTTAGGAAGGCATGAGACATCAATCAAATACATTTAAGAAATACATCGGTTTGGTTCAGAAAGGTGGAAAAACCCAAAGCAGGTGCTTCCAGGCTATAGGTAAATTTAAAAATTTTCTGGTTGACAATTGGTTGAGGTTATCTGAAGACCTGGTATCCATAGAAAGGAATGTTCAGGTTAAAGAAAAAGGATTGTGAAGACCAAGTTTTATTATCCAGGGGGAGCTCTTAGATAGCAGACTTTAGAGAGAGCAGGTTGTAAATTGTTTTATATCAGATTTAAACGGGTGCCTGGCTCTTAGTTGATTATCCCTTGGATCTGGGAGGGAGGGAAGGAAAACAAAGGGTGAAGAGGATTCTCTATAGAATATGGATTTTTCCTACAAAAGACTTTGCAAGGCAATTTCAAGGTTTTGCAAGGCAATTTCAAGGTATGGCAAGGAAATATATTTTGGGGTAAAACATTTTTATTTTCTTTCTCGTTATGCCAGAGTCAGGTTGGAAAGTAAGTCATGATATACGGGGTTAAACAAAACCCATCTGATGAGAATTTATGGTTTCTAGGGCATGACTCCTCAGACTCCTTAGAAAGGAATTTGAGTAAGATAAAAAAACAGAGCTTAGTCCTCATCATCATGACAAACTACCTAAACAGATGACAATGCCTATACAACCAAACTGTTAAGGATCAATGTTTCTGTTCACTTCATAAATACAAGAGTAAATGTTTTGACTTCTCACCTCAAATATTTTAGTGTCCTAAAAGGAAATCGTTCAAGCTATAATTACTAATGCTTTATCAGGAGGGAAGTATATCTTTCATGAAAATTTATTTTTGAATTTCCATTAAGAGTCTACAATGCTCAACTATTTCATGTTTGTCTGATTTGTAATACTCAAAAAGTTTCAAAAAATTGCCATAAAGACAGAGTTTAAGGAATAGAGTTCAATGTCCAGAGGAACAAAAATGAGATAAAAGTGGAAGCCAGGGATCATCTTGATAAATCATCTCTCATTTGGCCAGCAACCTTTGGAATTCGAGGAACAGCAAAGATGATGTGGTGTTAAATAGTGAAAATTGTTTCATTTACTGGCAACCCAGGAATCTGCCCAGCCAACTTTACAGAGAACCTCCAGCCAGCATTACCCTAAAGTTCTTTGTGCACATGACTGGTTTAATTCATCTATAATTATATTTACATATAAAATTACCCTACATGTTTGATTTCAGGGATACCAGGATAGTCTTCTCTGTCAAAATAATATCTCTGCCTACAAAATTCCAGAGGAAATGCCACTATTAGAGAGTACTTTGTTTTTGATCACTTTGGGGTAATTATCTTCCCTTGGTGCTCTTTCTTAAGGGTTATGCCAGAGCATGTTTGCTCCTTTAGTCTCTGGAGACAGCAGTGAATGCACCCTCTGTCCATTTTTCTTTCCCTTCAGTGCAGTCAACAAGGTTCACTCCTTCTGCTTTCTTAACCTCTTTCACAAACTAACAGATAAAAATGAAGTATTTTACAAGTAAATGCAGAGGTTACATTTTGTTGCACCTGTCCTTGCTATCTGCAGTGATATTCTCTACTCTATCCTTACCTCTCCAGTCCAATTCACATATCACCAGTCATTTCAAATTCCTCAAATAGGACTTTGCATGTTGTTATAACAAATATTTTCCAGGCTGGGTAGGGTGTGAAGAAAAATGCATTGAAAGCTTTCCATTTGCATATAAAGTAAAAATTAATTTTTTAGGATTAAAAATGAAAAAAGACCTCTTATACTTCATTTGTGTTGACCAATAAACAAATGATTTAATGTTAATATCTTGATCTAAGTTTCTATTTTTCGAAATGAAAATGTATCTACCTTACAAATATATTGTCAATATATAATCTGTGTGTATATTTGCATATGATGCACATATACGTTTGTGAATACACATAGGCCAATGTTTGGCCTAGTACTTCGATCATGCTAAGAATTTAATATATTTTAGATATGATAATTGTTTTACTTGTTATGACCGTGTGTTGGCTCAAACAAGGTTTCACTGGAATTTCAATGTGACTCAGAATGTTATCATAACAGAATAATTAATGAATGCTTCAAGACAGAATTTTGAAAACAAATGAGTTCAGAAATATCAGAGATGGCATGTCAGGCAGATGGAGTTAGAATATATATATATATATATATATATACATACAGGTATATATATGTATATATATATATATGTATATATATGTATATATATGTGTATATATATGTATATATATATATATATATACAGAGAGAGAGAGTAAATGTGCAAAACCATGAAGCTTCTGATTTGAGAGATCATGCATTTTTGAAAAGCAGAATAGAGAAATATGCATATGAGATTTCTGCCATGGAAAATGTGTGAAAGGGCTTTGGATTCAGGATATGCTACAGTCATTCTTGTACTGAACAGTGAAATGCTAAAAGTCCTGTCTTTTTTTTTTTTTTTTGAGAGGGAGTTTCACTCTTGTTGCCCAGGCTGGAGTGCAATGGCGTGATCTCGGCTCACCTCAACCTCCGCCTCCCAGGTTCAAGCAATTCTCCTGACTCAGCCTCCCGAGTAGTTGGGATTACAGATATCCACCACCATGCCCAGCTAATTTTGTGTATTAGTAAAGACAGGGTTTCTCCATATTGGTCAGGCTGGTCTCAAACTCTGGACCCCAGGTAATCCACCCGCCTCGGCCTCCCTAATCCTGCTGGGATTACAGGAGTGAGCCACCGCACCTGGCAGTCCTTTCTCTTAAAATCAGAAACATAATACAACTGTTTGTTGGAATATGTTAGTTACTACTTCTCTGTGGTTGGAGTAGTGTTTTTGAAGAAAATGAATACAATGAGTAAAATGTGCACTGGCTGTTACATCTTTGAATAAAGTTTCTCAAAGAAAAATGGATGGCCAAGTTTAAACTGGTTTGGAATATGTGCCTGAGGCCCAGTGCCAAAATAAGGGACATCTTACTGTCTCATCTTGAATCAATATCATGGCATCTGTCTGTGGAGAATCTAGGTCACAATGTAGAGTCTAAGTATACTTAACAGCCAGCTGCACAGAGATCATTGTCTGCTTTACAGACCGATGCTTTAGCAATCTCAATATGGTAGTGCTGTCCTCTGGGAAACATGGCTCAAAGAATATGAAGGTCATATTGTTTTTCCCCAACTGCTGTTCCCCAATTACTCTCATGAAAAGCAATAAAAAGATTATTGAAAGTTGGCCGGGCGCGGTGGCTCACGCTTGTAATCCCAGCACTTTGGGAGGCCGAGGCGGGCGGATCACGAGGTCAGGAGATCGAGACCACGGTGAAACCCCGTCTCTACTAAAAATACAAAAAAAATTAGCCGGGCGTGGTGGTGGGCGCCTGTAGTCTCAGCTACTCAGAGAGGCTGAGGAGGAGAATGGCGTGAACCCGGGAGGCGGAGCTTGCAGTGAGCCGAGATTGCGCCACCGCACTCCAGCCTGGGCGACAGAGCGAGACTCCGTCTCAAAAAAAAAAAAAAAGATTACTGAAAGTGATAGAAAAACCTTGATTTTGTAGAAAACAGAAGCTCCCACTTCTAGGGAAGCTTTAGTATGATGAGATTAGGCTTCTTCTTTCAAGCATTGTGAAGTATTTACATTAAACGTCACTGTTTAAATTCCAGCCTGTGTATACATGATACAGAAACAAATATAAAAAATGCAATTATAATTATTTTACATAAAACGATTTCATAAAGCAATTGGAAGTGCCTGCATACAATACAGTTATACAAAACAGTGTGACATTATGCCAGAAATCATAAGTTAGAAAACAAAATTTAATGAAATCCAATTCTCAACCGCAGTAAGAAATGTAAAGACATAAAACTATCTAAAACATTGTATCGGTGAAACATAGGCAGAAATTTTTGTTGAGAGAAAACATGCATATTTGAATAAAAGGAGAACCATACTAGAGCTTTATACGTGAATGGGTTGATAAAAGAGGTTAAATGTGGGTTTTCTTCAGTCACATTCATGTGTAATTAACAAAATTATAACAGTTAAAATTAATTTTATTTTAGGAGAAGACAAAAATAATAAATGGTTTATCTTGAAGAATTATCAAAAAGAGTATATATACAGAGTACTGTAGCATTGAGTACCCCATAGGAAACAGTTGCCAATCTTCAAGGTCAAAATGAATAGAATAATTAAGGGGCTATTCAAAAGATGTGGGCATAGTTAAGGGTAGTGGAGCCCGAGAAACTGGCAACAACAGAAAGCCACTTACCACCCACTCCTAGGCCTAACATGACAGAAGACGGGACTGGATCCGTGGAGTCCATTTCCATGGAAAAGGAATGGCCATCTGAAATGATTTGTCCTGTGGGATGCAGCCACTCTCAGAATGATACGAAAGAGGACTAGGAATGATACTTACTTGACCTCTTTCTCTCTCTGCACTTCTGACTCCTGCTACTGCCACCCATTTTTTTCCAAACCCAGCCAGTAGCCACAGGGCAGGAATGACTAAGTCTTCTCAAAAAGCATGAATGCCTAAGCCCTATGGTTTAAATGTGCCCACTCCAAAATTTGGGAATTGCCAATGTGACAGTATTAGGAGGTGAACATTTAAGAGGTAATTAGGGCTGGGCGCAGTGGCTCATGCCTTTAATCTCAGCATTTTGGGAGGCCAAGGTGGGTGGATCACTTGAGGTCAGGAGTTCGAAACCAACCTGACCAACATGGTAAAACCCTGTCTCCAATAAAAATACAAAAATTAGCTAGGTGTGGTGGCATGTGCCTGTAGTCTCAGCTGCTCGGGAGGCTGAGGCAGGAGAATCGCTGGAACCTGGGAGGTGGGGGTTGCAATGAGCTGAGATCATGCCATTGCATTCCAGCCTGGGCAACAAAGCAAGACGACTCTGTCTCAAAAAAAAAAAAAAAAAAAAAAAGTAGGAATTAGGCCATGCGAGTTCCAAAATGAAGAATATAAGCATTTTGGGGGGAAGGAGGGATGATAGGACTTTTAAAATATAGTTTTGTTAATAAACAATACAGTTTATTACCTCTCTTTATTTTTGAGTTAATATATAATAATGAAAGCATAATACATTAATTGTGAATCCATCTAAAAATTTGCTTGTATAATTATATAAATATGATTAGTTGAAGGCAGAAGGGAGCTAGAGCAGTATCTGGACTTTCCTGATGAAGAAGAATGAGCCTCAGAAAGATGAAATGATGTGTACAAGGTCATAGCACTAATCAATTAGGGATTTATACAGCTTCTTTCCAGCATTGGTCATTTCATGAACAGGCTTCGTGAGTGCACTGTTAAGGAGGAAGGAGCTCACTGTGTGTGAACTTGGCACTACTTATTGAAGGTTAGGGTCAATGCTGATTCCATTTTTAGGTATAAGGTATAATGCCTTTTAGGGACCTGCAGAGGAATAATGGTCAATCCTTTTTTTCCCCAAATCTCTATTCCATACCTGTTCCTACAGGTAAGAGAATGAGGATGAGAGAAAGAGCACTTGGTGTTTGGCTGGTAAAGAATGCAGGTGCCAGATTCAGGTTTTTGAAAGTACTATGTTGGTTTTTTTCAAAAAATTTCTTAGATTAACTATTGATAAACAATTTGTATACTAAGAGATTTCTTAAATAAAGAATTATAAATAAGGTCAAAATAAATTGACCTATTTAGGTAGCAAGGCAGCCACAATTTTCAAGAAGTTATTTTTTGTTTGTTTGCTTTTTGTCTTTGAGACAGAGTCTTGCTCTATCACCCAGGCTGGAAAGCAGTGGCATCCTCACCTCATGACTCCCTGCAGCCTCGACTTCCCAGGTTCTATCTTCCAGGCTCAAGAGATCCTCCTGCCTCAGTTTACAGAGTAGCTGGTACTACAGGCACGTGCCACTACACCTGTGTATTAGTCTGTTCTCATGCTGCTAATAAAGACATACCTGAGACTGGGTAATTTATGAAGGAAAAAGGTTTAATTGACTCACATTTTGGCATGGCTGGGGAGGCCTCAAGAAACTTACAATCATGCCAGAAGGGGAAGCAAACATATCCTTCACATGGTGGCAAGGAAAAGAAGAATGAGAGCTGAGCAAAGGGGGAAGCCCCTTATAGAACCATCAGATCTTGTGAGAACTTACTATTACAATAATTGCATGGGGGAAACTGCCTCCGTGATTCAATTACCTCCCACTTGGTTCCTCTCACAACACTTGGGGATTATGGGAACTGCAGTTCAAGATGAAATTTGGGTGGGGACACAGTCAAACCATATCAACCTGGCTACTTTTCTGTTTGTTTTTAGAAAGGACGCCATCTCTCTGTGTTGCCCAGGCTGGTCTCAAACTTCTGAGCTCAAGTGACCCTGCCACCTTGACCTCCCAAAATGTTGGGAATACAGGCATGAGCCACTGTGCTGGGGCAATAAAGTTCTTAATCACTTGGTTGCAGAGGTTGCCCAGAAACCCATTGTTTCATTCATGCTGTGAAACCACTGAGAATTAGTTGGCCATCCTGTTTGAAGTAACAGGCCATATTACATCCCTGAAAAGAAAGTAACAATATAGCAACTTTTCCTTTATCACCTGAGAGAGAAAAACATGACATTAATTCTCTATTGCCTTCATCCTTTAGAAAAACGAAAAGACAGTTTTTAGATTAGCCTCCTGGGAGTCACTACCCTTTGTAAAATAGTCATCTGTGATGTGTTATTTGTCAGGTGGATATTACTGTTAATTTTGAGAAGCTCATAATGCAGAGTTATAGGTTATGCTCTAATTTGTTGGCATTTTCTCATCTGACAAAACAAAATTCGCTACAAGTAACAAGAGCCATTCTAATATTTGTGTTGTGCATGTGTGTGAGTAAATTTGGAGCTTATGAGTATATTTAAAATTTATAATGATTTTTTGAGTCTGTGACATTTATTCCTAACTGCCCATCATAAAAGAGCAATCAAAACTGCCTCTAACCTATACATCAGCCTGTGTGGCATTATCAAAATTGTGATACAACAGAGCTTTCAGGATTTTAATGAAGTTAAGTAGATAGACAAACAATGATTAATTTACAGGAAGGTCACCTGAATTACTAGGAAGGTACATTGAATTTTCTGAGTATTGAAATATAGCAAGAAAGATGATTAAAAAAATTAGGTTTGTTTTGTTTTACTTTGTTGTTTTTACATGCTGAAGACTGATATGGTTTGGCTCTGTGTCCCCACCCAAATCTCATGTTGAATTATAATTCCCACGTGTTAGAAGAGGGGCCTGGTGGGAGGTGATTGGGTTATGAAAGCAGACTTCCATCTTGCTGTTCTAATAGTGAATGAGTTCTCACAAGATCTTGTTGTTTGAACGTGTGTAGTGCTTCCCTCTTCGCTCTCTTTCCGGCGGACATGTGAAGCCCTACTTGCTTCTCCTTCACCTTCTGCTGTGATTGTATGTTTCCTGAGGCCTCCCTTCCCAGCCAGGCCTCCTGTATAGCCTGTGGAATTGTGAGTCAGTTAAACCTCTTTTCTTCATAAATTACCCAGTCTCGTCAGGTAGTTCTTTACAGCAGTGTAAGAATGGAATAATACAGAAAATCAAGGAGGATTTCCCACTGAATTAGCTCCAATCTGACAAGGCGATGGGAAATTTTATTTGCTATGTTTAGATGAAAGTTTGTTTCAACTATTTTTGACAATTAGAGTGAGACTAACCCATCTGAGCCCACTAGGGTGGTTGAACGTGCTTTTGCTTATGTGTTTGTTTATTTCCCAATCTTTAAGTACTATGAGAATGCTATTCTTGGAGAGAGAAAGTACCTGCCTGCCATAGTAAAAATTTTGCCTATGAGCTCCGTGTTTTTTTTTTGTTTTTTTTTTTTTTCTTGCTAGACCACATCAGCTCTTACACAGGCCCAGCTCTGACATGTCCTTGGAGAGAAATTCCACATCCAACAGAAGCTCTAAGGGACAGTGAAACGTGTAAAACCAAATGTGTGTTCAAATTTCTGCCAGGCCACGTTGACCTGCCTCAAACATTTTAAATGGTGGTTTTGAGTCAGTAGGTACTTGGCTAGAGATTATAAATCAATCAGCTTAAATGTCTAACTATAAAAAAATAAAAAACTAAAGAGTAATGTGTCATTAGACATAGCAAATATATGCATATGCCTAAAAAACCTGTTCTTTTATTATCCACTGTTTCTCTTTAAATTTTAGTGCCTTCAATCAAGATTTGACTGCATTTATACAAAACATTTCCCCTTTCCAGAGGACGATTTTTGCCTAAAATAGTCCAGGAGAACATTTGGGAGTATCCCAAATTGTAAGTTGCTACATCAAATAAATCACATCTACTATTTTGTAATTTTAACTATTAAAACATATTAGGAAATATGGCCTGCCACTCTTTTGGCAGAAGGACATGATTGAGCAGCTTGGTGAATAGAATGAACAGGTGCTGGGATAAAAATCAAAAAGCCCATCCATCTTCATGCTTCTGAGGAAAATACCTTTGGGAGTTCCAACTAGTAGAACATTGCTTCCTTGTTTTTGTAGGTTAGTGCATTTTGGGTTTTCAGAACTTTCTGTCATCATTTTATATTTGCTAATGTGAAAGACAATCGTATAATGAATTGCTTGCAATGTATTTGCTGCCTTATTGATAAACCATGCCAAGCATTAATGGGGCAGAAAGCTAATCCCTACTATTTGGGCAATTATATTTATCATTCTGATAGTAAGTAGTAATAGTACATTCTGAACTCTGAATTCAAGAGCATGTCTGAATCCTTAATCCTCAATACCACATGTTCCTTACATATAATAGTTATCAGAAACATTGGTTGAATGATTGAATGCAACGTTACAATTAATTCAATAGACAGACTTGCTTTAGTATGTGTCATCCTCTGTCTTTGGAATGTCCTCTCCAACCCCGTCCAGTACACCTGGCCCATGCAAATTCATCCATAGAATTTCATATCAGACATCACTTCTGAAAGCATTCCTTCTCTGATTATGTACAAGACAGAAGTAATCACTCTCCCCTTGGAGCAATCTAGATATCATGTTTATGTTTTTACATTGCACATATGTACTCTTAAAGTTCGTTTATATGTCTTTTCCGTGATCAGAGAGAATTTCTTTTAAGCATACGGTAGGTATTTCTTTATCTCTGTCTTTTCTTTATCTAGCACGAGGTATGTAATAAACTTTCCCTATTGTTGGATACATTCAAGGATGTCTAGACAGATTGAAGAAGTTACGATGTCTGTACCCCTGAATTCTCATACAAACATATCTTTAAATTATGTTATTAACATTATATCAGTTGGATGTGATATTTGAGCTACTAACTCACTCTCCAGTTGTTAAGAAAAAAATTTATTAAACGAATACTTTTTTGGGCAGGGCATGGTGGCTTATGCCTGTAATCCCAGCACTTTGAGAGGCCCAGGGGGGTGGATCACCTGATGTCAGGAGTTTAAGACCAGCCTGTCCAACATAGTAAAACCCCACCTCTACTAAAAATACAAAAAAATTGGTAGTGGGCACCTGTAATCCCGGCTACTCAGGAGGCTGAGACAGGAGAATTGCTTGAACCTGGGAGGCAGAGGTTGCAGTGAGCCAAGGTGATGCCATTGCACTCCAGCCTGGGCAACAAAGTGAGACTACATCTCAAAAAAAAAAAAAAAAAAAAAAGACTTTTTTGAAATCCTGAAAAAATGAGCATGAATATTTCGCATATACAAGTAGGGAATAACATTTAGGGCAAATGACACTTTAAATGCAAAGCTATAGAGCTGAAATTTGGTCCTATTTAATCAATGTAATGGAGAGAAATTCAGTGTTATACTTGTAGTGAGAAATGAGAATGGAAATATAGACAGGAGTAAGGCATAAAGTTTACCCCATGGTTGTGGGAAGTGAAAAGCCATGTACTAGATGGTCTGGAGTGATCATAAACTCATTGGCATGGACAGCAGTAAGAAATTCAAGCAATAGATAATAAGGACTCAATAAAATGAATGGCAGCATGGATAGAAAGAAAAATCAGATTTAAGGATACATCTAAATTACAATTGACAGAATATAGTAATTATTTACAGAGTTGAGACACATATTGTGCACCAAGTATTTTTGTCATTTTTGTTGTTTTTAACTTTAAGCAATTTTTTGAAATGTAGTATTATTAAGAGAAATAAAGAAATGTGAGAATTGGGTCATAAATGGGACATAAATTGTAAGACAGATAATAAATTATCTTGCATACATGTTAAGTGCCACTGAATTTGTAGATAAAAATGTCCACTAGGCATTATGAAATGTGTTTATCACATGAGAGCATTTTCAGATAAGACTACAGATTTTGTACTTAATGACATGGAGATAGCAGTTGAAAAACTGAAAACAAATAAGGTCACTCGGTGACTACAGAGCAAAGAACAAACAGGATCACATTTTGAATTCTGGGACTTCTGTACTGTTGAAGATTGAATAGAGCAGGAAACACCAGCAAGCTTTAATACACCAGCATACAAAAGAAGCAAGCACCTTCATCCAAATATTTTTGGCTGATAGGGAAACCTTGACACTGAGAAACTTCTTATATCTGTACTAGAGATAATGAAAGAATGCTCCAGGCATTATTATGTTTTTCTATAAGCATTTGCTTCAGGCCATAATCTGTTCCCCAGGTAACTGTGTTTAATGATGTAGAAGTATAAGGATTCCTTCTGTCTTTTCTCAAGGTAGACCTAGGTCTCAGAACCGTAAAAGTATGTCAACACTAGTTCTTGGTGTTTTCTTAGGCTTGTACCTTAATTTAGAATCTTCAGAATTTTTATTAATACAATGGTGAGAAAAAGGAAATAAAGGAAAATACAAACCAAGAAAAACAATGGAGCATTGCAAGAGATTTTTCCCAAAGGCTTGACGCAGGTCTTTTCAAATTAGCTAATCAAAGTATCTTTATAGGAGATGCCTAATCACGAGAAGTCTCAGCAAATCTTACCACCCAGCTAGATCAAAATAGAAATTGAAATTCCTAAGAAAGAAAATATCCTAAACATAAAATATTCTCTTGTTGTCATCCTAAGTCATTTTGAAGAAAAGTCTAGAGTGGAGTTGAATATTGAGCTTCTCCTAATGGCAGTATCAAAGAAGGCCAATGGAATTGGAGATTAACAGGGGAGAGATGTAAGACGCAAGATTCACTGAATAGTGACAATGAACTCATACATACACATCACTTACGGATGGTGATTGATTATTGGTTGTGGAATTTAGTTGTTAGGTAATAATTGATGGCTTAAGAGAAGTTATGCATACACAAGACATAAAGCAAATATGACATGTCAATTGTTCATTTTTGGTTCTAGAAGATTTCATTCTGATGTACATATACATCAGAACCATATATATATATATATATAGATATATATAGATATATCAGAACCATATATATATCAGAACTATATATATATATACACACACACATATATATATACACACACACACATTTATACATGTAGGTGTTTATATATATATATATATATGTTTGTGGTAGTCTTACAAATCTTATGTAGCATTTGGTCATTGTCAAAAGTAAAAAGGCATACATCCTTGTTTCTTTACCTTGAGGGTGCAGCCCTGAAGAGTGAAGACAGTGACGAGTGATAGAGCACAGGAAACACTCTAATAGTGAAGTGTGCTCCCCATTATGATGTTAAGAAGAAGGAGGTAAACAATATGGATTTAAGGAGCATAAAAAGGGGATGGCAAATGTAGAGTAATAATGACAAAAACTATCTGTGAACAAAAATGAATGCTACAATTAATCTTAGAAGGGAAGTTCAGGAAAAGCTAAAGGAAATTGATAGTTTAATAAGAAAAATGGGCAGAGATGTTGGATGGGTCAGAAGTTCTGGGATATCCAGAGCTTAGTTAACACATCAGATTAGAGAATCATAGGATTAGATGAGAGTGTATAGAAATTCTTCCTAAAAACGAAAGTATTTCACTTGCTCTTTCTTTCCTCATTTGTAATTTTGAGAATTTATTTTTAAAATATTTTAAAATTGATATGCAATAAATGTTAAATAGTGAACTCGCTACAATTAGATATATTTTGTGCATCACTACAAATAAATATGTTTGAAGAGAAATTTAAAATTCCTCAAAATTTTTTTAGCATATTTTAATAATAATATATTAAGGATATTAACTCAATAATATATTAAGAATTTGTGTAAAACTCAGTCTTTTTTTACTGTAGAATAAAACATCTTCAGTGCAAACATAATACAATTATCTCCGTGACAAGTTAAGCAAAATTCCGTCATAATTCTGCCCAATTGTGTGACCTGGCTATTGTAGTAGGGAGAGGGCTATTGCTACACAGGAAAGCGCATATGTGCTGTTATTTAGGTGATTAATTTTTTTCTGTTGGCATTATAAGCACTCATACATTTCACTAGCATTGAGTCATTTAATGTCAGCTATTTCTTGCTGCCTAAGGAAAAAAATAACCAAACAATCAAACAAAACAAAAAAAAACCCAAAAAGCCACATGAGCAAGAATCACAGTGTATTACTGGTAGAGATTTGCTTAGAACTTCCTAATTTTATATATTGACAGAACAAGGCCCCAAGTCACTTGCTGACTGAGTGGCAAAGTTGGGATAAGAGTCCATGGCTTCACAGTTCTAGTCTAGAATCTTTGCAGCATGAAACAGAAATAAAAGTTATTGGAGGGATAAGTTCAAGACATCTATTGAACATCATGGTGCCTATAGTTAATAACAATGTATTCTGTAAATCAAAAAGTATCGGGGACAGTTCTCAGTAAATTTGGAAGTTTATTTTGCCAAGGTTAAGGACACATGACTAGGAGATAGGTCGATGTCTTTCTCCAAAGATGATTTGGAGGGGTTCAGTATTTAAAGAGGGAAAGGCAAGCTGGAAGGTAAAGAGGGAGGGTATGGTCACATTACTGAACCTACATGTTGCAAGAGAAAAGGAACAGGTAGGGGAATAGTCAATTATACATTTGTCTCACGCTCAGTAAATCGGCACTTTATATAAGATAAGGTGAACACAGAGTAGCTACTTGTGGAGATATTTAACTTTTTATCTGTAGCTATATGCTTAGAAACAAAAGGAAAGGTAGTTTCTTGCACAACTCAGTTTTCAGCTTACATTTTTTTCTTTTGGCCTAGTGAAATTGGAGTCCCAGATTTTTATTTTCCTTTCACAATCCTATACTTGAAAATTGCTGAGTACATTTTAAGCGTTCTCATAGTAAAAAATGAAACGTATGTAAGTTAATGCATGTTAATTAGCTTGATTTAGCTCCTCCAAAATGTATATATATATATATCAAAACATTATGAAGGCTGGGTGTGGTGGCTCACGTCTATAATCTCTGTACTTCGGGAGGCCAGGGGCCATCTGAGCAATATAACGGGACCACACCTCTACAAAAACATTTAAAAATTAAAAAAAAAAAATACCCGGGCATGGTGGCATGTGCCTGTAGTCCTAGCATCTTGAGAGGCTGAGGTAGGAGTATTGCTTGAGCCCAGGAGTTTGAGGTGAGCTATGATGGCACCACTGCACTCCAACCTGGGTAACAGAGTGACACAGTCTCCCTTAAAGCAAAAAAAAAAACATGTTATATACCTTACACACACAATTTTTATTGGTCAATTAAAGCAACATTTAAAAAGCCAGTGTGGTGAAAAAAAAAACAAAGGCATTGGAGTTACCTCTTCCTCCATGGAGTCTCAATGCAAAGCATCATGGTGGACCCCTGAAAGATTTAATGAGCTCAGTTCCGGTAGTCTTTGAATCTTATTTTATTAGCTTGATGTTGTGTGGCAACCTTAATGAGTAAAACAAGTCAGTGAGCATTTTTACCTATTTTTGTCTCTCTTTTTATCTCTTCGTGGCCTTCTGTAGTTCAATAAATATATGAATAAATGAAAAAATGAAATCCCTGCTTGCTAATTCAATAGGACCTGTCATAGAAGTGTTTCTGTTTAACCGTTATACTTGGCTCCATGTCACCAATTTGATTCCTGTACTCCAGTTGGCTGGCATTAAGTGCAGCTTGAATTTGGAATTAATTAATACAGCTGACATTTGAAATCATGAATTTAATGTCAGGGCAAAAAACTATGGGAGTTATATCAGTTATGGTCAAAACCAGAAAAGAGAAACTCAATCAAATATTTAAAGTAGATGAAATTTAGCACAGGGAATTGGTTTAAAATGTGAGAGAATAGCTTAGAAGCCAAAAAGAGGAGGGCCTGGCAATCTGAGCATTAGTCAAAGCAGGAAAGCGCTTTCACTCCTCAGGATAGAGGGACAAAGGGAGGCTGTGATGTCATGGAGCCTGAGGATCAAGGGTTAACTGATGGAATATGAAACCAAGGTGGAGCTCTCAGGTGCTAGGTAGAGTCATGGATGGGACTCTGCCCTTAACTCACACTTGGACTGTTAAATATCCACTCTGAGGTGAGGGAGAGGGACACTACTAATTTTCCCTTCCTCTCACTGTGTAATCCCAGCAATACTGAGCAGAGCAGAGGAAAAAAATAAAAAATAAATAGAAAGGATGAAGGTCAAATAGGATGAAGACCAGAACAACAGTATTTCTTAAAATATGGTCCATAAAGTAACCATTACAGTCACCTAACAATTTTGAAAATGCAAACTTCTAAGACAGAAATCATGACTTATTATTCAGAACCTCAGGGTTGGTGGAGTATGATTTAAAAACCTGAATATATAATGAGCTAAAAAATTATTTTGTGCCCTAAAATGAGAAAATCCATGAACTATGGCTGAAGAAAATCTGCTCAGAAATCTTTCTTCTTTCTGTAAGTTATAATTTATGATAACTTATGGAACCACACAAATATCTCAAATAAAAATTTATATTTACATTTTAGCTATTCTAAAATGAGAAAATTAAAAGAAAGGCTGATTATTTTGATTTACTCTTAAATAGGTTAAATATCCTAAATAGTTTCAAGATGATATTAAAATTGCATCATGTTAACTGCTGAAAATAACTTCAGCTTTGTGATACCACACATATGATGGATGGAGAGAAAGAGAGGCAATACTTACTAAGTGTTTATTATGTGGCAGAAAAATATACATATTATATATTGTAGTCATTAAAAAACCCTTCATGGAAATATATATCCTCCAGTCTTACAGTTACGGCAACTGAGGCACTGATATTTGACATGTGATAATCCGTGTCTCATGGCTGTTTCTGGACTGGGCCAAGATTTAAACTTGTGTAATTCAGCTTCAGAAAAAACCCATGAAAAGTTTTATCAAATAGAAAACTCTCATGTTTTTGTTTCCTCTCCTTCCTTTACTGATTGCAAAAACCCTGTGAAGAAAAGTATAAAAATTATAAGTTTACGACTTGAGGAATTTTGGTGAAGTGAACACACACATGTAACAGGCACCTACATCAAGAAGCAGAACATGACTAGACTCTCCTCATATCTCCTTGCAGGCATTAGTTACCCAAGGATAAAACATCTATGCTGACTACCGACATCATATACTTTTGTATGTTTTTAAAATATAAATGGTATTATGTTATATGTAGTATTTTGTGTGCAACTTCATTTTTTTGAGCATTATCTTTGTGATTTTCATCCATTCTTTTCTTGTGTAGCAGTAGCTAGCTTATTCTCATTGCTGTTAGCATTCCCTTTTAGGAATATCCACAATTTGTCACTGTACATCCACAATATTTTATATTGGCTATAAAAATATTCCAAGTTTCTGTAAATATACACCTAAAGAAAACTTTTCTATAAGGATACGTCCTGATTTGAATTATAATCAAATGACATATTATATATGTGTGTGTGTGTATGTGTGTATATATAATACACATGTAGTTTTATAAATTTAAAATATTTCTGTAGCTCAAATTGAGTTAATGACAGTTACACATTTTTATTGTTATATATATAATACATATACATATATATAATCTGCTGTATGTTTGGTAATGTAGGACATATTGAATAAAAGATATATATAACAGTTACATAAAATAACATGTCACATCACTTCACACCTACTTCATACCTAATCAAAAACAATGGAAAATAATAGGTATTGATGAAAATGTGGAGAAATTGAAACTCTTTGACATTGATGGCGGGAATGTCTGGTCCACCTTTTTTCTTATTTGATTTACTTGGTACCTTAACTAAAGCCCTGTCTCCAGGTTTATAGCCACTCTGCACAGCCTTCTGATTGAAATTCTATTCACATTATTCATTTGTTTGTGACTATCAACAGATCTCTACTGGCATCTCATTTTGTCTACATTTTCAGGTCCTAGAGTTTATTATAAGAACTGTTTTCTCATGGCATACAGCTATATCTCTAGCCTTCTCTCATGGTGCAGAGCTACAGATTACTTTTCCCATAAGAAGTGTGTTTCTTTGAGTTATGTGGGCATCATTCTCTCCATTTGGAACCTGCTATGTCATCTGTCCCCTTAGGAGAAAATCTTAGCATTTTTGTCCCTTGGAGCCATCCATACTTTAAATAAACAGAACAATTGCACTTATAAAATAATAAATTTGCCCTAATCCTTTACATATCTGTTTTCTAATGAACTATACAAATTTTGAGAACAGAGCATGTCTCATTCATCTTTGAAACCCAACACTGAATAAATTCATGTTGGATAAATACCTAAATAAATTAATAGCTAAAAAAAGAAGAGATTATTTCTAGCTAAAGGCAAGTAAGCCTTTGTAGATAAAAGAAAACTTTACTTTCAAAATCACTTGGTAATCAGAATATATTGCGTAGGACCTGTTTTCAAAGAGCAACCCTTTTAATGTATCTATTGGCCATATCAGAAGCAGAATCGATCAGCACAGAGATAGCTAATATATGAAACCCATTAGATATTTTTGCTCTCCTAAGTAGGCCAAACATTCGCTACAGAATCTCATTTACAAACGGGGTTGTTCATCACATTTTCTCACAATAGATTGTGTACCAGACATTAATCCATCAATATATTGAATCCTCACAAATTTGTGTAGCTGAAACTGAGTTAATGACAGTGAGGGTCACACATGTCCCTAACAAATTAGGTAAGTTGTTACTTAGTGACATATGCAACAAATATAAAGCTAGTGAATGATTGAAGCTAGTAAAGCTAGATCTCTAAAATAAAACCCTGAAATTAGTCTCTAGTAACTGATTGGCAAATCAGAGCTTGGTCTGTCTGGTCTTTAACATTCAAAAAAGACACCTGGCCAAATTTTTAACATTATCATTTCTCAGGAAAAAAAATGCAATTTAAAAGGCCAAACTGGAGGGCAGAAATAGCCTCAAACACTGGCTCATCCTAATTCTGCCAGCACAATTTATTTTCCAGGAGGAAAACTGTTCACTATGAAGCACAAAGCTCATTTAACTCAAAATCCCAATCAACAGAACCCTGACAAAATGTTTCACATTTGTTTTTTTTTTTTAAAAGTAACCAGCCTACTCATAATAAATAAGAGTAAGTTATATAGGAATCTGAACCCCGAAATTTTGAGACAGGTCTCAGTTTATTTAGAAAGTTTATTTTGCCAAGGTTGAAGACACGCCCATGACACAGCCTCAGGAAGTTCTGATGACATGTGCCCAAGGTGGTCAGGGCACAGCTTGGTTTTACACATTTTAGGGAGACCTGAGACATCAATCAATGTATGTAAGAAGTACATTAGCTCTGTCCAGAAAGGCGGCGACAACTCAAAGCAAGGACCCCTGACTGGTGGCTTCCAGGTCACAGGTAGGTGAAAGAAAAATGGTTGCATTCTTTTGAGTTTCTTCTAAGTCTTTCTAAAGGAGGCAATCAGATATGCATCTATCTCTGTGAGCAAAGGGATGACTTCGAATAGAATGGCAGGCAGATTTGCTCTGAGCAGTTCCCAACTCCTTTCACAGAAAATAAACAAATTATTGTATAGCACACCTTAGGTTTTTAAAAGGGGATAGATGAGCAGTTTTGCAAAAGTCACTTTCAAAATTGTAGATTATTGGGCAGCAGGGGAGAGAGAAAGGGGTGGGGAAGAGAAGAAAAAAGACCCAACTGAGTTGCATCCATACTTCAGAATTTGCAATAAGCAATTTTCAGCATGCATGTTAGAATGACACACAGGCTGATTATGAAGAGAGAAGTAGCAATCCCCAGTCTCTTTCCTTTTTTTCTTCCAGCTCTGCTTATTTCCACAAGTTCTCCCAGATTTTTTTTTAGTGACATTAAGCATTATGTGAGATAGCATGTCACTCCTTCAAAACATCAACTCTAGAACACAATGGTCTGAATCAACAGCTTCTGAAAAAATGACCAATGTATTACTTTATGTTTCTGATTTTGTTTTGTTTTGTTTTGTTTTTTGAGACTGAGTGTCTCTCTGTTGCCCAGGCTGGAGTGCAGCGGCAAGATCTCCACTCACTGCAACCTCTGCCTCCTGGGTTCAAGTGATTCTTGTGCCTCAGCCACCTAAGTAGCTGGGATTATAGGCATGTACCACCACCATGCCTGGCTAATTTTTATGTTTTTAGTAGACACAAGAGTTTCATCATGTTGCCCAGGCTGGTCTTGAACTCCTGACCTCAAGTGATCTGCCTGCCTCTGTCTCTCAAAGTGCTGGGATTACAGGCCTGAGCCACTATGCCCAGCCTTACTTTATGTTTCAATCAAAGTAGAATTTGTAGTATAATTTATAACATTAAACTTTAGAATGAAGTATGGCCATTCCCTTCCAATGTCCATACTAAATCTAACTTCATTTTACCCTCAAAATAACACACACACACACACACACACACACACACACACAGGCAATCACACATACATACTGCATTCTGTAAGTGAATTTCTTCTTTCCATCCTTGAATACATTGCTTACATTTGATTAAGTCAATAGTTTATATTACCATGAGTATGAACTAGTGTTCCCTGCTGACTCATGTTATGAACTAGGCTTACAGTTTTCCGTTGTTAATTTTTTCACATGCAATTAATATTTGCCACTTATTTTATTTATAGCATTCCTGTATCCCAAAACATAGGACAACAGCTTAAATCAACTATCCATAAGTGTAAACACATAAGATGGTTAACTGTCTCCTTTTTGTCACTGTTCTTTGTTCATAGAGCCTTAGCCCTCCAGCACCAATGTGGACAGATTGCCCTCCAGGCCTCTCTATTGCTGAGGACCTGCAAATTCAGCTCACTTTACTTCTGCATTTGGCTCCTTGTTTTGTAGATCACATGAGTTCTTTGTTCTTAATGTTATTTCCTTGATTTTGAAGGACCATGTCCTAGCTTCCTACTTTGGTCAGATAAAACTTTCAAGGTTTGGTTTGTTTTTGTTTCAGTATTTGCATATTTACTATTATCTTTCTCCTCATGTTTTATTGTTTAACTGGATATAAAAATTAGGCTTCAAAATAATTTTCTCCCAGAATGTTGAAGGCTGTAAACCCAGACAATCTGAGACAGGTCTCAGTTAATTTAGAAATTTTATTTTGCCAAGCTTAAGGATGCGTGCCTGTGACACCACCTCAGGAAGTCCTGATGACATGTGCCCAAGGTAGTAAGGACACAGCTTGGTTTTACACATTTTAGGGAGATATGAGACATCAATCAATATATGTAAGAAGTACATTAGCTCAGTCCAGAAGGGCAGAGACAACTCAAAGCAGGGAAGGGGCTTCCAGGTGACCAGTAGGTGAGAAACAAATGGTTGCATTCTTCTGAGTTTCTGATAACCTTTTCCAAAGGAGACAATCAGAATATGCATCTATCTCAGTGAACAGGAAAATAATTGAATAGAATGGGAGGCAGGTTTGCCCTGAGGAGTTTCCACCTTGAATTTTCCTTTTAGGTTAGTGATCTGGGGGGCCCAAGATATGTTCCTTTCATAAGGCATTGCACCCATTCTGCAAGACTGATATTAGTAGTAACAAGTCTGATGTTATTTTGAAGTCCAATCCAATGTGTTACTTGTTTATATTTGATAGTTTCATTGTAGGCCTTCTTTCAAGTTTTCTGTTTGTTGTTGTTTTTTTTTCTCTTCCTGTAATCTGACTGAATTTTTGAGGATAAAATCAAAATATGATTTCTGGTGGTGTCATGGTCGATGATGAACTTTTCATTGACTTCCATTCACTGAGGGAAAATCATGGGACAATTTAGAATATACCTAGATTTATATGTCTACCCAGTTATAAATCTAGACATACCCTGGTACTCTTTTCAGTACCAGGTGGGCTAACGATATTCACTGCATTTCTGTTACCACAGATAATGTCATTCATAAACTAATTTGTTTACAAAAGAAGGAAAGAAAAAAAAAGAAGGAAGTGAAGGAAGGAAGGAAGGAAGGAAGGAAGGAAGGAAGGAAGGAAGGAAGGAAGGACAAACTATTTTAGTGTATGTCCTCTGGTAGTTGTGATGCTTCTGTTTTGATTTTTTTGGTTGTTGTTTTGAGATAGAGTCTCACTCTTGTTGCTCAAGCTGGAATGCAATGGTGTGATCTCAGCTCACTACAACTTCCACCTCCCAGGTTCAAGCAATTCTCCTGCCTCAGCCTCCCAAGTAGCTGAGATTACAGGTGCCTACCACCACGCCTAGCTAATTTTTGTATTTTTAGTCGAGATGGAGTTTCACCATGTTGGGCAGGCTGGTCTCGAACTCCTGACCTCAAGTGATCTGCCCACTTCGCCTCCCAAAGTGCTGGGATTACAGGCATGAGCCACTACGCCCGGCCTTCTTTTGATTTTTAATTTTGTTTTCACCTAGACCAGTCACCTTCTTTACTATGTAATAGCATTTAGGGGACAAGGACCAGGGAATAGTATAATGCATCAAAGCCCACTTCACAAAGACCTGACTCCATGAAATGGATCCCATTAGAACTCTTCATTTGGTTTAATTATCTGAGTTAAACAGTCATAGACCAAAAAGGCATTGCAAATATCATGAATATGATTTAGTCTACAGGGAGATAATAAGAAAAAAAATAAAACAAACTACAAAAACAAAGCAACACTCAGAAAACAGCCTACCCCTAAAGCCTCTGAGTCACAAGTCACAGGTGTGTGCTTGCTCTACGGCTGTCAACACTGACATATCGTGTTCTTCCGCTGACAGCCCTTTGTTCATGAGGTCCATCAGTGTCCAGAACCGCTGTGCAGATGTGAAAGGGAGGCCCATGCCTGGACTTCTCTTACGAATGTTAGGTAGGCTCCCGAGGGAAAGAGGAAGAGCGAGGACAGGTACGCAGATTTGGAATTGCTTCCCTTGTTTGTGACAGGATGGCGTCTCAAGGCACAAAATAGCTCCTTGTTTTTGTTTCTTAAAACCCAGCTTTTCTCTTAATACAGTCTGTTCTTTTCTTTCTCCCGGAAGTTTCTACTGCAAAGTTTCTCGAGTCTTTATTTTGTCTATAAATGAATTGATCCCATCAAGCTTTTAATGAACACTCCTGATATTTTTGGAAAGATTAAAATATCCTAACATCTCCAACTCTGAATGATAAGGGATTCTCACTTGCCTGCTAGATCAGCCCACTCTGAGGTTGGAACTCAAGGATATTGCTGTCAAAATCAGACCCTCTGAAGTTGGGCATGTGTTCATACCAATGCCAAAGCATCACATCAAATAAGATAATAACAACCATATTCTGTTGCTAAAGGGTCACATTGTCAGGTCTTTTTCCTGAAGACTCATATTAACTTGGGCTGGTAGTTTACTGACAAATTATTTTTTAACAATTGTATTAGGTGATAGTTCCCATGATTTTTGAAAAATCAGAAAAAATCTTTTTTGGTACAAGAAAGCCAGGATTTTATACTGTCCAGTGCTAGCCAGTGGTGAGAGCCACACCAAAGACAGGCTTCTAGCAACCTTCCACAAAGGCTCTCAAAAGTTAACTTTGAGTCAGGAGGAGCCTGCTGCAATGTTAATGTGGTAACCAGCAGAAGTGGTCCATTAATTTTTTTAAAAAATTCAAAGTGTCCTTGAACATGTTGCTCTCTTAGACTATAAGTTACTTCTCATTGTGTGATTGAGACAAACAACCTTTTAAAAATCCATGTTATGTACTCCAGGAGGCCCCTAACTGCCACCCTCCCCCCACCCCCACCCCACCCCCCACCACACCCCCAGCAGAGCTTATTTCTCCACACTGTCTGTCAGAAATCTATATCTGTACTTTATTGACAATACTCTTTTGTTTGTTTGGATGTATGTCACCACACAGGATTGTGCTTCATATTTTATGTGCTTTATGTCCTCTCAGTGTTTGCTGAGAGAATGAATAGATAGATAACAGATAAAGAAATGAATGAATAAAGCTATTATTGCATGTAAATATCTGAGTTCAATGAAGTTAATAATATTCACAAGTACTTGAACTTGAAAGAATGGGAATCAGGACAGGAAAGATTTGAAAAGAGAGAGAGAGAGCATGATCTTCAATAGTGGTGTTTCAACTTTATTTTTATAATTTTTTAACTTTCATTTTAGGTTCAGAGGTATGTGTGTTGGTTTGTTATATAGGTAAATTGCATGTCATGAGGGTTTGGTATACAGATTATTTCATCAGGTAATAAGCGTAGTACCTGAGAGGTAGTTTTTCAATCTTCTTTCTCCTCCTATCCTCCACCTTCAAGTAGACCCTGATAGCCATTGTTCCCTTCTTTGTGTTCTTATGTACTGAATGTTTAGTTTCCACTTATAAGGAAGAACATATGGTATTTGGTTTTCTTTTCCTGCATTAGTTCACTTAGGATAATGGCCTCCAGCTCAATCCATGTTCCTGTAAAGGACATGATCTCATTCGTTTTTATGGCTATGTAGTATTTCGCAGTGTATATGTCCCATATTTTCTTTATCCAGTCTACAGTTTATGGGCATTTAGGTTTATTATATGTCTTTCCTATTGTGAATGGTGCTGTGATGAACATATTTGTGCATGTGTCTTTATGACAGAAAGATTTCTATTCCTTTGGATATATACCCAGTAATGGGATTACTGGGTTGAATAGTAATTCTGTTTTAAGTTATTTGAGAAATGTGAGCACATGCAATATTTGATTCTCTGTTCCTGCATTAGCTTGCTAAGAATAGTCACCTCCACCTTCATCCATGTTCCTGCAAAAGACATGACCTCATTCTTTTTTATAGCTGCATGGTGTTCCACGGTGTTTATGCACCACATTTTTTATTGAGTTTACCACTGATGAACATTTAGATTGATTCCATGTCTTTGCTATTGTGAATAGTGCTGCAATGAACAAATGTGTGCATGTGTCTTTATGATAGAATGATTTATATTCCTTTGGGTATATACCCAGTAATGGAATTGCTTGATTGAATTGTGCTTCTGTTGTGTTGGTCTTTGAGGAATCACCACACTGTCTTCCACAATGGTTAAAATGATTTACACTCCCATGAACAGCATATAAGCATTCCTTTTTTTATGCAACCTGTCAGCATCTGCTGTTTTTTGACTTTTTAATAGTAGCCATTCTGACTATTGTGAGATGATATCTTATTGTGGTTTTGATTTACATTTCTCTAATAATCAGTAATGTTGAGCTTTTATTCATAATTGTTGGCAACATGTATATATTCTTCTGAAAAGTGTCCATATCTTTTGCCCACTTTTTAATGGAGTTGTTTGTTTTTTCCTTGTAAATTAAAGTTTCCTATAGATGCTGGATATTAGACCTTTGTCAGATGCATAGTTAGCGAGAATTTTCTCCCATTCAGTAGGTTGTCTGTTTCCCCTGTTGGTAGTTTCTTTCGCTGTGCAGAGCTCTTTGGTTTAATTAGATCACATTTGTCAATTTTTGCTTTTATTGCAATTGCTTTTGGCAGCTTTGTCATGAAATCTTTGTCCACTGTAATGTCCAGAATAATATTGCCTGGGTTATCTTCCAGGGTTTTTATAGTTTTGGGTTTTACATTTAAGTCTTTAATCCATCCTGAGTTGATTTTTGCATATGGTTTAAGAAAGGGGTGCAGTTTCAATCTTCTGCACATGGCTGGCCAGTTATCCCAGCACCATTTGTTGAATAGGGTGTCCTGTTCCCATTGCTTGTTTTGTTCGCTTTGTTGAAGATCAGATGGCTGTAGGTGTGTTGCATTATTTCTGGGCTGTTTATTTATTGTATTCCATTGATCTATGTGTCTGTTTCTGTACCAGTATCATGCTGTTTTGGTTACTGTACCTTTGTAACATAGTTTGAAGTCAGATAATACTATGCTTCCTGCTTTGTTCTTTTTGCTTAGATTTCCCTTGGCTATTTAGGCTCTTATTTGGTTCTATGTGAATTTTTAAATAGCTATTTTCTAATTCTGTGAAGAATGTCATTGGTAGTTTGATAGGAATACCATTGAACCTGTAAGTTGCTTTAGGCAGTATGGCCATTTTAACTATATTGATTCTTCTTATCCATGAGCATGTAATGTTTTTCCATTTCTTTGCATCATCTCTGATTTATTTGAGCAGTGTTTTTTTTAATTCTCACTGTAGAGATCTTTCACCTCCTTGAAAGCCATACTCAAAGTTATTTTATTCTTTTTGTTGCTATTGTGAATGAGATTGCATTCTTGATTTGGGTGTCTGCTTGGAAGTTGTTGGTGTATGGAAATTTTGTCGATTTTTGTAGATTGATTTTGTATCCTGAAACTTTTCTAAAATTGTGTATCAGATCTAGGACCTTTGGAGCGGAGTTTGGTAGCATTATTTTTCCTTAAATAAAATTTATATCAAGTCCTACATATGAAATATATAAAAGAAGAGTGAGTCTGAGTTTGGTAGCTCAAATCTCTAATCGCAGTATTTTGAGAGGCTGTGGTGGGAAAATTTTATGAAACCAGCCTGTGCAACACAGCTGACCCAATAATTAAAAAAAAAATAAAATGCTGGATGTGGTGTCATGCTCCTATAATCCCAGCTATTCAGGAGGCTGATGCAGAAGGATCTTTTGGGTCCAAGAACTGCAGTGAGCTGTGATTATGCCACTGCACTCCAGCCTGGGTGACTTAAAAAAAAAAGGGAGAATGAGAAATGGGATCCCCAACTATTTGACCCTTTTGCCTTTACCTTAGAAGCCAGGAGCATCTCTGAGTAACTCTAGTGTTAATGCAATTCAGTTTACGAACCACTGGTCTAACTTGCACTCAAGATTATAAGCACATAGGACATCCAACCAGAGAAGCCAGACACCTTTAATGATTCTCATGACTTTTTTTCTCACACACATTCAAACTGACATTGCTGAGGACAATTAGCCCTACTGCAAGTTTATGTATTTCCTAAGTTTGGCAACTTACTCCTAAAATCAGCAGAAATGTGACGGGCCTAAGGCTGTCTCTGAGGCTCAACATTAAGTCAGTCTGTTAGCTGGTACTACTATGACCCTATGGCCTGGTTCTGGTAACTGTAACTGGGTTCTTGTTTTAATTCTTGTTCCCAAAACTTCATAAAATTCTACTGTTCTAGGAAGAGGTAACACCCTTGCTGTTAAATCATAGTTCAATACAGACATTCTTCTGATGCTGTGTTTCTGTTTAGACCTCCACAATATAATCTTGGAGTACAGACTGTACTTCGCTCACTCATGTTCCTTTGCAGTGGCTGTGCTAATAGCCTGTTTGCTTGATGGTCTTGCTACTCCATGTGGAAGGCTTAACTCCTGGAACTCCTGGCTGTTTTCCTGCCCCCGGATACTGATGAAGAGTAGCAGAATATGTCACTTCACATATGCCACTTTGGCTTAGGATTATTTTGAGCTAAAGTTACTTGAAAAACAGCAGATGTAGGAAGAGCATTCTAATCTCCTTTTTCTTCCTAAAAGCAGCAGAGAAAAGCTCCCATGTGAAAGATGTCCTCCCTAAATTATGGAAGATAAAACATTTTTCAAAGAGGAGTCATAACTAAGACAATTCTGTACAGACTTCATTAAAATAATTTCTTACCATCTTTTTATATGACAACATAATTTAGTTACTTTTCTATAATTGCCTCTTTTTGTTCAACCTGACATAAAAGTACTTAGGTTTTGCTAATTCTTTGGGTCTTCATTTTCCCATGAGGGCCCCAAGTCATGTTAAACATATGTGTATGCTTTTCCTTTGTTAATCTATTATACGTCTATTTAATCCCTAGGCTTGGCTAGAGACACTAGGAGGACAGAGTTAAATTTTTGCCTCCCCTACACTGCCTAGTCACTAGCTTCTGATACTTTCTGTTTTGGTCCATTCTACAAAACAGAAATTCAGACTGTGTGTCAGGGTGGAAATACCAAAGAAATAGGGAGTTCACATGTAAAAGATGCTAATGCTGCCCATGCTAATTTGGTTAGGACTAGCTCTACTTGCCTGGGTTTGCTAGACTGAAAGTCAAGAACCTGTGAGTTGTCTTCCAATTATTCTATGTGGTAATATGTGATCTCGATAAAAATTACTTTCGGAAATATCAGGATCCGTATCTGTAAAATGGTCCTGCTGGACTAAATGATCTCTAATGTACTTAGAATGATCATTAACATATCTGATGTTTTAGAGTTTCATTATTGTACCATAGAAAATGAGGACATTGTGTTTTAACCATTCATCCATTTGTACTACACATGCTTTTAAATGTTTCTCCTTTTATCTCCAGATTGCACTACTGTATCCACTCACATCAGTGTGATTGATTTTCTAGTGACACAAAAGAATATGTACTTTACAACTCCATCCCTCACCTTGGAACTCAAAATTTACATGTTGAACAGTAAGTCCCCAAGGTCTTCATCATTCAAGTTTTCCTCCTCAACATTTCTAATTCTCAATAGGAGCAGCAAATTCAGGACAAACACAGCCCTCCTGGAGGTCAGTGCCATAATTAATAAGAATTAACACAACTTGGAGATTACAGTAGGCTATCCACTTCCTCTGAAATGTGTGAACATAATTTAATCTTCACAGTAATTTGTGAGATAGTGTATTATTTTCCTGCACTTTTCAGATGGAGTATCTAAGACACAGAGTTTCAATACATAGGTGAAGGTCACATCACCAGTAGCAGACTGAACTGGGATCCAAAGCCAAGCAATGTCATCATCTGTCCTTCACTAAGAGACTAAGGATTCCTTTAAAATAAACTCTAATGGACACATCACATATACCATCATTCCTTCCCTTCTCTGCTGTTTCTCTCAGCTTCTCCCAGTATTTCTGAAGCTTTCCCGCTACCATCAGTGAAATCTCTACCTTGTCAGGTTATTTGCTTGATTTCTGCAAAAATCCATTTTCTCAAAAAGAAACTCACTGGAGCAAAACTTAAATTCTCAATGTCATAGCTGTCAATTAGCAGTGTGACCTTTACTAAGTCATTCTCCTTCTATGGGTCTCAGTTTTGCTTTTTTACAGCCTCTAAGATTGGCTATAGCCCAGTGTGATTTTTTTATGATGTTTTGAACAAGGGCATCTGACTTTTATCATTTAACAGGAAAGGTTTGAATGTTATCAGTTTATGAAATTATTTGTCTTAAGCATTTCATCATCTTCAAATAAATAGCTAAATATAGGCATGTAATGACAGGCTTTAACATGAGATGAGTTTCAAACATATGAAGAAGCTTGATGATAGGTTGGTATACTTGAGAAATTCTTTAATAAATGTTTTTGAATTGGTAAAGGAACGAATGCATGAGTGTTGATGGAATGTTATGTTAATTAATGAAACAACATTGTCAAGTTTAATAAAATTTCTGTTCTTTGCAAAATCATTAATGTGCTATTCTAAATAGGATCAGGCCAAGGACTCTTGGCATTGTACCCTAAGTAGGCTGGATTTTAACAGAGGCTGTCCTTGCTATTGACCTCACCTTTTCCATCTACAGATCTAAAGCAGGTGCTTTAAAAAAAAAAATCAGGTTATTGGGAAAGATCTGGAGAAGCAGACTCCTTGTTGCTCCCTGGGTCACATAATCTGCAAACTGTCCCTTTTGTCAATTGATTCAGGCAGAAATGACTCTCCCAACATGCTTTCCCTTTGTGCCTGAAAGTACCTCCATTATAGTAATAATCCTCTTTAATTACAATTTTCTATTATTCTCCTTAACAATGAGTATGTTGATGTTTGGTACTGTGTCTTTCTTCTTCGCTTCCCATTCCTTCTTCCCTGCCTGGTGTATATAAATCATGAGAGAAACATTGCTAAAACTTTAAGACAAATGAGGTAATCAAGGTTGTAAACTAACTACAAATGCTCCTGATTCCATAATTAGGAGTCATGTGCTTTTGGAAGCACTAGAAGTTCTGTGAGCACTGCATTTTCTGAAACATAGGCTGAGGTGCCACAAGGGAGGCATCTCACCCCTGTGTCTCTCTTCCAGATGTTCCTCTTCTGCTATCAGCTTCACTCCTAAGGGTATCCCTTCTCAAGCAGCTGTTTGCTGTCAGAAAGTCGCGTATTTGGAGCATTAAGTGGTCCTGGAACTGCCTAAAATGATCTTGGCCAGATCCCTTCACCACCCCATATACACTTTTCCCAAACTGAATTTTCACTTCTTTTCCAGGGTCTTTTGCATACCTTATGTCCCCTGTTTCTTCTGCTACCATCTTAGTAGAATCCAAATAACTCTGAATCTCAGCCCTCCAGTCTATCTGAAGGTGATTGCTTTCTTACCATGGATATTAGAATTTGCTTTTTCCTGTGTGTTAGTCAGGTATATAATTCATATTCTGACTGTAAGATATCTGCAAACTAATTGTGATAATTGATTTGGGCATAGATAAGAATTTGATTTTTCTGTATTATATAAAATAAAACTTGAAAGGCTTAAAGTAATCATACTGCAAGAAAATGCAAAGAGAACTTAAGACATAAAAAGATATCTGAAGGTGTTCAGATTTCTCCAGCCTCATCTTTTCCTGAAAAATCATCCTAAAACTCCATCACCATCCTAAAACTCCATCACTATCACTACACTTCCTGTCTATAGCCTCCAGGGGTTTGTAACCTTGCTGCTGACAGTCTTACCCATCCACCAATGATATCAACAGCAGCTGAGAACTTATTAAAAATGCAGACATTTGGGCCTCTCCAAACCAAGTTAAAAAGTGTCTTCATTTGAACAAGACCCTTGGTGATTTAGATACATACTACAGATCAAGAAGCACAGCTCTGGATCTCCAGTGGTTTATGTAGGACTGGGCAACATTTTGGGGACAGAAATTTTGAGTATATATTAAAATATATATATACACCAACTTTGTTTCTTGTATTTTAACATTTTATAAAAATATTTGCTAGATATCCTGAGAATATATGTTTCTTCCAGCCAAGAGACAGAATGGTGGAGTGATTAAACCACCACAAATGGATTTAAATCCAAACTCTGTGAAGCAGCTTATCTGTGCCTCAATGTACTCATCTATAAAATAGGTATAATAGAACCCAATTCATAGGGTAATTAGGCAGATGCAGTTTGTTAAAATGTATAAATTACTTAAATCTAGCATATCATTAGCACAATAAGTGTTTGTAAAAATAATTAAGCATAATAATGGAAATGAAAGAATTAGCAATGTGGTTAATCCACATTGATATTGATATTTGAATATATTTTAGAGATACAAGTGAATAAAAAATAAAATTCAGAATAGAGGTCCTCAGTTATGATCTCGTTTCATCTAAACAGTAAAACTGTGGAAACGATTTATTGTTATCCACATTTTGAAGATGTGAAAACCGAGGCTGAGCAGGATGATATAACTAACTCATCCAAAGTCATCAATGAGTTAACACAGCTGAGACTAAAGTACATTGCTTTCATTTGGTTCAAAATTTGCAAAATATTGATTATCTGCCAAGCTCTTAATAGGCCCCAGAATTAGAGAAGGTGATCTAAATTTAAAGAAAGGAAAATATGTGTGGGAGATACCATTTAGGAAAAGAATACCACATTGAAAAACAATCAGAGTGAAAAATAACAGATGTATTTTCATGTTGTAGCTAAGGAAATATGTGTGCATAAAAAACACCAGGAAATCTATTTCCTAAGAGTGATGCCAGTATTTTTTTTTAAATTTTTGAGGGGCCCTCATACAGTTTTCCATAATAGCTGCATCATTCTTCATTGTCACCAGCAGTGTACAAGAGTTCTAATTTCTTCACATACTTGCCAACACTTTTTTTCTTCATAGGTAGGTGTGGATGTGGATAATATCTATCCTAATACGTAAGGCATGAGGTGATAATTCTGTGGCTTTAATGTGCATTTCCTTGATGATTAACACCTTTTCCTAAACCTAAATCAGGTGGCCATTTGTCTTTCTTGTTTCCAGAAATGCTTATTGAAGTCTTTTGTCCTTTCTAAAAATTGGGTTACTTGTATTTTGTTTTGTTTTGCTATGGAGAAGTAGGCGATTTTTTTTTGTATTTTGGATATTAACTCCTTATCAGATGAATGGTTTGAAAATATTTTCTCCCATTTCATAGGTTGTCTTTTTACTCTATTGATTGTTTCTTTTGCTGTGCACAAGACCTTTAGTTTGATGTAGTCCTTCTTGTAATTTTTTGCTTTTTTTCCCCTGTGTTTTTAATGTCATATCCAAAAATCATTACCAAGGCCAATGTCAAGAAGCTTTTTCCCCTGAGATTCTTTTTTTCCCCCAGGAGTTTTGTAGTTTTATAGTTTTAGGTCTTATGTTTATGTCATTATTTTGAGTTTATTTTTGTATATGGTGTAAGATAACTATCTAATTTTATTCTTTTGCTCGTGGATGTTTCATTTTTTCAATACCAGTTGCTGAAGAAAATATTTTTCCTCAATTGTGTGTTCTTGGAATGCTTCTCAAAGATCAACTGACAATGTATGTAAGAGTTTATTTCTGGTTCTGTATGCTGTCTCATAGGTCTATATGTCTGTCTTAATGTCAATACCATGCTGTTTTAATTAGCATAGCTTTGTAATATTTTGAAAGCAGGAAGTGTAATGCCTCCAACTTTCTTCTTCTTAAAATCATTTTGGTATATGGGTTTTTTTGTTGTTGTTGTTGTTCCATTTAAATTTTAGGGTTTTTTTATTTCTGTGAAAAATGTTATTGGAATTTTGATAGGCATTTCACTGAATGTGTAGATTGCTTTGGGTAATGAGGACATTTTAACAATATTAAATGTTTAAATTTTTTCATCCATGTTTTATAATTTTCAGTGAAAACTATAGTTTTCACATCATTACTTAAGTTTATTCTTAAGGTTTATTTTTTCTTTTTCTTTCTTTCATGAGCAATCTCACTTCTGGGTATATATTCAAAAGACCTGAAATCAGGATCCTGAAGAAGTATCAGTACTTCCATGTAAACTACAGCATTATTTGCAATATCCAAGATATAGAAACAACTAAATACCCACCAGCAGATGAATGGATTTAAGAATACGATATATGCATAAAATGGCATAGTGTTTAGCCTTAATAAAGGAAACACTACCATTTGTGACAACATGAATGAACGTAGAGAATATTATGCTAAATGAAATAAGTGAGTCGCAGGACAAACATTGCATGATTCCACTTACATATCTAAAATAGTCAAACTCATAGAAGCAGGGAAATGCATATTAGCTGCCAGAGGCTGGGGTAAGAAGGACATGGGGAATTTTGCTCATTGGATGTAAAGTTTCAGTTATGCAAGATGAATAATTCTAAGATTTTTCTGTACAACATGGTGCCTATAGTTAACAATATGGTGTTGTACATTTTAACATATGTTAAAAGAATACATCTCATTTGAAATGTTCTTCCTACAGAAAGAACAAGAAAGAACACAAGGAAATTTTTGGAGCTGACAGATATGATTAGTATTATGATTGTGGTGGTGGTATCGTGGGTCTATACATATGTTCAAACTTATCAAAATGTACATATTAAATATGTGCAATTTTGTGCATATCAATTATTTTTCAATGGAGCTAAACAAAAAGAATAATGCCTGGACTGAGAAAAGTTGGGGATGAGTAAGAAATAATTCTTCTTATCAGTGATATTGGTGTTCTTTTTGTTTTCTTTTTGTTTGTCTATTGTTTCTTAAAAGCTTTATTGAGATATAACCCACATGCCATAAAGTTCACCTTACAAAATAAAACCTTTGATATTTTTTGTGTATTCAGAGTTGTGCAACCATCACCAGTCTGTAAGTTCAGAAATTTTCATAGCCTCCTAAAAAAAATCCCTAATATCCATTAGCAGGCATTTCTGACCCTCCTTCCAGCTCATAGGAAATGCTAATCTACTTGCTGTTTCAGTGAATTTGCCTATTATGGACATTCCATGTAAATGAAATCATACGATATGTGGCCTTTAAGTGTCTGGCTTCCTTTATATAGCATGGTATTTTTAAGGTTCGTCCATGTCCTAGCATGGCATTCTTAGCACTTTTTTAATAGCTGAATAATATTTCATTCCATGGATATACCACATTTTGCTTATCTATTTATCAGTTCATAGGCATTTGGATTATTCTCACTTTTTGGCTATTATAAAAATATTTGACTATTATATAAATGTTCATGTATAAGTGTTTTGTAGACATATGTTTTCAATTATTTTGGGCATCTACCAAGTGATGAAATTTCTGGACTACATGGTAACTTTTTAAACACTTTCTGAGAAACTGCCACGCTGTTTCCCATAGAGGCTGCCCCACTTTACATTCTCCACAGCAATGTGTAATTGTTCCAGTTTCTTCACATTCTCACCAACACTTGTTATTTTCCTTTTTTTTCAAATTATAGCCCTCCTAGTGAGTGTGAACTGGTTGTTTTTGATTTGTGGTTTTGATTTGCATTTTTGCAAATGCAGTGATGATAATGAATGACTAATGATGTTTTGCAACTTTGGTGTCCTTATTTGACATGGTATATCTTCTTTGGAGAAATATCTTTTTAAATTCTTTACTTGTTTTCTAATTGGAATATTGTCATTTTATTGTTGATTTTAAGAGTTATTATTTTTGTAGCTATTAACTTGATTAAATTTAACATTAATACAAAGCTTTGATCTAATTTAACATTTATATTCCAGTTTTGTCAATTGACCAATTATGTCCTTTATAGTGTTTTTTGTTCTTTAGCACAGGAGTCAGTCTAGGGCTAGGTATTGCATTTAGGTACCATGTCATTTTAGTCTCCTTTAGTCTGTAACCTGTGCACAATTTTTCTTTTAGAACATTGAGATTTTTGAAGAACATAGTCTCCATTCCTTTTGTTTTTAATAGAGTGTTCCTCAATTGGAATTTGTCTGCTATTTCCTCATTTTGAGACACAAGTCCTTTTCCAGATATATGATTTACAAATGTTTTCTCCTATTTTGTGGGCTTTCTTTTCACATTGTTCAGGTTGTCCTTTGAAGCACAAAAGTTTTTAGTTTTAATAAAATCCAATTTGTCTATCTTTTGTCACTCATATGTTTGATATCATGTCTGAGCAAGTATTGACTAATCCAAGGTCATGAAAATTTATTCATGTATATTGTTCTAAGTATTTTATAGTTTTATATCTATGCTTATGTCTTTGATTCATTTTGAGTTAATTATTTGTATAGGATTTGAAGTAGGGATCCCACTTTATTATATTTGGTGTGGGAATTCAGTTGTCCCAGAATCATTTGAAAAGGGCCCATTGAATTGTTTTTGCACCTGTGCAAAATTGTTATAGCTTTGTAGTGAGTTTTGAAATCAAGAAGTGTAAGTTACCCCAATTAGCTTTTTATCAAGATCATTTTATATATTCTGGGTTCCTTGCATTTTTTGAAACTGCGTTTGCAAAAATTATAAATGAGGAAATCAAGACAGTGAAAGAGATTAGACCTAATCAACTCCATCTTGCTTCTAACCTTTAAGCTCTCCTTGTTCAATCCTGGGCATAGGCTGAACTAACTTTGGGAAGGAATTCAGTTCATTGTTTGACTCAAAAAAAAAAACAAAAAACCTGATAATAGCCCTTTCCCTAACACACCCCTTTCTTGCCTACTCTGCCTTCGCATGACTAATAAATTAGCAACAAGATTAGAAATTACAATTTAGGGGTCATGCAGCCTCTGGTTCTAAGAGTCTGAACCTCCCCAAATTGCTCCTGGGGATAACATCACTATTGTAAAACCCAAGATCAGCACTTCACATATTTTGCAGACCCTGCTCTGGATGGGTCTGCTGACACCACCTAGACTAGTAATCTGGCTCAGCCGGTTCTGGGTTCTGTCATCCCACCCAGGAAGAGAAGACATCAAGAAAACCTCACTTTGACCTCTTATGATTCCATCTCCAACCTGACCAATCAGCATTCCCCACTTCCCAATACCCTACCCACCAGATTATCATTTTTTCTTTATCTTTTTGAGACCGAGTTTCACTCTTGTTGGCCAGGATGGAGTGCAATGGCACGATCTTGGCTCACTTCAATTTCTGCCTCCTGGGTTCAAGCGATTCTCCTGCCTCAGCCTCCTGAGTAGGTGAGATTACAGGTGCTCACCACCACACCCAGCTAATTTTTGTGTTTTTAGTAGAGACGGGGTTTCACCATGTTGGCCAGGCTGGTCTCGAACTCCTGACCTTAGGTGATCCACCCGCCTCGGCCTCCCAAAGTGCTGGGATTACAGGCGTGAGCCATTATGCCCGTCCCAGGTTATTTGGAATATCTCTGATCCCCAAATGCTTCAGGAAACTGATTTGAGTAATAATAAAACTCCGATCTCTTGCACAGCCTCCTCTGTGTGAATTACTCTTTCTCCATTGCAACCTGTCTTGATAAATATGCTCTGTCTAGGAAGTAGACAAAGTGAACCCATTGGGCAGTTACATTTTCATATAAAATTTAGAAACAGGATTGGCCTGGACATTAGGGCATGGTATATGATAATTTTTATAAGTTGCTAGATTCAATTATCTTGTATTTTGTTGAGATTTTGCATTTATGTTCTTAAGGGATTTGCCTCCTTGAGAAACTGGTCATATTTTTCTCTCTTGGTATGCCTTGCAATTTTTTATTGAAAATTGGACTCTTGAGGCTGGGCACGGTGGCTCACACCTGTAATCCTAACATTTTGGGAAGCCGAGGCAGGTAGATCCCAAGGTCAGGAGTTTGAGACCAGCCTGAACAACATGATGAAACCCCATCTCTACTAAAAATACAAAAAATTAGCAAGGCATGGTGGCGTGCGCCTGTAATCCCACCTACTTGGGAGGCTGAGACAGGAGAATTGATTGAATCTGGGAGGTGGAGGTTGCAGTGAGCCAAGACTGAACCACTGCACTCCAGCTTGGGCAACAGAGCAAGAGTCTGTCTCAAAAAAAAAAAGAAAAAAAAAGAAAAGAAAGAAAGAAAGAAAGAAGGAAGGGAGGGAGGGAGGGAGGGAGGCAGGGAGGGAAGGAAGGAAGGAAGGAAAGAAAGAAAAAAAAAAGAAAGAGAAAGAAAGGAAAGGAAAATGGGAAACTGGAATGTGGTAACTCTTCAAATAATATTCTCAATCCTAAGATTTTTCTCTATCTTTTAAATTGTTAATAGTTGTTTAGTGACCTTTCCTGATTACTTTTACAAATACTGTATTTTTTTGTGTGCGTTATGTGTCCAGCTAGTGTTTTGACACAAAGTAACTGGAATGCCAGGAGCTAAAACAAAGAAACAGAAAACCAATATTTTATCTCCTTAGATTTCCACAGTTTGATTATGATGTGTCTCAGTGTGGGTCTTTGAATTTACCCTATTTGGATTTTATTTAGCTTCTTAGATGTGTAGGTTTGTCTTTCATCACGTTTGGGAAGTTTTCAGACTTTTTTTTTTTCAAATATTCTTTCTTTATCCCCTTATCTCGCTCTCTTTTCTCTCCTTCTGACACAATTATTTTGCATATGCAGGTATGCTTTATAGTGCCTGATAGTCTCTGAGGCTATGTTAATTGTTTTTCATTTTTTGATTTCTGTTCCTCAGACTGAAATTCAAGGTATTTTTTAAAAAACAAATCTGTCTTCTTCAAGTTTAAATGTGCTGATGAGTGCTTCTTTAGAGTTTTTGTTGTTGTTTGTTTCATTTTGTTTTATATTTCAGTTGTCATAATTTTCAGCTCCAAAATTTTACTTGGTTCTCTTTTTATAATTTCTATCTCTTTATCAGTATTCTTCATGTGATGAGTTATTCTCATGCTGTTCTACAATTCTGTTGACACTTGTTTCTTTTAGTTCTTTGAACATATTTATAATAATGGCACTAAAATCTTTGTCTCATAAGTCCAATGTCTAGTTCTCCTTGAAGATGGTTGTTAGTGACAGCTTTCCTGCATCTCTGTATCCCCTGTATAGGCCATATTGCTCTGTTTCTTCATAGTTCTCATATATTTTTGTTTAAAGTAGCCATTTTAAATAGCATATGTCAATCCTAGTAATCAGATCCCCAAGTTTTGTTGCTTTTGCTATTTTGTTTGTTGTTGCTTTTTGTTTGTTTAGTGACTTTAGTAGACTAATAAGTAAAGTTTAATGAGTTCTTTTATGCAACCACTAAAATTTCCACTTGGGTAACTTTTTGGTCATCTCAAGATTGCACAGCTATTCCTCAAATATCTTGGATACATCATTTTCCCAGTCTGTGTGTGTATTGTGGTACCTCTTTAATTCTTCAACAGGCAACTAACATCTCTGTCTTAGTCTGCACTTTCTGCTTGTGCAGAGACTTAATGTCAGTTGGAGGTGACAGACTAGGAACATCTTCAGTTTTTCGTGGACATGCACATGGCCCTGGACATGAGTGTGGTCATATAGATTCTCAATAATATGTTGGTGTTTCTCAAAACCTTTTATGGACATCTTATCTTATTCCACAGATTTTCTTTTAACATTGTAGACTTTCATAGACTCAGTTGGTATTATAATTTCAGGCAGCTGTAAATCTTTTTTTTTTTTTTTTTTTTTTTTTTTTTTTTTTTTTTGAGGTGGAGTCTCACTCTGTCGCCCAGGCTGGAGTGCAGTGGCACAATCTCGGCTAACTGCAATCTCTGCCTCCTGGGTTCAAGCGATTCTCCCAGCTCAGCCTCCCGAGTAGCTGGGATTACAGGCGTGTACCACCACACTCAGCTAATTTTTGTATTTTTAGTAGAGACGGGGTTTCACCATGTTGATCAGGCTGTTCTCAAACTCCTGACCTCATGATCTGCCTGCCTTGGCCTCCCAAAATGCTGGGATTACAGATGTGAGCCACTGTGCCCAGCCGGCAGCTGTAAATCTTAAATTATTGCTGCTGATTGTTTTTTGACAAATGCAAACAGGGTAAAGCTATTTGCAGAGAGCTCGTTCTGGATCAGCACAAGTAATGCCATGCTCCGGGAACTGAGCTTTTCAGGTAGCTATCAGTCAGATCAAAGAGTGAAACATTTCTGGTGATAGGACTTCTGGGGAGAACCAAACCCACCCTGCCTGCTCCAGTGGTCCCAGGCTGCTTATTTTCATAGATATTCTAGTTGTGAGTTTGTTGGTTTTCAAGGCTACTGAAAAATTGGGAGGATGACAGTGTTAGGGTAGATTAAAATGTTACAAAGCTAGCTGCTCTTACATAGATCTGGTCATTTTTTTAAATTAATACTCCTCAGATAATTGCAAGTATGTAATAAATTTCTAAAGTTTTTTTTTTTTTTTTTTTTTTTTTTTGAGACGGGGTCTCGCTCTGTCACCCAGGCTGGAGCATTTGCCACCATTTTCTTTGTCCTTATGCCAAGTGGATTTTTAGAGTACTTTACTCTGCCATTGCAAAAGTGCCCTCTGTTGTTAATGTTCTTTTAGCTCATCCTTACAAATTTTTCACATTAAGGAAGTATTACTTGTGGCTGGGCGTGGTGGCTAACACTTGTAATACCAGCACTTTGTGAGGCTGAGGTGGGTGGATCACCTGAGGTCAAGAGTTCAAGACCAGCCAGGCTAACATGGTGAGATCCTGTCTCTACTAAAAATGCAAAAAATTAGCTAGGCATGGCAGCATACACCTGTAGTCCCAGCTACTTGGAGGCTGAGGCAGGAGAATTGCTTGAACCTGGGAGGTGGAGATTGCAGTGAGCCAAGATTGCTCCACTGCACTCCAGCCAGCCTGGGCAACAGAGTGAAACTCTGTCTCAAAAAAAAAAAAAAAAAAAAAGAAGGAAGTATTACTTGTATGATGAAAATTATATATTAGCATCCATATCTTTAAGTACCTAAATTATCTTTGTATCTATATCTATAGGTCTATGTATATCTATATATTTAAAGGACCAGAGCATAGACTTTGGTGTCAGAATTAATCATTATAATTGATCTAAACATTTTATTTACCAGTTCTATGACACTGCTAGATGGTTGGGCAAAGTTAGTTCATCTTTTTATGTCTCAATTTCCTCATTTTAAGTAAGTATTTTAATATTGCCGTGTAAAGTAAGTGGTAAGATGTATAAAATGTACTGATTATCATGCCTGGGCAGTAATTTAGTAAATATATGTTATTATTAACTGATTTAAGTGTACCATGCTATATTTAGAATCCATTTGACATAGATTCAAAATTATTACTTCAAGTACATGCTGAAGTCTTGCTTCCTCAGGTCTTGTTTTTTGTAGTGACAACAGTGGGTGCCCAGCTATTGCACAGCCTGTAAGGAGTAGATTCGGTCTCAGATTGGCTTCTGGATCACTGAAACACAAGGAGATGTAGGGGGTGAGCATGAAGGTGATCACTGTTGAGCAGACTCAAACGTCCAAAAGCAAGATATCAAATTATAAAGTATAAGACAAGGATTAGCACAAAGACCTGAATACATGGTCTGTAGCAGAAATCTCTGCGATGTGTGCAAGAATTTGTGGAGGTTCTTTCAGAAACTAAGACCATGAGTGTATATGCACAGGAAGGTCTCTTTTCTCATGGTGTTCAATGCATGCTGTGGTGCTGAATTCAGTACCTAAAAGGAGACTTGTAGGCCTGGAGGTTATACTCACATAGGTTTAACATAATTTAGGCAAACAAAATCAATAACAACAAAGAAAGAGTACACATTATTTATTTATTTATTTTATTTTTTTTTTTGAGATGGAGTTTTACTCTTGTCGCCCAGGCCAGAGTCCAGTAGCACGATCTCGGCTCACTGCAACCTCTGCCTCTCGGCTTCACGTGATTCTCCTGCCTCAGCTTCCTGACTAGCTGGGATTACAGGTGCTCACCACCACACCCAGCTAATTTTTGTATTTTTAATAGAGACAGGGTTTCACCAAGTTGGCCAAGCTAGTCTCGAACTCCTGACCTTGTGATCTGCCCACCTTGGCCTCCCAAAGTGTTGGGATTACAGGTGTGAGCCACTGCATCCGACCAAACGTACACTTTAAGCGGATATAATGTTTATTTGTCAATTATGCCCTGATAAAACTGGAAAAGCCATAATACAAGACCTTAAACACTGTACATTCTGTGGGATGAGTGAACATGGTAGTAAATGATGCACAAAAAAAAAATCTAAAATTTGAATTCCTCCCTTTGACTACTTGATCTTTGCCTTATAATCAGAACTCAATGAGGTATAACAGGAAACAGTGAAACATAAGAAAGTGGCTTAAGGAAAAGGACAGAGAGATGGCTTAAAGAAGAAATACCACATGTAAAGTAAAGCTGAATTTCTTCTGAAAAAATTTACTGTGAAATATAATTTTTTCTCAATCAAATCAATCTAATCAAAACATCAGAGATAAACCTAAAAATGCCTGTGAAAAAAGTTCTTTGTAAAAATTTTAGTTTTGCTTTTTTCGTTTAATGTAAAAAGCACATGCTAACTAGAATAAATCTAGTGTTATCCACATCTTAAACTTTAAAACCAAAAAGGCTTCTTCCTGCAGTGCTTCTTTTATTTTTCTTTAAAGCCACTTAATCTGTATGTTTCTTACTCATTTTCGTCTAATCATGGAAGCAATGTTTACTAAGGTTTGTTTGAATCCTTTTTAAAAATGTAATTATCTGGAAAATAATTTGTGTGTACTATTTAAGAAAATTTGATTATATTTAATATAAAGCAATAACATGTTAATAATTAGCCTGGTTTAATTCTACTTCAGGATTTAGAATAAATAATCAATTTGAAAAAAATAGACAAAATGGAAATTCATATACTATTACAACTAGTAGATGTGAAATGTAAAGTTTAGGGAAATAAATGACCTTAAAACTGTGTATGGTTACATTATTTGCACAGAGGTTAATACTCCTTAGAATGTTCTCATATATTCTAAACTGCTTAGAATTTCCAAACTTTGGCAATATTGCTATTAAGATGTGTACATCTAGAATGAATGGTAGATGGCTCTGAGGTTATAAAAGCAGTTGGTGGCAAGGCCAAGATGCAGAGAGGATTCTTCTGACTCTGACCAGAGCTCATTCACACTAATTTTTTCCTGCTGCCCAGGGGCATTCATCTACTCTTTCTCTCTCTAGAAAAGTCTACACTGCTACACAAACTTACTGAATTTTGTCCTATAGTATCTTAAATTCTTCAATATTTTGCTATCAAAGGGAAAGAAAAATACAGTATTTTATTCTAAAATGAAAATGGGCAGTAGCTTACTTAGTGTGTTAACTTGCCAAGAGGATTTTCAAATAGAACACTTGTTTTCCCTGGAGGGATAATCTCTAACTCCCCAAATATGGGCTCTTAACAGCAACTTGTTTGGAAAAAATACTAAGCAGAGATTCATTCTTAGTGCCAACAAAATAACAAGCAACCCACTGTCCAGCTTGTTTGGTCTGAAACATCACATTTGTTCATGAATAATGCAGTGCAATAACTAATATGCAGTCTACAGCTTTCAGAGCTTCCACATGAATTATACCATTTAATCTTATGCCATAGGACATCACACATTCCAGCTTGATAAAGTGACAGAGACAAGAGCTATGAGAGAAATCAGGTGGAGTCAGTGGCTGTGATCTAGACTAGTCTCAAAATAAGAAAAGCAGGTTGTCATTACTGCTCAAGTTTTACTTGCCGTAATAAGGTGACACATACCTACTGATTCTGCATAGAACCGGGTGAGAAACCCATCGCATTGTTAGTGATATCCCATGGATGTATGTGACTGTCTAAAGGCCTTTGTTAACAATTGTTATCCTCTGTCATACACTTCAAAATTAAAAGTTTTTACTGATGACTTTGACATGTACAACTCAGCAATACAAAACACTCAGTTCTGATATATCTTTACATAAAACTACACTTCAACTCATTAAAAATTACCTACACACTTACAAAAATATAAAATGTTCTCTTTCTTGATTTCATCCGTTTTTCTTTTGCACACAAACTGTAATAATGATTCTGATTGAGCCTTTTTTCCTTCCAACCCATCAGACTAGAGCCATTGAACAAACTACCCACACCAATTAATCCCTGTTTCTCTTCCAAATTTTTTATTACTTTTCTAGTGCTGATTTTAAAAAATTATTTGTGAACAATAAACATAAAGAATAGCATAAACAGCAGAAAGCAAGTGTATGGGTTGACATTTTAGTTCTTTTTCAAATTTTTCCTGGCTTGAGCGCCTGTCTTGCTATCTTGATACTGTCTTTGTTAAACAAAGAATGGACTATTTTCGATGGGTCCCAGAACCTACAACTTAGAACCTAGAACGTACAACTCCCCTTCCCTTCCCCTTCCCCTTCTCTTTCCCCTTCCCCTTCCCCTTCCCCTTCCCTTCCCTTTCCTTCTTTTTTTGAGACAGAGTCTCGCTCTGTCACCCAGGCTGGAGTGCAGTGGTGCGATCTCGGCTCACTGCAAGCTCCGCCTCCCGGGTTCACGCCATTCTCCTGCCTCAGCCTCCCGAGTAGCTGGGACTACAGGCCCCTGCCACCGCGCTGGGCTAATTTTTTGTATTTTTAGTAGAGAGGGGGTTTCACCGTGGTCTCAATCTCCTGACCTCGTGATCCATCCGCCTTGGCCTCCAAAGTGCTGGGATTACAGGCGTGAGCCACCGAGCCCGGCCAGAACATCTTTCTTACTATTAAGTTCTTTGTCTACCCTTTGATACCAGATGGCAAACATATTGTGAACTGTATCTCATTAAAAAGCAAAGACGCTATAGTCATTGTTCTACTAGCAAATCCTAGACCTGAAAAATAGGAGTTACACAATAGATATTTTTGAATTTTGAATGAATAAAAAAGTAAATTAGTAAAGGATGTCTTTGATGATTTAACCTGCAGTTAACATATGGGATTTTCCATCTATATCTTTAGGTATTATGTAGGTATATTTTGGATCCACTGACTCATCAGAGATATTTTATGTAGCCTTGTCATCCCAATATTTCCTTGTCTTTTTGTGTCCTCAACAAATGTAGTCAGTTTCTGAGATGAAATATGGGATTAAGAAAACTGCCTTCCTTTATGTCATACAAGCAGGCTAAATTTATTCATTATTATTTGGCAGAAATTTTTAAGATGAAAAGTAAATGTAAGATATATAAGTCTAAATGGCATCTTAGAAAACTGAGTAATCTTCAGCAAAGTGGTGAGCCAGGTGACCATATTAGATTGGATTTTCCATTTATCTAAAATATTTATTAGAGGTTACTTCTGATAATTACTATGCATGAAGTATGGTACCTAGAACCTAGAATAAGTCGATCATAATTATTTTAAATTATAAGAATACCAAGTCTTGCAGTGATAGCTGCAAATATATGTATAATGAATTTGAAATGATTGATTTAAGCTGGTCATTATGAAGGATAATATACTCCTAAGATAAGAAATTTAGAGAGAAATTCCTGACCATAACTAAGGATCAGAATTATGTAGCCTTTATCTGTGGTTTCACTTTCTGTGGTTTCAGTTATCCATGAGCAACTGTGGTCCAAAAATATTAAATAGAAAATCCCAGAAATAAACAACCCTTAGGTTTTTTTTTGTTTTGCTTTGTTTTGTTTTGTTTAGACAGAGTTTCACTCTTGTTGCCCAGGCTGGAGTGCAATGGCGTGGTCTCGGCCTACTGCAAACTCTGCCTCCTGGGTTCAAACGATTCTCCTGCCTCAGCGTCCTGAGTAGCTGGGATTACAGGTGTCTGCTCCCACACCCAACTAATTTTTGTATTTTTAGTAGAGAAGGGATTTCACCATTTTGGCCAGGCTGGTCTCGAACTCCTGACCTCAGGTGATCCGCCTGCCTTGGCCTCCCAAAGTGCTGGGATTACAGGCATGAGCCACCATGCCCGTCCCAATCCATAAGTTTTGAATTGTGCACTCTTCTGATTAATGTGATGAAATCTTGCCCCATCCTGTTCCATTTATCCCTTTGTGTAGCATAAGCATGCTGTATATACTACATAGTAGCTGTCTTGTTGATCACATCAACTGTTTGGTATCACAGTGCTTGTGTTCCATATTTTACTTAATTATGATCTTAAAGCACAAGAGTAGTGATGCTGGGATGTTGTTATAATTGTTTCATGTTGTTATTATTGGTGTTAACCTCTTACTGTGCCTAATTTATAAGCTTTATCATAGGCACGTGTATAGGAGAAAAGATAGTACATATAGGGTTCACTATCTTCTGTGGCTTTGTGCATCCACTGAGAGTCTTGGAATGTATGACCCTTGGATAAGGGGGGACTACTGTATATGTAAGTTTTTTGAGACACACACATGCCCATTATGCATTCACTGTCAACCTAATTGGACTGGGCTAGATGTTCATTCTCTTCAAAAGTGTCCAAGAAAATCTGATACACATCTGCAAATAAGCATGACAGTTACTCAATTTCTACTCTAATAGTGGCAAGTGAAAAGTTGCATTAGTCTGAGCAAATAATGGCAAATGCTGAAATAAGCATCCCCTAATGTCAATGGCTTAACCAATAACGGTATTTCTTAGTCAAGTCATAATCGGTACAAACCAAACAAGCCACAACTTAATATAGAATATCAGTTGGACCCTGTGGAATTATATATGAAGATTTGGTAAGGCTAATACAGAAGTTGCTTGATCAACATTTGTTGTAAGAACAAGTATATACAAGAACATTAATTTTATAGGACCTCCATTTAGCTCAGTAGCAATACTAGGCCTTATGTAATTTGGCATGATAAGAAACTATGAAAGTGAGACACTCTTTTGGACTCATTCTTGTCTTTTCTTTCTGAGAAACATTACTGTCAAAACAGACTTTTGCTATTCTCAGTCACACAGAGCATATGATAATTTTTAGAATGCAGTTGGGGACAATTCTTTGCAATCTGGAACTAATTGTTTATCAGGATTTGAGCCATTTATTTAAAATACCTTTTCAGAAAGTCAAAGATTAAAGATACGTGAAAATGAGATATATTATCAATACCAATCTAAGGTGTAAACGTATTAAGATTACAGACAACTAACCAAATTTTAAGTGCATTATGTTAAATGGAAGTGTTTAAATCAATCACAAAAAGGCTTGTCTAAGTAATTGCAACAAATGGAAATCTAAGAATCAATGCTATTAAAGCATAAAGTTGCTACCAGGGAGAACGACATGTACTAATTTGTTTTCCTCATTTGAATGTAAGGTTTACTAATTTGTTTTCCTCATTTGAATGTAAGGTTTAGGTGAGTGAATAAAACTCTCTTACTGAACTCGTTTCCCAGAGCCTGGAATGTAACAAATGCCTGTTACATGCTTATTGAATAAATCAATGAGTTTTCATAGTTCAGTGTAAGATTGAATATGTAAATGGATCAAGTTTCAGGGAAGTGTACAGCTAACAGGTCCTGTTTTCTATGGAGAGAAGAAAGAAAAAGGAAGATTAAAAGGAAGTGGAAATAAAGTTTGGAGAGCAGATATAAGGTGGCTTTAAGTGAGGACAAAAATAAGAAAGTATTAGGGAGGAAGACATGGTTTGAAATTGTTGGAGGTTCTCAAGACCCTCCTGGTTAGATTATTCACTAGGTGGGCTCAACATATTGTCCTACTCATGACTATGATTTACAGTGGCAAATGCACTTAAAAGCAAAATGGCCCGAAAAAAAGAAAAAAAAAAGCACACAGGGTGAAGTCCTGGGGAATCCAGGCACATGTTTCTAAGGGTTTTTCCCAGTGGAGTCATAGAGTCATATAGGACTCACTTAATTTCCCCAGCAATGAGTTGTGACATTTGTGAAATGTTGACAGCTAGGGAAGGTCATTAAAGACTTAGTACTCAGGATTTTTGCTGGGATCTAGTCAAGTAGGTAGCTCCTGCTGGCACATGCATAAATTGCAGGCTGCCACAAGAAAAACAGATGTTTAGTATAAATCATACTGTTTGTAGAAAGAGTTCAGACATGGTCATTCATTCTTATCAGTTCTGAGCATGGTGGGAAACCTGAAAGCTAAGTTCCAAGATACCAGCTAAGAGTCAACTTTATAAGAAGGCATTTGAAAGAATGACAGTGAGACTTTCTACATTAACTCTTTTTGACATAGAAGAGAAGGGTTATGGTTCTTACAGCCTATACTCCGCCCCTTTAGACACCGTCATCAAGAAAGCATTTGTGGCTCTAGAGGAAAAATACCTAATGAGTGTTGTGTTAGGCTATTAAGTAAATTAATTCCATTAAAACAGTCCTCTACCCAAATTGTACTTAATAGTACATTTAAAAAGTTAAGCTTTTATGAAAGATAAATGAAACCTTTTCATATAGCTCTTATATTAAAAGAGAATGTTCTTAAAATTTTTTTGGTAGATTTATGGAGTACAAGTGCAGTTTTGTTATATGATATATTGTGTAGTGGTGTAGTCTGGCCATGTAATGTACTCATTGCCCCAGTAGTGAACATTGTACCCAATAAGTAATTTTTCAACCCTTATCCCACTTGCACTATTCCACCATTTGGAGTTTATTTATTTTTTATTTTATTTCATTTTGAGACGGAGTCTCCCTGGGTCACCCAGGCTGGAGTGCAGTGGCACAATCTTGGCTCACTGCAACTTCCGCCTCCGGGGTTCAAGCGATTCTCCTGTCTCAGCCTCCCGAGCAGCTGGGACTACAGGCGCCCGCCACTGCACCGGACTAATTTTTTGTACTTTTAGTAGAGATGGGGTTTCATCATGTTAGCCAAGATGGTCTTGATCTCCTGACCTCATAATCCCCCCGCCTTGGCCTCCCAAAGTGTTGGGATTACAGACGTGAGCCACCGTGCTCGGCCCATTTGGAGTTTTTGATGTCTGTTATTTCATTCTACATGTCCATAAGTACCTATAGTTTAGCTCCTAATTATAAGCAAAAACATGGTATTTGACTTTCTATTTCTAAATTATTTCACTTAGAATAATGGCCTCCAGTTCCACCCATGTTGCTGCAAAATACATGATTTTATCTTTTGTCATGGTTGAGTAGTATGCCATGGGGTGGGTGTGTGTGTGTGTGTGTGTTTATCTATTTTATATATATATATACATATATGGATAGATAGATAGCAAATTTTCTTTATCTAATTATCCATTAATGGACACTTAGGTTGATTCCATGGCTTTGCTATTGTAAATAGAGCTGCAATAAATGTATAAGTGCAGTTGTCTTTTTGATAAAACAATTTATTTTTCTTTGGGTAGATATCCACTAGTGGACTAGCTAGATCAAATAGTGTTCCATATTTAGTTATGTGAGAAATCTCTGGTTTCCCTAGAGGGAAATAACCATATTTAGTTATGTGAGAAACCTCTGGTTTCCCTAGAGGTTGTACTAATCTTCATGCCCATACTAGTGTATAAGCATTCCCTTTTCTCCACTTCTTCAATAAGATCTATTGATTTTTAACTTTTAAAATAATAGCCATTTTGACTTGTGTGAGATGGTAATTCATTGTGATTTTAATTTTAATTCCTGTAATGATTAATGATATTGAACATTTTTTAACCTGCTTGTTGGCTGCCTGTGTGTCTTCTTTCAAAAAATGTCTGCTCATGTCCTTTGCCCACTTTTTATTGTTTTTTTTTTTTTTTATTGTTTGGTTGTTTGAGTTCCTTGTAGATTCTGGATATTAGCCCTTTGTCACATGCATAGTCTGCAAATAATTTTTCCCATTCTGTATGCTGTCTTTTTATTCTTTTTTTTTCTATGCAGAAGCTTTTTTAGTTTAATTAAGTCCTATTTGTTTTTGTTTTTGTTGCATTTGCTTTTGAGGACTTAGTCATACATGCCACCCAGGCTGATGTTCAGAAGAGTTTTTCCTGTGTTTTCTTCTAAGATTTTTATAGCTTCTGGTCTTACATTTCAGTTTTTAATCCATTTTGTGTTAATTTTTGTATATGGTCCCAAATATTTATTGATTATCTGCTGTGTGTACAAGGCATTGTGCTAGGGTTCTTTACTGATGATTGTGAAATAAAGACTTCCCATTTGGATTTAAGGGAACAGTATGGAAGACCTACTTATCGATGAAAAACTACTATTTGACCTGGCAAGGACTATAATAGAGTAATATGTAATTTCCTTAAACATACCAAAGGAGATAGCTGGTGCTGTTGGGAAAGATATTGGGGATTTTCTCTTTCCTGAAGGGCTGAGTCAAAAGCTCAATTATGAGTAGGATTTAGTAGGCCAGAAATAAGAGGGACTTGACTTTACAGCACAAAGAATAGTATAAGAAAGTGCTTTATAGTCCATAGCACATTTTAGAGAATCGAAGTAAAGTCTATTACTGGAATGCAGGTCTTAGACAGAAAAATTAGAGTTGAAAATAGAGAATCAGGTAAATTGAGATCATCAATCGTATTGCATGGCCCGTTAACAGGTCTGAACTACCAATAAAAACAAGCTTCTGAAGACTTGAAATTGAAAAGACAAGTTTAGAGTACTTAAACAGATTTTTCAAAGCCTGGTAGAAAGAATAAAATACAGCAGTGTTTCCCTTACTTTGGTCATTCTTACTAGCCCTTTAGGTTTCTAAATCCCTGTGCTATTATAAACTGCTTTCTTTATATAAAATGGAAGCTAACTTTAAATTCTTTTCCTTATGCATTTTTTTGTGAAAAAACATACTTAATTTATATTTATACATACAACCTACAAATATGTATGAATGCACATGCATATATAGACTGATAGATTTTCTATACCTATGAAATAAAATACATGTTATCAGAAGTTTGACAGAAAGTTACAAGGCCAATCTTTATGTATATATATTTTATGATGGATTTTAAGTTACATGTATAAATTATAAAACAAACAAATATTAATTCCTGTACTCTGAAAGTATTTTTGTACTATCAATGATGGAGGATACTGCAATATTTTCTAAGACATGGCAAGGGTGTTCTGCTTCTGGCCATAAAACAAACTAGCTTATTTTTAAAAATTACCCCAAGTAAAGCAACATATAACATTTCAGTATAAATTATTTTTTTAAACTCGTATCTCTTGACTTAGCTGACGACAAATAAAGAAATTCATCAGGAACCTGAACCGTGAAGAAAATGAGAGTCCTGAAGAGTATCATAGACTTACTTTAAGAAAAATAAAAAAATTATTCTGGAGAAAAGTTCTGAAAATTAAGAAAATCCATTGATATACCACTCCCTAGATATGAGAGGGACTCCTACCTAAAATTTGATTTGGATGTCAAGACTTATAATGCTACGCACAAAAAATTTGGATAGATTTTTATTCACATAATGTGGCTTTGGGGGAGAGCAATCAGATTCTCCAAGCTGATCTAAAAATAGGTCTAGAGAGCAGGGATGGGAAATTGGTGGCTTGGGCTTTTTACAGTAAATGAGGAGTTGGGGTTGAGGTTGGGGTGCAAGTTCTTGTGCAAAGGCAGGGTCTCACATGCTGGGAATTTCCCAGAGCAACTGAGCTTTCTTTTCAGCTTCCGCAGATACAGGCAGAAGGGGAAGAAGGAAGGGTGGATCTTAAAATGTGTTAGCAGATAAATGCCAAAAGTACCATCTGACTCACTATTATAGCTGCTAAAAAAATTGAAATGTTAAGAAACAATAAGAATAGCTTATTAGATTTCAGGTCGGGTTCTGTGATTTATTTATTTATTTATTTAAATAATAGAGACAGGGTCTCATTATGTTGCCCAAGCTGGTCTTGAACTCCTGGCCTCAAGCAATACTCCCCACTTGGTCTCCCAAAGTGCTAAAATTACAGGTGTAAGCCACTGCTCCCACACTGTGATTTGGCTCTTTTTTTGGTCCTACCAGAGTTTGTGAGAAATTACATATTTTTGAAATATAAATTAGTGCATTAATTAGCGTGGGAACTGAGGAGGAGCATAGCTTCCAGCGCTAAAGAAGAAAATGCCATGTTGGGGATTATATAGGTTGGAAATCAAACTCTTTGCTATATTAAAATTAAAAAAAACCAGAAATCTTTTTAGGCCTACTAGGAATCTGTGTTATTTTTCTACAGCCCTAACTAGAAAATAAAAGGTTTCAGGAACATTTCTTGTCAAACTTACCACCATGAAGAGATTTAAACAATGAGATAAACATTATTGTTTTTGGTTTTTCTTGCTTCCTGATTTTTTTATTCATTCAGCCACATCTTAAATTTTTCAAAGATCCTGAAAACAGCTTCTTTTATTTTGAATATCACACAATGATTCATACCAGGTAAAATAAATCATTAATTTAGAAGTGATAGATAATTTATTTATTAATTTAATGTGATGGCAAGGTGCCTCTTCTGTGCCCAGCATTGTACTTGCTGCTATGAGGAAATAAAAACAAGAAAACATAATAAAATTGAAGTAGAAACAACAAGCACAAACACAAAAGCACTTCATAGGGTGATATTCAAAATAAAGCTAGTCAATGTTATATGAGAAAATGTGGTTTGAGGCAGGCTTGGAAGAAACTCACTCGTTAGCAAAAATTAGGAGGAGGCAAATTCAATGATTAAAATACAAATACAGAGATGACCAGGATATGTCCAGAGATTGAGAAGAATAATGAAGCAAGAGTGGTAAAACTAATGACTACATTTCAGGATTTGCTTGGAGAAGGAAGGATGCTAAATCAAACAGTAAAATTTAGAAATTGTGACAAGAGTAGCCCAACAGGATGCTTTATTATTTACATTTATTCTACACACAAAAATCGTCTTCTAGTCTGAAATTTTGCCTCTAGGCTTCCCTAATGGAACCAATAGTTTTTTTAATATAAAATACTCAATTGACTGTCTAGTACAAATATTAATTTTCTGAATTTTAAACAGTTTTCCTAGGTTTTATCTTATTGTACTCTCTTATAAAAAATCTATAAACCTCTTAATTACCTTTTGAATTAAATCCATATTTCTTTATGTGCTGCTCAGAATAATTATGATCTGGTTCCCTAAGTACATATCAATCTTTATTTTCAACAAAATCTCTTTTCCTCCACTCCAATTATATGAGTTTCTTGTTTTGTTTTGTTTTTTTAATTTTCCATCAGTGGGCTTTCCTACGTATTCATTATGATTCTCTTTTCATCTTTCTCATGTTTTTATAATATTTAACTACTCTCTCCTCTCTCTCTCTAAGTGTATATATTATATATGAAATATAGATCTTTTACCCACATACACAGCACCTCATCTCTGCCAAGGAGGAGCTCTGACATGATTCAAATACTAGAAAAATATTGGACTTTATGGGCCGGAGTTCGAGTGTGAAAGGAACAAAAAATCTTAAAAATTGTTGTGTCCAGAGAGAATACCTACTTTATTTTAGATTCTAGTTTCTGAACTCACACTTTCTACAGTTATGTTGCCTTATTTGCATTGGCCTTTGAGAATGGTATGCAAAGATGGACTTCAGGCATCCTCAGTATCACAGGGAAGTGTATTATATGTGGAAAACCAAACTGGTTCCAGAAAAATGAAGGATCTATCCAGGTCACTTAAGTGTTCTTTTATCTATGACTAAGAGGAACTGTCATTCTACGGTGATCCTTAGCTCTGGGGAACCACACCACTACTTGGAGCTGATGTCTTATGAGAGCAAGTAAAGTGATTTTATTTTCTATGGGAGTGTCCTCTATCAGAGTAACAAATGAGACAATTACATCACCACCGCTCCTCTCCCTGAGAACACAATTTTTATGAAGGTTTTCCATGCTATCTTTCTTTCTCAGAAGTATATTTTTAGTGCATAGCACAATGCCTTTTATATATCAGGAACTAAATAATTATTTATTGAATGGGTGAAACAAATAGAGAGATGATAAACTCAAGAACCTACAAATCTTGGGCACAATTTCCATCATCACCAAGGTTTACACAGCAAAATTGCAGGCCTTGTTTAGGCATTTGAAAAACAATTTAAGAGTTTTAAGCAGGAGATTAACAATAAAATATGCATATGTATATGCCGTCTCTGGCTATAAAATGAGTAATAAGTTTTAATGACATGGAATTGGATGATAAGAGACCATCAATATGTTTATTACCATACATAAAAGGGTATTCACGGAGAAAGAGAGAAGTGGACACATTCAAAATAGTTTTATGAGATAGAAGCAATAGGCCTAGGTTACAAGTTGTGTGTAAGAAGAGAGGGAAAAAGAAGTTTCAAGGATAATTCAGGTTTTTATGTTGGGCAATTGGATGAATGTTAATGCCACTTACAGAGATGAACAGAGAGATGGAGAAAACCACCAGGGAAAGCATGCATTCAGTTTGGGGACACTTCCTTCTCATGTAATTTCAAAATGTCTGAGTGAAACATTTTGCCAGATTGTGTACCTAACTCTTTAGGTCATTAAGAGGTTTGTGAGAGAAATAATAGTTTAGAAATCATCAGAATTGAGTAACTGCACCATAGACATAGATAAGATATACTAGAGAGAACACAGAGGCAGAAAAGAAGAGGGAATTCCAGAAATGAGCCTCAGAAATGCCAATATCCAAAGCCTTGGTAGAGAATAATGAGATATAAGAGACAAAGAAAGAGCTTCCAAAGCAAGAGGAGACTACAGAGTTATGGAAGACAAAGGATGGAAATTTTAAGCAGTATATAATGGCAGTATTTGATGTATTATTGAAAAATAAAGTTAAGAAAAGACAAAATATGTCGCATGGGTTCAGCAGCATGTAATTAGTAATTTTAGCAAGAATGCTTGTGTTTGTCGTAATTAGGGCCAAAGAGAATTATGATACATTGAATTAAAGAGAAAATAGGACGTGAAATAATGAAAGCTGAATGTAGGAAAGAATAACTTTTTGGCAAGTTTGGCTTTTAAAGAAGGAGAGAAAACAGTAACACCCCCAGTCCTACCCCCACGCCCTCCGAAAAATTAACAGGAGCAAAGCAAGTGGCAAATTTATTTGTTATTTTGTCTTTTGCTGTTTTGTTTTGTTTTTGAGATGGAGTCTTTGCTGTGTTGCCCAGGCTGGAGCGCAGTGACGCGATCTCGGCTCACTGCAACCACTGCCTCCCAGGTTCACGCCATTCTCCTGTCTCAGCCTCTCGAGTAGCTGGGACTACAGGGGCCTGCCACCACGCTTGGGTAATCTTTTGTATTTTTAGTAGAGACGGGGTTTCACCGTGTTAGTAAGGATGGTCTCGATCTCCTGACCTCGTGATCCGCCAGCCTCAGCCTCCCAAAGTGCTGGGATTACAGGCTTGAGCCACTGTGCCTGGCTGCCTTTTGCTGGTTTATACTTTTTGAAGATAGGGGAGACTTGAATACGTTTAAATATTTCTGATAAACAGCTATTTGTGAAAGACAAGATGAAAGACATCTTGAATATTACCAGTGGCCATCTTTAGGTATATTACAGGCCTAGACACAAAGTCTAAGGTAGAGAGATCTCTAAACAAGCATTTGTTGATATGAGTTCACTCAACACTAACTGGCCGTAGTGCATCTGTCTGGACTGCCAATTGAACGGGAAGCTCGAGGACCTGCATACTTCTTTTCCTCTGTCTTCCCCACACAGGATAAAAGCAGTGCAGAGCACTCAGTCAATGGGGACTAAGTACATCCACCCTTTTCTTTATTCTCCATTGCTTAGGACAACTCCTAGCATAGAAGATGCTTGATATAACTATTTTTTGTTAAAGTAGATAAGTAAATGAATGAATAAGAAAATAAATCCAATCAGATAGGTCCTCAAGAAGCCTCTGCCAGCTGTTTTCTCAATTCTACGATGTCAGAGTGTGAAGCCATGGGACTGGTCTTCAAAAGATCATATTCACCTGGAAATTTATCTGATTCTTGAAGAGAACCACAATAACGAAATCCCACATTTCCTCTCCCATGTTCAAACAGTCTATTTTACAGTATTTAGTTTGATACAAATCTAATAGCTTTGTTTACCTTAGTGGTACTTCTTATAGGCTTTTTTGTTCAGTTTCTTTTCATACAGAAACCTCTGAGCAAGGATATCCACATAGCACTGGTTTTTATTATTATGTTTAAATTAAAAACTGAAAATACATTTCAGGTGAACTTACTGTCATTGCCTTTTGAGCATGTATTTTATCTTTTTTTTTTTTGACTACCTGTTAGATGTGCAGGAATACTTCCCACCAGTATATTTTAAAATATAACGGCAAACTGGTGAAGAAAAACAATAATATATAGTATTTGTTTAGAAATATAATTTTCTGAGAAAAAAACAATTTAAGCTCAGGCTTGATGTAGAAGCTCTCAGCCAACGAGAACATATTTGGCAGCTGTCTTCTTTGCTTATTGGGAACAATTCTTGCCAGCTGTCTTCTTTGCTTTGTGAAAATGAATAAAAAATTTACCCTTTGTTTTGACTACAAAACATGTTCTCTTTTTTAGCAGGGCTTCCTTATAGCTGCGTGATGTTTCATTAACTTCACTATGTTATGTAGTGGAAAAGCACTTCCCTGCCTTGTTGCTGAGACAGAGGATACATGAACTAAAAATGTCCCCCTTTTTTCAGCTCTACACATCACTGCAATAACACAGAGATCATTCTGTGGCTTTAAAAGCGACGCTGGTAGGAAGAAAGAAACAGGATGTATTCAACAACTCTAATAATAATAATTTTTTTCTGTGGCATCCTGTGAATACAAATTCTATTACCTGGTTTAGGCATATTATTTTTAAGTCATGACAGTGATTCAGAGGTACTAAAAATAACAGAAACATGAAACAATGTTAATTCGAGTTCATACACAGATTAATCATCACATCAATTATGTCTTATCTGAAAACCTAAAGTGTGATATGCTATATAGATTTATAAAAAATGTTATGTTTTGTGCATGATTTTTATTTTTAAAATGAAAACAATGCATTGTTGTTGTTTAAAGTATTGAATAATGCAAAAAGGCTTATAATGAAAAGCAACACTTTCAGTTCCAGGTGTCTTTCTTGGTATTATTCTCATTGCTATAATGTCAACAACATGTTATCTGTTTAATCATTTTCATAATATCTAAAAGCTATCTACTAAGAAAATGAATTCTCCAGTTACCCTTCTCCCATAGCTCCCAAATATTGGTAGCTCATGTATAAACTTTGTTTTGACTCTTCTGACTTTCTTTACTTTGGATGTCATGGTTTAAATTTCCAGTAGCCCTTCCTTTTTAAATAATTTTACCTTTTTCATATGGATGTGGTATTTTCATAATTCTCTCTGAAACTATGTATTAGAATCACTTTAAAATAAAATTCCCTCAAATAATTTTTTTCCTTCAGAACTAGCTATTTTGGGGGATTAATAACAAATTTTAAAAATTAATTAATTATTTTTTTAAAGATGGGGTTTTGATCTGTCACCCAGGCTGAAAGATAATGTCATGATCATAGCTCACTGCAGCCTGGAACTCCTGGCCTCTAGTGATCCTTCTGCCTCAGCCTCTCCAGTAGCTGGGACAACAGGCGCACACCACCACACTTGGTTCTAAATTTATTTTTTAATTGACACATTGTAATTGTCTATATTTATGGGGTACAATGTGATATTTCAATACATATCTATGTTGTATATGATCTCTAATTTTTATTCTGCATATTTCCTAAAATAACTTGTTTTGTTTTACAAGTGGATGTGTATGAGAATGTGTGTCCTTGTATGTGCGTATGTGAATGCGTGTGTGTTTCACATGAAGCTCTTAAATGATGACAGTGGTATCTAGAGCTTGCTGGGTGGGACATTTCACCTGAGGTTTACTTGTCGAGAAGCCCACACAGGTTGAGAAAAGGATTGATTAAGGTTCAACTGTTTCATACTCAGACATTCAATTAATCCCCCTCCTTTCAACTCCAGGTCTCCTGCTCATCTCCTTGGGATCTGGCACTTGACAGTTTGCCCAGATTTCTGCTGGGCTGAGTGCCCCACCCATTCGTTCTGATTCTTCATGTCACATGATCAAAGATGCAGTATCCCTTGCTTTAGCAAATACTGCGTAATTTATTCTGTCTTGTTGTGAAAGTTTGTTGAATCTCTTAGCAACTGATGACCTCTATCTTCCTTTCATATCTTGGCGGATTTATACCTTTTAATTTTTTTGGTATAATCTTAATGTATCTATGGAAGAAAAAGAAGATGAATCTGCATGGTCATGTCCACAACTATGATGGAGTGTTTTGTATGGCTTTAGGTTACATTATTTTATTCTTTTAAATTGTGTGCCCACTTTATGTAGGGATGGCAACTGCATATAGTCTCAATACAGCTGGTTGTTGTAAGAAACCAGGTGCTAAGCTGCTTGTGTTGCACTACACTCAAGTCCTGCCAAGTTGCCATGTCTTCTGAGACACTGCAGACAGAACCTAACTGGAACTTATACTATACTGTTTGTAGTTTAAAGATTTGCATTAAAGACAATAATCAATAGAACATTCTTACTGATTATACAAGACTTAGCAAGTGAACAATGAGTAAATTAAATGATACATTATATTAGAACACATTCTTCAAGGCTTTAATTTTTTTTTCTTTTTGAGACAGAGTTTTGCTCTTGTTGCCCAGGCTGGAGTGCAATGGCGTGATCTTGGCTCACTGCAACCTCCGCGTCCCAGGTTCAAGTGATTCTCCTGCCTGAGCCTCCTGAGTAGCTGGAATCACAGGCATGCACCACCGTGCTTGGCTAATTTTGTATTTTTAGTAGAGACAGGGTTTCTCCATGTTGGTCAGGCTGGTCTCGAACTCCCGACCTCAGGTGATCTGCCTGCTGCGGCCTCCCAAAGTGTTGGGATTACAGGCATGAGCCGCTGCGCCCAGCCTCTTCAAGAATTTTATGCCACTGCCTGCTTATAATGTAAAAAAGATTTAAATGTGACATCAACCCATCTAAATACAATGTAATGTAATATCCATGGCTCTTTCCAATGTATTATTTTATTTGGATTTTTGGGGCTAAGAAAATTCTGTGAAGTAAATCACAACAAAAAAAGAACAGAAAATGTCGTATCTTCAATTTAGAGATGTAAGTATTTGGGTTTAAGATTAAATTATCAAAGGTCATGTTCCTATGGGGCTGCATTTAAATGACTTTTCCAGTGATACTTCTGTCTCACTGCTCTGTCTGCTACATCTAGAGATGTGTACCTCCCATCAAGTACTTATGTATACATTTGAAACAACTGTAAAAATTCTAGGCGGTCTTACAGTCCCAACTTTGCAATATTTAAATGTATCTTTCCTACAAATTGTGGTTTGTGAGTTTATTTTCACTTGCTAATTATGCTTTACATTCCACCATTAAAACTTAATTTTATTAATTTTATCCAGGTAAGTACTTTGTCCGCCTTATGATAGGTTTTTCAGAACATGAGGCTTTAAATGTGTTCAAGCTGAGATGGGACATATTCATACCATATTCAAAAGAGTTTTGAAGAGAAAGAATGTGGTAGAGGATAATTAACTACTACCCAACAGAATGTATTGGAGTTACTATTCTTCTTTTGCCAGTATTTGTCCACAGGGAAGACTTGGTGCACTAATAAAAAACTAAAAAGCCATTTCATAAATTTGGTTAGGATTAGTTCATTCTGGGGACATGCAAGTAGCCCTATCTTTATAACACATTCACTAGCCAGTTGTAATCGCAACCTAAGCTATCATATGAATGCAAGAGGATGAGTGATTTCCTCCCAAATAGCTCTTGAATTTGTCTTTTTTCCTGAATTCCCCTCTTTATGACTACTTTAAATAAAAACTGAATTCATTTACAGTGTTTAGTGAGAGCACGGGCATATCTATGTGACTAACTGGATTGATTCTTCACAGTTCAGTGAGTGAGCAATTGAACAGATCATTGCGCAATCAATGCAATCCCACAAGAAAATTGACCATACTTCAGAAAAGCCAGGCTTCTCATATCAGTGGTGTTAAGCACATCATGAGAGTTCTGGGATGCCTGTATAAATGTTCTAACAAATCAATAGCATTTTGATTTGCTTATTCTAGTGACAGAAGCATAAAGGAAGGAGAGCTAAGAGAAGACTGAAGGGATCATTTTGAGGTCCAATACTTCTATTAATTAGCCCTAAAAAACTTGGAAGACACAAAGAGCATAAACAAGAAAGCAAGGGATAAGCGAGATGTGAAGCTTTGATCTGAGGTGCCTGTCTTTAGAAGAGAGGTGCTCACTAAATTTGAAGCAATGCTTTCAAACACCAGCTGTACAATTTAGGTATTCTGATGGACTGATACATTTTGAGTAGCTGTTGATCTGAACCTGAGGTCTCCCTCACACCGGAAGAAATTTAGGACACTGCTGCTGATATGATAGCTTTATGATATGTCAATTTGACTGAGCTGAAATATATTCCCCAGAATTCCCTTTCTAGCCATTTTTATTTAGAGTAGACTACAAGGGAGATTGTCTCACAGGAGTTGGCAGACAGAGGAAGGCGGCAGCCACTATGTACCGTACACACACTTTCTCCTTGTTATTCAATCAAACACTAGTGTAAGTGCTGTTTTGGGATTTTGCAGATGTAATTAAACTCCATTATCAGTTGGTTTTGAGGTCATCAAAAGTCTGTTGCCCCAGACTTAATTATGTTGAATCTCTTTTAAAAGGATCTAAGACCCTCTATCTGAGATGCAGAGAGGAGAGAATGCAAACAGGAGAGAAAACAGTGGAATATTTTACGTTCTAAAACCCACATACCTACCTTGCTGCTATTGATCTACAGATTCACCTTGTCGCTATGATGTGGCAGCTGGAGCTGCAATTGCTCTACTTTCTCTCTGGATCTTTCTTCAGTTTCTATGATTCCTGATGATTCCTGAGTTAGGGGTGTGTGTGTGTGTGTGTGCGTGTGTGTGTGTGTGTGTGTGTGTGTGTGTGTGTTCAGCACCATGGGAAAGTTACCCAGTTTCTACAGGATACTTCACTACGTGAGAAGCAAACAAGAATTGACACAGGCTTCAGACCAATCTTGTTAGGTGTCTTCTCATACTTTTGTAATCCAGACTGCACATGTTCTTTTCTGCATGCCTGTGGGCTCGAAGCTGTAGCATTAGATGCAGGGACAGCCATGCAACTACTCAGCCCCCACAATTTCCTATCAATAAATATATAATGTATATTTGTATATATAATTTTATACATTATAAATGTATACATAAGTAAACATTTATACATTACATATTCACATTTATATATTAAACTATGTAAATGACTTACGTATTTAGTATATAGACCTACTGATAGATAAACCATGTGAGATATAAAGAGAAATTATAAAAATTCAGGAATGTGAATACTCAAATCCTATCTACAAGTCACTGTCTTTTACTCTTCTGAAAGTACCACAAATAAATATGCACAGAGGCCTAAAGTGAGCATTATGTGAGCCCTAAATCAGATTGAGCTCCAAATCTAAGTGTGCACCATAAGTGAATTAAGATTCAATGCAAGGATTCTCAAGCTTGGTTACATATTAAAATAACTTAAAGATCATTTTATAAAAGTAAACTTATGCTTGAGTTCCTTCCATGTAAATTTTGATTTGATTGACTTATGTAGAATAGAAGCAACAAACAGGAGTTTTTCTGTAAAGCTCCTATGGGGCTGTCATATGCTGGCCAAGTTGAAATCCGTGCAGGTCATGGGGAGGACCAATTCTACCCAGTTTAGAGGCAGGACAAGGTGCTAACTTTGACTTCTAAATTAGCCCAAGGCCTAATCTTAATCTTCTGCAACTTGCCACCATACAGTAAGAACAGACTAAGTGAAGGAAGTGAGAGCAAATGATTCAGTAGGAGGACTCATAATTTTATAAAGGCATCAAAGCCAATCTGCTCACTTTGGACATTTTCAGGTTGGTATATTTTCCAAACAGGAATAGCTAGCTCTCCCAGACCACACTTTGCAAGTTACACAAGAGAAAAACTCACCAAGAGGGAGGCAAGATCTCATTTAGGCTGACATATGAATCAATTTAGTTCTTACATTGAAATGTATAACATACACTATGTGTTCACAGAATGTCCTTTCCTTGACAACCCCCAAATGTTGGTGGAGGAATTAGGATGGAGGTGGAGATAGTCAGAGACAACCACACTAGACACAGAGGTTGTACATATAAATTCATAATAATGAAGAAGAAATATTGGCTTGTCTACAGAATCTTTCATTGAAAACAAAGCGGCATCTGGCTCCTGCCAGGCATTGGGTTAGGGGCTTCATCTCTCTGCGTCCTCAGTTCTGGGAGGCCTCGGTGATTTGGCTACAGCCTCAGCCTCCCTCGCTCTGTGACCTGCAGGTATTGGATGATTCGTAGCAAAGACTCCCAGATACCCCTGAAGTGGGGAAATGGAACTCTTAACATTCAGGGATGTGGCAACAGAATTGTCTCCAGAAGAGTGGAAATGGCTGCACCCTGCCCAGCAGAATTTGTATAGAGATGTGATGTTGGAGAACTACAGAAACCTGGTCTCCCTGGGTGTTGCTATCTCTAACCCAGACCTGGTCACCTGTCTGGAGCAAATAAAAGAGCCCTACAATGTGAAGATACATAAGATCATAGCCAGACCCCTAGGTAGGTGAGAGTGAATGAAGCAGAGGACACAGGCAAGGGAACCAAAGGTCAAGAAGGAAGCCAGGCCTTAAAATGTGGTTTGGGGCTGGGTGCAATGGCTCACGCCTGTAATCCAAGCACTTTGGGAGGCTGAGGCGAGTGGATCATGAGGTCAAGAGATCAAGACCATCCTGACCAACATGGTGAAACACTGTCTCTACTGAAAATGCAAAAATTAGCTGGGCATGGTGGTGCGCACCTGTAGTCCCAGCTACTCGGGAGGCTGAAGCAGGAGAATCACTTGAACCCGGGAGACAGAGGTTGCAGTGAGCTGAGATCACGCCACTGCACTCCAGCCTGGTGACAGAGCTAGACTCCATCTCAATAAATAAATAAATAAATAAATAAATAAATAAATAAATAAATCAGGTAGTTTGGGAAGCTCTGCTCCAGTGAAAATAATTTCTGAAAAAGCTGCATTTTTTCTCATGTTCACAAATAGGGGCATCTTCTGTCCCATGCTGTTAAATCTTCTAAGAATTCTCTTTTTGCTTTAGTGATCTGCCTTTAAGTTTACAGGGAGAGCTAATGTCCACTTTATTGCTTATAAGGTGCTGCATGATCTGACTACTGTTCCATTGCTTTTGGAGACATTGGAATATTTGTGTTATTGAGGACCTCTATGTCAAAGTTTTTTTTCAAATATTCTTTTTGTATCGTGTCCAAAATGTGTAACGTGAGTAGTGGACATACTGGGATTTGGTTCAGAAATGCCAGGAACACCAGGGACAGATGTTGCATCTTTTCTGTTTAGTGTTTTTTAATCCTATGGAGGTTGCAAATGTAATTCTACAAAAATTCTTACTCAGCAATTTTATCAGAACAATAAGCATTTCCTAAATATGAAAAAATGTAATGTTATTTTACTTCAAAATGTTACTGTTTTAGTATAAACTCATTTGTAATTTAAACTCTATATGTGCAAATTTTGAAATTATAATGTAGTTTTAAGCATGAGTTTCCAACATTTTGGCTTCCCTGGGCCACACTGGAAGAAGAATTGTCTTCAGCCACATATAAAATACACTAACACTAATGGTAGCTGATGAGCTTGGACCACCTGAGATCGGGAGTACCAGACCAGCCTGACCAACATGGAGAAACCCCGTCTCTACTGAAAACACAAAATTGGCTGGGCGTGGTGGCACATTCCTGTAATTCCAGCTACTTGGGTGGCTGAGGCAGGAGAATTGCTTGAATCTGGGAGGCGGAGGTTGCGGTTTGCCGAGATTTCGCCATTGCACTCCAGCCTGGGTAACAAGAGTGAAACTCTGTCTCCAAAAGAAAAAAAAAAAAAGTTTTGAAAAATTTTTGTCATTTCCTCCACCACAGAAGATAAGCAAAAAAGTTCTTGCATTCCAAGGGTTGGACACCACTGGATTAAAGTATCTAAGTATCTACTCACCTTGTATATTCCTTAAATGCACTGTATCATTAACCAGCATAAATGTGCTATGTCACTAACCAGTGTAGAACATTGCTAAGTGTATATTAAGCTCTCAATTGTTCTCTTATTTGTTAATAGCTATTATAATTTTGTCTTAATAGTAAGTATTTTGAGATTCTGTCATTGAGATGAATCTCTCTGTAGCTATTTAAAAATGTGTGTCTCACACACACATCTATATAAGTCACATAAATGGGTAGTAAGTTCTCACTTAACGTTGTTGATAGGTTCTCGTAAACTGAGGGAAGCAACATATTGTTTAGGAAAACTAATTTTACCAGAGTTTAATTGATATAAACAAGAGTTATGTTCGAATGGCATATAGCAACATCGTTTCATTTAACAATGCAGTTTTAAAGAACCTAATTGAACATTAAGTGAGGACTTACTGTACATCTGTGTTTGTGTGACATGGATTTTCTGATATATAAAAATTATATAACTTATAAAAAAAGAAAACAAAGCAATGATTCTAATTATGGTGATAAACAGGCCAGGTTAGAGTAGAATTAAGCCAGAGTAGGAAACAGCACGTTATTTTGTCCTTCCTTCCTTTGCCTTCATCTATCTTTATGTGCATTTACCATGGTTATTAGGACAGAAGGATGCAGAAGTCAGCTGATCTCATTTCTAATTATCTGTATATTAAAAGTCTGAAGAAAGATATTTCTGGTAAATGACTGGAATTGAATCAGGACACCAGGTAATTTTTTTGAAAAGATACAATTAAGGGGCCGGGCGCGGTGGCTCACGCTTGTAATCCCAGCACTTTGGGAGGCCGAGGCGGGCGGATCACGAGGTCAGGAGATCGAGGCCACGGTGAAACCCCGTCTCTACTAAAAAATACAAAAAATTAGCCGGGCGTGGTGGCGGGCGCCTGTAGTCCCAGCTACTCGGAGAGGCTGAGGCAGGAGAATGGCGTGAACACGGGAGGCGGAGCTTGCAGTGAGCCGAGATTGCGCCATTGCACTCCAGCCTGGGCGACAGAGCGAGACTCTGTCTCGAAAAAAAAAAGAAAAGATAGAATTAGGGTTCCTACAGGTAAAGGCAGACCCAGGCAGCACTGTGAAGCTTATTGTGTCTAATGGTCTTCTCTCCTACAACCCTCAGACTTTCCCTTTTTCCATTCAACGGCTATCTACCTAGTTTTCCAGATCTACATGTTAAAACATCATCCCTGCAAAAAATAAGGAAAATAATATTACCTAGCTATTTATAAAGCACTTTGCTATAAGTCAGGGACTGAGTTAAGCACATGACATACATTTTTCTACAAAACTTCATACTGACTTGAGTAAATAGATATGATTACCACAATTTTTCAGATAGTAAAATTGGGATTCAAGGAGATTAAGTTGGTTGTGAAAAGTCATACAACTAGAATGTAGCAGAGCCAGAATTAGAACTCAGGCTTACTGAATTCCAAAGCACACATTCTCATTCCTTAGGAGACAATGCTTTTCTTTATACCAAAACACCTGAAATCCCCTGGCCCTTACCTCTGTTTGCATAATGTCAGTAAAGGACTATCTAAGTATATTCCACTCTCTTGGGAATACTTTTCTCATTTGATAAATTTTCTACTGCATCTGTATTACTTTACAATATTGGCAGGTGAATATGATAACCTATCCAAACTCTTTAGCGTGAGGATTCGTTGATCTAATCCACAGAAAGCATTGATAATAACATACATTGGTTCCTATATGGAACCAATAGAATAAACATTCAGGACCATCAGCTATGCCACAGTGTAAAATGAGATAATATAATTGAAAATGTTCAAAAATATTACTATAAAACTTATTAGGTAATGCTAATAAAATCAAAATTGTTTCCTACTTATTTGGTAAGTATTCTGGGCAAACAAATGGATATTTTCATGAAACTTTTTAAAAATTATCTTACGTGAACTAGATTAAAATACAGAAACATAATTGCCAAACAGTAGTGAAATAATCTCTTTTTTTCTTTCTCTTTGTTTCTTTTTCTTTTCTATCTCTCCTCTGCATGAAGGTGTATGCTTTATGAGTGATCTAATTATGAATAAAGGGAAGCGTTGCTAAGCAATTAGATTTTTTAGGTAAGTAGGAGCATCATAATTATAATATTCCAGATACTTTTCTGAGGATAGAATAGAAAAATGATTCTGCAAATCTATTTCTTGAATAGAAAACTGATCTCTAGATTTTTCTGTTTGTGTCCTACTCTTGTACAGAGTAGTTTCTGACTTTGTAGATTTTGGGTTAGCTTCTGTAAGGCTGGGTTTCTATGTTTTGAAAGTCCCCTCAACTTGTGCCACCTCTTGTTCAGCCAAATCTAAATCATGCTACCTCTCTTCTAATAGACAAAATCCATACTGATCACTGACTCCTGGAACTTTTCCCCATAAATATACAGATTTTCTGAGCAATACCGTATCTCAGAAATAAGTGGGCACTTGTCAAACAGAGGGCTTTTGTTACAGTTAGCCTATATACAACTGCAATTGAGAACAGAATTCAAATCACTTACCATAAAGCTCCTGGTGACCATTACCATATGTGTAAAGGCATTTGACCAATGAACTTGCCATAAAAGCCCCATGACCTTTGGGTTGGTTTTCCTGCCTGGAACATAAGATGATATCCCCTGGGTGCTTTGCCCTAACTCTGCACCAATCTATTGACAACTTAGCTACAGCCTGGGCAAGACACTTGTTCAATGAGTCCCAAATGTATTAGCCACAACGTAAAAAAATGGTAAATTTGTTGACTTCATGTGACCTGCTCATCCGAGCTTCCACTCTGCTTGAAAATGTTCAGGATGGGTGGGGGGGCTGGGAGCGGTAGCTCATGCCTGTAATCCCAGCACTTTGGGAGGCTGAGGCGGGTGGATCATGAGGTCAGGAGATCAAGACCATCCTGGCTAACACGGTGAAACCCCGTCTCTACTAAAAATACAAAAAAATTAGCCCAGCTTGGTGGCAGGTGCCTGTAATCCCAGCTACTTGGGAGGCTGAGGCAGGGGAATCGCTTGAACCCAGGGGGCAGAGGTTGCAGGGAACCAAGATTGCACCACTGCACTCCAGCCTGGGCGACAGAGTGAGACTCTGTCTCAAAAAAAAAAAAAAAAAAAAAAAAGAAAACGTGGGGGGAAAAATAGTCCACTGTCATTCTGTTCCAATTGTTTGAGATACTTCACGTTTTTGATAAATTTCTATTCCTTCATACCTTTTCTCTTATCCACTACTGCTCTCCCAGATCGTGTCTAAGTATGTGCAGAAAAAACGCTTTCAGAACCTCAAATCAAAGAGGAGGGAATTTTTTGCTTTCAGATGTAAGTATTGTCCTATCCTATATTTGTCTTGATATCATTGTCAACCCCTTTTCTTCTGGATGCCAGTCATCCTGATGGCCTTTCTGGCCACAGGTTAAGCACAATGATCTTAAGAAGATAATCTCTTCTCACTAATGGAACCTTGGTATTTTGTGCCAAGACAGTCTCACAATAATACCTAGGGGCATCAGGTACTCATTCAGGCCTAAATTCACTCTCTTTCGATCTACTGTCCAAGCTCTGTCCTGCCACTCATGGACACAGGTTCAATTCTCACCCACCATAAACTCCCTTCTTTCTGCATTTTTCTCCCAGCTGTAGGACACCTGGACATTCCTTGATATATTTCACATTCATAGGAGCCAATGTGGCTTAAACATTCAAATATGAGTTTTTTCTCTGCCTAATCCCATGGTCTATGGGTAGTTGCCATGTGGTTCAGACCAAGGCACGTCAAAAAATACTCTGCTCATGGCTTTACTTTAACCCTACTGAAGATAACTTATGTACTGAAGGGATCATCAGGACTCATTTCATCACATTCATCACATTCAGTTGACTTTTTCATTGTTTGTTTTGTTTTTGTTTGTTTGTTTGAGACAGAGTCTCTCTCTGTTGCTCAGGTTGAACTGCAGTGGTGCCATCTCGGCTCACTGCAACCTCTGCCTCCCAGGTTCAAGTGATTCTCGTACCTCAGCCTCCTGCATAGCTGGAATTACAGGTGTGTCACCACAACGGGTTAATATTTGTATTTTTAGTGGACATGGGGTTTCACCATATTGGGCAGGCTGGTCTTGAACTCTTGGCCTCAGGCAATCTGCTGACCTTGGCCTCCCAAAGTGCTGGTGTTACAGGGATGAGGCATGGCACTTGGCTCCTTTCAGTTGTCTTTTGATACTCTGAGAATGGAAGATCCAATTTTCTGTTAGTTGTAGTTTATAACCTGGGTATGTAGAATTAACACTCATCATGAGTGGATTTTGATATGTAAAATGGAAGTTTAATACACTGAGGAAATGTACTTTCTCTTCTCAGGATTTCAAGGATTTCAGGTCTGTTTCATTGCTTTGGAAACTCAGAGACATTCGATGGCCTCTTTATTCCAAGTCAGACCCTGTTTCTCCTTCACTGACCAACAAGCTCCAGTAAGCCCTAGGATAGAAATCTTTCAGTGCAATGTAATTTAAGTGGGAAATGAGAAAAAAAAAAGTAACAGTTACAACACATGTCCTCATCATATCTGTCCTTCAACTTTGTAGTAAATTTATCTTCTCAAATGAAAATCTGATATTAAAGTACAGAATTCTTCTTTGGATAATTCTACCAAAATATTTTACACGTTTGGGTGTATAAGGACAAACTGTAGAGATCAAGTCCACCATTTGGCCTGAAACCTGGCCATCTTTGATGGTGGGATCTTTCTACCAGACAGAGACTGAGAGTCTCACCACGACTGTGGGAGTTAATACACCTGGCTGCGCTTGTGAAGCCCAGCGAGGACTTCCCTTCTCTAACTTCTGACACTTCTTCTGTCCTTGCTCCAAGCACAGATTAAATAATATATGATAAATAAAACTTCTACTGAATGCTATCAGATTGCATTTAACTGTGAAAGTAATTTTAATAATTTAATTCAGGAACCAAAATGAGCACAAGTTTCATTTATTGCAAAGACCACAGATGCCTCTTATGTCAGTGTCAGTCATTGCATACTTTTTCAAAACATTTTTCAAATTCTCGTATAGTATTCTAATGATTTATTTCATTATAATGCCACTTATTTTATTACCTCAATACCAACTTCTCTTTCTCTCTCTTGCACCAAACTTTCTGGAGGAGAAAGCCAATATTTCAAAAGAAAAAGGAGATAGGTCTGTGTTTATTTGGAGTTTCCAAAATTGTTGCTCTTACATTAAATACATTCATTTATTAAAAACCCTGTCTATTTAACAATGTGAACAATAAAAATTGATATTTCTTATGAAATTATAACATTGCCTAATTACTTCTGGAAATGTGACTGGAAGGATATATAATCGTCAGGATATAAGGAAGCTTAAGAAATTATCATTACCCATTAATAATTCAGATAATTGTGGAAAAAGAATTCCATACAAATTCAAAAAGTTTATGCTAATTACCAAAATTATAGGCACTGTCATAAGACAAATTAGGTAGGCAGGAAGGTACTTAGTGGGAATTATTGAAGAAGATGAGGAAAATAAATCTATCTGTCTAGGTATCTATCTATTTTCTATCTATTTATCACCTATCTATATCTTGAGGGTTAAGAAATATCCACATTTGCTCTAAACAAAAACATTGTGGAGTGTCTCAAAATTTTGACAGGCTTAGTAATTTGTATAACATAATAATTAGATGGGTAAACAAGTATTAGATGTAGGATTCCCTTATTCTTTTGTTATTTCCTGGCTGTTTCTAAAAGGGACTAGACATAAGTTAATGAAACTATCTTTTCCTAGTAGGTAGAAAATGGCAATTCGTTTTATATTATATGGGGTTGTGCTTTGTCTTACTACAATATTCACTATCAATCACAATTTATTTAATGTTATCCACATAATTTTGTTTTCTTTTAACCTATGTTGTGTTAGAATCCAAAATACCTTTCAGATTAAATTTTTAGGCAACTTACTAATCTGTAACAGGTATAGGCAAGCGAGATCATCCCTGTGGAAATGCAAATGAAACTTCAGCAAAGTTTGCTCCATTTTAATGTGCGTTCAGAAATCACTTCCACTTATTTGCATATTTGCATATTAATTTACTTTGTCTTGGCTTTTCCAGCAGAGCACAGCATATTTTCATCATCTCTTTTCTATTATCCTAATGTTTGTGCTAAGCTCACTTGGTTACTATCCAACCATTTTAGGAGAATTCATTATTTTCCAGAATTACCATACCCTCATTGTTGGCTAGAGGTGATTAATTACTGATTGCGTACTTACTTTATCAGGGAATACATGAAAGAGATAAAATAAAATGCTTGAGTTTGTTTTCTTGTTCATTTTTATTTTAAGAAAATTACTATTAAATTTTTATTAACTATCATTTAAATTAATTCAATGTTAACCGCAAATTATAGATTTAAAATATCAACATAGTTTAATACAAAGCAACTATGTACATATCTAACTTAAGAATTTTTCAGTGGCACTACAAAATGGATTGCTTAATAAGTAGTGCTTGGGACTATAAAATAAAATATGTAATAAACCTGCCACACTTGTGAATTGATTATTTTAAATTATAATTGAACAAATAAAATTAATCTTAGAGTTTTAAGAGGACATTTTCTTTCATAGGATCACAGCTCCTATCAGCCTGAAGTAGTCTACTTTGTTATGATAAAACAGTGTAGTGTTTTCTGAGCAGGTTACTCCCAAACAATCTTGTATTCGAATTCTTTTTACATCTTCGAATAGAACAAAGGACAATGCAACCAAATAAGTTGTACTGCCCTTTGTTCAAGTACAAATGTACAGATCAAATAAATGTCTATTATATGCTATGCAGAAGGCTAGGGAATGGGAAAATATCAGGGCCTTCACATTGTGAATGTTACTCAGGTCTGCTCACTTGGTTTCAACAAAGTTCTGCAGAGAATAATATATGCATAAATGTCTCACCACAAACTAAATAATTAATAATTTTTAGTTTCCTTGGAAAATGGGATAGGAGCTACTAGAATTATTGTTCTAGGTTTTGCCATAAACTTGCTATTATGTGGTGTTACTCACTTACTACATCTCAATTTAGTGTTTAAATTTATATAGAAACGATTTCATCTATCTAATTCCAGTTATTTATCTTGTTAAGCTCTGAAGCCTCCTCAATTGAAGGATAAACATTTGGACAAGAAATAGTTTGTAAATAGGACCTATGTTGGCATTGTGAATTGCTGAGATGAAAGTTTTGGCCAATATTCAACCTCTGGAATTTTATGTGTCTTAGCAACTCTGAAATTCATTTGACATTCACTAAATTAAACATGATTTCTTGTTCTACCAGAAGAAATTCTCTTAAATAGTCCTGTACCTGAAGCACATTAAAGATTGAAAGTTCAACTAAACAAACATCTACATACCAGGGGTTGCCTTAAGGAATGCATCAATTCAAGGTGTGATAAGGGCTGAAATTATTTTTAAAAGTCTTAAATAAGAAATCATTGAGGCCGGGTGCAGTGTCTCACGCTTGTAATCCCAGCACTTTGGGAGGCCGAGGCGGGCGGATCACAAGGTCAGGAGATCGAGACCACGGTGAAACCCCGTCTTTACTAAAAATACAAAAAAAAAAAATTAGCCGGGCGTGGTGGCGGGCGCCTGTAGTCCCAGCTACTCGGAGAGGCTGAGGCAGGAGAATGGCGTGAACCCGGGAGGCGGAGCTTGCAGTGAGCCGAGATTGCGCCACTGCACTCCAGCCTGGGCAACAGAGCGAGACTCCGTCTCAAAAAAAAAAGAAATCATTGAAAAATTTAAAAATACTTTTATTATTTTGGAGATACTGATAAAATGTATTTTCTTAATGGCTTCTTCTCCTTACCAAATTTCGTTTTTTAAATATCATAAATTAGAGAGATTATTCCTTAATTTTGAGACTGAGATTAATAAACTCAAGTACAACATCACAACATATTCCCTGGTACTCTTAGAAAGCAATTCCCAAGCTGAGATTCTCCTAACTGGTCCTTTGTCATAATTCGTTATTTTATATGAATTTGAGTTTCTTCTCCTTTGGGCATAAACTAAATCAGCACAGTCTTACAGTAAAATCTTTAGAAATATAACTTTTCATAATAGGTTTATAATAAGGAAACAGATGTCACACTGATTTTCCCTAGAGTATTTCTATTAAAGCTAATGGCTTTTAAAGTTTGCTTGAAAATTTTAGCTTTTTTATAACTTGTAATGTGCTTGGAGCATGGCACAATAGCCAAAGACTCAGGATCTCCTTTGTAAAAGAAGAATAACAGCCCTATAGTTCCTAGGTCCATTCTAGTAAAATGAAGTGCCTTCTTTATTTCCTCACTTGTGATAATTCCCATGGATGTTAAGTGGTGATGATAGTTAGCTATAATAAAGATTATGTTTCCAGATCCTTTTCATGGAGGGAATTATGAATTGAGAATTGAATTTAAAAAGCTGGCACTTCACAGGACCAGTGATAATCAAAGATGATGTTCATTTCAGATCATCATCCAAAGAAGACAAAGGTGGACAACAATAACAAAGGAAGACCTCCTTAGTTCAATACGTCATTCTCATATAATTACTAAAACATGAGTTCCAGCCTAGGATTTAACGATTACCAGGTATGTAATAACAATCATGTCATTTAATCTTTAATCTTCAAATTTTTCATCCACTGTGACGATGGAGATAATGCATGAATTACTTAACAGTATATCGCCAAGAGTAATCATCTAAAACACTTAATTTTTATTATTCAAGGCTAAAATTCATATTAAACTAGTTTTTCATAACCCACATTTTCAAGGTGCACGTAGATTATGCAGAAGTGAATAACACAGGAGTGAATTGCTTTATGCTCAAGAAAGCACTTATGTTTTACTTCTTGTAAAACTTTTATAAATGAAGTAAACCCTACCTACCAAATTATAATAGTGATCCCCAATGGACTATGAAATAAATGCCTTCTTTTATCTCCTGTTGTTGTTATAAGAATTAAGTTGCTATATATATATGCTTCATCACCTACTACAATGTTGGTTTATATTGGTACTTTTTTTTTCAGTCATAAACCTTTTGCTATCTGCTTTGTAGAAAATTTAAAATTTGGGCTGGGTACAATGGCTCACACTTGTAGTCCCAGCACTTTGGGAGGCCAAGGTGGGAGTGTCACTTGAAACCAGGAGTTGGAAACCAGCCTGAGCAACATAGTGAAACTCCTTCTCTACAGAATAAAAAATAATAATGAAAAATTAGGACTGGCTTGGCTCACGCCTGTAATCCCAACACTTTGGGAGGCTGAGGAACACAGATCGTTTGAGCCCAGGAGTTCAAGACTGGCCTAGGCAACATGGTGAAACCCCATATCTACAAAAAAATACAAAAATTAGCTGAGTGTGGTAGTGTACACTTGTAGACCCAGCTGAAGACTATTTTGGAAGGCTGAGAAGGGAGGATTGCTTGGGCCTAGGAGGTTGAGGCTGCAGTGAGCCATGATCGTGTCACTGTACACCACCCTGGGTAACGAAGCAAGACCCTGTCTCAAAACAATAAAATAAAATAGAATAAAATATAAAAATACATTAACTGGGCATGGTGGCATGTGTCTGTAATCTCAGCTACTTGGGATGCTGAGGTGGGAGGATTGCTTGAGTCCAAGGAGGTCAAAGCTGCAGCGAGCCGTGATCACACCACTGCATTCCAGCCTAGGTGACAGAACAAGACCCTGTCAAAAAAAACAAAAAAACAAAAAACTAACCCTCTCAAGTCTTACTCAAATGCCACAATTTCTATTAAGTCCTTTGCAATTTCTAGACTCAAAGTATTTTTGCTGCCTTTGAACTCTTACTAAATTTATACACCCTAACATTCATTTTGGCATTTTAGTTACATAATCATATATTGTCCTCAGAATCTAATCTCTGATCTTAAGAAAAGGACATAACATTTGAAATATACTACACGCACAACAAAAAACTTGTTAACTATATTTTATATCAATATGGGTAGTCAACTGCTGCATTATATTGCATGACAGCGGCTACAATAATGGCACATGATTTTCTATTAAATCATAACTTAAATGCTAGCTTCTGAAAAATTAAATAGAAAAGAGAAGTGATTTAATGTGAAGATTATAATTTATCAAAAAAATTAAGTAGATTTTATTTTATTTGTCAAAATTGACCAGTTAGCAGTAGCTGCCAAGACAGAAGTCTTTGAGAAGGTCTTCTTGGGTTGACTTGACAGCAGAGAGAACAATAATAAGTTGAGGTAGCTCTGACTTGGTTATTTTTAGAGGGGAGTAGCAGTGTGTTATGCCTCTTATGAGACAGAATAAAAATCTCATAGTGACATCACAGCTGGCTCATGAAGGAGTTACCTTCTTTTAATATCCTGACTCCATAGATGCCAGAAATTATATTATCTATTCTATGTTATGCTAGGAAAATATATTCACATAGAATGAAAGTTGGTTTCTTTTCACTTTGAGGAATATGCTGGTGTTCATTGCAAAAGTCTATATTTAAATAATTCAGAAGAATTAAAACATGATTTTTAAATTTCTTATTGCTTGCAAACTTAAATACTTTTTTAAAAAATTAATGTTTATGTAATGCAAATCACTAAGAAGCTGTTGATGCTTCTTAGTGATTTGATAAGCTTCTCAAAACGGTACTTGAGGGGCATGTGACAAAATGGCAGACATATTAACTGATACCTTGTGCCATTCGAATACTAAGCATGCAGTAAGTTTTCACATTCTATTGTAATGCATCATAGTGACCAGTTTTAGTAATAAATAATTGAGTTTGTCACATTTAATGATTAATTTTACTTATCTTGGCAAAGTTTATAGTAAAATTGGGATTTGCACTACTTGAACTCTGAGGACTCTTTCTGTGCTAATATTCTGTGACTCTCTATGTTACAACAAAAAGTACATTAAAATAGAACAGTTGAGTTGATAATACTATATCAATTAATGGCTTGATCAAACAATATCTACCTCAATAGAAGTACCAACAACAACAATAAATAAGGCATACTATTGTTACATGGGAGAAGCTACATGTATACAATTTCTTTAAGGATACATAATTGGTGCAAAAATAATAATTTGTAAGTTTACTCTTCCTCTCTAAATTTGTATGGGCACATTTTTGGATAAGTAGGATTGTATAGGGGAGAGTTGTTGAAAAATATACTCAAGTGGTAGGAAAGAAGTTTTAGTATGACTGTGACTATCTCACGTTCACTTTCCCTTGTATCACACATACATAGCATAGTGTCTTCTCCCTGGTAGGTATTCACTAAATATGTATTGGACAAATAATTCTAGAAGGGATAAATACATGCTCCTAACAACTTTGCCTAGTCATTATTCAGAAATGAACTTATCCAGCCATCAAAATAGGGAAAAGCTAAGCAACTATGATTAATATCAAGGTAGTATTGAATTTTGTCACACAAGGAAATAAATAAAACTCACACTGCTTGATCATGGTATCAATCAAAAAGGCAGACAGAATTATGATATACCTTCTGAAAGTTCTGTTTAGCATTTTTTAAATGCTCCTTTGTTTAGAAAACGGAATCCGTAACAGGAAATTTGTGGAAGGGATATGGCATAAAAGCTCAATGTTTACTATTTTTTTCTATATAATAAAGTATCATAATTTTTACATAGGAACATTTTAATTAAAAGAACAGTTTAATAAGTGGAGAGTTGTAATTAATCAAAAGGCTGGGTTAACTGAGACTTTACTGTGAAATCATTTTTATTGTTCAGCAATCCATATATAATATTCAGTCTACTTTCTTGCTTTAGAAAGGTCATTATACAAGGTGCATAAGACCAGGCTCTGTTTTAGAATGTGCCATTCTCTCTAGATATATGGATTTCTAAAATTGAGTACTAATTAGTTTCCTGCTGGTTTGTATTTATTTGCTATATGTGTCATTGCATTTTGAAATTATCCACATTCAAAAGATTCAAGGGACTAAGAACTATAATATTACTTTCTAGATTCTCTGTAATGATTGTTACTAAACAAATATTTGATAAAGGCTTAATATGCTACAAGGTTGTATTTAAAGGAATCCTTGCCCATATCTCTTTAAGAGTCTGTAGTGTAGTCATAAAAATACGGTGTTCTCTGAATTCTTAAGTGACAATGCATGTTATGTATAGAGGTGATACTTTAAATATTAGAAAAAGTAATGTGAAGGGCAATGACAACAACATTAGAAAGGTCACTGATATGATTTGGCTTTGTGTCCCCATCCAAATCTCATCTTGAACTGTAATTCCATAATCCCCATGTGTCATGGGAGGGACCCAGTGGGAGGTAATTGAATCTTGGGGGTGGTTTCCCCCATGCTGTTCTCGTGACAGTGAGTGAGTTCTCACAAGACTTGATGGTTTTATAAGCATCTGGCATTTCCCTTGCTGGCACCCATTCTCTCTCCTGTCACCCTGTGAAGAGGTGCCTTCCACTATAATTGAAGATCCCTGAGACCTCCCCAGCCATGCTGAACTGTGAGTCAATTAAATCTTTTTTCTTTATAAATGACCCAGTCTCAGGTATTTATTCATAGCAGTTTGAGAATGAACTACTGTAGTAAATTGGCTCTGGGTAGTAGGGGTGCTGCTGTGAAGATACCCAAAAATGTGGAAGTAACTTTGGAACTGGGTAATGGGCAGAGGTTGGAACAGTTTGGATGGCTCAGAAGAAGACAGGAAGAGTGTGGGAAAGTTTAGAATTTCTTAGAGACTTGTTAAATTGTTCTGACCAAAATGCTGATAGTGATATGGACAATGAAGTCCAGGCTGAGGTAGTCTCAGGTGGAGATGAGAAACTTGTTGGGAACTGGAATAAAGATGACTCTTCCTATGTTTTAGCAAAGAGACTAGGGGCATTTTGCCTCTGCCCTAGAGATCTGTGGAACTTTGAGAGAGATGATTTAGGGTATCTAATTTGACTTGGGTGCTGTTAAAAGCATTCAGTTTTATGTATTCACAAATATATGGTTTGGAATTGGAACTTATGTTTACAAGGGAAGTAAAGCATGAAAGTTTAGAAAATTTGAAGCTTAATTATGTGATAGAAAAGAAATACCCATATTCTGAGGAGAAATTCAAGTCAGCTGCAGAAATCTGCGTAAGTAACAAGGAGCCAAATGTTTATTACCAAGACAATGGGGAAAATGTCTCCAGGGGATGTTAGAGGTCTTTCACAGCAGCCTCTCCTATTACAGGCCCAGAGGCCTAGGAGGTAAAACTGGCTTCACGGGCTAGGCCCAGGGCCTTGCTGCTTTGTGCAGTCTCAGGAGTTGGTGCTCTGCATCCCAGCCATGGCTAAAAGGAGCCAAGGTACAGCTCGAGCCGTGGCTTCAGAGGGTGCAAGCCCCAAGGCTTGGCCTTTTCCGCATGATATTGAGCCTGTGGGTGCACAGAATTCAAAAATAGAGGTTTGTAAACCTTTGCCTAGATGTTAGAAGATGTTCGGAAACGTGTTCACCTAGATTTTGGAGGATTCATCGAAATGCCTGGATGTCCAGGCAGAAGTTTGCTGCAGGGACAGAGTCCCCATGGAGAACTTCTGTTAGGGCAGTGTGGAAGGGAAGTGTGGGGTTGGAGCCCCCACATAGAGTCTCCACTGGCATGCTGCCTGGAGGAGCTGTGGGAAGAGGGCCACTGTCCTCCAGACCCCAGAATGGTAGATCCACTGACAGCTTGCACTGTGCACCTGGAAAAGCCTCAGACACTCAACGCCAGCCTGTGAAAGCAGCTGGGAGTGGGGCTGTACCCTGCGAAGTCACAGGGGCAGAGCTCCCTAAGGCTGTGGGAGCCCACTCCTTGCATTAGTGTGACCCAGATGTGAGGCATGGAGTGAAAGGAGATCATTTTGGAGCTTTAATATTTAAATGCCCAACTGGATTTTGGACTTGCATGAGGCCTTTAGTCCCTTCATTTTGGCCGGTTTGGAAGTACATTGATTCTCTCAACTTTGTGCAGTCCCTCTCAATCCTATATGCTGACTTTGTATGTGAGGAGAAACTTAAAAATTTATTCCATCAATTTTTACTTAATATAATGTTTTATAAATAAAAGGAAGTGTTGGCTTATTGGTATTCAAGCATTGCAACTGTCTACTTAATGTAACAAAATGCCACACATATCTTCAAATATATCTAAACCTGTCTCAATCACAACTTAGAAATTATCATGTACTTTCAGGCTTTCATGCCTTCCTTGCCTCTGGGTGTTCCCGTTGCCTGGAATGATCTTTCCTATCACTCTTATTGCAACTCTACTCATTCTTTAGGGCTCAGGTCCAGTAAACTTGTTTATGAAGAGGACTATGATTTCTCATTAACTTTTTTATATTGGCACTTCAAAAGTTTCTATACAGTACATTTCTATACAGTACTTATTCTACTTTTTCCCACAACCAAGCAAGGGGTACTGATATAAGTCCAGACCAAGATAATGTGTCAGGACAGCCCCTCTGCTTCAGGGTAGAGAGATCACATCCAGGAAAATATCTTATCAAAAGTTGGGGTGTTAACTGTTTATAAGCTTCTCTGACCATTAAAAAATATAAAATCCCAGCACTTTGGGAGGCCGAGGCAGGCGGATCACGAGGTCAAGAGATCAAGAGAATCCTGGCCAACATGGTGAAACCCTGTCTCTACTAAAAATACAAAAATCAGCTGGGCATGGTGGCGGCCCCTGTAGTCCTAGTTACTCAATACGCTAAGGCAGGAGAATTGCTTGAACCTGGGAGGTGGAGGTTGCAGTGAGCAGAGATCACGACACTGCACTCCAGCAACAGAGTGAGACTCTGTCTCAAAAATAAATAATAAATAAATAAAATAAGTATATAAATATTGGCAGCACAGCACATTTATAGGTAGCTGAACATTATAAATCTCTTTTTTCCCAATCTTATTAGTGACTAAGCAACAATGAAAACAATTCTTATTCCGAAATCCAGCAAATAGGCAAGTGGGTTCACTAAAAATCCTGCCACTTGTTATCATAGGGAATATGTAATTATCCATTCAAGATAATATACAGCATAAAGTGCTTATTCCAAGAAAACCCAGCATTCTGATGGGAATAGCAAGTTTTGTTTGTGTGTGTGCTCCAAGACTGAAGAGCTAATGTGACTGCCTAGTGGTCAAAAGTTATTGTGCCTGCAAAATTATTACAACTGTTATGAAAAGTGGAGGGATCCTTACTATGTTTCAAAGCGAACACACTAATTGGGCATTATTTACCTCACACAAGAAATATCATTTTGATGTTAATAATTAATTAACAAAACTACTTGGATATTTAGATAAAGAAAGATGAATATGATTTCTGGAATGTTATTACCTGATCTTATCACTCTGAGTGCAAACCAATCATAAAGCTAAGTACTTCAAGACACATATTATGTCACACTACATATATAAAATATTTTTAAAGTATGCATGTTATCACACATAAAATATAACACTATTCAAAATATGTCCTATCAGAGGGGCGGGTTAGTCCTGGTATGAAATATAAAGAAGTAAATCTGGACAATGCCAGGAAAGAAAGGGAAAGGATTCTAAGGTGGGGTGATGAAAAACAAATAAACAAAAAAGAAAAGGAAAAGAAAGAACAGAATGAAAAGGAAAGAAGAAAGCAAGAGAAGAGTCCAAAACAGAAGGGAAGGGTGGAGTAATTTCTTGGTAAAAAGACAGTAGGTGAAGAAATATTTGCTGGCACACAACACCATTCGTGTGAAGTCCACTTGTGAAAGGTGGCCTTCATTCACCCCTACCTGATACAGACAATTGTTCACAAATATATTTTCTCTCAAGATTTGATTTTAAATGTGTTGAAAGCCTGGGCTGCTTTGCTAACACTGCATTTTCCTTTCCCAGCACCCATTATAATGCCTTGCATATTTTAAGTATTTAGCAAATGATTGTTTATGCAAATTAAAATACATTATTTTTCTCAAACATATCATGAGAATAGTCACAGTTTGCCTATGGAGAATTCCTAGAGTTACATGTGGAACTCCCATGGAAGCACCCAGAAAATTATTTATGGATATAACCATTTAATTCAACATTGCAAGAGGAAATAATAATATTGTTCCTAGAAATACACCCCTAAGATGCAAACATTTGAAATTCTACTTGGGCATTTAGCTAGGGTTTTTGAGAGAGTAAACAATAGCATAAATATACAGAGAGCTTATAAATAAGTTTCAGAAATATCAGTAACATGCAAAATAGTTACGTAAAACTGAATAAACCAACCACCAGGTACAAACTTTGAGTGTTAGCCAGGTTTGCTTCAATTAAAATTATTAAATCATTAAACTCAACCTCCCCCAACACACACATAATCATGGTAGTAGCAGAAGAAGATCTAGGTAGTATATGGCATGAGATGGATCTATTCATTACAGGAACATATTAAGAAGAAAGGATAAGAAATAAAAAAAAAAATGCTGTATTTCAGGGAATTGGAACTGACCTAAACCAGTTTGGCCATACAAAATTATAAGGGATTTTTTTGGTAGACTTTTGGAGCCACTGAATACTTCAAGATAAATTGTAGTTAGTTAATCCACCACACTCTAATCCTTCTAAGGTAATAAAATCTAATATCAAACTACAATATATCCCTCACATTTATTAGAGAAATAATTATTTGTAAAACTTCCCAACACAATTATATAACATGCCCTCTAAATTATATGACACACCAGCTTTCTGTCTTGTAAATATTCTGATGTGGCATTAAACATTTATTAATATAAAACACAACACTATTATAGAGATAGGATTAAATATGCTAATACTATGGAAAACGTAGACAATCTAAAACTTCCAAATCTGACCAGATACACGGCCATTTCCCTACAGCACATCCAACTCAGTCTAGCAGAGTATCTCTAAACTATTCTTGCTCATCTACATGTCTTGAAAGACATTCATTTCACTAAAGAGGGATTATATATGTCACTCACAATAGTTATAAACGTGTCTACTTTCACCAATGAAAATCCATTTTTAATATTTGTTATGACAATTGGCAAATATCTGGTTTAGATAAGAATTAGGTCTATCTGAAGCTTGTGTATTCACCACCCCAGCAGTCACCAGCCCAGCTGGCCACTGCTCACCACATTCCATCCAATTCTATGCTTCATAGATGGAACAATGAACAAAAGCCTTGAAATTTATTATGAAACGCAGAAGCATGCTGGGTATTTGCTTTTATTTTATGATAACCCTGGAGTGAAATAGGGAGTGTTGATTTTTAATCAGGTATGGTTAGGACAACAGATTGCGAGATGACTGCCTTTAAAAAGATAATTTGGTACTCACAGTTGACAAAAGGAAGGGGCATTCCAAGCCGTGCAGAGCCACATGCGGTGACCAAGGTGAGTCAAGAGACAAAAGCGCTGAGAAGAATGTATATTCTGTTGATTTGGGGTGGAGAGTTCTGTAGATGTCTATTAGGTCTGCTTGGTGCTGAGCTAAGTTTAATTCCTGGATATCCTTGCTAACTTTCTGTCTCGTTGATCTGTCTAATGTTGACAGTGGGGTGTTAAAGTCTCCCATTATTATTGTGTGGGAGTCTAAGCTGGAAACCATAATTCTGAGCAAACTATCGCAAGGACAGAAAACCAAACACCTCATGTCCTCACTCATAGGTGGGAATTGAACAATGAGTACACATGGACACAGGGTGGGGAACATCACACACTGAGGCCTGCAGGGGGGTGGGTGGAAGGGGGAGGGACAGCATTAGGAGATATACCTAATGTAAATGATGACTTAACGGGTGCAGCACACCAACATGGCACATGTATACATATGTAATAAACCTGCACGTTGTGCATATGTACCCTAGAACTTAAAGTAAAATAAAAATAAATAAAAATAAATAAATAAATAAATAAGAGAAAAAAGAGAAAAGTGAGAAAAAAATATGGAATGTGGGCAAGAGCCTTTATTGTGATTTCTGTCTCAGTAGGTTCAAGATTTGGTAATTTTAATAATTTCAGTATGTTTTGGAGCACAAGGGTTGTCCCTCGTTGTCTAGTACTGGCCCTTGGGTGATTAGGGCAGGGGAACAGTGACCCTGAGGGTGTCAGCCTGATAAAAGGAAGCGGTGGGAATGTGGGCTAGTTGGTTAGTTTGTATATGAAAGTCACCCTTGCAGGCCGGTGAGTCCTTTACTGTCTCTAGGAATTGGCTAGGCCTTGTTGGACAGTGTCTCTAGGATCAGCAAGACTTCAGATGAGAAAGAATCAGAAGTATAAAAAATAGGAAGTCATCATTAATGCATTGTAATGTTGAATTAAATGCTTCTGAATTCCCTAACAAGAGAAACTGGCCATACACTATTTAGCTTAAACTAACCAACCAATACATACTGTAACATTGACAAGGCTGAAGTGTTTTGAAGTAAAAGTCATGGTGTATAGTAGCAGCTTCATTAACTTCACATTTTAATCTGGGTCGTCTTCATCATTTTTTTACTTTATTCAAAATACACACACACCAGTCCAAATATTTTAACATATATAATTTTATATGTGTGGGTGTACACATCCATAATGAAATGATGTACAATTAGCAGTCTCATAATATTTACTCAAGCAATAAATGAACATCTCTTATTTTAAATGTCAGGAGAGAGGCCAATAAACAATAATATATCAAATAGTATCACAATTATCTGAATACTCTGCTTTGTTTCAGAATGGCATATTGGAAAAATACACATTATTGGCATTTAGTTTATTGGAATATCTAATTTTACATTTTAGCTCAGTTTTTTTTTTCTGAATAAACTTGTTCTCTAAAAGACTCAACATTTTCCCATTAGCATTTAGAAAATTCTAGATGTGTAATTGTGTGTGCAGTAGATTCAGTGAGGGCTAAAATTGGTCTTATTTGAAAAGCACATTACACTGGGCTTTGAGTACTGATAAAATGGAGGGGTAGAAATATATCTGAAGCAATTACTAGAGATCTAAGCAAAAGTTAGAACAAAGTCATTGAGAATTCCAGAGAATTATGTGGAAAGTATTATGCAGAAATTAAATAACAAGATAGTCAGTCTAATTCAGGACAATGCTCATGGTATTAAAAGAGAGATTGAGAAAGAGTCAAGAAGACTTTTTAGTGCGTTGAGCTCTGTCTCAGTCAGTTTTTAAATGAGTTTTACTGAGGGTTTGGAACATAGGACTAAGCAAACACTATCCCAAGTGACGGTTGCTCACCACAGTCCAACCAATTCTATGCCTGACAGATGGGGAGGGGGCACGTGGAAAGCCTCATTATCAAATTCAGAAAGAAATATTCATTATCAAATCCAGAAGCAGCTGAGTAATTGCTTTTATTTGATGCTCAATACAATAAAAATAAATTTGCTCTTTTAAATTAATGAAAATTGAAAAAGAAAACACAGATAGAGTACTTTGTCCTAAGAAGAGGGTATTTGGCATTTTGCTCAGCAACACAGGTTTAATTATGTTAGCTAACATAAGAGGTGAAATTGGGGACTAAGGTCTTATGTTGAATTAATATTGATTGACTCAAGAACATGTCCTTAAATTGAAGAAAAGAAATAACTTGACCTTTGAAGCCATTAAAGTTATAAAGCTTCCTTTAAAAATATAATTTTCTCTTGGAGAAGTTTGATTGATCACTTTAAAGAAGGCTGTCAGCAAATGTTATAATTTTCCAATAATTTGGACAGGGATCATCTAAAAATGGAGATCGCTGTTCAGACAAAAGTGGAGGAAACATTATTTGCAACTGCAGATAGGGGAAAGGAGTAATTTCCAATTTATATGCAAAACAACAAATATGTATAATCCATTCCTCTGGTTCAATTAGTTAAAAAATAAGAGAGTGTGAGAGAAACTCGCTTAGCAACAGTATTTTCTAAGCATAATATTCATGTTTCCAAATGGAGCCAACTAATTGGCCACATCAGCAGTTTGCCAGCCTAGCAAGTCACACATGAGCTGTGCATGGCCCTGACTACAAATCATATAAACCAAAGCTTATGGAAGACAATAAACATGGGATTTTGGAATATATTCCTGAATATCTGCTTGGAGACTTACCAGACCTAGGGCTAAACCTGTCAGTGGATTCACAATAAAGGAGAATGTCAATTTATAGTTGCACTTTCTCTTGTATTTCTAGAAGAATAATAAGTATTATTTTCTTAACTATTAATTCTCAATAAAGTTTTCTGTGTCTTAATTCTTGTGCAAGTTCATTTTCTGCCTCTCTCTCACACACACACACACACACACTAAACATTAAGTTTATACTTAAACTTAATATATAAATTAAGTAATTGGAGGAAATCTAGAGCTCTAGTATGCATACAGTTGAAAAATGGTAGTATAATGTGTCAACATTTAATCATATGCAAACATCCTGCAGTTTGAATTATTGCAGAAAGAGGGCAGTCTTACATTTTAATGCAAAATCAAGATGTGCATTTAGCTATACTGTGGTCAACTGTAAAAAGAAAGTAAGAAAACTGCAGTCAGAAAAATAAAAGTTCTGGCTAAATAGGATCCAGGACTAGCCCTATTGGTATAATAAATCTGAATTTTCTGTTTAAGTACAGGTGGCTTTTAGTCTTCAGAGCTAAAGCAAAATCAATATGTGTTTCATTCTGCCTACCCTCCTACCTCCAGTATATGACCTTATTTTCTATTTCACAGAGAAATAGAAAACATCAAAGTTAGTTTTCCATTACCACGCCTAAAGCTGTGACTATATCCTTATACTGTCTTCAACTCTCAGAGCAGGTTTGTTACTGTTCTTCAAGGATTATCCCTCCCACTTTGTTCTTCATTTTATTCCCTACCCTCCTCTCCTTTCTCAACAATCCTTACACATCCTTTCAACCAAGACTGGTGTTATCTACCTATCATGCTTCTATATTTTCAATATTGTCATTTATTTCTGTTTCTACTTTGTACTTATACACTTTAAATCCATTAACACTTAATACAAAAAAAAGGAATCCATGCACCCCTAAAATAACTTACCTATTTTTCTCATTACTGATCCATTCAAACACGTTATTTTTGGAGGAATACCCATGTGCCAAAATTGTGTTATTTTGGTGGGCTCACTGAAGAATAATGTATCACGTCAAGCTCAGACCCTGGCTACAGATATAGACATGAGACAAATAACCACAGTATGTAGAAGAGTCATAAAGGGAAAATTGCCGAGATGATGGAGGCACTTAACAGAAGACTTAATATATCTTTCAAAACCAAGCTCTACCTCTTCATCTCACAACCCATTTGCTTTCAAGCTACTAACTCCCGTCTACATACAGGGCTCCACTAAATCTTCACTTGCCCCCACTAACTTTGACCTCATAATTGATACATTCAATAATCTTTTGACCTGCTCATAAAACTTCTTGAAATTCTCTCCTCTGCTAACTTGCATCACATCACTTTAATCAGCCTTTCTGCTGTGAGAGTGATGTGGCTATTACACATGATAGCCTAGGTAACAAGTTGCTTCGTAACGTTTATCTATATCTAATGTTCCCTAGATCTTTCAACCTCAGTATATTCTATGATATTTTATGTGAAACATGTTATCTTTCCATTCAAGCTTATTTTTCTTTCTACATTTTTATTTCTTGTGTGTCACTAACATTTATATTGTTGCCCAACCAAGAACCCATGAATTTTTCCAGACATCTTCCTTCACTGCAACCTGCAACTTTTGTCAGGTACTAAGTCTAGCAAGCTCTATCTCCGTGGAATTTATCATGTATGTCAGCTCGTCCATTTCTAATGGAGCATTCAATGATATTTGAAATATCTTTGAAGTTTATTATGCAACATAAGGGTATGTAAATATGTATAAATATGTGGAAGTATGCATAAATTCATTAAAACTATAAATATATAAAATATATAAAAGTTTTTATATATTTTACATATATATGTGTGTTTCTGAGTGCAAGCGTGTGTCTCCACTAATACAGCCAATGTGGTATGGAAATACGTACACAAATAATTTCAATTGGACCTATTTTTTTATGCAAAAATGTAAACCAAAATGGAGTGGGGGATTCTGTATGTCAGGCATTTTATGTGCTTTGACACACACCAAAATGTAGAAAAATACATATGTTTAAATATTCCTTCTCAGTGAAGCCTTGCCCATCCACTTCATTTATAATTTCAAAACATTCCATTTATTAACTGAAGCCTGGTGGGGCTCTCCACTTTTATTTTCATCATAGTACTCATCAGTAACCAACACATTATAAATTGTTCTTATTACTTTTTATGTATGTCTATTCTATCATAGAAATGTAATTTTCTATTATAGAAATTTAAAGAATATTTGTACATGCAACAACTAAAACAGTATATGGAAGGTATATAACAAATATAAGTTGAACATATCCTTTTACACTGATTCATGATAAAGCCTTTAATAAAATACTACTTATGAAATGCTTAGTATGTGCCAGGTATGCCATAACCTTATTCAATTTTTACAAAAATATTTAAAGTGATATTATCCACACACACATTTTCAACATACGAGATATTGATATTTTGTAAGTTGTTTGTATTTCTTTCTTTTTTGAAGCTTATTTTTTAGAGATGAGGTCTTGCTATGTTACCCAAGTTTAACTAAACTCCGGGGCTCAAGAGTTCCTCCCGCCTCAGCTTCTGAGGCACTGAGACTACAGACATGAGCTACTGTGCCCCATTAAGATTTAGTGAGTTTGAATTATTTGCCTAAGATCCCATTATAGGGAAATATGGATTTATACTCATCTACGTAATGTGAAAATTCATGTCTTTAGCTACTAAACAATTTCAGCTTCAAGTAGTAAGGACCACATGAGTGTTTTCATCCTTGTTAGAGTTGCATATGCCACTAAACCTGCTTATATCTACATTAGAGGATTCCTGCTATAAGTAGGTAGATTACTGAGCCATTTAAGTGAAAAAACATTTAAATCTAAAATTGAATAAGACAATCCAGAACATATAAGTATAATTTTTAACTAATTTATTTGTCATAATACATTAAACATGACAGTTGACACTTTAGGCTAATAAGAATTTTCATTCATATTTCTGTAATTTATAGCACCTGATTTAACAAAAGAAAAACAAATGTGAAATTCTCTTTTCCACTTATTTTATTTTGATTAGTCCAGGAACTGTTGTAGGATTATATTTCTTTTATTTCTGAGACAATTAGAGCACAATCATTTGTATTTTTTCCATTAAAGACACTTATTTTATTTGATCCTTTTAATACACTTTATAGTTTTGTTTTATATTTGGAAGAAGTCTGTCTAAATTACAGAACATAGAGATTTAAAACAAAACAAGAAAGGAAGAATGAGGAATCTCACTATTGCAAAGACATTGCAGGGGATATCTGTATAGCCATTATTCTTAATGTTTGATACCAGTTCTGTTTTTTTTAGTAGAAATAGTTTTTTGAAATATTTTCTTTGTAACTAAACTAGATGTTAGAATCAATTAATTATCAAATGGTAATAAATTTCTAGTTATTTAGGATGAGGAGCTATGGACATTTCTAGACTAATATATCACTATTATTTCTAGCCATAGTATAGTGGAGCATTAAATACAATTGTAGGTTATTTTGGGCATATCACGTCTTTAAATCAAATTGTGGAGTCATTATTGAGTAGCTAAGTGATAATAATTAAATGAGTTAACTTGTATTAGTAATTTTTTCTTTTTGAAAATAAAATTGAATTGTTTAATGCATAATTATATTGGGATTTGAGTAGAAAGAACCTAGTACAACAGCCAAAAATTATAGTGATTAATATCATCATCATCATCATCATCATCACTATAACAATGTTTTATCCCACAAACTAATGTGTTTTGGAAATATGTCTGGACTTAGGCATTATACTAACTTAATTTAGCCCTGTACTTTGTCTCCAATGTGATATGTATTCTGCTAATTGGTATAAAGACAATTTCAGCTGGGTATGGTGGCTCAGGCCTGTAATCCCAGCACTTTGTGATGCCGAGGTGGGAGGATCACTTGAGCCCAGGAGTTTGAGACCATCTTGAGCAACGTAGTGAGTCCCTATCTCTAGAAAAAATTTGAAAAATAGCCAGGCATGACAACACATGCCTGTAGTCCCAGCTACTTCGGGAGGCTGAGGCTAGGAGGTCAATGCTTTGGTGAGGCATTATTGTATCACTGCACTCCGGCCTGGGTGACAGAGTGAGACCCTCTCAAAAAAAAATAAAAATAAAAAAAGCACTAAATAAAATCAATAAAAGAAAATTTAAGCTGTACTGTTTTTATGTAAGTATAGAGCCTTTGCTATGTTTCTCAAAATCGATGATTAAAGAGGAAGAAACAATCTAATATCTCAAAGGTGTATACTGCTGGAGATGAGGCTTTAGAAATGTCTAATTTAAGTCACATTTCCCCCTGAACAATAGATTCCTAAAATAGTATTGCTTTAGTAGAAGAATAAGTAACCCAGGAAGAAGAACTAATAAATATCCCTTATGTACTGTTTCTTTATGGGTGTGATTTGGGGAGCTCACCATAGTATGTGAGTGTTATCATCAGCAGACAGCATTTCATTAGTGTGTGGTCAACGGCGGTCTCAGAATGGCAGAGGACTATGATAAAGACTAAGGGCAATGAGTCCAAATTTTTTTAGCTTTCATGTACTGGTCCCATAATGATGGTTCCAGAGAGCCTCAGCTTGCAAGACAGTAGCTGGAGGCTAACAGAAGAACCGACATGAGCCAAAGCTGTGAGTATGAACTGTGAAGTGTGCATCTGTGGGTGAATATTTTGGTATCAACAGACTATAGCTGTGTTGGTTATAAGTGGGAAACAAGATTGCAAAACATACAGTATTTGGTTTTTTAAATGGCTGAAATAATTGTGATTATCATTGAATGGTACCTTGTATTATTACTTGCCCATGGGATACTAAAGAGAAGGAAGTTAGGAGACTGAGCACCCAGGGGTGGAGTATGAGGCTGGGCCAGGTTAGAGAGAGATTAGAAAAACATCCAGAGCTATTATAGGAGATGGAAGCCACTGAGTACTTTTAAACTTAGTTATGAGATATGCAAATGTTAATTAGAAAGTCAAGTCTGTCAGCCATACTCAATTAATTCACCTACACATTCATTTATTCAACGGATCCAGTAGAATTCTGTTCTCTAGGCATGAGAGCAGATAGGATAAAATCTTTAACCTTCACTTTATCCTCCAGGCAGGGTAAGTATTTCAGCTATTCTCAATTCTGGCTGATCAAGCATAGCTGAATCTCCTGAGATTCTGCTGTGGTGGTACTGGAGTAGAGCCAGGAATCATCAGTATGTCTAAAATGGTCCAAATGTGGGCCAGAGGAACACTAGTATCAAATTATCAGTCTCTAATCTCTGTGGAACTGAATGCACTTGGATGCAAAGACCTTAATGGCCCTTGTCTTTAAACCCATATCCTTCCTTTTCACTGTGCACATATAGGCGCGGGTACTGGGGTTGATTTAGTTTTAATTTGAGCAATGACATTGGCCAACAAAATTGAACCAGGTTAATATTAATGCTGTTTCTACTTCTACATAGAACCCTAGTTTTAAGTACCTTCAAACTTCAGACTGTATAGCACTGGATTATGTTTCTGACACGGATAGTCATTCAATAAATTCATTTACCTAGTAATTTATTTATTTAACACATCCAGTGGATTTCCGTTCTGCACACTGTGCCTCAAAGGTCACATTTGTACAACAGAGATGATCCATCCGAAAGACCACCTCTTTATTTCTGTGATATCAAAGATTAAAGATTTCTTTAACACAATGCCTAGCTTAGGGTACATTTTCTAAAGTATCAGCTAATAATAATAATAATAGTAGTAGTAGTAATAATAATATAAATTTTGTTTCTTGTGATTGAGTAAAAATATTTTATATCTGAATCTTAACAATTGAGTTATTGCCTTGATTCTCAAATGATTGAGTCTCTATTTTGTTACCTTGCATGGTTTCTCCGAACGTGTGAAATTATCTCATTTTTAACAAGAATTCTCCAGGTGTAGTACTTTTTTTCTAATTGAAGCTGGAGAAAGAGGGAATTTCTAGTTCTTGTCTCCTGAGTGGCAATTCAGAAACTGCAGTTTTGCATTTAACATGCTAAATTACAACAGTGTGTGGTCCTCTGCTTGTCTATCAGCAAATATTTGCCGAGCTTCCACACTACAATATTTCCAACAATAATTACCTTTCATTGAGCACCTGTCACATATTATAGAATGTGCAGAACTAATTATAGCAGGCCTATGGCTTATCTATCATTCCTCATATTTTATAATTGAAGAGAAGGTAACTCAGAGAAGTGACGTGATTTGTTCAAGGTAAAAAGGTAAGTGTGAGAACTAAGATTCCAAGTCATATTTGGTCAAGTCTAACAGTTATATTCTTTCTGTGTCTCTGAACACAAAATTATTTTAATATGTGATAGCACATTATTACCCATGGATTGATTTATCACTTGGAGGCTAGGGTTTAACATGCTAAATGGAAAGTATACCAGTTACCTTTGTATAATAATTGCTCATTCTGAATATCTACTTTGCAGTTTACATAGAAATTTCACATATAGTATACTTATGTGACTAAATGTACAAGCAGTAATGGCCATTTCCTACTTACTACTACGTTAAGTACAAAAAAAAAATCTGTACCTTCCTATAAATATTGATGTCCATATCTTTCGAATAATATATGGTGTAAGCAACTAAGGACACTTAAGTGGTTATATAATCCAGATGACTTTATTTTAGCAAGAAATTAAATCTTAAATTATAGGGAAAACACCTTATAATGGTGGACTCTTGGAACAGAATTTCATGATAGAGGAATAAGGTGTGATTCCAAAAACACAACAACTTTAGGAACACCTAAAATCATACAGTTTTATACAATTATAGATATATGACTGTTTTCTATAATTATATTTTGGAAGTAAAATGTATATGACTTCTACTCCAGAGCTAAACTTGGCAAACAACTATAAATATAATATAAAAGCTAAATAAAAGAAGAGGTTTTTCCTCCTCCACCAGAGAGACTCTAAGTGAAATTCGAGGTGGTCCTCTCTTACAGAGAGCCACAGGAACAACTAAAACAAATTGCCAAGTAGAACTACTTGAAAATAACTACTGTTGGGAGCAGGATCTTTATTTCACCACTGTTCTCATCAGTGGATACCCCAGAGCTAAGGGTTCAAAACTGCATGTTGCCTATTAAGAGAAGTTACTTCCAAATTTCCTGTGGAAAAACAAAATTGAGTGCCTTTATGTAATCATGATTTGGTACGGGTACGTATTTCATATTTTTATGCATTCATTTGTAACGAGTTGCAGTATGTATGAAGTAAGATTAAATTACTCAAAGTGTTATAATATGCTGACATATACCAGGTGATGGCACAGCAGTCATCTTAGTATAACACAAAACAATCCATTATACAGAGGAAAAACTGGAAAATGAGGCTACATCTGGAATATTTCAGTAATCCTAAGCATAAAGTTTGGAAGAATAATTAGCAACAAGGATTTAAATTAGAAAGCTGTTTGGTAATCACCTGTTGGGATAATGGTAGGCACATGTGGTGTGAAATAATGAATAGCTATGATTTATTTTAGTTATTAACTTGTGACACTAACAACAATATGGTTAATAAGAATATGCTAGGTAGAGACAATCTCCATAGACATAGTCCATTATTCCTTAACCCTAGATGAAGATACGGGCACCTACCGTGATATGTACCTGTTTAACTCTTCTATATTTAGTCATTTATTTGTGGATACATTCATTCTTTGGATTTCTCATATAAGCCCATTCCAGAATGTCTCAAGAGTTCTCCAATCTCCACTTCTCTCTCTCTTCTTTTTTCTCTGTCTGTATATATAAAGATTATATAATTTATAATGATAAATTAGGGACATATATTTGATATTATAAATATATTTAATTATAAAATATGGATACATTTTTCTAAACATAACATGAAAAATGATACGTGAAGAATCATGTCTTGATTTTCTCTGCTACATTCTTGTAGAGTAGGAGACATTCTGCCTTTTTTTAAAAGTGGTTTGGCTAGTGAAGTAGAAAGGTGTAGAAGCAGATAACACTCAAGGCTCAACTAACAATTTCAGATCTTTAGGCCTCCTGGCTAACCACTGATTCATCCAGCTCTATCATGCTCACTTCTTGGTCTTTTCACTGCCTTTTACAATAATGAATTTGCATGTTCGGAACTGATTTATCAGCTCTACTATGTCTTCCTGAGCTCCTGACATTACTTCCCATTTTCTGCTATGTTCCAAGTCAATTCAATCAGCTTCTCTTTGATGCTGACCTGACTGCTGAGAAGTAGGTTTTCCCTCACCTCTCATATCATGGCCTGATAATCAATTCCTTCTTGATAACTTATTAGAACTGGAAACTGTATAATAAAAATGAATACATATATTTATATGCTATGCTTTTATTACACACCCAAATGCATGCACACACACATACTTTTTTAAGGGTGAAGAAGAAATTCATTACAATAAGCTATATTAATTGTTTATAAGTAACTGACTACTATTCAATATGGCAGTAAGTAAGTTGGGGCCCAGATAAAAGCAATAAGTTCAGAGTTTTCCAGTAATAAAGGAATGTACAGGAGCTAGAGATTTCACAGTTATGCAAGATCAATTCTATATTATATTAAGTCTTGGTCTTTTTATGTTTTCTCTTACCTGCTATATCTGCCCCAAGTCCTTTAAATGTTTAAGAATGGTCCTAAAAGTTGATTGTCCTTCTGAGGTGACAGAAAGTGGGTTCAATCACTACATTTAATTGTTTTCACAAGACTGTATTTGTGGGGCCACATCAGGTTCTTCACTGAGCATTATAGCTTCTCTTGGCAAGAGGCAGGATGAAGCTGCTAGATTTCAGTTATAGACTAAAAACACAAACATAATAACACTATGGATGATGGATAATGTTATGGGTAAGAGGTTCACAAGTCATTCTGATATGCTCAAACAATTAGTTTCAGGAAAATTAATGCCCAGGTAAAGAAACATACATTATTGTTGTTATTTTGTTTTGTTATGTTTCTGCCTGGCATTCTGTTTACTATTTGTCACCAGCAAGTACAGCATGGTCCTATTCCAGGAGCACGAGAAGTTAGTTCTAGAGGCCAATGAAGAGAAATCAGGAGTTCCTGTGCATGATTTGAGAAACAGAGCCTTGCATATAAAGTGAAACGCCTTACGAAGGTGTTACTGGGAGTTTCAAAGGGCAAAACTGTGGAAATGCTGAAAACCAGGGCTAAAAGCTGTGATTATGAGAGAGCTCTGAAACTGAGCCATTTGAGAACCCAGGCACAAGATATAAACCAAAAGCAGCATGAAAGACAGTAGTCAGAGCTGATAGGTGTGTTGGGCCAAACAGCATCTTTCATGCCTGGATGTGATGTGGCTTTAATACACAACACATACATTTTTACTGAATCCGTAAGTGTCTTAAAAGTGTATCCCACATTTCGACTTGTCAAATTAACAGTTCATCCTTTAATGACCACCATGAATTGGACTTGCTTCCTGGAAACATTGACAACTATTGCATCCTGTAAGTGTATCTACTGCTAATGTATCCAGATATGCATCAAATAGTCTACTTCTTAATTGTGCACTTTTGCTGCATATGTATCATTTAATTTTATTTTCATACTCTTCTCAAGGTCAGAGACCATGTTCCTAGCTTAAATATTCTCAGTAAATAGCACAAGGATTTAGTTGACTTAAACAATTTAACATTTGTAAATGAACAGGTGGCAAAGATGACAAATTTTAGAAGAAAGCCAAGAATATATATTTTGCAATATTGAAATTTTTCGTTTAGCTGATAGTAACATACCCCTGATTATCAACATAAACTGTGGAAAATACTTTTATATAAAACTTGGAATGAGTAGAATTTAGAAAGTTATTTTTTTCATATATTTCAACATCCATTCTCAATTTAAGAAATTTACTGTCATTGCCCTATCTTCAGGGAAAATATTAGGGCAGCTAGTCAATGACTGCTTGCATTCTGGGCCATCAGTAATTCCTGAGCAATTTTCTGAATGTTTGGAATAGCAGAGGATGGACAGCGGATTCATTGCTGGGAAATATAATCTCCGTAATGGCCTTTGTCACATTTTGCAGCATATAAAACATTCCTGGGAGACAAATGTGATTCACTTAGTTTGCAGCTAGCTCTTTAGGGTCCATCCGTCTTCACAGATGTGTCAGTAAAGACACTAAAGGCGTGGTGGAGTGTGTTCTTCAGGGAAGTTTCATTTACTCTTTAATGCAACAACCATTTATAAAATACTGCTGGAGAAAACAGCCATTTAAAAGAAACTCGTCAGTGGCAATATCATCTTATTCTGAAAGCTGGTACAAATGAAGTAAGGCAAAGCTGATTTTCACTTCCTCAGGATGTCCTCTACTGATTTTCCCCTTCCAGCACAGAACAATCACAAGGCTCAGGAGGGAAGCTGATGCTATATTTGCTATTCATGATGTGATGATGGGTTCACACTAGAAGGCTTCCTCCACAGGTTATCAAACTTTGACCTTCAGCAAGCTAGGCAGAAAATGAAGCTCTTTATACCCACATTTCTCTATGTTTTACACTATAATTATCTTGCTAGAAACACGACATGATGAGACCATATCTGGCTAGAAAGTCCTCTTTTGTGAGTGTGTTTGTATGTGTATGTTTAATGCAATCTCACTGGTCTAAGTCAGAAAAAAAACTCCTTTATAAAAAATCTTTTTAATGAAATAAAGAGAAGAACTGATCAGATAATAGGTGCCTACTTCCATTAAACAGAGCTAGTTTTTTAACATGAAAGAGGTGGAGAGATTGTCTCTATCCTCTCCAATTAAATTCCTTCTTTATATATGGCATCTTTTGCTAACAGCTTTAAGATACTAACATATAAAATTGTATATACATATAGATATGTAAGGTTTACAATTGATGTTCTTATATAAGTATACATTGTGAAATGCTTACCACAATCAAGCTAACTAACATATCTATCTTCACATAGGTACCATTGTGTGTGTGCATGCATGTGGTGAAAAGATTAAATGTAAGATCTATCCTCTTGGCAAATTCCAAGTATGTAATACAGTATTTTTAACTTTCGTCCCCATGCTGTATATTAGATCTCCAGAAGTTATTCGTCTTGCATAACTGAAACTTTGTACACTTTGACCAACATCTTTCCATTTTCCCCACCTCCCACCCGTGGCTACCAACATTCTGCTGCTGTACTGAGTTTGACTTTTATGGATTTCACATATAAGTGAGATCATGCCATATTTCTTTCTTTGTTTTGCTTATTTCTTCCAGCTCCATCTTCCAGCTCCATCTATGTTGCTGCAAATGGAAAGATTTTCCTTTTTTTAGGCAGTATATCTCTCTGTCTCTATCTATCTATATATATAAATCTATATACAGATATAGATACATGTATATATAAATATATAGATATAGCTATAGATACACGTATATATGTGTGCATATATATACATATATGTATATATGTGTGTGTATTTTACATATATTTATATATACATATATATACACATATATATTTATATATGTATATAAACAGATTTTCTTTCTTCATTCATCCATCAGAGGACTGTCAGGCTGATTCCATAACTTGACTATAGTGAATAATGCTGCAATTAATGTGAGGGATGAGGGTGCAGGTATTTCTTCCTGATCCTGATTTTCAATACTTTTGATGTACACTGAGTTGTGTGTGTGTGTGTGTGTTGTAGTAGTGTGTGTGTGTGCTGTACTACTAGTAGTACTATTTTTAATTTTTTTAAAAAGTCTCCATATTCTTTTCCATAATGGCTGTACAAATTTACATTCCCACCTTTTCATATATCTTTTGGCCATTTTAATTTCTTCTGTTAGAAGTATTTATTTATGTCCTTTCCTCATTTTTTTATGTGGTTATTTAATATACAGTTGTATGAATTCCTTATATGCTGTGAAAATTAACTCCTTATTTGATATGTGGTTTGAACATTTTTTAATGTTTCTGTAAGTTTCCCTTTCATTCTGCTGATTGTTTCCTGTGCGCCACAAAAATTTTTTAGTTTGATGTAGTCCTACTTGTTTATTTTTGCCTTTATTGCCTGTGTTTTGGTGTCATGTCCAAAAAATCATTGCCAAGACCAATGCCAAGGAGTTTTTCTGCTCTGCTTTTTTTTTCTAGGAGATTTTACATTTTCAGGTTTATATTTAAGTCTTTGGTCTACTTTTAATTGTTTTTTGTGTAAGTAAGGTAAGGTTATGCTTTCATTCTTTTGCTTATGAATATGAAGTTTTCTAACACCATTTATTGAAGGGTTTATTTGTTTCCTATTTTGTAATCTTGGTGCCCTTGTCAAATATTAGTTGATTTTTATTCACATGGGCTTATTTCTGGGCTCTCTATTCTGTTCCATTGGTCTATATGTGTGTTCTTATGCTAGTACCATACTGTTTTGATTATTACACCTTTGTAAAATAATTTGAAGTTAGGAAGTTTGATGTCTCCATCTTTGTTCTTATTGATCAAGATCATTCTGATTATTTGAGGATTTTTGTGGTTTCATATTTAGTTTATAATTGCTGTTTCTATTTCCGTAACAAAATGCCATTGGACTTTTGATAGAGATCACATTGAATCTGTAGATTGTTTTGAGTAGTATGGACATTTTAATAATATTATTTATTTATTTATTTTAATTTTTTTATTATACTTTAAGTTTTAGGGTACATGTGCACAATATGCAGGTTAGTTACATATGTATACATGTGCCATGTTGGTGTGCTGCACCCATTAACTCGTCATTTAACATTAGGTCTATCTCCTAATGCTTTCCCTTCCCCCTCCCCCTCATGGATATATGAAATGTCTTTCAATATTTCTTTCATTTATGTTGTATCATTTTAGTGCACAAGTGTGTTACCTTTCTGGTTGAGTATTTTTGTTGTTTTTGTTGCGCCAATTAAATTTTACAAAAAGCTCAAACGTTCCCTGGGAGATGTCAAAGAGGAATTAGATATTTCATATTGTTGTGTGTTATGGTCTTCTTCCAATGGGAAAATGGAAATTTCTGGGAAAATATATTTTGCAATACTCTCTTCCCTCTCCCTATCTTTATTTCGCTGGTTGTGGGCCACACATTTTAGTACCATCTGAGTAGCATGCCCTTCCTCATAGTCTGACTTCTGGTTCCCACTTTATTCCCTTGGACTTTTCTTTTACATTGTCCTTGATCTAATATTGCTATAATAGAATAAATAATAAAATAACTCTAGGTCAAGTAACAGTAGCCAGTAGTGGCTTAGAATACTATAGATGATCTTCTAGAGTTTTGGCAGAGCCAGCAAATCTGCATATGATCTCCCCAAAAAGGTAATTAAGTAGAAAGTTCTTAGAAAATCAGGTAGATTTAAGAAAAGACATTATTTTAGTATTGCTATTTAAAATTCACTTAGCAGCATATGTCTATCTCTTTTTTTTTTTGACAGGGTCTTACTCTGCCACCCAGGCTGGAGTGCTATGGTGTGATCACGTCTCACTGCAACCTCAGCCTCTCAAGGAATTTTCCCACCCCAACCTCCCTGGTAGCTGGGACTATAGGCATGCACCACAACACTTATCTAATTTTTTTTAATTATTTTTGTGGATACAATGCCTTGGTATGTTGCCCAGGCTGGTCTCAAACTCCCGAGTTCAAGCAATCCTCCCACTTCCGCCTCCCAAAGTACTGGGATTACAGGCGTGAGCCACGTGCCTGGTCTCTTTTTTATTCCATTGTTCTTGTCCACTTTAGATACAGCTTCTTTGTCTCTGCTTCTGATGCTGCCCATGAGTTTCAAATCAACATAGTTCTTTTCTCATGTGTAACATAACTCCTGCTTGTACTTAAGAAAATTAAAAGGCCTACTGCATTTGCTAGATACCAAACTGCTGTGGAAGGGGAGTTCAAAACATGAAAATCACACAAACTGAATCTTGCAGTAATTTTATTTGTAGTCATCAGATTAGAACTATTGGCTGCTGTGCCAGCTAATCAAGAGAGACCCAGTTACTTCTTTAAATCATGCTTTAACATTTCAGAAGAGAGAGAACAGATTCTTTGTCTAACAAAGTTGTGTAGCATTTTTCCTCCAGAAATACAATTTTCTGCTGAGAATAAAATACTTTCTTATCAGACTATAGGAACTAGCCTTGACCTCCCCACTTACCTATTTTATTGGACTATATCATCAAGTTTTAAAAAATTAATATATCTTTTTGCATTAAAGAAGTAGCATAGAATAGGAAAAAAACAATTTCAGTTGTAGCAATATAGGAATGTCTTAAGGCTGAGCACAATGGCTTGTGCCTATAGTCTAAACACTTTGGGAGGCCAAGGTGGGAGAATCACTCGCGGTCAGGAGCTTGAGACACAGTTGGGCAAAAAAGTGGATCCTGTCTCTACAAAAAAGAAAAAGAAAAAATTAGCAAAGCATTGTGTCTGGAACTGGTGGGTTCTTGGTCTCACTGACTTCAAGAATGAAGTCGCAGACCCTCGCGGTGAGTGTTACAGTTCTTAAAGGCAGTGTGTCCAGAGTTTGTTCCTCCTGATGTTCGGATGTGTTCGGAGTTTCTTCTTTCTGGTGGGTTCGTGGTCTCGCTGCCTCAGGAGTGAGGCTGCAGACCTTCGCGGTGAGTGTTACAGCTCTTAAGGCAGCACGTCTGGAGTAGTTGATTCCTCCCGGTGGGTTCATGGTCTCACTGGCTTCAGGAGTGAAGCTGCAGACCTTCACGGTGAGTGTTATAGCTCATCAAGGCAGTGTTGACCCAAAGAGTGAGCAGCAGCAGGATTTATTGCAAAGAGGGAAAGAACAAAGCTTCCACAGTGTGGAAGGGGACCCGAGCGGATTGCCACTGCTGGCTTTGGCAGCCTGCTTTTATTCTCTTATCTGGCCCCACCCACATCCTGCTGATTGGTCCATTTTACAGAGAACCGATTGGTCTGTTTTACAGAGAGCTGATTGTTCCGTTTTGACAGGGTGTTGATTGGTGCATTTACAATCCCTGAGCTAGACACAAGAGTTCTCCAAGTCCCCACCAGGGTAGCTAGATACAGAGTGTCTATTGGTGCATTCACAAACCCTGAGCTAGACACAGGGTGCTGAGTGGTGTGTTTACAAACCTTGAGCTAGATGCAGAGCGCCGATTGGTGTATTTACAATCCCTTAGCTAGACATAAAGGTTCTCCAAGTCCCCACCAGACTCAGGAGCCCAGCTGGCTTCACCCAGTGGATCCCGCACCGGGGCCACAGGTGGAGCTGCCTGCCAGTCCCACGCCGTGCGCCCGCACTCCTCAGCCCTTGGGCAGTCGATGGGACCGGGCACTGTGGAGCAGGGAGCGGCACTCGTCGGGGAGGCTCGGGCTGTGCAGGAGCCCACGGCAGTGGGGGGAGGCTCAGGCATGGTGGGCTGCAGGTCCCAAGCCCTGCCCTGTGGGGAGGCAGCTACGGCCAGGCGAGAAATCGAGCACAGCAGCTGCTAGCCCAGGTGCTAAGCCCCTCACTGCCCGGGGCTTGCAGGCCAGCCGGCTGCTCCAAGTGCGGGACCCGCCGAGCCCACACCCACCCGGAACTCGCGCTGGCCCACAAGCGCTGTGCGCAGCCCTGGTTCTCACCCGCACCTCTCCCTCCACACCTCCCTGCAAGCCAAGGGAGCTGGTTCTGGCCTCGGCCAGCCCAGAGAAGGGCTCCCACAGTGCAGCGGCAGGCTGAAGCGCTCCTCAAGCACAGCCAGAATGGGCGCTGAGGCCGAGGAGGCACCGAGAGTGAGCAAGAGCTGCGAGGGCTGCCAGCACTCTGTCATCTCTCAGCATGGTGGAACATGCCTGTAGTCCCATCTAATCGGGATGCTGAAGCAGGAGGATAGCTTGAGCTGGAGTTTGAGTCTGCAGTCACCCATGATTGTGCCACTGTACTACAGCCTGGGCAACAGGGTGAGACTGTGTCTCAAAAAGAAATGAATAAATAAAATAAAATTTAAATTTAAAAGAAATTAAGTAAACAAATACAATAAGAAAGTGTTAAAATACAAAACGTGAACACTATGTTAGGACCCAATGCCCTATCAACTGTTAGGTGGAGGAACAAGTTGTGTCCTTTTGGAATTGCACACAGTAAGCATGACCTTATTACAACAAAAAAGCAAACAAAGTAAAAACCAGTATTTTTCTTTGCAATGAATGATATTATAATTATAGACTATGTCAAGATAAAACAAAAAAGCAAAACATGATCTCTCTTCTTACCATATACAAAACTTAGCTTGAGATGAATCATAACTTTAAATGTAAAAGGTAAAGATTTAACTCATCAATCCCGTTAGTGGGTATATACCCAAAGGATTATAAATCATTCTACTATAAAGACACATGCACTCATATGTTTATTGCAGCACTATTTACAATAGCAAAGACTTGGAACTAACCCAAATGCCCATTAATGATAAAATAGATAAAGAAAATGTGGTGCATATACACCACGGAATACTACGCAGCCCTAAAAAGGAATGAGATCATGTCCTTTGCAGGGACATGGATAAAGCTGGAAGCCATCATTCTCGGCAAACTAACACAGGAACAGAAAACCAAACACCACATGTTCTCATTCATAAGTGTGAGTTGAACAATGAGAACACATGGACACAGGGATGGGAACATCACATACGGGGGCCTATAGGGGAGTGGGAGGCAAGGAGAGGGAAAGCATTAGGACAAATACCTAATGCATGCAGGGCTTAAAACCTAGATGACGGGTTGATAGGTGCAGCAAACCACCATGGCACATGTATACCTATATAACAAACCTGCACGTTCTGCACATGTATCCTGGAACTTAAAATTAAAAATAAAAAAAAATGTAAAAGGTAAAATAACAAAATGCCTAAAGAAAGCATAGGTACCTGGCAAGGTGGCTCATGCCTGTAATTCCAGCTACTCAGGAGGCTGAAGCAAGAGGATCCCTTGAGGGGGAGTTTTAGGCTGCCTTGGACCATGATCACAACGTTTCACTCCAGCCTGGGAGACAGAGCAAAACAATGTATCTAAATATATAAAAAAAGGTATCTTAGTGAACTCAGCTTAAAATAGACAACAATTTTTTTGAAGAAGGCACATAAAATATTGGTAAATGTACTTTTATTTTTGATAAATGTTGATAAATTGTGAGCATCTGTTCATCAAAAAACATCACTGTGAGTGACAATATTCATGATACAAATAAGTGGCAAAGACTCATTTCCATAAAATATAAAGTATTCTGACAAATCTATAATAAAAAGTCACACACACACACACACACAGACACACACACACAATTAAAAAAAAATGGTAAAAGGCTTGAATAGCCACTTTACCAAAGAGGAAATTCAAATGACCAATGACGGTAAGGAAGAGACTCACCATCATTATGCATCCGAAATGCAAATTTAAAACACAGTGAGATACCATGACTGAAAAGACTAATGACATCAAGAGTAAGCTAGTGTTTATAGCAGCTAGAACACCCATACTTTGAAGGTAAGTGTATCAATTTGTATAATCACTTAGAAAAATTGTTAGTAGCTATCTGTTAATGCTAAAAATATAAGAAATGTTCAGTATTTCTTTTACTAAGCATAGATCAAAAGGAAATGAGTTAATAATAAATACGTATTAAACATTAAATTTTAAGAGCTAGACAAAGGATTTGTATAATAATGCCCATGACAACTTTATTTACAATAGCCCCATACTAGAAAAAAATCCCAAGGGTTCATCAGCAGTACAGTGAATGAATAATTATATTATATTATTGTACTGGGACCTTAAATAGTAATCAAAACAAAGTACAGCTATGTACATAACATAGGTAACTACATCGTCTAATGGTGGGCACAAAAGCCAGACACAAAGAAAATACATTCTGTATCATTCCATTTATTTATTTATACTTAATTCAAAAATAGAAATAAAAAAAGTCATGCTAATAAAAATGAGAAGAATAATTCACTCTGAATGAGGATTCTTGACTTGGTGGTGCACAAAGAAATTTTCTGGATGTTAACTTTTTCCTGCAACTGAAGTTGAATGAAGGCTTCATAGGCATGTGCATTTATTTATTTATTTAAGATGGAGTCTTGTGCTGTCACCCAGCCTGGAGTGCAGTGGCACTATCTCGGCTCACTGCAACCTCTGCCTCCTGGGTTCAAGCCATTCTTCTGCCTCAGCCTCCTGAGTAGCTGGGACTACAGGTGCACACCACCATGCCTGGCTAATTTTTTTTGTATTTTTAGTAGAGATGGGCTTTCACCATATTGGCCAGGCTGGTCTCAAACTCCTGACCTCGTGATCTGCCTGCCTCAGACTCCCAAAGTGCTGAGATTACAGGTGTGAGCCACCACGCCTGACCAGGCATATGCATTTATGAGCATTCTCTGAGTTATGAACTTCCAATTTGTACACTTTATTACATATATGCTTTATGTCAATACAAAGGTGGCATTGAAAAACCGGGGCTACATCTGTATTTCTCTTTGGGCAGGGAGGCTTAGTGCTTATTCTTATCAGTGTGCATGAGTAAAACCCACCCCTGTTTAGAATTAATCTGAGTGCCTTATTGGAGCTTAAATGCCAGGCTTCTTTCTGGTGGGACCAGAGTCATTGATTATGACTTGATTGGAACTCTTAAATAGAAGGTTTACATCTCAGAAGTTGAAATCTTACACTTGAGTTTTAGACTCTCTTGAATCATTATAGTGGCCAGTGGGTAAAGATGTCTGTTCTCTTCACACTAGTGTGCTATGGCTCTAAAGGAATTATTAAAATGGAGGCCTAACCTAGTTATCAGATAGTGGCCAGTGGGTAAAGATGTCTGTTCCCTTCGCACTAGTCTGTTATTGAGAGGTGAAGCCAGCTGGGCTTCTGGGTCCGTGGGGACTTGGAGAACTTTTGTGTCTAGCCAAAGGACTGTAAATGCACCAATCAGCGCTCTGTGTCTAGCTAAAGGATTGTAAACACACCAGTCAGCACTCTGTAAAAACGCACCAATCAGCACTCTGTAAAATGAACCAATCGGTGCTCTGTAAACTGGACCAATCAGCACTCTGTAAAATGGACCAATCAGCAGGATGTGGGTGGGGCCAAATAAGGGAATAGAAGCTGGCCACCCCCAGCTAGCAGTGGCAATCTGCTCGGGTCTGCTTCCGGAGTGTGGAAGCTTTGTTCTTTCACTCTTCGCCATAAATCTTAGTGCTGCTGACTTTTTGGGTTTGTACTACTTTTATGAGCTGGAACACTCACCGCGAGATTTGCAACTTCATTCCTGAAGTCAGTGAAACCACAAACCCTCTGGGAGGAGCAAGTGACTCTGGACGCGCCACCTATAAGAGCTGTGACATTCACTTCAAAGGTCTGTGGCTTCACTCCTGAAGTCAGCGAAGACCACAAACCCACCAGAAGGCAGAAACACTGGACAAATCTGAACATCTGAAGGTGCAAACTCTGGACACACTATCTTTAAGAGCTGTAACACTCACTGTGAGGGTCTGGTGGCTTCGTTCCTGAAGTCAGGGAGACCATGAACCCACCAGAAGAAGGAAACTCCGGACACACCATGTTTAAGAGTTGTAACACTCACTGCGAAGGCCTGCAGCTACATTCTTGAAGTCAGCCTGACCAAGAACCCACCAGAAGGAAACAATCCCGGACACGCTGTAGCTCTAAAGGAATTATTAAAATGCATGCATAACCTAGTAGAAGACATGTTACATGCCACTTGTGTAGTAAAGTACTATCTGTGCAATAATATACCAAAGGCTTTTGTCTGTTTTTAAAATTTATTTCTACCTCAATTTCTTTCTGAAAGCCCGGTTCTTAAACTATACAGCCTTGCATGTATAAATACAAATAAATGCCAAACACAAATACTTTCTTTTCTTGGCTTCCAGGAACCTCATATATTCATGCAGATATAATTGGTCTGGGACCTGAGTCAGAAGAGTACATTTTAATGAAACTAATTTAAATTCCCTTTTTGGTGTATTATGTGCATAGCAAGCAGTTGCTGGGAAAGACGTGACATCACGGTTTTAGGAGCTGTAGATGCAAAATATCAGAATCAATTCCACATAGATTTCATTTATTTTTCAGAAGAGAGCTCAGTTCGTACTTATATTGATTTTGTTGACATTTGAAATGTTGCCTTTATATGATGTGCATAGACTATATATACCAAAGTATTGTTAGACATCTAAACTTCCAAGGAAAGATAAAAAGATAACATTGTCAATCCTGTCATTCTTCCGTTATTTCCATTCTTTATTTACATACTATAGGTCCCCTGTGACAAAAGGCCTTTGGAAAAAGGTAGTCATAGGGAGAGTGAAAAGGAAGGCCACTATTGAAAGGGAGAGGCTCTAAGGAAACCACATACATTGATAGAGAAAAAATCCATGAAGAACAAGAAATCGGAGGGTAATAGATGTAGAGAAGAAAAATATTGCGATATTAGCCATCATTATTTGTTTTTTTAGATTACAAAACATTTCTAAATTCATAAAATGTTTTCATCTTCATTATCACTCTCTGACGTTGGATAAGGAGGAAGAGGGCAATAAAATGACTTACAAAAGAGAAAGAAGAGAGGAGAGAGAGGAAGCAAGAAGTGAGAGCAGAGAGGAAGCAGAGAATGGCAGAGATGGATAAAGCTTTGGAGGAAGGCGACAGAATTCAGGCTGAGGGTGTGTGGTCTCTGAGGTCCACAAAGAACCCCACCTTCAGAAGGGCTCTAGCACTTAGTTTGGTTTCTTGTCTTCTTCCTCTCAACAAGCTTAACCATTTTGAACAAGAAGCCTCGCACTTTCACTATGTGGGCCCTGCAAATTGCGTGGTTTGTCTTGGGTAGCATGTTAGCAAAACCTGGGTAGAATGTTAGCAAAAGACATCAAGAAAGAGCCAGAAGAAACACTTCTATTTGCACACCAACTACAGTCACAAGCTGTATTGCTAAAAAAAAAATGCCACTGTGTCTGTAGTTCAGTTTTCAGGGGAAGGGGAGAGATTACAATCAGGTTCTGAAAAGGAAGGAGGAGGGGGAAATGAAGGAGCTATAGTGTAGAGAAGACATTATAGATCCACATTTAGGATGCTGAGCTTTCTCAGTTAATTTCTGATTTGGGATATACTGCTCCAGATATTTCTGTCTGTTGTTTTGAGTAGGGGGTGGGAGTGGTTTAGGTGATGATGGCAGTGCTATGATTGATATAGGAGAACCTTCATTACTGCTTACCTGTAGTGTTGAAAAAATACAAAAAGCCTTTTATATCTCTGCATCTAACCCTCCCTTATTTGTTGATGTGAAAGTACTTGGTAGTAAGTGCAAACCAAGGAGGAGAGGTTGACTGAATTCTTAAATTCACTTAAATTCTGCAATTCACAAAATATGCAGTTATGGTAGTATCTCAAGAATAGATGTAAAACTCTCAAATAGATTGAATGGAATAATTTGAAACAAAATTAGCAATTGTGTTGGCAAGGTATATGTATTTAAATTCAGATATTTTGAGGGAACATAAATCTCAGTCTATTGTAGAAGCTCCTTCCTTTTCTTTTATTTGCCTGATCCTCTTTCTCCCTACCTGTCTTTGCTGAGCCATCAGAAACTACACAGATAATAAAAGCAAATGATGTTTAGCAGATGCCTGAGGCTGCAAAATAAAAAAAAAAAAGTGTCAGACACAAGGTAGAATCAATTGAACCTAACTTGTTATTATTAACAGTTGGGAGTGCTTTCTTATTATGGGAAAAATGGGAGAGGTGGGGACCTAAGAGGGATAAATTCTAAATTCAGGAAATTGAAAGGAATAGGAATTAATAAAGATGAAAGATAGAAAATAAGGATAGTCAGTATGATATGGACCTGAAGCATCCTACTGTTCCCTGAGGTTCTGATTTAGTCCTGGACACAAAGGAGCAAGTTGGATAAATCAGGAACACAAAGTTTGCCTTGGAAAAATAGTCTGAATCTTGAGTAAAAAAGCATTTAAAATTGGGAGGCAGTGGTGAGGAGGGTGCTAGAGTCTGAATGGTTATGTCCACCCCTCAAATTCATATGTTGAAATTCTCACCCTGAAGGTGATATTATTAGGAGGTTGGACTTTGGGACATGATTAGGTCATGAGGGTGGTCTTCTATTGACTGGAAATAGTGCTCCTATAAAAGAGACTCCAGAGTGCAAGCTCATTCTTTCCACCATGTGAGGAGACAGCCTTTTATGAACCAAGAAACAAGCCCTCACTAGACACCAAATCTGAGAGCCTTGGTCTTGGACTTTCCAGCTTCTAGAACTGTGACCAATAAATTTATAAACTACCCATTTGTAAACAAAACGTCTACGACATTTTGTTAAAGCAGCCCTAATGGATGAAGATTGGGAGGAGTAAAGGATAGGTCTTTATTTTACAGTATAATAATAACCAAATTATAATTAAAAGAATGAATGTACAGGATATTCACAAACAGTTATCAGATCCAAATCCATTAAATTTGTTTAAAGATAAAAACATATATAAATTAAAAAAGAAACACACCCTGAAGTCTCTGATAGTTGTATTGGGTAGCTGAATAAGATATGGGCAGATTTGGCAGGGATCAATGTAGAGAAATTACAGGTGTAATTTTAAGAACCCCCAGGGGACAGATCATATTCTGCCCCAAGCTCATGTTCATTGGAGCACCTTGCACAAAAAAATAAGGATCAAATGAAAGATAAAATTTTAAAGGTTTTAAAGGTTTAGCAGAGACATTTGTAAAAATATAATAACTGCATTTAGAATCCAGAGACCAGTGCTTCCAATCTTGCAAATGTCTAAATTTATGAATTCACAGGAAGAAAGAAGCATTTAGAATACCTTCACTGAGAGAGGAGTTAATAAGACCAAGTAGGCCAGGCACAGTGGCTCATGCCTGTAATCCCAGCACTTTGGGAGCCTGAGGCAGGCAGATCACAAGGTCAGGAGTTTGAGACCAGCCTGGCTAACATGGTGAAACCCCGTCTCTACTAAAAATACAAAAATCAGCCGGGTGTGGTGGCACACGCCTGTAATCTCAGCTACTCGGGAGGCTGAGGCAGGAGAATTGTTTTAAACCAGGAGGCGGAGGTTGCAGTGAGCCAAGATCATGCCCCTGCATTCCAGCCTGGGCGACAGAGTGAGACTCCATTTCAAACAAAACAAAACAAACAAACAAACAAAAACCAAATAGATGTGTGACAAGTTCTCCATGCCTCTGCTTTCTTTCTTTCTGCCAACAGCAGCTAAGTATCTGCCTTGGTACTGGCCAAACAAAGCAATGTAGGTCTTGTAGATTTTGTGTCGCTAATAAGGTGACCCACTGCTTTCTGTTCCCATCTTTAAGAAACCCAGTATGTGAAAACTCAAATGAACTAGATGTATTGCATTGTTCATTCTTGATCACGTGTACCTACCATTAGAAGACATCACTATCAACCATATCCTTCAAGGAAATACTCTCTTCTCATGACAACCATCATATATGGTGGTGAGCTGTGCAAATCACATCAGAAAATAATGATTACAACACATTTATTTGTTATACTCTATGGATTATCTACTATGCAATCTAAGTACTTAGGAGTGCTGAGCTGGCTCAACCTACTACACTGGAAGGAATCCCAGGATTCTGTAGTGATGAAGTAATCCAGATTAAATCTAAATAAGGCTCTTTTGTCAGAGCAAAGGATCTAAAAATTGAGAACAGAGAATCTTGAACATTATATTTGGGAACTTCAATGCAAATTTGAAGGGAGCGTATTCGGGGCGTATTTTCTTACTATTTATTGATGAATGAAAGTTTATAGTCAACTGCGTGGCTATCAAGACACACTTCTCTCTATATTTTTTTCTTTTTCTCTAAACTGTCTTGCTATGTATGCTGCAAGAATATATCCCAGTTTGCTCTTTATCCATTGCATTTGCTGTGAGTAACTTTGAGGAATGAGGTAATGTCTCTCCACAGAAAAAAGCAGGCTCGTTACCAGGTTGCTGTAAAGCAGTGGGTTCCCTCGTTTCCATGTTCTCTGTAACACAACACACTGTACGTTCAGACAGCCATCTGGGCCAAGGGTTTTCAACTGCAGCTATTTTGTATCCCAGGGGCATTTGAGAATGTCTAAAAACATTTGGTATGATGATTTTGGGGAATATATATATATATATATACACACACACACACACTATACACACACATATATATACACACACACATATATATGTATGTATGTACACACACATACGGTATGTATGTATGTATGTATATATGTATGTATGTGTGTATATATACAGAGAGATAAAAAAGAAGAAATTAAGATTGAGAGAGAAAGAAATAGCATAAATGTATAATCGTGTGATGTATAGCAGAAATGGATGCTACGAATGCCTGCTGCTCTTAATCTGTGCAGTATTTGGTGGTCTGAATCTGATACCTTAGAACACCAAGATGCTATTTTGTGCTGAGCCTGGCCACCAGTGCTGCAGCCATTCAGAACTTTCTTGAGGCCCAGACAACTCTTGCCTTGAAAATGAAGGAAAATCACTGAACTTAAAATTGGGTATTTTATTGTTTCCCTAGATAGTTATTTTAGTTTGAGGTTTCTCTGTTATATTTTGTTAATAAATAAGTGAAAAAATGTAAGTAATTGCTTAAAGTTCTTACGATAGTTAATTTTATGTGTCAGCTTGACTGAGTCACATAGTGCCCAGGTATATGGTTAAGCATAATTCTGGATCTTTCTGTGAGGATGTTTTTGGATGAGGTTAACATTCAAATTGATAGACGGAGTAAAGCAGATGGCCTTCCATGATGTGGGTGGGGCTCAACAAGCCAAAGGCCTGAACAGAAAAAAAGGCTGACCTTGCCGCAAAGAAGAGAGAGTTCTGCTCTTGATGGCTGATGGCTTTTGAATTGAGGCACAGGCTCTTCCTGGATCTATAGCAGCTTCTGGCCATTAGACTCAAACTAGGGTGTATGTGTGTGTGCATACACCATCTTTATGCATTTTTAAAAGTTAAATATTTTTAGTGGAATGATCTTTGTCCTTATGCTATATGCTCTCCATTTTTTCACATGCCTTGATGACAGTACATATCTCATAATACTGTAACTATTTATATATAAAATATGAGAGCAAACTGTTTTATTTACCATACATCTCCAAGGTTGTTGATATCTGGTGAACATATGCATTAATGGTTTTGAATGATGCCAGTATGAATGAATGTGTAATTACTTAAAAACAAATTAATGCCTGAATTATAATTCTTGAGATATCATCTCACACCAGTTAGAATGGCGATCATTAAAAAGGAAACAACAGGTGCTGGAGAGGATGTGGAGAAGTAGAAACACTTTTACACTGTTGGTGGGACTGTAAACTAGTTCAACCATTGTGGAAGTCAGTGTGGTGATTCCTCAGGGATCTAGAACTAGAAATACCATTTGACCCAGCCATCCCATTACTGGGTATATACCCAAAGGTTTATAAATCATGCTGCTATAAAGACACATGCACACATATGTTTATTGTGGCACTATTCACAATAGCAAAGAGTTGGAACCAACCCAAATGTCCAACGATGATTGACTGGATTAAGAAAATGTGGCACATATATGCCATGGAATACTATACAGCCATAAAAAAATGATGAGTTCATGTCCTTTGTAGGGACATGGATGAAACTGGAAATCATCATTCTCAGTAAACTATCGCAAGGATAAAAGCCAAACACCGCATGTTCTCACTCATAGGTGGGAATTGAACAATGAGAACTCATGGACACAGGAAGGGGAACATCACACTCCGGGGACTGTTGCGGGATAGGGGGAGTCGGGGGGATAGCATTAGGAGATACACCTAATGCTAAATGACAAGTTAATGGGTGCAGCAAACCAACATGGCACATGGATACATATGTAACAACCCTGCACATTGTGCACATGTACCCTAAAACTTAAAGTGTAATAATAATAAGATAAAATAAAATAAAGTGCAAATAATGCCTATAGCAATGATAATTACATCAAGGGTAAAAGAAATAGATAATTTTTATTTAATTCTAAGCTGAGAAAGATAGAATAAATGTCATTATCAGTCTACATTTTAAAAAACATGTTTAAGCCTGGACACGGTGGCTTATACCTGTAATCCCAGCACTTTGGGAGGCCAAGGTGGGTGGATCACCTGAGGTCAGGAGTTTGAGACCAGCCTGACCAACATGTAGAAACCCCATCTCTACTAAAAATACAAAATTGGCCGGGTATGGTGGTGCATGCCTGTAATCCCAGCTACTCGGAGCTACTTGGGAGGCTGAGGCAGGAGAATCGCTTGAACCTAGGAGACAAATGTTGCGGTGAGCTGAGATCGCACCATTGCACTCCAGCCTAAGCAATAAGAGCAAAACTCTGCCTCAAAAAACAAACAAACAAACAAAACATGTTCTGCTGCCCACTCTTCCAGCAAACACAACAAATACAATAGCTTATGGTATAATTATTTTCTTGTTTTCTCCATTCTGAAGAACATATGTGGTGAAAACTTGAAGAATAAATTCAACGATTTTCCCAATATTTTTCTCAAGATTATCTTTTTAATCCTTGCACGTTTTCCAAAATTTTACATTAAAGAGATAAATAAGATGTTTCCACTCCCCTACTTAACACCCAAAAGGATCTTCTCATCACATTTAGGAAAAGAAGAAGGAGAAGGGAGAGGAGTAAGAGGTGTGGGAGGAAAAGGCAGCCTGTACATCCTGCTTTAATTGTTATCAAATCTGGATTTTGTATTAAGATAAATCCAAACTGCTTTAAAAACATAACTGTGCCCAGAGCCTGACCAGAGCAGTCAAATTATATTCTCTAGGGAAAAGACCTGAGCATTCACTTTTTTATGGCTCTCCGGAGTAGAAAGCCATTTTCCTACATGACCTGGCTCTAGCATGGCTTTCTGAATTTCTCCTCTAACAATCTCTTCCTTGCTTGTCTGACTCCAGCCCCACTGGCTGTTTCTGGCTACACTTGTTCCCATCCAGGAAGTTGCTCTTGGTGTCGTCTTTGCCTTCCATTGCTCATTTTCTCCTGTTTCTGGTCTCTGCTCAAGAAAACTTCTGTACCCCAATCAAAGTTGAACTCTTGCCTTCCTTCATTTTCTTGATAGCACTTAGCAGTCTGAATATTTTTACAGATATGTCTGTTTTGCTTCCATCTCTCTCACCAGAACATAAGGTTTGTCAAGGAAGAGACATTTCTTGTTTAGTCCTTGCCTGGTCTTTAGGGCATAAAATTGTGATTGAAATATAAGCACTTAATAAATAAAGCAGAATGGAGCAAAATTTAAGTTGGAAGTCCCAATCCAGATAGGTGATATATTAGAAAATGTCTGATGACCTGAATTGTTCCCTTTTCTCAGAAAATAATCTACTTGGCAGTAACTATGGGGATCCCTAGAGCTCAGGAAGTTTGTAACTTGGGCCTTGCAGCAGGAACCAATTTTGTAGGAATGTAGACTACTTTCTCGTGTGGGCAGCTTCTGATAAAGGTAATCTGTGGCAAATATTTGATAAATAATCCAATAGCTTAGCTTTCCACTTCCTCTACCACCAAGTGGAAAATGAGACTCCTCTCATAATTGCCTTCCATCAAGAGATGGGGTAAACATTTTAGGAAGACATTTCTCATTGACGGTATGGATTAAAAAGAAAAATAATAAGTATGGGGTTTTGGAGTAACATGATCTAGAGACAGGGTTTGACTTCACTATTTGCTAGCATAATCTCTTAGTTAAATACGCATGGCTGATATGATCAATGTATAGCAGGTTTGGCTTATTAGGAATATCGCTAACAAGGAGTGAGAGAAGGAGGCGTACAGTAATCTGCACCTGGCCTTATGGAGTCTAAGATGACTGTGGATCCCATCCTGACACAGTTTCCTTTGGGAATCTGTCCTGCTCTTTGTTTTGTTCTCAATACCTGTTTTTATTCCTGTTGCCTGTGATTGGTGTCAGATGGTGCTGTGCATACCCGCACACTCATTAGTATTTCCCTGTTGATTTGCTCTAAATACTAGCAGATTGAAAGCAATGACACTATCTGCCAGGCTCCAGGTATAATTTTTATGACAGCACTGGCTTCTTTAAATAGTTTTAGCTTTACACAGATAGCAGTAAATGTTTCTTTGCTTTCAATTTCTTTAACTGAATCACAAGGATTTCTGGTGATGGTATAGTAGCTAGAATTTGCCACGATTGTACTTCTTAAAGGCAACAGTGCCTGTTCTTTCTTTGGAAGTGTGTGCATTGTCTTCTCTTTACATCAGGGGTTTCAGCTCCAATGTCTTCAGTCACATTAGACTACTTGCTATAGGAAGCACTTATCAGATGAGCAACCATTGACTTGGCATAGTCATTGTTTATAGAAAACCAGTTTCAAAAATAACTCACCTGTTTTTGTTTCCTATCAGTTTGAGCAAAATGTGAACTGATAAACTTTGAATTTAAACTGTTGCACCAATTGAAGTGGCCTTAAAATATCTTAGTTATGATGGAAACTGACCCCTTTGTTAAAATATTTTGCTCAACTACTTTCACATACTTTCCTTCCACGTCAATCATTGTGATTTGTCATATTATGTCAGTGAAACAAATAGAGAAGTGTTTTGCCTACAACGTCTGAGCTACTGAATGACATAGATCTCAGTTCTCAAAAATCTCATGAAAGTAACCCCTCCTCTAAAAACAATACTTCTTTTACTCTGCATTTGATTGAAAATATTCCTGTCTAACTTGACATGTTTTAACAAGATTTAACTCTCAGCCACACTGATATCTGTTGAATCGTACTTCTGTTTTTCCGTGTCTTGACACTCTCTCAGACAGTAAATAACCTCATATCCTCCTATCACAGCCCCTCAACCAATGCCATCACAATATTTACCCGTTCTCAGTTTTATTCTCTTCAATTTAAGTTCTTTTTTTTGAATTTGGCAGATAACCTAGTAAATCCTAGTTGTTATGTTCACCAGAGAGAACTACCTTTTATTTTCATCGCTGTACTATCTTTGTAATCTATGCATATTTCATTGAAAATTAATAAACTGAAATATAAGTAGGTCCCATAAGTCAGACTTATACAACCTAAAAGACAACCCACTACATCCCAGTTCCACCACACATTAACTTTGTTAACTTTTCCTACTATCATTTCATTTGTGGTTGGATCCTTAAATCATTATGATTCCATATAATAATATTAATGATAATACATAAATGTTCTGTAACAATAACTGAGAAGGACACTAGAAATTATATACAGAGAAGCACAATATTAGTTTAAAAGAATCAAATGAATAGGATTGTCAATTTCTTTAATTCTCATTTCTACTATACTTAGTCTTACATCACTGCTTATATTATATAATTTATTTACTAGGTTGAGCTTGGGCCTACTCTTCACACCAGATGGTTGGGATAATTACTGAGGGAGACTAAACTTCCCTCTGGATTAGAGAAGGACCTAGCATTGTTCTGACCATAAAGGGAATGATCAGGCCAAAACACGTAATTACCCTTAATTGCAGAGAAATAAGTATCTCTCACATCTTGTTTCATCTCCATATTAGCAGCAACTTAAAATTTGTCAAGTTTGCATATTTCAGGTTTATAACCAAGATGCATTGTGACTTTTAGATCCAGACTTTAGCAAGCAATTATGTCTTCATAAAAGCACACAGGATGGGCACACAGTTCCTTAGAGTTTATGATATTACTAAATCACTTTTAAATTGGAAAAAAATAACTAAAGTAGATATACACTCCAGACACCTTGAGTAGTGATTTTCAAGGGGTTTAGTGTGATGGAACAGAGTTAGAAGAAACCACCCCTGTTGGTTTAATTTGAGCTGTTGATTTCTTTTTAGTATTATCAATTGAATTGATCTTCTCCCTTGTTCTTCTATAATACCTTTGTTACATCCCCCATAATCAAGTGACTTTATCATGCAGAAGAAACATTAGCAAAGGCTGTGTTTTTTTTTAACCTTTGCCTAATATAAAAAGGCATCACGAGGATTTCAACAGGGTAAACAGGCGAATGTGAGAGGAATAATAGATGCTTAGACAAGTCAGAATGAAGACTTCAGGGTAACTTCACGGGTAGAAAAGTAGTGACTCCTGCTCACAAGCTGTAATTTGGCAGAGACTCCAAGGTTAATCTAACAAAGAGAAACACCAATATTAGCCTAAAAATGTCCCAGAAATTTAAACAAAGTTTACTGTGTTCGAATGAAGCAAGATATAGTAAAATATAAATCTAATACCTGACAGGCTTATTACACTGGTGCCGACTAAATGAATATGTTACATAATTGAATGACGTTGAAGTATTTGAAAAGTTTATCGGGTTATTTATTTAAAAAAAGCAAGCATCATTAGAATCTATGGAGCTGAATTATAAGAAATCAGATTTGGTTCACAGTAGAGAAGAGGTATTTAAGGTTTAGACATCCGTGAGTTGCCTAACTATGTTTGGGGAAGGAAATGTATTGTTGCCGAGGTAAGGAGTGGGTTCTTTGTCACTGTAAGTATTCAGCCTACAATACATATTAAAGAAAAACAGTGTCCAAAAAAAAAAAAAAAAAAACCCAAAGTGTGAACCGAAAATGTGAGCCACATAATGTAATTATAAATTTTGTTTCTTATTGTAAAATTTTTCTTTATCATTATAAAAAGAAGTTAAAATGAATGACATGTTACATTTGACAATTCAAAATATACAAAATGTTATCATTAAACTATAATAAATATAAAAATGAGCTATTTTATATTTTTATATAAGCATTGGAAATTCCATGTGAATTTCAGTTACCGTTGAAATGTGGATTAGTCATGGGCTTAGTGGCTACTGAATTGGACAGTGCAGTTAAAAGTTTTCCACACTGAGTGAGAGATCTATTCTCTAAGGTGAATCTCATTTTAATATTTATTTATTCCATTATTTGATCAAATCTTATTAGATGGACTTCCAGCTGGGTGGAGCAACTACAATGAGGACTTCATTCGCAGGGCACAGGGAAGGGAAGCCACAGGGAAGGGAAGCCACAGGCAAGGCATTGCTCATTTTCAGGAGAGAAGGACAACAACCTCGAACCGAATAAAAACAAGTCCAACTAACAGAAGTTGGTGAGACAAAGGAATGAAACAGTTAAATCCATATTTATTGGCTTTTTGCACTGCATCATGGATAAATTGAAGTCCATGCTCTCATAGATCATAATATTAAATATGCAAAAGCCAGGCATAAATGCATATCGACAACTAACTAATATTTATCAGTGTAAGAGAATTCCAAAGAAGCTCTCTAGAGGAAGAGTTCTGTAGATCTTAAATATGTATATATATAATACTCAGCATTTAGAGGAACCTTCCTGATGAAAGCAGTGGGCCTGATCTGAACCTTGCAGGATGTTCAGTACTTGCACAAAAGCAGAGGGGAATGTAGCAGAAGCAATGAAGAGAGAATGTCCAAAGAACTTCTTCATTTTTTCTGTGTGTGGTAAACATAAAATAAAGCAGTCTGGATTGCAAGGATACTATTACTATTCCTTATTTTTTATGTGTCACAGGAAGAGCCATCTCATTTTGGCCATGGGATTCTGTCAGACTTAACAATCACCCAAAGGAGGATGAAAAAAATGTCTAATTCTTGTACCTTTCCTTCACTGTTTCATCCTACTTCTATGCTCACTGATAAAAATGGGCATGTTGGAAGCTCGGTGCAGAGGCTGAAGGACTGATTAAAATTAGATCACTATATCAAACAGCTGCACTGAATGCTACTTGGCCAAAGAAATAGAGACCAGGATGAAAATAGAGGTCAAATAAACAGGCTGCATTTCTAATGGGGAGAATAAAACAACATGGTTCGAGTTAGATAGATTCAGTTTAAGATTTCAAATGTTCTAAAGGAAGAGGAGAGGCAATAAGCAGTATGGGGTCAAATGGAGCTATTGTCACTTGAGTTGGCAATCAGATACTGTTTTAATGGTCAGGGGATATGAGAACTGAATTGTTTAAGAACAGGTTAAGAAATAAGAAAAGATGCTTCTGTTTGTCCAGGTCAAAACTTTGATCTTATTCTTGACTCCCTTTCTTCTTTGACACCCTACACCCAACTCATCATCAAATCCTATCGGATCTACTGTTAGAGTATACCTCCAATGTGACCTCTTTTTACTACTTAATGCTGTTACCATTATGACCCAGTACACCTTCATCTCAGACCTCAATCTTTGCAACAGCATTCCAACTAGGCCCCTTCTCTCCTTCTCTCTTTTGCTGTCTCTTCCCAGCAGAGCAGAATCCTTTGGAAACATGAGTCAGATTATATCATTTTTCTGTTCAAAATATTTTCTGTTTTGCCGTTCCACTAAAAAAACAAAAATGGGTATTTCTGCTCTGATCTAAAATCTCTTCCTTGATCTCCCTCCCTCTAACTCCGCAACTGCCTCTCTGATTTTATCTACTTTGTTTTCTCACTTATTCACTCTGCATACTGGGTTTGTTGTTGCTGCTCGAAAACTCCAGCTCCTGCTTGCCTACAGAATTTTGAACTTGCTGTGTCCTCTATCTGATATGCCATTCCCTAAGCTACACAATGACATGTTCTCTCATTCCGTTCGCATCTTCTCAGTGAGTACCTCTCTAACAACCTTGTTGAAAAATTTTCTTTCTCCCTGATACCGTCAATTCCCCTTTTATGTTTAATTATTTCCTCCTTAGACTGTATATCTACTAACATACTGTATGTAATTATTTATTTATCATGTTCGCTGTCTGCCTGTGACTCTGAAATATAAACCCAAAGAATGACAAGATTTTTGCTTTTTTGTGTCCTGCCATATTCACAGTGCGTAAATAGATTATTGGATTGAATGCCATAAATAATGGGCATTCAATAAATAAATTCTGAATGAATGAATGATAGAATTGATATTGCAGAGGGATCCAAAATATGTACATGTCTGAAAATAGTAGGTGGTAGATAAAATACCATGTAACCGTACAAGACAGAGTGAACCTTCATATCAACTATAGGCTAGAGTTAATAATAATGCATAAATATCAGTTTATTAATTATAACAAATGTACCACAGCAATGCAAGATGTAAATAATATAGGAAACTTCAAGCAGTTGTGGGTAGGGGTGTAGAGTTATGTGGAGCTCTATATATTATCTGCTCAATTATTCTGGAAATCTAAAACTATACTAAAAAATAAAGTCTAGGCCGGGTGTGGTGGCTCATGCCTGTAATCCCAGCACTTTGAGAGGCCGAGGCAGGCAAATCATGAGGTCAGGAGATCAAGACCATCCTGGCTAACATGGTGAAACCCCATCTCTACTAAAAATACAAAAAATTAGCCGGGTGTGGTGGCGGGTGCCTGTAGTCCCAGCTAATCGGGAGGGTGAGGCAGGAGAATGGCATGAACCAGGGAGGCAGAGCTGGCAGTGAGCTGAGATCACGCCACTGCACTCCAGCCAGGGCGACAGAGCGAGACTCCGTCTCAAAAACAAAACAAAACAAAAAGTCTAGTGGTTATTTTTTAAAAAGTGAAAAAAGCAGAAAAACATCCAGTTTGATGTATGTAGGGATTAGAGGCTGGGGAATATTTCTAGTAGCAATAGTTTTAAAGACTAACAATAGGCATAGTTTGCCTGTTTATTGCTAATGTTATTGTAGCAGTTGTAAATTGACTCTTATCATAAATGGCCTGGCACATCGTAAAGTAAATCTCATGGCTTTTATGTATGCCAAAAATGGGTTCTTAACATGTAAATGAGTTCCCTTACTTTGTAGTACAAATCCCATAAGATTCTATTGACACAATAAATCAAGCAGTGCATTATTAGGAAATACTGGAATTACAGTTGTTGTTTGTTTTCATTTTAATATTTCCTAAAGAAGGGATGTAAAATCAGGGAAATAAATTTAGCCTCTGCCAAGAAGGGACAGTCCTTCATCCTGTTAATCATAAGGGAGACTGATGCTGTTGATTGAAAGATAAATGCTTTCTATCTAGAAAATAAAAGTTAGAAGTCCCATGAATGATACTTTAGAAATAGTTTGGGTATATGAACGGGTGGGTAGATTGAAAGGAAATGTCAGTGTCAGTTTGGAGGAAAATTTTTTACTATCTCAAGTTTGTTTCTTTCTTTTCCTGATCTTGACTTTATCCCATGCAACAAAATTCTGTGCATGTGGTTTGTCTGTTTGTTTTCAAATCACTCTCTCATCTTTGACAAAATAACAATAAACAACACACAAACAACTAATTAATTAACAAGTTGTGATATTACACTGCATGTTTGACTATGGATCATCAAGTCACCATGCGACCTGAACTGCCTATCATGAACTGGGTGCTTTCTGAAATGGGTCATGCACAGCAGCATTCCATCATCAAATGGAAGTGGTACGTATGTGATCAGACTTAAGCAGGTCCTGAAGTCACAAGTAAGTTACATGAGGAAGTGGCTCAAATGCCCATGGTCTCCACTCCTTCCACCCTGCCTTCTCTCACTCAGCCTGCACTGATGGCTTCATGAGGAGTTCCCTATGATCAATTGACAGAGGAAGAGAAGACTAGTGCCTGGTTCACAGATGGTTCTGCATGATATGCAGGTACCACCCGAAAGTGGACAGCTGCAAAACTACAGCCCCTTTATAGGACATCCCTGAAGGACAGCAGTGAAGGGAAATCTTCCCAGTGGGCAGAACTTCAAGTGATGCACCTAGTTGTGCACTTTGCATGGAATGAGAAATGGCCAGATGTGTGATTATATGTTGATTCATGGGCTGTAGCCAATGGTTTGGCTGGATGGTCAGGGACTTGAAAATAGCATGATTGGAAAAAAATTGGTGACAAATTTGTGGAAGAGATATGTGGATGAATATCTGTGAAGACATTTGTATTCCATGTGAGTGTTCACAAACAGGTCACCTCAGCAGAGGAAGATTTTAATAATCAAGTGGATAGAATGACCCGTTCTGTGGACACCACCCAGCTTCTTTACCTAGCCACTCCTGTCATCACCAATGGGCCCATGAACAAAGTGGCCATGGTGGCAGGGATTCAGGGTATACCTGGGCTCAGCAACATGGACGTCTGCTCACCAAGGCTGACCTGGCTATGACCACTGCTGGGTGCCTAATTAGCCAGCAGCAGAGACCAAGACTGAGCCTTTGATATAGCCCCATTCCTTGGGGCAATCAGCCAGCCACCTGGTGGCAAGTTGATTATATTAGACCTCTTCCATCATGGAAAGGGAAGAGGTTTGTCCTCACTGGAATAGACACTCACTCCAGATATGGGTTTGTGTATCTTTCATGCAATGCTTCTGCCAAGACTACCATCCATGGACTCATGGAATGCCCACCATCATGCTATTCCACACAGCATTGCCTCTGACTGAGGCACTCACTTTACAGCTAAAAAAGCACAGCAGTGGGCTCATGTTCATGGACTTCACTAGTCTTACCATGTTCCCCATCATTCTGAAGCAGCTGGATTGATAGAACAGTGGAATGGCCTTTTGAAATCACAATTACAATGCCAACTAGGTGACAATACATTGCAGGGCTGGGGAAAAGTCTCCAGAAGGCCACATATGCTCTGAATCAGCATCCAATATATGGTACTGTTTCTCCCATAGCCAGGATTCACAGGGCCAGTCCAGGAATCAAGGGGTGAAAGTGAAAGTGGCATCACTCACCATCACCCCTAGTGATCCAATAGCAAAATTTTTGCTCCATGTTTCTGCAGCTTTACGTTCTGCTGGCCTAGATGTCTTAGTTCCAGAGGGAAGAATGCTGCCACCAGGAGGCACAACAATGATTCCATTAAACTGGAAGTTAAGATTGCCACCTGGACACTCTGGGCTCCTCCTACCTTTAAGTCAACAGGCTAAGAAGAGAGTTACAGTGATGGCTGGGGTGATTGACCTGGACTGTCAAAATGAAATCAGTCTACTACTCTACAACAGAGGTAAGGAAGAGTATGCATGGAATACAGGAGATCCATTAGGGCCCTGTAATTAAGGTCAATGGGAAACTACAACTGCCCAATCCATGCAGGACTACAAATGTCCCAGACCCTTCAGGAATGAAATTTTGGTTTGCTCCACCAGGAAAAAAGAAACATGACCTGCTGAAGTGCTTGCTGAAGGTAAAAGGAATACAGAATGGGTAGTAGAAGAAGGTAGTCATTAATACCAGCTATGACACATGACCAGTTGCAGAAACAAAGACTGTAATTGTAATGAGTATTTCCTCCTTCTTTTGTTACAAAACATGTTTGTGCATGTATAAACTTGTACTAAGAAAATATCTTCATTTTCTTTCCTTTTACCATGACATAAGTTTTATTGACTTCGTATCAGCATTTAAGTATTGTTAACTTTACGTAATAGCATTTGGGTTGGGTATTGGGGAGTTTCCAGTTGTACAAAGGATAGTTGTATTATGTTAGGCATAATTAAGATCTCATTATTGTCTTTTTTTTTTTTTTTTTTTTTGAGATGGAGTCTCATTCTGTCACCCAGGCTGGAGTGCAGTGGCACCATCTCAGCTTACTGCAACCTCTGTCTCCTGGGTTCAAGCAATTCTGCCTCAGCCTCCTGAGTAGCAGAGATTACAGGTGCTCACCACCATGCCCAGCTAATTTTTACGTTTTTAGTAGAGACAGGTTTTCACCATGTTGGCCAGGCCAGTCTTGAATTCCTGACCTCAGGTGATCCGCCCAACTCAGCCTCCCAAAGTGCTGGGATTACAGGCATGAGCCACCACACCCAGCCTCATTATTGTCTTTATTTGAAGATTATGTATGATCTCAGGAGATGTACGTGGTTCAAGTTAACAACACATAAACTTGTGATGGTTAATACTGAGTGTCAACTTGATTGGATTGAAGAATGCGCAGTATTGATCCTGGATGTGTCTGGATGGTGTGGCCGAAGGAAATTAACATTTCAGTCAGTGGGCTGGGAAAGGCACACCCACCCTTAATCTGAGTAGGCACACAGCTTTCCTTAATCTAATAGGCTGCCAGCATGGCCAGGATATAAAGCAGGCAGAAAAACGTGAAAAGGCTAGAGTGGCTTAGCCTCCCACTCTACATCTTTCTCTCATGCTGGATGCTTCCTGCCCTTGAATATCGGACTTCAAGTTCTTCAGCTTTGGGACCCGGACTTGCTTCCTTGTTCCTCAGCTTGCAGACAACTTATTGTGGGACCTTGTGATTGTGTGATTTAGTACTACTTAAACTCCCATACACACACACACACACACACACACACACACGTATATAATTAGTTCTATTCCTTTAGAGAACTCTGACTAATGCACAAGCAAATACACCTCTCCCAGGTTTTTTTTCTATTACTTTGCTTATTTAAACAAAGACATTTTTTTAGATGTGAAACTCTGCCTATATAGTGAATAAATATCATATACATGCATACTGCCTATATAGTGAATACATATCGTATTTCTGGTTTTGCCACAGTTGGAAATTCGTGGTGCTCTTCAAGTTTCTGAAACAATACACCCTACAGAGATAAAAAAAAATTAGAGCCTATAATGATTCACCCTGACAAAGAAATGAATATCTCAGGGTTATTCTCAGGAAAATAACTGTAACTCTTTCAAAGAAGAGAAAACACAAATGGACCTAGCTCTCAACCTTTTACCAGTACAAGATTCATCAATTAAACAGCAAGAATAGAAATTATTAAAAAGAAAAAAATAAGTCATATATTTTCCAATGTCCTTCTCACCAGCCTTTATACCTTCTCGAACCATTATTAACAGAATGCATACTTTGTAAAGGAACAATTTATCCTATTTTCTGATACCAAACCAAGAAACAAATATAATTGCTTAATCACGCTCTTCTTTATCCCCTCAGATCAAAATGTAATAGTAGTCTCTGCATCCAGAAGCTCATATATATTTTTGTAGTTACTGTTTTTCTAATAGCTTTCAATTTTATTATGATAAAGTGAGAAATCCATGCAATTGCCTCCACAGATTTGAATCATATAGGCCTTATCTTCTTTTTCAACTTCCTCGTATAATACTCCTCATCTTGGGGTATTTATCTAGCCACAACTTTCCTTGAAATTAGCATACTGGTTTTTACTAAGCACATAATGGTAGCCTCCAACTGAAACACTATTCACATCTACCGTTATTTTGCTTAATTTCTTTATACTCTCCCTTCAAATACTAAACAGGTTTAATTTCTTTCATTGTTATTGCCTCTCATATTATGTATGTTGCTTACCATCTGTGTTCTCCAACTAAAATATAAGCTTCATTAGAGCAAGACAATTGAATGCTTTATTCATTGTTTTATCTGTAAAAGTTAGGACAGTTCCTAGCATAAAGTAATAGTTAAATAGATACTTGTTGAATGGATGAATGAATGAAAATATACTTCTTAAGGTAAATTGTGCTTGATATCATTGGATTAAGTTAGATCCTTCTGTTAAGTATGTATAGCATCTGAATATTACTAGTGCTGATACTCCTCATATCCTTTCTAATTTTTTTTTAAATCCAATAACCTATCTCCAAAATTAAGAGTCAGATTGAATTTAAACAACAGCGCAATAGATGGAAATATTGTGACATCTCTCTTCATACACAAATCTCTCCCTCTCCTTAATTTACATTCACTTAGATGCTTATTCTTGGCTGAAAAATGTGGCATTATTTTGAGGTCTATATAGATGCCTTTCAGCAACTCTTTAAAATGTGGTGAGGTGTTCTACCACTTCTTTGCCAAATTTATTTCTCATGATTTGTGTTCCATTTTACAGAAGGAAACTCTGTTCAAGTTCATGGTTCTATATTTGCTAGTATGTATTACACTATTACATATATTGGATTATACATGTATTAAAACAATGCATACATACATATATTATACATTATACATGTATTATACATTATATATATTAAACCAGTAACATAAATTAATATTACTTCACTGTGTATTTTCTGTGTTTATGGTCCTTAATTCCTTTTTTTGAGCAGATGCCAAACAGTTGTGTAGGTAGACTGCACATCGTGTCAGTGATTGAAAGTCCTAGAGTGTGACCAAGTCGTAAGGTTCCCCCAGCATGACTAAATTTTAGACTTTTTGTTGACTAAAGTCCATGACCTCCCTTTTCTTAGAGCATTTTCTCTGTCATTTTAAGATTAAGCCTTCTCCCAGCCTCTCACCAGTTTTAAAACTCAGGAAATATCTTTCTGAAGGACTTGTGTGCCATCTTTTTGAAATGTAGTCATTAACAAAGATAGAACCCCAACCTTTTGGTTCTTTGAGAAAGTAAAAACATAGATAAGCAGCAATTAGCACATTCACATGACCCAATCACAGTGACCAAACTCCTCCTTAATATCCTCCACTACTTTTCTACTATCTCATCCTATCACTTAAAAGCTCTGCCAGCCAGGCACGGTGGCTCACGTCTGTAATCCCAGCACTTTGGGAGGCCGAGGTGAGTGGATCGCTTGAGCTTAGGAGTTCAAGACAAGTCTGAGCAGCATGGCAAAACCCTGTCTCTTCAAAAATACAAAAATTAGCTGAGCGTGGTTGTGCACATACCTGTAGTCCCAGCTACTGGGGAAGCTGAGGTGGGAGGTTTGCTTGAGCCTGAGAGTTCAAGGCTGCATTGGGCTGTGATCGCACCACTGCACTCAACTTGGGTGACAGAGTGAGACCCTGTCTCAAAACAAAACAAAAACCTCTTTGCCTTTTCTATTTTTTTTTTTGACCAAGTCTTCCTCTGTCACCCAGGCTGGAGTGCAGTGGCGCAAACTCGGGTCACTGCAACCTCTGCCTCCTGGGCTCAAGTAATTCTCATGCCTCAGCCTACTGAGAAGCTGGTACTATAGGAATCTGCCACCACTCCCAGCTAACATTTGTATTTTTATTAGAGACAGGGTTTCACCATGTTGACAAGGCTGATCTCAAACACCTGACCTCAGGTGATCCACCCACCTCAGCCTCTCAAAGTGCTGGGATTACAGGCATGAGCCATCACACCCTACCTGCCTTTCCTTTTAGCAAAGTTGAGTCAATCTCTCTGTCCTATTGCAAGAGTCTTGAATAAAGTCTTTCCTGCCTATTAACTTGTCCAGTGCTAGTTTTCTTTTCTTTTTCTTTCTTTTTTTTTTTTTTTGGACAGCTGTTGTCTTGAACCTGCTACTATATAGTCTCATATACTCAGGAAAACATTTCACATTCTTAGCCTCACTGTCTTTATCATCCAAAAAAAAAAAACAAAAACACCAAACAGAAAATTGAGTGCCCTGAGTAAAGTACTAGGAGCTAGAGAAAAAAATAGTGAAGAAGACAGATTAAATTTTATTTTAGCAATTACATTTCGTAAAGGAGAACATGAATAATAAAAGTAGCAACAAAAAATAATTTAGAATGTGCTAAAATATCTAAGTCAATAGGCCGGGCGCGGTGGCTCACGCTTGTAATCCCAGCACTTTGGGAGGCTGAGGCAGGCAGATCACGAGGTCAGGAGATCGAGACCACGGTGAAACCCCGTCTCTACTAAAAAATACAAAAAATTAGCCGGGCATGGTGGCGGGTGCCTGTAGTCCCAGCTACTCGGAGAGGCTGAGGCAGGAGAATGGCGTGAACCCGGGAGGTGGAGTTTGCAGTGAGCCGAGATTGCGCCACTGCACTCCAGCCTGGGCAACAGAGCGAGACTCCATCTCAAAAAAAATAAATAAATAAAATAAAATAAAATAAAATAAAATAAAATATCTAAGTCAATAAATAGGATATTACCATAATGAATAGTTTTTGAAAATTTTATTTTTGATAGGTAAAACATGAAATTACAACTTCAGGTGTTGACAATTTAGGTAAGTTAGAAGGAAGTGGTGAGGGAAACATCATGAGCGGGCTCTAGGCAAAACGGTCAGAAACACAAACTCCCATGTGGTAGATTAAAATGTCCCAAATGATTTAACCCTATTCCCAATAAGAGAGAGGGTCTTTGTCTTCCACTCTTGAATCTTGGCAGATTCTGTGACAACTTTGATCAACGATATATTGTAGAAGTGATGGAGTCAGTGTTTCGATCAGGCTCAGGAGATTGACAGGTTGTACTTCCTGCCTTTTGATACACCATCTCTTGGAGCCCTGAGTTGCCAGGTAAAAACTCACACAACCTAGCATGGGAGACCAAATGGAGAGGCTCTAATATTACACGAAAAGAAAGAGGGGCCCACCTGAGTCCAGCCTTTTAGCCCTGTATACCAAGGAACCAAGGAACCAGACACCTGAGTAAAGCCACCTTGGACCCTCCACACTGGACTGGCCACCAGCTGAAAACTACCAAAGGGCCTTTCAAATTCATAGTGGAATAATTCCTGAGATATAATACAGTTTGGGGTAGTTTGTCACACAGCAATAAAAACCAGAATCTCCAAAAAACAACACTTGACTTACTTTAGGAACTTCTTAAAAGCCAAGGCTGAATGCAGAGTACAAGAGGAGATGAACTAAGAAGATATTGGGGATGTAGGTAATGGCCAAATTATAGTTTTCTTAGGCTATAGCAGGAAGTTTGGATTTTATTAAGTGTAAAAGGACATTATGAGATTTTAAAAGAGGAGTGACATAAAATGTTCTTACATTTTAAAAAGACCTCTCAGATTGAAAGCACTGACCTATTTCTGAGAGAAAAAGCTGATTTCTACCTTTGCAATAGTCCAGTAAGATGATGGTAGTAGTTTTATACGTATCAGCCAAGATAGAATCCATAGATTTGAAATATATTTTGAAAGTAGAATTGACAATTGTCTCATAAGATGGGTCCCTTCATCCCTTAGCTGGTATATTAGTCCATTTTCATGCTGCTGATAAAGACATACCCAAGACTGGGCAATTTCCAAAAGAAAGATTTAATTGGACTTACAGTTTCTGGCTGGGGAAGCCTCACAATTATGGTGGAGGGCAAGGAGGAGCAAGTCACGTCTTACATGGATGGCAGCAAACAAAGAGAGGCTGTGAAGGAAAACTCCTCCTTACAATAACCATCAGATATCATGAGACTTACTCACTATTATGAGAACAGCATGGGAAAGACTTGCCCCATGATTCTCACCAGGTCCCTCCCACAGCACATGGGAATTCAAGACGAGATTTGGCTGGGGACATAGCCAAACCATATCAGGTGGCAAAGTGAGTTATTATTAGCTACTTCTTATGTAATAGAGTAAGAACAAGAATTTTTCAGAATCCCATGACATAGATGAAGGGATAGACGTTAATGGAGAAATTTGCAAAGTCAGTGTCAGTTCAAGAAGACAAGGCACGATTCCCCAATTAACACGTGGATGGAAGTCCTGGAGCCAGAGTTTAACCCACAGGGGGGATCTGCTTTCCAAAAAAGGCATCTCACAACTCCAGCTTCTATTTCCTCTTAAAGAAGTTTAGCCTATTTAGAAAATGAACACATAAGCTCTTCAGATGCCACACAGTCCATATTGGCTGCCAGCCTTTCACAGGTGTTTGGGAACACCAGCTGTCCAGCGCATGTTTACCTTGGGAACAATTGGAAACCACAGGCCTTCTATTTAGGGAAGGCACTGGAGCCCATTCCTACTTGGAGAAGGACGAATCCTCATTACCATTTAGGTCACAGTCCAGGATATGCAGAGTGAGTTCCTGGGGTCGTTTTCGGTACTTCTGTTCCATGCATCAAACTGAAACTTTTTGATAAGCTGTTTATAATGCTTTGATGGTTAAAAAAAAGAGGAATCAAAGATAAATTCTACGTTTCTGCCTTGAGAACTGAGAAGTCTAGTGGTATGCTAACATGTTAAGAATTGAAGAATGAAAAATTTTTAACTAAGAAGTGATAACTTGTTTTGCACATGATGCATTTCAAATAAGTAAGTGTTCATATATATGAGTCTAGAGCTCAGAAGAGACAGAAGTCATGGAGATGTACATTTTGAAGTCATCATCATGTAGATAGAATATAAAGTCATGCAAACACATATCCCATCAGTATAAAGTGGAAAAAAAAATAAAAGGTTTGGGGTCTGAATCTCAGGGCACTCCAAATTTCAGAAATTATGGAGTTGTGGAAACCTAGCAAATGACCCTAAGATGAAGTAGCTAGGGAAGTAAGAGGGAAACAAAAAGTTTCTTTTAGATGTCCCTAAAATCAAGTAAAAAATGTATTTTAAGAAAATAGGGCAAGAATGCATGTGTCAAATGTTGCCAATAGTTCAAATAAGGGGAGGGCTGAGAATTGACCATTAGCATTGGTAAGTTGGGACACTCTTGATTAGCTTTACAAAAGCAACTTCAATGGAGTGTTTGGGGCCAATGCCTCCAGAGGTGGAGTTAAGAGAGAGGGAGGTATAGGAGACACAAGTATGGTAAAATATTATTTTGTGGTATTTTGTTATAAAAGGATGAAAAGAAATGCTGTGCTGACAGGTATATTGTTGTTAATGGTTCCTTCTAAAAATTGAAATACATTTACATCTTCACTCAAGTGCATCCTAGTTTTCCTCAAAAACACTCAATTTCAGTAAGAAGCAAATTCTGGTAAAACTGTATACATCTATCTACTATCTACCTATGTATCTATCCATCTTACATGAAATATAATAGAGATGAAAGATGTATTTATTTTTAAAGATGTTTTATAAAAAGATTAGGGTTAAACTCAAGAAATAATACACAGATTATAATCTAGTCTTCTGTGAATTATCACAAAGTGAATACACACATGTTAACACTTCCTAGGTTAAGACATAAAACATAATCGTATCCAGAAGTTCCTGATGTGTCTTTTCCTAAGCCCTCACCTCTTTCTCCTTCTTAATTAAATAGTATGCTGAATTCTAATACTATAAATATAATTTAAATATATTTTTAAACTTTTCAACAAATACGGAAAATATCGAACACATGTAAAAGTAGATAGCATGACTTAATGAACCCCCAGCTTCAGTATACATCCCTCCCAGTTTCAAGAATTATCAGCTTATGAATGATGTTGTTTCATCCATCAAGTGATTCTCAAAAATGTGGTCCTTGTACCAGCAACATCAACAACATACAGGAACCAGTCTGAAATGCAAATATTCAGGCTCTATCTTAGACCTCCTCAATCATAAACTCTGAGGGTGAAACCTATCAATTTGCATTTTAACAAGTCCTACAGTTGATTCTAATGCACAGTATTGCTTGAAAACCATTGATCTAGACTTGGACAGATGCCTTTCTCCTGCTAGATTAACTTTTAATTTGATGCATATCTTAGCCATCTTTATACATCTTTTGCTTTCTGCCATAAATATTTCAGCATGAAACCTAATACAATTAACAATACATTGTGAATATCAGTAAATATCCAGTCAGTGTTCAAATGATTTCACATATTTTAAGTGTATTTGTTTGAGAAAGAATCCATATAAAGTCTCTGTACTGAAATTGGTTGAATATGTTCATTATAGATATTTAGTTTATGGTTCCTTCCTTCCCTCTTGGGCATTCGCATTCATCTCTCTCTCCTTTTCTCTAACTCTGTGTTATTACTATTTCTGATTCTCTCTCCACTATCTCTATCTCTATCTCTATCCTTATCACTATTTCTGTCTCTATCTCTATTATCTTTATCCCTTTCTCTGTTTTTAATTCTATATCTTTCTCTTTCTCTTATATTTTGAATTGGAATTTTTGAATAAAATTAGTTGTTTGTCCTGTAGTTTCTCAGTCTGGGCTTTGCCTACTGCCACTTCATGACTGTGTGTGTGTGTGTAACATGTTCATCTATTCCTGTGTTTCCTGAAAATTGGTAATCAAATCTAGTGACTTTATCATAATTAGATTAAATTTTTCTGAGACCCAGAAGAATTCGAAATTTTTTCGGTGTGTCATTGTGATACTATAGTTTTGAGGAGAGGAAGTAACTAAGGAAATAGGGGTTTTAGAGGTTAGAACAGAAAGATTATGGGGTACAGATTGGAATGGAAAAGCACACAGACTATATGAGAAGTCATGAAATTGGCAAGAATGCAGTGATTAGTCCAGGTTTTGAAAAGATGATAGAAGAAGTGAAAAATGGGGGAAAAAAAAACCTTGGTGACTGGAGATCAAAAAAAGGGAAGTAATTCAGTCAAAGATAAATCCAGAGTTTAATCCTGGTTGCTTGCGATTATGGTAGCATTCACAAAATATTTTTTAGATTAATATTGGAAAAGAAACATATTTTGAAGTAAGGTGTTGCATTTAATATATAAAAAATAAATTTATGATAGCAGTTTAGATAATCCATAGAAAGCTATGGAGACTTCAGATATACCTTGCTATATTTTCTCTTCTTTTATGTTTCCGTAACAGGACTTCTTGCCTCTGCAACATTGCTTCACCTTTATAACTGCTTAGACATGAAAAAGTAAACTTTATGTGTGTATTTCCTATTAGTCTAGGAAGAAAAGCAATCATTTTTCCAATGCTTTTTACCTTTCATTTGCTGTTTTAATCATATTGACCTCTGATTAGAAATGTGTAAATATTTCTATAACGTACATGAGATAAAAATTAAAATTCCTGTGATAATTAATTATTTTAATAGACTCAAAAGATTGCTTTTGTGCCATATCCTACCTTGGGACTCTGTTCTCAAGAGGGAATTCCCTATTTTATCCATAGGGGTTCATCTTCCTGCTCTATTTTTCTTCCATTCACGTAATCCCATCAGTCTATGACTGGAAGTAATTTCAGACACGTTTTATTGCTCATCAGAGATTCAGTTTGTTTTTGTGTATTACATGAAAATAAATGTTTACCTTGTGGGATTAATTCAAGGAATAAACAAGATAACATGTGCTAAGAATCTAACATATACTTTGGGTCACAATGGATAAAAAGGAGGATGCAATCTATTCATGTAACAAAACTACACTTCTACTCCATAAATTTCTATAAATAAAAACATTTAAAAAGAAGATTAAATAAAATTTGTGGTCTGTCTCCAGGTAAACAGTGTAACCTACACAATTTTCAATGTAATATACACAGTTTTCTTGGTGCTGTCAGCATAGAATAAACAATTCAAGGGCAGATTCCTTCCTCTTCCTCCAACTCCTTCCCAGAAGTTTTATAATTTGCCTATTTTAAAAAGAATACTACATAGGAAGTTTGGGGTCATATTCTCTGAAAGTGTCTCCTGCTCAAATATTGATTCCTTTCCCTCCACATTAAAATTGCACTTTTAAAAATTTTTAAGCCAACCCTCAGAGAATAATAAAATAGAAAAAAAAACATTAAGACCAAATGAATGAAGGTATACATGAATATGTTACTCATCTGAAGGGTAGCTAATTTGGAAACTAATATATGGTAATTAAGGAAACATCTTCGAAAATATTTTTTAAAATGAGCATCTCTATAGATACTTATTTCAAATTTATAACTAACATACTGAAAATTCTAATAATCTCTTATTGAATTCCAGCAGCAAGCACATAAAAATGGCAGTTCAGGTCGGGCGCGATGGCTCACGCCTGTAATCCCAGCACTTTGGGAGGCCGAGGCGGGCGGATCACGCGGTCAGGATATCGAGACCATCCTGGTTAACACGGTGAAACCCCGTCTCTACTAAAAATACAAAAAATTAGCCGGGCGCAGTGGCGGGCGCCTGTAGTCCCAGCTACTCGGGGGGCTGAGGCAGGAGAATGGCTTGAACCCAGGAGGTGGAGCTTGCAGTGAGCCGAGATTGCGCCACTGCACTCCGGGCTGGGCGAAAGAGCGAGACCCCGTCTCAAAAAAAAAAAAAAAAAAAAAAATGGCAGTTCAAATTAGTTTTATACATATATTTCAAGAACCTTATTCTCTGAAAAAAAGTAGTACATGAACATTGTAGGCTATAAGAAAACATATTTCTGTTTTGGTTTTTCCTATTGGAAAGAATGAGTCTCTTCCCTCTCTTCCTCCATCCCTCCCTTCATTGTTACTTCCATTTCTTCCTACCCATTTGTCCTGCAGGTGGTTAAAGAAAAAAAGTAAAAAATTCAATTGTCAATATCTTAGTGATTCATCTCTCATCTTTGCAAAACTACTGTTTGTCACAGTTCATAGTGAGGATATGATGTTTGATATTTCAGTAAAATTAAACATAAAAGTGTATGTATCAGTTAAGATTGTTTCCATATCAGAACTAGTTTTCCTTGTTTTGCACGTTCACAGTCTGAAAAATAAAGTCTTTCATTGTGTGCATTGACATAGATGCTTTACAATTGTTCACTAGAAAAAAAAGGTATTTTTGGCTGTGGCATTCTTATGTACAAAAGCAGCGTTTAAAAGCCGAGCACACATTAGGAAGCAAACATGCCCACCACTGGGATAAATATACCTAGAAAGAAAGATGAAGAAAGTAAATTTCATGTGTACCTTGCAAATAATGTTGATATATTTTAAGTAATGACTAAATATGGGTATATCGGAAATGCTTATGTAGTTGATTAAAAGCTAAAACTAAATTCTTCCTTTGAGAGAAATGTTGATACATTCATCTTATTATTTTGAATATTTCCTTATAGAAAGAGGTGCCTGCAAAAATATTTTGAGCAACAATTTTTCTTTCTTTCAAAATAGCAAAGAACAACTTAAAATGATCATGATCTTTAGTCTATCACAACTTGGGCATGCAGCAAACCTACACATCTTCAATCATTGATCAGGGTTTTTTTTTTCTCAATGAAAATTCTTAAATTTTAGATAAGGCAATAATTTAATTAAGAGTAATTGAATCTATTATGATGGGTTATTCAAACTGTAATATGATAATGAAGAAGATTTAGTGGCAGAGGAGAATGTTTGGGCGGTGGCCTTGAAGGTATCTTTTGAATGATACCATGTTGTTGACTTTCTACTACGTCTGTGAAAAACCTTAAAAATATATCAAGGAAAAATCCAAAGTGTTAAAGAGTCAAATGCTTATTTATTTTGAGTATATTTACACATTCCTTGTTAACTGGACATAATTTGAAACAAGCATTCTGCCTGTAGTTAGAGCTTTTTACTAAATCATAACTTCATGAATTCACAAGAATGTTCACATTTTGGTGGTTACTGTTTGTTATTGAGGACAAAAAAATCAATATTTTTTCAAAAATGTCAGGAACTTAGGATACACACTAGTGTCTTAGGCTGTATTCCTAGAAGCTGAACCTGAGACAAGATTTGTGTACTTGAGATTTTTTGAGTATTTTTAGGAGTACTGAGTAAGGGCGTGAGGGAAGCAGGAGAAGAGGAAAGAACTGCGAGAGAGAGCGATCTGCAGTGAAGTCTAACTTCAATCTGATCCCACTGTGAGCTCCAGAACATGAATTGTGCCACAGAATCTTTCCTATTTAGAGTCAACGGAGTCGGTCTGCATATATCATTGCAATTTTGGTCACTTATTGACATGAAAAGCTTGGGGTGCGGGACCTCTAGACCTCAGCACATCCACTACATCCGGTGACTTCAATCAGCTCAAGTGCATTACTTTAAAGAAAATTGACTTCAATCAGCTCAAGTGCATCACTTTAAAGAAAATTGCGTGTGTGAACTATTAGCCAAAATAATGGCCCAGGAATAGGCACACCAAACAAATGTAAAAAAAAAAAAAAAAAAATTGCAAAAGATCTGGGCCAGACATGATAGCAAATAATTATTCTTCATCAAAAAAAAAAAAAAAAAAAAAAAAAAAAAAAAAAAAAAAAAAGGAAGATGGCTGTCATTAGTTCATTCTCTCGCTCTCTCTCTCTCTCTTTTTTTTTTTTTCCTTTCGGTATGAAGTCTTTCTGTTTTTTTTTTTTTTTTCTGTTTGAAGCCATCCTCATTTTGGTCTTAATGTGTATACTTATATATGTGCTTGGTGGATATATTTTTATGTTTGCTAGCAAGTACATTCAGTGTTTTTATCTACATGAGAATTGAGCAAAACACAGCAGGGCTGTGTTGATATTGATTGTTGCAAAATTATAGAGCATTTAGTAAGCAGATGTTTTGTTTGCATTTATCAAAGGAAGAAACAATTGGATTCCAATGAAGTTGACTCTTTCTTTTTTGTCAACACCAAAACCCATTTATTAATTCCAACTTTTCTAGAGACACTGACTCATAAATATACAGTTCTATTCAGTAAACTACTTAATATGGTCTAGGCTAAAGCTGCCTAGGCACCAGGTAAATTCCCTCAGTCACTCTTTTATGACTACTTCTCAGATTTTCGTTCATCTTTAATATAACATGTTATCTTTTCCTTCTTTATAAATTTAAAAAATATCTTTGTTCCTTTTGCTAGTTGTAAGGAGGGGAAAGATAAAAGTGAAATTCTCTTCTGTTCTTAGCTACAAATCAGGAGTAGAAAGTTGTCTAAAAATTAGAAGTGAGGCTGGGTGCGGTAGCTCATGCCTGTAATCCCAGCACTTTGGGAGGCCGAGGTGGGTGGATCACTTGAGGCTAGGAGTTCAAGCCCAGCCTGGTCAACATGGTGAAACCTCGTCTCTACTAAAAGTAGAAAAATTAGCTGGGGGTAGTGGCTCATGCCTGTAGTCCCAGCTACTCAAGAGGCAGAGGCAGGAGAATCATCTGAACCTAGGAGGCAGAGGTTGCAGTGAGCTAAGATCACACCACTGCACTCCAGCCTGGGTGACAAAGCGAGACTCTATCTCAAAAAACAAGCAAGCAAGCAAACAAACAAACAATAACTATATATATATATAGTTGTGTATATATATAGTTGTGTATATATATATATATATATATATATATATATATATATAAATTAGGAGTGGAAACTTGCTTATTTGGTCCAGAAACTATTGATCTTTGCCAGTGTTATCACAGTTTCTGACATGGTACATTCTGGCTGCTAATTTCTATAGCCCAAGTAGGCCCACAGCAAGAGCAGGAATCCCCAGAATCCCAATCTTATTGATGCAGGGGCGGGAAAGCCCGAAAGTGGGGCTTAGCCAATGAGGGCTCTTGTCTTCACCAAGGAAAGAATTGAAGGGGGAGCCAGTGGTAGTGTAGAACAAAACAGCTTTATTGAAAAGGCAGTGTTACAGCTCCATGACTGCTCCTACAGAGCAGGGCTACTCCATTGGCAGTGTGCTGAAATTAGCAGCTCAGGGCAGTGTTGCAGTCATATTTATACTTACTTTTAATTACATGTAGATTAAGGGGAAATTTATGCAGAAACTTCTAGGGAAGGGAGAGTAACTTTTGGGTTATTGGTCATTACCATGGAAGCCATGACTCCCGGGTGTTGCTATGGCAATGGTAAACTGCAATGGCATACTAGCAGGCATGTCTTATGGAGGGCTGCTTTCACCTGGTCCTTGTTTTAGCTAGTCCTCAATTTGTTCTGGCGTCCAAGCCCTGTCTTCAGAGTCAAGTCCCACCTCCTACTTCACTATGTGACTCCAGGAGAAATTGATGGGAAGTTTTTGCCCTCTTACACCTATCTATGATACTATATTATAGGTTTATTGCTCTTTCTTTAAGCCTAGCAGCACTGCCAGTATCTGTAGCTTTTAATGCTTGACAATGTCTATATAATAAATATTTCCTGTTTAAAGGATCACTCCTCAAATGCCACAGATAATCCTCTTTAGGCCCATTAATCCAATGGGCGTTTATGTGGGTTCTCAGTTATTGAACTGGTCTAGACCAGTGGCTCTTAACAGAGGGCCAGTTTTGCTCCTGAGGAGACATTTGACAATGTCTGGAGATAATTCTGATTATCATAACTGAGGAGGGGGCGCTACTGGCATCTAGTGGGTAGACGCTTGGCATGCTGGCAAACTTCCTAAAATTCACATGACAGCCACCTGTAGGAAAGAATTATCTAGTCTCAAATATCAACAGTAAAAAAGATCAGAAATTCTGGTCCAGAAAAGAAACTGCATGGACATCAGTTAATATTGACATAAAATTGGTTTCTGTCTAGGTAGAATTTTGTACTTAGGAGTTTCTTTACAACTTTAAAATATATATCTTTCTTGCTTTCTCATGCCCTGCTTCAGTCAGATCAACTCATCCCAAAGAAAATGTACCTAAAAAAAAAAACTCATTGATGTTCAAAATTCCCACATTTCTTGTAGCCTCCATGTTGTTTTCAGAATATTTATGCTCTACTCTCAGTTGCATAGGCTCCACCCCCTTGTATTAGCGTAGTTGAACTTATTAGCATAGCTTATCTATTGCCCCATCCTTGCTATCTATGTCTATGTTGGTATCTGCAACAATATCTCTATCTACATATTTTCACTTTAATCATTTCTGGCTGCTTTTTCTGTTCTTATGTTGGCTTTAGGCTTCTAGAACTCAGTCCAATCTTTGAAATTGAGTCAGTGTCTGGTTAACTCTCCCTGAATTTCTACCCTGCAATAGGTAGTATTTGTAGTGCTATGCTTGATATAAATGACTGAACTTATTAAAGCATTGTTAGCTCAGTAGTTTCAGTTAGTTCCTTAATTCATTGATCAATAACTGTTTTAGACGAATGCATGATATTCAGAGTGCATATTTTTTAAAAGCGAAAATAATTACATTAACCCCTTAGAAGTTAGATATCATCCCTAAATACATGCTCTAATTAATTTTCTTTACAATTTTAAACTTGGACCTATCACTAGCAATTAATATACTCACAAATGACACATTCATAGGCCATACAACTAGAGTACATGGATTTCTTTTTTTAGTTTCTTGAAAAATGAAATAATTTTGTGGTCAGTAACTGCAAAGTTGTTGGAACCAAAGAAAATTGGTTCTCAAGGTGGAACTGTGGAGCTGTAGTCATGTCTAAATGAATGTCATCTGTAAGTAGAGGTGCTTTTGGTGACTTATTTGCATAAATATCTGTCCCTTTTGCGCTTAGAGGGAAATAAAGAGAAAACACTGTTTTTGCCAGGTGTTTTGTTGACTCTATTTTCCACTGATTTTTCCTCTTGGTTTCAAACCTCCTGAAAGATAGAAAGGACAGAGAGCTCTAACGTACACAGCTGACAGAAGCTCTAGCTAAACTACTCAGGGCAATAATGACGTAGCTCATTTTTGTCCCCGTCCATTCCATGATTTCTTCCTGGCAACAATACCAATGAAAAAATAAGCAAATCATTAAAAATATATACTCACTCAATTTATTTCCTGTGCTGTTTTAGCCAGTGTCAGTGAGAGAAGCAAGAGATCAGCAGCACTTAGAAACTCTAATGCATTCACAGGACCAAGTTGGTCCTTTATACATGTCATGATTACATATTCTTTCTATCATTCTTTGCTGATTAATTTCTTTTAGTTAATACAAAGCAGAAATGAAAACACAGTAGTTTAGGTTTGCAGATAAAGGAACAAGTAACTTTGATTTAGGAGTTGAGGAAAGACATTGTCAGGATAATTTACATGGAAGGAAAAACCAGGGAAAAGGAAAAGAAAAGTTGAATCTCTGAAGGGAATGTGATTTGTTATACATATGAGGTTTGAATTTTGAGAGTAGTGAGAAATAAAAAGTAGAATAAGCCAGTTCCAAAAAAAAAAAAAATCTAGAACAGTATGTTAATCATCCATTTTTTATTTGACAGGTAACATAAATAAGAGACAACTAAGCTAGATGTAAAGGCTGGCCAATCAAATTCTCTCTCATGTTCACCACCCCCTTCTTAGAGAAACAGCAAAGCCCACAGCCTCTATTCAGGGATCAGCGCTGGCTGATTATATTCTTGTAAGGATGACCAAGCTCCTTCCACTTGACCTCGATCAACTGCCAACAGCTAACTTAAGGAGAAGAAAAGCTCAATTAAAACCCAGACAATGGCAATTCCTTAAATTAGCCGCATGTTCTGTATTCAGAAATTTAAAAGGGTGACACGAAGCAAAAGAAAGTTAGTGCTAGCAGTGGACATGGAAGATGACATAGAAGATAGTCTGAAGAAGCAAGGGCAGGAAGTAGCTACACTAAAGGCAAGGCAATAGCAATAGAAATGAACAGATTCTGATTTGCATAGGGCTCTTCAGTCATCATCAGAAATAAAAAAAAACCGAGATACAGATGAATGCATATTATATGCTATCTTTGTGCATTAAATGGGGAAATATATGGCCGGGCGCGGTAGCTCACGCTTGTAATCCCAGCACTTTGGGAGGCCGAGGCAGGCAGATCACAAGGTCAGGAGATCGAGACCATGGTGAAACCCCGTATCTACTAAAAATACAAAAAAAAAAAAAATAGCCGGGCGTGGTGGTGGGCGCCTGTAGTCCCAGCTACTCGGAGAGACTGAGGCAGGAGAATGGCGTGAACCCGGGAGGCGGAGCTTGCAGTGAGCCGAGACTGCGCCACTGCACTCCAGCCTGGGCGACAGAGCGAGACTCTGTCTCAAAAAAAAAAAAAAGGGGGAAATATATATGTGTTTTTATTTTCATTTTTTTTGTATTTTCACAGACACTAAAAGGATACACAAATAACAAATAAACGTATATACCTCTAGGGATAAGGGGATGGAATGAAGTGAAACAATCAATATGAATGGGAACAGGGATGAGGGACAAATTTATTCTCTCTCTAAGATTTTTTTTTTTAAATCTGAGATTTTATTTCTGGTTATCCTTACCTTTGCAAGATAGATTGTAAGCCCTGGTAATTCATCTCATGCCTTTGCTGTCTGAAATTCATTCTTGCCTTCTGGGAAATCACTGACTGAGTCCTTATGAAATAAGTGATTCAGCTTTCTCCCATTCTGATTATTCCAGTTTCTGTGATAAATTAATCCAAGACAGTCAGACTTGGAATCATGGATGGTTTCAGCCATTCCTTCATGTTTTAAGGCCCTGGCTAGAACTCTTTGCCTGAAATAGTGTCTTTTGGGAAAAAAAAAAAAAAAAAAAAAAAAAAAAAAAAAAAAAAAAAAGTAAGTTAGCCTTATGGCCTCAGCAGAAATGATTGTATTGGATATTCTTGGCAAATGATGAGGAATAGATTCCTAGGTGCATGCTTCCAGCTGATTCAGCCCATGCTAGCAGTCACCTAGTAGACTCAGCCATGCACCTTATACTCAAGGGTTCTAGGAAGCAGACGATGAATATAATCACTGTCCCAAGTAAAAAACATAATTGTGTAACTTAAAGCAGAAAATAATGAAGAAAATCTGGTTGTGGAATATTTTAGAATGTGTCATGGAATACTGTTTGTTGTTTTTACTTTCTAAAATAGACTTTTTTATGAGAAGATTTAGATTTGCACAGAAGTTGCAAAGGGTACAGAAGGTTTCAATGTACCTCACCCCCAGTTGCCTTATTTACATATTACACTGATAGGAAACAGTTGTCACAATTAATAAAGTAATTTTTTCCTTTTCCTCTTTCTTTCTCCTTTCTTTCTTTCTTTCTTTCTTTCTTTCTTTTCTTCTTTCTTTCTTTCTTTCTTTCTTTCTTTCTTTCTTTCTTTCTTTCTTTCTTTCTTTCTTTCTCTTTCTTTCCTTTAAGACAGGGTTCTCACTATGTTACCTAGGCTGTCCTCAAACTCCTGGCCTCAAATAATCCTTCTGCCTCAGCCTCCCAAATTGTAGCTGGGACTGTAGGCATATGCCACCTCGCTTGACTAAACCAGTGTTGGTATATTATTAACTAAGATAAGGTCTTTACTTAGTTTGAATTACTTTCGTTTTTCCATAATATTCCTTTTCTGTTTCAGGATGCCATCCATGATGCCACATTATATTTATCTATATCACATCTCCGTATGCTCCTCTATGCTAGAACAATTTCTCAGACTTTTATTTTTTATGATGACCTTGGCAGTTTTGAGCAATACTGATCCAGTTTTGGAATGTCTGTTAATATGGATTTGCTAATGTTTTTCTGCTACTGAGACTTAAGCTATAGTTTCTTAGGAGGAAGACTGCAAAGAGAAAGGACCAGTCTCATCACATCATGTCTAGGGTACATATGATTAATGTGACTCATCACTGTTGATATTGACCTTGAGCACCTGTTCTGAGGAAGTGCTTATCGGGTCATTCCACACTCAAATTGCTCCATTTCCCTTCTTTCCATACTGTAGTCTTTGGAAGGAAATTGCAATGTTCACATTACATTCAAGATGTGAAAGCTATGTTCCACTACCTTTTAAGGAGAATATCTACATAAATTATTTTTATTTTTTTTGTATGGGAGATTTGCCTATTCTTTTCCATTTATTTATTTACTCACTTAGAAGCATAGCTATTTATTTTATAACTTGGATTATAATCTAGTACTACACTAATTTTCTTAATACATTATTTTGTTGCTTTAATGGTTTCCAGCTTTGCCATTGGGAGTTCTTTTATTTGGCTCCTCTGTCACCTTGATGCATCCCCATTATTGTCTTTATCGAACATTTCCTTACTTTTTGGAACTGCAAATGACTCTAGGCTTACTTCGTGTATTCACTGCCCAAGGACAAGAATCAGCCATTTCTCTAAGGAGACCTTGTTCCTTTTATTAGTCAATAGAATTTGAAATCTAGTTTTGGGTGCTGGTTGTGTTCATTGTTATTGGAATATGTTTGCTCTCTCACTGGACAGAGCCTGGGGAAATATATCCATGTATACTAATCTGTTTATACAATACAAAGACCTCTATAATTGTTTCTATATTTACCCATCTATATCTCCAACTCTAAGTTTACATCTTATGGTTAATTCCAACTTTCTCTCTCATTTGCTTTTAACCTCCTGCTCCAATGAGTGAGAATCTAAGTCTCGCCATATGCCATCCATTCACTTTTTTGCCCAAACCCACTAAAAATGTATAGTAGTTTCCAAATAACCCATACCCAGAGGAAAAAATAAATGTTTACCAATTAAAGTTCAGTGTTAATGGATAGTTTTTTTTTCCTTTAGTCTTATACTTCTACTCATTTTCAAAGTTATTTAGGTCAGGCCTTCTTGTCCACAACACATTCAGTGAAGTTGTCATGCATTTGTCATACAGTCATATTATTTTGTTATAATCTGCATTCTATTCTGGGATACCAGACCCACTAATTTTTAAAATAATTGTATACAGTATGGCTCATTTGTGCTATAGAGTTCTGTGGCCTTTGGCTTAAATAATGTGATATATTCACCACTACAGCAACATACAGAATAATTTTATTGCCCTAACAATATTTCTATGCATTAGCTATTCAACACTCCTCTCTTCCTCCACCTCATGCAAATACAAATCTGCTTTCTTCTTCCTCTGTCTCCTTCTTCTCCCTCTTCTTCCTCTTCTCCATAATGTCATATAAATGGAAAGACACAGTTTATAGCATTTTCAGTCTAGCTTGCTTCACTTAGTAATATGCATTTCAAACCCATACATGTTGTTTTGTGGATTAATAGTTCACTCATTGTTATCACTGAATAACATTCTATTGCATATTCATACCACAGTTTATCCACAGTTCTGGGTGATTGTGAATAAAGTTGTTATAAACATTATTTGCGTGCAAGTTTCGGTGTGGATATAAGTTTTCAAATAAATTAGGTGAATACCTTTCAATTGTGCTTGATAGATTATATAATTAAGACTACGTTTGGTTTTAAAAGATATTGCTACACTGTCCTCCAAAATGGCTATGCATTTTGCATTCTTACCAGAAATAAATGAGATGTTGTTTAGCATCTGCCAGAAATTGGTATTGTCAATTTTTTGTTATTAGCTATTCTAATAGGTGTTTAGTGATAGTTCATTGTTATGGAATTTGCATTTCTTTTATGGAAAATGATGTTGAATTTTTAATATTCTTATTCCCATTAGTATATCTTATTTGCTGAAATATTTGTTCAGATACCTTAGCCCTTTTAAAATGTAGTTATTTATTTTCTTATTGTTGAGCAGTAAGAGTGCTTTCTCAGGACTGCCTTTTAATTTTTTCCTCACAGTTTTCATATCTCTGCTGACATTACATATCTAGTTTTGCATGTTGTCTAGTTTTGCATATTGTCTATTTTTGCCAATATCAGTCTTTTCTTTTCTTTTTTGAGGTGCAGTCTTGCTCTGTCTCCAGACTGGAGTGCAGTGGCATAATCTCAGCTCAATGCAACCTCCACCTCCTGGGTTCAAGCGATTCTCCTGCCTCAGCCTCCCGAGTAGCTGGGACTACAGACACGTGCCACCACGCCCACCTAATTTTTGTATTTTTAGTAGAGGTGGGGTTTCACCACGTTGGCCAGGATTGTCTCCATCTCTTGACCTCATGATCTTCCCACCTCGGCCTCCCAAAGGAATTACAGGCATGAGCCACCATCCCCAACCAGCAATCTTAACATATTAGTCATAGGTTTTTAAAATCCCATGGCTGCATCATATTTAAATCTGGTTCTGATGCGTGCTTTGTCTCTTCAGACTTTGTTCTGGATTTTCTTCATAATTTGTAATTATTTTTGTTGTTGAAAGCTGAACATGTTCTATCAGCAATATAACTGAGTTAAACAGGCCTTGACTATGAGAATTTGCATTAGTATGGCTAGGAGTTGGGCTGTGTTTAATGTTTGCTGTATCTGTATGTACCAGAGATGTCAAATTATTCTATTGCCTTTTTTTTTTCTTTGCATCACTCCTCTTGACTTAGGGCTTCCCTAAGTACTTCTCCTCTGAGTGAATCTATATCTTGTGGCAACTTCAGCTATAATCCACTCTTAATTTTCTGCATCCCTTTTGGTGCAGTGGTAGGGTATGAGGGAAGGGTCCATTCCATAATCTTCTGATTATGTCTTAGTATTCTAGTGGGGTTGCATCTGTCTCAGGAGTTTATCCTCCACAAGTGTTTTGTCCCTCTTCTAGCTACACACCTCCTCCTTCACGAACTCCCCTCTGCTTACTTTCCTAGCTGCAGCAACCTCAATATATTTGTTTAATGCCTTGCCATTGTTTCTCTACCTTAGGTATAAGAGGAAGGCTGGGGACATCTTGAATGAGATAGAAATCCCTACCTCAGTATGGTATAAGGTTTTAGTATTAGCCTTTGTTTAACCCTTTCTTCATAAGACCCAGATAGGGTTCCTGAAAGAAAATCCCAGGGAAGTGTGACCCCATCTCACAACTCATCCCAGCTACATATTTTCAGCTGCCATTTTTTAAAAAATGTTCACTATTGTTTGTACTCAACCATCCATAATTCATCAAAATTATTATTGAAGGCATGGTTTCTTATGTCTGTAATCCCAACACTTTTGGAGACCGAGGCGGAGGATCACTTGAGGCCAGGAGTTCGAGACAAGCCTGAATAATACAGTGAGACACCATCTCTACAAAAATTTTTAAAAATTAGCCAGGCAGGGTGACATGTGCCTATAGTGCCAGCTATTTAGAGGCTGAGGCAGGAGGATCACTTGAGCTTAGGAGCTTGAGGTTACAGGAAGCTATGATGGTGCCACTGCACTCCAGCCTGGGTGACAGAGGAGACCGTGTCTCTCTCTATGTCTCTCTCTGTCTCTCTCCATCTCTCTTGATGCTCTTGGCCCTCCACTTCTCAAAGTAGTGGTTTTCTTGTGGCAATAATTCTCTATGGGTCCAAACAAAAATCTTGATTTTCAGTTTGTCTAGCTTCTTGTTTTTGTAAGGATAGGAACAACAACCTCCAAGCTCTTTAAATGTTACAGATAAAGCAGAAATCTAGTTTTTTATTTTAAAATTTTAATAAAATATAAAATACATAAACACATAAATACACACACCCCCAAATAAAGTCACAGCTCATTGAATTTACATAAAGTAAATAGATAACTTCACCCAGGTCAAGAAATAAACCACTGTCAAAATCCCAGAAGCCCTTCTCCTTCTGCTGCTCCTCTTGTCTGCAAGCAGTTTAAGTATGATGACTTTAGGCATGGTTTTTTGTTTGTTTGTTTTGGTTTTTGTATTTCTCCTAATTAGGGTTTGTTGGCATTTTTAAATTTGTTAATGTATGTCATTCAATTAATTTAGAGAATTTCACCTTTTTATTAGTAGTTTTTTTTTTTTCTTTTTGAGTCTCTCTCTACTGTCCTTGTGGGTCTCCCATTACACATACCTTATACCATTTGATATTGCCTCACACATCACTAAGGCTCTATTTATTTTTTAACCTTTTTTTCCCTGTAATTTTCAGCTTTAGAATTTGCATTTGGTTTATTTATACAGTTTTTCCCTCCCTGCTGAGATTTCTTGGTTGGCAAATATATATATATATATATATATATATAAAATATATATTTTATATTTATATAATATATATTACATATATAATATATATAAAATATATATTTTATATTTATATAATATATATTACATATATAAATATAAAATATATATTTTATATTTATATAATAGATATTACATATATTATATATATAAAATATCTTTGAACAGGAATGTATTTGTTGCTTTAAAATCTGTATGTACTAATTCAAACCTCTTACTCACCTAAAAGCTGCTTCTTATGGTTTTATTTTTCTCTTATAGAATGACTACATTTTCTTATACCTTTGTAGGTCTAATAGTTTTGAATTGCATCATGGACATTATGAATTATGTGTTAGTGATTTTGGATTCTGTTATGACTCTGAAAAGTATTACGTTTTTGCTTTAATGGGCACTTAAGTCAGCTGCAGCGAAACTCCAAACTCTGTCTCTCCTGCTCTGGGGAGCATCTGAAATCTTTATTCCGATTTTTCATTCTTGGATTCTGCCCCACTCGTGGAGTTTGGAGATCAGCCACTGATTTACATAGTTTATATGCAGAATCTGGAGCTTCCCTTCTTTGGGTCTGTCCTTTCTGAGATTTCTTAAGTTTTCAGCATCTGTGCTGTCCTCTAAAACTCTGTCCTTTGATTCTTTGGTCAGTAATATTACCTGTTTGTATCTAAGCTTGAGTCAGTTTAGCATTGGCTGTCCTTGATGAAAAACCAAGAAAAATTACAAATTCACCTGTGTTGTTCCCTTTCCTGTCAGCTACTCTCCTGGTGATGTCTGCTTTTCATTGGTTTTTAGTGTTTTCATATTTCTTTTTTCATATCTATGTATTTCTCCAGAGTTTAGAACTTTTATCTGATGGTAGTTTTGTTTAATGTTGATATAGAAAGTGGAAACCCCCTTTAGTCATTTTAATTTGCATTTCAAACAAAACTCATGAGTTCATCAACTTTTATTTTGTGTTTTGACTATTCATATATGGTTTTATTTTGTGTGCATGTAAAAGGTATTGAAATTTCTTGTCATTATCTATTATGCTCTCTGCTATTCATTTGAGTTATTTAAATATTCAGTATATGAGTATTTTGCATTTTTTAGATGTGGTGAGTATCTTTCCTACATTGCTTTGCATTTCATTTCAAACATTCTTGTATCTCTTGTCCTGATATTATTAATTTTCATTTAATATTGAGGAAGTTGATGTGATTCATCTTTTTCATTAAATGTTTGCTTATTTTTGCAAGTAATACATATTTTATTGCAATCAAAATAGATAATGAAGATAATAGAATCTTTATTGTCTGCAACCTGAAAATCCAGATTTAAACACTTCTGCTGTAAATATTGCAGTTTTTTCTATGCATATAAAAGAATATTTCTGTAAAAGTGGTCACATTAATAATATTTTATGAACTGCTTCCTTTAACCAAGTATATACTGAAAAAACTTCATGTGTCTATTAATGTGTATCTAAAATAGAATTATTAATGATAAAGTATTTAGCAAATCATCATTTGTTGACCACTTTGGTTAGTTCTAACATTTTTCTCATATAAACTATGCTGCAGTGAGTATCCTTGTGCATAAATATGTATATGTACTATTAACCATCTTAGATAAATTCTCTGAGTGGTATCTTTTATCCAAATGATATACTTATTTTGTGACTTTTCAAATACTTTTACATTGAAGTTAAATATAGTATTTTATGGCTTTAATATACATTGACAATGAAATCTACTGAAAGTAAAGTTAGTAAAAATTTATTTTCCTACTGATATATGACAGTCCATAGCTAAGGATTTTACTTCCAAGAGGAACCATTTGTTTCTCCTGGGATAAGTTCTCTCAGAAAATTCTTGTGGAAGTATAACTGCTTATCCTTAGTCCATGCCTTACTGATAAAATCCTCCTGGGGAAACCATCTATGTCTTCACTAGAAGAAAAGCATTAGCTCTTCCTGCTTATCCGGGGCTCCTCATTCTAAATATGTGGATGAGTGGACAGTCTTCTGAATACCTTATTCTCAGAAGACCACTTTTTTTCTACGTAAGCATCAGCATGAACCTCCACAGATATGACAGATTTCATTTGCTATTTTAGACTAAGGAATCTATTTGTCCATCTACCTATAACAAAACTGGTGCTAAGAAACAATGGAAACTCCAAAGTCAAACTTTCCAGGTAATATACTTTTTAGTCAGGTTACTTTGATTTTCGTAACTTCAATTTTCTTCTTGGAAAAAAAAAAGAGCAGTTTTTCTGCTGCTTTTCTCTCATGGCAGTTGGAAATAATCTCCTAAAATTTTTACCATTGCTTCTGAAGATAATATTTGCCTAGGTGTCAGCTGATTTAACAGGATATTTAATATTGTAAGCAAACAAATGCCTCTTTTCAAATGTATCTAAAATGCAACTGGAGACAACTTAGGTAATTTGTGCACTTGAAACATTATTGTTGGTTCTCTGTGTATTTTGGAAAGCAATTTTCCATGAAATTATTATTACCTTTTAAATGTAGTATCATTTTGTACAATGCTCATTTAAGGGAATTACCCCTTCTGTGTAAATATCATTCAGGCTAACTACTCAAAAGGTGCCAACATATTAACCTCTCCAAGTGCATGGCTTAGGAAACAAAGGGGTACTTTTCTGCATTGTAAGTAGGATCTCATTATCATTTAGATTACAATATATTTCTAGCTGATTTGTTTAGATAATGCTGTACTTTTGAGAGGTGACAGCGTGCTGGCAGTTCTCACAGCCCTCGCTTGCTCTCGGGGCCTCCTCTTCCTGGGCTCCCGCTTTGGTGGCACTTGGGGAGCCCTTCAGCCCACTGCTGCACTGTGGGAGCCCGTTTCTGGGCTGGCCAAGGTGGGAGCCGGCTCCCTCAGCTTGCAGGGAGGTGTGGAGGGAGAGGCTCGAGCGGGAACCGGGGCTGCGCGCGGCGCTTGCGGGCTGGCTGGAGTTCCGGGTGGGCGTGGGCTTGGCGGGCCCTGCACTCAGAGAAGCCGGCCCGCCCTGCCGGCCCTGGGCAATGAGGGGCTTAGCACCCAGGCCAGCGGCTGCGGAGGGTGTACTGGGTCCCCCGGCAGTGCTGACCCACCCACACTGCGCTCAATTTCTCACCGGAGCTTAGCTGCCTTCCCGCGGGGCAGGGCTTGGGACCTGCAGCCCGCCATGCCTGAGCCTCCCACCCCCTCCATGGGCTCCTGTGCAGCCCGAGCCTCCCCGACGAGCGTCACCCCCTGCTCCACGGCGCCCAGTCCCATCGACCACCTGAGGGCTGAGGAGTGCGAGTGCAGGGCGCAGGACTGGCAGGCAGCTCCACCTGCAGCCCCGGTGCGGGATCCACTGGGTGAAGCCAGCTGGGCTCCTGAGTCTGGTGGAGATGTGGAGAACCTTTATGTCTAGCTCAAGGATTGTAAACACACCAATCAGCACCCTGTGTCTAGCTCGAGGTTTGTGGTTGCACCAATCGACACTCTGTGTCTGGCTGCTCTGGTGGGGCCTTGGAGAACCGTTGTGTCCATACTCTGTATCTAACTGATCTGATGGGGACGTGGAGAACTTTTATGTCTAGCTCAGGGATGGTAAACGCACCAATCAGCACCCTGTCAAAACAGACCACTGGGCTCTACCAATCAGCAGGACGTGGGTGGCGCCAGATAAGAGAATAAAAGCAGGCTGCCAGAGCCAGCAGTGGCAACCCGCTCGGCTCCCCTTCCACGGTGTGGAATCTTTGTTCTTTCGCTCTTTGCAATAAATCTTGCTACTGCTCACTCTTTGGGTCCAGACTGCTTTTATGAGCTGTAACACTCACTGCGAAGGTCTACAGCTTCACTCCTGAAGCTAGCGAGACCACGAATCCAGCGGGAGGAACGAACAACTCCAGACGTGCCGTCTTAAGAGCTGTAACACTCGCTGCGAAGGTCTGCAGCTTCACTCCTGAGCCAGCGAGACCACAAACCCACCAGAAGGAAGAAACTCCGAACACACCTGAACATCAGAAGGAACAAACTCCGGACACGCCGCCTTTAGAACTGTAACACTCACCGCGAGAGTTCGCAGCTTCATTCTTGAAGTCAGTGAGACCAAGAACCCACCAATTCCGGACACACTTTGAGTATGGTAAGTTAACAAAATATAGATCTTGGGCCAGGTGTGGTGGCTCACACCTGTAATCCCAGCCCTTTTGGAGGCCGAGGTGGGCAGATCACCTGAGCTTAGGAATTTGAGATCAGCCTGAACCAACATGGTGAAACCCCATCCCTACTAAAAACAAATACAAAAATTAGCCGAGTGTGGTGGTGCATGCCTGTAGTACCAGCTACTCAGGAGGCTGAGGTAGGAAAATCACTTGAACCTAGGAGGTGGAGGTTGTAGTGAACAGAGGTTGTAGTGAGCTGAGATTGTGCTACTGCACTCCAGCCTGGGCAACAGAGTGAGACTTAGTCTCAAAATACATACATAAAAACATAATTAATTAATTAAATATAGATATTGTTTTATATACCAGGGACCCTGAATTTTTTTTTTTTTTTTTTTTTTTTTTTTTTTTTTTTGAGACGGGTCTTGCTCTGTCGCCCAGGCTGGAGTGCAGTGGCGCAATCTCAGCTCGCTGCAAGCTCCCCCTCCCAGGTTCACGCCATTCTCCTGCCTCAGCCTCTCCGAGTACCTGGGACTACAGGTGCCCGCCACCACGCCCGGCTAATTTTTTGTATTTTTAGTAGAGACAGGGTTTCACCGTGGTCTCGATCTCCTGACCTCGTGATCTGCCCGCCTCGGCCCCCCAAAGTGCTGGGATTACAAGCGTGAGCCACCGTGCCCGGCGGGACCCTGAATTATATCCAATGATTTAACTATTTTGCCAAGGGTCATTAACAGAATTATGAGTCTAATATATTTTCAAAAAGTATCAGATCTTTTTCAAGATTAGTATTTGCCTAATAGGAAATAATGTATTCTTTCAGTTTTTTTTTTTTTCCTAGCACTTGAATTCTTAACACTTCTCTTAGATTTCTAGGCATTACATGATACATTCCCATTTAAGTTATTCATCCCATGATTTTAGATAAGTTAGTCCTGTTAGTAGTACACAGGTCTGACTCATTTTTTCCTAATCAGGGAGGTTTCCTTACCACATTTTGCCTATTTCTACTCACCTGTGAGAAAATGTGACAAAGCATTCACAGTTTTTTGAGGAACAGAAGCCCAGAGAAACTGCCAATTCCAAATCTAGAGATCATCCGAAATGTCTCTATGCTATAAGGCTTTGCCTACTGCAACTATATGTATGTTTCTTTCAACATTTTGCACAATATATTGATACTCCCTTTATTTCTCCTAAGGTGATGCCCTCTTTCATTACACAGAATAATCTACCCGAATCTTTGCCAATCATCTCATGCTCCCTAAATAACTTGTCTAGTAACAAAGTCACTTTGTGTTGCTCAGATATTCTAAATGTTTAGATATACGGTTCAGGTCACTTGCTATAGAATTTTCAGTCTTCTACACAAAGAAAAAATGTTGAATATTTATCCCTTTCTTCCACTTTAGAAAATTGTCATGGTTAAAATACTTCCCTCTAGTTAGTTTTAAGTGTAAGCTAAGTTTTTATGTAAGTTGGAGGTGCCAAGAGTGGAGTGGGCATTCTGAATGTGATTGAGAATATGAGTTGAATTTGTTTTATATGATGTCACCATTTCAAAAATAAATTTGAAATATTGGAAGGGAAGAGTATGAGGACGATAAAAGAAAAAACAAATAGTTACAAAAATGAGAGTTCAATAAAATATTATGGAAAGAACTTCATTGTATAAGATGAACAAGAATGGCAGGGAGGCATATCATGGCGGTGCTAAATGAATTGACAAGTCAAAGTGGAATTCTGATATCAAAATCTGATAGGTCATATTGGTCATGGCTTTGAGCTTTGAGAACAGAATTGTTTATAGGGAGCAGATTAATGGCTCGGTAGTCTCCAACTCATTTTCTTTACCATCACCACAACTACCATCATCACCATGGTCACTCTGCTTAGAATTTTTGAGCATTTATTTGCCAGAGACGGCAATCAGTCCCTCACCCTCATATGTGTTCAAATACAAATGAGACTTCACATACTTTTTCAAGTTTACACAGAGCGGAGATTTAAATTTGTGTATCTAAGTCCCTAACCCATGATTTTTGTTTATTGATCCTATTCCACCTATAATTAGTAGTTAAATGAATATCCATGCTTGTTATGTGGATATTCATGTATTCTTTAGCTTTCCCACCTTGCCTTCATATTTGCTTCCTCTTAGTGAATACTGAGTTCCTGTTCTAAATGAAAATTACAATCTATGTAGGCTACTTTTTTAATTGATTTTTAATGACTACCCACATCTGAGAGAAGGAAGCTGCTATCAAATGACTGTTCATTTGGAAAATCATGGATTCTTTAAGCATATTTTCTGCCTTTGTGTTGATTCCAAGCTCTTTCCTAAACTCAGCTCTTACTTCCATGGAAGGAAGTCTAAAACTTGGTGTTTTATAAGGGTGTATGTTACACTAATAATAAAACAGTACTTACAGTGGAATTGTAGGTGATGTTCACTGTAAAGTAGTAGGACTTTCATGAATTAAATGAACCAGGGTTAGAGGAAAAATTTTCTTGGGCTTGTAGCTGCTAGATATGAATAATTATCAAATAAGTAAGCAAAACACTTGAGAGAAGTTGTAATATTAAAATAAATTGAAAATATTCTTATGAGAAAAACATTTGTATTAGTTGGAATTTGAATACCATTATTTAATCAGATTTTGAAGTTATATCTAGAGGTGTCCCACCCCAATATAATTCATTATGTCATTGGATATCTTTTTCCTAGATAATTCTCCTAATTCAGTTTCTCTGTCAGTGCAATGCATTCTATTGCTTTGGTGCATAGAGGGAAGATCTTGCTAGTCTTGGCAAAGCAGAAGCTAAGTCATTTGTTACTTTATTGTACTGCCCTTGTGATATTTTGTTTTCTGTTTCAAATAAAATGAATATATAAAAATGGGTGAAGAATCATATTGTAATCATTGTTTCAAAAAATTGCACGTATAACAACTAGTGACGAATAATATTGTAATCGTTGTTTTAAAATACATATCATTATTTATTTATTTACTTATTTTTTGAGACGGAGTCTTGCTCTGTCGCCCAGGCTGGAGTGCAGTGGTGCAATCTCCGCTCACTGCAAGCTCTGCCTCCTGGGTTCACGTCATTCTCCTGCCTCAGCCTCCCCGAGTAGCTGGGACTACAGGCGCCCGCCACCACGCCCGGCTAATTTTTTTGCATTTTTTTAGTAGAGACGGAGTTTCACCGTGGTCTCGATCTCCTGACCTCGTGATCCACCCGCCTCGGCCTCCCAAAGTGCTGGGATTACAAGCATGAGCCACCGCGCCTGGCCATATTATTATTAACCCTTTCAGTAAACATGCAAAGAAGTAAACATGCACTAATATTCTCATTATAGATGTAAGGGCTTATATCTGAGCATTATGGTAGCTAACTTGTCTACTGGTAGGTAATTCATAAGACTAGTAAACGGTTATATTTTTACCTGTATTAATTTTATACAGAATTTTTATGGCATTTAAACATCCTGAACTTCTATCCTTAGTATCAAAAACAAAAAATGTGATAGCTCAGCTAGATTGCCAATACTGATATTTGCTTGGTTCCTGCAGGCACTCACCTGAGAGTACCAGGAAGAGAAAAAAGACAACAGCTCAAGGAAGTAGAGGAAAATTCTTTCTGTGAGTTCTTTCTAAAGATCTTATCAGTTTCTTACATATTTAAATATTGCCTAACAATTTTAGAGTAGAATATATATAACAGTAGAGAATAAAAAATTATAACAGTAAAGGCTGAATTACAAGCTTTAAGAAATGTACATATGATAAAAAGAATTAATATGAACACAATCTATAATATACATATATAATTATATATTAATTATAAAATATCACAGTTACAAAGCATTTTATTACGATTTTGAAAAAATTTTTATTGACCTCAAGGTATATTTGATCTGATGGCCTTAAAATTGACACTGACAGTAGATAATAATTTAAACCGTTTCTTTCTTTTTTGGAAAGCAATTTGTTACAGAAGCAGCAGCGAATATTGATTTCTCTTTCAAATTATATATTCTATTATCTTCTGCAAAAACAATAATTATTTTATATAAGTGTTTTATATACCTTGTCTTATGCATTTCATCCAATAGATCTAGAGTAATGTGTCAATAGTCCAATTTAATAAATAAGAAAGTGGGGAATTAGGTTAAACTATTGGTAAAGGTCACGAGGCAATGAGAAGCAAAGTAAAGATTCTAAACAAACTCTTCCTGATTCTAAAGTCTATGTGAATTTCCATGTCAGAAAAAAATAGGCACTTTTCTTTGAATATCTGTCTTAGGCACTAGATATATTATTTGTACCACAAACACAAATAAAATATAAATGCCTACATCTTACAGACTTAAGTCAGTCAATATATGCAGATCCTTTATATTCACAGCACACCTAGAGAAAAAAACACTGCCAGAAAAAAAAAAAAAAGGTATCTTGCCTGTTTTGGGTTGTGTCTTCTTAAAAAGGTTCTTTTTTCCCCATTGTTTGTTTTAGCTCTGACAATGAGTTGTTAATTAATGTCGCTTATATCATACTACCTGATTATTTGGTTGTATCATTCAGTCTAGCTCAAAATTTCAGTTAGCTCAATAAACACCTGTGTGCTAGGCGTATGGAATACATTGTACCCTCAACCTCCACTTCTCTACTTCCTTCTCTTCATTTACAACCTAGCTCAATCAACTACTCCCATCTTCCGCCTCTTTACAAGAAGACGTAATTTTTCAGCTGTGGATCCCTTGAGTCCTTACTTTATTTTCATTCTTCCCTTTTATTGCAGTCATGACTATGTGAAGTAGCCCTGTTGGTTTGCTTGTTTAGGTAGGCATGTTTATATTATCTGTCTCCCTACATTGGTGTATCAATTCCATGAAGACAGAACATTTATCTAGCCTGTTCACCTCTTTAGCCTAAGACTAGAAAAGTGTCTAATAAATTACTTTAAAGGGCAAATAAACACACACACACACACACACACACACACACCATGAAGTTTTGCCATACCTTAAAAAAAACTAAAAGAATTTTTGTAATGTGTAAAGATTATTGCATACTAATCCATACATAAAATACCTCTATCTTTCTAAAATTTCTATGGTATAAGGATTAAAAAATAACACTTCAGATTTTGGTAGAATCAATCAATATCTATGGTTTAGGCTTAAAGATATAAGAAACAGACACCAAAATATAACATAGGTAAAGTTAAATGCTAATATTGCTTAGTGTGAGAAAATGACTTTATTTAGTTTCATTGTTTTAGAGTGATGTTATAATTAACCACTCCTACAGCAGTACATGAGTTCTAGAAATGCTGCTCTTATCCTCAGGCAAGATAATGACCTATCCATCCTAATAATATTTTAATAATCATAAAACCCCAAAATATGCTGGCACTTGTACTGAGATGATATTTTTTATTATTATTATTATTATTGTTGTTGTTTTATTACCCTGAATCTGAATAGTTACTCTTCCAACATCTTGAACTATCAGTTAAACCCAATTTTGTCCACTGAAATATAAACATTAATTCATTTATCAGAAGGAAACTGGAGAGAAGAATTGTAGAGCACAAGAGACATACAGAATTTTTTGTATGCGGTATTGGACTTGACTAATGACCTGCATATAGACTAACAGTATAGGATGAATGTTTTACTGAATATTCCTACAGATATAGTAAACATTTATTGGATAAATTTTACCCAAATGTTATCCTATGTATATCTGGCCAATTCCATGTCCCATCCAAGAGTCTTTCCCATCCATGCACAAGTAAAGGATCAGTCTTAGCCATCAAGTCTATTGAGTAACACTACCCCTCAGACAAGTTCATGTCCAATATCCTCCTTGAAGAATGAAGCCTAAATTAAAAAATAGGGTAAAATTTGTAGCAAGAAAGAAGAGAAAATCTCAGGACAGGAAAGAAAACAAAAGGAAAACAGCCAGAATGTTCTGAACTGTCAGATGGAGAAAAAGGGAAATGTAAAACTGTGCTGCATTTAAAAACGGAACAACAACCACCAAAAATTCCTACATACTAGCTATATGTCTTAAAAATATGAAACCCACAAAGCCTTGTAGGAAAATTTCAATATTGCTAAGGGATGCATGATAAAATCTGTAAGTGTACCTTCTTCCTACCTAAAACTCTGGATCCAGACCACAAGGGTATCTCATCAAAATTCTCTTTCCTGATCTCGCTCGCTCTCTCTCTGTCTCCTCTCTCTCACATATGCTATTTTCCAACCACTTGGAGGAAGGTATATGTACATGCAGTCAATATTTGGAAACACTAATCATTTGTATTTAAAAATAATGTTCAGGCCAGGCATAGTGGCTCATGCCTGTGATCCCAGCACTTTGGGAGGCTGAGATGGGCGGATCATGAGTCCAGGAGTTCAAGACCAGCCTGGCCAATGTGATGAAACCTCGTCTCTGCTAAAAATACAAATATTAGCCCGGCATAATGGCACGTGCCTGCAGTTCCAACTATTCGGGAGGCTGAGGCAGAAGAATCGCTTGAACCCGGGAGGCGGAGGTTGCAGTGAGCTGAGATTGTGCCACCGCACTCCAGCCTGGGTGAGAGAGCGAAACTCTGTCTCAAATAATAATAATAATACGCAATGAGAATTTTTGCCCATATCTTTGCACACGTTATTATAATCACAGAATGTATTTGTTGAGAGTAAAATTGCCAATTCACATGGCAAACACTATAAAATTTATTCCAAAGACATGTCAATTTTTATTTCCACAAATATGGCAGGAGTCTTTTCCACCCATATGCCCACAAACACTGAGTTTTATCAAACTTCAAAATTCCTTTTTTCTTAAACAGTTTGGAAAAAAAAAAGTGTACCAATTATTTAAATATTATTCCCTCAATAGTTAGTGAGATGAAGTGTTCTGTTATTAGTTTACAAATAATTTTTTCTACAAATATCTTTGCACTTAATATTTAACTTGGTTGATGGCTTTTCTTTTTGTAATTGTTCATGAACACATTTAATCACAAGATGAGCTATTTCCCATCGCAAAAAGTAAAGTATAATAAAAAAGAGGAGAAAAAGGGAGGTATCAAAAAGACATAAAATTAACTTGTAGTTGTAAAAAACATAATATCAGAAATAAAATTTCCATATTATTCTGGAAAATATTAATTCTAGAAACTGCAGAAGAAAATACTAGTAAACTTGAACACAGAAATAGAAACTATCCAAAAGTGAATGTAATAAAAAAGGATTGAGAAAAAAATAGAAATATATATCAGGCAACCTAATATAAGTGTAAATTTAGTCCTTACTTAGAAAATAAGGGAGAAAAAAACAAAGATTTTTGAAAAAATAATAGCTAGAATATTTCTAAATTCGATGAAAGTATAATGTTACATATCTAGAAAACTCAATAAACACAAAGCAGAAAAGAATAGCGCACACATCTAGGGCTATTATAATCAAATTGCTGGAATCACCAATAAAGAAAAAAAGTAATAAAAGCAGTCAAAAATAAATAAAACCCAGAGGGAAAAGGACAATGCTATTAGACATCTTACCGGAAACAAAGCAAAACAAAAGAATGTTGGTGGTTTCTTTAAAATACTGTAATTAAAGACAAAGGCAAAGAAACAACAAAGTTAAAAAAAACCAAAAAACAAAAAACCTGACAATCCAGAATGCTATAGCTAGCAAAAAATGTCTGTATAAAAATGTCTATTTTCTCTTTTCTTTTTCTTTTTCTTTTAAGTTCCGGGGTACCTGTGCAGGATGTGCAGTTTCGTTAAATAGGTAAACGAGTGCCATGATGGTTTACTGCACCTATCAACCCATCACCTAGGTATTAAGTCCAGCATGCCTATTTTCATTTACCTATTTTTTGACATTTTCAGACATAGAAAAGGTAATTATAAACATAAAAATATTTCTAAATATTGTATCATAAAATCCGACAACATTTAAAATGTATAATATTTTATGACCAAGTTAGATTTAACCGGGAATTCAAATTAGTTCTCTCCTAAAATTGATTGAAATCTACTGTAATCCCACTCAAAATACCATAACACATTTTTGGTTTTGGCAAAATATTGGTAAACGAGTGTTAAAAATTATATATAAATGTCAATGACCTAGAATAGGCAAAAAAAAAAAAAAATTAAAAATCAAAGCTTGATGATGCATACCAGCTGGTCTCATGGTATTATAAAGCTAGTATTCAAGACAGTACATTTTCTTATGAGAATGAGATATGGACCAATGGAACAGCATAGCAGGTCCACAAATTCACAAATACATAGTTGATCAAATGAGTCTACAAAGGAACCAAAACAATTCAGTAAGGAAAGGAATATATTTTCAACAAATAATGAAAAAAATTGACTATATGAAAGAAAGAACAAAATAATATTTGACCACTATCATATACAAAAAATTTACTTAAAATGGAGAAAAGATCTAAATACAATAGCAAAATCTATGAAAGTTCTATTACAAAGCATGGGAGAAAATATCCATGACTTAATTTTTTTTTCAGAAAGATACAAAAAGAACAAACTGTAAAATAAAAAAGATAATTTATACATCTTTAAAATTAAAAAAAACACATTTGTTCCTCAAGAAATATCATTAAAATAATAAAATTATAAGCATGCACTTGGAGAATATAGTTCAAAATGTAAACCTGTAAATTCAAAATGAAACTGGATAAGCCATTAAAAAATGTTTGAAGATTTAAACAGAAACTTCTCAAAAGAAATATGGGCCAGGTGTGGTGGCTCACACCTGTAATTCCAGCACTTTGGGAGGCTGAGGCGGGTGGATCATGAGGTCAGGAATTCGAGACTAGCCTGGCCAACATGGTGAAACCCTGTCTCTACTAAAAATACAAAAACTAGCTGGGTGTGGTGGCAGGCATCTGTAATCTCAGTTACTTGAGGGGCTGAGGCAGGAGAATTGCTTGAATCCGGGAGGCGGAGCTTGCAGTGAGCCCAGACCGCACCATTGCACTCCAGCCTGGGTGACAAAAAAAAAAGAAAGAAATATGATATCAAAAATACGTGAAATGATTCTCAATATTATGTCATTACAGAACTGAAAATTAATACCATAAATATGTTCACTATTGTTGAGTAATATATTTCACCAAAATTTAGCATAAAAATAAACATTTATTATGTCACAGTTTATGAGAGTCAGTAATCTCAGAGCAACTTACCTGGGTCATTTTGGGTTGCAATCAAACTATCAGCCAGTTACAGTCATTTCATGAGTTTCCCACTCACTCATGCAGTTGTTAGCAGTCCTAGTTTCTTGTTGGTTGTTGGTGTGAGACTTCAAGTGTTTGCCACTCAGGCCTCTCCAAATAGATCCTCACAAATGGCAGCTTCCTTCCTCCAAGATTAAGTAATCTAAGGCAGAGTGTAATGAGGAAGTTCCAGTGGCTGGGACCTAGTTTCAGAGAACACACACACACACACACACACACACACACACACACACACAAACTGTCTCCTCTCTCTCTCTCCCTCTCTCTCTCTCTCTCTCCCGCTGCTTTATTCTATTTGTTAGATGCAAATCACTAAGTATAGTCTACACTTAAACGGTAGAGAATAAATCTCCACCTCTTGAATGGAGAAGTTTCAAAAAATTTGTGGATATATTTTTAAAACCACTGTAATGAATTACCTCTATGTGTGAACAAGAATGGCTAAAACTAAAAATGTAGCAATGCCAAGTGTTGGCAAATATGTGAGGTAATTGAGACATTCAAATATTTCTGATGGGAATAAAAATGGCATAGCCAATTTGGAAAACAATTTGATGATTTCTTAGAATATAAGGTATATCTTTACCCTGTGATCCAGTAATTCCACTGTTTCCACTTCTAGTTATTTACTCAAGAAATAAAAGTTAATGGCTACAAAAAGCCTTGCAGGTTTATCATTACCAAGAAGAGATAATAACTAAATACTAATGAACTGCTCAGTAGATAAACAAGCTGTGGTAGATTGACAGGATGTAATGATATTTACCAATAAAATTAGTGAATCATTGACATATGTTACAACCTGGAGAGTCTCAGACACATTCTGTGAAGTTAAAAAAAGATGCAAAATACTACATACTGTTTGATGCTAGTTGTATAAAATTTTATGAAAGACAAAATTATAGTGATGGAATGAACATCAATGGTTGCCAGGGTCCAGAGTGTGGTAAAGATAAAGAAACATAACATTTTGGGATGAGGCAAATGTTATATACCATGGCATGCTATTGTATTTACATGGCTGTATATATTTCTCAAATTTAATCTGGTTATACACCTAAAATTTTGTTATATATAATTACAGAATTCTCTAATTAAGAAACAAAGCCAAAACAAAAATAAACAAGGAAAAGAAAAAAAGAGTAAGAGAATATGAAAGAAAAAAATCATGAAAGGAAGAACATAAGAACAAAAAATGCACTCTTAATGTCAGGCCTGTGGAATACTTATGAATATATCTTCCTCAAAAAACTTAGTGGATTTTTGTTCTGTTTATTTCTACACAATTTTATGTGTTTGCAAGTAAAGTTTTAAAACCCAATTTTATACCCTACCTACCATTTTCAAACTAGGGAGATGCAAAGTACTACTTGATGGTCATCTAGATAAAGGATGTAAATGAAAGATGGAGAACAAGAGTACAGCTTTGGAGAGGTATGACTTACCTCATATTCCATATTTTATTATTATTATAATTCTCTTTTGTGTACATCCAGTTTAAATACCACAATTTTACAAGTCAGAATTGATTACTCCTTCCTTTGCTCTAAGAAAGAATATATCTATTTAACATGTATTTAATTTTGCTATCACCAAACCTCAGGTGTACAGTCAATGGAAATTTCATTCTAAATCTCCCCACAGGCCTAAATGGTGTAGTCCATCAGTAAATATTAGGTGAGTCTAGAGCAGAATGAAAGTTTGTGGCAGATAATTAACATTTGTCTTCTTAAATAGATCTCGTGGCCTTTCTGAGAATTGTTATCCTTGGAAAATGTTGAAGATTGTCTCCTGTGAAAACTTACTAAATCACTAGAATAAATGTAGCAAGACTTTTGGAAGTTTGACACATTATATTTTTGTGACAAATATCTGAGCGTTCTGAAATAAGATCTTTCCTAACAACAAAATTATTATGTTGAAATTGGTTGAATAAGCTAGAGTTTGTAGTCTGCTGTTTATTATTTTCCCCATTTATTTATTTACTCAAGTTTGCTACTAAAACAAGGAATGTCTCTCCCTCTAGATTGATGGATAGATAGATAAAGATAGATGATGATAGACAGATAGATAAATAGATACATACATACATACACAGATACACATACTTATATACTCACACACACGTATATACATATTTGCAATGGCATAACACTATAAATATTGTATTGTGTGTATAAATGTGTGTGTGTATATATATATATGTTTATCACTATCTTCCAGAAAATTGTATTTTTATTCTTAAGAATATTATAAAGATCAGTGAAATGACATCTACAAGAAACTGTTAAATTTCTTACCCAAAGAGTGTCACAATAATATAAAATAGTGTATCATCACTAAAATCCTTTGCGTTGTTCTTTTGTAAACATACCTGTCTCCCTCCCATCTCTGTTTCAAACCTGGAAATCACTAATGTGTTAATCATTCCAAAAATTTTATCATTTCAATATAAATGTAATCATACAATATGCAATCTTAAGAGAGAAGCTTCTTCAATCAGAATATTTCCCTTGTGATCCAGCGAAGTTGTAACATATATCAATAGTTCATTCTTTTTATTGGTAAGTAGTATTCTATGTTATTACAGTTTGTTTAAACATTCACCTGTTGAACAATATCTAGGTTGTTTTTATTGGGGGACTTATGAATAAAGAGAGTATAGACATTTCTTCACAGGCTTTTGTGTGAACACAAGTTTTTATTTCATTGCTATAAAAACTAGAAAATAAAATTACTGGGTCATTTTATAAAGACATATTTAATTTTATGAGAAATTTCTGGCCAGGCATGGTAGCTCACGCTTGTAATCCCAGCACTTTGGGAGGCCAAGGAGGGCAGATCACTTGAGGTCAGAATTTCTAGACTACACTGGCCAACATGGTGAAACCCTGTTTCTACTAAAAAAAAAACCACGCAAAAAATTAGCAGGGCATGATGGTGCACACCTGTAGTGCCAGCTACTTGGGAGACTGAGGCGAGAAAAGTGTTTGAACCTGGGAGGCAGAGGTTGTAGTGAGCCAAGATTGTGCCACTGCACTCCAGCCTGGGTGACAGAGCGAGACTCTGTCTCAAAAAAAAAAAAAAGAAAAAAAAATTTTTCTAATTTCTTTCCAGAGTGGCTCTACCGTTTTATATTTCTACTAACAGTGCATGAGAGATCCAATTTCTTGACATCCTTTCCAAACACTTGGTATTGTCACTATTTTTAATTTTAGCCATTCTGATAAGTGTGTAGTGACATCTTCTCATTGTGATTTTAACTTGCATTTCCTTTATGGCTGACAATGCTGAAAATATTTTAATGTACTCATTTGTTGTCTGTTTACTTTTCATCTTTGTTATGCTTTTCATCTTTTTCTATCATTTTCTAATTGGATTGATGGAACTTTTGAGTATCTGGACTATGGTCGTGGATATAAGAACCTACTCAAGTGATAAAATAATATAGAACTAAACACACACACGTATTTATGAGTAGAAGTAACATAGGATATTTGAATAAGATCAGTTGATGTATTAATGCCAGTATCCTGGTTGTGATGTTATTCTATACTTTTGAAAAATGTTAATACTTGGGGAAGCTGACGAATTGTATATAAATCTCTTTCTATTATTTCTAACAACTGCATAAGAATCTACAAGCACTTTAATAACATTTCAAGGAAAAACAGTATATGATTATGTTATGCCATTAAGACTTTAATATTGTCTCTAGAATGAGACTTGAGAAATATAGTCACTGATTTCATTTACACCAACTATGCTTCACATGAAACAAAATAAAATAAAAGTATCGGGCACTCAATGTTCTTCCATACATTAAGCCTAAAATAACCTCGCAAATGAGAATTGCTTGTTTTGAAAATATTTGCTTTTCCATTTGTCTTCTATACTCCCATGTATACAAGGAAGTAAGGTCAGTGATGTCAAAACTGTGCCTGACTCTATGGAATATGTTACTAATTTTGTTCTGCACAATTAGTAGAAATCCATTGATTAACTTAAAAGTTTTAATTGAAGGTATTAAACTTGACTCTTCTATGTAAGAAAAAGGGTTATATTAGTACCATAGAAAGCCTACATCTGTTTGTTTTGAATTGGCATTCATATGCTTATGCCTATATCACAACTTTAATGAAATATGAAAATAACACGAGGAAAAGCAATTTAAAGCAAGAGGACATTGGAAAATATCCATCATTGCAGAGATTAAAGGTGGAAAAGTTCATACTATTATGTGGGAAGCAGAGATCATCAGTGACTTTTTTGAGATAGTTCCTATAAAATGTTAGAAATTGGACAGAGTGCAAGCTGTTGGGAAGGGGATGAGCGGTGACGGAACAGCAGAGCATGTTGAATATATTTTGCTGAGGCAGACAAGGAATTGTGATGGAATCTTGAAAAGAAACGGGGGGACTTCTGGCCACAATAAGAATATAGTTTGTGCATTTACATATTCCCTTCCCTTCAAAAATGGAAGTGCTAAGTAAGAGTAAATAAAAATGAAATAAAGTAATTTAACCACAAGCAGGAAAAAGATGTCCATGGGCTAGAATATGAATAGAAACACACTGTAGCAGGCAGGAGCTGCAGCTGTGTGCCTGCTGGGATCAAGGACTGAATATGTGAGGAGAGAGTCTGGAGTTAGGGTTCTTGGATAACGGGGCCCAAAAGTACCTTAGGTGCTATTGAAGATCAAAGTCTAGCTCATCTTGTGAAACCAGAAGCCTGGGCTCCCAGCTACCTAAGGTTTGCATACAATTCCTTGCCATGGTTGGCTGAAGGAAATAAGCACAACCAGGAAAAAAGAAACATGGGCCAAGCCGGCACTAAATTAGCCCCAATATCAGTAGGTGCCCCAGAAAGGCAACTCTAAATCCAAAATATGAATGGGCAAGCATCAAAAGATTCTGTTTGTTAATCCTTTTGACAATGAACCTGAGAATGAAAATTTCAAGTTCAAAGTAAATGACCGAAAGTATCACTCAGATTGATAGTCAACATTTACCAAAATGAGGACATACGTATACTCAGCAAAAATGCAAATCAATAATGATATAAATAGATTTTATTTCCTCAGATACATAAGTATAATATCAACATACATTGCAATAACATGAATAGAGGACAGATAAATTATAAATGCAAATAATAAGGTATTAGTTACCTATATATAATATCTATATCATGCATATATATATGGATGATACATATATGCAAAATATATATAAAAGAGAACACAGAAGTAAGAAAAATAACAAGTTAGGCACATTGAAATTCATACATAGAGCCATAGAATAATAGACCTGATAGTTTGTAGATCAGTATTAGTGAATAGAAAGACAATGCTGAAAACTTTGCCCTGAATTAACCCAAAAAATTAAATCATAAAATGTATAAAACTTAAGAGAAATGGAGACCAAATTACACAGTCCAAGATTAAAAATATTTCTATTTCTTTTTCTTTTTCTTTCTTTTTTTTGAGATGGAGTTTCGCTCTTGTTGCCCAGGCTGGAGTGCAATGGCACAGTGTTGGCTCACTGCAGCCTCTGCCTCCCAGGTTCAAGCAAGCCTCCTGCCTCAGCCTCCTGAGTAGCTAGGATTACAGGCTTGCCCCATCATGCCCAGCTAATATTGTATTTTTAGTAGAGGTGGGGTTTCTTCGTGTTGGTCAGGCTGGTCTCGAACTCTGGACCTCAGATGATCTGCCCGCCTCAGCCTCCCAAAGTCATGGGATTACAGGCATGAGCCACCATGCCTGGCCAATTAAAAATATTTCTAAGAGAAAACAATAGGGTTAATATTAATAAGAAATTCTGAATTTTTTAAGAATTGCAAAATATATTATTGCCAATAGCCAAATATGTATGGTGGTTATATAAAAGCAAACACAAACAAGTAAAATCTCTTTCCTCAGCATGGTATTAATGATCAGAGGAACAGAAGAAAAAGAACAGATCTCATTCTGGTAGAAAGGAGGTGAATATAATATGTTTGTGTTTGAAATATTGAGTTTAGCATGCTATGGGCACCCAGGTTCTTACATCCAATTTTCAGTTTCAAACTAGGTAAACTTGGGTATGGGATGCCCATTGGGTGATACTGTAGAATTACTCTTGTTAAGTGTCAGCACATCACATTTAGCCATATATGGGAAGTTTATTGTTTAGGACACATCATGAAGCTTGTAGTGGTGGATGTTATGATGTGTTTAATTTACTTTGTGTGTGTGTGTGTGTGTGTTTACTTTTCACATTCTTCAACATTAAAAAAAAATGATGCTAGACAATACAATAGTAGATAACCAATAGGTGAAAATGGAAATTAAAACTTGAGATTTGTTGGTAATTCAGTGAGGATGATGTAAGTCAGAATGGTTTCTTTCTTTTCTGAAAGTTTTTCTATGTTTTTTTTTTTCAACAAGGCAAGCGTTTCAGAATTTTTTGGGGGTTATCATCTTGTAAGGATCACAAAGGGAATTTGAAATTATGAGGATGTTCCCACAAGCCCCATAAACTGTCCCCATTTGTTATCCCCAAGTAAAAGTGTCTAGTACTTGTGACGAATTATCCTGGTTTCCTAAGACTGTCTTGTTCTTAGCACTGAAAATTATACCGCCTGAAAAAACTCTCAGGTAGTCAGTACATTTCAGGAGGCAGAAATGGTCTGGGAGACCTTGGCTTTTCATACAATGAGTTTATGAATGAGAATATACCTATGATTTTGTGTTCTGTAAATGAGCTCCATGGAGAAGGTTGTTTCTATGGCTCATTCGTCTCTCACTGTTAGTTCTCTGCTCTTTAAAAAAATCTGGTTTGCCTATTCACTTATATAAATTATGGCATAAGTCTTTCCACGTACATGTGCTTCATAATATACATTAAACACTTGAAAAAGAAGCCAGGAAAAACTGGACATGAATAATTAAAGCATAAAGTTTATATTTCTTGATATTATCTCATACACACTAAAAGCAAAAACTCTGTGATTTTGATTTTAGTGGTTTTTGATTTTAGTGAAATCATATGTTAATTTGATATTTTTATAGCATGTATTAAATAATAAATCTTATGCAAATTAAAATTAGCCAAATTTTGTAGGACATTGATTCATTTTATTGAGAGAGAAACTGCTTAATAAGAAATGTGTTTTATACAAGCTGTATCCATAAAAAAGATTACAGTATTCTTTCTTTTTTATTAAGATAGATCTAACAATATTTCCATGTGGCAAGACATTGTTAACATTTAGTTAACTCACTATAATACTCGCAAGCAATTCAATTAAAATAGTGTATATAAAAGCATTTTATAAGTATAAGAATATTATGCATATATTATTTATGTTTTTCTGCCTCTAAAAGTATACTATAAACCTTGTTTTTTTTTGTACCAAAACAAGCCTCAATTTCCAAATAAGTAGAGATTTACTACAGAAGTATTTGTTAATTCTATTTGTGACTTGTCTCAGTTACAACTATTTCATCTAGACAATTCAGTCTTTTCTGTTGCACTGTATTTAAGTACAAACTTGAATACCGAAGACGTTATCTTCAGTAATGTAAACTAATCCATTTTGGCATGAAAGACACTAGGTTTATTATTGATTTTTCTTTAGCACTAAAAGGAAATTATGGCTGTGAACATCTTCTCTTTTAATAAGATTATAGCACTGAATATAATCAAATATAACTCCTCTCTTCCATTGCTCACATCAAAATGATAAATATTGCAATATTTATTAGTGAGTTCCCAACATAGCAGAGTTGTAGACATAGAGATGCTTGCTCTTCCATCTGACCTCCTCTGTTATTTGCCTTTTGCTTATCTGTTTCTGTATCTGGAATACAGAAAGTTCCATAGAGTACTAGTAAAACTTTATATTGAAAACAATCTTCATCAAAATTATTTTCAGCAACTAAGTGAACACACCAATTTACATTGACTTTAGGTACTCCCCTGTTTAGATTTAATAAAGACAAAATACCTGATGTTTAAATAGCAAAAGACTACATACTCAGGGTATTATCAAATTTACCAAGTCATAGGATGGATTGCGCATAGTTGTAATTTATTTTCTCATAGTAACTAATCATTCAAAATTGACTTGGAGCAGGTACGAAAGGAAGACATAATTTACAAGATGAAGAAGTCCAGATTCCCATGTCACCTACCTCAGCTGACCTGGCATGTTTCCCTTAACCCCTGCTTGTAGTTTATATGCAATTCCTTCGTGAAGGAGGAAAGAGTAAAAACCTAATTTACAGATATCAGTACAGTATGTTGGTACTAGCTGGCAAAGATATTCTACTGAATTAAAATTCATCTCAAGGGTGGCACAAGACACAGTGATGAAGTAAAACCCACTTTTTTGGTGGGGGAGGATATCTAAGGTATTGATGTACCCTGAACCTCGGGCAGTGGAGAATGGCTGCATTGTTTTTTCAGAGGCCTAGAAGGAACAAGATTACAAGATTCAGAACAAGGTTACCAGGGCAGTAGGTGCCCAGATGCATATATACAATCTAGAACAAACGCTGCAGACATTTTTTGTCTTATACTAATGGCCAACAGAGAGTATCTACTACAAACAAGTCTCTCAAAAACTGGATGTATAGGATGACTCATCTTGTGATTGTCAATCTAACTATTTCTTAGATTATTCTGGTACTTGTACCATGTACCTAAGGACAGAATAATCATTAGGAAAAAAACGAAATACATGCTTAAGTCCCCACACAGGGACCGTCCACTAAAGATACGCTAGCTACCACCAGTGCTGAATATCCAACCTGCCAACAACAGAAACCAATGCCGAAGCTTTAATATGGCTTTATTCTTCAGATATTTAGGCCATCCAAACATTGGCTGTTCAATCACATTCAACAACTTTCCACTTTGGCAGAGACAGAAACTCACCATATTGGAATCAATACTTGAATTGGCTCTTCATGTTTGTGTACTGTCACCAGCACCACTAACTGAAGACTTACAGAATGACTAATGTATTGACATGGTATCCCACATAATATTGCTCAGACTTTTATAGAAAAGGAACAGTGATAATGAGTTAATAAATAGGAATTCCACTCTACATACCACATACTCAACCATCAAAAATCAGCCAACTTGATTGAACAGGACTGATATTGGAATGGAGTGCTGAAGGCTTAATTGAGGCATCAAATTGACAAAACCTCGTGAGATTGGGCACTGTCTCCCAGGGTGCCACTTAGGCACTGAATCAATTATTTATTTCATATACAGTGTCCTCAATAAAATACACTGATCTAGCAACTAAGCAGTAAAAGTAGGATCAACAGCTCCCATCATCACTCCCAGTTATTTTATGCACTTTGAAATTTGAACTTTTCATTTCACAAATCTTAAGATCTTTCAGGTAATTGTTAACTGCTTCCTGGGGCTAGGTGAAGCTAGGGTCTTGGCAGGGCTTGTAGTCAAGTATCCACTATACTAAAATCTGGATTTACCATGTTGTCATTTTCAGCCTCATATTGGGGGACTAGCAAGCAAAGGAAAGAGTTACTCTAGTGATAATCCACCCTGATTTTTTTGAGGGTAGTGGTGGGGATATGTTTAACCCAGAAGATTCATCAGGTTTTCTCTTGGTGCTTCAACATTCAGCTTTATATGAAAATAGTCAGTTTCAACAATAATATCCACAAGAACATGAAGACATTGCAGCTAAGTGTAAAAACCACCGTGGTTTCAGTAATGGTTATTCTTCCATGTAAGCAACCCAACTCAGCTAAGTGATGGCCAACTATGAGGGAAATCTTACATAGATGGGGGAGAAATAGATGCGACATAAAAATTGATACTGTATTTTGCTTAGCCTTTTTATTTAACTTTTTCTAGGACATATTACCTAGTGGTACCCTTGAAAAACTGGATACCTACTTTTCTGTGTGTGAAGCTTTTTTTTCTACATGGATCAACTGTACAAGAATGGTTCAAGAGATGGCCCTTACTAAACAAAGTTATATACTATCCAAGATATATTCCAATTTACCTATTTTCTTGCCTTTAGACTTGCACACTGATTTGTTCCATAATGGCCCTAGAGATGGTTCAACCCATATTTTTGCAGCAACTGTTGCCAACACTTCAGAATAATGATTTCACATGTGCAAGTGACTGATAAGTAGAGATAGCTATACCAGCGCATTAGCAAGTCTGGATACACAGAGCCTCTGGCACGCCCCAAATGCTTACGAGAGTCGACAAGTAACACATCTTTGACATACAAACTATTATGAGCTGTGGACATGCTTTTACCAATGGGGAATGGAAACTGGAATAGAGCTAGCAGAGAGATTGTCTTCTCTGCTTACCTTGATAAATTTCCCTGAGACATGGTAGTTTTATTTAGGTTTCTGAGAATGTCCCTCCATCAGCTGTGCTTAGTGAGAACTAATGCTCCTTCTTGTGTTTGCTTTTTCTATTTCTCTGTGTCACTTAACCTTTATCCTTCGCTTTTGTTTCCCTTGGATACAAATACCTGTAATATGACATCATTATATCTTTGGCCTCAGACTCTCTTATCTAGTCAACTTGAGCAAAGGCCATTGAACTATTTAGTTATTTTGTGTTGGTAAACATCTCATATTTTATTTGCATATATGACTGTTTCAACCCATTAGTTTGAATGACACCTGCACAACACAAAAACTAATACAGGTGCTGGGAACTTAATAAGTGGTAAAATTTTATTCGAAAGATTAGGTCTCATTATGGAAAAATTATGATTTGGTGAATATTTTCTCTCGCTGTTTCTAGACTTCTTGTCCCCTGAGCTACTGTCACTTGATAGCTAAAATTTTCTATCAGAAGAGACAGAATCCCTCATTTTTAATTGCCATCAGCATCCTGTGTAGCATTAACTTAATTTTATTCTTTAATGGTGGTAGTGATTTAATTGGATAAAGCTGTACCCATATAAATTCCTAGGTGTTAAAGAAAGAAGAAAAATATTTGGTAATTATGTGTTTTTACATTGCTTCTTCTCAAACAATATATTGTACATCCTATTAACTGCATAGAACTGGAACCAGAATCCCAGAATTATTCTGAGTATATGGAACTTTGACTGGAACTTTATATGCTGGGGTAAAATAATAGGCCTCTTCTTGAAATGAGAAACATAGAGATACCAATTTCCTTTACTTGACAGACTATGAATTTCTCTTCTGATGCAATACTCCATTCTAAAGTCATCAATTCTGAAGTTCAATCCATAGAGAAATTAAGCCACTCACTTTAGAGTGATAAAGTGTTACTTGTCAGCCTCTAGGTCCTTCAAAATGTCTCTCAATTCTTCCAACCAATCATCCCCTGGCAGCATCCATGCATAGGGTTCATTTCTTTCATAAGAGGTTATTCAACTAATGAAATTCATAGGGTAACTCTCCTGAATTCTTCTGTGGTTTAAACTTACATTTCCCCTTCCCTGGTAACAGGCTGTACCATGAGAGTGAAAAAAAATCCTATTTTAAAATAAAATACCACGAGGCATGTTTCATAGGAGCCAAAGGGCACCTACATTTTATCAGACAGAGGCATAATCCCCACTGGGCACATCAATATAAAACCTATTTTTGTTTATTACTATTTGAGGATCCACTTATTATTAATAAAATTAATATTCCTTTTGAATGGCATGTTTATCCTTCTGAAACCTTAACTGTCTTCATAAGAAAAGATTTATTGGTCTTTAATTTACACAACATTGAAAGATGCCACAAGATTAAATAGGATCACTTTTGTACCAGGCTTTAAAGACCAGTCTGGTGTTATTTAGAAGCACCGCAGGGAGAATAGCTACTTCTGAGAGCTGTTGCCTGACTTACACTGTCTTCACATTTTTTTCTAATCCTAGCAAGTGGAGTTGCAACTTTATGTGCTCCATGACAATCTGGGGATGCTGAAAGGAACATGGATACAACACAGAACTCAAATAGTATGTCTCACCACTGTCACTTCCCAACTAAGTTTTAGTTAGTCCCAAAACTTAGTTCACAGATTCCCTATATATCCCAGCTATTGCCATAAATTTGAGAGACTTTATTATTCAAATGAGAATTCTCTGGACCTCATAAACAATGTTTATTTTCATATGATTTTATGTATGCACAAATATGATTGCCTTTCAACATTTGTGCTCACAAATACCTGTTCTCCCTATGAAATAAAACTGCAATATTTATCCACTGATATTACAACCTTTCAATTTTTCATGCCTTATAGTTTTTTCATTAATTCTAGTCTTTTTATTTCATTCCATCTTTAGTCCTTTGTTTTTCTCATAGATGGCCAGTATCATTTTTCTTTTTCTAGATTTATCCGCAAGTTAGATGTTGTTTTTTAGTGAGACATGATGAATTATGCATACAATTGCATAATTTGCAATAATGAAAATGTACTGTTTGTTTAAAGTTTTGAAACAAATGTTATGAAGTTTGGAAGCAAAGTCTTAAAACAAAATCTTTGCTTCGTAATTGTCAGTAGAACTTGATCAGGATAGTGAATTATTTCACCGAAACCATAACACAATCCTAAAAATTAAACAAGTAAAGAGTGTAAAATTTAAGCTTCCTGCTCTCAATTTTAAGATATTTTCATTTTTGTTTAACTCATATGCAACTTTTCATTCTTTATATATAGAGTATGTCAAGAGTCCAGAAAGAATAAGATACACTGCCCAGATCTGTCCTGGCATCTCCACTGTCATGCCACTGCTGCTCTTTTCTGCTAATGCTGTACAATTTTACATAGTTAAGCCAGTACAAATGGCCTGTCCTCAATATGTAAATCCTCAATGAAGAACTCATTTGTCCATGTTCCGATACATGCCCACTCCTGTTTCTGTCAGTTACTATTTAATAATTCACCACTTTATTCAAATTCCAAATCTTCAAGTTCCAAACCATGTTAATTACAAAACGCAAATATCTTTACAATTTACTTTTATCCCCATGGGTTCAGATATAGTCTCTCAATGTGAAGATAATTCTTTAAATTTCTGCCTTTTCAGGGAAAAAAGAGTTTGAATAATTTATATGTATCTGGCTCCCTTCTTATTTCATGCTTTAATAATATAAAACACAAATGTTAAAACTGATATAAATTCTAGGGGAGAAAGGCAGACTGGAGTAGCTTTGGTCACAAATCCATGTTTTGACCAGAGAAGGCAAGGTACTTTGATTGAGAGTTCAACCTAAGTCACAGGTAATCTCCCAAATAAAAAGTAAAGTTTTTTTTTTTTCCAAAAGAAAGTAAATGAGGCTTAGTTAGAAATGCTGGTAGCTACCAGAAGCTGAAAGTAGGAAGCAATGAATTCTCCTTTACAGCCTTTGGGGAAAGAGTGGCCCTGTCCCCACCAGACTGATTTTTTTCCCATTGAAACTGATTTCAGACTTCTACTTTTTTCCCATTAATAAAAAGAAAAGTCGGGCATCAAAATAAAAAAAAATAGCTCTTATTTGACCCATGTCATACATGTATCTACAACTAAGGCTATCTCACTTCACAGAAAGGTTTTTGGAATTCATTCTATTCTAAATACCCTTCTATATCTCATGCCCCAGTGCTAGACAAAATTGATTCTGCCCTCACCACTCCAATGATACTGCTGTCACCAAAATCACTGGGTAAGAAGATAATGCTTTTGACAACTCTCTATTTTGAAGTCATTAGAAACACAAGCTTTCAAGTTACAAATACAATTTTCCAACTAAAAATGAAACTTATGGAAAGTAATTTTACTTCCCAGAACCTTTATTTTTTCTTTAAGACAATGGTGGTAATAGTAACACCTATTATGGCATTCATGGTTTTCGAACCACATTTTATTAATCTTATATCCCACCAAAGAGGCTGGAGCTCCAATCAGAATTTTTTGCTATTCAGTTTATGCAAATGCTCTCAAGACTTAAACATTTTTTTGAACTAGTAAAATTTTAGAAAACATTCTGGCTACCACCTTACTGTTTCCAACTTTTAATTTTGAGGTGCAAGGATATTTTAAAGAATACATATTCCATAAGATAGTATTGACGCCCCATTTTTAAAAGGATCTTTTAATTGCAAAACAGGCAGATAGAATAAAGGAAAGTTCTTTATATGGAATAAATTTCCCTTTCATAATATCTTATTACTGATACATTTAACCTTATGCATAAAATACATTAATTGATAAAAATTTGTAGGAGTGGCACTGGTTTGTAGGTGACCGGTGTTTTTCTACCTCAGTGTCTGCACTAATGTTTCTCCCTTTACCTGGTTTAGTTTGTTGGTCTTGGCCAGTTTCAATTCTGCTTTTAATTTAAGGATCATATAAAAGTTTGTTTGTGAAGCTTTGCCTGATTCTCACCTTCAAGCCTTCTTTGTTGATCCCAGACAGAATAAAAAATAAAATCTAGTTCTAAAAACAACTTTCTAAAATTTTACTTTTAAGTTCAGCAGTACGTGTGTGGGTTTGTTATTAAATATATAGATAAACCTGTGTCATGGGGATTTGCTGTATGGATTATTTCATCACCCAGGTATTAAGCCTAGTGCCCATTAATTATTTTCCTGAATCCTTTCCCTCCCCCCATCCTCCACCTTCCAATAGGCCCCAGAAAACAAAACAAACAAAAAACTTTTGATGAAATAATCTCTACATTTGCAATGGAAGCCAGAGATCCCAAGAAAGGAAATGATTTATAAAAGGTCATGAACTGTGAGAAAATTTAAGTTTGGTCTAATGTCTGGTTTTTCTGGTGTGCCCAATTCCTTGCCTATGATTACATACACTCCTGCCAGGGGCCGAGAGTACATCAACTGGAGCTAAAGGGGAACAGATAGCTGAAGCTTGTCAGTAGCATAGATCTAAACCATGGACAAACCCAGAGCACCAGGATGAGCAGCATGAAATTGGTGAATTAGGCACTAGGGTGCTTGGAATCTTGCATCAGAGAAGGGACAGGGATCATTGTACAAATTCAGACTTATTAGAAAATGTGTCTCCCAAAAGAGCATGTATTAGGAACTTAATCCCAAATGTAACAGAGTCAGGAGGTAAGTCTTAATGGGAGGTGTTTAGATCATGAGGGCTCCACCCTCAGGAATGGATTTATGCCAAGTATAAAAGGACTGGCAGTTGCCAGTTTGAACTCTTGCTCTCATGCAGCAAGAAGGTCCTCACAAAATGTGACCTCTCAACCTTGGACTTCCCAGCCTCCAGAGCCATAAGCCAAATATTTTATTTTTTGTTTCGTAAGTTACCCAGTATCTGGTATTCTGGTACAGCAGCACAAAAATGGACTAAGAGAGTGTCTTAGAGGTTGTCTGGTGTTTTTCTTTGGCCAGTAAAGCCTTAAGAATAACCTTCATCTGAGATTTTAAAATCAGGTCTTCCAATATAGAATAGTCTCTAATAGCACATAAAATCCTCTCACACAGAGTATTTGCCTTGTTGGTGTTTGACTGGAGTCTCATTTTTGATGATACAGCAATAAATAAAATAAATAAGGTCCTCACTCATCCTCACAAAGTTTATAGTCTAGTGGGTCAAGATTATAGCTTGTGAGCTGGAATTGTATTTAAGAGAGAAATATTGGTGACTTGTACTTAAAAAAAAATACATTTGGAGGAAAAGGGCAGGGGAAGTGTGTTCCCAAGGTATGTGCATGCATCTCTGCTCCTGTGACACTCAGGCACTGCCAAGAACTGGGACTCTAGACATATCAGAACTTCTTTGCTGGTGAGACCTGAGACATCATGATGAGGTTTGAGATTCTTGCAGGAAGTTCTTAGGATCCTTTACACATTACAGAGGGGCTGAACTTGGTTGCAAGCTACTGCTCAAAGTAAATGAGTGTCTTTTTCTTGGCTTTCCATGGTTCAAATATTTTTGTCTTACCAATTTCATGAACACATATTTTCTTGATAATATATTGTCTTTATGATCTTTTCAAGTCAAGAATCTCCAAGCATTTTGTCATTAAAATATAATTTACCATAGCTCCCAAAGCAAGTTAACAAGTTGTTGAAATGAATCAGAGAACAATGGCTCTTTCTAATTTCAATATACCATCTGTTTATTCTACTAACTTAACAGAATTTGTGTTGTTTTTACTTACATCTTGTCTACAATTAGGAGACCATAAGTGTAGGAAGACCTCTTCTCTGGTTTTGAATCTTTGATTAAAGGATTGGATATATTAGGAAAAACATACTAGTTCTCAGTTATTTAAATTTCTTATCTGAAAAATGCTGTTAGATTAAATGAACCAAAAGCTAATTTATGTATTAAGGTTATAAGATCAAATGTATGAAAGAAAAATAGCCATGACCATTTTCTAGCAAAAATTTATAGAATTTATACTATTTCAATTAAAACTTTCAAGAGCTCTATGAAGTAGGTATCATTATTTCCCTTTATAGGATAAGGAATTTGAGGCTATGAGAGGCTATGTATCTTAAACAAGGTCAACAGTTTCTAAGCAGTGTGGATCATCAATCGGAACCCTTACTGTCTAAGTTAGATCCTAATCACTTTACTACCACACAATCCATAAATATAAGGGTTTACTTAATATATTGATGGACTGTATTTAAGAGGAGATGAATAGGTCCCATCAGCCATGACATATTATCACAAATTTCTCTGTTTTTCTGGGACTTAAAGTGGATGCCACTGACATAAATAAATATTTGGAAAAAAATGGGTGACAGTTAAAAAGTGTTGAAGTGATGTCACCCGTTATGACACTCTGCGTTCTTGGCATTTAAACATCTCTCTTTAAAGGTATGAAAAACAGTATACAGATAGGAGATTGGTCAGCACATTAGAGATGAAGGGAAGACTATTCAGGAGAAAGTCAGTGTTGGTGGAGAATATTCTCAGCTGCCAGTGGAATGATTACTTATAGTGCAACCTTTCTGAGGTTGTCACTGTCATTAAAATCCAAATGTTTAAATCTTTCAAATATACTTTGACACTAATACCATGGATTGTTTCTGAAGAGAGAGAATTATGCTTATTTTTAACCTACAGATATAAAAAATATTTTTTCTTTTATTAATTATGAACACCATGATTCAATTGCTAGCACCTTCCATCTGTAGCAAGTGAGAGTCTTAATTGTGGTGATTTATCTGGTTCAGAGAGCAAATAAGTTGAATATCTATAATACCCAGTGGTATAGAATGGAGGAGGCCTGTTCCACTATTGCATATAGGATATGTATGTGTCTGAGCTGGAGAAAGAAATGACTAGGTTGTAAAGAAGTGTTGAGATCCCTGATTAGAAGGTTGAGTGAGAGCACCTCCAAGCCAGAGATTTGTTCTCCAAATCTGAGACCCTTTAAACTAAGATCGTGTTAAACTAAGCAAGGACATAAAAAGGCACAACAGTATTCTGAGGAAAGAGAGAACACAGACTTATTTTAAGGGCATTTTAATATGTGGAACAGATAATGATATAGCTGTTGTGCTTCAGTTCTGTAACTCTGTTCCTCACTTCCCCTGATATCTGCTGATGGTTCTGTATGGAACTCTTTAGACTTTGTAGACCACAATGTAAATACGTCTAGGTTAGAAAAATAAGTTAAACTTTGAATGTTGATTAATGACCTTCTGTGGACAGCTTAGAGGTAGGTTAAGAAAATCCTAGCGCACCCTTAAATATTCATGGTTAAATATCTCTGTAGCAAATGAGGCTTTCATTAACAGAAAAATACTTCCCAGTATATCTCAAGATGAAATGATAGATTAAAATTCTCTGGATTCTATAGCTCTCAGCCACAGAGCTCCTTGATGTACAGAAAGCCAGAGTCACCTACTGAGTTTGAGTTGTGACAGGCCACCCTACAGACATGGTCATTACCTTCTGCATAAGTGAAATCAAGCTGCAATTCCTTGGAAATTAAGGAGTCTTTTTGCACACATCCCCTTCTTTTTAAATAAAAATGACCCAAATATTATCAATGCATTTACAGGATGTAAGCAGGTCAATTTTTTAAATTAAATAAATCTATAAGTAAAAATATGGGCCGGGTGCGGTGGCTCACACCTGTAATCCCAGCACTTTGGGAGGCCGAGGCGGGTGGATCACCAGGTCAGGAGATTGAGACCATCCTGGCTAACACGGTGAAACCCTGTCTGTACTAAAAAATACAAAAAATTAGGCAGGTGTGGTGGCAGGCATCTGCAGTCCCAGCTATTCAGGAGGCTGAGGCAGGAGAATGGTGTGAACCCGGGAGGCAGAGCTTGCAGTGAGCCGAGATCGCGCCACTCACTCCAGCCTGGGCGGTAAAGCGAGACTCCGTCTCAAAAAACAAAAAAAAAAATACTGTATCTTAGGTAGGAAAATTACAAGATAATCTTGAGGAATCATGTGGTACTGGAAAGTAAGAAAAATAGCAACAAAAAAAAAAAAAAAAAAAGGGAAATGAGGAGGATGAAGACATGTGGACATGCCAAAAGCCAATTTGAAAGAACTCTCAATGGCTACACACAACTGGAACAATTTACGCAAAAAAAGTAAACTCTAATACTATTGTAATATAGTCCAAAATATAGATTCCCATTACTGCTGAGCGATATAAACAAATGATGAAGTAAAAAAAAGAATTGCAATGAATAAATGTAGAAGGAGTGAAAGAAATAAAAATCACCACAGTAATAATTACTGCAGGAAAACCTACTGATGGATTTTAATTAGATTCTTGATGTTGTCCGCACGCATTTTGTGTTTGGGATTCACTGAGTATTTTGGATTTGTTGGTAGACAGTTTTCAGAGCATTTGAAGAAGTTTTTGGCCATTATTTCTTCATTTCTCTTGTTCCGCATTTTTCCCTCATCTTTGTTGAAAACATCAGTTGCATGTATGCTAGGGAATTTGACGTTCCGCAACTCTGTGATAAATTTTAATTATTTTATAAAAATTATCATTCATTTTTCTGTGTCTCTTTTACATAGTTTCTTTTTCTGTGTCTTCAAATGTACTAATATCTTATCTGCAACACATGATCTGCTTTCATTCTCCTCTAGTGTGTATGTGATCTCATATCTGGTTTTCGTTTCCGGAAGTTGTTGAGGTCTTTTTATATCTTCCATGTCTCTTCTTAACCTCTTGCACATGTATAGTACAGTTATAATGGTTTAAATATCTTTGCCAGATAAATGCAACAGTGTGGCAGTTCACAATTTTGATTGATTGATTTTTCTCTTTATTCTGGGTTATATTTCTATCTTTCTTTGCATCCCTGATCATCCTTCATTGGATACTAAACATTGTGTTCTTTTTTTTTTTTGGATAAAGTCTCGCTCTTGTCCCCCAGGTTGGAGTGTGACAGTGTGATCTTGCCTCACTGCAACTTCCTTCTAGCGGGTTCAAGTGATTCTCCTACCTCAGCCTCCTGAGTAGCTGGGATTACAGGTGCCTGCCACCACGCCTGGCTAATTTTTGTATTTTTAGTAGAGACAGTGTTTCACCATGTTGGCCAGACTGGTCTTGAATGCCTGACCTCTGGAGATCTGCCCGCCTCGGCCTCCCAAAGTGCTAGGATTACAGGCATGAACCACTGCCCCCGGCCAACATTGCGTTCTTAATCTAATTAAATGATGAATATTTTTGTATTCCCACAGATATTCCTGATCTTTGTTTCCAAATGTAGTTAAGGTTCTTGGAAATAGTTTGTCCTCTAAAGGCTTGCTTTTAATATTAGATAGGGTCAGAAGCTTCTTTAGTTTTGGCCTGTCTATTCTCTATTTCCATGGCAATACTATTATAAGTACCCTACTCCATGAATTATGCCCCTCGAATTATATATTTTTCCAATTTGGCTAGTGGGAACTGGCACTATTCTCGAAGAGCAAATATTTTTCACATTCTAGTTTCCTCCAATTCATGCATTGCTCATTACTCTGCTAAGTATTTAAGGTGTGTCTGCTGATGATTTTCCTAGGTTTTTTCTTTGCATTTCCCTTCTCCCAGGTAATCTGTCTTGCCAACTGTAGCCACGTTGGTCTCCCCAGACTCCCATATCTGTCTCTGTGAGTCAAGATGTTGGCTGTTCCTGACCTATATTTCCCGTTTTGCACTGTGGACTGAAAGCTCCCTGTTGCAATTATAAGGCTCATCTAATTTATTTTCCATTTCTCAGGGGTCACTGTCTTTTCTTGCCTGAAGTCCAGTGTCTTGAAAAATGTTGTTTCAGCTTTTTTGTTTTAATTTTTCTTTTAAGAGACAAGGTCTTCCTCTGTCACTCAGGCTGGTCTCAAACTACTGGCCTCAAATCATCCTCCAACTTCAGCTTCCTGAGTAGCTGGGATTACTGGCAACAGCCATCACACTTGGCCATGTTTCATCTTTAGAACTTCGTGTTTTTTTGCGGTTGTTTCAGGTAGCCAGCTAAGTATTATCACTTTAGTCCATCTTTGTTGGAAGCAGAAGTCTTATTTTAAAACAAACATTTTAAACTTTAAAATGCATTGAACAAAACCAATTTCAATATTATTATTTATTCCAAAGAGTGTGTTGTAGAAAACATAATAAGCTCTAATGCCTAATGGAAAATAAATAAGGATGCTAGCAGTACGTTTTTAAAATACACACACTTTGGCTGAAATCTTTAGTTAACATGTGTTTGTAAATAGCATGGTGTAAAGGGTATTGAATTCTCTTTGTCCTTGTCCTTAATCAGTTACCTTAATTCAGTATCAAAGTAGCTTTTTTTCCTGAGGCAATATGAGTTGTTTTCATGATATATTTTTTTATTCTGCTGTCTATTTAGCTCAATGGTGGCATAGTGTAAAGGAAAAGGAAAAGTCAGCAAGGTTTATTTCAGAATTTTCTTGAGAGTTGAGTTTGACACAAATAGCAAAAGCATTCTTCTTATCTTCCTCTAGATCCCAACCAAAAGAGGTTTCTGTAGCCATCATCACGTGAGCCAAAATCCTATGATTAAACCAAAAGTTTTTCTAAAAGTCCTACCAGTAGCCATAAAAGAGCTCTCTTTTCCTATAAGCACCTCTTTAATTTCTTTATGCTGTTCAGTACTCAGTTAGACAGAGGGCAATTCTAGATAAGTTCTAGGTAAAAGATCAATGACTGTAGTAAAACTTACCTGTGTCTTCTAAAGTCTCTGAGTACTATTTTTCCAGCTTATATCGTGCTCATGTATTCTCTAGAAGGGGAAAGTTTTCTCTGTTGATCCCTATACTGGTATATGAAAGGCTCATTTTTTTTTGTTTATTTTTTGCTTTTGATGGAGCTATCATGGATTCTCTCACAATTTCAACAGAAAATTATCTATTGGGGGGAAGGGCTGGGTTGGGAGTTTGTATGGTATGTAAGTAAAGTAAAAAATAAAGGGATCAATATATTCACACAATATTGAAAACTGATCCTGAATTTAACTATGACCTAGTAAAAGACTAACTTTATTAGCAACACTTACAGCTTTGCGGATAATAGACCATCAGTAAGCATCATTTTGAGTCTGTGTTTAGGACATCCCAGAGCTTGCTCATCTCTTGCTTATCTCCCCTATAAAAGTCTGTACCATAATCCTATAAAAGTCTGTACCATGATACTTTTCCAGTATCAATAGGCCTAGCATTCTTGGTCACTGTCTTGATAAATTATACTAATAATCTTCCTTATTTTACCCAGAAATATCATGCCTATATTTCAGAGTGTGCTGATCTTCTAGATAATTCTGATCACTCTACATAATCTGAGTAAGGTTTGTCCTTCCCTCATTTCACATATGATTTTACTGTGATTTATTTTTTGACACTGTTTATCCACATTTTCTTTAACATAGCCGTGTTGAAAATCTCTCATATGAAATAACATCCCTGAAACCCTACAGAAACAAAAAAATCTATTTTAACATACTGTTATTTTTCCTTCTTTCCTCATTTTTCTTGTAACTAATAGAACTCAACTGTTGTTGGGATGCCAATGTCCTTTATCTAAAGTACTTACCTCCTGGGATGCTTTTACAGGCAGGGGTGTCCATTAGACCAAATGCTGGTCAATGGTATTTATATGGAATTATATTGGGTGGTGCTTATGGGAAAGATACCTTTCTCCTGATGAAAAGAGCCAGACTCAGCTGTCATGTACATTTTATCCTTTGCTCTTACCCTGTCTTCCTGCCTGAAGTCCATGTTCAATAACTGAAAGTATGAGTGGCCACCTTGAAACCGTAAGTGAAGCAGGCTAAGAATGACTGTGAGGAAATTAGAACCACTGCACCGGCACTCAATTGCCTACTTCCACAATCCTTATTTCACTGAAAAAAATGTTTATTACTCTTGAGGGTTTGTACATGTAGCTAAAGGTACTGATAAATGATATACCAATGGGTGTGTGTGTGTGTGGTAGAGAGGTGGAGGTATTTTCCAGATTTATATCATTATAGCATTTTACAACAAATATATTCTGTTAATGCTATGTAGTTACTACTAAGAGATAGAAAGTCCACCCTAACATACACGGTATTAATAAGCAAGAGTGTAGTTTTAATTCTAAAAAGAACATAACATATTTTAATACCCTTAAATTTCACACAGTTGGCCAGGCATGGTGGCTCACGCCTGTAATCCCAGCACTTTGGGAGGCCGAGGTGGGCAGATCACAAGGTCAGGAGTTCGAGACTAGCCTGGTCAATAAGGTGAAACCCCATCTCGACTAAAATTACAAAAATTAGCCAGGCGTGGTGGCATGTGCCTGTAGTCCCAGCTACTCAGGAGGCTGAGGCAGGAGAATCGCTTCAACCCGGGAGGTGGAGGTTGCAGTCAGCTGAGATTGTACCATTGCATTCCAGCCTGAGCAACAGAGTGAGACTCCAAATCGAAAAAAAAAAAAAAAGAAAAGAAAAAAGGCCAGGTGTGGTGGCTCATGCCTGTAACTCCAACACTTTGAGAGAGGGGGAGGTGGAGGCAGGCGGATCACCAGGTCAAGAGATGGAGACCATCCTGGCCAACATGTTGAAACCCCGTCTCTACTAAAAATACAAAAATTAGCTGGGCGTGTTAGTGTGCCTGTAGTCTCAGCTACTCGGGAGGCTGAGGCAGGAGAATCACTTGAAATCGGGAGGCAGAAGTTGCAGTAAGCCGAGATAGCGCCACTGCACTCCAGCCTGGCAACAGAGTGAGACTCCGTCTCAAAAGAAAGAAAGAAAGAAAAAAAAAAAAAAAACACACACAGTTTTCTTATTTACCTATCATCTGAATAAAAGAACACTTTACACAATCATTTTTGCTGTTTAAAAGTTTTAAAGTTGTTTTACTGTTTAGAAAGTTCAAATGCACATCCTCAAGATATAATTATCACATTTTCTGTTTGAGGCAATTTCTTTAATTCTTTAATAAATGTGAATTTATCATATTAAATTGGTCATAATAAATAAATCAAAATTTATGCTTTAAAGCTGATAAGAAATATGAGCCACTTCACTTGATGTGTATTTTGGATCCCCATTGTCTTTACTGACCTGATGATTTGACTCTAGGATGCTTCATAAAACTTCAGACAACCCTTAATTTTAAAAGAGATAGACAAATGCACTATTTTAAGTGGCTTTTGACATAATTCAATAACATTAATGAATACTAGGTTTAGGCAATGAAAGCTTACTCACCTTATTATTGAAACTATCCTGAATGCACTAAAATAAAAAGTGTATACCTATAGGAAAAAGAGGTAGAAGGAAGGAAGGAAGGGAGGGAGGGAGTGAGGGAGGGAGGAAGAGAGGAAGGGAGGGAGGGAGGGGAGGGGAGGGGAGTTAGTTGAGCTTTTGATCAAATCTAAGATGTAGAATTACGCTACTTAAGGTTTGCCGAAAGGATACTATATGTTGGTTTAGAGGTAAGACTGAACTACTAATGAAAATACAACAAAAATATTTGCAAATATTTATTAAGCCTCTTAGGTATAGATTACATTATAGAAGTTACTTTATCCAGACTGAACAGGATGTTTGATTATGGCATTTGCATTGCTTTCCTGTTATTATTCTAAGTGTCTTGAAGGTAGTTTTTTCATTTTTGTTGATCCACTAATCATCATGCCTAAAGCTCTGTTTACCCATGTATTTGCCAATCTGCTGTATTCACAAACCAGATAAATGCAAACTACTATTTTCCCTTATCAAAAATTGCATCAATTATTAATATATGCTGATGTTTACAGACTATATAATGAAATGCCTTCCATAAAGGCATAATATATGTCACAGTCAATATATGTCACAGTCAAATTGGCACATACTCTTCACAGGGAAGAACTTTTAACAGTTAGATTAGTCTAATTGTTGATCATGAGGTCAGGAGCTCAAGACCAGCCTGGCCAAGATGGTGAAACCCTGTCTCTACTAAAAATACAAAAATTAGCTGGGTGCAGTGGCAAGTGCCGCCTGTAATCCCAGCTACTCAGAAGGCCGAGGCAGGAGAATCGCTTGAACCCAGGGGATGGAGGTTTCAGTGAGCCGAGCTCATGCCATTGCACTCCAGCATGGATGACAGAGTGAGACTCTGTCTGAAAAAAAAAAAAAAAAAAAGAATTTCTCAAAATTATATCCAGCAAATAATCATGGAGACAAAATACATCAAAAGCAAAAATAAAAAAACATCATAAAATAGGCAAACAAAATAGACCTACCAGACCAAAAATAGACCACAAAATAGACGGTATGAAGAGAAGGCCTCTCTTCCATTTGATTTAACTCCTAAATGGAAAACAGAGATAGTGGGGCAGAGTTAATGTCTAATGAACCATAGTGAAAATAATTTCCAGAAATGATTTAAAAAGCATAATTTTACTCTTAAAGAAGCCGAATAAAACTTAAAATAATAAAATAAATCTTCCTAGACACATAGTAAATTTCAGAAAATAAAAGACCAGACAAAATCTTGAAATAAAATATAGCCAGGAAAAAAGGCACATTAACCTTAAAGGGATGGATGGCATTTAGACTGACAGCTGTCTTCTGAGGAGCAATATTAGAAGCAAATGCAGTAAGAATCCTACCTTTAGGGTGATAAAAAGGGATACATGCCAGACAATAATTCTATATTTAGAAAAATTTTTAAGAATTCAGGTGAAGTAAAGCTATTTTCAGGCACACACATATGCACAAACAGAAAAAACAAGCTGAAGAAATTTGTCACACAGACCCCACACTAACAGAAAATTTAATTATCAGGCAAAAGAACAGTGTTAGTAGAGGAAATATTCAAGATTTTAATTCAAATAAACATTGTTTCAATTTCTGAATGAACGATGACTACCTAAATTAGCAATCATAAGAATGTCTTACAGGTATTAAAATATTCAGTGCTAAAATATATGACAGCAATAGCATATAATTTTGAAGGCTATATGTGGGGTTAAAATATTCTAAGAATCATATATTCTCTAAGAAGAAGGTAAAGGTAACAGTAAAAAATGAATTAATTAAATTACAAAGATAGAGCATTATTTTTATTAACGAGGATGGACTAAGCTTCATTTCAGTTGGATGGTGGAAAAGGACCTTGGTTGCGTACATGATAAATGATAATCTGTCTTTCATGTCATAGTATAGTGCTTGTTGACAGAATAGTCACTAACGTTTTATCTTGTAGCTCCACTGGCCTCTACATTTTTGAAGACTTCTGTATTTAGTTTCTGCATGAGGAAAATGCAAGCATCAAGTGTAAGGGCAAGCTAGAAGTTGTGATTGTTTTTGTTCATATTCCATTAGCCAGAAATTAATTTCATGGTCCTGTCTAACTGAAAGTGTCAGAAAGATGTAGCCATTCTATGCATCCAAGAATAAGAGATCAGGGTTGTTGGTGAGGCTGCCACATTTTGAATGGAAATGGCTCAATGAGAAGCAAGCTGGGTGAATTGTACTGACCCATTCAAGATAACAAAATCGTAGAATTCCAGATAAGACAAATAGGAGGGAGGAAACATGATAGGCAGTGTTAGGATGTAGAGATCCTCATTTTATGTTAGAAACTTAAGATAAACTGTCAAAATAAAAGGGAAGTTTACATTTTTTTACAAAGAAATTCCAAGTGTAGTTGACAGAAGAACAAATGGTATTACTCATTTAAGTTGGTTCTAAGAAGTTCATAAAGGAAGGGGAAATAGAAGAGCTTAGAAATGTGGTAAAGCCTCATCCTGTCCTTTATGGCAGGGGTCAACAAACGTCTTGTACAGGGTCAGAGAGTAGATACTTCTGACATGGTGTGCCAGAAGCTCTCCTGCAGAAGCTATGCAGCACTCAACTCTGCTGCTAAGCGAGAAAGCATCTCTAGATAATAAGCAACAAAATGGAGCTGGCTGCTTTCCAAGAAAAGCTTATTTACAAACATAAGTGTCTCTGATCCCTGCTTTATGACGGAAGATAATAGATGGCCACAGCACATTACTCAGCAATAGGATCAACATTTAGAATTATGAAAATAACCCTCACCAGAACAATAATAAAAAGGATTAAAATAAATTGCTCCAGAAACCAGGACTGGGGGATTCCATTGTATTATTTGACACTTTCCAGTAATACATATGCATCATTTCAACCACAATAATGTCAGTGTTCTCACTTTGGTGTTTTTAAGTTTAGGAGAACAGGGTTGGAAAGACAGTGTGATGTGAGAATGAAAATTAGATTTATAAAAATAAATATTAAAACAGAGTATTTTTGCCTTAGGAAGCAATAACTAAAATGCAATAAAATTATACAGGGTCCCAAATGTTCAACCTTAAATAACCTAAGCCTTCATTTTAAGCGTGCAGAACAAAGAAATGACAACTTCTGCTCCATGTCTTAAAGCCAGGAAGGGACTAGTCAGGCTAGTACAACAACCTTGTATTGTTAGAGCCAAGTTCTTCCCACATTTCCATTCTTCCTCCGTGGTTATTGAATGCCCACCAAACATGAAGAAATGAGAGACCATCCTGTTATGTCTGTAAGGATTTAATTCTTTCTTTTAAAAACCAAGTTGATTGTCGTGCTTTTAGATTCATACTTTCCTCTGAACCTGTCCTTTGTCCTGCATAGATCTGTAACTTAATTTATGTGACATGTAAAATTAACCTTTCTAATCTTTGGAGAATTTTTTTGCAGGTGTCAAGACAGTATCATAATTGGTTTCTTTCTATGCATTTATGTGTTAAAATGTCTTTACCCTTTATCAGACTCATGAAAAACTATTACATTTATAGAAAATTAAGAATAAATCAATTTCATTTTGTAAAGTCACTACTTGATCTTGAGATTGTGGGCCTTTACTTTTCTTAACTTGAAAAAAATTATTATGATTTTACCCTTTAGCACTAATATTTCACACTCTTTAGAGATTTCAATGATGCTGTTAGCCATTAATGCAAGTCAGTCATACAGTGTGCAAAGGACAATGTACATCAGTCATACATTTTTATGGAAAGCACCATAAATAATAGCGGCCACTGCCACATGCTCCAGATCCTCACACTAGGGTAACCACACACAGCCGCTAAATAAAAAGGTATAGGTGGAAAAATACAGTTAGAGTAGGAGTCAGATATTGTACTGCACATCAAATGCATCATAAAAGGATGGAACCTGCATAGTAGTGCATAGTCTGCAGATTGTTCTTGAAAAAGGTGAATTGAAACATGACATAACTTGACATCATGTCTTCTCACTTCAGCATATTGCATAGTCTGCTCCCTCTAACACAGAACAATCTTTGCCTCATTCTTTGTGTAGTCAACTCACAATTGTCATTTATGATTCAGTGCATGTATCATTCCACAGGGAAGAATTCCCTCACACACACTCCAGGTTATGTTGTGGTGTTTTCACAGCTCTTTAATATTTATTAATAGAAAATTCACTATTTATTTAAATAACAGTTTGGTAATTATGAGCAAAAGTGTCCATTAAATTGTAAATAACAAGAGGGCTTTCAGGGACCATCTCTGTTCTGTCCACCTCTGTTTGTCCAGGACTTAGTGCAGAGCTGAATATACAATTGACACTCAACAAGCATTTGTCCTAAAGTATGTGATTGAGACAATGATTATTTTTTCCACATATTTTAATAATGTTACAAACATGTGCCTCAGAACATTAGGGTCATTCATTCATCTCTGGAAATATAATCCATAGTAAACCTGAGTCTGTCATTACCTAATAGGTGTGGAAAAGTAGAAGGTAAGCACGAAGGCACTTAGCCTTTAGTGTATAGGGCGTAGATTCATTCATAAAATAAGAAAAATAGTTTGATATTTCACTCTTGTCAAATGAGCAACACCTGAACCTCAATTTTGGTGATTACAATAGAAAGAATATACCTACATTGGTAATTCTACCTCATAATGCCTTTTCTATTTGCATGCAACATTTTTCAAATTGCAGAATTACAGTCGGTTTAGGAATAATTAAAATTGATTTCTGAAACCTGGTGTCAGATAGTTGCCTAAAAATATGTCTATAATAGCAATAATATTTGATATTTAGAATTTGTGAATAGGGAAGAAAACTATAAAAAATAAGTTGTTCTCTGCAAAAAATCTTGGAACCATTTCAAAATATTAAAATTACTTAGAGTAATTAGTCCCGATTTTGGCAAAGGGAGTGAAAACTTTTCTCTGTATTTGTCACCTATGAAACTAACCTTTGTTAGTTCCCAAGTGACAAATTTTATCCACAGTTGGTGTATGATGGGCAACTTTACCATTTTAAGATTTTGTTGCTTAATTCAAAATTAATTTCATGATTCACTGAATAATTGTAATGCCTTTTTATTTCTTGAATGGATAACTGTAATCTTTTGTATGTATGTGTTAAGTATCTTGACAGGGGAGTGGGTTTGCAAGGAACTTAAACATAGACATACCTGTCCCCACAAAACACATACAAATAATAAAGCAATATACAAATATACATCATATTAAAATAAAATGGAACTAGTGTTATGCTAAATTAAAATATTCCAGTTATCAGGACATACCATTCTGGACATAGGCCCTGGCAAAGATTTTATGGCAGACTCCAAAAGCAATTGCAACAAAAACAAATATTGACTAGTGGGACCTAATTAAACCAAAGAGCTTCTGCAAAGAAAAGAAGCTATCAACAGAGTAAACACACAGACTACAGAATGAGAGAAAACATTTGAAAACTATGCATCTGACAAAAGTCTTATATCCAGAATCTATAAGAAACATAAACAAATTAACAAGCAAGAACAAACAACCCTATTAAACAATGGGAAAAGGACATGAACAGACACTTCTCAAAAAAAGACATACAAGCAGAATGCTCAAGATCACTAATCAATATAAAAATGCAAATCAGGCCGGGCACGGTGGCTCACGCTTGTAATCCCAGCACTTTGGGAGGCCGAGGCGGGCGGATCCCGAGGTCAGGAGATCGAGACCACGGTGAAACCCCATCTCTACTAAAAAAATACAAAAAAAAAAATTAGCCGGGCGTGGTGGCAGGCGCCTGTAGTCCCAGCTACTCGGAGAGGCTGAGGCAGGAGAATGGTGTGAACCCAGGAGGCAGAGCTTGCAGTGAGCCGAGATTGCGCCACTGCACTCCAGCCTGGGCAACAGAGTGAGACTCCGTCTCAGAAAAAAAAAAAAAAAAAAAAATGCAAATCAAAACCACAAGCAGATTCCATGTCACACTAGTCAGAATGGGTATTACTAAAAACTCAAAAAATTACAGATGCTGGCAAGGCTACAGATAAAAGAGAAGGCTTGTACACTGATGGTGGGAACATAATTAGGTTAGTCACTGTGGAAATCAGTCTGGAGATTTCTCATAAAACTTAAAATCGAATTACCATTCAACCCAGCAATCCCAGTACTTGATATATACCCAAAGGAAAAAAAAATATTGTTCTACCAAAAAGACACATGCATGCATATGCTAATTGCAGCACTATTCACAATAGCAAAAATGTAGAATCAACCCTGGTGCATCAACCGTGGATTGGATAAAGAAAATGTGATGCATATACTCCATGGGATACTACTCAGCCATAAAAAAGAATGAGATTATTTCCTTTGCCGCAACATGGATTGAGCTGGAGGCGATTATCCTAAGCAAATTAATAGAGGAACAGAAAATGAAATACTGCATGTTCTCACTTATAAGTGGGAGCTAAACACTGAGTACACATAGACACAAAGAAAGGAACAACAGACACTGGGGCCCACTTGAGGGTGGATGGTAAAAGAAGGGTGAGGATCAAAAAGCTGCCTATCTGGTGCTATGCTTATTACCTGGATGACAAAATAAGCTGTGTCGCAAACCCTGTGACATATAATTTACTCATGTAACAACCTGCATTTGTTACTCATGTAACAAACTTTAATTTTAGGTTCAGGTACCCTCTGAACCTAAAATTAAAATTGGAAGAAAAAATAAAATTAATATAATATTCCAGTTGTCTTCTCTGTCTACCCTATACGATTGGTGCATTATTATAACATGTACCTCCCATCTCTACAGCCAGTGATTTCTACATATTATACAGAGTGATAATCAATCACAAATCCAACATTTCTGTTTGATACTTAAAAGATGTCAAGAAATGCCAGCCACAATATGGGCACCCATCTCATCACTTGGTCTATGTCTGGCTTATTTAATGAGGCCCATTGAATGGTCAATAAATGCATGACTTTTTGTGGAACAGATAGTATTTTGAAATATTGACTAAGATAAAAATATCTTGCATCCAAAGTTAAATGCCATATTCTCATCTATTGAATGATCTCATTCTTCAGAATCCCTATCAATAAAATTACTCCAACACCTACTCATTAAATTAACTAACTACTGTTTTTGGGACCACAAATGCACAGGAGACTCAAACATAAAGACATCACCAATTTGCATACAGTCTAATATTAAACACAGACATTTGCCTATTTACAAATTAAAAATAATTTGACTATGTGGTTTATAAACCGTAAAATAGAGAGTAAGAGAGACAGGTTCCAATTTTGTCAGTGGAGATGATTACATGAAAGTCTTTTAGAAAGAACTTACTTTATCTTGACCATATAAATAGAAAAGTAGGGATAGAACTTCAAGAAAAGTTTTTCTCAGACCTTTGAGCTTTATGGAACTTAACTCAGAGCCTTGGAAGCTTATGTATCTTTGAAAATTATTTTATAGATTTGTTCTCAGGAAGTATTTTTGACCTTATGCTAGGCAAACAAATGGTGGAAAATTCTGGTTCACTCCATAGCAGTTTAACAAAGTAACATTGGAACTCTAAATATATCTATAAAATTGACAGCTGGATGCGGTGGCTCACGTCTGTAATCCCAGCACTTTGGGAGGCCGAGATGGGCAGATCTCCTGAGGTCAGGAGTTCAAGACCAGCCTGGCCAACATGGCGAAACCCCGTCTCTACTAAAAATACAAAAATTAGCTGGGTGTGGTGGCGCATGCCTGTAATTCCAGCTATTAGGGAGGCTGAGGCAGGAGAAATGTTCGAATCCAGGGGGCGGAGGTTGCAGTGAGCCGAGATCGTGCCACTGCACTCCAGCCTGGGCAACAGAACGGGACTCCATCACAAAAAAAAAAAAAAAAAAAAAGACAATTGTACAATGACTTCCTGACATTAATTTGTGCACCCTACCAATGTTAATTTGTGAAACTGTAATGACAACAAAGATTTCCTGTCTCCAAACAGGAAGAAACTTAGATACTAATCCTAGATTTGCCCAAAACTAACTGATTTTTAAAAGGTAAATTATCCATTCTGTTTCAATTTCCTCTTCTATCTTATTTAATACTACAAAATAATGGAGCAGGATTAAAAGAGTTTTAAGATACCTTTCCAAAAACATATTTGTGAATAACATTCTACATGAGAGATTTTCATGAGGGGAAGGGATGTCTGAGAGGAGAAATGTGGTGTGGAAATTTGGAGAAGGAGAGTTAAAAGCAGAAAACTACCGGGAAGTGGTTCCAGATCCATGCTGGGGGGCTCAATGTAACTTTTGGGTAGGTTTCACATTTCCGGATATGTATTTTTACTTTGTTAAAAATAAGATGGAAGTACAAAATTGGTATCTTGAAAGTTCTGAGATTTAGTGAAAGCCTATAGACAGCACCCTGAGCAAAGATGCTTACTTCTAAAAGAACAGACATACATCACTAGTGCAGACCTCTTGGTTTTTCCTGGTGCAGTACCTATATTCAGATCCTCAGGTGGGCTTGGTCCTTCATCCATAGAAGGAAAGACAGAATCAGTGAAATATGTGGGAAAATGGTACTATTAATTCATGTTGTGAAGTCCAGCTGTAATTTATCTTCTCCATGTAGTCCATCTTGATGCCTGAAGGTAAAATGCGTTTCTCCTTTCCCTTTGAGAAGTGGTCTCTAGCCTTATTAGGCCTCATGATGTCATGCCATCTCTCCAGCTTCCCCTATTCAGCTCTCTCTCCAATTCTCCAGTATATCTATTCTCAATGTTCTTTCTCTTAAATTTTCCAGCTTCATGACCCCAGTGAGAGCAATGAAGGTACAATCACAAGAGCATAGGGAGTAGAAAGAGAGAAAGTAGAGACTATGACAATGGAAATACTATATAGCAGATTGGCCCATATAGTGGCAAACAAATAATAGCCAGTAGAGGGTAGAAGGAGTAAAGATTGTTTTATTAAAATTTGTTGATAAATTAATTTAGATGAGCCAGCAGAGAAAGAAAGATGCAATTATAGGACAGAAATCATAACTCCAAAAGCATCACTTTCAGATGTCAATGGGATTCAAAGCACTGGTAAAGAATTAGACTTATGTAGCAGAGGTATACAGCCTCCTTAGTATCCTGAGATAATACAAGATGGACACAAATGCAGATAGGATTACACATCAGCTCTGGGAAGAAATTGCGAGATAACCTGGCTGGTGGCTTTTACTTTTCCCTGTAACATTTTAAGTACTGTCATCTGCAGCAACAAGCAATGTGGAGTTCGCCTTATAAGGAGGAAGTTAAAGATTTGAGTGGAATACAGAGGCTTAACTTAATTTTGAAGAATGAGAAAAGTTACTGGCTGAAGAAAAACTAGTAGAATTTTAGGGCTGTGTTTATGACCCGACTGGATTTGGCAGCTATAATATATGGTAGCACTAATCTGTATAGATGTGTGACTTCGACAATGGCAGTGCCTGTCCAGAAACATGAATAGAAATAATAGATCATTGTGTTTTATAGGGATGGTGCTCTTCTATGCACATGTGAAATAAAATAGCATAAGGACAATAGTTTGTGTTATGAGGATGAATTCCTAGCCAATAGAATGAGGTGAAAGCAGGAGATAATTCCAGATTTAAAGAAAAAAAAAGGTAAATCAATTCACAAAAGATTTTCATGAAGTTGATGACAGGCTTAGTGAGAATACATTTGCAAGTACACTAGAAGTATAAACATTTGTTTTTATGTTGTAGGAAGTTACATTTCAGAAGTACCAACTTCTGGTTAGTAAACTAATAGGCATAACTTTGAGAGTCAGAGACAAAAGAAAGGGAGAGGATCTTATTTAAGACTAAGAAGATATAAAACTGAGAGTCCAATGGGTCAGTCAGATTACAAGTGGGATGTTCATGTCACCCAGGATGGTGGCAAGAGTGAGGTGGGAAGATTGTGAGTCACATGTCAGAGACTTCCTGAGTGAGGCTCCTGTCCACAAGGTTGATGGATGACAAGGGGATAGGTGAATAGGCATGAGAATAAGCTTCAATGGAGAGCAGCAGCAGCAGATCATATAATATGATAGAGTATTTGGTAAACCACAAATGATATTAGAGTAGAAGCAAAAAAGGTATCTCTATTCCACATAACATGGTGGTGAAAGAATTATTAAGAAAAAATTATAAATAGACAAAAGAGATGATTGTGTGTTCTTCCAGTGAGGTGCTGGACATTGACCAAGCCTACCTAAGGATTAACTGATACTTTAGGGGCATGTAACTTGTTAGACATGTTATTAACTATTGATTAGAATATTGTATAACTCTATAAGGACTTATTCGCTTTTAGAAAATATAAAAAAGTAGAATTTTTTAATGATAGGCATACAAATGAATTTTGTCCAGGACAGGTATAAATTATTTCTGTTATAAAAAATATGATCCACAGGCCATGGTTCACATTAGTTAATATTGTATATAAGCTACAAATTTTATTCAAGCATGCATTCTTCCTTCTAGCAAAACATAAATATGCCTTTCAACAACTCTCTTTGAACTAGTCTTATTATCTTATAATGAACTAAATATTTTTGACATGTGTGCACTTTAAATTTGTTTAAAAGCCAAAAGGTTTCGCTCTTTGAAACTTACATTTTGACAAAATAATCCTTCACTTGAGAAGCCTGTATAGGATATGATGTCTACGTGTCAAAAGTTGAAAAATGTAATGATTACAGAAGAATCCATCTAGCCATTGTTTATATCATGAAATTGCCTGATTTTCTTTCTGATATAGCCGAATTTTCATGATTCCAATTTTATTTTAGAATAACCTAAAAAGGAGTATTTCTAATGAAAGCATAAAAGAGATAAAATAACCATGATAGTGTTTAATACAAAGTCACCCAGAAAATGCCTTCGTACTAAAATTAAAAGGAGTAGGAAGATATATTCCCTTATGACAAGAAATTAAAATGGTGATTCCATAAATCACTACTGGCTTTCCTTTTCTCTCATCACCATCTCCTTTCAACAGTAAAACTTATGTATGTATGTCAGATTAGAAGAAGTTTAGTCATTCATTCAGTTATTGGAAAAAACACATACATGGTGTCTAATATGACAGAAGTATTAATGCTTTACCCATATTAATTGATTAATTTACAAGAATAATTTGCTGTGATTATGCATGAAGCAGAGATACGCAAATTCTGGAGGTCCAAGGAAATAAGATCATAACAGGAATTTCGAGAAAGAAAACAGGATCAATTTTGTTGTGGTGGTTCCTCAGTTGGTGGTGCCTAGAAAGAATGGAAAGAAAAGCTAAACCCACAAAAATAAAAGTCATCAATATCCAGAAAAAGAAGAAATATAAATACTTTTCATGTTACTTAATTTAAAGATTTTGAGAAATAAACCAAAGTAAAACCATCTCTGGTTTTCATCTACAGTTATAATTAGGATTGAATTTGAATTTTGTGAATTTCATACTGAAGTCTCATTGATATTGTTAGAAGGCATTGATTGGCTGGGGAAGTTAGAGTGTTGCATACCTGACAAATTAAAGAATCCAAGCACTTGCTTGATGGTGACAATTATCTTGAACTGTGAATTATGATGTGAATGGTCTAATTTTTGCAACACAATTCTGTGGCTATAAGAAAATCTTGGCTGCCACTACTACATTTAATTAGGCCATTTCTATTGGGCTGTGGAAATATTACGCCATTCAGTCTAACAATTACGCTTGAGTTCTATTGATTGCTGAGTTGATAACTTTGACCTCTTCTTGCCTCCAATATCTGCTTTACCCGATTTCTCATTCACACTTTTGCCAGAACAAGCTGGTCAAATTGCAGGCCATCAAAAAAAAAAAAAAAAAAAACTCAAACAACCCTGCAATTGGTTACACCATAATTTTGTAACACCCAACTCCACCTGAGTTGTATTGAACATGAAAGATCAATAGTGAAAATTTGTTCAATAAAGAGTCATTGAGCCACTACTCTCTCCAGGCACTGTTTTTGGTGCTTATGATACATAAGTGGAGAACACTATCAAAATCCCCACCCTAAGGGAACTTACGTTCTAGCATGGCTAAAGAGAATGGCAAAAAAAAAAAAAAAAAAAAAAAAAAAAAAAAAAAAAAAAAAAAAAAAAGTATAGAAGTCAAGATTAGCACTCAGTTTTAAAAATACATATCTAAATCACACAACTGATGAACTATTAACTATTATGCCTCTCAGAATCCTAGCTGCCCTACAGTTTGAAAGAAAGGGGCAAACAAAGGTAAATTTTAAGATCATTGTTATGTGGAGGTGGGGATGTGTTACTTTAATATCCCTCCAACAGACACCCCTCTGCAAAGGCATCCAAGTTGTGAAAAATACAATTAATTTTAGCCACATAAAAATCACACAGCAGAGAGTACATGACTTGGATCTCTGATTTGGGGAGTAAAGAGTTACTGATTCCAGTTGTATTTTGTGAGTTTTTTATAGCAAACTGGCCTTTTTTGGAGTAGAATAAACTAGATTTGCTCCAAGTGAAGAGAATTCTGGAACTCTCTTTTATTGTCCTTACCCACCTATATAAGCTATTATGATGCTTAGCAGCAACTCCATTAACATATCAGTAAATGGCCCAGGCAACTGAAAGATGTCCTGAAAGAGCAGATAGTGTTGAAAACTGTCTAAAAGATCTTCCAAAGAATAACACAGCAGGTTCATATCTCCCTAATGGTCACTACCCTGTGTCTTCAGTGGCCATTGCAAGCCTTCAATGTTTTTCCCTTCTTACCCCATCATGTAACACCTTCAAATCATAATGCCACTTTTTCTCCATGGAGAATATAGAACCTAGCAGTCTAAAACTTCACTGTTCTAAAAGGAAGCTACTAGCCACATGTGACTGTCAAGCACTTGAAATACGGCTTTTCCAAATCAAAATGTGCTATATTTGTAAAATACATTTAAAATATTAAGGACAATGTAAAATATGTCTCTAATAATTTCATATTATTATATATTGAAATGATAACATTTAGTATATACTGATTAAGTAATGGTATCACAATTAACTTTACCAGTTTTCTTTGACTTTTTAATGTAGCTACTAGAAAATTGTAATTGCATATGTGCCAGTTTATGGATTACACTTTTATTTTACAGCCCTGGCTCAGCAGCTAGCCATCTGGAACTTCTTTGACTGACTGGTATTACTTACATGTTTTTTCTGCCCTCCTTCACAAAGGGTGATCTCTGGTATTACTTACATGTTTTACATTACTTACTGGTATTACTTACATGGTTTACATTACTAACTGGTATTCCTTACATGTTTTTTCTACCCTTCATCAAAAGGATGATCTCTACATCTGGTTGCTCAGTCTTTACTTCATTGTTTCAATAATCACCTCTCTTTCTTTCATCTTGACCTTCAATGAAATGTCATGATTAATGTTCAACTCCGCCACCAGTAGATCATGAATTTCCTTCAGCTGAAGGATTAGGTTCAGTCCATGTGCATATCCCTAGAGTTTAGTAAGTATTCAATGCATTAAAAAAACTCAATATATAATTATTACTTAAGGGAATGAATAATTCATATGAACAGAGAAAAGAAAAAAGCAATATCATGTTTAGTAAGAACTTTTTTGAAGAAACAATGAATATGTTGGGGAAAGCAAACGTGGTACTATTGAGATTGCCTTTATTTCCCCCTCAGTAAATTTTGTTTATATGATTTGTGTGCTGATATGGACACAATTTATATCAGGACCAGTACAACATTCTTATAGTCAAACCGATATTGTTTTATATTTTAGATAAAGTACTTTACATCAAAATAATGAATCAAATTTTGTTAAAATTTTCAACTTGCTCTTTCAAAATAAGTAAGTTTGTTCCTCAACCTTAGGAGACTATTTGACTAAATATAAATATAAATAACTAAATATAAATAAATATAAATATAAATAAATAAATATAAATAATGCATATTTGACTAAATATAAATTATCTGACTAAATATAATTGGCACGTACACACAGGTAGTTGGCTAGGATTTCTAATTCTTAGTTTCCAAAATTAAAAAAAAAGACAAAACAATAGTATATAGAAGAATGGCCCATATTTGATTGCTCAAGACCTATCCTGTTTCAAGAAGCAAAGTTGCTCTGAACACACTATATTATGAATTCTTAACATATTATGATGTGCTACTGATTAATCCTGCTCCAGTACTATTGCATACCAAAGACAACTTAAAGCAAGCAATGCAGTATAAAATACTGGAATAAATATTGATGAGCTGAGTGTCAGAGGAGCAAGATCGTAATGCTATTTCAGAAGTAATTGCTTTAAGACTTAACTCTTGATCTCTAGAAATGGAGAAACTGGCCTAAATAATCTTTACAGCATCTTCCCACACACGAATCCAAAAAGACAACTACATCTGCTTGCATTTATATTGATTTAATTCTAGACCTGTAAAAGAAAGCTTATTTCAACATAAAACCCTGCAGTAAAATTGAATAAGAAAGAGTATAATGTTAATTTCCAGTAAAAGGATAAAAAAACCCTAGAACCTATTTCACCTATATTCATAAGTATCATGAAGTGACATGGAAGTCATCTGATTCAGCCTATGATTACTAGATTTAGTTCTATATTTGAAATCTGTTGTTGCCTAGGTTTAAATGCTTTGAAGTCTTAAGTCTATATATAATTTTATAGCATGCTTATTAATTGCAAAATTTTTCAATTTAATATGACAAAAATATTGCCTAGTAATCTGGGTATTAATGTTTATAGTTTCCATCACTTCACCTCAAACCTTCACAAAGTTTTTTTTTTTTTTTTTTTTTTTTTTTTTTTTTTTTTTTTGAGACAAATCTCTCTATGTTGCTCAGGCTGGTCTTCAACTCTTGGCCTCAAGCAATCCTCTCACTTCAGCCTCCCAAGCAGCAGAGACTAGAGAAGGTAGGCACCATGCCAAGCCACAAAGCTGTATATGGACAAAAAGAGAGATAAATAAGACTTAGTGTCCTCACTCTACAGAATGGTTAAATAAATTTGCAAATGTCAAGGAGATTTACGACAACATAGAACCAAGAAGAAAATAAATGAAGTTCACTGTCTTCTTGACCCTGACAACTTTCCTTAAGAAAGATTCCTGAAAAGAATGGTACTTCTTAATAGTAAAGACAATATATATTTTAGTTGGGTATATTTGGCAGGATGAAATCCATTATTCTTTAAACTCCAGTGTTAGGAAATATTTTCTTTTTATTAATTCACAAAACCAGATATCATATATTTTACCTCTTTGTTATCATCTCTCTACTGGTACTAACATATAAAGGCCATGAGGGTTAAGGTTTTTATTAACCTAGTTATTTTTGCTTATCTGTCTATCTCCAGGCCTGAGAATAATTTCTGGAAGGAAACTAAGTTCATTATATATATTTATTAAATAAGTAAATGAATAAAAACAATTTCATCTAAGTTTCATAATAAATATTCATAATTGGTGACATCAAATCAGGAAGCTGGCATGTGAACTTTCTTTATGCCAGCTTTCTTGTTTCAGGCAGAGTAGTCCCATTCTTTATAGGACTGAACAACGCATAACATTATTTTTATGAACTTATTTTTATATAACAAATATTCATTTACCATCTTTTATGTGCAAGGCAAAGAAGATAAGAATTATGGTGAATCATCTGTCTCTTTAAATATAACATGAAAAGATTACACTAGTTTACATATTTTTTTGAAAATTATATTTTATCATAATTTCTTCCCTAGTTTACACAAACATTTGTGGCAATAAAGCTGAAAACTGTGGTAATAAATATATGATTAACCTAGTAACAGATACAACATTCAATCCCTTTGGCAACTATAGATTAAAACTCTATTATGAAATCTCTGCCTTCTCCTTAGTTTGGGTATTTGATACTAGAGACAATATATGATATTCATTCCACTCTCCTGATTCATGAACATATCACAAGGGATTGCATACAGACCACATGACTGATCTTAAGAAATTAAGTAAGATAACACTTCATGAGAAAAGCAATGGGAAGTCCTGATTCCTATGTGGCTTCCCTTCATGAACTGACTTATATATAGTATCAATCTGCTATACCAAGGGTGACCAATATTTTGGCTTCTGTGGGCCACATTGGAAGTAGAAGAATTGTCTTGAGCCACACATAAAATACACTAACACTAATCGTAGCTAATGAACTAAAAAAAGAAAAAATCGCACAATACTTATAATGCTTTAAGAAAGTTGACGAGTTTGTGTTGGGATGCATTCAAAGCTATCCTGGGTCAGATGTAGCCCATGAGCCACAGGTTGAGTAAGCTAGTGTTCTACTCATCTGATTTTGGTATACTTTATTAAACAAAGAATCTCACAAAGTTCACAATAGCTTTCATGAAACATAATACAACAAATGTGTCACTTTGGTCATGGATTTTCACAAGTGAAGAGTATAAATGAGGATATCAAAGAGAAATTACACCAGTCAGGGTTAAACAGGTAAGGAGAATTTTTTCTTTAAGACTATTGCAACAGGAATTAAGAACGTTACCATAGGGAAAGAGAGTAAACTCACTTCCAGTGAAAAAAAAAGACAAAGTATTATTTGTTTGTTTTTTGTTTAAGTACTGGGTTGAGGTAGTGGAAAAAAAACTGGAGGACATTATGGAGAAGAAAGTCCACGTGATTAGGCCATCTGTATTTGCCAATTGGCTGTATTGAAGTTAGGCTCCTACTCTCCCAAAGAGACAGAGGTTAGAAGTGCTGTCTTAGTTAATAATTACATTTCAAAGGGATGGCTGCCAGGTCCTTGAGAAAGGCATTTCTGGGTTGTAAAATGGGTAAGAGGCTGGGAGAAGACATATCTCAATGGAGAAGAGGAAGGATTTATAACCGCCAGTTTTCTAAAATAAATATGCTAAGAAAAAGGAAATCAGGGGTCATCATCAGAAATAAACCTGTCTCAAGTTTATCCCAAGTGAGAGAAATGTTAAGGCTGTCTTGCTGAAAATAAAGAAAAATACAAGTTTGGTGCATATTGATTGTTGGAAAATTGATGCTTAGCTCATATTCACCCACTAGTTAGTGGTACAGGAATGAAAATAGATGTCTCTTGTTTTCTCTTGTCTGAACTAGTATACTTAATAGATTTTATTCTTTCTTAGTTCCCATTTATCACATATTTGTATGCTTCTCAAAGAAGAGTTACTGGCACATAGTAAAATATGGGATTTTATGGTTTTAGAAAATGACTTTCTTCTTTTGCAGAGTTTAGAATCAATTGATCAATAAATGCAGAAATCAGAGAAAAGAGGGACAAAGTATCACTTTCAGACTGACAGGTGGTCTGTTACTATGGTCCTTCTGTCAATACTCTAAGGCTTTTTCTCTTAGACCAGTTATTGTTCCTCTTGGTGCCATCCTGGGCCAAACCAATGCTTAGTTTAGCCTTTACTACAAGGTTCTAAAATTGGTTATTAAAGCCTATTAAATTTAACTAATTCTGGTTTACTCTGTTCTCAAGGTTAAAACTTACTTCTTACTCAATTCCCCACTGATATGGTTAGGCTTTGTGTCCCCACCACAATCTCATCTTGAATTGTCATTTCCATAAACCCCATAATCCCCAGATGTCAAGGGAGTGACCAGGTGGAGGTAATTGAATCATGGGGGTAGTTTCCCCCATGCTGTTCTCATGACAGTGAGTGAGTTCCCACAAGATCTGACGTTTTCTAAGGGGCTCTTCCCCATTCATTTGACACTTCTCTTTTCTGCCGCCTTGTGAAGAAGGTGCCTTGCTTCCCCTTCACCTTCTGCCATGATTCTAAGTTTCCTGAGGCCTCCCTAGCCATGCTGACCTGTGAGTCAATTAAACCTCTTTTCTTTATAAATTAACTGGTCTGGGCCGGGCGCGGTGGCTCACGCTTGTAATCCCAGCACTTTGGGAGGCCGAGGCGGGCAGATCACGAGGTCAGGAGATCGAGACCACGGTGAAACCCCGTCTCTACTAAAAAATACAAAAAATTAGCCGGGCGTGGTGGCGGGCGCCTGTAGTCCCAGCTACTCGGAGAGGCTGAGGCAGGAGAATGGCGTGAACCCGGGAGACGGAGCTTGCAGTGAGCCAAGATTGCACCACTGCACTCCAGCCCGGGCGACAGAGCGAGACTCCGTCTCAAAAAAAAAAAAAAAAAAAAAATTAACTGGTCTGGGGCAGTGTTTTATAGAAGGGTGAAAATGAGCAAATACACCCACCATTATGTATGTTATGATACCCAAAAGAGTTTATTCAATGATTTGCAAATAGATGAAAGGGCAGCATTGTCTAATATATAGCAACATATGGAAAGCTCAATTTCAAATATAATTCAGATTTATCAACATACCTTATGGAAAAATTAAAAGCCAATGTATCAAATAAACATGAAAATTAAAGTCTAAAGAACTGTAATCAAATAAGTTATGAGTTTATCCTTCTCTGTTTAGTATTCTTTCTTGTTTCAGCCAGAGTAGTCTCATTCCAATGCCTGTGCGGACATGGTGCTTCTTCCACAGCTTTAACCAAGGCCCCCTTTTATAGAGTAGATATGTTCCTTGTAGGTCTTCAAATGTTGATCTAGACTTTCAGAGGTTCTTCTATTAAATAATCCAAAATATCAGAGACCACTAAAGATCATAGCCCATACTAACATCCAAACCCTGTAACTGCCTCAAGCAAAATTATGTTCTCATAATGAACACAGTCGTTGGTTCATTAGCTATCCAGGTTGATGATGCCAAACTCAAGGCATAAAATCAGTGATGATAGAGGAAGGAAAAAGGAGAACAAATGTCTTGGTTTCAACCATGCTAGAAGTCTAATCAATCTATGAGAATATTCATAATGTAAATAAGGTGCTATAGCAGATAAACACCAACTTCTTTTGTTTTGTTTTTTGGAGGCAGAGTCTAACTCTGTTATCTAGGCTGGAGTGTAGTGGCATGATTGAGACTTACTGCAACCTCCACCTCCCAGGCTCAAACAAACCTCCCACCTCAGCCTCCCGAGTAGTTAGGACTCAGGTGCACACCACCATGCCTGGCTAATTTTTGTATATTTTCTTAGTAGAGACAGTTTTGCCATGTTGCCCAGGCTTACTCCTAGGCTCAAGTGATCTGCCCAACCTCGGCCTCCCAAAGCACTGGGTGTTAACAGATGTGAGCCACCATGCCCAGCCAAACATCAATATTTTAATGGCTTCACACAACAGAAGCTCATTTTCTGTTCAAGGGAGGTGGTGTGGAATGGGAAATAAAAGGCTCCACTCTATGCCATTATATACTGATTGTAGACTTCATGGCAAGGCTGCCAAAGTCACCTAGAGCATTCATATCCAACTGGTCGAAGGGTGCTGAGGATCATGAGAGAAGTTTTTATGTACCAGGCCTGCATGCGGCATACATCATTTTTGCCCATGTTCCATTGGTAAGAACATAATAGTATGGCCAATCTAAATATAAGGAAGACTGCAAAATGCAGGCTACATGTCTACCAGGGAAAACATACATTGGATGCGTCCACAGCAAATCAGTTTAATGTCTAAAGGACCTATGAGCTTAAATTCATTAGGATATATCTTTTATGCTAAAATCATTATCACAGCATGATTTAATGTATTTTTGATAGGATGATGGATATTGTCTCTTGTCTCAGGGAGAAACATTTGAATCTTTCTGCAAAATTTAGAAATTTTCAGTGATAGTAACTTCATTCACCAGGACTTATTGTGGTGTCTTCCTCAATCAGAATATTTCAAACTTCTGTTTCTTCTGTAGCCCATTATTTTTGGTACTCTGATGTTGCACTGTATATGAGTTTTACCTAACAACACAACTCCTACTCTTTCCTTTGAGCATGCACTTCCCTGTGCTACAGTAGATATTGCCACTGCTTTTGCAATGAATTTCTTATACCTATGAGATTTGCCTGTTGGAAAAGTAACCCACGCATCCCTATAATTGTTTCAGTTAGAGAGGGATTTTCAACAGGTGTGTGAACTAAAGCTCCTAGTGATGTTTTGTAAGTATATATTCTTAGTGGTTTGTGAGAGTCCCAACTTGAAGCACTGTACCCTTGGGAACACTTATTTTCCTGAGATATAAAGTGTTCTCTATTTTAAATATGCATTTCTGCCTTATTTCATTTTACTGCAGTTTATACAATAGTCTATTAATGTTCTCTTTTCCTGTGATATTCGGCTATCACTTTCAGGCGAATTACTGGATGTTCTAATACTTTAACATGCTTCTTAAGTTAGCTCCTTTTCTTTCTACTGTAATTGTGGTTCTATTTCCTAAAATTGAGCTATTATTTCTGTTCTCTTTGCTTTCTGCATCAGATGTTATTTCTGGCTTGTAACATATTCCTCTAGATTTTGTCTTGTAATTTCCCAGAATTATAGAATTGAAAAATCTTGGGTCCACTGAAATCAATAAGTGATTCAAAAGAGTCTCATCCACTTCCATCTTCTCGAGTTGAATAATGTCACCAGTAAAATGATACCATTAAATCAACGGGTAGACCTGATCTGGCCTTAGTCTGTTATAGTCTCACTTTACCTAGAGTTATGCACTGACTTCTTGTTTATATTATTTCAAGACAAAGTTTAACTGGAATTTATCTTATAAAGGTATATTCATTTGAATATTAGCCAATACCTCTTTGAGTACTTTCCACAAATAATTCTGGTTTTTTTCTCTCAAACATATCCATACTATCTAAATACTACTAGGTGTTTATGGAGAACTTAATAGTCAAAATTATTTTGCAAATTAAAGTTAGAAAGTTCAAGGGGTTATTCTCAGTTGAGATTGACAGGTAAAAAAGTCCAAGGGATCATTTTCCATTGTTTTTACTATAAAATCCTATAAAACAAAAAATCATTGTGACCTTTGATTTTTGATGTGAGTCAAGCACGTAGTAAACAGTAAAGTCTACCTTGTGGAGCTCTAGGCTGGGAGAGAGTGAGATAAGTAAGCAAGTTCCCTGTTTGTTTGTAATCAGTCATATATGTAATTACTATGTATATTTAATTGCTCAATTACTTGTATATTTCTTGGTAAGTGCAGCATGAGCCATTGGTATCTTTTATGAACATCCTCATTAGCCCTGCAGGTAGAATTAAACATACTCTTCTTTGTAGCTTCTATGAATTCTGAACACATCTAATTAGGGTATCTATACTAAGTTATTACATTGTTTATGATCATACTTTTTTCCCCTAGTTTTTTTGCCGTTGATGGTAACAGCAGCTAAATATTTGTGTTAGATGCTGGGTTCTTACTAACTCAAAATGACCCAAAAATATGTTGAGTGAGTCAATAATTAGTCAACATACCTTCTCTAGCCTCTTCCAAAACATAGCTGAAAGAAGGAAATAGGCTGGGGACTTTTTCATGGATTTTTTTTTTTTTTTTTTTTTCCTGACGAAAGGCTATGCGTAGTACCTGGCAGATAAGTTAAAGCCCAGATAGAAACCAGCAGATTTACGGGCTATAATAACAACACACAAGAGTATGGGTACCGCACAGCAGCTACAGTTGCTAATGGTGTTCAAATGCAGAGTCATTTCTAGGAGTTTTCCTGGCCAAGGCTGGGGAAAAGTCAGCAGTCATGGGCACACCAGCCAGGAGGACTGAAAATGTTTTTTCCACTTGTCAGAGCTGCTGATAGTCAGCGTGCATTGGACCTGCCTACCTATTATGATATCTTTTTATCCAGGGAGAAACCAGAAATTTACTATTTCTCTCAAAGATGATGACCAAAAATGAAAATTTACTTTTCTTCTCATATTTTTCATCCTTTTTTCCCCTACATTTTACATTAGACCATATCTGACCACTGCTTTATTATACTTGTTAATATTTTTGTTTGTTTAATGAAATTAGACCACCACTTTTTATAGTGATTGATGTTGTTTGTTCAACTGGACCATAGCAAGCAGACTCGGCACATGTAATTCTTTGGCTGTTATGCACTCTTTTTATTGGCCCATGTTTAAATTTTTAACAAGGTATTAGTATCTTCAAAATCATTATCCAACAAAAAGTTGAAACCTCCATAATAATCTAAATCTAACTACATGGTCCTCTGTACTAACCCGTCTTGCTGCCATGTGTGTATGTGTGAAATATATTTAACGTTATTTGTACATTAAGTAAAATATTTATAACTGTATAAAATACTTATAAATGTTTTTATTTTATATATTATTAATGTATTTAAAAGCATTATATGTTTATATGTTTGAGTAATATATATTTAAAAAATACACATATTTGGCCTAGCGCGGTGGCTCACACCTGTAATCCTAGCACTTTGGGAGACCAAGACCGAGGCGGGAGGATCACAAGGTCAGGAGATTGAGACTCTCCTGGCTAACACGGTGAAACCCCGTCTCTACTAAAAATTCAAAAAATTAGCCGGGCATGGTGGCGGGCACCTGTAGTCCCAGCCACTCTGGAGGCTGAGGCAGGAGAATGGCGTGAACCTGGGAGGCGGAGCTTGCAGTGAGCCAAGATTGCCCACTGCACTCCAGCCTGGGCGGTAGAGCGAGACTCCGTCTCAAAAAAAAAAAGAAAAAGTATATATATATGCATTTATATATTTATGTATTTCTTCAAAAGTATAATCTATTCAAATAAAAATTGTTCCTAAAAACTTTAATGTGTAGTACATTCTTTGTGATTTGAAGGGATTTACTTATTTCACTTGATATTGTGTTGCTAAGATTTAGAAATATGTGAGTCTGTATTTTATTAATCTTTTTTTTTTTTTTTTTTTTTGAGACGGAGTCTCGCTCTACCGCTCAGGCTGGAGTGCAGTGGCACGATCTCAGCTCACTGCAGGCTCCGCCTCCTGGGTTCACGCCATTCTCCTGCCTCAGCCTCCCAAGTAGCTGGGACTACAGGCACCCACCACCACGCCTGGCCAATTTTTTGTATTTTTTTTAGTAGAGATGGGGTTTCACCGTGTTAGCCAGGATGGTCTCTATCTCCTGACCTCGTGATCCGCCCACCTCAGCCTCCCAAAATGCTGGGATTACAGGTGTGAGCCACTGCTCCCTGCCTCATCTTTTATATTATATTATATTCCATTGTGTGACTATACTGTAATTCATTTACTCTCCCTTTGCTAGGCATTTAGGTCCAGTTGTAGGCTGTCTTTAAGGTGGCTCCCAGGCCCGCCATGATGACTCACACCTGTAATCTCAGCACTTTGAGAGGCCAAGGCCAGCGGATCACGAGGTCAAGAGATGGAGATCATCCTGGCCAACATCGTGAAACCCTGTCTCTACTAAACCTTGTCTCTACTAAAACCCTGTCTGTACTAAAAATACAAAAATTAGCTGGGCGTGGTGGCAGGCCCCTGTAGTCCCAGCTACTTAGGAGGCTGAGGCAGAGAATTGCTTGAACCCGGGTGACGGAGGTTGCAGTGAGCTGAGATCGCACCACAGCACTCCAGCCTGGGTGACAGAGTGAGGCTCCATTTCAAAAAAAAAAAAAAAAAAAAAAAAAGATGGCTCCCAATAATCCCTGTATCCCACTGTTCTCACAATTATGTTAGCTCCTCACCTTAAATTTGGACTTCTTCTATGAAACAGAACATGAGAAAAGTTTTGAGATGTTACTTCCAAGAAGAGGTTATAAAAATACAATGATTGCCATCCTGCCTCTTTTTCAGAGCCCTCACTCTGGGGGAAGCAAGACGCCATCTGTGAGTAGCCCCATGGAACAATTCACATAAGGAATTAATGTTTTTAGTCAATAATCAGTGAGGAACTGAAGACTGTCACTAGCTACATCAGTGAGAAGGAAAGGAGATTGTCCCCTAGTTGAGCTTTAAATTCACTAAAACTCTGAGTATCACCTGAATCGCAGTCCTTTGAGTAACCCTGAGTCAGGCACTGTGATTCAAACTGTGAGCTAATAAATGCTGCTTGTTTTAAGCCATTATGTTTTTGGGTAATTAGTGATAGAACAATTTATAACTAATATAACTTGATTCATGGGTTTTACTATAGAGAAAGGTAATAACATGAACATTCTTGCACCTGTCTCCTGTTGTACATGTATAAGAGATTATTTAGGGGAACACAGAAAGGAGGAAAACTGCTGAGTTGTGAAGTATGTGAAAAGTCTAATTTAGGAGTCAGTACCATGTACTTTCCAAAGCTGTTACACAAATTTACATTTTCACCGAAAAATGTAAAATATAACAATAGATCTACACCATTTTACTTTTCCCCACATAATGGGTGTCAAAGGGCATCTCTTCATTGCCTTGATTTGCATTTCCCTAGTTACTGATGGTGTTTAACATCTTGACTTATGGATATAGGCATATTTGTTTCCTCTTCTGTTGTTTATTTATGTCTCTTAACCATTTTTCTATTAGTTATATGAGCTTTTTAGATTAATTTGCAAGACTTATGAATAGCTTCTTGATAACCAATCCTTTATCATTTATGAGCATCAGAAATAACATTTTTGATATTTATTATTATTATTTTCCATTTATCTTAGTGTATCTTTAGATAAGTTAGAATAGCTGATTTCTGTCTTTCCTTTACAGTCGGTACCTTTGTGTTATGTTTAAGGAATTTTTACATATTACAGTTTGTAAAAGATACTGACCTAAATTTTCTAACGGAGGATTTCCAGTTTAATTTTGACAATAAATTTCTTAATTTATCTGAGGGAGGGATCCAATTTAATATTATTTAAATATAAGAATATAAGTAGCAAAATTCTTGTAATTTCCCTTTATTGAAAAGGGCCTTATTGCTCCACTGATTTTTACATGGCTTCTTCGTCCATTTACCAAAATTCCATCATGTGTGGGCCTGATTTCGAGCACTTATCTTACTGCATTCATCAATTTGTTCATAGATGCACTAACACCACATTGTCCTGCTAAATATAATTCCATATAAAATATGCAATAGGGCAAATCTTACTTTTCTTCTTCAGAATTTTCCTGAATAATTTGATCTTTTATTTTACATATATATATTTAAAATCATCTTGTCACATTCCATGAAAATCTCTATTAGTCATTAGAATTATATTGAATCCATTTGATTTATATAGAATCAATTTTAGATTAAATATTAACTTCATAAACTTGGCTTCTCATTAATTGGTATTATCTCTCTTAGATAATTAGCAAGGTCATGAGACAAGTAAAGAAAAAAAACAAGGACTCAATTCCAGGTATTTAGACAACTGCATCAGTTGGCGTTTCACTCAAGCAGGTGGTAGGCACTATTTTCCATCTGTGGAATTAGTCACCCAAAAAATTACTTTTCTCCATTTAAAATATTTAATCATGAAGAACAGAGAGTTGTTACACAGATAAAATTTAAGAATCCTTACTTATAAATTAAAATGTCTGATCCAAAGATATCACGTCACTTCTGATGTTACTTGTAATGAGAAATCTGATACTTCTGTTGACTTTACCTCTCCATTAAATATTTAATAATAAGAGAAGTAAATCCATAGGTTTTATCTATTTAATTTTGAACTTGAGGTAATTCTGTTATTGGTTGTTGGATTCCTGTTAATTCAAAACACATTGCAAAGTGGTGTTGTGCTCAGTCAAGTTTGACTCTATAATTTGTCCATAAAAAGTCATGTTTAATATTTTGCTAAAATCAACTCCTTAGGAAATAATCATTTCTGGTTAAAAGAAAAATACAATCTTGTTAGGAAACAGCAAAAACGACTTCAATTATGAATTGCAGCAGTCTGCCTGACACATTTCATGAAATTTTACAGCAATTACTCGTGGTAACTGTTAAATGGAGGGGAAAGAAAACTAATACTAAATTTATTTTTAATTACTAGAAACAACAAAAAGTGATTTATTTCTGACAAAGTGAGCTGAGATAATGAATATACCACCTGTATATGGGAGGGGAGGGATTAAGAATGAATGAATATTGTGATCTTTAACTTTTTTTCATTTATATTGAGTGAGTCAGAGCATTCCCCCTTGTATTTTAGTTTCCTTATGTGTAGTGTTACAAAGGCATTATCCGGGACTTGATGGAAACATAAAATGTAGCCACCCAGACAGGAAAATTACTCAACCCAAGGCCGCTCTAGTAAATGAGTGTACTGTTACAGTTGAGTTAGTTAAAAATAATTTATATCATTGAATGAGGGTCTAAGGAAATAAGGCCATTCCTATTAGTCATTATTGGGACAACTTGGAAAATAAATGAAGATAAATCATAATCAGTAATGAAAATATGTATTTAGTGACAATATTGAGCAAGATAAAAACTCCCTTTAAAGACAGCCAAACATTTAAAAATAAGTTCTTGCTGCTGAACCAGAGTGTGAGCACTTTTAAAGGACTTCACTCTTTAAAGAAGTTTCCTACATTTAAAAAAATTTCTTCATTGTGTTCAAATTATACAGACAAATTATTTCTGGAGGACAAAGAGCATGCTTCTTGCTTCAGATTTTTCTAATTGTGGCTACAGAGTATCACAACACAATAGGTAGCACTCTAGGTTAAAATATGATTGAGTTTTAACATCACATTATGTTCCAATAATTTTCCCAGCAAAGCACTTTCCTCTACCTCCCAGGAAGGAGAGATGACTTTTCCTTGACTAATACAGTAGACCTCCTAATGAGCAGTACAGACCACACTGGTTAATTTTAAAAATCATAAATAAATAAAGAAACTGCACACAGCCTATCAGGGGTACACAGAGGAGTGGTTGGTTGCCCAGAGGACCAGACTTGGAAAACAAATGGGAGAAAAAGTAGCCCTGAAAGGACTTCTTATGAAACACAACCTTAAAATATGCATGAATACACATACACACATTGTCAGTCATGTTCACATGCATATGGATACATGTTGAGCTGCTGTGTCATTGATTATTTTGTGTAATGGGAGTTATAGTATATAATCTTTAATTTATTCTATTCTTCTCACTCCATGATACTTTATGAACATTCTTTCTATCCAGGTCTTCTGATATAGCTCTAATATTTTGTAATATTTTCTTATTCCAATGACTATATAATATTTCATATGCCATAATTTATTAATCCACTTTCCTTTAGATGAGTATTCACTTGTTTTTTAGACTCTACTATATTACAATAAAATCCTTGTTTCTTGAGTGCTAGGATGGTCTTTTGAGGGCAGAATCGTTTAAATGGATGAGGACAGGCTGCCCCTGGGAACTTGTGGCTTGCTAGCTGAAGTCCTTTGGGGATTGTGCTTGCCCTTTCCAGGCACGGTGCTCTTCACTTGCCTCCATTGTGGCTGAATGAGCCCAGGCGTAGCTTAGGTTGCAATCCGATATGAAGATTGCAAATGGTGAGCCCTGGCAGTGTCCACGTGGTGCTAACTCTGCAGGCTCACAGAATAAAGAGTTGTGGAGGATGGCTTCCTCCACACAAATTTCAAAGGGTGCTACAGAGAACCTCGGGCCAAGACAGAGACCTGCCATAAGGATGGAGCTTCTGCAGAGAGCACTCACTAGGACAATGCTCAGTCAACCTGTGGGATCCGGGGTATTACAGAGAGTCTCCACTAACACAATGCCTAGGGCCACCCTTCAGACTCCAGAACTGTGGGCACATCAGTGTGCAGTGTCAGCCTAGGAGACCTGCCAACAAGCAATTTTAATGTGTGAGAGCTGAAGCCTGGGCTGTGCCCATCAAACCTATGGTATTGGGGCTACCAGAGTTTTGGGGACAAATCTCCACCTCTGTGTCCAGAAAGTAGAAGCTGGAGTCAAAAGACATTATTCTTAAGCCTTAAGATCCAGTGTGGGTAAACTTGTAGGGTTTTAGACTTACTTGGGACCAGTTTTCTTCTTGTTCTTCTTTCTTCTTTCTTCTTCCTCTTCCTCCTCCTCCTCCTCTTCTCCTCTTTCTTCTTCTTCTTCTTTCTTCCTCTTCCTCTTCTCCTTCTTCTTCCTCATCCTCATCTTCCCATTCCTCTTCTTCCTCTTCCTCTTCTCCTCCTCCTCTTCCTTATTCTTCTTCCTCCTTTTCTTCCTCTTTCACCTTCTTCCTCTTCTTCCTCCTCCTCTTCCTCCTCCTCTTTCTCTTCCTTCTCTTCCTCCTGTTCTGCCTCTTCTTCTTCCTCCTCCTCTTCCTCCTCCTGCCCCTTTTCTCCTTCTCCTTCTTCTTCTTCTCTTCTGATGGAGTTTCACCCTTGTCTCTCAGGCTGGAGTGAATGGCACGATCTCAGCTCAGTGCAACCTCAACTTCCCAGGTTCAAGCAATTCTCCTGCCTCAGCCTCCCGAGTAGTTGGGATTACAGGCACCCATCACCACGCCTGGCTAATTTTTGTATTTTTAGTAGAGATGAGGATTCACCATGTTGGTCAGGCTGGTCTGGAACTCCTGACCTCAGGTGATCCACCTGCATCGGCCTCCCAAAGTGCTGGGATTAAAATTACAGATGTGAGCTTCTACGCCTGGCCTCTTATTTCTTCTTTTAGGAATGGAAACGTCTGTCCTATGCCTGTCCCATCACTGTATTTTGGAAATACATCACTTGTTTGATTACATAGGCTCAGAGCTGGAGGTCAATTTGCCTAAGGATGTATCCTGCCTTGATACTCACCTATGTCTGATTCTGAGACTCCAGACTTTAGACATTAGAGCTGATGTTGGAATGAGTTAAGACATTCTGAGAATATTGAGATGGGATGAATTGCTTATATAATGTATTTTGCGTGTGAGGAAGACACAAATTTTGGTAGGCCAAGGGTGGAATGATATGGTTTGAATGTATGCCCTTTAAAATTCATAAGTTATTGGCCCTGCACAGCGGCTCACATCCATAATCCCAGCATTTTGGGAGGCCGAGTGGGTGGATCACTTGAGACCAGGAGTTCAAGACCAACCTGGCCAACATGGTGAAACCCCATCTCTACTAAAAATATAAAAAATTAGCCAGGTATGGTGGCACGTGCCTGTAATCCCAGTTACTCAGGAGGCTGAGGCAGAATTGCTTGAACTCGGGAGGCAGAGGTTGCAGTGAGCCAAGATGGTGCCACTGCACTCCAGCCTGGGTGACAGAGCAAGACTCTATCTCAAAAAAAAAAAAAAAAGAAAGAAAGAAAGAAAAACAATTTAAAAAAATAAAATTCAGGTGTTATTAATATGATGTACTAAGAGGTGGGGACTTTAAGCGGTGATAGGCCACTAGGATTCTTTCCTCATTAATGTTATTATGTTTGTAATACCTGAATTTTCAAGGGGACGCAGTTAAACCATAGCAGTTGATGGAAACTTAAGTCACTGAGGCAGTTGAGCTAGTAAAAATAGCAGTGTTGTGGGAATCAGGACCAGAGAGGCCAATGGGTGGAACAGGAGAATTTAAGCGGCCACTGGCCCAGCAGATTCACATCCAAAGGCTAGGCCCTGAACAGACACAGGGCTTGACTTGTATATATGCATCTGACAGGGGCAGGCCAGGTTTGTGGGGCAAAACCTGTAAGGCGGGTAAGTGAACTTAGAGAAGCAGAACAAAAGCAGTTAATCATACAGCGACAGGTTTTGCCACTCAGGCATGTCTTGTGACCTTGCAGCCACATCGAAGGAAAAATAGGAACTTACAAAACTTGGAAATTGAGTAATCGTAAGGGGGTTGGAGATAGTAAAGGAATTTGTTTTCTTAACCTTGCTCTGATTGGGTGTTGGGAGAGCTCTGGAGCTTGTTCCTTTGGGCTCTGGCTTTCCAGATAGTGTTATCAAGGCTTTGTCAGGGCCCTGCCTATTGCTGGCCTTGTAGTGAGTCAGCTAAGTACAGGAAAACTTGTTTTTCTCTTTTTAAAAATTTCTGCTTCAGCAGGATATATTTTAATGCATTTTATCTCAATCCCAGTACTATAGCCATTTCAGCTGAATAATTCTTTGTTCAGATGAACTATCCTGCATATTATAGGACGATTAGCAACATTCCTGGCCTCTACCCACAAGATAACAGTAGCAGCCCTCGTCCAGTTGCAATAAACCAAAATGTCTCTAAACATTTCCAAAATTCCCCTGGGGAGCAATATTTTCCTCAGGTGAGAAATGCTAGATTATTTAATATCAAAATGTAAAAAAAAATCAGAGTTTTAAAATTTGACCTGAAATTGTTAAGCCTGTCTATAACTCAAAACTTGTAGTAGGTTCAAGGTTATATTTTTGTTATTTTTTGCTAATATTTCATTAAAAGAAAATCTTATAGCAATATACATCTCTTGAAACAGGAAAGTATAACAAACATAATACTACTGCTTTGATTTTTTATGGATTTTTATTCTCAGCCATATTTTTATTTCTTTCTCTGCGAGGTATTTGTAGAAAAAAGCAAAATCACAAATATGAATAATTTGAGCAGGTTTGGCTTGAAAGATTTCCAAGTCTGAAGGATTTTTATAGTTAGAAAAGTAGAGGAGTAGTAACTCTGGAGTCTATCATAAGCAGAATTTTAATAAAACTTGGCAATGTATCTTGCCAAATACCCGAAAGTCTCCATTCTGTTGTAAGGTGGAGACTCCATACATACATTTACATAGTGAAACATTGATGAGGAAGGCTGGATTTAAATGAGAGTGCTTTGTACCATAGTTTATTTTGTTATATTTAAAAGGTATGCAAAAACCAATGTTATGTATATGTGTGTGTGTCTGTGCACCTGTGTATATGTTTATGTGAATCACACAGAGAATCTTGATATAATTATCTTTGAATAACCTTTTATATGCCATCAATCAAACAGCAACAGTTTTTTAAGGCCTATTGTGTTTACATAATTATGATAACTACTGTTGGGACAGGAAGAATGAAGATCCAGGGAATTAGATTATAGACTTTGCTCTCAAATTGCTTATATAATATCAAGGCTATGGTAAATGTGTCTAAAGAAATTATATACTGGCCTTTGCCATTAGTTTTCTTTCTTTTTTTTTTTTTTGAGATACAGTCTCACTCTATCACCCAGGCTGGCATGCAGTAGTGCGATCTCGACTCACTGCAACCTCCGCCTCCTGGGTTCAAGAGATTCTCCTGCCTCAGGTTCTGAGTAGCTGGGACTACAAGTGCACACCACCACGCCCAGCCAATTTTTTTTTTCTTTTTTTTTTTTTTTTTAGTAGAGATGGGATTTCACTATGTTGGCCAGGCTGATCTCCAACTCCTGACCGCAGGTGATCCACCCACCTTGGCCTCCCAAAGTGCTGGGATTACAGGAGTGAGCCACCACGCCCGACCGCCATTAGTTTTCTAATAAGGGCTACCCAAAATTCTCAAAGAAAACCAATATAGGCTCTTTTTATACTTATTATAAGTGAATATTGCTTAGGAAATAAATGTGACCATAACACATGATCTGTTACATGAATCTGAAATTTCAGTTTTATTATTTCCAAGTCATTTGACCTGTCAAGTTTAAGCATTCTCTTACTTTACAATTGTATTCTCTATCATAATAAATGTAAGCAGTTGGTTAAGTACAATTATATATACATTTATATTATCTATATCAGATTAATTTTTTAGTTTCTTGTATCTACAGAAAATTGTTTAGTGTGTACAGTCAGGTTTTTAACAGTGCCACCTTTTAATAAATTCAAATAAACAAGTTTGCTCACAAGTAAACTTAAAATCTTTTGGGTGTGGGATGTATCTTCTTTGTTTTATTAACTAGAGGTTTAATTAATATATGAATTAAAACCCAAATAAAGTGCTCGTTAGATGATTGTAGGATTTCTATTGTCTATTACAAAAGTTTCAAATTTGTAGATATAAAATATTTCAAATGCATTGAATAAGTAATTTAAATAAGACAACAGAGATGTTTTAAATGACTTAATTATTTGAGAAAAAGATCAAATGACCAGGGAATAAGATAATAAATGAAAAATTGGCTTTCATTTCAAGATGTCATCTGGCTTTTGTCTAGGAGCCCCCAGCATATCCTTTCACATGATTTTATATGCAGACCACATGAAAGACGAAAACTCACGTCACAAACCTAAACTAAGACTAGTTGTAAACCTATCACTAAAATTCAGCAGGGCACATTGGGTAGTCTACCCGTATTACACACTGATTAAAATGACCTGTTAGAAACTAGGAAGTGGTCCATTCCACCTTCCTTTCTGTTCACCATCTGGATTAGAAACACAAAGTTTTAACAAAAGACCATAGCCCTGGTACCTACTCCTGAACCAAATGGCCTTGGCTACTAGAGAATCATCTCCCTTATCTCCTTGTACATGTGTATCCCAGTGAGAGAGAGCTATGTCTGAAAACTTATAGGAAAGGATGTACACAGGTCCATCTAGGACTGTGGATGTATCAAAATCCGGGTAGTGTAATTTTTATAGCTACCAACAGCCAGAAAGGAAGCATGATGAGAATTGTGATGACATTAATTATTCATTTATTTATGAGTTCCAGGCTAAGCAATAGAGCAGTCTGTATTTGGGACAAACAGAATTGCATTAGATCAAAGACTGTTATAGAAACTTGGAACTGGCATAAAGTCATTAGGTATCTGCCTGCCATCCTTCTAAATCTAATAAAGAGATTTGATCACTATTTACTGATGAGAGTTCTGCCAAGGGCAATAATTACACCTGTTTATTACACAGAATTAATTCAGAGGGCCTATTTTATTGAATGATAAGAAAACAGAAAAAAATCCAACAATATAACACTCATGAAAAATCAATATAGAAAAGAATAATGGCATGTCACCATAAATACACTAAGTTGGAACAGATGACTAAAAATAATTTACTACAAGAATTACAAAACATTTAAAAAGTTTTTGGTATAAAATCAAAATATGTGATGGCATAGCCTTTGTAGAAAATCGTAAGTTAAGGCTGGACGCGGTGGCTCACACCTGTAATCCCAACATTTTGGGAGGCCGAGGCGGGCGGATCACAAGGTCAGGAGATTGAGACCACCTTGGCTAACACGGTGAAACCCCATCTCTACTAAAAATACAAAAAATTAGCCGGGCGTGGTGGCGGGCACCTGTAGTCCCAGCTACTCGGGAAGCTGAGGCAGGAGAGTGGCATCAACCGGGGATGCGGAGCTTGCAGTGAGCCGAGATCGCGCCACTGCACTCCAGCCTGGGCCACAGAGCAAGACTCCATCTTAAAAACAAAGAAAAAGCCAGGCGCGGTGGCTCACGCCTGTAATCCCAGCACTTTGGGAGGCCGAGGTGGGTGGATCACGAGGTCAGGAGATCGAGACCATCCTGGCTAACACGGTGAAACCCTGTCTCTACTAAAAATACAAAAAATTAGCCGGGCACGGTGGCGGGCGCCTGTAGTCCCAGCTACTTGGGAGGCTGAGGCAGGAGAATGGCGTGAACCCGGGAGGCGGAGCTTGCAGTGAGCCGAGATCGGGCCACTGCACTCTGGCCTGGGCGAAAGAGCAAGACTCTGTCTCAAAAAAAAAAAAGAAAAAAAGAAAATCATAAGTTAAAAGCAAGGTGAGAGGCAAAGTAAACTGAATAAATTAAAAAAAGATACATAAGATAAAGAAGAATACCAAGGAAATTACAAACACTAAAATCAAAATATTAAAATCTCTTTTTAATATAGAAAGAGAAGAGCTGACATTTAAATAATTATGTCTTGACTTACGACAAGAGGAAATACTCCAGTCTTTCTCTGAGGATTTTCAGTTAAAAATTCATAGTTAAAATGAGAGAGTGCTTGATATTACAAAAATTAAACTAAGACCATCGTAATCGTTATCATCAGTAATATTACCAAAATTTTCCTACAAAGGATTATTCACATCTATGGAAAAACAATGACAGGAGACCTATATCTTGATAGATTCCTATGTTTTAAGAAGTAATTATTATAAAGGCAAATTCTTTGGATAACTAGGCATTAAGAAAATAAGTTGCTTACAAAGGAAAAAAAAACTTCAACTGGTAAGACTTCTGATTATCACTCCATGTTAGGACATAGAAAAATATTTGCAGCAAGAACATGGGGAAGGAGTGTTCCTGTGCCAACACTTTTTCTTTTTCTTTTTCTTTTTTTTTTTTTTGAGACAGAGTCTCACTCTGTTGCCCAGCCTGCAGTGCAGTGGTGCAATCTCGGCTCACTGCAACCTCCACCTCCTGGGTTCAAGCGATTCTCCTGCCTCAGCCTCCTGAGTAGCTGGGAGTATAGGAATGCACCACCATGCCCGGCTAATTTTTTTTTGTATTTTTTAGTTGAGATGAGGTTTCACCACATTGACCAGGCTGGTCTCAAACTCCTGACCTCGTGATCTGCCCACCTCGGCCTCCCAAAGTTCTGGGATTACATGCTTGAGCCACCGCTCCCGGCCATGTGCCAATAATTTTTCATCTGGCAATGTTTACTTTCACGTATGAAATGTACAGAAGTGAATTTTCCAGATGGGAAAAAATGTGCTCTTCATGAAATAAATACTCAAGGAAGTGAAGTAACAAAATATGTATGAAATAATAATGAAAAAATTATGAAATAAGTATTGTAGGACTTCATTCATTAATATCAAACTAGAAACTTAAGGATAGACTTGAATCAAGCACTATAAATTGGATACCATAAACCCAGTGCTAGAGGGTGGCTTTCTGGTGTTTTCCTTAGCTCTTTCTGTCCACACCTTATTTATATTTTTATCTAGGACAAGTTATGCCTATCTATCTAGAGTAAAATATTTCCATCATCTACATCTGGCCCAGCAGTCACATCTCTTGAAACATCCTGATGACTTTTCCCTTTTCTTCAGTATATTGATCACTATGTTGTTACAAGGCCGGGTGTGGCACCACAGCTCAAGTCTGTAATCCCAGCACTCTCAGAGGCTGAGGCGGGCTGATCATGAGGTCAGGAGTTCAAGACCAGCCTGGTCAACATGGCGAAACCCTGTCTCTACTAAAAATACAAAAATTAACTGGGCATGGTGGCAGGCACCTGTAATCCCAGCTACCTGGGAGGCTGAGGCAGCAGAATCGCTTGAACTGGGAGGCGGAGGTTGCAATGAGCTGAGATTGTGCCATTGCACTCCAGCCTGGTCAAAAAGAGCAAGACTCCATCTCAAAAAGAAAAAAAAAAAAAAAAAGAAATGCTGTTACAGTCTGTATTTGGGTTTTCCAGAGAAATAGAAACCTATATCTAGATACAAGATGAGTATATATAAAATATGTCATCCTATATCTAGGATATCTATAAATCTATGTCTATATCATCCTATATCTAGAGATATACTAGATATCCTATATCTAGTGGGGGCTGGCAGGTCTGAAGTTTGCAGTGCAGGCCAACAAGCTGGAAATTCTGGCAGGGGTTGCTATTGCAGTCTTGAGTTCTAGGGCAGTCTGGAGGCAGAATTAGTTCCTGTTATGGGCCCCTCATTCTTTTAAGGCCTTCAAATGATTGGATGAGGCTTACCCACGTTATGAAGGGTAATCTGTTTTACTCAGAGTGTTATCTATGTAAATGTTAATCACACCTAAAAAGTATCTTCACTGCAACATCCTATTATTTAACCAAACAACTGAACACCATAGCCTAGCCAAATTGATACATGCAATTAACCATCACACAGTCACTTAATTCATGTGATCATTGTGAGACAGCCAAGTATAAATGGGTCCCTGGAGAACCCCTGACCAGCCTGCGCACTGGGAGAAATGGGTGGAGCCATGGGAAGTTCTTGCCTTTTGCAGCAGGGAGGAGTCTGGCCTCTCCTGTTCTGGGGTAGTACCTGGGATTCAGTCTGTGAGGCAGGAAGTCTACCAGCAGGACTCTGGCTTTGCTGAGTCCCTGTTTCCGTTTTTTTTTTTTTTTTTTTTTTTTTTTCCTTTTCCCTTTTCACCTGATAAACCCTGCCCTTCTCAGCCTTCAAATTGTCTGTGAGCCTAATTTTTCATGGTCACGTGATGAGACCCCAGCTTTTGGTTGAACTAAGGAGAAAGTTCTAAAACAATTGTAAGCTTGATGAAAGCAGGCACTGGGCCCCTTTTTTTAACCTGTTTTACCTCCACATTTACACTATCAGCTTAATATACTATAAATAAATATATGCTGATTAATATATTTTCCATGATACAATTTAAACTAGATACAATTTTTAAAACCACACTCTCTCTATCTTTGTTACTAAGAGCAAAGCAAGCCACATACAGTGAGGTTTAGTCTTATTATTAAAAGAAAAATTTCAGACAACATAAATTTAACAGAATTTATGTGGAAAAAAAAGAAGGATTCATGAATCACACATCACACAGAATCTGAAAAGATTCAGAGAGCTCTGCTTTGCCACATGGGCAGTGAGTATTTATAGACAGAACATGGGAGTAAGTATAGAAATAGCTTGATTGGTTAAAGCTAGGTGTATGCCTTATTTGGAAGTGGTCTGATCAGTTGGTTGCCTGTGATTGGCTGAGACCTGGCTATCTCTTACACAGATTGAGACTCCTAAGTTAGGTTTTGATTTGTTCATGTAGTTGCATCTAATTACGCAGAAACAAATTACAGAGACAGCCTCAGGCCAATGGTTTCTTACTTATGTAATTTAACACTACATTTAGAAAATTTATTTATCCATGCACACACAGTTTATCTATCTATCTATCTATCTATCTATCTATCTATCTATCTATCTATCTTTGTATCTATGTATCATCTTTCTATCCCAACATTTCAATTTGTCGTTCTCATTCTCAAACCTTTGTCCTGAGCTGTTAGCATTCTGCAGTATCTTTCAATTTGCTTGCTTGGCAGCAAGATTACATTGGTTTTCATGGAATTGAAGGAATGAGCAAACATATGTAACATGCAGTATTAGGCTCAGCAAAAACAGGAATTAGTTTAAAGAAGAATAAGAAGGAAAGAATATTGAGAATATGACATCTGAGAGGTCATAACAACAGAATTAAAATGTTCATTTTATTGAGCCTCCTTTTACCCCTTATGTTTATAGTGAATATATGTGTCAAAGCTTTTAGAAAAAATGTTTTAACTTTCTATCCCCCTTTTTGAGAATTAATTTACTAGATTTCCTAGATTGATATGTTTCTTCTATAAGACAAAAATAAACTGAGTATGTATATGTGTAAGTAATGTTGCTGAGAAATGTATTTTTAACACCATAGAATCAGAAATGCCAGAGAAGACTTCACTAAACCAAGAGAGAATTAAGGTTTAAATAGTGCTTTGTCCTCTTTTGGATGAGAAGCTCTAGATCAGCATTGTCCAATAGAATTTTCTCTAGTCATGGAATGTTCTATAACTATGATGTTTAATATGATAGCTTATAGCCATCTATGGCAATGGAGAAATTGGAAAGTGGCTGGAGATACTGAGAGACTAAATTTTAAGTTAAATTACATTAATTGATTTTATCATTTAAATTTAAATAGAGAAATGTAACTCATGGCATTTTATTTGATGTGTCAGCTTAAATGAAACAAAAATGGACATACATACTATAATAACATATGCATGTACCAGATTACTGTAATAAAACTTCAGTGACTTAATTCCTATACTAAAAACAGCCCTGATCTGTAATAGCCTATAAATATATAATTCTTGATATCTACTAATATGTTAAACTTCCCTTTTAAATGGAAGCTTTCAAGGCAATTATAGTTAAACTGAAAAAATAAAACTATAAAATGATTCTCAAAAATTTTTGATATGAAATATTGTAATGCCAGGCTTAATTGCTCATGCCTGTAATCCCTGTACTTTGGGAAGCCAAAGTGGGAGGATGACTTGAGTCTAGGAGTTTGAGGTTACAGTATGCTATGATTGCACCACTGCACTTCAGTCTGGGCAACTGAGAAAGACCTTGTCCCCCACCCCCAAAAAGAAAAAATCTATGACAAATCCACAGTCAACATCATACTGAATGGCAGAAGCTGGAAGTATTCCCTTTAAGAACAAGAACATACAAGTATGCCCTCTCTCACCACTCCTAGTCAACATATTACTAAAAGTCCTATCCAGAGCAGTCAGACAAGAGAAAGAAAAAAAAGGCTTCTGTATTAGTCCATTTTCACATTGCTGATAAAGACATACCTGAGACTAGTTAATTTATAAAGAAAAAGAGGTTTAATGGACTCACAGTTCCACGTGGCTGAGGAAACATCACACTCATGACAGAAGGCAAAAGGCACATCTTACATGGCAGCAGACAAGAGAGAATGAGAGAACCAAGCAAAAGGGGTTTCCCCTTATCACACCATCAGATGTCGTGAGTCTTATTCACTAACACAAGAACAATATGGGGGAACTTGCGCCCGTGATTCAATCATCTCCCACTAGCTCCCTCCCATAACATGCAGGAATTATGGGAGCTACAATTCAAGATGAGATGTGGGTGGGGACACAGCCAAACCATGTCAGCATCCAGAAAACAAAATAAGTCAAATTACCTCTCATTGCTGATGATATAATTCTATATGCAGAAATCTCTAAAGACTCCACAATCAGAGCCTAGTCCTATCTTTTATGGGAGGATATTAATTATTGATTCAATTTTTAAAATGTGTACAGCGATATCCATGTTTTCTTTTTCTTCTAACGTGGACTTTAGTAGTTTCTCTTTAAATAAATTGATCTATTTCATTTAAGATACCAAATTTTGGACATATATTAGTGTTCCTTTATCATTATTTTAATGTCTGCAGGATCAAGTAGTGATGACTCTTTTCATTTCTTGTTTGTAGTTTGTATCTTTACTCTTTTATGTTGATTAGATTTGCTAGAGATTTATCAATTTTATTTATCTTTTTAAGAAAACATATTTTAGTTTCTTTATATTCTCTATTTTTTCTTGTTTCTGCCTTAATTTTTATTTCTTCTCTTCTGCTTGTTTTCATCTTCATTTGCTCTTTTTCACTAGGATTGTTTTTCAATTACAATAAATTTCATGTAATAAAATATTACCAATATAAATATAAAGATTATTTATACTGATATGTTTTCTCTTGATAAAAATTGTTTAATTCTTATACAATTGTATTTTAAATTTAGCCAAAGTTTATACTTCATATTTTTTATTGGTCATTTCAAATTGTTTTAGTCACTTCTTTCGCACAGCTACCAAACATTCTGTACCCTTCTGAAACAAATTAGGCTGAATATTTTCTGTCCTTTTCAATATGTAGTACTAAGTAAAGAATTTCAGTCATTTATTGACTGGTCTGTCTAGACCTTTGCCTTATTACTCAAATTTGTCTTCAACAGTTCTGCCAAAGGTTATGCTTACCATGCATTTTTAAATTGCCTGTTCTTACTAGAATTCTCTAGACTCTGCCACACAAAGCTTACCTAACTGTGGCATTCTCTGACATATTATTTAAGATGTTTATTGACGTGATATTTAAAATATATGTTCATGCTATATGGTATTTACTGGCATTCATTTGTAATATATTCCAACTATTTCACCATTGCCTTCCATTATTGTGTACCACACATAATTCAGCAACAATGAGCCAATTACATTTAACAAACTTGACCATTTTCAACTCTGTGACATTTCACATTAGCCTTGGCACAAATCTTCTACTCTCTGCTTGTTGGTCTGCTGAATTTTATTGCTGAAAAATCAGCTCAAATATCTCCTCATTGGTAAACCATTCCTTAATCACTTTTTTTGGGGGGTGAATATGGTGTTCTACTTCCCTGATACCCCAAAATAATTTTAAAATTTTACTTAGAAAGAAAACAGTCTCTTGTTTTACTCCTCCTGCCTCAGTTCATAACTTCATTGAGGGAATGTAATCTGTTTAGCATTTGAATAATACTACCACTTAGCATGTGTTGACTTTTTTCATTTAAAACAATGAGGTGTGTAGAAGAAACATTTCTCCTAAACTCTTGTTCACTTTTACAAGTGTGTCAGAATTGTAAAGGGGGAAATACTCCTAGAGCAACCTCAGTGGAGCAACCGGGTGCAAATATCAATTTTGAAATTTGGTCTTTCAGTGATGATGATTAAATTAGGAAAACAGCCTTGTCTTCTGTCTTTTTCCCATCATCTTTCTCCCTTTCTGTCTTTTTTCCATTATCATTTCTAAAGTGTGGGGACAATTTAAGTGGTAATTTGGGGCATATATTATCACCTGTATTTGAAGTGGGATGTCCCATACATTCCCTCAGTTATCTGTTATTCAGACAGTGGAATTCTTCCAGTTTATAACAGCCTGATACAAATAATTGTTGTTTTTTTGTTTTGTTGGTTTTGTCTTTTTTTTTTTTTTTTTTTTTTGAGACGTTGTCTCCTTCTGTTGCTAGGCTGGAGTGCAGTGGCATGATCTCAGCTCACTGCAATCTCTGGGTTCAAGGGATTCCCCTGCCTTAGCCTCCCTAGTAGCTGGGATTACAGGTGCGCACTGCCACACCCAGCTAATTTTTTGTATTTTAGTAGAGAAAGGGTTTCACCATGTTGGCCAGGATGGTCTCGATCTCCTGACCTCGTGATCCATCCACCACAGCCTCCCAAAGTGCTAGGATTATAGGCATGAGCCAGCCTGCCTGGCCAATTGTATTTTATCATTACATGGAATGTATACACAAGTTCCAGAAAAATTCTTCTACTTTCCATCAATCTTTTAAAGTTCCTGATCAGTATAGACTGAAAATCTATTAACAGTCACAATGTATCCATTAAAGATGTTATAAAAGTTCAATTTATACTAGGAAAGGAAGCACATTGACTTCATTGCACACTAACTTGGAAATTATGGCTGTGGATTTATTCCTGAGAGAGGACACAGGGAAGAGAAGTAAACACATGGACCCAGGCAAGTACTGAGACAGCCAGGTTTGAAGGGGTCCCCAAAAGAAACTCCAACCAGCCAGCCTGCTCACTGAGAGGAGTGAGCACTGGGGTGGAGCCACAGAAGTTCCCTCCTCTTCCTAAGAGGGACCTGAGATTCCATCTGCAAGGTGGGAAGCACACTAGCAGAACTCTGGTCTTGCAGAGAGTCCCTGTTTCCTTTTTTTTTTCCTTTTTTCCCAATGAATTCCATTTTTCTCCCCCTTCAAATCATCTGTGAGCCTAATTTTTCATGGCCGTGTGACAAGGACCCAGCTTTCAGCTGAACTAAGGAGGAGAGTCCTACAACAGTATGGGTATGAGACACTAAGGGTTACTGAGTAATAAATGACAGTCAGGGAAAGAGAAATCAACATTGTAATTTCAGTGGTCAATATGTCAGACAAATCAGGATGAGAAGAAGAAACAGTGCAAATGATGTTTTTTCCTAATAGAGTGTATTTTTTTTCTCCTTGTGCTTCATTGTTTCTTTTTACCAAGTACACAAATAAGGATAAAATATAAGAGAAAAAGTGAACTGAAGTCATCAATAGTCTAAGTTCAAAGTGTAAGGAAAAGGTTCAAAGCTTTTTGTTGTTTTCCTTTACAGCAATAATGTAGTAATTCTTTAAATACTTTCTGCACTTGACAACACAGCACATATCTCTAGTTATTAAAAAAATACAGAATTAGTGTGTGGTCATTTGTACCTCATTAGATTATTCATTACTGCCTGTCCTTTACATTAAAAGCCATATAATTACTGTTGCCATTTAATGAAGTTACATAATATGTTAGTCATTCAATTAATATACTTACTGTTAAACTCACCAGGAGTTCAGTAGAAAGTATTTTGTCTCATTTATCTGATAGAACACATGGTGGTAAATGGACAACTGTGAGGTATGTAACTCAGTGACCCTCTGCTTGGTCAATGACTTATTCATTTCGGTGAAAAATATTAGTTTAAATGGATATTAAGTCCCACAGAAAGGGGGAAGGCTTGTAAATTGCTTCAGAGATGACATAAGACTTTTTATCACGACACAGACATTGCCTGACTTACCACCTGGTCCATGAGATAAGAATTGTCTCTATTAATTCAAGAGTCACCACGGTGTAATTTCTAAAAGAAAAAAGTTCTTTTTTTACATATATATTTCTGATTACTTCTATTTAAACTCAGTTTCCTATACCTACCACATACAATACACATTCTAGAGATAATAAATTAAACCATTCTTTTGTTACATAATAAATCACTCTCATGCTTCAAAATATAGGTCACCCGTTGCCATTTGATAAAGTCTTTATAATAAAGTCATCCCCATGAATATAATTAAAGTTTCTTCTCTTGTGCATTTGTTTTGCCTGGCTTAGGAAAAAAAATAAGTGCATTTATTAATAATAAAAATAGACTAAGAAGGTTTCTAAAATTTCCTGACCCTTTTAGTTAATGTTTGACCATGAGATTTGCTTGAGTTGATGAAATGTGAATGGATGTACTAAGTATTACTTCCATGCAAATGACTTGAGAGTTGAGGGGCTATTTGTCTTGGTCTCACTTTTGTTCTTGTGCTCTCTCTCATTTTCTACTGCTATGGTTAATTATAGAAACATGAGTCAAGAGGAAACTCCACTAGGCTGGTTCCCTGACAGATTAAAATGAACAGAACCAAATATCCAACTGTTGCTAAATGCATAGTATGAGTGAGAAATAAATTTAGCACTACTGAGGCACACAGATTTTGGTATCATTTGTTAGGGAAACTTAATTTTGTGCAGCCAGACTACCAAATGCATTTTTATAACCCTACCCTACCTAGCTCACATCCTGTTTTACTTTTCTCTTTAGCACTTAACATTTTCCAAAACCTAATGCATTTTTCTTATTAAAATATATTTGGTTGATTTGTTTTTCACTCTCCTCTCAACAGCAAGAAGAAAACTGAGCCAGAGGGATGCATGGACTATAAAATATTGTTGCTATGTTGGGAAGTATCTGTATGCTAGATAATCTACTTAACTATTGACTATTCAGTAAATATATGGGTATTAAATTTAACTTTATTTTTTTTTTACTTTAAAGAAGATAAAAGTAAAGTTCAATACCTGTGCTGTCCAATTGGAAGTCACTAGACAATGTCGCTATTTGAGTAAACTAAAATTTTCAGTCACACATAGCCAGATTTCAAGTTATTTTCACTTAGCCATGAGGCTCAATAGCGTCATGGAGTTTATCAGTGGCTACTGTACCAATCAGTGCAGATATAAAATATTTCCATCACTGTAGGAAATTCTATTGTACAACACCTGTTGTTGACAACAGTAAGACAGAGGAGAGAAATTGTCACAAGTTGAAGCAACTTTATCAAACGATGGTTGCTGTGTGCAATTATTACTAAATACATTCAATTTAGAAGAAAAAATACAGTTAAGGATATTGTAAAAATTGAGTGCTGACAACCAAAAGAGCAGAAATAACTTCCAAAGTGGCAATTATTTTTTTAACTGAGAATGCAGGAAACTGCAGAGATAACACAGTGCAGTGTTTAAGGCTATGAACTCTGCCACCATTTTGTGTGGCTACTAGCTTCATGCCTTAGAAAATTTACCTCAGTATGTCTTGGTTTTCTCATTTGAAAACAGGAATGATAACAGTAGTTTCAAGATTAAATGCAAAAAAAAAAAAAAGAAAGAAAAAAAGAAAAAAGAAAAACTTTTTTTGAGATGCAGTCTCACTCTGTCACCCAGGCTGCAGTGCAGTGGTGCCATCTCAGCTCACTGCAACCTCCACCTCCCAGGTTCAAGCAATTCTCCTGCCTCAGCCTCCCTAGTAGCTGGGTCTACAGGCGCCCACCACCATGCCCGGCTAATTGTTTGTATTTTTAGTAGAGACACGGTTTCACTGCGTTAGCCAGGATGGTTTCAATCTCCTGACCTTGTGATCTGCCTGCCTTGGCCTCCCAAAGTGCTAGGATTACAGGCGTGAACCACTGCGTCCAGCCTTTATTATTATTATTATTATTACTTTGTATACAGAGTTTTGCTCTTGTCGCCCAAGCTGGAGTGCAGTGGCACCACCTTGGTTCACTGCAGCCTCTGCCTCCTGGGTTCAAGTGATTCTCTGGTCTCAGCTCCCTAAGTAGCTGGGATTACAGGGGCTGGCTACTATGCTTGGAAAATTTTTGTATTTTTAGCAGAGACGGAGTTTTACCATGTCGGCCAGGCTGGTCTCGAACTCCTGACCTCAGGTGATCCACCCACCTCGGATTTCCAAAGTGCTGGGATTACAGGCATGAGCCACTGAGCCCTGCAAAACACTTAAAATTGAGAATGGTACTTGGGTATCTGAAGGAGGCAAGTTGTAGACAACAATGAACCTATGTTGATGAATTGTTGATAGCACTAAGGAGGTTATTTGCGTTCCTTTGCTTTGTTCAAGCACATACATACATATTGTTCACACATACAATGTGTGAATTGAGCAAGCTAGTTTGAGCTGCATTCTCAAATGAAGCAAAGTCCACTGTGTTTATTAGATCAGCAGGAAACTAGGTAATTTGGGGACATCAGATTGAAGAATATGGGAGATTTAGTGTGTACTGTCTTACATTCACCACAGGAAAAGTGAAAGCAGAGACAAATGAAGAACTTTGCTCAATCTTTCCAAAGTTTTCCATGCTAATATATACTCAAAATAGCAATTAATACCTCTTCTGAATCAGTTAAATTATTTTGATGAATCTATTCCAAGAGTTTAAAATAATTATATCATTCATTTACTAAACATGTATGTGAATATTTTTAACTTTAAAAATGTTGCATTAAACAATCAGTAGTCCTTCAAGTGATCTTTAGATTCAAAGCCAGATGCGATAGAATCCTAGATTTAAAAAACTATATGTACTCCGTTAGGTAGTTGTTATTTTCTGCTATTAAAGAGACCATACAATCTTCTACAGACACTTCAAATCCTTAGAGCTATACTCATGCAGACATTTACTTTTTAGGTTCTAATATACAGGAGACCCTTAAAAATAAGCATTGCTGTTAAAACTAAAATTCAGATTTGAAAGAAAAAATTAAATACCTTAATATAGAAATGCATATTTTATCTGTTATATGTGTAGGGTAGAAGAAAATAGATAGCTAATAGTAGGATAAAATAACCAAAGGGCTGCATAGAGGCGACATTTCCTCTTCAGAAGAAAAGTAGGTGGCTTGAGGATATGTTTTTTATGTCATCTCCTAACTAATACAAGAACATAAAGGCACAGATAGTTTGGCATGATTACTTTTGAATCTCACGTGTCCGGTTTCCAAAGCACAATCATGAATAATAGATATGCCCAACAATATATGTTTATGTGATATAATTCTTTCAAATGTCTTTTGGTAATGTGTCCATAGTATGCAGAAGCCAATAATTTAAAATTGTACATTTGTAAGCCTGGGCTAATACTAAATTTTTATACATTCTGAGATTCCCAACTAAATGGTTTTTGAAATAGAATTACTGAATTCTATCACCCCAAAGCTACTGAAGAAAGATTATAGCTACTGCAGAGAAGTGTAAAATGTTGCAACTCCTGAATATTCTGAACTCTATCTTTCCCATCTGTGGTTTTCCAGGTAGTCCAAAAGAAAGGCTGAATATTTGTCAAGAAAAATACACACACACATGCACACGCACACGCGCACACATACACACAATTTTCTGTAGAGAAAAAGGCTATTGGTTTTATCAAATTAATTTTCCACACAATTCGCTATTGCTTATAGTGACTCATTTCTTATATTCCACTGATATAGATGTAAGTCTAAAATAAACATCTTTGCCACTAAAACATGAAGATATGTTCTGTGGTTTAAGATTGTTTACTGTTATTTCATATCCATGAATGGTTTTTTTTTTTTTTTTTTTTTTTGAGATGGAGTCTCGCTCTGTCACCCAGGCTGGAGTGCAGTGCCACAATCTCGGCTCACTGCAAGCTCCGCCTCCCGGGTTCACGCCATTCTCCTGCCTCAGCCTCCCAGGTAGCTGGGACTACAGGCGCCCGCTACCACGCCCGGCTAATTTTTTGTATTTTTAGTAGAGACGGGGTTTCACCGTGTTAGTCAGGATGGTCTCGATCTCCTGGCCTCATGATCCACCCGCCTCGGCCTCCCAAAGTGCTGAGATTACCGGCGTGAGCCACCGCGCCTGGCCATGAATGGTTATTAATGGTTTCTGGAAAATCAAAGAGAGGTATAAATATGGGAATACTGACATCATTAAGTGATCTCAAAGATGTAACAAACATTCTGTTTAATTGCCTTTGCAGTGGTAATTAATCCCAAATAAAAATCATATTTAATTTGATATTAAAATAGGCGCTCATCTGTTAACTTCTCCTAGGGAATGAGACTAGTTAAAATACAATGTCGTTTGTACAAATATTGCCACAACCCTGGGCACAATAGACGTTTAATGATTTTGATGCCTATGAAGATGAAGACAAGTAGGATGATGATATTATACTAACTCATAAAGCAAATGTTCAATATTTTAAACAAAGCTCTCTACCTACTTGTACATATTCAGATGACAAAGTATGTTTGGGTTTTGTATTTGTGTAATCAAACCACTTTAATATTAATGTAGTTTTCCATTTATATGAGATATCTTTGTATTATATACCACTCAGTGAAGGAAAAATAAACAAGAAAATAATATAATGTGGTGCTGGAAAGAGAAGAATAAAATAGAAGCAAATGTTATATTTTCAAACACCACATATTAAAGGTAAAATTGTAGTAAATAATATATGAAGTTTTAGGGATAAAATATTAGCTCAATTATTTTTAATTATAATACCTAAAATAACAAAATAGAAGCATAAATAAAACTAAGAAATTAAATAAAACAAGGCATTAATGTTAACTAAAATAAACATTTGTATAAGGAAACACAGACTTAGCTTTAGACTTAAACTTACATGGTTATAATCATATAAATTGATAATTATATTAGTCAGACATTATTATCTTCATAAGAAATTTCGAGAGCGAGGATGTTTGTGTATTTTAGGGAGGAGAAGCTGTTACAGGAACTAAGTGCTCCACTTGAATTGATAAAACATGAAATAGTCTCATTTTAGAAGTATTGAGGTAAATGCCATAAACAGTTGGAAACACTGAGTTGTACATGAGGATTTAGTTGCTAATTTAACTCTCTTCACTTCTCCTACCTATAATATTTCTTTCTCTTCTTATTCCAACATAGACATAAACATATTCAGATTACCAGTTGTGACTAGATTGTGAAGGAACAGGGAATCTCTATTTTGATTATATGCTTTAAGTCTTAATTTTTAAACAATAATAATGTCAATCTGTTTAAATGGCTAGTGGGAAATAGAAAAGGAAAAGAGAACTATGTGGTGTTGCAAAATCTGTAAGAAGAAGAACATGCTCAGACACAGTGACTGGTCAATAACAGGGTGATGGTCAGACACTACCAACTTGGCAAGATACAAGGAACAGAGAGACACGTTGTGGAGGTCAGATTGTAGGTAGAAAGGCAGGTTGTTGTATAAGAATGAAGCTATCGCCCAGGTGCAGTAGCTCATGCCTGTAATCCCAGCACTTTGGGAGGCCAAGGTGGATCATTTGAGCCCAGGAGTTCGAGACCAGCCTGGACAATATTATGAAACCCCATCTCTACCAAAAATACAAAACTCAGCCAAGTGTGGTGGCACATGCCTATAATCTCAGCTTCTCCGGAGTCTGAACCTGAAAGGCGGAGGTTGCAGTGAGCCGAGATCATGCCACTGCACTCCAGGCTGGGTGACAGAATGAGACTCTTTATCAAAAAAAAAAAAAAAAAAAGTCTTTGAAGTCTATACAACTGACAAAGGACTAATATCCAGAATCTACAAGGAACTCAAATAAATCAGCAAGAAAAAAACAAACAATCCCATCAAAAATTGGGCTAAGGACATGAATAGGCAATTCTCAGAAGAGGTATACAAATGGCCAACAAGCATCTGGAAGACTGCTTAACATCACTAATGATCAGGGAAATGCAAATCAAAACCACAATGTGATACCACCTCACTCCTGCAAGGATGGCCATAATAAAACAATAAAAAAAATAGATGTTAGCATGGATGGAGTGGAAAGGGAACACTTCTGCACTGCTGGGGTAGGAATGTAAACTAGTACAACCACCACGGAAAGCAGTGTGGAGATTTCTTAGAGAAATAAAAGCAATACTAGCATTTGATCCTGCAATCCCACTACTGGGTATCTATCCCAGAAGAAAATAAGACATTGTATCAAAAAGATATTGGTACCTGCATGTTTATGGCAGCATGATTTGCAATTGCAAAAATATGGAACCAGCCCAAATCCCCATCAATCAACAAGTAGATAAAGAAGATGTGGTGTATATGTGTGTGTGTGTGTGTGTGTGTGTGTGTGTGTGTGTATATATATAACATTACATATATAACATTATATATATATATATGTATCATGATATACTCCATGAAATACTATTCAGCCATAAAAAGGAACGAAATAATGGCATTTGCAGCAATCTGGATGGAATTGAAGACTATTATTCTAAGTGAAGTAACTCAGGAATGGAGAAGCAAAGATCGTATCTTCTCAGTCATATGTGGGAGCTAAGCTATGAGGAAGCAAAGGCATCAGAATGATACATTGGACTTTGGGGATTCGTGGGGGTGGCGAGGGATAAAAGACTACACATTAGGTACAGTGTACACTGCTCAGTTGATGGGTGCACCGGAATCTCAAGAATCACTGCTAAAGAACTTATTCTTGTAACCAAACATCATCTGTTCCCCAAAAATCTATTGAAATAAAAAATAAAATAAATAAATACAGAAAATAAAGAAAGGTATCTTCTATTACTTTTCTGGGACATATGACTTGGAGCTGTCTTCTGAGAGTCAGCATAGGACATGTGGTTATGAATGCTGAGAGGACAGAGAAACTGAAGGCTCCATGAAGACAGACACTGCCCATCCCATTCTTTGTAATCTCTGCCATATTTCATCTTGCCATACATATCAGTGATCAATAAACGGTTGTTGGAAGAGTATGTGAAGAGACAAAACATCCCTGAGGAAAAGAGAAAAACTAATTCTAACTGAGCAAACATGCAAACTTTAACAGGTTTGTTGACAACATCAAGGCTTCAATTCTTTTTTTTTTTTTTTAATTTTCTCTGTGGTTTTATTTTTTTCTATCTTTATATAGGTCTTTCAAAGGTTCTGAAAAGTAAAAGGAGGGCCAGCTTCATGTATAAGCAACCTGTAGACTTGCCAGGACCCTGCATGTTCAGGAGAACCAGAATTTGGTTCATTGCTCTGCTGTTATGTGTTGAAATCCTCAAGGATTTTTGAAGAAGGGATCCGACATTTTTATTTTGCACGGGGTCCCAGTAGCTCTTAGCCAGTCATCATTAAGGTATCAAGAGCAGAAACGTTTCTTGCCATTGGAACCTTATTTCCTTGTAGTGTCCAGTTTTAAAATTAATACTATTTGTATTACATTGTTCAACCAAAAATGCTGTGTTTTTGTACCATAACCTGTTTTGTGTCTTTACATTTTACCATATGAATATCAGAAGCACCACTATTATCAAATATAGATTTCCATTATACTGATGTTATATAATTAGAGATGAATATTCTTAAAATAATATATACTTAGCCAATATTTGAAGATTTTCTTTTCCTTTTCCACACATTTTTCCCTCATATATGTGAATCTGTTTTTGAACTTTAATTTTTAACTTTTTGTGTCAGAAACCTTTCTGAAAAGAGGATTTAAGTTATAGAGCCTCTCCCCAAATACACCTATCATGTATATGACTATTATATACTGTAAGATATACTATTTGTTGGCTCCCAATGTATGAATTCACACTGAGAAAGTCTGTAAGGAGAAACATCCACTGTTCCTGCTGCTTATGTGCTCTTCTCTGCTTTATGCTTTATTCATTCTGAGTCTTCACTAAACAAGACACAACTATTAGGTTGGTGCAAAGGTAATTGTGGTTTTTGCCATTACTTTTGTGCTAACCTAATAATAAAATTGTACCTAATACAGAACTCAATGAGAGAGGGAGAATTCAAGTTCAAAGTTCATATTTGAAGTTCTGAATTTCACCAAAGACAAATTCAAAGAAAAAACAGTCTTGCACTTTTAAATTGATACCCCTCTCTCCTTACTCAATCTATTTGCTAACTTTTTACCACTTGTAAACATGTATATTGCTGAGTATAAATACATTTCTCTTCAGAAAGAATCTGAGATTTGGAACTGCTGCTCTCTTGCAAAATATATTTCTACAAAGGGAATGGATTTGGGAGGGAAAGCTAAATCCTTTCTAAGGAACTGCATTTTGTCATATGCAGTGATTTATTCTGTCAGGAAAATAGATTCTATGAAGTACTGTAAGCCCTGTTGGCAAGGAAATTCATTTAGTCAAAAACTTTAATCTATCCTGGTGCCAAAATTTTCTTTTAGTTTATTGCTTAAAAATTGAGTTTTATAACTTCTATTCACTTTTGTAAAAAAGGTCTGTTATATTATGATATGATGATCTTAGGTCACAGAAATATTTGGTCACTATACAGGAATTTGTATATTTAAAATGAATAGTAAGCTTTGATGTAAATAAGTATTTTCCTCTAAAATATGTTTTTTTTTCTCCTTATCAACAATTTATCTCTAAGGCTGCAGATCTTGAAACAAGCACAATATTATTCAATGACATAATGGATTTTTTATGCTAAAACCAAGTTTTCATATTCCATTAAACAAAAAAAAAGTAGTTGTTCTCTTTAAGTTAATTTTTCCCCTAAGTCACAGTACCTTCACCCATAGGATAAGTTTTAAATATATTGAAGTTGGCATTCTATCATGTAGGAACCCTTTTGAGACTAGCAGTACCCTCATTTCTTTCCCCATTTCTGAGCTAATTTAGAAGTCTTATGCTCTTAACACGTAGATAATAATACATTATAATAAAATTGTTTTTCTCTATTATCATATGTATTTTATTTGAAGGATTTAGAACATTATTCTGAGTAGGGGCCTACAGGTTTTAGCAGACTGCGAAAAGAGTCTGTAAAACAAATAAACAAAAAATTAAGAACCTCTGCTAGACAATGTCTCTTTAGAAGTAAGCTTATGAAATGGCTACTGTACATATCCTTATGCAGAGCTCAAAGTCATTTACATGTTGCATTGAATTCAGTCTTTGTTCTTGGCTCAGAGAAGACCATAACTTTATATGTGATGTGATAAATATATTATTTTCTTTCAGGATTTGCAGCACTGAGCCTTTCAGCATATATAGCCATATCAATGGAAATTATGTCTTGAGTTTAAACATCCAGGCCAATAATGTATATCTTGGCCCTGATTTGTTCCATTTTTTATGTAGGGTCTTCTCTTTCTTAGGGTCTGGCAAGCCAAGCCTAGGCCCTTCAGGATTAGTCTCCTAGCTACATAATGCCACCGAATCATTTTCTCCAGTACTCATGGGTGTCGTTAAGAAAGGACTGGAGATGAATTTCACGATACCACCCCTTTAAATCTTTTTAAAGTCCAAGAGGACCTTCCATTTGCAGGTGTGTCAGCTCAGCTAAGACTTGTGAGATACCAGGAAAATAGCGGTGCTCTAGATACTATTCCTGCCTCCAGAACAATTTTCTGTGCCAGAGGTATCTCATCATCCTTTTTTTTTTTTTTTTTTTTGGACACAGTCTCACTGTCGCCAGGCTGGAGTGCAGTGGTGTCATCTCAGCTCACTGCAACCTCCGCCTCCAGGGTTCCAGTGATTCTCTTGCCTCAGCCTCCAGAGTAGCTGGGACTACAGGCACATGCCACCATGCCCAGCTAATTTTTGTATTTTTAATAGAGACGGGGTTTCATCATGTTGGCCAGGATGATCTCGATCTCTTGACCTCATGATCCTCCCGCCTCAGCCTCCCAAAGTGCTGGAATTAATTACCACCCCCGTCCTCATCATCCTTTTTGTAGACAGGCTTGCATTAGGACACACAAAAAATCAAGTTTTAAAAAAGGGCCATTTTGTTTGAATATTTGATAGTAGAAGAAAAGAAGAAAGCATTAAATTTCTGTGCGCTTGCAGTCCATTGTTTAAAAATCGACTGGGCCTCAAAGCACTCTAACCACCATGTAGGTTGAGCCTGACTGCTGTGAGGTGCCTGCTATTACTATCTGCAGACTCTGCTAGGGCTAGGCACAATGGCTTGCTCTTCTATGAGGTGCTGGATACTTACCTAAAATCTGAAATAGAATACTGATATTTGCAACAGCAGTTTGGGAAAATGCTAAGAAACTTTCTTCAAGATGAACTGGTGATCATTTATTCAATTATAGCCCGCTACTTTTTAACTCCAAACTCAGATTGCTAGATGACACTGGAACTATCCAAGGTCATACTATTTATGTGTAACCCATCAATAATATTAATTCACATACCACTTATGTTATCTGGGTCCTTGACCTGGCTGGAACTCTAGCAAGCTACTGAAGGACCATATATGTCAATTACACTGATTTTCTAGCATCACACTTACCAGTTTCCCCTTCATACTTGCTGTCTCTTTGGCTAGCAGGTTAAGAGTTGCACTCACACTGGAGTAAGAGATTTATTCCCTGGGAACTGTTTTTCTACCAAGTCGTGTGAAACCCCAAGACCTTTGAAAGTGTGGTTACTTTAATATTCAAGGAGAACTTTCCATATGAAAATTTCTTGATTCTTCGCTCAAAGACAAAAAATGGATAATTCTGATTCAGTTGGAATTACCCACATGATTACCACTGTACCTCAATTTGTTTTGTAAATTTAGATAAGAATAACACCTATTCTGCAGGGTTATTCTAAGCATTAAATAAAATAACATTTGTAATGTTCTTAGAGTAGCTCCTGAGACACGGTTAAGTGCCCTTTATTGTTGGTTTTGTTGTTTCTGAATTATTTTAGTTGTTATCATTATTCGTTATTATTATTTATTCTCATTACTATGCGACAGGCTAGACCAAAGTCATATATTATTGATGTTATTAAACTGGTTCTACAGAACACTACAGTATCAGAGGATGTGTTTAGTAATGAAAATGGCTTTCCAGTTTAGGCCATGATCAGCATAAAGGTGGTGGTGTGACTTTGGACTTAGAAAGTGTCCTGATGGTATATCAACTTTGATTATGAATGTTGTGCACGGCATTTAAGTTTGCTCCTATTGTCTGTTAAGCATCGTTGTGACTCACCAGATAAACCTCTTATAATTCTAGGTTCAGAGAAAGTACATTCTGCAGCATTCATGCCATAATAATAAATTCAGAAAAGATGATAGGTTTGAGGAAGAGACATATGGGACCCATGGGCAATTGAGACAATAGGATATCTCCTGTTCTTTAGCCATAATTATTGGTTTCTCCAGAACAATCCTCGTTTATATTTATGGTTTTTTAATTAACTCTAGAAATTTAATTTTTTGAACAGTACACAGTTACAAATATCTTTATTAAATTTATGTCTATTTTATTTCCCCATGCTCCGTGATTCCTTCATAATTGCTATATTTCCTGCCATTGTAATACGATCAATATTTTTCATGTCATTAATTTGAAAGCCATTTTAATTTGGAAAGTATTTTGCCTTTGTGCTTTGGCACTAAGATTTAGAGCTTTACCTAATATGTATAAATCTATATATTTACCTTTATATAGCACCTTCATGAGTCTGGTAAGGTCCTTTACAACTTTAGTTTACTTTAAATATATCTTTCTAAACCATTCAATTTCAATAGTACAATACCACATTTGGAAAACGCATTGAAAGAAAAATGATTTAGTCCCTATGTAGTCATGTTTTCTATTCACTCTTTGCATTAATTTTGTCAGTTCATTTATTCTGAAGTTTTGGCTTTGATCTGTAATTGTCAAGGTTAAATTGCATTTTTTTAAAACAAGATATTTTATCTTTCTGATTACTATACACATCGTTTTTGCTTTTTTTTTTTGAGATGGAGGCTCACTCTGTCGCCCAGGCTGGAGTGCAGGGGCATTATCTCTGCTCACTGCAAGCTCTGTCTCCGGGGTTCATGCCATTCTCCTTCCTCAGCCTCCCGAGTAGCTGGGACTACAGGCGCCTGCCACCATGCCCGGCTAATTTTTTGTATTTTTAGTGGGGTTTCACTGTGTTAGCTAGGATGGTCTCGATCTTCTGACCTCGTGATCTGCCTGCCTCGGCCTCCCAAAGTGCTGGGATTACAGGCGTGAGCCACCTCACCCGGCCTGTTTTTGCTTTTTAACCATAATCACACACATCAATATCATCATTTAAGCTGAAGTGTATCTTTAGCTGTATTAAATGCACTGTGGTAATTATTTTATACAAAAGCTTCAACATTTATAGACTCTTTTGTTTGGTTAATTTGTCCTTATCTAGGATCTCCATGGGAATAGCAGAGATATATTTCATAATGACTTGCCCAGTGGCAGTGTGTATTTGTTAACTTTATTAGTAACAATGATTTGGTAGAATACATCTTGAGAATTGAGCTCTTGAAAGATGCTCTATTGTCAATTAATTGTGTAGAAGACATATAAAAAATAACCTCATTCTCCCTTTTTAGTTAACCTTTTTTATGTAAGTAAATGCTTACTCATTTAATTTGAAAAAAATTGTACTTCCCAAATTGTTGCTTGTTAATCTTTCTAGAGAAAAAAAAAAAAACCTACTTTTTTATGCCACTAATATACATCTACTTGTGCTTGAGAAAAGTTCCTATATGAATATATATTTTTCCACAAGTGATTATATGGTTCAGTATTTGAAGATCAGTCAAGGTATTCCACAATGTCAACAGATAAATTAAAAAAAAAAAACATCTAGTCATGTCAACAGATGTGGAAATATCTTTTGACAATATTCAATACTTGTTTATGAAAAAACTCTCAGGAAAATAGAAATAGAGATGAACTGCCTCAAAGTGTTAAAGAACATTTACAAAATCTATAGGTAACATTATAATTAATGAAGAATAACTGAGTGATTTTTTTCCCCTAAGATCAGTAACAATGTCTGCTAGCAGCAAAGTCTCTCAGTTTTCTTTGGCCTGAAAATGTCTTGTTTTCTCTTCATTCCTCATTAATATTTTTGCTTACTATAGAATTCTGGGCTGATAGTTCTTGAAGCAGTTGAAAAATGTTATGTTGTCTTAGTCTAGCTTCTATGGTTTCTGCCGAAATCTGTCATTTGAATTGTTCTTATATAGGTAATGAATCAGTTAGTTCTGCCTGCTTTCAATATTTTTTTTTTTTTTTTTTTTTTTTTTTTTTTAGTTTTCACACATTTAACTGTGAATGTTTATTAGCATGGATTTATTGAAGTTTATGTTTGGAGTTTACTAAAATTTTTGAATCTATGTTTTTTGTCTTTATGCTAAATTTGTGGTATTTTCAGCTATTATTTTTTAAGTTCTTTTTTACTCCAATGGCATGTAAGTTAGATACTTGTGTAATAAACATGTTCCTAAAACTCTGCTTAATGTTGATCAATATATCTCTATGGTTAATTTCTATTTTTTTTGTCTTCAATTTCACTGATAACTCCATCCTTTCCATTTTGTTGTTGAGGCAGAATTGAGGTATGTTTTGTCTGCTGTATTTCTCAGTTCTAACCTGTGTCTTTATATTTCCTACTGATTTGATGAGACTTTACATTTTTAAATTTGTTTTAAATATGTTTGTAACTTCTCACTGATATATTTTTACATTGCCTACTTGAAAATTTTTGTCAGATATTTCTAACATCTGTGTCATCTCCATGTTGGCCTCTGTTGATTACTTTTTCTCATTTAAGTTGAGATCTTCCTTTTCCTTTGTAACATGAATGACTCTTAATTGAATTCTGGACATTTTGTGCATTACATTATTGAGAGGTGACAGTGTGCTGGCAGTCCTCACAGCCCTCGCTTGCTCTCGGCACCTCCTCTGCCCGAGCTCCCACTTTGGCGGCACTTGAAGAGCCCTTCAGCCCACCGCTGCACTGTGGGAGCCCCTTTCTGGGCTGGCCAAGGTGGGAGCCGGCTCCCTCAGCTTGCAGGGAGGTGTGGAGGGAGAGGCGCCAGCGGGAACCGGGGCTGCACGTGGCACTTGCGTGCCAGCTGGAGTTCCAGGTGGTCATGGGCTTGGCAGGCCCCCCCACTCAGAGCAGCCGGCCGGCCCTGCAGGCCCTAGGCAATGAGGGGCTTAGCACCCAGGCCAGCAGCTGCGGAGGGTGTACTGGGTCCCCCAGCAGTGCCAACCCACCCGCACTGCCTTCGATTTCTCATTGGAGCTTAGCTGCCTTCCCACAGGGCAGGGCTTGGGACCTGCAGCCCTCCATGCCTGAGCCTCCCACCCCCTCCACGGGCTCCTCTGCCACCCGAGCCTCCCCAATGAGCACCACCCCCTGCTCCACAGCGCCCAGTCCCCCCACTGCGTGGGACTGGCAGGCAGCTCCACCTGCAGCCCTGGTGCGGGATCCACTGGGTGAAGCCAGCTGGGCTCCTGAGTCTGGTGGAGATGTGGAGAACCTTTATGTCTAGCTCAGGGATTGTAAATACACCAATCAGCACCCTGTGTCTAGCTCAGGGTCTGTGAATGCACCAATCGACACTCTGTGTCTGGCTGCTCTGGTGGGGCCTTGGAAAACCTTTGTGTGGATACTCTGTATCTAACTGATCTGATGGAGAGGTGGAGAACTTTTATGTCTAGCTCAGGGATGGTAAACGCACCAATCAGGGCCCTGTCAGAACAGACCACTGGGCTCTACCAATCAGCAGGACGTGGGTGGGGCCAGATAAGAGAATAAAAGCAGGCTGCCCGAGCCAGCAGTGGTAACCTGCTCAGCTCCCCTTCCGCAGCGTGGAAGTTTTGTTCTTTCGCTCTTTGCAATAAATCTTGCAACTGCTCACTCTTTGGGTCCACACTGCATTTATTAGCTGTAACACTGACCGTGAAGGTCTGCAGCTTCACTCCTGAAGCCAGCGAGACCACAAGACCACGAGACCACCAGGCCCACCGGGAGGAACGAACAACTCCAGACGTGCCGACTTAAGAGCTGTAACACTCACCACAAAGGTCTGTAGCGTCACTCCTGAGCCAGCGAGACCACGAACCCACCAGAAGGAAGAAACTGAACACATCTGAACATCAGAAGGAACAAACTCCAGACACGCCGCCTTTAAGAACTGTAGCACTCACCGCGAGGGTCTGTGGCTTCACTCTTGAAGTCAGTGAGACCAAGAATCCACCAATTCCGGACACATTATGAGAATCTGGATCTTTTAAAAATACTGTTTCACCTGCAAGTTCAGACACTATTTTTGGAGAATGGCGTGCTGCCTAGTTACTGCCCTGTAAGACAGGAATTTTAGGTTCGCCTTTTGACTTTTCTTGACACATGAGAGGGAGAGGAAATCTTTGTTTACTGCTCGGTGGGAATAGGAGTTCAGGCTCCCCACTATGTCTCCACTAATACTTCCGTGGATAAGAAGGCAAAGGCAACAATGTTACTCTTCCCTACTTGGCCCCCACTGACATTATAAGAAGAGGGTGTCCTGGATAACACTAAGCGCCTGTAAAATCTTGACGTTTCACCAGATCTAGCCTAAAATTAGCCCACTGGGGAGAGAGGAACACCTTGTAACCTCCCAGGAGGGTCTGAACTCTAAGCACCTCAGACAGCCTCTGCTAGCACTGCATGATGGAGCACTTGCTGCTAGGTGAGAAAGCAAGCCCCATCTTCCTCCCCAGCCTACTCTGATACTACCCCTGTGCAGTGTTCAGGTGGGTCTTTACAGCCTGTTGAGTGTGAGCTAGGCTCTCTGCTCTAGCTTTCCTTGGCAGCCTTCTGGTTTGCTGGCCTCTCCTGTATTACGACTTGGACAGAAGAGGCAAAGACCAAAGCCAGGGAACTCACTGCTCTGTCATTTCTTCAGTTGCAAATTCCCTGGCCATTTTGTCTTCTCTCCATTTTTAAGAGTCTCCTTATGTTTGTTTTCTATGCAACATCTAGATTTTTTAGCTCGGTTTTGTGAAAGAAATAGAGAAAAGCATGTCTCTTATGTTTCTATAAATAGAATTTGCAAGAATATTTTCATATGTAAACTTTTCTTCTCATGAGTATTATCTATAGTCTTTCATTGAGAGTGTAAATAATACTTTTACCCAAAAATAAAAACTATGGACTTATTAGTGGACAGGGTGGGATGGTAGCAAGAGTAAAAACAAAGAGTTCTAAATAACTGAGACTGGAAACAATAAGAAGGCTGATTCTAAACAAATATTGAAGAAAATACTGAGTGTCAATTTGGGGTAAGGGGGAGTGTTTGATTGGCTTAATAGAAGGAAGGTTATACTTGGGAGTCAGCATGAAGTTTTATGAACATGGTAAAAAAATATCATGAGAGCTAAAGGAAAGTAAAAGGAAAGATTTCTTTTAAATTTTTAATTACTAGTACTTTTTTATGGATGTCAGTAATTTTTCTCACCAGTCCCACCCATTTCCCCCCATACACAAACTATTTTTGGATATATCTATCCTCTTTTTATATATGTTATTCTATGTCTATGCTAAGTGGAAAATGAGGTGAATGATTCAATTTCTCAGAGATAATTCTGTAAAAAAATGGATGAGATGTAGTACAAACTAGGCCAACAGTGTTCTTTTTTTTTTGAAATTTTGGAATTACAATTGTAAAATAAATAAATAAAGATACATATATACACACATAAATATATGGTAAATACATACTTAAGTTAATTGAAAAATATTATATAGAGAGAAAGCACAATCTCTGCTGAGTTAACAATGGAGGCTAGGTAAACAGAAATAATTGAAGCAAAGTGCACCTGAATTCTCTGAAAAAAGTTCAAGATTCATGTAGCCTTGGAACGACTGGGATAATAATACAGCTCCTGACTCACCAGCTTTTAGGGCAATTGCTTTAGAAGCCACGTTTTAATTATTGCTGTGGGTTCTAAAACATGCCTCTGCTTATGGGAATTAGATTATTTTTAAACGTTAACAAAACTCTCACATTTGGGTATATGTTATTCTCTATGTCTTCAGAATTCAGTACAGCAAATGGTACTCTTCATGTTACCACTTGACTTTTATTAAGAGATTTAAATTGTAACTATCTTTTTTTAAAAGTTTATAAATACATTTTAATAAGTAGAGCATGAAGGAACAAGGAGAGATACAATACTTGTTTTGCAATTTCTCATCACATAAGGTGATTCACTTAAAGTAATAAAAAATTAGGTGAGTGATAAAACACATAGTGGAGACAAATTTCTAAGAATTTTTTTTAGTCAGCTCAGGAAAATACATATCAAAACAATGGCAAGATATTTGTACATGATTAAAATTTAAAAAGATTCAAAACATTCAATTCAAAAAAATGAAATAGTAAAAAAGTAAGGTAAGGTATTGAAAGTCCAATATTTAAGAATGGTAACCAAAGATAACAATATAATAAATTCTCTAGGATACCATTGTTGAGAAAACCACCTTAGGCTCAGAACACTTCATGGATGTCTAGGTTTTGTGACAGGAGAAATGCAGAAAAGCTTTACTCCAATTTTGAAATAGAGTATTAAAATGAATACGGTTAAGCTTTGAATACCAGTGGGATAAGTTACAATAACCAGACAGGACTAGAGGACTATGGAGTCTAGAAAGGAGACCTGTCACCCAGAGTAAAAAAATAAAATAAAATGAAACAAATAAATAAATCATAAAATCATTAATCATGTAGTAAGGGATACTAGCAGAAGAAAATTCTAGCCCCAATTAGGTCATCTCAGAACTCCAGACAATGATACCATGCAACTGTATGACTGCGCAATTGTAAATATATGGTACAGACCAAGAATGCTTGCTTAGAGCAGAATTGTTGTGTAATTGATGTGGCATATGTGATTTCATAAAGATCGTTGAACTTCCACTCACTGGTCTTTTGGTATGACTCACGACTCCCCCACCCGTCCTCTTTTTGTGGTACTCTGGGACACACTTAGGGGAAAATTTTGCTTGGAGGTAAAAATAGCGTGCATGCTCTCTTGGCAACCCTAGGCATGTCACAATTTTGGTTCTCTTCACTATTACTATGTTCATTAAAGATAGATGTCTGTATTTTCTCCATTCTACAGAAATTTTTGGAGCTATATTTTGACCTGTTTGACAGCATTCTACGCTTCTGATGACATAATCATCACTATAGAAGAAAACAACAGGTACTTGTAATTCCATTTATTTTTCAAGTTGTACCAATTTTCATGTGGTCATTTTTGTTTTGTTTTATTTTGTTTTTCTAATTACCAACTTTTATTGGCAAGGACCTGTGTCTTAAAGAATGTTAAATATAGTTTTGTAGTGGTAATTCTGCAAATTGGCTAGCCCTATGTTTATATTTGGAATGCATAGGATCAGGATTTTAAAAAATGTATAAAACTATTTAACATGAGAAAAATGGCTTCACAAAAACATTTATTTTAACTGTTTATACTTCCATATTTATGTGTGTTATGTGTGATATACTCCCATAAAAAAGAGCACTCATGAAAAAATAGTGCAGTTGAGATAGACATTTTAAACCTGGTATCTGTAATTAGAATTGTTAAACCAGGATGTTTTAATGTAGCAGAATGAACTGAAGTCACTATTGGAACAAACTGATTTACTCGTCTTGTCAGGTATAACGGTAAAACTAAAGAAAACGTTATAAAATTCTAAATTGTGACATATGATCTCTTTGGCCTTTATCTGTAAAAGATAATTTTATTTCCAAAAAGAAAATAAAAGTTAGTTTTTTAAAAAATTAGATTTTACATCAGCCACACTAACTTCATCTGACCTCATCAAATAGTATCATGCTGGACAACATCCAATTGTTAAAATATCATTTCTTATATATACCATGTTTTATGAAGTGTTTCAACATCAAAATTATTACAGATACCCTATGAATTATTATAGACAACCATTTTATAAAATTCAAATCAAGCCACTTTCCCAGAAAACACAGAAATACAAATTGAATGCTTGCTCAATTTGGTCTCAAAATGGTCTTAAGAGAGTTTCTTTTTTTTTTTTCCTGTAAGGTCACTACTATTCCAGAATTTAAAATTTAAAAATCATTTACATAGATCCAAATACAGGCAAGGAAAATGTTTACCTTTCTAATGTATCAGCTCTCACTTGATGATTGATGGTAGCAGAGAAAACGTATTTGGAAACTTCAAGAAAAAAAGAAAGTGTCCAGATACGTCAAATGTTTAAAGTGGTGAAGGACAGTTGCTAGACAGTTTTTAATAACGTAATAAAAGAACCTACCTCTTTTACTTTACTGACAATGTAGAATTCATTGTAGACCTTCTTTCCTTTTTTTTTTTTTTTTTTTTTTTTTGAGACATAGTCTCAGTCTGTCACCCAGGCTGGAGTGCATGGGCGTGATCTTGGCTCACTGCAACCTCTGCCTCCCAGGTTGTAGAGATTCTCCTGCCTCAGCCTCCCGAGTAGCTGGGATTGCAGGTACAAGTGCCACCGCACCTGGATAATTTCTGTGTTTTTCGTAGAGACAGGATTTCACCATGTTGGCCAGGCTGGTCTCAAACTCCTGACCTCAAGTGATCTGCCCACCTCGGCCTCCCAAAATGCTGGGATTACAGGCATGAGCCTTCTCACCTGGCCCTTTCATTGTAGACCTCTCTTTTTATAATACCCTCTTCTACCCTGCTTTTGTTCCATGTAGTTGCACCCACACCTCCCAAACCACTTCCTGTTGCTGAAGCATCATTTCTCACTTGAGCTGTAGCACCTGTCTCTACCTGCTTTCTTACATCTAATCTCACCTCCTCCATTATACCTACTTAATTTCTCTCTTCAATCCTCAGTTTACATCCTTAGCGTAATTTTTCAAAATATACCCCTACCAAACTATGATTCCTTCCAACAACTGTCATTATCACAGGAATGATAATGAAACTCATTCATTATCACAGGGAAAGCATGGGGGAAACTGCCCTTATGATTCAGTTACCTCCCACCAGTTGCCTCCCACGACACATGGGGCTTATGGGCAGTGTAGGGACAGAGCCAAACCATATCATCCAGCCTCCAGAATTGTGAGAAAATACATTTCTTCTGTTTAAACCACCGAGTCTGTGGTATTTGTTATGGTTGCCCTAGCAAATTAATACAGCTAATGACAAGGCGACTACTGTATATTTTGCACCCATATGGGGCAGTCAAATTTGTAAACATTGATGATTATTTTCTTCACATACTCTGCAAAATAATAATGCCCAAATATGGGTTTATTTTATGTAAATTTCTCTATTAGGCATTATATGGATATCAGTTATATAAATAACCAGCTTCTACATTGAAGGTGCATATGATATAGTATATGGAATCAATGTCTTTTTCTCCTTGTCTTTATCTCAGAACAAAATATGGGAGCATGCTATCACATACTGTGGCCAAATAGTGATTGTGCAGTGAAACGTTACATGGGTCAATGCTAATGGCATTCAGAATAGTGAGGAGAGGATGGTGAGGTATCACATCCTGCCGCTTACTTGCCTCTGAATATGACAATTAAAATGATTTCATTGAGGGCCTGCTAATGACTTCAATATAAACAAAAATTCCATGGCTTTTTGCAAGCATTATTTGTGAAGGATGACTTTTAAAAAGTCTCATATATTATCTAAAGACAGCTTTCTATTTTGGCATATACTAAATATACCAATGTAATAAAACACATTTTAAATATAATGTGATATGTATATGCAATACCACGTATATTAAAAAGATACATTTCTTGCTGAGAACTGATTTTTAAAATCAATAATCTGGAAAGTTTTTTTCTTAAGTGTTGGGGGGAGTGGGATTTGGTGGAAACCTCTAAAAGAAGCCAGTCACAAAAGACTGCATATTGTATGTTTCCATATATATGAAATGTCTGGAATAAGCAAATCTATAGAGACAGGAAGTAGCTTAGTGGCTGTCAAGGCCAGGAAAGGGGGCTTGAGGGTTATGACTAAGAGGTACAAGGTTTCCTTTTTTAGGTAATTAAAAATTTCAAAATTGATAGTGGTGAGAGATGCACAACCCTGTGAGTGTATTCAAAGACAATAAATTGTACACTTTAAATTGATGGATTGTATGATGTATATGTCATATGAATCACAAACTGATCTAAGTGCTTAAGAAATATTATCTCTCTTAATCTTTATAACAATACTACGAGATAAACAATATTATTACCCCTTTATGTAAAAAGAACCTGAGGCACAGAAAAGTTAAGTGACTTGTGCATGGACCACACGACTAGCAAGTGATGAAATCTGCAGTTGAACCCAAGTAGTCAGCATATAGAACCTATGCTTTATATTTTTGCATTATGCTGCTTTTATCAGGTAGTAAATCAACTTACCAATTTATGTAGCAGCAAGAACCATCTGGATATTCAACATCATGTGAAAAATAGTAATTGAATGTACATTTTTCTTTTGTCCACAAAGCCAAGCACCATAGTGTGTGTGTGTATACATGTATACACACACACACATATATACACTATATATATATCTATACATTATATATATATAGTATATTTATAGATATATATATGTTTATGCACACATAAACATATTACGCTTTGCTGTGGTCACATTGCAAACCCAAAAGAGCTCTAACTTTGAAAATAAAACACCATTGTGTGTTACTTTTTAAATTAGAGATTACACTATGCATCAATGACCTGAAACTACCAGGAAAAAGGAATCATGCCTACAATTGTCATCTCCTTGGGCTGCCGCCTCTAAGCAGTAGTTTCTCTCTGTTGACACATATTGCTTAGCTGCTGGCATGACAAGTTGTTTTCTCATGGAAGCTCCACTAAAACACTATTGATTTTGGCTGGATGGCTAAAAAAGAGCCACTATCTTGTTATCTTCCTTGCATTGGCCTTGGGACTTCAGCTATACTTTGGCAATTTTCCAACTTAGGCATAACATAACTAAGAATACCAATCCACTTATATATTAGAAAGAGTGAAAAATCACTAATATTGCATTTTATACTTTTACTGTTTTTTAACCCAATGGATAAAATGAAATAGGCAGATTTCTTTTTGGTGCACCTCTTAAAGGTTACTTATTCAACTGCTTGATAAAGTACTCAGCCACATAAATTTTCCTTTCTGGACAAAGGGGGAAAATTCTAAAATATGAAAAAAAAATTTGGAAAGTTAGTGACAGTCACAATAAATATTTTTGCCTTTATTTTTTACACTATATTTTTGGAAAACTTTTAAATTCACATCAAAACTGAGAGACAGGTTAAGAGATATTCCGTGTACTCCTTGCCCCCACAAATGCATAGCCTACATTTCAACATCCTCCATCAGAGTGGTACATTTATTACAATCGATGACATCATTAGCCCCCAAAGTTGATTAGTTTACATTAAGGATCACCTGTGGTGTTGTACATTTTATGGGTTTAGACAAATGTATAATGATGTATATTCACCTGCTATAGTAGTATACAAACTAATTTCAGTGTCCTAAAAATCCTCAGTGCTACACATACTCATCCTTCCTACCACTCAACTGCTGGCAACCACTGATATATTTTCTGTCTCCATGGTTTGCCTCTTCTTGAATGTCATATATTTGGACTCATACTATATAATATGTAGCTTTTTCAGATTGGTTTCTTTCACTTACTAATATACATTTAAGTTTCTTCCATGTCTTTTAATGGCTTGATAGCCAATTCCTTTTAGTGCTAAATAATAGTCCATTGTCTGGTTGTACCACAGTTTATTTATTCGTTCACCTATATAAAGACTTCTTGGTTGCTTCTGAGTGTTGGTAATTTTGAATAAAGCTTCTATAAACATCTATGCGCAGGCTTTCGTGTGAATATACATTTTCAGTTCCCTTGAGTAAATGTGAAGAAGCATGATTGCTGGATCATATGATAAAGTGATGTATGTTTCAATTTGCATTCATGCCAGCAGTGAAACAAGAGTTATTATTGCTTTACATCCTCACCAGAATTTGTTGTTGTCAGTGTCCTGCATTTGACCATTCAAAGAGGCAGGTAATACTATCTCATTGTTTTAATTTGCATTTCCCCGATGACGTATGATGTGAAGCAACTTTTCATATGCTTATTTGCCACCTATATATCTTCTTTGCTGATATGTCTGTTAAAGTCTTTGGCCTATTTTTTAACTGGATTGTTTGTTTTCTTATTGTTGTTTTAAATGTTCTTTGCATATTTTGAATAACAGTTGTTTATCAAACGTATCTTTTACAAATATTTCTCCAAGTCTGTTACTTGTCCTGTTATTCTGTTGGTACTAAAGTTCAGGTTATTAATCGTTACTTTCATAGATCATGCCCTTGATGTTGTATCTATCGAATCACCGACATACCCGAAGTCATCTAGGTTTTCTTCTGTTTCATCTTCTAGTTGTATAGTTTTGCATTTAACACTCAAGTGTACGATACATTTTAAGTTAATTTTTGCAAAGGATGTGAGGTCTGTGTCAAGATTCATTGTTTTGCCTATGGATGTACATATGAAATTCTGGCATATGGATGCTGTTCCAGCAGCATTTGTTGAAAAAGGCTGCCTTTGCTACATTGTATTGTCTTAGCTCTTTCATCAATGATCAGTTGACTAGATGTATGTGGGTCAATTTCTGGGCCCACTATTCTGTTCTTTTGATTTTTTATTTATTTGTCTTTTTTTTAAACCAATACTACAGTTTTGATTACTGTAGCTTTATAGCTTTTTGTTTTTGTTGTTTTTTGTTTTTGTTGTTTTCTTTTGTTTTGTTTTGTTTTTGAGACAGTGTCTCCCACTGTCGCCCAGGCTGGAGTGCAGTGGCATGATCTCGGCTCACTGAAACCTCCACTTCCTGAGTTCAAGCAATTCTCATCCCTCAGTCTCCCGAGTAGCTGGCATTACAGTCAGGCACCACCTCGCCTGGTTAATTTTTTTGCATTTTTAGTAGAGACGGGGTTTCACAATGTTGACCAGGCTGGTCTCAAAGTCCTGGCTTCAAGTGATCCACCCGCCTTGGTCTTCCACAGTGCTGGGATTACAGACGTGAGCCACCACAACTGGCTATAGTAAGTCTTAGAGTCAGGTTGTGTCAGTCCTCCAACTTTCTTCTTCTCCTTCAATATTGTGATGGTTCTTCCATGTTTTTAGACTCTCCATTCGAACTTCAGAATCAATTTGGTAATATCCACAAGATAATTTCATAACTTTTTTTTTTTTGAGACAGAGTCTCATTCTGTTGCCAGGCTGGAGTCCAGTGGTGCAATCTTGGCTCACTGCAACCTCTACCTCCCAGGTTCAAGCAATTCTCCTGCTTCAGCCTCCTAAGTAGCTGGGACTACAGGTGTGCGCCACCACGCTCAACTAATTTTTGTATTTTTAGTAGAGACAGAGTTTCACCATGTTGGCCAGGATGATCTCGATCTCCTGACCTCAGGTGATCCACCCACCTCGGATTTCCAAAGTGCTGGGATTACAGGCATGAGTGGAAGTTCAATGATCAATGAATTTGATGTAATTGACGTTTATAGAATACTCCATCCATTAACAGTTGAAACACATTCTTTTGAAACTCACATGGAATATTTAGCAAGATAGACCACATTCTGGTCAATCAAAAACACTTAAGAATGTTAAAAAATCTATAAATAAATCAAATATGTTGTCAGACCACAGTGGAATTCAACTAGAAGTCAATAACAGAAAAATAGCTGGACAATCTCAAATATTTGGAGACTAATATCATACTGTTAAATAAAACATGGACCAAAGATGAAGTCAAAGATAAAATTAAAGGAGATACTTTGACTAAATGAAAATGGTGACATGAATTCTCAATAATTTGGGGAAGCAGCCAAAGCAATGCTTAGAGGGAATTTAAAAGCAGCGAATGCATATATTAGAAAGAAGAAAGATCTAAAATCAATAATCTAAGCTTCCCCCTTCTGAAATTAGAGTAAAAAGAGTAATTTAAGCCCAAAGCATCAATAGAAAATATATAATACAAATAAAGCACAAAAATTAAATTAAAAATAGAAAAATAATAGAGAAAATCAACAAAACCCAAGTTTGATTTAAAAACAATTGAATTGTCAAATCTCTAAAGCTAACCACAAAACTAAAAAAAAAAAAATGGAAAGAGAGGTCAACACTGCTGATCTCAGATTATCAAATGATTGTAAGGAAATAGAATGAACAACTCTATGCCCACAAATAGGACTTAGATGAATGAACTAATTCCTTGAAAGATACAAACCCAATCAAAACGAAATCCAAGACTAAATATCCCTATATATGTAGGAACATTACTATAGATATTAAAAAATTAAATCAGTAATTGATAATCTTCAAAAGAGAAATAATCAAGCTCAGATAATTTGACTAATAATTCTTTCAAACATTAAGAAAGGATTCCAAACTTTGTAATCTCTTCCAGAAAATACAAGAAGAGGAAACATTTTGTAACTCATTCAATGAGACCAGCTTATCTGAATTAGATAAATACAGAAATTAGAAAAAGGCATTATAAGAAAGGAAATCTACAAACCAATATCTTTCCTGAATATAGATTTTAAAATCCTCAGCCAAATAACAGCAAATGAAATTCAACAATATATAAAAAAATTATATACCATGACCAAGTGTAATTTCTTCAGGTATGGAAGGCTCATTGAACTTTCAAAAACCAATTAATGACATCCATTATATTAAGAATTAAGGAAGAAAGGTAATACTAGCCTATCAGTAGATTCAGAGAAAATATTTGACAAAAATTCAGCACCCATTCATGACTAACACTCTCAGTAATCTAGAACTATAGAGAAACTTCCTATACTTGATACAGAGTATCTTTAATAAAAAAAAAAGCTAACATTATAATTAATGATGAAAATCAGATAATTTCCCACTACAGTTAGGAGTAAGGCCAAGTCCAATCTCACCACTCTTACTCAATATTGTATTGGAAGTCCTAGTAATAAAATAAGAAAATAAAAACAAATAATGGATAGGTAGATAGAAAATGAGGAAATAAAACATTTTTGTTCACTGTTGCTGTGATTTTTAATACAAATCATCCAAAATAATTGACAAATTCTGTAGAAACTAATAAATGATTACAGCAAGATCATACAATTCAAGGTTATCAAATGAAAGTCAAATACTTATACAAAAAATTAAAATACACTATCAATTAGAGTTGAAACAAGAAAATAAAATACATAGAAAACTATTACAGGATCTGTACGTAGAAAACTGTAAAACTGATAGAATAAGATCAATGAAAATCTAAACAAATAGAAACATATTCCATGTTCATGAATTAGAAGACTCAACAGTAGTCAGATGTCAATTTCTTTCTTCCAAGTTGATCTATAGATTCAAGGTAATACTAAACAAAGTCTCAGAAATTTATTCTGTGAATGTAAATAAAATGATGCTAAAATTTATTTAAAGATACACAAATCTCTGAAATACCAACACAATAAAGATCAAAGTTGGAGGACTGACACTACCAACTTCAAAATTTAAAAAGACACTGTAATTAAGACAGCTTAACATTGGCAAAAGAATATATACTGGGATTAACAGGAATAAATAGAAAGCCTGGGAAGAGACCCACAAAAATAAAGTTAGTTGATTTTTGACTCAAGACACAAACGCTAGTATAGAAGTTGTTGCTTTAAAGAAATGAAGCTGGAACAGTTGGAAACACATACGCAGGAAAAAAAATGAAATTAGACACAAATCTCACACTTTTCACAAAAGTAAACTCAAATGAATCATATAACTAAATATATAATACAGTACTCTAAAATTTTTATAATAAAGCACAGGCGAAAATGTATGTAAACTGGGTTTGACAGTGAGATTTTAGAACAACAGCAAAATCACAATCAATGAAATAAAATATTTAAGAATTTAGACTTTGTTAATAAACATTTAATTAAGGTTTAATTAACATTAAAACCTTCTGTTTTGAGAAAGACACTGTTAGGAGAATCAAAAGACAAGCTATATATTGAAAGAAAATCTTTGCAAAACACATATCTAACAAAGAATTTGTTTCTTAAACACACAAAAATCTCTTAAAAGAATAAAAAACAAAACAGTTTAACTAATAATGAGTAGAAGATTAGAAGAGTGAACTCATTATATATATATAGAGAGAGAGAGATATATAAAAACGGTAAAAAATATGAAATAATGCTCATTACAATCTGTCATTAGTCAGCTGCAAATTAAAGCAATAATGGAAAACCATTAGACATCTAATAGTTTAGCTAAAATTAAAATAAAAACCTGCTAATGCCAAATGCTGGTAAAGATGCAGAGTAATAGGAATTCATATGTATGGCTGGTCAAAATGAAAAATAGTACAGCCACTTTAAATACAATCTGGTAGTTTCTTAAAAAGCTAAATAGAGTCTCAGCAATTATGCACCCAGGTATTTACCCAAATTGGCAACCTGTTTATGCAAAAAACTTCATGCAAATATTTTTAATAATTTTATTTAAATGTATTCATAATCGTTAACATTTGGAAATAACCAAGATGGTCTTTGACAGCTGAATGGGTAAATTATTAATAACGTATAGCCATACAATGGACTATTATGCAGTTATTAAATGAGCTGTCCAGACATAAAAAGACATAGAAGAACTCTAAATGCATATAGATAGTTGAAACAAGGCAGCCTAAAATATCTACATACTATATGATTTTTATTATAATACAGTCTAGAAATGCAAAGCACTAGAGAGAGAAAAGAACCAATGATTTCTAAAGATTCAGGGAGATGGGACAGAATTAAACAGGTGAAGTGCAAAGGATTGTTTTCACAGCAAATTAGTAATGTTATAATAGTAGATATGAGACATTGTATATTTGTTAAAACTCATAGAACTGAACAGCATAAAGAGTGTGCCCTAATGTATGCAAATTTTAAAAATTATTTGGTGCTGGGGGATCCCATGAAGGAATGCAGGATGTGTTCGGAGAATATAATGTGTATTACAAATGTATGGAACAATCACACTGTAGTGAATAAAGGGAAAAATGCTGATGTAAGTATCTTTCAAAATGAATAGAGTCTGCACAAACTAAAGGCAAAAGCAACTGAATATAGACACTGTACTCTAGTTGACAGAATTGTTTCTCAGGGGAAGCACTGTGTCTTACTGGTAGTGTGAGAATTTTCAGTTACAAGGGGAGAAAGCAGGTATAATTCCTGTGGTAATAAACTAGAATTGTGGAAAATTGTATGAACTCATGTTTAGCTTACTGTAGATCCTGACAGTTACATAAATAAATATTTGTAGACATGTTTATAAACATGGGCTAATATATACATATATTTTTTGCTTTGTCGGCTGAGAGATGGTTAAAATAATGATTCTCAAGTGGCAATAAGCGTGTCTAGCATCTATATCTTGATTTCTAAATACAATTATTAAATAAAAACAAGGTTTTTGGAGAAAAGGGTGATTGTAGCACTAGGGCAAGAAATACACAAGAAGAGCCTGAAACATCTGAAGAGACGGAAAGTAAGGAAGTATCAACACAAACACACACACATAGGCACCCACACACATTGATGGGATACATCAAAGAATCACAGGAGCAAAGAGGAGCTCCCAATAGCCAAATCTACAACAACTTGGGAAACAAAGTAAGTTAACTATTATTGGATTATACCCAAAGTATAAAATAAATAGTCATGTGTCATTACTAACACAAACAAATGATTGAATAAATTAATAAATAGATAAAAAAGAGACAAATCTCCCTTATAGAAAAATTTCAAATAACACTCCATAGATGTTAGGCTGCATATTTTGACTTTCTTCCTTTGCATGCTACAGAAAGGGGCGGAAAGGTAACTTTACAGTGAAGAAACCCGAGAAATGCTAACTCAGACATGTAATCAAGGCCAACAACAGCAGTCATAAATCATGTTGATTGTATGTACACTTGACATGATGTGGTAAAAATGGCACTTTACCTCTGTAATCCTCCTCCTAGTACCCATAACTCCAGTCTTCTCGTGAGAGAAACATCAAACAAATTCTAATAGTGGGACATGTTATAACATACTTGACAAGTATTAATCAAAACTGTCAAGGTCAGGAAAACTAACACAGCTAGGAGAAGCCTAAAGAGATATGAAAAGTAAACCTGGTATGGTATCCTGTATGGGAACCTGGAATTTTTTTTAAAAAAAGGATATTAGGCAAAAGCTAAGAAAATCTAAATATGCTATGGACTTTTGTTACTACTACTACTAATAAGCTAACTTGGACACCATAAAAATTAAATTGTCTGCTTTTCAAAAGGCAATACCAAAAACAGAAACGTCAAAGCCACAAGATGGGAGAAAATAATTGTAATTCATCTGTCCATCAAAGGACTTGTAGCCAGATTATATTTTAAAATACATATCCAATTTAGTAATAACAAAAACAATGCAACAGTAGTGTGTGCTGTATTTTAACAGACATTTTCAAAAGACTGCATGTAAACTGCTAATGAGCATTCTTGACATAATTAATAATCAGGAAATTGCAGATGAACTGTGTATCAGAAGTACTATTCAAACTCTAGAAGACAGTATGGACAATAAAGTAGGAGTAAGGAATTGAAAATAATTCCTTACCAGTCCATTTCTCTGTCACAGGACATCACAATAAATATGAGTTTCAGATTCCTCATCTGAAAAATTACAGAATTGTACAGTATTATCTCTGAAGTCATTTTCAATTCTCACAGTGAGTTAATTTTAAGAAAAAAAACCCGTAAAATTGTATATTTTTCTTTTCTTTTTTCTCCTGATAGCTGCATTAATTCAGCTTCTTTGTACAATTTCTGCTATGTATAAGAACTTGTCAGCATAGAATAATTCATTAGCAATTTGAGCACTTTCATTTGCAATTTGCTGTATGATCAAAAGTATTATTACCTTTAAAATAATGTTCTCAATAGGTAAATGATAAAAGTTACCTATTTTATCAGGGATAAAATAGCAGGAATATGGTCCTTAATTTCCTAAAATGGAATGTCCTAATCCCTCCATTATTAATCTAAACATTGCAAAGTGAAAACTGTATATCATGTGTGTTATTATCACTTAAAATTTTGCTTAAAAGACATTTTACAAAATTAAATTCATCCCCAAACTGGGCCCTGGGGTAATGACTGATCTAACTATAAATTTTACAGCTAAGTTTTAAATCTCTGAAATTGCTAGTGTGTAATAAAAGGACTGTCAGAACTTTTAAACTTCATTTCTCTATCCATGTTCCCATGCTTGTGTATCTTATGTATTACAAGTTCCAGTCGATATTTGAAAGTTTGTTAATAGAAATAGTTTCCTAGATTATATTAGTGATCAATGCACATCAGTGAGACAAAAAATTTCTTATCTGTGTGCACCAAAGTTGTCCCTCTCAGGACAGAGGTGGAGGTACTAAAATTGCCCCTGAACAGCCAAGAGGGAATGAAAAATCTCTTCACATTCAAGTTGCTTTCTGACATCAACCTCCTCAATACTAAGCGTAAACAAATAGACACACACTTAGATCTCCAAAAATCTGTTTGCGAATATGTGAAATAATTGAGATTGAGAAATCATTGTGATACCAGGTTTCATATTTTTCTTTTTGGTTATGTAAATATAGTGTAACTTATTAACTCTGCATCATTTGCGTAGCATCTATTTTGAGGAGCTCTGTTGACTTCCAGAGGAGGCACAGATTTCCTGCGTCAAGTTGATCGAGTTTTACCATAAGAGCCATGGGGCATGATTGGAAATAAAATACAGAAATCAGCTAAACCAAGAAACACCAGGAATATGAAACATAGAAAGAAGCTTAGATAGGCTCAGTAGATTAATAACGGCAAAGCTGAAATAAGTCAGAAAGTGTTTATCTTAATTTTTTCATTTATATTAACTTACAGTCATATGAGGTAGTTACTATTAAAATTTCATTTTATAGGTGTGGTAGGCTGACTTCTAAGGTGATCCTCAATGATCTCCATCCTTGAGTCCAAACCCTCCGTTATCTCCTTCTTCTCAACATGGAGTGCATCTCAAAACTTAAAAATAGGATATGGAGAAGGAATGGGATGTGATTTCCGGGATTAAGTTACAAAAGATTACGGTTACTACACTGGTTATATTCAGTCCTTGTTGACTAGTTGGACTGCACATTTTAATTAAGTAAGCTGCCATGTTGAAGAGGCCCAGGGGGAAAAGAACGGAAGTGGTCGTTGGCTAACAGCTACCAAAGCCCCCAATCCAACAGACCGAAAGGAACTGAATCTACTTGGAAGTAGAGCCTTTCCACTTGAGCTTTGAGATGAAACCCCATAACCTGGCCAACACCTTGAATATGGTCTTTTGAGATATAATGTAGCAGATAACCCAGTTGAACTGTGCTTGAATTCCTGAGTTGCAGACAATGTGAGATAATAAATGTGTGTTGTTTTAAGATACAACATTTTAGAATAATCTGTTGTATAGCAATATTTTCTTGATACTACAAATGAGGACTGTGAAATTTTGAGAAGCTGTGTATCACAGTCACCAAGTAGCTGAGCTGCATTGCTGCTCCTGCCCACTAGCAACTTATGTCCAGGCCGCTTTAATTCATAGAAACTGACCATCACTGGAGGAAGAATTGCAGAGGATCGAATAAGCAGGGAAATGAGCCTAGAAAGAAATAACCGGATGATAAAATTAATAGTGAATACAGAAATTGGTAAATATGTATATAAATTGAAAGAAACATTGATTTTTAAAAATTAACAAATTGGAGGGGCAGTGAAAAAAAGGGTAAGGCTAAAATACAAGTCTAAGGGGTAAAAGTGAATTTTTAAGTAAACTATTAATGTGGAAACGTTAAGAGTTACCCAAAGAATAGAGACAGAGAGAGAGAATGTTTAACCTACAAATCAGAAAGAGAAAAGAGAGAGGGCCAGAGAAAATTCAGTAAGTCCAACAGATAATAGGCACAGAGTGTGAGCAGAAGTAAAGAAAAATGTGCTAAATACACAACAAAAACGCAATTTTCAAAGTAATACCTAATGTATCAATAATCACAATAAATTAAAACAATTAAATTTAAATTTTACAAGACAGATTTAAGTTAATTTGTCTGTGAATCTAATTTTATGTTAAAAGGAAATACCTAAAATATTGTGACAGAGAATGTTTTCAGTAAAATTATATAAATAGATATCACACAAATATTAACCAAAATAAAGTTAGTGGAACAAGCATTGTATTCAGAACTCATTTCTAATCTCATTCTGACAAGCAGAATCAGCTCAGAACAGCCTATGGAGACACAACAACTCAATGTAATGGTTTATCCTGAAAAGGATCCTGGAACAGAAAAAGGACAATAAAAAGCAAGAAAATTTGAATAAAGTGTTGATGTTAATTTATAATAAAAATATTACAAATATAATTATTTTCACAATATTAACAGCAGGCAAAATAGAGTTCAAGGCAAACAACATTATTAGGGAATGGGGTAAAACTGTAATTATAAAATAAACGTTTCATCAGAAATATGCATAAATTCTTAATATCAGACTTCTAACCCTATAGATTCTAAAAAACCTGAAATATATAATATTTATATTGAGATATTCCTGAATAGTTGCCACCACAACAAATAAGACTGAGAAATCAGTTAATCAGTAAGGAAATTAATTATTAAAATAATAATAAAGACACACACACTTGAGTAGAAGGACATTGTTCTAGGAAGAGTAAACACCTTAATTTTGTTTAATGCTTAGAGGAAATCAGCCCTTTTGAAGAGGCAGGATTCCTACAAAAAGAAAAGCAGAGTACAAAGGATCATGGACCAAGTCATGAGTGTGGCCCTGGGAAAAGGAATAGCTTGATTTGCAGAATGACAATGTGATGCTTACTTTATTGTCTTTAGCCTCTATTATAATACAGACTGATCCTAAGTAGATATTAAGACAGTGAATAACTCAGAGATTCAGGAGATGATTCTGGCCTAGAAAATTATGAATTGTTTTCAATTATTGATAATTATTGGTATCAATTATCACCAACAGGAAGCAAGGTACAGCTGTCCAGGTCATGAAGCTCTTTAAAGGAGAATACTGGTTAAGGTGGTCTAGAATTTCGAATCAGTCAAAACTCTGGACAAGGTCTCCTGCATGTATAGGTCTTCTGTTTGAGGCCAAGGGGGTGCAATGTTAGGCAGGGGCCATTTGCCAGAGGGAGAAGAAATGGGACTCAGTCAATGAGCGTACCAGAATTTTTATACCTGAAATTTTTGTAAATTAATTATTTTAATTCACTGTACTCAGTCTAGAAACTATTTAGAAGCATTTCATAATTTTTTGGTGCATTTCTTCTTTCCTATAATTTTGAGTAAATAGAGAACATCAGTTCCTTTATTTTCTTACATGCAAGTGTGTAAAAGAAAAGAAATGGGTCTATCAACACTTTAGCCAGTGGTTTACTGATGAGCACTGAGCCCTTTATAGGCCATTGTCTGCCAAGTGAAAGTATAATAGACTGCAAATAAAAGTTCCCAGAACCTTGTAGCACAACAATTCATTCTTAAATTGGCACCATTTGATACCACTCCATATAATCAATCCATTGTGTTTTTCCTATTGATATCTCTTTTGTTTTGACCCTGCCTCAGCTTTTATATCTTGCCTCTTCTAACTCCTACCTATTATTTTGTCTCCTAACTTTAGTGCATTATTTTCTCCCCCTTGGCTTGCCATTGCTCAGTTCACTGCAAAAGCTCTAGCTTAGCTTCTTTAATATCTCCTCTGAGACTGTCATGGCTCTCCTGAGATTTGCATGCTCCACATCCAGGGTGCTGTATATAATGCTGGCTCTGGTCCTCGGTATTAACCAAACCCACCAAGAGAGCAAAATGGGAGGACAGTGAATCCTTTGTATGTGGGGAGTCCTTTCCCCATCTTTCACATTGTAGGTAACATTCCTAAGTGCCAAGTCCTGAGTGTAAATTCATCCAGGGTGGCTGTAATAGCTGGGTTGCATCCTAGGCAGAATGTAGAGAGAGTCTATCTTGATGCTTTTGAATCTCATTTTTCTCCATCTTTCTCTTTACTCTTTTAACCTGAGACTCAGAGATATTTTCTATAAAATGGAAATAAGACTCACCCCATAGGATTGCATGAGAAAATAAAGATTCCATAAGTCTTATAAGGATTTGTCTTATGCTCCTAATCAAATTGAAACACAGTAATCTCTTATGCTCGTCTTAGCTCAGAAAGTGCTTAGGAATATATCTAAACGCCATGGATATTACTAACTAACCAATAGATACAGTTATTCAATCTAGTGGACCTAATGTGATGTCTATGTGATTACCCTAAATTGCATTATGTATTACTCTAACAAGCTGATTTGTTTTTGTTGTTATTGTTATAGTACGTGATAACATTTATCATTGTTGTTGTACTGGTTTGATTTGCATATACTAGTGCAAACATACTAGTTTCTTCTTTTATATCTACAATTATTGGCATCTGAAAAACCATTCACTACTAGCAAAAAGCTGACGTCATAAGTGAATTTAGTTCAATATTCTAAAGCATTTTCCAGGGAACAGGCAACTTCCATTGTAAAAATACTGTGTTCATATAGATAAGAAAGAGTTGTTTTATTAAAGAACCAAAGTCTTTATTCGTTTGATAAGCATGCCCTTAAGAGATATGATCCCAAATACAATGGTTTTCAGCTCGCATTCCTACCCAAGAGCCCTTCAGCAAAGTTGTGTTATACAGGATTGCAATGATGCATGAATGGCTGAGAATTAGAAAAGAAATGGAATTTTGATTTCAAGGCAGTCTCCTTTTTAGAATTCAGAATTACTTTGAAGCTTTCCCTACCTCTCCTGATTTTAACCTGAAGTCACGGAAACAAAATTCAGCTTACTTGATTTCCACGAAATATCTTGAAACTTATATTTTTTTCTAAAGTAAACAATACCTAAAGTTTACACTATTATATCTCAGGTTTAAGTCAGCACTTCATAAGGCATTTTGTAAATCATTGTTAATCACTGTGGTACCACATATTCATAACTTCTGAAGTTGTAGCTTATTAAAAAGATAATTTTATTTTCTGTTGTCACAAGAATCATTTTTCTCCTCACTTAGTGAGATGTCAAAAACAGAAAAGTGACATCAGAAAGTGTTAATATGGGTTACTCTAACCAGAATTAATCAGAATGTTAATCTACCAGGATTCTAATATATCACAGAAATAAATCATACAGCAGCTATTCCACATCTCCATGGCAATTTCTCACAAAAACTATAAAATATAAATTAGTCTGTCTCCGTCTGTTATCAACAGAAGAGAAATATACGAATAAATATAAAACAATGGTAAAAATCACATCCACAAACACAAAATCACCTGGCTTAATCCATTTCTGCAGAGTGTGATTTTCTGCACACACACGAGGCAGATTCTCTTGTTGGTAGTTGCAAGCAGCTGATATTTAGATTCTGAATATTGCATAATATATAATGTTTACTTGGAATTAGAGATTTGTTTAATTTTCTTTCTTTTTTTTTTTTTTTCTTTTTTTGAGACGGAGTCTGGCTCAGTTGCCCAGGCTGGAGTGCAGTGGCGCAATCTCGGCTCACTGTAAGCTCTGCCTCCTGGGTTCATGCTGTTCTCCTGCCTCAGCCTCCCGAGTAGCTGGGACTATAGGCGCCCACCACGCCCGGCTAATTTTTTGTATTTTTAGTAGAGACGGGGTTTTACCGTGTTAGCCAGGATGGTCTCGATCTCCTGACCTTGTGATCCACCCGCCTCGGCCTCCCAAAGTGCTAGGATTACAGGCGTGAGCCACCGCGCCCGGCCGAGATTTGTTTAATTTTCTAAAATTTTAACCCTTTAATATGTCTCCCATGAATGTATCTTGTTCTGACAATTTCAGAAAAGATCTAGAATTATTGAAAATTAGAAAATTTTTTGCCAACATAAAAATCAGAAAAATAATTTCAACATATGTAAAACATGACTTCTTAATTATATCTGTATATATTCCTTTGTTTTCATGGGAGTACATAATTAATGCTACATACTTAGGAATATTGCTTGTATGTATATACTGATGATTGTCAACCAAACATGCCCACTCTTCTCCATCTCAATGAAACCCTAATTTTCTTCATGTATTGGCTCTTCCTGAGGAGCTTGGGGTTTTAGGAGTTAAATTCTCTTACCTTACCACAGTAGTCAAGTTTGCTTTTCCAGTGATTGATTTAAGCATGGGGATGCCACAACATTTAGATGTGAGGATAAGTTTTCTGGGAGTTTCTTTGAAAGGTTTGTGCACTGACAAGTAGCACATAAGAGATACTCAGAGTAAGTTTCCCTTATTCCACCCTATATTATAATGTCTCTATGTGATCCCTGGCACTATGATGGACACATTATTATTATTATTATTATTATTATTAAGGGAAATAGCATGAGGATAGCAGAGCTGTAAGTTGAAGAAATAAGATAAGCATTCAGATTATTTGCATAAAATAATAAAGTGAGCCTTGTAGCTCAATCAGATCCTAGCAGCCTAGAGCAAGATGTTAGAAAGCTGTGAAAAAGAAAACAGAATTATGAATACTCGTGCTTTAAATGTAGAATGTATTTAGCAATTTTAAATGCTTACAGATATGTCATTGAATATTATCTTTCTTATAATTCTAAAATTAACATATTTTTCTACCATTCCATTGGTAAGATACTGAAATTCTGAAGTCTTATATAAATTTGTAAGGCCTTAAAAATTGGAAACATGGGCTCAAGGCTGAAGGCCAAGATTTCAGACTCTGAAGGTGACGCTTTTTCTACTTCTGTGTGGTGAGTCATCCTCAGATTAAATAAAATGATTCAGCTTGACATTATTGGTTATTAACAAATATATTGCCATGTCTTAGAACCAAAGAGGTACATATGACAAATAAAAAAGAAGAAAATGTTATTCCATATTTTGTCCTAGGGAAATTCTGTGGTCAAGATAGCCACATCTTTCACATGTAATTTAACCAGTTAAATAAGCGTTCCCAATACATTGCACTGTTTCTTTCTTGACTCAGTCATCCTTTCCCTTTCAGTGGTCAGTGTTTCCAGATTCCTTTCCCATTATACTCTCCCATACCTTCTTACATTATGTCTTCCTTATTTAGTATTTAAATTGTATTTTCAAACATTCATTATTCCTTCTTCTCTATCCATCTTAGTTGTTAGGTATAATTAGTTCAGCTACTTTGGAAGCCATTTTCTGTGAGATACGTGATGTGGACATTTCTGAGTGTGGTTTACTCAGACAAGTCTATGCTATTTTAATAAGAAACACTCCTGCCTAGCTTTGATTCACTATTTTCCTCCGGCTATACAACACACAGACTTCACATTCCTTTTGTCATTCAAGGAAGACATAGACAGGTAAGCACTGGGGATTGCTTTTGAGTAACTTAACATTCTTGTCCTATTAGTATGCCACAAAAAGGGCTTTGTAGCGTGTCCTGTGATGAGAGGTAATCACATGGTTCAATCAGCTTTTGCTTACAGGCCAGGTGAGAATCCTCTCTCTAGAAAGTCACACAAATTGTGCTTTAAGTATAAATTAATGTTTATTAAAAAAAATCAAATGAACCTCTTCTAGAAAGATGATGGTGGTGTAATAGTGTGCTGCAAATATTCCCTAACCCCCAAATGTTTCCTTCCTTATCCTGTAAATCAGCCTTATCAGTTTGTTACTTGTAGACAAACTGATAAGGCTGATTTACAGGAGAGAGAAGGACAATTTTAACTTAATTCAGTAATTGCAGTTTCAACTACTGTCATTTACACACCTCCATCAGAGTTTGCTTTTGAACCTCATTTTTCCAATATCCACTTAATTTCATCCCCTTTAAATTCAATTCTTACCTTTTCAGGCTTCTACTGCACCTATTATCAGAAACAAGAGAGTTTTATCTGCTTATGTCACGGTCGAGGGCATGTTGGAAGAAATGGGATGTTTTATGTCTGCTTCCTTTCTATCTTTTTGTCAGTGAAAATTCTGAGAGCCCACACCTAATCCGTTTTCATGTATTACTGGAAACCAGTCACCTATGCCTTGGCCAGTAGCTAATTCCCTCAGCACTCAGCAATGAGGGCAGTTTGGGTTTATCTAATGCATATGGTGATGGTGGCCTTTCCACCTCACCTGAACATGTACTCTGCAGTTTCTGAAGTAAGAAATTCTATAGGAACATAGTAATGACCATCTCCTGTTCTACTGAGTTGTTCACTTCAGAACTTCTCAATTGGGTCCCTTCACTTGTTAAGTAGTCCTTTACTGGGAGGGGTGATGGCTGTCATGACATTTTCCTAAGCTCCTATTGTCTGCAGATTTTTATAGACTCACAAGGAATAAGATATCCTATCTCAGAAACTTTGGCTCTTTGGAAAGAGTTTATGCTTTTTCCAATTTAATAAGTGCTGCCTCCATCCCATGGTTCTTTACTTAATAGGTAGGGGTACCAAGATCTGTCTGCATCTCCTAACACTCAGTTAACTCTAGCTAGGGGCAAGAGGTTAATTTCTCCTATTTCTAGCCTGACCAATGGACCAATGCTACCTGGACTTAGGAGATTTCCAGGATGTGGGAATTTCAGTGCTAAGATTGAGACCCTCCCAGACAACTACACAGCTTGCTCATCCTACATAGCTCATCCTACATAGCTTAATTCATCCTCAAACTTCCTGGAAAGATACAAGCAGCTAGACAGGGCAATTAAAGCTGTATAGAGGTTCTCCCAAATACTTTTTGACAAAAGTACGTTTTTTCTTTCCAATTTACTTTTAACGTATCTCTTGGCAAAGTTTACAAAATCACTACAGGGATCTTGAGGTGGAGTGGGGATGGGGGAGCCAGAGGGGTTGAGCGAGGCGGAATCTGCACCAAGAATAATTTAAAAGCTAAAGAAGTGCCTCTCTCTACTTCCAGGTGTGCGTTCTCTGTTGCAATACAACACTTTAAACTTTGGGAGAGTCGGAAGATAACAAAGAAAATCCTAACCTTATTTTACTAAATCAACTTTACTTTTACTTTTTGGTCTCCCAAATACAATCATATTTAGGGTAGAGTCAACTCTTTATTCTTTATTGTTGCAGTTAAATTTTGCTTTGTTTTGATATATTTGTCAAATACAACTTATGAACATATTTTTTTCAACCATAAGTATCCACCCAGAACACATTTTCTCAGGAGCCTCATCTCTGAATGCAAAGTACAGTACATTACAGAAAGAGTCCCTTCCCATGCAAACAACAATTTATTCTCTCTCATTTTTTCTTCGCACATCGTGCCTCTTTTCCCTTTGCCATAAACAAATTTTGCTGCTTCCATTCATCCATCACAAACCTTTTTATATGTTTCTCCCCACTGTGGCCTTGCTTACCAGGCTGTTAGGACACTTTCTGATATGTGGTCTGTTTGTAACTGAAACGTATTTATTTTGGTGCCTGCAATTGCCAGTACATGTCTGTAAATTGTAATTTTAAGCATATTTCACAGGGGCAATTGATGTTTTATTTAACCTGGACAAGACAGATACCTGCTTTGTTATTGAACAGCACTAGGCTGCAGACAAGTTTCTTTGGATGGTGTTATCTCTTTGCTCTTATTTTGCATCCTTTTAACTACCTCATTCCTGCAGATGCAATACCATATAGGATTTTTTGCAAATAAAGAAAGCAGAAATTTTTCAAGTAACAGTGGTGGGGGGAAATATTGGATTTATCAAGGTTTTTCTTTATACCTCTCATATTACCCCAAACAGCACCTCTCTACTTTCACTGTATATGAGAAAAGTAATATGTTAACAGCATATTGAGAAACTAAGAATTAAAGGAAAAAGGAATGGAGTGGAGAGTTAAGATTTAAGGGACACTGACAGAGTCAGTACCTGTCTGGTTAATCTGAAATATCCTCTTCCTCCAAAGGCACTTTGCATGAATTAGGGTGCCTTTTAAAATTCTCTTTTCTTCCTTGCTTGAAGCCAAAGGGATTCAGTCTATCTTCTTTTGCATTATAACATTGCGATTAAGCATATCAGTCCTGAGTACAGAGAAAAATAATTTGCTCAGTTTTCCCCTTCTTTTGTTACTAAGCATAAGAATGCAACTGCTTTTGCTGTTCTTGTCTTTATGATACTTACTGTGTGGATATGAGGGTAAAAAGTTAACAAACTTTTGGAAGTTATAAAGATCCAGGAATGTCCACAACTTCTCTCAGACATGGCTGTGGGTAAAATCAGTGTCTGCCCCATTCTTCTCATCTCAAATTGTTTTGTGGAGAAAGGGGAATGTACTGTCTGTCAACCATTTAATTCTTCAACAATGTTCATTTGCTTTTATTTTCAATCACATATTATGATGTTTCACATGCCAGTATTATACCTATGTTATCTCCTTTAACTATTATATCATTTTCTAGTCCCCTAGGCCTGAAAAACTAACTTATTCTTCAAGAATCACCTTAGTTTCCAACTTGTCACACCCAAAGTCAGCCAAAGTGTTTCCTGTGTGTGCACTGTAGCACCTCATAGTTGTTGCTCTTCTGAGTTTATTCTGTGTTATATCTCCATTAAACTGGGTTCTCTTTAATGGCAGTGTCACTAGTTCTGGTATTCTGTCACTAGTTCTCATATCTCAAGGCCTCTCTTCACTTGAATCTATCACAATATTTTAGAATATTTAGTCGCTGAAAATGATGTTTACGTGAACTGAGTCCTACAACTATGAGTCATATCTTTTGTTTTAGCTACTATAGTAGACCTCTGAAAAATTAAAGATTGAAACTGTGTCCTGTTTCTTAGGAGAAAATGTTACATTTGATTAGTTTGAAAAAAGAGAGTCGAGAATGATTATAAATCAAAGACAAATATTATTTAAAGGAAATGGGTAACCTGTCTATGGAAACCCAGGGAGTAAAAGGCAAACTTAGCTAAAGAATTGGCAACTATGTAAAACATACTTGGTTGCACACGATAGCATTTCTGGAGGAATTAAAGTGCGGCATAGAAGTTGTTAGCCAAAACCTGGTCACAGAAAATCGTAGGACATTTTCAAGACCTCTATGTAATTAGACATTTCTACAATTGGAGGATATGAGAAGGAACTTGAAAGGGGCAATGGATGAATCTTCAAAGAATACTGGGGTCAATATTTTCTTTCCCTGGAAAATGAGAAAATAGGCACAGGAAACTTATTAAGATAAGATATTGTTTATTAATAATTTTTAAATGAGGGCAAGGATCGAGGAGATTTCCTCTTTAAAAAGAAGATAGTTGGTGATGTTTTAAAAGATGTCCTAGAATTGAGATTTCTTTAATGAAAATCATGGTGAAATCATTGGGTCAAGCTATGCTCTGGCATTTAAAGTGAAAAGGCACATGGGGAATAGAGACCAGCAGATCCTGAAGACTTTCTTGTAATGAAGTTAGGAGTTCTTTGTGATTGATGAGATAAAGAAAGAACCGAATCATTGGTAAGAACATTGAGATCTCTAAGTTAATTGGAAGGAAAATGTAGTTGTTTGCTAGGGCTTGCATAACAGCATAACACCGATTGGATGGCTTAAACAATTGAAATTTATTTTTTCATTGTTCTGGAGGTTAGAAGTCCAAGATCAACATCCTGACAGTTCAGTAAAGAAAATGGGAACAAAAAATGGGCAAAAGGGATTTGGTAAGATCACACACATTGGTGGGAAAATTGACATTTTAACTTCCACCTCTTTGTTCCTAATATCAGGCTAGATTCAATTATTATATGAAACAGCATTAGGTTAGTAATACATATGTCCAGTTGTGTTTATTATCATCTACTTCTGAGGTAGAGAACTTTTCCAATATGTTGTGATTGAAAGCTCTGTTCATTGCACAAATTGAGTAAAGCCAATTGTGTTGTGGAAATAAGGTCTCCTCACAGAAGACAGCTGTATTAGTTACCTTTTATGGCAATAATATTTCAGGAAAATGCAACACCCAAAGGGGCAATAAATCATGTAAAAATCTGCGAGTCTGACTACATGGGTCTGCTGTATTTTGTGCATCCAATTTAGAATTAATCACTATGCCTCTCATTGGGGGACTAGGCTAAAGCAACTATCACCCCTTCAAGTGCCAGTGGTCAAAACTAGTCGCATGGTCAAACCAAAATCAATATAATCTAACACAATGGCTGTGACATTCACAGTGCATTGAAAAGAGCAATAATGCATTTTTTGCACTCTGAGTTTTACTGTAGTTGGCTTCAAAAGCTTCCTATATACAGCCCTGTTCTGTAAATATGGCAAATATATTATTGTTTAAATTTTAAAAATAAAATAGAAGATATACATTTTTTTCTCTGGTTGAATTCTCTGACTTAGAAACTATAAGGAGAAAGTCTAATAAAATTTGAGGGCGATAAGTTGTATACAACAGTCCTACTAAGGTTTGGTGAGTAATAAGAATACGGCAGATTCCACTGATACACGTCTTGCAGAATTTGTCTTTATATTCAGTCACTGGCCAGGGGCAGCTTGAAGCCACAGCCATGTCTATAATACAATGAATAAATCATTACAGTAGTAGTTTTTTGTGTGTGCAGGAAATTAAATTAAAAATAGAAGTGTTTAAACTTCTATTAAATAAGAAAACTATCTCATAGCTCTAAATCACACCAAAAATTACTCAAAACCTTTGCCCAGATACTACACGAGCTAAGAAATGGAGGGGTTGGCCTGGGCCACTGGAAGATGAAATTACATGTCTGCTCTAAGCTCATAACTTGCACTTTGGCATGTTAGAAAATAAATTTTATTCATTAGAAAAACCTCATGAGATTTTTTCAGATATATCAGATATCATATGTCTTATCCAGATATAAATTGACCACTTTAGTCTGAATATAAGCCATAAAATCATTTATAACAACCAATTTTACTTATACAATGTTCGATATTTGTTAAAATGAGCAGCACCTAAAATACTGGAAAACTACCCAACTTTTAGAAATACGGCTCATTTCAGTAAGTCGAACTGAGGCGTGGAAGAAGCAAAATGATTCTTTCAAAATTGCCTTAAAATACGTTAGTAAGTTTGTTATGAATATTGCATTCATTATGATCTCATTTAGAGTTAATCTGAAAAAATCCAAAACAGTAATGTAAGCTACGAAGTGTTTTGTAAGAAAATATGTCAGGTATACTGTATGGTACATTTTTCCCCCTATTTACAAATAAAAACAATGGAATTTTAAATAAGAGAAACAAAGAAACAAAGTAGACTGACTGAGACATCCACTTTTTTTTTTTATCCCAGATGGATTTTCACTCTGTCGCCCAGGCTGGAGTGCAGTGTCGCCATCTCGGCTCACTGCAAGCTCTGCCTCCTGGGTTCACGCCATTCTCCTGCCTCAGCCTCCCAAGTAGCTGGGACTAGAGGCGCCTGCTACCACACCCAGCTAATTTTTTGTATTTTTAGTAGAGATGGGGTTTCACCATGTTAGCCAGGATGGTCTTGATCTCCTGACCTCGTGATCCACCCGCCTCGGCCTCCCCAAGTGCTGAGATTACAGGTGTGAGCCACCACGCCTGGACGAGACATGAACTTTTAAAGATGGGAATTCATTCAAATAATCCCCTAAAATATCAACCAAATAATTCTGTTATTTGATTTCTTAAAATTGCCATTTCTTAGAGATTACCTCTGAGCTAATTAATTTGGTGGCTCAATTCACCAAATATCTTTATTCAGGTTAGGTTTATAGAAGGAAAGTGAAGTGAAAAGCAAATTGAAAGTATTTTTAAAAATTGGGTTGATTCCACAACCAGGGATCAATGGGCAGGGATGAGTCATGGTGTTTAAAATTGAGAATTTTTAAAGAAAATATTATTAGAATTAACTGCTTATAATTAAAACTGAAGAAGGTAGAATTATTTGATAAAGAGAAAGGAGGGAGAGATAAATTTGAGTTTTAAATTAGGGCCATTTTAAGGAGAAAGATGACGTGTGGAAGGGGTCTAGTATCAGCAGTAAAAAAGAAAGCAGAAGGAGAGAAAAGATATAAAGTTATAGATACAGAGAGTTGGGGACTTGATGAAAGAGAATGCATAATCAGCAAGAATAAAAAAGATAATGTGAAATAAAGGTGGCAAATAGGGAAGAGAAACCAGTCCTAGGGTTTGGGGGAAGCAGAGAGGCCTTACTTTTTCTGAGGCAACGACATGGGAAATGTGGTTTTTGCCAATTCCACCTCTTCACCTGGGGTACTATTCCACTATCGCTGGAGAGTTTTGCATATTATTTCTGAGCTTTGAAATGAGGAGTAATAATTTTTGTGTAAATCGAAGCAATTTTCTTATATCACTAACTTCACAAAAACGGCTTAAAATGCGTTTTTATGCAATTCTAGATGGTGGGTATATTATACACACACACACACACACACATATATATACATTTCTTATACGTTAGAGCTTTAAAATTCTACCAATTGTTAAAGTTAGAATAATAGTTTTCTTTACATGCAAATCCTTCCTTGGAACCTTATAATTTTGCTTGAAAGTCAATATCACTGTTACTTATTTGCCCTCAGATTTGAATACATTTTCCTCATAGAGCATATAGGATAAGAGGTTCTGCACCCCTAGTCTGAATAATTTCCAGCCTCACTGAAAGATTCGTATGAATAAATTGTTTTGATGGCAATACGCAATGGATCAGACTTATTTATGTTGGTGAGTGCATCACATGTAGACTCTATTTCTTGTCAACCCGCCTATGTTTCCTGGGATCTTCACAGCGGAAGCTACTGAGCTGATCATTGTGGTCCTTAAAATGTTTGATCGTGTACCGGCTGGGCGTGGTGGCTCATGCCTGTAATTCCAGCATTTTGAGAGGCCCAGGCGGGTGGATTACCTGAGGTCAGCAGTTTGAGATGAGATCAGCCTGGCCAACGTGGTGAAACCCCATTGCTACTAAAAATACAAAAATTAGCTGGGCATGGTGGCAGGTGCCTATAATCCCAGATACTCGGGAGATTTAGAAATAATTTCTTGTGTTCTGATTTAGTCTAAGTCTTATGCAGGCACTATGGCCAAGAATCTGATGAGGTTTTCTTTTTTAATAATTACTCAGGCCCCTTCTCCACCTGTAATGGTGGGTTTAGCACTTATTCATGCCTTTTGCCCTGGGACAGAGATTTTTTATTGCCCTTATCTCCTTAACCCAGCTTCAGTGGGCTACCAGGCTTTTTAGGTGATAATCTGTTGTCTTTTCATCTGAAAACCAATACCTTTATTCTATAGAGGAGGAAGATGAGATGATTCTAGGCAAAGTTTCAGCAATTTCAGCTATGACCTTCCTGTAGCTAGTGTCAAAAGGCATGATTCCTTAGGATTCTTTCTAATTGTCCCTGTGAGTATCTGGTGGGATTTATGGAGAAGAATCCGTAAGAGGTGTGAACCTTCCCTAAATCTGCAGTTTCTAAGGGATTTCCATTTGCACACTAGCTCAAACTCAGCCTTCAATAATAAGTAAACATTACAGCTGAATTGTTTTTACTGGCTTATTTCATGTCCAGTGGTAGCTGCCCTTGTGCATGTGCTCCTGACACTTCCCCTGCAGGCTCTTGGCTTTCCCACATTGAGGATGAGTTGGATGTTGTGAGAATTCAGTTCTTTGACGTATTCAAGAAAGTCATTAATCTGTAGTCTGTCTAGCTCTTTCATTGTTATAAGGGTGGGAACAATGGTGTTTCAAGCTTTATATTTCTCTGAGCTGAGAATGGAAAAGAGAAAGCTTTGTGATTTTTTATATAGGTATTTATTGAATAGTATAATGAAATTTGGTGAAACAACCAATGAACCCACAAATTAGCTCATTACAAATAAATGTGCTTCTAACAATATGCCACTCTCTACCACATTTCCCTGTTTCCATTCAGATGAAAATGCTGTCTTAAATTTATTTTATTTTATTTTATTCTTACCATTTCATTACCTTTGCATTTTAAGTCTTAATACACACACACACCTGGAGAAACAGGGCCAGGCACGGTGGCTTATGCCTGTAATCCCAGCATTTTGGGAGGCTGAGGCAGGTGGATCATCTGAGGTCAGGAGTTCGAGACCAGCCTGGCCAACATGGTGAAACCCCATCTCTACTAAAAATACAAAAAGTAGCCGGGTATGGTGGTAGGTGCCTGTAATCCCAGCTACTCGGGAGGCTGAGACAGGAGAATCCTTGAACCTGGGAGGCGGAGGTTGCAGTGAGCCAAGATTGTGCCATTGCACTCCAGCCTGGGGACAAGAACAAGACTTCATCTAAAAAAAAAAAAAAAGAAGAAGATATGGCTTATTTTGCCTTGAGTCTCAAATATTCAATATCTTTGGCTAGCAAAAATTCAGCATATCAGAAATAATTGATTTTTCTTATTCTGTGTAATCCAATAAGGAAATATTAGTGATTAATCCAACAACTTTTAAATTAATAATTTACAGATTTAAATTAACAATTAACAATTTGTTAATTTGTTAAATTAACAATTTAACAAATTAAAACAAAATTTGATGTTATACACTTGGAAAATTAATCTGTAAGAGTACAATTTTGACATTTACTTAAAAAAGAAACCCTAACCAAATAGAGTTGGTGCTATTATTATTATTATTATTATTGTTTTGAGAGAGTTTTGCTCTTTTGCCCAGGCCAGAGTGAAGTGGCATAATCTCGGCTCACTGCAACCTCTGCCTCCTGGGTTCAAGCGATTCTCCTGCCTCAGCCTCCCAAGCAGCCGGGATTATAGGTGCCTGCCACCACGCCCCGATAATTTTTGTATTTTTAGTAGAGACTGGGTTTTGCCATGTTGGCCAGGCTGGTCTCGAACTCCTGACTTCATGTGATCCACCCGCCTCGGCTTCCCAAAGTGCTAGGATTACAGGTGTGAGCCACCGCACCCAGCCTGAGTTGGGTGCTATTTAATTGTGATTCTTACAATAATGTTTTCATGCTTTAGTAATGCATAAACTGCCTTTGAAAACATATTTCTTCTAGCATTTATATAGAGCCTGATTTATATAATTATTTTGGAATAATTAGGCCCTTCGAACATTTGAACATAACATTATGTTCCATTTTGCATTTATACATACATACACACATGTACACACACAGATATATGCATACACAGATGAAAAGAGGTAGTCTATCAAAAGGGTTTAAATTGCAATTAGACACTCATTATTAAATCCTCAGTGTCCTCAGAACACTCCACCACTTTCTTCTCTCTCAATGAGGTCTTAAAACACAAAGTCTGTTATAGACAGTGCTCTCACATTACATAAGGATTAAGTAGCATTTGGTCTAGTTAAAATATATTCCCTTTTCTCAGATTTGGAAAATAATCCCTGTATTTGGAAACTGTCACTTCATAAAGCAGGGGGCTGCAAGTATTTGGAAATAATTTTAGTTATTTCTGAGAGGAGCTTCTATTTTTGAAATTGCAATATATTATCCACCACATATTGAAACTCATACATCACTTATCAATGCAAAGAAAATTAGTAGAATGACCCCAAATATACAAATGACTTGCATTGTGAATTTTATACACGATATATAGTCTGGGAAAAGTCACTTAATGGAACTTGCTGAGATTTTATTCTGAATCATATACAATGTTATCTTAAGCACTCACTTTCTCTAATGTTGAGCTAAATCAAACAAAACTCAAATCGATAAATTTGGCAAGGCATAAGGCACTTACTCTTTAGCAAACACTTGGCAATACCAACTTAACCTAAATCTGTGATCTGCAATAAGGGGGTGGTTGACATTCTGAGCATGTGCTAATGTATAACAAAATTAGACTGAAAATATATTAACATTGAAGAATTGTCAAACCTCAGAAATAAATTTACTCCAACTTGCTTTGGTTTGCAGCTCCAGGAGGAAGCTGGAACTCCTTCTGTGCTGTGTTATGCCTAACAAAATAATGAAGTCTTCTTTAGTAAAACTTGAGCTCTGTGGAAATCAGAAATCAAGCCACAGCTGACAGGATAATTGCATTTCTCTCTCGTCATTGTGGAGATAGTAAGATATTGATGAAACATGGAGGTGGCAAAACAGACATCATCCAATGATTTCGCATGTTTCCAGAAAAGGATATTTGGGTTAGAAGTGGTGAGCATTTATGGATCTTAGTATATCAGCATCAATCTGGAGATACTTTGTGCAAAGATTTATCTAAATATTGCAAAAATAAACATAAAATTATTTTGTGGACAGAAACTTCCTGAGGAGACACTGCAAGGTGGTTGGGTAGGTGGGCAAACCATTAACACCAAAACTAACCTCCACTTTCAAATTGTTGACAAGATCACAGAATGGTGATATCTGCTTAATTAGATAAATAACTTAGCAAAGAACAATTCCCAACTATTATAAAAAAATACTCTTGTCGGGCAAGGTGGCTCATGCTTGTAATCCCAGCAGTTTGGGAGGCTGAGGCGGGTGATCACCTGAGGTCAGGAGTTTGAGACCAGCCTGGCCAACATGGTGAAACCCCGTCTGTACTAAAAATACAAAAAAATTAGCCAGGCATGGTGATGGGGGCCTGCAATCTCAGCTACTTGGGAGGCTGAGGAAGGAGAATCACTTGAACCTGGGAGGCGGAGGTTGCAGTGAGCTGAGATCACACCATTGCACTCCAGCCTAGGCTACAAGAGCGAAACTCCATCTCAGCAACAACAACAAAAAAGATAAGATAAAAATATTCTAAAACATGTATGTCCATTTGAATATGTTAATAAATAGAAGCTAGTTACCAACATAGCATTTTTGTCCCCAGGATAGCCCTCACTTACTGCCTTCTAATTCACTTGACTATGAGTTTTTTATTTGCTCCCCAAACTGACATGTTTTCCACATTGTCATGGCCCTTAGCAAAAATCTCAATAATTTCTCACAAAAACTGATGCTAATATTCCCTCGTTACACTATTCACACTGAAGGCATAGAAAAAGATCTCCTAAATTTTTTTTAAAAAGTATTTGTATAAAATTGGTGGTTTAAAATTAAAAAATAAAATACATTAAAATTGCCATTATCTTCAGAGAAAAGCCCCACAGGATTTGCATATACTGTAAGACATTTTCGGTTTGGGCATTTGTCTTACATTCTACCTTTCTCACTCCTTACTTCCTAAATTATAACTTTTGTTTTAGCCTAAATGAACTTCTTTCATTACACAATACACTCTACCATATTGCTTCTCATGGTTTGTTTTTTCTTTTTTTTGCTTCCTTTGCCTTGTAAGATCCGTATTTCCTTCTAACTTAAACACTTCCTTCTTGCATTTCTTTACTAGATTCTCTGATAAAACATCATTCAGATCACTTATTTGGATCACGTGTCCTCAGGGCATCATGCATTTAATAGCATCTACTATTTATTATCATCTTATTTGTTGTCTGTTTTTCCTCCTAGACTATGAGCTCTTTGGAGGAAGCAGTTCTCATTCTTGCTGCTTAGTTCATACAGTACTGGGCACAAAGCAGTCAATACATAAATGTTTGCTGAAAATACGAATGTTTTGGTAAATGTCTGTACTTCAGTTCTCATGTTCTTCAGGAAAGAACATCTGAAATAAAGTTTTCCATGTTCCATCTTTAGCTCCTTACTTACTAGCTATGTACCCTTAAATAAGATATATAACATCTGTAAGTCTCAATTTCTTCATGTGTAAGATGGGAGTAATAGGGATCCCAACTCATTGAACTATTGTGAGGATTTAATAAAATTACAGTTAATAAAGTTTCTAATTACTTTTCAGGAAGGAGACATGATTAGAGAAAATAGCCGATTTTCCAATGTAATCTGAATATCCATTTATATTTAATTATTTAAAAGGACAATGTGACATAGAAATCATATATGTCTAGTTCCTTCTATGAAGAGAATTGAGAAAGTTTATTTTTCAGCCACTCAAACATGGAAGCTCCATGACAGATTCAAGAATGGAGTGCATATTCTTCTATTTTTGAAAGCCATGATTAAACAAACTTACTTTCTAAAAATTAATTGTAAGTATCATATCCCTTTAAAGAATTCTCCCTCACATTTCAGTACAACATGCACATGCACACACACACACACACCCCACGCTATCCACTGCTTTGCACAGTGCTGTAGAAAAGTTGATTCTCAACAATATTAACACATCAGCAGATGTTCTCTCTTTATTGTATTTTCAAATGGCTTGGTTAACTAATCCGGTGAACAAAACAATGTTGACCTATTACTAAGTAACTATGGTAAAACCTTTCCCATCACTTTAAATGAATTTGATTCATCCACAGAAAAGAACTGCGTGAAGAGTACTAAAAACCAGTAACAAAAATTAATTGACTAAATTTATATTTTATTGTCCTTTTGTCAAGTATCGTCTTCCCCAAAATCCTTTTCTTGCACTCATTCTCCTACTTAGACTGACAAGACACTGTCCTCCTACCCTCTTCAGTATGTAGTGGTAATAAACTGAAGAGAGAGAATATATGACAGAATATTGCAGTCTCTGTGACACTATAATCAGTTCCATTGTTTGACTTACTTGTTTCATTATTGATAATATTCATGTATTCATCAGGTACTGTAGAATAACTTACTGAGAGCCTACTACATGGCATACAACTTTTGTGTTATTAGAGACGTAAGACTGTTCAAAATAGACATGGCTTCTGTCCCCAAATAATTTCAATGGTACAGGAGAGGAAGAAAATAAAATATTTATTTGTGGTGTATAGAAATAAGAGCTATAAATGGTAATTATGACATGGTATGGGATCCTATAACAGAAGGAACTAATATAAGAAAATTAGAGAACACTTTCTTGATGAAGTAAAATTTCTGCAAAAATCTAAAGGATAAGTGGGAGTTCATTGAATGAGAGGAGATGAGAAAGATCTTAACTAGAAGAGGCAACAACATGTGAAGGAGTCATGAGGAATGGGGGGCCCAGTGCATTCAAGAGGCTTAATGTAGTCCTGTCGGGAGGGCATCATGGAGGGTGAAATTAGAAGTCCCAGTATAATTGGCTAGTCATGCCTACATAAAACATGTTAATAATGTGGGTCTTAGGCCTAAAAACAGAGTGAAGCCGTGGAAAGTGTTTAAATAATAAGATATGCATTTTTAAGTATCTCTGGCGTAGAGAGAAAATACTGAGAAGAGGAATTGCTCTTTAGAAATGAGACTATCAAAGAGATCATTAAAGAATTCCCAGAGTATGTCTGTAGTTAACACTGTTTTGTCAGTGGTAGAAATGGAAACCAACTGGTGGGATATCTGGAAAGTAAAATGCGGAAGGCTTGCATGATTTCTTTTTTTTTTTTTTTTTGGTGATTGAAGGTTGATAGAGAGAGGCTAGATGAGACACAGGCAACTGTCACCTACCTCAGTGCCACTCTAGAGTATATTAAACGTTACCTTTAGATAAACTCAGTAAGTGCTGTTGAAAACTCCCTAGGAGTGTCAGCTAACTAAGTCCTTTACACTGTCTTGATTTACACATATAAATATTAACTGGACATCTTTTATGGTTTAACTCTTAACGGCTTTCAAAAACCTAATATGGGTTATTTCCTTCTGCTCCTAAGTATCAAGGCTGCATCTAACGCACAGTTCTGCTCTATACTTTAGCTTCATCCACTAGAGCTGAATTTCAGTGAAAGCCACTGTTTTATGTTCTGTGACAGCTGAGAAAATAAAAACATGGCAAGTTCTAAAGCACAGCCAGTTGTCTAGTATTACTTATATGATGAGGTCAAAAGATTATGCAGAGGAGTTCATATCAAAATGCATGACTTATTTTAAATGGAGCAATTATTGAGCATAAATTATGCCAGACATCACACTGGTACCTGACCTACATGATCTACTTCAGTATTTCTCCAAATGAGCTCCATGGCCCATTATCACTCACATATTCAGACAAAATTGATATAATGGTTAAATAGTTTTGGAAATCCATGCTAAAAGATCAAATAGTGCCTGTAAAAGAAGTTGCTTAAAATAAAGTTAACATTGTTTAGGCTACATCTATCAAACTTTTTAATAACACTGAATTACAGGCCACTTAACTAGTATTTCATGGAATATAGAGGGGAAATGCCAATCTGAATATGTTTTCACAATCCTTAGCTTCTCTGTTTCACCTTTGTTCATAACTTTTATGACAATGTACAAGCATCTCAGCAATGCATATATTTTTCTACCCTACGTATTACTTCAAACCAATCCAGACCTCCAGGATGCTGATGTGCCACCCTGTCCCAGCCCAGCTGCCCAATTCTGTCACTACCTCCTTTCCATCCTAGCAAAAGTTCATGGTCACCACATCAACAACCGTTTTATCCAGATTCTCAACCCGCTATCTGCTTGATCTTTTGTTGCTATAATGCAGACCTAAAGTACAGTGTACAATAACACTGCCTTTTCTAGCTCGGGGCACTGTCTTCAAGATATCAAACAAATAGGAAACAAAATCTTACAGAATGGATGCCAGTGACAAATGGGGTCTCAAAAGTGATTAGTGTATTATCTACTTGTTCCTAGTCAATGCTCATTCTCATCACTGAGGGTAGATATTTAAAAACTTCACCACTTCCACAGCCTCATTCCAAATATTTTTGTTCCCAGTAGTTTGCTTATGTCTTTTCAGTCTCCTTCCTCTTTCTCCATGATTTAGTTCTCCCCGAAGATTTCAATTACTGTATATGTATGTCTGCCCCAGGTCATTCTCCTTTGCATGTGGTTCACCACCTACTGCAAATTTCTACCTGAATATTCCACAGAAATTTTAACTGAATGGATCTCCCTCTCCATCCCTTAAATTGTGTATGTTCTAAATTATCCCCAGTCTTGAAGAAAGCAACACTGACATCTCTTTTTTTTTCTCTCATTCACATTTGAGTGGCCTCAAAATCCTGTCAATTCCCTAGCTTTGCTCATTCTCAAATTTCCCTGTCTGCATTTTCTCTGGCACTAATTTAGCAACATCTTTTTACTAAATTAATGTAATGATTTCCATGAGCCTCCTTGCCATGCATCTTTGCTGTGGACGGTCCAATGTTCCCTGTAATACAGCCAGAACAAACTTTCAAAAGTGTAAACTTAGGCATACCTCACCTCTTTTAAAATATTTTAATATCTTATGCCATTCAGAATCAAATGCAAATTCCTCAGCTGACATATAAACCCTCCTTTTGTTTTCCCTTTTCAATTCAATTCTGGCTTCTATCTCTCTTATAATATCCTTTCTTACAGAATCTTCTCACTTCTCATCTAGCTAATATATTAATATATGTTGCCCCTAAATGCAAATATCACTTATCCCAATCTTTCTAGACCCTTAACATTTCATTCAGTTGTTTCTTTCTGGGGCTCCATCATATTACAAATCACATTATAATTGTAATTTTGCTTAACAGTTACCAGCATTAAATTTAAATTTCTTAAGAAGAGGAACTATATCTTAATATTTTATTAGAATTTCTAAGTACTGAAAGTTGCAAATAGTAGATGATCAATTAATATTTGAAAAACAATATACAGTTTTTACAAAATGTACATACAGAGATTAATTTTATTTGCTGCATTAGATAAACCCTAGGGGGAAAATATAATAGATGTTTCTATCCCATCCTTCCCCAAGCAAAAGATGAAGGACCTGCAGCTTACACTTGAACTGTATGACTCAAAATTTGATGTAATTTCCATTAAGTGGTATTATATAAATCAATCGAATACTTGATTTCCATAATAAATAATTTCCATTTCCAATGTCATGGCTTTGACAGGTAAGTTACCCCAGACAAGCATCCATTATTCAAATATTAATTCAAATGTATTATGTATATGCAAAGGAATTGGAAAATAGTCACCAAAGATATACAAATCTGCTCAAAATCTTATATTAGAGGCACAGTGGTACCTCAGTTAGTTATAGCAAATGATTTTCAATTGAAAATTGTGTTCTGCTGCTTGAATAATTTAAACTTATTTTAAACTGATTTATGATGTGCATCTCCAATATTAATCTTCACTTTACTTACTCTTCCACTTTTTTGTCTTATTTTGTTTTGATCAGAACATTTTCTACCAAAGCTCAGGCATTATGCTGATTTTGAACTTCCTCACATAAATAGCAGGCACTTTAGTAAAAGGTCACTACCCACCCTAGTGATTTAATGAATTCAAAGTAAAGGAAATATATTCATCAAAGTTCCCACAGGCATCTCTTCCTATTTCCTTTGCTTTTCTCTTATTCACTACAGACCTTTGATTTTCTTTCTTTAAGTGTACAAGAGAAATGCAAACGCCAGTCAATAGTCATTGAAGCTCCTGCTGTGTGTGTTGTATCTACTGAGACTTTTGAACAGCTAGCTCACATATGGGATTAAACTATATGGACATTTTATTCATCTCTAAAACAAGTTGGTTTTCATAGATTAAGGCTCTTTGTCAGCATGATACTGGCTTAACATGTATCTGTCTAGACTTTTGACTCATATTTTAGGCATATGTTTTTCTCTTCTTTTTTCTATTTTTTTTCTTAGTTTTAGCCCATTTATAGTGTTTGCTATACCAGATTTCATGAGATTTTTTGCATTATACCCCCACTCTGTTCAGTGTCCAGTGTTCTTGAGGGGCATCTTTTCTCTTACCAGCAGTTCCTTTCAAGTTAATGGCAATTTCAAGTCCCTCATCTGCTTCAGGTTACTCTTTAGATATTTAACTCCTGGAGATTCTGCTCCCTGTGTTACGTTTGATGGACATTAGGTTCACAATTGTTATTTCTCAAGCTCTCTGTGTTCTAAGAAAGAATGTATCCATAGAATAATCATAGGAGGAATAAGATCAAGGTGTTGCCTGTTTTTTAGGTTCAGCCCAATAACTGACAAAGTACAGGGATCTTGAGCAAGGTACATTGCAAAACAAAGATTTTACTTTAAGTCCAAGATGGGCTTCCTTATACTTCTGCAAAGTCAAGATATTTTTACTCATCTGAAAGAAATATGAACTTTTAGAGCATTATTGCTGCACATTTAGCCAGCTTCTGAAATACAAAGTGCTTGATGTAAAAGAAGCATTTTTGGCATCAGGGAAATTGCAGTGCCTTCTTAAAATAGTAATCTCTTTGCTCCATTCAACATATCCAATGAAAGCCACTTTTTAACAGTCAAAAGTAGATATTGACAAAGCCAATCTAATGTTCCCCCACAGCTTGACTTAATTTCAGATGGGTTCCTTCCTGACTATAGGCACCTACGTATTTATTTTAGAAAACTGGCAATTATAAATTATTTCTCTGCCGCTTTCATATGAAAGTCTTCTTCCAGACTTCTGCCAGTTTTACATTCCAGGCTCATCCTTCTCATGGATCTGGGAGCTATTCCTTTGAAATGTAGTTATTCAGAATAGTGCTGCAATAAACATACATGTGCATATGTCTTTATAGCAGCATGATTTATAATCCTTTGGGTATATACCCACTAATGGGATTGCTGGGTCAAATGGTATTTCTAGTTCTAGATCCCTGAGGAATCGCCACACTGTCTTCCACAATGGTTGAACTAGTTACAGTCCCACCAACAGTGGAACCAACCCAAATGTCCAAAAATGATAGACTGGATTAAGAAAATGTGGCACATATACATCATGGAATACTATGCAGCCATAAAAAATGATGAGTTCATGTCGTTTGTAGGGACATGGATGAAGCTGGAAACCATCATTCTCAGCAAACTTTCACAAGGACTAAAAACCTAACACCGCGTGTTCTCACTCATAGGTGGGAATTGAACAATGAGAACACTTGGACACAGGAAGGGGAACATCACACACTGGGGCCTGTCGTGGGGTGGGGGGAGAGGGGAGGGATAGTATTAGGAGATATACCTAATGCAAATGACAAGGTAATGGGTGCAGCACACCAACATGGCACATGTATACATATGTAACAAACCTGCATGTTATGCACATGTACCCTAGAACTTAAAGTATAATATACATAATATATAATATATATTATGATATATGTTATACTATAACATATATAATATTGTATATATTATTTATATTATAATATAATCATATAATATATATTTATTCATATAAATATATATTATATATATTATATAAATTATATTATATAATTATATAATTATATATATAAAAAAATATATATAATTATATATATTATATATATATATATTTATTTATTATTATTTTTTATATAATTTTTTATATATTTATATATATTATTTTTTTTTTATATTTATATACCTATATAATATGTAAGTATAATATATATGATATATCATATATATGAGATATATATCATATATATTATATATATGATATATATAATATATAATATTATATGATATTATACGATATATCATATATTATGATATATATCATATTATATTATAATAAAATTATATATTGTATAATATATAATATAACATATATTATACATTATATTATATATATTATGTGTTATATATATAAAAATAAAATATATATATATATAATATAGATAAAAATATAAAAAATTTATATAATATATAATATAATTTATATACTATATAATATATATTATATAATTTATATAATATATTTATATACCTATATAATATGTAAGTATAATATATGATATATCATGATATATTATATATCATATATATTATGTTATATTATAACATATATTGTATTATAATAAAATTATATATTGTATAATATAATATAATATATAATATAACGTATATATTATACATTATATTATATATATTATGTGTTATTATATATTATATAACAATATAAATTATATATTATTATATATTCTATATATAATATAGAATATATATTATATAAGTATTTTATATATTATATATAATATATATATATTATATATATAAAAAAGAAATGTAGTTGTTCAGAAGGCTAGAGCCCTTATCTCACATTTTCTGTTGACAGGTAGATAGAACCTGATTTTGACAAATTCTAGTTAGCAAATACAGAAGGCATAAACACATCAACCAACTTCCCTCCTTACTGTCCTAAACTACTCTTCTACTAGGGTCACTACAGTGCCTAAAAAGTTTTCTGCCTTTTGGTTCTTTGAAGTTAAGTTAAATTTCTTTCCTCTGTTGCAATAATATTGACCCCTATTGCACTACTTTGGTGCAATTCCTCTTTGACAGTACTAATCCTTCTTTGAGAAAGAGCAAATAAAGGAATGATGAGAAAACTGAAAGAGTCCATCGATCCCCTTCTCCCATCCCAATGGGAGGAAGGGAGAGTACATTAATGTTCTGTAAAAACGGAAAGAGCATAAAGAACTTTACTGTGCTCCACCCCCAACAATGCTATTTAAAGTTTATTTTTTCTGGAGTAGAATACAGTATGAATGTCCTGGAACATATGAAGGAGATCATAGTGAGAAAATTAAAAGCCATAACTTTTGTAGAATGTTTTAAATTTTATGTGGCTTATGGAAGAGATTCACAAGGTTCATGCTTATGAACATCAAATATTTGAAAGATTTGGAAAGGGGAATATCATATTCAGGAAAGGGGAAAAGTATTCAGATCTGTTTTGTGTTTTCCTCCAAAACAATACCAAGACTAACATATACAAGTTAAAATTGAAAATGTTTCAGTGTAATAGAAAAAAATCATTCCACAACTCTGAAATGTTTAAAGATGGGATACGCTAGGCTGACTTGGAAAGTAGTGAGTTCACTAGCAAGGGATATGAAGATAATGGTTCAAGGAAGTCTTGGTTGCAATGTTGAATAATTTCAGACATTACAGGAGGATGTGGGAAGCCAGAGATACAGTTTTCCTTATAGCCTTGAATGTTTTTCCATTGCTCTGAATTTTTATTTAAATATACAGATTAAATTGTTTTGACTTTGACAAGAAGAAAACAATATAAAGGGTCTTTTTAACAATTAAAAATGTTTAGTTTAATTTAAACATAGACACACACACACATACACATGAAAGCAGTGTCTCTCACTGAAGAAGTTTTTTTTCTGAAAATACTTACTAGAAAAGAGAAAAAAATGCAAAATTGCTATTATCAGAAAACCAGAGAGCTATATTATTGTGTTTTTATTAACATGCTTTAGCATGTTTAAATTTGCATTACTGTTTTGTTAATGTCTAATTTTATCTGGCTTTCAAGGCAGTAAAGACTATCACCCCGAAACCACAGTACGTCCAAACACCCTCCATTAGCAACACAGAGGCCCTGCAAAGGTGAAAGAAAGAGTTTTAGTTGATGCATCCATTATGGTCACGAATAGCCCTTTAAACTGAAGGTGCTGCATCTCAAAATTCTCTTCCTCACTTAGCCTTCTTAACTGCATCTTTCACCTCCAAACTAGATTAGGCTATATATCACAGGAAACATAAAGTAGATCAATGACCTTAAGAAATTCTGAAATGGTAGGATCTTTGATTTTCAAAATAGGTTAGAAGTAGGATGGCTTCAGATGGCCCTGTTGAATGACTCCTCTGGGAAGCTCAGTCTGTGGCTATTAATGTGATTTGTCCACCATGTTGGGCCACAAGAAGATTGTCAATTGCCATGAGGAGTATGCTTTGCTGAAACTTTCTCTGAAATGTTTAACAGCTTCAGCAGCTTAGTAGAAAATTCCGACATTTTCTGGTCACCAAATAGAGGAGGTCAGATATTTCTGTATATAAAGTGAGGGCCCAGACTATAATCCAAACCAAATCAAATTCTAAAATTCCTAAGGTTTTTATGAGGTTCACAGGCATAGACTTTCTTTGTACCTAGATAGTCAATCATTCATCCCCTGACTTTTAATAGCTAAGAATAAATGGATAAAACAGGGGTATTGACACTTCAAACATCGAATGAGGTGGAAAAACTGAAAACGTATGAATTACTGATGGGATATTATCAATAGCATCTTCATCAAATAATATAGTTTCTATTATTTGGTTATTCTCTATATGATGCCATGATAATGTATAATTATAGAACAAAGGAAATGAAAATGTTAACATGTCCAACTTTATCTGGCTTTCAATGAAGACAAGACTATATCACTCTGAACCCACAGTGCGTAATTTTAGTGTAATATATGCATAACCTAAAATTTGCTCTTACATAAATAGGATGATTTTACATTTAAATTGTTATTGAATTGGGCTAATAAAAAAGTTAACGTTTTTCCACACAATAGGGCTATGCTCTAAATATTTTTAAATCTACTTTGGCTCTGATCTAACTATTGGTGTGCTCTCCTTCTACAATTTATATACTGGAACCTAATATTCAATGTGATAGTATTAAAAGGTGGGGCCTTTGGAAAGTGATTAATTCATGAAGACTTCACTCTCATGACTAGGATTAGCACCTTTATAGAAGAGGATATAGGGAGTTCCCTTGCCCCTTCCACCATGTTAGGACACTGCAAGAAGGTGAAGTATGTGGAAGTGGCCTCACCAGACAGGAATCTGATAGCCCTCTGATTTTGGACTTCCCAACCTCCAGAACTGTAGCAATAAATCTCTATTATTTAAAATTACCCAGTCTAAGATATTTTGCTATAGCAACCAAAACAGACTAACAACCTCCCACCAAAACAAAAGAAAATCTACTTTGTTTCCTTTTATGCATAGACATCATTCATCAATATTTAATATAGAAAGGAATTTTAAAATCTATAAAGTGCTTCAAAATAAATAATACAATAATAAATAGCAATTACAATAATGAGGTAGTCTTGCTAGCCACTAGGGAATTTCAAGGCATGTGTCTCTTTCCATGTTCTAAGTAGTTTATTTTTCCTTAAGGAAACTCAGATCATTGAGTATATCAGCCTTATTATTCTTACTTCCTACTCTGCTGTGTCCAGCTGGCTTCAGAACTGGAACTTCTCAATCAAATTAAAGTGGCAATCTGATTTCACTTGGGGTCATAGACTTTGCTTTTCATATCTACAGAGAAAATCTCCTCTACTTACTTTGGGTTAAAGTCAATATAAAATTGGAATTTCAGTATTTCTAGTTCTTTAAAATCTAACAACTTTTCATATAGTTTTTGTTCAGAGACAGGAACAAAGGAAAACAACTATAAGATGCTCTCTATAGCTAATGTAAAGGGCCCTGTTTTTTCTTAAGGTGTATAATTTTCTGCTATTTAATAATTAGACATTTGAAGTTAGATATAATAGTTTTAATTGTGTGATCTCTCAGCAACATTAAATAACTCAGAATGGATATTTAAAATGCATACACTTATATATTTGAATTGGCATTTCCAAAGATGCTCGGCATTTTCTTTAAATTCAGTGTCTAGTGCTGAATTGAAGAAACATTATCAAAACATTCTTATCAAAAAATCCATGAGGAGTTTCTTCTTATCAGAAATATATTGTCTCTAATAAATCAGATTAGGTTTAAGTTTGTATAAAATTGACATTGATATTAAAAAAAAATTCTCACATGTGTGTACTTTCATCTCAAAAGCAATGTGAGTTTCCTGAGAAAAAAATTCCTCATATTTATAATATTTTCCTTGAGTTAATTATAATGTAATTTCAGATATGGGGAGTCATGCATACAACTCACTGACAGATTGGATACTGAAATGTAACTTAAAGTCACTTTAATTAGTGGTGTGGAAGCTGAGGATAAATTATGAATGTTGAAATTTCCTAAAATTGTATTGAGAAAGGAAAGGTATACCAAATCAAGGTCAACTTGTGAGAGATATTTTTATTTCTTTTTGTGTACTTTTGAAGATTTAGAGTTAACATATACCTGTGTTGTCCCATATTAGTAGCCATATGTGGTTACTTAAATTTAAACTTAAGTCAATAAAAACTTATTGAAATTAGAATTTAATTTTCTGAATTGCTTTAGTAACATTGTAAGTGCTCAGTAACCTCGTGTAGCTAGGGCTACCATATTGGACAGTATTTGTATTGGACAATAGTGATATAGACACTTTTGAAGATTCTTGAAGCCAGCGATCCCTTCTCCAATGTCCTCATATATAATATACTTAATATATGTAAGTTTGTATATGTTGATTAAACCCATATATATGGAAGGCCTATTTTGGTGAAAAAATAGGTTTTCTATTTCTCTTCTTACTTCTTTGTGATAAAAAGTAAGTATCACTCTCCTTCAAATGTCTTGGTGTTCCTTTCCCTGCTATCTACCAAATCTAAGTTTTAAAAAAAGATCTGCCTTCGGCCACTTACAACACAGGCTGAATCTCTTTATTACTTGCCATATTCTGATAGGAGAGAATTCATGTGGAAGGAGAGAAATTTTTTAATAGCATTAATTAAAGCAGATATTTACTTATTTACATTATATTTGTTACAAGTGCTGATGCCTTAGTTTTGACAGACTATAATGGAAATATTTTCTGCCCAATTAGTTCTGCTGTGCACATTCACTTCATATATGGTACGCAATGCTAACAGCAACCTAAACGAGCTACTTATATATTTATGTTGTTTATTCATTCAGTAGATATTATTTATTTACTGTGACAGGCATTTTGTTACTCCATGAGTGCAAAGAGGCTGAAAGTAATTGTTCCTGCACTGCAGGAGTTTACAGAATTTACAATCTAGAGGAATAAAATATAATCATAAATTCAATTAAAGCAGTAATAATACATCATTTCCTCTTTAGTTACAGGCAGTAAATGGATACATTTTTATAAATAATTACAGCTATTACTTATTGATTGCTATGTTCCAGGTGCTGTGAGAAAAATGTCATATTCAATAACTCATTTAATGTTCATAATAATTGTTTGCATTTGAAAATATTTTATCTTCACTTTACAAATAAAAAAAGGTAACATGGTGTTTAAGTTACTGTTTCAAAATTGAATGTTTAGCATGTGGTGGATCCTGATGCAAATCAAATGTTATCTGGTAAAGCAAGATTATGCTGTGTTTAGAACCACAGTGCCATAAATATAATATGTTACAGAGACATGAAAATTTATCTCTAATAGCATTATCAGGTGAAGCCTCACAGAATAGGTGAGCTATGATAGGCATCTTGGGCAAGTGATATTTTTGAGGGAGGAATTGGTTAATAATAGCCAAAGGAAGTATGTATGTAGAATCAGGATCAGAACATTATGAAATGAAAACATGTCCAGTTTATCTTTAGAAGAGTACTAGAAAAGTGAGGGACAGCTGAGGGTGTACAGCTGAGTCAGGAAAAGTTAACATGGCCTTGTGAAGCTAAGTAGTTAGGACTCTGTTGTATAATTAGTAATAAAATTGTGGATTTTTAAAGATAAAAATGATCTTTATAAGGTTTACACTTATAGAGTTGACCCTTGGGCAACATGGGTTTGAATTGCACAAGTCCACTTATGCTCAGATTTTTTTTTAAATAAATAGTTTGGAAACATTTTTGAAGGTTTGCAACAATTTCAAAAAATCCTTGCAGGTGAACAGCATAACCTAGACACCAAAAAACAATTAAGAAAAAGTTAGGTATGTAGTCAATACATAAAATGTATTTTATATAATAGTTTATCATATGCTATAATCAAATATGCATGAATCTATTATTAAAAAGTTATAATTTATTGTAACATACACACATATCGTACATGGTGCCATTTGCAGTTGAGAGAAATTTAAACAAACATTAAGATGCTGCATTAAATCACAACTGCATAAAATTAACTGTAGTAATACTGTACTGTTTTAATAATTTCATAGCTACTTCCTGTTGCTGTTGTGATGAGCTCAAATGTTGTTGCAAATATCTACTTAAAATGCCCTGACATGAATCATCTTAGCATGAGCAGTTCATCTTTCCAGTAAATTGCATATTGCAGTAAAAAGCGATCTCTCGCACTTTGCACTTCTCTGGGACTTTATATTGTGTTTATTGCAATACCATAAATCTTGAATAATATTATAGGACCCATAAAAAGGGCCACAAGTGATGTTGAAAGTGGTCCCAAGAAGCAGAAAAAGTCATGACATTACAAGAAAAGGTCAAATTTTTTGATATGTGCCATAGATTGAGATTTGCAGCTGCAGATGCCTGCCATTTTTAGATAAATGAATCCAGCATAAGGACCATGAGAAAAAATGAAAAAGAAATTCATAAAGCAGTTGCTGCCACTTCACCAGTAGGTGTGAAAACCTTGCACATTTTGCAAATACCTTTTTATATTGTACTGAAAATATAAATTGTAGCTGTTGTATGGGTGCAAGATTGCTATAAGAAAGGCATACCTATAGACTCTAATGTGATTAGAGAAAAAGCAAAGTCATTATATAAAGACTTAAAGCAAAAAGAAAGTAAAGGATCTAAAGCTGGAGAATTTAATGCCAGCAAAGGATGGTTTGATACATTTAGAAAGAGCTTTGGCTTTAAAAAATGTCAAGACAACAGGAATAGCAGCCTCTGCTGATCAAGAGGTAGCAGATGAGTTCTCAGACACCATTAAGGAATTTATTTAGGAGAAAGGATATCTTCCGGGACAGATTTCTAATGCAGACAAAGATGTCATAATCTTGAAAGGAAAATGCCACAAAGGACATACATGCATAAGTAAGAAAAATAAGCAAGTGCAGGATTTAAGACAGGGAGGGATAGGCTAACTATACTGTTTTATGCAAATGCTATTGCATTTATGATCAGGACTATTCTAGTTCATAAAGCTGCTAATCCCCAAACCTTGAAGGGAAAAGATAAACTCCAGCTGCCAGTGTTTTGGTTGTACAACAAGAAGGCCTGGACAAGAAGAACACATTTTCACGTTTTTTCTGGGTTGATGTCATTGATGCTTTGTCCATGAAGTCAGGAAGTACCTTGTCAGTAAGGGATTGCCTTCAAAGTCCCTTTGGTATTGAACAATGCCCCTGGCAACCCAGAAGCCAATGAGCTCAACATTGAAGTCGCTGAAGTGATCTACTTGTCCCCCAAAACAATGTCTCTAATTCAGCCTCTAGATCAGGGGCAATAAGGACCTTTAAGGCTAATTACACATAGTATTATACGAAATGGATTGTGAACACTGGGAAAAGGAATCCTGATACAGCAATCATCATGAAAGTCTGGAAGGACTACACCACTGAAGATGCCATCATTGTTATGGAAAAAATTCTGTGAAAGCCATCAAGTCAGAAATAATAAATTCATGTTGGAAGAAACTATGCCCAGATGTGCATTACTTCACAAGATTTACAGTAGAGCCAATCAAGAAAATCATGAAAGAGATTGTGGATATGGCAACAAAGGTGAGAGGCAAAGAGTTTCAAGATATGGATCTTGGAGATATTTATGAGTTAATAGAGACCACACCAGAGGAATTAGCAGAGGTGACCTGATGGAGATGAGTTTTTCCAAACCAGGGCCATATGATAAGGAAGAAGACTTAGAAGAAGCAGGACAAGAAAACAAATTGGCATTAGACAATCTAGAAGAAGGGCTCTAATTATTCAACATTGCTTTTGACTTATTTTATGACATACATGGAACTTTCTATGTTATGGGCATAGAAAGTCAAGAATTGCTATCATATAGAAACAATTTTAGAGAAATGATAAAACAAAAGAAGTCAAACAGAAATTAAAATGTATTTGCTTAAAATTACACCAAATATGCCTGCTCTCCTGCTTCCCCTACCAACTTTTCTACCTCTTCTGCATCTGACACACTGAGACAGCAAGATCAATGCCTCCTGTTTCTCCTCCTCGCTCAATGTAAAGACAACAATGATGAAGACCGTTACGATAATCCACTTCCACTTAATGACTAGTAATGTATTTCTCTTCTTATAATTTTCTTAGAAACATTTTCTTTTCTCTAGCTTACTTTCTTGTAAGAATGCAGTATGATATATACATAAAATATACAGTATAATATAGAATGCAGTATGATATATATATAAAATATACAGTATAATATAGAATGCAGTATGATATATAGAATCCTATATATCAGATCATATATATCATATACATAATTCTATATATCATACTGTATTCTTACAATAAAGTAAGCTAGAGAAAAGAAAATGTTATAACATTTTTATATACATGTAATTTCATATATATGTAAATGTTATATATGTATAACATACAAAATATGTTAATTGTCTATTTATATGATTGGTAAGGCTTCCAGTCAACAGCAGGTTATGAGTAGTTAAGTTTTGGAGGAGTCAAATGTTATACGCAGAAGTTATATGCAAAAGTAATATGACCATGCCGGGATAGGCACCCCTAACCTTCACATTGTTCAAGGGCTCACAATATTTTCCTATTTTTCAAACCATTTGCTGGGGTAGTATACCCAGTAGTAGGATTGCCGAAACATGGTTGTTCTATATTTAGTTGTTCTCCATAGTAGCTGTACTAATTTACATTCCCACCTACAGTGTATGAGGTGTCCACCTTCTCCACATTTTCACTAACATTCACTTCATTATTGGCTTTCTTTTGGATAAAAATGATTCTAACTGAAGTGAGATGATATCTCATCATAATTTTGATTTTTAGTTTTCTAATGATTAACTATGTTGAGCATCTTTTCATATACCTGTTAACCATTGTATGTCTTCCTTTGAGAAATGTCTATTCAGATTTTTGCCCATTTTTAATTGGATTATTAGATTTTTTTATTGAGTTATGAAAGTTCCTTATATATTCTGTTTGTTAACCCCTAGTCAGATGGGTAGTTTGCAAATATTTTCTCCCATTTGTGAATTGTCTCTTCACTTTGTTGATTCTTTCCTTTGCTTTGCAAAAGTTGTTTAACTTTATGTGATCCTATGTTATCCTATTTGTTCATTTTTGCTTAGGCTGCTTGTGCTGTTGAGGTATGACTCAAGAAATCTTTGCCCACAAAAATGTCCTGGAGAGTTTCTTAAAAAATTTCTTTAAGTAGTTTCATGGTTTTAAATAATAAATTTAAGTCTTTAATGCATTTTTATTTGATTTTTGCATATATTGAGATAAGGGTTTATTGTCATTTTTTTCTGCATTTGGATATCCAGTTTTTCCAGAACATTTATTGAAGAAACTGTCTTTAATCCAATGTATGTTCTTGGCAACTTTATTGAAAATGAACTCACTGTAGATGTATGGATTTATCCCTGGGTTTTCTCTTCTGTTCCATTGGTCTGTGTTTCTGTTTTTATGCCAGTACTGTGATATTTGGGCTACTATAGCTATGTAATATAGTTTGAGGTCAGGTAACGTGATACCTCCAGTTTTGTTCTTTTTGTTCAAGATGGCTTTGGCTAGTCTGGGTCTTTTGTGTTTTCATGTAAATTTTAGGGCTATATTTTCTATTTCTGTGAAGAATGTCCTTTGTATTTTGAAAAGGATTGCATTGAATCTATATATTGCTTTGGGTAGTATGGACATTTTAACAATATCTATTCTTCCAATTCATGAACATGGAAAATCTTTTCACTTTTTGTGTCATCTTCACTTTTTCTCATAAATGTTAATGTTCTTCTGTTTTTATTGTTATTTAGTTATTTTATTTTTAAAGTTTTATAGTTATTTACTATTTTATTTAGTTTTTATCTAAACAGAGATTTAGAGATCTTTCACTTCTTTTGTTAAGTTTATTCCTAGATATTTCATTTGTAGCAATTGTGAATGGAATTGCTTTCTTAATTTCTTTTCCAGATTGTTAACTGGGAACATGTAGAAATGCTACTGATTTTTGTATGTTGATTTTGTATCCTGCAACTTTACTAAGTTTATTAGCTCTAATAGTTTTTTGGTAGAGTCTTCAGGTTTTTGTAAATATAAGATTGCATCATGTGTTAACAAAGATAGTTCAGCTTCTTCGGATCCATTTGAATGCCCTTTATATCTTTCTTTTATCTTATTTCTCTATCTAGGACTTCCAGTACTATATTCAATAACTGTGGTGAAGGTAATTTTTAGATTAGCCTTTTTGAGGCTATTTTCTAGACCTTGTAGAAATGTTTCATTTTAAAATTCTTTTTTTTTTTTCTGCTCATTCAGCTTTCTCAAAACCACTATTTTGAATTCCTTGTCTGAAAGGTGACATATCTCTGTCACTCTGGGATTGGTTGCTGGTGCCTTTTTTAGTTCACTTGGGGAAAGTCATATTTTCTTGGATGTTCTTGATTCTTGTGGATGTTTGGCAGTGTCTGAGCATTAAAGAGTTATGTATTTATTTTATTCTTTGCAATCTGGGCTTGTTTGTATCCTTTCTTTTGAGAATGCTTTCCAGGTATTCAAAGGGAATTGAGTATTGTGATCTAAGTCTTTGGTCACTGTAGCTGTATCTATACTAGAGGGCACCTCAAGCCTAGTAACACTGAGTTTTTTAGAACTGCAGGTATATCACCTTGGTTAACTTGGGTAATATCCAGAAAAATTCCCTCAAATACCTGGCAGTCTCTTATTGTCTTCCCTTAATTTCCCTCCCCAAAATTGGATCTCTCTGTCTTTGTGTTGGAGAGTGATATTGTAATCACTCTCCTGATTTTTGGTTCGTAAGAAGGTGTTTTCTTGTGTGGATAGCGTTCGCTATCCTTCAGTTTGGCATTCCTGCAGGGAGATGATTGCGGGAGGGTTCTATCTGCCATCTTGCAACATCCTTCTTGGCCATTAGTTACAAGAGTAGGTTACAGTCTCTTTACACATACAGATAGGTTACAGTTTACTATGTATGGAGTAACCTTTAGACCTAAGTTATACCAAGGCAATTTTAGGCTAATCTTAATATTATTTCCTTTAAGGGAGAATGATAAAAAGAAAGTCTGACCACTAAACTCTGGACACTATTCTTACAGGATGTACTCTTTTGGAAAAAATAGGAACTTATTTAAGCAAAGCAGAAAAGAAAGAAGCACTTAGAAGAAGATAAAATTCTAAGAATATTGTAATGTTTTAAAAATGTAATGAGGAAAGGTGGGAAGTTCAACAAGTATGAGGTTGACTAATCAACATGCCAAATGATGAAAAAGAATGATTATGGAGAAAATTTAGGCAATGAGGAGGATGCTGTTGAGTCTGGGAAGCAATTTCAATAGTTCAAGGGATTGCAGAAGAATCCAGACCAGAAAATAAGAAGATAATTGGTGGTGTACCAAAAAAAAAAAAAAAACAAACAAACAAAAAAAGAGGGTGATTGAAGGTAACATTTACTCTGGAAAGAATATTCAATTATAAGCATCATTTACATTAAAGTCTTGTATTTACTGAATATACTAAAAAATTCTGATAAATATATGTGGAAAACTTCTTATTTTACAAAGCTTTATTAATCCCTATAATCTATACAATGATAGTGCAGAAATGGTTAATTTTCCTATGTCTACTTGATAAATATATTCAAGTGTTGGACATATTGCTCTTCATGCATTCAGTTAAAACCTTTAGGCAAATCCTTCCTTATTGTCCAGAGAATCTTAAATCTTTCTATTTGCTACTCTGTGTTATACATTTACATTATCATAGATGACTATTGACCCTCTCACACAAAATCTATAGCTTGCAATTCTATAGTACAAAAGGGAATTTAAGGAAAATTTTAAAACTGTGCTTATGGAATCTGAAATTCATCTGGTTATTCTCATCTAGTTACGAATCAGGTTCTTTCAACCTCAGCATTTAATATAGGAATAATAAGGCTCTCTAATCCCCAGGAACTTTTTGCAAACTTTGTCTCAACAGTTAATACATTTTTAATAACATTCTCCATTCTCAAGTTATATATTAAACAAAATTTTCTTCTCGTTTTCTTCATTTCTCCATTTTGAAAAATTCTGAACATCCTCTGAGCACATTTGCAATAATAAACACTTTTGAATATTTTCTGTAATTAAAAATGGAAGGTTTGTTGTGTATTTTATTTTTCCATGTCCATGCCAGAATATTAAACTCCTTAAAAAAATCTCAGCTAGAAAGAAAGTAACCTGCATTCAAGTTGCACAGAGAACTACAAGGAATGCCAGCTGATGCACTGAAAAATACTCTAAGAAAGTCTAATTAATTTAATTAGAAACAACAGTGGCAGGGCTATTTTCTCAAATTGAGAAATGTTGAGACAGTGTCCAAAAAAAAAAAGAAATAGAAATAGAAAAAGGAAAAGATCCATGACATGGACTTATGATCACTCATCACTTTTAGCCTTGTAATTATTGATTCTTTCTTTTACACTGGGGAGTGTACTGGAAATATGAGATATATTCTGGGCTTGAAATCTGCATTCGGTGACCAGAGAATTTATTTCTGATAAGTGGCTTGAACCAAGAGGCAACCATAACTTTACAGAATTTTTTTTTGCTTGGCCTTTTAATCCAGCTTTCTATGTACAGTGGTACACACATGTAGTCATAACTATTAGGGAAGCTGAGGTGGGAAGAGAATTAGGGAGGAGGTTTGCTTGAGCCCAGGAGTTCAAGGCTGCAGTGAGCTATGATTGCACCACTGCACTCCAGCCTTGGCAACAAAGCAAGACTCTGTCTCTACAAAAAACAAAAATGTTAGCTGGGCATGGTATCATGTGCCTAGTTTAATTGCCTAGAAATTCGTTAGCCTGTTATTTAAGGATCTCCAACACATAGTTCCAGATGCTTTGGATGCTGAGACAGGAGGATCTTTTGAGTCCAGGAGCTGGATGCTGCAGTGGGCTATGATAGTGCCACTGTACTCCAGCTTGGGTAACAGAGTGAGACCCTGTATTAGTTCATTCTCACATTACTATAAAGAAATACCTGAGGCTGAGTAATTTATATATATTAAAAAACAGGTTTAATTGGCTTATGGTTTCACAGGCTGTACGTAAAGCATGATGCTGGCATCTGCCTGGCTTCTAGGGGGGCCTCAGGAAACTTACAATCATGGCATAAGGTGAAGGGGGAGCAGGTATGTCACATGGTTGGAGCAGCAAAAGAGAGAGTGAAAGGGGAGGTGCTATGTACTTTTAAACAACCAGATCTCATTCACTATCATGAGAACAGCACTCAGGTGATCGTGCTAAACCATTCATGATGGATTCACTCCCACGATCCACTCACCTCCCACCAGGCCCCATCTCTAAAACTGGGGATTAGAATTGAACATGATATTTTGCATAGGAGCCTTTTGCAATCCTGGATTCTTGCATGTCACAGGGTGGGAAAGAGGGCTGCAGAAACACAACAATGATGAGTTTGGGGTTTGTTTGTCATCCTTGATTATCTTCAAAAAATACAGGGACATTTTTGTCACCAGGGCATTGGCAACATGGCAAACTTGCTCTACTCTAATCACCTATGGAAATAGTGTTTTTAAAACTGAATACCTAAAAGGAAGGAACCCAATTTTTAAACCCAAAAGGATGAATACCAAAAATATATACTTTCTGCTTTCTTGAATCATCACCCACAACCTCACTAATTATAATTAAAATAACTATAAGCATTTATTATAACTTCTGTCACCAATATTCACACACATCCCTCCTTGTCCTAAATATATTTTATTAAATTGCCTAGAGATTCCTTAGCCTGTTATTTAAGGATCTCCAATACATAATATAAGCAGATAATAGAAACATTAGTAGAAAGAATATCAGTTGAAAATATACTAATTGAAAATAAGAAATATTTTAAAGTAAATATTCCAACTGCTTTTTATATTCATTTTGTTCTTCCATGAGAAACTACACCTTTTAAATATATTTGTGACTTTTGCAAAATCTTTACAATTTGTATTCATTTATTGATTTTTTTGACAAACATTCATCAAGCACTTACTATTTACCAAGGACTGTACAGATAGAGCCCTGCTTTCATAGATACTTGGTAGAGGTTACATCAATTAATTTCTTGATCACATTAATATTCATATTCAGCTGTGACAATTGTCAAAATAAAGGAAATGCACAAATAACTTTTGCCTAATAGGATGGTCATATAAAAATCCTCTAAAATTAGAGAAAGAGTAGAAGCTAACCATTGAAATATATTTATACATTTAGAAAACAAAACATTTAAAAACTTGGCAATTAAGGAACCTTTTTAAATAACTATGCCATTAATGCAGATCACAAGAATAGAGAAAAAGAAAAAACAAGTTATGGATGAGTTGACAAGGTAGAAAAGGTAGTCTTAATACTTCATATATAATTTATACTTTTCTACTCACTATATTACTATGTTACTTTGCTCTTTAAAATATTTATTTTTTTCAAATTCAGGGGTGATATTTTGTCTATTTATATATGGGTCCTGTGAATAATTAAATATATGTATATGTATGTACACACATATGTATAAACACACATACATAAACTTTTAAGCGGCTTTTATGGAATATAATTAAGAACATTCCATTAATTTGTTTTATCAAAATTTGATGACATATTTCACATTCAGGAATTAAGCTGTAGTAAATGAAATTTGCAACCTACACTTAGATCCACATTATGTTTTTCTTCAATAGAATAATGGTATATAGAAGTACTATGGTAAGATTTCATATGCCAACACAGTTGGATATTTTGTTATGCTATAAGCTGAATCCACCAAAGATTTCAGCTACTATACTTTATATTTTATGTATAATCAAACACACATTTCACTGTTACCTAAATGTCTATAAAGGTTGAAAATAGACTTAACCCTTATAATCTCTTTCACTAGATAAATGCTTTCTATAACTCTGTTTCAGCATTGTGCAGATACACTGGATAAAAATTATTGGCAGATAGGTTGACTTGTAAATTATTTTATGCCCCAGGAAAATTTGAAGTAAAATAATTTTAACTATTCAATAAATGTTAAATAGTTTATCTATTTGGAAATGTGTGCTTTTTTGTATGTTTGACTTTTTAGAGATTACAACTATTTTGGCTTCTCCCTCACCAGCTTTGTTTTTCTTTATTCTCCAAAACCTATCAAACATCATCTGGACCATGGAGTCCTTTTCAAATACTACAACTGGAAATAATTTGCCTCTCTTTTAAACCCCATTACGTGATAATTTCCATCATTGTACTTACTTTACTCCACTTTATAATCTTTGTATTTATGCTTTATACATCATTAAAAAATAAGTTATCTGAAATTTTCAATGCTAAGATTAAAAATGTCTAATAGAGTGTTTTATGCCAAGTGTTGAATACATATTTATTAAAAAATATTTAACTGTAGTTTAAAACCCAATGTAGTATGTGTTTCCTTAAAGTACTTTTATATAAAAACAAATAAAATAAATATAAAAAATAAATAAATACATAACTAAAAATAAAAATATAAACAATGCACTCTGAAGACACAAGAAAGTGAGAAATTACTTCTGAGTATTGACACAATAAAATATCAAATGGATAGAGGTTATAAAGCTATTTTATATTAGACAGATGTCGTAAGAAAACATAAAGATAAAAACCCTATAATTCAGGGAAAGGAAAATGACAGCAGCCTTGATGAAACTGAAGCATGTATACTGAAGCGGAGTGAAAGACTGCTGGTGTTATGAGGCATTCCATTCCTTCAATATGCAAAGTCCATTGTATTGATCACAGAGCACTATAAAGAGAATGCAGTATAAAAACAGCATGGCTGGAGTTATGATTTTTAGCTCTGCCTAGCATGAGCCCAAATTAAATAGATTATTATGTGCTAGAAAATATCTTTTCTAAAGATTGCAATGTGTATGAGCAAAAAGAAAAAAAAAAGAAAAAAAAGGCTTCACCATTCTTGTAGTTGCAAGAGCTGCCAGAGATCTCATTGTGTTCTTGGGGGTAATTCTGTGTGTGTGTGTGTGTGTGTGTGTGCATTTGTGGTCAGATGAGATGTTTGAAAGAAATGAAATTCACAAAATGCAGAAACATACTGTGCTTATATCTAACACATTTATACATACCATCTTTTAAAACTGATTATATATTATTCTTTTATACTAATATATTTCATTTTCTGGGTAATATTTTGTTGAAGAAAGAAAAAATAAAATGATAACAAGTGCTTAGTTTATAACATATCTGAACTTCATAAGTTCTCACTAGAGAAAGGTAATGTTAATGAAACCATTTACTGAATAACTTTAAGAGATCAAATATGGTTAAGAAACCAAGAGTACCAAGCACACATGGTAAATTTAAACCTTCTAAATATATGAGATTATTTATGTAGTTAAAGAAGTGACTGTAAACCACTTTGAAAACATCAGAGGTTACTGAACCAGGACAAGTGATGTGGTGAGTGAAGCAAAGATGACTGGAGTTTTAAAGGCTAAGAGATAAGTAAGTTGATCAATAATGAATCAAGTGAGGTGCCAGCAAATTTGAAGAGTTACTGTGGTTAAGTCAGACGCTATTGGAACCCATCAAAAACTAATCCAGTGCAACCAGATCAAAGCACTACTAAAACTCTGGTATCCTTTTGAAGTGAGTGCCTGTCTTTACTGCCAAATTTGTCATGTTAACTAATCAAGTTTTAAAGCACCATGTCTATGTAATGAATAAAGATTACTACAAGTGGCAAGTGACTTTTAAGCATTTTAAGAACACCATCAAAAGCCACTGAATCATAAATTAATATATAAGGAATGTTGGCAGTTAGTATATATAGCTTTCAGTTAAGCAATTTCACCCTAAGAGTTTTTAAATTGGGAATTAACATTTCAATAAATTGTAAGGGTACAGTATTCTAAATAATTTGTATCAACACACTTTAAGTTTCACCCTAATTGCATTGACTCCATCTGCTTTCAGATTTAGGAATCTTGCTGGCCAAAATCATTTAAAGGGAAACTTTTAAAATTTTGATGCAATGTTTCTCAGATTGGGGTTCATAAACCCCTGGAAACCTATCAATATAGTTTTGGAAGTTTATAATTACTCACATTTGAGAAACTACCAGTTGGGCCAATTTAAAGTAATGGTACAGAATCCACTATAGTGATACAGAACTTGACTGGTACTTTAAGAATAATTATTAACAGCTATCTGTGGGTGGGTCTGTTCTGTGAAAATATTCATAGTCACCTCTAACAGAATCAAGCTTTGCCAAGTGTAAGGAAATTTCTTCATTGACCTTAAAGTGGATGCTGAAAACACAGCAATAGGAAACCTGGCTAGAATTTAAGCACATATAACAATTCTTTGCAGGAATAAGGCCATATTCATTGTGAAATGTGCCCATTTTTCTATGGTAATCCCTTAAGCTTTTTTTTTTTAGCATCCTGGCCTCCAAGCTTTCCTTCTAACTGGCCAATTCTTCTACCTGTTTAATAATAAAAAACATAAAAACTTCCTCCTCTTCCAGGAAGTGTACACTAACAAAACCAAAACCATCATTATAAAGTGATTGCTTTATTCATTTTAATTTAAATATATATAAATTTTAATTTAGATACATGTATATAATACGCATAACAATTGATCCACAAAAGGAGAGAGAGAATAATGCTGTGTAAGACTACATTAAATTAGTAAGCATCTGAAGCAGATTGTGATAAGTTCTATGATATGTTCTGACATGTTAATTCTTAGAGCAATCACTAAGGAAATAATATAAATATATAGTTAAAAACATAAATTACATTAAAACATTTATTAGAAAATATTCACTTAGTGGAAAATTAAGGAAAATAAATGAACAAAACAAGGCAGGATGTTCATAGTAAACAAAAAGCAAAATATCAGACATAAATTCAACTCTCAATAATAACATTAAATATAAATATGGATATGAATTAAAGATGCAGTCAAAAGGCAGCATAACATTATATGAATATTGTTACATGACATAGTAATTTTTAAAAGACAAACAAATATATGCTGTTTACATGACACACACTTTAGTTTCAAATACACAATTAGATCCAACTAACAGAATGGATAATTTATACAAACAGCAACCATAAGAAAGTTGGAATAACTATACCATATCAGAAAAAAATCAATTTCAAAGTAAGAAAAAATGTTACTAGAGATAAGGAGGAACAAATTGCAACAATAAAATAGTCAATTAATTAGGAAGGCACAGCAATCATAAAGATACATAAACTTATCAATATAGTGCCAAAATACATGAAGCAAAAACGACAGAAATGAAAAAAGAGACAATTTAGCAATGAGAGTTGCACACTTAAATAGTCCACTTTCAATGACAGATGAAATACTAGAGAGAAAACCAAACAAGAAAATAGAAGACATGACCTGCCCTATAAACCAACTGGAACTACCAGACATTCATAGAACAGTCCACCCAACAAGAGTTCCATGTGGACTATTATTCTTCTCATTTTCACATAGACCATTATTCAGGTTAGACCATATATTATTAATAGAAAATAAAACAAAGAATATTGCCTGACCACAATAAAATGATATGAGAAATCTACAACAAAAAGTAATTTGAAAAATTCACAAATATTTAAAAATATGTTATTGTATAGGAGTATATTGTTTTATTTTCAAATATTTGTGAATTCACACTCACAAATACATATATTCACTCACCCCTTCCTTAGGATCTGTTCAGAACTAGGAGCTAGGCCCACGTTTGGTGACTCTGTTAAGGCTTCCCAACTTCCTCTGTCTTCAACCTCAGTGTCTGCATCATCTCTCCCTTGACTTTCAGTGTTTTCTCACAAAAGATCCATTCAAAGTTCATGCTTTACTCAGTATTTTGGTTTCTCTTGGTGGAAGAAGAATTTCCCAGCTTCAGATGTGCCCTAGAAATATATATATATATATATTTCTAATTTTTCTATACAAATATAGAATATATTATTTATATATTTGTACATATATGAAAATAAAATCATACACTACTAAATAATCAAGAGATAAAAAATTAAAAATCACAGTGGGCATAATAATATGCTTAGATTTGAAAGAAAGTGAAAATATAGTGTACCAAAGCATCTAAGAGGCAGCTAGAGCAATGCTTATATGGAAATTTATAGCATATGTAAATATATTTATTTACTTTATAATAAACAAGTATATTTTTAAAAGATTTCTCATCAATAATCTAACCTCTCACCTTAAAAAATTAGAAAAGGAAGAACAAAGTAAACACAAATAAAACAGAAGGAAGAAAATAATATTGATTTGAGAAAAAATTACAATAGAAAATTTAAAAATAGAGAACATAAATACAACCAAAATTTGGTTTTTGAAAAGATCATCAACATTAATAAATTTTTAAGTAGATTAACCAACAAAAATAGAGAAAAGTTTATACTGATAATATCAGAAATAAAAGAAGGTGATTTCTCTTGATCTTACAGAAACAAAAAGGTATTGTAAGGATCTACAATGAACAACTGTATGTCAAAAAAGTAGACAACTGGTGGGGTGAGGTGGCTCACACCTGAAATTCTAGAACTTTGGGAGGCTGAGGCAGGTGGATCACGAGGTTAGGAGTTCAAGACCAGCCTGGCCAATATGGTGAAACCCCGTCTCTACTAAAAATACAAAACTTAGCCGGTCATAGTGGCAGGCGCCTGTTATCCCAATTACTTGGGAAGTGAGGCAGAGAATTGCTTGAACCCAGGAGGCGGAGGTTGCAGTGAGCAGAGATTGTGCCACTGCATTCCAGCCTGGGTGACAGAGCGAGACTCATCTCATTTTATATTTGGAGCTAACGTGACCATTCTTCAGGAATTCTCATTAAAAATATATTTTCCCAACTAAGGAATATTTACAAACATTGACACTTCTTGCTCTTGAAACACTAATGCCACATCTTCATCCTGAATGAGAAAGAGTAATCAGTGCCCAGGAGTTTCTGAATAATATCTCTGCCTCGATTTTTCAACATTTCAGTGATCCTTATCTCTCTCAAACCCTTTTTTGGAGTAAAATACTTCCATATGCTGCTCTGCATATGTGAATTTATTGAACATCTACTATGCAATGTAATCAAGTTCTTAGAGTGGATGGCTGATGATTTTTATTTTCATTTTTAACAAATGCTAAGAGCTATCTTAAGAAGATACCATATAAGTAGGCAGAGATCAGCATCTGTTTTTATTTCAGCTTCACATATAAGTCTAATTTATGGCAATAAATAATAGCAATTTATTACGAATTATTTTAATCTACCTCATAACAACAGACTATATGCTTTACCTCAGACTAAAGAAAAACATGAGGACTTAAAATAATTGTTAATAGAAATGGTTACTCATGTAAATATAGGTGATTTCATTACAAATCCATTCCTGATACTAGGAAGCTGGTGAATATTAACACATCTCTGATGAAAGATTAAGAGCAAAATTTCCACTTTTTGTGTATCATCTTATGTACAGCATGTGTGCTTCACGAAAGTAGGAAGCTTGTGTAGCCAATGTCATTTATAATACATGCTGCTAAAGGGCTTCAAGGTGCATGTAACTATGTCAAAGTTGGTAGATACCAAAATGTGATTTAGTTAATGTGATTGATCTTCATTATAACTTTAGGAGAAAGAAAAACCTTTCTCTTTCTTTCACAGGCATTTAAAGGTATTTAAGTGTATATTCTAATCAAAACTGCATACTAGCTTAATTGTAATAAAATTTTCACCAGAGAGCTTGGAATTAATTTATATGGATATATAACTATAAATGCATATGTATATATAAATTGATATTATATATTTATATACATATTATAGATTTATATTTATTTTATATTACTTCTATTATATATAATTTCACAAATATATTACTTATATATAATTTCACAGATTATATAAACATATATAATTTCAGAGATTATATATATTTTATATATATATACACACACAATCTTCTTTGTGAAATTCTCTCAATACCTATTCAGATTGGGACTATAGTATCAAATGTCAGATATTATAAGAATATGAATATTATGAATAAAAAATCAAATAACATAGTGCATTAGTTTCAGTATGATAAGCAATTATTGTCTAGATGCTATATAGAAAAAACTGGTTTATAAATAGAGACATAAAAATGTGATACATTACCTGTTGTTTATTAAAGATATTGGGGTGATACAATATGAAATGTTGTTGGAAATGTGTGGAAATTGGAAAGTGTGCCTCAAATTTTAACTCTCAACTTATTATTTAGTGTAGCACTCTTCAGTAAGAAAACTTAAATTGTTTTTAAGTCTATAGTTTGTTAAAAACCTCTCATTTCTGTACATGTCATTGTACTAAATGTCTACTACATCTATGAAATGAATGGTTTGAATAAGATGGTCTTTAATATGCTCTAGTAAAATATCCTTCAAACTGTGACAAATGTAGATTCTGCTGGTTCTTTTTCTAATGATCTATTTTAGTTCTCTCTAATTGTTGGTCCAGATTAGATTGCGTATGACACCTATTCTCTCAACTTTAGCTTGTGCAGTTGTTTTAAGATACTGCGATTTATTGTTAATGGCATACATTTGTGTGGCACACTGTTGTGTATTGTTGTTGAAATAACAACTTACATTTTTGGTACTCTCATGCTCGTGTGAAATGAAAAATGATCTCATTTGTTTAGATTAAAGTATTCATCTCATCTTGTACTCAAAAAAATAGAAAAATAAACAGTTGGGTATTTATAACACCTTTCTACTCTGCCATAATAAATTCTTCCTGACATATAAAGGAATTCTATTCCCCCACTGTATTCATTTATCTCTAATTTGGCAATGAGTTTTCTTTGTCTCAGTGTTGGTAATTCACTTTCATGACTAAACTTTTTCATTACCATTCAGATATTTGGGGAGGTGAGTATGATACTTATTTGCAAAAAACATTTTCTTAAAAGGTTAAAACAACTCTTTTTCAAAAACTTTAAAAATTTTTTTTTACTATTTAATAAGAGAACACAGTATCATCCTGTTTTAAGTAATTTCTATTGAAACCAATTTCTATTGTTTTCTTATTCATTTCACTTTTAGCAGTATAATCATTTTAAGCAATAGTGAGGGCAATGGGATAATAGTTGACACAAAGGGCCTGGCAATAGAGTGAATGTTCTCAGTCGTATTCAGGCAGCTCAGAGGCTAAGACATTAGTCTAATGGATAATGTAGTCAAGGTTAGGTTTTCCATAATTTTTCAGACTTGATTAACTTTTATCTAACCTGCGATAGGAAATTTCTACCCATTAGATTATCAGTGAATAAAAGATTGGATATTTAAGCAAACATATTTGAGTACAAAATCTTCAGAGTGTGACTCAGATCTGGCACATAAACATGGAATGCTAGGCCAGAAGCTCATAACACTTTTAATGAGAAAAATATATTTTTTTAATATTCATAGGACTTCTATGGAGTTAGGGTTGGAAAAATATGGCATAAAATGTGCTCTTGTCTGTCCATTGGGAAATGCTAACCATATGCAAAGAAAATAAAGCCATCTCTGTGAAATAACTCCTATGATGACAGAAAAATCTATCTTATGACATGGAACTGGTTGGTTGTTATCCATGCAAGTACACTAGGCAGAAAGGATTAATCCAACACCTGTAAGTGCTGGCTAAGATAAGGGGATGATAATGATTCAAAGACTAGAAATTACAACCTGAAATCTTACCCACTTACCCCAGTTACTTGGGTACTGAACTGAGGCTTCTTTCAAAAACAGAAGGACAGGGGTAGTGTGTGCTTCCAGTATTCTTGCCCAGGTGCCTGATTCTTTATCACTCTACATTGAGAGCTGAAGGAAACAGCATAGTCAGACACCAGAAGGAGCAATAGACTACAGAGTCCAGAACAACAAAGAAAAGAAAACTGGATGCCTAGGACAGCTAAGAATAAAGGCAGAGATTTCTAGCTAGGCTAATAAGACTTTCTCAGTCTAAGGCAGTATAGAGAGGTGGCTGTTTCTTAGGAGGTATCAATACCAGCACAAAGCTACAAGAAATACAAATTTTTTTTTTAAAAAAAGGACAAAATTAAATGAAGGAAATAAATTCCCAGTAACTGATCCTAAATAAATTAAGGGCTATGAATTGCCTAAGAAGAATTATCTTAAATAAGCTCAGTGAGTTAACAAGAGAACACAAATAGGAAACTAAATAAAATGAGAAAATGCCATAAGAACAAAATACGAATATCAACAGAGGGAAGAACAATTAAAGAAAACAAAATTATAGTGCTGAAGGATATAAAAACTGAATTGAAGTATCTACTAGAAGTGTTCAATAGCAGACGTAAGTAAAGAAAGAATCAGTGAACTCAAAAATAGGTCACTTGAAATTATTCAGTCAGAAGAGCAAGAAGAAAGAAAGAAAGAGAAGAAAGAAAGAAAAAAGAGAAAGAAAGAAAGAAGAAAGAAAGAAAGAAAGAAAGAAAGAAAGAAAGAATCCAAAGGACATATGGAACTCCAGCAAGTAAACCAATATACACATAATGAAGTTCTAGGAAGAAGTAAGAGAGAAAGTAGTAGAAAACTTTTTTTTAAATTAAGAAAACTTATTTTTAAATTAAAAAGTAATGGCTGAAAACCTCCCAAATCTGAGCAGGGAAATGGACATTTAGATTCATGAAGCACAAAGTTTCCCAACTAAAACTGGGACAAAGTGTAATCAAATTGTCAAAAGTCGAAGACAAATAATTTTTAAAGCAGCAAAAGAAAAGCAACTGCTTACATGCAAACCTGCGCCTAATAAGACTATCAGTTTGAAACTCTGCAGGACAGAAATAACTGGAAAGATAGTATGTAAGTACTGAAAGACAAAATGTCAGCCAACAATACTATTCCTGACAAAATTGTCCTTTAGAAAAACGGAGAGAGAAAAACTTCCCAGACAAACAAAAGCCGAGGTAGTTCACCTAAAACCTGCCTTACAAGACAGTTCTTCGAGTTGAAATGAAAGGATACTAAACAGCAACACAGAAGCATAGGAAAGTATAAAACTTCTGTCAAGATAAATATGTTTTAAAAATAAAGAACACTGAAATATTGCAATGACAGCATGCAAATCACTTTTAATTCCAGTATAAAAATTAAAAGAAAAGTGTTTAAAAACAAAAGTATTGAGAACAATTACAACTACAAAAATTATTAATAGTGTGCAATAAAAAAAGAAGTAAACTCTGTGATCAATAACATGAAAGTGGGAGAGGAGAGGTAAACATGTAAAATTTTCACGTGATTGAACTTGTTATCAGCTTGTGACGGTTAATATTGAGTGTCAACTTGATTGGATTGAAGGATGCAAAGTTTGATCCTTGGTGTGTCTGTGAAGGTGTTGCCAAAGGATATTAACATTTGAGTCACTGGACTGGGAAAGGCAGAACCACCCTTAATCTGGGTGGGCACAATCTAATCAGCTGCCAGTGCAGCCAGAATAAAAAGTATGCAGAAGAATGGGGAAAAAAAAAAGTTTTGGTTATTCTCTTTTCTCTTTTTCCTTCACTTTTGTCTGACTGAGTTAGTTTGGAGAACCAGTCTTTGAGCTCTGAGATTCTTTCCCCAGCTTGGTGTATTCTGCTGTTAATACTTGTGATTGTATTATGATATTTTTGTAGTGTGTTTTTCAGCTCTGTCAGATCAGTTTGTTTCTTTCTTATAATGGCTATTGTATCTTTAAGCTCCTGTATCGTTTTATTGAAATGCTTAGATTCCCTGGATTGGGTTTCAACTTTGTCCTGAATTTTGATGATCTTTGTTGCTATTCATATTCTGAATTCTATGCCTTTCATTTCAGCCATTCCAGTCTGGTTAAAAACTCTTTAAAGGGAACTAGTGTAGTCGTTTATATGAAAAAAAAAAAAAGACACTCTGACTTTTTGAGTTGCTAGCGTTCTTGCACTGGTTCTTTCTCATCTTTGTGGGCTGATGTTCCTTTTACTGTAATAATTTGAGTATGGTTAGTTGGCCTTTTTTCTAGATGTTTTCAGAGGGCTGAGGCTTTGTGCAGGGTCTTTATTTGTAGCTGAATTCTTGTCCTTGGTTTCACAGGGGGTAATATTAGCAAAGAATATTAGGTTATGAAGTTTGGTCTGTGATCTACTAGATGGTGCTTAAGCATAATGGTCAGTAGGTAGGCTCTTGCTCAGCCACTTGGCTCCACTGTATTTCCTCACAAATGCACCCATGCTCCCCCTTAGCGCTATGAAAGTGTGGACTCCTCTCCTCCTTGAGTGCTGGCTGCAAGTGTCAGCTAGCAAATTCCAGGCTACACACCATAGCCCTGGGGTGAGCTCAGTCTTCATGTTCCCTCCCCAGCTTGGAGGCAACAGAGGAAGTATCCTTGGCAGTGGCTGTGGCAGAGGATCTTTCACTTGTCTGTTGGGGCTTCAACACAAAGAAATACAGAGCCACCACCACTGGGTGCATTTGGACTGGGATGGGGCAGCTCTGTTGTGGGCCCAAGCCAGGGGGCCCTGCATAGTGATGAGCAGTGGGGAGCAGGAGGTTCACAGGGAAAACAGACTGGCCTCATTTCCTTAGTATGTGGTTGTGGCTTTCTGAAGTTAGCAGTAAAGCTAACAAGGTCTTTGTTCCTTCCTTAGCTCAGGGGAAGCAAGGGAAGTACCACTTCAGTGGCAGTGGCAGAGGGGCTTTTATTGCCTCTAAAAACAATTACAGAACTGCTGCTCCTGGGAATGTTCAGCCAGGGTTGCAGTGTCTGTTGCTGGCCCAAGTAGGGGGCCTCATGGGTGAAAATTGCAGAGTTGAGGGCTCACAGGGAGGACAGACTGTGCTCCTCTCCTTAGGGTGACTATGGAATGCTGCAAGCCTGAGTAAATCCCATGGGCTCTTTGTTCCTTCCTTAGTCTCAAGGCAACAGGGTCAAAGCCACTGCAGTGGCAGAGGTTAGCTCTGGGGACTTCACCTCAGGGAAGCCCAAAACCACTACCAGTGGGAATGCTCAGCCTGGGGTATAGTGGCTGCTCTGTGGTCCTGAGCCAGGGGCCCTGCCTGGTGAAGACTGGAGATTGGGGTTTCACAGGGAAGAGAGATGGAGCTTTTCTTCAGATGGTAGTTGCAGCATGCTGGAGGTGCCAATGCAGTGACCAGGCCCTTCCTTCGTTCCTTCCCCATTTCAAGGGCAGTAATGCTGATAGTCTTGGAGCTGCAATGGCAGAGTTGCTGTGGATTCTCTTTTGGATTTCCTCCCAGAGAAACTCAGACCTGCCACCAACTGAAGTGTTCAGGCAGGGACAGGGTGGTTGTGTTGAGAGCCCAGGTCAGGAGACCCTTCTCAGTGAAAAATAGTAACACAGGTACCGCAAGGAAAATGGTCTGGCTGCTTTTCTGTAAGGCAGCTACTCTGTGCTGGGGCCTGTATTAGTCCCTAATCACTGTATTCCCTTCTGAGCCTGAGGGCAGCAGGAGCAGGGACTGCAGAGCATCAAAAAGTGGTGGCCTGCCTGCTACCTCTGGGTGCTCTGTTCCAGGGTAATGCAGAGCTACAACTGACTAGAGAGCCCAGGCAGGGTTGGCTGCAGTCCCAGGTCAGGAGGCCCTGCCCTGTGAGGAGTAGCGAGAATGGGGACCTTCGTGGTAAACAGTCTGGCCACTTTTCTGTAAGACAGCTGCACTGTGCTGGGGCCCATCGGTGTTTTTAAAGAAGGTTCAGTAGTAGGACTTCTGCACTGCAAATTGTATGAGACTTTATGAATTGTGAGGTAGCTCAAAGATCTGGGATTTAATGGTTTTTTGAAGTATTTTCAGGTGTTGAAGATACACAATATATTTTTCTCTTAGGAAAAGACATTCTGTTTGCAACTCTGTAATGTTGTTAGGAGAAACACACACACACACATTCAGTACAATAAATCTTTGAATTGCAATCTCTTTTATTCCACAGTTACGAATGTGACTGAAAGAAAGAAGGTTTGCTACTGGATTCACTGAGGTAGAAATGCATGATACCATTCATTTCCCAGAGAGCAGCATGAGAGGAATAAGGACTGGGTGATGAGGGCAGTGCAAGACAGAAATGGAAGATGAAAATTACTGAGAAATGTGGGCTCTATAAAGGCATACTGTCTGTGAAACTCATTCATATCCTGCAGGAGTTGTAAAAAGGGAGTTTACCTAGATGAAGATGGCAGGGACAACCTGGGAACGGGTTGGATTCTGCCAAATCTGAATAGAAATTAATTCCTTTTGGTTGAAGGTATTTAAAAGTATGTGGGCATTTTTCAAGGGAAAATTGTATAGAAATATTTAAAGTGAGTTAATCACTATAAAATACAGTCAGTACTGAAGTTCAGAAATGAAAGGAACTGACAAGAGCTGATTCCCATATTTAAATCCAATTTCTATTATTCATATAGAATCAGATTAAACACATGACCATCAATAAACAGAGAGCTCTTGATTGTAACAATTACCCTAATAATGAGAGAAAAGAGACTAGATAAATAAAAACCACAGCTTATACTCATATTTAATAATTAATTCAAATCATGGATCTGACAAAATCTTTAAGAAATGTTAAATAAAAATAATAAATATTATATTTCTATTTCATATTCTAATTCTATAGTCCTCCAGATAGAAATAATACTGGAATCCTACTCCCCATGTTAATAGTAATATTGCAAGTACATAAGTTGAAAATGTTTAGTAAGATATTTTCCTCGTGCCTTTCGAATCATACCAGTTAGGTGTAGCCTTACACACAGCTATGTCTTCTACAAATTAAGGCATATGGCTTGCAAGCTTCAATAATGGTTTTGAATAGTCATTATTTTCCTTTTTTTCCTCTTCTTAAAACTTGAAAGCACATAGCTACCCCACATTTATTCAGCATGTTATTTCAGCCTGGGAAACCATTTTAAGAACTAGAAATAGGTACCTAAATGACACGTTAAATTTTCAACAGCAAGTCAGTGAAATGTTTTCCTATTTGACACATGTAGTGTGTAATGAAACATAATGGTGTGAAACTGCTAAGTTGAAAGAAACTGCTAAGTTGAAAGAAACTGCATGTGGCCTGCCTAGAATGGGAAAAAAAGTCAATTTAAACATATATGAATCATAGTTAAAAGGATAGTGATATGTTTGGGTATTGTTTTAATAGAATGATTCACATCTACTTTTATATGTTTGATACTTTTGATTTTTAAGTATATATTCTTACATATTCTCAATAAAAATCCCCATTTTGATTTTTATTATGGGCAAAATAAATGTTTTTCAGATGATAAGTTGAATGCAGTTTAAACAATGATTTTGAGGAGTTGTCAGTAAAAATAACAACAATAAATCTCTACTTTGCCATAAATTCAACTGGATGCTTTGCATATTTTGTATCATTTAATTTCCAAAAGTATAAGCCTGCCTACTATTGCTATCCTCATTTTCCAAATAAAGAATCTGAGGTTTTAAAGAATTAAGTGTTTTGCTAAGGGAACCTGGTGGTTACTAAGCTGGAATTCAACATGCTTCTGTCTACCTACAGAGATCACACTCTTCGTCCCAACAGTGACTAATTATAAAAGTTCCCTAAAATTAATTACACATAGTAAAAATAAAATTGCCACAAGAGTAATACCCCCTGTATTGTCTGTTGTTGTTGTTGTTGTTGTTTTGGGTATGGGGGGATTCAGCAGAGAGAAATAACCTTTTTTTGGGCAAAGCCATGTGGAAGATGTGGCATTTCAACCGAGAATTGTAGGATAGCTGTAATTTGACTAGCGAAAGGAGGATGAAAAAGAAATGGGCAAGCACCCTAGAGAAATAAGTAGGTGGCATGACCAAAGATCAGGAGCATTCTGCAATTACCTAAGTAGGCAGGTAATTTTTTTTCATTTTTGTAGACTAATGGGACATTAATGCGGCTTTCTGAGCCTGAAGTGTAAATTCTTTCTTACATTCTGAACAGGGTCTCTCAGACCCTGAACTTCTTTATTTCAGTAACAAATACAGTTTACAATGTTCCTCAATCACTGTTTAGCCTGAGCATGAGCAGTTTCTATTCTCTTGAGAGTCATCAGAGCCAGGCTCTTGAATATTGGTTCATTGTTAACTATGGGTTTTGCCAACTGACTGTGTATTCAGAGCTGTACTGGGGATTCTTTATAACAAAATATTAAGTTAAACTGGAGGTTTTGTCAACTTGCTTCTGGTTTTGAGCTCAGCTTTTGAGCATCAGAGTGTAATTAATCCTGGAAGACATCAGAACATATTGCTCAGAATCACGTTGTCCTAAAAGGAATCTCTGAGGCCTTTCCACAAGTGATTGTCTGTGGCAGCCTCATTCTAACCAAGCCTGAAGTCTAAAATCATGAATGTGGTTTCAACCCAAACCTGAAAGCTGCTGCCATCTGTTCACCTGTTCCTTATGTTCATCTGGTGGAATCTATTTTTATAGAAGTTGCCATCAGGTAATCTGGAAACTATTTAACGGGCATCAATCCTCCAAAATGCATAGCATGGTCCCTAAGAATGGACATGATAAAAACTATACTTTGTTTTAAAGAATACCCAATTTCCTCTTTATAGACCTGGTTATATATGTGAGTTAATCATCTAAAATTAAATATCAGATGTTGATCAATTAATAAATACCCAAGTTTTTGTTTTTGTCTTTTCCAAAATTGTTAATTTAGTTATTTTATTCTATAATATTTTTTATGTAGAATCTCAAGTCGAGCAGATTGTGTAAAGTGGTTCTGTATATTAAGGTTGGACATAACTAAATTTTATCTTTAAGATGAACATTTTCAGTAGGGTGGAGCACTAGAATAATAAAATATTTATAATGTTAAACATCATTTAATCAACCTCTTTGCCAATATCCTCCAGTCCTTTTTGCTGTCTCAACCCGGCTCTTTAGAACTCTGCAGGTCTATGTTTCAGCAATGCTGAGTTCAGATTGAGTCCTATTTTCTCTCTTTTATTGTAATATTCTTGAATAAAGACTTTCTTGCCTGTTTAATTTACTCCAGTGCAATTTCTGCTGTGACAGAACTAAACTAATAACAAGAGAAATCAACTAATTTTTACAAAGCTGTACAACTAGAAAGTGAAAGAGTCCAGGTCCATCTATGGTCTTTCTGAGTCCTAAAAATTCTATCGTTTTAGTTTTTCTTTTTAATTTTTTAATTAATCAAGGAAGTCACAAATGTATTCTTAGAAGTCTGTCTTTTCTATTAGTAAAGAGTAATGATAACAATTATACTAATAATTTATTTAAAATAACATTAATTTTATGAAAGATAAAACTCTCAACATATTTTGAATCATCATCTGGGTGACCACTTGGTAACTGTAGTACAATTCTTTTTCCTTTTTTAGTTTATCATAAAGATGTCAGGAGTAATCAGGAAGGGAACATTAACATGTAAATGATGCATTCACATCGAAAGGAGATGAAAGGATAATTCGGTGCACAGCATAAACTGAAGTTTTTTATTACCCTGCAGAGCTAAACAGTAGAAGCAGAGCATCACATAGCACAAGTCTGAGGCTTATCAAACTCCCAAAAAAAGTCACTGCCATTTAAATAACATTAAACACAACTAAAGTAGAAAACGAATGTCACTAATACAAAATTATTGACTCCGTAGTATTGTTTGTATATAAACTAAATGGGGGTATATGTAAAAAATAGAAATAATAATAATAATTTATATTGAAATTTGTATTTTTATGTGTTTAAACAAGTTCTGATTTTAAAAAAAAAGATGTAGGTCAAACTTGCCATTTTCAGTTTAAAGAAAAAACAGTGCATTTACTCCAACCAGAGAATATTATAATAAGGAACACAGGAAAGGGCAAATTCCCCCTTGGAAGAAGAATGAAAGTAGAAAAATCATTATGGTGAACATTTCTGCTTTATATTTTGCTAAATAAAAAATTGCAATAATAAATAGACTACAAGTTTTAGAAAATATTTTGGAAGTTTAATTTTATCTGAAAATAAAAATAAATAAGGGAAAAAGGGAAGGAAGGAAGGAAAGAAGGAAGGAAGGAAGGAAGGAAGGAAGGAAGGAAGGAAGGAAGGAAGGAAGGGAGGGAAAGGAAAGGGGGGAGGGAAGGGAAAGGAGAGAGGGAGGGAAGGAAGGAAGGAAGGAGGGAAGGAAGGAAAGGGAAAGGAGAGAGGGAGGAAGGAAGGAAGGAAGGAAAGAAGGAAGGAAGGAAAATGCACAGATAACAAAGGAAGAAAGTGATGGTATAAACATTCCACTGGATCTGATATACTGAATTATGCCTTTACCAAATTTTTATTTTTTTATTTACAAATTTTTGCGTTATTTAGAACTAATTCTGATTGTTGTTGAAATAAACTATAATAATATAATAGGATTTATTCTATCCACCAAAATTAATTTGCAAATGAAATAAAGTATGAACAATTCTAAAACAGATGCACCAAAAGCTGATTTTTATCCTTCTCCTTATACAGTAGCACACAACTTACATTTAGTCTACCAGTACACAGTTTTTGATGAATTCTACCTTGATCTAATTATTTAATGTGAAGAAATATCACATTATGTAAATTCTGTTTTGCTGCCCTCAATTGTTTCCAAAATACAAAGATTATTAGGTCAAATTAAATTTTTTTTACAATTAATTGTAAAAAATTATATAGGCTATAAAGTACCATAAGAAAAGTTGAGAAATGAAAATTTTATATCATTCATCTCATGCTTTATAATGGTATATTTAGACATATGCATAGAGACAAATATATACACATGTATATGACTAAAGCTGTGTATGTGTTTATACACATTTAAAAATAGATTTTTCTCCATTGAATTGACTCATCATATATCAATTTTTATTTTTTATAATTGCATCTTGTGTCATTAATTGCAAACTTTAGTACAAAGTAAGAGCAATCTATCTCCAATGACCCCTCCCAAGCCAATATCCAAGCTTCAAGGTGATAAAACACAGAAAAACAGAGTAAAAAGAAACATCTTCAACCTAGCATCTTACTCTACCAAAGCTTTCACTGGTGAGTAACAACATTTAAAATTATAATTTTTTCCATATCAGTAAAGGATATTTACTGATCTCACAATCCTTTTTATATTCATCTACTTAGATTTTGTGAAGACATGAGTTTAAGTAGTTTCTAAAGTATTATGTTGAAAGACTAAAATAAACATACATAGCACTGTCGTTTCATTTTCATTAGAAAATAATTATCCACAGTTGCCTGTGCTTCCTTTAGTCACTGTAATACCCATTTATGTACAAATATGTACATTACATATTTGTTTTGTTGGGTATAATAGTGATATTATGACTGTATTTATTGATCTGTGATGTTCCTTTCACTTAACACTACATTTCTGAAATCTTCATAAGCACTTTTTTTTTTTTTTTTTTTTTTTTTTTGGAGACATGGTCTCACTCTGCAATCCAGGCTGGAGTGCAATGACTCGATCTGGGCTCACAGCAACCTCCACCTCCCAGGCTCAAGTGATCCTCCCAACTCAGCCTCCGGAGTAGCTGGGACCACATGCCTGTGCCACCATGTCTGTCTAATTTCTTTGTATTTTTAGTACAGACAAGGTCTCACTATGTTGCCCAGGCTGGTCACAAACTCCTGGACTCAACTGATCTGCCAAACTCAGCATCCTAAAGTGCTGGGATTGCAGGTGTGAGACAATGCAGCCAAACATAAGCACATTTTCTAAAGGCTTCAATTTTTAAAATATGGTTCTATAGTCTCATTTTTTTTACTGTGGATATGTCTTTAGTAATTACATTCTTTGAAAATATGACAACATGGATCATTCTGTTAACTTGCAGCATTTTTTCCTAAACTGAGGTAATCCAAATTTTCTTTTAAATATAATAGTAACTATGTCACATAAATTTAATGTGTCATCTTTTTAATTAATTTTAATTAGTAAAGATATTAACACTTTGATCATTCATGTTAAAATAATTTATCATAAGACTGTGAACAATAACTTTCGTGAAATTAAGTCTCCTTTACAATAAACCTCACTTGTTCTTTATTATTCTTCAAAAATACTATAGAATTTTACTTACCAATATTTTATGCTAGGTATTTTTCAATGATGCCTATAATTTTTTCAGCTTTGTAATTTTTTAATTTAATGGAACTGGTTTTTCTAAAAGGGTATTTAGATTTTTATCATCTTTTGTAATGTTTGGTAAAACTAAAACAGTAATTTTTCTTGAATAATTAAAAAATACAACCATAAATATCTTCTGATACAAATCTGGTACATTTTTGGCATCATATTTTTTTACAATGTTCTTAACTGACGCCATTATTTTTAGTCCTCTAGGTATTTGTTTTTCAATCTCTTCTTGGGTCAACTGTATAAAAATGAGGATTAGAAGGTTGGCTTCAGCTTTCTCTATATCAACATCCAAAGACCAAAGATTTTTGCAATGTTTTTCATAATGCTAACCGAAATATTGACTAAGAATATTATATCTTCTAAATTTATATCTGTAGCTAAAGGTAAAAGACTGATATTTTCAATGTGGAGAAGGTGAATGCTCTTTCTTATAACACCTATGAGGCCATTGGGGAAAAAAAATAAAACAAAACATACTTCGTGTTCAAACCCTGATGGCGATGGTTGAGAAATTAATAGAGAAACCAAGTTAAAGGGACTGGTGGTGAGTATTGAAACCAGTTAAATGTAGAAGTAAAACTAAAAATCAGTGAAAAATGTAATCATAGAAGTGAACTATTACAGACCTCAACAATGGCAGATTTAAAATGTAATTAACAAGTTTAGGTAGATGGAATATTTAGGAAGAAAGGTAAATTTGTCAATTCTTTAAATGTTCTTATAATTAGTAAATCTATTTTATATTTATAAATTAAGACTTTTTTACTACTGAAAAAATAAGTAAAATAATTGAGAATTAGGAATATTAGTAGGAAGTGGGGAGAAAAGTAATTGTTTCCCTTTCTTATAATACACTTAAGTGACAATTCTTCCAGTTGCTCTCTCTTCTCTAATGCAAGGAAGGAAAAACTAAAGGTAAAAAGATTTTTCATAACCTAGTTAATATTCACATAGCTAGCAATTGCAGTTTTAGTATTAAATATCAGGTATTCTTTCTTAATACTTTATTCATATTTGAAAAACCTTTAATGCTATATAAAGGATTTCAACATTAAATATTTTATCCGATAAACCTATATTATCTTTTTTTTTTTTTTTTTGAGACGGAGTTTTCCTCTGTCATCCAGGCTGGAGTGGCAGTGGCGAGATCTCAATTCACTGCAACGTCCACCACCTGGGTTCAAGTGATTATTCTGCCTCAGCCTACCAAGTAGTGGGGATTACAGGCACCACCACCATGCTCAGCTAATTTTTGTATTTTTAGTAGAGATGGAGTTTCACCATGTTGGTTGGGCTGGTCTTGAACTCTTGACCTCAAGAGAGCCGCCCACCTTGGCCTTTCAAACTGCTGGCATTACAGGCATGAGCCACTGTGCCTGGCCTTGTTATCCATTTTTTATAATAAAATTTTGAAATTTTAATTATTGATTCACAATTATAACTAAGGTGAATTAAGTTGAGTTGAACCAATAGCATTTACCCTTCTTTGATAAATTAAAATAATCAATGACTTAAAATAATAACAATATAGCAGTACAGAAAACATTGATTTACAGGCCTACCTATTGAAATTTTCAGAGTAAATGAATTGAGCAGTATACTCTCCTTACTTGAGATAGAAGATCCTAAATATATCTGGTGAAGTTTTGATGTTTTCTAACAACTTTCATACTTATAATCGCAGATGAATGAAGCATATTATTCAAAGTCAAATAGCATTTGTAGGCAGAGAAAAAAACTAGAATCTTGATTTTCTGGCTCCAGTTTTAGGCTCTTTTCAAGAGGGTGGAAAACATTATTTTTGAAACAAGTACACACACACACAAACGTATACACTTATGTTTATATCTGTGTGTATGTGTATATATGTGTGTATGTGTGTAAGGGAGTACATACATACACAGACACACATATATACATACCCCCATATACAAGCACACATATATACACATCAATAGAGAAACCGCATCTATATATGTGTATATGTGTGTGCATATGTGTGTGTATGTATATATATGTGTGTATGTGTAGATGTGTGTGTATGTATATATATGTGTTTGTGTATATGTATGTGTGTTTATGTGTGTACTCCCTTCAAATTCCCCTCAAATGTTCTTTTAAAATATATATACACATATATATGTGTATGTATATATCAGTTCTTCTTACACTACTATATGTTCTGTTATTTTAAAATATATATTATATATTCACTATATATATGTGTATGTACATATCAGTTCATTCTCACACTATAAAGAGACTACCGGAGACTGAGTAATTTATAAAGGAAAGAGGTTAATTGACTCACAGTTCCACATGGCTGCGGAGGGGAGGCAGCTTCAAGTAACTTACAATCACGACAGTAAGGAAAGGAGGCATGTCTTACACAGTGGCAGGAGAGATGGCAAGTGTGTGAAGGAGGAAATGTCAGATACTTATAAAACCATCAGATCTCACGAGAACTCACTATCATGAGAACAGCATGGGGAACACTGCCCCCATGATCCAATCACCTCCCAGCAGGTCTCTCACTCAACACGTGGGAATTATGGGGATTACGATTCAAGATGAGATTTCAGTGGGGGACACAAATTCTAACCATATCTATGTCTACATCTATATGTGTATCTATCTATTTTTACTTATTTTCAAAATGAAAAAGCTAACTATCATTCTGTGGGTGATACCTCTAATATTGGCTATGTTGACAAAGATATATTCGTTTCTATTTACAGGGACATCCTTCCTAAAGAGTCTAAATTCTTGCCTGCTATGACAGAGAAACACAAATACAATGATAATAATCTAGCAATCTCTTCCAACAATCAGGTGCACATTTTGCATCAAATAGTGAGACTTATCTTGATAATAGGACCACCTTAACTTTATAAGTACTGTCACACTTAATATCAGTCTATGCTTACATGACTTGCTAATATAATCTCAAATAGAATAACATTCATGGTGACTCTTCAGGTTGTATTATTCTATATTAAACTCAAAAGCAAAAGTTAAAGTACTTAAATTTTTTAAAAAAGTAATTGAACTCAGTTTTCCTCAAGTAATATCTAATGTGCCAAAACAATTCATATATAAGAGAATGTTTCAAAGAAAACAAGAAACACATAGTCATATGTAGAAATTCACATACAATTTAATCACTTTTGTTAAAACTGTTATCAATAATTAATAATTATTGCTAGACCTGGGTGAATAGGAAAGTGTATAATGTTACTTCCACTGTGATACTCCCTTCAAATGTTCTGTTGTTTCACAGTATTATTCCTTTTCGTATGCCATCTTTAAAAAATAATGTTTTTCAGTGAAAGAACCACCTAGAAACTTCTCTATATAAAGGAACCACCTTTCTTCTGTCATTGTCCTCACAGTCTTAGCTAAATGATAACCATTCTTTCATCCCCGATTGTGCTGCCTCTAGTTTGTGGTGAATTTAAGACATTCCCTCAACTAAGTATGTGCCTTCCTCCCCCAACCCCAAATGAGGCTGAGTGAATATTCAGTAATTAAAACTTCTGAACACTCTGAGTGGGTTTCAGAGGGCATAGAACATAATTTCCTTCCATATGCAAATAGTGTTAAAACAGCTCTGGCACTCGGAGCTCAAGAAAAACCTGTAGAAGTGAATAATCATTTTAATAGTGAGTCACTGTACTTAAAGAGATGTTCCAATTCCCCTCCTTCTTTTTATGACATGTAGTTAATTAATTAAATGGAGCTATACAATCTATTGATCTAATGATTCTTGTGAGAATCTTATTTCAATCAATTTCAGAATGGACAACCATTTATTAATTGACTCATTCAATATTCTATTATTTATCTTCACCATATGTCACTAGAATGTCTTAGGGAAAGACATATTTCCTCATATTATTTTATTCTTCTACCATTTCAAAGGCATAGAGACATCTATTCTATGCTGTGTCTTAGCCAAAATGTCTCTTCTATTTATGGCTCAATTGCTGCACCTCCTCCCAGCAAACACAATCCTTGTTGCAAAAGTTGCCAGGCATAAATTTTTAGCTTTCCATTTCAGTTTATTTAAAATATGGAAAACTAACTGAAAATGTCATTCTTATTACACTATTTGCCGACTAATTTAAGTTATTTTGACCCATGTAAAAAATGGCAATAGCATTTAGATGTGCAACCTGGCAGTTAAACAAATTTTGCAGAGCTGGATTATACCTGGTCCTTAATAACTGACATAGGCTACCACATTTTGGATTTGTTTTTTCCCATAAAATTGAACATAGCCATAATTTCTTGTTTTTAGAGTTTTATCATTCTGTTTCTAAAATTCCTTAAATATACAAGATGAAAGTACAAGATCTCGATTGTTATACTAATAATATCCCGCCTCTGTCATTATCTCATGTTTTTCTGTTGTTTAACAGAACATTTCAAAACAGTTGATATTCCTTACTGTTTATAATAAGACAAAATATATTTACCCTGCTTCTCAAACTTTCTTCTGAATTGTCACCAGGTTCAATCAAAATTGTAACCAAAATGAGCTTCAGATTTTCCTCTTTGTTTTATTTCTGCTGTATTTAGAGAATGCTATGCTTTCTTTATCTTTCAGTTATAACAGCATCATAGATCTCTAACCTAAGCCTGGTTTCTCTCTTTACTTTTATATAGCGATAGTCATTAAGGTCCCTGTTATAAGTCACTATACTTTAGAAATTTAAGGACTATTAACTTATTATTGCTTTCCAGAGAATCCAAAATAATTACACAAGTATCCTATCTTCCCCCCTCCCATATCCCCACTGTATTTTGTAGGATATTTTTTGTTTATTTTGTTTCTTAGCAATCTTGACTGTTTTGGGTACGTACATAGGGACTGTTCCTCTTATGTAATATGCTAATAACATTCTACATTTTACCAAAATAAATATGTCATAAAATACCACATCTTTCTGTTTCTTTTTTGTTTTTTTGAAGAATTAGATCTATTTTATTCGTTTACTTGGCAAGTTCAGGCTAGTTTTCACTATAATATTACTATAACTTTTTTAAAAATTTTACTTTAAGTTGTGGGATACATGTGCAGAATGTGCAGGTTTGTTACATAGGTCTACATGTGCCATGGTGGTTTGCTGCACCTTTCAACCTGTCACCTAGGTTTTAAGCCCCTGGTGCATCAGATATTTGTCCTAATGCTCTCCCTCCCCTTTCCCCCCACCTCCCAACGGCCTCAGGGGTGCGATGTTCCTCTACTGTGGCCATGTGTTCTCATTGCTCAACTCCCACTTATGAGTGAGAACATGCAGTGTTTGGTTTTCTGTTCCTGTGTTAGTTTGATGAGGATGATGGTTTCCAGCTTCATCCATGTCCCTGCAAAGGACCTGAACTCATTAATTTTATGGTTGCATAGTATTCCATGGTGTATATGTGTCACATTTTCTTTATCCAGTCTATCATTGATGGGCATTTGGGTTGGTTCCAAGTCTTTGCTATAGTGAATAGTGCTGCAGTAAACATACATGTGCATGTGTTTTTATAGTAGAATGATTTATAATCCTTTGGGTATATACCCAGTAATGGGATTGCTGGGTCAAATGGTATTTCTGGTTCTAGATCCTTGAGGAATCGCCACACTGTCTTCCACAATGGTTGAACTAATTTACAGTCCCACCAACATTTGTGAGGCTTTTTATTTCAGGTATATTAACCATCAAATTTGGTGAGTGGCTCATCTGTTGATTTTCATTGGTTGATTGTTAACTATATGGTCCTTGAATATAACTGTTTGTTCCAAACTTTTTGAGGACTTCATTGATAATATGTGTCACAGAGCTTGTTCTTTGCTTTGGTAACACTCAGTTTGTCACCTACAGTATAATCTTCACTTAAACACACTTAATGCTTAACATACACAAAGTGGCATATGGCATATTTATAGATATCAATATGCTGTCTACAGGCTGTAAGATTTTCAAGTTTTTGGCTAGACACAAATTTTCAAACATTGTCACATTCTGCTATGATTACTTTTCCTTTACTGCAGATCTCATGTGATCAGATGATAAACACATAATGCATTAGCTATTCCTATACACAATGATGGATGGGGATTTGGGAGAGGATGTTCCACCTCATTGAAAAGGATAATTTTAACACCGACACTACCAGTACATGATGATAATTAAAGAGAAACCAGTTTTTAGTTTTATCATTGTTTTTAAATTCCTTAACGATGTACTTTTTCCTTGTCTATACCTGAGGTGGACCTTATCTACCCTCACACTCATTGAGCCACAGCCAGACTATAATATTTGTCTTACTATTAGTATTTTGGTCACTTCTTCACTCGGTTTGTGAGGTATGGATTTCTACCTGAAGGTTATGGAGATAGCCCAACACATTGCACCTGATGCTGGACAAATGAGAAAGACAGCAATTTATTTCTCACACACACAGCCTGGGGCGAGACAACACCAAATGCCACACAGGACAACATGAAGGTTGCATTTGGAAACAGAGTGAAGCTGGAGTTTGGGAAGGCAGATTTGCAGTATCAAGAAGGTGAGGTGTTATTTAGTTCCTATGGGAGGATATAATAGGTTAGTTTGCATAATTCTGTGGGCTGGCAAACAGCTGACACCTGCTACTCAGGAATAATCAGGAACTGTGCCTTATCCCTTTGATAAAGGGGGCTTTTTGGCTGGGGACCTTGCCCAAGGAAGCAGAGTGGAGAGGGGAATTTGTGGCCAGGCCATTTGAAGCTCTCTGTTTTACCAATTTTACTTGACAGCACGTAATATTGAGCTTTAATTTTAGGACTCAAAACACAATGAGGAATCAAAAAGTTTCTGAAGATAAAATTTTTTGAGATTCCTGTTACACTTAATAGTTGTGTAATAAAATAAAATTAAATATTTTATTAATATTAATAGATATCTGAAGTTTATTGATTCATCAGCATTAACCAATTTTTATCATAATAATAAATATTACAATTATGAGTTTCAGGTCATTGTTACCTAATAGATGCGTCATCTACTTGTAAAAAAAATTTAAAGTCTTATTTATATTTTTATTCTTTATTTTGAGATCATTCAATTTTACTTTATTTATTTTTTTCTTCAACTTTTAAGTTCCAGGGTACATGTGCAGGATAGGATGTTCAGGTTTGTTACACAGGTAAACATGTGTCAGGGTGGTTTGCTGCACAGATCAACCCATCACCTAGGTAATTAAGCCGAGCATCCATTAACTATTCTTCTAGACGCTTTCTCTGCGTGCCCTCCCCAACTGGCCCCAGTGTGTATTGTTCCCCTGACAAGTGTTCATATGTTCTTATCCTTCAGCTCCCACTTATAAGTGAGAACATGCTGTGTTTGTTTTTCTATTCTTGCATTAGTTTGCTGAGGATAACGACTTCCAGCTCCATCCGTGTCCCTGCAAAAACATGATCTCATTCCTTTTTGCAGCTGCCTAGTATTCCATGGTGCATATGTACCATATTTTCTTTATCCAGTCTATCATGGATGGTCATTTGGGTTGATTCCATGTCTTTGCTATTGTAAATAGTGTTGCAGTGAACATACATCTTAATAATAGAATGATTTCGATTCCTTTGGGTAATGGGATTGCTGGGTCAAATGGTATTTCTGGTCTAGATTTTTGAGGAATTGCCACACTGTCTTCCACAATGGTTAAACTAATTTACTTTCCAACAAACAGGATAACAGTGTTCCTTTTTTCTCTGCAACCTTGCAAGCATCTGTTGTTTCTTTACTTTTAATAATCACCATTCTGACTGGTGTGAGATGGTATATCATTCGTGGTTTTGATTTGCGTTTTTCTAATTATCAGTGATGTTGAGCTTTTTCTGATGTGTTTGTTGGCCATATGAATGTCTTCTTTTGAGAAGTGTCTGCCTGTTCATGTCCTTTACCCACTTTTTAATTTTTTTTTTCTTTTCTGGTAAATTTCTTTAAGTTCCTTGTAGATTCTGGATATTAGGCCTTTGTCAGATGGTTAGATTGCAAAAATTTTCTCCCATTATGTAGGTTGTTTTTTTACTCTGATGATAGTTTTTTTGTGCTGTGAAGAAGCTCTTTAGTTTAATTAGATCTCATTTGTCAATCTTTGCTTTTGTTGCAATTGCTTTTGGTGTTTTGTCATAAAATCTTTGCCTGTGCTTATGTCCTAAATGGTGTTGCTTAGGTTTTCTTCTAGGGATTTTATGGTTTGGGGTTTTACATTGAAATCTTTAATCCACCTTGAGTTAATTTTTGTATAAGGTGTAAGGAAGGAGTCCAGTTTCAATTTTCTGCATATGGCTAGTCAGTTCTCCCAGACCCATTTATTAAATAGAGAATCCTTTTCCCATTGCTTGTTTTTGTCAGGTTTGTCAAAGATCAGATGAGTGTAGGTGTTCAGTCTTATTTCTGAGCTATCTATTATGTACGATTCGTCTATTTGTCTGTTTTTCTACCAGTACAATGCTGTTTTGTTTACTGTAGCCTTGTAGCATAATTTGAAGTTGTGTAGTGTGATGCCTCCAGCTTTGTTCTTTTTGCTTAGGATTGTCTTGGCTATACAGGTTCTTTTTTGATTACATATGAATTTTAACATTTTTTTTTCTAATTATGTTTAGAATGTCAATGTTAGTTTAATGGGAATAGCATTGAATCTATAAATTACTTTGGGCAATACAGCCATTTTTACAATATTGATTCTTCCTATCCATGAGTATGGAAAGTGTTTCCATTTGTTTATGTCCTCTCTGATTTCCTTGAGCAGTGGTTTGTAGTTCTCCTTGAAGAGGTCCTTCATTTCCCTTTTTAGCTATATTTCTAGGTATTTTATTCTCTTCGTAGCAATTGTGAGTGGGAGCTCATTCGTGATTTGCCACTCAGCTGGACTGTTGTTAATACATACATAGGAATGCTAGCGATATTTGCACATTGACTTTGTATCCGGAGACTTTGTCGAAGTTGCTTATCAGTTTAAGGAGTTTTCAGGCTAAGAAAATTGGGTTTTCTAGATATAAGATTATGTCATCTGCAAACAAAGATAATTTGACTTCCTCTATACCTATTTGAATATGCTTTATTTCTTTCTCTTGCCTCATTGCCCTGGCCAGAACTTCCAGTACTATGTTGAATGGAGTGGTGAGAGAAGGCAACTTTTTCTTGTTCTAGTTTTCAAGGGGAATGCTTCCAGCTTTTGCCCATTCAGTATGATATTGCTTGTGTTTTTTTTCATATATGGCAGTTACTATTTTGAGGCATGTTCCTTCAATGCCTAGTTTCTTAAAAGATTGTAACATGAAGTGATGTTGAATTTTATTGAAGGTTTTTCTGTATCTACTAAGATAACCATGTGGTTTTTGCTTTAGTTCTGTCTATGTAATGAACTACATTTATTGATTTCCATATGTTGAACCAACCTTGCATCCTGGGGATGAAGCTGACTTGATCATGGTGGATAAGCTTTTTGATGTGCTGCTACATTTGATTTGCCAGTGTTTTATTGAGGATTTTTGCATTGATGCTCATCAGGGATGTTGGCCTGAATGAAGTTTTTGTTGTTGTTGTTGTTGTTGTTGTATCTCTGCCAGGTTTTGGCATCAGGATGACGCTGGCCTCATAAAATGAGTTAGGGGAGAGTCCCTCCTTTTCAATTGCTTGCAATAGTTTCAGGAGAAATGCTACCAGCTCCTGTCTGTACCTCTGGTAGAAGTCAGCTGTAAATATGTCTGTTTCTGGGCTTTTGGGCTGGTAGGCTATTTATTACTGCCCTAATTTCAGAACTTATTATTGATTGATTTAGGGATTCAGTTTCTTCCTGATTCAGTCTTGGTGGAGTGTAATGCCTCCAGAAATTTATCACTTTCTTCTAGATTTTCTGGTTTGTTTGCACAGAGGTTATTATAGTGTTCTCTGATCATTGACTGTATTCCTGTGGGGTCACTGGTGATATCTCCCTTATCGTTTCTGATTGCGTCTATTTGATTCTTCTCTCTTTTCTCCTTTATTAGTTAAGCCAGTGTTCTATCTTTTATTAATATTTTTCAAAAAAAAAGCTTCTTTATTCATTCATTTTTTGAAGGGTTTTTCATGTCTCTGTCTGCTTCACTTCCACTCTGATCTTGGTTATTTCATGTCTTATGCTAGCTTTGGGGTTTGTTTGCTCTTGATTCTCCAGTTCTTATAGTTGTGATGTTAGGTTGTCAACTTGAGATCTTTCTAGCTTTTCAGTGTAGACATTTAGTGCTGTAAATTTCCCTCTTAACACTGCTTTAGCTGCATCACAGATATTCTGGTACATTGTCTTTCTGTTCTTATTAGTTTCAAATAGCTTCTTGATTGGTTCCTTAATTTCATTATTTACCTAGGAGTCATAGAGGAGCATGTTGTTCCATTTCCATGTAGTTGTGTGGTTTTGAGTGAGTTTCTTAATCTTGAGTTCTAATTTGATTGTGCTGTAGTCAGAGTTACTCTTGGTTATGATTTCACTTCTTTTGCATTTGCTGAGGAGTGTTTTACTTCCAATTATGTGACCAATTTTAGAGTGTCATGTGGTTATAAGAAGAATGCATATTCTGTTGTCTTTGGATAAAGAGTTCTGTAGTGATCTATCAGGTCCACTTGATCTAGAGTTGAGTTCAAGTCCTGAATATCTTTGTTAATTTTCTGTCTCAATGATCTGTCTAATACTGTCAGTGGGGTGTTAAAGACTCCCACTATTATTGTCTTTGTTAATTTTCTGTCTCAATGATCTGTCTAATGTTGTCAGTGGGGTGCTAAAGTGTCCCACTATTATTGTATGGGAGTCAAAGTCTCTTCGTAGGTCTTTAAGAATTTGCTTTATGAATCTAGGTGCTCCTGTGTTACGTGCATATATATTTAGGTTAGTTAGTTCTTCTTGTTGAATTGAACTCTTTACCATTATGTAATGCCCTTCTTTGTCTTCTGTGATCTTTGTTTGTTTAATGTCTGTTTTTTCAGGAACTAGGATTGCAACCCCATCTCTTTTCTGCTTTCCAATTGCCTGGTAAAATTTCCACCATCACGGCTTTATTTTGAGTCTATGTGTGTCTTTGCATGTGAGATGGGCCAATTCTTGAGTACAATATATCAACGAGTCTTGACTCTTTATCCAGCTTGTCATTCTGTATCTTTTAATTGGGGTATTTAGCCCATTGATATTAAGGTTAATCCTGTCATTATAATACTGGCTGGTTATTTTGCAGATTTATTTATGTAGTTAATTCATGTCACTGATCTGTGTACTTCAGTATGCTTTTTTAGTGGCTGATAATGTTTTTTTTCTTTCCATATTTAGTGCTTCCTTCAGGATCTCTTGCAATGCAGGCCTAGTGGAGATGAATTCCCTCAGCATTTGATTTTCTAAAAAGGATTTTATTTCTCCTTCATTTGCGAAACTTGGTTTACCCAGATATGAAACTCTAAGTTGGAAAATCTTTTCTTTAATATTGTTCAATCTGGCTCCCAATCTCTTCTGGCTTGTAGGATTTCTACTGAGAGTTTTGCTTTTATTCTGTTGGTCTTTCCTTTGTAGGTTACCTAGCCTTTGTCTCTGGCTGCCTTTAACATTTTCTCTTAATTTTGACTTTGGAGAATCTGATGATTATATGTCTTGGGGTTGATCTTCTCATGGAGTATCTTACTTGGGTTCTCTGGATTTCCTGAGTTTGAATGTTGGCTTGTCTTGCTAGGTTGGGGAGTTCTCCTGGATGATATCCTGATGCATGTTTTCCAACTTGGTTCTTTTCTCCCCATCTCTTTAAGGTACCCCAATCAGTCGTAGGTTAGGTCTTTTTGCATAATCCCATAATTCTCAGAGGTTTTGTTCATTTCTTTTTATTATTTTTTCCCTATTCTTGTCTGCCTGTCTTATTTCAGGAAGATAGTCTTCAAGCTCTGAGATTCTTTCCTCTGCTTAATCTAATCAGCTATTAATACTTGTCATTGCACTTTGGGAGGCTGAGAGTGGATCACCTGAGGTCAGGCATTCAAGACCAGCCTGACCAACATAAAGAAACCCCCATCTTTACTAAAAATACAAAAATAAGCCAGGCATGATGGTGCATACCTGTAATCCCAGCTACTTGGGAGGCTGAGGCACGAGAATCACTTGAACCTGGGAGGCAGAAGTTGCAGTGAGCCGTGATCATGCCACTGCACTCAGGCTTGGGTGACAGAGCAAGACTCTGTCTCAAAAAAAAAAAAAAAAAACCACGACTATGACCTGCTACATAATGCAGCTAACTTTCACCTAGTTAGTAAATTTACTAACTTTCACCTAGTTAGTAAATAGAGAAGTAGGCCAGACCATAGGTGAATACTCCTGACTCCCGCTCCACTCAAATAGTGGTCCATGACTAACAGTTTCTGCATCATGAGACAGCTTATTAGAAAAATAGAATCTCAGGCCTTACAGACTTACTGACTCCTAATCTGGCTTTTTAAACAAAATTCTTAGTTTTTATATCAAAGTTTGACCAACACTTTATGTGGCCATGCTTCATTGAATGGATATATTTAAACCACTGTCAACAGGTCATACAGGGACTCTGGATAAGCAATGATTCCCTTGAGGTGGAATACAGTTGGTTAGAGAAGTGCTTTTGGAGGAAATAAAAAGAGAATCAGATTTGGCTGTCCCAAGAATTCTATTCTTGAACAAATGAGTCAGAGAAGTAGAATTAGAATAAAGAAGCTTCTCAGTTTACTTAATTTTAGAAGAAAGATTTATTATGTCCTGGATACCTTAAGTATTGAAATAAAACATTGAGAACAATGTACGTGTTCTTTGCCTTCATTTGAGAAATACAGCACATAAAGTCTATCATTTTTAAAATAAGGAATGTACTAACGTGCAATAATTCATGGAACTTTTAAAACATATCCTTGGCCAACCCAAGGTATTTTAACCATAGATATGATATGCAATCAAAGTTTATATATTTTTAAATATACAGAAGTTTGAATAGAGAACCATTGGCCTATTGAATCAACTGTATTAATTATACTTACTGCTATTCCAGTGAAGTTGCCAAATTAATGACAAGTCATATGTTTTTTAATGATCTATTTCTCACACTTTCTCTTAAGTAAAATAATTTTTTGTCTTAAATTTTCTAAATTGGAATGAGTTTTGCCCTATAAGATAATATCCTTTCTCAAGTCATGGTTTGCTGTCTGAATGTTTCCTCAGAAATACAAATGTTTTGTTTGTTTGTTTTTATTGAGACAAGGTCTTACTCTGTCACCCAGGCTGTAGTACAGTGGTGCAATCACAGCTTACTGCAGCCTTGAACTCCTGGACTCAAGTGATCCTCCTGCCTCAGCTTCCCTCCTGCCTCAGCCTCCCAAGTAGCTGGAATTACATGTGTGTGCCACCGCACCTGGTTGATTTTGTTTTTTTTAGAGATGGGTCTCATTGTCTTAATAATGTTAATAATGTGTTAATAATGCAAAGTTTTAATAGAAAGTTTTCAGTAGTACAAACCAGAAGAGGATGAGGAAGAAGGAGGAGGAGGAGAAAAAGAAGGAAGGTAGGAGGAGACAAGGAAAGGAAGAAAGGAGGGAAGAAAAGAAGGCTGAAAAATAGGAAGGAGGAAGAATGGAAGAGAGAAGGAAGAGAGGGAATAAAAAAATGGGGAAAAGGAGAAATCAGATGAAGAAAAAGTTGGAGGAGGACAGAAAATAAAAGAAAAGAGAAAAAATAAAGAAGAGAAGATAAAACAGAAAAAGGGAAGAAAAAAACAAAGGAAGAATACTACAATTTCTATTGAATTATCTGTTGATTTCTTTCTTATGCTGCAGTTTAGCACCCAAGAGGAAAATCTTCAGTGCCAACCTCCTGAGATCTACATCATTTAGTCTGCCAAGTCGAAGTGACAAATTCTTTCCCTTTACCTTTTTGTATTATTATCATTTTCACAGAATTCAGTGGTGTTGGAAATGTGACATCTGTGGGTTGACTGTCCAAAATGTAAAGTAAAAAGGTTTATCTGGTGAAGCCATATGTGTCCCAGATGAAATGTTCTAAAAGAGAGCATTTCATGAGAATGAGGATTTTAGGCATAACTCTGAAGATTTTGCCATTAGTCAGTTCCTTGCCTCCTGGGATCACTAGTTCTCAGCTTCATGGCATTTTGTGATTTTATGTTAAGCTTCTTTCAGACTGGTGATGATCAACAGTATTAATATATATAGAACAACCTAATGATTACTCATATAGCAACCAACTAGATTCCTCAAAGTTACAAATGATATTAAATATTTTTAAATGTGTGCATGAAATAGCATATGCATATATGCACACACATCTCTCAATGTGTGCCAAATAGCCTGTCTTACATCTACTGCCATACCCAGAGAATGAAAATAAAAATTCACATACCATTCTAGAGCCATGATATGATTTTCAGCCAGTGAAGAATGACTGTGTATTTATTTATTTCTACTTGCTGAGGCCTGATAATTGTCTGAAATATTTTTGAACTGACGTTATTTATTTCATTTTTTATTTTTATTTTTTTTGAATGAGTGTAACTTTTTATTAAGGTAGAATTATTTTCATTAAAGAAATATATGCAAATGAATCAAATGGCTCCAAAAGTCTTACAATGAAAACAACAGTCCTGGCAGTTGTTCTTTCCAGAGGCAAGCACTTTTCATTCTCTTAGTTTTTCCTTCTGGTAGTTACTTTCATGGGTTTTTCCAAATTATTATTTTTTTAGTTTTTCAAATGAATGCATATATTAATACATGTAATTTTAAAAAGCCTCTTCAGTTTACAATACATCCTAACAGTTCCCTGCCCCATCCCTTCTAATCCTCCAGAGCAATGACTTTTAACTCTTTTAGCAATGTCTTCTATTTTTTCCTTACATAACTACTTAATCACTTCTTGATTATTTTATACATTATATAGTGATTTCTTGATATGACAGATGAGGATTTAGCTCCTACACCATCACTATCTTCACTTTTCCTCCCATATTGTCCCAAAGTAGTTACCAGATTTAGGGGCTAAGCAGTCACCACATCATTATGACTATGAACATATTGCTCATTGTTGAGAAAAACAGCGTATTATGCTCTTACTTCCTATCCTGTACTTCTTTCTGCCCTAGAATTAATGATTGCCTAACCAACCCTTCCCTCTTATTTTTTTACTTTTGCTTTATCTTCAATGAACTTCTTCCCAAATGCTCCAAATCTGGCAATAACCTATTATTATTTTTAAGAGAAGGCATCTCACTATGGTGGCCAGGCTAGTCTGGAACTCTTAGGCTCAAGCCATCCTCTTGCTTAGCCTCCTGAGTAGCTGAGACTACAATCATGGCCATTCTACCCAGCTAAAGCATTAATATTTTTACTGCTTCTTTTTACAGCCAGCTCCATAGCTGAAATATTGCCTGTGTTGGATGCTATTTGCTGGATCCGTGTCATTCTCTGGTTTGTGTACTCCTTCATTTTGCTGGAGCATTTTCTCCAATAGCTTCCCAAGAAAAGGTACATGGAGATAACCCCTGAGTCTTTGCTTGTCTAAAAATGTATTATTTTACCTTCACCCTTGATTATTTGGCTGAATAGATTTATCAGTTGAAAATAACTTTCTTTCTAGAATTCTGAAGGCATTGTTCCATTGTTTTCAGATTCTTTTTTGAGACAGGGTCTCTTCTGTCACCCAGGCTGGAGTGCAGTGGCAAAATCACAAATCACTGCAGCCTTGAACTCGAGGGCTCAGTTGATCCTTCCATCTCAGTTCCCCTAGTGGATGGGACTACAGGTGTGCGCTACAATGCCTAGCTAATTTTTGTACTTTTTGTAGAGACGGGGCTCACCATGTTGCCCAAGCTGGTCTCAAATGATCTGCCTGCCTCAGCCTACCAAAGTGCAGGGATTGCAGGGTGAGCCACTGTGCCCGGCCAGTTTTTCTTGTATTCTCTCTCTACTTCCTTCATTTCTCAAAGGCATCTCAAACTCAGTGGGCTCAAAACCAAAGTTAAACTCCATCAGAATACCCTGCTACTTCCAGCTTTAAAATATATCTTAAATCACAATTTCGTACTACATGCAGCCCTTTGGTTCAAACTACCATCATCCCTCACTTGAACTTAGAATTGGTTTTCCTGCTTCTGTGTTTTTTTAAATTATAAACTGTTTCAAAGAAACCATGTGTGGCTTTATACTTTTTACTACACAAAAAGTATGAAGATCTGCCAGGTGCGGTGGCTCACGCCTGTAATCTGAGCACTCTGGGAGGCCGAGGCGTGGGGATCACTTGAGATCAGGGGTTTGAGACCAGACTGACCAACACAGTGAAATCCCATCCCCACCGAAAACACAAAATCAGCTAGGTGTGGTGGCCTGCGCCTGTAGTCCCAGCTACTCAGGAGCCTGAGGCAGGAGAATCACTTGAACCTGGGAAAGCGGAGGCTGCAGTGAGCTGAAGTCGCACCACTGCAGTCTGCCTGGGGAACAAAAGTGACGCTCTGTCTGAAAAAAAGAAAAAATAATATGAAGAGCTTACATACTTAAACATGGAATTGCTTTAAGTGTTTGGCATTCACTGTTCCCGTGCATGCCAGCAGCTTCTTATTGCAAACACTTGGGACTTGCTATAGAGCAGCTGGAATACTTTCCGCCCACATGCAGGACAGGCAGCTGACAACCAAGGAGTGGGTGATAAATACTCCAGCTTTCTCCCCTCGGTTTCCCTGTATCTCAGCAGTATGAAGCTTGTTACCAATGAGAACCTGCTTGCTGACTTTAAACTGGTTTCCTTACCTTCTCAGTTCCATTTTTCCCTACCTCAGTTGATGATTTCTGGTAAGACCTAGCAAATTGCTTTCACTGAAATTTCAGTCTTGGAATCTGCTTTGGGTTCCCCAACCTGAGATAGAAATATATTCATTTTTTGATCACTGGACTTCCAGGTTGTTTTCAATTTTTTCACTGTTACAAACAAGGCTGCAACATTTGTCTACAAACCTCTGGATACACACATAGGAAGTTTTTGGTATTTCCCACTAGTGAAACTGCTCACTGGAAGGGTATGTTCATCTTCATTTTTAATAAACACTACAACATTTGAAAAGCCCGAAAATGTCAAGGACTGGCAAGAGTGCCACATGTGATGGGTGTGGAATGGCAGCTCACTGTAGCAGGTGCTGGGGACTCAATCAGGGTCTTGGGGAGGCACTCAGTTATAGCAAGAATGTTTCATAAATGGTATCGGATATAGTCTAGGTTACTGGGGAATAAAAACACATTGCTTAGAAATAATTATCCATAGATCTAAAGTCAACAAAAGTATTTTTTTCCTAATGTAAAAATACCTACTTTTTTCAGAGGGAGGGGGAACAACTTAAACCAGATAACACGTTCATATTAATCATTCTTCTCATGTACTTCAAACTTGTACTTAATGCCTTTCTCCTCCTGGACATCAGAGAAAACACCTGGGTATTCTGGCAGAAGTTTATATTTCTCCAAATCAATTTCTGAAAAAAACGTGTCGCTTTCAAAGTCCTGCATGATCCTTGTCGCAAATAGTTTAAGATTGCTTGAGTGATTGATGGATTCCTTATAAAATAGAACTACCACCAACTATCCAAATCATGTCTACTTTATTTGCTAATTCTGGTTATTAAGTTTTAAGGCATCATCCAGACTTCTCGCAAGAAATTGAGCTCCTTGTGGAGGTTCTTGAGGTCTCTCCTGAGAACTAAATTCATTCTATTCTTTAAAGGTCGATTATTCTCAGGAATGGAGAACCAGATCTTCCTACCCATAATCACCAAATTCTGTTTACCTTCTACTGAGGAGGTTGTGGTCATTCTCTGGAAACACACGAATTCATTCCTGAGCGGCGGCCAGGGCAGGTCCCCATTCTTGCCGATGCCCATGTTCTGGAAGGACACAGTGACGATGCAGTTTAGCAAACAAACCATGACAGCGGCGATGAGCACCTCCGAGCCTGCCCGCTACACCAAGATGCACTGCCAAGATTGGCCTATTTTATTTTATTTTATTTTATTTTATTTTTATTTTTTATTTTTTATTTTTTTTTGAGATGGAGTCTCGCTCTGTCACCCAGGCTGGAGTGCAGTGGCGCGATCTCGGCTCACTGCAAGCTCTGCCTCCTGGGTTCACGCCATTCTCCTGCCTTAGCCTCTCCGAGTAGCTGGGACTACAGGCGCCCGCCACCACGCCCGGCTAATTTTTTTGTGTGTTTTTAGTAGAGACGGGGTTTCACCTTGGTCTCGATCTCCTGACCTTGTGATCCGCCCGCCTTGGCCCCCCAAAGTGCTGGGATTACAAGCGTGAGCCACCGCGCCCGGCCTCCTATTTTATTTTTTAATTGACAACCAATAATTGTACACATCCATGAGGTTTATAGTGATGTCTCAATACACATAATGTATAGTGATCTGATGAGGATAATTAGTATATCCATCATTTTAAACATTTATCTTTTTTGTGTTGGAAATGTTCAATATTCTCCTTCTAGCTACTTAAAACTATTTAATATATATTTGTTAACTATAATAATTCTACAGTGCTATAAATCCTAATAATAGACAAATAATGTGGCTTCTTTCAGCTTATGTCTAAGCTGAAAAGGCAGTACATGTCAGGATATGAGTAATACTGAATTTACATGTCAGAATATAACTGATACTGAACATAACCTTGCTTCTCCTCCAGCAGAACAACATTAATATTAACAAGAACAACAACAAGAACAAACACGACAAAAGCAATATTCCCTGTTCTGGTAATTCATAAAGACTATCAGTTCTCTAGCTCCCTCCTTGCACGTTTTTCTTCTTTCTTTCTTACATTGCATTAACTATTTGCTTGAGTAAAATTATGACATAAGGTTAAATTATGAATTATAAACCATAAATGCCCTTCAATACACATAGACACTAGTGTTTATTTTTCAAATAAATATATATGATAGATAACTATATAAGAAAATTTATATGTATAAATGGCTCTGCAACTTTCTGAAATTTATAGTTATATATTACACAGCATTCCATATTAATAAATATAGATTACTCAATTATTTTGAATCAGTAAGTATTAATCACATACCTTCTATATGTTATACTAGGCATGAGGAGGCTAAAAATAAAAGATAAAATCTCTGCTCTCAGATTTACATAGCTGAGAAGGAAAGATCAAGAATTAAGAGGGAACTTTTATAAAGTGAATTAAATGCTATAAATATGGAAGCACAGGATACAATGGAGTCAGAGGTGAAATACTCAATTTATATTTGAATTTAAGAAGGAGGCTTTAAGTATTTTATTTTATTTTATTTTATTTTATTTTATTTTAATAGAGATGGGGTCTTGCTCTGTCACCCAGGCTGGAGTGCAGTGGTGTGAACTATAGCATTAAACTCCTGACACTCTCACCTTAGCCCCTCAAAGGGCTAATGAGCCACTGTGTTCAGCCCTACTTCTTGAGTCAAGATAATGTCTAGGCTAGATCTGAAATGTCTGTAAGGGAAGAAGGGCAGGAAGAACCTTTCAGGGCATCCTCAGCAATTACAGAATATGTGAAGTCTGGGACTTGTAAAAAAGGATATGAAATACTAGGATAATAGTAAATTTCTCACAATTATTTTTGAAAATTTGCAACATTAAAACAGGTGCTCCTGGAAGGGTCAGCATCTTGGGTCAAGTCCTGCCAGAAACAGACCCTGAGGTGCAGGTTCTTGAGCAAGGAATTTATTGAAGAAGAGCTCCCAGAACCTGATAAATCTTACATCCACAAAGCAAGAAAGGGAAAGAAAACATGCTGAGAAGGTGCATTTCCAGACAAAGATACTGAAAAGGTACCGTCAGCCTTATCAGGAGCAGGCATTACAGCTCAGAGTTTGTCCCCCATAAGGTTAAGGAAGCTTGCCCTCCATCCTCCTGCAGCACCTATTAATTGGCTAAGACCCACCCTGCAGATCTGAAAACCACAGGCACTCCAGTCTCTCTGATAAATGGCGAAAGTGGTTTCAGTAGTCCAGGATGACATTCCAAAGAAAGCCTGTGATGCAGGCTGTTAAGGCAAAGACCCAAAGAAGCCATGAAGAGGCATGTAGAAATGAATAAGAAGGTCTAAGGGAATCTGGGAAAGTACTCACATGGGTCATTATAGGTGGACATAAAGGAATCTTTCCTAAGTAGGTTTATGTCATGGCTAATAAAAAAGCCAGACTACACCAAACTAAAGATCATTATTGATGAATAATTTACATATCATAAAATTCACCCATTTTAAGTGTACAATTTAATGATTTTTAGTAAATTTTCTGAGTCCTGCAACCGTCACTATAATCTAGTCTTAGAACATTTTGCTCATTCTGGTAGGATCCCTCATGCCAGTTAACAGTTTATCCCCATTCCCATTCCCACTCTCAGTCCTAGGTAAACACTAGTCTGCTTTCCTCTTCCATAGATTTGCATTTTCTGAGCATCTCATATGAGTAAAATTCTTAACACATGTGGACTTTGGAGCCTGGCTTCTTTGTATATTATACTTAATATGTTTAACTAATTGTACTGAACACCCACTTCACCCACTTTTATGTCAGATATTATAAAGTAGTCTATTAGTGACATATGTATGAGAGAGAAGAGATTGCATGCTCTAGTGAGGAAAATAGAGTAACCAGGTAATCCTACAAATAAATTTTTCAAATTTCAAATAAGTTTTATGATGCTCTGGAAGTTATGGAAAGGCTTGACAGGGAAAACAATATTTGACTTAGTCTAAAGAATAGCAGTTAGCTAGGCAAACAGTGAAGCATTTCAGATAGAGGGAATCAGGATGTGTCCACTATCAAGAGGGAACATGTTCAATACAACTGACTGAAAACATGTTTTTTGGCTGGCAGGAGTCTGAAAAGTAAGAAAGAATGGTAGAGACAAGGCTGGAGGGAAGCAGGGGCCAGGCCAAGTTGAGTCATATTAAGCCATGTTAAAGATTTTGGTCTATTTTAAGACCAACAAAAGCAATTAGTGTGCTTTAAATTGGGTTTATTTAGAAAGACCCATTCCATAGCAGCAGGAAACTTTTTAAAAAATGTTTTCGAAGTATACTTTCTAAGCCAGGGATCCCTAAATCTTGGGGCATGGACTGGTACCATGGTCTGTTAGAACCTGGGCTGCCCAGCAGGAAGTGAGCAGCTGGCAAAGGAGTAAAACTTCATCTGTATTTGCAACCACTCCCCACTGGTTGCATTACCACCTGAGCTCTGCCTCCTGTCAGATCAGTGGTGGCATTAGATTCTTATAGGATTGCAAACCATATTGTGAACTGTGTATATGAGAGATCTAGGTTGCATGCTCCTTATGAGAATCTAATATCTGGTGATCTGAGGTGGAACTGAGGCAGTGATGCTAGTGCTGGGGAGCGGCTGCAAATACAGATTAACATTAGCCGAGAAGTTTGACTGCATAAAGACCATAATAAATCAATTTGCAGACTCATTTCAAAACCCTATCAGTGAGTGGCAAGTGACAATTAAGCCGCATCTGGTGGCAGGCTTTATAGTGGCAAGTGATGTTATCTAACGAAGCCATGAAAACTTCCAAACTGCTTTGCCACATGGAGACCAAGTACCCTGCATTAAAAGATAAGCTTTTGATGTACTTCAATTGTACAGCTGCATCTGATGGTTGGCTTTATAATGGCAAGTGACTTGATGTACTTCAATTGTACAGCTGCATCTGATGGCAGGCTTTAAGTCAGAATTCAACAGTTATTTTAGACTGTTCATGACCTGCCCATTATTTTATTTGCCACTTCCATCCATGCCTCTTTCCTGCACTGCACACTTAGTCACAGTTTTGGTAAGCTCACAAGCTAAACTTAGCCAAAATTAGTAAAAAACAAACATCACTGGAGAGCTTCTTTGTAAAGGGGGAAAGATGCAATGATGAGGCAGCAGAAGAATCTGTGACTGCCAACAACAACAACAAAAAGCTGCATTTAAAAGAAAATACCAAGAGTCCTACTTAAATTACAGGTTCTTTGCAACAGGTGGTTCACATTCTCCAAGCCCACTTTGTATAATATGTGGTGACTGGTTATCTAACAAAGCCGTGAAACCTCCAAAACTGCATTGCCACGTGGAGACCAAGTACCCTGCATTAAAAGATAAGGCTTTGGAGTTTTTCTAAAGAAAAAAAAATGTGAACATGAAGAACAGAAGCAATTATTAAAGGTCACCATTTCATCAAATGTGTCTGCACTGAGAAATCATTCTTAGTGGCTAACCACATTGCTAAAGCTAAGAAGCCCTTATTGGTGAAGTGTCGATCCTACCTGCTGCTAAGAACATTCGTCATAAACTTTTAGGAGATGCTCCAGTTCAAAAGGTGGCACGTGTTCCTCTTTCAGCTAACATCATAACTAGACAAATTGATGGAATAGCAGAAGATATGGAAGAACAATTATTAGGGAGAATTAATGTCACCATGGTGTGCAATCCAAGTTGACAAGTCCACTGATGTTGACAAAAAAGGCAACAATGCTTGTTTTTGTGCGACATATTTTTCAGGAGGATACACATTGGGATATGTTATTTGCACTTTTGTTGCCAACCAACACCACAGCTGAAGAAATAATTCAAGTCTTTGAATGATTACATATAAGGAAAACAGAATTAGTCATTTTGTATCAGTATACGCACGGTTAAAGCAGCTGCCATGACTGGATGGCTTTCTGGTTTCACTACTCAGGTCAAAGAAATATATCCTGAATGTGAGTCTACACACTGTGTTATCCATAAAGAAAGTCTGGCTAGCCAAAAAATGTCACCTTAGCAATGTTTTGCAGGACGTGATTAAAATTATCAGTGACATAAAAGTACATGCCCTTAATCCACGTCTGTTTGCACAGCTCTGTGGGGAGATGGATGCAGAGCACATACATCTTCTCATATACACAGAAGTGAGTTGGCTTTCTAAAGGTGTATTTCTGGTCAGAGGTTTTGAATTATGAGAGCCACTCCAGAGATTTCTTTTAGAAAAACAGTCACCAATGACAGCACATTACGGTAACATAGAATGGGTCAAAAAATTGCTTACTTGTGTGACTTATACAAACCCCTCAACATACTCAATTTGTCACGTCAGGGGCGAATGACAACTGTGTTCAAGTCGTCAAAAACGGCTCCTTCCAAAGCCAAATTGGAATTACGGGGACAACGAGTGAACGTTGGGATTTTTAGCATGTTTCAAACGTTAGCGGAGATTTTGAAAGAGACTGAGCCAGGGCCTTTTTTCTCTCAGCTGCCGCATGACCACTTATCTCAGCTTTCAAAACTGCGCATTATGGGGCATGGTGGCTCCTGCCTGCAATCTCAGCACTTTGGGAGGCCGAGGAGGGTGGATCAAGACCAGCCTGGCCAACATGGTGAAACCCTGTCTCTACTAAAAATACAAAAATTAGCCAGGCATGGTGGCAGAGGCCTATAATCCCAGCTACTCAGGAGGCTGAGGCAGGAGAATTGCTTGAACCCAGGAGGCAGAGGTTGCAGTGAGCCGAGATTGTGCCATTGCACCCAGCTTGGGCAACAGAGTGAGACTCCATCTCAAAAAAAAAAAAAAAAAAAAAAAAGTTTGTGCATTATTTCCCAACCACAAAAGAACCCTGAACTGGGAAGGAATGGATCCATGACCCATTTCTGAATAAGCCAGGTGAATTGACTGTCCATGCTAGAAAAGGATCAACTGCCTGAGATCACAAATGACGTTGGCCTTAAAAGTATGTTTGAGACAACTTCAAGTCTTCGTACGTTCTGAATTAAAATCAAGGCAGAATATCCTGAGTTTGCCATAAAAGCACTATAAAGCCTGCATAGGGAGAGAATATGTCCCATTTCTGAGTTCAATCAGCTGGCTGCCCAGTGGACATTCTGAAAATAGAGTTCCATATCTCTCTGGTGTGGTGCTTCATGCCCATCTGAAAAAGGAATGTCAACTTGGTGAAAGCGGGTACTACTAGAGAAGGTAAATGAATAGTAGTTGAGGGATCTGAGAAGGCACACCCGGTTTATATGCCAATTTTTCACAACAGATTGAGCAATACTTGAGGGCAAAGACTTTATTATCTTTTGTTTTATATCTGACACTTGGTATAGTTCCTGACATTGAGTACCTGCTTGTAATATAAATAAATGAATCAATTGAAGACAACACACATAAGCAACATCATGATACCAAGGTAGACTGTCTATTACTTTATTACTTAGAAGATATAATATAACAATTACTCAATGAATGACCTGCACAGCATTAGCAGATTGAGTTGGATTGCTAGTTCAAGTTATTTTTATTTATTTACCAATTAATTACAGTGAATGAATCATCTATTTGTTTATAGGGATTACCAAAGCAATAGAGAAGAAAAAATCAAAACAAAGCAATCTAGCATGATATCTATCACACCTTTACACTTTTAAAAAGATTGTCTTACTTTTTTTTGCATGTCTTTCTCCATCTGTTCCCTTCTAAAATGTCCTTAGAACTAGCTGGAGGTAGATTTCCACACCTTTGAGTGGTGCTTCTCTTAACCCATCCTAAGCCCCTACTTAAGTCACTTACTACAAACCTACAATAATGTAAAGAGTATGATAGCAGCATAAAAACAGATACATAGACCAGTGGAATAGAATAGAGAATCCAGAAATTAATCCACATATCTACAGCCAACCGATTTTTGACAAAGGTGGCAAAAACACTGACTGGAGAAGCCTCTCTGATACATGATGCTGCTGAAAAAACTGGATATCCATATGCAGAAGAATAAAACTAGACACCCACCTCTCTCCCTGTATAAAAATCAACTCAGAATGAATCAATCATCTAAATATAAGACCCAAAACTATAAAACTACTAGAATAAAACATAACGAAACACTTCAGGATGTTGGTCTGGAAAAAGATTTTATGAATAAGATCTTAAAAGCACAGGCATCAAAAACAAACATAAACAAATGGAATTATATACACAAAGTGAAAAGACAAGCTATAGAATGGAAGAAAATATTTGCAAACCATTCATTAGACAGGATAATAATATTCAGAAAATGCAAGGAACTCAAGCATCTCAACTGCAGAAGAAAAAATGTGATTAAAAGTGGGCAAATGAACTGAACAGACATTTCTCAAAGGAAGACGTACAGTCAGTCTGGCCAACAAGTAAATGAAAAAATTCTCAACATCACTAATCATCAGGAAAATGCAAATCAAAACTACAATGAGGTATCATCTCACCCCAGTTAGAATGACTATTTTCAAAAAGACAAAAAATAACAAATGCTGATGAGGATGCATAGAAAAGGAGAATTTTATACACGGTTAGTGGGAATGTAAATTTTGTTAAGTTATATAAGCCAGGAACATAAACAGTGCATGTTCTCAATTATATGTGGAAAACAAATAAGTTGATCTTGTAGAAGTAAAAAGTACAACAGAGGATACCAAATGCTGGGAAGAGTAGAACAAAGAGAGAGATAGGAAGATATCTGTTACAGGATACAAAATTACAATTAGATAGGAAAAATAAGTTCTAGTGTTCTATACCACTGTAGGTTGACTCTAGTTAGTAATAATATAGAGTTCCAAATAGCTAGAAGGAGAATATTGAAAGTTCCCAACATACAAATAATAAACATTTAAGATAATGGGTATGCTAATAACACTGATTTGATTACTACATATTATATATAAAGACTATGAACCCCACAAATATGTACAATTATTATGTGTCAATTAAAATATAAAATAAAATATAAATAAAATATTCCCAGAGCTTGTTGCCCCTCTCTTTAAATTCACCATCTCTGTGTTTTCATCATAACATCCTGAAGAGCCAAAAATACTCTATATTGCACATATATCCTGAATAGATTCCCTTCAAGCTTTTTACCTTTATACAGTTTGGTTGTTTTCTGTTTCACTGTGTATGTTTACATGTGTCTCCGTGTGTTTGTGTGTGTGTATATGTATACCACAAATCACTAGGAAGCAATTATAATACATTTTTTAAATCGCCTAAATATTTTCTTGGTTTGTAATTTTAGGAAAAGTGCTCATAGTTGCATAGCAAAGAATGGAAAACATGGTAGGGACAATCTTTCAAATGCTTTTGTGCTTTCACTGGCACAGAGAGATAGATACTATATTTGCATAGCATGCAGATGAACAACTTTATTAAATAAAGTATCTACTTCAGGCAAATTTATTAATATTTCTTGAATCATTCAAGTGGCCAGCAGTTTCCCTTGGGACAATCTTTGAGAGGTTAACAGTTATGTGTCACATGAGCCACCATTTGCTGCTTTTCCCCCTTTACTCCCACCCAACCCCATACCCATAGCAAGGCCTGATCATTGATCTATATTCCTATTCCATTTTTGAATTTGTAAAACATAGTCTTAATTATTTTGGTGGGTTAATCCCCCTTTTGCTGCATCCTAGACAGAGCTTCTACCACCTCCAGATTAATGTTTTGTATTTATTTTGCCACTGATCAGCAGGGATTTGCATAGGGTTCAAATATCTCAATGAAACATTTTAAAGCTCTGATTTTACTTACGTGTAGTGTACCAAAAGTCCTACCTTTGCATATATTAAAGAAAAATAAATGAAGCCCTCTGGTACTTAGCTAAATGTTCCAGAAGCAAAAATGTAGATCAGCATTTTCCAAATTGCAAACACATCATTTACAAAGTATTTGGGCTTTCCTTTAGGGAAAAGTACTGTTTTAATGATAAAATGGGTTTTTGAAACTTGCATACTCTCTTCTATGCTCCTTTCCCACCACCACACATATATTTGTATTACTGATATATAAATCAAATCTTCAAATACATACTTGTTTTGTGTTGTTTATTTCAGTGCTATCTAATCTTCTGTGTTCTAAGAAATCTTTAATCATAGAATATCTATAAATACATCCTGGGAATTTAGTGTTCCACAAAAAACGCACTTTGGAAAACTTGGACTAAGTGTAATACACCAGAGACATGGTAACCGGTTTCGGTTATTCTTCAAGTCTTCTCTCAAATATATTACCCACAAAAAGCCTTCCCACATCTCTTCATATACCTGTAACTAACATGTGGAACTACTATTAAAGCTGCCGTGATAGTATGACTGTAGGTATGAGTATAGAGTCATTCAGGATAACTATTTAAATAACATATTACATAGTACCAATTATTTTATATAGAATTTATTTGGTTTTTCATAACAATTATCCAAGGTGGGTTTTAATATCCTATTTACAGATGATGACATCATAGCTCAAATCATTTCTTTAAAAGGGCCCCAGTTCATTTGAGTGAGCTCTTTTTATTTTATTCCATTGTACATGGTACCTTCCTTATATTTCTCTCTAGGTAGACTTTGAGGTTTTTATTTATTTTTCTTTTTCTTTCTTTCTTTTTTTGAGACAGAGTCTTGCTCTGTTGCCCAGGCTGGAATGCAGTGGCACAATCTCTGCTCAATGCAACCTCCTCCTCCCAGATTCAAGCGATTCTCTTGCCTCAGCCCCCTGAGTAGCTGGGACAACAGGCACGAGTCACCATGCCGGGCTCATTTTTATATTTTTAGTAGGGACAGAGTTTCACCATGTTGGCCAGGCTGGTCTCGAACTCTTCACCTCAAGTGATCTGCCGGCCTCGGCCTCCCAAAGTGCTGGGATTACAGGCATGCGGCCTCCCAAAGTGCTGGGATTACAGGCATGAGCCACTGCACCCAGCCTAGACCTTGAGCTTTTAATGAGCAGAGATTGCCACAAACCAAACTTTGATTTCAAGCCTCCCCTGCCTGGATCAGCCACATGAATTTTTTTGTTGGTAATTGTTCAGACTTTTTCTTCTGCATTTATATCTGTGCATATATCTATGTTTGTAAATTTCTTGTAGACAAATTTAATATCTGAAAATAATTGTTAGTAAAGAGGAAGTATTATTTGTAAATGGTAGACTTTTCAGCCCTAACTGGTTAACATCTTTATTTTCTTGACTTGTAAGTACATCCTTAGAAAAAGTATCAAATGACCTGGAAATAAGAAGATAAAATAGAGTGAGTTACTCAAGAATCTTTAGTATGCTATGTTCAGACATTTCGAATTACTATATCAATTGTAATTTCTTCTTTCTTACTTTTTCTCTCTCTTTCAGTTTTTGGTCCTAAAAATCAGTCATAATTTAATCATGAAAATGTCTAAAATGAAGGCAACAATGTTTGACATATTTTATTATGGATTTGCTAACAAAATTTTTGTACATTTCATTAATAATATTCTCTGGAAACACTAAAGTTACTTTTCTAATAACACATACTTAACTTTTTCACATCAATATGTCAGATTTGGTAAGCGTGTGAAACAGCTAGAGTAGCTTTGGACATGTCCCCATCCTTCTTCTGGACCTTTCTATTACTCAGACTGCATGATCTCTGGACACCCATCCTGTGTACCATTTAGAGCAAAATATTTTCTTTGAAATCTTATTTTAAAAATCTATTAAAGTGTTCAATCCAAGCTTTTCTTCATAGAGACTTTTGAATTTTAATTGAGGACACATTGAGAAGTTTAATAACCTAAGTCATACGTTTCTACTAGCAAAATTTAGCATAAGAGAAGGAGAATAGATAACTTCAAAGGAGTGTACCTTCTGAGAATCCTTTAGAACATGGCCTGTGAGTGTGCATGGCATTCATTATTATCTGGAGAAACTGGCTAAGAGGTGTAGTAGAGCTTGACTGTTAGACCTTATATTGGGGTTACAATCTGGTAGGGAAATAGGATATGTCCAAGTGAGAATTCAAGGCTGAAACTAAGATAAATATGCTATCCAACCGAGTTGAAAGACAAGATCCTGACAAGAGAAAGCCTATGGGAGGAAAAAGAAAAAAAGGTTAGTTATTAAAGCTGGGAAGTAAGGGAAGTAACAAGGGAAACAAGAATAAGATTTCAAAGCTAATTTCCCTTACCTAATATGAATTCTTAACTTTTTGGTAAGGCTGTCATGTCACCACATTTAGATGCAAAACACACCCAGAGAGCGTGTCTTAAAATGGATTACTAGAAAGTGAAATCCTTTGAGTGTATTGTATTCAGAGTGATTGGTTGAGAGCAGAAATAGAAATATTAATGTCTTTGTTAGTAGAGTTGAATTAATGAAGTGATGAAATAGGAAACAGTAGCATGTAAAATTGTGAAAACTTAGCACCTGGAACATCTGTCTGACTGGTTTTTGAAAACGTTTCATTTGTGTTTTAACAGCCTAGAAAAAGTGACAGTCTTTTTCTGCCACACATTGGTTTCAGAGGCTGGTGCTACACATATAAAACAACTTCCCTCTGAAGGTTTCTTCAGATATACTGTAAACATTAACGTAAGCTTTGAAAATAAGCCTCTGAGTAGGATTCACTTGCTGCCTGAATTATTCTTTGCTGCTGTTGGAATTTCATAAATGCCCAAGTTTTTAAACTTAGTGTTTATAAATATCTAGACCCAAGCAAAAGATTACTTCTACATACAGACACTCTGCTGAACCAATAATTTCAAATATCCAGAGGATTTGGCCTCATGCTGATCTTACACAAATAAGCTTGATTTGTATATAAATGAAAGATTGAAGTGTACACATAAATTTTCCAGGAAGCACTGTATCTTCAAGTTTCTTGTTGTATCTTCAGCCAAAGACAGCAATAGCACCACAATACATAAATAGCAATTTTTATCAGGATTTCTGCTCTTATCACTTTGTATTTGTGACACTGGCTTATTTATTCATCACTCATTTTAAAATTTGTAACTTACATTAGACATATCATAGGTCCTTAAGCAGATAACTGAATGCAGTGAGAGACAGAAGTTTGGTTGTTTTAGTTTTAGTCTGTTTGAAAATTTTTAACTGTTAGCCTCAATTAAAAATGTTCATTATTACTATAAAATAAAATTATCAAGCACTAAAAAATAGATCAAGAACAAATTATTTATATTGTCATAATATAGTGATTCCCTTGTTAATGTCATGGTGGATTGCCTTCTAGTCCTTCTTTCTATACATAGGAAGTATTAATAATATAGTATTTAATATAAGCATTATATTATCATATGAATATTTTTATTTCTATAATTATTATTATATTTATATATACATATATAATTTTATAACTTGAATTTTAAATTAACATATGAATTAATACTACTCTTTGTAACCATAAAAATGTGTTTAGTCAAGTTTAACCTAAACTTAATATCTGGCATTTTAATAAATTCATTAAAAAGGTCCATGTTTTAGAATAGATTTTAAAGTATTATCACTATTATTGCTTATACAGTTAATAATTACATTAATAAAGTATTTAGCCTACTAAGCTAAATAATTTATTTAAATATTCCATTGAAAGCTCTCCTTAAGTCTATGGTGAAAATTAGAGTTATTATTTTCCTATTGCATATAAGAAAAATTAGGTTGAGAGATATTTAAAATTATCCTTAGGTCATAGAACAAAAGATGAAGCAGGAATCCAACACACATCTGTATGTGTTCTTAGACCAATCCTACTGAAGATTAAAGTAAACAAAGTTGAAATAGGCAGATGCAGAGAGGTTGAAGCATGAGTGTATTTCAAGTACCAGAAAACAACACGAACTGACAAACACAACATACTGTTTTATTTTTCCTTTTGCTTTTATCAAGTGGGGTTCTGTGTTTCACCTTCTCTTTTATCTTAGCTCTTTAGATGTAATAGAGCCCAAACTGCCTTCAATACCAAAAGTTTTTGTCTTCGTTTTTCCTGATCTCTAAAACTTAAGGAACTAACTAAAATTTAGGGAACTGACTATAACTTAGGGAACTAACTCCCCAACAGAACTTGATCTAGAACCCAATTTACATTCCTTACTTTGTCCATCTGTGAATCCAGGGCACCCAGTGAAACTGGAGATAGTTCCTTTTCTGTGAGCAACCTTGTCATAGGTCCCAGGTTAAGAAACTGACAGTATTTTTTCTGGAAAAAAGAGAAAACTGAATAAGGAATGCAAAGTCAGCATCTAAATGCACACCTGACGATAATGAAATAGAAGACTAAATTGAGCAGAAAAATAATAATTTTAGAACGATGAAACAATATTCATTACATTAAAAGACATTTCAAGCTTTCAGGGCTCAGAAATAACTCTTTTGAAAGTATTTTCTTTATGAAACGGGCAGATTTCTCAAAAAAAACTATATAAAATAGGCGCTATTAAAAATATTATGAATAAGAATCAGCAAAATAAAAAAGTAGTAGTCAAAATAAGACCTCACTTAGAAAATTGAAAAATCATAAGATAGACACCCTGGTTAGCAATATAGAAGATTACTTGGTGAATATTTTGAGACTGCAAGGACATACTTTTAAAAAGAAATGGTAGAAATATCACGGAAAATGAGCCAGATATTTAAAATAGGAATTGCAAATGTCCTAGAGTATAGGATAGTCCTGAAACAATAATTGAAAAAATTTGCCTAGATAGATGATATTAGAGATTCTATATTAAGAAGGTTCATACAATTCCAAACAAAAGTAATCATCAGAAATTAATGTCAAGATACTGTGAATAAAGTGTTACTTAAACTATTATGAAAATTTCTTACTAATTTGTAAGTAGATAAAATTGCCTTCAAAAGCACCAAATTCAGTTTAATCTATAAATTTCCCCTTGTACCAATACGTTCAATTAATAGAACAATAGACACAAAATCATAAGGGGAAATTGCTTGGATTCCAGATTTTACACTTCTGTTAACATATAATTTATAAAAGTGCAGTAGAAAGGTAATTCTCCAAAATGAGAAGATAGAAAATATAACATGCAATTACATTTGCCGTAAAATTCTTTAAAAATATTCACAACATTACCAAGCAATAATCATAACAAAAATTAATGAGTGGAGAAGTTGCATTTGAAAATAGCTAAAGGCATTTTTCCACAAGAAAGAATGTATTTACATTTGTCTTTTGGTCTATATTAAGACTGTTCATACAGATCATACATATTCATTATTTAGAGGATTTAGTCAAGGACCCTTTCCCATATTCATTTTTACCTCTCCTCTCAAATATCTCATAAGCATCTCAAGCTTAAGAACTTAACCCTAGATTTTCCTTACCACATGAAATGTCTGCCTGTGATTCCATATTTTGGCAAAGAATACCTGCAAACATGCAGTTATTTAAGCCAGAACTCGAAATCAACATTTCTATATTCCCAACGCATCATAAAATATCAATGACTCTACATTCAAATCATAACTCAGGTTACCTCCATTCTGCTTCTCTGTTGCCGCACTTAAATTCAGGCCTTCATAATCCTGTGCTTCAAATATTACAGCATCTTCTTAATTGTGTATCTCATTAACATTTCTGTCTCCGTCCCTTCTCCCTCTGAATACACCCAACCACATCAATTTATCGTCTACATAGTGGCCAGTATATTTTTTAAAAATGAGATTATGACTTCTGGTTAAGACACTATACCTTGTCTCTGTCTACTTAAATGTTGCCATTGCCTAGGTCTTAAATTCCTTTTCTCAGAGTCAGTCCTTGACTCTCAAATCCATATTAAGTCTTCTTTTAAAATTCCATTCATGTTCCCATGGAGTTTCTTTCAGAATGCTCATCTCAATCAGTAGTCATATACTTCTTTCACAGTATTCGGCACAATTTGTACCTATTCATTTCACGACTTGCTTCTCTGCTATATTTTAAGGTCCTTGACAAAGTGGCCCAATACGTGTTTGGGATGATCAGTATATCAGATATCAGATCTCCTTGCACAGAGCACAGGTATCAGATTTCCTTCACAGAGCAGGTACTTACTACTACAGGATTAACTCATGATTGGCAATTATTTTATTATGTTGCCATCAAAGAATGCTTCAAGCGACATCAAATAGGTACATAAAACATAATGTGCAAATTCGGAGGAAAACTATTATGCATTTAAGCTTTAACTATTTGCAGTAGGTCGACTGTAAACCACTGAAGGGATTGATTTCAACAAGCTAACATCATGACCAGGGTATTCTAGGGCATGTGGGACTCTTTTGCAACGGCTCTTAGATTGACGTGTTTCTGAAAAAAGAAGCACCAAGTGCTTTCTCAACCATATACTCATTAGAAAAAAGAAAAGGCAGAATGAGGTGACAAGTGCTGAGAACAAAGCAGTGACATTGGAATTTTCTCCTCTCCGAAAATATTGTATAGGAAGAGTTTAGAGCTTCATACGCATCTTGCTTTAAAGTGCTCAAATCTACTAAAATAATTTTAAGTAGAACTTTCCTTGAAATAAGTACATGAGAACTGGGAGAGAAAAAGTTTGTGTATTGCGACTTGAAACTACCCTCAGCAACAAGAAGACAAGTTTAAGGTCACTAAGCAAGGTCATGTGGCATGGGATCACCACTACTGTTGAAGTAAGAACCAGGTGATTAAAACATAGGTTTCATTCTTTGACAATTTTGCAGAAAACAATCTTGTTTCTGTTTGCCAACTTATATAGGCAACATGTTATAAGGGAAATAAAATACTTTTAAACAGATTTTTTAGTGTGCCAGAAGGTACAAAGCCAGAATCTTCCATCTTGTGCTTTGCCGTTTAGGCAAATTTAGAGAAATAATTTACCTAGCCTCATAATTTGGATATTACATAATTGCTAGGTAAGTGGATATTTCCTTAAGGTCAATAACTTGCTTAGTCCAATGGCACCAGGGCCATTATTATATCCCTATGCCTGGTACCCAAGCATACTGCAAATGACTGAATGTGTAACTTTTATTCATGTTCAATCCAGTTTATGGTGCTTTTAGTCACAGAAAACATTAGACTGTATTTTCTTTTCAGATTAAACACTAATGACCCATCAAAAACAGCTGCAGCATCTCTAAAAAAAAGTGAATGGTGGGACACATGAGCACAGTTCTGCCATTACCTTGGTTTTCAGTAATACCAGCTCTCTCCCCAGTTCCTGGTTTTCTGTTATTTGCATTTGTTGTTGAAAAGAAGGTTTTCCTGAATTCTTCAAAGGCGAAAAGAGAAGACCTATTTGTCAATGTTTTCTGTATTCAAAGCAAATATGGTTAGCCTACACACAACCCCTCAAATCTTGGCTTTATCTCTCAGTCATCAATCCCATTAGCAAGGACACTGTTTGTGAGTGGAAGCATGCAATGTCATTATTATAGGCAGCTGAATATTCTTGCTTTAAAGAAAGTTATATATTATAACAAAAGGAGCATAAATTGGAATTGATTTCATTAGAGGAATTTAACACCCACAAAATAATGACACTTTTTTCTTTAGGAACACTATTACATTACCATTTTGCTTCACTAAATTAAAAATGCTATCAAGTTGGTAGTAAATTCTGAAGTGTGTTACTGAGCAAACTCTAAAGGCCATAGAGGGGCCTGGAGCTCATATATATCAGCAGAAATAAATTAGACACAAAGTTTAAAAATCAGCTTTCATTACAGGAAACTTTGAAAACACATCAACATTTCATCTCTTTAAAAAAGAATACTTTGTTTTAATGACTCAGCAGCTAACTCCACTGATGTTTAGCTGCTAAAAGAGGTAAATTTAATGATGCCGAGTATTTCAGAGTTCAAGAATATTTGGACTATAGACTAGTCTACAATTATTGGAATGTATTACAAATGAGTTTCTCCATGCCTATTTTCTAAATGAGTGCTTAAAATGGCCTGGTAGATAATCCCAATGGAATGGTTTTAAGAACTGGTCAAATGATCAGGCATATTTTACTGCCTGGGAAGTTCAGTGTAAATGATGTATAAGCAGAAAGCTTACACACGTGTGTGTGTGAGAGAGAGAGAGAGAGAGACGGAGAGAGAGAGAGCAGGGTACAAATATTAAACTAAAATGAATGACTGAGTTATCTTCAGAAGAAGGGTTCTGCACTGCTTGTATTTTTCTAACTGACATCAGTCAACTGAAATGTCACAAGCATTAAGGATTGCCGAGGAAAAAAGTGTGCAAAGTAGAAGCATTAGAAGGGACTAAAAACCTATTGGATGACCAGAAGAGTCTGTCCCAGTGGTAGGCATTCAGAAGCCAGGCTTCACAGGGAATGTGGATGGATAAGCGTAGTTACACACAAAATGAAAAAGAAACTGTAGGACCTATTACAGTAAAAGAGGCAAACACAGAATTATTATCTGGACAATGGCATTTATCAGCAAAAATGAACTTTTATTCTAAATCTAAGGCACCTTTTCTCATTTTGTCGATGTAGAGTAGTGAAAAACAAATTTGCTAACCCCTTCCTACAAAATCTCTGGTTAATTTTAATCTTTTTACACATTTTTTTATTGCAAGATTTTTGGCTGTAAATATATTTTCATTTGTGATTAAATTTACTTTTTATAAAAAATAGATTCTATGACATTGTTTAGTCCTCTCATAATTTTATATGATATATGACCCCATTTCATCAAGCTGAAAAATTACATTGCCATAAATAAACTGAATTTCAATGGCCACTGAACTTTTTGCTGCTGTATACAAGGCGTTGAGCTTTTTTTCTCCTTCTCCTACAATTTTGGGATTATTGTATAGATACTCCTTGGGGAGTTTAAACATCTGACAAAATCCTTATGATTTCTGATTTTTTTTATTTACTTCATTTTTCCAAACAGTCACATATCTTTCCCTTCAATGACTACAATGACTTCAGAGAACAAATTGATACTTTCTATAGCAAGCATGGAAATACAACAAAGAAAGTAAATATGTGGCTATTTTATTTCTCAAAAGGTCAGTTTTAACTTAATTTTGGTCTCTTTATTCTAATAATGTCCCATATGTTGGAGAGGTGCCCTCTCCTATTGAAAAATAATGTATCGGTACCTTCATATACCTTGGACTCCATTTGGGAAGTGAGACTTTGGAGAAAAGTTTTACCTTTCTTTTATGTTATTATCTTTTTTTTTAAGACAGATCTCACTAGGTCACCCAGACTGGAGTGCAGTGGTACGGTCACAGTTCACTGTAACCTCAAAATCCTGGGCTCAAGTGATCCCCTTGCCTCAGCCTTCTTAGTAGTTGGGACTACAGATGTTTGCCGCCACATCCAATTTTCTTTTTCTTTAGTCTTTTTCTTTAACTTTTTGTTGAGACAGGGTCTCACTTCATCGCCCAGGCTGGTCTCGAACACTGGGCCTCAAGCAATCCTCCTGCCTGGGCCTCCCAGAGTGCTGGGATTACAGACATAAGCCATTGCAAGTAGCTTCTTCCTTTAATTTAAGCCCTACTTCATCTGTCATTATTTTTGGGCTGTTCATCAACCTTTCCACAATGATGGTAACTACGGTCCAAGATAACAATTCCTTCAGCGAAAATCACAACATCACTTTAAGGAATGTGTTTATGCTCAATAACTTCTGACAACGACTTCAGAACACAACAGCCCACTTTAATTCTATGTTATGTAATACTATATAATAGATAAAATAATATCATTGCTCTTTAGGCTATCAAAACTCTGCCCATTGCCCTTTATAATCTCTTCTAGGGTTAGAAAATGGAGACTATATTAGTACTTTCTTCCATCATTTCTTTCTGTATCTTCTCATCTTCTAAGTATACTTCAAAAATAATAGTTAAAAAACAAGCCCAGGCACAGTGGCTCATGCCTGTAATCCCAGCACTTTGGGAGGCCGAGGACGGCAGATTACGAGGTCAGGAGATCGAGACCATCCTGGCTAACACGGTGAAACCCCGTTTCTACTAAAAATACATAAAATTAGCCAGGCATGATGGCGGGTGCCTGTAGTCCCAGCTACTTGGGAGGCTGAGGCAGGAGAAGGGCATGAACCCTGGAGGCAGAAGTTGCAGTGAGCCGAGATCGTGCCACAGCACTGCAGCCTGGGTGACAGAGCGAGACTCCATCTCAAAACAAAACGAACAAACAAAAACAAAACAAAACAAAAAACACGTAAGCATATCACTAAGTAAAAAACATATTTCTATAATTTGATACTTAAATATTTATATGGAGAAAAAAGAAACATTGCTTTCTCAAAATAACAGCAAAAGAATTTTGAGAGCTAGTACTAGCTTAAACAGACAATTTACAATTTATGTTGCCAAAGATCTCAATTTTTCAGTCCAAAAATTTACAGTTTTCTTAAGGAACAATGAATGATTCCTTGCTTTGTATGTACCTTTTAGGTGTTATTTGATTATTTGTTATTTTCCTCAACTCTTTGGTAGCAGACAGGTTTATGAAACAGTATGTAATGTTTCATATAGCAGTTGGGGTCTCTCTGCACAGGCAGGCTCTAATACTAGTCTAGTAATTTGGGAAGAATGGACAGAATAGTAGAATGCCCCATTTCAATATGTGTCTTAAGCCATGTTCTCTAGTATGCAGCAGATATTGAAGATGATACTCTAGCTAAGTACTCATATAGTCTCTATTTAAGGGTTCAGTTGAATAGATATTGATTCAAGGTAACAAATGATTAGGTTATCTTAAATTTTCAACAAAATTTGCTGTAAGATTAAACATAGGGACAGCTTTTCAGGATTAAAGCATCACATACTGACCTTAAGTCTCTTTGATCTGTGGTTGCTGCATCATATTGATATCACTGGGGTGGGGATGCTTCCATGTGTAATCTTAATAAGAGCTAATAAAAAGGCCAGGACCAAGCCTATCTGTTTATGGGGTTGTGTGGACCCATCTAGACATTTTCATTGTCTTGCTTTGAGTGGTTAAGCTAAATTAACTGCATAGAATACTTAAGTGGAAAATTAAAATATGAGAAAGAAAAAAGAAGAAAGAAAGAGAAAAAGAGAGAGGGAGGGAGGGAGGAAGGGAGGATGGAAGGGAGAGAGAGAGAAAAATAAATAAATAAAGAAAGAAAGCAAGAGAGAAAGAAAGAAAAGAAAGAAAGAAAAGAAATAAAGAAAAGAAATAAAGAAAGAGAAAGAAAAGGAAGAGAGAGAAAGAAAAGAAAGAAAGAAAGAAAAGAAAGAAAGAAAGAAAAGAAAGAAAGAAAAAAGAGAAAGAAAGAAAGAAAGAAAAAAGAGAAAGAAAGGAAGGAAGGAAGAAAATTGTTTACAGTTCTGGAAATTCAAGGTCTTTAAAGTTGAATTGGCAGAGGTTTGGCTGAGAGGGTTACTCATAATTAGAGTATGGTTAACTTAGAGGTATGGTATATTGGGGCAGCACTTTCAGAGGATTATGCTCAAGCTATTATATTAGTATTCGGGCAAAAGTTTAGTTAATATAGTTATTATAGCTAATGGAGGGTTTATTTGGTAGAAGGGCCTTAAGTTTTTTTTAGAAAATTACATCAATTGAGGGGTAGCTGTTGGGGTGTTTGTGGCTAAAATATGATATCTGGGCTCTGACTGGGTTGCATTTTAGTCTCTTGTTTTTGGGGTTTGGCAAGGGTACATTTACCTAGGTTGATGATAAAGTCAGAGATGAGGTCGGGGGGCGGCTTGTGGATTTAATCAGAAATAGTTCTTGAAATTGAGCATGGCTGCCTGAGTGTATGTGCATGCATGAGTGTATGTACATGCATGAGTGTATGTGCGTGTGTGAGTTCCTGTTGATTAATTGTTATGTCCTTCAAACATGAATTAATTAAAACCTTATGGTTGTTATGTGAGTCCCGAATATTCAGTGTAAGTTCAGCTACAATGGATTTGACAGGCATCAGTCTTCCCCCAAGCTGAGTCACAGCTCCCCCAAAGTTAAAAAATAACAAATGCATGACAGTGCTCCCATGACTGGTTAATAGGATGGTAGTCATCAGTCCCTCGAGATGTCTTGTTTAAGGGGAACGTGTAGGTGATGTTAATTTTATGGCCCTGAAGTAAGAACCAGATGCCAGGTATAGTTTCAGCATAGTCATCCCCAAGTTTCATGGGCCCGGAGTGAGGAGGGTAGCACTCCCAAGTGGGGTGATGATTTCTTGGAGGTTTGTAGCTTAAGAGACCAAAAATTGGTAGGGGATATCTGTGTTGAGGAGGGATGTCTTAACTGAAATGTGATATGCCAGATGAATGAACATATGTACTATGTAATATTAAGGATTTACAGTACTGGTCAATATCCATGTGGGGCAGGTCTTATTGTACAACCAATAATGATGACGTGTGATAGTTGATTAAGAAATCACTAATACGTGCTTATATGCATATGGGCTAGGTTTTTAATGTATCATTATGTATGAATGTACTATGTATGAACAAGCAATTATCGTACTATATATTATTCATGGGGACTAGCAGTAATGCACGAAGTACATAAAAGCACTATTATAACAGTGCTAGTTGATTAATACTGACATGGTTGTCAAATTATATGCTGAGAAAGAATTCAGGGAATAATTAGAATTTCAGCTTTGGGTGTTGACGGTGAAGTGGGATGCTTTTTCCCTGAGCTGTCCTGGGTAGGAGAGCCTCCATTTCTGGTTTACAAGACCAGAGTATTGAATTATACTACAAGGGCATCTTCATTTAAGTAGTTTATTTTCTATTAGGCCGGTGAGTGGTATAAGAGTGAGGATGGTAGAAAAGTACATAATAGATGCTGTCTGCCTGATGGCAATAAAAGGGTATTTGACTGGCTGCCCTCCAACTCATGTGAGTGTAAATAGGTCAGCCACTAAAATTCAGAATAGATGTTGACTCAATGGTCAGAATACTATACTTTGTTGTTTAGACATGTAAAATACAGGAATAACTGCTAGAATGAGAATGGAGAATACAGGGGCCAGTATGTCTCCTAGTTTATTAGGGATGGAGCATACGATTGTGTAGGCAAACAAAAAGTACCACTCTGGCTTAATGTGGAGTGAGTTGTTGAGGGGATTGGCTAAGGCACAGTTATCTCGGTCGCCCAGGAGGTCAGGCGAAAGCAGTACTAGAGTTATTAGAAGGAGGAGGAGAATAATTAAACCTAAAATATCTTTGGTTGTATGCTAGGGGTGGAAGGTAATTTTGTTGGAGTCAGATGAAACCCCCGAAGGGTTATTAGATCTTGTTTCATGAAGGCATAAAAGATGAGCAACTGCTAGAGCTGTAATGATGAAAAGTAAGATAAAATGGAAAGCGAAAAATCGTGTAAGGGTCTCTTTGTCAACTGAGAATGCACCTCAGATTCACTGCACAAGGTCAGTTCCAATACATGGGATGGCTGATAATAGATTTGTAATTACTGTGGCACCTCAGAATGATATCTGGTCTCATGGGAGCAGGTAGCCTATGAATGCTGTTGCCACAGTTGTGAGTAGGAGGATAATGCTGAATTTCTAGAAATGTAAATGATCTATAGTATAAGCCCTGGCCAACATGGAATAAGAGGCAGATGAAAAATATTGAAGTGCCGTTAGCATGAAAATAGCAGATCATTCAGCCGTAGTTTACATCCCAGCAGATGTGAGCTACTGAAGAGAAGGCAGTTGAGGTGTCTGATGTGTAGTGCATGGCCAAAAATAGTCCTGTAATGATCTGGAGGGTTAGGTAGGCATCAAGAAGTGAACCGAAGTTTCATCATGTAGAAATGTTAGATGGTGTGGGAAAATCAATGAATGAGTAATTAATAATTTTTATTAGCGGGTGTGTTTTGTGAGTATTGGTCATTAGCATTCTTATAGTTGAAATACAATGATTATTTTTCATTCATTAATTATGGCTATAGTCCATGTGGGAATAATGGCATATACTATATTTTTATTAAGTGTCCTTTTGGTTATAGGGTTTGTAGGTTTCTCTTTGAAACCTTCTCCTATTTACTGAGGTCTAGGGCTAATTATTAGTGCTGCTGTGAGTTGTGGTATTGTGTTGAATTTTGCTGGGGCTTTTGTGGGGTTGATAGCCTTTTTTATTTATTTGAGTGGCATGGTGGTTGTTTTTGACTATACTATGGCAATGGCGACTGAAGAGTATCCTGAAACATGAGGGTCGAGTATTGACATCTGAAGGGCTTTATTATTAGGACTATTAATGGAGTTGATGCTGGTTTGGTGAATAGCTGAGCATGATGGAGTGGGGATTGTGATTAATTTCAATAGTGAGAAATGTTGGATGATTTTTGAGGGCGAGGGGGCAGGGTTGTCACGTGAAGATTCCATGGGTGTGGCTGCCTTGTACACTTATGGGTGTTGATTAATGGTAGTTGCTGGTTGATCACTATTTGTTAGTATTTATGTTGCGATTGAAATTACTCAGGGTAATAGATTAGATAATTAGGAGTAGTGTTAGAAATGATGGAATAAAAAAGGAGAGAAAGTACAGTTTAATTAGTGCTTTTTTAGTAAATACGGTAATGGAGGCTGAAATTTGGGTTTGTGTAATGGTCTTTGGTATAGACTCTTCTAGTCAAATTAGGTTTAGTAGAAGTGAGGCCAGCTTTTGGTTTATGAATAGGTCTGAGTGGGAGGTTGTATGGTGAATTGCAGCTGAATAAATTCCTAGTATATTGGAGAAGTTGAATGTCTGTAATGGGTATTTTAGTTTAAGGTCATTAGTTATAAAATTAAGCTCCACTGCTAGCGAGAAGCCTAAGATGGTCACACCTAGGGCTGTGAGTTTCAGGTGGAGTGGCATGTTTGTTTGGGGGAATGAAGCAGGAATGATACTGTTGATGATGAGGAATCCAGAGAAGATGCTGCCTATTATTAGGTGCTTAACTGAGTTAATTAGGAAGGGGTTATTTTCGTTAATAGTAATCAGAGTTGTGAAGCGAGTTTGTCCTATTACAGTGAAGAAAATAATACGGGTACTATAGACGGCTTCAAGGAGGTGGTAATAAGAGTAACAAAAAGGGCACAGGTATTGGTGTATGACGTGTTTGTAGTTTCAATGATGAGGTCTTCAGAGTAAAAGCCTGTGAAGAAAGGCATACCTGTAAGTGCAAGACTGCTGATAATAAGGGAGGAGGAAGTGAGGGATAAAGTCTTGAATAGCCCTCCTGTTTTTCGGATGTGTTATTCAACATTGAGGCTATGGATGATGGGCCCTGAACATATAAATAATATAGCTTTAAAAAAGGCGTGGGTGCAAATGTGAAGGAAGGCTAGGTGTGGTTGATTAATGCCAGTTGTGACTATTATAAGGGCTAGCTGGCTTGAGGTGGAGAATGCTACAATTTTTTTTAATGTCATTTTGTGTTAGAGCACAGGTTGCTGTGAATAAGGTAGTAACAGCCCTCAGACATAATGTAAAGGTTTGGATTGATAAATTATTTTCTATTAAAAGGTAGAAGCGGATAAGCAGGAAAACTCCTGCTAAGATGATAGTGCTGGAGTGGAGTAGGGCTGAGACTGGGGTTGGACCTTCTATGGTGGATGGAAGTCAGGTATGGAAGCCGAATTGAGCTGAGTTTCCTGTTGCTGCTAAGGGAATGTTAATTAATGGAAGAGAGTTGGGGGTAGGATCTAGAATAAATGTTTGTTGAAATTCTCATGTGTTGGAGGACAGGAGGAACCATGCTATAGCTAAAATAAAGCCAATATCACCGATGCGGTTGTACAGAACCACTTGGAGGGCTGCTGTATTAGCATCTGCTCACCCGTACCATCAGCCCATTAGTAAGAAAGACATAATTCCTACACCGCTTCATCCTATAAAGAGCTGAAAGAGGTTGTTGGCGGGAACCAGAATTAATATCGTGATGAGGAAAATAAGTAAATATTTGAAAAATGGATTAATGTTAGGGTCTGAGTTTATATATCATAATGAGAATTTTACAATAGATCAGGTAACGAATAGTGCTATGGGGACAAATATTGTAGAAAAATAGTCTAGTTTGAAGGTTAGTGAGAGTTTGAGAATCTGGATCGTCATTCAGTGTCAGTTTGTTATAATGACTTCTTGGTCTGTGCATATAAACATTGTTGTAGGGATGAGGATAATGAAGGTGCATGTGATAGATGTTTTTATGTAATTTGGGTATGAAACTTTCTTGCAGAGGTTGATTAAGGTAATAGTAATTGGTAAGATTAAGGGGATTAGGGTTGTTATAACAGTGGAAGAATACATATTTGTTACTTTTATTTGGAGTTGCACCAATGCTTTTGGTTCCTAAGACCAACTGATGACTCTCATCCTTTAAAAGTTGAGAAAGCCATGTTGCTAGGCATGGAGGAATGAGTTAGCAGTTCTCACATACTTTCTCCATAGATAAGAAGTTGCAGGCTTCTATTGTTAGATCCACAATCTAATGTTTTGGTTAAAAGATAGCTACAGCATGCAAACCCCAAAATAATTTTAGGGTTTAAGAATAATAGGAAGATAGGCTCTAGATGTATAAGTGTTAATGTATTTTCTCGTGTAAAGGAAGGTTTGATACTGTTAATATAATATACAAGTGCCCCTTGTTGTGTTGTGATTACTGTATACAGGGAGTAAAGGGCTGTAATTAGCATATTAAATCCTATAAGCATAATATTGATATTTGATCAGGAGAATGAGGCCATAGTCACAAAGAGTTCCCCTACTAGATTAATAGGGGGCAAGGCAAGGTTAGTAAGATTTGCTAGAAATTATCATGAGGCTATTAGTAAGAGAAGTGTTCGAAGACCTCGGGAAAGTAATGTGATTCGGCTACAGACTCGTTCATAGCTTGAATTTGCTAGGCAGAATAGTAAGGATGAAGTGAGTCCATGAGCAATTATAAGGGTGACCGCACCTGTAAAGTTTCAAGGAGTCTGAATGAGGACAGCCATAATAACAAGTGCCATGTGGCTTACGGAGGGGTAGGCAATAAGTGATTTTAAATTGGTTTGTCATAACTGAGATTGGGAAAAAAACAAACAACAACAAAAAAGAGGGGTTTCTACTTACCTTTAGGACTCTCATCAACATTTTTGGAAACAGATGTGTGAGAATGTTTCAAAATATTTTAAAACTAGGTTTATGTGCCACAAGTGTTGGATTAATAGTATAGAAAGTTTTCATTTTCTGATATTTGGTGCCATATAAAGATGAATACTAATTTGTCATTAAAAGTTTAATAAGAAAATTAATTGTCTTGCATATATTTAAATATTACCAGGGAAAAATTAAGATTATCCCAGTAGTATGAGTGTGTCTTTACGTTTTCATCTCTGTACCTCTAACCAAACTCTAACTCCTATCACCACAGTGTATTCATGGTTCTAAGTATTGATAACCCAGATTGTGATACATTTTATAAACCACTGAGTAAGATGCACAACAAGTACTTCTTATGTAAAAAGTTAAGCATGCACAGTAGAGACCAAGGTGAAGAAAAATTTGAATAAGATTTTAACAATGCAAAGAACCACATATTAATAAAGCAAGCCTGTATGCAGTAAAGAAAGCCTATTCTCAAAATGCCTCGGAAAGAAGATTCAGGTTGGCATGGAAACTATGCAAATATGTTAACAACAAACAGAAGCAACTAAAGTATGTTTCAAAGGAACATAAAAAATATAGCTCAAGAGATGGTGTCAGCTTTAGAAAGAGCAAAGAACAAATCTGGTGAGCATATGAAAAAATAAAAGGACTTACTCAAGAGTAGTCTTGAAATAGTAGAGTCCAAACTAAACATACACAAAAAAACTACCAGAGTACTGCCAAAAAATAACCAACCTTAAATATGTTTAGAGATTAAAGAAGAGCCAGATTCCTTATGCTTTTCAAAACATTACAAGATCCAGGAGGATGAAGGAGATCTAGACTTCTTTATTTCATAACCGAATGAATGATAAAGAAAATCTGATTCATGAAATTCTTCAGAGTTTCTGCAGATAGAGTAACAATAATAAAAAATATAGTTGAAACTTTTCTTGAATTAACAGAATACCTGCAAAGAACTTGACTAGATATGGAAAGGTAATAAATGGTTATGAAATATATTGATGAAAGAGCAGGTTATGAAATGTACTCATAAAAGAACAGGTGCTAATTATGGAATTCGTCCTCTAGGAAAAACCCATTGAACATACCCATAACTAAAGGGTAGCTAAGAAGGATACCAGTAGTTAGAAGTTGAACTGAAATCACAGTAACTCCTGTTGATAAGTGAGGGCATCGCAAACCTGAATCATAATTAGGAAATTTAGATGAAGAACTAAGGAGAGGTTTTGGAAGCAAACAAACAAAATCATAATAGTGAAAATAATTACCCCAATCATCTAGGGTGAATACATTTGAAAAATAAATTTAGTAGACCTAGAAAATTTTGAGAATGCAGCTTGTAAATAAATGGCAATTATGAAAATAAAAATTAAGTTAGATATCTTAAAATGCTTCACTTAAGAGTTCCACTAGTTCAACTGGAAAAAATAAAATATAGGTAACATTTAATAAAATATTAGACAACATAAGCTCTCACATTTAAAAGATATGACTTATGTTTATAAAAATATTTTAAAAGCAAATCCAGTTACATAACAGTAATAATAATTTAAAAAGTAAACCAAAACTAGACAATTTACTGTTAATTAGAAACAGATCCAGGATTAGGCCAGGCGCGGTGGCTCACGCTTATAATCCCAGCACTTTGGGAGGCCGAGGCGGGCAGATCACGAGGTCAGAAGATCGAGACCACGGTGAAACCCCGTCTCTACTAAAAATACAAAAAATTAGCCGGGCGTGGTGGCGGGCACCTGTAGTCCCAGCTACTCGGAGAGGCTGAGGCAGGAGAATGGAGTGAACCCAGGAGGCGGAGCTTGCAGTGAGCCGAGATTGCACCACTGCACTCCAGCCTGGGCGACAGAGCGAGACTCCGTCTCAAAAAAAAAAAAAAAAAAAAAAGAAAGATCCAGGATTAGAAGACAACCATTCACCTCTCTGATCAATTCCTCATTTCATGGTCCTATATCATGAGTTTCTTAATTCAATTCAACTAAAATGTATTATGGACTTTTATATGCTAATTATCATGTTAATTACTAAAGCGTGTTACATGAAAGAAGATAGGATTTAAATCAACTAGAAAATTAAATAACATTGTCTAAATATAAAATATGTCTATAAACAATGTTTTTACATGTAATCAGAGAGGAATTTATAGTGGAATACATGGTCTGTATTTGATGGCTTGAAAGTGTAATCTTAGTAACTCACTGCCCTCTTAACTCACTTGTAACATCTATGCGTTAGTCAGTAACTTTCAAAATCATATGTCAACGAAAGTAAAAGGCAAAGCTTAAATGCACCATGAAGTGTCTCAGACTGGAGAGGAAAGACATGGAGGCCTATATAAAAAGACATATTCTAAGTAATACACTAAGGATTAGTCAACTTTGTCTTACAAAAAATGTGTAGTATTTATTCTCAAACACACAGTTACACTAAAAGATTTAACTGTAAAATAAAATAATTCAGTGACCACAAGCTTTTCTCTATTACAAACACAATTAATTCACATACTTAAAGAAATTATTATTTGTAAATGATCCTGGCAGACAAAGAAATAGCAAGTGTCATTTCTTACTCTGCAAGAAATTAGAGACTTTCAAACATCCAGTTTAAATATCTAATTTCATTTTTGAACTCAAGATTTTCTTTGGCTTATAAAGTCTTCAAAGGTATCTATATAAATATAGAGAACTTATTATTCCAGAAATTTTATGGGCAGGTAAATCCTGTTTATTTTTTATTTTTCTTACGGCTAATTTTTTTTTCTTTTTTAACACAGCTTTATTGAAATATCATTGAAATATAAATATTGTATATATTTAAGGTGTACCACTTAATGTTGTTAAGATACCTCTACATTGTGAAGTGATAATCTGTTCCAGCTAATTAACATATATATCACCTTTACATGCATACTTACTATTTGATTATAAAGAGCTTTTAAGGAAGGAAGTAAAGCTGACTCTCAGGGCTGAAGTCATGTCTGGAAGAATTTACATTTGCAGCTGTGCTGTGTTGTTACCAATAACTGCTGGGAAAATGCTCTGACATTTTCTCTGAAATGATTAGACAATCATCTTCCCAGAAATAGGCTGGAGTACCCCAAATAGTACATTTAGTCTGCTTGCATAAGGGTCTATAGTTCAAGTTAGAGCATTAAAAAGGTTATGTAGCAAACATCCTCTAGCCATTTTCTAATTTTCCACTTCAAAGCTATGGAGAAAAAGTGTCACTATTAATTGCATTTTACATTTGTATTTAAAATGTAGGATGAGATGTTAAAAAGAAAGAATAGGATTTAATCTTCAATGCAATTAATACAATTTGAAATCAATGCAATTAGTGCAATTTGTCTGATACATGATACCTTTTTCTTTTATTATTTTTAAATTAACATTATATGAAAATAGCCATTTTTGAAGGCAGGTAAGGTAATGTTCTTATTTAAAAATGAAGAAAAATACTTTTTTAGTATTTTTAACTGATAAGAACAGATACTACACTTGATCTTAGCCAAAGGGCATAGATATTTAGGTATATTCTTTTTTTTTTTATCAAACTCTTACTGTTTGATTGGCAGTGCGTTCTTCTCTTCTAAAGTTGTATTACTATTACCACTCATACATTTCATCTTCTCTTTTAGCCCTAATACAGAGCTTCATTTTTTAACTTAACCTGGTAAACAAGCCTAATAACATTCAGTGTTATATTATGACTGTTCTAAAAGCCAAATTAATCATTTAATTATAGGTAGTACTAATACAAGTGTGGACTATGATAAAATGATGAGTTATATTGTACATAGGCTCCATTTTTAGTTTGTACTTGAATTTGCATTACATCAAATTGGTTAAAAAATATTTTAAAGTAAGCAATATTAACTACATGCTACCAGTGCAGGTGATGTTTTCTTTTTCATTTAAATGATTTCTTTGGTTAGGACACTTGGCTGAGAGGAATAAAATATCTCATTAAAAGTGGATTAATCCATAATATGTGCAATTTATCCCTTACAGTATGTCTGTAGGTAGGTAGTTCTAGGTTATTTTCAGCTTTCTACCTACAGTGTATCAATAATAGCTCTCTTTGTTCATAGTACAGCTGCAGAAACACCCATCAAACCCACACAAGGCATCCTCTAAATCATAAAGGAAATAAAGTTGTTTTTTATAAAATTTTTCTGTTTTATCATGAGGAGCATCTAAACACACTCCTATTTCCACTCCTAGAAAAAGCTCACTCAAGAGTAACTGGTCATGATTTGCTCATATAGCCAAACTTTACATAAGAGGAAGCTGAACAAAGTGAGTCTTCATATATTTGACCTCTATTGTGGGGAAATGACTCTCTTAGCTAGAAGTATAAAGGGCTGAGGGTTGCTACTGAATAGGCAATCAATAGTGTCTTCCGTCTTCACATAACAAGGAAACTGAGATTGAAAGAGATTAAGGTAAAAGATATAATGATAATTTTAGATCAGGTTTTTTGTTGTTTGTTGTTTTTGAGATGGAATTTCACTCTTGTTGCCCAGGCTGTAGTGCAATGGCGCAGTCTTGGCTCACTGCAACCTCTGCCTCTCAGATTCAAGAGATTCTCCTGACTTGGCCTCCGAAATAGCTACGATTACAGGTACCTGCCACCACGCCTAGCTAATTTTTGTATTTTCAGTAGAGACGGGGTTTCATCATGTTGGCCTTGCTGGTCTTGAACTTCTGACCTAAGGTGATTCACCTGACTTGGCCTACCACAGTGCTAGGATTACAGGTGTGAACCACCACACCTGGCCTTAGATCAGGTTTTTAGACCATGCTACACTCCACTGTGTTAACCACAATAACATCACACTTTGGGGTAGGAAAAAAAATAGCTGTATTTGGCTTCTGCAAAACAAAATTAACAAAATATCTGATATACATCTGTAACATTTTATATTAAAAAACTATTTCTTATAATTATTTATAACAATTGTTTGCTACTACTATCACTAGACAGAGCATCCAGGTAAACATTACAAAATCAGATAAAGTTATTTTATAGAAGGTTCAAAACATAGCCTTTTACATCTGTGAAACAAATTGCTTAAGTTGTCACTAAATTCAACATAACTCTATTATTTTACAACCTAAAACAAAAACACTATGATTACTGATTTGACAATCTTGTCCTGTGTTTTTTTTTCTATTTCAGTGACCCTAACTTCCATATTCATGGTTACAGTCTGAATTTTAGCATAATTCTCTATCTTTAAGTCATAAACTCTAATATCCTTTCCTTTTATTTTTACGTTTCACTCAGTTCCTTATCCTCTTGTGCTCCCTCAATTCTCCCACAATTCTCTGGACCCACAATTCTCTTCAAAACAATTGCATTTTTCCTGCCAGCATTTCCTTTCCTATGTATTCTGTTTAATACTCCTCAGAAATCCAATAATTCTGTTGCTAGGCCTCCCCAATTAATTTCTTTTGTTTTGTTTTCTGGTATATACACCCAGCAAAACACCGAATCATTCATCATGGAAGCCATCCACCCTACATAATTTGAGAATCAACATCTGATCACTACTTGAATAAAAGCATGCAGCTATATAGAATGTTTCATTGTCAATCATTTTGTTTTTAAATTGACAGATAAAATTGTTTGTATCATATAGCATATGACATTTTGAAGCATGTATACATTTTTGTATGCTTAAATTTAGCTTATTAACAAATGCTTTACCCCACATAGACATCGTTTTCCTTCTGAGAACATTTAACATCCACTTAATGGATGGATGTCTCAACATTTTTCAAGAATACAATATATCATCATTAACTATAGTCACCATGTTGTACAATAGGTCTCTTGAACTTATTTAAATATAATTATGTATCCTTTGACCAATATCTTCACAACATCCCTTACCTGTTAAAAACCTCAGGCTCTGGTAACAACTATTCTTTTATAATACTTCTATGAGATTAATTTGTTTAGATTCCATATATGCAGGAGAATATACAATACTTGTATTTCTGTGCCTGGCTTATTTCAATTAACATAATGTCCTCCAGGTTTATCTATGTAGACAGGATTTTTTTTACAGCTGAGCAGTATTTCATTGTGTATATATCCCCCGTTTTCTTGATTCATTCACCTGTGGATGGACACTTAGTTTGATTCCATATCTTTGTTATTATAAACAGCCCTGGTAGCAATTGCATGATTGGAAACATCAAACACACACAAACACACACACATACACACACAAAGACACATTCTGTATGTTGAGCAGTCATCTGACATTATTTTTAAATGTCCAGCAATTCTTCCCAGGTCAACAAATTGTTTAATTCCCTAAAACCTTTTTTTGAGAGAGAGTTAAAAGATAGTGGATAAAAGCATAAACTCTAGAGTTAGAATTCTTGGTTTTTAATCTTTTTGCCATGGAATAATTTTGAGCAAATTATTACTTTTGTATACCTTTGAGGAAGTAGTCATACCTACACCAGAGGAATGAAAATAATGAATATAAAGTGTTTAGAAAATTTAGCACATAGTAAGGCCTCTAAAGAGGTAGCTTTTATATTTTTGAACGTTTGTCAAATTCATAAATTAATTTTGAAATCACAGATTAGTGCAGTGCCAGGTGTGTAGTCCGGTTGAATGAACATTGATTGTGGCCCTGTTCTTCAAATTGTAATTTTTTAATCTAAATTTTTATTTTTTAACTTTTAATTTCAGGGGTACATGTGCAGGTTTGTTTCATAGGTAAGCTTGTCATGGGGGTTTGTTGTACCAATTATTTTATCATCCAGTTATTAAGCCTAGCACCCATTAATCCTTTTTGCTGATCTCCTCCCTCCTCCCACCCTCCACCCTCCAATAAGCCCCAAGGAGTGTTGTTCACCCCATGTGTCCATGTGACCTCATTATTTAGCTCCAGCTTATAAGTGAGAACATATGGTATTTGGTTTTCTGTTTCTGCATTAGTTTGTTAAGAATAGTGGCCTCCATCTCCATCCATGTCCCTGCAAAGGACATGATCTCTTTCCTTTTTATGACTGCCAAGTATTCCATGGTGTATACGTATGACATTATCTATATCCAGTCTATCATTGATGGGCATTTGGGTTGATTCTGTGTCTTTGCTATTGTGAATAGTGCTGCAATGAACATACACATGCATGTGTCTTTACAGTACAATAATTTATATCCATTTGGGTATATACCCAGTAATGGAATTGCTGAATCCAATGGTATTAGGTCTTTGAGAAATCACCACAATGTTTTCCACAATGGTTAAACTAATGTACACTCCCACAAACAGTGTAAAAGTGCTCCTTTTTCTCCACATTGCCAGCCTCTGTTATTTGTTTTTTGACTTTTTAATAATAGCCCTTCTGACCAGTGTGAGATGGTATTTCAATGTGGTTTTGATTTGCATTTCTCTAATGATCAGTGATGTTGAGCGTTTTTTCATGTGTTTCTTGGCTGCATAAATGTCTTCTTTTGAGAAGTGTCTGATCATGTCCTTTGACCACTTTTTTAATGGTGTGGTTTGTTTTTTTCTTATAAATTTGTTTACGTTCCTTAAAGATGCTGGATATTATACCTTTGTCAGATGCATAATTTGCAAAAATTTTATCCCATTCTATAAGTTGTTTGTTTACTCTGTTGATAGTTTATTTTGCTGAGTAGAAGCTCTTTAGTTTAATTTAGATCACATTTGTCAACTTTTGCTTTTTGTTGCAATTGCTTTTTGCTTTCTTCATCATGAAATCTTAGTCCGTGCCTGTGTCCTGAATGGTATTGCCTAGGTTGTCTTCCAGAGTTTTTATGTGTTGGGGTTTTACATTTATGTCTTTAATCTATCTTGAGTTAATTTTCATATATGGTGTAAGGAAGGGGTCCAGGTTTAATTTTCTGCATATGGCTAGCCAGTTCCCCCAGCACCATTTATTGAATAGGCAATCCTTTCCCCATTGCTTATTTTTGTCAGCTTTGGCAAGGACCAGATAGTTGTAGGTGTGTGGCCTTATTTCTGGGCTCTCTATTCCAATACTTACAATACTGCGTTGAATAGGAGAGTGAGACATGGCATTCTTGTCTTGTGCCAGTTTTCAAAGGGAATGCTTCCAGCTTTTGCCCATTCAGTATGATGTTGGCTGTGGGTTTGGATGTATGGCTATTATTTTGAAGTGCATGCCTTTAACATCTAGTTTATTGAGAGGTTTTAGCATGAATGTAAGTTGAATTCTATTGAAACCCTTTACTTCATCCACTGAGATAATCATGTGGATTTTGTCCCTAGTGCTATTTATGTGATTAATCACATTTATTGATTTGTGTATGTTGAAGTAAACTTGCATTCCAGGGTTAAAGCCTACTTGATTGTGGCAGATAAGCTTTTTGATGTTCTGCTCTATTCAGTGTGCCAATATTCTGCTGAGGATTTTTTTTTAATCAATGTTCATCAAGATATTGGCCTAAAGTGTTCTTTTTTTCATTGAATCTTTGCCAGGTTTTGGCGTCAGGATGATGCTGGCCTCATGAATGAGTTAGGGAGGAGTCCATCCTCCTCAAGGTTTGAAATAGTTACATTAGGAATGGTACAAAGTCTTCTTTGTACATCCGTAGAATTTAGCTGTGAATCCATCTGGTCTTGGGCTTTTTGTGGTTTGTAGGCTATTCATTACTGCCTCAATTTCAGAGCTCATTACTGGTCAGTTCAGGGATTCAATTTTATTCTGTTTCAGGTTTGGGAGGGTGTATGTGTCCAGGAATTTACCTATTTATTCTAGATTTTCCAGTTCTTGTGCATAGAGGTGTTCATAATATTCTCTGAAGGTTGTTTGTATTTCTGTGGAGTCAGTGGTAACATCTCACTTGTCCTTTCCGATTGTGTTAATTTCTTCTCTCCTTTCGTCATTATTAGTCTAGTAGCAGTCTATCTATTTCCTTATTTTTATTAGTTTTTTTTTTGGAAAACCAGCTTCTGGATTTGTTGACCTGGCGATGGTTTTTCATGTTTCTATCCTGTTTTGTTCAGCTCTGATTTTGGATATTTCTTGTCTTCTGCTAGCATTGGAATTTGTTTGCTTTTGGCTCTCTAGTTTTTTTTTAGTTGTGATGTTAGGTTGTTAACTTGTGATCTTTCTAATTTTTTGATGTGGGCATTTAGTGCTATAAATTTTCTTCTTAACACTGCTTTACCAACATGGCACATGTATACATATGTAACAAACCTGCACGTTGTGCACATGTACCCTAAAACTTACACTATAATTAAAAAAAAACAAACAAAAGAAAAAAAACATTGCTTTAGCTGCATCTCAGAGATTCTGGTATGTTGTATTTTTGTTCTCATTATTTTCAAAGAACTTCTTGATTTCTGCCTTAATTTCATTATTTACTCAATAGATATTCAGGAAAAAGTTATTCAATTTCAATGTACTTGTATGGTTTTGAATGAATTTCTTAGTCTTGATTTCTAATTTGATTGTACTATGATCCAAGAGACTGTTTGTTATGATTTCAGTTCTTTTGCATTTGCTGAGGAGTGTTTTACTTCTGATTATGGTATTAATTTTAGAGTAGGTGCCCTGTGGCAATGAGAAGGATGTATTTTCTGTTGCTTTGGGTGGAGAGTTCTGTAGATATCTATAAGGTCCATTTGATGCAGTGCTGAGTTCAGGTCCTATATATCTTTGATAATTTTCAGTCTTGATGATATGTCTAATATTTTCAGTGGGGTGTTAAATCTACCACTATTATTGTCTTTGTTAATTTTCTGTCTTGATTATCTGTCTAATGTTGTCAGTGGGGTGTTATAGTCTCCCACTATTATTGTGTGGGAGTCTCTTTGAAGGTCTCTAAGCACTTGCTTTATTAATCTAGGTGCTCCTGTGTTGGGTGCATATATATTTCAGATAGTTACATCTTGGTGAATTGAACCCTTTACCTTTATGCATTGCACTTCTTTGTCTCCTTTGATCTTTGTGGTTTTAAAGTCTGTTTTGTCAGAAGCTAGTATTGCAAACCCTGCTTTTTTTCTGCTTTTTATTTGCTTGGTAGATTTTTCTCCACCCATTTATTTTGAGCCTATGTGTGTCATTGCATGTGAGATGGATCTCTTGAAGACAGCATATCAATGGGTCTTGGTTTTTTATCCACCTTGCTACTCTGTGTCTTTTCATTGGGAAAATCTAGGCGATTTTCATTTAAGGTTAGTATTTATATGTGTGGTCTGATCCTGTCATTATGCTGTTAGCTGGTTATTTTGCAGACTTTTTATGTGGTTGCCTCACAATGTCACTGGTCTGTATGCTTTAGTGTGTTTTGGTAGTGGTTAGTAGTGGTCTTTCTTTTCCATATTTAGTGCTTCCTTCAGGAGCACTTGTAAAGCAGGTTTGGTGGTAACAAATTCCCTCAGCATTTGCTTATCTGAAAAATACCTTACTTCTCCTTTGCTTAAGAAGCTTAGTTTGGTCAGGTATGAAATTCTGGGATGAAATACTTTTTTTTAAGAATGTTGAATATTGGCCCCCAATCTCTTCTGGCTTATAGGGCTTTTTCTGAGAGGTAGGCTGTTAGTCTAATGGGCTTCTCTTTGTAGGTGACTGGTCTTTCTCTCTAGCTGCCTTTAACATTTTTTCTTTCATTTCGACCTCAGAGAATCTGACGATTATGTGTCTTGGGATGTCCTTCTTGTGGAGTATCTTATGGAGGTTCTCTACATTTCTTGAATTTGAATGTAGGCCTCTCTAGCTAAGTTGAGGAAGTTCTCATAGATGATATCCTGAAATATGTTCCCCAAGTTGATTCCATTATCCCCATCTCCTTCAGGTATACCAGTCAGTCATAGATTGGGTCTCTTTCCATAATCCCATATTTCTCAGAGGTTTTCTTCATTCCTTTTCATTCTTTTTTCTCTATTATTATCTGCCTGTCTTATCTCAGAAAGGCAGCCTTCAAGCTCTGAAATTTTTTTCTCTGTTTGGTCTATTCTGCTATTAATAATTGTGATTGCACTGTGATATTCTTGTAGTATATTTTTCAGCTGTGTCACACTGGTTATATTCTTCTCTCTACTGCATATTTTGTCTGTCAGCTCCTGCATTGTTGTATTATAATTTTTGGCTTTCTTGCACTGGGTTACAACATACTCTTATAGCTCAAGGAACTTTGTTCTTATCCATAATCTAAATTCTACTTCAGTCATTTCAGCTGTCTCAGCTTCAGCTCGATTCCAAACCCTTGCTAGAGAGGCAATGTGGTAATTTGGATGGAAAAAGACACTCTGGCTTTTTGAGTTTTCAGGGTTCCTCAATGATTCTTTCTTATCTTTGTGGGCTTGTCTACCTTCAATCTTTGAAGTTGCTGAACTTTGGAGAGAGTTTTTTTTTTTTCTTTTCTACTATTTGATGACCTTGAGGGTTTAATTGTGGTATAAGGTGGATTCAGCCATCTGGCTTCCTTTCAGGAAGATTTAGGGGGCCAACACTCAGCTCCCAACTTTTGGACTGCATGCTCTAACTCTGGGGGACTTGTATTGGGCCTCAACTTCGTTCTCTGGCTCCTTGAAGTTTGGAGTTCACTGTGCTGGGGGTACTGAAGTGTGGCAGCTGCAGAAGAGTATTAGCGGATGCAGGGATGCCTGCCTCCCTGAGGGCATTCACCACATTGGTGGAGGCAAGGCAGCTAGGGAGTTGGGAGCCCCTGCTGCATACTGAGTGAGCCACCATTGCACTGGAGGTGGTGTTGGCTGTGGGTGGGGTGCTTGCCAGCACAGGTGTGTGTGCTTTCTCTGCTTGGCAAGCTGGAGTGAGTGTGTGGGAGGATCTCCTGTTCTCTGTACAGCATATCACAAAAGTAGGGCACTGCCAGGGGTGGGGCTTTCTGTCTCTGTGCTTCCCAAGGCACTGCTTGCAATGACAGTCAGTGTGGGTGGAGGATCATACTGTACTCCTATGTGCTAGCAGGGCAAGTTAAGCGGCTTAACAAAGCAGTGTTTTGTAGGGCAGCTGTGCTATGCTGGGGAATTCTTTCTATTCCTGATCAGCTTGGATTGTCCAAAGCCCCAAGGTCAGAATGGCTAAGTCATCCAAGTAGCAAAGGTGGTGGCCCACCCCTTCCTCTGGGAACTCCATTTCAGGGAAGTGCAATGCTGCTACCAATGGCTGGCTGGAATTTTAAGCCAGTGGGTCTTATCCTGTGAGATGCCATGGAAATGGGGCCCAAAAGCCATTGTTGCTTGGTCCCCTGGACTCAGCCTCTCTCCTAGGGGTATGTAATGGGGTCTAACCTCCTGTTTTGCTGGAGTGATAGCTACTTTTGCCAGGAAGCCCAGAAAGTGCAGGTCTCTAAGGATCTCAGGTCTCCACATGTGCCTGAGCAGCTACTTGCTGAGATTCCATGGAGCAGTGTGTATCAGAATGAAGGCTCTGGTGAAGAGGGTTCATGAGCGGATCCCCTGACCCGAGGGTTGCAAAGATCCGTGGGAGAAGTGTGCATTCCCAGGGTTGCAAAGATCTGTGGGAGAAGGGTGCATTCCCAGGGTTGCACATTCTGCCCCCTTGGGTGAAGGAGTTTCCCTTGGCTCTGTGTTGCTCCCAGGTGGGCCATTGTCCTGCCTTGCTTTTCTCAGTTCTCCATGGATCGATTTGTTTTCTTGATTAGTCCAAATACAAGGACCTGGATATTTCAGTTGAAGGTGCTATATTTACTCACCCCTTACATTCCTCTCTGTGAGAGCCACAGACACTAGCTGCTTTTAGTCAGTTATCTTGGCCACTTCACCCCAAATTTTCTTTTTAATCTGTACAGCTCAGGATTTATATGACATGTATATGCTGTTCATATCTTGGGCTGTTTCTATTCTGCAGTCTGTGACTTCCATCTCATGTTCTAAAAGATCTGCCTCAGCTTCTGCCACTTTGTCCATTTCCAATAAATTGTTGTTTCTACATTCTCAAACAATAAAATCTTGTTAAAAATGATCCCCCAATTTCTTACACTCTCCATATTTTAAAAGTCCTATCTGTGCCATTTTCTATCCTTACCACTTTCTATTTTGTTTCCATGGTAAGGAGGGATATTTCTCTTACGAAAGAATATATACTTACATATCAAATGTCTACATTTTTTCCATCTTTTCCCTGATATATATCAGTCCCGCAGTTGTGAGATTGTGATGGGGGGAAAAAGGAGTAGAAATATGTTAATTTTGCCACTATCGACAGATAAGTTTACCTTAATGGTTTCAAACATAGCACATGGATTTGTTGAGTTCATGTAGGTCTAAACCAATGTAGTGATCTATTAATTATTCAGACAAATAATGTCCTAGGAAAATAACTTGTTATCTAAATATCCAAAACCAATTTCTGCATCCTTCTGAAAGATATGGCTTCATGCTCATGCAGATTTTTTAGTATCTTGAGGGAAGAGTATCTTATTATAAACCTTATGTTGTAGAAGGCAGAGCAGATAAATCAAAGGACAGTGAAATCTTGATGATGTAGATGAAATAATCAAACCAAGCCAAAATGTATACTTCTTTCTGGATCATTCAAGTATGTGTACCAATAAATATTTATATTTTATCTATTTTGAATTAGGTTTTCATTACATTAAGTATTTTAATTTATGACAGAGTTACACATTGGATTGTTTCTCTGATATTACAATATCTGTATTTTATGTCACATGCTAAAAGTACCCTGAAGGGTTTCATTGGTAATCCGGTAATGACTTTAACTGAATGAAAAATTTGACTAATTTAACTATTAGGTAGGAGTTACTTTATGTCAATAATTTATGCCATGTCATCTTTGATATCTTTTTGGAGGCAACACAAATATATGTAACAATCATACAATTAATATTATAAAATTTTAGATGTAAAAGTTTCAAAAAATTATCACATATAGAAGCAAATTTTGATAGAGTTAAAAGATGATTTGAACTGTCCTGATTAGAGTGCTATCTAATGCACATCACCTCAGCCGTTCATATTAGCTAGAATACTCCTACCCTGCATCTTTACCTGTCGAGCTTAATATTATTCACAAATGCCCAACTCATGCCATAATTCTGCCATAAGACTTTTCTAGTTGCATCTTTATTTTTAGAAGTATCTGCATTGTGGAATACATTTTTGCCATGATTTTGGATTGCCATTACAGACCATCTTTCCTTGGGTTGCATCTGGAAAGCAGATTATCTTTATATATATATATAAATATCTCACTATATCCTTCATAATACGTAATGCAATACCTACTCTAAAGAACATGATCAGTCAAGGCTTGTGGGATTCAGCTAATTTCAGGTTCGTAATGTAAGTTCACCAAGTGATTACTTGACTGCTTATTACAAAAAGTTCCTATAGACTTATGGTCAATGCATTTTAGAAAACCAGCGATATCACAAATAATTGGGTTGGCAAATCATCTTCACAAAAATCAGTGATTTTCCACGTAATTTACTAATAATTTTAAGGATATGGGTAATACTAAGGCACAAATAAATTAATGTGTGAGATCTGATAATGCTAATGCAGCTTTCCACATCTTTTCTTGTGGCATCAGGTGAGGCAGTTTAACATTTGAGGTATCTAAGTCCTACATGTAGCTACATTGTTTAAGCAAATAGAAAAATGTTTGTCACAAAGCATCTCAACTTCAGATTGTTACAAACTCAATGTTTTTTGAGAAGTATGTTCATAAATCATAGACTACTGGCTTTATTCCTGTAGGTAGTCCCAAGTAGTCCAAGTGTATCTTGCTAAAATTATTCCACAGATTAAATCTCTTGTCATCCAGAATATATGCTATTAAAAATAATAGGATATATTAAAATATATGCTATCATATATTTTAAAATATATGCTATTAAATATTTTAAAGTAAGCTATGAGCAAGCCAACTTCCTTTTATACCGCTTGGGGCATTCCTCCAAACCCCTGATAAAGAGATAATTTATTGCAGGCCTGTTAATAACCATTTTACATCCACAAACAAAAGAATATACTACTCTCTTCTTAATAACAATACATTTTTAGGTAATTTTCTAGAATTTATGCCATGGAGACTATTATGGATCTGCTCAAACTGTAGCAGGCCACTAACACAGGCCTCCATAACGACTGTTTCAGTACTCACCGAATGGTCAAGTTAAATAGTAAAAGCCAGTGCCCTTATACAAAGGCTGGTATGTAAAAAAGCCCACCAAGTGTTTTGCCCAGGCCTTTCCTGGGCCTTTAAGCATGACAAATTAATGAAGGAATTCTTAACAGGACCCATTTAGGATTAAACACATTTTATTTGGGTCTGAGGAAACTCCCCAGGTCTCCACAAATAAGTTTATTGAGGATCTAAAGGGTCCAAATCTCCATGATTTAGCAGGAGACAAGATAAAGGTAATCACTCCAGCACCTGGACCCATTTAGATTAAGTAAATTTACTGAGGCTCCAGAGGAAGGTCTCCCAGCCTCAGACCTTAGTTATAGATTAAAAGAAGTTCATCACTAATGTATTTAGATAAATGCACACTTACACATAGACATATAGCTTAGAAGGTATATAAGCTCTGGAAAACTTTGTAATTTTGACTTGGTTGGTGATAATTTCCTGGCCTTCTCCCTGTAACTGGTTGCAGAAATACAAACTCTCTTCCTCCCCAGTTCATTTGCATTTCGTTGCTGGGCCATGAGAAATAGCAGCCTGACCTTCAGTTTGGTGAAATAGAGCTTAATAATTTAAATATGTTGGATATTTGAAAATTTAAACATAGAATGGACTTTTTCTTACTGAATATTTGCATTTTTATTATTCAGAATAATGGAGATTAATTCTTTAGATTCATGTGTAGCTTACTGATATGGTTTGGATCTGTGTCCCTACCAAGTTTCATGTCCAACTGTAGTCCCTAGTGTTGGAGGTGGGTCCTGGTGGGAGGTGACTAGATCATAGGCATAGATATCTCATAAATGGTTTAGTACCATCTCCTTAGTACTGTCCTCGCAACAGTGAGTTCTTATGAGATCTGGTTGTTTAAAAATATGTAGCACCTATCCCCTCCCTCTCTTGCTCCTGCTCTGGCCATGTAACATGCTTGCTCCCCCTTCATCTTCCTCTATGATTGTAAGTTTCCTGAGGCCTCCCCAGAAGCCCAACAGATCTAGCATCATGCTTCTTGTACACCCCAAAGAACCATGAGTCAATTAAACTTTTTGCCTTATAAGTTACCCTGGCCAGACGCAGTGGCTTATGCCTATAATTCCAGCACTTTGGGAGCCTGAGGTGGATGGAGCATCTGAGGTCGGGAGTTCAAGACCAGCCTGACCAACATAGAGAAACCCTGTCTCTACTAAAAATACAAAATTAGCTGGGCATGGCGGCACATGCCTGTAATCCCAGCTACTCGGGAGGCTGAGGCAGGAGAATTGCTTGAACCCGGGAGGTAGAGGTTGTGGTGAGCTGAGATTGCACCATTGCACTCCAGACTGGGCAACAAGAGTGAAACTCCATCTAAAAACAAAACAAAAGAAAACAAAAAAATACCCAGTCTCAGTTATTTCTTTATAGCAATGTGAGAATGAACAGACTAATACACTGACAATTTGATTTGCTTGGGAAGGAAATCAAAATATTTCACCCTAAAATATAATTTTTAAACATATTTCAAGATGGCTATTCAAAAAAGGTAAAAACACAAGAATAGCTTAAATGTTTTCTTTTGTGCGGGAGATTTACATATGAAAAAGAAATAAAATGCAGTAAACAATGAATGCAAATAGTCTTTCTTTGAACCCCTGCCTCTAGCCCCTCTTTCCATATCTAGGAAAGATTAACAAAGAGTGTGACATCTCTAAAGGTCTGACAGAAAAATTTGCTACTGGCTGTCATCTATTCTTTCTGAGGGCTGCTACCTGTGAGGTTTCATCTGCACAACAAGCCTCCTTTTGCTAGCCAGGCCTTTCCTGTTCTCTCCTTCTCATATCCTATTTTTCCATGTTCCCAAGGCCCAGTTCTTATATTTGACCAGTAGCTTATATTTGACCCTCCATATCCATATGTTCTACATCTGTGGATTCAAGATTCAACCAACCACAGATAAAAAGTATCTTAAATATTCTAAAAATAAGAAAAAATAGTACAACAATAAAAAATAATACAAATGTTTTAAAGCTACAGAGTAACAGCTATTAACATAGAATTTATATTGTACTAAGTATTATAAGTAATCTAGAAATGATTTAATGTATAGGGGAGGATGTACGTAGGTTAAATGCAAATATTATGTGATTTTATATAAGGGATTTGAGCATCCACAGATTTTCCTATTTGCAGGAATCCTGGAACTAACCCAATAGTCTGTATGATAAATTGCTAATCAAGATTTAAAATAAACCTGATGAATCACAATACCAAAATAAAATAAACAAGGTAAATTTTACAGAAGTGAATGTAAAGATTTTAATAAAAAATCAAATTTGTGATATTATTGTATGAAGGAGAGTAGGATGACTCAGGTGGAAAACATCAATTTTGGGACACTGAACACCTAAAACAATGTAGTAACTTCCAGATATGTAAACTCAAACATAAGCTGCATTAATAAAAATGACAATGTTTTTATCACAGAAAGTACTTACACTTCACAGTGATTAAAAAAAGTAATAAGCTGTTTGCAATTAAATAATCTCCACTTAAGAAGGACAAAAGGACATTTGCCCAGATACCTCTGACCATTATGACTGAGTGATATAAAAACATTTAAATAAGTGTTCAAATATGTTTATTCATATTTAAAGGACTGCTATTGTGGACAAGAGAACAATTTGTTCTAGTATTTCTCCAAGAGGAACAGTAGGACTAATAAGTGAAATCCACTATTAATTGATTCCTTTAAAAGGGAAAAATTTCAAGTAATTGCAGATGTCCTGGATAGAAAAGAGTTATTTAAAGAAGAATATTTTGACAAACTTTTAAAGTTATTTTAAACTGCAATTCAAATTCAAAACTTTTGTGATTGTTGTCGACATTGCTTTCAGGTTATCAAATTTTATACACAAGAACATAGCTTCTATGAACAAAGAGTGCACATAACTCACTTAAAAATGTTCATGACCTCTTGTTCACACAAACCCCAGGAAGTGCAGGGCCCATTAGTCATCCTTCAATGCCTGGACTATTTCATTCAGCATGAATTGTTGTCTCTACAGGCTAATTATGATTTTTTTTTAACTGTAACACAACCAATTTGTGTTAAATTTCTACTATCTGTCCAAGATGACCTACATTCCTAGAACATATTAATTTACTATGAATATGGCAAATAGATTATGGAATTAAAGAAATAAACTATGAAACTTTGTACAGCGAGTTGGACTTACATGTTCTAATGAAAGATTTTGTGAGGAGTAAAAGTAAAGAATATATGACCAGCTTTCTTTAGTACACAATTTGTTTATTAAAATAAGATTAGCACTTCTCTCTAATACAGGCGGTTCAGGTAAACCCCCCAAAATACAATATGTCATTCATTGGGGGTCTAGAGAATATTAATATGAAACAATTTTTCAAATTAATTTAGTACTATAAATTTTGCAAGTATATAATAATACTATTTAAGTAAAGAAAATATACACTGGAAATTTTATAGAGCTTTGAAAACCAAAAATAAATGGCTTTAGTATTTTGGATACTCAAAAAAAACGACAGTAGCAAATAACAATCCCCTGGTATTTTATCAGTCTTCCACAATTACAGGTATAAATAAGATATATTTATTTATATATGAGTGTGTGTGTATACACATACACATATATTTATATTTATCTAAATCAAGAACTTGCCTGATTGCTTCGTTACACTATCTTTTTGGACTCCTATTGAATTTATATAGTATGCCATAAAATCTCATATTGTCTTGTTTTATGTCTTTAGCTTGAAAGGAGAATTCTCAGCTACCTGAAGGCTACTATAATATCTCATTTTTCTATTATATTTTTTCATAAACCCAAACACTACGTGGAAACTGCTGAACAATGAATATGTATCAATTAATTGATTTTTCACATCCAGGTGTAGAGTTTTATAAATTTTAAAGACTTAGATCTTTTTTGCACTAGCAAATATTTTCCTATATTTTATGCCCTGAGGTAAATTTAGTTTAATGAAAATTAAGATGGCACTTGTAAAGACAAAACCAGCCAGTCTAGAAGCAGAAGATAAGTTATTGCTGTTGAGTTGAATTCAATTCTAAAATGTTTGCACTGAAATGTTCTACACCTGCTAGGATTTGAATCTCAATATTGTTAGGCCATGGGAGGATTTCATCTTGGTAAAATGCAAATGTCTCATTTGTTTTGATGTCCTGTGTTTGGCGCATCTGTGTGTGTGTGAGGCATTATGAGGAGGGAGGCCAAAGGAAAATTGTCCTAATGCACCTGTCCATTAGTGAATCCTCATGCCCAGCAGAAACTTTCTGGCACCATCTGGTTATAATCTTATGCTCTGAAGCATGAGAATTGATGAACCTTTTAATTTTTATCTCAGCTAGTATAATTGCAGATGCTATTCTTATTCAAAATGGGCTACATTTTGCCCACAGCCAAAAGCATACTGCTTCCATTGGCTTTAATGTGAGGACAGGCACAAGAAACTGACAAGAGAATTCAGTCTAATGCTTCTAATTGCTTTATGAATCTTAATAAGCCTGTTTAACTTAATAATATTCAATCATGGAGAATTTCACAGGTTATTTATTCATTTGCTATAAAAAGCATTTTCTTGAACGCTTTTAAAAAGGGCTTTGTTTTCATTACAAAGCAGATTCTTTGCTTTCTGTGGCCAGGAAACATGGCATGGAGTCCTGTATTTTATGCAAACAAAAGGAATCTGAAAAAGACCGAAAATATTAGTACCATTAGTACAAAAATATTTGTAGTAGACACCAAAAGTGCATGCCATAAAACGATGAAGGCCCAAGAGAATTCACACAGTGCCTTTTTCACACAAAGACAAGTGCAATTTGTATATAATATAGTCATAGTTAATTAGTTTGGCTTTAACTGGGTTTGCACTATATCCAGTGCTTTATAGAATCATCAGTGCTAAGAAGGAAAAGAGTCAATTTGCAAAATATGCAGAGAAATTGACTACAGAGAACTAAGCAACATAAATAGAGGCTAAATCCCTGATAGAGGAGAATCAGCAGAAAGTAAGAATTAAGCACACATTTCCTAGAGGAGGTAAATGAGAAATTACTTTTCATCAGTAAATGTACCCCACCAAATTCCCTCTTTCTACACTTTGAATTTTAGAAATATGAAGATGCCTGTGGATATGCATATTTTCTAACACAAAAATAAAGTGTCTCCTTCAGGTAAGGTGATGTTATCTTTACACATATGGAACACTGTTGTCAAGGTCTAAAACATTGCAGATTGATAATACTAAGTCGTGGTGTACGTGATTAAGGACAGCTGACCTAGCCCATTTCTATTGGATAGCAAAAACATGATTGACTAAACAGTTAACTTTAAAACATATGGACACACATATATACACACGTACAATAAAAATCTATCGGGGTGACCTACTCCCAAAGCTGTGGCAGACAGACTTACCAGGTTTAGTAACTAAGGATAACATCACTTCTCCCTTTTACCAGTAATCAGGAAAACCTCCAACGTATTTTTAAGGCAAAAGACTCTCTAATTTTCTGGTTTATGCCGCCTCTAGGGAATGAAATACTGGTGTTAAGCAAACTGTTACTGGGAATCTGTGCTCCAATTTGACAAATCCCATTTTTGTATTATTAAAGAGCCATATCTCTGTTGGCAAGTCTTTAAAAGGTGTATGTCAAAGAGGAAGGAATGAAAAAGAAGGGGGGTGTCTTAGTACATTTGTGTTGCTATAAAGGAATACCTGAGGCTAGGTAATTTATAAACAAAAGAGATTTTATTTAGCTCATGGTTCTGGAGGCTGTACAAGAAGCACAGTGCCAGCATCTGCTTCTGGTGAAGGCTTCAGGCTCTTTCCATCCATGGAGAAAGGTGAAGGGGAGCAGATTTGGAGAAATCACATGGTGAGAGAGGAAGCAAGAGTATGGGGGGGATGACCAGGCTCTCTCTTGCAGCCAGCTCTCTGGGAACCAATAGAGGAGAGCTGTATAACTCATTCATTACCACAAGCATGGCAGCAAGTATTTCATGAGGGATGTGGACCCTCAACCCTAACACTTCCCGCTAGACTCCACTTCCAACATCGGGGATCATATTTAAACATGAGACTTGGAGGAGTCAAACACCCCATACCCAAACTAGCAGCTGGGCTCCAAAAACTTGGATTGGGCTTTTGTTCCCAATTACATCAAAAAGTTATAGAGATTCGCCTACGATATGATCTAGATAAGGGTGTATATCATTCTAAGACTGTACACATTTGCATTTCTCAACTGAATTTCATTTCTCAAAGTTTAAAAGTGGCCACCTTACTCCATATATCCTATCTTAACGTGACAGAGGATATTTTGTAGTTCTTAGTGGGTACAGTACGTGTTGGAGAGGTCACTTTAGACATAATTACAGTAACTAGAAACTAGGGAAATGTATCCTCTAGGATGCAAGGAATTATTAAAACAAATTTCAGAGTAATGAAAACCAAAAACAACATTTGATTACGATAATGATAATAATAAATTAAATATTTAAAATATTAAAGTCACTTTAATATACATTTCATGTATATTAATCATTTAAGGCACACACACACACAATCAATATCTCAATTTTTAAGGTGAAGAAAATATTTCTGAAATGAGTTGCCCAATGTCATTTATCTCTTAATTCTGGAAACACTAATGTCTGCAGCAAATTTCTGGAAATTTGATAATAGATCTGTCCACTATCTTAACTGTTGTGATGGTTTCACAGGTTTTTATATATGTTAAATTTTATCAGATTTTAAATTTTATCAGATTTTACACTCTGTATATATGCATTTATTATGTGTCAATTTTAGATTTTAAAAAGCTGCTAAAAACCTTACAATCAACTGTCTATCAATACTACATTGCTCTTACACCCCTATACTTTTCTGTTTCGAGGTATGATAGAATTATCACTGTGATTGCACTTAATTTTTAGATTAATTCATGGAGAATTGACATCTTTGATATCATGAGTTTTCTACCTGGGAATACAATATATTTTTACACATATTTATATATTCTTATTTGCTTCATATAGTTTGTTCCATATAACTCTTGCAAATATTATATTAATTTCTAGGTACTATATGAATTTGTTGCTATTGTGTTCGAAATACATTTTGTGTTTTACATTGATTAAACGATTATTGCTTGAGTGAGTTGGGTGTGAGTTTCAGGAAGAAAAAAGGTAATTTTAAATTAAAATAGGCTTGTATGAAAAATTTAGCACAACATTTCAATGGAGCTTCCTTTCTATGAGCTACAGAACTTCTCTTCTACTTTCTTATACAATGCTAATATTACATTTTTTTCTGTTTAAAACTAAAGCTTTATACCAAATACAGAATATTGTACATTATCAAGAGTCTGTGGAACATGCTATTCTAAGAATATATAAAGTTGTATATGCATATATAATTCATATCTACATCTATCAAAAAAGAAACAGAGAGCTTACTCTTCTTTTCAAAACGGCATTCTTTTATGGAAAAGCAGAAAAAATTGTCTACATTAAAAATTGCATTCTGTTCCCCAGAAAAATGGGCGAAAGTGATAGGGTGATGAAATCTCCACCCTCAAGCTGAAAAGCCTGAAACCGCAGCCCAAAGTGAGATCTTATATCCCAATTTTCCTGCTCCTATGCTGGCTTTTCATAAACTACCCATGCCTGCCCCGCCTCCCATCCTGTTCCTATAAAAATCCCAGACTCAGTCGGACAGCAGAGGAGAAGCAGCTGGATGTCATGGAGAAGTGGCTTGCTTTCAGAGGGACAGCCTGACGGCAAAATTTTGCAGAAGAATCCAGCTGGAGACCAGGTTCTTCAAGAGAAAATTACCTACCCCCATGCCCATCCCCTTTTCAGCTCCCCTTCCCGCTGAGATTACCATCCTTCAATTTGTGCGACCCTATTTTTCCTGGATGCTGGACAAGAGTTCAGGAGCCACTAGTGTGCATACAAAAGGCAGTCACACTGGCCCTTTGCCCTCGCTGGCAGAGGGCAGCCACCTCACATGATGAATCAAATGGCCCACTGAACTGTTAACACTTAAGCTGTTCACGGATGGCAGAACTAAAAGAGCACTGTAATATGCTCCCTGGGGCTTCGGGGAGTCACACGCACCCTCACCTAGATGCTGCTGTAGGGCCCACATGGAGTTCATGCCAGCACCGAAGTGGCTAGAGGTTTCAGCGCTCAATGCACTCCAGTTCCTGCCTCATTTGCTCATGCACATTCCCGCCTGTGAGAAGTTTAGAGCGGCGGGGCTGAGTAAACAAAACAACCGTGACGTGAGTCCAGCAAAGCGGTCAGGGAAATATCCTGCTTCGGGAGCAGAATTTCTCAACTGAAACTCAAATTTTTAAGGCTGAGGCCAAAACAAATTATGGATTTGAGAACACAAATTGTTTAGATATACTTATAAAAATTTTCCTTAATACCAAGAAAGAGAAGCTTCTGGAAAGGCTTCCTACAGGCAAGGATTTCTAATGTTGGTTTTGGATTGGAAAGTGAACACTAATGTTCACTTTGATATTGCTCCAGTAGTATCTGCTGAGCCACTCTCTTGTTTAAACACTATGACTTACATTTGGCTCCAGCTACTTAATGAAAAGGCAAAGCTAATTTCCTCTTTATCTCCCAGTATGCACTGTTGTTTGCCAACTTTACAATAAACTATGATTCATCTCAGGAGGTTATGATTTTGTTGTTGAGAGAAAACTGCATCTGAGCCTTAACTTTGATTATTAGTCGTTAAAGCTCCCTCCTGGAATCATTTTTAGTTTTATTTCAAAACACTGCTTCATCACTTCTTCTCAATAGTTTCAGAATCAAAAATTGAGAAAATGTGTGTTCATCAACTGTCAACAACATAATCACTGGCATTCCTCTGTAGCTTAAACTTCTTTGTCCCTTTCTCCCTAGGCAATAAGTCAAGTCAAAAATTTCCCTTTCTGTCTCTATCTTCTGTACTACTTAGACACCTATATGGAATTACCTCCTAATGCTGAGCTGGATCTTCCTGTTTTCCCAAGTAGAGTGGAATCCTCCAAAGGGTGGTGTCATGCCATTTCAACTCTACTTGGAGGATGGGCATAAAGTCCCACACATTGTCTACAATATTTCCCAGTAAAAGAAACGTACCCTGCTTTGTGACCATTCCAACCTATTCCTTACTGTATCTGTTAAAACAATGATAACAAAACAGAGATGAAATGTGTGCACAGAAGCATTATTATAAATTACAAATAATAAAAGGCATGTGATTGTCTATTACAGCCTACAAAGGGCTTATTGAATGTGCTCATTAATTCCTTCTTTCAATTGCCCAGAGAATCTTCAAATATCCATTGGTTTTTACCAAGCGTCCGGCACTCTGTTAGGGATGAAGAGATTAATAAGGCATGAGTGTAGCTTCAAGCAGCTTGCAGTTAATATGGTCAAAGTATTCATGCCTACTGCCATTCTCAGTGTTCTCACAGCCTAACTTGCAAATTTACTTCTTTGTCTTTTCTCTCTTGATTTCTGATATGGATTCATAATCTTCTACATAACTTTCCAGACAGTAACAGTGAAGCAACTGCATTTTTAAAGGAATAATATATCTTTTTGCTATTTGCAATTCCAGTTTGGTTTCAAATTAGTGCAATTCTTTTTCTCTGCAGCATTTCAACCATTCTTCTGTACAGAATTAATAACAACTATACAGAGATGTTTCATTTAACTTAACTTACTTTTTATTTGTCTAAATTTTAGGGGTACAAATGTAGTTTTATTACATGTGTATATTGCACAGTGCTGAAGTCTGAGTTTTTAGTGTAATCATTACCCAAGTAGTGAACTTTTTACTCATTTAGTGATTGCTCATCCCTCCCCACCTCTCTTGCAAGTCGTCAATGACTATTATTCCACACCACCCTATGTCCAAATGTACCATTATTTAGTTCCCACTTACATGTGAGAGCATGGAGTATTTGACTTTTAGTTTCCGAGTTGTTTCACTCAAGATAATGGCCTCTAGTTTCATCTGTGTTACTGCAAAAGACATAATTTCATTATATTTTAAATTAAATAACATTTAGCTATAATGGCTAAATGGCATTCCATGATGCATATATATACACCATATTTTCTTTATCCAGCCCTTAATGGACACTTAGGTTGATTCCACATCTTCGCTATTATGAATAGTGCTATGATAAACATACAAATGCAGGTATTTCTTGATAAAAAAATTTCTTTTCCTTTGGGTGTGTACCCAGTAATATGATTGCTGGGTCAAGTGGTAGTACCATTTTTAGTTCTTTGAGAAATCTCCATACTGTTTTCCATACGGTTTGCACTTATTTAAATGCCCACCAACAGTGTGTGTGTTCCCTTTTCTCCATATCCTTGCCAGCATCTGGTATTTTTTAACTCTTTAATAATAGCCATTCTGACAAGTGAGATCATATATTATTGTGATTTTAATTTGCATTTCTCTGATGATTAGAGATGTTGAACACTTTTTAAATGCTTGTTGGCTATTTGTAGGTCTTCTTTTGACAGATGCCTATTCATTTCCTTCATCTACGTTTTACTGGTGTTATTTTTGTTGTTATTGTTGCCATTGTTTGATTTCTTTGTAAATTATGGATATGAGTCTTCTGTCAGTTCAGAGTTTGCAAATATTTTCTCCCATTCTGCAGGGTGTTCATTCTGCTGATTATTTCTTTTGCTGTGCAAAAGACTTTTCATTTAATTAAGTCGCATTTATCTATCGTTGTTTTTGTTGTTTGTGCTTTTGAGGTCTTTGTCACGAATTATTTGCCTAGATCAGTGTGCAGGGGAGTGTTCCCTAGGTTTTTCTCTAGTATTTTTATAGCTTTAGGTCTTAAGTTTAAGTGTTTGATTCATCTTGAGTTTATTTTTATATATAAGAGATACAGGTCTAATTTCAGTCTTCTTCATATGACAATCCAATTTTTAAAGCATCATTTATTGAAAAGGGTGTCCTTTCCCCACTGTATGTTTTTGTTTACTTTGTCAAAGATCAGTTAGCTGTAGATAAGTGGCTGTATTTCTGAATTCTCTATTCTGTTCCATGAATCTATGTGTGCGTCTATTTTTATACCAGTACCATGCTGTTTGGGTTAATATAGCCTTGTAATACAATTTGATAGCAAGTAAAGTGATGCTTTCAGCTTTGTTCTTTTTGCTAAGGGTTGCTTTGGCTATTTGGGCTCTTTTTCTGGTTTCATAGGAATTTAGGATTGTATCTACAGGTGCAGTCTCTATCAAAATACCAACATTATTTTTCATAGAGCCTTTTTATATTTGTTACTAAAGTGACACACAGTAGTTGGACAGTCTTCTTTGTTCAAGTAGATATGATTTCTCCGAAGTAAATGAATAGAAATAAAGGATGGTGTTAATTATTCTCTGAAGATTTTTTCTCCTTTGACAGCCTGGGCGACAGTTGATCTAAAAAAAAAAAAAGCCTTAAAGGTCATATTGGAAGTGGATTGAGAAAGCAGATTGGACACAGAATAGAAAGAATTAATGAACTAGAACATTTTATTAATCTAATCCCCTTTGACAGTAACTATCATCTCTTTTCAATATAGATGACATAACACTTTTCTTTATATATTTTACATTCATTATAATTTTTTACAATGTAAAACCTCCCAGAAAATAAAAAGGAGAATATTCTTGCAATTAATTGGGCCAGAACAAAAAGGATGCATTTATTTTCATAAAGCACTTACTTACTTATTTACAAGATGAGCCTAAACCTGTAATGATAATTGTTCCTTATGTAGAAAGAAAATACAATCTATTTTAAATAAATTAATATTTTAATAAATAGAATATTTAGAATTGATGGCAAATAATTATATATTGCATAGAGAAAGCCACATTTTTCACTCCACATTTATGACCCTTCTATGAGATCAGTCATATGTTTATCACTGAGTCTGTTATCTTCTCTCTCCTCTCCTCTCCTCTCCTCTCCTTTTCTCCTCCCCTCCCCTCCCCTCTTCTCTTTCTCCATTACCTATTTCTAATCCTTAAAAACTCTAAGATAAAAAGCTTTGATGCTTCAAGCTGTCTCTAAATTTTGGCAACTTTATGTATTGGAAAGGACCTGCACCTTACTGCATCATCTGCAAGACTAGGTAGTGGCACTGAGGGATTCTTGACCAATTTATGAACATTAATATTGTCTGTGAAATATTCTTAATTTGTAGGTCCTTACTATTCAGCAATTATCCTTATATAATATTTCTATTGTCACAATGTGAGTATACAGAAATATAATTTTCAATGACACGCACACACGGGCTTCAAGTCAGCAGCCTCTAGGGCAAAACTCAACATGGAAAGTCATAGATTTTTTTTTTTAACATTAAGCTTTCTACAAAGATTTAAATCCTCAGGAAAAGAGAATACAGCAATAAATATATCTTTTTATGTTAATCCCAAAGTGATTTAGAGTAGAGATTAACCCAAGCAGGAGAAGAAAAAGGAAAGAGAGTATTGAAATGGAAAGAAGCTCTCCTTGATAAATTGTGGTCTCAAAAGTATCTCTCACACAGGTATGACTCTGAGTATATGCAGTCTGTGTTGGCAGTGGATTTGTAAGCCTTGAAGTGTGTGTTGAGGCAGACTTACATGATTTTCTTCCGGAATTTTTCATCTAGGTCAGTGACTACCAATTATCAATGTTTACCAGGCTTATGGTTTGTGACATAAAGCCTCATAAACAATAATCTTTATAAACACACTGACATAAACTTGACATGTAAGAATGAACAGACAGAGATTTGGAAGCAACTGTGCTTTTCATGTTTAAAGTCAAACTTAATTACAGGAAATGGAAAAGTATAAAAAGTAAAGATGATTAAGACAAATCATCTAGAAGATCAGAATACAATAACCAAAATTAAAAGCCTTAAAGGTCAGCCAGGTGCTGTGGCTCCCGCCTGTAATCCCAACAGTTTGAGAGGCCAAGGCAAGCAGATCACGAGGTCAGTTCCAGACCAGCCTGACCAACATGGTGAAACCCCATCTTTACTAAAAATACAAAAAATAGCCAGGTGTGGTGGTGCACACATGTAATCCCAGCTACTGAGGAGGCTGAGGCAGGAGAATCGCTTGAACCCGGGAGGCAGAGGTTGCAGTGAGCCGAGATCACGCCACTGCACTCCAGCCTGGGTGACAGTGGAAGACCCCATAAAAAACAAAACAAAACAACAGCAACAAAAACCCTTAAAGATCATATTGGAAGTGGATTCAGAAAGCAAACTGGACACAGAATAGGAAGAATTAATGAACTAGAACATTGTATTAAATTATTCAGAATACAGCATACAGAGAATAAAGGATTAAAGGTATATACATACATATATACACATATTTGTATGTATGTGCAAAGTATATATAAAGTATATATGTGTATATAAATTATGAGTGTGTATATACATATATACACATATACTTTATATATACAGAATCCTTTATATACATTCTTTAAACACACACACACATTTTATATATATATATATATATAAATGATATCTGTATACATAAAGACAAGGGTATTACAGAGGGAGTGTCCAGTATATGTTTGATATGCATTTAGAGAAAGAATATAGAGCTGAAGATTTTTTGAGGAGATAACAACTGAGGACCTATAACTATTAATGGAATGACATCAAGCTGGAATTAATATGTAAAATACTTGATATGGTTTGGATGTGTGTCCCCACTTAAATCTCACATTGAATTGTAATCTCTGGTATTGGCAGTTTGGCCTGGTGGGAGGTGATTTGCTCATGAGGATGGATTTCTTATGAATGGTTTAGCACCATCCCTTTGGTGCCACTCTTGCAATAATGAGTGACTTCTTGAGAGAAGTAGTTGTTAAGGGTGTGTGGCACCTCCTCACTCCTGTCTCTTGCTCCTACGCTGGTCATGTGATGTGCCTGCTCCCGCTTTGTCTTCTGCCATAATTGTAAGTTTCCTGAGGCCTCCTCAGAAGCTCAGTAGATTCCAGCATCATACTTCATGTACAGCCTGCAGAACCATGAAACAACCAAACCTATTTTGCTTATAAATGACCCAGTCTCAAATATTTCTCTATAACAATACAAGAACTGACTAATACAATATTGCTTTTGAGAATACCCTTCAATCCCAACTTCATCCTGTTTTCAGAACTTTTCCTCTCATAACACCCTAAGCTTACTATTCATACAGTGCTTCTTTCAATTTTTTTATAATCTATTTACTTTTTTCTCTTCTCTGCTAAGATTTTGAAGTCAGTAAAAGTAAGACACTTGTTTCTATGTCTTAATTGTAAATGCCTGGCTAAATTCAGGTCACAAAACAAGCATTAAGTTAATATTTGTTGATCGAATTCACGAGTTTTTCCTGGTGCCTAGAATTCTTTTATTTACTTATTTTTTTGAGACAGAGTCTCACTCTGTCGCCCAGGCTGGAGTGCACTGGCGCAATCTCGGCTGACTGCAACCTCCACCTCCCGAGTTCAAGTGATTCTTCTGCCTCAGCCTCCCGAGTAGCTGGGACTACAGGCGTGTGCCAGCATGCCTGACTAATTTTTATATATTTTATTTTAGTAGAGACGGAGTTTCACCATATTGCCCAGGCTGGTCTTGAACTCCTGACCTTGTGATCCATCCGTCTCAGTCTCCCAAAGTGCTGGGATTACAGGCGTGAGCCACCACGGGAGAATGTATCCAATACAACTGTGTTAGCTTTTGTAAGTAACTTCCTCTTACTTTTCCAGAAATACAATCTCTGATAGTATTTGCTTGCTTGCTGGGTCCCTTAATTCATAAATTTATTCAAAATTGTTTACTGGATGTCTACTACACATAATAAATTCTTCTAGATATTGTGAATATATTTATAACCAAAGTGGAAAGCCTTCTCCTATGTAATTAAAGATCTAATGAAGTGAGGCAGATAATACAATTTTAAGTAAATAAACAAACAAGATGATTTCAGAGAATAATGATCTCTTTGAAGGAAACAAGCATTACAATATGATATTTTCAGCAATGGGTACTTTAAAAAAAGGCCATTTGGAAAATCCAAAGTATATGCTAAAGAGAGAGAGAGACAGAGAAAGAAAACTGGACTTTCCTTGTACATTTCTACAGCAAATGGCTACTATAATAGGTCATGAAAGATGTAGCTCTGATGAGGGCAATCTCTGAAGGAAATGTTCGTAAGTCTATATGATGAATGTGAAAAGTTCCAAGGTAATATGCTAATTAATAAAAATATGTGAAATTCTCAATATATTCATTTTTCTTATGTTAAAATAAGTCCTTAAATCTATTTGAAAACTTTACTGTCTAGTTAAGGAAAGAGGATTTTAAAATATGAAAAGCTTGTCACCAACATAGAGCCGTGAAGATATAAACCTAGTATTCAGTGAGATGTCAGCTGACTCCTTTATTCTTTGTAGCCATACTTATATTTATTTTTATTCAGGAATTAGTTTCTGTTTTCTTTATTGTCAGTTTTTCCAGGCTTTGGCAAATTGGCTAAATTCTCATTTCATGAGAATGAAACCCTTCTATTTGCAATGACTCTGATAGAAATAGAAGACATTATCATGTAACCTTTCTATTAGATTACTGTGAGCATTAGTCTTTAACTTCAGAAAGGCATAATAGGGTTAGAATGAATTCTTCTTTCTTATTAATGTTCCCTTTCAGAAGAGATTATTGTAAAGTCTGGAATGGTTCAGAAGTACTGGTTCAATTCTGGAAGATATAAGATTCTTGATTTTCCTAATTTTCACGTTTTAGTGTTGGGAGAGGAAGGAGTAATTCATCTCTAACACATCTCTCCCAAGAGTTGACAATTCTGATAAATAATTTGATAAAAAGCAAATGTTTGTATGAAGGAGATTTGTAAATTGTATACATTGTATACATTGTAACTTTAGGGTGATCTTTGAATTTTAAACAACCAGTGTTCTCCTTGTTTCCTATTATCAGGTGAAATGAGGTTGATTCATTTGAATAGAATCTTGGTAAGTTATGGGGAAAAACTGAGGTTGTCATTGATGTAGAACATCATAGGAAGTTGCAATGCATTGTCAAAAATATTTTTTCATGTTGGGAGAAAAATTAGGATGACATTCTATGTGCACTGCTTGCAATAATTGTATTTAGTATTAAAGTGGTAGAAAGACGGTTGTCTGTAATTCTTAGATTTCTGATACACTCTAGCTCAATTCTGTTTGAATAGAAGACATCTATTTGAAAAGCAAATGTAATATGCCTTAAACCAAGCCATTTGCATTTCTTGAGCATAAAAATTGCAGCACTGTGCCAATACCTTTGACAGAACACTTGAGCAAAGTAGAGCTAGTAATGTCATTTATACAAAGACTTTAAAGCACATTCTTTACTTTTTTATTTAATAGAAAAATGGAAGCACCTTGAATAAAAGAAAAAATAATTGAAGATGAGAAAATGATATTAGTAAGAATGAAGTATCAGAGAATAAAATAAATGCATATAAACTCACTTAGCTTTCTCTAAATTGCAGCAAGCCTACCTGTTAATGAATGTTGGAGGATTTAGAATTTCTAGACTTTCAAAAAATATAATTAATTCCTTTCAGAAATGGTATAAATTAGTGCATCCACTCAGTCATTGTAAAATATTCAGAGTTTAAAATTAGACCCTTCTCCTGGGGGAAATGGCTGATTCTAGGTCTGGGTGAGGAAATATACAAGATGAGTCATACAGTAAGATCTCCAAATGACCAAAGTTTGAATATTTTGAGCAAAATAATAATAATAACAATAACATAGTATTGAATTATAATCCAAAATATAAAATAAATATCCATGAGTTATTATGGTTTTATCTATATCTATATATAAAACAATATTCATGAGTAATAACTAACAGATATAGATATCAGTAATACACAAACATAACTGTTCATATGTGTGTGCATATGTGTGTATAAAAGAAGGAACAAATCTCCTGTACAGAATTTCAAATAATTATGTAGATATTCTGCCTTCAAGGAAATGGAACATAGTTATCATTCCATAGGCATCAGGTACACATAATGGCTTCCTTTCATAGGCTACAGTATGAAAAGAGGAGAGGTTACTTTACAGTGGTGAAAACTTGCAGGAACTACTTTAGCCAATTTACCAATGTCAGCATCAAAAATTTGGAGAAAACTTATAAGAATTACTTCAGCCACGTTACCAACGTCAGCATCAACAGTAGTAAATCATATTTACAGTGTGTGCCTTTACCTTTCAAATAATCTGACTAAAATGGGATTTTTCCTCTGTGGTTTTTCTTCCAGAATCCTATAACCCCTTTTTAACCATAAGAAAAATATCAGACGCATTTCATTAAAGGAGTATTCTACAAAATACCTGACCAATATAATTCCAAATTATCAGTGCCATTAAAATCAGAACAAGTCTGAAAAACTGTTAGAGGCCCAAGGAGACTAAGAAATATGAGAACTAGTTGTAAAGTGTTAATCTTGTATTGGACTCTGGAATAGAAAAGGATGTTGGGTAAAAACTAGGAAAATCTATATAAAGTATAAACTTTAGTTAATAATAATGTACTAATATTAGTTCATTAATTGTGACAAATGTATCACAATAAATGAAGACACTAATAGTAGGAGGACCTAGCTGTGGGATATATAGAAACTCTGTGCTATCTTTGCAACTTTTGCATAAATCTAAAACTATTCTAAAATAAAACGCTTATTTAAATATACAAAAAAGAACTTAGGCCCTTGGAATTTTCCACTGCTTTATTTTTAGAAAAACGATTACATTATCTTTCCTACCAAATTAAATATCTCACATTGTTCAGAATGCCCCAAACTTCTTAAAACTATGCCTTATTCTGCATTAGGGATAATGTCTCGATTTAGAATAACAGACATTTTCCTTAAAGTATACTGTGAGAAACACATTCACCCATCCATACCCAAAGAATGGACTCAGAGACACAAAGAACAGCTGAAGTGAGACTTTTAATGGCAGTGTTGCAAGATCGGGTGTCTGGTAGGCAGGCATACTTGGGGCAGTTACAGCAGGCAATTTATTTCCTAGCATGCAAGTCCCTCCCCCAGTTCCTCACTGGTTGAATACTATGGGGTTACAATCTTCCTGGATGTTGCCTAAGTTTCATTATCCCCTTGTAACATCATACCCAGGTCCCCTTTCCTGCTTAAGTTTTGATTTCCCGATAATGAAACTTTATTCCCTTTTATGGGCTGACCTCTTCTCTACATTCTGCTTGCTTATCATGACTTTCTAGGTGCATGAGCCCTGTGGTTTGTCACGTATGCAGGCTAGCTGCCAGTACTTACATCTATCATGTCTTGAAAATGGACCATTAAAATGTTTTCTCAGAAGTTCCCTCCTATTTTTTTTTTTACATCTTTTGGTCTTATTTTCACTTTAATCTTTGGGTTTTTGGATCCTCAAATCGTTTTAGGACTAGTTATTTTCTTCTTCATAGTCTGGTTTGGTGTCTAACAGCAGTAAATTATTTTGCTGGTAGGTCAAGGACATTTGTTTGTTAATAGCTGTTTCAATTAACCTTTGTGCTAGTCCCCTTATACAAGGGATAATATAGCATCCCACTGCCATTAAGACCCCTGCTACAATTATGAAAGATGTAAGGACTGAAGCTACCATGCCTTTCCATTTCCCTCACTAACCTTCCAGCCAACCAGTAAAAGGGTCATCAATTCCAGCATTTTCTGCCAGTTCGTTGGTAAGAGTGTCAGTCCTTGTAACACTTTTGTAATGATTCCATCTGGGGTAGTATTGTTGGGAATGAAAGTACATTTCCCACCTGGCATAATACATACGGCCCCTTTTGCTGCTAGTATCGTGTCTAACGCACACTTCTTTTCCCAGGCCATTTGGCTGGTGGCATCTAGCTGGCTAGCCACCCCTGAGGGCACCCTGAGTATAACTGATGAACCTCTTTTGATTATAATAAATATAATTAATCCAATCTACACTTTTATTAATAATTGACCACCAAAAAAGTGCTAACTCAAACCCAGCAGCTATTTGGTTTTGGAGCTTAAATTCCTTAGGCACCCCCCTGGAAACTCCTATTGAGTCAACATATATATTGTGATCAAAAGAATTTGTCAAGTCTCTCCAGTTTTGATGGCCATGTGTATTTTTGGATATTTTATGGAACGTCAGGGTGAAGGAAATGGCCAAGTGAACTAAAGTACAAGTCCCAGTCCAATTGAATGGTAACAGGTAATGGAGGTTCCTCTTCCTGCAATACCACCAGACATTAACCCAAGGTATATGGAGAGCTGGGTAATGGCCATTGCCTGACTCACCAGTGACATTTAGGATGTGGGTACAAGTCGAGAGTTCTCCATGGGCTTATTGAACTCTGCCCCATGCCTAGAGAGGCAAGATGAGTGGTTCGTATTTCCTACAGAGAACAGCGGGATTGCTCTGGGATCTGACCTCCACAATGTGGGAAAGAACAATGACGAACTCTTACAAGTCTCATTTCACCATGCATCCTTGTCCTGGTATAAAGCCAATATGCAATGCATTCCTTCAGGATCGATATCCCATCCTAGGGGAAATGGAACCACCTGCGTCTGAGGTTGTCCCACAGCAAACGCATAGCAGTTACTCTTCTTGAGGGTTTGTACTGAAAATTTGACCCATTCCACTCAGGCATTCACATCTTTGTACCCTGTCTCAATTTCTAAGGTTTGCCTTAAATTCTTTACTTCAATTATTTCTATGATTTTGGGTCATTATTTGGTCAACTAAAGTGTTTGTTAGGTTCTGGGGTTGGAGTAGTCCCAGGCAAATGGGAGGTCGAGTTCTTGATAAGTTTGAGAACAAATTACCCTGGGGGTCTTTCACTGTGATTTCTACCCCTAACCCATATACCCAAGAGGCTACTTTTGGTTCTTGGTCTAGAACGGCTGGATTTTCAATGGTGAGGAGTATAGGCTTGCATTTAAAATTCTGGTAGTTATTTGGTGGGACCCCTTGGATAGATGTAGTTTATTCTTCAAGGACATCCAGCTTGGAGTTACCTACCCTATTTTTACTGTCCAAACCTGAAATTGGGTAATCCACCAAGCATAATCCCAGCTGGGGCAGGGTGATGCCCTACTGTAAGCTGTATCTGGGTCAGGGCAAAGATATTTATCCACCTGTGAGAGCTGTCTCTGATTTTCTAAATTCCCACAAGATAAAACCTGGCAGGCATTAAATCTTATAGTCTGGGGTGCTACCATCTTGGTCACATTAATAACCAACCTGATTGAGTAGAGAATAGTCCCCTGCCTATTTTGATTTTGACCTTCTAGTTTTGTATAGTAACCCATCTCAGCCATATTAATTTCCAGAGATGGGGCCAGCCCATGTTTCCTTTTTAGGTTTTTCTCAGAGTTAACATTAAGGGTTCATCAGGTGACCTGTGCACTTTCCACACTTTCCACTGGTCTTTGCCTTTCTTTCCAAGCTCTCTTTTCCCAGTTTTTTGACTCAAGTATAGTGAGTCCACCCCCATTCAGTTGTTCACATGGGCATCTCAGTGGTCAGGAGCACTTGATAGGGACCTCCCCAGCTTAGATGGAGCTTGTCTTCTTTCCAAGTCTTAATCAGCACCAAGTCGCCAGGCTGGAAGTGGTGAACTGCAAACTCAAGAGGTGGAGTTTGAGTGAGAAGTCCTTTTACCCTAAGGATGACAAGATGGAGGATATGGCCAGTATATAGTTTCTTAAGAATTGATCCTTGGTTTCTGTAGTAGGAAGGTCTGTAAATCTGCCCAAATACAAGAGAGTCCATATAATAACTCACAGAGGGAAAATCCCAAGTCTTTTCTTGGGACTGTGCTAATCCTAAGGAGTGTTATTGGGAGATATTTGGTCTAAGGAATTTTGGTTTCTAAAATTAGTTTGGTAATATGCTTTTTGAGATTTTGATTCATTCTCTCTACCTTTCCAGAGGAAGGAGGATGCCAAGAGTTGTGATAATCTCATCTAATTTGTAAACCGTCCATAATTCCCCTTAACACCCTTGAGGTAAAGTGGCTCCCATTTTCCAAAGCAATATTTTCCACCAGGCCAAATATAGGTACAATCTGTTCTAATATTATTTTGACCACATTCCTGGCAGTGACTATCGTAAGGGGAAAGTCTTCCACCCAGCTGTATAAGTGATCTATGATCACCAGCAAATACTTTAGTCTTCCTACTTTGGGCATTTCTGTGAAATCTACTTGAATGCTCTGAAATGGTCTTAGTCTGGGAGGTCTTCCTCCCATGGCCTGTTTTCTAATCACTTTTTTGTTTATCCTTTGACAAGTTACACAGCTTTCACATACTTGTTTAGCAAGTATATTTATTTAGGGTGAGAATATTTAATATTCTCTCTCTTAGCATTTTTAAGTGTGTAATATGTCATTATTCACTATAGTAACTATGCTGTTTAAAAGATATGCAGAACTAAAATTTTAACCAACATTTTCCCATCTTGGCCTGTCCCCTAGTAACCACAACTCAATTTTCTGCTTCTATGAGCTCAACTTCTTTAGATTTCACATATGGGTGAGATCAAGCAGTATTTTCCCCTCTGTGCCTGGCTTATTCATTCATAAAGAAAAAAATTGTGTTGTTTATCCTGATATATATTAAATATATATTTTTTCCTTGTCCATTCATTAGTTTTTGAAAACACTGATTGATTCCATATCTTGTTTATTGTGAAAAATGCTGAAATAAACATGGAAATGCAAACATATCCTCAAGATCCTGATTCCATTTTCTTTAGATATATTGTATGCCCAGAAGTGGAATGGCTGGATCACATGGTATTTCTACTTTTAATAGTTTGAGAAACCTCTATACTGTTATTCAAAATAGATATATTTTTCTGTTTTACATTCCCACCAACAGTACACCAGCTTTCCCTTTTTTTTCACAGCCTTGCAAAACTTCACTTCACTTTTTGATAATAGCCTTTCTGACAGATGAGAAGTGATATCTCTTTGTAATTTTGTTTTGCATTATTCTAATGATCAGTGATATTAAGAATTTTTTCAAATACTTGTTGGCTATTTGTATGTCTCTTTTTGGGAAGTGACTAAATCTTTCACTCATTTTTATTTAATTGGAAATTTGTTTTTTGTTATTCAATTGAGTTTGTAAAGCTTTTTTTTTTTTTTGAGGCAGAGTCTCACTCTCTTAGTGCAGTGGCACAATCTTGGCTCACTGCAGCCTCTGTCTCCCAAGTTCAAGTGGTTCTCCTGCCTCAGCCTCCCTAATAGCTGGGATTACAGGGATGCACCACCACACCCAGCTAATATATATATAAAGTAGATACAGTGTTTCACCATGTTAGTCAGGCTAGTCTCGAACTCCTGACCTCAAATGATCCACCTGTCTTGGCCTCCCCAAGTGCTGGAATTACAAGCATGAGCCACCATGCCCAGCCCTGTTAAGCATTTTGGATATTAATACCATAACAGATGTATGGTTTGCAAACACTTTTTCCAGTTTATGGGTTGTCTCTCCACTCTGGTGATTGTTTCATTTGGTATGCAGAAGCTTTTAGTTTGAGGCAGCCCCATTTGTCTGTTTTTCTTGTGTTGCCCATGTTTTGGGATTCATATCCAAAAATCTATTGTCCATACCAATGTCAAGAACTTTCTTTCCCTATGTAGCCCCCCAAGAAGCTGGGGTTACAGGCATGCAACACCACTACCAGCTAATGTTTTGTATTTCTTGTAAAGATGGGATCTTGCCATGTTGTCCAGGCTAGTCTCAAATTCTGGAGCTCAAGCAATCTTCCTGCCTTGGCCTCCCAGAGTGCTGGGATTACTGGCATGAGCCACCACACCTGGTACCTATATGATTTTCTAGCAGGTTTATAGTTACAGGTATTACACTTAAAGATTTAATCCACTTTCAGGTCATATTTGCACATGATGGAGGATTAAGATTCTAATTTCCTTCTTCTACATGTGGGTATTCAGTTTTCCAACAACATTTATAAAAATAACTGTCCTTTTCCCATTGTGTGTTCTTAGAACTTGTATCAAAGATCACTTGCCTGTGAAGTGTGTAGATTTATTTCCGGGTTCTTTATTGTCTTCTTTTGGTCAATATGTCTTTTATTCCTGTATCATGCTGTTTTGGTTAATAAATATTTGTAGTATATTTTGAAATCAGGTAGTGTGATACCTCTAGCTTTGTTATTTTTACTCAGTATTGCTTTGGCTATTCAACTCTTTTGCCAGTCCATATGAATTTTAAGATTGCTTTTTATTTTAGTGAAAAAAGTCATTAAAATTTTGATAGGCATTATACTGAATCTGAAGTTCATTTTGGGTAGTATGGGCATTTTAACACTACCAATTCTTCCAATCCATGAATATGGAATTTTTTTACTTATTTGTGTCTGGTTCAATTTCTTTAATGAGTGGTTTTTCAGTGTTAAGATCTTTCACTTCCTTGGTTAAATTTATTTCTAAGTTTTTTTTTCAGATACTATTATAAATGGAATTGTTTTCTTTATTTTCTAAACTCTTAAAGATATGTATTTAATTATTTTTATTTCAAAAGTTTTTGGGAACAAATGGTGTTTGGTTATATGGAAAATTTCTTTAGTGCTGATTTCTGAGATTTTGATGCACCTGTCACCCAAGCAGTGTACACTGTAGCCAATGTATAGTCTTTTATCCTTCAATCCCCTCAAATCCCTCCCACTTTTGTCCTCAAGTCTCCAAAGTCCATTATATCATTTTTATGCATCTGTGTCCTCATAGCTTAGGTCCCACTTACAAGTGAGAACATATGATGTTTAAATTTTTTTCCGAGTTACTTCACTTAGAATAATGGTCCCCAACTCGATCCAGGTTGTTATGAATGCCATTGTTTCATTCCTTTTTATGGCTGAGTAGTATTTTATGATATATATATATGATATATGTATATCGTATTTATATATGATATATATGATATACGTCATATATATATATATATGACGTATATCATATATATACCATACCATATATATATATACGTCATATATATATATATATACATCATATATATATATATATATACACCATACCATACCATATATCTATATCTATATATAATGTTTTCTTTATTCACTCATTTATTGATTGATGAGCATTTAGGCTGGTTTGATATTTTTGAAATTTGTGAATTGTGCTGCTACGAACATGCATGTGCAACCGTTTTTTTCATATAATGACTTATTTTCCTCTGGGTAGATACCCAGTAGTGGGATTGATGGATCAAATGGTAGGTCTACTTTTAGTTCTTTAAGAAATCTCTATACTATTTTCCATAGTGATTGTGGTAGTTTACATTTCCACCTGCATGTAAAAGTGTTCCCTTTTCACCAAATTCATGCCGGGAACTGCTTTTTCTTCTTCTTCTTTTTTTTTTTTAATTATGACCATTCTTACAGGAGTAAGGTGGTAGTACATTGTGGTTTTGATTTGTATCTCCCTGATAATTAGTGATATTGAGCATTTTTTCGTGTGTTTGTTGACTATATGTATATCTTGTTTTGAGAATTATCTATTCCTGTCCTTTGCCCACTTTTTGATGGGATTATTTGTTTTCTTCTTGTTGATTTGTTTGAGTTCCTTGTAGATTGTGGATATTAGTCCTGGATTCTGAATATTATTCATAGTTTGTGAATATTTTATCCCATTCTGTGGGCTGCCTATTTACTCTGCTGGTTATTTATTTTGCTGTGCAGAAGATTTTTACTTTATTTAGGTCCCATCTATTTATCTATGTTTTTGTTGCACTTGCTTTTGGATTCTTGATCATAAATTCTTTGCCTAAGATAATGTCTGTAAGAGTTTTTCTGATGTTATCTTCTAGGATTTTTATGATTTCAGGTCTTAGACTGAAGTCTTTGATCTATCCTGAGTTGATTTTTTGATTAAGGTGAAAGATGAGGATCCAGCTTTATCCTTCTACATCTGGCTTGCCAATTACCCTAGTATAATTTGTTGAAAAGGATATCCTTTTCCCACTTTATGTTTTTGTTTGCTTTGTTAAAGATCAGTATGTTGTAAGTATTGAATTTTTTTCTGGGCTCTCTCTTCTTTTCCATTGATCTCTGTGCCTATTTTTATATGGGAACAATACTGTTTTGTTTAACTATATCCTTGCAATATAGTTGGCAATTGGGTAATAAGATGCCTCCAGATATGTGCTTTTTGCTTAGTCTTTTTTTTTGGCTATGAGGGCTCTTTTTTGGTTCAATATGAATTTTAGAATTGTTTTTCTAGTTTTGTGAAGAATGATGATGGTATTTCAGTGGGAATTGTGTTGAATTTGTAAATTGATTTTGGCGGTATGGTCATTTTCACAATATTAATTCTACCTATTCATGAGCATGGGATGTGTTTCCATTTCTTCATGTCATCTATGATTTCTTTCAGCAGTGTTTTGTAGTTTTCCTTGTAGAAATTTTTCACCTCCTTGGTTAGGTATATTCCTAAGTATATATACTTTTGTAGTTGTTTTAAAAGGGGTTGATCTCTTGATTTTATTCTTAGCTTGATCATTTTGGTGTAGAGCAGTACTACTGATTTGTGTACATTGATTTTGTATCCTGAAACTTCACTGAATTTATTTTTCAGATCTGGGAGCTTTTTGGATGAGTCTTTAGTGTTTTTTAGTATGTGATCATATCATAGTCAAACAATGATAACTTGACTTCTTCTTTTCCAATTTGGATATTCTTTATTTCCTTCTCTTGCCTGATTGCTCTGGCTATGATTTCCAGCACAACGTTGAATAGCAGTGGTGAAAGTGGGCATCCTTGTCGTGTTCCAGTTCTCAATGAGAATGCTTTCAACTTTTTCCTCACTCAGTATAAAGTTGGCTGTGGGTTCATCATAGATGGCTTTTATTACCTTGATGCATGTCCCTTCTATGCCAATTTAGCTGAGGGTTTTAATCATAATTCAATGCTGGAATTTGTCTAATTTTTTTTCCTGCATCTATTGAGATGATCATATGATTTTTGTTTTTAATTCTGTTTATGTGATGTATCACATTTATTGGCTTTTGTATGTTAAACCATCCCTGCATCCCTGGTATGAAATGCACTTGATCCTGGTGTATTATCTTTTTGATATGCTGTTGGACTCACTTTGCTAGTATTTTGTTGAGGATTTTTGCATCTATATTTATCAAGGATATTGGTCTGTAGTTTTCTTTTTCTTGTTCTGTCCTTTCATGATTTTTCTAGAGTAATATGGCTTCATAGAATGATTTATGGAGGATTCTCTCTTCCTCTATCTTTTGAAATAGTTTTAGCAAGATTGGTTCCCATTCTTCTTTGAATGCCTGATAGAATTCAGCTGTGACTTCATCTGGTCCTGGACTTTTTCTGGTTGGCAAATTTTTTATTACTGTTTCAATCTTGCTACTTGGTATTGGTCTGTTCAGAGTTTCTATTTCTTCTTGGCTTAATCTAGGAGGATTGTATATTTCCAGGAATTTATGCATTTCCTCTAGATTTTCTAGTTTGTGCATGTAAAGGTGTTTATAGTAGCTTTGAATGATCTTTTATATTTCTCTTGTATTGGTTGTCCTATCTCTTGTTTTGTTTCTAATTGAGCATATTTGGATCTTCTTTCTTCATTTCTTGGTTTATTTTGCTAATGGTCTATCGATTTTGTGTATCTTTTCGAAGAACTAGCTTTTTGTTTCATTAATCTTTTGTATTTTTCTTTGTTACAATTTTTTTTTTTAGTTCTGTGCTGATTCTTGTTATTTTTTTTTCTGCCGGGTTTGGGTTTGGTTTGTTCTTGTTTCTCTAGTTCCTTGAGCTGTGACATTAAGTTGTCAATTTGTAATCTTTCAGACTTTTTGATGTAGGCATTTAGTGCTATGAACTTTCCTCTTAGCACCACTTTTTCTGTATCACAAAGGTTTTGGTAAGTTTTGTTTCTATTATCATTCAGTTTAAAGAGTTTTTTAATTTATATCTTTATTTTATTGTTGACCCAAAAATCATTCAGTAGCATCTTATTTAATTTCCATGTTTTTGTGTAGTTTGAAGGGTTCCTTTCAGAGCTAATTTTCAGCTTTATTCCCCTGTGGTCTGAGAGGGTACTTGATATAATTTCAACTTTCTTAAATTTATTGAGACTTGTTTCATGGCCTATCCTATGGTCTAGCTTGAGGAGTATTCCATTGCTAACGGTAAAAATGTATATTCTGAAGTTATTTGGTAGAATATTCTGTAAATAATTCTTAAATCCATTCATCTTAGGGTATTATTTAACTACATTGTTTCTTTGTTGACTGTCTGTCTTGATGACCTGTCTAGTGCTTGCAGTGGAATATTGATGTCCTCCACTATTCTGTGTTGACATCTATCTCTTTTGTTAGGTGTAGTGATAATTGTTTTATAAATTTGGGACCTCCACAGTAGGGTGCATATGTATTTAGGATTGTGATATTTTCCTATTAGACTGATTTTTTTTTATTATTTATAATGTCTTTGTTTGTCTTTTTAAACTGTTGTTGCTTTAAAGTCTGTTTTGCCTAATATATGAATAGCCACTGCTTACTTCTCATTTTCATTTGCATGGAATATCTTTTCCACTTCTTTACCTTAAATTTACCTGAGTTTTTGTGCATTAGGAGAGTCTCTTGAAGACAGCAGATACTTGGTTGTTGTATTTTTATTTATTCTGCTATTCTGCATCTTTTAATTGGAGTATTTAAGCCATTTACATTCAACATTAGTATTGAGATATGATGTTCTATTTTATTCATTGCACTATTTGTTGTCTGAATACCTTGTTTGTTTTTCAGTGTGTTAATGTTTTATCAGCCCTGTGAGACTAATGCTTTAAGGAGGTTCTATTTTGTTGTATTTCAAGGTTTTGCTTCAAGATTTAGAACTCCTTTTAGCATTTCTTTTAGTGCTGGCTTGTTAAGGGTGAATTCTCTCACTATTTGTTTGTCTGAAAAACACTTTATTGCTCCTTCATTTATGAAGCTTAGTTTTGCTGGATACAAAATTCTTTTGTAGCAATTATTTTGTTTGGTGGGGCTAAAGATAGGACCTAAAATTCCTTTTGCCTTGTGTGGTTTTTGCTGAGAAGTCTGCTGTTAATCTGATAGGTTTTCTTTTATAGGTTACCTGATGTTTTGCCTCACAGCTCTTAAGATTTTTTCCTTCATCTTGGCTTTAGATAACCTGAGGACTATGTGCCTAAGTGATGATCTTTTTGTGATGAATTTCCCAGGTGTTCTCTGAGCTTCTTCTATTTGGATGTCTAGATCTCTGATAAAGCCAGGAAGGTTTTCCTCAATTATTCCCTCAAATGAGTTGCCCAAACTTCTAGATTTCTCTTCTTTCTCAGGAACACCAATTATTCTAAGGTTTGGCTATTTAACATAATCCCAAATTTTTTGGAGGCTTTGTTCATTAAAATTTTCTTTCTTTGTCTTCGTCTGATTGGGTTAATTTAAAAGCTTTATCTTTGAGCTCTGAAGTTCTTTCTTCTACTTGTTCTAGTCTGTTGTTGAAAGTTTCCAATGCATTTTGTATTCTTTAAGTGTGATTGTTTTTTCTTTATATCTATTTCCCCAGAGACTTTCTCATCTATATCCTGTATTTTTCTTCTTTTTATTTCTGTAAGCTGTTTTTCACCTTTCTCTGGTACCTCCTTGAGTAGCTTAATAATCAATCTTCTGAATTCTTTATCTGGCAATTCAGAGATTTATTCTTGGTTAGGGTCCATTGCCGGGGAGCCAATGTGGTATTTGTGGGGTTTTATAAAACCTGGTTTTGTAATATTATCAGATTTACTTTTCTGATTTCTTCTCATTTGGTTAGACCTTTTCAGTGGAAAAATTTGGAACTCAAGACTACTGTTCAGATTCTTTTGCCCCATGAGGTGATTACTTGATGTGGTGCACTCCCCCTTTCCCTAGGGATAAGGCTTTTTGGGAGACTGCAGAGATTGTTATAGCTCTTCTGGGCTTAGTCACCCAGCGGGGCTATCGGATTCTGGGCTGATGCTGGAGAATGTCTGCAAAATGTCCTGTGATGTGACCCACCTTCAGGTCTCCCAGGCATGGATAACAGCACTGCTTTCATGTAGGTGTCAGGGGAGTGAAGTAGACTATGTGAGAGTCCTTGGTGGTAGATGTGTTTAGTGTGATGGCTTTCTTGAATGCTTGTTATACTAGCAGTGAAGTTGTCATGTGCACAGACTCAGGACTTCTGATTAGCAAGGAAGTTTCAGGCAGTGGAATTACCTGTTGTTTTCTCTTTCCTTGGAGCAGGGTTATTCTGTCATGAGTTGCTGCAATGTCTTGAGTTGGTTGGCCTCCAGTCAGGAGGTGGTGCTTGCAAGAGAGCATCAAAGTTTTTTATCTGTCTTGTGGAGTTTGCAGCAGTGTGCTGCTTCTTTCAAGGATATTTGAATTATTTAGGTTTTCCTGGTAGGTTCCTGCAGTGGTTTTTGGAGCAAAAGTCCATAGCGTGAGTCTCCACACGTTGTTCCATCTGTTCAAGTGCGAGCTGCATGTTAGCCCTGCCTCTTATCTGCCATCTTTCTCTCTTGGAGGAGGAGGGGCACAGTTATGCTGGATGCTGAGACCTGAACTGGGTGGTTTGGCAGCACAGAGTTGCCTACTCACTGGATAGCTCACAGGCACCCATGGACCTTAGCCAAGCATGGGCCAGAGTGGGCAGGAGAAGAGTGAAATCATTTTCTTGATTGCTCTTTCAGATAGTTTCTTGTTACTGTTTAGAGACACTACTATTTTGGTATGATGATTTTCTATTCTAAACTTTACTGAATCCATTTATTAGTTCTAATACTCTTTTGAGGGAGTGTTTAAGTTTTCTGTATGTGATTGTGTCACATTAATATAAAGACAATTCAACTTCTTCCTTTCCAATTAGATGTCTTTTATTTATTTCTCTTTCCTAATTGTCCTGGTTAAAACATCTAGTACTGTGTTGAATATATGTAGTGAGAGTGGGCTTCCTCATCTTCTTCCTGATCTTATAAGAAAAGTTTTCAGCTTGCCACAATTAAGTGTAATATTAGCTGTGGTGTTGTCATGTATGTCCTTTATTGTGTGGAGATTCATTCTTTTTATACCCAATTTGCTGAGAATTTTTATCATGAATGGATGTTGCATTTTTTCAAATGCTATTGCAGTATTTATTGAGATGATAATATGGTTTTATCTTCTATTCTGTTAATGTGGTGTATCACCTTTCTTTATTTGCATACCTTAAATTATCCTTGCATCCCAGGTATAAATTCCACTTAAATTTTGTGTATGAACACTTTCATGTGCTGTTGATTTTGGTTTGCTAGCATTTTGTTGAGGATTCTTGATGCTATTTCATCAGGAATATTGGCCTATAAGTTTCATTTATTTTAGAATTTTTGTCTTATTTTGGTATTAGGGTAATGATAGCCTTGTAAAATAAATTTGAAAATGTTTCCTCCTTTTCAATTTTGGAAGAGTTTGAGAATGATTGACATGATTACCATAAATGTTTGGTCAAATTTACCAGTGAATACATCAGGTTCTGGGCATTTCTTAAGAGGATTTTAGTCACTGATTCAATCTCCTTACTCATTATTTCTTTATTAATATATTCTATTTCTTCGTGATTCAGTCTTGGTAGGTTGTATGTTTCTAGAAATGTATCCATTTCCTCTAAATTATCCTATATGTTGGCATATAATTGTTTAGGTTAGTTTCTTGTACTCCTTTGCATTTCTGTGGTACCGATAATAATGTCTGCTCTGCCATTTATAATTTTTTTTTATTTATTTTTATTTCTTTTTACTGGCTAGCTTACTTACAGGTTTCTAAAATTTGAGTTTCTTTTTTTGAAAAAAAACTAAATATCATTTACCTTTTCAATTGTTTTTGTAGTTTCTTATTTATTTCTGCTTTGAGTTTATTAACTCCTTTTTTGCTGATTTTTGGCTTAGCATGTTTCACTATTCTACTTCCTTAACAGGTGACATTATTTTGTTTATTTTAGATGTTTCTTTTTATTAATGTAGGCATGTATTTCTATAAACTTCACTCTTATAACTCATTTTGCTGCAACACATAAGTCTTAGTAGGCTTATGTTTCCATTCATTTGTCTCAAGATACTATTTATATTCTCTTTTGATTATTTCTCCTTTGACAATTAGTCATCCAGGAATGTCTTTTTTATCTTCCATGTGTCTGTAAATTTTCCAATTTTCTTCTTTTTATTGATCTCCATTTCCATATGATTGTGGTCAGAAAAAATATTTTACATGATTTAAATATTTTTAAACTTGGTAAGACTTATTTTGAGGTCTAATATATGATTGATCTTAGAGAATATTCCATGTGCATTTAAGTATATATTTTTCTGCAGTTGCATGGAAGGTTCTGTATGTCTCTTAGGTCTATAGTGTTGAAGTCTGCTCTGCTGTTGCTTAATTGAATTTCAGCCTGGATGATCTACCCTTTGTTGAAACTGGGGTATTGAAATCTCATATTAGTATTGCATTGCTTCTATTTCTCCTTTCAGTTCTGTCAAATTTGCTTTACATATTTAGGAACTCCAATGTTTGGTGCATATAAATGTACAATTTTTTTTTTTTTTTTTGAGATGGAGTCTCACTCTGTCGCCCAGGCTGGAGTGCAGTGGCACAATCTGGGCTCACTGCAAGCTCTGCCTCCCAGGTTCACGCCATTCTCCTGCCTCAGCCTCCTGAGTAGCTGGGACTACAGGCGCCCACCACCACGCCCGGCTAATTTTTTGTATTTTTAGTAGAGGCGGGGTTTCACCATGTTAGCCAGGACGGTCTCGGTCTCCTGACCTCGTGATCCACTCGCCTCGGCCTCCCAAAGTGCTGGGATTACAGGCGTGAGCCACCGAGCCCAGCCTAAATTTACAAGTTTTAATCCTCTTGATGAATTGACCCCTGTATCATTGTACTATGACTTTCTTTATCTCTTATGACTGTTCTTGACTTAATGTCTATTTCATCTATTATGAGGTTATTAATCCATTTCTATTTAAAGTAATTATTGTTAGAAAATGGCTTACTGCTCTCCTTTTGTTGATTGTTCTCTGATTATTTTGCAGTTACTTTGTTCCATTTAATCTTCTGCTCTTTTTCTTTTAGGTTTAATTTCTTTTTTTTTTTTTGGTAGTGGTAGGCTTCGATTCTTTTCTCTTTATCTTTTATGTATCTATTATATGTATATCCCTTTTGGTTATCGTGAGGCTTACATAAAACACTTTACAGTTATAATGGTATATTTTAAGCAGTTAAGCAACTTTACATTTTTTAAATGTAAATTTTAATATTTCCTTTTCTCACATTATTTGTCACTAATGTCACAATTTAAACTTTTAATTATATTATGTGCCCATTAACAAAATATTTATGAAAATTAGTTCAACCATTGTGGAAGACAGTGTGGCAATTCCTTAAAAACCTAGAAACAGAAATACCATTTGACCCAGCAATCCCATTACTGGATACTTACACAAAGGAATATAAATTGTTCTGTTATAAAAACACATGCACATGTATGTTCATTGCAGCACTATTCACAATAGCAAAACCATGGAATCAACCTAAATGTACATTAATGATAGACTGTATACAGAAAATGTGGTACATATACACCATGGAATACTATGCAGCCACAAAAGGGAAATAGATTATGTCCTTTGCAGGAACATGGATGGAGCTGAAGGCCATTAGCCTTAGCAAACTAACACAGGAACAGAAAACCAAATACCAAATGTTTTCACTTATAAGTGGGAGTTAAATGATGAGAACACATGGACTCATAGAGGGGACAACGCACACTGAGGCTTACCAGAAAGCAGGCTGGGATGAGGGGGAGGATTAAGAGAAATAACTAATTTATACTAGGCTTAATATCTGGGTGATAAAATAATATTTACAGCCCACCCCATGACATATGTTTATCTATGAAACAAACCTGCACATCCTGCACATGTGCCCCTGAACTTAAAATAACATTTAAAAGAAAAAAAATACAAAATGACATTTTGAAATATTTAATTATTGAAATTTTGTAAGAAATCAATGGGCATGTTAAATTGCAGTCCAGATGCTAATCAAATAATGTGCAAATGTTGAGACAGATCTGAAAATATTATTAATATTAAGCTGGATGCATAAATGTATGAAAAACAGTAAACATATAATATAATAAAAACATAAAAACACATGTAACTGTAGTTTCTTGAAAAGCAAATAAATATATTGAGAATTTTTTTCAGTGATTATGGATGAGAAATAGTCACAATTGAAAAAAGATAAAACTCCTAAGTGGGGAAAGTCAGATTGATCACTTACTTCTCATCACTAATAATAAGATCCATAACAATATAAAATATCCTGAAATTGCTAATGAAAATAATTCTTAACTGAAAATTCTATGCCCAGCTAAATGTTCATAAAAGTGTAGAAGAAATATGAAGTTATTTTTTCAGGCAAAAACTAAATATTAAACAAATTTCACACTCAAATATCATCAATTAAAGGACTGCCAAAAATGTAAGAAGAAACTAAAACTTGAGAGGAAAGAATGGGATGCAGAAAATGTTAATAATTAGAAACCCTGGTAGGTAAAAGTTTCAGAAACTTAAATAATAATTGACTAATATTACTTAATTTGAAGTTTAAAAGAAATAGAAAATGAAATATACCACAATAATGATATAAGCTGTCTTGTATTTTGCTTAGAGTTTTAATTGCTTTCCATATAACATTTCACTCACTTCTTATTGTGACTTATTCCAATAGATATTCATCTTCTCTCCATATTTTAAAAAAGAAAAAAAGGGAATGTAAATTGTATATTTTTCTAAGGTCATAAGCAGTTGAGGTGAGATTTGGATTCTGGCAATTATGAAGCTGTAAAGAATTGATGAGTTCTTACATTCTTAGTACTTTGAGGAAAAAGACAGAGGGATTGATTAAGATGTACAAGTTAAAATATATGAGTATCATGCAATAATAGAAAATAGATACGCAACTGAAAATTAGAAAGAGTAGATAAAACAGGAAAGATGTAATCAAATTACTAATTTTCAGGAAAAGAGAAAAAACTAAAATTATACCATAGTTTATATAAATCATATTATATAATTGCATATATAAGGCAGAAAGTATAATGGCAGGGAAATTTAAAAGACAATAATTAATTAATTAAATTATTTTTGTATATATAATATTTGTTAGGAATTTTCCTAGTGTGAGAGATAAATGAACAAAAACTGCAAAAATTTATTTTTCACAGAACATATCTCTTCACAATCACAATAAATATTAATAATTTCAACTGAATTTAAAAATAGTTTTTTACAATGTGCAAAGAAGAAAAAAATTAGTTATATAAAGTTTACAAGAAAGGGCTAATAGGAAAAAAAAAACCAAAAAGCTTAAAGGCTTAAAGATGGGAAGAGAGCACCCTCCTCCCCAAAAAAATGCTAATCCAATGAAAGCTTATGCAGCTGTATTAAAATCAGATAAAATACACTATAAAGAAAAAAGCTTGATTTGAAATGACCATAATTTATTGCACAATATTAAAATGAAGACACTACCAGAGAAAGAAGGTAAAATAACAAAAATTATATCGCTAAAATATATGAAACCAAAGTGTGCAAAAATATTTTAAAAACGATGAATGCATCAAAATATTGTTAGGTTTTTATGAGACTTTCTTCAGAAAGTGATAGGTCATTAAACAGGAAAGAAGAGAGTAAGGATAAAGGGAGAGAGAAAGGGAGGAAGGAAAGGAGAAAAGAGAGAAGTAAAGAAGGAAGGCAGGCTAATAGACATGCCAAACAATGTAATCAGTACATTAAACGAAAATAAAATAAAATCTACCCTTAAAAGACAGAGATGAGAAGGCTAGTAAGATCCACATGATAATGAATGAGATTTGACTACTTCAATATGAACTCAATAAGCTTAAAATATATCCATATAATTACATAAGTTTTGTGGGTGTTTGTATGTGGTGTATATACACACATATATTTTCTTTCCTAGCTGAGAGACCTGGACACAGTGGCATCCCAGTATCAATGAGCTCACCAAGCACACAGATTTTGTTTAGTAATACCATTGTCCATTAATGAGAACAAGGCTCCTTAAAGAAATGAGTCATTCTAGGACTTGGGAATGGAATATAAAAGATGAACCTGAAGCATCATGTATTTTAATAAAGTAAGTGATGATAATATAATAAAAATCTACAATGATGAAAGTATGTCAAAGGGACAAAGAAACTAAAAGTGAAAGAACTCTGTATGACTGAAATGGAAAACTAAACTTGCTAAATAAACACTGGATTATAGCCGAAAGTATAAAAATATACATTTGCCCATAATGAAATTAATAAATTTAGTAAAAGTTGGGGAAAAGAAAACAAAAACTCTCTTGAGCAGATTTTCCAGTTATTTATATAAACACTTCACCTTTAAGGACATAAACTTTAACCTTCCACTTCTAAAGTAGGGATTGTACATAATTACTTCCTTCCAACAAGAACATAATGCAAAAGTGGAAAAGGGGGCATTTAAAGTGGAGAAAATCTGACAAACACTACATCAGTCAGGTGATCAAGGTCAACATCAACAGTAATATATCATATTAACAGTTCACACCCTTGATGGAATATGAGGAAAATGGCACTTTACATTTGCGGTCTTCCTCTTCCAAACTGATACTTCCCCTCTAACAGTAACAAATCCTGAATAAAGTATTCTGCAAAATAGAAGACTTGTATCCCTTTAAATGTCAAGGTCATCAAAAACAAGGCAAGTTTGAGAAACTATCACACTCAGAGAGCCTAAGAAGACATGATAACTAAATGTAATGTCATACCCTGGAGGGGATCTTGAAACAAACAAACAAACAAATAAACAAACAAACATATAAAGGGCATTAGGTTAAAAAAATTAAGGACTCTAAATGAAGTATGGCCTTTATTTAATAACTATATGAATATCATTTTATTAATTTTGAAAAATGTACAGTACTAATTTAAGATGTTAATACTGGGGAATAGAATTTATGGGATGTCTCTGTATTGTCTGAGTAATTTGGAAATCTATTCTAGAATTTTTAATGTTTATTGGAAAAAAAAAAAGCAAAGACTAGGTTTAGTAGACTAGGGTAAAATACCAAGGCTCACATACATACATTTCCAAGAAATATACTTTAAATGTTTTAAAAATAATAGGTTAAAAATATAATGGTAAACATTATGCCAGGGAAACTTTAATCATTAGAAAGCTTGAATGTTTATGTTAATATTAGCAAGAGTACACTTTGAGATAAGGTATCATCTTCTTAGTTATTTTGGGCTGCCGTAATAAAATACCGTAATGCTGGGTAGCGTATAAACAACAGAAAATTATTTTTCACAGTTCTGGAGAGGTGGAGAGTTCAAAGTTCAGGGATAAGCAGATTTGGGTTTGGTGAGCTGCTTTCTTGCTTTCTGGTTTCTGGATGTTACCTCCGTCTTTCTATATCCTCACATGGTAGTTGAGCTTTTATGTTTTTCTTTTTGAGATAGGATCTTGCTTTGTTGCCCAGGCTGGAGTGCAGTGGTGTGATCTTGGCTCACTGCAACCTTCGCATCCTAGGTTCAAGGGATTCTCATGCCTCAGCCTCTGCGGGCCTCTTTTAAGAGGGCACTAATCCCATTCATGAGGGCTCCACCCCTAATCACCTTCTAAAGATCCCATTTCCTTCTACCATCCTCAAGGGTGTCAATTCTTCAACTGATGAATTTCGGGAGGACAAAAACATTCACACCATATGAAGAATATTATCAGAGCAAAATGTATATTTGGTAATATTAAGAATGTCAATTCATCAAGAAACAAGACAATTCTAAAGGGTCTTTCTGAAGTTTATCTATAATTTTGGATATTTTTGTTTTTAATTAACATTTTATACAATCTCTTTTGCATAGAATGTGTTTGCACTCTTTGATGTATAATCTGAAAAAAACAGATACGCTGTGTTTATTCATTCTCCCTATTCCTATTCAGTCCTGGATTACAATGGTATGTGGTTTCCATTGGTTCTGGATTGAAACCATTTTCAATCTGGTTAAAAATAAGGGAAAACGTTGTTGGAAAGATGGAATATACTCCTATACTGTAGTGACATAATTTATCCCAGGGTAGCAGTTCCAGAGCTTAATTTATAACAGTAACTCAGTTTCATGGCTGATACCGTCTCTGGGCTAGACAGAAGCTGATTATTCCGCTCTTTGGACTATTTTCAAATAAGAATGTATAACGCAGAATAATAAATAAGCAGGGAAAGGGGGCCATTGCAAGGAGGCAATAAATGTCTAATCTGAGGAAGGGAAGGGAGAGAAAGTGGAAGGAGAGAAGGGACACAGGAAGAGAAAGAGAGAGAAAGGGTGGGAGGGAGAGAGGTGGGGATGGAGGAAGAGCAAAAGAGGGAGGCCGCTACAGTGAGACCATTTCAGGAATGGGAAATAATGAATGCAGATGGTGCTTGTTTAGAGTGAGAAGATAAAGAAGCACAAGTTGTACTTAAGGTTGAAGCACCTGGACTATCCAAGTGAGATTGACAAAATGGGTTTTAAATTTGAAAGAGTATGGCACTTGGCATCCTCTCTCTGCACTACTTATTTGTAGTTAATTTTCATATCTGTAGTTTCCTTCTCACATTACCTAACTCTTTAGAATTATGTCTATAAAATATTTGAAAATTTACCCTGAATGTGTTGCAGTCTTACCAAAATCACCAATAAATTATAGTGCACACTTTAAAAATAATTTTAAAGTGACATAATACTCAGGTCATTTCTTCATGCTGAATTAAACCGTGTTATCTATTTTCTTACATTAGTATGAAGTACAAGGCTGGGCTTGTCCTGCTTGGCTTCCAAGCATTAAACACCGAATTAACATTGAAAGTGGGATAAACTGCATTACAAGAGATTATTTTTGGTATTACCTTGTGTTCATTCACTTTTCCTGTCTTAAGTTCACTTTGTTTTCCAGTTGTATCTTATCATGTCTCAAGCTTTAACTTCCAAATAAAAATAGCAGTGGGAGCTAAAACCCCTCTCTGAGTGTATGTGTGTGAGTATGCTAGTATATAAAGTTGCACATGGGGCAAGTATAAATGTAAAATAAAAATCATAGAATATATTATTCTCTAAAGATATATGTTGGTGTACATATATTCATCATATGTGTAGAATTATAGTTCTTTTTAAAATTGACTTTTATGCTAAATTATACAAATATTGCTACTTAGCACTGTGAGGGCACAGAGCCTATACTGAGCCCCAAAGATCAATTTATTCTATTTCACCATCTGTTTAAAAACACATTTTTTTCATCTTTTTCATTCTGGCTGAACAGAATTAGAAGAGACAGACTGTAGCCTGTTGACTTCTTAACAAGTAAATTCACCCCAGAAAGAAAGTCTAAACAAGGCAGGGACCCTATTACATCAATCATCTATAGGGTTGGAAGCCAGAGTCGATGCGTTTGTATTTTCTTAAGCTACTCATTGGAAAGTGAATCAGGTCATTGAAGTCACTGTTACCCACCTCTCTATTCACAACTTCAATTTTATAACTGTTGCTCCAAATACTAGCAAATTAGGTGCAGTAGTAAGAGGCATTCAAATCTACTAGCACCATAACTATGCAAAGCAGGAATCCAGTTATGTAAGGGTTCCATTTGCCTCCTGCTCTCCAGGTGCTGGGCTGTTAATCAGGGATGGGTGGAAGAGTAGGCAGAAACTCTTTTTCTGCACATATGGGTTAGTGGGAAAACTATCCTCCCAGGAGACACCCTGCAGAGTGAAATCAAATGATTGATTCTTGGAAGACTCAGGAAGAGTTTGTAGAAAGGAAATGTCTGTTTTGTTCATTAAACGCCTGCCTTATCACTCCAAAATTTTAATAGTTTATACATAATATTTCAAATAAACCTTTTGTTTTAATAAGATATTGACTTGGCTAAAGATCATTAGAGAAATTGTAAAAGTGCTCCTCTCTTTTACTTCACCAATATTTGCCAATTGAGCTTTATACGAAGTACTCACAGAAGTGGTAGGAAATACCCTGAGGCTTTGCTTCCATTAGATTCACATTAGATTTTGGTGCAAATCGAGGGGTGCACTTTCTGGCTGCTATTTCAAGTGTCTCCCCCAAATATATGTAAGGGGAAATAAATGTTCACTAAACCTTTAACATGTTAACATATTTTAAAGGAAAGAATCAGAAATACAGAAGCTATGTTTTTCTTTAAATGTTATCTTTCAATGTTTCCATTTCTCTCACTTTCTTATGTTTACCATCCTGTATAATACTGTTTTATTTTAAACAAGGTCATCTCATCATCAGCCACCCTTCGTGTCTCAGAACATTTTCCTTTTTCTTGCCATAGTTTATAACACATAACAAATATTTCTCTGTCCACATCAACCTAGGACAAATGAAGCTGATACTTTAATTTCTGATCTTTAAAGGACTGTGTGTCTTTCAAAACATTGGCCTTTCTCCCTTCCCTATTCCCAAACCAATACACTATTGAAGAAACCAAACTTTTACCTCAGGGAGAATTTAGGTGACCATAAGTGGGTATAAACATAGCCCATGGACTTATGATTGGTTTATATCTCTGTCTGGCTACCCATCAGAGAGTCAACCAAAATCAGCATCTTGTCACCATTCCGACAGCCCCCTAATAGTGGAAATGAAAGACCATGGTGACCAGTGGGTGTGAGCTGCTCACAAAGCCAGTCTCCTAGGAAAAACACATAAGCATGAATTCTGACCTCCTTTGGACATCTGGATTACACAGGGAATAAAGGGTTAGAGAGTGCTTTGAAATGGAGACACAGAAATCAAACATTATATCAATCTAGATCTTGGCTCAGACCATCCTACCCAAATGGCACCAGTGTCCTGGGCTGGTCGTAGTCACCTGAGAAGGTTGTAGAACATTTTGAAAGAGGATCTATGCCTTGTTATTCAGTGGATATTGCTGCCAGTCAGATAGGTCCAGGTACAAGGGTGGTACTTAGGAAATTTCATAAAATGCACTTAACGTGGTAGAGCCCCCAGAGGTGTAGGGCCCAGGATAGGAGTCATCTTTCTGTGGTCTATGGATAAGACGTTGCCACAATAGTGAAAATAAGATCAACTCTATCTTCTTCCTTACGTATTCTTTCTCGTTTCATTTTATCCATTATCCATAAGTAAATAAATATACATCTATAAATCTAAATGTATACATTTATGTACATATAGTATGTATTTATATATAGTTGTAAGTAGACGATACAAATATATATATAGAAAAATGCATGTGTATCACACACTATGCCCTCTATAATAATATTTTTAGCTTATCCATAAGATAAAAAATAATTTAAAATGATTCAATGTTAATTTCTTGATAATTCTACAGTGAAATAGGCACAATGTTTAGGCATATTCATCAGTATACATGTATTATAAGAAAATAAACAATATATTTGTATTGCCAAGTAGTTAATGCATCACATTTCAATTAGCAAGGATGGTTCTCTGTGGTATTGGGATGCTGAATTCAGTAGTTAGTGAACCATTTAATTCCTTCATTGCCAATTATCACAGAGGTAGGTGGGTATGCAAAAAATACAAAATATCCTAATTACTGTTTTTAGTTCAATAATAATTAGCTACTCTGTTACAAAGATCACTATATTGCATGGTTTATTTTTTGCTTCCAGCTGAATCATTTACACATTTACTTTTTCTTGTAATTTAAAGCTATGTTCATCATGCTCATCTGTTTTTTCTTTGTACTTTAATTGCATTTATGTCATTAAGCTTGGTTTATGTTGAATTAATAAAAAATTGTATGCTCTCTAAGTTCTAAATGCAATTGTTTTGCATAAAAAATGGTATACTCTCTAAATCTGAAATGCAATCTCGGGAATAGCATGAAATAAAATGTTCATGTTATGCTACTTTAACATAAGCTTACAAGGTATTAGGTTGGTGCAAAAGTAATTTCAGTTTTTGCCACTTTTTTTTTTTTTTTGAGATGGAGTCTCACTCGGTTGCGAGGCTGGAGTGCAGTGGTTCGATCTCGGCTCACTGCAACCTCCACCTCCCAGGTTCAAGTGATTCTCCTGCCTCAGCCTCCCAAGTAGCTGGGACTACAGGCACGCACCACCACGCCCAGCTAATTTTTGTACTTTTAGTAAAGAAGGGGTTTCACCATGTTGGCCAGGCTGGTCTGGATCTCTTGACCTCGTGATCCACCCACCTCCGCCTCCCAAAGTGCTAGGATTACAGGCGTGAGCCCCCGCGCCGGCTGCCACTTTTTTAGTGGCAAAAACCTCAATTGCTTTTACACCAACCTAATATTATACATATAGCCCTTCAGTGTTCACATTTTGTGAAGCGTCATTACCAATAGGTCTATCCTTTAAGTACCATCAAACACTCTACTTATGAATTGACCTTATGACTCTACTGATGAATAGGCCTTATCACCCTGTAACTATTCTTCCTTAACTAAACTTTATTTGTAGTCCCTAGAAACTATTTTGAGGATTAAAGACAAAGAAACAACATTGTCCCAGAACAGCTCATTAAAAAGGCAGAGGTTAGCTACAAAACAAACAAACAAACAAACAAACACGGCATAGTTAATTTATATGTTGGTTTCTTTTTCTTTCCTTTATTTGTTTTACTATTTTTATTCCTTTTTTTATTTATTCCTTATTCATTCATTTACTGAACTGATACGTGAACTCTGAGAAAATTTAAAACATTCCTGCCTTGAGCAGAAAGCATCTTCCTTTATAACTTGTTATTCTGCTTTTGCTTTTTATTATTTTTAGAAGTATATTACTGAGATTTAGAAATATACTGACAATGATATATCAAAAGAGCATAATAGTGGTTTTCATTCTATGAAAATAATTCAGAAAATTATCAGTATGTTGATTATAAAACATTATCATGAAATACATATTGGCCTCATGTTTACTTGGTATATTCTAGAATATTAAGTCACACTGTTTTATTATGTGATATCTTAGATTGAATTTCCTAAAACCACACTTGCTGATTATTTTAGAAAGATTCTAATGCCTCCCTGTTAATGACAGGACAAAGAAAAACCTCTACAGAGTGAAATTAAAGGCCTCTTGCAATCAGTTGCTGTTTGTTCAATTTTTATTTGCTTCATTTCCTCAGTATGGATGGATTGACTATAATACATGCATGTATGATACATTACAAGTTTAATACATACATGTTTTATAATCCTCACCATTTTTTTTTCTATACTTTCTCTTGAGTATGTTGCTCTAATTCTTCCTATTCACTTTGCTATTTTTTACCTTAAGGACCTTGCCAAATCTTAAATTTAAAGGAAGCTTTTCTTCTACATTTAATGCATTTGAAGTTTTAAGTCACCCTCTAATTTACCCTAATATCTGTATGTATTAATCATTCATCTACTAAGTTTTAGTCATAGAAATGTATATTAATTTATTAGATCATGAGAGGAGAATGTGACTGCTATAATATGTAGTATACTTGTTGCATTATGTCATATTCTACATAGACATATGCTTTTCATTTATTCACAGGGCTAACAAAATGCTAATAATGTAGTAGAATCTAAATGTTTGATTGAATAGTTGCCTATTATCTGAATTAAGCACTTTAACATTTGACCCATATGAAACTCATTACTAAACTTTCCTGATGCAAAACTTTCTATTCTGCAAAGTTTTCAGAATAAAAACCTTCAGTGAAGGAAATGCTCATTGTGTCAAGAAATATGAAGGGTCTTCTATTATGCTGTTATTGTAACCTCGCAAGTTAGCCTGCTACTATTTCACAGATGCTGATAGAAAACACAAGATTTCTTTACAGGACAAACAGAAGGAAGAGCATCATGACCACATTTATTCTGTTTCTCCCAATCCTGTAAGAACATGCAGTGAAGACCAGGTGATACACACATATGCAACAGTTGCTATTATAGAAGAATCTTGAAGTATATGTCTTATTTAATAATAGGACAGAGGGGAGCCAAGATGGCTGACTAGAGGCAGCCAAGAAGAGCTTTTCCATTGAGACCATACTGTAAGGAAGATCAGCACACCCCAAGAAGATCTTCAGAAGCAAGGCATTGGGAGTGGACTGAGGGAGCACACAGAGCCTCAGCTGAAGAAGGAGGCCGGTAACCTTCTATGGGATGCTGAGCACCAGGACTAATTCCTAGCTCCTAGTGACTCTGGGGGAAGGGATGAATTAAATATGTGTGCAATGGCTGACTCTCACCATGGACCTCCAGAGTATTAGCTACGAGAGACCCCAAGACCCTAATGTACATTTGAGATGGCAGGAAGAGCTACTTGGAGAGTTGGCAGGGACAGGACTCTATCCTATGTGGAATCCAGAAGGTTTGGCATGGGAACAGCTGCAGTGGAGCATGGCCAAGCCAGGGACATCCATCACCTAAGGCTCACCATGCTCCTCTGGGTAGCTTTGGCCTTTGTTCACTCTCAGATCCTTGAACCTGAACAGAATAGGGCTACTTTGCCCATGAGATGGGGCCAGTTTGAACTGAGAACCCCTCTGTCTGCTGGCCTCTCGCCAGACCCCTGCCTTACTGCACTTGTAGCACAGCTTCAGTTGCCCAACCAGGACATTTTCCAGTGGCTGCCCCTATAGCTTCTTTGCTGGCAGACCTCATCTGATTGTTGGCGAGTTCTGCAGACTGACAGCGCAAGCACATACCCTCCCACTGGCTACCTATACTGCTTTATCAGCCCATGCAGGTGGATCTCCTCACCCCACCACTATGGGCATGTGCATGTGTGGACCTCACCACTGCTGCTCTGCCCAAACTGCTGCCAGCACACATGTGCCTGTGGGCTGTGTCATGCTGCCACCTTGCTATCACCCACACATGTGAGCAAGCACGGACCCAGCTGTTGCTACCACAATGAAGCACTTTTGCTAGTAAGCCCTATTGGAGTGTTGTTGCTAGCAGATGGGAAACACCTCAGCTCCGCCAGCACAGCAGGTACTTAACCTCAAGGGACCAGGGAACAAAACCGAGGGCCTGGTCCCAGTCCTCCAGAGTTAGAGCACAGGAGGGCTGATTTGGGCTTATGGAAGAATACTTATGTAAACCATTAGAAAAGTAAAATGGTGAAAAGGAAAATCTTTCAGTAATAAAACTGATAAAGAAATGTTGATAAGCCCAAAGCTTGTTAAACACATTTAATATGAAATGCTAGTTTAAGTGAAGAACGTCATCCAATTTGACTTTAAAAATGAGGTATGAATTTGATTTAATTATAAATGTTCCTCTAAACAGTGATTATCTTGATTTGGTAAAAATAATAGGCAGAACTAAACCAACCTTTTCGGCAGGTGAGTTTTCTCAGGGGTAAATGACAAACATGAGGATCCAATAATCAATTTCATATTAAACTCAGCATGTTTCTATTAGGAGCAATGCATTTTACTCTCTTCTCAGCAATGAGTATTATTATTAATATTATTATATTCTTGATTACAAAGTTGTATTTTTATGAAGGAAAATATAAAATGACCTCTTAATTTGTTTATGTCATCCAGTGAAGACTGGGTTTTTGGAAGGCAAACATACAAACTTTTAGGAGGGACAGTCTGAGCTTATGTACATTGCCGCTGAGTGATTATCCATAGTACTGTCTTTCTCAAAAGTGTATTGGTTTGAAATCGTATGATTACCCCTAGGTTCTCCTGGCTATAGGGGAGGAATGCTGTGCTATCTAAGTAAAACAGTCTGCCAAGAAGACTGAAAATCAAACACACATGAATTTGTCACAGGAGAATTCTGAGTTCATTCATAATATAATACAAGTTAGAGAAAAAAAGGAGTTTGACTTCAGACAGTGAGAATAATGAAGAAAAAAAAAAAGCAGAGCAGAGCAGGTAAGAAGTAAGTGGCAGAGATAAATTCCAGAGGCATAGTGTAGAAATCTGCTGTGACTATAATTAAATTCTGAATGGAAATTTACATGGGCTAGCCAGTGTTATTTAAAGAATACATAGGAATAGTAGCTCTTCTGGCCTTTGCTGTCTTTCTTTTCAATATACTACTTTTAAAAAAATGTTTTGAACAGCAATTGCTATGAGCTACATCTGGGGAATGCATTTTGGCCACAATTAAAAGTAAACAAAAGACAAATGTAAATGCCATAAAAGCTGTGCAATGTGATGACTGTATTTTCAGAAGACATAGTTTAATTGATCTCAAATAAGCTTGAAACCCACTGGAAACTGGTGTGTTTTTTCCTGTGTGCATAAGTACACTGGCAAGGTATTTTATACCACAAAATTTTGGGGAAAAACCTATAATAAAGCAAAATCAATTTGTTATTTCACATATAGAAATGGTACCTTCCTATATATAATGACTTCCTATAATGGGCACTAGTTCTATGAGGCTCGAAACAGCCAGATTTTAGGATGATTATGTGAGCATGTCACACTACCACATTTTACTTTTTTTATCAATTATATCTGCTGATAATGAATTTCAAGAGTTTATGGAGTAACCATTCGCTTATATATTAAACATTTTAAACAATATCAGAAAGCAATGTACCATGGATACTGTGGAAAAAAATGGTAACTTTAATGGAAGAATAGAACAGATGAAGCTTGGAATATCATTCATTCAATTCAATATATTAGGTAAGGTTTTTAGTTTGTTTAAATTTTAGCATAGTTTTAATGAACCACTATCTTTTTATTTTAAGAGTTTTTATATAGATAAAAAACTCACTCTTCATCTCTTAGTCTGCTATGTGTTTGAAGCCTGTATGTATATAAAATAAGTTTATAATCAAGACTACCAGTCACTGGTATCAGTATATAGTCTCATGGTACAAGTCTTCTCTAATTGTCACTTCCTCATCTAGCCTAAATTTGTAGTAAATGGCATTTTTAGCACAATTAGGTGATCACTATTTTATAATCTACCAATAAATACCAGTACTTTCCACAATTTGAGCAGCAATTCTCTATCTGTGTTTTGAGTATTCTACAGTATAGGACCAGCTCCTCTTCTTGTTGGATGGTAAGTCTTAAAAATATCTCAGTTCAGAATTTTTTGTCTTTGTAGTCACTTTTTTTCACAACACAAACTAATGCCAACAAAGGCTAAAGCTACCCAGAGGAGCACGGTGAGCCTTAGGTGATGGATGTCCCTGGCCTGGCCGTGCTCCACTGCAGCTGTTCCCCTGCCAAACCTTCTGGATTCCACACAGGATAGAGTCCTGTCCCTGCCAACTCTCCAAGTAGCTCTTCCTGCCAGCTCAAATGTACATTAGGGTCTTGGGGTCTCTCGTAGCTAATACTCTGGAGGTCCATGGTGAGAGTCACTTTTTAAAATCACTTTTGGTCACAGTTCTCTGATTTGCTCTATACATCCAGAGTACGGACTCTATGTCACATACCTCTGTAGTTCTAACTATGCCTGGTGCAACCATAACATTGAATTCTGTATCTCTCACAAACCTTGACATCAAGGTGAAGCAATGTGGTCCCCTCTCACCATGCCTTTTCTCAGTGATTCCATCTTTTCACAAATATTATCTGCCATTTTTGGTAGGACAGAGGAATATCAGAGTATCAGATCCCTAATGAATTATACATCCATTCATATACTCAAGGTTGTATCTGGAGACTCTGTACCTGTGTTTTAAAGAGAAACAAGCTAAATTGCCCTTTCTTAACAAACAGTGTACTTCTCAAATTTGATTGTTTCTTTTTCTTCCTACATGCCTCTCTAATCACCTGGGAAGGTGGGTGGTAGTTAAAACTGTACTAAAATTGTTTCTCTCAACTAAATTGGAAAAATTTGACAGTGGGATTCCAAGTGTCTTATGTTCTCAGCTGTTGATCTTAGTTAACAATTTAATCACTAAATTATTTAATATTTCCATGACTAAATTTATAACTGTATACTCTTACAATAACTTTTGAGTATTGATCTTGTAAATTTAAATCTTATTACAGCTACTTTATAATTGTACTTAAATAGCTATAGTTTTTCCTACCAAATGCATGGGATCATTGCATTTTATATAAGACCCGAATTTTCTTTCTGATTCTGTTGGATATAATTGTATCAGTCAGGGTCCAAATAGGAAAGATAAGTCACATTCAAATTAGGTAAATTAAGACAGCTTAATAAAAAGATTATGTACAAACTTGTGTGCAGAGTTTAAGAAAACAAAGAAATGACTCGAGAGAGTTAGCAGGAAAAGAGCCAGGGGAATAAATAATTCAACATCACTCTCTTTCTACTTCCCTTCTTCTGCCACTGCCTGCCACTGGCCAAGCACACTAGGAAAAAGAGAAAGAGGCTCTATTGATATAATGCATACATAGTATCCTCTCACATAACATAGCAGGGCATTGAAGGGCGGCCAGTTGATCCAGCAAAGCAAACAGAAAATATTCAGCATAATGAGGATTTTCTTCTCATTTCTCGGTTTACTTATTTGTTTGAAATTTCTTTTAAAATTTTATGCCTTGAATAATATATCAGTATATTAATATATGTACTTTGGACCACTATGGTTAATGTGGCTTCTCATTAGCTAAAAATGATGTTAAATTGTATTCAAGGAAATAAATACATTCATCTCTGTTGGATTTTATTTTTTACTTGTGAACATTACTATGCATTTCAGTAGGAGAGGTTTCCCAGTGAGAACACTGTGGATATTTGGCTTTGGATTTCAATATCGATGACCAACAAATCTGCTTTGTTGTTTATTCTTTCATAGTAGTTTACCAGATCGAGCTTCACAATCCTTAATTAAAAGTCTTACTCTTCTGTATGTATAAGTAGTTCTCACCAACTTGCCAACATCTAAGTAGGTCAACTATATTTTCCTCCCTTTACTTTTTCTGTCACTCTATTTCTTTTGAGCATACTCTTTAACTGCTTCATAGCTACCAGGTGTTATTCGCCTTTCACTACCTAGAATTAGTAAATGGTCGATTCTTTCACCACATGCTCATTCATCATTATTAGACTTGAAAACTTCCAAAATAATTCCAAATTCTTTTTTTTTCTCAAGGACAAAAAGACTTGCTTTATGGGCTTATTTCAAAATGTTTATTAGACTTTACATAGAAACATGTTAAAAACAAGACTACATTAATCTATAGAAATATCTCTTTCTTCATTAATTTAAAAAAATAACATCATAGCTCACTCTACTTTTTTTTATTAAAATGCCCTAGTATGAGTAACTTGTGGCTAGTAATTTATTGTGATTTTTGCCTGCTTTCTTAGTGTCATTCTCATCCTCCATGGGCTTTAGGTCATTCTAATGGCTTGTTAAATATAGCCAGATTTATGGGAAAATTAAGAGTCTAGAGCAGCATTTTCATAATAAGAAAAGGCTGTCAAGTCATTTAGTTTTGGGTACCAAATGCATTATACATGTTATGACAAATGTAAGCTATCTGGTAGCAGACGTTTTCTTCAAAACTCTTACCATGATTTTTGCATTTTATTTACTCCCTCTAATGATATTCATATATGATTTTCCAGTAGGTTTCAGGGATCGATATATTATTTGTATCTGAGGGAAAAAAATACAAGAGTCGATTCATAAGTCAAAGTTCCCAGTCAAGAGAGGTTATATGCTTTTCATATAGGCATCTCACTGAAATAACTTCTGAGAACAGGGTAGATGAACTTACCAGTTCCTGTTGGATCCTTCAGAGATGAGTTGAGAGACCTGTATTCTCACCATTTTTTATTTATTTTTATTCTTTTTTTTTTTTTTTTTTTTTTTTTTTTTTGAGACTGTCTCACTCTGTTGCCCAGGCTGGAATGCAGTAGCCTGATCTTGGCTCACTGCCACCTCTGCCGCCCAGGCTCAAGTGATCCTCCTGCCTCAGCCTCCCGAGTAGTTAGGACTACGGGTGTGTGCCACCACACCCAGCCAATTTTTGTATTTTTGTAAAGACAGGGTTGCACCATGTTTCCCAGGCTGGTCTTGAACTACTGGGCTCAAGCCATCCTCCCACCTTGGCCTCCCAAAGTGCTGGGATTACAGGAGTAAGCCACTGTGCCTGGCTTCACCACTTTTTGACAGTTAGGAAACCTGAAAAGTTGATGACATCTAGTTAGGAGTTCAACAAAAGTTTGGCTCAATGTATTTTCTCCTTTAATGTCTGAACAGATTCTCTGGGCAAGCATTTCATGTTTTCACAGGAGATCATACTAGCATAGTGTCCATTAAGTCCTCAACTAGAGCTTTTCTCCTTTACTGAGGGCCTTGCACTGTCAAGTTAGTGACTTAGTTGTCAGGATTTTTCACTTTGGTCAACCATGGCCTACCCCTAGATTTTCTCAATCTTTGTACTATTTCTCCCTAATTTTCTGTTCTCTCTGTGATCTAACTATTCTAAAAACAGAAATTTTCCCTGTTGGAGCATAAACTCATGTTAGTTTTTTCACAATTACTTGTGTCTCCCTGAGGTACCTAAATTTTCATATTTGACTCCATGGAGAGGGGGCAGCTATTGAAAATTATTTAAAATAGCATCTGTTTTCAAGAAGATTAGATCTAAAATTGAGTAACGTTTAGAATAATACATAATTGGGCTATATTCTTTGTGCTAGAAAATATTTAAAGTTTTGATGAAAAATAGCGAGTGCAGAAAACACAAGGGTCAGGAAAGCAACATTATTGTGTGGGAGGATTTTATGTGAAAGAGAAAGACAAAAAGCCACACCAACAGGAATGTGAACAACCGCTTCACCTGATCACATGATGCTAACTTTCAGAGCAGAGAACTTGTAAACTTGTTTTATGAAACAAAGGAAACAAGGTTGATGGTTTGGGGACAGAATATAAAAGATCTTGAGTGCCAAGATCAGAAACTCTTCCTTGCTTTGCCTGGAAAGCGGGAGTCTTCGCAGGCTGTTTGTAAGGTGGATGTGATAATGAAGTTTGAAGCTGTACGGAGGATAGAGAAAACTGAGGTCACTGATGCTAGTGAAGAATGTGTCAGGAACTGTAGAACACACATAGCATGTTAAGCATAATTGTGTAAAAATGAAAAATTTTACACAATCAATCCCAATATATAATCAGTTTTAAGATTCACTAGTGTGCAGCAATTCACTGTGGTACATAAAAAATTTTCATGATAACATCAATAGGATTTCTTATTTCTCTAAATATGGAATTTGAAGAATATAATTAATAGATTAATTTAATCTTGAAGTAGAAAAATTAGAGACACTTTGAAAGGTTCCAATTTTTTTGTTGTTGTTGGGTTGGAGAAGGTGGAACAAACAATTTATTTGGATAAGAAGGTGAGGCATAGTGATTTACAAAATTCCTAGCACAGTACTGCTGTGCAAATATCTGAAAAATGAAACTATGAAAAACTTTGCATAAGAAGGAAATATGACTTCAGCTACTGTGGGAAGACAGAGCTGGAGGAACATAGATTTTGAAATTATCCACATAAAGTTAATTAGAAATATGAGCTATGCCAAAAAATGATAAATCCAGAGAAAGTATTTGACATAGAACACCTAGTGAATATTTCTAATTAGCAGGAATTTCCAGTGCCACTCAAAAAATGTACAGAGAATAGTCAATTTTATATTTTCATATTTTACTTACAAGTAAAGCTGCTCATAAGACTGACTTCATAAAGTAGGCACAATGACTTTTTGGCATTCTCGTTCTCTTTTTGATAAGCTTTGTTTTTTAACTTAGAAGGGTTTTAGATTTACCGAAAAATAAAAAAGAGAGTATAGAGATTCCCACAGTAGCATCTTATATTAGTAGGATATATTTGTCACAATTAATGAACAAATAATGATGCACTATTAATGTCTATATTTTATTTGGATTTTCTTAGTTTTGACCTAATGTTAACTTCCTCTCCTAGGATCCCATTCAGGATGTGATATTGAATTTAGTCTTCACGTCTCTTTAGGTTACTTTTGGTTGTCAGAGTTTCCTGTACTTCCTTGTTTTTGATGACCGTGACACTTTTGAGAAGTACCGGTCAGGTATTTTGCAGAATGCCCATTTATTGGGATTTTTCTGATGTTTTTCTTATGTTAGACTCAGGTTATGTATTTTGAGGAGAAAGATCACGGAGCAAAATTGACATTTTCATATCATCATATCAAGGCTATGACTTCACTGCTGATGCTAATATTGATGGCTGTAGTGATGTTTCTCAGGGTTTTGCACTGTAAAGTTTTTCTGTTCCTGCCCTTCTCGGTCTTTTTGATTTGCTAATTACTCATACGCTTTATTTATTTATGCAATTCTGACTCGGAAAATAGGATGCCCAGAATTATTCACAATTTCTTTACTGCTCCTGCCACCCTGAGCTTTCTCTACTTTGTACATTGAGTCACTTAAGGAGCATTAAAAACTGCCATTATCTAGGTTCTGTCACCAGGGATTCTCATTACATTGGTTGAGGTTTGTCCTGAACATCAAGGAATTAGAAGTCTCCCCTTGTGATTCCAGTATATAATCAGTTTTAAGATTCACTAGCCTGCAGCAATTAACTGTGGTAATTTTGCCTTATCATTTGTAGTAACACAGCTACAGCTAAGAGGTGAGGCGCTAAAAGAAGAGGGAATTGTTTTTGTTCTATTACTCTATTAACAAAACTTTGGCTCAATCAGGTATGGGTGTAGGAGATGCCTTAAAAATAACTTCTAAAACCCTGATTTTTTCACTGAAAAACTAGGGAGACCATAAAACTACTGCTCTGAGATAATCTGTAATATGAAAAAATAGATAAAAATATTAATAAGCGTACCTGTGACTGAAAACATTTTAAGAGGTTGATTTTAACATAAAAACTTCAGAAGAAAAGTTATAATCAGAGAGGTAAAAGTTGGCTCAATGATGCCCAGAAATGCTGTGACATACTACATATCCGAAGAAATATATGCGACAATATAAATCATGTAAACTACTTTGCTGCCCTTATTAATTTAAGATAATGCTATATGAATATATAATGTTTAGGAGAAACAAGTACAATGTTCTTTTACATGCATTTTAATTATAGTTAGAGTAATATCAAGGGCTTTGCAGTGAAAAATAATTCAAATACTTAAAAAAACTATCGGGAGAATATATAAGATTTTATATATATATATATATATATATATATTTTTTTTTTAGTGGCACGATCTCAGCTCACTGCAAGCTCCGCCTCCCGGGTTCACCCCATTCTCCTGCCTCAGCCTCCCGAGTAGCTGGGACCACAGGCGCCCGCCACCATGCCTGGCTAATTTTTTGTATTTTTTAGTAGAGACGGGGTTTCACCGTGGTCTTGATCTCCTGACCTCGTGATCCGCCCGCCTCGGCCTCCCAAAGTGCTGGGATTACAAGCGTGAGCCACCGCGCCCGGCCCTCTTACTGTTTTTAATTGTATGTTAGGATTAGTGTTAAAAAGCAGCACCTACAGACTGACAACACTCTTCAGATTGAACTAAATCATCTCCGTGGAGCAGCAAAAGACACATAGATGTCATCTGTCAATACAGGTCTTAAATGGAGTAGCAAGTGTTTATGCACACACCACTTCTGAGCGACAAGGGCTATTTTGACAATCTTTAGTTCTTTACTCTTTTTGGAGTTTCAAGTTAATAATTATTATTTTTAAGATTGCTGCACTTACTTATGACAAGTATTAATGTATAAAATTTATTGGAAAAATAAACCAAAAGTTTTAATGTATTTGATTTTTATTATTATTTTCTGACTATAAACCTGTAATTTTAGGAGCCAGGATTTTTTAGAGCTACATAACTTAAAATATATAATTTTGCTTTTGGTTCAAGATAGCTGATGGCACACTCATACACATATACAGTCACATCTCTTTTTCTGACAATATTTCTTAAGTTAATGAAAAAAGAAATGATTTATGGGCTCTTTGGAAATAAATTACAATGGGAATGCTAAAAACAAAACACATCCACCTGCAATTAGGTCAAATGTATTATGATATCCTACCAAACATGCAAGAGAATATATTCTCTGATAAACATTTCGAGATCACTGAATAAAAAAATAGATTATGCCTCAACTCGTTCTTTGAGAGTAGGATAACCCTAATGCCCAAAATTGAAGTAAACATAATTGATAATTATGAGGGAAACATAATTATGGTAAACATAAAACTAAGCTGTATGTAATGATATCTTAAAGTATAAATTGACAAATTTAATTAAAACCTTAGCATATAAAGTCTAATTATAATTAATGTAATGCATCATTACTAAGTAAAGTTTGTCCCAGGAATGGAATGATCAATAGGTCAAGCCAAATATTCTCATAATTAATTTAATTAAGTGAATAGCACTATGATTTCACTACTCAGTGATAAAAAAGTATTTCCATTAAAGTTAAAAATAAGAGTAGAATATTTACTATAATCTGCACTATACAAGAATACTACAGAGGTTCTACCTGAAGCAATAAACAATTTATAGAATAAATACTTGCAAACCATGTTATTTGCTACCAGAAATAAACATGAAAAAATATTCAAATATAAAATTATTAGACAAGTAAAATGTAATGCTTTCATACCAGAGTAACATATGAGAAAATATATGATTCTACTAGACAGCATGGATGACTATACATATATAACAAACTAAAGGAATTACTTATAATAAAAATAAAAACTTTAAAAAACTTTTGAAAACATCCAACAAGAGATGGGTAATAATTATATGCAAAAACTATAAAATGTTTTCAAAGTTGTTATAATGGCATCCAAACAAATAAATAGCTATATTATGTTCTGAGATATCACAACTAAAATTTTCAAATTATTTGCTATAAATAAACTATATATTCAACAAGATCGTACTTAAACACTCAAAGTTGATTTTAGAAAAACATGCCAGTCTATTACAAATGTAGTGTTAAATAGTAATTGTTCAAAAAATAATAAAATATAATTTAATAATAATAAGTGAAGTGGCAGTGAACATACATTTTCCCTACCAGAAATCAAACCTCAAGATACTTTATAGTTAGGGCAATTTAAAGAGAGGTGGTTAGCAAAGAAGAAATCATGTCCTTCATTTTTCATTATTAACGTAGTTTATATCATGTAATAAAAATGAAAAAATAGGTCATCTGACAGAGAGAGACAAAAGGACAGAGAGAGTGAGAGAGAGAGAGAGAGAGAGAGAGAGATTCAAATATTATAAATGTTCTAAATGTTATACTCCCTTGCAAATCGTTCAGGGCTGCATTAGAGATATTCAAAGCTATATTCCTCTTTTGCTTTGAATTTATCTTATGACTCCTGTTTAGTCTGATGTCTATAAGAACAAATCTTTACTTTTCTTGTGAATGCAGAGCCAGTCCCAAAAAGGGTTGAGGTGGTAAATCTTGGAGTGTATTCAGTCATAAAAAGACATTCATAATATGGTAAAAAATTGAAGTGCAGTTGTCTCTAATTTCTTGCTAACTGTCAAACTATATCATATATAACTTTCAACAGGTCATCACTAACATAAAAAAAAGAAAGGTCATATCAAAATTTCCAATAAGGAATGCTTACATGTTTTGAAAATACAGGAGACAAAATACAATATAACAGAATAGAATCCAGCAACATATTTATGCATAAGTAGGAATATTATCTTTTATATAAATTCATGTATAATCACTCTTTTAAAAAGTACTGCATTTAAAGCTACTGGGATAATTATCCATATTAAAATATTTTTTCTAAATAATATTATAAATAAAATACAGTAAAGACAAAAATCTGATGTAAATCAAAATTTTGATGAATATATTCAAAATATGAGATTTTAAAAATCAGGCATTACATTTAAAGAAACAGAATATTAAAAAGTAGAAATATTGACGGATTTAAACAAAAAAAGGAAAATGAAAAATGTCTTTACATTCAACATCAACATAATTTTTAAATATGAAATGATCCAGAAGAAAGTACTTGTAATGAGCATTTGGGAAATATTTATACTATATAATAAATTCCTTCTATACTGAGGTATGGGGAAAGAAAAAATAATAAATAAATAAATTTTTAAAAATAAATTACAAGTAGACAAACAATTTTTTTTTCAGTGTAATCACCTCTGGTTTTATTCACTGGTTATATTCAGAAGCATAATTTCCATGGAGGAAGAATAACTGGTAGAAGTAAATGAACAGTCAGCTTTTGATGTTTCTCTTAAATGCAGTAATTTGTTCTATAATGAATTCGTGTTCATAAAAAATTTAAACCGTACATAGAGATACAGTTAGAAATTGTTAGTGTAATATTACTGAAAATGACCATATTTTCAGACAATTATTTTATTTGCGTGCCCTAGGTGAAAATTTTTACACTTTTATTTGAAAAAATTTTTACATAAATTCATTTCTTTCTCATTGATGCTTTTTTTTTAGAAATACATTTTTTACAAAAATATTTTCAAAAATATTTCTAACATTCCAGTTTTGGATAATATACATGGAAAAGAATGCTAGTGATGCAAAGTTCATTTGTTGTTTTAAATTCAACTCTTACCTCCTCAGAAACAAACTTTTAAAGTTGCCTCATGGCTTATATCTAAAAAGAAAAACTCATTATTTAAAAATTAAAAACTATCAACAGCAGTCCCTTCAATAAGGCAAGGAATACAAACTAGTTTCTAATGACTGCAATGATACAGATTTTGAGTTAGTCCAAAGATAGAGTTCAGATCTCTGGTTTCTGATTACACCGACATTAGATTTATTGATGTTAAGAAATAGTCGCTTGTGTCATTTACATTTAGGGATCTAGTAATAGCATTTTATTGCTACCTAAGACAAAACCTGCACATGCATGTTTTCCCAATCTCACAGTGAATGAGGATCTGAGTTAGGGCACCCAGGGAGCAAAGGAAAGGATAATAAAGCATCTTATGGGGGTCCTCAAGGGACTAATAACTCCAGGTGGTCTTAGAAATCATGGAGAATATCCCATCAGGAGCTCTAGGGAGGAAGCCAGGGATATGCAGCTGGTACAGTGTTCAAGTCCTCTTCACAAGCCACCTCAATACATGCCCTTTGTCACTCCTCAGGGCAGCCCTGTGAGTGAGAACATGCAGTGTTTGGTTTTTTGTCCCTGCAATACTTTGCTAAGAATGATGGTTTCCAGCTTCATCCATGTCCCTACAAAGGACATGAACTCATCCTTTTTTATGGCTGCATAGTATTTCATGGTGTACATGTGCCACATTTTCTTAATCCAGTCTACCATTGATGGACATTTGGGTTACTACAATAACCAAAACAGCATGGTACTGGTACCAAAATAGAGATACAGACCAATGGAACAGAACAGAGCCCTCAGAAATAATACCACATATCTACAACCATCTGATCTTTGACAAACCTGACAAAAACAAGCAATGGGAAAAGGATTCCCTATTTAATAAATGGTGCTGGGAAAACTGGCTAGCCATATGTAGAAAGCTGAAACTGGATCCCTTCCTTACACCTTATACAACAATTAATTCAAGATGGATTAAAGACTTACATGTTAGACCTAAAACCATAAAAACCCTAGAAGAAAACCTAGGCAATACCATTCAGGACATAGGCATGGGCAAGGACTTCATGTCTAAAACACCAAAAGCAATGGCAACAAAAGCCAAAATTGACAAATGGGATCTAATTAAACTAAAGAGCTTCTGCACAGCAAAAGAAAATACCATCAGAGTGAACAGGCAACCTACAGAATGGGAGAAAAATTTTTGCAATCTACTCATCTGACAAAGGGCTAATATCCAGAATCTACAAAGAACTCAAACAAATTTACAAGAAAAAAACAAACAACCCCATCAACAAGTGGGCAAAGGATATGAACAGACACTTCTCAAACGAAGACATTTATGCAGCCAACAGACACATGAGAAAACGCTTATCATCGCTGGCCATCAGAGAAATGCAAATCAAACCACAATGAGATACCATTTCACGTCAGTAGGAATGGCGATCATTAAAAAGTCAGGAAGCAACAGGTGCTGGAGAGGATGTGGAGAAATAGGAACATTTTTACACTGTTGGTGGGACTGTAAACTGCTTCAACCATTGCGGAAGACAGTGTGGTGATTCCTCAGGGATCTAGAACTAGAAATACCATTTGACCCAGCCATCCCATTACTGGGTGTATACCTAAAGGATTATAAGTCATGCTGCTATAAAGACACATGCACACATATGTTTATTACGCCACTATTCACAATAGCAAAGATGCAGACAAACAATTTAATGGAACTCTAGAGATGGAGTATAATTCAACAATCCAGAGAAGAAGAAATGCAAAAGACCACTAGACTCTTGAAAATATGGCTTTACAAGCTTTTATAATGTTGAGGAAACAATTTTTAAAGATTAAAACTAGATACCACTTCTCTCATTGAATTTGAAAATATTTAAATTAGCAATAATATCATATATTAATTGGTCATGTAGAAATAGTATTCAAATATAATGTTGATGGATGTGTGAACTGATAATTTATGGAGAGCAATTTGGCTATAATTATCAAAATATAATATTCTTTGTTCGAATAATTCATGTCCAGTTTTTTATCACAAAAAATAATATACTTGAAGTCAAAATTATACTTGTTTATATGTTTCCTACAATGTTGATTTGAATGTAGAATACTGGAAATGATATAAACATAATAATATGGTCGAGTGCGGTGGCTCATGCCTGTAATCCTAGCACTTTGGGAGGCGGAGGCAGGCGAATTGCCTGAACTCAGGAGTTTGAGACCAGCCTGGGAAACACGGCAAAAGCCTGTCTCTACTAAAAATACCAAAAGTTATCCGGGCGTGGTGGCAAGTGCCTGTAGTCCCAGCTACTGGGGAGGTTGACTCAGGAGAATCGCTTGAACCCAGAAGGCAGAGGTTGCAGTGAGCTGAGATCGCACCACTGCACTCCAGTCTAGGAGACAGAGTGAGACTTTGTCTCCAAAAAACAAAACAAAATGAAACAAAACAAAACAAAATGAAACAAAACAAAACAAAAATTTAATAATGAGAGTATGATTAAATAAATAAATAAATTGGGGGTCTCCATACTGAAAGTTGTGGTCACATTAAAATTAGTGAGGCATCTTAATTACGTGCACCCTAATTTAAGAAATTGGGATATACACCCCAAAGTGCACATGCATATAATTGCAGACTTAGGAAACAGTCCATATGATCGTCTTCACTTTTTTTTTTTTATTTGAAGATGGAATCTCACTCTATTTTGCAGACTGGAATGGCCTGATCGTAGCTTACTGCACCCTTAATCTCCTGGGCTCAAGCAATCCCCTCACCTCAGCCTTCCTAGTAGGTGGGACTGCAGATGCATGCCATCACACAGGGATTATCTATCTATCATCTATCTATCTATCTATCTATCTATCTATCTATCTATCATCTATCTATCATCATCTATCTGTCATCATCTATCTGTCATCATCTATCTATCTATTATCTATCTATCTATCTATCTATCTATCTATCTATCTATCTATCTATATCTATCTATTTTTGTAGAAACAGGGTCTTACTATGTTGCCCAGGCCGTTTGTGAACTTATGGTCTCAAGTTAATCCTCTCACTTCAGCCTCTAAATGTGCTGGAGTTAAAGGTGTGAGCCACTGCATCCAGCACTACCCTCAATTTTGATGCCTATTTGAAGTTTAGGAGTCTCTAAGACTATCCTCAATTTCAGTTATTCACTAGAAGGTCTAAACAGAAATCACTGGAAGTTGTTATAGTGAGTTGTGGTTTCTTACAGCAAAAAGATACAGATTAAAGACAGCCAAGAGAGGTTATGCATGGGACAGAATCCAGAAAATTATTCATGCAGAGTTCTTCACCCAGTGGAGTAATGAACAGTGCTAACTGTTCTAGCAATAATGTGTGAAAAAACATGTCAACCAGAGATGCTCACTTAAGCCTTGCTGTCCAGAGTCTACTGAGGCTTGGCCACATGGGCATTATTGGCCTCCAAAGTGGCTGACCCTTGTCTGCAGACCCTCCTAAGATCAAGGTGATACCAGGTGATCCAAACCTTCCACATATACCAGAGTCTCTAGCATGGCACAAGGCCCCCAGGTACACAAAGGTATTCTTATCCAGCAGGAAATTTTAAGGGTTTAGAGAGTATTACCCAGGACCCCAGGACAAAGTCCAGACCTCTCTTTGGGCAAGATTAAATTCTTTGCCACACAGAATTATTCAAACATACTCAAAGGTGTGTTTTTGTTTGTTTAGGGAAAAGTTTGCATGTATGTTTTCACTTTTTTTTTTTTTGTTATTTTACTTTAGGTTTTAGGGTACATGTGCACAATGTGCAGGTTTGTTACATATGTATCCATGTGCCATGTTGTTTTGCTGCACCCATTAACTCGTCATTTAGCATTAGGTATATCTCCTAATGCTGTCCCTCCCCCCTCCCCCAACCCCACAACAGTCCCCGGAGTGTGATGTTCCCCTTCCTGTGTCCGTGAGTTCTCATTGTTCAATTCCCACCTATGAGTGAGAACATGCGGTGTTTGGTTTTTTGTCCTTGCAACAGTTTATTGAGAATGATGTTTTCCAGTTTCATCCATGTCCCTACAAAGGACGTGAACTCATCATTTTTTATGGCTGCATAGTATTCCATGGTGTATATGTGCCACATTTTCTTAATCCAATCTATCGTTGTTGGACATTTGGGTTGGTTCCAAGTCTTTGCTATTGTGAATAGTGATGCAATAAACATACGTGTGTATGTGTCTTTATAGCAGCATGATTTATAGTTCTTTGGGTATATACTCAGTAATGGGATGGCTGGGTCAAATGGTATTTCTAGTTCTAGATCCCTGAGGAATCGCCACACTGACTTCCACAATGGTTGAACCAGTTTACAGTCCCACCAACAGTGTAAAAGTGTTCCTATTTCTCCACATCCTCTCCAGCACCTGTTGTTTCAGAGACATAGATCAATGGAACAGAACAGAGCCCTCAGAAATGATGCCGCATATCTACAACTATCTGATCTTTGACAAACCTGACAAAAACAAGAAATGGGGAAAGGATTCCCTATTTAATAAATGGTGCTGGGAAAACTGGCTAGCCATATGCAGAAAGCTGAAACTGGATCCCTTCCTTACACCTTATACAACAATTAATTCAAGATGGATTAAAGACTTAAATGTTAGACCTAAAACCATTAAAATCCTACAAGAAAACCTAGGCAATACCATTCAGGACATAGGCGTGGGCAAGGACTTCATGTCTAAAACACCAAAAGCAATGGCAACAAAAGCCAAAATTGACAAATGGGATCTCATTAAACTAAAGAGCTTCTGCACAGCAAAAGAAACTACCATCAGAGTGAACAGGCAACCTACAGAATGGGAGAAAATTTTTGCAACCTACTCATCTGACAAAGGGCTAATATCCAGAATCTACAATGAACTCAAACAAATTTACAAGAAAAAAACAACCCCATCAAAAAGTGGGCAAAGGACATGAACAGACACTTCTCAAAAGAAGACATTTATGCAGCCAAAAAACACATGAAAAAATGCTCATCATCACTGGCCATCAGAGAAATGCAAATCAAAACCACAGTGAGATACCATTTCACACCAGTTAGAATGGCCATCATTAAAAAGTCAGGAAACAACAGGTGTTTTCACTTTTAAAAATACTTTGGAACAGAACACATCAAATTGACAATAATAATTTATGAGGAAGAGATGAGATTCTGAGAATGAAAGAATCTTTGATCCTTTACTGTTTCTGTGTACTTTTTACAAGCATGTATTCGTGCAATGCGTTTTAATTAAATATTTAAAGAAAATATATCAGAAAGAAAAGTATTTGTCAAAGGATAGTATTTAAATATTAAAATTTGACACTGTTAAGAATATGTAATGAACATGTGCCCAAAATTTTATTCAACTCATTAATGAGTAAAGTTGTAATGCTTATTCTAAGAACATTTTGGAAACAGGAGTTTATCAGTTAATTAGAAAGTGCAGAAGTTAAAAAAGTATCAGAACAAGATTGCTGCTAGATGAAATTAGAACATTTCCTCCATAATAATAAAATCATACCCTTTGGGGGTTATCTTCCTGTCAGACAAAAATCTACTTTTTAACCTGAGTCTTTATAGTATCTGATCTCTGATCTCTGATAAATCTGTAAATAACAAAGACAAACATTATTCACCAACAATTGGGTAATTTTTGAGCTACTTTGTAAAACATGTCCCAATATGACATGCACTTATTTATTTTTTTTTTTTCCGAGACAGAGTTCGCTCTTGTTGCCCAGGCTGGAGTGCAAAGGCGTGATCTCGGCTCACCGCAACCTCTGCCTCCTGGGTTCAAGCAATTCTCCTGCCTCGGCCTCCCAAGTAGCTGGGATTACAGACGATCATCACCACGCCTGGCTAATTTTTTTTATTTTTATTTTTAGTAGAGATGGGGGTTCTCTGTGTTGGTCAGGCTGGTCTTGAACTCCCGACCACAGGTGATCCGCCTGCATCGGCCTCCCAAAATGCTGGAATTACAGGCCTGAGCCACAGCGCCGGGCAATATGGACTTATTTCTAAGTGATGAGTTATTTTCTTCTTAACTGCATTTAGTGGTGTTTATAATGGAATTAATATTAATTAGTTCTCGAGAATGCTGTATTTCTGAGAAGACTCATCTCTATGCAGTTATACATAGAGATCAAATGAGACTTTTACCTTTAATTCTTTGCGGTTTTGATTTTGAAAGCAAAAGATGCTTATGATGGCAATGAGAATAGGTATTAGTGTCTCTATTAGATTATTTTTGTTAAACCTTTGACCAAGCGTTCCATAGCAGAATTGTTAATGTAGCATTAGAAATTGTTTCTACCAAAAATTCATAAAACGTTTGAAAAGAAAAATGCTGAAGTTGCTATGAATATGCTCACCATGGAAAGAGTGAAAGTGTAAAAATATATTTTAACTGTTTAGAACATAATCTTATAAAAATGGCAAAATTATTGCTTTATTTTGTCTGTTAATAGCATTGTTATTAACTTTAAGTTAATATAGCTCTTTTTGTGATTATGGTAAAAAATAAAAATCAAATGTAATAAATTAGTCTCAAGTATTACTGTACATTTAATTGATAAATTATAGGTTCATTTATTTAACATAACCTCTTAACTCTATTTCTTTAATTTGATCATCTCTTAAGCATCCTGAAATTATTTAGTAATTATACTTCATAAGATAGAATGTAGGGAAATGTTTTCACTTTAAGTTTTAAAAGTTATATTAGTAATGACACATTTATTTTAGGGAGAGATTTATTTGTAAGAGCTTTGTGTTGTAAAAATTTTAATAGGGTTATTCTGTAATTATAAAAGGAACTCTTTCTTTCCCCTTCCCCAGCAATTGTTTGTTTTATTATGTTAGGGAAAATAAATGAACAAAACAAAACCTCTAAGAGCTAGATTAAGGGAACTTGCAACAATTATGAATAACTTTTAATTCCTTCTTCACTTTGGAAAGTTTTCTACCATGCCAATCTACGTGAGAACTTTATCATCATCTCCAGTCCCAAATTTACAGGCTCAAATTGGTATTAGTGGCTGTCATGAAGCCCACAAAGAACCTCATAGTTTTTCCCTAGGCTGCCTACTTTTTAGTTTATAAACATGGTGTGTTACTCCCTGAATTTTGGCATTTTGTTTTTCTCTTGCCAGCAATGTTTTTCCTTCTTTGATAATGAAAAAAACCACAATCAATAAATAACAAACAAACAATCAAAAAGTATCATTAAAGAAAGCTGTCCATTAGACCTCTCCAATTAACAAAAATGGCCAGAGATAAACACTAATAGAAGGAAAGTAAAAGACCTTTGGTAAGAACATAAAGAAAGAACAGTGAGGATCACTCAGTAAAGCCATTGAAGTTTTGTTAGACTTCATGAAAATAGCATGAGATTGGAGGACCAAATCAAAGCCTAGATTATAAATTCTTTATATTTATTGTCTTCATTCATTCAGGCTACTTTAACAAAATATCACCAACCGAGTGGCTTATAAACAACAGAAATATATTTCTTACAAGTGCTGGAGCCTGGGAAGCTCAAGATAAAGAGCTAGTGGATTAAATATCTAATGAGGGCTCACTTCCTTAAAAGTATGCCTTCTTGCTGTGTTCTTACATGATGCAAGGAACAAGAGGTCTCTCTCTCTCTCTCTCTCTCCAAGGGCTGCTTATATAAGGACATTAATTCATTTCATGAGCATGGGGCCCTCACAAAGTCCCCAACTCCCAATAACCATTATTTTGGAGGCCAGGATTTCAATATATAAATTGGAAAAGACACAAATATTCAATCTATAGGATTTGTTATAAACAAAAATGTTCAGAAGTTACAAATTTATATTTTTATATATATAATTGTAACATTGACTTTCTGGCTGGTATTAATATCGATAGACATTATAGATACTATAGATAGGGATAGTGATAGAGATATAGTTTCCATATTTTCTTGAAATAAAAATGTCTTTTATGTAGGTAAAAATACAAGTTCAAATAATTTGTCATTAGAGAATTGAAAATTAAGAAAATAAAATGCGGCCGGGAGTGGTGGCTCAGACTTGTAATCCCAGCACTTTGGGAGGCCAAGGTGGGCAGATCACGAGGTCAAGAGATCAAGACCAACCTGGCCAACATGGTGAAACCTCGTCTCTACTAAAAATACAAAAACTATCTGGGTGTGGTGGCACGTGCCTGTAGTCCCAGCTACTTGGGAGGCTGAAGCAGGAGAATCGCTTGAACTGAGGAGGTGGAGGCTGTAGCGAGCCAAGATCGTGCCACTGCACTCCAGCCTGGAGACAGAGCAAGACCCCGTTTAAAAAAAAAAAAAAAAAGCTACAGCACATTTATTACAATGGCCAAAATTATTTAAAAGCAAAACCAAATGCTAGAGAGACAAAGCAGGGCATAAAAAACTCTAAATCATTGCTCATCGCTGGTGGGAATACAAAATCATACTGCCACTATGAAGGGAATTTGATAATTTTTACAAAGCTAAACATAGTTTTATCATATGATAACATCCTAGATATTTATCAAACAGATTTGACAATTATGTTCACATAAACCTTGCATATGAACATTTATAGCAGCTTTAATCATAATTGCTCAAAACTAGAAGCAACCAAGATGCCCTTCAATAGATGAATAGATTAACTGTGGTGCATCTATACAATAAAATTCATTCAGCCCTGAAAAGAAATGAGCTATGAGGCCATGAAAATGCATTTATAAAACTTAAATGCATGTGGCTGAGTAGAAGAATATAGTCTGATATGGCTACATACTGTACAATTCCAATTGTATGACTTTCTGGAAAGGAAAATCTCTAGACACTAAAAATACCAGTGATCATCATAGGTACAGGTAGAAGGAGGGAGTTAAATAGGTCAAACACAGGATTTTGTGTGGTGAAAACAATACATATGGTATTGTAATGGTGGATGCATAAAATTATACATTTGTCAAATGTCACAACATTTTACAGCACAAAGAATGACACATTGTATGCAAATTAAAACAAATCATTTGGTAGATGGGAGAATCTTAGGAAGGAATGAAGATGGTTACAAATAAATCAAACTGTATTACAAATGTATGAAAAAACTTTGGTGAAGAGGCTTGGCAGGTGGGGGGAAATGGTTAACTATCTAGCTTTGGATATGAGTAGAGTCAGTAAGAATGAATACAAAAGAAACTACGCATAAGCAGTGGCAAAAATCTAAAGAAATCTAAATAAACTCTGGGGGCCTGGCACGGTGGCTTACATCTGTAATCCTAGCACTTTGGGAGACCAAGGTGGGCAGACTGCTTGAGCCCAGGCATTTGAGACCAACCTGGGCAACATGGCAAAACTCTGTCTCTACAGAAAAATACAAAAATTAGCTGGGCATGGTGGTGGGTGAGTGTAGTCCTAGCTACTCAGGAGGCTGAGATCGGAGGATTGCCTGAGCCCAGGAGGGGTCAAGGCTGAGGTGAGCCATGATGGTGCCACTGTGCTTCAGCCTGGGTGACAGAGTGAGACCCTGTCTTAAAATAAAAATAAAAATTATAAGTAAAAACTGTGAATTTTAGTTAATAATAATATATCATTATTATTTTATTAATTGTGGCAAGTTTACCATATTAGTGTAAGGTATAGTAGAAACTGGTTGATGGGGTATATGTGGATTGTCTCTACTATCTTTTGAATTTCTCTGTATATCTGAAACTTGAAAAAAGAAAATATCTTCTAAAAATGAATAGAATGCATTTATGATCAAGTATGATTATTGATAGAAATTTATATTATCTTTGTTTATAGTTAGAATTTTTTCTTTTTTTCAGCTTTTTTTTATTATACTTTAAGTTTTAAGGTACATGTGCACAATGCAGGTTTGTTACATATGTATACATGTGCCATGTTGGTGTGCTGCACCCATTAACTTTTCATTTACATTAGGTATATCTCCTAATGCTATCCTTCCCCCCTCCCCACACCCCACAACAGGCCCCCTGTGTGATGTTCCCTTCCTGTGTCCAAGTGTTCTCATTGTTCAATTCCCACCTATGAGTGAGAACATGCAGTGTTTGGTTTTTTGTCCTTGCAATAGTTTGCTGAGAATGATGGTTTCCAGCTTCATCCATGTCCCTACAAATGACATGAACTCATCATTTTTTATGGCTGCATAGTATTCCATGGTGTATATGTGCCATATTTTCTTAATCCAGTCTATCATTGTTGGACATTTGGGTTGGTTCCAAGTCTTTGTTATTGTTTTTTCTAAACGAAACTTGATTTCTTTTATCAAATAAAGCAAGAGCAAAAATGGTTATTTTTCAATAGTTGATAAAGGTTGAACACATGTGACACAATGTGTGAATATGATTATTAGTCATTCATGTTATCAATAATATTTCCATGACAAACTCTCAGACAAACACAAAGAAGATACTTTCTATGCTACCATCTGGGGAGGGAGGATACTCAAGCAATTCTTACAATTACAGAAGAAAAATGATTTCATGTACAAACTTCAAATTCTGACCCAAAAATGGATTTAATTTGATGGAAAACATCTACAATATTGATAAACATAATAATTTCAAGCAGAATGTGATCTTTACTGGGCAATGATAGTAAATAGAATAAATACAATTTCAAATGCAAAGTTCTATCCAAATGAACCATGGATTCAATGACGTTTAGGGAACTGTGGTTTCTTAGCAAATCACAGTTTTGGCTGTTTAGGAGCTTAGAGATTTCTTTAGCATTATATCTTCTATGAAGTGGATCAAAGCAATCCAATAAATGCATTTAATAAATAATTGATTTCTTAGATTCTATAATAAGAAAGATTCAATTACATATAAATTGAAGACAAGTTTACTTGCTATCTTAGTGACACCTTCATAAAACTTTTAAATACATGGATTTATTTTCTACATTTAATTCTTACAGTCTACTAACATGCTATTTAGTAAATGTTATTATCAATACCCTATATATAGAAGGAAAGTAGGTTCACAGAGGTTAAGTATATTGCCACAAGTCGTACTGCTTGTGGTAAGAAGGCTTGAATTTGACTTAAATTTTATAAATCAATGAGTAGGTGATTTTATCTGTCTGATTGGTTGGTTGGTTGGTTTTATTTTGTTTTTAGAAACCACAGTCCTCTCTGAAACCCTGAATAAAGTACACTAAGCAGAAGAACACATGGTCATTAGTCAGATTGAACTTAAATCGTTAAATATATTTTATGCTATATATAGTCCTGACTAACTAGCTATAATATTAGGTTGCTTAGAGTAGCCTGATATAATGTGAATATCCAAATACATTTTATTAACTTCAATGTACACATTTTGGAATATATTATTCTCATTAACATCCAGATCATTGTTCTAAATATGATTAAGCTTCATTTTAGGGTAAAGCCCAAAGCTTATGCACTACCTTAAAAGGCAGATTATAATCCTTACAAAAATTCAGTATCAAACATAAAAACTTGCTGCTGCGTGTAGGCTGCCATATGTCAAAGGAAGCAAACTATAAAGGCTGAATATATGTGAATAAAATTTTCTTTTGAAATAAAATAAATCCTTTAGCAATAGCAGAATGATACATATTCAGTGATGATAAGCATCGAATTACAGGCTTGGACAGAATCTTGAAGCATGTGTAAACAACGTACCTAGCTTTGCTTAAATTTTATTTATAATATCACAGCCAACCCAGGCCAACATCTGTCCAGCATTTTTGTGTTTGTTTGCATTTTGATGTGCTTTATTTTTTTTTTTGAAAACTCCAGCAGCAACACTTTCACTATATTTCAAAGCTATCAAGTCTTTATTGAACCATGTTGTTAGAAGATGTCTATTCTTAGGTACCTGCCAACTCTCTCTCTTATAGCTTCTCTATACCATAGTAAATTTTAATCTTGGGACTAGCAGAAATACCAAGTCTTTCACTGAAGACTGAACAAATATTTACTAAGAGTTTGCTAAGAGCCAGGGACAACCATAGTCAAACCCTGGGGTCGCCACTATGTGTTAAATATACGATCTGCTGTCAGAGTACTTGATCTCAATGGAGAAATCCTACAGGGTTTTGAGGGTACAGGTTATACAAAAATTCTATCCCCTGTACAGTCCATGTTCACATATGAAGGCAATGAGAAAAATAATTTCAAATACATCAAAATTTAGCAAGCTTAACTAACAAGAAACAAATAACAACTAAGAGGGATAGGGCATTAAAACTTCCATATGATTCTGAAAGAACATGTTGCCCAACTTTCTGTGTCATTTCATATTGCCTTTAAAAGTATTTTAACAAAATATAATTTTATATAGACATTAGTTTCTTTTGCAGTCACCCTAAGAACACACTATATTTTAAATAATATTACTATTAAGAAAGAGCCCCTATAAAAATATTGGTAGGAAAGGTGATTAGGTAGCTCGCCAATATTGGTAGATACTAGATTACCATCCAGAAATCAACAACATTGTTATATATTAGTAATTATTCATTAGTGATTATTACAAAACCACAATAAAAAAACAGATCTTACAATTGCCAAAAAATGCATAGTTAATAATAAATTACTCACTGCTGCCTATTTCCTGGGGAAATATAATTAAAACAAAATCTTCTTTCAACCCAGAAATACTTTCTACAAAAGTGATAGAGAAAGAAAACACTTACCATTTAAAAAACTTTAATCCAGAATGTGATGTGCATCATAAGCAGTCTGCCAATAAACTGTAAAGACAAAAATCTCACCCTTTTGCATCAAACAGACACAACCCATTACATACATGTCTTCAAGATACACACTAACTGCTTTTCAAGTAAGAGGAGTTAATAGCACCATTTATCACATAGAGTTTATCCCAGTTTTACCTGATAATTGGAGTAACCATCTATGTTAGCTAGCTCTTTCCAGAGGTAAAATATCCTTTTCATATCATTATGGCAGGAGGTGGTTTTACAAATTAGAACTGGGAACCTGCTGAAATTAGAATCCTATCCTCCCACAGAAGCTGGGAGATGTGTGGTGCTACCTCTCCTACTGTTTACATTCAAATGAAATGGCTCCCAGATCCTTGAGAAACACATTCCTAGGTCACAGAGCTGACAAAAGTTTTATATAGTCTTCAAAAGAAGTTATATACATTCCAAAGAGAGGAGATAGTACTTAAAATTACAATTTTTCAAAATGAATGCTCTACGAAAACGAAACAGAGAGCTATCTCTTATTTTATTTTCAATAGAGAAAAGTAAGACTCTTATTTTCAATTTGTATTTGTCCTTACATACCTCAGGCTTTAACCACAGAAGCAATGGAAAGATTTAAAAAATAAACAAACGACAAAAAGTACTTATTACTAAGAATAGCTGAACTAAGACAAACTACAAAATTATGTAACAAGGAAATACTACCGACATATGTAAAAAAGTTACCATTTAAGGTATATAAATAAATTGTGCATATTTATAAAAACGTCAAATTTTTAAATGCGTATTATTCAATATAATAAGAAATATTTTTTAAAACTTTGAATAAACTGAACAGCTGTTCAACTTTTCTTTTAATAAATGAAGTTATGTAACATTACATTAATTAAATCATACCATTTTACACATGGGGCCAAAAAAACAAAACAAACTCCAAGCCAAGAATATCCTGGATAATGGCTGCTGACAAAACCTATTATTATAGCTGGTTCAGCCAAGAGTAGGGATATCTGCACAGTATTCCTAGCCAATCCAGAATTTTTTAGCTACATTATTTTTTATTAATAAGGTGTTATCTTTAATTTCCTCTACTAAATAGCAAAGTCTTCATTGCTAATGGAAAATTTACTGGTTGTCTCTGGATAGTCATTCAAATGCTAACCAACCACCTACATTGTATATTAAGTGTATATACTTAGAGTACTTCCAAATACTAACTCACCACAGAATAATGGAGTGAAGGCAATAAAACTCGTAACACAGAAATGTATTGCTTTGTCTGGCTTAAGTATTTTAAAGAAAACTAAGCACAATTTAACATTGAGCTTTAAAATAATCTAGGAAACTCTTGTGTCAGTTCCTGAAATGGAGATGACTGTGGAACAAAATAGGTGTTTGGGGTGGCTAAGACTTGTGTATAAATGTGGTAATACAGCAATGAAGGTAGTAGAAATCAAACTTCTGTTTTGAACAATTTTAGATGGAAGCTTCAATGATGTAAGGCTATTTGTCTTTCTAATGATATGCACAGAGTAGCATAGCTAGCAAGTGGAGGAGATATAGAAATAAAGGAAGATCACCTGCAAGAAAACAAGGCTATACAGAGCTTGCTAATACAAGGGAGTTAGTCACTATCACTTTCAGTTGATAGACTCAAAGGCAGGCAAAAATGTGGTAAAGACTTACAGTGGAGAAAATGGAAGGTTTCAGCTATTCTCTAGTTGGAGGCTGCTGGCATGGAGAAGCTGGAGGTGGACTAACTAGATCCTAAGGGAATGGTTTGGGAAGCAGATTTGCCTTTCTCTGGTTGGTCCCACATCAGAAGCAGGAGTAAAAATTAGGGATGCTGTCAGTTATTAATCAAGTCCTGGCTTTGGGGGGCTTATTGCTACAGATGTTATGGCTTTACCTCCCTTACCGTTTGCTGCAGAGGTCATGCTTGCCTTTCTAGTCTGGTGACTGATGATTATGGGTCAGAGTTCTATTTTTATATACAGAGTTGCCAATTGTCTGTCTATACAGTTCTTAGAACTGAGGTATAAACCCAATACCTCTGATTCTAGACTTTGCTCTGAAATGCTACACTATGTTCCCTCTGTAACAGAAATGTGTAAGCTCTGATTCAAGCAGTGGTAAGAATAGCTGCTGGGCAGGATCTCCTCTCAGAACTTTCAAGGCTAAGGTTTACCAAATTGCAAAGTGGCAGTGTGGCTGCTTTTCCAGGCACTAATTCTATATGGATTACCAGCAGATATAGTCTTTCTCACAAACCCCAAAACCTCTTAGGTTCCAAACAAATCTCACAATATAGAGTCAGGATGGGCCCTGGAATCTGTCACTTACAGGCCCTATTATACTTTCTTCTCTATTCTTCTCCCAAGGCACTCTGCCTCTTGGCCTAGTCCCATAAACACACAAAAAGTTCTCAGATATCCAGATTATTGAGTTTGTTTAACTCCAGAGTGTTCTATAGATATGAAACACAAAAGGATATTGAACTGTTTCTGATAATGTAGAAGGTAGTATTTGAGAAGAGGCAGGAAATCCATTTCAGTCCAAAGCAATTCACTTTCCCTACTGCTGCCCACCTGGCATTTCTTTCACTAAGCAGAGTGTTAAAAACTAAGTCAGTAAAATAAATAAGTTAAGGTGTAGCTGGGCATTATGCCAGAATTTTGTTTTTGTACTTTTTCTTTTTAACTTCAGAATTTTCTTTCAGATAAACCCCAGGCATAGAAGCTAGGTGTGATAGCAATTGACATATTAGGATTTTTTATTGAAAATATCTTTATTTTATTCATAGCAGGTACTCAAAACTACAGATAGTAAATTTATTCTTCATAGACTTCAGTGAATCAAAAGAGAATGTTATGTTACAGATGGCTAAGAGGAGAAGCCATAAACAGACACATTTATTGAGCAGAAATATTAAAAATAAATGTGTAAATGAAGAAAAAACTATATTGTTTTTGCTTCTGTTTTGTTTTCAGGTGAGTGAAATGTCAATAAGGTTATCCTTCTACCTGACAGAATTCATTTGCATGTCTACAACTCACAACGGTTACTAAAGCTCCTGTTAGAATCAGAATCAGACAATGTGGAAGGGTGTGCGCTAAACAATGTGCCCTCTGTCTCACTGAAGAATAAATTTGCCGCTAGAGTGTCAATAATGCCAACATACTTGAATGTAATATCAATTTTATAAAAAACAAATGAAACATTTTTCTCTTATCCTAAACATGATATGTCTACTGATACCTTTAAATATCTTCTCTCAGAAGGCAAGAGTTGCAAACTATGACTGGCCCACATGCCAAATCCTGTCTGTGGCCTATTTTTGTAGGGCTTTTAAGCTAAGAATTATCTTTCTTTACATTTGTAAAGGCTGTAGAAAAAAAATACTGTGTGACAGAGACCATATGTGGCCCATAAAGTCTAAAATATTTGCTATTTGGCCATTTACAGAAAAGTTTGTCTCTGCTTTTAATGAACTGACTTTCTTGAGAGAAGTTTGCTTTTTCACAGCAGAGTCAATATATTGCCCACTCTAAAATTTCTCTATTTTTCAAGCCATAATTTCCTTACCCTCTAAATTTTTACTGTCCTAATTTTTTGGTAATTATTAATAATTGCCCACTGATACGTTGTATTTTCTCTTACACATATGTCATCTGTGTACTAATACAATTCCTTCCCCATGGTAGGATTCATTAAATATGTAGTGTTGCTGATTTTGTAGATGAAAACAAAACATGTTCACACCAAAGAGTGTTCCCAGGCTGGGAGAAAAGTTTTTTTTTTTTTTTTTTTTTTTTTTCTAAAAATTCAAGTGAAAGTTGTCCTGAGAAACTCATTAGTAGAACCTGGAGTACCTGCAATGTAAAGAAGATTGGTATCTCATCCTCCTGATGGACAAGACCAACTGAAGCCACAGCTGTATTGATCAGCTTTGCATCTACTGTGATTGTGTGAAGGCAATGGCAAAGCCATGATAGTCAATCAACCTGCCTTCTTTTTATTTGGTAGATCTACACTGAATGCTTTCTAGTGGGTCAATTGGACTGTATAGTAAGTAGCTGTCCTAAAACCTCTACTAGTATCATACATAAGAAGTCTTGCTGCAGCAAGTTTTCTACTTCACAGAAGTGTGTACTTTGGAGAACTCCCAAAGAAAATCCACGTTTTACACATACCTCCCACAAGAGAGTCTGCATTTAGAAATCAGTCACATAGAAGTCATCAGTGGTCAATCTGTATTGCTCAGAGAACAAGCATCAAGAAACAGAAACAGGACTCATGAGGCAGTGAAATAGATATCCTCTTCCTCCTGCCAAATACAAGACAGCTATGTAAGTATTGCAAGCAAAAGGGGTGTGAGAGGAAGCTAACCATGATCCCACTTAGTCTACAGGAGGAACACAAAAGCTACCCAATTAAGTCGTTCTTTTCTGAGCAGTGACTATGGGGAGTAGGAGGGTGAACTCTGTTTTTTCCATGAACGAAGACTTTTAATGGGGCAGGTTTTAGCCACTGAAAGCTACTTGGAAATTATGCAAGCTGACCAACATGTCATTCAAAATCTGATGCCTGACAGAGAGGAGAGATTAGAATAGAATATTTGGGTGCAGAGGCTGAGCATACGGCTGGGTATAGTTTGTACACAAATGAATTAAACCTGGTTAATGCATAGATTATCCTTAGAATTATTCTTATTTATTCGGTTGGAATTTTCCTTCTTTAAATTTTAATTATTTCAAAACATTTATTTCCGTATGTGAAATCATTAGGTGATAATGTAGCCCATCTTACTTTTCTCAAATAGAATTATTCTCCCATTTATTTTGAAGTATACTCACACCAGATGCTTTTGTGTTTCTGTCTGTGTTTTTCTATTTTATTTTTATTCAGACGTATTCATATCTGAGAGTAATTTTAATGTGGAGTAGATCTTCTTTGGGAAGGATTAAATTTGTTAAGCATAATTTGTGCATTCCTTTTCTGGAGACCAAAAGATAGCAAGGGCTCCAAATTGAAAAAGAATATATTTCTTCATCTACCACACAAATAGAGGATCACATTTGAACATCATTATCAGATACCAATTCTCCATGACATAAAACATAATTTTCTCCCAATTGTACTGACTTCTGTGTCCATTTGATTAAAAATGAATGACTTGCACCTTGCCTTGGTTAAAACAGAAATCTGCTGACATTTGCAATAATTCAATTTTGTAGAGAAAAAAGGAAAAATAATGCTACTAGATAACCTTAGGTCCACTGGATAGTCAACTGGACTTGGAGAAGTTTCTGCTTTTGCTTAAAGTTAAGACAAACTCTGAGCTTGTCATCCTGCTACAAATTCCACCCTACCCCACAGGATTCAAGGTATTTAAAATGTTTTCTCCTCATCTCGTTGAGTCTCCTCATTCTTTCTCTAATTATTTAACAAAGTTTGGGGCTCCTTTATGGTCTGAGCCAAAGGGTACTATGATATCCATGGACCTTATCATATTGGGAAGCAATGAATTTCAATCCAGGCAGTCCCATATTAACAGTGATTTTACACTATTTACAAATAATGGATAGAATTAGAGAAATTATTCACTCTATACCACTCAGTTTCCTCATCTGTGAATTATAATCTTTATCTATGAGATTGTTATAGTTATTGCATTTCATAGTCCAGAAACATTCATTCAGGACATATTTGAGCAAAGCTTGTCCTGACTACGATATAGAGGGTCCTATACCTTTGGGAGTTTACAGGCCAGAAGGGACAGACCATGTATAGCAGGCAAACAGACACAAATGTAATTAAAAATTATAAAACACTGAGAATAAAGTTTAAAGGCATGCTAGGGTAGGAAGAACTGGAATAGAGAGCATAATACCTATTTATATTGGGCACGCATGGAGTGAGTGGGATTAGAGATCTAAAGATCTGAGAAGTGGTCCAGCCATATGATCACAATCAATTGCTAAGTTTCTGAGACAGAAGTGAACTTGGCAATTAAAACAAAAAATCATAGGGATACAAAACATTCAACCAGTGTTAAGCATGCAGTAGCAATTCAATAAATGTTAGTTTATTTATTCTTCTTTCCCCTGTGAATTTCTCATTATTAAAGTAATTTGCCTTTAGGTTTTTGTTATCCTCCAAACTTAATTGTGAATCTTGGTCCCATCATATTAGTTGTATGATTTGTGCATAATTTTGAAGTCATTAAAATAACTGCTATTTGAATTTCATAAAAACATTAAACCATGTGTAAGAAGAGCTAGACCACCATGTCAAAATAAACTGTGTCTGCGGGGCTATAGAAATCTAGGTTATACAATCCTTAGCTAAGGAACACAGTGAATTATGAGTTGTGGCAAGTGATGACAATTGCTCTGGATGTTTTATAGTAATATCTCCAATGCTAATATATAATTAGGATACATTTTGTTTAATTAGTGTGAAACACATGGTCATGAGTTCTGAACGAGGAACTAGTTTGTGTGTGCCTATTTGAGAGGGAGGGGATGGTGGCCACTAAGAAACAAGAGGCTGGGCTGATCAACATGATAAGCTGAGTGTTTTCTCAGATATACTGATTTGGCTGCAAATTGCCTAATTTAATAATTTCCTCTGCTTTGTGTGATGAGGATATGTTCATTCCTTTTCCTATCTTCCTATTCACTGGATTAACATAATAATTGTGAAGGTGAAATGAGACAATTAAGAAAGTGACTACTTATAGAGATTGTTATCGGTTACTAATGACCAATTGAAAATTTAGCTGTAATGTTTAAACCTAGATATGTGTAAGTCTGTGTTCTCCTATGAGATTATGGACCAGGGAATAACATAAATCATAAATATTTATTTTTTGGATTAACTTCTCTGGTCCCTGTGACTCTAGTTTTGGACCCTTAGTGATGAAGGCATCCAATGGGCAGCAGCATCAGAGAAAATCTGGCTGATGTTCCTCAAATTCAGATCCAGACTGATTTGCAATAGGAAACAAATCAGACAAATTTTGATGTAAGCCGTGGGCTGCCGAGGTCATGAGAATTGGTCAGTTTTTTTTCCCTGAAAAAAAGCCAAGTTGTGAGAACAAATTCAGTTTAGGGCTCTTCGTATGAAGATGTTAAGAAGAGCACAAAGAAGAAGCTATCCTTTGCCCCTTTTCTATCCATGGGAGCAATACATATATACACACACACACACACACACACACACATACACACACACACACATATATATATACATACACACATATATATATACACACATATATAGTTTTTACTAGCATCGGCAAAGTTTTACCTATAGCTCATATTGTGCCCTTTCCAAGTGTGAATATTCCAGAGGACTATTTCTTACTATCTCTAGTCACATACTGTAGAATGCCACCACGTCCAGAAGATAGAATTGCAAGTTCTTGCCAAGGTCATATGTGGCTCCTGAAGATGAGGAGAATAACAGCGGAGGAGGATGGGCTAAGGAAGGCCCTAGTCATAACACTATTAGCAAACCAACTGAAATTTTGAGATATAAAAATGTTAAGAAATACATTATTCTGGCCAATAAATAAATTATTCTGGCCAATAATTATATCCACACAAACAGAAGAACTTATTTTTAAATTACAATTATCTCAGAGACTAATTTATTCTTTCTATCTTTTTTAATCCTTCAGAATTAATTTGAAACATTTACTAAAGAAGATAGAAACATTTTAGACACAGTCGATTTCCAGAATCACTCTTGAGACAAATCTCTGGTAAACAAATAAAACAGAAAAAGGAACTCTGTGTGATGTTGTGGGTCTATGTGTCTGTAAGTCATATTATATATTTATACATACGCCTGAATACGTGTATTTTTTGGTCAAAGGTTGTGACTTCCTACTGTCATCGATGTTTGTCTTGTAATTGAAGGAAGAAAAATTTGACATTCAAACTTTTTCTTTCTCCACCATCTTCTTCACTTCATTCTCTTTCCTTTCTTGTAATACACATTTTATTTTACTTATTCTGCTTTGTGTCTTACATGTAGTTTGTCTTCATTAGACGAAGAACAGGGAGGAAAGCCTTTGGAACCACAGAGATAAAAGTCTGAAATTCCAGCTTTTCTACTACACTGTAGGTGGACTGAGAAAAATTACTTAAATCCTCTGAAAGTCAAGGGTAAATTGGAGACAATGAAAGCTATCCCTAGAACTAGTGCATAGCAGGCACTGCTAAACAATAAGTAATAAATTTAAACATGTATTCTCACCTAATGCATGTGGGATAGTGATCATTTGAAGCATCCGTTTGCAGATTATCAGGTTATGGCTTTTATTGTTATTTTGTTTTTTTGGTCAAGATCTGCACTCACAGTAGCATGACTTTATTTCCTTCCATTTGCATCATCTGCCTTTCTATAGTTTCTATTTTTGCTCAGTCTCTCAAAATTTCAAATACACTAATTTAAAAAAAATTAAAGCACATTAAGCATCCTCCCAGCTACCATCAGTTTTTCCTTGCAAAATCATAATAGACAGTATTAAAGTAATTAATTAATTTGCCTTTAGGTTTTTGTTATTCTCAAAACTTAATTTGAATTTTGGTCCCATCATATTAGCTGTATGATTTGTGCATAATTTTGAAGTCATTAAAATAACTGCTGTTTGAATTTCATAAAAACATTAAACTATGTGTAAGAAGAGCTAGACCACCACGTCAAAATAAACTCTGTCTGTGGGGCTATAAAAATCTAGCTTATACAATCCTTAGCTAAGGAACACAGTGAATTATGAGTTGTGGCAAGGATGACAATTGCTCTGGATGTTTTATAGTAATATCTCTAATGCTAATATATAATTAAGATACATTTTGTTTAATTAGTGTGAAACACATGATCATGAGTTCTGAATGAGGAACTAGTATGTGTGTGCCTATTTGAGAGGAAGGGGATGTTGGCCACTAAGACAGTATTGTCAATTTCATCCTACTGAGATTTCTCTCATGACATGTGATGCCCCTAAGAAAATTCTGCTGGTCTCTTCATTCTTATTGCATCAAATATTAACTCTACCTGGTTTCTAAACGATTTAAGCTTATATTTTCCATACTATTGTCTCTTGAGTAACAGATGTACCTTTCCAGTTGAAACAGCAGAAACCTCAAAATTACCATTTTTTTTTTTTTTTGAGACAGTCTTGCTCTGTTGCCCAGGCTGTAGTGCAATGCCACGATCTTGGCTCACTCCATCCTCTGCCTCCTGGGTTCAAGCGATTCTTCTGCCTCAGCATTTGGAGCAGCCACGATTACAGGCACCTGCCATCATGCCTGGCTAATTTTTGTAGATACAGGTTTCACCATGTTGGCAAGACTGGTCTTGAACTCCCGACCTCAGTTGATCCGCCCACCTCAGCCTCTCAAAGTGCTGGGATTACAGGCGTGAGCCACTGTGCCCGGCCAAAATTAACTTCTAAGCTCAGTTCATTTGTCTCTGCCTCAAAGTTTCCTAGCTCTTATGTCCTCACACTTGGTTACAAGTGTCTGTCCAGCATCCAAAAACTATCCAGGCATCCTAAAACAGAAACCTGAAAGATATTTTTAAACTCTACTTATTCATTCTCAGAGCTCATTGAGCCACCAAGTTAATGTATAATTGAGTTTTTCTAAATCTCTCTCAACACCAGCTCATCTCCATTTTCTTGCTTTATTTTAGGATCTTACTATCATTTATCCAGCCCATTTTAAGTCATTTTCTCACAGTTAAAAATTCGTCCTGTACATGTCTGCCCAAAATATCTTGTAAAAATGGAAATCACATCTTGTAGTTCATATTCACTATATACTTCCAAATATGGCATGGGTTGCCCTTCAAAATCAGGGCCTTGCTAACCTTTTCTGTATCACATTCTGCCACATTGCCAGAAGGCTTTCCTTTCTGACAAACTAAACTTCTTGAAGTCCCTCACATTTCCATGGGGTCTCACCATTCTGTTTTCCAATGGCCTGAAATACATTTTCTCACTTGATCATATATCTACACATCTATGAATACAAGGCACAATCACTGCCCCTTTTGGAACTGTGTATCCTGACTAGTTCCCTCATGTAGTTTTATTTCCAGGCATCTAACTGTGATAGCTCTCATCATCTTGAATCACAATAGTCTCTGCATGTTCTGAGTTACAGACACTCATCCATTTATCAAAATATGCAGTAAATGTTCCTCTTGCAAATTAGAGAATGGGGGAGCATGCACTTCATTCTCCACTGGGGCTGTTGTCTTTGTGCTGTCCCCAACGTGATATTCACTTTTTACACTCATTTCTTCCAAGCCTTATTTTATATATTTTTCCTTCCTCAACATGCTCTTTTTCACTTTGCAATATTTTTAAATATATTACCTATTTAATTGTTATAACATCAGTGTAATACAGACATTTCATCTGATATAATGGTTAAAGCAAACGAGTCTCAGAATTAATGACTGGCAAAAGTCTAACATCCAAAAATTAGAAGACACAGGAGAGGAAACCGGGACTGATGTTACAAGGCTACAATTAATATTAATCTTTTTTTTACATATTATGGTGCAGTCTCATTGAAATTATGCTTCTTCTGAAAAATATTATAATATCTCCCTCTTTGATGTTTGCCTGAATTATCCTGGCTTAAATGATCTGCCTCACCTATGGTATCCTATGTCAATTATTCTGTGAACCACAGAAAACTAGATCACATGGTAGTCGATATAATCTTCTATTGATTCATGTTGTCATTCTCAGACTTATAATCTGGGACACAAATTCTTCATTTGTAAAATGGAGATAAGAACAGAAATCTCATATGATTAATGTACCAAAGATAAGTGTAACATATTATATATTAATTCTTATTATTTCCTTTTACATAACCTCAACTTGTTTTTTTTGTTTGTTTGTTTTTAATAGAGACAGGATCTCACTCTGTTGCCTAGGCTGGAGTGCAGTGGCACAATCACAGCTCACTACAGTCTCCACCTCCTGGGCTCAAGTCATCCTCCCACCTCAGCCTCCTGAGTAGCTGGGACTACAGGAGTGTGTCACCACCCCCAGCTAATTTTTCTGTGTTTTTTATAGGGACGGGGTTTTACCATGTTGCCTATGCTGGTTTCAAAATCCTGAGCTCACGCCATCGGCCTGCTTTGGCCTCCCAAAGTGCTGGGATTACAGGTCTGAGCCACCACACCCGGCCAACCTCAACTAGTTTTAAGTTTTGTAATATCAAAGATGGTCTCTTTGTTTTTTGCATATTGCATGGCCCATTGCATGATATAAGCACATAGTAATTGATAGGCATTTATCTTTTTTCTTGCTTATAATGATTTATAATGCAGTATGAGGATTTTTACTATCTTCTTATATTATCATCTAGATATATTTTTCCTGTATTGATTTATTAGGTTATAAAAATCTTTTTTGTTTTAGTGCAAATCAATGCATTAAGATAAGAAAAAACATAAATGAGCCATAAAAATTGGATAGGGAAAAGGTAAAATAAAATATTATTTTAAAAAATCATGATTATCTTTCATGACACACACACCTCCTACAAATTCATATGCAATTCTATTAAAACTAGAGATTATTCAGACATTTGCTTAAAAGTAAGATAGATATTGAAGTCAACATTTACTACAAAGAATTGTATATAAATCACTGTGTTGTTGCCATCCATTAAAAAGAACACACTATTTGTATATAGCACCCAAATAAAGATATAGTGAAATATGTCAATTTATGTGGATGGATAGATAGATATATATATTTGAATGGGAACATTTAACTAAAATAATCTCTGAAGTACATTTTTTGCTCTAGTTTTGAGACCCAAATCTCTAGAATTATCTTCTGCTTGTCTGTATTACACATGTACTTCCAGTATTTCAGCAAATATTTTTAGCTGTAAATGCTCCAAAATTTGACCATATTTTGCTATCTCCACCACAACTCCTTTCACATCGCAATCATCCGTCGTCTGGGTGACTCTAGTAGCCTCCTCCCTGGATTTCCTGCTTCCACTCTGGTCCTCTGATATATTGCATACAGCAGGGTGTCCTGTGAAGCATGTGAGATCAGGTCCTTCTACCTTTTAAAATTATCTGATGGCTTACATGTTTTTCAGTGTGAAAAGCTAAGTTCCTTAAAAGTTCCTACATAATTGTTTCCACACCAGTCTTCTCATTTCCCCTCCTACCGTTCTCCCTGTCACAGACATGGCTCTGGTCAAACTAATGACCTTGCTCTTCCTGGAACTAGCAAAGGGGACTTGCTCTTCCCCTTCATGGATCATTGTTCCCCCAGATGGCAAAATGACTTATTGTCTCACTACCTCCAAGCATTTGCTTCTGTCACCAAATTAAGGTAGAGATGCCTTCCCTGACTTGCATGTATGACACAGAAATCCTAGCCTTTTGCAAGACTCCTGATTTTTTCATTTTTTTTTCTTTTTGTTCAATCTTTATAATACCTATCTTAACCCTTTTGGAAATGCAGGCTGCATGAGGGTAAAACATTTGGCTACTTGGTTCAATGTGTTATTCTAGCACTCAGAATATGGCCTTCCATCTACAAGACACTTAGTTAATATTAAACAATTGAGGGTAAAAATGATAGGAAAGATTTAAAAGACAGAATTCAAACCAAGATAATAATAGCAACAAATATAATGAAGTAAATTTAGATATTTTGTTACATCCGGTACTCTTATAAATCAAGAAAGATTGGCTCTTAAGAGGGAAAATTTCAAAATTAGAAATACAAGTCATACATAAATATTTGAAAAAAGCTCACCTCACTAGATATCAAAGATGTGAAATTTCACTGTCTAACTAGAAAAATAAATAGTTTGATAAATTACAAGTTACAGGAGCATGTTGAGAAACATAATTTTACATGCTGCTTTAATAAGAAAAGTTTGGCATTAACAGTTTTGGAAAAATAGTATAACAATATTGATCAAAGTTAAAATTTGTAAACTATTTGCAGCAGCAATTCTTTTTTTCAACAATTCATCCTTAGAAAATAAACAATTGACAAAAAAGTTCATGAAAATGTATATAGAAGACTGTGTTATATTCATGAGGACTCTTCATGACAGCAAAACAAACAAATTAATTGCCATCAGCAACACATTAATTAAAATAGTGTATATACATGCAATGCTATGTTACAGAGTAAATTAGTGACTGATGAGTCTTTTATATTTATTAATATAAAATATTTCTCTGTTATATATTGAGGTAAATAAGCAATTACAAATGAATTTAATAATTTAATATCATCTTATTTATAAAACTGTTGCTCAATCTCTATCAAGAGAAAGAAGAGAGAGTTTCTGAAAGGAACATGTATAGCTATCTCATAGTCATGTAAATACAATTATGTGAGGTGCTTTTTCTAAATTTTTGTTCATAGACATATTTTCTAAAGGATTTCAGACAAAATAGTAATCAAATGAGAGCAGGTTTATCTGTCTTACAGTGGGACAGAAATAAGAATTTATAAAGTGCCCAAATCATACCAGGCATTGTGGTAAGCATCTTCCTATACCTACTACATGGTGATATTTTTCCCATTTTACTGACAAGCCATTGATAACAAACATACAGGTATAGATGGAGTTAGAATTTTGTTCCAGAATTGATTATTTTATAGTCTCAAGTGGATAATTTATTTATGGAATCAAAGGTGTTCAGATATCATTTTTTTTTACCTGCATTAGTGACAGCATGCTGGCAGTCCTCACAGCCCTCGCTTGCTCTCGGCTCCTCCTCTGCCTGGGCTCCCACTTTGGCGGCACTTGAGGAGCCCTTCAGCCCACCGCTGCACTGAGAGCCCCTTTCTGGGCTGGCCAAGGTGGGAGCCTGCTCCCTCGGCTTGCAGGGAGGTGTGGAGGGAGAGGCGCCAGCGGGAATCGGGGCTGCGTGCTGCGCTTGCCGGCCAGCTGGAGTTCCGGGTGGGCGTGGGCTTGGCGGGCCCCGCGCGCTCGGAGCAGCCGGCCGGCCCTGCCGGCCCTGGGCAATGAGGGGCTTAGCATCCAGGCCAGCGGCTGCGGAGGATGTACTGGGTCCCCCAGCAGTGCTGACCCACCAGCACTGCGCTCGATTTCTCATGGGACCTTAGCTGCCTTCCCTCGGGGCAGGGCTTGGGACCTGCAGCCCGCCATGCCTGAGCCTCCCACCCCCTCCATGGGCTCCTGTGCAGCCCGAGCCTCCTCGATGAGCGCCACCCCCTGCTCCACAGCGCCCAGTCCCATCGACCACCCAAGGGCTGAGGAGTGCGAGCGTAAGGCACGGGACTGGCAGGCAGCTCCACCTGCAGCCCCGGTGCTGGATCCACTGGGTGAAGCCAGCTGGGCTCCTGAGTCTGGTGGAGATGTGGAGAACCTTTATGTCTAGCTCAGGGATGGTAAACGCACCAATCAGCGCCCTGTCAGAACAGACCACTCGGCTCTACCAATCAGCAGGACGTGGGTGGGGCCAGATAAAAGAATAAAAGCAGGCTGCCGGAGCCAGCAGTGGCAACCCGCTCGGGTGCGCTTCCACAGTGTGGAAGCTTTGTTCTTTTGGTCCTTGCAATAACTCTTGTTACTGCTCACTCTTTGGGTCCACACTGCATTTATGAGCTGTAACACTCCACTCACTCACCTTGAAGATCTGCAGCTTCTCTTCTGAAGTCAGCAAGACCACGAGCCCACCTGGAGGAACAAACAACTCCAGATGTGCCGCCTTAAGAGCGGTAACACCGTGAAGGTCTGCAGCTTCACTCCTGAGCCAGCGAGACCACGAACCCACCAGAAGGAAGAAGCTCTCAACACATCTGAACATCAGAAGGTACAAACTCCGGACACGCCGCCTTTAAGAACTGTAACACTCACCGCGAGGGTCCGCGGCTTCATTCTTGAAGTCAGTGAGGCCAAGAACCCACAAATTCCAGCCACATTAGTATTGTGGTTAAATGTTATCATGTTAGCATGTGTGGTAAATTTCATGAATCATTAGCATATTTTCAATCCCCGCCTTCCTTCCCATGCTTGAAAAGAGTATACTTCCTGCTCCTTGATGCAGGGCCCTATGACGGACTTTGCCAATGAAACGTAGACAGAAGTGAAGGTGTACCAGTTCTTAGGGCAGGCTTGCACCAGTAATTTTGAGCTCTGTCCTTTCCTATAGAAAGATTATGCCTCAGGTAGAGGTTGCATCTTAAACCCAAGTAAAAAATGATTTGCCACCTCATACTAAAACATCCAGGTAGCGGGTTGTCAGAAGATTAGCCAGACATCTTTTATAATTATCAAGGATATTCACAAAGCTCTCATCATCTGTCTCAGTCTACGAGACTTCATCAAACATTCTCAAGTCTTCACTAAGCCTTTGTGTTACTCATGTATACCTTTCACAGCTGCCAATATATGTGATTGAAACCATTTCTGGAGAACGATGGCCTTCTCCCTTTGCATGTTTAAAGCTGTTCTAAGGTCTTTCATTGGCAAACTCAAATTTGGCAGGAGATTCTGGGAAATGTAGCTCCTGGTTTTCACTCCACAACGAAGAGGGCAATGTATAAAGGAGTAATAACAGTGTCCAGGTGACAAGACACTGACAGGGCATCATTTTGTAAAACAACGTAATCTAGTTTATACATTTTTAAACGTTGACGCATTTTAAAGAGAGTATGGAGTCTCCTTGGTTCTATCAGTAAATGAACAAATGACTTTGGGTAAATTAGTACACCTGTTGAAGAAGATAGCACTTAATACCCTTGCTGACACTGTAGATTCCATCATTGAAGGATTAAACAATTAAAGAATATATATTCACAAGAAAGGCAAAGAAATCTGTGTATCTGGTATTTAATTTGCTCAATGTATGTAGTTTTGGGTAAAGATTGTTGTTTAGTTTATATTATGCTCCTGTGGGACTGAATTTATTTGTTTTTCTCAATTGCTTTGTTACTAATTGGCTTAGAAAGAGCTCTTTATATTTGAGTCTAACAAATGCATGTTGCTAGATTTCACTGCCTTTGGCCATAATCCCATTCTTGAAAGCCTTTGGCTCCTTAGAGGCACACTTTCATCTGGGCTAATTACAAGTGTTTGTCAATCTCATAGACAAACTCCTTTATACTTCTGCCACACTGTATTACTATGCACAGTATATCTCAAGCCATAACCCAATACTCGTAGTATTTTTTTGCACCTTGGCTCCGTTGTCTACACTAAAGATGACACTTACATCAGAATAACTGAATGCTTTTCTTTCTGGGGATGTGTAAATAAATATATAGCAGAAATAGTCACAGAATTAAGAACTGTAACACAATCTATGAGAAAATTAATTATCTGGAAATGTAGCTAGAAACTGTTTCATGGTCACAAGAGCATTCTAGGTTCATGGCCTCTAACTGATGTTGTGGAATGAAATTTGCCTGCTGGAAAACTATGTAAGGAATTATGCTACAGTTGATAAATAAACAAGAAAATGTCCATAGCATTCAGTAAATACATGAAACTCTTGGATGTAACCTGATTTTAGATAAGGTCTGACATTTAGCCACGTTGCTGAATCCAAGTGCACCGTCAAGTTTCTAAATTTTGTAAGGGAAGACAATTTCCACTGGACTGTCTAATAGAGAAGGGAAAGCCTGTTCTTCTCAAGTTGTTTACATAGATGCTATTGTCAAAAGCCCAAAGATGAGTTCTTTAGATGAGGTTGGTGGTGATAATTAATCAGGATGTTAAATACGTGGCAATTACCCTGACCAATAAGTAAAGAATGATTTTATTCATAAAATATTAAATAAAAAGAAAGAAGTGCAAAAACTGAAGGGCGTTATCAGAGACCTGCACACCCTACAGTTAGGGTAACTATACATCCTTGTTTTCTGAGATATGGCCATTTGACTTTGATTGTCCTGGCATAATTATTAATAGCATAGCTTTCATTCTCAAAATTGTCACATTTGGATTGACATATTGTGAATTTGGAAGTTATGGTGCAGTCTTTCAACTTATTAGAGGTTCATCAACTTATACAGCTACTGGGAAGTCTTGCCTTTGGGCATTATCTACAACCTTTAGAGTTGAAGAAAGACATGGTTGATAAAGGGATTTGGGCATTATAATACCTGTAGAACTAGGTGCCTTGTCTTTAAGAAAAAATTAGGCAATGATAAGCTGCTTATGTGATAATCTTCTTTAATAAGATCTATTATTTTCACAAGCTTTCAAGTATTTACATGTGTCTTGGGTACCTTACAGGGTGCTGCTGACAGAAAAGATTCAAAAATTGTATGAGTGTAGCAAGATAGATTTGAAAATTAACAAAAATTTGCAGTCAATGTTGTAATAGGAATGTACTTGAATAAACATAAATTATGAGAGAAAATAAGAATGGTTTCTCATGCTGGAAAGGTGAGGTAAGCAGTGAGGAGTCAAATAACTCAGATGGACATTATTTGACAAACAATACAAATCCAAGTTGAAATAATAGAGAATATTTCCAACAAGTGAGGACAATTTGGTCAAATAGCAGTGGTATAACAGAATATGGAAATATCTTACGTTCCAACCAAACTGTTGCCTAATTTGTGGCATTAGTAGAAAATAAATATGCAGGATCCTTTTTTTCAAAAATTATTTAAAATTTATGATGGCAATAATAGAGTATTAAGTGAAACATGGGGCCCTTCTAATCTTGGAAACTTGTGTGGCTGCAGAAGTCACATGCTCAGAAGCTGGCCCTATTGACATATAGGAAGAGGGTATCCCAGTAAACCATAACGAATTATTGTATGAATATTACTAGTGCAGTAACTAGTATAGCTAACTTTTGATAATCGCAGCTTGGTAGATATAATGTCTTAAGTTTATAAATGTCATATCAATTGGCAGAACATCCATATGTTCTTGTCCAGGAAGAAAAAGATGATACTGCCCTACCTGTGAACTAGGGACATTTCCTTAGAATGTTTATCAGATTCATTCTTTGAACAGTATTTGTTCTAGAAGAATAAGAATTACAACTGAGACTTCTATTGTTAGCAATTTTTAGCCCAAATAAAGATATTTTTATTTTCCTAATTGCATTTATGACTCCAAATTTGTGATAGTGGCTTCAGATTTGAGGGCACCAATGGACATGGAAGTCTATGACTGAACCTGACTCTCAGCGTGAGATTCTGTGATTTAAATTCTGACAATCACATCAGTTTGTCCTAGTTAGAGCCAGTGGTCACAGAAGTATCCTGACGATATAGTTTTGATCATTATTCTGCTAAGGAGGATGAATGTGATATCCTGGCAGATAAGTCTCTCCCATGGCAGATGTGGTTTCTGTTATATAAGATTGCAGGAATTCTTCCAGCATTTTTTGAGAAAACAAATACAGCAGAACATTCTGCATGTACAGCTTCCACCAACGTGTACCCGGAATGATTGTTTCGTTTTTAAAAAGGGAAAGAAAAAAAGGAGTATTCATGAATCTACTATAGGTACTCTCCCATAAAATTTATTCTGCTATATCACATAATTCCTAAGATAAATATAAAGTCACTGTTAGTCTCTTCATTTGACGAATATGAAAACTTAGATTTCAAAAGGCTAGGTAATTTTCCCAAAAACACAGAGCTAGTGATTGATGTGTTTATGATTTGAATTCAGGCACGTATGAATTGAAAAAGCCATGCCTTTCACACAAGGCCTCAACGTACAGCAACATCTGAGAGGTACAAATTCCCCTGGACCTTCATATAAAGGAATTATAACAATAGGAATTTCTTTCAACTAGAATGGCTTGAGCCCAAGTTTTGCAAGGTTTGCAGTAGCAATGAAAGTTGATGAGCTAGGAGTTAATACAATGGATTTGAAATGATGCAAGTCTGAGAGTAGCTGAAGGAAGAGGTTTACATGATCTCATTCCAGAAAAAAATAGTTATTCACAATAGAATAATTTTAAATGCTAGCATGAGTCAATAAAAGAAAGGAGAGGATACAATGATTTCCTGTCCACTAATGTGTTTCCTATCAGACAGAACACATGAAGTTACTCCACTGGCAATCCAAATTAAGTTCTATTGATAGTATTTTTCTCATTTGATAAATATTTACAACTAGATACAGGTAAATAAGCTTTAATGTTAGCTTCCTAAATCTTAATAAATATTCTGATATAAATGAAACATCACGTAAGTTACAACCCTTCCAGAATGATCTCCATGCCATTATATTTTCTGGGATGCTAGTTCAACAAGTTATGTGCTTCAGTTTCCTGTGGTCTGAAATTTTTTAAAATAATTTCTAGTTCTACTTTCTGCCTTGAGATCCTACCAGTCTGTACTATATTGTGTTGTTCCACGGTTTCTGAACATTTATTGTCCTAACCTACCTCTTTCCCCTAAAGTTCAAAGTAAATCCAGTACTATATCTTACTATCCCTGAAAAATTGACATGTTGGAATCACAGGATGCTACCAAGTCTAGGGACATTCAGTTGCATTCCAGACATAATCTAGCATACACACGGAGTCCCTGCCTGATCAAGTTGCCCATGGGTCTGATATTCTTCATGTGTTAACTATTATTACTTAATAAGGCTAAAACTGAATCTATTTTAAACTTGTATTTTAGTGTGGTAAGAACACTTAGCATGAGATCTACCCTCTTTATAAATTTTTAATTGTACAATACAGTATTTTTAACTATGGGAACAATATTGTATAGCAGATCTCTAAAATTTATTTTTCTTGCACAATGATTATTTTATCCCCTTGACTTAGCAACTCCCCACTCCCCACTCCCCTTGGCTCTTGTGACCACCATTCCCCTTTTTGATTATACTAATTGAACTATTTTTAATACCTCAGAAAAGGGATATCATGCAGTATTTGTTTTTCCATGACTGGCTTTTTTTCTTAACATAATATCTACTACGTTTTACTGGTTTTTCCTTTCCATATTTAGTGCTTCCTCTGGGAGCTCCTGTAAGGCAGGCCAGGTTAAAATCTCTCAGCATTTGCTTTTCTATAAAGAATAATATCTACTAGGTTCATCTATGTTATCACAAGTAGTAAAATTCTATTTTATTTTTTTATTTTTTTTTTGAGATGGAGTCTCACTCTGTCGCCCAGGCTGGAGTGCAATGGCACAATCTCAGCTCACTGCAATCTATGCCTCCAGGGTTCAAGCAATTCTCCTGCCTCAGCCTCCTGAGTAGCTGGGATTACAGGCACATGCCACCATGCTTAGCTAATTTTTGTATTTTTAGTAGAGACAAGGTTTCACCATGTTGGTCATGCTGGTCTCAAACTCCTGACCTCATGATCCGCCCACCTTGGCCTCCCATAGTGCTCAGATTACAAGTGTGAGCCACCGTTCCTGGCCAGAAATTATTATTTTTTAAGGCAAATATTTTTTGAAATTTCATAGGTTGCTTTTCTCAGTCTGTTGATTTCTTTGCTGTGCAAAACATTTTAGTTTAATGTAGTTATATTTGTCTATTTTTACTTGTGTTGTTTGGGCCTATGGTATCATAGCCATAAAATTCAACACCATATCATAAACTCTTTCCCTATGTTCCCTTTTAGGAGTCATACATTTCAGGTCTTATATTTAAGTCATTAATCCATGTTGGGTTGATTTTTATGTATAGTGTAAGATAAAGTCAAATTTAATTATTCTGTATGTGGATATCCAGTTTTCCCAACACCATTTCTTGAAGAGACTATCCTTTCCCCATTGTGTGTTCCTGGATCCCTTGCCAAAGATCAATTGATGATATATGCATTGATTCGTTTTTGGGTTCTCTATTCTGTTTCACTGGTCTATATGTCTGTCTTTATATCAGTACAATGCCATTTTAATTATTGTAGCTTTGTGATATATTTTAAAATTAGAAAGTTTTGTTTTTCTTTCTCAATTTTGTTTCAGCTATTTGAGGTCTTTTGTGATTTAATGTAAATTTTAGTACTTTTTTCTATGTCTGGAAAAAATACCATTGGGATTTTGATAGGGATTGCATTGAAATTGTAGATCACTTTTGATAGTATAAACATTTTAGCAACATTGAGTCTTTCAAACCTTGAACATGAGATGTCTGTTTATGTGGGCCTTTTTTTAATTTCTTTCATCATTGTTTACAGTTTTCAGTGTACAAGTTTCCCACCTTCTTAGTTAAGTTCTTTTTATAGACTTTATTATTAAATTACATTTTTTCATAAGTACCTTTTCAGATATTGATTTTTTAATTAGTTTTTGAATTTTTTTGAGCTGTAGTCTTGCTCTGACACCCAGGCTGGGGTGCAGTAGTGCAATCACACCTCACTGCAATTTTTGCCTCCCAGGCTCAAGTGATCCTCTTGCCTCAGCCCCCCAAGTTCCTAGGAGTATAGGCATGCACCACCACACCACACTGATATTTTTTTGTAGAGAAAAATACAAAAAAATTTTGTTCAGGCTGTTCTCGAATTGGGCTGAAGCCATCCACCCACCTCAACCTCCCAAAGTGCTAAGATTACAGGTACTGTCCCTGGCCTTTTTAGATATTTCATAAAACTTAGTCCATTTGAAATAAAGCTTTTAAAAGTAACATACAGTAATTTTTAAAGTGATCCATATATATTATAGAAGGCTTGGAGAATAGAAAGAATTATAAGAAACAAAAATATTATTTACAATAAACTCTACTACCCATATAAAAACCATGTTAAAATTCTGGTTATATATTGCTAGTCATGACATAAGCATAAATTTGTATCCTACATTTTTGTTATTATTTTCCAAATCTCTGAACTATAGTTGAATGATAAGACAGGAGATACATAAGCATTATTTATTTAATTACTCCATAATGGTTTATTGCATAAGTGGTGAGCATTATATTTAATATTTCACTGTTGGGAAAATTTTAGGTGGTTTTACTCTCATAAGCATTTTTGCTTACTGGAGATGTCATTGATACAGCTATTGCAATTGCCTTCTGAGCATTATTTTTTGATACACACATGGTGCATGGCACAAATGTTCATCCTGACTACATTCTTCCTTGTGTACTCTTCCAATCTTCCATTTGATATGTTGCTACCTCCATATTTTGGTTATCTAAATATGTAACACAAAGTTTCACAGTGTCTCCACTTTACTGACACCCAGAAAATACATTTTTCTTAAATTTAATATTTCTATTTCTAAAAACATGTTGAAAAATTATATAGTCATTGACACAAAATGCTGTGTCATCCAAGTTTTACAAATGCCATGATACATGTCTGTTAAAATTAAGAATGGGATTGATTTGAGGAGTTGATGAGTGTAGGCATTGTTTTACAAAGTCTTATTCTTCCATGGCTAGTTAGCTTTTCTTTGTCTTTCACATGGCTCTAGCCAGCACATTTTTTCCTATGACAGAGTCTAATGCACAATTTTTATTCTTTTTAAGGCATATTCCATTGCATTAAAAGATATTTCCTTTTCAGATGCAGGTATTTTCATAATATCAGCAGGGAATAGAATAAGCCCATTCTTTCCACATTTTGTGTTGTTTACTTTAATCAAAACTGGCTTCTTCTGACAGTTTTGTTATCATACAGATTAAATATCTTCTAAAAATAATCACGGGAAAGGCAAGTTCTCTGAAATTTCCGCAGGCTGTACATTTAACCTTCTTAATAGCAACATTTTATTTTGGTGATATCTTTAAGCACTTGCATATATCTCAAGTAATCTCAGTTTTGAGGTGTCCAGATGATAAAATAAGCCTTAATTTAAGTGAACCAACATTTCTGGTTTCTTCCCTTGAATTACTGAATACTTTTTTATAAGATCAATGTGTCAGAGCAATTCCTTTCAATGCCATATTACTGAGAAAACAAAAAATCAACATGAAAATAGACCACATAAACATATTCATGAAAAATATTGAACAAATCCATATTTATAAGACATTGCACTGGTCTTTATAAGAAATGCCATCCTCACTTCAAAGCTTTTATGAGATATTAAAAAAAATGTCATAATACATTCTGTTTAGAATTTGGAGTTTTTATTTCTAGGAGTGAGGACTTTTCCATACCCTTACAGAGTAGGTTGCATTTGATAGACTTGAAACTGAGGCAAGACTGACTTTTTAAAAAAGCGATCGGTGGTTTTGTCAGTGTGAGAGAAAATTAAATAATTCCATCAGAAAGAAATTATTTAAGCATATACAGAGACGGAAAAATATAAGGCATACTTAGTAAATATAATTAACTCAAACTTCTTCAGGCAAAATAAATGAAGTAAAATAAATCTTTAATATGATACTGAGTTGAAATAATAGTCATGGGACCTAGTCCAAGTTTTTAGTTATTAGTTGATATATTGATTGACTGATTTAACAAAAAATATTTAAAGGCTATGCACTTATGTGGCAAAGTGGTAATATAAAATGAGAATATGTATACAGTTCATATGAGTTATCTAATTTGTTTATTGCAAGCACTTTTTAATCTGTTTTATTGGGGTACAATTTACATATACTAAAATTAATCAATTTACAATTTAATGAATTTGGGGAATTTCATACAGTGTGCAACCACCACAACAATCATGATAAAGAATATTTCTATCAACCCTCATAATTTTACTCCTGTCTTTTTTACAATATATTCAATACCCCAATTTAATCTCCTTGAATCTTCCAGTCTATTTTCTATCACTATAGTTTTGCCTTTTCAAAAATTCTGTTTCTAAATGAACTTATGCAGCCTTCATTCTTTCATTTCAGTCTTCTTTCATTTATTATAATTTTTGGAAAACTTTAAAAATGTTGCTAGTGTATCATCAGTTTGTAACTTTTTCATTGCTAAGTAGTATCCCATTGTATGGATAGGCTTTAATACATTTATCTATTCACAAGTTGATGGTCATTTGGGTTGTTTCGAATTTTCTGGATATTATGAGTAAAGTTCTATGACCATTTGAGTACAGATTTTGTATGGCTCATGCATTTTCACATACTGGGCCATATTCTTAGTGTATATTTAAAATTTATAAGAATTAAAAATCTTAAGCAGAAAAACTACTAAGAAAACCACACCTAGTCACATTATAGTAAAACTTCTGCAAAGTTGCAAAACAAATAGAAAATCTTAAAAGCATCCAGAGAAAGAAAAATAAAAAGAACATGACAGGCAGATACAGAAAAATAAGCCAAAAGTCAATGAAGTGGTATATTCAAATGCTTGAAAGAAAATAATTACCAGCCAAGAATTTTAAAACCAAAGAAAATGCCTTAAAAAAAGTTTAACCAATGACATTTACAGACCAAAATCGAATATATTGATAGGAAACTTACACTAGTGAATTTTGCTCTGCAGGAGGGAAAAAAAGGTCCTCCTCAAAAATTAATGATGGAAGAAATAGGAGGCCATAAAAGACTAAATATATGAGTAAATTTGAATGCATGGTGATGACAAAACAATAATACCAGTGCTTGTTATTTTAAAATATATTCAGAATTTAAGCCCATAACTAGTGCATCATATAAGTCACAGGTCAGATGGTAAGCAGAGTTAAAGAGCGCACAGGATCTTTAGGAGGAAACATTCAGAACTTCTAATAGTTGTTGAAATTTTGAAGATTCAATTTGTAATTTTAACCATTAAAAATAATATATGTCTAGTTAAATAGTAGAAGAAAAAATGGCATAATAAAACATCAGTAGAAACTATGACAACAAAAGAGAGAAAATGGAACATAGTGTATGTGATATGGTTTGACTGTGTCCCCACCCAAATCTCATCTTGAATTGTAGTTCCCATAATTCCCACATGTGAGAGAAAACCGGCGGGAGATAAATCATGGGGGTGGTTTCCCACATACTGTTCTCATGGTGGTGAATAAGTCTCATGAAATCTTATGATTTTATAAGGGACTTCTCCTTTTGCTTGGTTCTCATTTTTTTCTTGCTTCTCTGCTGCCATGCAAGATGTGACTTTGCTCCTTTTTTGCCTTCAACCATGATTGTGAGTCCTCCCCAGCCATGTGGAACTGTGAGTCCATTAAACCTCTGTCGTCTAGAAATTACCCTGTCTCGGGTATGTCTTTATTAGCAGTATATGAGAAAAGACTAATACCATATGTATGAGAAATGTTAAAAAGTGAATAGTAATATAGTAGACTTAAATTCATTTTTATTAGTAATAATTTAATTAAATGTAAATGTACTTAATGGTCCAATCAAAATACAAGATTTGTTTTAAATGATTGACAGAAAAAAAAGATTGAAAAATGATGACAACTAAAAAAAAAAACTAGAGTGGTTATAATAGTATCAGGTAAATTAGAGTTTTATGGCAAAATATTACTAGGAATAAAAAGTAATATTTCATATTTATAAAAGGTTTAGGGGGCCAGGCATGGTGGCTCATGCCTATAATCCCAGCACTTTGGGAGGTAGAGGCAGGAAAATCACTTGAGTCCAGGAATTCTAGAACAGCCTGGGCAACATGGCAAAACCCTGTCTCTATCAGAAACACAAAAATTAGCTGGGCGTGGTGACTGAAATTACATGCTTGTAATTTCAGCTACTGGGGTCACTGAGGTGGGAGGGTTGCTTGAGCCTGGGAGATTGAGGCTGCAGTGAACTGTGATTGTGCCACTGCATTCCAGCCTGGATGACAGAGCAAGATGCTATCTCAAAAAAAAAAAAAGAGTTTAACTCATGAAGCAGATTTTTTAAAGTTCTAAATTTGTAATAACATACATTCTAAACATATAAAGAATAGTGGGAAGAACTAAAAACAGGCAAATAATCAGAGTAGAAAATATTAATAATCTCAGTAATTGATACAACAACAAAAATGGACAGGACCCAACATCTATCACTAGACTTCATTTAAGGTACATGCCAACCAGCCATGGAAAAATTGTCTGAATTTTAAGCACAACTCAATGACTTCCGATGTACTGATGTTATACTGTCTGTTCTTGGAACACAGAAGAATTTAGGTAGTTAGAAATTTAAGATAAATAGTTAAACAGAATATCACACAAAATTGAAAATTCGTACAAATACTTCTAAAATCCATGGGTCAGAAAAAGGAATTACACGCTAATTCCATTTTGAGGAAAAATGTATTGCCTCAAAGATGGAGTCAGAAAGAATTATAAGTATCCATTTCATGATGCTACAAAAAGAACTGCAAATTAAATCCAAAGAAAGTAGAAAGATGGCAATAATAGAGAACACAACAAAAGAACAAAAGAATATATATATATATATTAATATATTATAGATAGATAGATGATAGATCTATATACTGATGGTGTGTGTGTATGCACCTGAATAAAGTCAAAATTGATTATTAAAAAATAACTAATAAAAGAGATGAATATGAAATAAAACTAGTTTAAAAAGGAGTAGGGGAAGATATACAAAAAAACCCCTAATATCATAAAGGAAATAAAAACAGTTTTAGAAATACCCATCTTACAAAAAGAAAACAAGATGAAATATATCTGGAAAGTCCTATGTCTATTAAATAAATGGAATTCAAACTTTTTTTTTTTCTAAAAGAAAATGTCAGGTCTATATGGCTTCCTTAGCTATTTCTCTCAAATATTCCAGGTAGAAATAATGCCACATTTTATATATCATGAGGCTAACATAAATTGGATATCAAAATCTAACAATAATATTAAGGAAATAAAATTGTAATCCAACATTACTATTGAGGAGAGAAGTAAAAAACACTAAAGCATGATGCTAAATAATATATAAAATGAAAAATGTGTAACAATAAAATCGGTTTGATTCCTGGAATGCCAGTTTAGTTTAAATTTGGAAATACACTAATGTATTTTACTAGCCTCATAAAATATCAAATTAAAAAATTCTACATCTCAGATGATGCCACAAAAATACTTATTAAATATTAGCATAAAATTTTGACAAGGACTTTTAGCAAAATAGATGTCAAAGGAAAGTTGCTCATGTGGATAAGGCCATGCAGAAAGATCTACCGACACTGGGGATTGGGCAAGTAGTGAGTGAAAGGTGATACTAGGTGGGTACTGGGGCGAACTCTGACACTGCATGACCACATACTCTTTGATAAGGTACATCCAATGGCTTTGATAAACCCAGATGATATATCTGTTATTTGTGAGGCTTGGGGTTGGGAGAGAGGCAGCCATGCTAACATGCCTTTTCCCTAGAGGTTTTGGTCTAAAGTAGGCTCAAGCTGAGAGGGGAGGATGATTTGTCAATCTTCAAGTTTTGATTACTACATGAGTTGGAACATTCTTATTTGTAAATTGAGACTTTAGGGCTTTTTATTACATACTAAGAGCAGAGAAGTCATAAACTGCCTAATTTTTATCTGGAGTTTTATCTGAAGAGATGAAATCTCTTCCACTAAATAGAGTTGGAGGAATGATGAGTTAAAAAGATTCATTTTTGTTTAATGAGGTGTTCTTGTGCAATATCAGAATTTTATCAGTAATACAGATTTTTTAAACAATGAATAATTACATTTTTAGTTTGAGAAATGACTGGAATATTGAGTTATATTAGAAGAGATCAGTTATATGTATTTGGTCATTCTTTATCTATAGACAGCGTGCCTGATACTGAACTGAGTTCCTGTTGTTAAACTTAAGAAAAGCTTTTATTAATAGATTTCTTACAGGATAGTGAAGAGGCTAAAGAAGTGTCTTAAATTACACAATATTAAAGGAAAGGTAAAGAAATTGGGGTAGTTATCTTGGTAAAGGGAACATGAAGTTGTAGGAGGTGTAGATGCTATATGTGGAAGAGGTATTTAAATTTCTCATTGAAGCCTCATACAGCAGAATGAGAAACATTGTTCTAAAGAAAGGCAAATTTCAGTTTAATATTAGGAAAACACCCATCATGTATTTAGAACTAGCACAAAATGTTATAGGTTACCTGAGTCATTCTCTGCTTCTATGAGTTCTGTCACTATGTGTCACTTTAATATCATTTTCAACCTAAAAATGTGAGATTCTAGACAGCAGGTTAGACATGATTCATTTAGGAGAAAACATTCCTTTCTTTGAATGCAAAATCAGAGTTTTCAGAGCATAGAAAAAAGAAAATTAATTTCTGAGGGAAGGAATTAAGTGTGAAGAAAGATAAATGTAAATGAATGTTGTATTTTGAGTCATTAATGATGAATCTAGTATTGTTGAATATACAGTGTTTTCATAGATTGATTGTTCTATAAGGGCCGAAGATTTATCTGTCTAGTTTTTTTCCATATCTCAGAAGCATAGAACCATGTCTTGCAATGTTTCCAACCACCATTTTAGACCTACATAGTGTTAGATTTCCTTATAAAATAAACTTTCAAAGAGTCTGCCAGTGTCATGGGTGAGTAGATTCCCTCATTTGTATTTCAGTGTGTTTTCATTAATCTACCCTCCACTCTATAGTTGCATTTACCTCCTTCTTGATACCAAATCCTATTTCTCTTGAAAAAAGAAACTCTGAAATATTATTTCCTTTCTATGTTGGATAATCTTTCTCTCCTTCATTTCCTAATTTGGAGAGGAGACATAAGCTGTTTTCATACTTGTGGAGAAGTTAGTGAGGTACTCTTTAGCGCAGAGGATATCTTACAGGATTTGTTCACATATGCAAGATAGTTTTTCTCCATTAGTTGAAGTCTGGGAAATGAGTAATTATTCTCAGCTTGTCATTCTTGAGACCCTCTTCAATCTGACATTACAAACAAGAGACTCAGCTACGTTTAGAAGACTGGCTGAATGAAGGCAGAAGAGTACACTGACTCAATTTTAGAATCATCTTTACCAGCGACACGTATAGCTGCAAGGTTCTCTCATATGACCTCTGTGGGACCCAAAATTAAATTCTGTAGGTTTTTCTTAATCCAAATTTTATGCAAATTAAAATTAAATTGCAGATATTTGATTAGAGATTTGTGGTTGTTTCTCTGTAAAGTAAAATTTTGCACATATATACAAAATGACCAAAACTCCTTAAAAATTGTGAAATGATGCACTATACATATATATAATGTACTGTATACATATTACGACTATATAATCTCTATATACATACTTTATACATATAAAATGCGTGTTTGCATATATATATAGTTGTCACTTATGAGTTCAGTACAGATTAGATTCAAAAGTAAAGAAGACAAACTTTAAATAATCTTAAATACAGTAACTTTGAAATCCACAAAGAGTTAATCATACATTACTAGTATGAATTACTGAATAGTAATTAGCACATCTTATCATGAATTACAGACAAACTGTTTAAGTGTATTTTCTATTCGTTCTTCTTGTTAAATGGTCCAAATGACTACTTGGCAATATACAGAGACACTAGAATGATACTAATATAGCCTGTATATATTTGACTGTCTCTGACCTTGAGATACATATAGATTCAAACAAAAATGTCAGATTTAAATCATAGACTGGCTCCAAGTAGGTAGTTGTTTCTTTTTTAATTTTTCTCATTCAACAAACGGTTTTCAAAAATTATTTTATGAAATTCCCGTGGAGTTCACTCACTGATGAGAGGATTATCCGAACTGGGAGATGGGGGTCTATCTACTTGTAACCCAGGGTTGTCCTCTTCTACTTACTTTGTACACAAGATATTTAAAAATTCGATTTGATGAAGCATTATGTTTGGCACAAATATCATTTAACATTGAGAAATTATGTTTGTACTATTTCCCCCCACATTTAAAATTTTCTGATTGAAAGCTCTCCCCTACCCCCATGCTTTATTTTTCCACTGTTCAAATTTGAAATTTTCTGGAAATGAGGCAGAACTTGATATTCTTTATGAGGATACTAATGGCATGCAAATTATGAACTTCATCTGAATTTTATTGTTGGCTACTCTTTCCAAAGAGATATTTATTTGTAACAAAAGTCCAATCTAGTCCCTAAATATTGTATAACCAGAAACCTTAGGAGAGTTTCCTTTTTCCAAATGACTTTTGCATGTTTCCTTTTAAATGAGGTCAGAAAGCCACACCACCACAGAGGGGCAAGAACACTGAGCAAATGTGGTTGTTTGTTTTCTCAGAGGGAAATTGGAATAAGGATAAAGGAGGGCAAAAATACAATTACAGGTAGTATAAAAAAGAAAAATGAATTTATTACACTATTCCTATGTAAGTAACATCTGGAGGAACACGATGCAATTAAATTGCATTAAACATAAGGGGAAGGAGTAAAAGAAGCAACAATATGAATACAGAAAATAAAATTATGCTTACTGTGCAGCTAACTTGGCCTGGCTCTTTACCTGCACTGCCTCATTTAATTCTCACCAAAACATGTTAAGGTAAGTGTAACTATCACCATTTTACAGGTAAGAAAATCCAAGATCAAAATGATTAGGTAATTGCCCTAAGGCATAGAGCTCCTAGAGAACGAAGCTTTGGTTTCTTACCATTCTGGACAGCTATGAAGCCTATGGCCTTTCTGCTACATGACCTGGCTGCTAGAAATACAGTGAAATTTAAAGGAGATGCTATTTCATGGGATTGAACTGTCATACCAGCATTAATTTTTACAGAGAACACATATATGATACAATTCACCCCACTAAAGTGTAAAATTGTTTTTTGGTATATTCGTTAGTTTACTATCTCAATTTCAGAAAATTTCATCACAGCAAAAGAAACCCCAACACTTTACCTAGCCCTCAGTCTCCAGATTGTGGCAGTCACTCCTCTTTCTGATTCTATGAATTTACCTATTCTGGATATTTCAAATTAATGGAGTCAAACGATACAGATCCTTCTGTTGTCTCTCTTCTTTTATTTATTATGATCTTTTTTCAGGTTATCTACATTATAGCATGTACCAGTACTTCATGCCTGTGTTTGGCTGAATAACGGTTCACTGTATGGATATACATCATTGTCTTCATCTGTTCATCTGTTGCTGGCCATTTGAGTTGTTTGTGCTTTTTGTCTTTTATGAATAATGCTGCTATAAACATTCTTATAGGAGTTTTTGTTTGAATATGTTTTCAATTTTGGAGTATGTACCAAGGTGTGGAATATCTGAGTCCTATTGTAACTCTATGTTTAACTTTTTGAGTAACTACCCAACTATTTTCAGCAAAAGCTTCACTATTTGACATCCCCATCAGCAATGTATGGGGATCGTTCATACATCTTCACCATACTGTTATTTTTTCTGTTATTTTTATTATTATTATCCTAAAAGGTTTGAAGTGGCATTGATCTTATATCCCACAATCTTGCTGAGTTTCTTTATTAGCCTAAATAATCCTTTTTTAAGTTGATTCTTAGCGTTTTCTACATGTAATGTCCTCTGTAAATGGAGATAGTTTTACTTTTTTGTTTTCAACATGGATGGCTTTTTTGTACTGTTCTTGCTTAATTATCTCAGCTCTAAACCCTAGTACAATATCGAATAAAAGTGGCAAGAGTGGAGAGCCTTGTCTTTCTTATTGTTTATTTTAATAAAAAGTTTTACATTTTTCACCATTATGTATGATGTTTTCTGTGGGATTTCATAGTTACCAATTATTACTATAGGTTGAGAAAGTTCCCCTCTATTTCTGTTTGTTGAATATTTTTATCATAAAGAATGCTGAATTTGTAAAATGATTTTTCTAGATGATCATTTGGATTCTTTTCTCCCTTTATTCAACTAATGTAATATATGATATAAATGTCACACTGATTTTCCTGTATTGACCTGAATGCACGGCAGAAAACTCACTAGATCATGGGGTATATGTCTTGTTAATTTGCTGACGATTTTGGTTTGCTGCTATTTTATTGAGAATTTTGGTGTGAACATTCATAGGAGATGTTAATATGCAGTTTTTAATTTTTCTTATGATATCTTTGTCTGGCTTTGGTATTGGGGTAATACCAGCCTCATACAATGAGTTTGAAAAGTGGTCTCACTTCCTCCTTTTATAAAAGAGTTTGTGGAGTTATTTCTTTCCCTTAATCTCACTATTATTCTTTTTTTTTTTTTTTTTTAGAGACAGAGTCTCGGCCTGTCGCCCAGGCTGGAGTGCAGTGGCGCGATCTCGGCTCACTGCAAACTCCGCCTCCCGGGTTCACGCCATTCTCCTGCCTCAGCCTCCCAAGTAGCTGGGACTACAGGCGCCCGCCACTGTGCCCGGCTAATTTTGTTTTCGTATTTCTAGTAGAGACGGGGTTTCACCGTGTTAGCCAGGATGGTCTTGATCTCCTGACGTCGTGACCAGCCCGTCTCGGCCTCCCGAAGTGCTGGAATTACAGGCATGAGCCACTGCGCCCGGCCAATTTCACTATTATTCTTTTTGGTTAAATATTTTTAGTATAACCTTTTCAATTATATTTTCCTTTCTTTTACTATATTTTTGGATGTATTTTCTTAGTGATTTTCCTGGAGATTACCATTATTTATTATTTTATAACAGTCTAGTTTGGATAAGCACAAGTTTAATTAAATAGTACACATAGATTTTCTCCTGCAGAACTCCTCATCTCTCTTTTAAGTTTTTAATGTCATAAATTACATGTTTATCCATTGTGTGCTTATTAAGTTAAATTTTCAATTATGTCATTTTTTTATTCTTTAAAATCGGAAAAAAATACAAGCAAAAAATACACTTGTAAGGTCCTTTAACGATATCGTTATATTTAGTGGTGTGCTTTACCTCTTCATATGGTATTGAGATAGTCTTTACCTTTGACTTCATCCTTTGGTATTACTTGTAGGACAGGTATGTTAAGAGTTTTATGAGTCATATAGTTAGGTCTTAATTTATCCTTTATTTTTGTAGAATAGTTGTGTCAGACATAGAATTAATGATTGATTATTTTAACGCATTGAATATGGCATTTCATTGCCTTCTGGACTCTGTAGTTTCTTATGAGAAATTGGATGTTAATCTTATTTTGACTCCCTTGTACACGACAAGTCATTACTCTATTCCTTCTTTGAGGACCCTTTCTTTGTATTTGCTTCTGACATTTTGGTTATAATGTATCTCAGTGTGGGTCTATTTGAGTTTATCCTGCTTGGGGGCTATTAAGTTTTCTTGGAAGTATAAATTCAGGATTTTTATTGACCAAAAAATTGTCAGTCTTTCAGCCACTCTTTTTCAAATACTCTGTCTTCCACCTTTTCTTTAGCCTCTCCTTCTAGGACTTTATTTACACCTATGTTAGTAGCTATCTTGGTACTTCTCAGTCTCTTGAGATTTTTCTAAACTTAATTTTCTTTTCTGTTCCTCAATAAACCTAGTATTAAGATTGTTTATTTTTTTCTTCTGTTTGCATAGATCTGCTCTTGAGTCACAGGAAAGCAGTTTTATTTTGGTTATTGTACTTATCAACTCTAGAATTTCTACTTGGTTCTATTTTGTAATTTCCATTTCTATACTGATGTTGTCTATTTGATGAAACGAAGTTTTCATACTTTCCTTCAATTCTTTAGTCATGTTTTTCTTTAGCTCTTTGATAAGTATTTCAAATTTCTGATTTGAAGTCCTCGTCTAATAAGTATAAGATCTGGATTTCTTCAGTGATAAATTCTTTTGATTGCTTTTATATCAATGTATGGACCACACTTTTTTCTTGATTTGTATGAACTGTATTTTTTGTAGCTGCTGTTGAATATAGGGCATATAAATAATGAAGTGTAACTCTAGCATATCAGATTCTTCTCCTTCCCAGTGCTTATTGTTGCTGTTGTTTATGTTATACTCTTTCTTTGTTTAGTGACATTTCTTAACTAATTTGGTAAAGTCTGCAGTCTGCATTTTTTTTACCTGTGAGTCTTACTCAATTATTTAGTTTTTAGTAAATGATTAGAGATCTCCTTAAATGCCTGAAAGCAAGAATTCTCACAGCATTGCAAAGGGCATTCTTTCTATATCTGTGTTGTCCTTCATTTTTACCTGGTATAAAGCTCCAAGATAAGTCATGGTTAACAACTTAGGAAATTCTTATGTCTATTTTGAACATGTACACAAACAATTCTACATATGTACATGGTTTTCTATAGTCCTTAGAATATGTTAAAGCTCTTATGATTCTCCCAGGAGAATCTTGTTCCTCAGCTTTTTCTATTTTTTGTTTAGTGTATTGTTTGCTGCATCTGGTACACATTTTCTCAGATAACGACTCTGTTAAAACACTTACTATAAATATTTTAAAGAAATGCATCCTAGGAAAAGACTGTTAGCACTGAGTGAGCTATGAACCAGGCTAATACAGACAAGCCTTTTCAGCGGAGTCTCCCAGCGTGTCCCACTTGACAAGTCAAATAATGACAATTCTTTGGGAATGAGACTTCAAAAAAACTTGAGCTTCATTCTCTTTCCCCCAAGTTGTTATGTTTAAGGCTACCACTGAGCTAGGAAGTTGAAAATAATACTAAGACTAAGGCTAGCTAAACTACCATAAAGCTTACTGTTGAGATTTAGCTGTTTTATTTGAAAAAGAGGCTTCTTGAAATGGGTTGCTGGAAGCCTTTGGTTAATTTTTAGTTTGGAAAAAAATGATTCTAGCGATTTTTGCAATTCTTTTGGTTTCTTTTATGGAGGAGTGAGTTTTCAGAGGTCTTTTTTTGTTGATGTACAATCAGTTTACATATATATATAAATGCACAAATGCAATTTTACGTAAAAATACAATGATTTTTATGTGAAATAAGACCCAACTGCAAAGAAAAAATTTCATTTGATGTAAAGCAACTTTTGAATCATCAGTGAAATGAAATATTAGAATTTGAGATCACAGGCTTTATTTTTAAAGATAAAATATACAGGAAAATGTTCTGATGTAGTACTTGTTGTCCAGCCCTGGTGTCAAATACAAATTTCTGATAACCTTATTTCTAAAATGTTAACTCAATAAACTGTGATCAAAAACAAAGGAACAGTACTATAATTATATTAAACATCTATATTCAGATGTTGGGTTTTCTAGTAAAATTAAGCAGACAAAAAAAGCAAATATAAAGAATAAGTTTCATTAAGCATTCCTTTCTTTTATGCTCCCTCAAGGAGTATATTCATGAAAGTACAATTTTATAATAATAAAACCATCAGGACTTTATCCAGAAAAACACTAAAAGAACTCTTATGTGGTCATATGGCATGAATAAAATGAGGCGGGGGAATGAGAATTCGTATGGATTTGTAAACATATTATATCTGACTCCATCCCTCTCCTTTTTCTTTAACTCTCCCTCAGTTTCAGACTGTACTGGGATTGGTCTGATGACAGCAAAGTAGAATTGCAATTTATCCAGGCAACCTCACGAACTAATAAATAATTCCATCTATTTATGTTACCTCACCTTGCTTTCTTTTCTCTTGATTTCTTTACAGTGAAACTGTTGCCCTCACATAAGACCCAAGAGCAATCAGGAGAAATGTGAGGGATATAGTCAATGACTTTAAAAGGGAGATTGACAAAGATAGGATTTGCCTTATCATACTATAATATAGAAAGGGCATAGGTCAACATATGGTACTATTTACTTATTTATTTATTATTATTATTATTATACTTTAAGTTCTGGGATATATGTGCAGAACGTGCAGGTTTGTGACATGGGTATAGATGTGCCATGGCTGTTTGCTGCACCCATCAACTCATCGTCTACATTAGGTATTTCTCCTAACGCTATCACTCCCCTAGCCCCCCACCCCCCGACAGGCCCCAGTGTGTGATGTTCCCCTCCCTGTGTCCATGTGTTCTCATTGTTCAACTCACACTTATGAGTGAGAACATGCATTGTTTAGTTTTCTGTTCCTGTGTTAGTTTGCTAAGAATGATGGTTTCCAGCTTCATCCAGGTCCATGCAAAGAACATAAACTCATCCTTTTTTATGGCTGCATAGTATTCCATGGTGTATATGTGCCGCATTTTCTTTATCCAGTCTATCATTGATGGACATTTGGGTTGGTTCCAAGTCTTTGCTATTGTGAATGGTGCTGCCATAAACATATGTGTGCATGCATCTTTATTATAGTAGAATGATTTATAATCCTTTGGGTATACACCCAGTAATGGGATTGCTGGGTCAAATGGTATTTCTGGTTCTAGATCCTTGAGGAATTACCACTTTGTCTTCCACAATGGTTGAACTAATTTACACTCCCACCAACAGTGTAAAACCGTTGCTATTTCTCCACAGCCTCTCCAGCATCTGCTGTTTCCTGACTTTTTAATGATCACCATTCTAACTGGCGTGAGATGGTATCTCATTGTGGTTTTGATTTGCATTTTTCTAATGACCAGTGATGATGAGCTTTTATTCATAGTTTGTTGGCTGCATAAATGTCTTCTTTTGAGAAGTGTCTGTTCATATCCTTCACCCACTTTTTGATGGAGTTGTTGCTATTTTTCTTGGAAATTTGTTTAAGTTCTTTGTAGATTCTCGGTATTAGCCCTTTGTCAGATTGATAGATTGCAAAAATTTTCTCCCATTCTGTAGGTTGCCTGTTCACTCTGATGATAGTTACTTTTGCTGCACAGAAGCTCTTTAGTTTAATTAGATCCCATTTGTCAATTTTGGTTTTTGTTGCCATTGCTTTTAGTGTTTTAGTCATGAAGTCTTTGCCCATGCCTATGTCCTGAATGGTATTGCCTAGGTTTTCTTCTAGGGTTTTTATGGTTTTAGGCCTTACGTTTAAGTCTTTAATCCATCTTGAGTTAATTTTTGCATAAGGTGTAAGGAATGGATCCGGTTTCAGTTTTTTGCATATGGCTAGCCAGCTTTCCCAACACCATTTATTAAATAGGGAATTCTTTCTGCATTGTTTGTTTTTGTCAGGTTTGTCAAAGATTAGATGCTTGTAGACGGGTGTCATTATTTCTGAGGGTATTTAAATTAAATATTACATTAGTTTAAAAATATTTGCAGAACTCAGTCACATTTGTCCTCTTAAAGTTAGCAGCACAATAGTTTAATTTTTAGGGTACAAAGGGGCCTTATCATTGATTTTTTTCTTCTTTGTGTAGCAGTCCAAATACATAGTGTTATAAGGACAACTTGCCATGCTTCAGTGCATTCTCTTTGAGTTCAAAGGATCAACACATTACTTCCCTTCTACTCTGCTCATGTTCAGAAATGACTGAGAGAAATTCAAGGGGCAGAAGGCAGATATTTTGACATAACAATTTTGCCTGTGCTACTTATTAATGCTATACTGAAGAGTGTGACTTAAATCTCATCAAAGAGCATATTAACACTGCCTAAATTGTATCTATTTTTGCCCATATTAACTTGGAGAATATCCCTTCTCATGAGCAGCAGGATGCAAAAAATTGGAGAAAGTAAGTTGTTGCTGAGCAACAAAGCTCAATTGCTCTTCTCAACTCACCAAACAGATGACTCATGTCTCCTGCCATGGGAAGGAGTAGAGTGAGAAGGATAGGGAGAAGTGACTGTAATGGTTCTAGTCACAAGGAAATATGAAGCCACAGGAAATGAGTTCCTCCTCTTCTTCCAATATTCTTGGTGTGTTACAAATAATAAGGAACACAATTTTTTAAATGATAAGAAGCAAAAATCAATTTTTATAATCCAATTGCTATTATACAGCAATTGAGCAATGTCAGAACAGACTCTTCTCAGAAATATTCTTAGCAATTCTAATTTAAAAAAAAACTATTGCTGAAAAGTACATATGTGCATGATTTTTCTTTCTGTTGACGGTGAACTTTAAATTGCCCATTTTATTTGATCTGCCAGTTTATTTGATCTGGCAGTTATGTATCTTGCTAGATGTGTGATTTTCCACATTTTCCTTTGATTTTATCTTTTTCTCTTCAGTTTTTATCATGGACTTTTTATTAAATATATTTCCAACCTCCATGGCAAGCTGTCATAGATGAATCCAGAATGTTGCTGACTGTCATGAGACTTCTGCATGTTTGCCAGATGCAAGTGGCTTTTTATAAGTGTCATGTAGAATTATTAGTGATATTAGCACATGCAAGTGATATATATGGAGTTATTTTTTTCCAGCTGTGACTACAAAATTGGTATTTCAAACATGAAGAACTATCTGACATTCTTGGAAGCTGGTAGATCACTTCTAAATATGACATGTGGAAAACATAATTTATTTCTCATTAACTATTTCTGTTTGAAATGTATTATTCCTAAAGATGTCATTACTATCTTCTTAAGAGAAAAATAAAAAAGAATATTTTTCTACTCCTTAGTCTCATTTATGTATTTGATTGGTGAAGAAAAATAATTCAAACAGCTAACAACAAAAATAGACATAAACATTTCCATCAATGTTCTTAATACTTGCTCTGTATTAAGAAACTGAACAACAAAAACAAAACAAAACCCAATAGCTGCCCCATCTTCACTGCAGGCTTGAGTATATCAGAAACCTTGGAGTATACTGGATGCTCAGACACGATTATGAAACCTGCTTTCAGTGTAAGAAATATGTACGAAACTCATACAAACAATAGTGCTTATTGGCCTGAAAGACTCTGTCTTAGCTAAGCCTTTAAAAATCCTTCCAACATTATTTCCCCGTGGAAAAAGAAGTGAGCCACTAACTTCTTCTTCCATAGAACCTGCAATATTTCCTTCTAATTATTCTACCAGCAAAAGTATTTCTATATTCCATTCCTGCATTTCCAAATCCTATCAATTATTTTAGTTTCTAATAATTTTATTTTTATAGATATTTTCTTGTTTTTTCTACTGAGTACTGAAGTGATGACATATAAGCTGCTATTGATTCTATCTATATATTTTGATCTAATATTAAACATTTTTGTTTCACATCATGTAGTTTTATTTCTGATTAACATTTGCATTTTTTAAAAATATGTTGCATGGGTCATGCCACACAAAAGCCCAAAAGTGTCTTTAATGAATGAATGAACGTATGAATGAATATGACATGAGTAAAATATAAAGCCAGGAATCTGACCAGTAATGATTCAGTAACCAAAGAGAAGAAGAAAAGATAGAACTGCCTAGTGAGGATAATAATAACAATACTAATAATTTATCATAATAATTACCACTAAGGAGAGATGAAGTTGAACAAGAACTACAGAATCGGGCTACAGTGATAGACATGTCAGCAACTTAGATCATTGCTATTTATAGCAATCATCAAATCAGTATACTTTGGATAGCAAATGAAAACTGGCAGAAATGTGGTAGAATAGGGCTACTCTGTGTGTTTTTCTTCTTGCCTAGTCAGCCCATTCCCTAGGGGGGATGAAGTGATGTGACTGCATCTTGTCCTCTGTATAGAGGACCATGAGAACTCATTGGCAGGTGCGGGTGAGATAGTGCTGCTGGAGTGATGAGGTAATATTTAAAAAGAACAAAGTAAAACTGTACTCATCTGGTACAGGATAGGGCAGGTTATGTATGCAACCTAAAATCCCCTCAAATATTCTGCTGTTGTCAAGAAACTTTCTTCTCATGGAACTAAGGCATTTAATTTCTATTCTCTAATAAATTTACTTTCATTGGAAAAGAAAACTAGTGTTTTCTCACTTCTTTTCACAAACCTCATCCTTATTTCGGGAAAAAATACCTTATTTAGGGAATAAATACAAAATATGCCCTTGATGCCCTTACCAGTCATCTCACAGCCTTGGTCTTCTAAAATTAATTCCTTCCAAGTTTCTGAAGATTAATCATTTACTGTTGGGTACATGATTCCTGCTGAAGGCATGCATTTTGTTTTGCTGACACCTACTTGCTGCCCTTCCAGTCTCCTCAGCTCTAGACAACTGCTCTGTGTCTTCTAGTTAGGGTGTCTTACTCAGTTACTAGCTTGTGATTCAAAGGTTCTGAGTCACGACTAATCTCTTAGGTTCAATTACTTGCTGCATTTTGGAGCTACCTTACTTTAAAATAAGAAGAACCTGATTCTAGTCCCCTTAGGTCCTTATCAGTTACTGCTTACTCCCTGGTTTCCCAACTCATGTCAATTGTAGATTCAGATGCATACTGAAGAAGTTAGCTGGTTTAGACAACTGAGTGCAGCACAGCTAAACTCTCTTCTGGAAACTCATCCAAACTATAATAGACATTTTATTAGAGTTCACCTTTGATTTTCACCTATCTTCTCAACTACATATTTTAGGTTTTTGTCTTTTAGTTTTCTAAGTCTGATTCTGTGTCAATATTGGGCAATAGAATACATTATGTGACTAATTCTAACTAATCACTAATGGATTTCGTTTGGCCATTCTGCTTCTGCTCTCTGAAATATGGAGCACAAGATCTGCACATTTATGTGCTCAATTAGGTATAGACTTTTTTTCTTTCCCAAGGTAAAAATACAAGATAATAAAAAATGTGTAACTTATGATCATGCTTAAGATTTAAATATATCTGAGGCTCTAAAAACTTAAGTAGAAACATTCCCTAAAGGGCAAATGTTTCTCCACCTGTCTTTTGCTGATGGCCAGCATCTTGTGCTGAGGACACAAAGACAACATAATGACATTTAACTCCAATTTTCACACTGGTTAAAGCAAATCTTCCCTGATTTTGATTATTACAGATATCCAAGCTAATCTTCACCAAACTCCTTATGATAATGCTCCTTAAGGTATTTTAATGTGGATTGATGATCATTCACCTGTGTATCTAATTCCATAATAAGGGACAGGATTTTCCCAGTCTCTTCCACTGTTTTTATTTTCTCCACCAAACCATGTGTGAGTTAAATGGTTCATTTCCACCATGCTTTGTACAGACAGTGGTTGCTAAAAAATTGAAACTATAGAGACCTTGAATGGAGATCTTGTCACAATATTGGTTATTTCAATTTAGTGAGTTCAGGGCAGTTTTCTTTGGGCACAAACTTTAAAGTAATAGTGTGCCACTAAGCATAGATTGTTAGGTTGATATTGCCTCCTTTGTAAAATTAAAATCTCAAACTTCCGAACAAATACAAATTAAAAAAAAATCAGAACTTCTTAGACTAATATTAGACAAGGTGGAAAACAAATAAAACATATAATAGGTTTCAGTGGAACACTGAATAATGAAAAATGCACAATTTATTAAGAATATATTGCATAATTTTATGTGTACCAAACAAGATAAGAACTAAATACATGGAAAAAATATTATTATAAATGCAAATAGTAACTAAATAAAATACAATCAGAGCATAAGCAATCAACATAATCTCTTCTGATTTGACAGGTATTGTAAAAAATAGAATTATGTAAATATCGATAATATAATTATATATACACAGACACAGTTACCTCCATTGTATAATAATTATTATGTTTCATATGGGCACAGAATACTTATGAGAATAGATAATGTAAGTGCTCACAATAAAAATATTTTAAACTATTGTTTAAAAGCTTGACAATCTAAGATCCTTTCTCTACTAATAAAATTTAAAAATTGGAAAATATATTGTTAAAATATTATCAACATTATAGTCATTTTGGAAATAAAAAAGTCTTTATTAAAGAACTTTTGATCAAAGTAAAAATTAAAAGGAATAATAAATAAAGATAAGCTATTTTGTACCACATGTATCAGCAGAAATAAAAACTGTAGTTAGAGAAAAATGTGTTCTTTTAAAAATTATTATTTAAAACTATAAAAAATAGTATTCTCAGATATAAGAAAAATGACAATAAAATAATTCAAAATAAATCACAGGGAGAACATTAAAAAAAGATAAACTGAAAATAAGGAAAGTAAAAAGTAGTTATAACAGGGAGAATTAATAAATGCAAATCTGGTCATTTCAAATAATTATAAAGCAACTATACTATTTAATGTCTGGTTAGAAAAAAATAAGAGAAATTTGGAAAGACTGAAATTATGCAAGATTAGGGATAAAAAATGAGCAACGATCACAAATAAATGTGATTAACATTTGAAAACAGAAAATGCACAGTTTTCTAATAAAATATACATTTGAAAATTGACTTCAGAAGAGGTAAAAATTTTGAATACATAATTTTAATAGAAGATATTAGGATAGTGAAGAAGATCAATCATCACATGGCTTCACAATTTTTTTAATTGATACATAATAATTGTACGTATTAATAGGGTACATAGTGATGTTTGGATACATACAATGTACAGTGATCAGATAATTAGCATATACATTATTTCAAAGATTTATTGCTTCTTTGTGTTGGGGATAGTCAATATCCTCCTTCTGGTTATTTGAAATTATATAACATTATTTTTAAGCCTAGTCAACCTACAGTGGTATAGAATACTATATCTTATTCCATGTAGCTGTAATTTTGTAACCTTTAGTCTTTTATCTAGTATTGAAAGAGCAGATAGTCTGATAAAGTAATTCAATTGGCAGGGCTAGTCTATATTTATTATAAGAACCTAATAAAACCCTGTGAAAAGGATAATATAAAAGTATTCACATTTTTCTATTGGATATTGCTGCATGTATTCTAAACACAATAGAAAATAAAAATAAACAATGGGTCAAGGGTAATCAAACAGAATGTGATTATATAATTTAAATGGTGTTTCCATATTTAAAAAGTAACCAACTTAATCTACTACATTAAATGACATATTATATTATGTACATATTATAACCTATCATATTAAATGGTAAATTATAGTGATAAAATTATGGGGTTCCTTAATATGAACTGGGAAATATAATAAAATTATTCAGATTCCATTTTAAAAAGTCTAAATAGAAGAAACCACTACAAATATAATACAATTTATTTTCTAAAATTCATACCAAATATTGTCCTAAATGATAAATATCGAAACAACTATTAAATCAGACCTAGACTTTAGGTTATTTTTGCTATACTCATTATTGGTTTAATTTGAATGAAAAGTTCTAGTGAATGCAATGGGAGAAACAAATAAGATAACTATAAAGATATTTGGAAAAGAGAAAATACTTTATCTTTTCTGTTGACATGATAAAGCTGGGATACCCACAGTACTCTAATGAAAAATGTAATTAATAAGGGCAATTAATAACTGATAAGATATATGTTAATTATACAAAATAGTATTTATTTTAGCTACAGTTATTCTCTTAATATTCTAAGTAAAAGCATAAAGTGATTATAAATACATTTAATAAGACATATTAAGGATTTCCAAGTAAAACAATGATAAACATTATCAGACATAAAATAAGATACTGAGTTCTTATAATTCATACTGAATTATAAGTTCTTATATAATCATATTGAGTTCTTATAATTGACATTTTTATCTGAGCATCAAAAGGTTTTGCTCCTCTTCTCACACTAAAAGCAAGCTTGTTCAACCCTCTACCCAGGACTGCTTTGAATGCAGCCCAATACAAATTCATAAACTTTATAAAAACATTATGAGATTTTGGCTGCATGTGGTGGCTCGCGCCTGTAATCCCAGCACTTTGGGAGGCCAAGGCAGGCGGATCACTTGACCTCAGGAGTTTGAGACCAGTCTGGCCAGTATGGAGAAACCCTGTCTCTACTAAAAATAAAAAATTAGTCTGGCGTGTTGGCGCATGCCTGTAATCCCAGCTACTCAGGAGGCTGAGGCAGGAGAATCACTTGAACACGGGAGGCAGAGGTTGCAGTGAGCCAAGATTCTGCCACTGCACTTCAACCTGGATGACAGAGTGAGACCTTGTCAAAAAAAAAAAAAAAAAAATTGTGAGTTTTTTTGTGATTTTTTTGTTTTTTAGCTCATCAGCTACTGTTAGTGTTAGTGTATTTTATGTTAGTGTATTATATCAAGACAATTCTTCATCCAACATGGTTAAGAGAAGCCAAAAGTTTGAAAACCCCTGCATTATATGTTAATGTAGAAAAATGGGATTATAATATGCTTACAATATGTGTGTATAACAAATATAAGAACAATATTATTGTTTCTCTACACACACTACTGTTCTTAGTGTGTATAACTATTCCATGTTTGTTTTCTTTATGTTATTTTCTTCCAAATCTACTTTTTAATTTTGATTGATTTCCTCATTCTCTTTTTTTCCTCAATGCACTTAGGAGTTTTTCATAGTTTTCTCTTTTCAAATAATGCTTCCATTAATTTAGTCTTAATTTGGATTTCTTGCCAGTACTTTCCTGAGTTTCGTTAGGTCTCATTTCACATCCTCCTATTATCTGGCTGTCACCTCTTTTTCTGATTTTCTCTATTTCTATTTTATGGTGCTCTGAAATTTTTGCTCACTTTTCTTTATTTTTTATATTTTAAAACAACATTACAGTATTTTTCAGCTTTGTTGTTACATTTTCTTCTCCTTGATGAAATTTATTGTCAGAAATATAATTTTGTCTGTCTTCCTCAGATAGCATATTGTGTCTAATGTGAGTCCTACCTTCATAATGTTTTCTTTCCATGAGGTTCTTTGCTTCTTGAAAAAAAAAAAAGGTGTGCTAAATATCTCTGAGAAATTTGCACATTATGAATTACTTGACCCTTTTTTGAATATTTCAGGCAGTCAGAATTAAACATATTACCTATATATTACAATAATTTGTTGATGGAATAAGGATCAACTTGGGTTAATCTTTATTCATATAAATTATTCTTCTCAGAAAAAAATAAAGGATAAAAAGCATTTGAAAAAGGGTAACCAATGGGATTCAAGTATAATTGAAGAGTTTGCTTGAATGTATTAACCAATTGATATCACTTTAATAAATACCAAATATTGTATTTAGGAAAACTGTAAAAAAGAGTAATGGTTGAAATGCAGGTTTTCAAATCAGACTCTGAGTTGACAAATCTGCCTCTAACTCTGACTACCTGTTATGATCTTAGATCATTCATAAAGTCCCACTAGGGTACATTTTAATCAGGCATAAAACACAAAAAATAACATCAAGTGAACACAGTTGTCATAAGAAAAAGTTAATAAATCTTAAGAGTTTAAACTTTGCCTTGAAAATCAAGTAGTTTGAAAAGTTTAGAAGAAAATAGTTTTTTAAAAATTAAGATCTGATGTACAATGCTTGGAAAAAATGTGCATGTAATCTAGCACTGAAAATTTTGAGTATACTAAGGCCAAATTTTTGTCACACTTTCCTGGAGCAGCTAGAGTTTGACATGCTGGGAAGTATTAAAGTCACAGCTGGAATTCTGAGATTCTTGGAAATGTACATGCATGTAGAGTATTGCAATCTCCTTTTGGTAGTGTATTCTTAGATAGTTATGGTAGCAAACACATAATCCCAGAAATATACATGGCTACTTCCATCTTAATTCGAGTTGGAAAGATACTACTCCATTAAATATCAAATAACTAAACTTTTCTTTTCTTCAAAGTAAAGATGGGGAACAAGTGCAGATAAGTTATTAAAAATAGGTAATTTTTGGTGGTAATGACAGCGTATTTGAAGATTAGATAGAAATAAAAGATTCAGTTATTTTTCTCAAAGAGTCAACAATATATTAGAGTAGGCACCATGCTTTGTATTTAATAATTAAGTACTTTACACTGTATATACTAAGGGAATACTGTTTAATGGAAAAAAAATAAGGATTTACAGGTGAGAGAAATTAATTCTACATTGCTCAATTGGATCTTCTAAAGTTGATGAGGTTTTTTTTGAGTTGTTGGGGAGTTAAGGAATTAAGGATGGTGAAGTGGATATATAAATGGCATGAAAATTGGTAGAAAAGGAATACATGTACAGAAGGACAAATATCAGACCTTATTAACAAGTTGGTTATTAAAGCGTTATTCTTTTCTTCTATTTACCCTGTTGTGTTATTTGTTGGAAATGGCTTTCTGTTCTCCTTCAAGGGGAAAGGGGAGAATTAGGCTTATACTTAAAGCGGTAAGTTGTCTTAACTCCATAGGGGTGAAGATCTGTATTATTCATGTACAGGAATTCTGGTATGAAACAAAGACAACTAAATCTTCTTTGTCTAGGTTAAAAAATGGCAGGTAAAAAATATACAGGATATTTCAGTACAACCTAAAATGAAGAAAAACTTCGTGCTTTAGCAAGTTGAGATTGGGGCCGGGCGCGGTGGCTCACGCTTGTAATCCCAGCACTTTGGGAGGCCGAGGCGGGTGGATCACGAGGTCAGGAGATCGAGACCACGGTGAAACCCCGTCTCTACTAAAAATACAAAAAAAATTAGCCGGGCGTGGTGGCGGGCGCCTGTAGTCCCAGCTACTCGGAGAGGCTGAGGCAGGAGAATGGCGTGAACCCGGGAGGCGGAGCTTGCAGTGAGCCGAGATCGCGCCACTGCACTCCAGCCTGGGTGAGAGAGCAAGACTCCGTCTAAAAAAAAAAAAAAAAAAAAAAAAAAAAGAAAGTTGAGATTGGCTACTCCGGAGACTGAAGTGGAAGAATCGCTTGAGTCCAGGGGTTTGTGGTTGCAGTGAGCTATGATCATAGAGCTAGATCTTGTCTCAAAAAAAAAAAAAAAAAAGTTGAGATTGGTAAAATATTTACCTCAAATGCATCTCTCTCTCTGAGACCAGTGATAACTAATATGACTTAGGTATTCTAATGTGGTTTTAGCTATGTTTTTATTGGTGTGTGTATTTAAAACCAACTGCACACTCCAGAGTTACTTCTTAATATGCTTTTATCCACTTAGTTTTATGTTAAATATTTGTTCTCAGTAATTGAAGTATTCTCAGTGTGTTTGATTGTGTAAAATATAGGTCAAAATTAATAATTATTCCATTGAGATATAACACCTGACCTGAACTGAATCTTCCAATTCTATAGTGACAAAATATCCTATTCTTCTTCATATCCTTTAGAGTTCCATCTCTGTCTCATATTAGGAAGTATTGTTTAAACCAGAAATTGATTGGGTAGAAAAATGCAATGTGTTATACTTCAAAATAGAGTTTATTTTGTTTGAAACTCTTCATATTTCTCTTTTGTATAAAATATTTTTTCTTTAAGTTGAAGATGCCCTTTCATGCTGCCATTTTTTACATATTTCTTATGATAAGAAAGATGGCATGCAATTTGCTGCTTTCCTAGTTAACAAAGGGAGCAAGGCTGTCATTTTAAATGTATCGAAAACAATCAACCACCCAGAGGATTGCAGGCTCACTGGTGGTGACATAAGGCTTCACAGTGAAAATGGGGTTTAGAGTTTATCAGAAAGGCCTGAATACTTTCCAGAATCGCTTTTCATTTTTTGTGCAGCATTTTTACAGCCCAAATGACTCCTATTAATTGCAGGCCTGGGGCTTTTTTATTGGAGTTACGCAGAATCCATATTCACAGCTTTCTTTTCTTTTTAATTTCAAATGAAGTTAATTCTTTTGCCTTCAGCTTCTTTTGCTCAAGTGATAAACTTTGGCATTGAGCAAGCATCGTTTAATCAGCACATTTATGATGCTATCTGCAGTTGCTGAGAAATTATTGCATTAGTCCTAACTAGCTAAATGCTCAGACCTGTAGAAAAATGAGCCAGTAAAATATAACATGTAAGAAAGAAGCGCAATTTGTCACCCTAATTTTTATATTAAGTTAAAGGTTGAAGTCGCTTCAGTAACATCAAAAGAATGTTAAATTTCTACCTGCTTTTGAGACATAAAGTAAACCTTTCATTAAATAGATAATTGATTAAGAAGAATAACTAATTTTCCGATTATTTGAAGAAATACGATTAGAGAGCAATTTTATTTGTGGCCCTTATATAATTAACCTTGTGTGGGCTTGTGTAAGACAAGGGCCTCGTACCTGGTCCTACTGAACCTTCCTTCTATCATCCATACCACTTTAGGTTTATATTATACGACAGTGACCCATTTATGTATTTTGTTTATCTGAAAACGTTTTCCTTGCTCTTTAGACCTGTAGAATGAAGTATTTGATATGAAGCCAGGGCTCAGAGGATGTGGAGTTCTTGAGACCCATATTGACTCATACTGAATACAGTACGGATGTTAGAGGCATTCTGATTTCAGCAAGCAGAGTTCTGGTCTCCATTTAATGTCTTCAAATGGAAGTGAGAGAAGTACAACAGACTTGGTCTTAAATGAAACATGTAGGCTATTGGTTTCCATTTAGCTTCCTGCCTTTTGAGATTTATGGAAAAGGAATGTAATTACTAACTCATAATAAATAACTTTGGGCCATGAGAATAACTGTTACATATTAGAAATGAAAAGCAAAGATCTGGAAAGAGCCTAGGCCTTGTATACTTTATAAAACAATTACTCCAGACAGCCCTGGACTACCTGAATTAAAGCTTTAGAATTATTTTACTTGACAAATAAACTTATGTTGGTTTAAAGCTACTGCTACTTTTGTTTTCTGTTTTATGCAACCAATGTAACCTCAAAGGTTTCAGTCAATTTTAAGCCATCATAACTTTTCATTTGTCTGTCTAACTCATATCATTTATTCTCAATATTATTTACATGGTTCAACTTTTTTTTTTCCCAGTCTCTCAAAATTTGGTTGTTCCAGGGTTTTCTTAGCAGTCTTTACTGCTCTATCTAAACAGTTCTATAGATTATATCTGTTTTCAGTATGGGTTTTAATTTTATTCTCATAGTCTGGTAACTATAATTGTGTTTAGCTCAAGTCTCCATATCAAATCCATATACATTATATGAAAATGCTAGTTAGATAAAAAATACTCCACATTCATGAAAAATCAACATCCTCAAAATAGAACTCAGCATCATACCCTAATTCATCTCCAAAATTTGTTTCTCCTTGGATACTCTACGCCTCAGTGATTGGTGTCAACCTGCACAGAGTAACCCAAGCTTACAACGTGTAAGTTATTTTAAACACAGATTTTTCTTAATGTCTTAATGTCCACAGTAATTTATTCATAAACTTTTATGAATTCCACCTTTTTATCTACCCCCATGGTCATAATTCTTTATTTTTTATAGTAATTATATTTTAACATAAAGTAGAACAATATGTGAGGGTCTCTAAAAAGTTCATGAAAAATGCATATTATAAAATAAACTATACATGGATTTCAATTTTTAGCACCAAAATCAACTTGTACTAATTTGCTGTAACGTGTACAAACAGGATCTAGTTCAAGGAGCTAGGAAACGTCGTTTTGAAAATAGCCCCTATCAGAGCAACACGAATTCTGCCAAAATTGAAGCAAGAACAAATATCAAATTTATTGGGAAGCTTGGTGAAAGAATGGTGAGATCATTAATGCCTTCTCTAAAGTTTATGGGGACAATGCTCCAAAGAAACCAGTCATTTACAAATGAATAAGTTATTTAAGGAAGGACATGATTATGGCGAAGATGAAGCTGCAGTGGAAGACCATACATGTCAATTTGCCAGGAAAACACTCACCTTGTTTGTGCACTAATTGAAGAACATTGGTAATTAACAGCAGAAACCACAGCCAACACCATAGACATCTCAACTGATTCAGCTTACATAATTCCGACTGAGAAATTTAAGTTGCACAAACGTTTCAATCAATAGGTGTCAATACCATTGTACCCACATCAGCTGCAGACAAAAGCAATTTTCCATGGAAATTTTAAACAAGCAGGATTAAGATCCTGAATCATTTCTTCAAAGAATTGTAACAGAAGATGAAACAGGGCTGTAACAGTATGAAGAGAAAGCACAATCAAAGCAATGGCTACCAAGAAATAAAACTATTGCAGTCAAAGTGAAAGTGAACCAGTTAAGAACAAAGGTCATTCCAATAGTTTTTTAAGATACTCAAGGCATTTTGCTTATTGACTTTCTGGAGGGCTGAAGAACAATAACATCTACTTATTATAGAGTGTTTTGAGAAAAGGAAAGCCTTAGCAGAAAAGCTCCTGGGAAAGTTTTACCAGAAAGTTCTCTACCACGACAATGCTCCTTCTCATTCCTCATATCAAACAAGGGCAATTTTGTAAAAGTTTTCGGGTAAAATCATCCACCATGCAGTTGTGATTTGGCTCCTTCTGATTTTTTTGTTTGTTTCTTAGTCTTAAAATAATGTATAAAGGGTATCCATTTTTATTCAGTTAATAATGTAAAAAAGACTGCAAGGCATTCTTAAATTCTTAGAACTCCCAATTCTTTATGGATGTACTAAATGGCGGCCATGATCACTTACAAAGGTGTCTGAAACGTGATGAAGCTTATGTTGTGAAATAAAGCTTACATATTTTTAACTTTTATCTTCGAATCCAATTTTTTAATAAACTTTCTGAAGTTTCCTTGCATGTTTTGGATAACTACCCTTGTCCTCAAATTAATAAAGCATAATATTTCGCAACCTACAACCCCTGAGAAATAGAAACATCTTATATACTAGATGCAGTCACCAAATTATGATTTATTAGAAAAGGATTCACTAACTAAAGCAAGGAAGTCATGCAAATGTTTGTCAATGCTTAGTGCCTGGAAAAAAAAAGAAAATCAGGTAATTTAAGAGGTAAATTTGTTCAACCCAATCCCTTTTTCAAGATTACATTTAGGAAGCTGAGAGATTGCTAGGCAACTCTGAGAAATGGAGCTGAATGGTCTGTAGATTTAACAGTTTAGCTAGTTATGTGACTGTACAAATTTAAGTAATAAGGAAGCCAGTTGCTATGAACGAAGACTTGAGCAAATGTATAGAGAAAAATAAGAACAAGACAGTGTATAGTTACTGAGAAACAAAAGTTATCGTCCTTTGACACAATTTTAGTTCTCATTTGATCCATGTTGTCTTCATAAGATTTTTATTGCATCTGCACTTATAATGTTCCAATGAATCCCTCTTGATTTGAATGAGCTTTTGCATATTTCTGTGTCTTTTGAGCAGAAGAGCCTTTCTCAAAACAGTCTAAGTATTGTGATAAATAGGAGAAGCAAACTTGCCAATAAGAGCATTGCCTTCAGTGAAAAGACATTGCTCCTTTGTAGTCTCATTCAGAAACCATATTATCCTTCTTTGGTATCTTAGCATTTAGTGACAAGTTTATGCACATAGGAAGACTAAACTTTTACAGAAGAATCTTTATGCTCCAAAGGTCTTGCAAAATAATCACTCTTAGGTCCATTTTCCTTGTTCCCACTCTCACTCCCACCAGCCATGTCCAGCATAAATGGAATAAAGAAATTTAATGTGTCAATTGTGAATGGGTTTGAATTCCTAATTTTGCTCTTGGCTTGACTGCTGTTGGTGTATAGCAGTGCTAGTGATTTTGGCATATTAATTTTGTATCTTAAGAATTTGCTGAAGTTGTTTATCAGCTGAAGGGACTTTTGGGCCAGGACTACAAAGTTTTCCAGATATAGAATCATGTCATCTGCAAAGAGGAATAGTTTGACTTCCCTCTCTTTTTAACTGGGTGGCCTTTTTTTCTTTCTCTTGTCTGATTGCTCTGTCCAAGACTTTCTTTTCTTTTTTTTTTTTTTTTCAAGACTTTCAATACTATGTTGAATAGGAGTGGTGAGAGGGAACATCCATGATGTGATATATAAATCTGAAACAGTATAGATGATGGATGAGAGAAACAGTAGGACCAGTTAGAAAGCCCTTCTCCTACATGACGCCATCCAAGGCTGATTATATAAAGACCACAAAGAAAATGACCATACAATCATACTTTTTGAAGTCATCAGGAAATTATTTATGAATTATAAATCCATTATTTTTATAATGAAAAGTTTACCTTGCTCCTCAAAACCAGATGGAAACTTGACATTCTTTTGATGATACTGAAGGGACTTCAGAGTCTAGTGCCGGCATATGCTTGCTATTCAGAACAAGAATTATCATTGCAATGTGCTTTAGAGGAAGAAAACGCTAATCAATAAGGTTCCATTTGGCAGTTCCTGAGTAATCTGCTTACAGTATTTTGCAGATACCAAGACTGGGAAGCCTGGATCTTAGGAAAACAACATTCAAATATATGTATAATGGGATTTTATGTTTAAAAGAAATGCAGCCCTCTCATTTCTCCACTTCAACTAAAATAGCATGTATTCATGTGTCTATTTTGTTAGGTATTTGGGGCCAGTAGTGGGGTGTGAGAAAGGCCTAGAAGACAAGCATATCTCTTCTCCACTTGCTTATAAACTAGTTGTGGTGATAAAACATCTACAGTAAAATTCTGGAACATTTTGCACAAACTATGAGAGCTGTTGTTGTCTTTTAATAGAGCATTGCTTCTGCTTTGCAAAGATAGGATAGAGTAAATAACTTTCTTCTTTATAATAACAGGTCTTTTCACATTCCTGAATCTAATACTGACTAACTCCTCAGTTTTGTCTTTTGTAGCTGAAATTGTATATCAAGTGAAGTGCAAAAAAAAAAAAATGTACATCTGTCATCTTTTAAAAGCACCCACATTTTTTATCTAAGCAAAGAAGCCTTAACCTGGGAGCATCTTCTGAAAATATTCAACTGGATTTTATTCTCAGGTTTTATTCAGCATTGTTATTAATATTGCACATTAGGACATTTATAGCCTAAAGATTAACTTTTAGATTAACTTTATAAACCTAACATGATGATCAAAGAGGTTCTCTCAACTGTCTTTGCATAGTAGGTAACAATCCAAGTTAAAAAATGCCTGAGGCTCTTTAAAGTGTCTCAATAGAACTTGAAAAAAATGAAGCAGAGACAAGAATTGCATTTCACTTTAAGTTATACAAGTTGTTTTTCTCTTATTTGCTATTCCACAGAATGTATAAACATGTTGTGATGAATCCCTGTTAACCATACATCCTCCCTGTGGTTTTAGATTACACTCACATACGTCAAGGATCAGAGGCATAAAATATAAGTGATAGAGATAGAGTCTGGGGCAGGAGAAAGGGGTGTGCAACGGAGTTAAGAGATTAATATTATTTTACAGCTGCAAATTATCTTCAACTCCTCCTGAGAGGTCAGACATTTCCTTTTGTTTTATGATGTGTGGCTAACACTATGACTTGTGCCTAAAACTAAAATGTAATAAAGCCATCCTTGAAGTTTTATTGCTCAACCTGGTATTCTAGGATAAGCTAACATGTAGAGATTTGAGTCTAGAAGGCCTCAGACATAGGCTAAGAGGGTATGCTGACCCGGAGCATACCTGCATCATACCTACATAGTCATACTTATTTCTAGATGCTCTTGTTGTTCGTAGAATTCCAACAACTCTGCAGGCTCACTTATGCACAAAAGGTTTTGTGATTATTTTGCATTTAATTTTCAGGTGGTTCCCTTCCTCTTGTCACTCTGCTTATAACCTAACCAGCTATTATAATGTAACACTCCCCCACCCCTCACAATGCCCATGGAACTTAGAATACTACATCCTTGGGAGTTATTAGGTAGACAATTAAATAGATAGGTCTAAGGAATTATTAATCAACTTGAATATGAAAATACAAAACCTGTTTTCTTTGACGTCAAATAGTATATTAGAACTAAAGTATATATTCAGAGAATACAAAATAAGGGGTAGAAATATTGAGGGCAAGTATAGGAAACCTGGTTAGATATGTGTGTACACTCATGTATAAAAGTGTCTCTGTACACTGTATCTAATGTTTTTTTCTCCACTATTTTTTTTCATTTTAGCACACATGAAGAATGAATGCATTATGTATTGTACTCAGTTGTAAGAATACTGGCAAATAAATAACTCAAAAGAAAATAAAATAGAATAAAATAGGATAACAAAATAGGATATTGGTTAAATTCTGAGTATCATTGGTTTACCATGCCTACTAAATGTAGAATGTTCAAGGGGCATAGTTTCCTTCTAAGGGGACTTTGTAATAAAGTACCTTAATTTTAAACATTTCACCCCCACTTTTTTTCTTTTTCCCTTCTTGCTTATATGTATCTATTTATTTTATTTTATTTTTTCTGAGACAGAGTCTCACTTTCTCACCAGGCTGGAGTGCAGTGGCGCCATCTCGGCTCACTGCAACCTCCGCCTCCTGGGTTCAAGCTATTCTCCTGCCTCAGCCTCCCGAGTGGCTGAGACTACACGCATGCGCCACCACACCCAGCTAATTTTTTGTATTTTTAGTAGAGACAGGGTTTAAGCATGTTGGTCAGGATGGTCTCCATCTTTTGACCTCATGATCCGCCCGCCTCGGCCTTCCAAAGTGCTGAGATTACAGGCATGAGCCACCGCACCCGGCTGGAGCCTCTCGAGTAGCTGGGATTACAGGCATGTGCCACCATGCCCAACTAATTTTTGTGTTTTTTAATAGAGATGGGGTTTCACCATGTTGGCCAAGCTGGTCTTGAACTCCTGGCCTCAAGTGATCCACCTGCCTCAGCTTCCCAAAGTGCTGGGATTACAGGCATGAGTCACCGCACCCAGCCCCAGGGACTTAATCTTGAAACAATCTAGGCACATCAGAAATTCTTCTCCACCAGGAGATCACCTCAAGCCTACAGTAAATTTACCCCCCTATTGTGCCTGGGATGGTGCCAGTCCATTCACCAGCTGTTACAATAACTCAAGATAAGTAATCAGAACAAGTCACATAGATCCGCACCCCCTCACCCCTCCTGCATGACCCTCATATGAAGCTCTCCTTCTTAAGCCCTTGCATTTTGTCAAAAAGTTGAACTAGTTTCCTTAAGGCATGAAGCCTTGGCCATTTCCCCACTGCTAGCTCTGGAATAAAGTCACTTTCCATTCACCACACCTCATTCTTATTAGGCTTTGCAAGTGGCCAGCAGCCAAACCTGTGTTTGATTACAGCTTCAGTTATTTTACTTAGATGCAGAATTAAGATAAATCATAGTGCATTGGGGGTGAAAATAGAGTTTCCCTTACATAGCTAGAAATGTTATAGAATTTGGAGGATTTAATCATATACATTAATTTCAGAAGATGCTATATTCTGCTTTCTGAGAGTGCAACCAGTACAATTCAATTTCTACATATTAAAAATAAAAACATTGCCCCAGCTATTACTATGTCTCTGTATCTCTGTAGAATTGTATTTACTATATATGTAGTCATCAGAAATCAAAACACTTTTTCTCTCTCTTCCTACACACATTCACACACACACAAAGGTGTTAATTACAAAATTAACTTTTTTTTTGTAATTCCAAAACTATAATGATGACAAAACCCTAGGAAATATTTTGATTCCATTAGTTGGGTTGAAGTCCCAGTGATTAAAGACTTAGACATTGTCTAATCCTACCTTCTTTAGAAAGCAGAGCCTGAGGCAAGGATTGTTTGCCAGCAATTTTTTTTTTTTTTTGGAGTGGAAAATAAAAGCCCAAGGTCATGAAGGCGAAATAAGAAGTAAAACTAAGCAGGCAGAAATACAATTGGAATGTGATGCAATGCATTACTATGCTGGCAAATTACTTTACGAAGAGCCATAAGGAGACAGAGCGGATCTGTTTTTCCTGCATATGCTATTGTCCAGAGTATTGCAAGAAAAGTCTTTAACCTTTTGTAGTCCACGAAGGACAGAGTAAAGGGATTTGTTTTTTTTGTTTGTTTGTTTGTTTTTTTGCCTACCTCTCTCCTATTTCTTGTTGATAAAAATGTGACCTATCTAGAAAAACATTCGCACACTTCTGGTTTGCAGAATCCAGCCCCTAGCAACACTCAAAAAGTCAGGACCTACAACTGATTGTGTACAGATTACTTTACATATCGAAGCAGAGAGGTGGTACAGTATGGTGTGCCTTTTCCAAGATAAAGAAAGCAGGAAGCATTCAAGATTCAAGAGAACCTAAGAAAACCCACAAGTTATGTGTTCCAAAGCAGCAGCACATCAGAGATACATGGGTTCTAATCTCAACTTACTATTTTCTGGCATTGCAACCAGATAGAAGTTAACTTTTCTATATTACAGGTTTTAAAAAATTATTGTTCAATTCAAATAGATAATCCTATCTGTACCTTAACATTGATCTTAAAATACTGTACACAGAAATAGTGAACATTAAAGTACACAAATATTAAAAATCTTTTAGGAATTCTTAGGAATTTTAAGATGGAATGCAGACTAAGAAAAAACCTAACTCTATTAACATGCTTCAATAAACTTAAACATCATCTAAAAAGTCAGAAACTAAACTAAAAGTCAAGAAATAGAAGAGATATTTAATTTTTCTTACATAACGTTAAGTAACCTAGCAGAAAGTCAACTACAAATTTTGGGTGGTAAGTCTCTAATATTAGATTTCAAATTAATGTTAAATTTGTTAGCAAGGAGCAGGTTTCCCAGAATTAAAATTTCTCTTATGCATAATGTGCCAGGCCAGTAAATATTAATCCTGGCATGCACAAGTAGCAAAACAGTATGGTGTCATCAATGTGCTTTTTTAGCTTTATGGTATGTTCCCACACAGTTTCAATAGAGGCAGATTAAAAACAGTTGCAATGACCAGAATCAGCATTCTATGGTCCAGTGTCTCAGATCATAGAAACATGGGAACTCATACTTGGAAGGCTTTGGGGGATGATCCTAGTTTTGCTGCTGTCCTATTGTGAAAATATATCAGTCTCAACAAGCAGGTACACTCCCACTTAGCAGATTCTACAGATTCAAGGCAGGCTTCACTTAAAGATGGTATGTTATAGCACAATTGTGTCTGTGGTCACTCCTCTAGTTCTCTAACTACTCTACCATATGCATCCTTACACATCATAAATTGCCGTTGATTTCGTACTCTTAAATGGATTTTCACATTCCAAATTTAGTCTTTTAGAAATCAACTAACTACATTAGCCACAGTATTTTATGTGGATGGTGAAAGCAGTAGTCCCAACTCAAACCACTTTAGAGGACAAAGACACAAGAAAAAAAAATCAAATATAACAGTTTTTTGACCTGGTCTTACCTTTTCCAGAGACTCTTAGGACTCTTGTTAACTTTTCAACTAAATTCTTGTATATGGACCTCATTTTCTCCAATTCCTGATGAATTTTCCCCCATTTTGTGGAAATAGCCATAGACTGTTCTAGGCTTATAAGAAAACAGAACAACGGGACTGTCTTACAGCATCTATTTATCATACATCAGGAAAGGTCAATGATCGACCTGGCTTATGCCATGTTGTGACAAGGTTAGCAAAACATTGTCATCGGTGAGCCCACTGGGACCACATGGAGTCTGTGAAAAGAATTCCCTAAAGGAAGGGAAGCTAATCAAGTAAGATTAACAAATGTCAACCAGGATTTTTAGAAAAAAAATTATTGTATGATGGTAGAGCCTGTGAACTTTGACTATTGAGGGAAAGGCTAGAGAATCTGAAAGAAGAAAACTTACTTTCAGCCCTTGTGCCATATTGACTAAATGAACTATAATTTCTCCTTCATTCTCATAAAGTCAACAGTTCTCTAAAGAGTTCTTCTGCCAAAGGGAAAAGCTGATCAGGTGATACCTCATTGCTGTAGGCAGTTCAACATTCTCATCCTTCCTATTTGCCTTTGCACATCCCTCTTCAATTTCAGATCTCCAAGGAGCTTCCATCTGATCATAGAAAGATGAGTTTATGAGGCTGGAATGGGAAGAAGCAATTCATAGAGGAACATTATTATCAGGTGTTTGCTGACAGGTGTTGGGTTGGAGATGAACATGTGGGAAGCCAAATTCACTTAGCTCACATTCTTGCTCCTGAGAGACAGAACCCTGAGGGACAGAAGTAAAAGTCCTCAAAGCTGTTAATTTATCAACATATTTAAGTGGCTGGGTGCAGGGCAGTTTCATGAGAAAGAGAGAGGAGGCTCAGGAGGCAATTGAGAGCTTCCTATTGATTAGGCTGGACATCAAGAAGGCATTGCTGGCTGGGAGTGGTGGCTCATACCTACAATCCAAACACTTTAGGAGGTCAAGGTGGGAGGATTGCTTAATGCCTGGAGTTTGAGGCTGCACTGAGCTATGATGGTGTCCAGGTTGCATGACAGAGTGAGATTCCATCTCCAAAAAAATAATAAAAGAAAGCAGTGCTTTATTTTACACTTTATTTACTATATGAAATCCTATGCTAGATTGCAAATGATGTAAATTGGGATGAAAATGTTTCATGTTGCTTGTTCTTCAGTTTTATTGTTTCTCATCTTTGGATTCGTTATCAATTTGACTTTACCTGATGTCTGCTCAACAACCTTTTCTGACCCAAAAAGTGTGCATGAACAGCAGTTCAAATCAACTCCCGTTTTCAATATTTATGGCATATTTTAGTGGCAGGATAACCAGGATGAGACCTCCTGCCACCTCTGGCCCTCCAAGTCCTTTCATTCTCTTAGAGATCCAGTTCTGTCTCCTTATCCTCTAGCCTTAAGACTAGATTTGACCCCAAAGCTGGGTCTTCATGATGATGGTAAAAAACATTTGTTCCTCAGATTGCCTTTTTTTTTTATAAACTAGATCTGTATTCCCAGATTGTAATAAGAAATGGAAATAATTTACCCTCAATTATTGTTAGGCATTTTTCTGGGAAAAAAAATCATTGAAAAAAGAGAATAGCCAATAGTACTAGTGCCTTACTTTTAAAATAGTCTTAAAGGATAGAGCTTTGTCCTGGATGTTATAATATGACTTTTTGTTGTAACTTATTTTAAATTAACTATCTGCTCTCTATGTACATAAGGGGTATAAGTCTGACTTTAGAAACAATGTTTTGCAGAAGAATTTACCCAGAAGTTTCAAATGTCAGTTTCTAGTGTGAGTTCCACCTTGCTGGTTAAAAATTTTAAACTTAATCCCAACTTCTATTTTTTCTTACTCATAGTTATCTTTAAATTATTTAGTGGTTCTTACTTTCCATGAAAAAATAGATTTGTGTGTGTGTGTGTGTGTGTGTGTGTTATGTTCACTGCTGTATGCCCTGCTATCAAAAATAAAACTTGGCATACAAAAATAATTTAATATATATATTTTAAATTAATAAATCACCTCATTATTAACATAAAGATCAGGAAGTAATGTTGCAGTAGTTTTTAGAGATCATGCTAGCAATCCTGTCAATATCAAGTAACTTTTTTTTCAAAAAACCTTTTTCTCTTCATTGTAAAAACATATTTACAGCCAAATTTTATGTGTGCATATTCCACCTGGAATTACATTTATTTTGCTGTTCTATTCTGGATATAAGAGCTTCATTTTGTTTCATATCAATTTCTTTATTTCACATTGTAGAAGACAAAGTATATTGCATACTAGTGAAATATATTTTGGAATGAGTAAGGTGGTACATTTTCCAATCAGCCAAATTATGGGGAGCTAACACTTGGAGCTACAGTAAAAGGCTGCTGTAGCTTTTTGTTGAAAATGTTGATTTTGAGTAACATTATACTTCACACACTTGGAGAATATAGTCAGAAAAAATCATGTGCCTACAAGCAAACAATGAAGAAACTGGTTGTAAAAGGGCAAAATCAATGTATTTCTAGGAAAACTGATCAAAAATATTCCGTGGAGGATTTCGATAAAATGCAAATGTTATCAAGCAAAATGCAGACTGAGGGACAGTTTTGCCATGGCAGGCAAACTAGTAATAACTAAGTTCAATAAATTATTGGGTTGAGAACCTGTATTGCTTACTACTTCTGTGGGAGCTATAGTTTACTCTCTCTCTCTTTGTAAAACTCTCTGTATATATTTATATACAGACATACCTCATTTTATTGCACTCCACTTTATTGTGCTTTGCAGATACTGCATTTGTTACAGATTAAAGTTTTGTGGCAATGCTGCATCAAGCAAGTCTATCAGTGCCATATTTTTCTAATAGCATGTGCTTACTTCATGTCTCTGTGTCACATTTTGGTAATTTGTATTGGATCTGTTATGGTGATTTGTGATCAATGATTTTTGATGTTACTCTTGTAATTGTTTTGTAACACCAAAAACCATATAGGATGGTAAGTTGAATCAATGTTGTGTGTGTTCTAACTTCTCCACCAACCATGTGTCTCGCTGTCTCTCTCCCTTTCGTCAGGCTTTCCTGTTGCTTGAGATGTCAAAATATTGAAATTATATCAATTAACAACCATGCAGTGGCCACTAGTGTTGAAGTGAAAGGAAGAGCCTCAGGGCTCTCATTTTAAATCAAAAGCCAGAAATGATTAAGCTTAGTGAGGAAGTTATATAGAAAGCAGAGACAGCTCCAAAGCTAGGTCTCTTGCACGAGTTAGCCAAGTTGCAAAAGCAAAGAAAAACTTATTAAGGGAGATTAACAGTACTACTCCAATTAACACACAAGTTATAAGAAAACAAAATAGCTTTACTGCTTATAGTGAGAAGGTTTCAGTGGTCTGGATGGAAGATCAAGCCAGCGACAACATTCTCTTAAGCCAAAACCTAATCCAGAGCAAAGCCCTAATTTTTTCAATCCTGTGAAGCCTGAGAGCGGTGAGAAAGCTATAGAAGAAAAGTTTGTTTTTTTGTTGTTGTTGTTTTTTTTTTTTGAGATGGAGTCTCGCTCTGTCGCCCAGGCTGGAGTGCAGTGGCGCAATCTCGGCTCACTGCAAGCTCCGCCTCCCGGGTTCACGCCATTCTCCTGCCTCAGCCTCTCCGAGTAGCTGGGACTACAGGCGCCCGCCACCACGCCCGGCTAATGTTTTTTGTATTTTTAGTAGAGACGGGGTTTCACCGTGGTCTCGATCTCCTGACCTCGTGATCCACCCGCCTCGGCCTCCCAAAGTGCTGGGATTACAAGCGTGAGCCACCGCGCCCGGCCAGAAGAAAAGTTTAAAGCCAGCAAAGGTTGGTTTAAGAAGTTTGAGGAAATAATCCATCTCTGTAATATAAAAGTGCAAGATGAGGCAGCAAGTGCTGATGTAGAAATGCAGCAGCTTATCCAAAGGATCTAGCTAGGGCAATTGATAAAGGTGACTACACTAAACAACAGATTTTCAGTGTAGACAACACAACCTTTTATTGGAAAAAGAAGTCATCTAGGACTTCCATAGCTATAGAGGAAAAAAACAATGCCTGGCTTCAAATCTTCTCTTGTTAGTGGCTAATGAAGCTGGAGACAGTAAATTGAAGCCAATGATCATTTACCATTCTAAAAATTCTAGGGGCCTTAAGAATTATTTGAAATCTACTTGGCCTGTGCTCTATAAGTAGAACAATAAAGCTTGGATGACTACACATCTGTTTATAGCATGGTTTACTGAATAATTTAGGCCCAGTTTTGAGACTTAGTGCTCAGTAAAAAAGATGCATTTCAATGTACTATTGCACATTGACAATGCACCTAGTCACTCAAGATTGTGCTGATAGAGATGTACAAGGAGATTAATACTGTTTTCATGCCTACTAGTGAAACGTCCATTATATATTCCATGGATCAAGAACTAATTTTGACTTTCAAGTCTTATTTCTTAAGAAATATGTTTTGTAAGTCTATAGTTGCCATAGATAGGGATTTATTTGATTGATCTGGAAAAGTTAATTGAAAATCTTTGGGGAAAGGATTTACAATTTTGGATGTCATTGAGAACATGTGTGATCCATGGGCAGAGGTTAAAATATTAACATTAATAATAGTTTGGAAGAAGTTGATATCATCTCTCATGGATGCCTTTGAGGCATTCAAGACTTCAGTGGAAGAAGTAACTACAGATGTGGTGGAAATAACAAGAAAATTATAATTAGAAACGAAGCTTGGGATGTGACTGAGTTGCTGCAATCTCATGATAAAGCTTGAGCAGATGAGGAGTTGCTTTTGATGGATTAGCAGAGAAAGTGGTTTCAAAATATACTCCTGGTGAAGATGATCTGAACATTGTTGAAATGACAACAAAGAATTTAGAATAGTACATAAACTTAGTTGATGATAAAGCAGTGGCAGGATTTGAGAAGATTGACTCCAAGTTTGAAAGACATTTTACTGTGGATAAAAAGCTATCAAACAACATCTCATAGTACAGAGAAATCTCTACTACTCTTTCTTCTGTGAAAGGAAGAGAAAAATCAGTCAATGCAGCAAATTCATTGTTGTCTTTTCTTAAGAAATTGTCACAACCGCCCTAAACTTTAGCAACCACCATCCTGATGAGTCAGCAGCCATCAACATTGAGGGAATACCTTCTGCAAGCAAAAAGATGATGACTCATTAAAAGCTCTGACGATAGCATATTTCGGTAGTTAAGAATTTATTTTTATTTTTGTTGCTGCATTTCTTTCTTTTTTTTTTTTTTTTTTGTGATAGGGTCTCACTTTGCCACTGCAGGCTCTACCTTCCAGCATCAAGTGATTCTCCTACCTCAGCCTCCACAATAGCTGGGACCACAAGCGTGTACCACCACACCAAGCTAATTTTTTTATTTGTAGAGATGAGGTCTCCCTATGTTGCCTAGGCTGTTCTCAAACTCCTGGCCAAAGCAATCTTTCCACTTCAGCCACCCAAATATTGAGATTACAGGCATAGCCACCATGCCCAACCCGAGCATTTTTATTTATTTTTGTTATGTATGAAAAGTCTTTATTTTACCACTTAAAAATTCTATTTTTAACAGCTGTAATGAGGTACAACTCATATACTATGTAATTCATCCATTTAAAGTGTACAGTTCAGTTATTTTTTTAGGATATTTAAAGAGTTGTGTAACCATCACCACGACCAGCTTTGGAACATTTTTATTACCCCCCAAAGAAACCCCATACCCATTATCAGTCACTCCCTTATTCCTTGCAACCTTTCCCAGGTCTAGAAAACCACTAATCTATATTCTGCCTCAATAGGTTTGCTTATTCTGGAAATTCTGTATAAATGGAATTATTCAATATACAGTCTTTTGTAATTGGCTTTCACTTAGCATTCTGATTTAAAGATTCATCAAGGTTTTCACTCCAGCCTGGGCAACAGAGCAAGACTCCGTCTCAAAAAAAAAAAAAAAAAGATTCATCCAGGTTTTAGCATGTGTCATTTCTTTTTATGACTGAATAATATTCCATCATATGGCTATGTCACATTTTGTTTATCCCTTACTCAGTTGATGGGCATTTGGGGTGTTTCTACTTTTTATTCAAAACAAATTTGAATAATGCTGCTATGGACATCTGTGTAGAAATTTTTGAGTGAATGTATTTTTAAAATTTTATCCTGATTATATATCTAAGACTAGAATTGCTAGGTTGTATCATAACTATTTATTCATTTTTATTTTGAAAGGTATTTTTACTGGGCATAAAATTCTAGGTTGAGAGTTTTATTTTACTTTTAGTATCTTAAATTTCACTGTCTCCTTGCTTGCATTTTCTTTTTCCTAACTTGAAAAATCCCATTATTCTTACCTGTCTTCCCCTGTCTTTTTTTCTCTGGATGCATTTAAGATTTTCTTCTCTCACTAGTTTTAATTAATTTAATTTCATGTTCCTCATGTATCTTTCTTCATGTTTCTTGTGCTTGGAACTTGTTGAGTTTCTTGAATCTATGGACTTTTATTTTTCATCATAATTTAAAATTTGCTTGCTGTTGTACTTTAAGACATTTTTTCTACCTTTCCTTTTCTCCTTTAGGGGACTCCAATTACTCACATTTTAGGTTGTTTGGAGTTTTTCCACAGCTTACTGAGTCTAAGTTTATTTTTAGCCTTTTTTTATTACTTCGTCTTCTAGTTTACTAAACATTTCTTCTGTAATTCTAATTTGCTGTGAATCCATCAAGCATATTTTAAACAGATTATAGTTTTCATCTCTAGAAGACCATTTTTTTCTTCTTTGTATCTTCCTGGTTATTTTTTCTTTAGTTTCTTGAACATATTTAAAATACTTATAATTGTTTTATTGTCCTTGTGTACTTTCTCAGTGTCAGTTATGGTCCAGTTTCTATTGATTAATTTTTGTCCTCTGCTAGGCTGTATTTTCTTGTCTCTTCTTGTGTCTGACCATCTGGTAATTTTTGTTTAAATGCCAGACATTTTATTACCATTTTTGTTTTGTTTTTCTTCAACTTTTATATTACATTATGGAGTGCACATGCGGATGTGCAGGTTTGTTACATATGTAAACATGTGCCATGGTGGTTTGCTGCACAGATCAACCCATCACCTAGGTATTAAGCCCAGCATCCATTAGCTATTCTTTCTGATGCCCTCCCTCTCCCCACCCCCTCTGACAGGCCCCAGTGTATGTTGTTCCCCACCTCCATGGGTCTATGTGTTCTCATCATTCAGCTCCCACTTTTAAGTGAGAACACGTGATGTTTGGTTTTCTGTTCTTGCGTTAGTTTGCTTAGGATAACAGCTTCCAGCTCCATCCATGTCCCTGCAAAGGACATGATTTCATTCCTTTTTATGGCTGCATAGTATTCCACGGTCTATATGTACCACATTTTCTTTATTCAGTCTATCATTGATAGGTATTTAGGTTGATTTCATGTTTTTGCTATTGTGAATAGTCCTGCAATGAATATACACATGGATGTATCATTATAATAGAATGATTTTTATTCCTTTGGGTATATACCTAGTAAGGAGATTACTGGGTCAAATGGTATTTCTGCCTCTAGGTGTTTGAGGAAATGCCACAATATCTTCCACAATGGTTCAACTAATTTACGCTTCCACCAAGAGTGTAAAAGCGTTCCTTTTTCTCTGCAACCTTGCCAGCATCTGTTTCTTGACTTTTTAATAATCGCCATTCTGACTGGTGTGAGATGGCATCTCATTGTGGTTTTGATTTCTCTAATGATTAGTGAGGTCGAGCTTTTTTTCTCATATGTTTGTTGGATGCATGTATGTCTTCTTTTGAGAAGCATCTGTTTATGTCATTTGCCCACTTTTGAATGGAGTTGTGGGCTTTTGTTTTTGTAAATTTCTTTTTTTTTTTTTTTTTTTTTTCTTTTTTTTTTTTTTTTTTTTTTTTTTATTATACTTTAGGGTTTTAGGGTACATGTGCACAATGTGCAGGTTTGTTACATATGTATCCATGTGCCATGTTGATTTCCTGCACCCATTAACTCGTCATTTAGCATTAGGTGTATCTCCTAATGCTGTCCCTCCCCCCTCCCCCCACCCCACAACAGTCCCCGGAGTGTGATGTTCCCCTTCCTGTGTCCATGAGTTCTCATTGTTCAATTCCCACCTATGAGTGAGAACATGCGGTGTTTGGTTTTTTGTCCTTGCGATAGTTTACTGAGAATGATGTTTTCCAGTTTCATCCATGTCCCTACAAAGGACACGAACTCATCATTTTTTATGGCTGCATAGTATTCCATGGTGTATATGTGCCACATTTTCTTAATCCAGTCTATCGTTGTTGGACATTTGGGTTGGTTCCAACTCTTTGCTATTGTGAATAGTGCCGCAATAAACATACGTGTGCATGTGTCTTTATAGCAGCATGATTTATAGTCCTTTGGAATCCAACTTACAAGGGATGTGAAGGACCTCTTCAAGGAGAACTACAAACCACTGCTCAATGAAATAAAAGAGGATACAAACAAATGGAAGAACATTCCATGCTCATGGGTTGGAAGAATCAATATCGTGAAAATGGCCATACTGCCCAAGGTAATTTATAGATTCAATGCCATCCCCATCAAGCTACCAATGACTTTCTTCACAGAATTGGAAAAAACTACTTTAAAGTTCATATGGAACCAAAAAAGAGCCCGCATCGCCAAGTCAATCCTAAGCCAAAAGAACAAAGCTGGAGGCATCACGCTACCTGACTTTAAACTATACTACAAGGCTACAGTAACCAAAACAGCATGGTACTGGTACCACAACAGAGACATAGATCAATGGAACAGAACAGAGCCCTCAGAAATGATGCCGCATAGCTACAACTATCTGATCTTTGACAAACCTGACAAAAGTAAATTTCTTTAAGTTCATTGTAGACTCTGGATATTAGGCCTGTGTCAGGTGAATAGATTGGAAAATTTTTATTCCGTTTTGTAGGTTGTCTGTTCGCTCTGATGATAGTTTCTTTTGCTGTGCAAAAGCTCTTTAGTTTAATTAGATACCATTTGTCAAGCTTTTTGTTTCCTTGCTATTCCTTTTGGAGTTTTTATAACGAAATCTCTGCCTATGCCTATATCCTGAAGAGTATTGCCTAGATTTTCTTCTATGGTTTTTATACTTTTGGGTTTTATATTTAAGTCTTTAATTCATCTTTTGTTAATTTTTGTATAAGGTGTAAGAAAGCAGTCCAGTTTCAATTTTCTGCATATGGCTAGCCAGTTCTCCCAGCACCATTTAATAAATATGGAATTATTTCCCCATTGCTTGTTTCTTTCAGGTTTGTCAATAATTGGATGGTTCTAGGTGTGTGGTTGATATGGTCTGGCTCTGTGCCCCCACACAAATATCATCTTGAATTGTAATCTGTATTTTAGTCCCATATGTTGGGAAAGGGACCTCATGGGAGGTTATTAGATCATGGGGGTGGTTCCCCCATGCTGTGCTTGTGACAGTACATGCATTCTTATGAGATATGATGGTTTCATAAGGAGCTATCCCCCCCTTCATTCTGCACTTCTTTGTCATGTTGCCATGTGAAGAAGGATGTGTTTGTTTCCCCTTATATTATTGTAAGTTTCCTGAGGCCTCCTCAGCCATGCAAAACTGTCAGTCAATTAAACCTCCTTCCATTATACACTTCTGAGTCTCAGGCAGTTCTTTATAGCAGTATGAGAATGAACTAATACAATGGTCTTATTTCTGCGTTCTGTATTCTAGTTCTCTATTTTGTTCCACTGGGTCTGTGTGTCTGTTTTTGTATCAGTACCATGCTGTTATGGTTACTGTAGCCTTGTAGTATAGTTTGAAGTCAAGGAGCATGATGCCTCCAGGTTTGCTCTTTTTGATTAGGATAGTCTTTGCTATTTGGGCTAGTGATTGGTTCCGTATGGATTTTAAAATAGTTTCTTCTATTATAATTTTGTGAAGAATGTCAATGGTAGTTTAATAGGAATAGCATTGAACTTATAAATTACTTTGGGAAATATGACCATTTTCATGATATTTATTCTTTCTATGCATGAGCATGGAATTTCCTTTTCCATTTGTTTGTGTTCTGTCTGATTTTTTGCAGCAGTGATTTGTAGTTCTCCTTGTAGAGGTCCTTCACTTCCCCTGTTAACTGTATTCCTAGGTATTTTATTCTCTTTGTAGCAATTATGAATGGGAGTTCATTCATGATTTGGCTTTCTGCTTGCCTGTTGGTGTATAGAAATGCTAGCAAATTTTGCACATTGATTTTGTATACTGAAACTTTGCTGGAGTTGCTTAACAGCTTAAGAAGCTTTTGGGCTGAGCCAATGGGGTTTTCTATGTAGGAGATCATGTCATCTGCAAACAAATATAATTTGACTTCCTCTCTTCCTATTTTTTTCTCTCTCTTCCTATTTGAATACGCTTTATTTGTTTCTCTTCCCTGATTGCCCTGGCCAGAACTTCCAATACTATGTTAAATAGGAGAAGTGAGAGAGAATATCCTTTTCTTCTGCCAGTTTTCAAGAGGAATGCTTCTAGCTTTTGCCCATCCAGTATGATGTTGACTCTGTGTTTCTCATATACGGCTCTTATTATTTTGAGGTATGCTCCTTCAGCATTTTGTTTATTGAGAGTTTTTAGCATGAAGGTATGTTGAATTTTATTGAAAGCCTTTTCTGCATCGATTGAGATAATCACGTGATTTTTGTCTTTAGCTCTGTTTATGTGCTGAATTACATTTATTGATTTTCATATATTGAACCAATCTTCCATCCCAGGGATGAGGCCAACTTGATCATGCTGGATAAACTTTTTGATGTGCTGCTAGATTTGGTTTGGCAGTATTTTATTGAAGATTTTTGCATCAATGTTCATTGGGGATATTGGCGTGATATTTTCTTTTTTTGTTGTATCTATGCCAGGTTTTGGTATTAGAATGATGCCAACCTCATAAAATGAGTTAGGGAGGAGTCCCTCCTTTTCAATAGTTCAAAATGCTTTCAGTAAAAATGGTACCAGCTCTTCTTTGTACCTCTGGTATAATTCAGCTCTAAATCTGGCTGGACTTGGGCCTGTTTATTTGTTTTTGTTTTTGTTTTTATTTTTGTTTTTTGTTGTTGTTGTTGTTTTTTGGCTTGGTAGGCTTTTTATTACTGCCTCAATTTCAGAATTATTATCACTCTATTCAGGTATTCAATTTCTTCCTCGTTAAACCTTGGAGGGTGGATGTACTGAGGAATCCATTTCTTCTAGATTTTCTGGTTTATTTGCATAGAGGTGTTTATAGTATTCTCTGATGGTTGTTGGTATTTCTGTGGGATCAGTGGTGATATCCCTCTTATTTATGATGATGTTTATTTGATTCTTCTCTTCTTTTTCATTAGTCTAGCTGGCAGTCTATCTATTTTATTATTTTTTTCATAAAACCACCTCTAGCATTTATAGATTTTTTGAAGGGATTTTGTTCTCTGTCTCCTTCAGTTCCACTCTGATCTTTGTTATTTTTTGTTTTCTGCTAGCTTTAGGGTTTTTTGCTATTGGGTCTCTAGTTCTTTTAGTTGTGATGTTAGATTGTTGATTTTAGATGTTTCTAGCTTTTTGATGTGGGAATTTAGTAACATAAATTTTCCCCTTAACACTGCTTTAGCTGTGTCCCAGAGATTCTAGTATGTTGTCTCTTTTTTCTCATTAGTTTCAAATGACATCTTGATTTCTGCCTTAATTTCATTATTTACCCAGGAGTCATTCAAGAGCTGGTCGACAATTTCCATGTAGTTGTGTGATTTTGAATGAGTTTCTTAATCTTGAGTTCTAATTTGATTGTGCTGTAGTCTGAGAGACTGTTATAATTTCTGTTTTTTTGCATTTATTGAGGAATGTTTTACCTAACGTCTATGTGATCAATTTTAGAGTAAGTACCATGTGGCTATGAGAAGAATGTATATTATTTGTTTTTGGGTGGAGTGTTCTGTAGATATCTATCAGTTCTTCTTGATCTAGAGCTGAGTTCAGGTCCTGAATAATTTTGTTAATTTTCTGTCTCAATGATCTGCCTAATATTGTCAATGGGGTGTTAAAGTTTCCCATTACTATTGTGTGGCAGTCTAAGTCTCTTTGAATGTCTCTAGAAACTTGCTTTATGAATCTGAATGATCCACATTGGGTGCATATATATTTAAGACAGTTAGCTCTTCATGTTAAATTGACTCTTTACCATTATGTAATGCCCTTCTTTGTCTTTTTTGATCTTTGTTGCATTAAAGTTTTTATTGTCAGAAACTAGGATTGTGACCCCTGCTTTTATCTGTTTTCCATTTGCTTGATAGGTTTCCCTCCATATCTTGATTTTGAGCCTATGTTTGTCCTTCCACATGAGATGCATCTCTTGAAGACAGTATACCAGTAGGGCTTGACTCTTTATCCAGCTTACCATTGTGTCTTTTAAATGGGGCATTTAGCTCATTTACATTTAATGTTAATATTGTTATGTGTGAATTTGATCCTGTCATCATGATGCTAGCTGAATATTTTGCAGACTTTTTGTGTGGTTGCTTCAAGGTGTCACTGGTCTGTGTACTTCAGTGTGATTTGTAATGGCTGATGACAGTTTTCTCTTTCCATATTTAGTGCTTCCTTCAGGAGCTCTTGCATGGCAGGCCTGGTGGTGATGTATTCCCTCAGCATTTGCTTGTCTGAAAAAAAATTCTTATTTCTCCTTCACTTGTGAAGCTTAGTTTGGGCAGATATGAAATTCTGGGTAGAAAAATTTTTTTCTTCGAAAATTTTGAATATTGGCCCTCAATTTCTTCTGACTTATAGGATTTGCACCGAGAAGTCTGCTGTTAGTCTGATGGGCTTATCTTTGTAGGTCACCTGGCCTTTCTCTCTGGCTGCCATTAACATTTTTTCTGTCATTTCAACTTTGGAGAATTTGATAATTATGGGTTTTGGGGTTGATCTTCTTGTGGAGTATCTTACTGTAGTTCTCTACATTTCCTGAATTTGAATGTTGGCCTATCTTGCTAGAATGGGGAAATTCTCCAGGATGGATAATATCCTGAAGTATGTTTTCAACTTGGTTCTGTTTCCCTCATCTCTTTTAGGTACCCCAATCAGTCATAGGTTAGCTCTTTTTAAATAATCCCATATTTCTCAGAGGTTTTGTTCATTCCTGTCCATTTTTTTCCCTATTTTTGCCTGCCTGTCTTACTTCAGAAACAAAGTTTTCAAGCTAAGATTCATCCACTTGGTCTAATTGGCTACTGGTACTTGTGACTGCAAGTGAGATTCTCATGGTTGTGTTTTTCAGTTTCATCAGGTCATCCATGTTCCTCTCGAAAGTGGTTATTCTGGTTATCAGCTCCTGTAATGTTTTATCATGATTCTTAGCTTCTTTGCTTTGGGTTACAACATGCTCTTTTAGTTTGGTGAAGTTTATTATTACTCACCTTCTGAAGCCTACTTCTGTCAGTTCAGCCATCACAGCCTCAGCCCAGTTCTGTGCCCTTGCTGGAGAGGTGTTGCAGTCATTTGGAGGAGAAAAGGCACCTGTTTTTTTTGTTTTTTTTTGTTTTTTGTTTTGTTTTGTTTTTAGTTTTCAGGATTCTCCCTCATCTTTGTGGGCTCATCTACCTTTGAACTTTAAGGTTGCTGAGCTTTAAATGGAGTTTTTGTGGGGTCTTTTTTGTTGACGTTATTGTCATTGTTGCTTTCTGTTTGTTTGTTTATTTGTTTAACAGCCAGGCCACTCTTCCACAGGACTGCTGTGATTTGCTGGGTGTCCACTACAGACCCTAGTCACTTCAGATCCTCGTCACTTCAGATCCTCCCGCACCTGGAGGTTTTACAAGTGAAGGCTACGAAACAGCAAATATGGCAACCTACTCTTTTCTCTGGGAGGTCTGTCCCAAGGGGACACCAACTTGATGCCGGCCTGAATGCTTATATAGGAGGTACCTGGAATCCCCTTTTGGGAGGTCTCACACAGATAGGAGGAATCACTTAAAGAAGCTGTTTGGTTGCCCATTGGCCGATCAGGTGCACTGCGTTGATTGCCCAGCCTCTCCAGAGCCAGCAGCCTGGAAAGACTAAATTGGCTGAACTGCAGAGACAGCAGCTGCCCCTCACCTCGGAGACTCTGTCTCAAGGAGAGATCAGAATTCTGTCCATGTAACCCTGGCTAGAGTTGCTGAAATTCTTGCAGGGAGGCCCCACCCAGTGAGGAGGGATGGATCAGAGTCTCAAACAATCAGACTGGCCACAATCAGGCACTGCATTGTGCACAATCAGTGCACTGCATTGTGGGGAATTCCTCCAGGTACCTGATGACTGTAAGCTAGAGTGGCTGACTCAAAAGATAGATGTGGTGGCCACCCCTCCCACCAGGAATTCGGTCTGTCCCAGGCTGTCTCCAGCCTGCTGCTGCTGGCCAGCTAGAATTCCATGCCAGTGTGTCTTAACTTGTGAGGTGCCATGGGAGTGAGACCCGCAGTATGACGCTGCTTGGCTCCCTGGATTCAGTCCCCTTCCTAGGGGCATGCATGGGTTCTCCTGCCTTGCTGGAATTTCTGGGGTGGAGTATGTAAAACATCTAGATTTCCCTGTGTGTCTGAGCGAGTTAGTGAGAAGCCACTCTGCCAAGACTTTGCATAGCTCTGTGCTTTGGACTCAAGGCCCTAGTGACATGGGCTCATGAGGGGATCTTCTGCTTCACCAGTTGCAGTGAAGGAAAGGAGGTGGTTTCCTGGGCAATGTTGCACAGCCACTGATCACCTTGCTCAGCTGGGGATAGGGGCTTCCCTGGCTCTGTGCTGCTCACAGGTGGTCCATCAACCTACCCTGCTTTTCCTCTCTCTCCCTGAGTAGAGCCATCAGCTTAGTCAGTCCCAATGTGAGAACCTGAATACCTCAGCTGCAGAATTCACTGGCCATTTTGTAAGAGCCGCAGACTCTAGCTGCTTTTAATTGGCCATCTTGGCCCCTTTCACTCTCTGAGAATTTTTTTTTTTTTTGAGGCAGAGTCTCACTCTGTTGCCCGGGCTGGAGAGCAGTGGTATGATCTCAGCTCACTGCAAGCTCCGCCTCCTGGGTTCACGCCATTCTCCTGCCTCAGCTTCCCGAGGAGCTGGGACTACAGGTGCCCACCACCACGCCTGGCTAATTTTTTTTGTATTTTTTTTTTTTTTTTTTTTTTTTTTGAGACGGAGTCTCGCTCTGTTGCCCAGACTGGAGTGCAGTGGCATGATCTCGGCTCACTGCAAGCTCCGCCTCCTGGGTTCATGCCATTCTCCTGCCTCAGCCTCCTGAGTAGCTGGGACTACAGGCACCTGCCAACGCTCCTGGCTAATTTTTTGTATTTTTAGTAGAGACAGGGTTTCACCATGTTAGCCAGGATGGTCTCAATCTCCTGACCCTGTGATCCACCTGCTTCAGACTCCCAAAGTGCTGGGATTACAGGTGTGAGCCACTGTGCCCAACCCCCTCTCTGAGCATTTTTAAAATAAGGTGTGTACATTGTTTTTTCTTAGACATAATGCTTCTGTATTTGCTGGGGAGACTATTTTTTCCCCTTTTTAGGTTATTAGTTAAGACACTATTCTGAAGACAAATGTCAGAGCAATGAAAGAAAGACATACAGAAGTTTATTAATGCATGCTGTACCCATCACACAGGCAAAACCTCAATTCGAAAAAGTATTTCTCAAGGGATGGCTTGGGGCCTTGCTTAAGCAACTTATTTAGAAGAGCCAAAGTCCTATATAGTGACAAGATAAAGAAAACAGTATCTTCAGGCTTCCAAAAGACAGAAAATTGTGGGAAGGTAATTTTTAAGCACAGTAACATCTGCTTCTGGATCCTCTGGTGCTGCTGTCTCTGAGCTGTTTCTGAGCTGACAAAGGCAAAGAGTAGAGGCAGAATGTGGCCCTATGTTTTAACCACATAATTTAAATAAAATCCCCAGTACTGTAGAGAAGGATATTTTGGTCTTTTTCATATGCTTAATAGTGTACAGTAGAGTGTATGCATAACTTTTACGCACACTTGGAAACAAATGAAAATCCTGTAATTCACTCTATTGTGATATTCATGTTATTTTGGTGGTCTAGTACCAAACCTACAATATCTTTGAGGTATGCCTCTACACATACACTGTCAAAAGTGAAGTACTGAGTGCTGCTGTGTGACTGCTACACACAAACACACACACGCACCTTCATATATATTTTTTACTTCTAACACCAAATGGGTAACATTCTCCCCACCCCAACTTTAGCCAATTCTGTAACATTAGCTAGTCCAAGAAACCATTTTTCCCTCCTTGGCCTCCAGGCCTGTGATGAGAGGGGCTGCCATGAAGGTCTCTGACATAACCTCGAGTCATTTTCATCACTGTCTTGGAGATTAGCATTTGGCTCCTCAATATTTATGCAAATTTCTGTAGCAGGCTTGAATTTTTCCCCAGAAAATGGGTTTTTCTTTTCTACTGCATCATCAGGCTGCAAATATTCCAAACTTTTATGCTCTGTCACCTCCTGAATGTTTTGCTGCTTAGAAATTCCTTCTGCTGGGTACCTTAAATCATCTCTCTCAAGTTCAAAGTTCCATATATGTGTGTGTGTGTGTGTGTGTGTGTGTGCATATGTGTGTGTGTATGTGTGTCATATATCACAAGTCCCTCTGTGATATATGAATATGGCTACAAAAATAAAAGGAGATTTATTTTTCTTATGAAACAAAGATAATGGCCCTCTTGACTTCACAGTTCTGAAAGGAATTGCAAACTCACCCTGAAAATGCCTTGGTCAAATCACACGAAGACTGTGAAGCAATATTATCACTCATGAGTTTTTCAAGGTGTCATTTGAATATTAAAGTCAAGGCAAAAAGCCTTTCAACATCATTGAATCCTAGATTTTGTATTGGTTACAAAAGTTTTTTTTAAAACCTTATTTATCTAAATTCCACCCTGATATTCATGGTCATCACTAACTACTAGTGTGTTGCACTCTACTCAAGCCAAGAACCACTAAGACACTACGTAGCAAGATATTATTAGTGTTGCCCACAAGTCAGATGAAACGTATGATCATGCCAAAGGGTACTATGAAAAAGAAATACTGGTTAGCCCTACCACTTGCAGCTAATATGCTTCCTGTGGACAATACCTAGAATATTGAAAGCAGTCAATGAACGTATATTTATTTACTTTCGGATTAGCCCTTTAATGAATGTTCTTAGTGCTCATGTTTTTACTCAATTCCTATCTTTGGAGGTTAAAGGCTGAGTTGTGCCCTCAACACAGATAGAAAGCTGATGCATGTGACTCTTGCCATTGTCTCGCTAGCTTACTCATGCTTATTGAGTTTCTTTCCTTGAGAGAGCAGTCTCACTCCAACATGTTGTTTGAGGCTCAGAATTTTTATATGGTTCATAATTAGTTCTTTCCTCAAAACTGGAGCTTGACTCTGATATCCTTTACTTTGCATCAAAGAGATCAACTCAGTATTTCTATGATGACATGTACTACCAGATAGGTGTCTAAATACTTTGTCCCTTACAGCCTCTCAGATCTGATTCTGCATTGGAAATGGTGCCTGTCAGGATTGCACTTGTATTCACCTCACCAGTGTTTGAAGTTATCTAAGAAAAGAAGACTCTTACTAGAAGAGGCTGAAAACCGTGAATTCTCCTATAACTCATTTACCTATACCTTACTTATTTCTGAATTATCTTCCTTCTTCCTGCAGTATATTGTAGTAGGTATTGTATAATGTAGAAAAAAAAATTTTAACCCTACCTCAGCTCATTTATTCTGATTGGCATTTATCAAGCCAAATTTTATTTTGTAACTATAATTTTAAAAAATAATACACGACACTAGAATTTAGAGACACTAGCACAACTGGGCAAGATCCAGATAAAATTTTAAAGACAACATATATCTCCAACCTGTTTCTTGGCATATACTTTCCTAACAGTGGAGGCCGGGATAGGGTTAAAAGATTACTGAATCTGGAGTTAAAAAAACATAGGCTCAAGTTCTGGTATTACTAAGTACTTGCTGGGTGATAAAAATGAGAATAGCAAAAGCCACTTTACAGAGTTTTTGCAAGATTCTATAAAATCATGCCTGTGCAAGCACTTTGCAAACTGTGACATTCCACAGAAATGTTAATTTTTCCTTGTTATAATAATTACAGTTGAAATAGAGGGGCCTGCTAAGGAAAAGGAAAGGTAAATAATGAGTGAAAGGTCACAGTACATTGATTACACAGTCAAAATTAGAACCTATTCTTTTTATTAACAATTTCATCCAACCATACAATTGGGAAAATTGATTTTCAATTTCAACAGGAAAAGGCTTACAGAGTGTTTTAATTATCTCCTATTCACCATACTGGGGAGAGAAAAAGTCCTACCACAGGCTTATGGAGATGGACAATTACCCAATACTGGATGATGAACAGATGAGATCACAACAGGTTCTTAGTCATATATATTCATAGCCCAAGGGAGGAGGACACAGCACACCAAACAGGGTCACGTGAAACATTGCACTCAGGGAGAGAATTAACAATCAGGGCTGTGGCAGACAGACTTTGTAGTATCAACAGGGTGTGTTTCTCTCTTGGTTACCATGGGAGGATGTGATTAGTTTTTTTGAATAATTTCATGGGCCTGCAGGGAACTGAACCCGCTATAGAAGGATAAGCAAGAACTGTGCCTGGTTATCTTGATAGTAAGTCTGTTTGCTAGGGAATCTTATCTGTGGGGGCAGAATCAAGAAAGAACTCAAGATTAGGCCATTCAAGGTCCTCCAGTTTTCATCAGATTCTAAGGTAGCACTTAATATTGGGCCTTAACTTTAGACCTTACACCATTAGAGGCACTAACTCAACTGGTATAGACAGAAAACCTCAAGTAGAACTGGAGGCAGTTTAATGTAAGAAAAGTTTAAATTCACAAGGCCAGGAAATAATAACTTTTAATCAGCAGATAGAGGGAAAGAAGTCAGTGTAAAAAATGATTAGAGGCAGTGAAACAGTTAAGATTGGAATAAGGAAAAATTACGTGTTGGAAAACCAGGGAGTAGAACATTTGAAGAAATGGTGGATAGGAATGATTAATTTTGTCAATAAATACAGAGGAGCACAGTGAGAAGATGACTTAAGAGTGATTTCGAATTTATTTTCAAGTTACGTGGTCAATTCCAAAGGCCTGTTTGAGGACTTCTGCTGCTGACGAGCCAGCATGAAAATCTCGAATGCCTTTGGAAATGAATTCAGCAAATCATACAAGAGAGTGTGGTGATACCGTTGCATTCCAAAAAGCACCCTGAACATTTTAAATTTTACCTTTAGGGATCTGTCACTTTGCCTTAAGTGTAGTAGTAAAATTCAAGCGAACAAAAAGTTCAACTAAACTACAAGTTCATGTGTGCCTATTTTATGAACTTGGGGACTTGAGGCAATAAAAATCAGAAATCACAAGTCACCTGTAATTCTACTACACAGAGATAATGACAAGTACCAAGGCATAAGATACTTATAGTAATTAAGGAATAATAACACTTTTTTTGAGATGGGGTCTCACCTTGTCTCCTGGGCTTGAATGCAGTGGCATAATCATAGCTCCCTGCAGCCTCGAACTCCTGGGCTCAAGAGATCCTCTGGTCTCAGCCTCCTGAGTAGCTGGGGTTATGGGCTCAAGCCACTGTGCCTAGCTAATGTTTATATACTTGAAAGAGCATATTACTCTTTCAAGTTGTAGTAATATACTTGAAGTTGTAGGTTGTCTGCACACAAGCCTTATAATTATGCCAGGAAAAAGTGGATTATATTGAGATCTTTCTCAAAGAAATAATCCAGCACTGTCTTATAGGGTCATAAATACAGAGTGGCAAAGTAAAGACTCAGAATGCTTTAATAAAAAATATTTCTGAAAAAAATATTTAAAATATTCTTCTTATTAAAGCCCGTTTGTATTTCTGAGAGATGGACTCACTTCACACTTCTCATCAGTTTTCTAATACAGCTAAATCATCCATAGATTAATCTGTTAAATCACTCATTCTTTCTCCTCTTCTGGTGCCTCATTAGGCTCTAATTATGTTTTACCTGGACCATGTAAATTAACTCTAAGTTTAATACCTCTATCACCAATTTTTCACTGCTATAGACTCCTTCCTGTATCTTCTCTATTGAATCACAGTAATCTAGCTATAGATTATAATTCTAGTTTTGTGAAATGTGGAACTTAATAAATTTTGATAGTCCTCTGGAAAAAAGAAAGAAAACAATAGCGTTTACTTTGCAATGTTTATATTAACATATAACCACATGTGTCTTCATAGTAAGAGGCTCATATAATTCAAAAATTTATAAGCCAAACCATATTTTTATGTATCTATTTTCTAGGGAGAGACTCCACACCTTCTATCAGACTTTCAAATGGATCCATGTCCCACAATGCCAAGAAATGGCATCCTGGAACACAGATAAGAGAAACACAAAAAGCTAGATCTTGACAATGGTGGTACCCAGGCCCTGGCCAGGGTGAAGCGTATCCTGGCCCATTGTCTCTGTGATGGGCAATGTCTCTACCTCCTTGCTCCAAGGCCACACTCACTAAAATTTGGCTTTCTTGTGAGGCACAATTATAAGGAGACCCTGCCTTGATCTGGCTTCACAAGAGGGTTGTTCTGTCTAGAAATCCTTTATTTTCAGTAAAAGAATAAAAGAATAGAGCACCTTTCTGGCAGTCAATTCAGTCTCTGAGAGAATTGTTAAGTCATTTGTAAGAGATAGTCCTTCTTTGGTGCATATATAAAATGGCACTTCTCAATCCCACTTCTTTGGGGCCAAGCTGCAGGATATGTGCATCCTCCTAGCACTGCGCCTGCTATGTTTCCATACCACACGTTTTCCAAATTTTGCAGCTAGTCTCCCCTTCCCTTTGTATTGAATCATGTCTTATGAACTTATATAACTTTTGTATTGTTAGAGTCTTCCCCTTTCCCTTTGTATTGAATCACGTCTTATGAACTTGTATTGAATCACATCTTATGAAATTGTGTAACTTTTGTATTGTTAGTGTCTTTCTTTCATCCACTAACTGAAAAACCGTTTTGGAAGATGTTAAGACGTACTCTTTATTTCATTAAAAACACCTAGCACTTAAGAAAAATCTTTTTTTTTTTTTGGTAAAAAAGAAAAAAAAATAAAGAGTAGAGACAAAGGAGGAGAGTTAAAGAAATTACGCAAAATAGAAGGAAGTGAAAAATAAGAGATAGTAGGTAAAAAGGAAGATGGTAGACGCAGGTGGGGACAGGGGAAAAACATCAGAGAGAGCAATTGGAAAAGCCCTTAATGATCTGATAAAATTTTTACACAAAGAATTTAGTCTGGAAGTGAAAAACAAGAGATAGTAGGGAAAAAGGAAGATGGTAGACCCAGGTGGGGACAGGGGAAAAACATCAGAGAGAGCAACTGGAAAAGCCCTTAATGATCTGATAAAATTTTTACGCAAAGAATTTAGTCTGAAAATGGGGTGAAGAAAACAAAGTTGAATAACTTTCCCATGTTTTGCATTTTTCTGTTTTGCAGCTTCATTACACATTGTATACATGCATCAAAATATCCCACTATAACCCATAAATATGTACAATTATTAAGTAAATTATTTTACTATTAAAATATTTGATAAAAATATTACTACATATTAAATATAGACAATTATATATATATCAATAGTACAATTATATAAATATGTACATATTTAATAAATATTATATGTGCTGTCATATTTAATATGATTATATATAAATGTACAATTACAGGCAAATATGTACATATTTAATAAGTATTATTAATATGCTGTCATATTTAATATAATTATTATACATATATAAATTGTGTACAATTATACAAATTATGTACAATTATATGTAAATATGTACATATTTAATAATATGTACATATACTGCAATCATGTGTGAGGGGGCAGTATTCAAATATATAAGGAATTTCTACAACTTAATAGTCAAAACACCAAAATAGCCAATTGAAAAATGGGCAAGTAACTTAAAAAGACGTTTCCCTAAAGAAGGCATACAAATGCTTAGCAGGTATACAAAAAGATGCTCAACATCTCTAATCATCAAGGAAATGCAAATGAAAGCTACAATGAGATATCACCTTACACTTGATAGTATGTCTATTATTAAAAAAAAGTGTTGGTGAAGATGTGAAGATACTGGAACACTGATGCTTTTGGTGAGGATGTAACATGGTGCAACCATTGTGGAAAACAGTATAGAAGAAAAAAAAAAGAAAGAAAGAAAAAGAGACAGAGAGCGAGAGAAGGAAGGAAGGTAGGGAGGGAGGGAGGAAGGAAGAAAGAAGGAAGGAAGGAAGGAAGGGGAAAAATAGAACTATGATATGACAGCAATTCCACTTCTTGTTATATAATAAGAAAATAGAAATCAAGATCTTGAAGTAGAGATATCTGCCATTTCTAGGTTCATTATCAAACAAATTTAGAGGCAGAGGAGATGGTGTCATATCATTACAAATTATCTAGACAATCTCATACATTTTTAAGATGGGTTCTCAATCCTGGCTGCAACCTCTAATTTATTGGGTATCTCATGATATCATATTGAATTACCCTTTTTGCAGTTTTTAACTGAAAGCTTTAATTATTGTAATCACTATGAGACAAAAAAGCAAAAATATCAAATTATGGCCATCTACATTCTAAGGTACTTCTGCTAAGTGCCTCACTATCCAAATTGCTTATTGTTTTTATTTTTCTTAAATATTTAAGGTAATTTTGTCTTACCTTGCCAGAGTAGAATTTGCAACTGAGAAGCTAACATTAAAAAATATATATGGCCTATATTGCTCTCAGTATTGAAATAATTCACCTTGGGGAGTTTCTGTTATAAGAACAAACTTATTTTAAAAATTCTAACTTCTTCAAAAGAACAGAGTGGTAAAATTTATCTTGCATAAATTTTATTTTTATTACTGAGTTAAATAATAGAACCAGAATTTTTGCTTTTCAAACTTTTTTTGTTTTGTTTTGCAGTTTTTTAGTTATCCACTGTACAAGAATCTCTAAGAATCTATGTTAAAACATTAAAATCGGAGGAAAAAGGATTGACACTCTTTACTAGAATTATATGAAGAAAACATTAAATACTCTAGTGTAAATGTATTTAGATTGAAGGATAACATATAGAGAAAAGTTTTCTAACATCAGGTATACTGCGAGATGAGCACACCTGTGTAAACCACTATCTAGATGAAGAGACCAAGCTTTAGCAGCACAACAAAAGCTCCTCTGTTTGCTCTTACCTCAGTCACAATCTCCTAAAAGTTGATTATCCTTCTGATGTTAATCATGTTAGTTCTGTCAATTTCTGCACCTCACATTAATGGAGTAACATAGTATACATTATTTTGTATCTGCATTTTTTTCTATAATACTATAATTGTATTATTAACCCTTATTGCACGTACTATTCATCTGTTCTACTGTTGATGGACATTCATATTATTTTTAGCTTCTGGTTATTGAGAATACTAATGCTATGAATACTTTGAATGTAATTACTACAAAAATGCATATTCAATTCTATTGATTATAACCTAGAATTAAAATGGCTAAGTTGTAGATTATGCATGTATAGCTCTAATAGAAACTGCTAGATTTTCAAAGCTATATAAGCCTTGTACTCAATTCACGTTCTCATCAATACTTATAATAACAATCGCATATTTTAACCATTCTAGCAGGGGGTGCAGTGATGTATAATTATGTTTATAACTTTAATTTCCATGCTGACTAGTATTCGACACATTTTCACATTTTCTCTATTGATTTAAATACCTTTTTTGGGAAGTGTCCATTCAAGAATTCTGCCCATTTATTTGGTGTATAGTTTGGTCATCTGCAAGATTAAAGGTTTTTAGTTGTTTATGTATTGATGGTATGAAGCCTTTCTCAGGTTTATTCATTATAAATGTCTTCTCTTGACTTTTCACCCTCTTGATCCTTTCAGTAAACAGAAGCTCTTGCTTTAAAGAAGTACAATTAATCGTATGAATTATGGTGAGGTTATTATTTTTAAGAACACCTTGCCTACTCCATAGTTATGATGTTATTCTTCTTTCTTTTCTTCAAGAGGCATCACTTTTAGCTATCTCATTTATATCTATAATCCAGCAGGTATTAATTTCTGTATAGAGTGATAGGTAGAAATCAAGATTCATTATCTCCATACAGACATCTGATAGGCCAGCCTCTTTTTGTTTGTTTGTTTGTTTTTCTCCTCACTGTATAGCAGTAAAAACTTTGTCAAAAGTCAGGTGATAATATGTACTTGGTCTGTTTTTGGACTTAGCATTTGGTTGTATTGTTTTATTGTTTTTGTTGCAACACCACACTGCCTTCATTTCTTAAGTTCTGTAATAGAGTAAGTCTTGAATTCTGAAAGGATAATTCCTCCAAATATATTCTTCCTTCTTAAGATTGTCTTAATTTTTCTTGGCCTTTTATTTTCACAATATTTTAAAGTTATCTTGTCAAATTCTACACACATACAAAACTCTGATGAGATTTTGAGATTAAATTTAATCCATATATGAATTTGTAGGAAAATAAATTTTTTACAAACTTGAGAACTCCAATTCATTAAACTGTTGTGTCTCTCCATTTTATTACTTTTTCTTGATAATATTATGCATTTTTGTAAAAGTACATTTTTGTTGAATTTATTCCTGGATATTTGAAAATATTTTATTATATTTGTTACTATTCTGCAGCATTTTCTAATGTTTACTGCTAGTATAGAGAAATAAATTTGATTTTTTTATGTCTTGTCTTTGTAAATAAGATTAATAAATTCACATTTTTAGATCTTAATAATTAGGCTACAGATATTTTTGGATATGTTATATACACCATGATGTTATCTTCAAATAATGATAGCTTTATTATCTTAAATAATAAAATATTTTTCATTGTTTGAGGTATTAGTCCGTTCTCACATAGCTATAAAGAAATACTTGAGACTGGATGATTTATGAAGAAAAGAAGTTTAATTGGCTCACAGTTCCACAGGCTGTACCGTAAGCATGACGGCTTCTGGGCAGGCCTCAGGAAACTTTCAGTCATGGTGAAAGGTGAAGGGGAAGCAGGCATATCTCACATGGCTAGAGTAGGAGGAAGCAGGGTGGGAAGGGAGGAGGTGCCACACACTTTTAAACAACCAGATCTCCTAAGAACTCTATCATGAGAATAGTATCAAACAGAGAAATTCACCCCCCATGATTCAATCACCTCCCACCAGCAACTTTGAGAATTACAATTGAACATAAGATTTGGGTGGAGACACAGATGGAAACCATATGATTTTATTATTTATTAAAAGCTTTGATCAGTTGATATTAAATACAATGTTTGCATTGAGCTTTTTGGAAAATATTCTTTTTTGGATAAAAAGAACATTCCATTGTGTTAGCATTTTGCTCAGGGGTTATTTTTTTTTCCATAGATGTACATTTTATTTATTAAATGTTTTTGCCACATCTGTTGATATATATGCTTTTAAGGTTATAACACTCCCTCTGAGAACGGCATTACCCTAGAAGTGTGATATCTCCTATTTTTATTATTTTAAAATATTATCTAATTTCCGTGTTATACCTTTTTTGAATAACAGAATATTGCTTAATTTCCCAAAAGTTGTGATTATAGTAGTTAATATTTATCTATTTTTAAAAATATTTCGGTTGTGGTCTGTTTTGAATTTCACTGTGGTAAGAGGATACACAAACACTGTATGAGTTAAAACTTCCAAATTTGTAATTTGTTCCATGACGCACCCTGTGATCAACGCTGGTTTATGGTCAATGTGTACTTGAAAACCTGAAACATCCGGAAACTGCTGGGTTGTATAAACACATTTCTGAATTTTTTTAGCTTTATTAGAGCTATATGCATTTTGATTTTTGTTCGCTTGTTTGTTTTGCTTTAAAAACTACTTGGGGAAAAAGTTTTAAAGTCCTCAACTGTAATTGTCAAGTTTTGTATTTCTCCTTTTAGAAATTGATCCAGTTTTGCATTATATATTTTGAAGCTGTAATATTAGGTGTTCATGAGTTAAAAGTTATTAGATCTTCTTGGTAGAGTCAATTTTTGATTATTATAAAATGTTCCTCTTTATCTCTAGTAATGCTTTTGATTTAAAATCTATTTTATCCAATGTTAAAATAAGTATAGATGCTTTCTTTTGGTCTGTGTTGGCATGGAGCATCATTTACACCTTTTACATTGAAACATACTGTGCTTTATATTTAATGTATATTAAGATATGAAAATTTATTATTTTCACATCATTTGATTATTTAGTATTTCAAACATGTAATAAATAAAATTACAGATATATTTTATTGGTACCTACCATCTTATTATTTATGATGTCAAACTTGTTTTATAGAATTTTTTCACTTTTCTGCTCATATGCATCTAGTATTTGCATTATTTAATCTTTACTGTATTAGCCTCTTAGATATTTGTATGTATTTAATACTTTAGAACAAGCATCACCGAGCTATCAGACACTAATACATGTTGATAATTTATCTTTTACCTGAATATGTCTGGAACTTAGAATATTTTAATTCTCTTCTGCCTTTTATGCTATTGATGTTATTCATTTTAATTTTATATACAGTTCGGACTGAGTATGACATTATTTTTATCTTATACTATTATTATTCATTGTCATTTACTTATATATTTTCCCATAGTTCTCTTCATTCCTATCTGCTTTTCCCTATTTCTGTTCACAATAATTTGTTATTTATGGATAAATTAATTTATAATTTCCTTTAGTATAAATATGCTGGTATCGTATACTAACAAAACTTCTTTTTAATTTTGGGGGCATGGAAGTATGATCTGAAAACGTCTATATCTTACTTTCATTTTGGATAGTAATATCTCATTGTATATAAAAGTCTAGCTTTTCTGAAAGTCAGAACTTAACGTCATTCTATCCTTTTTTGGACTCTCATTCTCTTGCAAGGTCAGCTTTCTGTCTTGATATCTTAGTTGTAGTATGTATTTTTTTCCTCCAGTTTTTCCTTAGAGTTCCTTTCAAGGGTTTTTTGTATTATGTGCCAAAATGTAAATTTCTATATTAATCCAGCCTTTGTCTCTTAACTCATTTGTAACCTGATATATTTCTTATTTTCTCAACTACTGCTTCTTCTCAATTATTTCTCTGTTCTTTTGGGAATCCATCATACTTACGTTAGAAGTCTTCTTCATATTCCATATCATTCCTGTATTCTTTTCTTAGTTTTACATGCTTTTGGCTCACCTTGCTTCTATAAGATTATTTTATACTGACAAATCTTTTGTAATCGCACCAGCTTTGTTCAATCTGCTATTAAACCTAACTACTGTCCACTTTGTTTCAGTAATGATGTTTTTTAGTTTCAGAATTTTTATTCGATTCTGTTTTATGGATTTAAGCTTCTGGTTCAATTCTCCATCTTATTCGTCTATTTTTTCTACATATTACTTACAGCAATGTAAAGGATGGATCTGATCATTCCAAAATCTGGGTTCTGTGTGGTTCTTCTACAGTGTATGTTGGATATATGTTTTTTCTCTGGTTCCTTCTTTGGGGGGAATTCTGATTTACTTCATTTATTTATTTATTTATTTGTATAGGTTCGGGGGTACATGTACAGGTTTATTACATGGATATATTGCATAATGGTGGCTCCTGGTTTTGTTACACATTACAAATTTTTAATTAAACGACAGATGTTTTTGTAAGAAAATAGATGCAGTTTTTTTGTTTGTTTGTTTTTTATTCTTTTTTTTCCCTTTATAGGCCAAGGAATAATACATCACCTCAAAGTAATCAGAGGCTGAGCTGACTTCAGAATGGTTTGCAGTATTTCTCAGGCTTGTTCCACTTCTGATTCATGCATCCCCAAGGTAGAGGCTTACAGGGATCCTACGTGAGCGTCTCATATGTTTCAGAAGCTTTTCTCCTCTGTTGTTTCTTGAAGTACAATTTTTACCTTTCCAGAATTGTGAGACTATCTGTAAGCCTGTTGTGCTTTTCAGGTATAACTTGCATGACTACTTAACTTCTTATGCTGTGCAAATTGATCAGTAAATAATGGTGATAATCACACGCAAATTTTGATTTTACTGCTCTCTCTTCAAATCCTATTTTCATAGTTCGTAAACTCCAATTTTTGTCTCTTTGGTTGCTATAGTTTGGATGCTGGTACTATGCAAACCTAATGTCAAAATGTGATCCCCAGTGTTGGAGGTGGGACCTAGGGGGAGGTGTTTTTTTCCCACGGTCAGATGCCTCATGAAGGGCTTGGTGCCATTCTTACCATAGTGAGTGAGTTCTTGCTCTGTTAGTTTCCAAGGTTGTTTAAAAATCATCTGACACCATCCCCATCTCTTGCTTCCTTTCCTGCCAGGTGATCTCTGCACACACCAGCACACCAGCTCCCCTTCAGTTCTCACCATGAGTGGATGCAGCCTGAGGCCCTCAGGAGTTGCAGATGCTGGTGCCATGCTTGTTGTACAGCCCACAGAAACATGAGATGAATAAAACTTTTTCTTTATAAATTTCTCAGCCTTGGGTATTGTTTTCTAGCAACGCAAAATGAATGAAGACACCAGTATTGAAAGTTCTTTTTTTTTTTTTTTTTTTGGCATCCACCTACTGTTTCTCTTCTGAGCCTCTATGTCAAATGAAGAATTACCAGATGTCTTATGAGAAACAGTATGCTCAAATTTGTGCTTACCTCAAGATCTACCTTTCATTTCCATGCTGACTTCAGGGGCAGATTTGGTATAACTTCAAACATATTCATTTCTTTTTGTATCCAGTTCATTTCATTGTTCTTGGCATGGCTGCCGATTTGCTATAAGAAATTTCATCCTGGCTATAGACAGAACAGTCATCCAGAAAAGTTTTTAAATACTCTTATTTCAATATGATTGTCTTAATATTTCTTTTTTATCTTTTTAATGGAAGTTTGACATAATGAATGTTCACAGCCATTAAAACTTAAACAATAACTATTTAAATATTTATTTATAGTATAGCTTTTGCCTAATTTAAATATTTTTCCCTGATGCATTTATCATCCCTTTCTATGCTATTACCGTGTTTTACATATGAAAACTTCTTTACCTAGAATAAAATTCCCTCCCTCATTTTTGTCAGATTAAGTTCTCCTCATTCTTCAGAACTCCACCTAAAGCATCTTTATCTTGTAATCCATTCTCAATCTTCCCTGAATCAGTTAGACTCCTGTCCTCTGGACTCTCATACCAACGTTCATCTCTCCTTTACTCAATTGTGATGGAATCAATTTTGCGTCTTCTTAAATACTGGACTATTTTTGTATACTCCAATACATTAGCAGCAATATAATCTACGGTCTTATAACAATACAAATTTATTATCATATGTTTCCATAGGTCAGAAGTTTGACACAGGTCTTTTCCATCTAAAATCAAGGTGTAGACAGAGCTGCATTCCTTTCAGTAGGTTCTCAGAATCTGTTTCCTGCACATTCAGGAATTGGCAGAATTTAGTTTCACATTGTTGTAGGATAGAGGTCTTTGTTTCTTTGCTGCTTGTAAGCTAGGGTTGCCCTTAGTTCCTGGAGATCTCTCTCCTATCCTTGAATGTGGCACTGAACACCTCAGGACCAGAAACAGCATCATGTCCTTCAAATGCTGCCATTTCTCAGATCTCCCTTCTGCCTTTCTCTTTCGATTTTAAGGACTTGTGATTAGGTTGAACATATCTGGATAATGAAAAATAAGCTTCCTGTTTCAAGGTCCTGAATCTTAATCACATCTGCAAAATCCATTTTCCATGTATGGTAACATATTTACAATTTCCATGAATTAGAACATGGGCATCTTAATGTGGCTATAATCCTGCTTAATACATACTGTACACTGAAGTAGCATTTTTACCTCTCTCTCTACAGGTCTCAAAGTCTCAGGTTTCCGATTTACCTACTCCTTCAGAAATCAGAAAAACTAAGTTCCTCAATTCCAGATTTTACCACTGTAACGTAAGTCTCAATCATGCACTTCTAATTCAATCTCTCCCATGTCTCCCATATGAGAATCTCATCATAGATTTATCCTTTTATCACCTGGAATTCCAGGTCATATTCCTATGCTCTAGGTGTCATGGAGGGTGCAAATTAAGCTAAGGTATTTATCTTGGAGATGTATGATGTAAAATCAGAATTTCCCAAATCTAAGAAAGGAACAAGGTTGGTCAAAATATGACAAGTACCGACAGTAATCACAAACTTATATTGATCTGCCAATTTGTTTACCTACCTATCATCCTCACATATTTATCTTTGTAGACTGAAATGTATATAAGGCATTTTCTTAAGCAGAAAATATCATGTGTAAAATTTACACTTTTGTGCATTATTGGCATTTTACATTAAACTGTTTTGTCCTATAATCACAAATTAAACAATATTATGATATGATAGAAAAAATGGGACATGTTCTTTTTTGTTCACCTTTCTATTTCCAGGAAAGCTCACATTACCTGACAATTTAGACAGGATTCCATCTCTGTCTTTCATATTATTTAACTAATTAATTTATTTATTTATTTATCTTTTTGAGACGGAGTCTCACTCTGTTGCCCAGGCTGGAGTGCAGTGGCACCATGCGATAGCTCACTGCAACCTCTGCCTCCCGGGTTCAAGTGATTCTCCTGTCTCAGCCTCCCAAGTAGCTGGGAATATAGGTGTGCACCACCATACCCAGCTAATTTTTGTATTTTGAGTAGAGACAGGGTTTCATCATATTGGCCAGGCTTCTCTGGAATTCCTTGTCCTTGGGATCTGCCCCTCTTGGGCCTCCCAAAGTGCTGGGATTACAGTTGTGAGCCACCATGCCCGGCCCCTCATATTATTTTAACAAGATTGTGTTCATCTTTATTTTCAACTATAGTAGGGAGATATTTACAAATTATCTTGCACATAATATTTTATAGTTATCTCTGTCATAGTACTTTAACATTACATTTTAATTTTTGTTGCCATTTAATTTTCTTTAAAATATTCTTATCTATTTTTACCTCAACTACTCTTGACATCTTATGCTATTTTCCGTTTAGGTTTTTGTTTTGTTTTTATGCCTTTCATCTCTCTTTTCCACAGGCTGTGCATTTGTTGCAGCCTCTTAAAGGTGCCAAACCATGTGTAAACATGTCTTCTGCCTCCTATAGTTAATTATTCTTTAGAGGTATTTAGAGATATCCTCTTCTGGGTTGTCTGGGCTGTGGTCTTCTTCTTTTCTGCTGAAGCACTTATCCCTTCGGGCAGTCAAAATTGATTATTTTTTTCTGTACTAATCCTCAGATGAAAAGAAAGGGTATGGGAATTGACTATGTTTCTGCTGTCATTTTTCTTGTGTATTTGATAAAATCTCTCTAAAACCTAGAGGAAAATTACTCTTCAGGGAACTTATCTGTTCTCTGCTGTTTAGCAGGCACGCATCTAACCTATAGGTCCATTTACTAGACTTCGAGATACTCTTATAGCCAATTTCTTGATTTTATGAAAGATTTACTGGACAGATAAAATAAAAACCTTCTATTCCCAGAATCCACTGCATTCAGAATTCTTTCTGACTGTTTCCACATCAGGACTTATGTGGTGGGCAGTATAGATCTCTGCTGCCAACTTAAAATTAATTCTGCGTTTCACTCTCTTACATGGTGCCGGTGAAAACACCCAGCCTAAAAGGCAGAAATGGTAGAGAAGTTAGGAATAGGAAACATTTATGACTAGATCATAGAGAAGACAAGGTGACTAAATTAAGCAGAAACTTTATATTGTCTTTCATATGTGAACTATATCAAGACAGGAAATTGCATTATATTGTGTCATTTTATTTTAAAATTGTGCTTCATCAAACATATATTTAGAGGAACAACCCATCCTAATATTTGGCAGTATAATTTCGAGTAGCCTTAATTTGTAATATTTTGTACTATAGCCTCTTTATATATTCTCAAAGGTACTTGAATGTGAAGATGATTATTTGTATGAATATATTATTTCTTTTTTATTGATGCTCAAAATTACTTTCTAGCAAAGAGCTACTGTCCTTGTGTCATCTATGTTCTGAATGCTAATTAATGTGTAACTTTTAATCTATGTTTCATTCTTAAATCTAAAATGGTATGAGCATTGCAGTGCAGTATGATATTTCGCTTTGATTTATAATTGAAGCAAGTTACACTTGTTAATATACTTCCTCTAGGCAAGGACGAAGTGTGGCTATATTTTTAAACTACAATAAAAGAGTATAGTGAAAGTTTGATTAATATTTTATGTTTCATCTTAGAATGAAAAAATTACAAAAGAATGCCTTTGGGCTGAAATGTCTAGATTCTTGACTTAAATAACCAACATATTTATCCTTTTATCACAAAATATATATTCTTACTTAATTTTATGTTGACAAAAAAAGTCAAACTCGGTAAAATATTTGAAGAGATTTATTTTGAGCCAAATATGAGTGGCTATGGCCCGTGACACAACCCTCAGGAGATCCTGAGAACATGTACCCAAGGTGGTTGGGGTACAGCTTGGTTTTATGTATTTTAGGGAGGCATGAGACATCAATCAAATACAATTAAGAAATACATTGGTTTGGTTTAGCAAAGCGGGACAACACTAAACGGGGTTCCAGGCTGTAGGTAACTGTTAACATTTTCTAGTTCATAATTGGTTGAAGTTGTCTGAAGACCTAGGATCCATAGAAAGGAATGTTCAGGTTAAAGGATTGTGGAGACCAAGTTTTATTGTGTAGAGAAAGTTCTTAGGTAGCACACTTTAGAGAGAGCAAGTTATAAATTGTTTTCTATTAGACTCAAAAGGGTGCCTGGTTCTTAGTTGACTGTCTCCTGGATCTGGGAAGGAAAGAAGAAAAACAAAGGGTAAAGGGGATTCTCTGTAGAATGTGGATTTTTCCCACAAAAGACTTTGCAGGGCAATTTAAGGTATGGCAAGGAAATATATTTTGGAGTTAAATATTTTTTTCCTTGTCCCATAATATTATGCCAGAGTCAGACTGAAAAGTCAGTCACAATATATAGGGCCAAATAAAACCCATCTGATGAGAATTTACGTTTTGTAGGGCATGACTCCCTAGACCCCTTCGGTAGGAATTTGGGTAAGATAAAAAATCAGAGCTTAGTCCTCAGTCCTCTGTCTTGGCCAAAAAGCATTCCACAGAATACATATGCAGGCCAACAAAACAGCAACATATTCCATGGAGCTAGGAGGCTCATTCCTAGAGTTGTCTGATTCTGTCATTTTGGCAAAGTCCCACACGGCTAGGAAGGTTTATTCCTTGTGTAGTCTGGTTGATGGAAATAGTTTTAAATATTAGCACTTTGGATAATTGGGGGGGGACATGGTCTGACCTGATGCAATAGCCAATGGTTCAAGGAGTGAGATGGAGTCAGTCCTAGAGTTTAGTTTAAAAAAAAAAATCCCAGGCCGGGCGCGGTGGCTCACGCTTGTAATCCCAGCACTTTGGGAGGCCGAGGCGGGCGGATCACGAGGTCAGGAGATCGAGACCACGGTGAAACCCCGTCTCTACTAAAAATACAAAAAATTAGCTGGGCGTGGTGGTGGGCGCCTGTAGTCCCAGCTACTCGGAGAGGCTGAGGCAGGAGAATGGCGTGAACCCGGGAGGCGGAGCTTGCAGTGAGCCGAGATTGCGCCACTGCACTCCAGCCTGGGCGACAGAGCAAGACTCCGTCTCAAAAAAAAAAAAAAAAAAAAAAAAAATCCCAGATCAGATCTATTTTTTGAGCTATTATGATTCGAGTCTTTAATTGTGCCTTCCTTCTGCTGTATCTGGCATAACATTTACAAGAAAATGTCTAATGTTAATATAGTAACAAATAGCATACAGATAGTGAAGATTGGGGGTCCAACGTTATAGGTAGAATCAGAGGGTGGTAAATAACCCATTCAGCCAGAAAAACCCCACACACATCATCATATTCTTGATCAGGCTCAAAATGTGTTTACCCTCCTTATCAAGGGTTATTTGGACCTCGTGACAAATCTTACTTGAGAATTATAGGACCAACATTAAATTAGAATTTAATAAATTTAGTCTCTTTTCCAGCCAATTTATCTTTATAGGTATAGCATCCTGAGGAGAGTATAAATTAAATGCAAGAAGCACCTGGTTCTCAGTGTATAAATTGTTATAGACTTGTTAATAGTAGGCAAATCTGGTTTTCCCCACACTTTTGTATTGCACTATACACTGGTATTTGGGAGAGAAAAGGTTTTGTCACAGGAGAAGTCATATAATTCTACAGTTTCATTTTTTTTCCTCAGCAGGACTTCCTATGGCTTAAGTAAAAAGGCCGACAGAAAAACCAAAAGGAAAAGTTACAAGACTGACTGATTTTAACTTCTATGTGTTGAGCTGCTGTGAGCTTGGTTTTTGTTACAGACATAGAAATTAGCTATACAAACATAAGCCTTGTTTTGAAAAATTAAAAAAATATAGTTAGATTTATTTTTACAACTCATAACTGGGAGTATTATACCCAGGAGACTTTGTTAGAGGATACTTTATCTTGTTAGTAAATATTTTCCTTTAATTTTACAGTAAGCAGAAAATTTTTATGGTTGGGATTTTTAGTAGAGACGGGGTTTCACCATGTTGGCCAGGCTGGTCTCAAACTCCTGACCCTGTGATTCCCACTCCTCAGCCTCCCAAAGTGCTGGGATTACAGGCATGAGCCACTGCGCCTGGTTGGTGTGTGAGCTTTTTAAAATTCCCCCTTTATAGAAAACTCCCTATCAGCTAGAAACAGATGGGCTGATAGAGTATTTTAATCAAACACCCAAACAGATGCTAAGAAAATTTGTCATCACTGAACCACAACATTGGAATAAATTGATATCTTTTGTCTCTCTTGCCTATTGTGATGTTTTAATCAATCATCAACAGACTTGTCTCCTTTGAAATTCACAATGAGAGAGTTTCCAATTAGGGAAAACTAGCAAACACAAACTAGCCTAAGTGATGACAAGCATCTTAATGATGTCAGCCAGATGAAAAGATAGAATAATATTCTCAGGCAGATCAACAGAGCCCAATTTTCAATAGAGAAGTGATGGAGATGGAAACTTAAATTTCTCTTCTCTTGCATTAGTCAAAATCCTCATCCAGGGTACAATACTCACTATCATGTTGAATTTCGGCCCCTAGCTTATCTTTCTCATTCTCTGTTTCCTGGTCTTTAAGAAGATATGATTACAAACCTATGAATGTTTGAAAGGATGAAAATGTAATAGGACACTATTAAAATTGCCTGACTTCATATAAAGCACTGTATAAATTAACATATTATTATTATTGCTATTTTCATTGATGAGGCTTCTGGATTTCGAGGTTTATTTTAATGCCATTTTGAATTCTAAAAATTAGGTTCCTGATAATTAAGGAAATTTTTAACCTTTCTTGAATGTCAGATATAAGCATGGTAAATAATTTTTCATGAATAGGGATTGATGTTTTAATGAATGTCCTTTATGAGTACAGCCTTTGCACTTTGATTTTGTTCCTTCAATATCAGCTGAAACTCAGCTAAATTATGCTAAACTCTGTGAATTCCCCTGTGTAAGAGTTAACATAAAATTAAAATACAAATATAAAGAAATACATCCATTTATTTCACTTAGTTCAAAGAATTTTGGAAGATTTCTTTGTGCATTAAAGACATAATTAATAAGTTAATTGCAACTTCCTATTCCTTAGTTTATAAACGTGGTATAGTTTCTCCCTGCATTTTGGCATTATGTTCTTTTCTTGCCAGCAACATTTTCCTTTTTTGACAATGCTAAAAATTTTGCAATAAAGAAAGCTTTCCATTAGACTTCACTAATTACTAAAAATGGCCAGAGGAAAACACTAACAGAAGGAGTGAAACATAAACAAGGAACAGTGATGATCACCCAATAAAGCCATTGGAAAAGATCTGTTAGAATTGATATGAATGGCACAAAATTGAAGGACCAAATCACAACCTAGATCATAAATTTATTATACTTATTATTTGAGTTGATTTAACAAAATACCATGAGCCGGGTGGCTCTTAAACAACAGAAACTTATTTCTTACACTTCTGGAGTCTGGGAAGTCCAAGATCCAAAGAACCAACAGATTCAGTGTCTAGTGAGGGCCTGCTTCTACATAGAGGGAGCTTTATCACTGTGTCCTCACATGGCAGAGGAGGAAAGGCAGCTCTCTGAGGCTGCCTTTTATGAGGGTTCTACCCTCATGACCCAATCACCTCCCAAAGGCCCCACCCCCAGTAACATCACTTTGGTGATTAGGTTTCAATAAATGAATATTGGAGAAACACAAGCATTCAGACTATAACGTGGAGCATATTTTATGTAGCAAAAAGGCAAATAAAAACATATAGCCATGCATCCCTTAGCAACACGGATATGTTTTGAGAAATGTATCATTAGGTGATTCTGTCGTTGTGCCAACAGAGAGAGTACATTACAAACCTAGATGCTTTAGCCTACTACTCTTCTTTACCTAGGCTGAATGGTATAGCCTGTCGCTCTTAGGATACACATCTGTATCGCATGTCACTGTCCTGAGTAACATAGGAAATAGTAACACAGTGGTAGTATTTGTTTATCTAAACATAAAAATGGCACAGTGAAAATACAGTATTAAAATCTTATGAGACCCTAGTCATATATGTAGTTTATCATTGATGGAAACATCATTATGTGGCTCATATATATGAGGCAAACCTTATCCTTGCTTGATTGCATCCTTGCCCCTTTTACCTGGGCCAAGGATCCATCTGACAAAGATTTATCTGTGGTGGAGTCAGGGTGGAGGATCTGTCCACTGTGGAGCTAGGACTAAAATTTGGTGCAGGCAGCTGGCATGGGCTTAACAGGTTATCTTGTGTGGCTAGCACATTCTGTAGGTCCAGGGTGAAAGATTTGCCTGGTACAGCTGTTGTATTTACAGGGCTAACATCCAGGAAACAGGCACTCAGCCAGTGTCTTTGGTAGAACTGTCACCAAAAGAGGCAGCTCATGAGTTTGAGAGATTGATTAAATTTAGAGATATTGAACAAATTAGCAAAAATAGGAGGGTTAGGATCATGTGAGTCACCTTTCTCATTATTGAAGAAGATAAAAATACGGCAAGTGGGGAAACTGAAATAAACCCTGTGGTGCTGTCTTGGAATTATAGTCATCTGTGTGAACTCAGAGTTTTTAATATATAAATAAAGATAGATAGTTATATAAATAAAGTCAGATATATTTATGCCAATATGTATATCTAGAACTATATATATACATATATATGTGTGTGTGTGTTTTTCAGTGGGTGAGTATATACACATATGCATATTTTCTAGCAGACTACTGCTTTCCATAGCAACCAACACACCTAAAGCCCAGATTTTGATTTCCAAGTATTATTGTCCAATAAAAGCACCCAGGACTGATTCCAGGACTGAGAAAATACAAGCATAGGATGACCCTGAAATATCAAGATGTATCAGCAGTAAAAAAGTGAAAATCAGAAATACCAATGAAAGTAAAGAATTTAAAAATTTTTGTGAGGATACTTAGCATTATAAAATTGCAAGGTTGTATCATTTATAATCGACACAAGCAATATATGCTTCATTATTATCTTACATTCTTGCCCAATAAACACCAACTCCCTTAGAATCAGAGTTAAATATTTAAATCTAGATATTGAAACAGGATAGTTCCCTTGACCCCTTTGCAGGACTCCCAAAGTGGTTGGCTCATTTACTCAACCTGCAGCTCTCAACCACTCATGGGAGGGGGAGCACACAGGTGAGTGGGCTGGGGCCGAGAGGAGTGCTTATGTGTGCCAGCAGAAGTAGAACTCTGAGCAGCCCCATAGCAGCATCTAGGGGGTTACCTGTGATCCCCAGAGCCCCAGAGGGCATGTATTACAGTATGCTCTTTTAGCTTTGCTGTTCACAGGTGGCTTAAGAGTTAAATGGCTCAGTGGAGGGTCATGGTGACAGCTTTTGCACGCTCCCTCTTGGTACCTAAGTTCTTGTCTAGCATCCAGGAAAAAATCAGGTTGCATGAACAAATTGAAGGTTGGGAACGTGAAGGATTTATTGAGCAGTGAAAGTGGCTCTCAGCAGGATGGGGAGGTGGAAAGGGGATGGAGTGGAAAGGTGGTCTTCCCCTGGAGTTTGGTGGTCCCTGGCTGAACCCTCCTCTGAAGTCCCGCCATCAATCTGTCCCTCTAAGTCAAGCGGCTTCTCTACATTGTCTGGCCGCTTCTTCTCTTTTCTCCTTCTCTGTCACTCTGCCACTTTGCCACTCTGCCACTTTGCCACTCTGACACCCCTCTGCCAGTGGAGCCTGGAGTTTTTATGGGTACAAGATGGGGGGCGGGGCAGGCCAAAAAGCAACATTTGAAAGAGAAAACAGGAACGCATGTTCTCACTTTGGGCCGTGGGTCCAGGCTTGAGTGTGGTGCTTCATCAGGGACCCTGCCCTTTTCTACCTACTATTTCCCTGCCTCCTGTCCTATCGATATGAATCTGAAAAATTAATTAAGCTTAAATTGATCAACTCCTGGATATTGGCATATGATTCTAAATTTATCTGGTTCTATCTTTCAATCATAAAAAACAAGGTCCAATATGAAAAAAAGCAAAAATCCTAGAAGAAACAAAAATAATACATAAACAAAACACAAAAGTAAAATATTTTATTAATGTTTTAAGAAACATGAATTATTACCTTCATAAAACACTCCATGTAAAGGAGTTACTGGTTATCATAAAAGCATTTTTGGAAATTAAAAATTATAAAATTGTAATGGCCTAACATTAAGAAATATATAAATTATGAGAGCTAGAGGACAAGAATCTCTCAAAATATAAAGTTAAAATGATAGATAAAAAATATGAGAGAAAAGATAGGAGATCTGTAAAATTTCAAGAAGAATGGACCCCGAAAAATGGAGATGATTAATCAGAATAAGATAAAAATATAACCAGATTGAATTGAGATGGGTTTGAAATTCACCAGTATATGCAGTTTTCTGATATGTACTTTAGTAAAAAGTTAACTTCAAAAAACGCAAAATATACTAATTATAAAGTTGAGACAAAGTTATTTTCATAACGATTCCAATAAAATTTAAGAAAAAATAACAATGCTTCTCTAGAAATTGTGCTCCTACTCTCCACCTAAAGCATGGTGCATCTTTAAGCACTTACATAGTATGAGAAAATATAATCCTACTAATCTTATTTAGACTTTATTCCTTACAGAAAAGCAGAACGGATTGAATAATATATAATCAGTTTCTTCTCTACTGACCAAGTCTCAATACACTATTCTGCACAAAACATTAAAAAATAATAATATCATAGTGATCAAAGTTTTACAGTTGTTTAGAATCAACCTCGAGGAAAATGATGGTTTATGGGATTATAGTTACAAAACATAAATATTATAAAAATGAAATGTGTGAAATTTAAAATAGACAAAAATTAATGCTGAAATTTACAAGTCCCTTTCTAGATCCCTTTGCACTTTTGTTCCATGTTGTCCTGCAACTCTGCTGATCTCATTAGTGCCTTTTATTCCATCATATCAGATTAGGCTCAGGGCTATTTCACTGGAAACCCTCTACTCATGTCTTTAAACACACTTCCCTACTGGTTTTGCAAACTTACTGGGATTCAGCTCCTCAGTACAAAAAAAATCCTCAGAGTGATCATAGGTGAAATAAAAACATATAGTATTTTATATTGTTAGATAATCCTGATTGTTTATGTTTTTGCTCAATTTTTCAGATTGTCATTTTCTTCACACATATGGGATAGTATTGGTTATGTTCTTTAATGTAATTATTCAGATTATTCAGAAATCAAATTCTCACTTTTTTTTAGTTTAACAAGGTCACAGGACACAAAATTAATAAAATTATATTTCAATACCATAAAACTGAACAATCTTAATATAACATTAACAATTCCATATACAGTATAATCAAAAAGAATCAAATAGGAATACATTTAACCAAAGTATAATATCTGTATACTGAAAACTGTAGAACATTGACAACCAAAATTCAGGATCTAAATAAATGAAGAGACACATCATGTTCATCTGTTAGAAGACTGAATATTTTTAAGATGGCAGTTCTAAAAATATATTCTTTTTTCTAGAATCCAAGTGGACTTTATTTGACACAGAATATAATATGGTTGTAGAAACAGCAAATTGAAAAGACAAAGCAGAAAAGACACAGTTCTATCTAATTTAAAATTAGGTGACAGGAGGGAACATCATTAGTGAATAACAAAATAGTTAAACTTGATGGAAGATGTCTTTTTCTAGTGCCCATACTTTAGGAATTCTCACTCTTTGTTGTCCAATGGACATACCTGTGGTGTTTTGAGCCAGTGACAGATGCAGTGGAAGTGAAAAGCATGGTTACAAATGCCCCAGAAGATGGTACACTCTTCAGAAGTAGCAGACACTTAGTTAGCTTGACATTCTATGCAAAGATCTGTAATGTGGTTCCTGCCAATGGCACAGTTACCAAGCACAATATCCCAGCCCAGAGGGCTACTGCATTCCACTTTTTCACCTTAAAGCCCTTCTTGCCCACACTGTCATTGGTGCTGCTCAGGGTACCCTCTTACACCACTGCCACCATTCTGGAAACACACGTTTTAAAAATATTTATCTTTAAAATTTATTGTTTTATTAAAATTATAAAAAATGGTATTTTTTTGTTTTGTTGTTAATGATATGTAAGAGGGATTTATTTGGCGAAGAATTTGATCTTGAGAAATATTGTTCCACAAGCCTTTGTAATTAACAGATAATTTTCTTTTAGCTACCAGAGAAAGGATTTGTGAATTTGCCTTTAGAATACTTTCTCTAGATTTGGCTGTATATTCAGATATTCTAATTGTATTATACCGTTTTCATACTACTGATAAAGACATACCTGAAAATGGGTAATTTATAAATAAAAGGAGGTTTAATGGACTCACAGTTCCACGTGGCTGAGGAGGCCTGACAATCATATCAGATGGCAAAAGGCACGTCTTACATGGCAGCAGGCAAGAGAGAATGAGAGCCAAGAGAAAGGGGAAACCCCTTATAAAATCATCAGATTTCATGAGACTTATTCACTACCCTGAGAACTGGAAACCATCCACTTGAATCAATTATCTCCCACAAGGATCCTCCCAAAATACGTGGGAATTATGGGAGCTAAAATTCAAGATGAGATTTGTGCGGGGACACAGCCAAACCATATTGCTAATCTTGTATTATTCCAAAATTGCCAAATCAATTTGATTTAACCTGTAGAAACATATGTAGAACCAATATAGAGCTGGAAGAATATAACAATAACTCTCAGATCCACTCTTACTTTCAGATATATATATGTATCTGTATACATGTATATGTATAATATATGAATATGTGTGTGTGTGTATAATATATGAATATGTGTGTATATCAAGTTTATCTTTTCTTAAAGATACTATTGGTCCTTTTGAAGGCAGCATACCTCTGTTTAGAATTGTGGTTTAAGTGAATCTTTATTTTGGTATCAGAGAAGAATAAAATACAGTATATTATTAATGACATATATCTCCTAAGTACAATTTTTCCTGACTAATCCCCACTATAATTAGCAGAGTTATGTATAACTCTGAAATAGAATTGTATCTGGTTGTCTCAACCGACTCATTATATGTCTCAACCTGACTCATCATCTATAATTAGCAGAGTTAATCTTTGGAGGAAATAAAATGGAGTAGGTAATGGTAAATGTAGTCCTCCAAAACTAGAGGTCTGGGTGGTTATAGAAGATTGTATTTGTGACAGAGTAGTAAAAGAATTAGTAAAAGAAAGTTGCTTGAAAGTTGCTTAAAAGTGGGATCCACACAGTAAATCTACAATCTGTGCCCCACATAGTCATTCTCAGTTCAGCTTCATACAAAGCATTTTTTTAAATAAAAAGGTCAAAATATTCAGTATTTTCCATCGGAAATGTTTGTCTTTCTTTTTTAGTTAACTAGCATCCTTTAATGGTTTTACTGAGACATGTTTTTAGACTAATGTCTGTCTATATAGCAACTAATTCTTACCTAATATCCGTAATTTGTCATGGAAACAACCTTCAAATTCACTAAACTCTACCTGCAACACAGAGCAATAAATGTTTGCAGATGTGTGCCCACCTATGTTTTACAGTGATTGGAGTAAAAATAGTACTGATTTCAGGAACTTATTTACCGTTGCAGGAAGTCAATGCAGTCAGACTTAACTGACAATGATGACATTGATATTATGTAGGTATGTCCTCACTGAATGATGAAAATATTCACAAGATTTCTAACTGGTCTGAGCTATTCCAGAGAATATCTTATATATTATTTTATAAATACAAATTAAATTAAATTGTTATAAAAATTATACAATATAAATTATTTTATAATTTTCATAAGTGTTTCCAATAAGCACCCCATATAATCCCCTTTTAACTGAAGGCATTTTAGACTTACAGCCTCCAGCAAAATCATATATTTTCCTCATTGCTTTAGATAAAAAGAGGAGAAGAAGGATTGGGGCGGGGGGATAAGTATGGGAAGAGGAAGGGGAAGGAAATACCACCTGAACTAGGTTGGAAAACTTTCTATAAAGAACCAAGAAGTAAATGCTTTAGGGTTTTTTATAGGCAGTATGTTTTCTGTTGTAATTACTCTACTCTGTGTTGTAGTGAGAGAGCAGTGATAGATAGCACATAACTGAATGGGCATGACTTGTTAGAAAATATTTCATTTGGCCAGGCGTGGTGGCTCACGCCTGTAACCCTAACACTTTGGGAGTGGATCACCTGAGGTCAGGGGTTAGAGACCAGCCTGGTCAACATGGTGAAACCCCGTCTCTACTAAAAATACAAAAATTAGCCAGGCGTGGTGGCAGGCATCTGTAATCCCAGCTACTTGGGAGGCTGAGGCATGAGGATCACTTGAACCCAGGAGGCGGAGGTTGCAGTGAGCCAAAATCGCGCCATCACACTCCAGCCTGGGGGACAAGAGCGAGACTTTGCCTCCAAAAAAAAAAAAAAAAGGAAAACATTTTATTTACAAAACAGGCAACAAGCTAGATTTGGTGTTCAGGCTATAGTTTGCCAACCCCTCATTTAAACTTTAGCATAGGGTATAATAACAGAATGACTGCAAATCATATTTAACTGATCAATGCACTTGAAATGGAACTGATAATTTTAGCAATATATGTTAAATACAAAAGTTATGCAAAAGCAAACAGGATTACTCTGAAACAGAATTATATCTGGTTGTCTCAAACCATTTTTATTTTGAGCACATGTAAATACTGTTTACATTTTAAAACATCTTACTTGGATATGATTGTGTGGTAATGGCATTTAAGTTTCATGATTCTGACTACAAGAAAAAGAATAATTTTAGGACTAAAACTCCACAGTTAAAAAACTAAGGTTCTGGTCAGTTTCAGTAAATATATTGTGGCCAAATTTTCTACAATAAATACCTAAACTTTAAGAGACAAAGGGATTGTTTTAGTCTTCCTTGTTCATCTTCTCATTTCAGAAATAAGAACCACATATCAAAGTAGTGATAGGGCTAGGGCTAGTGTTGGAATATAATTTACAATAACAAAAAGAAAGCACTATTGATCAATAGTTTTGCTGCTTGAAGACAAACATAAAAATGAAATAAAAGTTTCTACTTTGGATGATTCATCTTTCTGTTACATGTGAAAATTTATATCACTGGAAAAACTAAAGTTTTAAAAATATATTCTAACTCATTTTGTTAAAATGAAATCTCCAACCTAATTTCATCTGTAATCATCATCTCTACATTTTTTCTTACTATAATACAGTAATTTTTCCTGCTTATAGGAAGACAAGTCTCTCTTATCTTCCTTCTAAAAGATTTATTTCTGTAAAAATTCCCTTGTACTCTTCCTATTTCAGGCATTTCATCAGAAAACAGGCATGCCCCAGTGTATTTCACTAAAAATAATTAAAAGAAGACACCCACAAAATCTCCTCCCTTGATCTCATGTTCACCTTCAGGGATTACCATAATTATCTGCTCTACTTCCCAGAAAATGTCTTAAGAGGGTTGATAATGGTCACTTCCTTCATTTTTGTGTTCTATCATTGCCCTGAAAATGTCTAATTGGGTTCTATTTCCCCAATTGCACAGTATGGTACTTGTAAAGTTTATCAACGACCTACATTTTATCAATTCCAAGTATCATTTTCTTCTCATCCTATGTGACATTGATACTCACGTACTCATTTAGAAATAACTTTTCCTAATGGATTCCATAAGACCACACAGTCAGGGTCTTCCTCTAACTTTAGCAGCTGTTCATTTTCTGTATCTTTCATTGAAATTATTTTCTCAGTAGACTGATACTTTTTCAGTGGATAGCTTTTGAGTATGGTTGAGTTTGATGTGGGGTCATATACGCACACCCTTCAAGGGAATTCATTGACTTGCAAGGCTTTAAAGAGCTTTTGTATAAATATGACTTCAAATCCACAACTTCAGCTTTCCCCCTGTGTTCTCCATCAGCATCTTTAATGGCTTCCATGAAACTTCTAATTAAATTTCTGAAAGGCAAAATTGAATTCTTGATTTTTCATCTCTAAAGCTGCCTCTCCAATCATCTATCCATTAAGCAAAAAACTAGAATTATCACTGCTTTTTATATGTCTCATACCCAACCCTAAATAACCCCTCCATACACACCACATACTACACATGACAAATACAAGCAACCCATCAACAAGATAATCATGTCTAATTTCAAAAGTAGGCATGCCCTGTATGGTTCCACAGTTTTTAAATTAAAGTCTCACTATTATAATTCAAGCTACTTTATATCTTACCTTCAATATGTTCTTAAACACTCCTTCTTGTTTGCAATTAGAATCAAATCAAAACTTGTTATTATGGCTTTCAGGGCCCTGCCTGATTTGAAACCTACCTACTTATCCATTAGTAATTTTTGCCAAGATCTTTCTTATTCTGTAAATTTCATCTTTTCTAGATAAGCAGCCTTCTTTCTGTTTTTTAAAAATTAATTTTGTTCTGGTTTTAATGTCTTTGCATCTACTGTTCTTTCTTCCTGAGAGCCACTGATCCCAAATATTCATATTGCTAGATCCTTCTAGTCTCTCAAGGCTCATCATAAATGTATCTCCTCAGAGTATCTTGGTTTACACAATCAAATTAATACCAAAACCATGCATAAACGCATTATATCACCTTTTAGTGAAGCCCTTTATAGTATTTATCACAGTCTGAAATTCTTTTTCTCATATATTTGCTCATTTTGTACTATTTGTCTCTGACAACATTCAATTATAAGCCCACCCAGAGCTTAGGCCTGGCTGCTTTATCCACTGTGGCTACAGAAAATGTGGGCAGCAAAGAATAAACTTTCAATGCACATATGTTGAAAGAAAAAATAAAATGATATAATGAATAGGAAAAGTGTTCTGCCAACATATTATAGATTTTTTTAGCAAAGATAAAAATATAAGTAGCAAGGCCACCCCATTCACCAACTCTGCACTGATAGCCCATATAAATAATTGAGAATGACATTATTTTCCATTTGCATTCTGATAGAGACTGGGTTGTTTCCCATTGCAATACTCAAATTGGCTACTATTCAAACACTCATAAGCCACGAATTGGAACCTGTTTGCTGACCCTGAATTAAACAACACACCTTAGTCTGTATATGGTTTTAGACAAAACTGTCAACGTCATTACATAAGTGCCTGATACTTAGCTCAATTCAATTGACATTTATTAGCAAATCCTCTGTTGTTGAAATCTTGGTCTTCATTTCTGAAGCCTCACCATGTAATAGGAAATATATATAAATAATCCAAGTCAATAAAGGAAATTACAGAAGAGAGAGTGACAGGATCAAGGCGTGAAAAATTGAATAACATTGTAGTTAAATAATGAACTTAATGGTTGCAAAGAAAAGTCAAGAGGGAGTGTTCATGGAAATAAACCTAGGAACACCCAAGGTCAGATTTTGAGAGACTTTTAAAACTGATGCTGAGCTTGGGTCTTGACACGCACTCATTGGTGAGAAAGGGGAACAATCAAAGCTTTGTTTGAGAAAACTAACTTGTGGTGGAGGGTGGAATTGAACAGTTAAGTTAAAAGGGTAACACACCAGCTAGAATGAAAATGCTGTCTTAAGTGTACAATAATTAGGACCTCAACAAGGTTTTATGGGGGGAAAAAGGAATACATTTTAGTAATTCTTACCATTAGGACCATAAAGTTAATGCTTGCTTTGTTCTGAGTGATGGTAATAAATAGAGATTTTTATATCACTACAGTAGAAGATTACATGTGCCCAAAAGAAAGAAGCAATTTAAAGTAGAGGAGTCTGTTTTCACACATGTTGAATTTGAGGAATGCTAATGTATCAATGTAGAGCTATTTAGCCACAGTAGAAAATTCATGCCTTTGAGTTTCTATGGGTCAAATTTATTCCTTCTCTCTCTGAGTTCTGAACCAATTCAGAAATATGTACAGAGTTCATATAGCTCCAAACTATTAGCTAAATCCTGTCTGACTCCACATAGACTCTCTCTGCTGAAAGGGCAGGTCTTCAAATATCATGAAAACTAGCGTGTTACTAATTTTTTTAATGTACCATACATACATGTACCACTAGGGAAAAAATACTATTATAATTGTTGTAATTGATTATAGGACAGATTTAAGATAATTGCGGACAAAAGTTGTATCTTGGATTCAATGGAACATAATAAATTCCTGAATTTTCATCCATTTTTAGGTTTCTCTCATCACTGTTATGCCTTGTTAATTCATAACCCCTCTTATTAAGAACCCTCAAATTTTATGTGAAGAAAAATCTACCAAAGTCAAGTTAGAGCCGATAGTTTTATTGTTATTGTTACCTGCAGAAGCAGATGGATTTCTACCCCAAATTTGGTTTAGATATCAAGACTGATGATGCCACATACACCCAAAGAGTATGAAAAGTTTTATTACTGACAGAATTGAGGTATCTGGGAGAATAAGACAGGCATCTCAACAGCTCCAATATGGCTTCAGAGAGCAAAGAGAGAAGACTGGCCTGGGTTTAATTGTGACTGGGGGTTGGACCCAGTGAGAATTCCCACATACAAGTGGGGGCTGGCATGGTATAAATCTCACAGTGGTGCCAAAGGAAGGAACATAAAGGGTTTATATACCTTCCTCAGATGTGGGGCACAAGGGAAAGAAGGAAGAGTGAGTTTTAAAAGCTGTTGGAAGTCAGATATCCAAAACTGGAGTCAGATTCCATTTTTATTTTCTATCATTTATTTTATACTAACATACAAAGGTCAGTGTTTTGATTTAATAGGGCAGAATATTCTCATCATAATTGCAACAAAAGCTAAAATTTCCATTTCTATAGCAATACACTAGGATATATAGAGCTTTGCAATTTATTTTACCTGTATTTTTCCAAATCTCAAGGATCCTTCTATAGAGTCTGTCTCAAATGCTAGTGCCACTCTCTCATAGAAAAAACATAAAGAGTTTACCTGATGTATTTTGGATTTTTGCTAACTTTCAGGAAGTTAATCATACTGTTTCTCTGTTGTAATGAAATACTCTTAAGTAGAGTGCAAAATATGAATGGCTTATTTTTTTCTATCTGGCCCTTCTTTGGCATGTTGATGGCAAATTCTTAACTCTTCATTCCATCTTTCATAGGAAATGTCAAGAAAAAAAAAATCAGTTCCAAGACACAGAGAGTTTCACCATCCAAAAATTTAAGTGCATATATGTCTTGTTTAATGCCTTCAAATTTTGTAAAATAATCTTCTCATTGATATTTTTCTATATTGCCTCCATTTTAATACTATTCATATGAATTTTATACTTGCTGAAAGTTTAAAAACTTACTTAAGTTACAGGTTACTAATGGTAAGAAAGCTTCATGCCACTAATCCATTAATCTAACATTCAGGGATAATATTCTACTAAAAATAGAATTATTCTTCTTTTTCTTTCCTTCTTTTTCTAATTATTTTGATTTAATTGGACTTTTCCGAAAGGCTAGTGAAGTGTGCAACAATCTAATCTGGGAAAACATCCTTCAGTGGAAGAATTTTAGGCCTCAGTTTCTTAACATAGCAGTGCTGACACTAAGATAATTTTCCTCCACCACAGCACAGTGGTGTCCCTGCTCCCACACTTACTCTTCTCTTGACAGTGCTGTGTTGAATGCAGTTCTTTCTGTGCCTGGGTTACTGATATTTTGTCCTTATTTTAGTCAAGTGGCAATTACTGAAAACTGTACCACGTCAATGCAACCCAGGGAGGAAAGAACATTATTCTTGAATGTTTAAGCTTTCCCTTAGGAAGACCACAGAGGTCATCAGCTCTGTAATGCCTTTATCATGTCTCCCTCAGGGAAGACTGAGAAACCAATAACTCATAAAGCATAGAACCCTCACATAGGAAGGTTTGCTGTTAATAATATTTAGTCACTACAAACCTGGATGGAATTCAGCCAGGAAGCTTAGTATCCCGGTCATTAGCAAACCCCCTGTGTGTTTCTGTCACCCATTTATTGCATTCTCCACCAGTTAAGTGATGCACTGGCTTGGCAGTTATAATTTTGTGAAGAGGTGGGCATTTTTTATCTGTCTCAAAAGAATTCACACCTAAAGTAATATCTGGCTGTGAACACTTTATGTGACTTTTATTTGAGAGAACATCTCTAAAAGATTTAGGAGCTCTACAGTTTCTCACATGGGTTGCTTGTATTTCTATTTCAACTAACTTTTTCATAGCTTTTTGAAGTAGTTTCAGATAGTCTATGGACACACAGCAGGATAATACTCATGGTCTCTGGCTCATTTTTCTTGTTTTCTCAACCCATTTCTATATAAAATAAACTAGGCCTATTATATTTTAATCTAATTGAGTCTGCTCACCCCATCCCCTGGACATTGCAACTTCCTGTGGAAGAGGCGTGTGATCTCGGATATTGGTCTCTGGAGATCTCCCCATTAAATGCACTTAAGCCTCACACATTCTAAATTGAGAAGGGGGGGAAATGAAATAGAAAGTAACAATACAAATAATAGTATATGTATTGTTTTAAAAGTAATTTTGCTTTTCAAAATTCCAAATTCTGGAAAATAAAAAGCAATGAAGAAGAATCAATAGTGAAAAAATGCTAAGTACTGGAAGTTGGCCTAAATTGCATTTGTATAGGTTTAGTATTGCATTTGTTTGATGAGCAGTGAAAACAAAAAGGCAGAATTGTCCATTCTTTCTCAATGTTGTGTCCAGGAGCACCCTGAAAATCTGCCCCCATCGTTGTACTGGGGAAAGACTAGAACAAGAGGAGATTCAGAAATGTAGGTTCAGATTCAGTATTTCTGTGTGGCCCTATTCAGATTAAAATCTGTCAGTGAGAGGTATTTGGTGAGACTTGAGGGCAGAAATGGAAGAGAGGGCACAGTTCCTTAAAGGCATTTCTGGGCCAAGAGCAAAATGTGAAGTTCAAAGCCGTTTCCAGGCATAGAGGTGCCTCAGAGAGCTGATGGAAGTTTCCCAGCTTCTTGGGACTCAAAATGGCCTCAGGGTCAAGCATTTGTAAAGCTACAGTATGAAAAGATAGTTGTTTTTAATCTTCCCAGAAGTTCTTGAGAATCTCAGCAGCTTCCAGAAAAGCTCTCAAAAATCGTCTGTTTCTGTACTGCAGGCTGAGGTCCTTAGGGGGCCTCCCCTGAGTTCTACTCCCTTTGTTCTTCCAACATTGGCCTTAGCCTCTGATTGACTGCTTAAAAACTCTTCCATTTAACCTTAAATTGTATTAAAGTTAATTATCATGTTCTAATTCTAAAAAGATACATGGAATGTGTTTATTTATTTATTTACTTATGTAATCTTCCAGATAATTTACAGTAAATACTATGTCCTCCCTAGAAGTGTACGATCCCAACAGACAAAAATTATTTAGATATTTCATTCATTATACCCTGACTATTTGCTATTTTTGAAAAATCATCATTGTTAAAATGCAAACAAAAAATTTGTTTTATTGGCGTATTACATCATAATGTTCTTTCACAGTGTTTCCTTTAACATGAAGGACATTTAACACTGAATTTAATTCCTATATATCAAACATGATATGGTGTTTTCTATTGAGAATTATGTTTAAGAATTTTCAAAATCCCTCACTAGGCAGATTGAAAGGGTTTTGTTTTGATTTTTTGTTTTCATATGTTTGGTTTTTGACAGAAAGTCTTAAAATGTTGGTATATCTGCTCTGGTGCTATTACATGTTTCCTGTAACTAATATGGATGCAGGAAACCATTAGTGGGAGGCCTATAATATTAATTAAGTATACACAAGAAATTAATTTAATTCAAAATAAAATGAGCTATCATCATTTAATTTGGGGAAGAAAAGCTGAATAAAAATGGAAAGTTCACAGGCAGAACTGTGCTAAGTTCTTCTGCATTTGTACTAAGGATGCAGTAGACCAAAGACATTTAAAACAATAATACAAAGATTTGGGGTGAAGAATTTAAACAAAAAATTTGTGCTCATGATTTTGTATTTGGAGCTATATTATTGAATATTCTATAAACATAGGATGAAATGGGATAACCTTCCATCTGTCAGTGGTAAAGGGATTTTAGTCTGAATAATGATAAAGCTATTAGAATTGATGCTGATCCCTTGGATAAGAAGATTTTTGCCCTGGAAGCATATAACTTATGACACAGAACTGCCATTTAAAAATAGATAAGGTATCCTGCTACCTTATCTGATAAAATGTGATCTTATTTTTCATGTTGTAACCCATGAAAATTTTTGTTTATTCTCTGTATGTGGCCTTGCTTAAGCCTGTGTTTTACAGTTTATTAGATCCACTAATCTGGGACTTGAGTCTTACTTCATCTTTTCTCTAATGGAACAACAGATTCATATTCCTCCCTTAGCTGTTGAAGCTTTTCTTAACAAGTTTGTATTTTAACAGATTGTTCCCAACCAGAGCACCTCCCACCCCAAGAGACCAGCATTCACATTTTTAGTAAATTAATCACCCAGTCACCCTTGGTTCCCAGTTCAACAACGTCTGGGGATCTTTTGTGGCACAGGGCAGTGCTGCCTAAGCCACTCCAGCAAGGTTAGTTCTTTGAATGTGGAATGTGTTCATCATATCCCTTCCAAAATGGGTAGCCAAAATAATAACTATATCAGCAACCCTCCAAATGTAGCATCTAAAAAAATCATTTAGTGATGCTTTTTAAAGCATAGGCCCACAGGACCTGAGGTAAAAGAACTAGAACTTAGTTAAATAACATTTATGACTGAAATAGTAAACTATTTTTGCGGTTATGACTGAAGGATATTTTAGATCTCCAATGCAAACTTCTCATTTTACAGTTTCAGAAACAAGGCTCTTCTGAATGGCATGGCTTGTCTAAATGGTGCAAATTATGGTAGAAGCACACACAGGCACCCAAGCCTCAACTCCAATGGTCTCCTAAGCCACTATAACAGGAGACTGTCCAAGTAATATCATGAATCTTCTTTCTTTGCCATGATTCTCACACATTTTCTCCCTGAGGGATGAATGAAGAATGGACAAAATACAGTCTTTGGATGAAGTATTTTGATATAGTTAGCAAGCATACACTGTTGGATGATTTATCCTTCATCCCAGAAACAAACAAAAAATCTTTTGCTATAATCAACGAGGAAAAACACTTTTCCTTTTATTTCTTTCAAAATTGAAATTCCTATATCCCAGATGACCTGCTTGCAACTCAGTAGATATAGGTATCAGCTGCTGCCCCCGCTTTGGCAAGAAGGAGTTCTGTAGCAGATTTTGAATGCCCGGAAGATAGAAAACTAGTCTTTGCTAAAACTTTAGGGGAATCAAAAGCAAAAACAAAAATACCAGACTGTAGACTGTCAGCCTGCCAATAACGTGAAGCATTTTCTTAGAATTGGTAAGGAATATTCAAGTTTATAAAATATGTTCTTCCGAGGGCTTTTATAGGATTTTAGGGCTTGGCAAAATGGAAATGTCTACCCTTTTGCTATGGTAACAGAGAGGAAGAACATTGATTGGCAAGTTACCTACAGTGAGAATACAACACTGACCATGTCGAAGATAAAACTTCACTGAGGGGGGCTGGATAACAAGGATTAGACTGGATATTTGAACCTTTCAACACAAACAGTGATTAAATACTCTCTCTCTCTCTCTCTCTGTCTCTCTCTATGTGTATATATATATATATATTTTTATACATATACATATATATATATTTTTATACATATACATATATATATATATATATGTAGCTTTCCCATTAAGAGATACAGACACCCAGCAGAGATGGCTAGATGGCATATATACTAATTTAGTGCCTAAAGTGTTAAGCAATGAGTTAAGCAATGGGATTAAAACACAAATATAGTCTCTGCATTTCTGGTTATTACATTTTAACAAAAGAAATAAGCAGGTATATGAGCAAATAAAATAGTTTCTGCTTGTGATAAGGATATATATAAGGCTAAGATGAGAAGATCTAGAGAGTCGGGTTAGTTCAAATTATTGTTCTAAAACATGGATCTAGGTGCTCACTTAAAAAATGAGAATGTTGTTTGAGAGATACATCTTGAAAAATCATCCAGTTTTTTAAAAACAATTGAAGCCCTTCTTTAATTTGCTATACATTGCTAAATGCCTCTTCAATTCCGAAAGATGCTTTGATACGGTGTACTCTAGGCCAAGAAGAACCCACACTGGGACATAAAACCTGATGTAACATACCTTTATGTATTCTTGTATAGATCTTTATTATGTATTATACTGAAATATGTAGTTATGTGTATTTATTTTTTTTTCATTTTTTAAACAAACTATGTTAATGGAACAATAGGTACCAAGCAGTTTATAAGTAAATATTTGAGTATTGCCGTACTGTCAATTAAGACAAATGAACCAAATATAGAAAGATTTGTCTAGGAAACATCTCTTAACACAATAGCAGTTATCATCCCCACCATCAGCCCTATGGCATGCAGCTGTGCACACATTGACGGAGAACATGATCACAGCTTGTGGGAGCCAAGTTGGGCAAAAAGGATTTGTTTTCCCAAATTCAGAGATCTATGTTCTGATCATCAATTACTGCTTCTGATAACAATAGTAGACAAACAACTGGGCAGTCATTATTGTTGAGCCTCCAGCATTGTTGCAAGCTGCCCCTCCCCATCCTGCTAAAGTTACTTCCAGGGATTTCAAGGGCTAACACTCTTTCCCCTCTTTATTTATTTTTTCTTCTGTTGGGTACCAGACATTAAAGGCTAGGGAATTCAAAAGGAACTACTTATATGGAGAAATAGAAACATGGTCATACATGCCCAGGGGAAAGTTCAGGCTCAGAATAGCTGAGGAGACCATTGTTTACACATTATGCTGATTCTCAGCACACAGCCTACAACAATGGAAGAAAAAAAAAGAGAGAGAAAGAAAGAAGAAAGCAATAAAATGCAGCAACTCTGAGAAGAGGAAGAATCTTATTGCCTTACTTACCATATAATTAGATTCAAATGTCCAGTTTTCAACAAAGAATCCCAAAGCATATGAAGAAATAGGAAATATGACCCATTCAAAGGGGAAAAATAAGCCAAGAGAAAATGTCCCTGAAAAAGACCTAATAGCACATCTACTAGACAAGAACTTTAAAAGATCTATCTTAAAGATGCTCAAAGAACTAAAGGAAAAATGGATAAAGTCAATAAAATAATTAAATAAAAATGAAAATATCAATAGAGATTAAAAAAACACCAAAAAAAATCTTGACCTAAAAAGTACATTACCTGAAATTAAAAATTGACTAGAGGGATTCAAAAGTAGATTGAAACATTCAAAAGTTGAATGAAGTAGATTGAGGAGGCAGAGGAATCATTAAACTTGAAGATAGAACAAAGGACATTGAGATCTCTGGAATCTCAGGAAGAAAGGGACAAAATATTTAAGAAAATTGAACAGAGAGTAAAAGACCTGTGGAACACCATCAAGCTGACTAACTTACACAGTGTGGGAGTTCCAGAAGACGAATAGAGAGAAAAAAGGACAGAGAGAATATTTGACAAAACAGTAGCCAAACATTTCTCAAATTTGATTAAAGACATGAACATGAACATCAAAGAACCTCAACAAACTCCAACAAAGATGAATTTGAAGAGACTCACACCAAGACACACTATAATCAAACTGTAAAAAGCCAAAGCCAAAAACAGAATCTTGAAAGCAGCTAGAGAGAGGTGAGTCATCACATCAAGGGATCATCAGTAAGATTATGAGCAGATTTCTTATCAGAAACCTGGGAGGCCAGAGGGCAGTGGGCTAATATATTCAAACTGCTAAAATAAAAAGTCTGCAACAAGAATTCCATTTCCAGCAAAACTGTCCTTCAAAGGGAAAAATAATTAAGACATTCTCAGATAAACAATAGCTTAGGGAATTTGTTGCCATCATACCTTCCCTGCAAGAAATACTAACAGGAGTACCTAAGGTTGAAAAGAAAGGACAATAGACAGTAACTTAAAGCTGTATAAAGAAATAAAAATCTCAGTAAAGTAAATACATAGGTAATTTTAAAAGCTAGAGATATTGTGATAATGGTTTGTAACTCCACTTTTTGATTTCTACACAATGTAAGAGAGTAATACATTTTTTAAAACACAATATTTAGTCTAATAATGCTAGTATTATTGTAACTTTGGTTTATAACTCCACATTTTGTTTTCCATGTGAGAGGCTAATGTATATTTTAAAACTTATTAGTTTATGTTTTTAGCCATATGATTTATAAAAATGTAATTTTTAACATCAACAACAGAAAGGAATGCAGTCAGATATGCAAATGAGTAGCATGGTTGTATTATTTTGAAGTTAAGCTGGTATAAATTCAAATTAAAGTTACTTTTAATTCATAACTACTTTCTAACCAACTTTAAAAGGATGTTAAATGCAAGTCTCATGGTAAGTACAAAGAAAATAGACAGAATATATGCAAAAGAAAATTTTGAAATAAATGTAAACATTTCACTATAAAACTTAACTAAGTATAAAAGAAAACAGTAATGCAATATGTAAGGGCCAAAAACCTATAGGGCGTATGGAAAACAAATAGCAATATAAGAGAAGTATACATCTTGTTATCAATCAGTCTCAAAAAGGAAGGAAATTCTGACACAGGCATAATGACATAAAAGACCTTTAAGAACATGGTGGTAAATGAAATAAGCCAGTCACACAAACATAAGTATTGTATGATTCCATTTATATGGGCTACTTAGAGTAGCCATAATCATAGAGACACAAAGTGGAATGGTGGTTAACAGTGGCTGTAGTGGGGAAAATGCAGAGTCATTGTTTAATAGATACAGAGTTTCAGTATTGCAAGATGGAAAGAGTTCTAGAGATGGATGGATAGTGATAATTGTACAAAAATATGCAAAAAATAGGAATGTACTTAATGCCAATGTACTGTACATGTAAAAATTGTTAAGGTGGTAAATTTTATGTTACATACATTTTACCACAATGAAAAAATTGTGGAAAAAAGTAAAAATAAAAGAAATGATGTTGGCAATGTCATAGTAACTAGGCACGTCAAAAGTCAATACTTAAGTATTGTAGCACTGTCAATTATAGCAAATAATCAGAATGGAATAGGATTATTCTAGAAAGCTGTCTTTGAAAAGGAAATTTCGTGGAATCATTTAGAAATTAGTACCTACTTCCTTATCTGACGACAGTGAGAAGCGTATCTTCATGATCACAGGACAGAATTCCTGGATACTAATGTTTCCTTCATCTTAGTCATATAATTAATTGAAAGCCACTCTCAGAGAACTGTAACCAATTAAGACTGTTATAATTTAAATATAAAAGGCAGACGTATCATATAAAATTATTGAACTGGGAAGGATTAGCATAGCCTGCCTAGGAAAATTCACCATGAAATCTAAATAAATAATTTTAAACAATATTATTGTGTATAATTTTATTATTGTCAAATTTGAGATAACCTTCTTCCTCACTTTGTTTTCCTGATTTAGAAAAAGAAACCTGACGTAGCACTTTAGCACTGTTTTTTTTTTCTGTTTATGTGAAAATTATTTTGTATTTAAGAAAAGGAATTTTTCTCCCTGAATAATTGCTTGTTTTTTTTAATAAGAACTAATCTAAATCAGAAAGAACACAACAATTTTCATGCTTAAAATTTGATACAGCTTTGGGCTTAACTAAATTGAATGTTTGGGGCAACTGGTCCTACTGGTGATTATACTGCAAGTAGTCTTAGGGAAGCAATGCAGAAAATGCAGATTTATAGGTGAATCTTGGTTACTGACATAGAAATAATTCTGAGAATGCCTGTTCCCTGAAACCCCATTTAATCTTCCTCCTTTCTCTCGTTTGCAAATATATGCAGGTTAAAGCAGTGAAAATAATAAATGGTGGATATGAGTGTGCTTGGATGCATGGAGACAATTGTGGATCACTTGTTAATTAACAGACTGAATACTTTATTAGGCATACTAATTTAATATACCCTTATTAATGCTTGACCTTTAAAACAAACATTTTTCATGTCAATATTTGGATTACAGTCCCTTTGACAGAGGAGTTAAACATATCCAAAGGAGTGGTGAACTTGCCCAAGTATGGCAGCCGATAAAATGAAGTAACAATAAGAGCAGGGATTTGGAATAGGTCGTTATATGTTTCCTGGACATTGATGCTAATCTGGACTGCATGATTTCTTCCAGAATTTCTCTAAAATCCTTGAATACCCTGACATCTCATTGATGTTGCACACTCCAGCAGAAGTTGAAAATGGGAAACTTTGGACTAGATTTAGATGAAAGCGCTTGTGGTATTTTATATAATGTTCATCCACACTGAATTTATTTAATATTATTTATTTCTGAATAAAAAGGAATTGATTTTAAAACACCAAGATCACCTGTTTCTTTTGAAAAATCCAATCTCGCTACCAGAGTCTCCATTCCTGTATGGTAATAAAATGGCTATATCTCAGAATTAGTGCTTTGAAAAAGCATGGACATTCAGAATTGCTGAAATCTTCATAACCTTCTCTTTTTTCAGTCATAGAAAGCTACTCTCAGTTTGCATTGATTCTTGCCCTTGCACTGTTGGTTTTCATTTAGTAATGTTAAGCAACACTGAAATATTACTTATACTCCAATTAATGAAGTATAGGCAAAGAAGGATGCATTTTTCATAAATTAGGGTACAGTATAATTATTGTTAGAGTGAACTATTGAGAACATATTTGTTTCTAAAGAATAAATTTGTTCATGCATGTACTTTTCTGCACTAACTGCTTTAGACATGCAAGCATTTGACATGTGCAGTGGAGCCACTATTCTTTAGAATGTCCTTGCTGTCCCCAGCATATAAAAAACTCCTGTGCCCTGCCTGCAAGTCAGGGTGTATGGTTTTTCTCATTATTTAGCCTTCATGTGGGATTGATTCTCACCTTTAACTTGAGAGATTTAATGCTGTAGCCAAATTATTTCAAGTTCTCACATTTCCCTCTGTCCACAGTGCATGGTATTTGGTAAGATGTAGTTGACCTTCCCATCCCTCCAAATATAACTTGGTCATAGGGGCTGCTGATATTACTGTAATCAGGCATTTGACTCACATAACATCCGTGGCATTGCTCCCTGGGAATTAGGTATCATGTTTTCACAGCTTAGGAGTTGGCAACTCAAATCAAGTGTGTCTAGTTCTCCTTTTAGGATGAAAGAAAAAAATTGAGCAGAACCCTGTGACAAAATAGAATGATATTCTTTCTACATGCATGTGTTTTCTTTTGATACCAACAAAATATTACTGGTGCGGTGCAAAGGCATGGACAATTCCGGTATGCCCCGTGCATCTTTCAGCTAAGGAATGTATCCTGAAACGATGTTACATCACTTTAGAGACATTCTCCCACCCCCACATAAGACAGGTCTTATGTGAGTAGAGAGGCAATGGGAGTTTGCTAGTTTTAACAAACAAAATTGGAACCCCAGTGTATGGTATATATTTTGTAAATTTTGTATATAATATGATATTTGGGTGTCTTAAAAACTCTTTTTAGCAGAAGAAGAACTGCTCGTCTTAGGGATAGTCAATGCTTACAGAAAGCAAAGAACCACCAGGAGTATGACTTTGATATGCAAACAAGCCAGTCCAAAACCACACCTCCTCTACCTAGAGCTCTTACACTCCAGGAGACAATACTCTTCTGTCTTAATCATCCCAGGGCCAGGTACGAGGCAAATAGGGACCATTCCTATAGTTTAGAGCTCCCTGAAATTATTCAAACCAGCCAGTCCTAAACTGTTCACCCCGCCCTACCTAAAACCCCTAATGCTTTCTCCTTGCTCTTGTCTTCTGCTACCTGACTACCCTGGCGTCTGTCTCACGTGGCCCTATGTGACGTGCCATGCTTCCTGTCTCTAGGACCCCTGAGTATAATGAACTTTGTCTTCCTGACCTCTCCTGTGTTTCCTTTTATGGCCACACTTAACTGACCATGATATAAAATGTACAAAAAAAAACACAGTTTAGTTAATAATAATTATTCATGTGAGTTTTGGTAGTTACTTTTAATTCCTAAGTCTCAATTATTTCACCTGTCAAGAGCAGATGGTAATACTCATTTCATAGGGTAATTATGAGAGTTCATAGAAGCAAAGTGATACAGGTTAATAGAGTGGTTAGAAGCATAAACCTAGGAGTCAGATTAACTGGCATGAAAACTCACTCCACTGATTACTGAATATTCAGATGTAATCGACTTTAATTTCTGTATCTTTATCATGGCATTACATCTTCCTTTTAATATTGAAGGATTTAATCATATAACACATAGCTAACAGTTGGCTGTCACACAATAGGTGTTCAGTAATTGATGACTATATATTTATATGAAAGACTTTAAAAATTAAATAAATGTTTAAAAATAAGTCTGCATTTTCAGACTAAGTTCTAGGATAAATTCTCTTTAGAAATACTTTGATATTATTTTACATAATTTATCTCATAATCTTTTTTTAATCTTCTAGGGAACAATACTTTGTAATATATTTATTTTTCTTTTTCCCTGAAGTATATCTTTTCTCAAAAAACAATTCGATTACTGGGAAATGATCTAATAACTCATTTTGCAATTCAATTGATTGAAAATAGATGTATAGAAAGAATAACCTTATCTCTAGGATATGTATGTGTCTTAGCACAGATGCTTCTTGACTTAAGTGGGGGTTATGATAAACCCATCATAAGTAGAAAGTGCATTTTATACATCTCACCTACTGAACAGTATAGCTTAGCCTAGACTACCTTAAATTTGCTCAGAACATTTACATTAGTCTACAGCTGGGCGAAATAATCTAACACAAAGCCTATTTTATAATAAAGTGTCAAATATCTCATGTAATGTATTCAATCCTGTACTGAAGTATGTCTTCTACTAAAAGTGTATTGCTTCCACACATGGTAAAGTTAAAAAATCATAAGTCAAATCATCATAAATTTGGGACTGTCATAAATTGTATTATGTTATAAAGGAAAGGAGAATTTCTGATAGTAATTACATTGTGTTAAGTGTGATACTTTGGATAAGAGTTTTCCTTAACCATTCCACATTGCAAATTATCTAAAAGTTATTGACCCAAACTATTCTAGCTTGTTATATTTAAAACACAATAAGCATGTTGAGGCCTGCTCTAGTTTTATGAGAGGAATGAAAGCTGACAAGCTTGGATTAATCAACGTGTATTTGCATGACTCAAATATTATTTTCTTTTATTATTAAAATTCACTTCAGAACATGTATACTGAGAAAGCGTGCAAAATTTGCCAAGTTCACTTTCACAAATAAAAAGGAATGAAAGTATATATATATATCCATTAAGATAATCTAAAATTCAATGGTAATAGTATCTATCAAAATAACCTCTTCGGATTTAAATCTGCATAAACAGTTGTGTTTTTTTCTGGATAAGTTTTAAACCACAATGTCATGCAGCATTCCCATAGGAAGCTTTTAGTGAATTTAATAAATTCATTTGGTTTCATGGCAAAACTGGTTTTATAACTTAGATGCAGAGATAAAAATATAACTAATGTATTTGCCCTAAAGGTCAGTTATAACAAGACATCAACTTCTGCAAAAATCTGGTCTTTACACTGGAGTTGCTCTTAAAATTTATGCAACTTTAGATTTAAATAAGAATGTGTCACTTTATCTCAAAGCCAAAGTGGAAAATTAATTTGAAATATAATTAATTTTTAATAATTAGTGCATTCACCCTTTTTGATGTATTTAAACTATATTATTTATGTTTCTATATATTTTATTAGTCAAGTAGTACTTATACTGAGCTATAACTGATATATGCCCTGACACATCAACGGCCTTATTTGATGAATTTATTTTTAAAGTATGAACTAAACAATGATGTTAGTAGGCTAATGTAGAATGAACAGCATCATATCACTGGCTTTCATATTGGTGTTCCAGCCATAGATGAATACAGTTAAGAAACTTTCATTTGAAAAACAAATTTCCAAACTCATCAAACCATAATAAGTATCAGTTCATCACATCTACTTTAATCCATATATTTTAAGGATATTATGGTACTTGCCAGTAGGGTTTTTTGCCTCTTTTTGAGATGAATGTTCAAGTTCAAATACAACAGTGTTTCTATATGAAAGTGTTTTTGACAAGATCAAGAAGTTTATATGCCAACACATAAGCCACCCAAATTAACTCCTCTGTGTGTGTGTGTGTGTGTGTGTGTGTGTGTGTGTGTGTGTGTGGTGTTATTCTTACCTTTATTTCTATCATATTCTTCTGGAACAAGAGTTATCTTCATAGAATCATCATTATCTTTTATATCACTATTTTTCTAGCAAGAATATTAAGACACTTAGGCTAATTGAAATATAATAGTGCAAACTGGTGATGTGTGGAAAATCAAAGAAAACACCTGGAAACTTTACTGAGATTATTTCATTTTTATGTACCATTTATTAAATATACTCAGTAGGTAATTATTAAGTGACTCCTACATCATAATAACAGTGTTTGTTTAGGGGAATACAAATGCTGAAGAGAAACATATTGTTATTTCAGTAAGTTTAAAATCACATTGAATAACAAAATTAAGTAGGCAATTTTAATATTGTGATAGTAAAAGTGTGATAAATACTACTGTAATATGATAATCTATTCACACTAAATAGATGTGCAGATTTTACTTCATTGTACCCAATTTACTTTTTTATATTCGTATTCACAAGCCTACTAAACAGTATGGGACTAGTGTGTTGTTGGTTACTCTTAGGTGCTCTTTTTAGTGGCTTGGAAGCTTTTATGCTTTTCCATCTTCCTTCTTGTCTTTTTCAAAATATTGTCCTGATATGTAGAAAGAGAATTTGGGGGGCAAACTCAGAAATGGTATTGTTCGTGTCTACCTGATGTCCTGTGCATCCTAGCTGCTATATTCTATAAAGTTGCTCATCTTATCTGTTCTTTAGACAGGCAGTCATAAAGGTCCATCAATGATTTAGAGAGTATAGACAAGAGTTTGTGGTTGCAGGACCTTTTTTTCTCAGATACATAGTGACTACATAATTTATCCCCTCCTTCCAAATGAGTTTTGTTACTGAACTCTGCAATCTTTATCCAGGATATGCAAGAATTTCTGGATTCTTCTACACAATTATCTTTCTAGTTTCCTCCCATCAGAATCTTCATGCCATTTCTCATTCAAATGTTAATTGGAGTATCAAGATGGAAACTTACATGCCTGCCTTTTGTCATCTTGTGGGATCAAACCCACAGTTATAAGAAAATAAGTTTTTAGTAATTTTCAGTATCTCTCATATTTGCCTAGCTCCTCAATTCTAGTTTTCACCACGAAAGAAGGCTAATCAAGGACATTGGTGTCTAAATTTCTTGCTATTTCTTCCCCTGACTTTTATTTACAGTGTAGCTTGGTAGAAGCTTGAGTTTTTCCTTTACCTATCCTGTTTGTATAGAATATCTTCTTGGGTCCTAATTTAGCTTTTTATAAATATGACACCCATCATAGTTTTCCTGGAGTCTAAAAGTTAAAATGTTCAGGGAAATGTTTAAAAAACTTACTGATACGAAAGAGTAAATCAAAAGATATTCAATTCTACAAGTCACATCTATGAAAATTATTTCTGTAGGAGCTAAGAAAGAAAATGGTGGAGCACATAATTTACGTCAGGTTTTGGGGAGCTGAGGGAGGGCTTTCCACAGGAAGTTTCACTTCTCCTGAAATAAAGGATAAATGAAAATTATCCTGATGACATTCTAAGCTCTTCTTCTAAGATGGGACACTGAAAAAAAAATCTGGAGTTTCCCCTCAAACGAGAAGGAGTTAGAGAGAACAAAAACCTAAGAAAACCCTGAGAAATTTCTAATAGGAACTTTCAGAAAAATAAATTAATTAGGCCCCACTATGGGGAAAATGGTATCCATTGTGGGGAAAAATATTAACAGACTTAACAGCTTCTGCCTCTGTCCCTTCTGTTTCTCACCCATATCATGCATTGCAGATCAGTTTATCCTTTCAATGTCGTGGGATGTAAATTGTGTATTTCTAGACCAATATCAGCTAAAAATGGTGGGAGCAAACTAGGAGAGTGCAACACTTGGACCTGGCTGGAAAAGATAGTCAACAACAGTGCTTGCAACAGTTAGCCTGGGCTCTGGGTATTCCCTCTTGCCCCATCCCTCCATATCCTGGGGTGAGAAGTACAAGGTCAATGAGGGCAGTTTTCAGAAAAGAGCAGTGTCTGTGGTGGAAATTCAGATGCATTATCTGGGAGACAAAGCTACCTATTAGAAAAAAAGTAGGGAGATGCTTGAAGCTTGTAATTAAGAAGGTAGTTTAAATGCTAGAGGATCTCTGCCTTGGGGAGCTTGTGTACATAACCCAAACATCCCAGGGGTGCCACAATTTAGTTTTTCAACCTAAGGACATATAATTTATCATCTCAGAGGAATTGTAAATAGAAAAAACAGTATGAGAATTAAAGACAGTAAAATAAACAGCATACGCATAAATAAAATAATGATCTTCTCAAAAAAATAAAAAAAGACATGAAGCAGAAAGAAAAAAATTAAAGAAGAAACAGCTGGAGATATATGAATAAAATATAAAACAACTAAAGTAGCAAAAAGAAAACTATTAAAAGACTGAAACTGAGGGGAAATAGAAAGGCAAGAGATTAATCTATATAGATAGGTTAACCTATTTTCAAACGGGGAAGTAAATGGGTCAACATAGCAATGTTTCCACACGTAAAAAATATTAAAAACAGAAAATAGAGAGGAAAAAGTTAAATTATTCCAAGACCTCACATGAAAATGGCTCACAAAGTATCAATATTATTGAGAGATGAAATGTATATTGGGCTGACCTTTAAGAATACTGAAGACCAAGAGAAAATTTTAAAAGCTTATGTAAATGAAAATTAGGTAAGAGCCAAAGGACAAAAATTAGTTAATAAGCTTTATAATAATATCATTAGATGCAAAAAAGGAATAATATAGCGATTGTTGAAGGCAAATGGCTTAATATCACAAATGTTCTTCTTTAATAGTTTTATTCAAAAGAACAGCCACCTTTCCCAGATGAACCAAAAAAATCTGTACCCGAACTTTATGTCAATTTCCAGCACATGTGCTGGCTTAAACTCCAGGAAGACATAGCTCGATTCTTGCTCAACTCATGGACTTTTCTCATCAGCTAGATGAGGTAATGTTTTCTTTCATAGGCCCCACCAGTTGAGGGAAACCAGCTGAGGGAGCTTAAAAGAGTGTGATACTGCTTAACTAAATTAACTAAATGGAAATGAAAATCAAAAGGACTCCCCTCTTAAACTCCTCTTGGTTTGTTAAGATTGGAAGAGGAGTGAGAAAGTTAAATAAAATATATTTGTAATATTACAAATATAAATATAAATACAAATTCTTCTGTGTTATGTGCAGACATTAAAAAACCTATCAACCTAAAGAAAATGAAAAATTAGAGACACATGGTTACACTGCATCATATTTTATCACATTGTAGCTATTATTATAAATAATATTTCATTTACAAAGAAAAAGTTGTATTAAAAATGTGAGTACTTTGAATCCTCATGGAAAGATATAGAGCCTTTAAGATGTCATAAATGCCACCTTTATCAAACTAAATAAAAGTATTGTTTTGCTAGAAAAAATGGTGGTTAGACACTGTATAAACTGCTTTTAATAAAAACATGATATGGAAAATATTCAGGATTACAGTCTATCTCATTTCATAATTCTTAATCCAGCCTCAGTTTTTTCAAAACATTTCCAATTTCTTGCCTCTTTTAATAAGGAAGTTTCTTACACATGGAAACTAAGTTTCTTAGAGTTAAAGTAATTTCTTTGATTGATCCACAAAACCATAGTGTAAAAATGTACTTGTATTGCTTATAAATACTTTATCATTAAGCATTTCTCCCTAATGATTGACAACATTCATTATTGTTAGTTATGTGAAAGAAAATAGGAGAGAACACATTCAATGAGCCAGATTATCAAAGGCTTTTATAGCTATTGGGAGGAAGCAAGAATTTTCACTGCAGTTAGGAAGGAACCATTGGAGAAATCTAACATTACGAACACCATTCTTCAGGAAAATATTAAGGTAATATTTAAGAATGCAGTAATTCTTTGGAAGAAAAACTATTGAAGAAAGGGTAAAAAGGAGTGCTGGTTACGGTTCCATTGCAGCTCACCAAAGCCTCTCTAGCTAGCTTATGCAGAAAAAGATGTAATTCAAGGAAGTAGATGTTTAAAAATTATTGGAAGTGCTAGGGGAGATAGCTGTAGGCCAAACTTTCAGAAATACTCCTATGACATTTAAAACTCTTTTTGCAAGAGTGTAGCAGTATCTGCACTGTCAGGAAGGAGGGCAATGGCTGGCAAGCTGGGTTACATGGAAGCTATTTGCTTCAGAAGCACACTATTTCAGCTGTGATCCCATGACAACACAAACAGATGCACTGTGGCCTGCTTTTAGACATTTGTACATCCAAATAATATTTGCTACAACTACCACACACGAATACACACACACACACACGTACACATGCAAAGCCCATACACTAGAATAGAAGTGGCAGAAATAGCAGAAACACCAACTACCTTTTTAGTATCTCCTGAGTATATCTACTTGGCAGAATTCAGGTATGTGCAAATTCTGGGCTATATGATTATTGGATAAAGGTAATATTTTTAACTTTCTAGACTTTTGCATATTCTAAGAAATGCAACAGAACAGTTGGCATGTAGTTAATAAACTGATCTGCTATCTTTGCTACTACCAGAAGGGAAGAGAATGTGTATTATTGTAACAGTGAAGCTGAATAAGGAGTGCCTGATATTCAAACAAATCAAGTAGATGCAAGAGAGAATATATTCACTTGGGAGAAATTTCTCTTGGTGACTAAGAGAGGCTCTACTTAATTTTAGGATTTTATTTTCTTTTTTATTTCTCTTTCAGAGCCCTGAGATTGCACTGGACAGCTGGTCCAATCCACAAACTTAAACATTTTGGATTTTCGCCTAAAGCACAATATCACTTATGTTTCCCTCCCATTTCTCTACCATCTTGAGCATAAATAAAAAATAGACATAATGAAGTATTATTTCAAAATAGCAGGCAAATAACCCCTTTAACTACCATCTTTTTGCTATAAATGCTTCTTCTAATATGGTGTGACTACTTGTATAACATTAATATAATCTTATTTTATATTCTAAATCAGAGGGGAGACAAACACGGACATATTGTATTGAAGTGGCCTCCACAACCTACTGTGAAATGCCTCAAGACTCCATTATCTGCCTGGCTGGATGATAAAACCACACATGCAGAACCTGAAGTAATTTTAAAAGATATGCTGAATGCCAGTGACATAATTATAGAAGCATAAAAAATGCACTCAGAAAGCAAATCTATGTTGCAGCCCAAATTAAAAGTGTGGCTTCCATTCAGTAATAAAAACTTTGTTATGAAGTTAGTCTTTGTGTGTTTAGTTTGAAAAATAGCCATTTACAAATATAGTTCTTATTTATCTGAATACTGACACTAACCAAACCAATCAAATAAACAAACATCAGGAGACAAATAGTTTCCAGCCAAAATTAAACATATAAGGTGACAGAGTGTTTAGGGGACTTGAAGCAAGGTTTGCCTGAACAGGTGGGTATAAAAACATGCAACCATAGAAGTAACTAAATTAAGGTAGTACATACTTTGTAATATGAACCATAGTTTATGATATTGGCCTATTAATAACAGCTTTATTTTTATTGAATGTGCTATTGAGTAGGGTTATTCCTGAACTATGCTGGCATTGTGCTGATGTTAGTATATCATGGGCTGGAAATTCAGGGCAGCAGGTAAAAAGAGTAAATGCAGAGACTCAAACTTGAATTGGTGATGACTTAGCTAATGCTATTGAGTAACTAACTGGCGTAAGGACAGCAAAATGTTCAGCAAATTCAGCATCATCATGTCATCAGTGACCTTGATAAAGGCTGTTAATGAGGATAGGAACATTGAAAATCAAATCTCAGGTTAAAGAAGAGAATGAAAAATAAGGAAAAACAGATGAAAATTGTATATTGATAGGCATATCAACGACAGGAAAGAAGCTGAATAGAATCAGATTATTGTCCTTAACACTCATTATCTAACAGGGAAGGCAGATATGCAAACACATCCAGCAATGATAGTGCAAGAATGCTTACAGAAACAGATGGGTCTCTTTTAATTATTAGTTACATTCCTTATTGCACAAAGCCAAAATTGTAGTTGCTTCTATCACAATTTTTGAATATTTTGTTGCTTCACATTTTTTAAAAGCACATAAAATGTTTTCACAAATTCTATAAATAAACAAATTCTCCCCTTTCGCTCTTTGCTCCTTTTTATTTTTTGCAGGTGGAATTAATATATATGATAGTTTTCCCTCAATTCTAGAATACATTTCCAATGAAGGAAATACTGTTTTACATTCTTTATGTTATCATCCAATTGATTTCCTAAATAGATAGACCAACGTATACATCGATGAGTCAGTTTCGCTTTGACACTGACAAATATTATGAAGTTTTGTTTATTTGTAGCTAGCTATATTGGCTTGAGGCCAAGAGTTTGAGACCAGCGTAGGCAACATAGGGAGGTCCTGTCTCTAAAAAATGTTTGAAAAATTAGCCAAGTGTGGTGGTACACACCTATAATCCCAGATACTTAGAAGGTTGATGCAGAAGTCTAATTAGAGCCCAGGAGTTTTAAGCTACACTGAGCTATGCTTAAGTTACTCTACTCCAGCCTGGGCAACAGAGACAACCCTATCTTGAAAAAATTAGATAAATAAATAAATAAACAAACTAGAAGTAGCTATACCAGACAAAGGAAACGATATTGTTGTCTTGCTAGTGATACCTGTGCTGGATTTCACAAAAGTCTTCCATTTCACTTAAATAAAATAATACACTTAAAACAAATTTTTCCAAAACAAACAAAAGAGCATCATAAGTAAAAATTTTATCAGAAGATAAATTAATTTAATTTTATCAGTAATATGAAAACAGCATTTAACAGTAGGTCTTAATAGTAAGTGGAATTAATATACCTTATTCCTCCTTGTTACCTTACTTTCCCTTAAAAATAAGGGAACTTGTGAGAATTTTAGATTAGATGATTGGGAGCCACTTACCTAAAGGCACTGGAAATTGAATAAGATAGTTAAGAATGAAGCTGGATGTTGAATTTGATAACTTTGGAGTGAAGAATTGGTGTTGTTTTATCTCCTGAAGTTATCGAATGGTTTTGGAAGGTGTGTGAGAGTCCATAAGCCTGAAGAGGACATTCAACAGCATTTTAAGGCTAGAGAGACAAATACTGGGACTCTGAAAGTTTATATATCAAGAATATCTGTGAAAGATAGAAAGAACCTGACATGGATTTCTCACAAAGATTGCTACTTTACCTCAAATTACCTCACTGTTTGAAGCTTGATTGAGTGGCTGCTTGTATAAAATGTGTATAATTTCAATTAGAAGCTTATTGTGAGCTGAATATAGGCTGCTGACATACGCTTTTATAAGCAATGCATACAATAATGGAATATTGGAGTACTGAAAAATGAAAGAATGAAAAAGGTACTCCACTCAAATACTTATTAAAATTAAAACCATATGTATACATTAATATAACATAGAGTTGTCTTCAAGATTAAATAATAATACTGATGGTAAATGAAGTCACTTTGTGGTAATAAAGACCTCAATATACAAGTGAGATATTATAATTTTAAAGAAGAATGCACCTGATAATAATGCCTTCAGATATATGTCAATATGTATGTTTGTGTATATGTAAATATATATGACAGAATTAAAATAATAATTTGCCTAATAGTGGCAAATTTGTAGCTATTTCAATAACCGATAGGAAAAAATGAATTCATAAAGCTATGAAAAATTGGAATAAAACTGACAAACATAACTTAGCTGTCTTGGAGGAACCATGCTCTAAACAACTGTACCCTAACAACTATATTCTTTTCATTTCCACAACAAGCATTTAAAAATTTACTTTAATATGCTGAGACACAACATGTCTGAACATTTTTAAAGGGCAGAGATAACATAAATGCCGTTGAGCCAGGAAATCAATAAAATAATAATAATAATAATAATGCAAGATTAACTCATCAAAAAAATTAAAAGGCGTAACAAATTGTGAAAAAAATAAATGTGTGGTGTGCTATTGAATGTATACTGGGAGAGAAATAGATTTTAATGGATTCATAGAAAGAAAAGAAAAAAATGGAAAATCAATAAACAGAGCATTTTTTTGTCTGGTAATAAGAGAAAAATGATGTACATAATCCTAAGAAAGTAGAAGGAATAAAAAATAAAGAATAAAATAAGAAGAGTGAATCAGAATAAAAACATAAAATAGAATCAACAAATGCCAAAAAAAAATGTAGTTGATAACAGATTATCAGGACTGATGAAGAAAAAATTCTCACAGAAAATGTCAGTTATAAAAAAGGATTCGTTATCACAAAGACCTACTTATATTCAAGAGACAATAAAAGGCTCCTATCACCTCTTTGCCAAAATATGTAAAGATTAGGAGAAATATACAAATCCACAGAGAAATGTAACCTATCCAAACTAATTAAAAACATTTTTAAATAAAAGAGAAAGAGCAAAAAATTCCTCCATAATTAAAAACATAACTACAAAGAAATCTACAGTCCCAGATGGCTTCATCAAGGAATCCAGATAAAGAGGAAACAACGCCAAATGTAAGTGAACTTTTCTAAGACAATATAAAGATAAAACTCCTAGTTGGTTTTATGACACCAGCATAATGCCATAGTACAAAGGGAAAATTTAGGCCAAGAAACATAGATGCAAAAACCTAAACAATCACCAAACACACTCTATCAATGTATGAAAGTATAATACATTGTAATTAATTTGTGTTTATTTTAATAAATCCAAATTTAGTTGAACATTTACAATTAAACATTATAACATATTAACAGCCTATAAAAGAGCAAACATGGATATATTGATTCAGAGATAATATTTGTTAATAAATTTCAAGACTTATTTTGACTTTCAAATATTTAGTAAATTAGAAAAGAAAGAAAACTTCATTAGGTTTGCTAATACTATATACTAAATTTATCATAGTAATTTTATGATTATGATGCAGGGTATGTATTAGCTATCTATTGATGCTTAACAAATTGTTCCAAAACTTGGTGTTATTAAAACAAAAGCAAACATTTATTATCTATTAGTTTCTGTGATTCAACAATTTCGTGTGAGTTAGCTGAGTGGCTTTGACTGTGTCCCTAACAAGGCTGCAGACAAGGTATCTGCTGGATTTGCACCTGCTCATTTGACTAGGGATAGGGGATCCACTTAAAATTCACTGACATGGTCATAGGAACACCTGGGATCCTAATTGGCTACTAGCTATTGACATCAGTTCCTCACCACATGGGGGTTTCCACAGGACTACTCAAAATATGGTAGTTTGCTTCTTACAGAGCAGGGGCTCTAAAAGCAGAGAGCAAGAACAGATGACTTCATGTCCCTCATGTTGGAAGCAATATCGCATCACCTCCATGAAATCTGTTTTTTAGAAATGAATGGTAGACAGCACTAAAGACTACACAAGGGCTTCCAGGAAGCAGGAATCACGGGAATCCATCTCAAAGGCTGTGTACCACGGGTGTCAACATCAGGAATAACAACAAAAAGACCATCAGAAATCCTCAAGCTTATTGATAAAATATAGAAAGCTTTTCCTCTGAGCCTGGGAATATACCATGATAGTCTCTTATTTATTGAAATATTGTACTGGAGTTACTACCCAGAGTTATAGGCAAGAAAGTAAACAGCACTGGAATTCAAAAGACAATTTGAAATGATTATTTGCAGAATGCATGATTAGGTATATAAATTTAAAAAATAATTGCAGATAACCTGGCTTTAAAAAGTAATTATTTCAAAAGAACATTTCAAATAACATAAACATGTAAGAAATATGTAGCAACAAATATAATTAAATGAATGGTGGTCTCTATACTGAAAACAGTCAAATAATAATCATAAAAGTTAAAGAATACTTGAATTAAAAAACAATATATCATTTTCATGAATTTAAAAACTCAGTATTGTGAAGATGCCAACTTATCCTCTATTCCAAGGAAATACCACTAATATTTGGTTGGTCTTGTTACACTTAGCAAAACAATCTTTTTTAAATTATTAATGGAAATAAAGAACAACAGCAACAACAAATACACATAAACGCACACAAACACAATACTCTATGTAACTTTATTATTTTACAAGTCGTATTGTATAGCTATAACAGCAAAGGCATTATAACATTAGTTATTGACACTGAATAGACAAAAACGTCAGTATGACAAAAAAAAAAGAACTAAGAAAAAGACCCTTTCATATATGGCCAGCTGACTTATGAAAAAATGTGAATTCACTACACAAGATTAATGAACTAACAACAAGAATAAATTGTTCTATGTTAAAAGTAAAAAGAACTTTTGTTTATCAAATGTGCAATTAGATAGAGAAAAGAAAGGCAAACTGCCAAATCTAAAAAGACACTGGCGCCATATGTAAACTTCTAAGATCTAAAATTTTTGACCAAAATATATTTTTTAAAAATTTTAATCTTCTAAAAGATCAATAGAAAATGGATAAAAGATAGGAAATGCCATTTTAGAAAAAGAAGTATCGAATGGCCAATAAACATCTACAGTCATGTACAACTTCATTAATATGGGCAATAAAAATGAAATGCACTATATGTTACCAAGTGATTGCCATAATTATTTATTTATTTATTTATTTTATTATTTTATTTTTTTTTGAGACGGAGTCTCACTCTGTCGCCTGCTGGGTTCACTCCATTCTCCTGCCTCAGCCTCTCGAGTAGCTGGGACTACAGGTGCCCACCACCACGCCCGGCTAATTTTTTGTATTTTTAGTAGGGATGGGGTTTCACCGTGTTAGCCAGGATGGTCTCCATCTCCTGACCTCGTGATCTGCCTGCCTTGGCCACCCAAAGTGCTGGAATTTCAGGCGTGAGCCACCACGCCTGGCTGATTGCCATAATTATTATCACTAACACAAGGTAGATCAAAACTTACATTGAGTTAACAGTTAGAAATCAAAGAGAACAAGCTTAAATACATTACATTCAATAAATAAGACACGGAGAAATAGGTAAAATTAACCTATGTAATTTGCATGAATCATTTCAATTATGCTATCTCAACATTTATTTATTTATAAATTTTTTGAAATGGTGTCTGGCTCTGTCGCCCAGGCTGGAGTGCAATGTCACGATCTCGGCTCACTGCAACCTCCGCCTCCTGGGTTCAAACGATTCTCCTGCCTCAGCCTCCTGAATACCTGGGATTACAGGCTCCCGCTACCATGAATGGCTAATTTTTTTGTATTTTTAGTAGAGACAGGGTTTTACTGTGTTAGCCAGGATGGTCTTGATCTCCTGACCTCATGATCTGCCCACGTCGGCCTCCCAAAGTGCTGGGATTAGTCATGAGCCACTTTGCTTGGCCTCTCAACATTTATTTACACATTATAGATTTAAGCCATTTCTTTGCATGTTTAAGATATTGTAGAATATAATAATTTGTTTTTGTGTGCTTTTTTTAGTTTTGTAACTTTTTCTTCTATATTCTTATGGTCTTTCCTAGTATTTTACATATATAGCCTGCTTTGTATTTCACAGAGTGATTTCTCATATCGCATCTCCACAGTGCCTCTAAACAACTTTGAGTGCAGGTGACTGACCTAAGTTTTCACAGCTAGGAAATGGAAAGTACTACTGATTTGGAATCAGGATAACTTCATTCCATTTTAGGCACCACTAATTGTTTTATTCTGTAAATGTGAGGTAGGTAACTCATTTATTTCAGTTTCAGTTATAGTGGCCATAAATTTTTAGAAAATATAGTTGTACTGCTGGTTTGTTAGTCATCTCTATAATGTACTGCCTTTGAAAATCATTTTGGACATTAGGAATCACTGAACCAGTAATGCTGATAGTGATGACACTGATGATGATGAATTCGGTGGTTTTACCTGAGCCCAGAATTTTCTCTTATTTCTACAAGACCAACTGTAAAAAATATTATGAGAAACAATGACTTAAGGAATAAGTATGTACCCAGCCACTAACTGCAGCCCAAAAAGGAATTTTGGGCTAAAAGGTAGTTAATAGGAAACCTTCGGTGTAGGTACACATTTGTAGCTAAGCAACAACCTAAACTTAGCTTACACTCCCAGTGCACAATTTTCCTTGAATTTATTAAATAAAACCCTTTCAAGATTCACCCTTATTTTTTATCCCCTTTGTTTATGACTTTGTATTTTCTTTGAAATGGCATGGGCTAGTATCATATAGCAATCCAACACAGAGCTATATTTTTAAATCAAGTGCATATAAAAACATATTGATGTGTAATTTAGTACAAAGTCCTGTTTACATTGAAAGCATTAGATTAATTTTTTTAAACTGTGATATGATTCAGTTTCCATGGAAACCTGGATGCTAACCAAGCCAAGTAGGGCACCATAAAGTTTGTTTCTGATTCAAGAAGGCTTGCCAAGTTATTTTCATAAGGTGTTTACTAAACATAATTATTTTAGTTTGGTGGAGATGAAGAAAATTGCTCTGTTGCGCAGGTGTGGATTTTTTTTGAATTGTTGTTGTTTAACTTTGTTTTTCTTTTTTTGTGGGTCCTATTTTGTTTTATTCTCCCTAAAGAAATGGAGGTGGCTCCCAAAGAAAAATGCATTGAAAACAAATTGAATTAATACTGGGGCTTTGAATTTCCAAACGGCAGGTAATTGTCAAAGATTTTTGAACATACCAAACACTTAAGTCATCCTATTGAATGCACAGTGTAATACCAACCTCTGTTATGTCCAACATATGTAAATTCTACCATAAAGTACAATGGCATTCTCAAACACTGAAGTTAAAACAAAGAGAACAGGAGAGATAAGCAAAATGGAATAAGTTGTTTATTATGTTGCTGCCTAGTTACATTATGCAGTCTCAGATTCATTTTAATGCTGGGGATGAGGACAATGTATTTATTTTATTCTTAATTTGCACAGCCAGTTCAGGAATGGTTTCAGAGAATCATTAAATGTGATTAGGTAGAAAAACATCATGCTGCACCCATGACAAAGAAATACTTGAAAGTTGTGAATTCTATGTACCTTTTGCATCAACATAAAAAACAGATACTCTCAACATAATGTTTTTTAAATGCCTGTTATATACCCAACTTCTGCTAGATTAAGATATAGAGGGAAGCAGAAAGAGAAAGCAGTTTCCCTATCATCAAGGAGCTAACAGTAGATCATAAACACACATTCACACACAAACATATCAGCATCATTGATAAGAGACACACTATGATAAATCATGTAGTTCACTTAAAATAATAGGAACAATGTGGTATTAAAGAATGTGGTGACGAAGGGAAAGACAGGTATTAACATCTCTTGTGTTTGGCCGAGTGTGGTGGCTCATGCCTGTAATCCCAGAATTTTGGGAGGCTGAGGCAGGCAGATCACCTGAGGTCAGGAGTTTGAGACCAGCCTGGCCAACATGATGAAACCTCGTCTCTATTAAAAATACAAAAATTAGCCAGGTGTGGTGGTGGGTGCCTGTAATCCCAGCTACTTAAGGGTCTGAGGCAATAGAATTGCTTGAAGCCAGGAGGCGGAGGTTGCAGTAAGCCGAGATCATGCCACTGAACTCCAGCCTGGGCAAGAAGAGTGAGACTCCATCTCAAAAAACAAAAACAAAAACAAACAAACAGAAAAACCACAAACACTTGTGTTTGTTGTTTTACTTCTATTATATGTTGTTATGACTGTTGCTTCACATATGTAACTCTGAGACTGCTGTCAAGATAATTTATATCACTTCCCAAAACCTTTTGCATTAGCACCCCAAAAGTAGAATGCATAGATAAAAATCTACAAAATATGTACAAGGGCTCTATGAGGAAAACTACCATACTCTGATGAAAGAAATAAACAAACAAAATAAGTACATGGAGAGATAGTCCATGCTCAGGGATAGGAAGACTCAATGTTGCCAAGACATCAGTTCTTCCTAACTTGATCTGTAGATTTAATGCAATCCCAATTAACATCTAGCAATTAATTTTGTGATATTAACAAATTCTGAAGTTTATATGGAGAGGGAAAATAGCTAGCATAGCCAGCATAATATTGAAAGAGATAAAAGTTGGATGAATGACAATACCCATCTTCAAGAATTACTATAAATGCAAAGTAATCAAGAGAATGTGGTGTTAATTTTAAAAATAAACAAATAGTTCAATGAAACAGATTCAAGATCCCCAAACAGACCCACATTAATTTGGCTAATTGGTATTTGACCAAAGAATAAAAGAAATACAATGGAGCAAGATAAACTCTCCAACAAACAGTGCTGGAACAACCAGACATCAAATTGCAAAGAATAATAATAATATTTTTAAAAAAATCTAGACACAGATCTTAAATACAATCACAACTCAAAATGGACTGCAAACCTAAGATTAAAATATAAAACTATAAAACTCTTAGAACATAATATAGAATAAAATTTAGATGATCAAAAAAATTTATATGACCTTTGGTTTGGTAATGACTTTTAAATATGACATCAAAGGCAAAATCCATAATGTAAATAGTTGATAGATTGGACCTCACTAAAATTAAAATGTTATACTCTGTGAAAGACATTGTCAAGGGAATAAAAACACAAGCCACTGACTGGAATAAAATATCAAAAGACCTATTTGATAAGGAAATACTAACTGTGATATACAAAGAACTCTAAAACTCAACAATAAGAAAAAAAATAACTTGAATAAAATATAAGACCTTAATAGACACCTCACCAAAGAAGATAATACAGATAGAAATAAGAATATGACAAGATGCTCTACATGATATGTTTTCAGGGAAATGCAATTAAAACCACCATGAGATACCACTGTACACTTTTTAGAATGGCAAAAATCAAGAAAACTGACAACAAATGCTGTGCCGAGTGTGGAGTAACAGAAAGTCTCTTTTTGCTGATGGCAATGCAAAATGGCACAGCCACTTCGAAAAGTAGTTTGGCAAATTATTACAAAACTAAATGTACTCTTCATACAATCCAACAATCACATTACTTGGTATTTACTGAAAGCAGGTGAAAATTAATGTGCAGAAAAGAAAACCCTGCTAAGAGGTGTTTCAGCAGCTGTATTTATATCAAAAATGTGAAAGCAACCAAAATGACCTTCAGAAGGGAAATGGATAAACTCTAGTGCATCCAGACAATGGAACATTATTCAGTGCTAAAAATAAAGACTATCAAGCTACAAAAAGCTATGAAGAAATATTAAACACATATTACTAAGTGAAAGAAACCAACCTAAAAATCTGTATACTATAAAATTTTAACTATATGACATTCCATTATGGAAAAGGCAACATTATGAAGACGGAGGATCAATGGCTGCCAGACACTGAGTTGGGGAAGAAAAGGAATGGGAAGTGTAAAAGTACCTATAAGGACAGGGACCCCAGAATGCAGCTGAAGACAAACAATAAAGGTGGGTTTAGCAGCCTAGTGTGTGAAACTTGGGAGATCCTCTTTATCTCACATGCAGGGGATGCCAAATCAGAGATGTGATTCAGCTGTACCATGCTGTAGGAGGCATGCTCCATGGGTCCTTTTGGCACAGTCCCCTAGCCAGCCTCACCACACAGAGAGGGAATCCCCTTTGGGATTTTCTGGCCCCTTCATCTAGGAAGAGTAGTGCTTCAAACTTTTCTGAGAGCTGCAGCAAACCTGGGCTTAGGGTGTTATTTAGTGGTGAAAGAGAGGTGGCAATCTAGGATGGTGGGAATCAACGGTCAAACTGGACAGACACACATATGCTATAAAGACGAAACCAAGTAAAACCTAAACACACATATTCCATATAGAGCAAACCAACTCAGACAGCAATACCAAAATAACTAATTCTTCAATGCCAAAAAAATAGATGTGTGTCCACCAGAAACAACAGCAAACAGGAAAGCAGTGCCTCCCCAGATGGACAAAGCAAGGAACCAGTGACTGACTCCAATGAGACAGCAGTAAGTGAGCTCCTAGATCAAAAATTCAAAATAGAAGTTGTAAGCAAAATAAAGAAACTTCAAGACAACACAGAAAAGCAATTCAGACATATACGAGAGAAACTTAAGAAAGACAATAATTTTTAAAAAATGAAACAGAAAGTCTGGAACTGAGAAATACATTGGCTGAACTGAAAAATGCATAGAAGAATCCCAACAGCAGAATTGATCAAGCTGAAGAAGGAAATAGTGAGCAGGAAGGAAGCCTATTTGAAAATACATAGTAGTAGAAAGAAAAATGAATAAATGGCTTATCTTTTACTTCTGCCATATGCCCTGAGACACTAACTTTCAAAGTATAATAGTTTGTTTTTTGTTCATTTTTTTGTTTTAATTCTACCCTGGTAGGGTATATTTGGGTGGCAAACCTTTATGAAACCTGACTCGTGTTTAACTTATCTCTAATTTTCCTACATATTGTGCTTAGAGACAAGATACACTTTCTTGAAAAACATTGAGTACTTTGACCTTGTTGGCTTTAATCTGAAGTTACAGTGCTTTGTGAGTTCAACTTGTTATAGGTAAATTCTCTAATAGACTTTGTATTTTCTGTGGGCTTCAGGCTTTAACTTCTGCCACTGTGTCTTCAAAATCATCACAAACTAAGTTTCTTTTCTCCAATATCAATAAATGTCTTCAGAAAAAAAGTTGCTTTAGGACTTACCCTCTTGGTTTTTAATTTCCCTTCTTCTTTAGCCTGAAAATCCTTTGCTAGGTTGTCAGCTCTTTGATATTTGATAATTAATGATGTTAAGCACCCTTTTATATACCTGGTGGGCATTTGTATGTCTTTTATGGAAAGTTGTATATTCAAATCTTTGCTCCTTTTTTTATTAATTGGATTATGTTTCTTTCTACTGAGTCGCAGTAAATTATGATATGTTTCGGCTATTAATCTCTTATCAAATATATAGTTTGTTAATAATTGCTCCCATTCCATAGGATGCTTTTTCACTCTATTGATTGTTTACTTGGCTGTGCAGATCTTTTTAGTTTCTATGTAATTCTTACCAACTTTCCAATGACATTTTTAAATGATAATGAATAATACACTCATAAAATTTGTATGGAAGCACAAAAGATTTGAAATAGCCAAATTAGTCTTGAAAAAGAAGAAGAAACGTTATGGAGGCATCAAATTTTCAGATTTCAAAATATGTTACAAAGCTACAGTAATTGAAGCAATATGATACTGGCATAAAGACAGACACCTAGACCAATGGAACATAATAGAAAGCCAAAAGCAAATCCAAGCAGGTACTGTCAACTTATTTTTGATGAAGTTATCAAGAACACCCAATGAAGAAAGAAGTCTCTTCAATAAATGGTGTTGTGAAAACTCCATGTGCACATGCAAAATAATAACATTAGACCCTCATCTCACATTATATACAACATTATCTCAAAATGGATTAATAACTTGAACATAAGACCTGAAATTCTAAACTTCCTTGAAGAAAACATAGGAGAAAAACTGCTTAACTTCAATCTGGGTAATGATTTACTGGATTTAACACCAAAATTGTAAGCAATAAACAAAAAAATAGACAAGTGAAATTACATGAAATCATATTAACTCATTTTGATATTTCTTATGATAGTTCCATTCACTGCTTATTCTCATTCTTGAACTTTTTGTGTCTGATAATATTTACCCACTTAACTTTGATTGTATGGTTGTATTTACTACTTTAGTATTAATATAAGACAGTCTATATTTATTTTACTAAACTTTATTTAATGTTGCTTTCTGAACTTTTCTCATTGTGACCCTGACATTCTTATCAATTAAACCTGATAGTTTTAAGTTATAAGTCACTAAGCCCTTTCGTCTTACTTAATTTTCATAATACAGCCTGTCCATGGAATAGTTGAATGCATATTTGCTTGGATGTGTGTGTTTGTGTTTGTGATAGCTCTTCTGTTATATAAATAATAAACCATTACCATAATCATCCATGTGAATTGACTGGATACACACATTCCAAGGCTGTGCTCTTATCTCAGTAAATATTTTGCAATTTTTCTGCCTGCTTCATTGTTCACATGGGGCTTGAAGATTATGTGCTTTTTGAAGAATACTTTGTGAATCCTCAGAAACTTGAAGAAACAAAAATTTGGATATAATTTGCCAACATTATCTAGACATCTCTGAGAGTTGAGATTGCTATTATAATCAATTGATGGCTTTATCATATCAGGAGATAATTCATATGGGGAATTTATAATCCCATATGAATCATGACAGTTGGTAAATATTACCTTTCTCTGTAGGATGAGTAATCACCTTACTGTTCAGTTTGTAAATCCACTTCTTGTTTTAGATCTTGGGATACTTTCCTTCATCTCTGATACTTAGCTCCATCTCTCAATTTGTGTGTGCATGCTTTGAATTCTGAGCTAGGAACTACATAAGTTTTTAATTCTGCTTCTTTTTATAGTTTTTAACTCTGATCATAATTCTAAAATACACAAGGACACATATACACACTGACACCAATACTTTGCTCTTGGAATTATGTCAGCAAAAAAAAATGGATATAAACCTATCCTCATATCAATTACATCTGAATGAATGGGATATTGCTTTGCCAGCTCATCAGTTTAATTTATAATTTTAGATGGAAATGTCTATTTAACTGAAAATAATAATAGTTATAGTATCTAAATTGTATTTTTTGGCTTCAGCTGACTTTCCAAAATGAGTACATGATTTGATAAGGAACTTTCTAGTAAGCACCCTATCAGGGGAACAACCCCCAATATTTCAACGTAGGTTCTTTTCTATTTTCCCTAAATGTTGGCCAGTCTGAGAAATAAAGGGAAAGAGTACCAAAGAGAGAAATTTTAAAGCTGGGTATCCAGGGGAGACGTCACATGTCAGCAGGTTCCATGATGCCCCTCAAGCTGCAAAACCAGCAAGTTTTTATTAGTGATTTTCAAAGGGGAGGGAATGTACGAACAGTGTGCGGGTCACAGAGATCACATGTTTCACAAGGCAACAAAATATCACAAGGCAAATGGGAGCAGAGCGAGATCACAGGACTGGGGCAAAATTAAAATTGCTAATGAAGTTTCATGCCCCACTGGGCACGCATTGTCATTGATAACATCTTGTCAGGAGACAGGGTTTGAGAGCAGACAACCAATCTGACTAAAATTTACTAGGCAGGGATTTCCTCATCCTAATAGGCCTGGGAGCTCTGCAGGAGACTGGGGCTTATTTCATCCCTTATCTTTAACCATATAAGACAGACATTTCTAGAGCAGCCTTTAGGGACCTCCCCCTAGGAACATATTCTCTTTCCTAGGGCTGTTCCTTGCTGAGAAAAAGAATTCAGCGATATTTCTCCTATTCACTTTTGTAAGAAGAGAAATATGGCTCTGTTCTGTTTGGCTCCCAGGCAGTCAAACCTAATGGTTATCTCCCTTGTTCCCTGAACATTGCTGTTGTCCTGTTCTTTTTTCAAGGTGCCCAGATTACACATATGCTTTATGAAAAATTTGTGAGGTTAACGCAATCATCACAGGGTCCTGAGGTGACATACATCCTCAGTTTACAAAGATGATGGGATTAAGAGATTAAAGGAAAGACAGGCATGGGAAATCATAAGAGTATTGATTAGGGAAGTGATAAATGTCCATGAAATCTTCACAACTTATGTTCAGAGATTGCAGTAAAGACAGGCATGAGAAATTATAAAAGTATTAATTTGGGGAACTAATAAATGTCCATGAAATCTTCACAATTTATGTTCTTCTGCCATGGCTTCAGCCAGTCTCTCCATTCGGGGTCCCTGACTTCCCACAACAGCACCCTCCACTTAGGTCAGATAAGTTAGTTTTAAGTATAAAATAGTCCTACTAAATTCACAGTAGACAGAAATTGTGACAGTAAAAAAGAAATAAACCAATTTTCTTGGGATAAGTCACATGAATCAGAAGCCAGCACTGAATTATTGTTTTTTTACTTAATTAAAAGTCACCTGCAAACATATTTTTATGTATTAACCAATGAGATTTGTCAGTGAGAAATTATTAAAGTGTTTTGATCAGCAAATCTTTTATAAAACTTCTATTACAGAATCTGGAATAAAAAGTGTATCATATATATTAGCTATTATTACAGTTACTTGGTAACATTCTACTGTATATAACACTTTATGTTGAATTAGTTATTATGAAACAAACTCCTCATTTTATTTGCCAGGAAATTAGAAAAGAAATGATAAACAGGTAGCTTGTCTTGTAGCATGATTTGTATCAATGCATTTTATCTGAAATGAGCAAAACTCCTTCCTGTGGATTGTACATTTTCAATATGGTGTTGATTTTTCTAACATTTTAAAACCTTGTTTCTAATCAACACAACCCCACTGTTAATAAGGATATTGCACAAAATATAGTAAATTCAGTAGGTTTAATATTCTTTATGATTACTGCTGCCCAGTTTTACTCCTAAGATAAACTTAAATCTAGTCATTTGATGCCAAACATCAATAAGATGATATTCAGATAGGTACATCTGAAGTATATAATTCATGCAGTAAAGGAGATTACTAAATTACTAAGGGAAGCAGGTAGATATGTAAAAGTTAGACCCAGTCTTCCTTGTATATGTTTCATTTAGTGATATGTGAACAGAACATAGTAATCTATGCTGTCAGTCATATATCTAAATTTACTAATGTGATGTATATAAAGCCATCAAAAATAACTTAAATGACAGAAAATGCTTCTCAAATGGAACACAGATAATTCCTTCCAGCACAACAGCCTTTTGAGAAGCATCTTGCACTAGAATCCCTCCAATTTCAGGATATTAATTCAAATATCATAGCAGAAAAAATGCAAATTTTAGAAGTGGATATCAAAGCTTCGTGCACTTCCTAGGCACTGACTGTACATTTTTCTATGCATTTGCTTGTGTTTGGTACTTAATTTGTGTTGTCTGTTTTCCCAAACCACACATGAAAATTATATCCACCATTAAAAAAGATAAAGAAGATTTTATCTAGATAAATAAGACCAAGGAAATGCTGCTTTAGGTTTATAGATTAGATATGGATGCCAAAATTGGAGATTGCAAGAGACAAGAAGAGAGACAACGTATAGTTAACAACTCAGTCAAAATGAAAGGTTTTCAGATATACACTAGACATGACAGTGATGGCAGTTCCACAAAGGCTTCAACAGTTCAGATTTGTCATCTCAGTGTATCTTCAATGTAGTGTAGCTTTTGTTCTTGTGTTCTAAGATGAAAAGGAATAAGAATGCTATGCCTCATTACTTCAAAAAGAATTCCCAAGAGTAACACTAAAGGATGTATAGGTAACTGTTTATTTCAAAATTGATTGTATGATTGGTACTTACTGTTTACTTAATGTTTATGTTTATATTGGCATCTGTAGTTCTGAAAAGATAAATGATTGCAAGTTTATTTGCTAATAAATAGTGTCATTTGTAATTTCTTTTTCTCTTACATTCAAGGAGTTAAAATGAAACCTAGGACTCTACTGTAATGCTTATTGAGAGATATTGTCTCTTTAAAGGAGACTACTTTGGGTCCCTGGTGTAATGTATTTAGAAGAAAATATTTATCAATACAAAACTTGTTTTTGTTCTAACTCCCCTCTCAAATAAAATAACTTTTTCAGGCTGAATAGAATAAAATAACATTGGCAATGGCAAAGATGTGGCGAAACTGCTCTGAAAGATTGTCAGAGAGCCTTGTTTCTCTAATTGAATTCAGATAGCCTCACTTTATTATATCTTACCCCAGATACAGCAAAAGCTCAGAGATAGAATACCTTGTCATTAGTCTGGATCTATAAGACAATGGTTCAGGAAAGCATTTGAAGATTGGCTTTTTGTATCAGTGAAACTTATGCATAGTGTAGCAGATAGAGTTTGCAAACTATATAGCGGAATTGATTTTGCACAAGATCATGAAAGGGATGATTTGTGAGTCACCTATAAAACTGGTGATGCAGAATGAGAAAAAGAAGTAAAGAATTAAAAATAATAAAAATGACATGTTTGAAGCTCAATATCTGGGAAGATATTTAGTATATTCCAGGAACTGAAAAATGCGATTGTGGATCTAGCCTAGAAAATAAGTGGGAGAGTAGCATGAGATGTATGAGAGAGGTAGAATTGACCAGCAATGATTCTGTGTATCTTAATTACAAAGGGAAACCATGAAAAATTTTCAGCAGAGAAACGTTAAGATTAAAGCTGCTTTTTTACAAAAGAAACCTTACTTGCTGCAATATGAAGAAACTATTAGAACGAAGGTATTTGTAAAGCAGGAGATCCATTAGAAAGATATTGCAGGGTTCAGGTAAATAATGCAGAGAGTAATGCTAACGTTGGAGATAAGTGGTTGGATTGAAAAGGGAAACAGGCAGTGGAATCATAGGCCATGGGACTTAAATGCATTTGGGTGTGAGGGAGAGAGGGCTGTCGATCACTTTTCTAAGCTACACAAACTGTCCTTCTCTCCAACCTTTGTCATTATCCTCGTCGATTTCAATATCTATATGAGAAATTCATGCAATACTTGAAATCATGACAAGTTTGACCTCATTTCCAATGAACTTTGCCCAGGTTTAGCAAATAAATATCACAGTTACACCCTAGACTTTAACATTCACACCAAATTGATGGAAATGTAAAACTAATAATAATAGAACTCCGCTCTCTGCATACCACCTCTGAGAGTTATCCTCCCCATCAAGGCTTCTGGTTTATTGGCATACATAGTCATGATTATATATTAACTTCGTATATCTTTCATTTTACATACTTAATCTATCTGGTCCATCATTTCAATAATTTTCTGATCAATATCAAAAGGTTTTGTGCCCCTCTGTAAATTCCTTGCCCTCTTTGGTTATTCTGGATCCACTCAACTGTTAATTTATTCATACTTTTCTTGGGCCTCTATAATCCACTGGGTCTTATAAGTTTGTGGCCATTTCAGACTTGATCTTCTATTTTACATAGACCTTAACATTGCTGAGAAAATATTCAATGTTTTCTTAGTCAGGTTTTTCATTACCTCCAACATTTATTTTAGAATTTCACAATTTTTCTCAAATCTCCTACTCCATAATCTCTCCAATTATAGTTGCCCCTCTTTAGGGATGGGTTCCACATTTATGGATTCAGCCAATCATGGATCAAAAATATTTGGAAAAACAACAACAGTAAAACCATATAGCTAATACAAGTTAAAGAAAATAATAAACATTCAAACCTATCTTTATCTTTTTATAGTTAGGTTCATTCTAGTTCAAGTTATCACCATTTCTCACTGACATAGCACTTACACTGTATTAGGTATTGTAAGTAATCTAGAGGTGACATAAAGATAGAGGATAATGTGCATAGCTCATATGCAAATACCATGCCATTTTCTACAAAAGACTTGAGCATCTGAGGATTTTGGTATTATTGAGGGTCCTGGAACCCATTACCTCTGAATTAGGAGGGATGGCTGTATAGAAGCAGCAAAATTCACAGAAGAAATAGAATGTGTCAAACTAAAACTGGAAGACATTCCACTATTAAATAAAATAGCTAAACACATCTACATCCATTTCCTCCTCCCTGGTCCTTATTATTCTAGATTTGGTGGGCTCTTCTTGTCAAACACTAGGTAGCCTCTTCCTGTCAGAGACTGGTCCCTCTTCTTTGTCACATCTGTTCCTAACTTCTCAGTTACCATTTCATATTAATTAACACTTACTCTTTATAATCTGCAACTTCTGCTCCTATGTTGACTCCTACAACCATCATACAGACAAAGCAAATGTTTTTCCTTCACTGCCATTTATTTATTCAACTAAAGTTCTACATGTGCCTTCAATTACCTTTTCAAAATATTTCCTGTATTTTCTGCTTTTCTTCACCTCTCACTCATTTTTAAGCTGACTTCATTCTGGCCTTGATTACTGCAAAAACTCCTATTATTTCATACTTTTCCATTTTCTTCCTAGTTATCAGGACATATACTCCCTCTTTGACTACATTGCTGGCTCTTTTATCACTACCCGGCACTCTTCAACACACAGAAGCCTTCCTATTTTCTCATATGATACTTTTCCAAAGTTATTCATCCATGCTCATGTCTTTAAATGCCATATATATACCCTGAAAGTCTGATTTTAAGTATTATTTATATGGCCATGATGCACATATCCATTTTCAAACTCTTCCCTGTGCTGCTGTTGGTCCCTCTTCCCATTCAACAATCCCACTTTATAACTCAAGGAGAGCTAAGATATATCACATCCAATACGTATTTCGTAACCTTCTCCACTTCACCTGATTCCCATTCACATTCTACTCCCCTCCATACTTAGATACATCGCCATTTTTTTATTTTGAACTTTGCCTTCTGAAAGCTTGAATTGACACTTCCCATTTCCTCAATCCCTACAACCAATCCATTATCAAATACTCCTGATTTTATATTAAAAAATATCCAAACATATATTTATCTTTTTATTGTTGTATTTGTTATAATTCAATTACCATTTCTTATATATCATTAAGATCACTAAACCCTCTCTTCCTACACCTAAAACTCCTCAATTGTTTCAATTCATGAATAGTGTAAACATGTAATTTTTTAATTAATCTATTATCTCTTTTTAAAATTTATTTGGCATCTCTCCCTTCTGTTCTAACTGGCTTATTTTCACCATCTATTTAGTTTTCAATGCCTCCTCCTCCATCAGGGTCTGCCTGCAGTTTTCCTACTCCCTTCCCGTGGACATGCTAGGGGAGTTTTGTCTGACATGGCCAGAGTTTGTTAGAAGCACTATCTTGCATAGAATAGCAACCTCTTTTAAAATTTGCATCCCAATTGTCACTTGCAAATGTGTGTAGTTGGCAAGTTAATACTTTCTTTGTATATTAAACTATAAGTTTCATGAGAGAAGTGTCCCGGAATATTTTGACCATCACCATTACACTTATTGTTTGATGTTCCATAAACCTTTATGAAATAAATGAGGAACAGGCAGTAAATGCCTCTGTCCAAAGTATCAAGAGAGATGGTAGTATTGAATTTGATGAGGTGTAAAATCAGGAGAAAAATGGTAAAAAAAAAAACTGTAAGCATTTTTTTTTTCATAGCATGACATGTAAGTTAGAAAAACAAGTGGTGAAAGTGTTGGGAAATACTGATCATGAAAGAAGTCTATATTGGAAAATGTGTAATATTTAATTAGTGGGTATGTCAGTCAGTAAATTTAGAAAAGATAAGAGAAAAAATGTGCATAACTGGCTAAGACAATTGCAATAAGAATGTGGTTGTATGCTAAAGAACCTAAAAGTGAGATGAGCATGAGCAAGAACCTATAGGAGGTTGGCGACATAAAAGAGAAAAGTCTGACGTTAGTTGTTGCTCTGCAATGTCTAACTTACGTGGTTTTCTCCTTTTGTTTTTTGATACTACATTAAGAAACGAGAAAGGAAAATAAAATTTATTGTACAGTCATGTACCTTTTAGCAACATTTCAGTCAACGATGGACCACATACACATTATAATACAACATTTTTACTGTATCTCTACTATGTTTAGATATATTTAGATGCACAATACTTACCATTCGGTTATAATTCCCTACAGCATTCAGTGCAGTAACATCCTGTACAGGTTTGCATACCTAGCTATACCACACAACTAGGCCTATAGTAGACTATACTATCTATGTTTGCGTGAGTATAATCTACTCTGTTTGCACTATGACAAAATCACGTAATGAAGCATTTCTCAGAATATAGCCCCATCATTAAGTGACACACAACTGTAATTATTGCAGGGAACTCTCTCTTTTTAACTATGGGAAGTTAAAACTATGGGAAGAGTTTGGGGGTAGATCTACATAATGCAAAAAGAATGACACAAAAATATGATATTGGGTTAAACATTAAATTGAATAAAAATGAGCTTATGAGCTAGGAAATTTCTTAGGTGTACCCAATGGCTAATGTCTACTATATTGGACAACATAGATTATAGACCATTTTTATTATCTCAGAAAGATCTATTGGAAGCCCATTGTATAGACCAGTGGTTCTCAAAATGTAGCTCAGAACCAAGAATGTCAACATTTCTTAGGAATGTCTCCAAAGGCAAATCCTCAGGTCCACCCCAGATCAAAACTTAGGGTTGAGGTGGCAGCAATCTGTTATAGAAAGTCCTCAAGATGATTTTGATCAATGCTAAAGTTTGAGAATCACTGTAATAGGTCTGTTTCTCTCTCTCTCTCTCTCTCTCTCACACACACACACACACACACACACACACACTCTTCATAGCTCTTAAATGACTTAAATGTCTGTATCTCCATATTACCACATCTGTTCTACAGAGAAGGCATTATTGCACCAAAGCAGAACCTGGAATTGGGAAATGGTAGAGTTCATCATGTTCATCTGATAGCTTTAGTAATAAATTACACTTTATTGCCCTGATTTATCTCCTTATCTGTCGTTGTCACACAAAAAGTACAAGCATTTTCAAATGGTTAGGTATACAAAAGAAACCCATCGCACTGGGTAAGACACATGTCTTAGGTCATGTTCCCTAGAAGCATAAGCAGAGAGAGGAGCTGCTATGTAAGTTAGTAGAGAGGTGCTTCCTGGTAAAACTCAAAATAGAGTGAAGGAATCAAAACAGGACATGAGACAAAGCAAGCAAATTAGTGCATTCAGCTGAAGTCTAGGCTCATTCTCATCCCACAAGAATCTCAGAAGCATTAAAGCCAATACAGTACTACCAACACGAAGCAGGAGGCCTAGAATATTGTACACTTTTATGACTCCATTATTGGCTGGATAAGGACAGTACTAGGATGAAGAAATTACCTCCCAGGCATTTCAAGATGAATTGGCTTCTGATGGGTAAGGGAAATTCTCAGAAGAAGGATATAGCTGTGAGCTGTGAGCTGGTAGCAGTCAACATTCACAGCTGTTACGGTTTGTGTGTCCATGGCTGGAAGACTAGCTATGGGCAGAGCACTCAAACTATCCACTATCAAGTCCAACTTTGGAAAAGGGACATATGAGGGTAAAGTCAGAGTTCAATTTTACTATGGTGATTCTAATAGAAGTGTCTCCATTCCAGATATTCTTTTCTCTGTGACTTGCTAGGTGGCAATTAGATATAAGAGTATACTACATTATCAGACTTGAAATGGATTTAAGAAGAAAATAAAGTATCTCTTCTTTGTAAGCCTTTTGAAATAATTGATCAAACTTTCTCATTTTGTACTCAATAGAACTGGGTGATAGAGAGGAACATGATAAATATGATGTTGGTGACTTAGTGAGTCACTAAATACGCAGTAGATTCAAAATGTTGTCATTGTCCAGTATTAATCTATCAAACTAACATTGAGCAACTAAAGGTTGAAAGAAAGTAGAGCCTCTTCCAGTTAAAATATGTGCTGTTTATAGTAATTTTCTTTAAGCATTCTTTTTTACTTGTCCTACTACTTGCGATTCTTGAAAAAATAATCTACTTTGGCTATGAGTACAGACTTTTGCTGGTTCTCAGTTCTCAGCAAAGCTGCAGCAGCTTCTATTTATGAGGCTGGCCTTAAGGGACCACGTGACAGAGTGCTGCGGGAAGTAATCTGTCACCCACTACACCCATTCATCGTGGAATATTGACTCCCTCATTATCACTTCCTGCAAGTCATCCACTTGCCCAAATGGATGCATTTGTCATAGAGCCCTATGGGGAAAGCAACATTTTTTGCTGTTGAATTGTAAAATTTCTTAGGTCCTTAATTACAGTTAAAACAATCTACAGATATTAATCTTCCTCCTCCTTTCCTGAAGGCTCACCCTGCTGTGAGACAGTGCCTGCTCTGGGAACAAAGCATTTCTATGAGAAAAAATAAAAAGCATTTTTACACTCGCTAACCAAGACAGATTGATCATAGTCTACCTGTAAGAGCAGGTGAGCAAAAGAGCTTAGGAGCTTAATGACCTTCTTTATTCTCTCCTTTCCATTCACTCTCATCATGTTATTCTTACTTTTATCAAATTTTGAAGTACATATTTTATATATACTAGTTTAATTATTTCTTGCAATAAGACAGAATATAAACGCAAATTAATTGAGTTATTAAGACATCAATTTGTTTTTGTTATCCAATAATTGGTGTTTTAGATAATGTTTATTTACAAAATACATTTCTATGATTATTCAAAGGGTGGTACAATTAGCTACTTTTCTGTTTCCCTGAATAGAGTGGTTATTGGCTCCTTTTGGTTCTAAGTTCCTTGCATGGCCAGGTAATGGTGTATAAAAGACAGAAGGAATAGAAATATGACATTCATGGTGAATTCTCTGCCTTTAAGGAATATCCTCTGTCTCCGAAACCTCACACCTTTCAATGCTGTTTGTGGCACTTACGAAATATGGAAGAGTTGACTCCAATTACAGAGTAGACAAAGATATTGAGTAATATAATATTGGATAGGAAAGAGAGATTTAGGCCTACTGTAAATCCTTTGCAGCTAGTTGTGGAAGCTAACACACAGGCAAACATTCTTGCTTCCAACGTTGTGATTTTGCTCCTTGCCAGATACTGATCATTTCTTTATTTTATCACCAATGTGAACTAATATGGGTTAGCATAATTTTAGTTATTCTTTATTTATTCAGTTGCAAAGGGACAGCAGACTAACTTATATTCTGTCATTGTGGTGAGTTAACAAAAATAAATCAGTCCTTGTGTTACTGGAAAGGGCTCCCGATCCAGACCCCACGAGAGGGTTCTTGCATCTCGGACAAGAAAGAATTCAGAGCAAATCCATAGAGTAAAGTGAAAGCAAGTTTATTAAGAAAGTAAAGGAATAAAAGAATGGCTACTCCATATGCAGAGCAACCCCAAGGGCTGCTGATTGCCCATTTTTATGGTTATTTCTTGATGATATGCTAAACGAGGGGTGGATTATTTATGCCTTTCCTTTTTAGACCATATAGGGTAACTTCCTGATGTTGTCATGGCATTTGCAAACTGTCATGGCACTGGTGAGAGCGTAGCAGTGAGGATGACCAGAAGTCACTCTCATTGACATCTTAGTTTTGATGGATTTAAGCAGGCTTCTTTACCGCATGCTATTTTATCAGCAAGCTCCTTATGACCTGTATCTTGTGCCGACCTCCTATCTCAGCCCGTGACTTAGAATGCCTAACCTATTGGGAATGCAGCCCAGCAAGTCTCAGCCTTATTTTACCCAGCCCCTATTTAAGATGGAATTGCTTTGGTTCAAATGCCTCTGACACATGAAACTTTGTTAAAAAAGAAAAAAAATGAAATGCTACGGGTGTGTTACCAGTCTAACAAATTTCTGTGGCAGGATATATTTTAGGAGTGTGTGGATGACCCATAGATGTGTCTGTGATAGACAGGAAGAGGAAGGGAAAAGAAACAGAAGAAATTACAGAATCCGATTTCATCTCGTCACCCTCTCCACTTCTCCACCTCCTCCACCAGCAGTCCCTCAGTGGAGGAGAGTCTGGAGAAATGTGTTCAATCTAAACTCTTCAGCATTTGTTTTATGTATTATAATGAACACATCAGGTAAGAACATTGTTCTTGACAATTACTATTTGAAGTCTATCTAAAGTAGTAACAGGATACAGAAATAGATAGATGAAACAAGTAGAGGACTGTGCAAATGGTGGAAATAGCTTATACAATTAACTAGTAGAATAAGGCATTCTTCTTTTTCTACATGTTCATACCAATACAGCTCTTATGTTTACAGATATTGTTGTGAAAAAATGCTTACTTAAAATTTTGATCTATTCTGGACTAGAATTGAAAAAGATAATGTTTCAGATATAACGCTGCATTTGAATAGTTCAACTTGTCAATCAATGGTAGAAGGCACAGACATTTGAGAAAAACATGTAATGGTATTATGGACTGAGTTTTGTGTCCCACCTCCACAAGATTCATATCTTGGAGTCCTCGCCTTCAATGTGAAGATATCTGGAGGTAGGGCCCTTGGGAGGTAATCAGGGTTAGATAAGGCCACAAGGGTTGTATTAGTCTCTTCTCACATTGCTATAAAGAGATATCTGAGACTGAGTAATTTATAAAGAAAAGAGGTTTAGTTGGCTCACAATTCTGCAGGATGTGCAGCTGGCATCTGCTCAGCTTCTGGGGAAGCCTCAGGAAACTTACAATTATGGCAGAAGGTGAAGAGGGAGCAGGCAGGTCACACGGCCAGAGCAGGAGCAAGCGAAGGGGACCGAGGTGCCACACACTTTTAAACGACCAGATCTCAGGAGAACTTACTCACTATTATGAGAACAGCACCAAGAGGATGGTGCAAAACTGTTCATGAGAAATACATCCCCATGATCCAATCACCTCCCACCAGGCCCCATCTTCATTGGGAAATGCAACTCAATATGATATTTGGGCAGGGACAGATATCCAAACTATATCAAGAGTAAATCCTTTATGATGGCATCATTGTCCTTACAAGAAGAAGAACCCAGCAAGAGCTCTCTGTCTCCAAGAACAGGCACTGAGGAAGGTGGCTGGGAAGCTGGCCCTCACTGGACACAGAATGCGCCTGAACTTTAATCTTGGACTTTGCATTGTTTAGAAGTGTGAAAAATAAATGTTAGTGATTTCAGCCATACAGTCAATGGTATTTTTTATAGCAACCTGAGGTAAGACAAATAGACTTTGGAAAGCAGAAATAATTAATATACAATTATTGGTTTGTTCGATTACCTCCCATCATCTTAGAGTTTAATGCCCTATTCAACCTTCATGTTTCATGTAGACTCATCTACAAGGATCTTTGTGTTAGTGACATTGTGGAGGGAAATAATATGGCATCATTAATATAACCTTTAAAGCAAATAGGACTTGAAATATTGATTGTAATTATATCCAAATAATTGACTACATTATAAAATATAAATAATTAAGAAAAAATGAGAATCCACACTCTGGATGGTGACTACCTTTATTCTGAATTATTTCTTACTAAATTTTTTAAGTTGTAAGAAAAAGATCACCAAAACACAAACAACTGTGTTTTCTAGGTGGAAGGATTTGAAGCACATTTTAACTTATTATTTATATTCTTCCATGTTAAACAAATCTAAAATGTGTATATATTTCAACTTATATTTTAATAATTTGAAATGAATAAATTACTTGATCAACCTTTTAGTCTTGTTACATAACACGTTGATTTCCTACTTTCAGGATAACTTATCGTTTTCCCACATCTCAAAATAATGTTGAGTTTGAATAGATATGTGCAACTTGTTACTTTCTTGGGGGTAGAGAGTGAGAGAACACCTTACCTCTGCTTGTATTCTCAGTGATAAAAATTAACTTATTGATGAATAAATAAATGAATAATTATAGAAGCAAATGTTTAATTTCCTTAATCCAAAGCCTGCATTTGTTTCTCATCGCTTACAATATATAAAGTTCATATGTTCCAAACAGTATAGGATTCATTTCTATATCATAATTAAAACTAAATTTTATTCAGGTGATAGAGATCAGTTTAACTTCCCACCAGAGCTACTATGAGAGTCATGCTAGCCTGTCTCCATGGAGTAAGATGGAATTCCATGAAAATATAAATTTATTACATATACAAAATCCCACTCAATACAGAAACTGTAAATATAGTCCCTAAAAAGAAAACTCCCTCTTTCCAGGTGAAGAAAATTGTTACAGATCCAGAACGTCCACAACTTACCATGGTTCAATTTAGGATTTTCTCTTTTTTTACTTTTGATATGGTTTGGCTCTAGGTCCCCATCCAAATCTCATCTCAAATTAGAATCCCCATGTGTTAAGGGAGAGACCTGCAACCCCCATGTGTGGAGGAAAGGAAGTGATTGGATCATGGGGGCAGTTTCCCCCATGCTGTTTTTGTGATAGTGAGTGAATTCTCACAGTAGCTGATGGTTAGAAAAGTGGCACTGTTTTTCTGCACTCTGACCTCTCTCTCCTGCTGACTTGTGAAGAAGGTGTCTGCTTCCCCTTCTATCATGATTGTAAGTTTCCTGAGGCCTCCTCAGCCATGTGGAACTGTGAATTAAATAAATCTGCTTTCTTTATTAAATTACCCAGTCTTGGGTAGTACTTTATAGCATTGTGAGAACAGACTAATACAACTTTACCATGGTACAAAAGCAAAGCACATTCAGTATAAACCATACTTTGAATGTGGAATCTTGACCTTTTCCCAGGCTAATAATATGCGGAGGGAAGCTCTTAAGATGCTGGGCGCCAACAACTTCCAGTCAGCCAAGTGAACATGAGGGTGAACAGTCAATACTCTGCAGTGCACTATGCTGCCAGTGCTTTGGGGATAGTGTGTTTTGTGTGTTTGCATTTAATTATATCTACAAAATGCCCATTTTTAACTTAGGATATTATCAACTTATGATGGCTTTATCAGAATGTGAGTCTACCAGAAGTCCAGGAACATTTGTGTATCATTACCAGTCAGTACAACTTATGTGAAGCAGGCATTTTTAGCTTAAGCATGTATCAGAAGATGCAGAGAATTAAAAACCTAGGAAACAATGCAGGGATTAATATGTGGTCCTGCTGTCTTTCACTGTCAGCAAAGCTGGCTCTGTTTTTCTTCCAAATGTTTTTGAGGCCCTGGGAAGCAAATTCTGTCAGGCAGCTTCCAGACCTCCTGATGGAAACTCAATATTCACATCCAGACTTGTCCAAGACAGATGTTTCTACCCATGGCATAAGAAGCTGCCCAAGTCTGACATTTGCATATTTTCATAAATTGCGCATAAAGGCATTTTAAAGTTCATTGCTGACTTTGTAAGAATGGCAAACTCCTTCACTGCAAATCATTTTTTTCTTTTACTTCTTCAAATTTCCATTCGTAAAAAAGGGATTCATCAGCACTAACGTGATTATTATGAAAAAAATAGACATGTCCATTGAACGAGACCGGATAGGTCAGGAAAATTTGTCAAGACTACCCATAACACAAAGTCATTTTTTCTTGATGCTTTTCTCCTCCTCATAATTCCTTTTTTTTCTCCCAGCATATGATTCAGTATCCTCAGGTGTATCCCTAACTCGATCACCTGAGTCTGTGTCATGTCCTTTATTAGAAAAATGCTCCATTCCAAAAACTAGCCTTCCCTTCAAAAATATTCTGTAAAAAAATAAGGTTTAGCTATTTATTTAGAGAACAGTATTTTAAAAATCAACACTAAACTGCTTACCTTTGGACAATTAAATCGTAATGTTTTAGGAAATCTTCATTTTAAAAGGGGAAAACTTTGCATTATATACAAAAATCCCTTTTTGTATATAATGTGTATAATATTGTATACAATGTTAAGCATTGTACATATCAATATAAATTCCAGAGACCTATTAGAAGAAAACAAAATATACTTTTAAAAACTCACACAAATATTTATTCCAGTAGTGTTAATAATATTTAAATATAAAATACAATCACTCAGGAATAGCTAAATAGATTATAGTATAATACTATGTACAATTATGTAAAATTATGTAGAATTTTGCAACAATTAACAATTATGTTTATTAATAGTTCATGAATTCATTAAAACATTTTTATTTCATCTTCAGCATGCTAAAATTTAGGATTATTAAAGGTATAAATACAAACCTTAACATACATGATTATATGAAACATAGAAATGATTTTTATTCATATAAATGTATGGGGTACAAGAGTAATTTTGTTACATGCATAGATTGCACAGTGGTGAGGTTAGGGATTTCAATATATCTATTACTGGAATAACATACATTGTACCAGTTAAGTAATTTATCCTCATTCACCCCCTCCCAACCTCCACCCTTCTTAGTCTCCGTTGTCTGTTATTCCACACTCTACATCCTTATGTACAAATTTAGCTCCTACTTATAAGTAGGAATATGTGGTATTTGTCTTTCCATGTCTGAGTTGTTTCACTTGAGATAATGGCCTCCAGTTCCATCCACATTGCTCAAAAGACATGATATCATTTCTTTGTATGGCTGAATAGAATTCCATTGTGTATATATACAATATTTTCTTTATCCAATAATCCCTTGATGGACACTTAGGTTGATTAGATGTCTTTGCTGTTGTGAACAATACTGTCATAAACATAAAAATGGAGGTATCTTTTCAATATAATGATTTCTTTTCCTTAAAGTAGATACCCAGTAGTGGAATTGCTGGATCAAATGGTACTCCTATTTTTAGCTCTTTGAGAATTTTTTATACTGTTTTCCATAGAGTTTGTACTAACTTACATTCCCACCAACAGAGTATAAAATTTCCTTTTTCTCCACATCCTCGTCAACATCTGTCATTTTTGTCTTTCAGTAATAGCCATTTTGATGGGTTTAAGATTATATTTCATTGTGATTTTAGGAGTAATAATTAATACATTCTGTGAGAGCATGGATTATATTTCATACTGATACTAAACTCAATTTCAGGTTTCCTATCAGGAAGATGTATATTTTTATTATATAATAGGATAGAATTTTATTTTTCAAAAACTCCAGCATATGTTATACCAGAAACTAAATACAATGTAGAAAATAATACACACACATATATTCCACAGGATTTTAAATTTCATAGGATTTTAGCAGATATATTTTTATAAATTTTATAACTGCATAAGTAAATTATTATAACAAAACAAGAATATATTGAATGCTATTTTATAACCAATTTTATTATGTCAATAATTAATATAATTTTATACATAGAACTAATAATTATACCCCTTTTATTGTTTTGAATGCAAAATTCCTTAACATATCTCTATACTACATTTAATTTACCCCCACTTGGAGAGCCAGAGAATGTCCTTTGGAGTAACAGACTCAAGTTTGAACACCACTGAACTAGTAGATTTTCAGTAAACATTTGTTGATGTAAAACAAGTGTTCTTCTAGGAATTAATTCACAAATACCAGTTGATGACCTAAATGGTGTGCTAACTTTTAGAGTTCTTAGTTTATGTTATACTCTTTTCAGAAAAATGTTAGCTTTTGATCTCACCAGCTGTGCCTGAAAGTTCCCATTTATCTGTACAGGTGCCAACACTAAATAGTAGCATAAAAATACTACAAAAAGAAAAAGAATGATAAAAATAATAACACTTTTTTCACTTTGACAAATAAAATTCTACTTCTTCATTATTTTAAATTATATTTATTTGACATAATTTACTTGTAAATTTGTACATTTTTCAGTTGCAAATTAACTCTATATTTTTTATTTGGTGAATTTTCTTCACTTATATCTAATTAATTTAATATTAGAATTTATATTTTTCATATTAATTTTAAGTATTTTTGACTTGTGTAGATGGAATTATTAGCATGTAGTTGTTCATTTGTGCCATTACATTTTTGTAAAGAATGTTTTACTGAAAGACAGTCATGCTCATTTGTTTATGTCTTTGTTCTACAGTCACAGAGTAATTGTGATAGAACTTCATCACCTGCAAATGCAAATATTTCTTATCTAGTCCAGGATTCCCCAGTCCCCTGGCCATGGACTGGTATCTGTCCATGGCCTATTGGGAAACAGGCCATGCAGCAGGATGTGAGCTACCCCAGAGCCAGCATTACAGCCTGAGCTCCACCTCCTGTCAGATCAGCAACACATTAGATTCTCATTGGAGCACAAACCCTATTGTGAACTGTGCATATGAGGCATCTAGGTTGTGTGATCCTTAGAGTTGGAACAGTTTCATCCTGAACCACCTCCACCCCCAAACCTCCCATGAAAAAAATTGTCTTCTACGAAACTGGTCCCAAAACAGTTGGGGACTGCTGATCTCACTCTTTAACATAATCATCACTCCCTGTAACAGATAAATTAAAAATAAGGTGGAAAAGTCTTTTGCATTTATCCATATGTTTAATCTTCATCTTTCAAATGTTTCATTCAAATTAGTTTTTGATATCAGATTCTTTTGCTTTAAGTATATTTTTAAAACATTTCTTAACTTCCAGTTTGCTAGCACTAAATTCTCTGATAGTTTGTCTAAACCATTTTTATTTTACATTCTTTTTTATTTAATATTCATTTTAATTGTAGAAGAGTCTTACATTTACATAAAAGTTACAGAGTTCTCATGTACCTCATAACCCCTATTACTGAATATTCTTTAGTATTAACATCTTAGTATTGCATATTTGTCACAATTAATGATTCAATGTTGATACATTATTATCCAATCAAGTCCATACTTTATTCAGATTTCCCCAGTTTTTATCTATGTCCTTTCTCTGTTCCAGGACCCCAACCAAGATAGACATTATGATTAGTTATTATGTTTCCTTTGGCTCTTTTTGGCTATAACAGTTTATCTGACTTCCTTGTTTTTATGACCTTGGCAATGTAGTGCCTTATAGGTCAGGCATTCTGTAGAATGTTCCACATGATTATACTGGCATAATGTGTGTTTGGGAGGAAGACTGCAGAGGTAAAGTACCATTCTCACAACTTCAAATGAAGGATACATGCTCCCAAGATAGTTTATCACTATTTTTTCTCTTAATTTTTTTTTTATGTGGATAGCTTTTGGTGTACAAGTGGTTTTTGGTTACATGGATGAATTATATAGTAGTAATGTCTGAGATTTTAGCCTACGCATCACCTGAGTAGTCTACATTGTACCAAATATGTAGTTTTTTTTTTATTCCTGAAACCCCCTCTGGTCCTCCGCCATGCTGAGTCTCCACAGTCCATGATATCACTCTGTATGCCTTTGTGTACCCATAGCGTAGCTCCCATTTAGTAGTGAAAACATACAGTATTTGGTTTTCCATTCCTGAGTTACATCCCTTAGAGTAATGACCTCCACTTCCATCCAAGTTACTGCAAGAGACACTATTTCATTCTTTTTATGGTTGAGTAGTATTCCATGCCATATGTAAACCACATTTTCTCTATCCACTCATTGGTTAATAGGTAATTAGGGTGGTTCCATATCTTTGCAGTTTTGAATCGTGCTGCAATAAACATATGCATACAGTTGTCTTTTTGATATAATGACTTCTTTTTCTTTGAGTAGATACCCAGTAATGGGATTGCTGGATTGAATGGTATATCTACTTTTAGTTCTCTATGAAATCTTCATACTGCTTTCCATAGAAGTTGCACTAATTTACATTCCCACCAGCAGTATCCGAGTATTTCATTTTCACCACATCCACTCCAACATCTATGGTTTTTTGACGTCTTAGTAATAGCCATTCTGGCAGAGGAAAGGTGATATGTTACTGTGGTTTTAGTTTGCATTTCCATGATGATTAATGATGTTGAGTTTTTGTTTGTTTGTTTGTTTTTTTCCTGAGATGGAGTCTCGCTCGGTCACCAGGCTGGAGTGCAGTGGCACCATCTTGGCTCACTGCAGCCTCCGCCTCCAGGGTTCAAGCAATTCTCCTGCCTCAGCCTCCCAAGTAGCTGGGACTACAGGCACGCGCCACCACACCTGGCTAATTTTTTTGTATTTTTAGTAGAGATGGGTTTTCACCACGTTGGCCAGGATGGTCTTGATCTCCTGAATTCGTGATCCACCTGCCTCGGTCTCCAAAGTGCTGGGATTACCAACATGAGCCACCATGCCCAGCCGAGCATTTTTTCATGTGTTTCTTGGTCTTTTGTATATGTTATTTTGAGAAATGTCTATTCACGTCACATGCCCTCGTTTTGATAGAACTGTTTTATTTTTTCTTGCGGATTTGTTTGAATTCCTTGTAGTTATTTGTCAGATGCATAGTTTGTAAATTTTTTCTTCCATTCTGTAGGTTGTCTGTTTATTCTGTTGATTATTTATTTTGCAGTGCACAAGCTTTGTAGTTTAATTAAATCCCATTTATTTATTTTTGTTTTTGTTGCATTTGCTTTTGTGATCTTAGTCATAAATTATTTGCCTAGGCCAATGTCCAGAAGAGTTTTTCCTAGCTTTTCTTCCAGAATTTTTATGATTTCGGGTCTTAGATTTAGTCTTTAATCCGTGTTTGAATCTATTTTTATATAAGGTGAGAGATAGGGATCTAGTTTCATTCCTCTACATGCAGCTGTACAGTTTTTCCAGAGTGATTTATTAAATAGGGTGTCTTGGCTGAGGAAGCATTTGTCGGATTTCTCCCCTGGAAGTTTACTGCCCCTCTACCCCTACCCTTTCTATACTGCCTTCTGGAAGAAAATTAATGCACAACCCCCACACATAAGGGGTGGGGAATTGTGCTCTACCTCTTTGAGGGTAGATTATATACATACATTTTTTGAATATTTCTGTAAGAGAGTTTTGTTCATCCTTTGCCAATATTTACTGATTCAATCATTTTCTTATATCAGTGTAGACCCATAGATATTCATTTTATATTTTCTCTGTTAAAGCAATTATTTACACATTTTGTTGCTCAAATTATTTCAACTTTGGCCATTGGGAGCTCCTTTTGTTGACCTCTGTGTATTTTTTAACATACCCAATACCCCTGCTGGTGTGTGGTTTTGGGTGTGTAGCTCTTATTTTCTGGCATTATAAAATGTTGCAGACTAATATTGTGTACTTCACATCCTAGTCTAGAATCAACCGTTTATCCAAGGAACACTGGTTCCTTTTACTGGAGATGGTGTTATAAACTATGATCTAGGCATTAGATGTGTTCTCAATTCCTTTTCCTACCTTTTTTTTTCTGTTTCTTTTTCCTTCTTTCATCTTAGAATTTTTGTTCTGGAATTATTTCTTAATTTTTAAGTATATTATTTCAGAAATTCCTTGAGTGTTTGCTGGTATTGAATTTTCACATTCTTAGTTTTTATCTTTTTTTCCTTTGAGACTGAGTCTCAGTCTGTCACCCAGGCTGGAGTGCAGTGGTGTGATCCCAGCTCACTGTAACCACTGCCTCCTGGGTTCAAGCAATTCTCCTGCCTCAGCCTTCTGAGTAGCTGGGACTACAGGCACCCACCACCACGCCTGTGTCATTTTTCTATTTTTAGTAGAGACGGGGTTTCAACATGTTGGCCAGGCTGGTCTCAAGCTCCTGACCTCAGGTGATCTGCCTGCCTCAGCCTACCAAAGTGCTGGGATTACAGGCGTGAGTAACTGCATCTGGCCGTTTTTATCTATTTTTTAATGATCATATATTCTCATGAATCTTAAAAAAATTTATAAAAATCCAGGCTTTACTTGTCTTATTACACATAATAATAAAACAAATAATTATTAAAAGCAATGATAAAAACCAAAATTACTTTTGCATCAACTAATATACATAACCTTTTCCTCACAATTTTTTATTGTTATATATTTCTTATTGAATAACATGCTGAGTAATTGTATAGAGTTCCCTATTTTGTAATATATTTGAAAGAATTTACTTTAGAGGATTTTATGGTAAAGGTGATTTTTTTCCACTGCCTTAACTGTGGAATTATAAAAGAAATAATTTTATTTTATTTTATAAAAGAAATAATTTCATAATCATTTTCAAACAAAAATCAACGTGTCTACAATATGATGAGCATCATATTTCTACTCCTTCATGATTTAATGTCATAGGCATACATAATAATGATCACAATAATCTGAGATAAAAAGATACTGATCTATGAATTATCCAACCAATCATAAAGCTAGCTCTATCTATGAGTCACGATCCATGCTCTCTCTCTCCCTTCTTCTTATTTTCTATTTAGTCCAACATTCTAGTTATAGTTATTCTATTCTTTTAAATATGCTTTGCAAACTTTAATTTAAATTGACTATTAATGTGTAATGTTTTAACAAAGAATAATGATTAGAGTTATATGTTACGTCACTCTGCTGGTTAGGTAAACAATAAATAGGTAGAATTGAATGATTCCAGAGGTAGAAAATCAGATCAGGTGAAAGAAGATCAATCGCTGAAAATAAAATCTGAAAATTATTGTGCCAGGCTTTAAGTTTTTATTCAAGAAAGAATTACTTCAACTTACAAGAGTACTGGTAACTTGAATTGGGGCCATAATAAAGAACAAAGCAGAAAATATGTCTAAACTAATCATTTGTCTGAATATGTTAGATATGGTGCAGTTTAGTGAGATAATAAAGAGACAGTATAAATTGGACCAAGGATATTGGGATCTTTTCATGCATATAGGTAATGTGTCTCTCGGTTCATTAGGTATCCAAAGATATTAGCCTGCCTCTCCTAAGATATCTGAGCAGAACATAGATTTAGGATTATTCAACATACTGTTGGTTCTTGATGATACGGCCTAGGATAGCAAGTAGAGCTGTTCTATTTTATCACAAAGTGTAATTTGATATGTGCTCAGTTAGACTAACTTTTGATATGTGTTTAACTATCTGATACACTTATCTATGTAAATATAATCTACCAAATTATCTATAAGTCAGTTCTTCCTAAATAAAATTTATAAATATAAGTAGTCTTCACCATAAAATCTAAATGGAAGATGGCAGCCCCATTTTTTTTCTTGCACAATGTCAGGCTGTTTGTCAATAATCTGTTTTTAAATGACAGGGGAGACTTTCTGATTTAGAAAACTATTGAAGGAGATTATTAAAATTCTCTACACAAATCTGTTACAAACAGTGTTGTTCCCTTTAGAAAACAAAACCTCACCACATTATCAGTGTATGTAGAGTTTTTAAATATCTGATAAAAAATTGGCACATGTGCATGCATGATATTTAAGACTGCATCTCAAATCTTGAATGTGTCATCATCAGAAGACTTGGCTCAGATCAATTTGGTAAGCAAGCTTCTTGTTCAGTATACCTCCTTTCTCCACTGAGATCTATGCTTTACTGTAAAATTTATAAGAAGCCTCAGCTGTCTTAAATATTTGCTGTAATAATAGATCTGGTTAAGTCTTTGCATGGTTAAGGCTTTGCAAAATATCTCTCTCACTCTCTCTCTCTCTCTCTGTGCATGATTGTTTCTCCCTATCTCTATCTCCTTATTTTTTTCTCCCTCTCTAATGTAAAAGAGAAAAAGCCACCTCCATTTAAGTAATGTAATACAGTAACAATGATGAAATATATAGAAATTAGAAGAATAGTGAAAGCTGATTATTCATCATTGATTAATAAACATGGGGATGAAATTGCCTGAGCTTTTAACTCAGTAACCCAAGGGCTTATTTCTGAGGAAACATTCTATAGAATTACTCTCCATAAATATGATCTCATGGCCATGTATATCAGAGTAAATTTTTAAGAGCAAATTAGATTTGTTTAGTCTTATAAGAGTAATATTACATCATGTGATTAATAAAAACATATCTACCACAACACAAATTTAGTTCAGGAATTTATTCCTTCCTCACAGAACTCACAAAACTCAGGGGAAATAGGGAAAAACCCATTTGTTTCATAAGGAAAGCATTAATAATTCCAAACCACTAAACTAATTATGATAATGCCACCCTTTTTGCCCTAAATAGATGCTAGAAATCAGAATTAACAAAATCTGTTTTATCTAACAAAAAAATGTTAGATAAAATCAAACAATATTTCAAAAGAAAAGAGATTACTATAATCTTAATGGAGTCACTGAAACCTGATGGAATAGGCTCACTCTACAAACAAAAAATAGGAAATATAATTTTTAAAAATATGATAAATTCATTTTTGTGATAATTTAAGCCTGGGATTGGGAAAAACAGAAAATTGATGTTCAATGAGAATAATAGTAGTGGTTAATGAAAGTGGCTGGTACAACCTATATGTTACTGACCAGTTGGTCTGATGGAGGAAAATATTGATATTTTCCTTATAAAGATCATATGACAATGCAGTTTATAGGAATGCAATGTATAGGTAAGAGGCATTTCAAATTACAGAACAACAACTAGGCATTCAAGTGAGAAGAGGATGAAAATAACATGGTTACAAATGCTCATATGTGGTGATGTGCTGGAGAAAACTTGTTATATCATTTATATTTTCTCAGTAAAAATATAAATTAGATTAATTATTTTAGAATGACAATAGGAGAAAAGATATTGGAACTTGGAGAGAAAAGAAATAAGTATCCAGGAAAATAGGAGAGTAAGCAGATTAAGAAATGGTACCATTATTGCATATAATCATTAAGGGCCAATTTGAGGGTGGTGAAACTGATAAACATAGCTTAGTGTCTTGTCTAGTCACATACAGCTGTATGGATTCAGGCTCAGAGTAAGCAGAAACCCAAACATGACTTATGTTTTTGTCAAGGGTTATGAGGGTTGTGGTTTTGTTAAGTACAGCGAAGAGAGGAAGGGGAGTAACAAAAGTATATAAGAGACTGACTATGATTATTGACTATGAAATGCAGTTTGGATGTAGAAGAAAATGATGGTATGAGAACAATGATATAAAGATAAAATTTGCCATGATTAATTAATTCTAGGTCACTTAAAAATTTAAAGGTCATTAGAATCTAAACATTAAGAAAAAGGTGATGCTCACAGCATAGGAGAGTTGAAATTGAGATAGTGTAAATGTGATAGCTATTGGTAATTTCACATTGTGGGTCTCATATAGTGTAGAGTATGTAAGGTAGAGTCGAAGGCATCATCACTGGAGGGAAAAGGTCAAGGAACTAAGAATATGGGATGTTGCAAATATTAGCTGCATAAAGACTCCATAGAAATCGTGGTAAAAAGGATGATGAGATTTTTTTTTTTTAATTAAGAGAAATGACTCTAAAGCTAATAGGTGTATGTTAATTCAAGGTCTTCTGATTTGAAATGTCGTGCAGCTTTTCTTATATAAACCAAAGTCAGTTGAATTTGTAGTAATCTGTTAATAATTTCAACAAACCAAAGTGAATTATGTCATCAGGCTTCTGTCGTATTTGAACTATTTGAAGGACTGTAATACCATCAATGTTCTCTCATCTATCCTCATTCTCCATCTCTGATAATCATGCTTTTGCTTTCTAATAGTCTCTACAGTAATAACATTTTCTCAACCAGAAAACACACTAAAAATATTAGTGAATGTGAACAATTAATACTTTTTAAAACATAAAGAAGCAAGCTAGAGACAACACTAATAGTGCTAACAAACACTTACATAATCCAATATTATAAGCACTGGCCTACGTCTTTTTACAGATATTAGCTCAGTTAATTTTTATAGCAAAGATATTAATGTACCTCCACATATGACATATATAAACCTTCCTGAGATTAAAATCTCAATGTAGATATATTTTCATTATTATTTGCTTGAAGACATTTAAGATCATGGCTTTGAAATTCTCAGACAATTGTTATGAAAATATTATGTAAGAGCTTGAGGCTCACTACACTGGGTCCAACAAGTAGCCTTAACCTTGAATCATATTTAAACCATTGACTCTGTATTTAAAGCAAATGAGGGCAGAATGTTTTTGTCAAGGAAGATGAATGTAAGCTATTGGGAGATTTTTTTTATACTGCTCTATTCTTTTGCACTATCATCAGTAGTAATGACAATTGTTTATGTTTTTTTTCACCAGGAAAGTACACATTAAAATTGCATGTTGCTAAATATAGAAAACTTGCTTACCTCATTCAATTTCACAATCCATTTTTAATGAAATATCTAATAGCAAAATGCAAAATACTAATTGGAATACAAATGGAACTGAAATATTATTACTCCAGGTATATTTTAATTATACATTGATTGAAAATAGGCCACAGGACATTGCAATGAAGCTCAGTATTACTGAAATATAACTCAAGTGATGAGGTTTCCCATGCTACAATTCTCACCTTTTCTAAAATACAATTTTAGTGGAAACCAAGTGATGAAATTGAAGTAGTTGAGAGCATGACTTTTCTTTGAATATGAGTGGGTCATTTTATTCTGTCCACAAAGTAAAAATGCATGCTTCGTACAATATTACTTTTTTCAGTTGGAAAAATGCATGATTTTTTGTAAATTCTACATGTTTGTTTTTATAAATCATCTCTCTAGAGTACAATTTTGTGATTCTGTTCTTAGATTTTTATTTAACCCGGGAATCAATTCCTTACTTGCAGTTTGTTGACAACTCTTTCCTTTCCAGTGCCACTCTTATCGCTCACATTAAAATGACAACAAAGTACCAGAAATTTAGCTTCAAATTTATTGATATTTTGATAAATTATTTACTTTAAAAATTGTCTCATCTGAAATCTGCCTCATCTCCCTATAATAATAATAATAAACGTATGCCCTCTAGAATAACTTAGTCTAGGTATATATGCCTCGGACACTTGTGGAAGGTAGCAACCTAAGCCCATTAAATTAATTATTTTTATGCAATTTTCACAATAGCCCTAGAGGTTAGATACTATTAGTCTCCTCATGTAATACATGCAAAAATATAATGTTTAGATGATATATTTTGCTTAAGGTCACACAGTAAGGCAGGGTAAACTTCAAACTCAAGTCTGTCTGATTTCTAAGACTATGGCATTGAAGAAAAATGACCCTATTGACTGTAATATTGCTGGAGACTTATAATTCCCAGTTTCAATGCATGCTTATATCTTAGCCAAAACAAAATAATGATATAACTGATAAAAATTTCACCATGGACAAAATACAGACAAATGTTATTATGTAAAGCAAGAGACAATGTGATATATTTCCAGAAGAACTGATGTGAAATTATCACTACATTTAGTATTTAGGGTGAAATGGTGAAGTGAAAGTCAGAAGCATCATACAGGAGATCCATGGTTAAGCCTGTCTAAAAACCATTTCTATACTGCTCAATATTTGGTTACCTTGAATCTTCAACAGGCTTATTCATTCTTCAAGAAATTCAGATTTATTATGTAAGACTTGGGAAAAATAATGTCTACCCTACTTTCCTTATAAGTTTCAACCTTGTGAGGAAGAGAGGAGATACTCTTTGCCAAGAATCTTTTAAGTTGTAATGAAACACGTGCTTGCATGCACACAAACATGCACAAACAAACATGCATTCTTTTATATGTGGAATAAACTTTTTCTTTTTCTTTCTTTCTTTTCTTTTTTTTTTTTTTTTTTTTTTAGACAGAGTTTCACTCTTGTTGCCCAGGCTGGAGTGTGATGGCACGATCTCAGCTCACTGAAACCTCTGCCTCCCATATTCAGGAGAAAAAGAAAAGAAGAAAAAAAAGAAAATATTACTCCCATTATCGCAGGGGTTGTTCAGCCTTGATGATATTGTTTTCTAATATCCAGGGAAGGAGAGTATGATATTACTCCCAGTATCGCAGGGGGTGTACACCTTTTTGTTATATTGTGTCTAATATCCAAGGAAACAGGATGACATTACTCCCAATATCACAGAGGGTGGACACCCCCCTGGGATATTGTTCCGAATATCCCAACGGGGAGAGGATGATATTACTCCCCATATCAACCCTGGACGGTTGTCTTCTGCCCCTACTCTTGGCCACCGCTTAGCCGGAGCTGGTCTTCTCTCTTGGCCCGGCTCAGTGAAGAAAAGTCTCCATTCCTCCTCTTGGGGGACCGTAAGGGTCATAATGACTCCCGTTCCGGGTAACTTTAGCAGCAAAGAGCCGTGCTCTGTTAAAGAGACGGTGGCTCTCAGCTTGTTAAGCAAGTCCCTCCCCAACAAGGGCAAGGGACAGTCAGGCATGGACAAAAACTGATTAGTCACTGTATGTCCTCCTACAGTGCAAGTCCCAAGCAAGCAGAAAGCTTGCTTTGCTGAAACCCCCGTGGCTCCGATGATGTCAATAGTCTTTCTGGAGAAGGGGGCGACCGGGGCGGTTACTAGCGAATGTTCAGCACCGGTATCTACGAGAAAATCAACGCCTCTACCCCCAACTGTCATTCTGACCATAGGCTCTTTGGGGACACTTGAGCCCGCTCTCCCTCAGTCCAAGAACCCTTCTGCCAAGTTGGGCAGGGCCCCTTCCTCCTTGGCCGGGGCCTCCTGCTCTGAGTCACCTTGTTTTCTTTTAAGCTGAGGGCATTTGTTCTTCCAATGTCCTATTTCTTTACAATAAGCACACTGGTTATGCTGCCAACTCTGACAGCCAAGCTGAGTTTCTTTCCCAGGGCCCCCCTTCCCTTGCCTCTTTGGGGGGACCCCTCTGATTCCTGCAGCTAACAGGCAGGTCGGCGTTTCGCCGGGCCTGACATTCATTCTCTGTGCGGTGTTCCTTATGGCTTACTGTATCCCTGTTTACAAACACCTGCTTAGCTCTTTCTAATAATTGTGATGTATTCATCCCTGCAAGCCCAGCCTGTTTCTGCAGTTTTCTTCTCATGTCTTCTGCGCTTTGACGGACTCAAGCCATGTGAAGCATGTGCTGATTTTCAGGGCTATCAGGATCAAAGGGAGTATATGTATGATAGGTCTCACACAATCTCTCATAGAATTGTGCTGGACTTCTTTTCCCCGAATGACCTCAGAGACCTTGTTAACGTTTGTGGCCTTCTGAGCTCCCCTCTTGAATGCTTCCAAGAGAGCTTCCCTGCCTTGGTTTAGCCTTTGCATATCCTCTCTTTCATTTGGGTCCCACTGGGGGCTGGTTCCTGGTAACTGGGTCCTTCCATACTCTTGGGGGTTTTGCTAATCAGCTGGTGCATGTTCCTCTAGCCACTTAGTTGCTGCTAGGAGCACTCTCCGCCTTGCATCTCTGTGAAAGAGGAACATGAGCAACCGGTGGCAATCAGCCCAGGTGGGGTTGTGGGTCTGGATAATAGTTTGGAGCAAATCAATTCGAGCTTGTGGCTTTTCGGTATAGGACGGGGTATTGTTTTTCCAGTTGAGAAGGTCGGCACAGGTGAAGGGCTGGTAGAGAAAAACACACCTCTCCACCACGTGACCATCCTCATCTATCCCAGTATACCGCTGCTCTGTCAGGGGCATTTGTATCCCCGTTTTGGGTGGTCAACGAGCTGCCAAGGGAGGGGTTTCTCCCGAGGCCTCACCTCCTCTCTTGTCTACTCCGGGTGGCCTAGGGATACGCTTGTCTTGCGGAGGTGCAAGCACTGTGGACTCAAGAGTGGGGAGCCTCTTTCCCTGGTAAGGGGAGGGCACCACTGGGATCACTGGTGCCATCTCCTGCAATGGATCTTCTGATGTTGGGTCGAACAGAACTTGAGGAGTTGATTTCCCTGGGCGGGTGGAGCGGGATCCTTCCTTAGCTGTCTGTCCCTTTGCTACTAGTATTGCTGCTGCCTGCCCTCTTAGCTACTGTGGGGGGTCTAGCACCAGCTGTCACCAAGTGTCTATGTATGGGAAGCGGTCTAGGTATCCTTTCCCAGTTACCTTGTGCCACACTTGAGAAACAAGGGACCTGTCCAGGCTTACTTCTGACGGCCAACCCACTTCTAATGTTGGGCAATCTATTTCCCACAAAGTTCGAAGTTCCCCGGTGGTCAGGAGTTGGCGCTCTCACCGCCGCGTCCCAGGTTCGATTCCCGGTCATGTGAACCAAAAAGTGGAGCAGGACGAGCCGCGGACAAAATCCCTCAGATGCCGGATTCAAGAAGGAAGAGGTTCATTTTAATCGGCAGGGGGCGTCGGCAGACTTGAGTCTTAAGAGCCGAGCGCCCCGAAGGAAGACAGACTTCCTAGGCCTTTTCTCAGGGCTTACAACTCTAAGAGGTTCCATGTGAAAGGGTCCTGATGGATTCAGAGCACATGTGCTGAGAGTGGGGGAGGGGGAGGTTCATCTTTTCACCTCAGGCTGGCTCATCAGTGGCACCGGCTGGTCTTGCCACTGACTTCAATCCTCTTGGTTTTCAACTTTTACTTCCTCCTCCTCTTCAGAGACAGAAGACAGAAAGAGAAATGCCTTCTCTCCTCAGGGCCACAGGATGATATGACTCCCGATATCGCAGGGGGTGTACACACCCCTGTGAAACTCTCCCTACTATCCAGAGGGAGAGAGGACGATATGACTCCCAGTACCGCAGGGGGTGTATACAACCGCGCGATATTGTTCCTCATATCCAGAGCGAAAGAGGATGATATGACTCTCAATATCGCAGAGGGTGCACACCCCTCCTGTAATACTGTGAGGAAGGTCGCAATATTACTTATCACAATTAATAATATCAATTATTAATTGATATTAATAATTATCAATATTAATAACTGATCGTATAATTTTTAAAATCAATACCGATAATAATGATAATATTCAAGAGTCATACTGACGATAACAATAAATTATTAATATTAACTATTAATAAGGCCTGATATTAATAACTGGGACTGATCATATTCATTAGAACACAGTAATATTAGCTCTTAATAATTAATATTAATAACCCAAAAACTTTTTATTAGCAATTATTTCTTAACATTAATATTGGTAATTCATATTAATGTGAATCATAAATGAGTAACAAGTAATACTAATATGACTCCTAATACCGCAGTGGGTGTACCCCCACCTGCGCTAGTGTTCCTAATGTCCAGGGAGGGAGAGAGCATGGTATTACTTTCAATATCGCAATAGGTTTACACCCACCTGCCGATATTGATCCGAATATAATCTCCAGGGGGTGGAGTATGACGTTACTCCCAATAGAGCAGTGGGTGTACATCCACCCGGTGATATTGCTCTTAATATTTACGGAAGAAGAGAACGCTAATACTCCCAGTATCTCAGGAAGTGTACACCCCTTCAGTGATATTGTTCCTAATATCCGGGGGAGGCGAAAGGGTGATATCACTCCCAATATCGCAAGCAGTGTACACCCACGCTGTGACATTGTTCCTAATGGCCAGGAAGGGAGAGGACGCTATGACTCCCCATACGGCAGGAGGTGTACACCCACCCTGGGATATGATTCCGAACATCCACGGAGAGGAGAGGCTGCTATTACTCCCAATATCGCAGGGGGTGTACATCCATTCTGTGATATTGTTTTTAATATTCCAAGGCAGAGACGTTGATATTACTCCCAATATCACAGAAAGTGTACAAACCCGTGTGATATTGTTCCTACTATCCAGAAGAAGACAAGATGATATTACCCCCCATATCGCAGGAGGTGTACACCCACTCTGTGATATTTTTCGTAATATGCAGGGCGGGAGAGGCAGGGCGGCGAGGCGCCACCCGCGGTGGACTCACAGCCTGTTTACCATATTGTGAGTAATATCATCTCCCCCTCTGGAAATTATCAACTATTGCACAGACGGGTGTACACCGGCTTTGTACAGAGGACGTACACTCGTCTGTATTCGAGTAATATCATCCTCTTCCTCCCTGAAGTTTAAGAACAGTATCACAGGGATGTTTCTACTAACTGCGATATTGGGTGTCATGTCCTCCTCTCCCACGTTGCAATTAGAAACAATATCAGTGGGGGCGTGTCCACCTTCTGTGATATTTAAAGTAATATCAGCCCCTTCCGTCCAGGATCATGGGAACCATATCCCTGGGGGGTGTACACTTTCTGCGATATATGTAGTCATATCACCCCCTCCGCCTTGGAATATTATTAAGGACCATCTCACGTGGGGTTGCACACTTCCTGCGATATTGGGGGTAATATCAACCTCTCGGCCTCTGAGTATTAGGAGGAATATCACAGGGTGGGTGTACACCTCCTGCTCTATTATGGGGAGTAATATCTATTACTATCTATTAGTTGATATTAATAATTGGTATTAATTATAATTGATATTATTAATAATAAAAATTATTTTATTATAAATAAATAATAAACAATAAATCAACAGAATTGATATTAATAATTGATATTAAGGATAATTATAATATTAATCAATTGAAATTAATATCAATTAATTATTGATATTAATGTCATTTATCAATAATATTAGTTATAATCTTAATTATTTTATTACCAACATCACTTGTTATTGATTTAATGATGTAACATTAATTACTGGTATCATCATTTTATTTCTAGTGATATTACTATTAATTATTAATACTAATCGTTAATATTTTTAAGCAGGATTAATTTTTACTATCTTTACTGTAATTATTAATTTCAATGGTTACTATTAATTTTTATTATGTGTATTAATATTAATAATAATATAATTGTTCCTGATATCCAGGGGGAAGAGGATGATAGTACCCCCACTAGCGCAGAAAGTGTACACCCCTCTATGATGTTATTCCTGATAGCCAGGGGTAGAGGATGACATTATTGAGAATATCACAGTGGGTGTACATCCTTGCCGCCATCTTGTTCCTAATATCCTGGTTGGGAGCGGATGATAGGACTCCCAATATCGCAGAGGGCATAGACCTCAGCGTGATATTGTCCCTAACATCCAACGGTGGAGAGGATGATGTTTCTTCCGATTTCGCAGGGGGTGTACACCAACCCTGTGATATTGTTCCTAATATCCAGGGGGCGAGAGGATGATATTAGTCTCCCTATTGCAGGAAGTGTACATTCCCTAGCGACATTGTTCCTAATATCCAGGGATGGAGAGGATGGTATCACTCCCAGTAGAGCAGGGGCTGTACACCCCTTCTGTGACATTGTTCCTAATAGCCAGCGGGGGAGAGGAAGATATTACCCCCAATATCGCAGGGAGTGTACACCCCCTTGTGATATTGTTCCTTATATGCTGGGAGGGAGATGATGAAAACACTAGTGGCAATATCGCAGGGGGTGTATACACCCGCCGTGATATTGTTCTGAATATCCAGAGGGGGAGAAAACGATATGACTCCCCATATCGCAGGGGGTGTACATCCTCCTGTGATATTGTTTCTTCTATTCAAGGGGAGAGGATGATATTACCCCCAAGATCGCAGGGGTTGTACACACCTCCTGCAATATTGTTCCCAATATCCCGAAGGGTAGAGCATAATATTACTCTCAATATCGCAGGTGGTGTACACCTCCTTTGTAATATTGTTCTTAATATCCATGATGGGAGAGGATGATACTACTCCCAATATCGCAAGAAGTGTACAGCCGCCTGCGATAAAGTTCCTAATATCTAGGTGGGAGGAGGATGATATTACTGCCCATATCGCACGAGTTGTAAAACCCCTTCGATATTTTGCCTACAATCCTGAGGGGAGAGGATGATATTACTCCCAATATCGAAGATGGTGTACACCCCCCTGTGACATTATTCCCAATATCCACGTTGGGAAACGATGACATTTTATGCCCAGTAGCACAGGGGATGTACACTCACCCTGGGATAATGTTCCTTATATCAAGAGGAGGCGAGGATGCTATTACTCCCAAAAACGCAGGGGCTGTACATCCCTCCTGTGATATTGTTCTTAATATCCTGGGGAAGAGAGGATACTACACCCAATATCGCAGGGGGTGTACACCCACCCAGTGATGTTCTTAATGTACTCCACTCCCCCCACCAGGGATACTGTTCCTAATATCCAGGGGAAGAGAGGATAACATTATGCCCAATATCGCAGGGGGTGTAGACACCCTCTGTGATGTTGTTCCTAGTATCCAAAGGTAGAGACGATGATATTACTGGCCATATCGCAGGGGGTGTACACCCTTCTGTGATATTGTTTTTGATATTCAATGGGGGAGAGGATAACGTTAATCCCAATATCGCAGAAGGTGTACAGACCCCTGTGATATAGTTCTTAATGTACAGGGAAAAGAGAATAATATTACTCTCAATATTGCAGGGGTGTAACCCTCCCTGCCCCTCGTATATTGTTCCTAATATGCAGCGGGGTAGAGGCTGATACTACTCCCAATATCCCAGAAGGTGCACACACATGTGATATAGTTCCTAATATCCAGAGGTAAAGAGGCTGATGTTACTTTCGATATCGCAGTGGCAGTACACCGCCCCCAACCCCGGGGTATTGTTCCTAATATCCAGGTGGGAAGAGGATGATATTGCTGACAATATCGAAGGGGGTGTACACCTCCTCTGTGATATGGTTCCTCATATCCAGGGGGTGAGTGGATGATATTACTCCCAATAACGTAGGAACTGTACAGCCACCCTGGGATTTTGTCCTTAATAACCACATGGGAAGAGGTGATATTACTCCCAAAATTTCCCTAATGATGTCTTTCATGTCCTTTGATGACTGGTATGAAGGACTTTCTCAATGTTTATACATCACTCTCAGTTTTCCATCATTCCTCTGTGACTGCATGACAGAGAGGGTCCCTCCATTCTCTTGCTCTTCTCCCAGTAGTAAATTGCTATTATTTGTTACCCAGTCCTTGCGAGGCTGGTGGTGAGATACAGAAATCTTCTCTCTAGTCCCAATCCAGAGTTGGTATTAGGAAGGCACTGTAAATAAGTCCTAGGAGTGATAATTTCTCCGTGTTTCTTCTCCTTCCCAAAGCAGTCAATCTCTCCCTTGTATCTTTGTCAGTTTTTATGTTTAAGGAAGTCTTCTAATAATACTGGTTTATTTTTTGGAGTGTTTTTCCTTTTTTTTTTTTTTTGAGACAGAGTCTCGCTCTGTCACCCAGGGTGGAGTGCAGTGGCTCAACCTCAGCTCACTGCAAGCTCCGCCTCCTGGGTTCTAGTGATTCTCCTGCCTCAGCCTCCTGAGTAGCTGGGATTACAGGCCTGCGCCACCATGCCTGGCTAATTTTTAGTAGAGATGGGGTTTTACCATGTTGGTCAGGCTGGTCTCGAACTCCTGACTCATGATCCACCCTCCTTGGCCTCCCAAAGTGATGGGATTACAAGTGTGAGCCACCGCGCCTGGCCATGTTGTTCCCTTTTATTCCTACCTCAGCAACATTCAGTTTTACTGCTCAACTCCCAATGACTTAATGCTTTGCTCTCTATGAGGACTGCTTATAGATGGCAGGGCTACTTTTCTTTTCTGGAAAGAATGTAATCCTCCCCTTCATGTGAACATTCTATCTGGTCTCTCACCATGCATCCAGTGTTTCTCAAGAGCACCTAGGGAGGCTGTGGAAAAGATGCCATAAGTATTACAATCTTTCCTTGTGTATGAAGCTCTCTGATGATCTATATTTTTGTGCTAGTCCACACTCAGTCCTTAATAGCTCATTAAATATTTATTTGGATTGTCCTTACTAACTTGCATGTTGGCACCCTTTTGTCCTGTGCTCTCCCTCAGTGGAGAAATGATGTGTGTTGATTTCCTTCATGGATGGTTTTGTACATCCTTGGGATGCATACTACTAGAATTTTCTGCGACCTAAACTTTCATATAGTTTTTGGTTCAAGAAAGTTTCTTAACCTTCCATTGGGAGTGGTACTCTTTTTAGCTTTTTCTATTTGAGTAAGAAAGGGAATATCTTCAGTTTTTTGACTGTTATATTCAACTCCTTTTTTAAATTTAGTCTTCTCGTATAGATTATTTATTTACATGATTCAAAATTTAAAACTACATAAAGTATATACAAGGAGATTTTCCCTCCATCCTCCATCTATTTGTTCTCATAGCTAATGTTTCCTTAGTTTATTTTTATCCTTACAGTGTTTCATTTTGCAAATATAAGCAATTGTGTATATGAATTTTATCTTTACTTTTCTATTATAAAAATGTTAACACTATATAGTCTCCTTTTATCTTTCTTTTTTCACTGAAACTATTGCTCCTGGATCTTCGTATCAGTGTTATTCTAATGGCTTCATAACATCCCACATCATTTACTACTTATTCCCCTTATGCTGGACATTTGAATTATTTTCTTTTTTCCTTTTTTTTTTTTTTAAGACGGAGTCTCGCTCTGTCGCCCAGGCTGGAGTGCAGTGGCGCAATCTCGGCTCACTGCAAGCTCCGCCTCCCAGGTTCACGCCATTCTCCTGCCTCAGCCTCTCCGAGTAGCTGGGACTACAGGCGCTCGCCACCACGCCCGGCTAATTTTTTGTATTTTTAGTAGAGACGGGGTTTCACCGTGGTCTTGATCTCCTGACCTCGTGATCCGCCTGCCTCGGCCTCCCAAAGTGCTGGGATTACAAGCGTGAGCCACCGTGCCCGGCCAAATTACAATCTGAGCACATACCCGAGTGACTTGAGAACTAAAAAATATTGGGATAAATTATTCTGTAAGAAGAGATTGTGAATCATAAGTCCTAGAGGCAGGAATGGCTTGATATGTGTGAGGCTGGGTAAAAAGCATGGTGTTAGTAGAATAACCTGGAGGAGATAGGAAAGGGCACATTTATACAAGGCCTTACAGAATATGGCAAGTTTGATTTTTTTCTTTCTTTTTTTATTATTTTGTTTATTTATTTTATTTTTATTTTTATTTATTTATTTATTCATTTATTTATTTTTGAGGCAGAGTCTTACTCTGTCGCCCAGGCTGGAGTGCAGTGGCATGCTCTCAGCTCACTGCAGCAACCTCTGCCTCCTGGGTTCAAGCAAGTCTCCTGCCTCAGTTTCCCAAGTAGCTGGGATTACAGGCGTGAACCATCCTGCCCAGCTAATTTTTGTTATTTTTAGTAGAGGCTGATTTTCACCACATTGGCCAGGCTAGTCTGGAACTCCTGAACTCAGGTGATCCACCGTCTCAGCCTCCTAACTGATGCTTAGTAATTGGAATGGGGATGATATGACATAACGTTCAAATGGCCTTCTTTCTGATGCTTACATGCAAAGTGATAGAAACAATGAAGTAAATAAAGGCTATTACTTAACTGTTCCTGGCTAATATAATTACGTTTGCTTTGATTTTTCCATTGCTACTCCATTCAAATATCATTAAGCCAGTTGAATGGGAAGTTATTCAAAGTGGAGTGGTTATGATGTGACCCCTCTCCTACCTTTGTTTTTGCCCTTCGCTCCTCTAATGATATGTTAGAAAAGCTCACATTTTCTTTTTGTTGTTATGTTTTACAGGATGGTAAAGTCATCAATTAGTCTTTCGTAACTTCCTAAAATCTTGACATTTCTGCAGTTAATGAAAAAGAATCCCTCAAAGTTTGTTACATGGAGTTTTACTCTTCCTTGATTCCAGAGGTTCTAGAAGTGTTTCCCTATGTGCATATATTCCTAATTTCATTTCCATTAGTGAGCATTGGGTTTAAATATTTGTGCTTACATCATTTATTCCCATGAATCTCTTGGATGAACTTGTTCGGAAAAATGTTTGTGGACTATGATGGATTAAACATGTCTTGTAAGTGGATAAAAAGACTGCCTTTGCAGCTGGGAGTGGGGGCTCACGCCGGTAATCCCAGTGCTTTGGGAGGCCGAGGCAGGCAGATCAGGAGGTCAGGAGATCGAGACCATCCTGGCTAACACGATGAAACCCCGTCTCTAATAAAAATACAAAAAATTAGCCAGGCATGGTGGCGGGCGCCTGTAGTCCCAGCTACTCTGGAGGCTGAGGCAGGAGAATTGCTTGAACCCTGGAGGCAGAGATTGCAGTGAACCAAAATTGTGCCACCGCACTCCAGCCTGGGTGCCAGAGCGAGACTCCGCCTCAAAGAAACAAAAAAAGACTGCCTTTGCAAAAGACTGATCCTGATGTAAAGCTAATTTAAATACGGGAGACACAAAGTAGAGCGGATGGGAAGAATAAGAAAATGCTACATTATAAAAAACAAAAGGGTGAATCTAATATTATATTTATCTGAGTCAATTATACTGAGATATATTAGGACTTGCAAAGTTTAAATAAAACAGTTGGCAAGAATGTATTACATATATGCATAAATATATTTAAAATTGTTAATGAAAATGTACAGCTAAAACAGTTTTAAGAGATCCAATTTTATTATCTTAGAATATGAGGAGGAAGCAAAATATCAAACTACTTTAGTAAATGAACTTGAGAAGGAGGAAATACTTTGCAAATGTGGGGGAGAAACGTGTGGGTGACATAATTGAATGTAACATGTCATGAGAAATGTTGAATTATGCAAAATTGGATTATGAGCATGCTTATTTACAAAGACGAAATGCAAACACTGAAAACGTTGAGTTTGTGAAGAAAATTCAACATACAGCTTCTCAATAAACCCACTGAACGTTATTATATTTCTATAACCAACCCTGAGGAAATATATCTAATGCTTAGGAATGTATTTTTGTAATAAGGAGAAATGCTTCCAATTTTCCGTAATTTGTAATTAGTTTCTTCCAATTTTCTTTTTAATAGTTTTTGAGGACACAATTTAAGCTCCATTACTTACATCTGGAGAGCTGTGTGTCTTTTTATCATTGTCCTGTAAGTATTGTGTACATCTTTATCATTGGTTTCATTTGGGCTTGCAAAACTATTCTATACTTCACACACAAATTGAGAATACAAAGGCTTTGATGAATCTCAGGATATTTTGAAAAATTCCGAACTCCACTACCATGACAAGATCATAACTGTTATTAATATATTTACAACTCAATGAAGACCAAAATAAAACAAAATGAAACACAAAACCACATTGGACCCCAGAATAAGTCAACAAGTCTTCATGTGTTTGGAGGACAAATCTTATAAAAGGATTCCTCCATCAACAGTTAAACAATTCTGTTTTAAGATTCTCAGCAAAAATTTTTTACCCAAGGGCACAATGCATTGAATAAAAGTGATACTCCACCAGAAAAGTCCCCTAAAGTTTGATTCTAATGATAGCTTTCATCAAATAAACTTAAATTACAGGACACACTAGATCCATTACTGTTTTAGAACCTTGGCTCATGTTTTAAACGGTGAATGAACACATGTACCAGGCTCAGTACTGTATACTGTTTATATTGAGTATACTATTAATTCATTTTGGAATAAAAACTAATAAAGCAAAGACCTTCCTTGAGGCATATTAAATACAGTAGTGGTATATATTAATGCAACAAATAATGGTTCCATTTTGAGAGCACTATGTTTATTTATTTAACAAATATTTATTGAGTTCCTGCTATGTGAAAGACACTATACTGGGTACTGGGAATACAGCAGCAAATAAAAAGACAATATCCTTCCTATGTAGTGGCTTACATTCAAATTGGAGATAAATAACAAAAGATTTTTAAATATCATAAATATTTTAAAAGATTTTTATAGTTTAAATATTTTAATATTTAATATTTTTAAATTAAAAGATTTACTTATGTAAATATTTGGTTTGTCTATTTGTGAAGAAAAATTAATTAGGTAAAGGGAGACAGTTATCTGGGAGGTGCTATTTTTTATGATACAATCAAGGAAAATTTCTCTGAAGAGGTAACATTTTTGAACGACTTCCTGAATAATATGCACACACTGGAGGAAGTCAAGCAAAGTTGTTCCTGGTATAGGAAAGGCAAGTGAAAACAGCAGAAGCATGTCATGTTTGAGATGCAACAAGGAAGCCAGTTGACCTTCAGTGCTACAAGATTAGAAAGATAGTAGTGAACAGCATCAGCGACTAATATATTGAGTAAGTTAAGTATTGCTTTTTTACAGCCATTAACAAGGATTTTGAATTTACAGTGCAAAGTGGGTATAAATTAATATTGTGTCTATAAGCCATTAGGCTGTTGCCCTGTGAGAGTGTAAGAAATTCTGCACCCCTCCAAGTCTTTTACACCTTATCAATTCTAGAATATTTGTTTCACTCAGTGAGAAGTCTCTAAACCGGAAGCATAATGTGACTCTCAGCTTCAATGCTGTTAAAATGATGAAGAAAATAATTTACTTCCAAGAACAGTCATCTCTGAATTTCTGACTGTTATCTCATCCTGCAATTCAGTATGGCTAGGAAATCAGATATTTAAAGAAATGGAAGATAGGAAAATAATATTGAAAGTGTAGAAATTGGGTATGTCTGGACAGTAAGAAAATGAATGGATAGGCACAAGGAAGGTTGGGAGGCTGTTTGCAGCAGGTATAGCTGGTATCCCATTCCATTTCCCTCTGCACACCACTGAGTTTACCCTCAGCTGTGTGGCTGGTGGGTAGTTGCCTTGCCTGCTAACAGTTTCTTATCTCAAGCATTCAAGTCACTCAACTGCTTCTTTAATCTGGTATTTCTCTGAAACCACGAGAATTTTCTCAGTGCATACAAGACATCATGAACATGAAAAATTATTGCCCATAGGAGCAAGCAATGAGGGATGACAGTCCTGAGTAAATACTCCTGTTTTAACATACTTTGGCTGACTACTTTTGAGTTATAATCTACCTGGCTCCTCAGACGTCTCCTATAGGTTTAAGTTCAAGTTGCCTATGATGGTAACCTGCTAAGTAGTAACTTATTCCTCATTGCATATCCTCTCTTCCTGTCCCTAACTCCTTGATCTTTACTTATTCTTCCTAAAATCACTTCCCATACCAACCACCTGCACCCAATTTCTTGTCTTATATTCTACTTTTGAGAAATATATATGGTAATTATGACTGCCTGAGGAAAGAACTGGTAGAAATCTTGGTACCAAAAAAAGCCTTAAAAGAAATCAATAAAGGTCTTTGGAAGAAGAGAGGAAGAAATGTCTCCTTATTATCCAATATAAGAACAATTTTATTCAAATCAAGATATTAATATTTCTCTATATTCAGTTTTTTCTTGCTGTATAAGTATTGTTGGAGATCTCTCAATACTTCTTTTATACTTGAGGCAAAGAAATGTATGTAGAAGATTCAATATGTGATTTCATTACAGATATGGCCTCACTGAAGGAGCATCTCTAACCCTAGTGCTTGTAGTCAGAGATTACAAATGCAATTATACAGTTATTACATACATGTAATTTCCTATTTGACGCAGAGGAAAGAAGGAATAATAGTTCGGAGATTCAAAGCACTGCTTCGAATCCTCAAATGCTTTCTATCAATGAAATGTACTCAGTCCCCCACCAGATCACTTTGCTGTGAAATTTGGATATTAAGGGTAAAACACAATTACGTGATCAAACTGACTGCATGTTTCATCTATTTGAAAGTTCATGTATTAAATAACTTTTACATAGTCATTTCTATACCTTAATCATATTTCAATCTTAACAGATACCATTATAAAGTTGTATCCACAATGTATTTCTTCCTGATCTTATTTTCTTACCTCTAACTACAAGGTTCATAACTGTCATACATTTACAGGTTTCTAAAAGATATATAGCATGGTTTCCATTTAAAAAATATAAAATTAATAATCTCTTTTGTAAATATGTTTCTACAAAAAAGAATCATTGCCTGGATCAATGTCAAGAAGCCTTTTCTTTATATATTTTTTTCTAGTAATTTTACAGTTTCTGGTCTTACATTTAAGTCTTTAAGATCTTTTGTATTTATTTTTGTATATGGGAGATATGGTCTATTTTCATTCTTCTGAAGATAGCTATCCAGTTTAACCAACACCATTAACTGAAGAAACTTTGCTTTCTTGATTGTGTGTTCCTGGCAATGATTGATTGTAAATGTGTAGATTTATTTTTGGGCTCTCTATTCTGTTTTACTGGTCTATATGCCAGTTTTTATGCCAGTAGATTACTGTTTTGATAACTAACATGGTGTGGCTCTGTGTCTCCACAGAAATCTCATGTTGAATTGTAATTGCCACGTGTTGAAGGAGGGGCCTGGTAGGAGGTTATTGAATCCAGAGGGTACACTTTCCCCTTGCTGTTCTCGTGATGGAGTAGTTATGAGATCTGGTTGTTTGAAAGTGTGTAGCACTTCCCCCTTTGCTCTCTCTTCCTCCTGCTCCCCCATGGTAATATGTACTTTCTTCATCTATAAGTTAGTTTCCTGAGGCCTCCCATCCATGCTTCCTGTACAGCCTATGGAACCGTGAGTCAATTAAACCTCTTTTCTTCGTACGTTACCCAGTCTCAGGTAGTTCTTTACAGCAGTGTAAGAACAGACTAATACACTGACTATAGCTTTGCAGTATATTTTGAAATCAGGAAGTGTGATGCCACCAGAATTTTCTTCTGGCTAAAGATTGCTTTGACTGTTCATGCTTTTTTGTTGTTGTAGTTCCACATGTATTTTAGAAATTTTTTTCTTTACCTCTCATTTAGCAAGCATCTATTCTGCCCTGTTTGTTCTGTCGCCTGCCTGCTATAGGTGATAACATTTAGAACATACTCTGTGCTTTCCAAGAGTACCAAAGGAATGACAGGATGGAGCTATAATAACCAGTTCCTTAGGCTAGAGTTAGAGAAGAAACTAAGTTAAAGCACAAGTTAGGTTTTTTGTTTGTTTTTCTTTGTTTTTTAAAACTAATAATTTAACAGATTCATTGGAGATGGTGGCCTCGGATGTGCTGGATGTTGGACTTGAACAAGTATTGCACACTCAGACTGGAGTTCTCACTAATTTTGGCAGCTCTGGTAGTGCAGGGAGGAGTACAATGAGATAAGCTTTAGGTGATGCCTTTCTCTTTCTCTTCTAGGCACATATTACCCTGTAACGCAAGGGGAGACGAAGGAATCCTAATATTGAGGGAAAGTCAAAAATCTGAAAAGAAAAACCGTTAAAGAATTTAAAGAGTTTTCGGTCGGGCGCGGTGGCTCATGCCTGTAATCCCAGCACTTTTGGAAGCCGAGGTGGGCGTATCACAAGGTCAGGAGATCAAGACCATCCTGGCTAACACAGTGAAACCTCATCTCTACTAAAAATACAAAAAATTTAAGGAGATTTTGGGCTGAGACGATGGAGTTTTCTAGATATACCATCATGTCATCTGCAAACAGGGACAATTTGACTTCCTCTTTTCCTAATTGAATACCCTTCATTTCCTTCTTCTGCCTGATTGCCCTGGCCAGAACTTCCAACACTATGTTGAATAGGAGTGGTGACAGAGGGAATCCCTGTCTTGTGCCAGTTTTCAAAGGGAATGCTTCCAGTTTTTGCCCATTCAGTACGATATTGGCTGTGGGTTTGTCATAGATAGCTCTTATTATTTTGAGATATGTCCCATCAATCCCTAATTTATTGAGAGTTTTTAGCATGAAGAGTTGTTGAATTTTGTCAAAGGCCTTTTCTGCATCTATTGAGATAATCATATGGTTTTTGTCATTGGTTCTGTTTATATGCTGGATTATGTTTATTGATTTTTGTATGTTGAACCAGCCTTGCATCCCAGGGATGAAGCCCACTTGATCATGGTAGATAAGCTTTTTGATGTGCTGCTGGATTTGGTTTGCCAGTATTTTATTGAGGATTTTTGCATCGATGTTCATCAGGGATATTGGTCTAAAATTCTCTTTTTTTTGTTGTGTCTCTGCCAGGCTTTGGTATCAGGATGGTGCTGGCCTCATAAAATGAGTTGGGGAGGATTCCCTCTTTTTCCTTTTATCGCAATAGTTTCAGAAGGAATGGTACCAGCTCCTCCTTGTACCTCTGGTAGAATTCAGCTATGAATCCATCTGCTCCTGGACTTTTTTTGGTTGGTAAGCTATGAATTATTGCCTCAATTTCAGAGCCTGTTATTGGTCTATTCAGAGATTTAACTTCTTCCTGGTTTAGTCTTGGGAGGGTGTATGTGTCGAGGAATTTATCCATTTCATCTAGATATTCTAGTTTATTTGCATAGATAAGCAACTTCAGCAAAGTCTCGGGATACAAAATCAATGTGCAAAAATCACAAGCATTCTTATACATCAATAACAGACAAACAGAGAGCCAAATCATGAGTGAACTCCCATTCACAATTGCTTCAAAGAGAATAAAATACCTAGGAATCCAACTTACAAGGGATGTGAAGGACCTCTTCATGGAGAACTTCAAACCACTGCTCAATGAAATAAAAGAGGATACAAACAAATGGAAGAACAGTCCATGCTCATGGGTAGAAAGAATCAATATCGTGAAAATGGTCATACTGCCCAAGAAAATTTGTAGATTCAATGCCATCCCCATCAAGCTACCATGACTTTCTTCACAGAATTGGAGAAAACTACTTTAAAGTTCATATGGAACCAAAAAAGAGCCCGCATTGCCAAATCAATCCTAAGCCAAAAGAACAAAGCTGGAGGCATCACACTACCTGACTTCAAACTATACTACAAGGCTACAGTAACCAAAACAGCATGGTACTGGTACCAAAACAGAGATATTGACCAATGGAACAGAACAGAGCCCTCAGAAATAATGCCACATATCTACAACTATCTGATCTTTGACAAACCTGACAAAAACAAGCAATGGGGAAAGGATTCCCTATTTAATAAATGGTACTGGGAAGACTGGCTAGCCATATGTAGAAAGCTGAAACTGGATCCCTTCCTTATACCTTATACAAAAATTAATTCAAGATGGATTAAAGACTTACATGTTAGACCTAAAACCATAAAAACCCTGGAATAAAACCTAGGAAATACCATGAGGACATAGGCATGGGCAAGGACTTCATGTCTAAAACACCAAAAGCAATGGCAACAAAAGCCAAAATTGACAAATGGGATCTCATTAAACTAAAGAGCTTCTGCACAGCAAAAGAAACTACCATCAGTGTGAACAGGCCCCTACAAAATGGGAGAAAATGTTTTCAATCTACTCATCTGACAAAGGGCTAATATCCAGAATCTACAATGAACTCAAACAAATTTACAAGAAAAAAAAACAAACAACCCCATCAAAAAGTGGGCAAAGGATATGAACAGACACTTCTCAAAAGAAGACATTTATGCAGCCAAAAAACACATGAGAAAATGCTCATCATCACTGGCCATCAGAGAAATGAAAATCAAAACCACAATGAGATACCATCTCACACCAGTTAGAATGGCCATCATTAAAAAGTCAGGAAACAACAGGTGCTGGAGAGGATGTGGAGAAATAGGAACACTTTTACATTGTTGGTGAGACTGTAAACTAGTTCAACCATTGTGGAAGTCAGTGTGGCGATTCCTCAGAGATCTAGAACTAGAAATACCATTTGACCCAGCCATCCCATTACTGGGTATATACCCAAAGGATTATAAATCATGCTGCTATAAAGACACATGCACACATATGTTTATTGCAGCACTATTCACAGTCACAAAGACTTGGAACCAACCCAAATGTCCAACAATGATAGACTGGATTAAAAAAATGTGGCACATATACACCACGGAATACTATGCAACCATAAAAAATGATGAGTTCATGTCCTTTGTAGGGACATGCATGAAGCTGGAAGCCATCATTCTCAGCAAACTGTCACAAGGACAAAAAACCAAACACCGCATGTTCTCACTCATAGGTGGGAATTGAGCAATGAGAACACATGGACACAGGAAGGGGAACATCACACACTGGGGCCTGTTGTGGGGTGGAGGGAGGGGGGAGGGATAGCATTAGGAGATATACCTAATGTTAAATGACGAGTTAATGGGTGCAGCACACCAACATGGCACATGTATACATATGTAACAAACCTGCACGTTGTGCACATGTACCCTAAAACTTAAAGTATAATTTAAAAAAATACAAAAAATTAGCCAAGCGTGGTGGTGGGCGCCTGTAGTCCCAGCTACTGGGTAGGCTGAGGCAGGAGAATGGTGTGAACCCGGGAGGCAGAGCTTGAAGTGAGCCGAGATCACACCACTGCACTCTAGCCTGGGCAACAGTGCGATACTCCCTCTCAAACAAACAAAAAAAAGGATTTAAAGAGTTTTCCAATAGTGAAAGAAGTAAACTGGAGGTCAGCTAGCTACAACCAGCTCCCTATCCTAGAATTTGTGGTCTAATGTCAAACTGTGATGAAAAACACTATGCTTAAATTATAAAACAGAGATATGAAATATTTTATTTGTGCTTTATCATATCAAACCATGCTTTATTTTTAAATTTCTTTGGTTTTTAAGAATGTAATGTGGTTAATAATAAAATTGCAAGTGCATATAAGAGAACATGTAATTTTCTTTTACGTAGGGGACAGGTATCAAACCTTACTGTCAACTAAATTTTTCCTAGTTTCTCTACAGGCTGGGCAATAGGTCTATCTTTATAGATTCTTTTCTCATTCTAATTTCTGACTATTTATGATTCACCCAGAACTAAAACTTATATGATACTTTTATTTGAACTAAGAATTACAAGATATGCACTTTTCTAAATTATCAGTGTCTTGATTCAGCTTTAAAATATACTAGACTTTCTGTATGAAAGTGATTCTTTCCACATGGTCAGCAGAACATACATTCGTATTTTTTTTTTGTCCATAACATCATGGTTGTGCTCAATTCTCAAGGTTCTTTTGGTTAAATCCTTCTTATTACCAAAGTTTTAAGTGTCCAGGATGCTAAACAAGGTGAGCAGTGAGGTCTGTGGCCAGAGAGGCAGCACAGCTAACTGAATGGCCCGATAACAGTGACACACAAGTATTGGCTCTAAATTAATAAGTTAATTTACCAGAACTCTCTGTCAACTATTCACAAGAAAAGACTTTTGCATAACTATATTTTCTTTTTCCTTCAAGTTTCTTATAGAAAGATATCTGAAGTGCCTAAGTTGGAACTGAAAGTAAGTTCCAGCAGGTAATGAGGATTTCAGAAAAGTTCATAAAGCCTCAGTAGTACATAAGACTAAAATAGGGGCATGTCTGAGAATAAATGTTCCCCTTTTCATGAAGCAATTTTCATTACACAGTTCTACATTCAGTATATAAGAAAAATCACTTCTAAAATATTTATTGCCTGAAATATTAGAGAGAAAGTGAATTAATCTCCCAGTTATGGTTTAGTTGTCATAGTTTAATTTTTTCCTAGTTTTATTGAGCTGATTGAATTGTGACTCTTGGGTTATTGAACTTTGATTCTTTCACATCAATATGTATAGAACTGTAAAATTGTGGTTAGAATTAGAGAACAGTATTCAGCAGTAATGGAAAAATCTTAATATTTAAAAAATTAACCCATGCTGAATCATAGACCCTTTATAAGGTCTTTAAATTAATAAAATAGATACACACAGATCAAGACTACATATTGAATTTCCAACTATAAATAAAAGTAATATTATAGGCATACAATAAGACCCAACTTTTTAGAAGAAAGAATACACAACTTAATAAGAGTGGGAATAATTTTCTGAAATCCTGTAATTGTATTATTAGAGTTAAAGATAGAACCCTAAATTAGAAGCTGTAAAAACCTATCAACCTTTCAAAGAACCTTACCCCTACATTGGTAGTGTTGCCCAAATCAAGTCCTAGGAAAGACTCAAGTTCTGCAAGGCGAAAACCCATCTCTACTAAAAAAGACAAAAAAGTAGCCAGGCTAGGTGGTGCATGCCTGTAATCCCAGCTACTCGGGAGGCTGAGGCAGGAGAATCACTTGAACCCGGGAGGCGGAGGTTGCAGTGAGCCAAGATCATGCCATTGCACTCCAGCCTGGGCAACAAGAGTGAAACTCCATCTCAAAAACAAACAAAAAAAATAGTGTCATGAATACTCTGGGAAGTTTTGTAACATGAAATCTTTATAGACATTTTCTAAAGGTGTATTTTGAATAGCTTTCAATTTTAGTTTCAGTGGTACATGTACAGGTTTTTTATATAGATTAATTTGATGTTGTAGTGGTGTGATGTACAGATTATTTCATCACTCAGGTGATAAGCGTAGTACCTAATAGTTAAGTTTTCAATCCTCACCCTCCTCTGTTCCTCCAACCTCAAGTGTCCCCAGTGTCTATTGTTCTCTTCTTTGTATCCATATGTACTTGAATATGTAAGAATATTTTAAACAGTACAGAGCAGTATAAAATACAGAAAGAAAAATATCTCACAATCTTAAAATAAACATGACTCTAGATTTTATGTATTTACAAAAACACAATTGTACTTAAATATACTATATGATAGAGTTTAATGTAACTGAGCTCATAGTTCACATATGTGTGTGTGTGTATATATGTATATATATGTAAAGATATAAGGAATTAGATTGAAGGAATGGCTGAATTTCAATTATATATGTCTGTATGGGTCCTTTTTCACACTGCTGATATAGACATACCTGAGCCTGGGCAGTTTACAACAGAAAGAAATTGAATGAACTTACAGTTCCACGTGGCTGAGGAAGCCACAGATTCATAGTGGAAGGCAAGGAGGAGCAAGTGAGGTCTGCAATAGAGAAGGAAGCCACAGATTCATGGTGGAAGGCAAGGAGGAGCAAGTGAGGATGGCAATAGAGAAGAAAGCATATGTGCCAGGAAACTTCTGTTTTTAAAACCATCAGATCTCATGAGACTCATTTACTATCATGAGAACAGCACAGGAAAGACCAGCCCCCATAATTCAATCACCTCCCATTGGGTTCCTCCCATGGCATGTGGGAATTGTAGGAGTTACAATTCAAGATGAGATTTGGGTGGGGACACAAACAATATCATTCTGCCTCTGGCCCCTCACAAATATTATGTCCTCACATTTCAAAACCAATCATGCCATCCCAACAGTTCCCCAAAGTCTTAACTCATTTCTGCATTAACTCAAAAGTTCACAGTTCAAAGTCTCATCTGAGACAAGCCAAGTCCCTTCCACCTATAAGCCTGTAAAATCAAAGCAAGTTAGTTACTTCCTAGATAAAATGAGGGCACAGGCATTGGGTAAATGCAGCTCTTCCAAATGGGAGAAATTGGCCTAAACAAAAGGGCCCCATGCAATTCCAAAATCCAGCAGGGTAGTCAAATCTTAAAGCTCTAAAATGATCTCATTTGACACCAGGTCTCACGTCTGGGTCATGCTGAGGCAAGAGGTGGGTTCCCATGGTCTTGGGCAGCTCTGCCCCTGTGGCTTTGCAGGGTACAGCACCCTTCCAGGCTGCTTTCATGGGATGGAGTTGAGTGGCTGTGGTTTTTCCAGGCACATGGTGTAAGGTGTCGGTGGATCTGCCATTCTGGGGTCTGGAGGATAGTGGCCCTCTTCTCACGGCTCCACTAGGTGGTGCCCCAGTAAGGACTATGTTGTTGGGGCTGTGACCACACATTTCTCTTCTCCACTGTCCTAGCAGAGATTCTCCTTGAGCGCCCTGCACCTGCAGCAAACTTCTGCCTGGACATCCATGTGTTTCCATATATCCTCTGAAATCTAGGCAGAGGTTCCCAAACCTTAATTCTTGACTTCTGTGCATCCACAAGCTAAACACCACATGGAAACTGCCAAGGCTTGGGGCTTGCACCCTCTGAAGTCACAGCCCAAACTGCACCTTGGTCCCTTTTAGTCATGGCTGGAGTGGCTTGGATGCAGGGCACCAAGTCCCTAGGCTGCACACAGCACAGGGAACCTGGGCCCAGCCCATGAAACCATTTGTTTCTCCTAGGCCTTCAGACCTGTAATGGGAGGGACTGCCACAAAGACCTCTGAAATGCCCTGGAGAAATTTTCTCCATTTTCTTGGGGATTAACATTTGGCTCCTTGTTACTTATGCAGATTTCTACACTGGGCTTAAATTTCTCCACAGAAAATGGGATTTTCTTTTCTATTGCATTGTCAGACTGCAAATTTTTCAAACTTTTATGCTTTGCTTCCCTTATAAAACTGAATGCCTTTAACAGCAACCAAGTCACCTTTTGAATGCTTTGCTGCTTAGAAATTTCTCCTGCAGATACCTTAAATCATCTCTCTCAAGTTCAAATTTTCACACCTCTCTAGGGCAGGAGCAAAATGCCACCAGTCTCTTTGCTAAAACATAACAAGAGTCACCTTTGCTCCAGTTCGCAAACAAGTTCCTCATCTCTATCTGAGACCACCACCTCAGCCTGTACTTTATTGTCCATATCACTATCAGTTTTTTGGGCAAAGCCATTCAACAAGTCTCTAGGAAGTTTCAAACTTTTCCACATTTTTCTGTCTTCTTTTGAGCCTTTCAAACTGTTCCAACCCCTGCCTGTTACCCAGTTCCAAAGTTGTTTCCACATTTTTGGTTTTCTTTTTGGAAACACCCCACTCCTGGTACCAATTTACTGTATTAGTCTGTTTTCATGCTGCTGATAAAGACATACTTGAGACTAGGCAGTTTACAAAAGAAAGAGGTTTGATGGACTTACAGCTCCACATGGCTGTGGAAACCTCAAAATCATGGCAGAATGCAAGGAGGAGCAAGTCACGTCTTAACATGGATTGCATACCGAGAGTATGCTCTTCATCTAAAAATGATACTGACTTTCTAAAAATCTGGCATATGGTACCCAAAGAAATTTGTTTAATGTAATTTTGAACACATACTTTCTGGGAATCAAGATGTGCACATATATGTATACTAACACATACAGCTGTTTTAATAAGATCTATTATGAGGACTATTCTTAATTTAAAAAAATTTGCATGGAGAGGTATTTCTGTATTTCCCTGTTTTAAAAGTATAATATTAGAAACTCCACTGAATCTCAAAATTAAGACCACTTCTAATTAAAATTTAATTCTACCATATTGTTAACTTAAGAGAAGTGAAGCATTCATAAATAATGTATTTGTTACCAGTTAGCAGCTTCTACATTACCTCTTCAACTTCTGTTTAACAAGCACCCCGAAACTCACACCTTTCTCAAAATTTAAAATTGTAGATTTCATTAAGGAGGAGAAACAATAGGCAATTATTGAGATTTGCTTTAGCAGACACTGAGAGATCTTGAAATAAGTCTTATTTAACCATATAAAAATATTCTTTTCATGCTAATTATAAGAATGTTATGTAAATTATATTCAATCCCTTATTCTCTTCTTATTCTCAGGAGGGTCAGTCTTTCACTGGAAGAATCTGTGAGTTTCTGGAAGGTTTGTGAACTCTTGAACAAAACAGGTCTTCAGAACTTAGGTAGATAATATGCACAGAGAAGAGTTGTTAGTCAACCTGTTATTCTGTAATATTAAGCATTTCTATTATCTGAGCTATAGAAACATCTGAAAATGGCTTTCCAATATGTACTTCTTTTCATAATAGTGACACAAATGAGCCACTATGCAAGTAACATGAATATGGGTTGCACTGATTCACACTTTACTAGCTCTTCTTAGGATTAGGGATCAACTCACTAGGGTGAACCATACATACAATGCTCTGTTATTTTTTTTTTTCCTTTTTAGAGACGGCATCTTGCTTTGCCACCCAGACTTGAGAGCAGTGGTAGGATTATAGCCCATTGAAGCCTCAACTTCCCAGGCTCAAGTGATCCTCCCACCTCTACCTCATAAGTAGTTGTGACTACAAGTATGTGACACCATGCCCAGATATTTAAAAAAAAATTTCTGTAGAAACATCTTGCCAAGGCTAGCTATTTACCTTCACATCATTTCCAATACAAGAGGTATAAATCGGATGAAAGTTCTAATGAATTCTAATTCATTTTATGCATTTGTTTTCATATTTCACTCCATAAAAAAGAATTATCACACACTGACTTTGTGTTGTAAGCATTGCGCATGTATATAAAATGTTAAAAGTTTCTCAATAAATAGATGTTCTTTTTGTACATATGCATCTGTGAAGGATAAAATTTTTTGAGATCTTGGCTCTTTGGGTGAGTGCATATGCGGTAGTTGCCCATTGCAGTTTTTGACTGATGTCATTAAAAGAGGGGTTTTCCTTCATTAATGGTATCAGTTATAAAGCTAGGTGCACACAATTTTCAGCACAGCAATATGCATTTAAACATTTTGTGTTTTGACCTATTTCTTTTTTTTTCTTTTTTTGAGACAGGGTTTCACTCCCATTGCAGCAGCTAGAGTGCAATGGCACAATGTTGGCTCACTGCAACTTCCACCTCCTGGGCTCAAGCAATTCTCCTGCCTCAGCCTCCCAAGTAGATGGGATTGCATGTGCATACCATGGCACCCAGCTAATTTGTGTATTTTTTGTAGAGACAGAATCTCGCCATGTTCTGGGTGATTAGTCACAGTGGTGGGAAAAACTATAGGGAAAGGATGCAAACCTTCTGAAAGGTCACAAGGATCTGCATAGCTTCAGGGGAGAATAGCTGAAGGCAGCTGTTCTATAACTGAGGTAGAGGGCAAGGAGTAGTTACAAGGGAGTATGGGGAAATTTATCTTAAACAAGTTTGTTTGCTTATGTTGGCCAGGAACTGATCTTTGATCATCTGCATGTGTGACGTTCCCTGAAAGGGGAACAATAAATGTTAATTACCTACAGGTTGTGTTGGCTCCAGGTTTTCAGCATTGTGCCTGCACTGAATAAAAGCAAGCAGCTCCAGGTTCTCATGGCTGCTCTCTGTGTCTGAGTACTCATTTCCTCCATCAGCCAGGGTCTGCGGGACAGACCCCCCACCATGTTGCCCAGGCTGGCCTCGAACTCAAGTGATCTACCCAGCATGGCCTCTCAGAATGCTAGGATTACAGGCATGAGTAGTGGTGCTTGGCCCTCATCTATTTCTTTATCAATATGTTTCTCTGCTTATAACAGTGCAACTGTCATTAGTATACCTGAGTTAGTATACTTGAGTGTCTATGCTTGCAAAGTATGTATGTTTCTATTGCATACTTTATTGTGTAAAATAATGTATGAAGTGTTCTGTTGTGATTTTTATATGTTTTTCAAATGGAAATGTCCCTCTTAAAAATGTAAATAAATGTCTTAAAAATTTTTAATTATTTTCACTGGAATTATATTTTTGGGATTTTGATCTTTTGGGATTGTGATTCTCTGGAATTTAGATTTTGGGGGTTTTGATATTTTGAAATTTCAACATTCAGAATAATGATGTTTTGGATTGTGTCTTTCAAGATTATTATCCAAACTCCTCCTCTATGAATTATTTTTATAGTTCATATCCACCACTTATTTTGGTCTTTACAAAAATCTGTTTTAAGATGAGGCCTCAGACCTTTATATTTTCTTTCGGCTTTACCTTTTTCATAACTCTTATCACATTCTGCCATCAGATATATTGCACTTATATATCTTAGTTATTGTCTATTGTTTCCAAATAGACTGTAAGCCTCAAAAAGGTAAGAATACATATCTGCTTTTTTTAAACATGATTTTCCTAGTCAATAACATGTAGTTTATAAGTATCTGTTGAAAAATTGAAAAACTAGTCACTCTTCTAGTGATGGGAATGTATCAATGAATATAATGGGTAAACTTTTAGCCCTTGGGGAATTTACACTATAGCATCAAGAAATAAATTTTAGGTACTGCGATAGGTATTATGAAATCATGAATAGGAGTACAATTTTGTTATACATAAAAATAATTAATTCAGAGGTCATGATCAAATTCTTGAAAATCATGAAACCTCATAGCAAGTAAGTGGATAATAAACAAACACCCTATAGGTAATAACATGCATGAGAACAATTAGTCACGAAGAATCCTGTTCCTTCTACCAGAAGAATTATGTTTCTAAGTAATTTCTTGATGATTCATTCTCCAATGAGCTTTCATTTTTTTAGCTTTTGTTTATTGTCTGACTTCACTAACATATGTAGTCTTATATTTTAACTTACGTGTGTTTAAATGTTGTATCATTGCCCCCAAAATTATACATTTTTAAAATGACATTTCCTTCTGTCTGTTTTCTCCCTAATATTACTTCTGCAAGTGATGCAGCATATTTGCTTGACCCCTTCATAGGACTTGTGACGGGGTTCCCTGTTTATTCAGCCTGCCATGCTCATCCCCTCCTGGGATGGACCATGTAGGCAAGTGAGTGCGGGAGACAGCTGGCACTTTGGCGCCCACAGGAGCAAACTCCATGCAGGCCCTGCAGCAGTGTCCAGGTGGGGGTGCCTGCGACCCCAAGGCCCCAGAGGGTGTGTTACAATGCTCTCTGAACCCTGCATTCACAGACAGCAGTGTGTTATCAGCTCAGTGGGCCCTTTGCCTCATCTCATGGGGTGGCGGCCCTCTGTCAGTGAGGGCAAAAGGCCAATGTGACAGCCTTTTTGGGTACTCAAACTCGATGCGTCCCAAATTCTTTTCCAGTAAAAATTTCCCTTTGAGCCAAACCTAGATTAGAAACATAATGAGAAGGGATTTAGGAAAACATGGTTCTAGTTTAAGTAGTTCGATACATGTCAAAATCATAACAATCTATCCTTAGTCAATTTGGCACATACAACTCTTTTAACTATGTTACTATCAAATATGATTAATATTACTTACGAATATATATGATGACACTATAACCGAAAAATAATAAGTATGTTAACTTTCCCAGCTAAAAAGTATAAAATATTTCTATATCTATATTTGAGTATTATCAATTTTTTTTGCTAAGTTGCACTTTGTAACTTAAACACTAATATATAAGATCAACTACTACTAACACATCTTAAATAATAGGGAGATGAGAGAGAGGGGAAATTAATGATAAATATGTTCACAAATGTATTCCTTTGAAATAAGAACTCAAGGAGTTTAGGCCTTGTTTTTGGAAAAGTTTATATGGTTGCAGTAGTCACTTATGTAAGCACCTTATTCTACCAGCCATTCCATATTCCTTTTGTCCTCAACAAGAACCTCAACAAGAACCCAGGTTGTATTTTAGTACTGTGTAGGGTGACCCAAATCTTCACTTCTAATTAATATGGGGTATTAGCAGTCCTGCTTGTATTGGTTTGTTTTAGTTTTCCATTGACATTAATCACAACACATGAATACATTAACAGCATTCCAGGAAATTTCCTACATTCTACGCTTCCTCCTCTTCAACCCAAATTAGTTACTTCACTTGGTTTCTTCTTAATAATCAGAACCAATCACCTATGCCAATAAAATAACTTTCATTACCCAATACCTCTAGATAACAAGAATGAGTTGATCCACTGGCATGTAGTGGTTTAAAGCAGCCAAGTATTAGACTTATCTTCCCGTTAAGTGGAACCATTGCATGTCCCCTGGTGAAAACATTTCTCTCGTGATAACTAAGACCTCTCAACCTGCAGAGCCCAAGAAGAAGGAAGAGATAATATTTTCTACAGATATGAAAGAAAAAAAGAGAGCACATCCCATTTCTATTCCTTGACTCCTGGACTTATAAATTCTGGTTATAAGAGATACAGGATTTTATAATAATGACTGGATTAGATCAACTATAGTCCTGAAAGGTGACATAACAGAATATTTAAATAGCCATTTTAATCAGACCACTGATTCAAGATGATGGAAAGTGTTATGAGAACAGTGAGCTTGATGAGTGTGATCACATTTTATATGTAGAATTGAATCTGTATCTACATATGTGTAGACACATATTTATATGTATGTTATGTATCATTGTATATATGCATATGCATGTAACTATGTATATATACATACATATACACACATATATTTGCACAAAATTAAATAAATTTATATTTTGACTTTGGTGAAAATTTAAACCAATAATTTATGTTGCAGGATAGTATTTTAGGGAAAAAGAAAAGTGAAGAGTTCAGATGCATGTTACTAAAGTAGATATATCTGACATCCTATTTTTTATAAAATAGAAATGCAAACATGCTGCTGAAAATTTTTCTCTGTGAAAAAGTTGTCTAGAGAAGAAGTATAAATGCAATTTAATTTTTGATGATTTATTTAATACAAATAACTCAATGGGACAATGGAAATGTTTTGTTTTTATTTGAAAACAGTAGAAAAATTTGGTGATCTTGTGAAATTATAAGTGATTTGGAGGGCATTACATTTCTTCTGATCTTTCCTGTGGTGATATACAACCACAGGAAAAGAGAAAATTGAAGCTTTGTGTAAACATTCCACTATTTTCACTTAAACTGCATTTCTCTAAAACGACTGATGATTTCTATCTTTTAAGTAAATGATTCAAAGATAAAATACAAAGTTTGCTTCCTGTGGGAGTTGCTTGCAATAATAATTGAAGTATTGAGAGTTAAGATAATGTAGAGTTATAATAGGTATATATTAGAGTCAGCAATATTAAAAATGGTATAATTAGCTGTCTGTTCTGATTGCTTTACCAAACTCAGTTCATATTTTCATAATACCTGTACTCTTAGAATCTTTAAACCAACCAATTTGTTATTCTTGAAAGTTGTTCAATTAACATGTTTGACATATTTACTAGATTACTTTATTCACCTCATATCCTTTATTTTGTATTTTGAAAATATATACTTAGCTCAAGTGTATGTACTGAACTCAATAATCTATCAATAGCCAAGGGTTCTTAAAAATTAAAATTAGTTTGGTTTAATTAGTGGACCTTCAATATCCTATACGAGTTTGCTTTTCCACAAGAGTGTTCTAAGTTGCATGTTTTCTCTAAATGTAATGATTCAGAATGTACTCTTTGCCCCCCAGCATCTTAGGCTTGTTTTATTTTTTTTAAATCTGAAAATCTCTAAAGAGCAAGCAATTTACTTTGTGCTTCTGTGCCCTGGACACAGATATTTAAACTATTTATCACTCTGTAGCTGTCACTGAAGGAATAAGCTGTACAGGATTGTACTGCCAAGTAGAGAGCCATGGCTTGGAACATCTTGATGCTATTACGTGCCACTGGATGAAAGCATTGCCAAACGGGATAGGGAAGTATTCTGTAAGCCCAGAGAAGAGAAGAAAGAGCATAAGCAATGGAATTGCCTATAATAAATAACGAATATTTCTGCTAGTGAAGAAAAATAGGAAGAAGAAAACATTGAGGTTAAAAGTGAAAATCAAACAGAAATATATATATATATACACACTTTGGCTCATCTAGAAATTTAAAAAGCTAGAGACTAATTGTTATAATACCCTCCCCCAACATCAACAGAATTGGCATACCTTTTTTCTCTAATATGTCAATAGTTTGGGAAGTTTCTTTGATAATCAGATATATTGAATCTCTTTCATTTTCTTTCTTAACAAAAAAAGATTTCATATGTTTTCTTCATGCCTATGCTACAGATTCAAGATGAAGCTGCAGGTGGAAATTATGTGGGCATGCACAAAACTTTCTAGAATGATCAAAAGAGGATGGTTTATGGTTACCGTAGGTGTCCAAGATCAAAGTATCCATTATTTTATATAAATATTATTGTCACCATATGTATCTTCTCTGGTGCCCAGAATTCAGTGGTACAACAACAGGCCTGACTTGATTTTGTTGTGTTGGATATAAAAAAAAATCTGATTGTACAAGAAAAATAAGAAAGCATTTGAATTAAAAGATAAGGTCACATTAAATCAACATTTAATCACATTTTGCAGAATTCTCTGATCTCTGCTTAAGTGGTAGCAGATTAACATTAAATTTGCCTTGATAACCATTGATTTCTCTTTGTTTCTTGGAATTAGGCACTATTCTAGATATGTATTAGCATTAATTTGACAATGTTATCTTTTAGTAGAGTCCATTTTTTTGTTTTAAACATTTGATCTCGTCTCTCCTGTATTTGATGCATAGAACGTATTTAACATTGACTTGTCTCAGAGCGGGAGACAAAAAAGTAATAGTGATTGCAGAGGGGAAAGGAGTCAAATGAACTTGAAACTATCAGGAAAAATTTTGTGGCATATAAATGGGTTCTGGATTTAGGGTACAAAATGGTAGAAGTATCACATGAGTCCTCCAATAATCATTGTTTCTAATGGGAAACCAATTCAAATTATCATATTTTGTCATTGCACATCTGCTCACCTTGTCTTTACTCTCACTCATAGTAGGTAGATGTACAGTCATGCTATGTTTTGGTCAATGACAAATCACATATACAATGATGATCCCATTAGAATATAATGGAGCTGCCCTGTATAGGTGTACCCCTTTTCGTCTTTCATACCATGTTTTTTCTGTACTTTTAGAAAAGCTAAGATATGTTTAGGTATGTTTGTATTCACAACTACTTACCATTGTGTTATAATTGCCTACAGCATTCAGTACAGTCACATGCTGTACAGGTTTGTTGCCTAAGGGCAACAGATTATGCCATATAGCTTAAGTGTGTAGTAGGCTATACCATGTAGGTTTGTGTAAATACACTCCATGATTTTCTCACAAAAATGAAATCACCTAATGACACATTTCTCAGAACATATTTCTGCCTTTAAGCAACAGATGCCTTTACTTATTTATAACTAGAAGGAGATATAAACTAAAGAAGATAATGAAATGTTACAATGGAAGATTGTATTTGTTTTAACTCATATTAATGCCTGCTAATTTTACAAATCTGAATTCTCTCCATCTTTAAGCAACACATGTCTGGCTATCGCAAAACTTTTATTTAAGTGTATCTTCATGAATGTATCATATTTCTATTGCAGTGGATTCAAATGAACACAAGAAAAGTCATATGACTGTGTAAAGGGGAGAATATGATTGTCTCAAGCACTTGTTAAGGAGTTGGTAGAAGCGGGAAGTAATTTGTACATTTAGGAAAATCAGACTATTCCTAATATAAGGCTATGAGTTACTTCAACTGATTAAATTCTCAGCTTCTTTATACCAATAACTGCATGGATTATAGTACTGAGGTTCTGAGCTGGCTGTAGATTGACAGGTTTCCTAGAAGGGAAGGGAGGGTAGGGAAAGCATGGAAAGCAGATCAGTGAATGTAGGTGAAGATACATCAGTACAGAAAAAGCATACTTGTTTTTATTCTAGCTTTAATGAGTAACATGCATGGAGTCAGAGTTTGGGTTGAATATTTTCCTACCTTCCTACAGTTGTTCCAATCTAATATACTTTGTCTGTCATACTTTGTGTTTTAAACTTTTTAAAAACTTTTGGTAGAAATTCTCTTCCCCAATTTTGTTTGCTTGTTAACAATTTCATGCAGGAATTCTGCATGCTTCTATATTTTTAAAAGGAAAATAAATAGAAACGCTGTTTGTATTGCAGTAAGAACATCGATTAATTTTAGCTATATATCTGTCTCTAAATCTGGTATCTGTGATATTTTAGAAAAGTCATATTTTTATACGTACATGCAACCAAAGTTGATATTTGGTTTAGATCTTATGACATCTGGTCAATTAATTTGCTTCAAACTTTGATAGTCACATTCATATTATTTATATTTAAAATATAAATAAAATATATCTCTTGATATATATTGAATATATACATAGAAATATATAAAATACATAGAATTATATTTTATTTATACTTTAAATATATATAGACCATATATAGACTACAAATACATAGACATATATGTATATAGAAATATATACATTTCTCTTCAGGCTACATAATTTCTAAGGTATCATTTTCTTAATTAAATAACTTTAGAATGCTTTCTTCTAGATTTGGTTGCCTTATTAGTTAGTTTATAGTGGAACTCCAACCAGCCCAATACTCTCACTGACTGTTCTTGTTGATAATCATAGAAATTGACCCTTCTGCTGTTAAAGCTTGAAACTTGTATTTGTTTTATCTGAGGTCCTTTCTCAGGAAAGCACCCTCAGTCCTCTCATAACAAGTATCAAGGAACTGAAACTCACCAGACCACAGCACCAAATGCCCCTCCCTAGTTTTTGTTTTCTTACATATTGTTACATTTCTTCCTTGCTATATAAACCTCTAGTTTTAATCAGTCAGGGAGATGGATTTGAGACTGAGCTCCCATCTCCTCCACTGCAGCACCCTATTAAAGACTTCTTCCTTGGCAATACTTGTCTTCTCAGTGATTGCCTTTCTTTGCATTGAGTAGCAGGACCTAGACTAAACCCCTGGTGTTTCAGTGACAGAACTATATTTATCCCTGCAATTATTTGAATTATTTTTATATTGCTTGAGCTTTTTAATAGCATATTTCATATTTATTTTTAGAAATCTGCATTTCTTATTAAAATGTCCTGCATATTTTTTTCCAATTATTCTTAAAGCCAATTTTACAACTAAATATGTAATAATTGGAGCAGTGGTTTTTCATGGAGCAGAAGAAAAGAAAACTAAAACAAGTTATGAGCTGACTAAAAGAACATACAACCTTCTGCCAAATTGACAGGGGACAATTTTTTTTTCAATGACTGCAAATAGCATCGAGTGGAAAAATCAGGTTATTGGACAATTATTCTATAAACATGAAAACCAAAGTTTGCATTTATTGTCCTGTCTGAAGACAAAGAAGCAGTAAGTGACACGACCTGTGCTTAAAGCCCTTTGACCAAAATTTAGAGCATGAATTCCTCTATTACATTCCATGGCATTTCTGTACTAACTTTCAAATTATTTGTTACATAAATGGAAGTTTAAAAAATATGTTAAAAATTGACAGTAAGAATGCGCATTAAATAAAATTTTATGGCAAAATGTGGATGTTTATGGTACTCATACAACAGACAAGTGGTAGAACAAATAAACCTGATAAATATGGTCTCTGAGAAAAGATTTTAGATACAAACTTCACTTCTTAGTATCTTTATGTTCTTTGCCAAAATATTTTAAGCTTCTCTGACTTTTTGTTAAGTCATGAGTAACTAGAACACACCCAATTCATTTTTTAAATTTTGAATAAATAATAACGGTAAAAGGCCTTGTTCAGTGTCTCCACGTTGAATTCAAAGGCAATGAAGAGTTTGTAGAAACAAACCACTATCTCTTTCAACAACTACATTTTTTTAGATTAAACATGAAAGCCAATGAATTAATTATGCTTCCAATTCACCATTTTGGACAGCTACTTTTATTATCATCCTTACATTCCAAGAAGGGCTGTCATCTTAAAAACTTAACTGCCAGGGTGTGCAGTAAAAAAATCCATTGCTGTTACCATAAGAAATAGTACATATACACCATGGAGTACTATGCAGCCATAAAAAGGAATGAGATCATGTCCTTTGCAGGGACATGAATGAAGCTGGAAGCCATTATCCTCAGCAAACTAATGCAGGAACAGAAAACCAAACACTGCATGGTCTCACTTATACGTGGGAGCTGAACAATGAGAACACATGGACACCACGAAGGGAACAACACACACTGGGGCCTGTCAGGGAAAGTGTTGAGGGAGAGCATTAGGAAAAATAGTTAATGCATGCTGGGCTTAATACCTAGGTGATGGGTTGATTGGTGCAGCAAACCACCATGGCACACGTTTACCTATGTAACAAACCTGCACATCTTGCAAATGTATCTTGGAACATAAAATTAAAAAAATAGTAATATGTACATGGATTATGTTTCTCAGCACACTACTCGTAAATTTAGTTTTAGTTAAACATAGGGTTAACTTGCAGTTGGTCTGTGATTTGTCTAGGCTTATTTCTGAGATCCCTGAAACCATGGAACTGACCCTTAGCCAAGTTTAGCATAAAATATCCCAGGCAGCAATTTATACTATGCTGTTTAAAGTCTGAAAGTCCCCTAGAAAATAACTTTACTAGCTTGTCCACATTATTTATTAAAAATACACACATTGATGGTTTGCCTCTGGCTTAACAAATTATAGAGTTGGCTTTAGAAACATGACCAGTAGAAAACAAAAAAACTCCTCAATAATCTTGTGCTTTTGCTCCTTGAAATCCAGTTATCTCACAGGTATCTTGGTGATTTACTAATTCAAATGCAACAGAAATATTTAACAACTGAAAAAAAAAAACATGCCCTGGTGAGTCATGCCTGAAGTCTTGGGACACTTTTTGTTTGCCTCACTTTCTCTTTTCTAATGCACCATGCCATCTGCCATTATTGAGACTGGACTATCATGAGTCTTTTAAATTATTTGACCCTATGTAATTGCTACAAATTTCAAACAAAAATCATGTAAATGTGATACATGCTTTTACTTTAAAGCCAGAAAATACATGTTTTCCCTTGTTAATGCTTAGATAGCTTTATTTTTAACTAATAAAATGATAATACAGTTTTCATTGGTTGAAAAATTAAACTCTTAATTTCCCCTTTCCTTATATTGTACAACTTTATCATTTTTCCTCATCCAGAAACATAAATGGAGGTAAATTCAAAGTGTATAACAAAAGAAAATTAGACAAATAAATAGTCTGAGTGATAAACATGAATTGGGGCACTTCTATATTATGAAAAATGAATTAAATTACCTGTTCAGCACTGGTAGGCCAATTTAAGTTTTAATTTTCTAAATAAATATTATTTAGTTGTTTTAGAAGGACTCCAAAGAAATAAAACATTTTATATTATCTGCAAAAACCATTTACAACCAACTGAAGGCATAACATTTCAAAGTTGGACGGAGAGATAAAATAATATTCAAAAGGCAGAAGCATTTTGAAAAAGAACTATTTTATAGCTGAAATCATGAGTTTAGCACTTGATATTCTGGTGCAAGACTACTGGACAGAACTGCAGATGTGCGTTCAGTACACAGAGGTCACAGCTGAAGCACTTATAGCTGAAATTGAGTAAGGCATGTATCTACTTATTTGCGCAGTACTCTTGTGAATTACTCTTCTATTTATTTCCACAGTACTTTTGGGCATTACTTTGGTATTCCTCAATGTTTTTTAATAAAAGAAAAAACAAAGAAGTTTGATTTGTGCTTGTGCAAATACAGCTTAGATGAAATTGTATATAGGATAAAGGTACCAGTGTCACAGGTCATTTTTATTTAGCCCAGGGTAAAATAAAAAGGTGAAAAATCACAAAGGTTGGCATTTTATTAGCATTTAACAATTTTTAATGTCAACCACATATACACAACTCTATGAATAGAGAGACTGGACCACGTTTACATATACAGGAAGTACTATTAGATAGATGTGTCTGTAAGAGTCCTTCACAAGGAAAGTTGATGAATATAATTTGTTACATTACTTATATTTGTCAATTCTTTATTTTTATATGAGAATAATTTTTTAAAACAGGAATAGATATTAAATGATATCTAGTCTAACTACTATATAGATGTTTGAATTTTTTGCATCTTTCCTGTTTAATGAACAACACAAAAATAACTTGCATCTGATAGCAGAGAAATGGGAATTCATTTCAAATGTTCTTTTTTATGCTTATTAGTAATTTCATCTGTATTTTAAACATAAATTAATTGTGCTGTTCATTTATCAGCTCAGTCGATTTGTCCATGGGCATTTATAAAAATATTTTCTTTACTGCAATGTGCTAGTAAAAAAATCACAGCTATTGTTTCTAAAAATCTCGCTTATTCATGTATCAAAGTAACATCAAACGTTAGAGATAAAAAATGCTTTTTATAAACATATACACATTGATGCAATTTAGTTTTCTAGATAAGAAATAATCAAATCAAACTATGTAGAGAATATGGTATCAGCAAAGCCTTAAATGATAACAGAAATGTGGAAATGGTCAAGTCAGAGAAAGATCTCTTATGTAACTAACATCTTTTAGTCCATGGACACAGAAAAGAAAGTTGACATTTTTTGTTCCACTGAGACCCCTCACTGTCCTTCATGATCTCTTCTCCAGTGTAAACTGTCTTGATGTTTTTAGTTTTTCATCATATCAAGCATTTCTGAGTTCCTTTAGAATTTTGGCTTCTCTCTTTGACTCTATCTTCATTTCTCTGGCAAACCTAATGAATATATTTCCAGGTAGAGGAGAATATGAAGATGATGATCATGGAGGAATGGAAAATTGAAACCTGCTTATTTTTGTTAAAACAAAAACTTTAGACAAATTAAACTTAACAGAGTTTATTTAAGCAAATAATGAGTCAATAATTGGGCAGCACTCAGACCCAGAAGAAGGTCAGAGAGCTATGCCAACAGCTTGAGCAGTGAGCTTTTATAGACTCAACACAAAGATAAAGTAGAGAAATCACCTGATTAGTCATGACTAGGTCTTTGCATTATTAGGGTAACATGTGACAGTATTTGCATTATTTGCATATAGTCTGATCAGCTGGCTATCATTAGCTGAAACTGATCGGGCTGTTTGTAATTGGCTGAAACCTGGCTACTTGTTACTACACACATACACACAAGCGCGTGCGCACACACACACACACACACACTCCTAAATTCTGTTTTAGTTTGTTTATGTACAATACTAGGTTCCAGCTTGTTACATAGAATTCAAAGTACAGAGACAGCCTTAGGCTAATGACTTCCTGTTTATTTAAATCAACACTTTAAATGTAATTTGTGCTTACTTTTATCTCCTTTGTGGCTTCTGTTCTTCTTTAGTTTAATAAATGTGATTAAAGTCAAACCTCTTATTAACACAACATACTGTAAACTATAAACATAAACATCTTCAATTCTCACACACATCTGTGGACATTGATAACTGTGTCAAACTAAGCTCTCCTTTGCCTTCCCTACGAAATTTTCATTGTTACTGATGGAGGCAGTACTGACTTGCCAAGTCAAGAACACAACTTGTGCATACAAGTTACTCTGAAAATGTTGATCCTGTATTAGCTACCAAGTTGTTTATTCCCCCCACCATGGAAAAAGCAATATATTTATTAATCTAAATTTGGCTGTAATTCTCAATATGCATAATATATAAACATAAGGGATAAAAATTTTCAACAGTGACAATTTATGAAAGCAAAATATCTATGCCACTTATTTGGGTTTGATGTATTTTGACTCAAATGTTCCCTAACCATTCTTTTATAATTAAATGAAATCCTTGATGTTTCTCATAACTCCAGCATTGCAAAACTTTTTAGAGCTCTGTGATCACTGTGCTCCAAAAATAGCAATTCTTTCATCTTTCTTTTTCTCTGTATTAGAACTTCAATGTTGCCAGTCAGATATTTTGATTTTGCCATTTTCTAAATCAAATAACTTCATTTCTTTTTAACATCATTCTATTTCACTTTGTGAAAACAAATCAACAAAGTGCGTCTGCTTCTGTAATTTGTTCTGTTGCTATTAATTGTTAAATGATTAATCCATATTTAATTTGACAATAAATATTCTTGTAAACAAATAGTAAACATAAAACAATATTCGTGGAAGTATTTTCAAGCAATTTGCTAAATATTTATTTTGAAAAAAATAGGTTGCTTATGTTTAGTATCAAACAACACCATTATAAGAACACATTAAAATACATTATTTTATATGCAGTATTTAATAGGCAGTATTTTAAGATGCAAAATGAACTTGTAAAATCTAAAAGCTTCCACTTTTAAGCCAGATTTAAAAGATTATTAAAGTAAAAATTGTGGCTGTTTCTGGTCATTTGTTCAGATTGGCAGATGACATAAGTGAACTATTAAAAGCCATCTATCCGTCTGCAGCCATTCATGATATACTAATCATTTAAAATGAATAGTTATATTCATGGATCATAGTATGGTGTTAAAGCAACACAATCAACGGCTTGATTCACATATGTGTCAGATTGCTTGATGTAATTACATGTAATAACCAGAGGCCCTAATCATCATCACAGCTTGTAGTTTCAAAAGATAGAAGAGAATGTGGTTATTACTGAACATCCAGCCTCCCTTAGGGAAGGCATATAAATCATGTAGTCAGTGAATAATTGCTACACTTAATATAATGACATATTGGACCCAAAATAGCCTTTTAATTTGATCTTAGCAGAAATGATCATTTACAATGAGTGTGAATATATATGTACATTTATAATTAGTGTTTTTGTGAATATGTATATATGCCTATATTTTACATATAATATGCATATATAAAATAATATAAATATTATATATGCACACAAATGGAAATAATATACATCTATACAAACATAAATAATATAATGATTTATCCATTTAAAAATACATATACGTACATTATGCATTTGTCATTAACAAGAATCACTAACTTGATTTGACATGTACAGAATGGGAAACAGTGGTTTCAAAGCAAAAAGAAATTAAAAAGTCTTATGTACACATTGATTGCTTTATTTTATTATAACAGATTTTATCAGAATTTATTTTTCCAGAAGCACTTTTTTAAACTGTGAATTCTTTAGTGCAGTGGATTTACGTTTATCTTAGTTATACGTAATGATTACATTCCTCTGCTTTTGCTGCTAATTTTCTCCTAAGAATTGCAAGTCTTTGAAAGTATTTTTCCAAGACATATATATTATATTTGCTCATTTGTTAATTTTGTAAAAATACACCAAGGTAGAAAGGCAGCCCTCATTACTCCACTATTAGAGGAAATCAAGTTTAACCATCCCTGAAATTTGCTTCTGTTTTTGTTTTAATTTCTTTTGATATACATAGATTATTTCCATTATTTTTATGATTTCCCAGATAATCTTCCCAAAATACACTGAATTAAGCAAATACACACATATTTATTTACATATTATTTATATATTTAAACATTTTAATATTTTATATATCTCTTACACATTTTTGTACATACATAGAACATAATTTTTGATATGCATAGTGAAATAATTGCTTCATTCAAGCAAATTAACACATCTATCATCTTACATAATTCCCCTTTTTATTGTGAAATATTGTAACTATAGACTTCATGTTAGACATTTGATCTCTAGACTTATCTATTCTACGTAAGTACAAGTTTGTACCGTTTGAAGTGGTACAATATAGGTCAAAAGGTACAACTTCTAAATTTTATATATATATCTACCAATATATATAATTTTTAAATTAAAAAATGTATAAACATTTGAAAATATGTAAATGTGTATACATGTGTGTATATGTATGTACCTCAAACAATTTTTAACAAACTTTTAATTTAATAAAGCTTGTTTTTTAAGCTAATAAAATTCAATGCATATTTGTTCAGCAAAATCTGAAAGCAAATGCCTGAAACAAGATGAAATAAAATACTTCCAAATGGACTTCTAAAACAAGATTAAATAGCTCTGTGAGTTTATAAATCCTTTGTGTTCTAAACATGTCATAATAACAGCCAACATATAAAAGAGAAAAAACAAAAATTAATATTCACAATCAAAGCAAAATGATTATTTTCATGACCTGAACAGACATGAAACAAATGAAAATGTGTAAACAGAGCTTGAGGTAAAGACTGAAAGTTTGCCTGCTTATGTGGAAAACTGAAATAAAAATACTCAACACTGAAGGAAGATCTAAGCCATGCTCACTGCAATTGAAAAATTTAAAAAAGCAAATAAAATCTGCTGATTAGTGGTGAATCTTATTAGAAATTGCAGACCAACAAATACTGACCCAAGCCACTTAATGTGTCTCTCACTGATATTTAGAGACAAAAGAGAGTGGGAAGGAAATAAAAAAAAAAACTTTTTCTGAAAATGAGCTTATTTTAAACTGTAATTGTCTAAATTAAAAAAACATCAATGCCCAGTGTGATGATACAGAGTAACTACAACTCTTATACTTTACTGGTGTGAGTGCAAGCCATAAACCGTTTTGGAAAGCATGTTGGCAGTTTCTTATACAATAAAATATACACTAACCATGTGATCCAGAGATGCAATTTTAGACCTTTGCATTTACATACAAACATACATAGTAGCTTTATTCATAGTAGCCGCAAGCAAGAAACAACCCAAATATCAAATAATTGGAAATGGATACATTCAATTTAATGGCACTCAGCAGTAAAATGAAACAAGCCATCCATCCAGGGCAGAATATTGATGAATTAGAATATATATATATATATATATATATATATATGTATATATGCACACACACACACACACAATCTAAAAGTCAGAAACAGAAGAGTACATAGTGAATAGTCCAAAATCTAGACTGAACGCAACTCATCTATCTTCATGGAAATAATCAATGTTTGCCTAGTTTGGCAGTGGCCAATTGACTGCAAGAGAGAATGAAAGAACTTCTGATGATAGAAATATTTTATATCTTGAATATGATATGAATGCATATAATTGTCAAAATACCAAATTACATGAATGCATACAATTGTCAAAATATCAAATTGCATATTTTAAAGGTGTGCATTTTATTGTATGTAAATTATATACCAATAAAATTTATTCAAAAATGCATAAGGGCAGAGTTGAAGCAGCTGTGACCATTTAATGATATGCTAATAGTTTGATAGTGTACTATATAATAAAATAGTAAAAGATAATATTGACTTTCAGGATCCAATTTAAGGACTCAAAGATACTGAGAAGAAAAAAGGGAGAAAGAGAAAGGAGAGAAAAAGAGAAAGAAGGAATGAATTAATGGATGAAGGAAGGAGAAAATGAGACAGAAAAAGAGGGAGAGAGAAGGAAAGAAAAAAAAAGAGGGAGGAAAGCGGGGAGGAAGAAGAGGGAGGGAAGAGAAGAGGAGAAAGAAAAGGAGAGGTGAGGAGAAGAGAAAGAAGAGGAGAGGAGAGAGGAGGGGAAGAGGGGGGAGAGGAGGGGAGGCTAGAGGAGAGGGAAGAAAAGGGACTGTAATTTTTCCTAACAGGAGTCCTGAAAGAAAAGAATGAAAGAAAACATGTGAAGAGATACATACTGAAAATTTTAGAGAAGTGAGCAAAGTATAAATCCTGATATGAACACACTGTAGGGCCAAATAGTATAAAAACAATTAAATATATACTGAGACTTACTGAAACAGCAATTCAAGGAAGCTAACAGAAAACATGTATATCCAACAGAGGGTAGAAAGAAAGATTACCCACAAAAATGGAGGACAGACCTCTCATCAGCAACCAAGGACACCAAAACATACTGAAGTAATTGAACAAACACACAAAAACACTCACTGTACAGTTCTACACCTAGTCATACTATGATGCAAGAGTGAGAAAAAACAAATTTTCAGTATAATAAGGCAAAAATCACTTAAATTTTATAGAAACTCAAATAGGAAAAAACGCTAAAATTATGCAGTCAGATCTGTAATGTTTGTTTTAAAAACGTGAATAGGTTTCAAAGTAATTGATACATGGGGAATAACCTGAGAGCAACACAAATTTTACATTTCTTCACTCTATGGATGAGAAACACTGGGTAAATTTAAAAAATAAACAAAACAAAACAAAACAAAAACTGCACCCAGCTGAATCATGGCACATGGAAACACACAAACTTCAAAAATCCATAGGCTCTCTCTGTAAGCAACCATCTCCCCCTGCTACAACTTTCTTTCTGATTTCATAGAATCCATTTCCACCACTTAGCAATAACTCAAAAGCTAAAACCCCTCTTACATCCACTTTGACAAGCAAAATTCAGTCTTTTTCCAGGAATGTGCAATATGTGTTATAGATCTTATGTTATTTCTTAAACATTGATCATGTATAAAACTATGCCACCATTTTTATTACATTCCTATCATTTTTATGATATATGCGAGTATTGTGTCCTAAATTCCATTTTATACAAAAGTCATTTTTTTATTGCACAATTTTAAATAATGTTGTGAATTTTATGAACATATATATCACCTTGTGTCAAAACTATTTGTATCTAATTTTAGTACATGAAAAATTAAGCAGAGTAATATATGGAAAAACTAAGCTTAAAACAGGTAAAATATGCTGATAAATGATTAACTATTAACTGATGTTACAATGCCTACAACTTAGACTGTTTCATCATTGCTGCTGTTAAAAGTGCATGTGTTACTATAAGCTACACTTCAGTGGCAGAATGCATTTCTGATCAGAATATTATCATATTACTAATAGAGTGGACAGATGGCATTATCAGAAATTCCATAGTTGGTGGCAGCTACTTAAACTCTCACTTTGTTGTTGACTCCAATAAACACCCAATATTTTGTTAATTGGCCCGACAACTGTCAGAAACAGGTTTTTATTGGTGAAATTAGGGTGTTGTGAATTGACATAAGAACACTCTAAATGAAAATATAATGTATACTACATCCTCACTGAAACAGTTTAAGAATCTATTGAAGCTTATAGTCTGCACTCAGGAATGGTGTAAAGCTTGACATGTAAATAACTGTGTCTAAACTATGGTTAAGATAAGTTGAGAGTGCTTTATTTTATAAATGGTGACATAATTGTGCATTGGGGATATTGCTCTGTGTGCTGGCAATGAATATGTTCTGCAGGGTGGTAATCTGAGTAAATCAAAGGACAAGGAATTGGGACTTCAGGTTAACAGAATGTAAATGTATGAATGCCATTTTACAAAACAATTTACATTTGAATGGAAAAAGATATTCTAAAATTAACTCATTTAAACCTGGTAGCAAGGTTATATGTATCAATTATCATCACAAATATTTTTATGACCACCATGATAAATTAAATAGAATAAAAATTTTGTGAATGGTTTGGTTTAGTTCACAACTGTTAAATAAATAATAAAACAACAAATATTGTGCTTTATTTTAAAAAGGTTAAAACTAAACACTTAAACCATAAAAGCAAGATGCAGCTATTGCTTAACACAAATAATACGAACTTCAGTCAGAGAAAGAAAATAAATATTAAGAAACTTAGAATATATCTACAATGCACAATGATGCATAATAAATTATATAATATATGAGTATATAATAAAACCGTATAGTTCTGTGTGTACTTTAGATATTATGATAATCATAAAATAGAAGCAATACAATGAATATTTTCAAAATACCACAGGAAAGAATGGAATATTAAGAGCTTAGTCCCACAAAAGACTACGAAGAGAAAACATAGAAAAGTGCTGATAAAATAAAATAGATACACATTCATTCCAAATTGTTAGTGCGGTATATCACATTCTTAGCCTTAATACTTCACTTCTACCCGTATTCACATCTTGTACCATGGCTCTTTGTGTTTCTTTCCATTAAATGGGAGAAATTTATTTCACCACCCCCTGTGTTTTGCCACTGTCTTGATTAGAAGACGTCTTGGTAATGCTCTGGTTGCCAAGGGGAGATAGCGACACACATGGAGTAATCCCACACGAGGGCACAGGTCCTAGCCAAACCCGGCTGGGTCGGGCAACACCCAATGGACCCACAGATGCACCAGCTAAATAAGGGAAATGTCATGTTGTTAATTTAGCGAGCCTTGTTACACGGCAATAAATGACTGATAGAATCCGTAAGTATAATTTCATGTAAAAACAATTACTTGTATTATTAATACACAAATATCCAATATGATCAAATTGGATTTACAATTATATGATGTCATGCATTCAAAAAACACAAATCAAAGGCACATGCCAAAACTAAAACTCAAGAGACAAAAAAGTTATAGAAATGTCAAAGAAAACAAGCTGAGGGAGAAATTCTAATATTAAAAAATAATAAATTTAGGGAAGAAGCATAAGAGAATGTGCTGGAAGTCTTCTGTTTTTTCCTTTCATACCCACTCTCCTTTTCTCCACTCTTCTGCCTGTTCCAGAAGGCTGAGCAGTGTAAACTATTCACCAAACTTCTGTGTCCTCTCTCCTCCAGGTAGATTTACCTTACAGTGAGTCCATACAAAATACTGGAAAAATGCAAGAGAGTTGAACCAAAAGATGGTTTCCTGTGTGTAGTTCAGCTTGAGCTACAACAGTTTCTCCCAAGTGATGATCATGATCACTTTCCTTGTGGCCACCTCTACATGACCTTCGTGCCCAGTATTGCTCCTTTCACCTGTTCCCTGAGGCAAAGAGATGGTAACATCTCTACTGCCACAAGTCACAGGTATAAAACTCACTCCACACCTGACTTCTATTTTTGAAAAAAATTTTGAGGGTACCTCGTATGTGTATATATTTATGCAGTACATGAGGCGTTTTAATAGAGAGATACGACGTGCAATAATACATCAGGGTAAACAGGCTACCCAAAACTGCAGTCAGTTATCATTTGTATTATAAACGATCCAGTTGTACTCTTATAGTTATTTAAAAATGTACAATAAATTATTGTTGACTGTAGTCACCCTGTCATGTGATCAAATACTAGATTTTATTCATTCTAACTATATTTTGTACCTATTCACCATCCCCACTTCCCCCAGCTACCCTTTCCATCTTCTTTTGTACTCAGTCCCTTTATAAGCAAAACTTTTTAAATTGTGCTACTTTAAATATTTATTCCATTTCTTTTTTGTACAATTCCTAATACAGAGAGTAACTAATGGAAATAGCTTCAGGAAACAGACTTAAAGATGGGTTTCATGGATTGGATTGAAAATATATTTGAGAGCATTGGAGATATCATTCTTGCTGTAAGAGATGGAAATAATACATGTTGTGTGTTGGCAACATGGTTATTCAAATAATTACTGGTGGAAGCATTAAATAAAAGGTGAGTGGAAAGACAGGAACAGAAAGATTGAGTGGCTGTGGAGATTGGTCACTATGACAAAAATTATTTTTATAAAACTGTGTTCTCTGGTTTCTTCTGAGGGATTTAAAGACTCTATATTAAGAAAACAAAATTAAAAGCTCCAAATACATAATTAAAATTCATATGGCAAGCAAGAAATCTTCCTTGTCAGTATTGTAGGAGTTCTTCAGCTCCTACTGGTGCATCCAGATGAGGCTGAGGGCCAAGAGCCTGGCAGCAGAATTGCAAGGCTGATTAGTGCTCAACCTTATCAGTCATCTTATACTGAAGTATGAGGACACTGCTGGGCAAGAAGAGAGAACTAGGACATGGCATGGGAAGATTTGGGCAAAAATGAATGAGGACGTGAACTGTGAAGCTTTACATTCCTTTCAACAATCAAATAAAATCCTTTTAATGACTATTCCTTAAGACAACAGCTTCTTGAGCTGTTACTGATTTACTTTGGATATATTTCTATCACCTCTGATTCTATGTCCATAATGAGACATAATTCAAGCATATTTCTCAATTCAAGGGTTGATCTTCTAGGTAACTTACTAAGAGCTTGGACTAAATGATGGCCTGCCATGAAGTTGAAATGCAACAATCTCCGTGGCATAAAATAAAGAGTTACAATGACTCGGGGGAAAAGAAGATGCTTAAATAGATTTGTTGTGGCAGGCAAGCTGCTCAGCACTTCCATAGTCACACCCACGAAGATGGCCCAGAGAAGACTGTTCCCTAAGGCGTTAAGAGATATGCTGGTAATGAGGGAGGCATTGCCATTCCTGGGGAGCTTGATGGTAGTTGCACACTACATAAAAAGACGAGAGTTGGTGATACTTCAGTGGGATTTATTCCTAATCTTAGTCGAAATAATGTGATGCTAGAATAACAGAAGCCAGATCTGTTTGTTAGTTATCCATCACAAAGAAGGTAAATGTAATTACAAATATAGATAATGAGGACAAATAGCTATCAGAGACTTTTGGTTCTAAGGGATCTTGGGAAATGGCTGATTAAACACATGTTCCCTAGAAATAAAATAATGGGCAGCCTACAAACATTCTATATGGTATAGATAGAAGAAAAACATCTAAGTCTGATGGACAGATATCTAAGTGAAATCATTACTGTGGGGATTCACAAGTCTTTCCGTACTTAGTCCACAGGCCAATTTATAGAGCTGTAAAGAGTTAATTGATTAGTATTCTATGTCTATTTTAGGAAGTATCCTTTAATAGACACACAACTATATCCTATAAATCTTTCTCCCAGTTTTCTGAAGAGGAATCTGTAGTGATCCTCTAGGAAGAGGGAAATAATAAGATCTTTGTTATTATTAGAAAGTTATTAACGAGTAAGAGTTAAGCTTTTAAATCTGAACTTATACTTATCACTGGAAATCTGAAATGTAAGAATAGCCCACCAGTAGAGATTTAAGAAGGTTATGTGGCAGGTCAAATTTGGGATCTAGCATATTAAAGGGAATTGGAATATGCACTAAAAATACGCCACTTTGGCATAAGGTTTATTCTGAGCTAAAGACAATTAAGAATCAATAGTTACAAGAAGAGTTCTCTGCCCTCCTACGTACCTAAAAGCAGGACATTAATTTACTCTTGTGAAGGTAAAAGTAAACTTAAATTTCTTCCCTCTCCCATACCAGGATGAAGACAGGAAACCCAAGACAGAGAGCGGGATTGAAGATGAATCTGTATAAACAAACTGTACTAAAATAACCCCTGTCCTACTCCATTTGTGCTGCTATAACAAAATACCAGAGACTGGGTAACTTATAAAGAGCAAAAATTTATTTCTTACAGTATGCTACCTGCAAAGTTTAAAAGCAAAGTATCAGCAGAATTGCTGTCTGGAGATGGCTGCTGTCCACTTCCAAGATGGAGCCGTGTTACTGCATCCTCAGAAGGGGAGAAAAGCTGTGTCCTCATGTGATGGAATGGATGGAGGGGCATGGAGGGGCAAGAAGTGTAAGCTCTTTCTGAAGCCTCTTTCATAAGGGCATTAATCTACTAATGAGGGCAGAGCTCTCATGACTTAATCACTTCCCCTTAAGCCCCACCTCTTAATAATACCTAAGTTTCAACATAAATTTTAGAGAGGACACCACATTCAACTCATAGCAGACCTTATGTTTTCTTAGTTTCCCCATATGTTTTCTTGTCATTTTCCTATAATTTTTAGCCTTAGAAGATCAAGCCGCTTTCCTTTGTCTAGATAGCTCTCCATAATTTACTGCTGTTTGTTAAAACGGTTAAATTTAAAATTAAATAAGATAAATATAAATTTAAAATAAAATAAAAATGGATGCCTTTTCTTCTGTTAATCTCTCTCGTCCCGTTCAATTCACAAGCCCCAGGTACTAAGAAGATAGAGGTTAAGGTTTTTTTTTTCTTTCTGCCAAGCAATATATAATAGTGAGTACAATGAAACTATAAGTGTACTCTATAGTTAGTTGTTTGCAAAATATATAGCTTGAACATAAATAGTTAATAAGTGACAGAATCCCTGCATTTCTTTCATGGAGTGAGCCAAGTAACAATAGGAAAAGCCAAGTTGGGGTTCTTAAAAACTTCAGATTTAGTTTTCACCTTTCTCCTATGTATTTTCTGACCAAAGAGATAAAACTAGGTGGCCTTTATTAACAAAGTGCTTTCTGACTGAGTTGGCCAAAGAGTAGTTTCTGTGGGAAATTGAAGGGAGGGAGGAGAATGAGACCTCTTAGTAATAATGAGACCTCCTAATAATAATCTGGCTATCCTCCTGCAAATGTACTATGATGGGCCTCAAGTCAGCCTCTTCCACTTCTTCTCATTAGTCTCTACTAATGAGTCCTCTCTTAACCTTGGGTTCTTGCACTGTCCATCAGAGTTTCTCTAAATTGCTCCTACATCTTTGTCATTAGTTGTGTTTTCAAATAATTCTATTTTCAACTACAATGATTAGAGTATACATCCTGTTTTTTCTTGATGCTGACTGATACAAAAGAAAATTGTATAATAGGGAAAAGAGAAAAACACGAGTACTGTGAAATATCATGTATTTTTATCCCTGTACCTAAAATGAAAGTCCAAAGAGAAAATAAGAAAGACTATAGAACCAAAGAAAACAAATTCAAACACAATTAAAACATCTAAATGGGGTCGGGCACAGTGGCTGACGCCTGTAATCCCAGCACTTTGGGAGGCCGAGGTGGGCGGATCACGAGGTCAGGAGATCGAGACCATCCTGGCTAACACAGTGAAACCCCGTCTCTACTAAAAAAAAATACAAAATTTAGCCGGGCAAGGTGGTGGGCGCCTGTAGTCCCAGCTACGCGGGAGGCTGAGGCAGGAGAATGGCGTGAACCCCGGGGGACGAAGCCTGCAGTGAGCCGAGATCGCACCACTGCACTCCAGCCTGAGTGAAAGAGCGAGACTCCTTCTCAAAAAAAAAAAAAAAAACCATCTAAATGGTTACATAGAAAAACAAAATTTTAGTAACTCAAGTTTGTTTCTTTGTCTTTACAATCACTTTGGTGTAAGCATTTATTTCTAATCAACTACTTAAATGTGGGACTATGTAATACCTCTGGAATTGGAGACACAAGGCAAGCTCTTATGATATTCGACCATTAGTAACTTACTCTTGAAACAAAAGCATGTATCTAAGTCTGAATATTTTGGGAACCAACTATATAACTAGGAATTCTCCATATTAACTGACATGTAGAACACAATATTAATGAAAAATAAGTTATAAAAATATATACTCAACAAGAAAGCCTCTAATTCTAAACCAAAACTAATTCAATAATAAATAAAAAATTGATAAGTCAGACTAACAAAAATGATAAAGTATAAAAGCTATAAACTTATTATTTAATACATTGATTTTGTAGGAAAAAATTCTGCATTCCACAGCTAAAACCATAAATTCTTTACAATCACACTTATAAGATATTTAAAAATGTTTGGCCTGGCACAGTGACTCACACCTGTAATCCCAGCACCTTGGGAAGCTGAAATGGAAAGGATCATTTGAGCCCAGGGGTTCGAGATCAGCCTGGACTGTAACACAATGAGACTTTATCTTTCAAAAAATTAAAAAATTAACCGAGAATGGTGGCACATGCCTGTGGTCCCAGCTATGTGGGAGGCTGAGGTGGAAAGATCATTTAAATTCAGGAGGTCAAGGTGGCAGTGAGCTATGATCTCATCCATCTCGGCTGATTGCACTCCAGCCTGGACAACAGAATGAGACTCCATCTCTAATAATAATAATAATAATAATAATAATAAATTAACAAAAAATAAAAATTGTCATTCACCATTTCAAAAAACTATTTGCTCAGTAGAACTCAGTAATACTGATTGAGTCAAATTTATACAGTGTAGAAATTATAAAATATGTTTGAAATAAATTTTATTCATTTATTCAATAGAAATTAATTTTATTCATTTATTTAATAAGATAAATTTATTCATTTATTTAATAAAATAGATTTATTAATAAGAAAATTACAATGCAAAATATAAGTTATTTAACAATAAAGTATTGAAAGAAAAAACTAAGATGAAAAATCTGTTTGTGTTAAATACATATGTTAAAATGCTTATATTAAAAAAAGATCAACAGAAACTCAACTAATCAAAGAATGTAAATTTAAAAAAGGATGCAAATAACATTTGAATAACAAATATGAAATTTATATACATGTATTTAATCACATGAAACTAGTAAAATATAAACCTAAATATATAACATAAGAATTTTAGCAGTTTCTGACAATTATTTAAATAATAGTAAAGCAGAAAAAAATTAGAAAATATGTGGGATATCTATGCAATACTATTACCAAGTTTGTATTAGAAATATGTAGAAGCCTAAATCCCACTTAGAAATTATAACCCCTTGCTTGGTCATGGAACATTAGTAAAATGTAGACATATTACAACCTAGGTACTAAACATCAATAACAGTGAAGAAAAATGAAAGAGGCAAGTTAATTAAAAAAGAAAAAAAGAAAAGTTTGAATCTTTACAACACATGCCTGGATGTATAATAGGTTTCAGAATAAATTATAATGGGAATTTATTCAATGTTTCGTAGTGAACAAAACAGGAAATTAATAAATATAAACATGAGGGAGGAAATCTTGCTAACATGTTAATTCAAAAGAAATTCATGCTTATTCGTAAAAATGATGTGCATTTTTAGGTTAGACATTCAGAATCAAGAATACAAAGAAAGAAGCAACATAATAAACCCTCTGAAGAGGAAAGGATACAGATAAAATTTTATGAACATGCATTAACAAAATATAAAATAAAATAAAAGAAAGATTCAACACAACCTAAAAGATTTTTCTTGAAATAATAACATTAAAATAGACCAAAGAACTGTAATTCAACCTAACAAATAATAAATAAATCAGAAATGGTTAATATTAAGAATAAAAAAGGGCTGAACTAGAAATGTCAGAAAAAAGTGAATGTAATAGACACATTAAAAATATTTTTAAAAAACATTTAAGTTGTACACTGGATACAGTAGAGGTAAGAAAAAACACAAAACAATAGAAAAAAAGGAGTATTTGGAAAATACATTTGTGACTAAATATCTGCTTTAAAATAGAATATTATAGTAAAATTAATAATCAAACAAATTGTGAAAACTGGTAGCATTTAAAACAAAGAATCAATATTGCAAATATGAACAGAGCCACTCCAAGTAAACGGAAAAAAAAAAAGAGAGGAATTCAACTGAATCGAAATATGAATAATCACTTCCAAGAAAGAAATCCAAGCAACTAACAAGTATTGAGAAGATGATTCATCTCATCAGTGAAAAGGACAGATGAAAATTAACATAATAATGCACCTGTCCTATTGGCAAAAATTAGAAGAATTGAAAATATTTAGTATGGGTATAAAAAAGAGGGAATCAATTCAATTTCTTGTTTGTTTGTTTTTACTGAGGATGAAAAAAAGAACTCGTCACCCATCTGCAGCAAAATCTCGCAGCTAATTATTACACGAAGTGTACTTAAGACCTAACATATCGATTCCTGAATATTATAAAGTAGGCAAACTCTCACGTAAGTCTTAAGGCGGTAAGCATGAAGATTTTGCAGTAGCTCTTTTTGTGATATCACAAAAATAGAGGTGACAATTGAGCATGCAAAGACAAATACTACATACTATTAAAAAAACTTTCAGTGTGCAGTTTCAACCTTATCTACTATTCTCAGTTTTAATAGACATAATTTTCTTCATTTCTGTTAACCTTGTTTGTGCTCATATTCACATAGCTCTTCATATATGAAGTGGGGTTTTAGAATTTTCTCAGTTAAATAAGTGGACGGACCTACCTACCTTCCTTCCCTCCCTCCCTCCCTCCCTCCCTCCCTCCCTCCCTCCCTCCCTCCCTCCCTCCTTCCTTCCTTCCTTCCTTCCTTCCTTCCTTCCTTCCTTCCTTCCTTCCTTCCTTCCTTCCGTCTTCCCTCTGTGGCCCACGCTCGAGTACACTCGGCTCGCTACAGACTCCCCCACATTCTCCTGCCCTGGCCTGCAGGCTGCCTGGGATTACCGGCGCGCGCCACCACCCCTCCCTGGTTTTTCTCCTTTGGCTGGAGGCGCGGTTTCGCCATGTCACCCAGGCTGGTCTCCTGCTCCTGACCTCGAGTGGTCGGCCCGCCTCGGCCTCCTGAGGTGCTGGGACTGCAGACGGAGTCTCGCTCACTCGGTGCTCGGTGTTGCCCGGGCTGGAGTGCGGTGGCGTGGTCTTGGCTCGCTGCAGCCTCCGCCTCCCAGCCACCTGCCTTGGCCTCCCAGGGTGCTGGGATTGCAGCCTCTGCCCGGCCGCCGCCCTGTCTGGGAGGTGGGGAGCGTCTCTGCCTGGCCGCCCATCCTCTGGGTTGTGAGGAGCTCCTCTGCCCGGCCGCCCCATCTGGGAGGTGAGGAGCGCCTCTGCCCGGCCGCCACCCCGTCTGGGAAGTGAGGAGAGCCTCTGCCCGGCCGCCCCGTCTGGGAAGAAGTGAGGAGCTTCTCTGCCCGGCCGCCCCGTCTGGGAAGTGAGGAGCGCCTCTGCCTGGCCGCCCATCGTCTGGGAAGTGAGGAGCGCCTCTGCCCACTGCCCATCGTCTGGGATGTGAGGAGCGCCTCTGCCTGGCCACCCATTGTCTGGGATGTGAGGAGCGCCTCTGCCCGGCCACCCCGTCTGGGAGGTCTACCACAGAGGCCAGAAGCAATGTGGGGGCTGGACGTGGTGGCTTACGCCTGTAGAACCAGTACTCTGGGAGGCCGAGGCGGGTTGATCACTTGAGGCTAGGAGTTCGAGACCAGCCTGGCCAACATGGCAAAACATATGAAAAATACAACAGACAAACCAACCAACCAAGCGACAACAAAACAGGTCTACCCTAGAGTCATACTCTAATTTTTTCTACTTTCCTCCCTTTCTGATCCTTTATCCCACTTTCTTTTTCTTCCTCTTCCTTCTCCTTCTTCTTTGTCAAATAGAGGATTGAGTTATTATCATTGATCCATACAAAGTCCCTCTCTCCTTTATTTTCTTTAATTCCCACCCCCCATTTCTATTCCCCATCTTCCCATGTGCAACCTTCCTAATATGTTTGATATGCATCTTTTTGTTTGTATGTACTTTTAGAAAATGTTTATTGTTTTGTGTGCAAAAAAAAATTAAAAAAAAGAAAAAAGATATTAAGATCTAACTGATTTGAATGGCTATCCTTCTTGACCTTTTAATTATCCTCTGGGGAAGCATTGATTAAACGCTCACATAGCAAAAAAACCACAGCCCACACTTAAGGAGATCATAGTCTGCATTTTACCTATTCTTACTTTCACTTATATTCCTTTATCTGTAATTTTCTCTGAATTCTCATTTATTTTGAGTAATTTTATTATTATTATTATTTTTAGACGGAGTCTCGCTCTGTCACCCAGGCTGGAGTGCAGTGGCGCAATCTTGGCTCACTGCAACATCGGCCTCCCGAGTTCACGCCATTCTCCTGCTTCAGCCTCCCGAGTAGCTGGGACTACAGGCGCCCGCCACCATGCCCGGCTAATTTTTTGTATTTTTAGTAGAGACAGGGTTTCACCGTGTTAGCCAGGATGGTCTCGATCTCCTCGTGATCCGCCCACCTCAGCCTCCCAAAGTGCTGGGATCACAGGCGTGAGCCACCATGCCCGGCCTATTTTGAGTAATTTTCTATAATTGTGTGTCTTCGACCATTTATACATTATTTCCTCAAACTCTTACTTCTTATACTCCTTGTCTGTCACTATTCTTTTTCTAAGTTCATTCTACATATGTAAGATTATGAATATTAAATCTTAACTATCCAACTTAAAAAATTACAAAGAATCAATATTTTGAAAATGGTAAAGTTATAGCATATTATTTGCAAGCTACTTTATAGAGCAGCTCCCACAGATAGCTGTGTCTGTACTTTTAATGAATGTATTTATTTATTTTTAATATTTTTAATGTATACTTTTATTTGAAAGAGAATAGTTCTGTGAATTAATGGGGTAGAATGTGATATTTCGATCTGTGTAGAAAGATTCAATCAAGCTCATTAACATATCACTCCACCAACTTACCATTTCTTGTGTGTGGTGAGAACATTAAAAATCTATTCATTTAGCAACTTTGAAATAACAGTTGTAGGCATATAGCAAATAGATTGATTCTGGAGTGTATGTAGTTCTGACCTTTGTGTGTGTGTGTGTGTGTGTGTGTGTACAGTTTGGTTTGCTTAGAAATAATAAGGTAAGAGATTGTCTTACCTATGTTATAGCAACCATTTATATTCTATACTGTTATACTTTATGTATTTTGGGTGATATAAATTTATTGTCAGTGTGATCATGTGTTTTTGGCATAAATGTCTCATGCTGTTTTTCTATAAATCAATGCTTCATATTCGTATGGAGGTGATCTTAACTTTCAAATGTATTTTATCTCAGTGACTGGTCACTAAGGAGGGGTTAAGAAATGTTTACAATGAAATCAATCACCATTGACCTGTTATTATTCATAGAAGAGTATTTAAGCCACAATAACCCATATGTATGGCTGGTGTGTGGTCTGTGAAACAATACCCTGTTTTCATAATCCCATGCTCAATTTGCTGCAGATTTCTGAAATAGGAAATTGGTCCCACTCCAGTTAATCTGCATTCTCTTCAACACATGGGAAAATTCCATAAGGACTCATACTTGGCCTTTTCCATTACGCCAATTCCATGCCCTTTTATAAATCTGGTTTCTAAATTTGCTTTATGATAATACAGCTATGCCGATGGTGTTCTCATTTAGTGCTTTGATGATAAAGGTCACTCATTCTCTCCAAAGAGCTCTTAAGGACTGAATATGCTTTCAAAGCCCAGAAATATTTCAGCCATTAAAAGTAAAACAACCCCTTTAATAAAACATTCTCAGCTTAAGGATATTTAAAAGCTTAAAAAAATACTTGTTGCTTAATTGGCCACACGAAGTCTTCACTCGAAGTCAATTGCCCTGTTTTTATGGGTATTTGTATCATTACAGCTTTTAGAGCAGATAGATTTGGAAGAAAAAAAAGTATGCAAATAAACAGTATTGAGATATGTCTTAATTTGCATCTGTGGGTCAGTTCATAACCTAAAAGCAAAATGGCAGCCAACATAATTTCTAATCAGCATGGAGATTTTCACATATTTAAATTCAGGTAGTAATTGAGCACAGAAGACAGGTGAATGAACAGAAAACTATCTGAAATGCATAGATACACTATAATAGCTTCATTTTCTATATCCAAGAAATGGGATACTAAGGACACTTTTACCAGTAATTATCTGTACCAGTAATTATCTATAAAGAAGAAAAATGCATCTTAACTAAAATAAATATATTGGTCAACAAATGCCTTGGTCAATTTCCCCTACCACTTTGTTTTAATTGGCTATAGTTTAAAATATCTAAGTTTCTCTCCCAGGTTTTGAATTATTATTGCAGATATGTTCATGTGGTTCAGAGCTAGTGACATAGTTCATAGATTGAATGACAAAAGCTAAATATTTTTAACTCTAAAATTTTTAAAGAGTTGATAATCACTAAATCTAACAATATATTGAAAGAAAAAAAAAGAATGTTCTGCCAGTTGAACTTAAAAATGAACCAAAGAAAAGAGATGCCTTTATAAATGTCACAATATACAAACATTTTAGTTGATGAAAAACATAGCATGCTCTACATGATAATGCAATTAACATCATCTAAGCTATTGATTGCTTTCTAGACAAAGAATAAAAAAAAATCAAAGGGACATTGGATAGATAGGATTATATCAAAAAAATTAAATTGAAGACACTTTTATAAGCCTAACTATGACCAAAACTATTTCACTCAGGAAAGATAAGTTGAAAGATACAAGAGATTTTTAGACTGAATAAAAAAATATAGATTTAGGAAAAAAATGTGTGCTTTCAGTTATTTTAAGTACCTTTATCTCCCAGATTTATTTAAGTTATGGTCTGCAGTAAGGCAGACAAATTAGGATCATTAAATAGAAGTCGTAAGAGGCTGGGCATTGTGGCTCATGCCTGTAATGCCAGCACTTTGGGAGGCTGAGGTTGGTGGATTGCCTGAAGTCAGGAGTTCGAGACCAGCCTGGCCAACATGGCGAAACCCCGACTCTACTAAAAAAACAAAAAATTAGTTGGGCATGGTGGTGGGTGCATGTAATCCCAGCTACTTGGGAGGCTGAGGCAGGAGAATCTCTGAGATCACGCCATTGCACCTCAGCCTGGGCAACAGAGTGAGGCTCCATCTCATAAAAAGAAAAATAAATGTTGTAAGAGAGTAGATATTATGCTGTATCTAAAATTAATCTGTCTCATTATAACTACTAGCAGAATCTTTTAAGATTGAATTCTTATATTTAGTGTCTTGTAGTGTCTCAAAGCCAGGCTGATGACTTGTCATGGGTGCAGCTGAGGAAGTGCCTGTGGTGACTAGTAATATGGACACACATGATCACCCTGATTCTTTCAATCTCTAGGAACTCAGAATTATCTATTTCTATGACAATTTGATTAGTGCTAAGTTAACTAATGGTTTATATTTACTATGCATATACATTAAATATGATACATATTTTATTTTACATAGTATATTGGAATTTCTTGACCTCTTCCTTAAAGACAAATTCTTCTAATTAAGAACATATAATAGTAAATTCTATGAAGTTTATTTCCTAATTCTTCTGAATAAATTAAATAAATCAAATAAAAATATATGGAAATAATTACATGCAGAGAGATAATTTTGCAAGCAATTTAGCTGTAATTTTTTGCCAAAAGTATAAAGGCAATTTGACCACCCTTTGTTGAGGAAAATTTCTAGATATGTCTACCTATCCTGATTTGAGGAGTCACGGTAGGTCCTCTGAAAACACCACACAAACTATGATCTGAAGACTAACTTAATGAAACAATCCAGAACAGGTGAAGGACATAAGTGCTTAGGAGCACTTAGTATGCAAAAGATATCATGTGGAAGACAGCATGAAAGGATGAGAAACTGAATGACTTTCAGAATCACATGAGAAGGCAGAAGAAAAGTACACAGGGCATACGAGGAGCCAGTAAGGGTTTTTGGTCATTATGCTAATCAAAATGAGAAGATATTGGATATTTTACAGCAGGACTTTTTTTTATTTGATTACTTGTTGAATATTATTCTTTTTTCAAAGTTTATTATTAATTAAACAGGGAAAAGTACAGATACAGGTTAGATGATGTATCTAGATACAGGTTAGATGATGGCTTCATGTGAGCCATTTTGATTGTAGTTGTTTCTTGGACAAAAGAGGAGTAGAGGTGAGAGGGATAGAAGAGATGTTAACAAAATTTACAAAAGATTGAACAAATTTTGTACTTCAGAAAATTAAAACTGATGTGTTTTTCCAAATATTCTCAATTTTATGTCACTTTCTGTCTAGTATGGAGTTTTCAAGTCAGAGTATGAAATATGACTGACAACTCCAGTAATTTGGAGTTTCTATGGAAACAGTAGTCATAAACTAGGTGTAGCTTTTGTTGTCTGCAAGGTAGGCTGACCTACAGTTGATGTACATCAACTCCTGCTATATTTACCCAGGCACTGAACATTTTCAAGATGTTAGTAAGGATGTATTTCAACAAGTGTCTTTTTATTTCATTTATGTCTTTAGCCAGAACCACAGAATATTGATTAGGAGAAACTATTCAGAATTTTACCACAGTGCGACTCTCTCTCTCTCTCTCTCTCTGTGTGTGTGTGTGTGTGTGTGTGTGTGTGCTGAGAACATTAATGACAATATACTCACTGCTTAGGATGGATCTTTTCTGCTAGTCACTTTAGATGGTTCAACCACTACTTCTGTACATAATGTAGCAGAGTAGAAATGCTGAAAGTAGCATCATGGGCCAAAAAAGAAAGGAGCATGTTTCAGTGTTTTTTCAGCCTCTATTAGGAAACGAAGAAACAGTTTTTGAGGGATGAGAATATTTCAGTTACTAAAGGTATCATCTCTTATTAGAAAGGGTTTGTTTAGCAAGACACTCCCTCCCCATATATGGCCTTCATAAAATACTGCACAAATTATTCAGATATCTTGGCTCTTTTTCTAGTTTAATCTAGGATTGTTTTTATGCTAATATTGATTATCCACAGGATGAGCTGAACTCCCAAGAAGTTGTCATTAAGTTGAAACTTTCAAAATGCACTACTTCCTGCATTGCTTTCCAGAATTTGTTCTCTGCTCCCAATGACTGTCTTTTCTACATTAACACCCTTAATCTCTTCTCTGATCATCAAATCTGCTCTCGCCTGGTCACTAAAGAGAGATCATTATCACAATTCAGAAAGCTATTTCCATGAGACCTTGACAAAATCTCATACACCCAGGCACAGATATCGAGCAGTACCCACTCCACTCTGTTGTTTGTTGTACTTGTTTTCTATTGATGCCATAAAAAATTACCACAAAAGTGATGGGTAATCACAACACAAATATATTATCTTATAGTTATATAGATCAAAAGTGCAACATGGGTCTCTTGGGGCTCAAAACAAGGTACTATCAAAGCTGCGTTCCCTTCTGGAGGAGCTAGGAGAATATCCTTCCTTGTATTTCTTTCCAACATTCTAGAGGGCCCTGCATTTGTTGGTCTGTGGTCCTTCCTTCCAACTTTAAGATCAACAACAAATTGAATCCTTCCAGCAATGCCATCTACGTGACCCAACTTCTGTCTGTGCATCTCTTCTGACTATAGCCAGGAATGGATCTCCACTTTTAAGAAGTTTTGTAATTAAACTGGACTCATGCAGAGAATCCAAGATACTTCTCCCATCTCAAGGACAAGTATCTATCACATTTCCCATCTATTACCTTTGTAAACTTTTTTTTTTTTTTTTGAGACAGAGTCTTGCTGTCGCCCAGGCTGGAGTGCAGTGGTGCGATCTCTGCTCACTGCAGGCTCCGCCCCCCTGGGGTTCATGCCATTCTCCTGCCTCAGCCTCCCGAGTAGCTGGGACTACAGGCGCCTGCCACCTCGCCCGGCTAATTTTTTGTATTTTTAGTAGAGATGGGGTTTCACTGTGTTAGCCAGGATGGTCTCGATTTCCTGACCTCGTGATCTGCCCACCTCGGCCTCCCAAAGTGCTGGGATTACAGGCGTGAGCCACCGCGCCCGGCCTACATTTGTAAACTTTTTAACTTGTTATTTGGTAAAACTATGAATGAAATTGAGAACCAAAAGTAGCTCTTTCAATGTCAAAGCATTTGATGAATTACAAGAGTCATCAGTATCATAATTATCATCATTACGTGCATTAATTGGCACTTCTAAAATCCAATACTTTGTAAAAGTCTTATAATGACAGGTGTAATTCTCCAAATTCTTTGGAATATCAAAATAATATTTCCATCTTCATTTCACAGATGATGCAACAGAGGCATGGATAAGTGGCTAAGTAACTTGTCAAGATTATATGGAGTTCTCACATAGATACTGGATAAAGTAATACATTTATCTAAACTGCATACAAGGTAGAAGTCTAAAGCTGAACAGCAAGCTGAGCCCCTTTCTGGAGAGAACAAACCCATGGCTTAAGAAAGATTTTTACCCTGCTTTTGTTCTAAAATGATCCAAATATGTTCCATCTTTTCTCTGCTAGCAACTTCTTCCTCTCTTAATCCTGCTATGCTTTTTGTCCATCTCTGTGGAAGAGACATCCAAGTACAGAATAGGTCTTAAGAATTGCTCACAAATAAGCCTGAAATCAGAATTCACAAAGGTCTCTCACGTAGCCAGGATTCACACAGTAAACATTAAAATCACTATTGTAACTCTAATTTGGTAGTTTGTTCCATTTAGTGCCTAAAAGTGGTTATGTATTCAAACTTTTATTAAGCTAAATAATGTGTACACATGGAAGCAGAATGTGGAATGATGGACAATGGAGACTCAGGAAAGTATGGAAGCGGGAAGGAAATGGATGATGGGAGGTTGCTGAGTGGGTACAATGTGCATCACTCTAGTGACCGATGCACTGAAGGCCCTAACTTCACCACAGTGGAATATACCAATGTAGCAAAATTGCACTTGTACTCCATGATTACATACAAATTTATGTATATAAACTAAGAATTGCTGAAAATTATTATGAACTAAGACACACGTTTTAAAATCATTTATGTAATAATAAAATAATTAAGATACAATCTGACCAATATTCATTATTTTTTTAAAATGTCAATTGTTTCTCATAGATATTGATGCAACTCTATTGTCAAATGTGTTGAAAGAAATATGATAATATGGGTCCGTTTCTAATTATGTCTCTTGTTACACAATTTCTGCAATAATAAAGGATCTTCTTCTGAATCCCATAAAGTCTGTATTGGCAAGACTATTTTCTGATGTCAGCTGTATGCCTGCACCAAATTTAGATGTTGGTCTCACTATTTAGCTATATTCTTGTCTATGGTTTCGGCTTCAGTCTAGAACTTGAAGGTCTAATTGCTGTCATTTCTGTCACTGCTAGATATGTGTCTAAACAATGATTATTAGGTAATGTAGGTATGATGATATCTAATCATTATAACACAATCAGTGATGTCAATAAGGCTACCTTTTGAATATATTAATATCCAAATATTCATTTTCAAGTAAAGCAAGCATTCTAAATATAACCTAGAATAAAAATCTCATTTATTTAACGTTTGGAACTTCCCTCAGTTAGTTACATTACAAATATGTTTTACTACAAGAATAAAATAATTTCTAAATTAAAAATCAATAATAAATCAAAATATTATTGTAGTTTTTAATAATTAACCAATAATAAATAACAGCTAATATCAATATTAACAGATTGCAATATCTCTACATTTAGGAACAAAATATTTTAACCAAAATGTATTCATAATATACTATTACAAAAAGAATAATATTGATTGTTTTGTAAAATAGTTATAATCTGTGAAATCACTTGAAGTACAAAACTCTAAATATTAAACAGTGTAATCTTTGATAACTAAGTTTGGGTTTTAGTTATTTAATTTTATTAACTCAATACAAATCTCAAGAAAAAGTTTTGTTTGACTATGCTTCATTTCTTGTGAGGATGAACTGAAGGCAGATTATCAACTGGCTACTTCAAAATTTAATGGAATAAAAAGCAGTAGAACCTGCTAGTAACTTTTTCAATCTAGGTATGATTAAGCGTAACAAGAAGTATGAAAGAAAGGAAAATTATACAAGAAAAAATAAAGTACCCAAAGCATTTTGTTTTCCCTAATCAAATTCCAAAGCAACCCACATTTCAAACATTATTTAAAAAGAATTTTTTACAGTGTAGACTAGGGGATCCTTACTGGTAGATGCCATGGAAAACTAGTAATTTTATGGCAACATCTCCATCAGGAGACCCCTGCACTGGCAAAGGCAGTCTAAAGAAAACTTGTTTTCCTACTAATTACATTTGAAGGTGAACATCCATGAGAAGTACAAAGTATTATTATATTAACCAGCAGAGTAATCCATCAGCAGATAACAGATAAATGGAGACTTTTGAAATTTGACTACCAACATTTTAATTTAATCATAGTAATTACAATTAATAATATATCAAATGTATTCTTAATCTCACTACCAGTTATTATTGCCCAGTGTTTTGTGGTTTAGCCATTTCTGAAAATAATAAACCACTCAAAGCAAAATTGGGTTTCACTTGTATGAAGCTATCTAATTAGCTTTGAAACATACAAGTGAATTTTCTCCATGAGAAATTCCTTTGGAGTAGGACAAGGCAGAGAATGTAGATGAGAGAGGGGACCAACCCTAACCGTGAATAATCTACTAAATATCATGAATTATTTATAGTGATCAGGAAAAGTTCCAAAAGATGATCCCTAAGTAAAAAATAGATAATATTAATAATAATAGACATTAGGAATTATTTCCTGAATGACATCCTCCTCTGAATGTGCTTCTTTCTCTGATTCTTACAGAATTTGTTAAAGTCTTACATCATTTAAACACTTTATTCTTTATAAAAGTTGACTAATTTGATTGTTAGGTAGCCGTAGGCAGGTGACAATTTATTTTTCAAGTTGGTATCCTTAGTTCCTGGCATGAATATAAATGATTAAAAAGATCACTACTGTCCATTTTCAGCATTTTTTTTTAGGATATGAAAATTTACACACACACTTGGTAGACCATAAATTGTATAACCATTTTGAAAGGCAACTTGGCAATATGTATCATCGTTTCAAACATATGTATGGTTTAAATATATGTATAGTTTCATCTAGCTATTCCATTTCCAGAAATGTGTTAGAGAACTGAATTGGGGTCTGCTCACCCAGCACATAAGTCCGGATATCCACACCAAGGTTTTTGCAGCAATAGAAAGGAAGGCATCTATTTGCAGAGTGCCAAGCAAGGAAAATCAAGGGAGTTCATGCTTAAGATTCAAACTCCCTGATGGCTTGCAAGTAAGGGTTTTTAAAGGGAGGGGTAAATTTCAGGAAAGCAGAAGTTACAGGCAAAATAATAAATCAATACACAGGTATTAATAGAAAGTAAAAAAAAATAACAGATGCTGGCCAGGTTGTGGAGAAAATGGAACAACTATACACTGTTGGTGGGAGTGTAAATTAGGTCAACCATTATGGAAAGCAGTATGGCCATTCCTCAAGGAGCTAAAAGCAGAACTACCATTCGACCCAGGAATCCTATTAATGGGTATATAGCCAGAGGAATACAAATAATTCTGCCATAAAGACACACGCACATGAATGTTCATTGCAGCACGATTCACAATAACAAAGACATGGAATCAACCTAAATGCCCATCAGTGATAGACTGGATAAACAAAATGTGGTACATATACACCATGGAACACTATGCAGCCATAAAAGAATGAGATCATGTCTTTTGTGGGACCATGAGTGGAGCTGGAAGCTATTATCCTCAGCAAACTAACACAGGAACAGAAAACCCAGTACCACGTGGTTTCATGTATAAGTGGGAGCTACATGCTGAGAATTTATGAACAGGAAGGAAACTACAGACACTAGGGTCTATTTGAGGGTGAAGGGTAGTAGGAGAGAGGAGCAGAAAAGGTAACTATTGGGTCCTCGGCTTAATTCTTCTGTGATGAAATAATCTGTACAACAAACCTTTGTGGCATGAGTTTTACCCGTGTAACAAACCTTCACATGAACCCTGAACCTAAAATAAAAGTTTAATATATATACATGGATATTGTAAAAAAAGTTTTACCAATTTTTCATTTTTTGTTCAACATTCTTTAACTTCAACATTCTGGCTTTGTGATATATAGAAGTATCACTCATATTAAATTTTTGTAATTTACTTGTTCTTTTAAAAATGTTTAATATTTTAAATAATGCAATTATAAGTATATTGGGACATTAATTTGTAATGATGTAGAAGATACACCTGTATAGTATAAAATATATATTTCATACACTATATAATATAAAATAATATATTACTGTAAATTAGTAATATATGCTTTAAACATAATACATTCAGTATAACATACTGAATTATGTTTAAAGCATATACTATTAATTAATAATAGTATAGCAGTTTCCAGTCACCATATTACCAATAATTATGGAATTTTCTCAAATTTGAAACTTTTCCACTGACCTGAATTTCTTCATTTCTTAAATACTCAATTCACATATATACTTGATTTGATTTATCAAAAATGCTAATCACTTTGTTGCTTCATTTCATCATCAGATTCAAATTTAAAAAGCCTCCTATTATAGATTGATACTGTAAAAATACACTGCACTTTTTAATTTTTTATTATAATCTTGAGTATTTTACAGGAATAACTAAAATTTTGAAGTGAAAATATGATCGGTTGATATATTATTTGTAATAGAGCTAATTTTTAGACTACTGTGGTAAAATTTAATATCATTCATTCTAGAATAGCTTCTTATCTTAGAATAAAGTACCATTTTCCATTTATACTGTTGTCTGATGACACATCATTTAATATAGATTTGTGATTTTCTTACTAGTATATATATATATATATACATTTTTTTCAATTTTATTTTGCCTTTGTCAATAAACATATAGTGATTGTGGTTACTGGTTTGTTGTTTATACACATCAACTGGCTATTTACCCCACTTTTGTTTTCCCTAAGCCATAGCTAATAAATCACAGTGAATGATAAATTCATAGACAATTGATACTTATCTATAAAATATCAGGGTTAATGTGCATGTACGTTAACTGCACATTAACACCTTATCAACAAAAAACTGAAAGAATGAGGCACAACACATACACGCAACAACAGACCAATATTTGGCTTCTGAGCATTTTTGCAAGTTAGATGGAATGATAAATAAATAAAAAGGAAACAAATTATCAAAGCCCTAACTCCACAAGCTGCAGCATTAAAGGCAGAATCTCTGCTTAGTGGACCTATATCATTAAATTCAGCCTGATCCAACTTGATGTTTTTTCTATCTTTATCCTATACTAGTCTTAATATCCGTTCACACACATATTCTCCTATTTCTGTCTGTATATGTTAGAAAGCTCAAATAGTTCTTTTGGAGTATAGTGCACCTCTTCCTGAGTCGCACTTGGTACCTCATCTTTAAGCGTTTGCTGGGATTTGAGTCTAGTTATAGGTCCAGAAGCAAAGCGGTGTAATGTTGACTGGGTCAGAGGAGAATCATAGCAAGGTAACTCCCTCAAGAGAGGCCATTACCGTTTCCTCAAAAACTGCAGAATTAATCCCCTGAAATGGGGATGGAAAGGGTGCGCCTACTGGCCAAGAAGACTCATCAGAATTTAGGGACTACATGTCCTCAAATTTATTAGGATCTTTCCATAGGACCCCATTTCAACTTTCAGAATTCCATTTCTTCATAAGCAGTGCCCTCAATTCAACAGTAGACACATCGCAAAGTTGGGAAATCAATTTACATTGTATTAAGCCACTCAAGATTCAACTCTATGTTTAGTTTTCAGCAGTTTTAGCCTGTGGCTACAGAGGATAAGGATCGCTTTCAGGCCTTCCTGGAAAATTTCACCTCATTTGTGCTACGCTTGAGCTGAAAATTCAGATCCTCAATTTGAATGACCACATGCGATATAATGCATGTATTCTTATAAATGTTTGGTTAGAAATAGCCACTGGAGATATTTTGTATATCTCTATTGCCAGATCATGTCATGGACTTTCAGTGCTCTCTTTACCACTGGAAATAAGAGTATTTCATGTTTTTAATCTTATCAGATTAGATAGCCAGTTTCAAAAACCCCAATTCAGGAAATTCATCCTTAAGCTCTCTATTCCTCTAGAACTGCTCTTGGTATCAAATTCATTTATATTTTGTTGCTTTTTTCTGACTCTATGTGTAAAAAAAATAAGTAATTTGGTGCTTCATTAATTAACTATTTTTTCTTGTCTTTACTGGGATACCTCAAATACCAGCCTAATCTTCTTTTTTTGATAGACCCAAAAACCATATCTATAATGTATTTTTTAAGTTAAAAAGAATAATTATTTGATAATCTTCAACCCATTTTTATGATTTTATTCTAATTGTAACTCCCATGGTCTACTTTTCATCTTTCACTTTTTGAATTTTGCTTTTAAATTATTTTCTAACTTTGGTGTTTGTGAATTTGTGCATTTACACGTTTATGTATCTTTGCTGTTTCTCTACTTGACCCATTTCCAAAGTTGGAACAGTGTTGTATTACTTAATTTTTTTTCTTTAACACATCACAAAAGGCAAAGCACACTGAAGACAGTGAATATATTATAAGATTAATGTAATATCAATTCATTCCTTTCTAGTTTATTCCTTTTGGAAATACTTATGGATGATTTTTGGAGTTGGCATTATGTTCAAGTAAATAGGCTTCTGTCTAATTTCTGGCACTAAACAAATGTATACTCTTGGATAAATTGGATTTTCTTTATTATCTTTTCATGAAGAAGATGTACTACTTAAGTTTTCACCTAGTTTTTAAAATTATAGCATACATTATTAATAATTAATATATACTTTCTATTTTACAGAGTGATGTATATTACTATATTTTTAGCCTGAAACTGATTTTGACAAAAAATAGTATTGTCTTCTCTAATTTAAACACAGGGAAACTAAAGTTTAAAGAAGTTAAATTGCCAGTACTTTCATCAATTTTATAGAGCAGAAAGAAAAATTGACCTATACACTAAATCCTTACTGAAATACCCCAGAGAAAGTTCATAAACTAATGAGGTGGAGGAGTTGCCTTCACAAGGCTGTGTCTCAATTTCAAGGTTTGAACAAATGAACTAAGCATAATGATTCTTCATGTCCTGTTCATGCTAAGCTTGTTTCATTTGGAGGAACTTGTACATCACCCCGGCTATGACCCAAGAAGAATGGGAGAAGTTTTCCCTTTGAATTATCTTTCAGCAAGAGAAGATTGTTCCAAGGGCATAATTTGTATTTATGTGCAGTTGAAGTTAATACTTTGACAAACAGTTTTCTGGATGGGGGATTGGGGGTTACTATGACTGCCTAAACCAGGAAATCATTGCTGTTCCTATTACCTTATTTATAACCACTGAAATGTCAAGTTGCTTTGGTAGATCTAAGTTATTCTTCGATAATTAAATAAGTGAAAATTAGAAAGATTTGAGATTTTATTATGCTAGTAGATGGATGATTTATCAAAACCTGTTTGGAAAAAGGAGAGCACTAGTTACTCACCTTGGAGTGAAAATAATATTGGCGTATGTTTTTCATTTGAAAATAGTAGTTGTAATTTCCAAATATTTTGTTCTTCAAATAACGCAAATGGTGACCATTTTAATGGCATAATGTTTAATTAAGATAATAATTAGCCACTTACACAGCAAAGTATAATTAATCAGAAAGGATAAAATATACTTTAAAAGGCAAATTTCTCCTATTATTCACCATATTTGTTTTGTAATACCAGATACTATTACAGTAGGTAGCTAGCCAGGCATGAGTAGGGCAGGAGAGGGCTCCCACCAGGAATGTGAGGTGACCATTAGGTGATGGTCAGGTAGTTGTCACACTGCCCCTCTAAAATAATAATTGGTGGCACACAATGCCAGGGAAAGGCAGTTTCCCAATAGATTGAAAAGAAAAAATCCTGTAACTGCTAATTGGTAACTTCCAAGTAAGATTCAGGAATATGGTGAGTAGGCTTGAGCGTGTGTATAAAGAGGCAAAATGGTGGAGTTTCACTGGTGTGTGACCTTCTGGGGGCATTCCACTGGAAAAGGAAAAAATGCCTCAGGTGAGCATGGGAACAACTGTAGTAAAAACACTGCATGCGCACCTCCCGAGTACTAGCAAGCCACTGCGCATGTGGGCAGCCCACCCTAAAGGAAGAATCACAGGAAAAGAGATGCAAGATGTGGAAGCAGGTCAGCATATAAAACCTGAAGTTCGAGGTCAAATGGGGCACTTGACCTCCAAGATGCCCACTTGGCCTTCTTCCAAGTGTACTTTACTTTGTTTTCATTCCTGCTATAAAGCTGTTTAATAAACTTCAACTCCTGCTCTAAAACTTGCCTCGATCTCTTATTCTGCCTTATGTCCCTCAATCAGTCTTTCTACTGAGGGGGCAAGAATTTGAGGTTGCTGCAGACTCCTAAGAATGTGAAGACAGTAACAACTCAGATAACTTCCACCACTAACAATGCCACTCATGGTTACTTTTTCATCTAGGGTCTAAGTATGTTTGTCCTCACACGTGTCTACGTTTAGACCTCATTACACCTATAATGCTTTTCTTGGAGGGCCTCATCCACATGTCCCTGACTTCAACTATCACCTCCTTCTGATGTTTTTATTTTGTGTTTAAATATGCACAGACTGGTCCGAGATTCAAATGATTATATCAACCACAGTATTGAACAAGCTTACCTGCAAATGTCATTCAGATTCATAAAATCAGAATTTCCAAACTATGTCTTATAAAACTAATATTTGTTAAATTCCTGGTGACAAGGACTGTAGTATGAGTAGGGTCTATCTTCAAGCTGACTGCATTTGAATCTTGGCTGACTTGGCACATAAATTAACATTTTCATGTCTGAGTTTACATATAAGTAAATAGTAATACAATGATAGTAAAAACTCAATATATATATATAAAATACATTTAATGTCTGATAATTTATTAAGCTTCCAATAACTAATTAGCTATTATTTTTGCTAAACCATATCTCTGTGAGGTAGATAAGGTAGACAGTATCATCCCTATTTCATAATTGAAACTCGGATCAGTTTGGTAATTTATTACGGTAAGTAAAACACCAAGTGAAGAAGCCAGGATTGTACTGATGTGGTTCATGTATTTTTGTTTTGTCTTCCTGCTTCACTAATCATCTCTCCAATGCAATCTATCACTGACAGTGTAACAAACCCTAGTATGCATTCATTTAACAGTTGTCTTGATCTGTGTCTTCTTTACTCCACACAAAGTCCTTTCTTCTAAATGCATCTTCATCCATATCATAGCCTTGTCAACCACTTATTATCTTCTTTCTTTCCCATATGATTTTAATATTCTACAAATTAGTTTCCCTCCTTAGTCTCCTTCTTCTATAACCAACTGCCCATATTCAGCCAGGTTATCTTTAGAAAAGTCGAAGTAAGCCTATTATTTGTAATATTCAATAACTGAAATAACTCATGATTCATTCGAATTTAAACTCAAATGTATTCACGTTACTGATCCCTTTTTAATATAAATCTTTTCTTTTCTATATTGCTTAATCACAAAGTATTTCAATTTAGCTATAATTAATGTCTTTCATTTCTTTAAGCATCTTTGTGAATACTGTTTCACTCTTTCGTCTTTCTTCATTAATATCCCTTAAATAAATTTTTCTCCTCATAATTTTTCTCTGACCTCTTGTATCTCTTGTCTATCTACTATAAACTTTAATTAGAGTTTATGCTACCATTATACATTTGTTTGTTTATCTGTCAGTCTTCTAACAAGAGGGGCTCAAAATTGCAAGGACATTGGCTCCTTGCTATTGCCTTCTGAGTGACTGGCATAGTATCTTAAAATAATAAACATTCAAACAGCTAATTAAGTAGCTAGTGCTGACAACCAGAAGCTGCTTTCCATATGACTCTGCATCCCTTTTCATCTGGCCAAATGCATTTTTTTGTTGTTTATTTTTTGTTTGTTTATTTTTGTTTCTGCTTTTAAGCCCTACTGGTTACAATAGGAGTTTCCAGGAATTAAGAGTCATTGAATAATAAAATGACAAAAACAAATCCAGAAAGTGATATAGATTTGCATAAAATTTACCTATCAGAATAGACTAGGTTATGCTATGGTATTAAATAGCACCAAAATCTCAAAACAAGAAAATTTAATGATCACTCTTGATACGTGTTCTATGTAGATTAGTGGAGTAGCTTCTTTCCACGTAATCTTTAATACCGTCTTGTGATGCCATCATCTCAACGCTATTTTTCAGGCTTCACTACATTTGAAACAGAGAGAATTGGGGAGTTGGGCCTTGACTGTAACAAATATATATATGTCTTTACCTACAAGGCACATGTCACCTTTTTTCACATTTGGTTGATCAGAACTACTGAACTGACCAAATCAAACTTCAAAGTAGAAAATTATATCACTCTGTGTATGCTAAAGTAAAATACAAGCTAAAATTGGTGAAAATCAGTCCTGTGTAACTCAACTAACATTTGTATTCAACTAGACACAGTTGCCTAATTACTTTGGCTTGGATTTTGGAATATGTTTCATATTTTCAGATGCAGTGCCAATCACCACATTTTGAGTTTATGGATCACTAAGTTATCAAAAAATAATTCCAGAGACTGATATATGGTTAAAGATTTTTAACTTTTAAGTTAAGGAAATAAAAATATTTCTCAAACTTTATTATATTTTTATGAAAGCAATAGCACTTTGAAAATATAAAATAAGAAAAATAATCTCAGAATGAAGTATCGTTTTGAAATCGAATACATTTATGTTTTTGGATATTTTAGCTCAGTCTTTCTCGTTTCCATATTTTCATTTTATTATAGATGGATGAAAGTTCAGCATACTCATACACATGAATTTTGGGGTTGCTGATCAAAAAACCAAACTATCGCCAAATGATACAATTATGAAAACTCTATTTTTATAGTAATGTAAAAATAAGGAGATAGTACACCACAAATGTATCCTTTAAAATATCCCAAACTAATAAATTTAGGTGTAAGAAAAATAAAACTCCAAAAGGGATAATATTACTTTTGCCACTCCAATGCCTTGTAAAAATTTGTAATATCTATTTTTTTTTATTTTTTATTTTTTTTGAGACGCAGTCTTCTCTGTCTCCCAGGCTGGAGTGCAGTGGCGCGATCTCGGCTCACTGCAAGCTCCGCCTCCCGGGTTGACGCCATTCTCCTGCCTCAGCCTGGGACTCAGCTGGGACTACAGGCGCCCACCACCACGCCTGGCTAATTTTTTTGTATTTTGAGTAGAGATGGGGTTTCATCGTGTTAGCCAGGATGGTCTCGATACCCTGACCTCGTGATCCGCCCGTCTCGGCCTCCCAAAGTGCTGGGATTACAGGCGTGAGCCACTGTGCCTGGCCTATAATATCCGTTTTTTATGATAGTTTCTTTATTCCCTGTGTGAGATGATCTTATAATTTTCAACTTTTTAATTTGTTAATATAGTGACTTACATTGATTGATTTTCAAATGTTAATCTAAGCTTGCATTTCAAGGATACCCCACTTGGTCATATTATATCAATTTTATATACTGTTGGATTTGATTTGCTAAAATTTTGTTTAGAAATTTGGCATCTATGTTCAAAGTAAATATCAGTCTATAGTTTTCTTTATCTACAGCTTTTTTGCTAGCTCTGGTAAGAATTAAATGCTAGACCAGAATGAGTTGGGATTAATGGCTCCTCAATTTTCTGGAAGAGTTTTTGGCTGAGAATGGGTAGCATTTATTAAGTATCTACAATACGGTAGGCATTATAGAAGGTGTTCTGCATACTTTGTTAGATAAAATCTCCATTAAAAATACATTAGGTGGATCATTTTTCATTTTGTTTTGTTTTGTTTTTCATTTTACATTTTTTAATTGTTCTTGTACGTATTATTTTATCATGCAGGTATTAAGCCCAGTACCCAATAGTTATCTTTTCTGCTCCTCTCTCTCTTCCCTCAAGTGGACCCCAGTGTCTGTTGTTTCGTTCTTTGTATTCATAAGTTCTCATCATTTAGCTCCCACTTATAAGTGAGAACAGCTGGTATCTGGTTTTCTCTTCCTGGGTTAGCTTGCTAAGGATAATAGCCTCCAGCTCCATCAATATTTCCCACAAAATACATGAACTCATCCTTTCTTATTGCTGCATAGTATTCCATGATGTATATGTACCACATTTTCTCTATCCAATCTGTCATTGATGGGCACTTAGATTGATTCCATGTCTTTGCTGTTGTGAATAATTCTGTAACGAACATTCAAGTACATGTCTCTTTATGGTAGAATTATGTATATTCTTCTGGGTATAACAAACCCAGTAATGGGATTACTTGGTTGAATGATAATTCTGCTTTTAGCTTTTTGACGATTCGCCATACTGCTTTCCACATTAGTTGAATTAAATTACACTCCCACCAATATTTCTTATTTAAACGTTGTTAAAATTTATCCATACAGCCATCTAGAAATGGAATGTTTTCTGGGTATATTTTTGGGAGTCGTATTTGTTATTTTTATTATCTCTTTCTTTTTGAATGAGTTAGATAGTTGGTGTCTCTTTAAGGTTTTGTCCATCCTAATTGCTTGTATTTGTTTGCAAGAAATCATTCATAATATTTGTTATTGTATATTTAATATTCAAAGAAGTTTTAGTGATGGCTTTTATTTCTGATTCTGAAAATATGTGTGTTTTCTCGTTTCTTATCAATGTGGCTAACACGGCATCAGACGTATTGATCATTATAAAAATCGAATAAAATATTTGTAGTTTAACTGCTTTTCTCTTTTTTAATTAATTTTTTATGTTTTAATTTTTGTGAGTACATAGTAGATGTATATATTTATGGGGTACCTTAGATGTTTTGCAATGCTTACTAATCATATCATGGATAATAGAGTATCCATCCCCTCAAGCACTTATCCTTCGCATTACAAAAAATCCAATTACACTCTGTTAGTTATTTTTAAGTGTACAATTATTATTGACTATAGTCATCCTGTTGTGCTATCAAATACCAGGTGTTATTTATTCTTTCTACCTATTTTTTAATACCTATTAGCCATCTCCACCTCCCTACCAGCTGCCCTACTACCCATGCCAGCCTCTGGTAACCATCCTTTTACTGTCTTTGTCAATGAGTTCCATTGTTTTGATTTTTAGATCCCACATATAAGTGACAACATGCTATATTTGTCTTTCTGTGTCTGGCCTTATTTAACATAATGATCTCCAGTTCCATGCATGCTATTTCAAATGACTGGATCTCATTCGTTTTCATGGCTGTATGCTGCTGAAACAAACATGGGAGTGCAGTTACATCTTTGATATACTGATTTCCTGTCTTGTGGGTACATACACAGCAGTGGAATTTCTGGATCACGTGGTAGCTCAATTTTTAGTTTTTTGAGGAACCTTCAAACTGTTCTCCATATTGGTTGTATGAATTTATATCCCCACCAACAGTGTACAACACTTCCCTTTTCTCTACAGCCTAGCCAGCATTTGGTATTGTCTGTCTTTTAGATCTAAGACAGGGGTGAGATGATATCTGATTGTAGTTTGGATTTGCATTTCTCGGATGATCAGTGATGTTGAGCACCTTTTCATAGGACTGTTTGTCATTTGTCTGTCTTCTTTAGAGAAATGTCTATTCAAATATTTTGCCCATTTTTTAGAATATGAACAGACACTTCTCAAAATAAGACATTTATGCAGCCAATAAACATATGAAAGAAAGTTCAACATCACTGATCATCAGAGAAATGCAAATCAAACCCACAATGAGATGCCATCTCACGCCTGTCAGAATGGTGATTATTAAAAAGTCAGGAAATAATAGATGTTGGCGAGGCTGTGGAGAAATAGGAATGCTTTTACACTATTGGTGGGAATTTAAATTATTTCAACCATTGTGGAAGACAGTATGGCAATTCCTGAAGGATCTGGAACCAGAAACACCATTTGACTCAGCAATCCCTTAACTGGGTATATACCCAAAGCAATATAAATCATTCTACTATAAAGACACATGCACACTTATGTTTATTGCAGTACTATTTAGAAAAGCAAAGACATGGAACTAACCCACATGCCAATCAATGACAGACTGGATAAAGAAATGTGGTACATACACACCATGGAATACAACGTAGCCACAAGAAGGAATGAGATTGTTTGCTTTGCAGGGACATGGATGAAGTCGGAAGCCATCATCCTCAGCAGACTAACACAGGAACAGAAAACCAAACACCGCACGCTCTCACTCCTAAGTGGGAGGTGAGTATTGAGAACACATGGACACAGAGAGGGGAACAACACACAGTATGGCCTATGGGGGGTTGGGGAGTGAGGGGACGGAACTTAAAGGATGGGTCAATAGATGAAGCAAACTACCATGGGACACGTATACCTATGTAAAAAAACCTGCACATTCTGCACACGTATCCCATTTAAAAAAAAAAAAAAAGAGTAAAGAAAAAAATAAATAGAAAAAAACATATTTTTCCCATTTTTTGATCTGATTATTAGATTTTTTTCCTATAGAGTTGTTTGAGCTCCTTATATATTCTGGTGATTAATCTCTTGTCAGATAGTTAACTCGCAAATATTTTCTCCCATTCAGTGAGTTGTCTCTTCACTTTGTGGACTGTTTCATTTGTTGTGCAGAAGCTCTTTACTTGATGATCCCATTTGTTCATTTTTGCTTTAGTTACCTGTGCTTGTGGAGTACTGTTCAAGAAATTTTTGAATGATTTTTGAAATGATAGAAAGAAATTTTTGAATGACAGATCAATGTCCTGAAGATTTTTCGCTATGTTTTGTTGTAACAGTTTCAGTTTGAGGACTTACGTTTGTCTTTAATCCATTCTGAATTGATTTTTATATATAGCAAGAGATAGGAGTCTAGTTTCATTATTCTTCATGTGAATGTCCAGTTTTCTCAGCATCATTTATTGAAGAGACTGTCTTTTCCCTGGTGTATGTTTTCGGCACCTTTATCAAAAATGAGTTCATTAGAAGGTGGTGTATTTGTTTCTCAGTTCTCTATTATGTTCCATTGGTCTATATGTCTGCTTTTATGGCCAGTAGCATGCAGTTTTTATTACTGTAGCTTTGTAGTATGATTTGAAGACAAGTAATGTGATTCCTCCAGTTATTTATTTATTTATTTATTTATTTTTCCTTAGGATACCTTTGGCTATTCTGGGTCTATGCCATTCCATACATGTTTTATAAAGAATGTCATTTGTATTTTGATAGGGATTACATTAAATCTGTAGATTACTTTGGTAATATGGACAGTTTAACAATATTGATTCTTCAATGCCATGAAAATGAATTTTTTTTACATTTTTTGGTGTCCTCTTCAATTTCTTTCATCAGTTTTTTTTGTTTAGTTTTTAGTGTAGAGTTCTTCCACTTCTTTGGCTAAGTTAATCCCTAGGTATTCTATTTTATTTGTGACTATGGTAACTGAATTGCTTTTAAAATTTCTTTTTCAGATTATTCACTGTTGGCATATAGAAATGCTGTTAAATTTTTATGTTGATTTGTATTCTGCAACTTTACTAAATTTTGTTTATCAGTTCTTATTGTATTTTTTTCTTCTGTGGAGTCTTTAGATTTTTCCAAATGTAAGATCATATTACTTAATTTGACTTATTCCATTTCAACTTGGGTGTCCTTTATTTCTTTGTTTTGTCTGATTGCTGTAGCTAGGACTTAAAACTAGAACAATGTTATGTTGAATAACAGTGGTGAAAGTGGGGATCCTTTTCAAGTTCTGGATCTTAGAGGAAAGGCTTTAAGGTTTTCTCTATGCAGTATGATACCAGCTGTGAGTCTGTCACATATGGCTTTTATTATGTTGAGGTATGTTTCTTCTATACACAGTTTTTTAAGGGTTTTCATCATGAAGGGATGTTGAATTTTACCAAATGGTTTTCCAACATCAATTGAAATGATTGTATATTTTTTTTTATTTTTCATTCTGTTGCTATGATGCATGGCATTAATTGATCTGCATATGTTGAGCCACCCTTGCATCCCAGGGATAAATCTCACTTGGTCATGATGAGTGATCTTTTTAACAAATTGTTGAATGAGGTGTGCTAGTATTTTTTTGAGAATTTTTGCATCAATATTCATCAGAGATATTGGCCTGTAGTTTTCTTTTTTTTTTTTTAATTTATTAATGTTTCTTTGGTTTTGGTATCCGGGTAATACTGGCCTTACAGAATGAGTTTGGAAGTATACCATCCTCCTCTATTCTTTGAAATCATTTGAGTAGGATTGGTATTAGTTCTTTAAATGTTTGATAGAATTCAGCAGTGAAGCCATCAGGTCCATGGCTTTACTGTGAGGCTTTTTATTACAGCTTAGATCTCATTACTTGTTATTGGTCTGTTCAGGTTTTGGATTTCTTCATGGTTCAATCTTGTTAGGTTGCATGTGTCTAGGAATTTGTGTTTTGTTTTTCCTAGATTTTCCAATTTATTGGCATACAGTTGCTCATAATAGCTACTAATAATTCTTTAAATTTCTGCAATATCAGTAAAATGTCTCCTTTTACATTTGTTTTTATTTCTTTGTCTTCTATCCTTTTTTCTTAGTCTGCCTAAAAGTTTGTCAATATTATGTATCTTTTCAGAAAGCCAACTTTTTGTTGCATTGATCATTTGTGTTGTTCTCTTAATTTCCAATTAATTTATCTCTTCCCTGATATTTATTATTTATTTTCTTTTACCAATTTTGGGTTTTGTTTGCTGTTGATCTTCTAATTCTTTAAGATGCATCATTAAATTGTTTAAGTTTTCCCTTTTTATGTAGGCACTTGTAGCTATAAGCTGTCCTTTTAGTACTGCTTTTGCTGGATCCCATAAGTTCGAGTATGTTGTGTTTGCATTATTATGTGTTTCAAGAAAATTTTCAGTTTCCTTCTTAATTTCTTCATTGACTCAGTAGTCAATTAGGCACATGTTAATTTCTATGTTGTTGGTATAGGATCCAAAACTCCTCTTGTTATTGATTTCTAGTTTTATTCCATTTTATGATCAGAGAAGATGCCTAATATTATTTCAGTTTTTTTGAACATTTTAAGACTTGTTTGTGACCTACCATTTGATCTATCCTTGAGAATGATCTATGTGCTGAGGAAAAGCATGTGTATTCTGCAGCTGTTGCATAAAATATTTTCTAAATGTCTATTATATCCATTCGGTCTATAGTGCAGATTAAGTCTGATTTTTTTTGCTGAGTTTCTGTCTGGAAGATCTGCTGAAAGTGGGGTGTTGAAGTCTCCAGCTATTATTGTATTGAGGCCTAGCTCTCTCTTTGGCTCTAATATTTGCTTTATATATATGTATGCTCCAGGATTGGGTATATATATATTTAAAATTGTTATATCCTCTTGGTAAGCTGACTCCTTTATCATTATTTAGTGACCTTCTTTGTTTCTTCTTAGATTTTGTCCTGAAATCTGCTTTTTAAAGGTATAGTTACTCCTGCCGTTTTTCGGTTTCTATTGGCATGAAGTATCTTTTCCCATTCCTTTATTTTCAGTCTATGTGTGTCTTTACAGGTAAAGTGTGTTTTTCTGTGGGCAACAGATGAATGTGTATTTTTTTTATCCATTAAGACACTCTGTCTTTTGATTGGAGAGTTTAGTTCATTTTTATTCAATTTTATTATTGATAAGTAAAAACTTACTCCTAACATTTTGTTACATGCTTACTGGGTGTTTTTAATGGTCTTCTCTTCGTTCCTTCTTTTCTTCCTATCTTCCTTTAGTGAAGGCGATTTTCTGTGGTGATATGATTTAGTTTCTTACTTTTTATTTTTTCGTTTATCCATTATATTGCTGTTGCTGTTGTTGTTATTATGAGTTTACCATGAGGTTTGCTAACTGCTTTGTCTTTTTTTCCTCTTCTTTTATCTTATGGATTTCCAGTTTAATCTTTATAATTGCATTTCCTCCTCTTACTTGGTCTTTCCTTTGTTCTTCTGTTTTCTAGGATCTTAAGGTGAAAGCTGTGGTGATTGATTTGAAATCCTTCTCCATTTTTAATATTCACTTTAGTGTAATACATTTTCCTTTACTGCTTTAGGAGCATCTCACAAATTGTTAATCATTGTGTTTTGCTTTCATTGAGTTCAAAGTAAGCTTTAGTTTTCATTTATACGTCAACTTATTTTTTAAATATGCTACTTAGTTTTTAACTATTTGGGGATTCTCCAAGTATCTATTGTTTTTGTTATTGAATTCTAATTACTTTATATACGACTTGAACCACTTTAAATATGTTAAGACTAGTTTTATGTCCAATATATGCTCTATATTTGTTATCCTTTATGCTGTTGAAAAAAGAATATATACTATCCTGTAATTCAGCACACACACACATGCACACACACACACACTCACTCACACACCATTTCCAGTATTCTTCAATGCTTTGTGTAGGTCAATATTTCCTTCTAGTGTGAGTCTTACTTCTGCTGGACAGATATCCTTAAATATTTATTATAATGGCAAGTTGCTAGTGACTAATTCCTTCAGCTTTTGACTCTGTTATAAAGTTGTTATATTGCCTTTGACTTTGAATAATAGATCTCCCATGTATACATGGGAGAATGTGTGTGAATTCTAAATTCACACACACACATTCCAGCAGTACACTGTGCCCCCATCTGCATTGCTCTATTGAGTAATCTGTCATTGCTCTCATCTTTGTTCTTTTCCTTTTTTGCTTTCTTTCTCTGGCTGCTTTTGAGATTTTTTGATTTTTCATTCATTTTGAACAATTACATTATGATGTGCCTTGCTTTAGTTTTCTTCATGTTTCTTGTGCCTGGAGTCTGCTTCTGTTCCTGGATTTTTGAATTTAAATTTTTATTTACTTTGGAAAAATTGTAACCATTATTTCTCTAAATATTTTATGTTCCCCTTATTCCTTTAGGAACTATTTTGCACATATATTTATAGGATATTGCTTATAGCTAACCAATAATATGTTCACTTTCTATGTTGTTTGTGTGCATTTTTCATTTTGAATAGTATTTATTATGTCTTCAAGTTCATTGCCATTTTCTTCTGCAGTGTCTAACATGCTTTTGAGTCTATTAATTTAGTTGTCATCTCACACACTACAGTTTTAATCTCCAAGAGTTTTATTTGTGCATTTAAATCTTCTCTGTGCCTAATTATTTGCACATGTGGAAAACAATTTTAATAACATTTAATGCCTCTAAGTGCCAATTCTAATAACTGAACTAATTCTAGGTGAATTTTAATTTTGATTGATTTTATCCTCACTTAAGGTTTCAAATTTTCCTGTTTCTTTCAAGCTAGGTATCAGTTCATTGGATGCCCAACACTGTGATACTGTGATTCTTAATTTATTGGGTGATGAATACCATTATAATCCTCTAAATATTCTTGAGATGTGTTCTGGGACACACTTAAGCAATGCAAAATAAGATTGATCCTTTCAAACTTAGTGGTTTCTTAGTTCATTATAAGCAGTAATCAGTCTAAGGCCAGTCATCCCCCAGCACTAAAGCAACACCTTCCTTGTGTTCTTCATAATGCCTCATGAAACATGAATTTTTAATTTGGATATTGGAAACAGGTAGTAGCCCCTGTCCCCAGTGACTGCTGAACATTATGACACTTAATCCCCTCAGGTGATTATTTTCCAGTCTCTGATAAAATTTAGGTTGGTGCAAAAGTAATTGTGGTTTTGGACTGTGAATTTTAAATCATTATAACTCAGTTCAAACACATCTTTATTAATCAAAATAGGAACCATTGCAATCAACACCTTTTTGCCAACAAGAAATACGTATACTTATTCCTGTGGTGTAAAAATCCATGACTCGGGATTCAATAAACTCTTGGAAAGCATTTTCTGCATCCAGTTGGTTGTGGAAGCATTTTCCCTGCAAAAGTTGTTGAGGTTCTTGAAGAAGTGGTAGTCGGCTGGCAAGAGGTCAGGTGAGTATGGCGGACAAGGCAAATCTTTGTAGCCCTATTCATTAAACTTTTGAAGCATTGGTTGTGCAATGTGTGATCAGGCATTGTGAAGAACTGGGCTCTTACTGTTGACCAATTCTGGCTGCAGGTGTTAAAATTTTCAGTGAATCTCATCAATTTGCTGAGCATACTTCTCTCAGATGAAATGGTTTCACCAGGATTCAGAAACCTATAGTGCATCAGACTGGCAGCAGAGCACCAAACAATGACCATAACCTTTTTTGTGTGTGTGTGCTAATTATGCTTTGGGAAGTGCTTTGGAGCTTCTTTTTGGTCGAACCACTCAGCTGGTCATAGCCGGTTGTCATATAAAATCTACTTTTTGCCCCACGTCACAATCCAATCAAGAAATTGTTTGTTGTTGTTGTGTAGAATAAGAAAAGACAACACTTCAAAACAATTTTTTTAAATTCTTGCTCAGTTCATGAGGCACCCACTTAGTGAGTTTTTCATCTTTCCAATTTGCTTCAAATGCCAAATGACCACAGAATGATCAATGTTGAGTTCTTCAGCAACTTCTCATGTAGTTGTAAGAGGATCAGCTTTGATGATTGTTCTCAATTGTCATTGTAAACTTCCGATGCCCAGCCACTACACTCCTCATCTTCAAGGCTCTCATCTCCTTTGCAAAATTTCTTGAATCACCACTGCATTGTACGACCATTAGTAGTTCCTGGGCCAAATGCATTGTTGATGTTGTGCATTGTCTCTGCTGCTTTATGACCCATTTTGAACTAGAATAAGAAAATTGCTCAAATTTGCTTTTTGTCTAACATTATTTTCATAGTCTAAAATAAATATAAAATAAACAGCAAGTAGTAAATCATTAGCAAAAAATAATAATAAAGCCAGAAATGTGTATTAAAATGACATATAACATAACCACATTTATTTAAGAATGTATTCCAATATTGGCTGGGTGCAGTGGCTCATGCCTATAATCCCAGCACTTTGGGAGGCCGAGGTGAGTAGATTATGATGTCAGCAGTTCAAGACCAACATAGCAAGATATCATCTCAAAAAAAAAATGTATTCCAATATCAAACAGCAAATTTCAACAATGCAAAAACTGCAGTTACTGTTGCACCAACCTATACATACATTTGCTTATCATTATTCAACTGAATACTCAAATAGGTTCTTTTATAAAGTTCCAGATTTCTGTCTTTGTGCTGTTCTTGCCTCTTCTGCCTTCTCTGTTGCTAAGTCTAGTCACCTTGCCCTCACCAGATAATCAGCTCTTTCTCCTCAACACTGGGAGGATACCTACCTCTACCCTCCCTGCATTTCATACTGGAAATTGTCTTAAGGCAGTGCAGTGAACCCTAGGTCTTGCCTCATTTGTTTCCCATCTCCTGAGGATTATGGCTTTTCATTATCTGATATACATTGATTTGAATATTATTGTCCTCTTTTTTATTGTTTTGGGAGAGATAATAAATTTTTTCTCTGTTTTTCCATCTTCACCAGATGTGGAAGGGCCTGAATATTATTTTTTTAAATAATCTACTGGGGACATTTGGAATATCCATTTGGATTGTCTTAATATAACATCTCTCACTCTGTGATTCAGGAAACCAATGCTTTAATTCTGCCTCATGTTCTGTATATAGTCCAATTATATATCAGTATCTGGATAAACACAGAATATTTCTCTAGGCACTCTTGGCCACCAGCAGATGAACGTAGGCCAACATACCTTTTAACTTCCTTTGGCTCTTACTCAGACCTGTGGACTCAGAGGCATTTTGAATCTCGCAGGATTCCCGTAAAATGAGAGGTGGTATCTTATAAAGTCTCAAAAGCCCAAGCATTTTAGTTTTCCTTAGTGCATGATAGTGCTGGTGATTTAATCACTAGAGAGGAAGGTTTTGCTCTACATTATTATCAAATCAAGGAAAAAATTGAAGACAATGGAATTATGGGGAAATTATGTACACTAAATAAAAATTATCTACTTTGAGTTTTACTAACAAGTTGTTTGACTGTTACATGAAACAACTAAAAATTTTTGAAATAGGTATTTCTCATGACCATCCTAAATTGACTACAGTACCTCTCCCTAGAAAACAATTTCAAAAGCACTTATTTTACCTTGTGCATTAAAATGTTACAATGTAACTCACCACAAATGTCACTTACTTTCTTCATTTATGTTTTATTCATTTAATCGTTCTTTTGTCTCTCAAAAGATATCAAAAGATATTTCTGATGGCCGACTATACGCCAGACACTTTTCTAGCTCCTTCATTTTCAGAGGTGAACAGGTTAATCTGGATGCTATCCTTGTGACACAGAATAGTATTATTTAGCCCACTTAAACTGATCAGTTTATCAGTAGTATAGATATCACTATATTTGCTTTTTTGTATTTATACTAGACTATCACCCACTTAAAGACAAGAAGTGTGTTATAAATACGTCTCTGTAAAGTATCCTGCACAATAGAGGTATGAACATACTAGTTGCTGAGTTTCACTTAATTGATGGATTTTAGTTTCTATATTTACTAGATTCCCTGGAAACACTGCATTTTTTTAATATGCCCTAACAGAAACACACACACACACACACACACACACACACACACCTCTACCCCAAGTACTAACCTGGGAAAATATATTCAGATGATAAGAAGTAATTTTTTCCCAACTTGGATGAGATAATATTTATTTGATATTAATGTTGTGATTTATTACTTGAACATAAGGAGGACAGAATTTGAATAGCTAAATATTTTATGGTAAAGATACTGTATTAACACCAATAACAGACAAACAGAGAGCCAAATCATGAGTGAACTCCCATTCACAATTGCTTCAAAGAGAATAAAATACCTAGGAATCCAACTTACAAGGGATGTGAAGGGATGTGAAGGGAAGGACCTCTTCAAGGAGAACTACAAACCACTGCTCAGTGAAATAAAAGAGAATACAAACAAATGGAAGAACATTCCATGCTCATGGGTAGGAAGAATCAATATCGTGAAAATGGCCATACTGCCCAAGGTAATTTATAGATTCAATGCCATCCCCATCAAGCTACCAATGACTTTCTTCACAGAATTGGAAAAAACTACTTTAAAGTTCATATGGAGCCAAAAACGAGCCCACATCGCCAAGTCAATCCTAAGCCAAAAGAACAAAGCTGGAGGCATCACGCTACCTGACTTCAAACTATGCTACAAGGCTACGGTAACCAAAACAGCATGGTACTGGTACCAAAACAGAGATATTGACCAATGGAACAGAACAGAGCCCTCAGAAATAATGCCACATATCTACAACTATCTGATCTTTGACAAACCTGACAAAAACAAGCAATGGGGAAAGGATTCCCTATTTAATAAATGGTGCTGGAAAAACTGGCTAGCCATATGTAGAAAGCCGAAACTGGATCCCTTCCTAACACCTTATACAAAAATTAATTCAAGACGGATTAAAGACTTACATGTCAGACCTAAAACCATAAAAACCCTAGAAGAAAACCTAGGCAATACCACTCAGGACATAGGCATGGGCAAGGACTTCATGTCTAAAACACCAAAAGCAATGGCAACAAAAGCCAAAATTGACAAATGGGATCTAATTAAAACAAAGAGCTTCTGCACAGCAAAAGAAACTACCATCAGCGTGAACAGGCAACCTATAGAATGGGAGAACATTTTTGCAACCTAATCATCTGACAAAGGGCTAATATCCAGAATCTACAATGAACTCAAACAAATTTACAAGAAAAAAATCAAACAACCCCATCAAAAAGTGGGCGAAGGATATGAACAGACACTTCTCAAAAGAAGACATTTATGCAGCCAAAAAACACATGAAAAAGTGCTCATCATCACTGGCCATCAGAGAAATGCAAATCAAAACCACAATGAGATACCATCTCACACCAGTTAGAATGGCCATCATTAAAAAGTCAGGAAACAACAGGTCCTCGAGAGGATGTGGAGAAATAGGAACACTTTTACACTGTTGGTGGGACTGTAAACTAGTTCAACCATTGTGGAAGTCAGTGTGGCGATTCCTCAGTGATCTAGAATTAGAAATACCATTTGACCCAGCCATCCCATTACTGGGTATATATCCAAAGGGTTATAAATCATGCTGCTATAAAGACACATGCACACATATGTTTATCGCGGCACTATTCACAATAGCAAAGACTTGGAACCAACCCCAAATGTCCAACAATGATAGACTGGATTAAGAAAATGTGGCACATATACTATGCAGCCATAAAAAATGATGGATTCATGTCCTTTGTAGGGACATGGATGAAGCTGGAAACCGTCATTCTCAGCAAACTATCGCAAGGACAAAAAACCAAACACCGCATGTTCTCACTCATAGGTGGGAATTGAACAATGAGAACACATAGACACAGGAAGGGGAACATCACACACTGGGGTCTGTTGGGGGGTGGGAGGAGGGGGGAGGGATAACATTAGGAGATATACCTAATGCTAAATGATGAGTTAATGGGTGAAGCACACCAACATGGCACATGTATACATATGTAACAAACCTGCACATTGTGCACATGTACCCTAAAACTTAAAGTATAATAATAATAAAATTAAAAAAAGATACTGTATTAATCTGCTTTCACAATGCTAAAGAACTGCCTGAGACTGGGGGTAATATATAAAGGAAAGAGGTTTAATTGACTCACAGTTCAGCATGGCTGGAGAGGCCTCACAAAACTTATAATCATGGTGGAAGGTGAAGGGGAAGCAAGGCACCTTCTTCACAAGGCAGTAGGAGGGAGAAGTATGTGAGAGTGCAGGAAAAACCACCATTTATAAAACCATCAGATCTTGTGAGAATTCAATTACTGTCAGGAGAACAGCATAGAGTAAACTGCCCCCATGATCCAATTACCTCCACTTGGTCTCTGCCTTGACATGTGAGGATTATGGAGATTATAATTCAAGATGAGATTTGGGTGAAAACACAAAGCCTAACCATATCAAATCCCTTTACAGGGGAATGTGGAAGTTCAGTATTAGCAAATGCAAACGCTGGAAAATAACTTAGATATTTGAGTTTCATTCTTTCAATGCTGTATTAACATGAAATCAATTTGAAACTGTACACAAATTATTTAACAATAAAATATAATATGTTCCATAATTAAACAATAGTTAAGCTAAAATATTTATTAAATAAAATCCTCAAAATCTACATGTTTTAAAATATTATAGTATAATCTGAGTGGTTTTTCACATAATCTACCAGTTTCATTAGCTGATTTGGTTAGAAATGTTCTTCTTCTAATGACTGTGTCATTAAACAATAATGCAAAATGTACATTTATGTATATTCATAGGAAATTCATTAAAACAAAACAAGCCATGATTAACTACAAACCCCAAATGCATTTTAATTTATAGACAGATTTGTTCCATACAACTTATTTTTGTTTATTAAAAAAGAGCAAAGTAATAAATATTAACTTCTTGATTTAATGGGCCACAGAACGAAAAGGAAATCCTTTTTGTTTGTTTGATTTATTCTGCAGTTATTTAGGCTGCATAATATTTTAGTTATTATAATTAAGTTACTATAACTGCCTCCTAGTACTGTTGTTTGTTGAAATAACAGGTCAGAGTCATTTACTATGCTGCTATTTACAGGGAAAATTTGTTTTTAATTGAAAAATTATAGTACTTACATATATGTGTATGTATAAATTTTATACTTGATATAAGTTAAAAAATCAAAAACATTTTTCTTTCACCTGACTATTCAAGAACCAGTATTGCTTGAGATTAACACATTTCCTTTTTCTTCACAGGGCATTAATCACAGTTTCTGTGATATACATTTTTGAAATCCCAAGTACACAAAGAAATAAAATTTGTGTTGCATAATCAATTTGCTTAATTTTCTATTCTTATGTGCAAGTAGTTCATTAGTTGAACAAAATAACTAAATAAATACAATGATATTTTTCCTTAAAACATATTTTATATAAATAGAAAATACACATCTTTCAAAATGTTGCATCCATCTTACCAAGTCGGATATTAGGAGTCACAGGTTTGCATACTAGTTTGTGGATGTCTTAGAAATCTCAAAGTACTTGGAATTAAAATTGTATACTGTCACTAATTTCTGAACCCCTCCTCCTACACTTTTCCAATATTATCTTATTTATTCATTTATTTAATTATTCATTTTACAAATACATGTTTCATAAGATATTTTAGACTGAAAAGATTTTTCCAACATTTAGTTAAAATGAATCAACTATCTTTAACTATTAGATGAAGATGATTGTCTCTGCTAGCACCCAGGACATTGTCTCTATTACTAGAGCCTACATAAAACTGAACTGGCTATCTGAAGCCTTGTGTTAGGAAGCACCTGAATCCCCCAAATTACTCTAATACCTAGTGAATAAGTTCCAGACACAGACATGTTTCACTAACCTCACCCCTTAAAGTCACAGCTTTCTGAGGAGTGTTAGTAATGAATGGCTCTGATAATTATGATTGTTAGTTTGGGAAGCTGCTTAGCATAATAAATCTGTAGACATAATTGACCCAGGGGAGGACAGTATGGAAATGTTTAGAAATATTAGGTAAAATGGATTGATCTTTTTATAAAAGGAAAACATTTTCCTTAGAAAATCAATGAATAAGTCAAATAATGTCCTCAGTAATTAAGAAGAGGGTACTAGGATTAATAATATGCACATCTTTCAACATTGAGCTTAGTATTTTGAATTGTACTGATGCGTGTGTGTGTTGTGTGTTGTTTCCAACAAGGAATATAGAATAGACTATGATTAAAGAAGCAGTGCTATAATAGTTAAATAGAGACATATAGGGTTACACTGAAGTAGGGAGGGGGTAAAATATGTAGGTATGTGGGTAGATTGGTAGATAGAGGGAAAGATGGATAGATGTGATACAGATATACACACAGATCTAATACAGGAAGCAATATGTCAGTTAGTTTTATAAAGATGACTACCACTCCATCTTTAATGGTGGAAATGTTCATTATAACCCAAGGAAAGAACTGGAGCAATGTGTTCCATAGACTTGGGAAATTGCACTGCAGCCTGTAATCACTGAACTCTCGGTGTCATGGACTCAGCATAGCCTAAGGCTGGGCTGAAAAAATTGGAGTCATAGTAGAAAATGACTTCAATATAAAGGCTAATTTATTTTTGCCATTATTCTGTATGATTTTTTTATTAAGTTTATTTAGGTTTACATAGAGGAAAGTCATCCTATTTAAGCAAGCGGTTAGACAAGTTTGGCGGAAATGAATACAATTTTGTAACCACTATCTGGATATAGATTTTCATCACTCTAAAATGTTGTTTTATGTCCCCTTGTAGTAAATCTCATGTCTTTGCCACCGGCGCCTGCCAACAACTGCTTTCTGTCCTTATAATTTTGCCCTTTAGAACAGCAGTCCCTAACCATTTTGGCACCAGGGACTGGTTTTGTGGAAGACAATTTTTTCATGGATGGGAGTGGAGCGGGGGTGTGGTTTCAAGTTGAAACTATTCCACCTCAGATCATTAGACATTAGATTTCCATAATGAGCACACAGCCCAGCTCCCTCACATGCGCAGTTGACAATAGGATTTGTGCTCCTATGAGAATCTAATGCCGCACTGATCTGACAGGAGGTGAAGCTCAGGCAGTGATACTCACTTGCCCCGCTGCTTACCTTTTCCTGTCCAGCCACTGTTTTAGAGAATGTCATATAAATGGGCTGATATTGTTTGTAGCCATTTGACTTTGCAGCATTCACTTGTACTTCTTTTTCTCCTTCTTAACTCTTCAAACACCAATCCTCAATACAGAAAAGGAGACACAGAAAAAATCACCTTGCCATCAGTCATCTAATAAGCAACTCAGTGGTAAAAATAAGCAATCTTAATTGGGAGGTAAAAAGAACTAAATCAAGAAGCTGAAGTTAATCTAATTACTCTAGAAAATATACAACCACTAGAAAAATGACTGAAAGTTATTAAAAATCAATAAATAGTGTATTTGAATATAAATGTGTGAAGAGTATACACACACACACACACACACACACACACCAAAGGATGTTTGGAGGTGAGTCACTCATGGGATATTAAAAGAAAATAATAAGTCATTGAAGGTGTGGGGAATTTGAAGAATGACTTAAAGATACACATTTGTAGAAGATAACAAGTAATTATTTTTCAGAGAAGACTTGTCTAACTGAATAATTAAATTTGATTTTCATTTTGAGGAAAGAGCAAGAAAAATGCTATAGAAAGAGTGTGTTAAGACTCTTTTTAAGGGAAAAAGAGATAGTGCTTTGGGCTCACATAAGCAAAAATGGGACTGGAATGGAAACATATGGAATGGTTCACAGAACTTAACCACTGATGAACCTGATTTGGACAGTGCAATAACCATGGGAAATTCCATCCAGGTAGCAGGACTATTTTTGAGGCACTACTCTTGGAAAGAGAGGCTATACCGATAGAAGTGAGAGTGAATGCAGCCAAGATAAATTATCATTCATCATCTCTTTCCAACTTCCTAACAAAAGAGCTAGGGTACATTCTGCAGACTGCATGGCAGTCACCTGTTAAGTGACCAAGTTTTGATCAAAGGAATATAACAGAAATTAATAATGGGCACCATTTCTAGGCCCAGAGCATGAATACCTTTCACAAATAACACCATGTGTTTGCTCTCTACTTAATGAAATGGAGGTGACCCCTGGAGTAAATTTTGGAACCCCAGATTGAAGAAGATAGAGCCAGAATGTGGAAAGATTCTGGGTATCTAAGCCATCAGTTGAAGGAAAGACACCTAATCAGAATTGTTCACACTGAACAGCTGCAAGAAGTCCTTTATTTTGGGTTTAAACATGAAAAACATGAAAAAATATGTTTTAAAAATTTCTATTAGGCCACTAAAATTTTGTAATTTCTCTCTTAGTGAAGACACCATTGTAGTTACTAACAAAGTAGCATCCATTTATATATGTCATGTACCATTACTTTAAATTTTTCATCTGAGAAATTATGTTTCAAAAGTCTTTTGGGAATATTAACATAATTCAACTACAAAGGATGAATTAAAGGGGTATGAAATTGGAGAAGACTGTTGATTAGCTTCCAGTCAATTTTATAATTCAATATGAAATGATAACCTGGATTATAAAGATAGCTATAAGATTTAGTGGATGAAATTTATTGAGGGATTTCTCTCCAGAGAGTACTCCTAGGATCTTGCAGTTATTCAGTTTTACTAATGATAAATTTTATTGATGAAGCATAGGGATAACTGTCGTTCTGGAATTTTGAATGAAAAAGAGGCCACCTGTTAAGACTTGGAATTTTATGAATTTTACATACATACATACACATATATATCCCTTCTAAGCTTCATATATATATATATATATTTTATATATATATTTTATATATATAATAATAATATAAATATATATAAAATAAACATCAGAGGAACTTTTTATTAGATGGAGTAATTTTGTCATTTAAAAAAGTATGCACTATTTCCTACAAGTGACAAGGTAGCTTTGACTAGAGGGTGACTTGTCCATTTACCCTAGACTGTGAAAACAAGCATATTTCTCAGCTTATTTACAGACTGAAGTGTGGGCTTCAGGAAAATGGCACCCGATCGAATATTAAAAGAACACTCCAAATGTACCCCTCATAATCAACAGAGGATAATGACAGAAAATCTCCCTGTGGTAGTAGAAGTCCTTTATTTTGGGTTTAAACACAAAAAACAAGTATCTACATTTATCTTTACCTTCAAATCTGTAATTAATTAATTAAGGGTTTATTTGTCATTAATCTGTTCCAGGTATTGTTGCTGATGCTGATCATACAGTGATAAAGGATACAGAAATAAACCCTTTCCCTTTTTGGGGGAAGTAAAGAAAACGATAGACAATGAATAAATGTTTAAAAATAACAGTAAACAATACAATTCTAGAGACTTAGAAGTGTTATGAAGAAAAATAAAGCAAAGTAAGAGGTAGGATATTATGGAGAAGGGGAGAAGGAAGGGAACAAATTTAGAAAGGGTGATCAAAAAATTTCTTTCTGAAAGGGAGACATTAGAGCATAAACAAATTATGAAAGATGAAGATCTGCATTGAAATTTGGGAGTAAAAGCATTACAAACAGAGGATCAACAAGTGTAAAAACCCCTGGAGACAAGAATGAATCCAGTGTGTTTGGGAAACAAGCCAAGAGTATAGGAAAAACAAGTAAAGGGAAACAAGCCTTTATAAGATAGCAGTTTGGAAAGGTGTTGTGGTGGGCATGGATTAGATTACATAGGTTGACACAGGGCACAGTAGGTCGCTGGATTGTATTCTAAATATAATGAAAGCAGTTGGAGGGTTTTTAGAAGGATGTGATATGATCTTATTTATGTATTTTATTTATGTATGTCAATTCCATTGGGAGTTGTGTGGTTGATAGAATGGAGAGAGTTAAATGAGGAAGCAAACATATTAGGAGGCTCTTGCTATAGGTCAGGTCTGTTCCAAGTGCCCTAATGTTGTTTTCTTTGACCTTTAAGGTCTATGATTATTTATAATCTAGGCATGAATATAAGGAAGAGAAAAGGCTTTCAGGGATCAGAAAAAAAAAATCTCAAATTTGAGGTTGTTTCTGAAAGCAAAGGGATGACATTCTTTTTTTTGTTCCTGTTTTTCTTTTTTAATCAAATTTCATTTTGATACTTTTTATTATCTAATATCCTTTTTTTTCTTTTTTTTTTTAGATGGAGTCTTGCTCTTTTCCCCCAGGCTGGAGTGCAATGGCACGATCTCGGCTCACAAGCGATTCTCCTGCCTCAGCCTCCCGAGTAGCTGGGACTACAGGCATGTGCCACCATGCCTGGCTAATTTTTGTGTATTTAGTGGAGACGGGGCTTCACCATGTTGGCCAGGCTGGTCTTGAATTCCTGACCTCGTGATCCACCCACCTCGGCCTCCCAAAGTGCTGGGATTATAGCTGTGAGTCACTGAGCCCAGCCACGATATTCTTTTTATAACCTAATCTCTTTGTTTTCATACGTTAGTCTTTCAAAATTGAACATAAAATGAGGATACAACTATCTAGACATAAATGTACACTAAAGCTTCAGCCTTCCCTTTTAAATTGTTCTCATGATCATAGCATAGTAGTTAATAGAGTGGTTTTTGGGCTCAGGCAGATACAAGAACATTAATTAACCCTTCTAAGCTTCTGTGTTTTACATATAAACCAGAAAAGTACAATGCCCCAATACAAAAATTGTGAGACCTAAGTAGCTTACTGTTTCTATAGCTAATCTTTTAACATTGAAGATTCAGGTATAAAGTCTAATAATTAAACAGAATAATCATAAAGCAGAGAATTTGAGTGTTGTTTAAGGTAGGTACAAATAGCATGAATAACATACATGGGGGTCATAATAACAATCGCCATTAATCAAGGATACACTCAATAGTGAACGTGATTTAAATATGCAGAAACTAATATAATATGGTTTTGATATATTTTCATTAAAATAGCTTAGCGATATTGAAATGATGGCAGAGTCTACAAATACATTTGTCATGTAATATCAGTCTTATAAAGAAAATACATGCCCATCAAAAACGACTCTTTGGGTAAAATATTGTACATCTGAAAAGTACAGCATTATGTATACATATAAAATAATGATCATCTCACCTCTATTAAACTAAAATTCAATAGTTTACAGAAAATATTTTTAAGTATAAAAAATCAGTGTGCCAAACAAGACAGGTAGATTTTAGATAGGTAGACACATGAAATAGAGTCTATGTGTTATTTTTTGTGTAAATAAAGATATGTATATAAATTAACTTTTCTAAAAGAGAATTGCAGAAAATATCAGCTAAGAATTTATGAAAAGAGCTAATGGTCTTGGATGGGACACAAAAGGTAGAAGAGATGAAGATGAATTAATTTTCTCTAAATATAATTTCAATTTTTGTAACATAAATTTCATAATTTTAATAACAATATTAAATTTAAAAGTGGAAAAATAAAACAAACAGAAATTAAATAAAAATAACTATACAGAAAAAATGGAATTAATCTATATCACTTTTCAACACATGTTATTATATTTATATCCATCGTGAGATATACTCTAAAGACAAAAAGTAGTACAAAACACCTGAAGTTTTATTAATTGACTTGCTTTTAATAGTGATACTGATGTGGTAATTCTGAAACATGTGCATAAAGGACAGAAAATAAGTAAACACACAAATGTTTCTTGGTTCTCTGTATGAGAAGTGAGATGTACATCTGGAATGAGGGCAGCTAAGGATGGTGTTAGATGTAAATTGGAGGTATCAGTATAAATTCATGATACCTTTACAAAGCTCTGTTTTGTTATAGCTCTCTTCTTCCACTGGTCCTAGAAATAATGCTCCCCTTTTTGTGCAGCTACCACACTTATTTCTCATATCTTCATTTCTAAATATTTTTGCCCAATAAGAAGAGCTGTGCTCTCCAACATGTACAGGTCAGAGAAAACACAAGAGAGCCTAACACAGGTTGTTGTGTCAGAAAGTTGGAAGAGGACCAAAGACTGTTGGAGACATGCTAAAAGAACACAGTAGCCAGCAAGAAAGAACTTCCACTGGTAAAATTTGTCATAACTTGTGCATTAAAAGGAATAAAAATCCTAATAGATTTTAATACATGAAGTGAAAATAAATCCATGAATTCATAGCAATATAATATTGCTAGTAGTATAGAGTAAGGGCACTTCACTAAAGAACAATGCCAATTAATGTTTGTGGGAGAAATGATAGAATTAGAAATTCACAACTGTGCAACCACCAATGCAGTACCTTATTCAAGCAAGGAATATTGATGGATGCAGAAAGCTTTTATAAAATATTGTTAAGAAAAGGATAGACATTGGTCTTAAACATCACCTCCCAAACCATATATTAACAGGGGGCAAATTTACCCTTACAATGGAGAAACTGGGAGGCTACCACCAACCAAGCACTCAAGCTTAGCATGAGTAATAATGGGACAATGGAACCTTAGGACCTGTAACATAAGGGAATGCACACAGGTACATCTGTGTAGTGCTACTGACAGCAATGCTAATCTAAATATTTTCCTGAGGAAGCTACATGACAAGTCCAGAATGGGGGTTACTTTTCAACACAAGTGACGTTCAGTCTGTAACATATCTATGCCATATTAGAAACAAAGATGGGATGACTATTCTAGATTAAATGTGAGTAAATAGATCTTATAACTGAATGCAATGTACTTTTCTTGATCAAATCCTGAAGTGAACTTACATAAACAGGTATAAAAATGATAACTGGTACAGTTGGGGATTTTTAATTTTAACTCATTATTAGATATTATTGTTTCAATGTGACATTTCATTGAGTGTGATAATAGTATTTTGGTTACTTAGTAGAATGTCCTTGTTTCTGCAGGCATAAAGTATGATGGCTGCAACTTACTTTCAAATGGTTAAAGTGTGTGTGTGTGTGTGTGCGTGTGTGTGTGTGTGTGTGTGTGTGTGTCCATGGAGACGAAGATGTGACAATATACTATTCCTGGTGAATATAGATAAAACATATATAAAGATTAAATTTTTTGTAACAAATATTAGAGAAAAGACACGGAAGAGTAAAATATGAAACAATGTATGTTAAAATAATACATTTTCCAAATAAATATAATTTTAAAATTGTCATAAAATATAATTAGAAGTAATAATTAATAAAAATACATTTTAATATTGTCTAAGCAACACCAAATTATGAATGACTATATTTTTCAAAATTAAACAAAGTGTTAGAGTTTGCCCTAACTTTCAAACAGTTAAGTCTGTCTGGACTCTTCAGTGACAACTGGAGAAGGCAGAGTTCTGCATTCTTGCAGAAGGAATTATCTAAGGCATCATTATTTCCAGAACTTCTTGCATCTGGTTTCTAAAACCTGGACAATTTTTGTGAAAAAAATATTAGTGGTATTTTTATTTTTTAATTTTGATTTTTAATTCATAAATAATTTCACATATTTTTGGGGTACATATGATATTTTTATACATTTATGTGATGTGTAATGATCAAATCAGGGTAATTAGGATATCCATTTCCTCAAATATTTATCATTTCTTGGTGTTGGGAACATTGAAAATCTTCTCTTCTATTTTGAAATATACAATAAATTATTGTTAATTATAGTCAATCAGGAGCCCTACAGAACACCAGAATGTGTTCCTCTTATCTAGCTGTAATTTTGCACCCATTAACCAATCTCTCTCTATTAACCCCTGTCGTCTCTACTCTCAGCCTCTGGTAACCGCTATTGTAACCTCCGTTCAGTGAGATCAGCATTCTTAGCTCCCACATATGTGTGATAACATGTGGTATCTGTCTTTCTGTGCCTAATTTATTTCACTTAATGAAATCAGCAGACAATATTGTGATATAAATACTTATAATGCTACAAAACACATTTCAGAAAATAAGGGTAGTAACTGCATTCTTTGTGCAAAACTAAAATGATGCTCTATTCATCTCTGAAGTGTCATTAAGAAGATATTCCAACATTCACTTAATAACTCTAGAGCTGAGTTACTTTGTGTGGATTTACAGTTTTGTATTTTTTAGCATTAGTCATTATCTAACACCATAAAAATCCCCCATTGATGACTTTTGCTTTAAAAAAAATATTGTGATAAGAACACATAACAGGAGATCTATCCTTGTAACATATTTTTAAGTTTACAATAGGGTATTGTTATTTATACGCAAAATGTTCTGTAACAGATTTATAGAAGTATTTATCTTTCATAAGTGAAACTTTATACCTGTTAATTAACAACTCCCCATTTGTTCTTCTCCCTAGCTCCTGGCAACCACCATTCTCTACTTTCTTTCGGTAAGTTTCACTTTATTAGATGTCTCATACAAATGCAATCATATAGTATTTTGTCCTTCTGTGACTGGCTGATTTCACTTATCATAATTTTCTCAAGGGTCATCTATGTTTGAGTTTCTAATTTCAATTTTTAAGATAAATGCCCAGGATGCTGAATAATAAGGTAGTTCTATTTTTAATTTTTTCAGGCACCTCCATACTATTTTCCACAGCACCTGAACCATTTTGCATTTCCACAAAAAGTGTACAAGGTTTCCAATTTCTCCACAACCTCACCAACAATTGTCTTTTAAGAGCATTTGATAAAATTCAACTCCCTTTCTTGATAAAAAATCACAAAAACTAGGAATGGAGGGATATTATTTCGACATGTTAGAGGTCATATGTAAAAATCCCACAGTTAATGTTTTCATAAATGGGGAGAAATTGAAAGCTTTTCTTCTGATACCAGGAACAAGACAAGGATACTCACTCTCACCACATTTATTCAACATAGAACTGGAAGTCCTAGCCAGAGCATTTAGGAAAGAAAAATTAAATAAATAAAAGTAAGCCAAATGTTCCTATTTGCAGATGACATGATCTTATATATAAAAAATCCTAAAGCCTCTACACACACACACACACACACACACACAAACTGTTAGAACTAAAAAACATACAAAGGTCAGTTGTGTTTCTATAGATTTATAATAAACTCTCTGAAAAGGAACTAAGAAAACAATCTTATTTGCAATAGCACCAAAAAGAACAAAATACTTAGAAATGAAATTAACTAAAGAAGTGAAAGACTTGTACACTGAAAACTATAAAACATTGATTAAATAAAAGAAGACACAAAGTATATGGAAAGGCATTTCATATTTATGGATTGGAAAAAATTAATGTTGTTAAAATATTTATATTCCCCAAAGTGATCTGTAGATTTCATACAATTCCTATCAACATCCCACTGGTTTTTATATTAAAAATATTCTAAAATTTATATAAAACCACAAAAGATCCTGAATAGCCAAAATAATCTTGAAAGAGAACCAAGCTAGAGGTATTACACATCCTAATTTCAATATATATTACAAAGCTACAGTGGTTAAAACTATATTATGCTGGCATAAAGTCAGACATATAGATGAAACAACAGTATAGAAAACCCAGAAATAACTTTATGCATGTAGGGTCAAGTGATCTTTAACAAGTGGGACAGGAATATAGAATGGGGAAAGGATAATATCTTCAATGAATGATGCTGGGGAAATTGGATGTCCATATGCAAAAGAATGAAATTTGACCCTTATTTTATGCCATACACAAAACTCAACCATTGATATCTGTTCCTCCATTTTGCAAAATATTCAGAGATGGTGTATTCTGCAGAATTTTTAACTTATATTCTCCACAATTAGCACAGTAAATTATTTAAAAACAGACTTGTACATTAGGCCTCAGCTTTTTTTTTACTGTTCCCAAGTTTTCAGAGAGGGAGATTAATAGAAACTGAACTAATATGAAAAGTATGTAAGAGAAAATGAAAAATTTCCCAAAGAACAAATATTTCCTGGTTAACTTTTCAACTAAAACTGATGTCATGTGCTTTGAAAAGTGATAGATCATGTTTAGGCTCTAAAATCAGAAAACAAGAGTAATTATGTGGACACTAAACTTTATTCTCTAAGTTGCTTTAAACAAATATTTCGACTTTATATTCCTCAGTTTTCTCATTAATAACGTTGCAATATCAGAATTGACTGTCTCATAAGAGAAAATTAGATCGATGATATAAAACACAAACATATAGCCATGTGATCTGCGTTACTGTATGTGAGAGTTTAATGATGATCATTTTAAAAGGAAAGTTAAATTGCCTAGTTAACAAAATAAATATTTCCTCCTTGCCTGCCAACTGGTCTTCCGGGTAATCTCAGTAGGTTTTTAGTTCCCTGTTTCCATGATTTGTGTTAATCTTTTAGGAATAATTTTTGGAAGTTTAAAATGAGATAGAAAAAGTCTCTAGAGATGGATTAAGTACATTTTGGGTTTCATAATTTTCTTCAACGTCTATTATGAAATGTTATTCAAAGAACAACTTTCTGACCTTTGCTGTCCAAGCCGTCTGTGGGCCTTTTATCCATTTTCTGAAAGACAGCTATAACTTACAAATAGACAGGTTATCTGTGAATTGGGGATTTGGGAGATGGCTATATATACTGGAGATAAACTTTAAGAGTGAGATTAAAGATCAAATGATATCCCTGACTTCTCACAGTACTCTGAATATATGTGGTCATCTCTTTTTTTTTTTTTTTTTTGAAAGAAGAAATAAATCACTAATTGACTGCTGGATGTGAGGTTGTCCTTAAAAGAAAGCTTTGAGACTATGCTGACTTCCTCTGCAGGATAAATATTGCACTTAAAATATTAAACTTAATTTGTAGAATGACGTTTTCACATTTGAGCCAGTTTTGTTGCCATCATGCTGTTGGAGCTTCTCAGAAGCAAACCCTATTATAATCCCAGTGTAATAATCACAACAAGCCCCTGTGAGGACATGATCTATATCTGCTGCTAACATGAGAAAAGGAGGTACTCTGATATGGAGACAAGAGAGCTGCTATGCTTTTGTTAAAATTTTTTGTTAATTTTTTTATATTGAAAACTTTTTTTTTTTTGAGACAGCGTTTCACTCTTGTTGCCCAGGATGGAGTACAATGGCACCTCAGGTCACTGCAACCTACACCTCCTGGGTTCAAGTGATTCTCCTGCCTTAGCCTTTCAAGTAGCTGGGATTACAGGTGCCCATCACCACGCCCAGCTATTTTTTCTATTTTTAATAGAGATGAGGTTTCACCATGTTAGCCAGGCTGGTCTCAAACTCCTGAACTTGGGTGATCTGCCTGCCTCAGCCTCTCAAAGTGCTGGGATGACAGGCGGGAGCTACCACGCCCACCCTATATTGAAAACTTTTAAAATTTTCAAATTTTTATGGGTAAAGGAGAAAAGTAGAAAATGAATAACTGAGTTTATATTGTTAGCATTTGAAATAATAAGTAGACTCTAAACCAGTATGGCTGCATATGATTTGATCTTTCTACCTGAATGAACTTTAGCTTGTAAATATACATATATTTGCAAATATATGTATATTTACATATAGACAATGGTAATACGTTAGTTAGCTTTATAGTTCACTACATGTTGTATTATTATAAAAGAAAAAATTGTAAACTTTCCTCGTTAGAAAATCTCCAATAACTTTTTGGAAAGTGACCAGACTTCTTCAATCACATTCTATCTAGAAATAGCATTATCACATCTAGGATCCAATAGCACTTGAGATATAATATGTATCATAATTATATTTATTTTATATTTTTAATTATATTTTATGCATAACTATGAAATCTGAGATGGGTTTTGAGAAATGGCCAGTTAATGAGAGGCTGACCATTGGTATCCCAAAGTCCAAACTTTTCAATGGCAGTTATGGAAGGAGAGCGAATGAAACCGCTATGAACAATGCTTTGCAAAGAAACAAAAAACAAAAACAGAGGGAGAAAGATGAAAGATAGCACAGGAGTATGTACTCTTTAAAGACCACTTTTTGAATACATAAATACAAATCTTATTATTGTACCTGGTTTTTTTTTGTACTCTATACTGCTATTTTTAAATGTGATTTAAGTAAGACTTCTCTAATATATTTTAGATTGTGAAATTGTTTGCAATACTACTATTTTTAAATGTGATTTACGTAAGGCTTCTCTGATATATTTTAGATTGTGAAATTATTTAAACATAAGAATTATACTTTAGAGCCCTAAGGAGGATGTCTCTACCCATCTGCCACTTATGATAAGATAAACTCAACAAGTAAATGATCTCTGAATATTGTCAGCATACCTTCCTTCACATATAAGAGTTAGCCAGTTGGTTAGAAAATACTATTTTTCCCTCTCCTACTCCCCCCAAAAAAATGATCCTACTGTTTTCTCTTGAAGAGTTGGATATTTTCACAGTGAACAGTTTAGACTTCAATAGTAATAAAACAGAACAACAGAGGTGAGCACTTGCTCTTGATTGATGGCTCTCTGCTATTTCTTCAGAGACAGAGAAAATTAGACAGACACAGTTTACACTACGGGAGCAATTTAAAAATCCAAAGTACCCAGTGGAAGTCTGGACGGGACCATGTATTTGGAACATTTTTGGAGCCTAATAAAAGGAGAGAATGAAGGACTCTGAAAATGTAGACTATCACTGTACGTTGAGGTATGTTCCACGTAAGTTTTTCATTAATACATTTCTGAATCCAAAGCAAAGCTCTGGGAACCTAGAAGTAAGGGGGAATGGGCAGGTGGGGAGAAGATAGAACAGATAGCACCTGTATTTGAGAACCTTATATTGAGTTGCTAAAATGTATCAAATTCCACTGAAATATAAGTTATATGGGAACTAATTTATTATTATAATTTACTGGTAAATATTTCCTAAATATCTGCATAAGTGTCTGGTACGGAGAAGGCCCTTAATTAATAGTTGTTCAATACATGAGTAAGATACATAGGAAAAGACAGTATATTAAAGTATCATCATGCTTGAAGCAATAACTAATGCCAGATGAAAAGATCTGGGAAAGAGTCATGGAAAGATGAGGTTTGAATTGGGTCCTAAATGGTAAATAAAGAGACTCATTCAGAGTTAAAACTTGTAGCAAAATATATAACAAATTTCATGAATAATGACAGAATAAAACATATTGAAATATTTCTTAGAAGAAGAAGGAGAAAATAAAGTTTTAAAGGTAAGTTGGGGTGGAAAAAGAAAATTGATTATTTAGATCACAGTATATCCTTTATTATTTGGGCAATCAAGAGTCCCCAAAAACTTTGAAATGAGGCAGAACAAATAAAATTAAGACTGAAGAGATCAGATGCTGGTGCTGTCTGGCTTGCTGATTCCACTCAACTGCTTTAATATAAGCTGGCTTCAGTTGGCTAGGAGGCATGGAAGAGTGTCTGGGAATCATTTTAAAAGTCTACATCAATTTGATTTGAGAAGCTTCAGAATGACTGCATTTCTTAATTAAACCAAGGATGTCACACTGCTAATTCTGGAACCAGGAGAAGATCAAGTTAAAGCCATGGCAGTTAATTGTTATCGATTGGTGTGTAACAGCATTAGTAAATTCCAGAGGGTCTGGCCATTAGTGAAGTATAAAATGATCCAGCGACAACTTTAATTGGTTTTAGATAAAACGGAATAAAAATTCATAGGCAGCCACTGAGATTTAAGATGCTTGGGAGAACTGAAACTCTTCCCTTGATTAAGTTTAACTATCCCTGGAGAAAGACTATGAATGAATCCATATGGGTTGGAAACAGGGTGGAAGTTGGAAAAGGTCCAAATCTTTCACAGTCTGAGTGGCTGCCTTACAGTAGAACTTTGTGTGATGATGGAAATCTTCTATGTCTGTGCCGTTCTATGTGGTTTTCACCAGCTGCATATGGCTATTGGGCACTTGAAACACGGTTAGTGGAACTGAGGAATTAATTCTTAAGTTGTATTTATCGTGAATTAATTTAATTTAAATAATCCAGTGACTAGTGGCTATAAATTTTGACAGCACAAGTCTGAATATTTTCTCTAACCAAAAAAAGCAAAACTTTGGTAATATTTACATGGCTGGCTATATTAGTAAAAATAAGCTATGGAATGCTGCAGTTAAAAAAAATTAAAAAGTAATGAAATTTTAAAAAACAAATTCTAGAATCCCACTGGCTTATAGCAGCAAATATTTATGTCTCCTTTCACACTGAATTTTTCACTTCAGTTTCAAGCTGGGGCCTGGTTACAGAGCACTCTCTGTGTGAAACATTGGTAGTTGTTTTTGTAGAGCAAAAGGAAGCTTTAAGACCACACTTTCCACTGGTTCTTAAGATTTCTGATTATTACTGACACATACTGCTTCTGCTCATATTATATATATATATATGCATATACATTCATACAGCATATATATGTATACAGCAGCATATGTATATATTTATACAGCATACATATATACACACATATGCTTTTCTTCTCTTTCTTTTTTTTTTTTTTTTTTGAGATGGAGTCTCGCTCTGTCGTCAGGCTGGAGTGCAGTGGTGCAATCTTGGCTCACTGCAACCTCTGCCTCCAGAGTTAAAGCGATTCTCCTGCCTCAGCCTCTCAGGTAGCTGGGACTACAGGTGCCCGCCACCATGCTCAGCTAATTTTTTTTTTTTATTTTTTATTTTTAGTAGAGACGGGGTTTCACCATATTGGCCAGGCTGGTCTCAAACTCATGACCTTGTGATCCGCCTGCCTCAGCCTCCCAAAGTGCTGGGATTATAGGTGTGAGCCACTGTGCCCGGACCACATACGCTTTTTCACTAGCCAAATCATATGACTCTCCGGAGTTCAACACAGCAAGGATATAGAGCCTCTCTCAGAAAGGCACGGGATATAAATGAACAGTAATACAGTTCATCAGAGAGTCCTAAAAGGGCATAGAGATTATTTGTTGCATTAATGAATATTTGCTAACACATTCTGTGTGTTCTGACTGCAATTTGATGCTGTGAACCCATCCCTTGTACGTATAGACATAAGAAGGAAACGCAGCATGTTAGTCTTTTTCAGTACCATCCTTTCCCAGTTTTCACATGACCACATCCTTTCATTACTTTCACTACTTACTTCCTAGTTTAAGCATCACCTCCTCAGAAAGAACTCCCTAATATCCTAATTTAAATAAGTGAAACTTGATGATTTTTGTATAATATATGCAACCAACCAAACAATATACCTTAAATTTGTTTTGTACCTTTAAAAGAATGCATTAGTCAGTCCCAGACAGGAGCTTATTTAAAGGGGCACCAAGGCTCTTTACACATATCTTTCACTTCCCTATTACATTGTAAATTCCTTGAAGGCAAATTAAAGAATTAATTCATTCTAGTTTCCTGTGACTTACTGTACAGTGAACAAAATAATGATTGATTGAATGAATGATGATATGAAGAATATATATGAATAACCTAAACAATGTTTATCATAAGTATTAGAAATATTCAAGTAGACAAAATTGTTATAAAATTATACATGTAAAATTTTAAAGAAATGAATCTTTTAAAGCAAGAGATAATCATAAAGTAACATATATTTACAATGGAACTAGTGAAACACAGTAACATTACCCTCTCTTTTTAGAAAAAGAAACATTGTTTAAAGTTACGTCTCAGAAATAGTAATAAAAAGAACAGACTTCTGAGCAATTTGCAACTTAAACTATAATAATTTCAAACGTTCAACAAATTTGTTTCAGGATAATTAGATAATTGTCTGAGTTCCCCAATAATTACTTTAGAGATACATTAGTTCATTTTTATTCACTTGAATATTTGTAATAGTAAGCTTTCTAAAGCACAAATACTTCATATAAGTCAGTTTTGTATAACTACTGTAAATTAATCAAGCAATTTATTTTATATTCATGTACACAACTGAGTCACTGCCCTTCTTCACTGATGTTATAACCTGTAATGAATCCTATTATAATCTGTACCTGAAGTTCTTCTCCCCTTTTGACTAAAGGTCCCATCATCCTTCTTTTCTTTCCCATTGATCTCTCTGGACCTGGGCAGTATTTTACTTCTGTCTAAATAAATATAGTACAGTCTGGACAGCTCGTCTTTGAGCTTTTACTTATTCACTGAATATTTTGGAATATGCCAGAATAATGTCACCAACATGTTTCTTTTAGTAAGTTATCCTATATTTATAGCCACAAGTACCGTGTTTTATTCTAGCAGGAGCTAAAAATAATAAAAATAAGTGTGTCAATTTCTAACACATGAAACAGATAAAAATGGTACTTTGTGTCAGTACATTTTATAAGTTTATATTTATTACTTTTACTTAATATAAAGTCAATAAATGAACACAAGTAGATTCCTTTAATAATAACAGGCATTAGAATGTGTGGTCTGAATGCCAGTCACAATTAATGTAACTGGCAAGGTTCAGTAGCTAACAGCCTTGAACTAGGAGCCAGAAATTATTTTACTAGATATTTCTACACTAGATATTTTTATCAGACACTTATATACCAATGTTATTGATTCATATAAGAGATAAAGTCTCCATACCATAGTTATCAGGTGCTAGTGGAAGAAGAAGATAATAAAGGAGAGGAGAAACAAACATAGATTGAAAAGCTTGAAATGACAGAGTTGAATGGTGATTTAAGGAATCTAAGTCTAGACAGTTTCTCTATGGAACTGATATTTAAACTGATACTTGAATTATGAGAATTCAGCAGCCATGCTGAGAACTTAGAGAGTGATAGGTCTTATGTCCTCAGGACAAGCAAGAGGAAAGCACTACCATGAGGTGAGCAGAAGGCATGACCCTGAAATGGAGCAGCACCATGCTGCGAGGAGTGCGGTGAGCTGGGTATTGGGTGAAGTAAGAGAAGGGGCAGATGCCAAACTAGAATGAGAATTTTCAAGCACGAAAGGAGTCACGCCTGAATTATAGGCACAGAGGCATATGATTTGATCTGGCTTAACTGTATCCAGACTGCTTAGATTAGAATGGATTGGATGATTCAAGAAAAGAAAGCACTCTTGGGAAGAGGTCAAGAATTTGGAAACCCTGTCACTACCTGGCTAGGGTAAGCTGTTGAATCTCTGTAGGCTCAGATTTCTCAGACATAAAATCAAATATTTAACAGACTGTATTAACTTTCTGTCATTGCTGGAACAAATTAACACACACTTTGTAGTTAAAAAATAAAACACACACACAAATGTGCTGTTGTAGAGTTCAGAGGTCAGAATTCTGACATGGGTCTCATCTGGCTAAAGGCAAAGTGTCCATAGGGCTGTTTATCAGGAGGCTCCAAGAGAGAATGTGTTTCCCTGCTCATTCAAGTTGTTGTTCAGAATTCAGTTCCTTGTTACTGTGGAACTGGGGTTCCCACTTCCTTGCTTGCTGTAAGCTGAGGATCATTCTCAAGTTTTAGAGGCCACCCACATTCATGGGCTCATGCCCGCCTTCCTCCAACTTCAAAGCCAGCCATGGCAGGTAAAGCCCATATCATGCTACACATCTCCCCTGTCTCTCCCCCTATTGCTACATCCCTCTGACCCAATCACCCTGCATCCTCTTCCACTTTTAAGAGCATATATGGTTACATTGGGTCGAACCAAATAATCCAGAGTAATTTTCCTATTATTGATTAAGATTTAAAAATTAATCTTAACTTTAATAATTTTTGCCTTGTAATGTAACATACTCAAAAATTTTGAAAATTAAGACCTGGATAACTGGGCATGTGTGGGGCGGGAGGAGCATCTTTCTTATCACAATGTTTTCTTCAGATTTGTTACTCCTACAAAGAAAGATATATTTTATCTTCATAGACTTGATCTTCATTTCTCTACAAATCAGTTTGATATTGTGTTAGATATTGCTTTAAGCGGACTTCATAAACACTATATATATATATATATATATATATATATATAATTAGATAAAAATCTAGTGTAGTGTGAAGCAAATGACTGTGAGAAAAGATATATTTGGCTTTATTTTGAAATTAGGTTGTCTATTTTATGTTCATAGAAAAGGGATAGCTAAAATTATCTGAAAAAAATCACACTTTTAAGGAAATAAATAGAAAAGTAGAAGGAGAGTGAGAGAAATGACTACTTAGTTTATTTTGCTGTATTGATGGAATTGGCTATTTCAAAGCTGCTGCTATGAGATGTTCATGTTGGTCTTTAAAATAAATTGTGTTTTCTTAGGGCTTGTCAGTGTTTGGATGACATTTTATAAAGAGCATTTTTAATTATGAGGCATCATCCACTTTCCAGAGTATTAGTTAAATGTTAGTATTTAATATCTTAAATATTAATTTTTGTGTGCCAATTTATTTTGCTTGAACAATTTAAGTCTATGTATTTTCTTGGTGTATCCACAACAATTTAATGTTCAGAGAAAGGCATTTTTACAAAAGGAATTATAAAAAATGCCCTTATACAGGCTTTTTAATGTTCTTTTCCAGAAAGGCAATGTGTGTATTCTGCCCCCTTTGATCAACGACCCTCCCCAGTAAGCTTTATAAAAGCAGTATAAATGCTAATGCATCCTGGTCTAATTTTTTGCTGTACTGTATGAACATAGCATAATCAAAATAAGCTGTTCTTCCAGAACAAACTCTTTAGTTGCTATTTCTGTTTCTCATGACCTTTGGGAAAGTAAATAATATTATAAAGCCCAAACGATCATGTAATGTACATCCCCAAATGAACAAGGAAAATTGCAGTGCATTTGTACAATCTCTGGAATTGGATTAGAGTCCTTGGGGCTGGAGTGTCACCCAGCACAGACCACGTATTTTGCCCTTTACATTGAAGCGAGCCGCAAATCATGCAGTTATTTTTATGGTTGCTTGTTCTTTGGTTTGGGTGACAACTTAATATCCCGCAGTAGTAGTTGGCAATAAAATGGCACATATGACTGGTCACAGGCAGTAAAAGAAGCCCTTGTACCTTCTGATTGCTATAGAAAAATCATTGTGCAGTTTGTAATATAAATAAATAAATAAACAAATATAGGAATGTAGGTCTTGCTGAAAAGTGACCAGAAAATCAAATTAAAAGCCCATATTTTTCACCATGTACATGGAGTGTGTGCTCTGCTAGATGGGGGGTCTGGGAGCAGGATATTTGCTGTATCTATCGCTAATGGCAGTCTTAATTTTCTTCATAAGTTGATTATGAATGTACCAGAGCCCCTGTAACATATTCCTCATCCTTAGAGGTCATTCATCATAATTGTTCTTAGTCTGTGCTTTCTATATTAATAGGAATCATAACATATTTATTATGTCTTATTTGAAAAACATTACCAGGTGTCACATAAATAATTCAGCTTTTTCTAAAATGTATTGGAAACTTTAAAAACACAGTTAAATATATATATATACACACATAATTTATATATACAGTTATATATAACTTTAAAAACACATTTTGTATATATAACTTTTAAAACACATATATAATATATATAAGCTACATATGACACTGTGTTTTAAATGTATATTTATATATTATATATCAAATATATATATAACTGTGTTTTTAAATATATATACTTCATCAGTAAAACATTGGTGAGAACACACACACACATGCATACATTTTCTTTCTCTCTTCTCTGATTTGTGATCAGAGAAAGGAGATAAAAAAATTCACTATGTTTTTAGAGGCAGCTCATCTAATCTTCAGTCACAGGCTAGTATCTAAGGGCTTTTAGGTCTTGGAAAGTCCTAGATCAATATTTCTCATATTTGTCTATCTGTGCTTGCTACTGAAAGCACAGAAAGCATAGCTATCTGTGCTTGCTACTACTTCTGTATTTTATGCCGTCATCTATCTGTGTTTTACATATTGCCATAATTTATCAATGGTTTCCTCATCTCTATTCTTACCCCACTATGGACTGGTTGTCTCCTTGCACCAGAGTTAACTCCCTACAAGATATTTGATCGTAGCATACCCTTTACAATCTCCAATGACTCCTAAATCCTGCACAAGAAAGATCATATTTGTTAGCAAGACAGTGAAGCTCTTCTAATGTCCTAGGTTCTTTTTAATTGGAGGTTGTATTTTTTCTCTACGAGAAAAATACATCTCTGCTCATTCTTTGCCCTTGGAATAAGCAGCCTCCATATACAATTATGCACCAATTAAATATTCCCTCCCTTTATTCAGTCACTTGAGCAGATAACCACTTTATGTGAATGATGGCGTTTCTCATATCACTTTCTAGTATTTATTTCAGTAAGCTATAGTTCATTTTCATTTCTCCTTTCTTCTCTATTTTAAGGTCTACTATGATAGTAACCATGTTCTTCACATATAACAGGCACCTAATACTTGATGCTGAGTAAAACATTAAGTTATGTTGGCCTCCTAGACAAAACAAGATACAGATCAATATGAAGGCTTGTGATGTGTATTTGATGTTTGGCATACACAGAGGAAAAAAAATGAAAAACACTGTGTGTTCCTAATAAAACTACTTTAAGATAATTTAAGTTCTATAGAGTAAGGACTTTTTTACTCACTGATACACCACCCACACTTTAAGGAGTCCCTGGCACAGAGTAATGTTTGCTCAATTATTGCAGAAGTAATACTTGTCTATGTATCTCTTATCAGAAAGTCTAGCAGGCTAAAGACAAATTAATATTGTTGAGGATATTAAAGATCTAAAAAGTAGCAAGATTATTGCTCTGAAGGAAAAATTCAATTTCTCCTGATAGGGAGTTGATGAAAGGTGGTTCAACATAGAATTATAGTGATGGCTAATATTTGAATCCTATGGGACAAAGCCAGTTCATGTTTACAATCTGCAACAACACTGCACTAGAATGGTAAATTTGCAGACATGGAATATCATTAATAGCATTTATTTAAATTTCTTAGAGAAGGTGGTTGAAATCATAACTCAGTACTTGAGGGGAAAGACAGTAGAAAGAAAAGGAAAAAGTTCAGTATTGTGCCTTCAGAAATGTTCTTCATTTGAAGTGAGAAAAAAATGTAGATAGGTAGACGTGAGAATTATGTGAATGACCACTGGAAATCCATACAAATAAAATCTTCATGAGGCCAGGCACAGTGGATCACATCTGTAATCCCAGCACTTTGGGAGACCGAGGTGAGAGGATCTCTTGAAGCCAGGAGTCTCTACAAAAACTTTTTTTACAAATTAGCCAGGTGCAGTGGCGTGTGCCTATAGTCCCAGCCACTCAGGAGGCTGAGGAAAGAGGATTGCATGAGGCCAGGAGTTCGAGGCTGCATTGAGCCAGGATCACACCACTGTGCTCGCTCTAGCCTCGCCACAGAGTAGGAGTCCATCTTTAAGAAAAAAAAAAATAAAAACTTCATGAAAGATTAAGTGTATATGTATGCGTATGTGTATATGTGTGAGTGTCTCTGTGTGTGTGTGTCTATACATGCACATGTGTATGTGTGAGAATAACGTACATTTGACTAAGTAGAACAGAAAAGTAAATGGCTTAAAATAGCAAATTGAGTTTAGCATCTTCAGAATCAGCTATGTAAGATGGTTCTAGAGTTGCTCAATTGAGTGTCCATGGAAGACTCAGATTTTTGTCACTTTTTCACTCTGTCTTTGGATTGTCCTGAGGCCCCCTCAAATTCTTGAGGTACTAATGTCATACACTGATACTTCCATTGACAGATAAATAAGATATAAAACAATGCTGTTCATCTCTCTTTTAAAGTGACAAAAATGTCCCAGTAAAGAGAATTGCATCACACACATCACTAATAGACTAGCCATGGACAGCCTAATTTTGGCGTCTTTATCCCTGAGCTGATAATTCATTTCATCCTGCCTCAGAGATAGTACTTAAATAAAATTGTGTTTTTGTAACAAGAAATAAATAATTAGGCAACTGACAGTGGTGATGTGTTGTTTTCATTGTGGATTTTTATGAATTGGTATTTATATTCCCAACATGATTTTTCTACTAAAACACAGAAGATAAAATTTCCAATAGCATATTAATGTCGGATTTCCAATGTGTACAACTTATACAGGCAAAAATATAGTGCAATACTAACTGACCATTATATGGGTCTAGAGTCATTTCAAGATTTACATCTGTATTTCATCCTACGTTATCAGAAAACAAATTGGACGTTTTATCACAAAAATGAATATTTTTTAAAATGGTGGGTAGATTGTGAACAGCAACAACTAATATAGAGGTGTTTCTCTAGAATGCCATGAATGTGCTCCTGGAAACTCAAGTTCTGCAAAATCACGCACTAAAAATCTCAGGACTTAGAGAAGAATATTGCTAGAAGAAGAATAATAAGAATCTAGGCAAACTTGTAACTGGGGCTAACGTAATAGCATTCTAAATAATACGCGTAGTTATAAAATAGTATTTCAAATAAATGAATGCTACATTGAATATAAAAATATACCATTATTTTAAAAAAAAGAAAGGGTTTGTAATTAAGGCTTGAGTCTACTAAGCCATGAGAATATGAAGAACTTTGCAAATTAAATAAAAACAATATGTACTTCAAATGTACAGCAGATGACTGACCAAGCCAGGTGCCAGGTGGCAGATGGAAGGGTGAGTAGACCTGGTGCCTTACTGTGCATTACTCTTGCTCACTATATTCTGCCCTTGGATTTTCATTTCAGTTGCTGTTACACTTGCCAGCAGGGCACAATACATTAACAGAATGAGGAGGCGGGAGAGTGGGGAAATATCATCTGAACAAGCAGTCCCTATTTGGCTGACATCACTCCCCTGTATGCCAATCATATATGAGCAATTCATATTACTGAAGCTTAGTGTAGCAGTGCTGGTCATATTTAAATAAGTCAATTATGTTTCAAATAGTTAAATTTGTCCAAAGAATTGCTGGGTAGCTAGTTGGGAATGCATTTTTGAAAGACAACTACTTATTTAGTTGCCAAAAGTCTCTGTATACCCAGTAAATGTATTTGGGTAGTAACTATATGATACTATCATACCAACTTGATCTCAAAATTCCATGAGACTTATCTATATGTAGATAGGATGAATTATTTTATTCTTCCCTGTCCTTAACCTACTGCTAAGAATTAGGAATGATTGCAATCTAACAATTCCCTCTCCTTACAGGATAAAAGGTAAAATAGAGTGTTAAATAAGCAAGAAAATTAGTGATGTGCATATATTACACAAGACCTTCACAGTTTTTAAGCTGGGTTGCACGTTGTTTTCAAACATCTTAGAAAGAAAAAGGAAGAGGATTATGGGATCCTCAGTGATTATAAGTAAAAATGGATTGGCTGCTTAGAAGAAATACAATTTTTCTTCTTATAAGTCTTAAAGTAGTGGAAATGGTATGGTGTTCTCACTAGCATATTTACAAAACCCAGGGTTTGTTGTTTGTTTGTTTTGGTTTGTTTTGAGGCTATTTTCTATGGATACAGAGGTCAAACTTAAAAGTCCATAATAGTTGAAACTACTTTGGATGACAAAACAAATGTTCTAGTGTCTGGTTTTAACCTGGTTGCAAGTTAAAAGATCATTTGCACATTTAATAATCTACTGAGCCAAATGATAGTTTTTGTTTTCCTACTAAAACTTTTGTTGCAAACAGAACTTACACATGGATTTGAAGGTTAAAAAAAAAAGAATTTTCATTAACATGTTACAGATAAAGAATCAATGGTGCTAAAGAGATAATATATTTTCTGAGAGGGTTGTATTTGAGTGGGAAGGGGACATTAGAGTTTTATAGAATTAATCTCAATTAATGTAGTAGAAACAATATTTTCAGAGATATAATTGAAAAATTTTATATTATTATATATATCGCTATAAACTTTAAACTTCATTATCAAGTTACCCTAGAGTGGCTCAATTGCAAAGTCTGAGTCACATTTTTACAAGATTTGAAATGTACAGTGCCATATGTAATTTAATCTTTGAAGCGTGAATATAAGAGTAAAAAGTCTGTTTACAGATGAAACAAAGTGATTCGTTTTACAGAATAATGAGGTTTTCATTTCCATCATCTACAACAACTTTTTGATTATATGTATAGTTGACCCTTGAACAAAACAGGTTTGAACTGGGAACGTCCACTTACACATAAATTTTGTTCTGCCTCTGCTGCTCCTGAGATAGCAAGCCCAACCCCTCATCTTCCTCCTGCTCTTAGCCTACTCAGTGTGAAGATGGTGAAGATGAAGACCTTTGTGATGATCCACTTCCACTTAATAAATAGTAAATATATTTTTTCTTTCTTATGATTATCTTAATAACATTTTTTCTCTCTAGTTTATTGTAGGAATACAGTATATAATATACAAAATATACGTTAATTGACTGTTTGTGTTATTGGTACACCTAACAGTAGGCTATAAGCAGTTAAGTCATTACTTTTAAGGGGAAATCAAAAGTTATACACACATTTTTGACTCACAGGGGGTTGGTGCCAATAATCTCAGCATAGTTCAAGGGTCAACTGTAGATATCACATATATGTGAATTTGCTTATTTAGAATTTGGTCTTCTATACATGTGAATAGTTCATATACATATGAATCACCTATAGGATTTTAAAAATATATGTATATATATACAGGTCTACATTTTCTAGTACAACTGACTATATTTGAAATAAATCAATATTATTGACAACTTGTTAAAAATTATGTTAGTTGAATTCAGCTTATTTCATATCTGCTTTTAGATAATTTAAGACTTTAAAGTTTAGATTTAAACTTGTGACATCAAGCCATTTATTCAAATAATTAGTAATTATCTTGTGATATAAATTTTAAGTATCAAATAAATAAACATTCATATGTTGATTTCATGACTAAAGTATAATTAACCTGGGAAGGAATATATTTTAAAATGTTTATATTTTTTGCTTTGCTCATAAAATACGATCAACTCATTCTTCTTTCTTAATGAACAGTTATTATGTCTCCAAATATAAGAATGTTTCTTCTGCCCACACTGACTTAAAGCATATATCTATTTTACATACATCTTCTAGATTTTTAAATGCAATTTCTCTCTGAAATACACATATCACTCAATTCTTTAGCTCTCTTACTTCTCTCGAGTGTACATTTTGCTCTAATTCTGACTTTTTTTTCTATATCTCTAATTTCTAAAAGCAACATTCATCTTGGGAATAAAGATTTTTTTCATTGACAGTTTAGTTTAATTTTCATATGAATCTCATCCATGCATGAATAATTACACAAAGTAGCCTTGAAATTCACTATTACTAGTTGATTGCAAAAGATCTTGACAATATGTAATAAGAAACATAATGTTTTACGGTACCACAAAGATATTAGGTTAGCATTTATTGGAGGTATTTGAACTAGTATACGGGGATAATGCATTTTTTTTCTATTTTTGTTTGTTTGTTTTATTTAAGCCCAGCATGCATTTATATTATTTTATTTGTTCTATTATGTTTGTTTAATTGTTTTATTTAAGCCCAGCATGCATTTATATTATTAGAAGGAAGAGTGCTATTTATTAGAAAAAGAGTGCTATTTAACTGTGTCTTTTTTGGAAAAATGATTGGATATGACTATGTCTTTTAATTTAACTTCCTGCTCTATTCTAATCTCTGAGAATTTTACAGAATGTCTTCTCTGATAATTCTCTCCTTGATTTGTTTGATGGCTCTTTTTTCTTTTTTCTTTTTTTTTTGAGACGGAGTCTCGCTCTGTCCCCCAGGCCGGAATGCAGTGGCACAATCTCGGCTCACTGCAAGCCTCCCGAGTAGCTGGGACTACAGGCACCCGCCACCAAGCCTGGCTAATTTTTCGTATTTTCAGTAGAGATGGGGTTTCACCGTGTTAGCCAGGATGGTCTTGATCTCCTGACCTCATGATCCACCCGTCTCAGCCCTCCAAAGTTCTGGGATTACAGGCATGAGCCACAGTGCCCGGCCATTGACGGCTCTTTTTAATGTCTCCTGGAGAGTGCTAGCAATTCTATCATTACTTTGTGTCCATCTACCATCTAAACTAAGATGTGCCATTAAATGCTTGTCTTGAGAAAATAATACTTCATATTTGGGGAGACAATTTTATCAAATAACTTTTAAAAAGGCTCGCTGTAAGACATGTGTGTATGTGTGTGTGCGTTTCAGCACATATTTATTGATTACGTGGTGGCATATAATATCCTTAAACCAAGAACATTTGGTTTCTGCACAAGGATTATTGAATAGAAAAATAAGATATTGTGTAAAACCTGTAAGTGAAGTCTACAATTCAAGCAAACAATGTGCATTATTATCTAAAATTACACTATGAAGGTATGTGTTTATTTTCAGTTGTTCTTATCAAATGTGTAAGATCTAGAAGGCAAATATAGCGCTGTATGTTGATTTTTTAACAATGTCTTAGAGGTAAAAGATGCAAGTTTGTTTCCAGATGTATAAAGGTTCTTTTTACATATGTCCCTTGTAACGTTCATATATTTAGCCAGTGGGCAAAATCCAAATGAAACTGCCTTTCATCCCGACTGCCCTTGTTTTACTCACAGTAAAAGATGTCCATAGAGGATCTGATCTTTATAGAAATTTAAATACAGCTGCCTTCCAGTCACCTATGCCAAAAAGAAACAGAGTAGTAGATTATTTCCCTTTAGAACTCATTAAGGTTAACACCATAATTTTAGACATAAGGAAATAAAAATCTAAAACGATAAGTGAACTCACATATAATTGTATTTTTTAAACTAAAAATATGTAAGAAATATTTATCTTGCTACCACAAAAAGGTTTATTTCAAAACCTCGTTTTTGTGTATAGGAGATAAGCTTGCCTAACAAAACGAATATTGGAATGGAAATTTAGATTTACTCATTCATTTATTCATGAATGTGTTTTTTATGCAGTAATGAGGAATACACTATCCTGGCATTTATGAAGCAGGAGAGTGGAGGTGATAAGCAATGAAAAACGTACTGTGTAAATATAGTAAATAATCTCAAACTACTGTAAGGACTTTAAAGGAAAGTAATAAGATAATATAGGAGAAAATCTTTGGTACAGGACAGAATAGTGGGAAGGAAAGTCCTCTCCAAAAAAGTGGTGATTAGATTGACCCATGTGGTATATACACAAGACCAGTCAGGAAAACATAGGAATAAAAATATCTCAGGAATATTTTAGGAACAACATGTACAAATTCGTTGAAAAGAGAAAGAATAGTCTTCAAGATGATGAAAGGGGTTGAGGTACTGATGTGCCACTGGATCATGAAAACAAAGGGTGAGTATAGTTCAGATGTATTTGAAGGCATAGGCAGAAAATGTATCATGCTTTATTGGTTCTGGGCACGCTTCCCTTCTTTCCAGTTCCCACTGTGCAACAACTACCTACATGAAGATACCAAATCACTTTTCTGGCTTTAAGCACATTTTCCAGTTCTATAAAATGCAGATAACAGTTCTTCTCTCAGCAAGGTTATTTTCAGGATCACACAACATTAGGCATGTGGAAACGATTTAAAAAGTTAAAAATACTATGACTCTATGGGATCAACTCTGCTAGAGTCAAAACCTGCTTAGAGCACCAATGTCTCTGCTAAGTTTGGATATACATAAACAAAGATCAGTTTGTTTTCACCAAGATGTCATGATTTTGTTATACATTTTCTAGATTGTTTGATATCACTGGAGAATTTCATACTGAACCTAAAGTAAATGGCAAGAAAATAAAATCGACTGCGTTGATCATGATGAAAGTTAATATTGATCTTTCAATATTCTTCTTCCAAGAAGTTCTCATTATACAAAAAAAAGGAGGCACTATAACCTTTGGTGATAAGTAAATGTTAACTGAGAAAGCATATTAGGCAGAGCGTGATGGCTCACACCTATAGCCCCAGCACTTTGGGAGGCCGAGGCGGACAGATCACCTGAGGTCGGGAGTTCACGACCAGCCTGATCAAGATGGAGAAACCTCATCTCTACTAAAAATACAAAATTAGCCGGGTGTGGTGGTGGGCACCTGTAATCCCAGCTACTCGGCAGGCTGAGGCAAGAGAATCACTTGAAGCCGTGAGGCAGAGGTTGCGGTGAGCCGAGATTGCGCCATTGCACTCCAGCCTGGGCAACAAGAGCAAAACTCCATCTAAATAAATAAATAAATAAATAAATAAAACAAAAAACCATATTAGGAAGTGAATTTCCCTCAGTGGAGGCAAATTAAAAGGTCTGTAGGGCACAAGATGCAGGTGGGATATCTGGGAAGGATGCTTATGCATCTATTTCTTTATTATCCCATTACATGGGCATAAACAAAGCTTAGCTACCCAGCAGAAATGCACATCAGCTGGAGGCTTCTCTAATATCTCTTTCAAGCTGTTAACATCTACAACTCCTTGATTCTCATCACTGATATCACTTAAAATGATGCAAAACACTGAAAGTTTAAATCTTTGACATCATTTGTTGCTCAATAATAGTATTTTCTTTCTTGAAATAAAATGTTGAGAGGTATAAAGAAATTTCAGGAATCAGGTCACCTAAAGCAATAGGAAATATGATGTCCTTAAGTGTCCAGTGGTAAACTGACTGCTTTAAATTTATGAGCATAATTTATCCTCGGTATGTTTAATTTACTCTGACTTGTGTGTGTGTGTCTTCCATAACATCAAACATTGAAGCAGTATGGAGTATCCAAGTAATTATTAATTATACTAGATCATAAAACTTATTTGAACTCCTGATTCTTGGATGATTTTTTGACAAAGGCTAGTGGAAAAGTAGCTAACTGAGAGTTATGCAGCTCTTTCTTTGTATCATGAGTTTCAGGTCCTGATTATAACAGTATTTTTCTTTTACAAGATATCACAATTAGTCAAAAAAACCCATTCAGAGCTCACGAGAGAACAAACAAGTAGCATGACAAAAATGTAAAGTGGTGGATGAAAGTAAGAAAAGAATAGTACTGAATATTTTGAGTAAAGTTTAATATATGTATACATATTGCATGTGTGTATCTGTGACTGTGTTTGTGTGTGTGTGTGTGTGTGTGTGAGAGAGAGAGAGAGAGAGAGAGAAAAACAGAGAGGAGGGAGGGAGTAAGGAAGGGAGAGAACAAGACTTGGCCAAATAATATTAAAACTCCAAAGTTGCATTTGCCTAGAGTCATTGTGAACACCTTATTTTATTTTATTTTATTTTACCATATCCATCCTGGGAATATCTTGTAAAACATATTTCACAGGCAGGTAAGATATTTGACTTTTTGTATTGCCATGGTTTAATCCACTTGTGAATTTAAAACTTAAATCTGTTTAAAGATTCAGTCCCTTTGAAAAAGCTAATCTCAAAAGGATTTTTATTTTTATTTTTGGCAGAAAAACAATCGCTTCTCTTTCTGGGGAATTATAAACTACATTTTATTTTATTCTTATTGCATTTTTTTATATTAATAGTATTCTCTTAATACTCTAGTTAGGATGCTGCCTATTTCTTATAACTCTATCAACATAAATTGAAAAGGCATTCTTGGAAATGAAAAAAGAATTATATTAAAGTTTTATCAAAATTTTTTTCTTTCCTTTTTCCTTTTCACTTCAAAACACTGCACTCTAGTATTGCTTTTACATTTGAGGCTAAGTCTGCAACTCAAAAAAATATTGATTCTTTTATGTGCAGGATGTTCTTGGCTACAGCAGACAGCACAAATGAATAAAAATACATGTGCTTTCTTCATTTTTCAAGGAAGACTCATTATCTGCCTGTGGTCTTTCCTGATCAAGGCACCACACCCATTGGTTTAATGTGATGTAAAGCATTTCTACAAAACAGTTCCACAGAAGGTTTTATCTTAGGAAAGTGAAAGAAGAGAGAAAAACTAAGAAACTTTTCTATAATGACACATACCATCAAATATTTATTAAGTGCCTCCTAAATTCCCAGAACTGTGCTAGAGCCTGTAGATAAAATGGCCAGAAGAAACGTACATGCTCCTGGATTTCTTGGAACCTGTGCTCTTGTGAGATCAGGAAGGCCAGTTGTGTGGAAAAGAGCATTAGCATTTTGAGAAATTCCTGATGGTCAGCAAGTTCCGGAGTAAAGTTTACTTTAGTCTAAATATTTATTAATAACAATCCAGGTTGAAGGTCTACTACCAATTAAATTCTCAAACGTACAATAGAATTTAAAACGCCTGCCTCACAGTGCTTCCTAATAACCTAAATAAGAAAATGCTGTGAAAATATCGTTGTGTACTTTTTCTGTTGATTTTTAGTGTGTTCTGATTTTTGTTGTTATTCTCTAACATATTCTCAGTTCTTTAACATTTCCAGATATGCAACAGTGATATAGATTGATATGAATTTGTTGAATAAAAGACTGCAAATATTGAATGATTGAAGATCGTGTCATTTTGGTTCTTGAAAATTATTGGGGACTCCCTATTTAAAATATAGGGGTCTGCATTTAAAGTGTATCAGGGCGATTCTACTTCCCCGTTATTCCTCCAGGAAACCCTATTTTCTTAACTAGTAAAGAAAGACAACTTGTTAGATTTTTTTATATGTTCTAATGTTAAAATGTAAAATACACAAAATTTTGAGATACACTTGATTTTATTTTGTCAAACTTTTGACATTGTTAACCCAAATCCTGAATTTTTTTATTAATGGCGAAGTTGTTACATATTTCTAAGAAGACAGCAAAATAAAATAGGAAGGAATATTGAATTACAAATGAAAGCTGCAATTGCATAATAAGGCTATTGTTGCTGCTAATAATTTTCTTCTCAGCTCTGTCTTAAGATATTGGCACTATTCTGAAGAGAAGGAGAGAAAAGGGGGATACTGGAAAGACTAAAAAAGGAAGTTTCGGTTTAGCTTTGTTTTCTCTCTTTGTCTTTTTTCATAAGACTTGTTCAGAATGTCCTTTTGGATTTAAGCCAGAAATATCGAAGCACAAATTTTTATGACAGTCAGCCAGATATTTCTCAGCCAAGCCATGGCTTCCCTCTGCAAAATTTTCTTAGGTTTACAAGTAATAGTTTGGGCTGAGGAAGAGTAGATTCTCTCACAGGTAGCAATTATTTTTTTAAAAAAAGCTGTATGTATGTATATGTGTATGTCTGTGTGTGTGTTTTCCACAAACAGAGTCATGGCATAAAATGGCTTACAAATGAGTGATTGTCTCACTTACCCTAAAGAAACATGACTTACACTAAAGCATAGGAAAGAGAAAAAAGCCCCTATGAAAAAAATAATTGTACAGGCAACAGTCATGGTTTACATTACTGGGCATTGTTTAATGTTGATTCAATAAGACAAAAATAATGCCTCACATAATTCACTAGGTTATGTATACACACTTTTAAAAAACTGAATGTTATAGAGAAGGATGCTCACCCTTAGGCTATCAAAGCAGGATTAAAGTGGATTTCTGAGATGAGCACTGGACTAAGAATTACTTAACATCCTTTCCATAAACCCCTTATTTTGTTTTACTTTATCATTGACAAAGTTCAGTTGAACACATTATTATATTTAAATCGCTAACAAAACTGAGAGGTAAGCAAACCTATTTATCCATTTTAATGTATACCAGAAATAAATTGATTTGTCATAATCAGTAAGAATGCTTTTCAAAGACTAGACTATAAATTTAAGATTATGTATCCCTCCTCACTCCACCATGGAGGCTGTTTATAACTTCTGCCACCTGACCTTAATCAAAAAAATTAATATTTTGAAATTTGCATTTCATCTATGCTGTTCCTCCACAGACATCATGTTTTTAATCAGTACTGCTCTTCCTCTACAGAATTCTATATGAATATTTCATATATATTTCAGATAGTTATGCTGTGTATGTAAATAGGCATTTTAAGCTTCACAGAATACAAAATTTCAAGAGGCAGTAGCAATGTCTGCCCAATGATACCTTTCTTGTTTTAGTCAAGAATAAGTATATAACTACAGTCTTAAATTTATCATCTATTTTCTTATTTAGTAAGTTATCATAAACATTAATCTATTCAACAAATATTTATTAGCATATTACTCTGTAACAGTTTTTAAGCTATAGGTTGCACATATGCATTTGAAAGATGCCCAGATCTTGAAAAAAGAAATAACAGAGACTTTATGTAAAATAATTAATTTTTCATTACTTCAGTCCAAATGCAGGCATCTTTCACCAGAGAAATCCATTCTTTCTTGTAGTTCACATCGTTTTTGTTAGAGCTCCTATCTTCATGTGACTATCTTTGCCCTTACCTGATTTACACAAAATAATTTTTATATTGAATCTTCCTTATTATATAAAATCGTTATATTGCATTTATTTCAGATCTATATAATTGTTGAGGAAAACAGAATATTAAGACTATTTCTGACCCTTTTATATTTGTATACTTAGAGCTCTGGCATCCTCTAGATGGGCATTCAAATATCAGCCCACCCGTAGTCTTGGTTTTCTGGCTTTAGGCCAACAAACCTCTAAAAGCCCCAGCAGCCTCCTCTGTAAGAGGAAGGTCACAGAAATGACTACTTCATTGGCTGGTTGTATAAATTTTAACAGGTAAGCTTGCAAAACACTCAAGCAGTCATCTAACACATTAACTTTCACTATTGTTATTTTGTTTTTATTTTTGGTTTTGTAAAAAATTGTCAACTGGAATCAATGATTATACAAGAAATGAAGAGAGGCTTGGCTTTCAGATGAAACTGAAAGAGCATTTACCTACAATGAAATTATTTAAGTCACTTATAGGAATACAGAAATTATTTGGGGCCAAATGCCAATCCAAGATAAGGAATTACATTATTTTAGAAAAATTATAAAACTCTAGAAGTCAGTAGCACAAAGCAGCACTGGAAAAATAATTTTTTTTAGAAATTTGTTTACAAAAAGTTACATGGGATTATACACATACATGCATACCACACATGTATGTTTATATACTTTGATACAGTCATATAGCTACAAATATATTTATTTATATTTTTATTGAATCCCACCTCCATATCTTCCTCAGGGAGTTTATGTCTTCAATATATCATGTTAGAGTTCACCATGTGACTTGCTTTGGTTTATGATGGGTGGAGACTAACACCCCAACCCTTTGCCTTGAGCTTGGCTTTGGGAAATACTTAGAAAATGTAATGTTAACATATAGAATGAAAGCAGAGATTTGAAAAGTGCTTAAGACTTTGAATTTTCCCTGGAGGTTTCTGCCTTCAACACAGTAGGCACTTCCTCCCTGCCCCTCTAGCCACTGCTTCTTATACTATGGATCTAAAAAGAATGAACACTTGTGGAACAGACTGATATTGTTTGGATGTGTGTCCCCTCCAAATCTCATGTTGAAACGTCATCCTATGTTAGAATTGGGACCTGGTGGGAGGTGATTAGATCATGGGAGTGGATTTCTCATGAATGGTTTTCCATCCTATTGGCGATAAATGAGCTTCTGCTTGGTAAGTTCTTGTGAGACTTGGTTGTATAAAAGAGTCTGAGACCTCCCCCTTCTTTCTCTCTCTCACTTACTCACTTGCCATGTGACCTGCTTCTCCTGCTTTGCCTTCTGGCATGAATAAAAGCTTCCTGAGGCTTCACCAGAAGCTGAGAAGATGGCAGAATCATGCTTCCTGTACAGCCTGCCTAAGAGTGAGCCAAATAAACCTTTCTTCTTTATAAATTACCCAGCCCCGGGTATTCCTTTATAGTGATGCAGAACAGACTAAACAAGGCCTATATCCAACATGCCAATTCTATGCAGACCTCAATATTTAAAGCAGAACACCTTGGCATAATCCTACCAAGATCATCATCCCCCAGTTAACTGACAGACCCACAAACTAGATTAAATGATTGGTATTTAAAACTACTGAATTTTGAAGCGCTTATGTAATAAGAACTGGCTGATGTAGGATTGTTTATTCTAGATCTATAAAATTCTGAACATTTAGGCAAATGTTTTGCTATTGCATTCAACAGCATTTAAAATACAGGTGAAACGTCACAGTAGTTATCTACTAAATGTGTTAAAAAATGATTTAGTTTATTGGTGCATTTATTTCCCTTATCACTGAAATTGGAATGAAGAAACTAAGTCATTTCCAATATTACCAGATTGTCATAAAGATTAAGTAAGTTATTATTGTAAAGATATTGGAAAAGGGCCCAGCAAGTAACAAATATGCACCATTTAATTGCATATTAAATAAAATACACACTATTTTCATTAGAGCATATGTGTCCTCTTTCTACTGGCATAAAATGTGCTTTGAATATTTTATTAGTTCTCTTCGGTGAAAGAAATTCTGCAAATGGGTAAATAATATGACCAATATAATGTGATAAGGAATAAAATATTAGACATAAAATACTTTGCAATATTAAAAGAAGTTTATCAGTATGTGAGAAACTACATTTTCTCAAGTAAGACAAAATGTTCATGGTAAAAAGTTAAGCATTAAACACATGGAAATATGTATAAAGTATGAAGATAACAAATGAATTATCTGAAACTCCATATATAATGTCATACATACATATATATATAACTCCATATATAATGTACATGTATGTCTTAAGTCACTAAGTCATTTCCTTCAGTAAGAATCTTGAAGTAAGATCCCTTTGATCAATACTCTGGAAATATCACATTAAATTATAATTCCAGCATATGTTTAAAAAGTCCTCATATTTTAAGCCAGAATATTTTCATGTATGTTTGCTTTGTTCTTTCTCTCTTTCTTTCTGACTCTCTCTCTCTCTCTCTCTCTGTCAAGTTGTATGTTTCCAAAACATTGTGGCTATATCTTCTTCCTTAACAATTTGTTGCATGACCTTTAGAAAAATAGACTGTTACACTATGTATTTGAGGATCTTTGGCTTGAAATAGTTACTGTAAATTTTCAAGTGTCCCACATTATTATAAACCTTATCAATGAAAACCAAAAGAATTCAATAGGTAATAAAGTATGTGTTATATGAATTTTCAGTAAAGACTAAGTAGAGAACATCAATAAAATCAAGTGCCAACTGGCGAGGGTTTTTTTTTTAATAGGAGGATATATTTCTAATTACTTTTTCATGCTTGGCACATTGACTGGAGATGACTTTTGCTTCCAGCCACTCAAAATATCTACTGGATAGATGTGTCATATAAATATGTAAATGATGGGCAGAGCTGTTTATATCTATTTGCCGTTCCTCCTTAATGTGGCCCTATACTTTCTGTATGCATTTCAATGTGTCACACATATGTAAATGAAAGAAAAAAATTATTGTTTGAGCTGAACTATGGAGTTCACTAGTTTACAAAAAATTTTAGTAATTTCACCAGAATTAACTATTTTTAATATTAGAAAATATCAGTAAATCCACACTTAAATGTCTTAAAAGTTTTAGTATATAAAAGGTACCATTCTGTTTCTTCTTTTCCTAAAGAAATTCACCACACATCAGTAATTATGAATTAGTTACTATAATCTTAGAGTATTATGCATTTTGAGAGGGAGATCACTTCTGGTTTCTCAGATAAGATTCAGGTTTTTCTCATATAATAACACTCATTTGAAAGAAAAATTAAAAAAACTACTTTAAAAATATAGAAACACTTTATTCTACTATATCACTAAAATTTGACTGTAGGTTAGGAAAGGGGTCAAGACCTTTTTTTAGACAAGTCTTTCTACTTATGGAAAGGACTCTTTTGGACAACAGTTTCATAACTTAACAAGGCTCAAATAATATGACATTAAAAGCTTTCAATAACTACCCTAACAGTTTTTGTCTATGAATAAATATCCTTATCCAGGAATATTATACATTCCAGAAAAATAACTAAATAACACGATAATTTCTGGAAAATGAGGATGATATTAAGAAAGGGTAAGCTGAATGGCATATGGCTAATTTATTTTTAGACATTTTAGAGAGAATAAAATGCTATATCATTTTTGTTTCATGGCATACAAATTTAGATTCAGATGTTGCATTTTTATCCCAATATGGGTATTTTCTCTTTATTTGTGTTTTGTTCCTGCTATTCATATGTACATCCTCAGTCTTCGCTATTTGCCTTAAGCAGGTTTCTCATTTTTATGATTTTTTTAGTGTGCCTGTTTTGACATTTTTGTTCATCCTCTTTCAAAAGCATGAATATATAAGACAAAAGCGGCAGTAGAAGGAAGAAAAGATAAGTAGGGATTAGAAAGAATGCTTATGTAAAATTTCCACAGAGCAGATAAAAAATAATTTATATTTGGCAGGACATGATATATAGTTCAGTAAATCTGCTGGGTGAATTGTCAAAAGCAACACAATGTTCAATTTATTTTAAGTCTTTGTAAATTTGTTTCTCTTCAGACAAGAAAAATCTAACTACAATAGAGAATAAAGCTTGGAAAAGCAAAGCATTCCTTCCACAGCAGTCTTACTACTAGAAAATCACACCGTGCAACCTCTTTCTCTGACACCTATTTTAATCGCACTGTTCTTCAGAGTGAACCAATTCATCCTCACCTATAATTAATAATTATTTGGCATACCTCCCGGCCTGACTTCTTACCCGTTAAACTCACACTAGCTATTCTAGCTCACAAACGATCTCAATAAATTTTCATGACACTTTAGTTTGTTAATACAAGATTAAGTATTTAGATATTCTCAATTAATTGTATATACCTCAAGTTTTTGCACAGACCATAAACAACAAAGCTAACATTCAACAGTCTTTCTATAACAAATCCCTCTTATTTTATTCTCTGCGCTTATTTTCTCCTGTTTCCAGGTTGTTTATCTGCTATGTTTTTAATGCCATTTGATCCCAACAATAAAAATATATTGATAATTCATGTAGACTCCTTTAAATAATATTGGACAGATAAATGTATTTATTTTGTGCATAGAAAAGATACATTCACTTCCTGGATACATAGCCATCCCCTTACATCTGTTTCATTGAATGCCTTTAGAATGAAAATATTTACCTTTTCTTTTTCATGAGTCATGGAGGTACCTATTGTGCCTTCGAATGAAGATTATGCTTGAATTGTAAAATATCTGAACAAGGTAGAGATATATTTTTATGTATTTATTTGTGAAGTTAGTGATGTTCTAGGTTTAATATTTTTGTTCCGCCCCCAAAAATTCATATATTAAAATATTTATTACCAGTGTGATGACATTAAAAGGTGATGCCTTTGAGAGATGATTAGATCATGAGGGAAGAGCCCTTGAGAATGGGATTAGTATCTGATAAGAAAAATATGAGAGAGATCATTTCTGTCTTGGCTATGTGAGGCTACAAGGAAAGAACATTGTTGGCAAACTAAAAAGATTGCCTTAAAACTTCTGGCACCTTGATCTTGGAATTCCAGACTCCAGATATGTGAGAAATAAATGTTTGTTGCTTAAGCAACGTAGTCTGTAATATCTTGGCATAGCAGAAATGACTAACACAGGTGGTATCTATTAAGAAGGTACATATTGGGAGGCTGAGGCAGGTGGATCACGAGGCCAAGAGATCGAAACCATCCTGGCTGACACGGTGAAACACCATCTCTACTAAAAATACAAAAAAATGGCTGGGCATGGTGGTGGGCACCTGTAGTCCCAGGTACTCCGGAGGCTGAGGCAGGAGAATGGCGTGAACTCGGGAGGCGGAGCTTGCAGTGAGCCGAGATTGCACCACTGCACTCCAGCCTGGGTGACAGAGCAAGACTCCATCTCAAAAAAAAGAAAAAAAAAAAAAGGTACATTTGCCCCTGCACATCCCCCACCACACACCCCCCACCACACACACACAAATTTAGACAGCTATTAATGAATAGAAATATATTTGTGAGGGCTAAAGTTTTAATTAAGAATGTCCATCAACACAATAAAGAAATAAAATGGAGAATAACTACAGTGAAAGTTTCACTGGTAAGATTGTCATACCTGAGACATCTGGAGATGCCTAGGTATAAAGAAGAAGGTCAAGAGATATCAGTATATGCCACATGGTCAATGCCCTTCTTGTCCCCAGTGGCCTCCTTCGCAGAGGACATTGGCAGCTTTCACATTTACGTAATCCACAGACATTACTGCCACAATCTTCTAGGAACTGAAGATATTTCTGTGCACCATCCCAAGAAGGAGTCATTGCAATGCCACTCCAGACACTGGCATTTTTGCCACAGCATTTGCACCAGCATGTCAGGCACCAGAGCCACCAGTGATGTGGACTAGCCCTTCTCTTGGCCCTGAAACTGTGTTCACTATTCAGGCACCTGTGTCACACACTAGCTCCACTGCCACTCCATGGGAGTATATGTCTCCTATGTATGAGCTGCCATCACGGTAAGCTAGTCCATGTTGGAACTCTGGAACTCCTGCTACTCAATATGTTCTTGAGCTCCAGACCCAGGTTTCTGATATATACCATGTATGTCCCTGCCTCCACTGGAGGCACTAATGAAGCAGATGTATCTGCACTGTATCCCTAGAACAGCAGTTATTCTATCTTATGGACATGTGCTCTGGATCCTAACTCCACAGCCACTTCACAAGTGACCTTGTCACACACACCTTCACCACTGTAGTAGTGGGGGTGTCTGTGCCATAGATAGCAGTGCCACCACTGTCCCAGGCGCTGGAGTTATGGTCCCTGAATGTGTGCCTACTCCATGGCTCAGTGATCACTCCATGAGAGTGTACATAAGAGAGTAGTGCCACTGTTACTGTGAGTGCACCTGTGAACATAATATTGCGTCCGGAATTGGTGAGTTCTTGGTCTCACTGACTTCAAGAATGAAGCCACGGACCCTCACGGGGAGTGTTACAGTTCTTAAAGGCGGTGTGCCTGGAGTTGTTCATTCCTTCTGGTGGGTTCGTGGTCTCGCTGGCCTCCGGAGTGAAGCTGCAGACCTTTGCCGTGAGTGTTACAGTTCATAAAGGTGACATGTCTGGAATTGTTCGTTTCTCCCGTCCAGAGTTTTTCATCCCTCCCCGTGGGTTCGTGGTCTCACTGGCTTCAGGAGTGAAGCAGCAGACCTTCACGGTGTGTGTTACAGCTCATAAAGGCAGCCTAGACCCAACGAGTGGGCAGCAGCAAGATTTATTGCAAAGAGCAAAAGAACAAAGCTTCCACAGCGTGGAAGGGGACCCAAGCACGTTGCAGCTGCTGGCTGGAGTGGCCTGCTTTTATTCCCTTATCTGGCCCCACCCACATCCTACAGATTGGTCCATTTGGTCCATTTTACAGAGAGCTGATTGGTCCATTTTGACAGAGCACTAATTGGTGCATTTACAATCCTTTAGCCTCCTCCAGTGGCCAGAGAGGATGCCAAGGCCGAGGAGGCGCCAAGAGTGAGCCAGGGCTGCTAGCACGTTGTCACATCTCAATAAAGTGCCAAGAGAAATATTTTCAGTCACAAATTCCCCCATGGGGGAAAGAAAGTTCAACATGATCACAGTAGATTGCACCACTGAAGACCCCAATAGCTCTTAACAGTGCTGCAGATACCCATAGCCAGGGCTACTGAGCACCCCTGAAATCTTTGCTGTTACTGATAGCAGTATACAGACCTGTACAGAGACTATGCTACTGCATCATCACTGTGCCAAGAAGCCATATCCCATCAGACAGCATCCTCACATACACTTATAAGTGAGGAACTTCCCTCACTGGAACCAATCTATAAAGTCAAGAAGCACTAACTGCTGCATAAAATGAACAGATATCAACACAAGACAAAAGGATGCTATTCCTATCAAACTACCAATTACATTCATATGGAACTAAAAAAGAAGCGTAATAGCCAAGGAATTTCTAAGCAAAAATAAAAAAGCTGGAGGCATCACATTATCTGACTTCAAACTATACTACAAGGCTACAGTAACCAAAAAAGCATGGTACTGGTACACATACAGACACATAGACCAATGAACAGAATAGAGAGCTAAGAAATAAGGCTGCACACCTACAACCATTTGATCTTTGACAAAATTGAGAGAAACAACGAAGGGGGGAAGGAATCCCCTTCAGTAAAAGGTGCTGGGATAACTGGCTAGCCATATGCCAAAGATTGAAACTGGACCCCTGCCTTACACCATATGCAAAAATTAAATCAGGATTAATTAAATACTTAAATCTAAAACCAAAAACTACAAAAACTCTGCAATATAACCTATGAAATACCATTCTGGACATAAAACCTGGCAAACACTTCATGACAAAGATGCCAAAAGGAATTGAAATGAAAACAAAAATTGACAATTGGGATCTAATTAAACTAAAGAGCTTCTGCACAGCCAAAGAAACTATCAACAAAGTAAACAGACAACCTACAGAATGGGGGAAAATATTTGCAAACTATGCATCTGATGATAATTTAATATCCAGAATCTATAAGAGATTGAAACAAATTTACAAACAAAAAATAAACACCATTAAAAAAATTAAAAAGTTAGTAAAGGATATAAACAGATATTTTTCAAAAGAAGACATACACACAGCCCACAAGCAAATAAAAAATGTTCGATACCATTACTTATTAGAGAAATGCAAACCAAAACCACAATAAGATATTATCTCACACCAGTCAAAATGTCTATAATTAAAACATCAAAATATATCATTTTCTAGCAAGGCTGTGGAGGAAATGGAACAATTATACACTGCTGGTAGAAATGCAAATTAGAGACCCGGTGCGGTGGCTCATGCCTGTAATCCCAGCACTTTGGGAGGCCGAGGGAGGCGGATCACAAGGTCATGAGTTCAAGACCAGCCTGGCCAACATGGTGACACCATCTCTATTAAAAAATACAAAAATTAGCCAGGCATGGTGGTAGGCTCCCATAGTCCCAGCTACTCAGGAGGCTGAGGCAGGAGAATCACTTGAACCCAGGAGGTGGAGGTTGCAGTGAGCCAAGATCACACCACTGCACTCCAGCCTGGGTGACAGAGCAAGAGTCCATATCAATAAATAAATAAATAAACAAATAAAACAAAATAAAAATAAAAACAAATGCAGATTAGTTTAGCCATTATGGAAAGCAGTTTGACAATTTTTGAAAGAACTTAAAAAAAAAATACCATTTGGCCCAATAGTCCCATTATTGGGTATATACAAAAAGGAATAGAAATAATTCTACCATAAAGGCACATGCACATGTATCTTCACTGCTGCACTATTCACAATAGCAAAGACATGAAATCAAACTAAATGCCCATCAGTGATAGACTGGATAAGGAAACTTTGGTACATATATGCCATGGAATACCATGCAGCCATATAAAAAAACAATGAAATCACGTCCTTTGCAGCAACATAGATGGAGCTGGAGGCCATTATCCTAACTGAACTAACACAGAAACAAAAAGCCAAATATTGTCTGTTGTCACTTATAAATGGGAGCTAAACATTGAGTGCATATGGTCACAAAGCAGGGAATAGCAAACACTGTGATCTACATGAGAGTGGAAGGTGGGAGAAGGGTGAGGATGGAAAATCTACCTATTGGGTACTATTCCTATTACCTGGGTGATAAAATAATATGTATACCAAACCCCTATGATATTTAATTTACCTATATAACAAACCTGCACATGTACCCTTGAACCTAAAAGTTAAAAAATAAAAAAAGAAATCACACACACACACACACACACCACACACACACACACAGAAATATGGCAAACCAAGGACAAATATTACCACCAAAGAATCGCAATAATTTTCCAGTGACTAACCACAAAGAAATTGAGATGTATGAACTTCCTGACAAAGAACTCAATATAATTGTTTTACTCAGTGACTAAAAAGTGAACACAGATAGACAATTTAACATATTAGGAAAACAATAAATGAATAAAATTAAAAGCTCAACAAAAGACAGAAATAATAAAAAAGAAACAAACAAGAATTCAAGAGCAGGAGAATATGGTAAGTGCAATGAAACCTGCACTTGACAGCGTCAACCACAGAATTCATCAAGCAGAATAATCTATAAACCCAGAGAGAGGTCATTTGAAAACATGTCTTCAAAAGAGAAAAAAGAAAATAATGGAGAATAAAGAGAGCCTCAGGATTTGTGAAACAGCACCAAGAGAGCTAACTTTTGCATTATAGAAGTATAGGAAAGAGAAGAAAGAGAGAAATGAACAATAGCTTAAAGAAACAATGGCTGAAAACATTCTAAATATAAGGAAAAATACAAACACTTAGGCATATGAAGCTTCAAGGTCTCTAATGAGCTACAACCAAAAATAATTCACAAGATATAATGTAATTACTATTGAAAGTCAAAGACGGAGGGAATCTTGAAAGCAACAAATGAAAAAAGTTTCCTTACAAGCCAGGAAATCCTTATGAGGCATCATTTCTTTGCAGAAACTTTGCAGGCCAGAAGAGAATGAGATTACATTTTCAAAGTTTTGTAAGAAAATAACACAAAACTTCTAACCAAGGATAATTGGTTAGCAAAAGTCAGGAAATACAAAGATTTTTCCTAGAGAAACAAAACCTGAGAAAGTTTATCATAACCAGACTTGTTTTAAAAGAAATGCTAAAGAAAAGTCTTCAAGCTGAAAGAACAAGGATGCTAATTAGTAACATGAAAATACGTAAAGTCAGAAAACTAACTGAAGGAAGGCAGTACATAGAAAAATTCAGAACACAGTGCAACAGTAATGGTGGTGTATAAATAATGTATATCTTTAATAGGAAGAACTAAATATGATTATAAATAATCATAGCCATAATAATTTGTTAAGGAACATATAAAATATGTAATTTGTGACATCAAAAATGTAAAATGTGGGGGGAAAGTAAAAGTGTAGAGTTTCTGTAGGCAAACAAAGTTCTTATCAGCTTGAAGAAGTGTATTATAATTATATGATGTTTTATGTAAGCCTCATTGTAACAACAAAGCTATATCCTATAGTAAATAAAGAAAATATAAAAATAAAAAATCAAAGTATTTCACTACAGAAAAATCATCTAATCACAAAGGAAGACAGTAAAAGAGAAAAAAAGAAACAAAATATATGCAAAATGACCATAAAACAATTAACATTTCACTAGTAAATCACTACCTATCAATAATTACCTTTAATGTAAGTAGAGTAAATTCTCCAATTGAAAGACATAGAATAGCCGAATGAATTTAAAAAGATGCAAGTATATGCTGCTGACAAGAGACTCACTTTACCTTCAAGGACACACAGAAATTGAAAATGGAGGGCTGAAATTACAATTATTTGATCTTACAAATTATAGGTATGTATTAAATTATCAGATGGGGCCAGGCACAATGGCTCACACCTACAATCTCAGGACTTTGGGAGGCTGAGGTGGGCAGATCACTTGAGATCAGGAGTTTGAGACTGGCCTGGCCAACATGGTGAAACCCCATCTCTTCTAAAAATACAAAAATTAGCCAGGCATGGTAGCAGGTGCTTGTAATCTCAGCTACTCAGGAGGCTAAGGCAGGAGAATTGTTTGAATCAGGAAGGCCAAGATTGCACCACTGCACTCCAGCCTGGGAAGCAGGGCAAGATTCCGAAATAAATAAGTAAATAAATAAATAATCACATGTATCATGAAAATATGTATATCTATCATGTATCCATTTTTAAAAATTAGAAAAGTAGTAATTGAAGGGATAGAAAAAGATATTCCATGCAAATGGAAGCCAAAAAAATTATATGAGTATCTACATTATATCAAACAAAACAGAAATTAAGTCAAAAACTATTAAAGACAAAGCAGGTTATTATACAATGATAAAATTATCAAGTCATCAATCAGATACAGCAACTGGAAATACGGAATAAACATCCTAACTTGAAAATCTAAAATTTTGAATGATTCTAAGTTAGAAACTTTATGACCACCACCATGACCATCAATAGAAATACTCACTGTAGCATTTTAGATTTTAGATTTTTGGATTAGGAATGCTCAGTGGTTAAGTATACAGTGAATATTCTAAATGCCACCCCCCCACCCAAAATTTTAAATCCAAGACACTGTAATCCAAAGCTTTTCAGAGAAGTGATACTCAGCCTTACATATACACCTACATCACAGCACCTGAATAAATAAAGCAAATATAAACCTCTTTTCACTTGCTGTTTTCAGAATTATCTATTTCTCTTTAATTTTTGATAGTGATTAGGTTACATCCTGGTGAAGTTTTCTTTGGGTTGAAGCTCAGTAGAAAACTTTAACACTGGATGTGAACTATAATACAAATGGAATCAGGAGACATAAGAAATATCTAACAGTAGCAAAAAATGCCTCGTTCTCAAGTACACATGAAACATTATCTAGGACAGATAATATGTGAGGCCATAAAAAAGTCTTGTCAAATTTAAGAAAATTTAAATTATATCAAGTATGTTGTGTGACTGCAATGGTATAAATATAGAAATGAGGAACATGAGGAGCTCCAAAAAATTCACAAATATGTGGAAATTAAACAACATTCTCCTTAGCCATCAATAAATCAAAAAAGGAATTAAAATGAAAATTTTAAAAATATCTTGAAGCAATTAAAAATAGACACACAGCATGCCAACACATACTGGATGCAGGAAAGCAGTTTTAAAAAGGAGTTTCATAGCAATGAACACCTATATTCAAAAAGAATGAAAGATAGATACATCTTAAGTAAACTACCAAACATTTCACCTAAAGGAAATAGAAAACAAGGAACAAACAAAGCCCAAAGTTAATACAGAAAAGGAAATAAAAAAGATCAGAACAGAATAAATGAAATAGAGTCTGGAAAAATACTAAAGAGATGAACAAAATTGAGTTTTTAAAAAAGGTAAACAAAATTGAGAAACATTTTGCTAGACTAAGAAAAAAGGGAGAAAATTCAAATGAATAAAATAGAAAAGAAGAAATAACTCACACTACAGAAACAAAGAATCCTAAGAGACTACTATAAACAATTATATGCTAAAAATTGGATAACTTAGAACAGATGAATAAATTGCTAGACTCATGGAATGTACCAAGACTGAATAATGAAGAAATAGAAAACTTAAAGAGACCAATGATGAGTAAACAGATTGAGTTGGCAATAAAATTCTCCCAACAAAGAAAAGCCCAGCAACTAAAGGCTTCACTGTAGAATTCTACCCGATATTTAAAAAAAATAATGAAAACTAATCATTCTTAAACTATTAAAAAAAAAAGTTAAAGAAAAGAGTATACTGCCAGTGGGTGCCTGTAGTCCCAGCTACTCGGGAGGCTGAGGCAGGAGAATGGCATGAACCTGGAAGGCGGAGCTAGCAGTGAGCTGAAATCGCACCACTGCACTCCAGCCTGTCTCAAAAACAAACAAACAAACAAACAAACCAAAAAACAAAAACACAAAAAACTGTATACTGCTGCCAGCATGACTCTGTTACCAAAGCCAGATGAAAATACGAGAAAAAAAAGAAGAAACCAATATCCCTAACAAACATAGAAGTAAAAATTATCAACAAAACACCAGCAAACTAAATTCAACTGTACATTACAAGAATAATTCACCATGATCATAAGAAATTTATCACAGTGGTGCATATTTCAATATCTATAAATCTATAAAGGTGATATACTACATTGACTTAATGAAGGACGTAACCATATGATCATATTAATAGAAACAGAAAATAGTCATTTGACAAAGTACATCATCATTTTATGATTAAAAACTCAAAAAAATTGGTTATAGAAGGAATGCACCTCAATACAATAAAGGCCATATATTAGAAGCCCATAGTTAATGTAATACTCAATGGTATAAAGTTGAAAATTTTTCCTCTAAGATCTGGAACAAGGTAAGAATAACCACTCTTGCCACTTATATTTGATACAGGATATAGAAAGAAATTATTTAGGCATATAGTAAGCACAACAGAGCCCTTGGGAGAATTTTCCTTTTAACAAAAAGCAGCCCAAAATCATTTCTTTTCTAACAAAGAGCAGCCTGAAAAATGAAGCTGCAGACATAGATAAGCAAGCTGGAAGCTTGCACGAATGAATGCTGGCAGCTTTGCCAATAGAAAATGGCTACCCTGGAAGCCAGTTATGTTTAACGAGGAAGGTCCATCTTGCCTTTTCTTTGTCACCACGTGTACAGTAAAGAAGCAGGCAACATGGTGCTGATCAGGTAGAGAGTCCATTTGCATAACCATGGACCGGAAAACCTGTTCAGGACCCCTCTCTCTACACGAAAGAGCTTTTCTCTTTCTTTTGCCTATTAAACTTCCGCTCTTAACCTTACTCTTTGTGTGTCTGCATCTTTGATTTCCTTGGCCCGGGACAACGAGCCTCGGTTATTACCCCAGACAACAATGCCACTTCCTATTCACTAAGGTATGAAAAAACCTAGGCAGAGCAATTAGAGAAGACAAAGAAATAGAAAGCATCCAAATTGGAAAGGAAGAAATTAAATTGTCTTTCTTCGCAGATGATGTGAACTTATAAACTCTAAAGACTCCAACAAAAACTTTTAGAGTAATAAAAAATTAAGTAAAATTGCAAGGTACAAAATCAACATATAAAAATCAGTAGTGTTTCTATACACTAACAACAAATTAACAAAAAAAAATTAAGAATATAAGTGAGTTTACATAAGCTACAAAAATAATAAAATAATTAAGATTTAATTTAACCAAGGAAAAACAAGATATATGGATGAAAAACTATAGAACATTGAAGAAATTAAATAGGACAGTAATAAATACAAAGATATCTGTGTTCATAAATTAGAAGAGTTAATGGTGTTAAAATACCCATACAACCCAGAGTGATCTACAGATTCAATGCAATTACTATAAAAATTCCAATGACATTTTCACAGAAATAGAAAAACAATCCTAATATTCAATGTAAACACAAAGATCCTGAATAGTTAAAACAAACTTAAGCAAAAAAGTGCAAAGCATAAAGTATCACACTGCCTATTTTTAAAACTACTACAAAGTTATACTAATCTAAACATGATATTATAAACTCTAAAGACTCCAGCAAAAATCTTTTAGACTTATGAACAATTTGAGTAAAGTTGTAAGACAAAAGTCAACATGTAAAAATCAGTTGTGTTCATGCATTACACTGGCATATGATAGTATAAACCCTAAAGACTCCAACAAAAATCTTTTAGACTTATAGACAATTTGAGTAAAGTTGTAAGACAAAAGTCAACATGCAAAAATCAGTTATGTTCATGCATTACACTGGCATAAACATAGATACATAGACCAAAGGAGCAAAATACAAAGTCCAGAAATAAAACCAACCATTTATAGTCAGTTGATTTTTGACAAAAGTAGTAATAACACAATGAGGCAAGAACAGTCTCTTCAGTAAATTTTGTTCAGACCAGGATATTTACATTCAGAAGAATGAAATTAAAACTGTATCTCACACCATATACAAAAATGATCAGCTCAAAATGAACTTAACACTTAAATGTAAGAACTGAAACTGTAAAACTTCTGGAAGAAAGAAATAGGGGGCAAGCTCCAGGTCGTTGGTGTGTGAAATTTTTTTTCTGATATGACGCTGCAAAACACAAGCAACAAAACCAGAAATAGACAAATGGCTTTACAGTAAACTAAATGACTTCTGTGCAAGAGGAACAATCAACAGAGTGAAAAGACATCATAAATGATGGGAGAAATATTGATAATTTATACATTTGATAAGAAGTTAAATATCCAAAATATATAAGAAACTCAACAGCAAGAAAACAAATAACTCAATTCAAATAGGGGCAAAGAAACTGAATACACATTTCTCAAAAAAAGACACACAAAGGACCAACAGGTATATGAAAATGTATGCAATATCACTAATCATCTGTAACGCACATCAAAACCATAAGAAGACATAACATCACACCCATTAGAATTATTTTTACCAAAATGTCAAAACGTTAACAAATGTTTGTGAGGATGTGATGAAAAGGTAATCTTTACATATTGTTCATGGGAATGTAAATTTGTACAGCCCTTATAGAAAACGGTATAGAGGCTCTTCAAAAAATAGAACTACTACATGATCCAGGAATCCCGGTTCTGAGTATATATCCAAAGGAAATGAAACTACTATCTTGAAGAGATATCTGTACCCACATGTTCATAGCAGTATGTTTTCAAAATAGCCAAGGTTAAGAAACAACCCAAGTGTCCGTTGATGGGTAAATAGATTAATAAAATGTGGAAATCTTGCCATATGCGACAACATAGATTAACTGGGAGGACTTCAGGCTGAGTAAAATAATCAGGCGCTAAAGACAAGTACTACATAATCTCACTGATATGTGAAATCTAAAAAAATTTGAACTCATAAAAGCAGAGAGTAGAACGGTGATTGCCAGGGACTTGGAGGAGGTGGAAATGAGGAGATATTGGTCAAAGCATACAAATTTCAGTTTTGCAAGATGAATTAACTCTGGAAATCTAATGTACAGAAGGATGACTACAGTTAACAATTCTTTATCATGTATCTGAAATTTTCTAAGAATTTAGATCTTAAGTGGTCTTTCCTCCCCCATACTCACACAGTAACTACGTGAGGTGATTAATATATTAATTGGCTTGATTGTGGTGATCATTTCACAATTTCAGAGCATCACATTGATCATCTTAAGTACATGCAATTTGTATTAATCAATTATACCTCAGTAAACCTGAAAAAAGAATAATTGAATAATTAACAAACTATTATTTAAATGATCAATATGCATAGGTGCTCAACTTCACTTGTCATCAGAGAAATGCAAATGAAAACCATGATATAATACCACTATACCATCAAAAAATAGCTTAAAAAATAATGGTAACCAATATCTAAATTTGGGGAAAATGTAAAGCAACTGAAACTTCCATAAATTCCTTGCAGGAGGATAAACTAGTTCTGGAAACCTTTTAGCAAAATTTATAAGCAGCATAAATGTATTACTCACAGTTCTGGATGCTGGGATGTCCAAGATCAAGGCACTATCATGTTCAGTGTTTGCTGAGGGTCCAATCTCTGTTTCCAAGTGGGCACATTGAATGCTGCATACTCCAGAGGGAATGTAAACTTTTTGATGTCATCTACTAGAAACTAAATATGGGCCAGGTGTGGTGGCTCACACCTGTAATCCCAGCACTTTGGGAGGCTAAGGCAGGCAAATCACTAAGTCAGGGGTTCGAGACCAGCCTGGCCAACATGGTGAAACCCCGTCTCTACTAAAAATACAAAAAGAAATAGCTGGGTGTGCTGACGTGCGCTTGTAATCCCAGATACTTGGGAGGCTGAGGCAGGAGAATCACTTGAACCCGGGAGGCAGAGGTTGCAGTGAGCCAAAGATCACGCCACTGCACTCCAGCCCAGGCAACAGTGCAAGATTCCGTCTCAAATAAATGTATAAATAAATAAACTAAATATGTGCTCTATGTGTCATCAATCCCATTTGTAGGTATATACATACTCAACAGAAATGAGTCCATATGTTCTCCAATAGATCTGTTCCTAGAAGCAGTATTCATAAAAGCCAAAAATTGGAAACAATCCCAAATGCCCATCAACAACTTAATTGAAAAATAAATGTTGGTAAAATCACCCAATTTACAGTAATGGTTCTCAAGGTTTTTAGTCTCAATACCTCTTTGTATGCTTAAAAATTATTACAGAAACCAAGGAACTTTTGTTTATGTGAGTTATACCTATTAATATTTATCACCCAGAAAATTAAAATTCAGAAGTTTTGAAAACCAGGAACACATGAGCACCATCGCTTAACATAACCTCTGAAAAACTCGTCTGTATGCTTATGACAGATTAAGACTGAAAAGGGGAAGAATATCTTAGTGTTACAATGAAAATGGTTTAGACCTTGTGAACACCCTGAAAATGTTTCAGGAACCCTAGGAGTCTCTGTGTTACACTCAGAGAAGCGATGCTTATACAATAAAATTGAACAAACTACAACATGTAAAAATATGGATTAGTTTCTCAAACTTAATGAAGAAGCCTGAAAAAGACTACATACAATATTATATCATTTCTATTAAAAAAGATAAACAAACTCAGGAACAGGCCAGGCAAGGTGGCTCAAGCCTGTAATCCCAGCACTTTGGGAGGCCGAGGCGGGCGGATCACCTGAGGTTGGGAGTTTGAGACCAGCCTGACCAACATGGAGAAACCCTGTGACTACTAAAAATACAAAATTAGCCAGGCATGGTGGTACGTGCCTGTGATCCCAGCTGCTCAGGAGGCTGAGGCAGGAGGGTTGCTTGAGCTCAGGAGGTGGAGGTTGTGGTGAGCAGAGATTGCGCCATTGCACTCCAGCCTGGGCAACGGGAGCGAAACTCTATTTCCAAAAACAAAAACAAACTAAAACAAAACAAAAAAACGGGAACAGACAAAACTAAGCCATGCTGTCAGAAGTGAGAATAGGGGAGTATGACCGGAAGAGAGCTAAAGGGAAGTGTTTAGGGTGCACTTACTGCTATTTCTTAATCCAGGTGCTCGGTTTGTGAAAATGCACAGGGCTTTGCACTTATAAAACTTTTGGGGCCCGGCGTGGTGGCTCACGCTTGTAATCCCAGCACTTTGGGAGGCCGAGGCGGGCGGATCACGAGGTCAGGAGATCGAGACCACGGTGAAATCCCGTCTCTACTAAAAATACAAAAAAAAAAAAAATTAGCCGGGCGTGGCGGCAGGCGCCTGTAGTCCCAGCTACTCGGAGAGGCTGAGGCAGGAGAATGGCAGGAACCTGGGAGGCGGAGCTTGCAGTGAGCCGAGATTGCACCACTGCACTCCAGCCTGGGCGACAGAGCGAGACTCCGTCTCAAAAAAAACAAAAACCAAAAAATCAAAAACTTTTATGTGTGCATATTATATTTTAATAAACAGTAAAACACAAAAATATAACAACGTATGCAGATGCAAATATTGTATATGAATGTTCATAGGAATAGTATTCAGAAATAGTATTCATAAACCAAAAGGTAGAAAATATCCAGAATATTGCCAACTGATGTGATAGATTTTTTGTTACACAAAATGTGATACAGCCACACAATGAACTATTATTTAGCTATAAATGAATGAAGTACTGAACCATGCAACAACATGGTTAAACTCTGAAAACCTGCTAAAGGAAATAAGCCAGGAGCAAATATATTTTATGCTTGCACTTATATGAAACATCCAGAATACACAAATCTATAATGACAGAATGTAGATGAATGGTTGCTTTGGACTGAGGACTGGAGTTGCGAGATGATGGCTAAAATATAAAAGGCTTCTTTTTAGTGTGATACAAATATTTTAAAATTATTTGTGGTGATGGTTGCACAACTCTATGAATATAATAAAAATCGCCAAATTGTACGTTAAATATATGAATTATATCTCAGTAAAGCTGTTACCAACAACAACAAAAAAATCTAAGCAGCTAGCTTTTACATTCTTCCAACTGCTTCTGAAAAATCACTTCAAATTTGTCAGAAATGTGAACTGCATGTTTAATACATTTTTATGGAATTTATTCTTCTGATTATAATTAGCTGCTTTGATAACAAACTCTTCTGTTTAGGGAGATCATTAAAATACTGGTTCAAGGCTGTCATAGCCTAGACTATGTTAGGCAGAATTTCTGTAACATTTCCTGTATTGTTTAGTAGTTTATTTTAATTCCCTTTGTGTTTGCATTGTTCCTTATGCTTAATTTCTTGATGTGTGAGTTCTTTAGATCTTGCCTAACATTGGGGAATACTGCTAATTTCATAAAGTCTAGACATGCTGAATTCACATGATTATGAGCAGTGTTTGGTTGTTCTCACTCCCTCCCACTCTTTCAGAAATCTTTGTGGCAGAATACAATAAGAATTAAATATGATTTTGTTCAAAATGTTCACAGCTTTTTCTTATTCCCTTCTCTACTTCCCTCTGCCTTTAACTTTAGTGAAGTGAAAATACCAAATGGCATCTGGCTTTTGTTCACATTTTAAATAAATGGCAGTAGAAAATCTTTGCCATAAGCATAGCTTGCATTGATATTTGAGGCAGATTATTGCAGAGAAAAGTATGTCTATATAAAAATGGTTTGAAGCTTACAAATAAATATCTGATTTCAAAGAATCTGTCAGTTACTATGAAAAGCATTTTAAAATCAATGAGTAACCTGGTATGAATTAATACAAATATTTCATTTCCACTTATATTTATTTATATTTTATTTCTACTCCATTTACTTAAGCGTGTTTCTATATTAATTATTTCATATCTCTAATATATATTTTTTCTAAATTTTGAACTTTAGAATTGAAGACTACCCAAAATCTGTTAGGAATGCTTGCTTTCCAGGTATCACTGGTACTGCATATAAATAAGATGACATAATTTATTGCTTACATTAGTGAGGGGGAATACTGCCTCAGCACCTCAGCAGAGGTTTTATAGTGTTTCCAAAGGGAAAAAGACAAGGTGAGATTTATTGAGTTTTTTCAGCTTTACTGATTGATAATTAACATATATAAATTGCATATATTTAAGGTATACAACTTGATGTTTCAACATACATATACATTAGAAAATGATCACCACAATATACTAATTAACATATCCACCAACTGACATATTTTGTGAATTTTATTTCTTTTTTTAATGTGATAAGACCACTTAAGATCTACTTCTTAACAAATTTCAAATATATAATATTCTTAACTATAGTCACCATACGAAACATTAGCTCTCCAGAAATTATTCATCTTTTGAAGTCTAGTTTAAGGTAAGTGTTTTATTGTGAAAGTTGGTTAGATTTGGGAAGTATCATAATTTAGCAGTTTATGATTTGGGAGAGCAAGGCAAACTTCTGAGGCCAAGAGGTAAATAGCATTCGGAGGTCTGCTGATTCTTCCTATTAAAGAGTTGCTGAGTTTTTCAGAAAATTCCTATAAATATTTCAAGTTATTTTCTTAGTCAAGAGTCTCTTAGAGCAGTAAAATTATACTAAAGAAAACAAGGAATAATAAAGACTTATTAACATAGCAAGCTATGTGAGGGCAGATAGTTCTGGTTCTCTACTGCTTTAACAAAGTGTTCACAGAGAGGGGACATTTGAACTTGTTCTTGCATCTTTGAATCATACTATTTCTTTTTCTTTTATTTTTTGAGACAGGGTCTTATTATGTTGCCTAGGCTGGTCTTAAACTTCCAGGATCAAGTGTTCCTTTCATTTCAGCTATCCACATACCTGGAATTACAGGTGTGAGCCACTGCATTTAGCAATTTACTATTATTATTAATGAGAATAAAAGGATAGAAACAATAATAATACTTATTTCTTTATGAAAAACAAAAGCTAATAAAAGTTTGAGCTGGAAACTTGGAGATAAAGAAGATATTGACATATTAACTTAAGGTCTTTAGTGAAAAAACATCAATGAAAACATTTGATGTTATGAGCCAAGTAATAAGGAAAGGAAATTTACTACTAAACTGAACAAAATCAAAATGTTAAAAATAGGCTATACTATGCAAAATACAAAATAAATAATTAAATCATCCTCAAGTAGCAACTGGTAAAGCTCAAGTTTAAGACAGGAAGATAGCGGGTAAATACACAAGTTATTGTGGCACATTTAGTCTCATCTAAGTTATATTTTACTTTTTAAGTTTAATAATATAAAATCTATAATAAAAAACTTTTTATTTTAATTTTGTGAGTACACAGTAGTTGTATATGTTTATGGGGTACATGAGATATTTTGATATAGACATGCAATGTGTAATAATCAGATCATGAAAAATAGAATGTCTATCCCATGAAGCATTTATCCTTTATGTTACAAAAATCCAATTATACATTTTTAGCTATTTTTAAATGTACAATGAAATTATTTTGATTATAGTCACCCTGTCATTCTATCAAATACTAGGAATTATTCATTCTTTCTACTTATTTATTTTTGACCCATCCCCACCTCATCCCCACTCCTCACTAACCTTCCCAGTCTCTGGTAACCACCTTTCTGCTCTCAATCTCCATGTGTTCAATTGTTTTGATTTTTAGATCCCACAACTGAGAACATATGATGTTTGTGTTTCTGTGCCTGATATATTTCACTGAACATAATGATCTCCAGTTCCATCCATGTTGTTGCAAATGACAGGATCTCATTCTTTTTTGAGGCTGAATAGTACTCTATTGTGTATATGTACCACATTTTCTTTATCCATGTTGATGGATACTTAGGTTGTTTTCAAATCTTGACTATCGTGAACAGTGCCGCAACAAACATAGGAGTGCAGATCTCTCTTCCATATATTAATTTCCTTTCTTTTGAGTATATACCTAGCAGTAGAACTGCTGAATCATATGATAACTCTATTTTTAGTATTTTGAGGAACCTCCAGACTGTTCTCCGTAGTGGTTGTACTAACTTATTCCCACCACAGCAGGGAATGTGCTGGGTCACACCTATAGTCAGCGTGTCTCAGAGTACGAGTTCCTGGATGTAGTACCTGTGTATCACTGCTGATTATTGCGGGCCCAAGGGCTATTTAGTCAGCAAGTGATGAATTTTGTGAGGACCGGATCCTTCTTTTCAAGGCAGGAAGTTCCCTTTTGTGCCAGGGTGTGTCAATAAATGTCGTCCACCCAGGAGCTAGAACCTGGAATGGGGGCATTACAACACTTCTCAGTGTCCTATCCTGCTGTGACGGAGCTGGTTTCCAAGATGCAACACAAAGTTTTCTTTGTTCTTCCCCCTCCTCCTCTTAAGCAGAAGGAAGAAGACACTTTCACTGTTGTGAGGTGCACTGCCTGGGGTTGGGGAAGGAGTGGCGGCAAGCACTCCTGTAGCCACCTTGGCTGATGTCTCCCTAGGTAACATGCCACCCTAGTCCTCTGGCTCCGAGCCCAGCCCAGCACTAGGAGTTGCCCAGGAATTACAGTCCTTATGTCCTATACTGCCTTTCAAATTTACCTAGGACCCCCAGAACACTTGAGCCTGCCATGGTAAGGCTTGCTGAGAAACTGAAGTTACAACAGATGGGATGGGCGATTCCCCTTTGCCGAGGGCTGGTCCAAACGCTCCCTCCAGGCACCAGTACTGGCTGAGCCTAGCACAGCTTTGCTCTCTACCATAACAGGGCAGCATTGAGTTCAACGTAATGTCTCCCAGTTGCTGTGCTCTCCCTCCCCTAAGTGCACAGGCTCTCCTCACCTCAGAGCTGCTGCTGGGGGATGGAGGGGTGGTGGTGTTGGCGATTCTGGACTGTGTCTCCAACCTTCCTCAATGTCTCTTTCAATGATATGAAGTTAAAACCAGGTAATATGATCACTCACTTGATTTTTTGTTTTTGTGATGATGCTTAATTAAGTCATAATTCTATTTTAGTCCTAATTCTGCCATTTTCTATTTGTGAAAATTATATAACCATAGTTATTTATTTTGTTTGTATATATGTGTGCGTTTTGTAAACTTGGGGAAATAGCAAAAAAGATTCAATTGTTATTGGTTTAAGTAAGACTACATATATATAGTACTACCACCATATTTAGATTCAGTAGGTTTTGATAAAATTTAGTTGCATTATTTTAATTACTATTTTGTTATAACATAGGCTTTCATTTTTGAGATGGTCATCAGTTTCAATTAAAAGCAGCAAGGGATTTCCACTAAAGAGTCAAGTTTCTGAAATAAGGCATAATTTTACTATTGTGTTCCCAGACACAGGACTGAATGCCTTCACTTGTAAAGTCTCATGTACTTAAAAAACTTTATATTCATCTTTGTCCACTAATGCTCCTTTGGTAGTCACTTGACTTTGGACTTAGAAGAGAAGTCAGGCAATATGTGGTGAGTTTGTTTATCAGGTTGGAAATTATTCAATGCACAGGATGAGAGATGTGTAATATTGTGTTTCAACACCAGGAAGTTATAAGAACTCACAAAACTTCTTGAAGGAGGAAATACACATTTTCTGGAACTAGAATAAATATATCCCTTGCATTTTTGTTCTTCCCCTTCTGCCAAGGAAGAGGATTGTTAAAGATCCTGATAACAATCTTTTTCTGGTTTATTTAGCTGAGAATGGCTCTTCAAACACGAGGAGAATTACACTGATATTCAAAAGTGGTCTTTGAGAGGTGTTGATGTTTCACTAAAAGACTCTTTGGTACCAGATTTTGGTGCTGCCTTCAGCTTACTGTAGTTTCTGAATTATCTTATTAATCGAAATCTGTGGTGGAGAAAGGTCTTCCAAGTGTTATAGGACTGTTTGGAAAGATGTGAGTGGAAACAAGATGTGTTGATCGGAAGTCACAAGAGATGTTATTGAATTTAAAGGCAATTAAGTTTGAGCAAGTATTAAAAGGCTAAACTAAAGGACCCTACAAGTTCCAGTGAGGACTGGGGATATTATGGCCTACTGGGGAATTTTCTTTTCCTTGTTGATACGTAACCAAAGAGAAAGGAGGGTGTTGTGGCTTGTTATGCAATAATCTTTTTCTTGCTTATAAATAATAAAAGTTCTTCAGAACACAGGAAGAGGTAACTGAGTAATAATACAGACTATTCAGATACACAATATTAATAGAATTCTACACATTCTATGTGAAAACTTGAAACTTGGAAAGCATTTTACTTAGAGAGATACTACTGCAACATAAAAACAATGTAAAGAAAACCAAATAAACAGTGATTAAAAAAGTGAAAATAAAAAAAAACGAAGACCTCAATTCTCTTTATTTCTCTGTAAATTCAATGCAAATGAGCACTTTTCTATTGACTTGAAAGCATGTGTTAACATTTTTACAGAAGATTAAAAGGGGCCAAAAACTGTCCAGATGATTTCCAAAATGAACAAGGTAATGAAATTACCTACTAGCTGCCAAAGTGTATTATGAAGCTCAATGTAACTAGTTCTAGTAATTAGAAAAATATGTGATATTTGAATCAGTAATGGAAAGATTGGTGCATTAGCTCATTCTCAAGCTGCATTGAAGAAATACCCGAGACTAGGTAATTCATAAAGAAAATAGGTTTAATTTACTCACAGTTCCACAGGGCTGGGGAGGCCTCAGGAAACTTATCATCATGCCGGAGGAGGAAGCAAACATGTCCTTCTCCACATGGCAGCAGCAAGGAGAAGTATAGAGCAAAGAGTGTGGAGGAGCCCCTTAACAAACCATCAGATCTCGTGAGAACTCACTCACTATCACAAGAACAGCATGGAGATAACCGCCTCCATGATTCAATTACCTTTCACCAGGTCCCCCCCATGACACATGGGGATTATGGGAACCACGATTCAAGATGAGATTTGTGTGGGAACACAGCCAAACCATATCAGTTAGATAGGCCAGAAATAGATCCATGTTGACATAGACAACTTTACATATCAGAGGAGGAAGAAGTATATTCAATAAACAGATTTCTAGTGTTAAATAGCACTTTTTATAATGGATGAACACATCAATAATAAAGTACTCATAAATATGACAACATTACAATGTAAAGCATTGTTCAAAAATAACAACACAATAGAATGAATTAGTTAGATAACATTACCAGGTGTATATCTAATAAGGAATTGCGTTCAAAAATATATTAAGAATATCTAAATTCAACAAGAAAATGAAAAAGTCTGCAATAGAAATAAAAATATAAGCAAAATACATTACAGAAAACGAAAGCACAAAAAAGGAAACTTGAAAGGTCAAAAGTGTAGATACACCCACAAAGTCCCCACCTCACCTGTAAACAGAAAAGAGCAAATTAAACAACTGAGGTGCAAAAACTTTGGAAAACAAGTAGATAATGTCTAGTAAAGTAAAAAGGGCACATAATACTCAACTAAGCCTTTTCACATTTTCTCCTAAACTTATTGCTACACTGTAAGAGGATGCACACACACACATATTTCTACATTGTAATAGGGTTCACAACCACGTGTGTGCTCACACATACACACACAAGCAACAACAACAAAAACTAAGGTATAGGATCTTAAATGTTCACATAAGTAAGAATAATTTTTTTCAAAATTAAACAACTGAGTATATAGAACAGTTAAATCAAATAACATGTCAAAATTATATATCAATGATCCTAGTTGATATTTTTTTTGGGGACAGAGTCTTACCCTGTCACCCAGGCTGGAGTGCAGTGGCGCAATGTCAGCTCACTGCAACCTCTGCCTCCTCCCGAGTTCAAGCGATTCTCCTGCCTTATCTTCCCAAGTAGCTGGGATTACAGGCTCGTGCCACCACACCTGGCTAACTTTTTGTATCTTTAGTAGAGATGGGGTTTCACCATGTTAGCCAGGTTGGTCTCAAACTCCTGACCTGGTGATCTGCCCATCTAGGCCTCCCAAAGTACTGGAATTACAGGCGTGAGCCACCATGCCCAGCCCCCTAGTTGAATATTTTATCTATGGCATAACTAAGTTTGTTTTGTTAATGTTCCAAATATGCAAATTATCCTACATGTTTAAACTGAATATTACTGCATGAAGTAATATGTACAAAATACATAAGGGATGACCAAGACCAGAAGCAAGATAGTGGTTACTTTTAGTGACAAAGAGAGGGGTATACAGAGTACTTCAAATTAATCTTGAATATATATTTTAAAACTATGATATATATGACATAATATTAGTAACAGATTGAGAAATATGACATGTACATGTGTGTTATATGATTAACTATTTAGAAATATTATTTTTAAAGTTTCATCAGATTAAAATGCAAATACCACACATATCCTGTCCAGAAGAATAACAAATTTTTAAAAACAGCTTTGTATGATATTCATATCTAAAGTTCTAGTGCTTTCACATTGAGGTTTTAAATAATGTTCTAATTTTCTCTGTAAATGAAAAAAGAAATTGTTAGCTTCCTCATCATATTCTTTCAGTTGAAAGGGATGAAAAGAATTACCATCCGTGACTTTTAAATGTGTCATGGGATATATTTCAGCAGAGAAATTTTATAATATATATTGCAAATCTTTAAAAGACAGTTATTCTTTTAAATATTAAATTCTACCTCTAATAATGTACACTAAGAAAATATTAAGATAAAAACATTTGTGTTGAAAAATGTTCATTATGGCATTATTTATTACTTTACAAATTTGAAAAACAATTTGTTGAGTAGTGTGGGAATGGTTCCATATTCTTTGATGTGCTACAACATATTGAACACTTGAAAATAGTGTTTTCATGAAATTTTCCATTACATGAAGAAATTGTATATAAAGTAAAAAAGGTCATAAGTCAGTAGTGAATTATATTCACACTAAGAAAAAATTGGATGTAACTGCATAAAAATTTATCTCAAATCAAAAGGCTTTATTTTAAATTTTGGTTGCATTTTAATAATTTTATACTGATAATATTTTATATAGAAATATGTATATATCGTTTGTGTGTTTAAATTTATACTAATTTTCAAGTTATCCACAGCTACTTCAAACTTTATAACTTCCTACCAAATATATATGTAAGGTATCTTTGATTTCTGGTAGTTTTATGAGTCCCCATCACTATAAGTGTTCATATGAGCCATGTTTTAGAAGGTATTATTGCACAATAGATAATATTTTTACACTCATATCAAGTTTCCTAACTTCTATAATTTTTCTTCTATGTCAGAAAACTTTTCTTATTTGAGAAAGAGGGATTTTTTCCCTTAGAAAATATACATGCAAATATTTGATGGTAAATGGGCAGAGCATCTCCAAGATGTTTTCAAAGGTTCAAAAAAAAAAAAATATATATATATATATACATACATGAGGGAGGGAGAGAGTGATAGGGCAAAAGGCACAGGATTGAAATAATCAGAGAATCTGGGTAAGGATGCACAACAATTCCTAGGACTATTCTTGCAAGAATTGTGTAGATTTGAAAAAAAATCAAAATCAAAAGTTTCTACAAGTAAACCTCAACTCGATAAAATAACTTAGGGAGCATATTAGATTTAGGGTGGAGTTTTTCACTTATTTTCCAAATAGCCTCCATATTGCTGGCAGTTAGGCTGAGAGGGGGAGGCATGAGGACTAAAAAAAAATCAAAGAAGTACAATGGATTGAGAACTATGACTTTAAAATATGTGTATTTAAATGTATTTTAAATAGTTCTCAGTTCATTATAAACAAAAAGCTAATTGTTCAGTAATCAATGAAGATCTGAATAAAATATATTGCCAAAGATGAACTAGAAAAATAATTTGACTGTTTAAGATTTAAAATAGCACCATGTGTCACCAGTCTTTCACAGATGTGAGGCAGGCTTTGAAGGCTGTGTAGTCTCACGAAGGGCGTGAGTTCCCACAGTCATTTCAGATGGTGTCAAACGTGATCATGAAAAAGGAAGAACCCAGATGGCAAAGATAATGATCTCAGAGAATAGTAGGAATCAAGGAAGTTCCTTCTTGAGAGCAATATTATGGCCTAACCAAGGAAATTTCCAACCTTTATTGTAGATTCAGAGGGCTTTCACACCCATCTGCTCACCGACATTTAGATTGCTATGGACTAATGACTATGGGATGTCTCCTATCATTATCATTTCCTAATGTTAGCATCTATATACATAGAAATGTATAATTATAAAAATATTTATATAGAGATGTGATGGTTAATATTGAGTGTCAACTTGATTGAACTGAAGGATGCAGAGTATTATTTCTGGGTGTGTTTTCATGGGTGTTGCCAAAGGAGATTAACATTTGAGTCAGTGGACTGGGAGAGGCAGACCCACCCTCAATCTGGGTAGCCAACATCTAATCAGCTGAGAGTGCAGCTAGAATAAAACCAGGCAGAAGAACATGGAAGGAGTAGACTTAATGAGGCTTCCTTCCTTCATCTTTCTGCCTTGCTGGATGCTTCCTGCCCTGGAACATTAGACTCCAAGTTCTTCAGCTTTTGGGCTCTTGGACTTACACCAGTGGTTTGCCAGGGGCCTCAGGCCTTTGGCCACAGATTGATTGAAGGCTGCACTGTCAGCTTCCCTACGTTTGAGGTTTTGTGACTCGGACTGATCCACCACTGGTTTCCTTGTTTCTCAACTTTCAGGCAACCTATCGTGGGACTTTATCTGGTGCTCCTATGAGTCAATTCTCCCTAAAACTCCCTATCATATATACAAATATCCTATTAGTTCTGTCCATCTAGGGAACCCTAATAGATGTATAAATTTTCCTGTTCCACTTTTAAATATTGAGTATGAGGAGGGTACACCACTTGTCTTTTTGGATTATAAGTCACACATATGAAGGAAGAACAAAGGTATTTGGTGACTGAAAGAATGGACAATGAGACAGGTCACATGTGTCTTCCATGTATCCACATGATTTATATTATACAGCTCTGTGCATCCAGGTATATCAAGTGATCAACCTAGCCTGCCTGTAGGTCACAGCAAAAATCATATGCTTCTTCTATACAAGGCTGTTGAGAAAGTACTTTTACACTTTCCATAATTGCCCATTCTCAGTCTGTACAGATGGAAGCAACGTATTCTGACAGGGCAGCAGAGAAGCAGCTTGGAGTCCAGATTTACCCCTTGAAAAATAGCACTAAAGTGAGCTGCCTTAAATTGGGCATGAATAACAAACATTACATACATGTGTATATATGTGTGCATATAAATTTATGCTACAGCTGAGAGTTTCCAATCATTTTAAACACTCAACAAAAGTTATGTTGTTATACAACAGGTATTACAAAAGTAATTGCTGTCTTAATGACATAATTCTGTTTGTTAATTTTCTGCCAAATCTAATAGTCTATGGTGGCTTTTGGGAAATTGACAGAGAAAGCGTTAATACAGGCAGTTATGCACAATCTGAGCTCTTCATTTTTTAAAATATTTATTGATTTGCAAAATCACATATATAATGTAATCTCAGAGCAGAAATTCTTTATCTTCTTTATTGGTAACATTTCCTAAGCTTATAGCAATGTCTGAGAATCAAATATATTTATTGAACAAAAAACACATAAATGGATAATAAATTAATTATATAATGCAATTTTGAAAAATAAAGTGAGCATTGGCTGGATAGTAGAAACTCTGTTGGTAATTATCGTTGCTTCTCCTGAGCAAAAGCATTGCCTTAAATTTCAAGACAGTGAATAATACTTTTGTGAGATAATCGTAAATACTAAAGGGACAATCTTGGCCAGGGGTGGTAGCTGGCAAGATAAGTGCTATAATCTCAGCACTTTGGGAGGTCAAAGCAGGTGGATCGCTTGAGTCCAGGAGTTCAAGACAATCCTGGGCAACATGGAGAAACCCCGTCTCTACAAAAAATATAAAAATTAACCCATCTTGGTGATGCAAGCTTGTGGCCCCAGCTACTGGTAAGGCTGAGTAGGGAGAGTCACTTGAGCCCAAGAAGTGGAGGTTATCACAATGAGCCGAGATCATGCCACTGCACTCCAGCCTAGGTGACAGAGTAAAATCCCATTTCAATAATAATAATAATAAAACCCCAAACAAACAAAAAAAGACAAGGGACAATCTGTGTTCTATTTCTAGTGACTATTATCACGTACATTTTATTCTTGATTATATATATTTTAAAGTCAAATTTGTTTGACTTTCCATAAATTCCCATGACTATATCTACATATTGATTTAAATACATGGCATTTAAGAGCTTCAGCAATTAGTATATGACTTAATTACTAATTACAGTGCCTGGATGTTTACCATGAGAAACAATGGCAAATTCATTCCCCTATATGTATCTCAAAGTGTCTAGTTGTTATGAAAATAGATATTAGTATTCTTTATTTTTCTTCTAAGCCTATAAAAGTAGTCAGCATTTGAAGAAGTCATAGGCCTAAAGCTCATTCTCTCTTTAGATGAATCAATAGGGTTACAGAATGAGTAAATGTGGTTACTACAGGTAGACAAAAATCACAATTTCAATGTATTTACTTTTTTCATGAGGCTTTATGCACACTAATTTCATTTGGAAGTTAGATGAAACCCCATTCTAATGTTCTTCCTTTCTTTCTGGCTATGAATTAAAAGTGGTGATTAAAGATAATATTTCCTGTGGTAGGTACTACCTATTATATTGTTATATCCATCACAATGATAAGTTCATTATTTTATTTTTAAATTTAATTTAATATAATTTTATTTTTTTGAGACAGAGTCTCACTCTTTTTGCCCAGGCTGGAGTGCAGTGGCACCATCTCGGCCCACTGCAACCTCCACCTCATGGGTTCAAGTGATTCTCCTGCCTCAGCCTCCTGAGTAGCAGGGATTACAGGTGCCTGCCACCACACTCAGCTAATTTTTGTATTTTTAGTAGAGATGGGGTTTCACCATGTTGGCCAAGCTGGTCTTAAACTCCTGACCTGAGGTGACCTGGCCCACCTCGGCCTCCCAAAGTGCTGGGATTACAGACATGAGCCACTGCACTTGGCCTCATTATTTTATTTTTATAAAATTTCTAGGGGTACCACATTACCTACATGTTAACGAGAAGGAAGATTGGATAGAGGAGAACTGAGGTCAAACCTCAGAATGACTGTAAACTCTTGTGCTTCAATCCTGGACTTAGCATTTACCAGTTTACAAACCCAGGAAAGTCACTTATCCAAAAAGTTTAAGTGTCTACCACTGTAGAATTCTAATTATCATACTAATTGTACAATAGGATTAAATGAGATGGCATGTGTGAGCATTGTTTTGTCATCAGTGAAATGCTTTCCAAATATTAGAGATGATGCTGATATTGCTGATGTGCACAAGAGTGAGACCTTTAATAGACACAGCCATAGTTGGCGTGGCAATAGAAAACGATCTGTGGGTGAGATAAGTATTCTGAGACAACACTACTGTGCTCAGTAAGAGAGATGAAATTTAATATCCTTTCTCTTAAGCATTTCTGTAAGATAAGCAATATGGGTTGGAAGGCAGGAAAAGCAGCCCCATTGTTTCTTACTATAGTGATTTTACTTATGTCCAGAAGCTAGACTCAGTTTTGGAAAGCAGAAACATAATTTTGCCTGAATACCAAGGAAAATTTTTCTTTTCTAAAAGTTCAATGAATTTGTGTATAAGGTCAAATATTCATTTTGAAAGGTGTAATTTTAAAAATCTGTCTTCAGAAACTAAAGTTCAATTGACTAGCTCTTTCATTATTGGCAACCAGACATGGTAAACTATGTTATATAAGGCAGATATGGAACCAAAAGAAGCGAAATTAAAATTTAATGGCCACAGGTAAAAATCAGTTTAATGGTTCATCTCTACAGCTGACTTTCTGATGGAAAAAGAATCATCAATATTGTTTGCTTAATTTTTCTTCTCCTGGAAATTACTAAGATGGTTATTGCTACTATTTGATGATGTGACTTTCATAGGTGTGAAAATGACCAAACTGCTTATAATATATATATTTTTTCGTTTTGGATTTGAAAATATCTGCTGCAACACATAACACTTTTTTTAAATCTGAGACTTTGAAGTTTAGGAAAAGATTTGGTGAAATTTTCACAGACATCTAAGAGTCTTTTAAAAGAGAAAGGATTGAGATCCTTATCCTTCTACCTTTTGATACTCAATTTTTCATAATCAGAGTGTTTGCAGTGATAAACCATGTTAAAAGCCAGTACCTAGTTGGATATTGAAAGGTTTAGTTCTTTGACTACCATGCAATGGAGACAAAAATCTTCTGATCTCATACTTAGAACTTCAAATAGAATAGCCACAGATAATTATGAAGTTAATGCTTTTCATGTGGGTGCACAACTAGGGATGGAGTCCACAGAGACTAATAACCAACTCACTTTAATTTCTATGCTTAACCTCGATAAAAAGTTGCATTCTTCCATAGGAGTGCCTATATCTAATTTCAACAAAGGCATCAAATAGAATAGCAAAGGTCCTGATCATGAACCTGTTTGGGGATTAAAGAGAGTGTGGGTGAATATAAAATTAAGTGCTCTACGGTATGCAATCTTGTGGAGAAACCAGTCTGTATAGAAATCAAGTAGACAAGATTTTTTTCCTCCCACCCACCTCAACTCTGATCCAACAGGACATGCACGGAGGAAATCTTTCAGATTAGGAGAGGTTTCATCACATCAGTTGACAAATGTGCCATACTCTATATATTCAATAGATATCCCTGTGGCTGATCATAGATATTCTACACCTCTTTCTTTGAAACTTGTTCTGAGATGTCTTGATATTGTTAGAGTTTCTTCAAACTTCTCCCTGTTTGACTACTGGTTTTGTTGGACAATTAGAACAACGTCTCTGAAAGCAGTTATATATTAGTGTATTAGTCATTTCTCATGGTGCTATGAAGAAATACTGACACTGGATAATTTATAAAGAAAAGAGGTTTAATTGACTCAGAGTCCCACATGTCTAGGAAGGCCTCAGGAAACTTACAATCATGGCAGAAGGGGAAGCAAACACATCATTCTTCACATGGCGGCCGGAGAGAGAAGTGCAGAGTGAAGGGGGAAAATCCCCCCATAAAACCATCATATCTCCTGAGAACTCACTCACTATCATGAGAACAGCATTAGGGGACTTCCCCAGTGATTAATCACCTCCCAAAAGGTCCCTCCCCCAACACATGGGGATTGCAATTTTAGGTGAGATTTCAGTGGGGACACAGAGCCAGACCATATTATTCCACCCTTGGCCCCTCCCATATCTCATCTTTCTCACATTTTAAAGCACTATTATGCCTTGCCAACAGTTCCCCAAGGTCTTCATTCATTTCACAATTAACCCAAAAGTTTAAGTCCAAATTCTCATCTGAGACAAGGCAACTCCCTTCTGCCTATGAGCTTGTAAAATCAAAAGCAAGTTAGTTACTTCCTAGATGCAATGGGGGTACAGGCATTGGATAAATGCACTTTTTCCTTAGGCAGAAATTGGCCAAAACAAAGGGGCTTCAGGCCCCATGCAGGTCTAAAATCCAATAAGTCGGTCATTAAACCTTCAAGTTCCAAAATGATCTCCTTTGACTCCATGTCTCACATCTAGGTCATGCTGATGTAAGAGGTGAGCAGTTCCAACCTCTTGTGGCTTTGCAGGGTACAGCCTCTCTCTCAGCTGCTTTCACAGGCTGGCGTTGACTGTCTGTGGCTTTTCCAGGTGCACAGTGCAAGCTGTCGATGGATTTACCATTCTGGGTTTTGGAGGACAGTGGCCCACTTCTCACAGTTCCACTAGGCAGTGCCTCTGTGGGGTCTCTGTTTAGGGGTTCCAACACCACATTTCCCTTCTGCACTCCTCTAGGAGAGATTCTCAATGAGACCTCTTCTACTGCAGCAAACTTCTGCCTGGACATCCAGGCATTTCCATACATCCTCCGAAATCTAAGTAAAGGTTCCCCAACTTTGATTCTGGACTTCTGTGCACCCGCAGGCCCAACATCATGTGTATGTGTAATCTGCCAAGGTTTGGGCTTGCACCTTGAAGCAATGGCCTTAACTGTATCTTGGCCCCTTTTAGCCACTGCAGAAGCTGAAGCGGCTGGGACATGGGGCAACATGTCCTGAGGCTGCATAGAGCATGGGGGAGCCTAAGCCTGGCCCACAAAACCATTATTTCCTCCTAGACTTCCAGGCCTGTGATGGAAAGGACGTCCATGAAGGTCTCTGACATGCCCTAGAGATATGTCACCCATTGTCTTGGTGATTAACATTCTTCTCCTTGTTACGTAAGCAAATTTCTGCAGCAGGCTTGAATTTCTCCCCCAGAAAATTGGTTTTTCTTTTCTATTGCATAGTCAGGCTGCAAATTTTCCAAACTTCTTGGTCTGCTCCCTCTTGGATGCTTTTCTGCTTAGAAATTTCTTCCACCAGATACCCTAAATAATCTCTTTCTAGTTCAAAGTTCCACAGATCTATAGGGCAGGGGCAAAATTTGAGTCACTTTGCTAAAGCATAGCAAGAGTAACCTTTACTCCAGTTCCCAACAAGTTCCCCATCTCCATCTGAGACCACTTCAACCTGGACTTCATTGTCTATATCATTACCAGCATTTTGGTCAAAGCCATTCAACAAGTCTCTAGAAAGTTCCAAACTTGTCCACATCTTCCTGTCTTCTGAACCCTCTACATCTTTAAGAAGCTCCAAACTTTCCCATATTTTCCTGTCTTCTTCTGAGCCCTCCAAACTGTTCTAACCTCTGCCTGTTACCCAGTTTCAAAGATGCTTCCACATTTTTGGGTGTCTATAGCAGCACTCCACTCTCTGCAGTACCAATTTACTGTATTAGTCCATTCTCACACTGCTATGAAGAAATACCTGAGACTGGGTAATTTATAAAGAAAAGAGGTTTAATTGACTCATGGTTGTGCATGGCTGAGGAGGCCTCAGGAAACTTACAATCATGGTGGAAGAGGAAGCAAATATGTCCTTCTCCACATGGTGGCAGGAGAGAGAAGTGCAGAGCAAAGTGGGGAACCCCTTATAAAACCTTTAGAGTTGTGAAAACTATAAAGAAAAAGAAATCCTTGTACTTAGCCTGGTGTGTAGGTCACTGGCCAACATCACTTTCCTTAGCAGAATCATCTCCTTCTTCACATGCCCTTAACCAACAAAATGCAAATAATTTAACTATGGTCCCATACTGGTAATCCTGCAAACACTATTCTTTCCCTCTGGTCCTGTGCACCATCTTTTCTCTTTCCTTTCTTGAACAATTTCCCTCATTACTTCATAAATACCCTCACTTTTTTAGATAAATTTGACCTGACCCCTGCCCATGTTCTAAAGGTTTGGGTGAGGATGGGGGACCCAGAATTTAATTCTGGCTATGCCATTTACTAGATATAGGACCCTTGGTGTGTTGCTTATCCCCAATGGACTTTAATTTCTACCATACAATTAAATAAATAGAATAATTGTTTATTCTCAATTCATGGGTTTGTTGAGACAATAAAATAAGATGCAAAAATTATGTTACTTGAACTTCAAAGTGCTATACAATTTAGAGGCCTTTCTAAGATGACAATTGCTATGTAAATTCACTGGAATGGCTTTTCTCCTAACCTCTACTTCTTTCTCTGCTTTATCTGTTTGGAATAAAGTTTTAATAAAGCAGGATACAGAGCAGTACTTGGCTAATCCTGCAGAAATGACTGCAGTGTAGATCTTCATTACATCAAATGTGTTTACATTTTTGAAATGATTTGTCAGTGGAGACTTTTTACAAAACAAATCCTGGAGATGTAATATTGGAAATTTTAATAAGATCTGAGTATTTTCCTGTGCCTATGGTAACTTTCAATAAGGTTTCTTCTTATGAGGAATAAATGGTATGAAAGCTGTGAGAAGCAAGTTATTATAGAAAGCAGTATTTTTTTCTTCTCCCCTCAAAACCACACCACAGATAAATATGGAATATCAGAGAAAGCTGATTTATTTTCTTCTTGCTATAAACATTCTTTTGTATATATTCTTAACCCGATATTAATAAGAAAAATGTAAAAAGGAAATCTACAATAGGATAAAATATGCCTATGCAATTTATAAAGAAACTGGTCTTTAAAGAAATAAACAGTATGGGCCTAAATTTGTTAATGAAAAACTCAAATCTCAAAGTGAGCCCTAGGGCATCATAACTGATAACAAGATCATCATTTTTTTGTGTGTGTGGGTGGGGGGTGGGGCTTTAAAATACACTTAAAATACATTTTTTTTTTTTGAGACAGAGTCTCGCTGTTGCCCAGGCTGGAGTGCAGAGGCGCGATCTCGGCTCACTGCAGGCTCCGCCCCGGGGGTTCACGCCATTCTCCTGCCTCAGCCTCCCGTGTAGCTGGGACTACAGGCGCCCGCCACCTCGCCTGGCTAATTTTTTGTATTTTTAGTAGAGACAGGGTTTCACTGTGTTAGCCCGCATGGTCTCGATCTCCTGACCTCGTGATCCGCCCGCCTCGGCCTCCCAAAGTGCTGGGACCACAGGCGTGAGCCACCGCGCCTGGCCTAAAATACATTTTTATAAAACTTTATATGTTGATTTTACTTATAGTGTTGAGGCGAATTTTTTTTTCTAAGAATCCCTTCTGTGAAGTTGGTTGTTATTCATATTTTGTTAAGAATATTTACTAGGGTCATATATTTTGTATGTTGCAGATACAAGACTCAAATTACAGAGGATTGACATAAAAAGAGAGGCAAATTGACATCATGGAAAGATACTGACTTTGGAGTCTGTCATATTTACTTTCGAATCTGTGAAAGGAAAATATCTTGGGCTCCCAAAATCACTCAGGAAAACTCTAGCTGGAAACTGCTTAGGGCAAACTTGCCTCCCATTCTATTCAAAGTCACTCTTCTGCTCAATAAGATAGATGCATATCTGATTTGCCTCCTTTGGAAAGGCTAATCAGAAACTCAAAAGTATGTAACCCTTTGTGTTTCACCTATCTGTGACCTGAAAGCTCCCACCCCACTTCCTGTCTTCCTGCTTTTGCTTCAAGTTGTCCCACTTTTCCAGTCTGAACCAATGTACTTCTTACATATATTGATTGATATCTCATGTCTCCCTAAAATGTATGAAACCAAGCTGTGCCCTGACCACCTTTGGCACATGTTGTCAGGACCTCCTGAGGCTGTGTCATAGGCATGTCATCGACCTTGGCAAAATAAACTTCCTAAATTAACTGCAACCTGTCTCAGATTTTCTTGGTTCACATTTTGGTAACCACGGGAAAGGGGGATTCTGAGTGGAGATGCCCCTGACCTTTGACAAATCTCCTATCCATGCTTGGTTCCAGCAAGAGCTAACTTTATGGCTCAAACAAATAGGACAATTTGCTGAGGTCTGAGAGCACCCCCCTCCAGAGTACCTGATCTCCCAAAATTTGTTTGAGATCTAAAGTTTATTTTGCTGTACAACTTCTCTCTCTCTCTCTTTTTTTTTTTTTTTTTTGGAGTTTTCTTTGTTTCCAACAGGAAGGCAAGTTTTCCTGCTTCCATGACATTGAAAGACAGGTAACCAAACTGCATTCCTGAGACACAGGGCAAGAAATTAAAGCTACTCAGTTCCTCAAGGCCCAAGAACTATCATGGAAGAGGTGGGCACATAAGATTGTTTAAGGGCTGACTTTGAAAGGTAAAATAAGTTCAGTTTCTGTATAAATTAATTATTGTCAAAGGCACACTGATGCAAAAACAGTATGTGAACCCCTGAGTCAGATTAACAAGATTTTCTTGAAGCATTAACCAACTTCTTAATAAAGTTTATAAAAATTATAAAAGGCTTATGAAAGTTATTTTCTATAACAAAGATTAAATTTTATAGATTGTTTACAAAATTTTGAAAAACAAATGTATATATATTTAGGATAGTTAGCGCTTCTTGTTGAATTGATCCCTTTACCATTATGTAATGGCCTTCTTTGTCTCTTTTGATCTTTGTTGGTTTTTTATAAATCATGCTGCTATAAAGACACATGCACACGTATGTTTATTGCGGCACTATTCACAATAGCAAAGACTTGGAACCAACCCGAATGTCCAACAATGATAGACTGGATTAAGAAAATGTGGTACATATACACCATGGAATACTATGCAGCCATAAAAAAGGATGAGTTCATGTCCTTTGTAGGGACATGGATGAAACTGGAAACCATCATTCTCAGCAAACTATCGCAAGGACAAAAAACCAACCACCACATGTTCTCACTCATAGGTGGGAATTGAACAATGAGAACACTTGGACACAGGAAAGGAAACATCACACACTGGAGCCTGTTGTAGGGTTGGGGGAGGGGGTAGGGATAGCATTAGGAGATATACCTAATGTAAATGACAAGTTATTGGGTGCAGCACACCAACATGGCACATGTATACATATGTAACAAACCTGCACATTGTGCACATGTACCCTAGAACTTAAAGAATAATAATAACCGCCCCCCCACCAAAAAAGGAAAAACAAATGTAATTGGCTTCCTGCTGTTTTCATTAGGGCTTCTTGTTTAGAAAATTGTATCTCCTCTCTTAAAGAATGCAGGTTTTCACTTTTTTTGAAATGCTTGAATTATCACTTTGGTTAAATAAATGACTTTACAATGACCTGTAATCCTATTTTGTAATATCAAGTGTTTTAAATCTTTTATATTTGACAAACTTTCCAAAATCAAATTGTAAATTATGACTTTTTCGAACCTAATTAATCCTTTAAGACATTAGTTTCCCTAAAGTGTAAAAATGGCATGATATGGCTTATTTGGTATAAAAATTATACAGGAAGCATTGTCAAAAATGAAATGGTGTTTGGTTTTCCTTGGGTTGTATTTGTATAAATATATTATTGGTATGTGTTCCAAAACTATAGGAGATTCCTGTGTTCTTAAATAACTTAGTGTACATTATCAATAATAATCATAATTTTTATGGTAAAATTATTGTGTTGGACACAGGTAACAAATTTCTTTGTCAATTGTGTCTTTTAACTATGGCTGCTTTAAAGCTTTTTTTCATCCACAGAAAATTGTCTTGTTTTAAACTCTCTTTAAAAGTGGGTTTATAATCAGCTATAGGACTCTAACAGGTGCGCTTAAATGCAGGTTTTCTCATAACTTTGGAAATTGTAACATTAGAATAAAGGAAAAAACTTTTAGAACTCTCATGGAGAGCCAAAATGTTCATGACTATCAAACAGAACAGGAGTTAACTGAATTAACTTAACCAATAGAAAACTGAATTACTCCTTTTGATTTTTTTTGCTTAAAACATTGCTGATCCTTTGTTTTGTTTTTCAGAGTTAAGAAAACTATTCTTTTAAGCTATTTACAACTTTTAACAACTGAGTAAATATACTCCTGTGAACAAAATTTGGAGCATATTTGTTTCTGTCTACCTGATTTCTCCAGAATGTGTGAGTATTCTTAATTTATGGCAATATAATTATTTGTGAGTATTCTATTATTTGTGAGTGTTCTTAATTTATGGTAATATAGTTATTTGCATAAGTGAAATAATAATCTATTTTATTTTGCAGTAGGACATAACTGGAGACACTGGTTATTTTATCAAGGCTTTGATTGGAATGGTGTGCTTTCCTTTAAGGAATCAAACTTACATTGGAAGGAGCAATGAAGAACCAGTGGCACAAAGGTTTTGGCATCAAAACCACTTGAAAAAGTCAGAGTAAGTTGGGTCCCAGGAAAGATATGGGTATCAATTATGTCAGGAAATCAGAATCTCAAGGAGATGCTAGTACTGCAATGTTCATCACAGCAGTATTCACAGTAGTAAAGATATGGAAACTTGTCTACAGACTGATGAATGAATAAGGAAAATATGATGTATACATAAAACACAATGATATTCATCCTTAAAATGAGAGAAAGTACCAAAATTGCGCAATAACATGAATGAAACTTAAGGACACTATTTTGAGAAAAATAAGCCAGTCACAGAAAGACAAATATTGCATGATTCCATATATATGATATATGTAAAATAGTCAAACTCATAGAATTATAGAGTAGAATTGTGGTTGATAGAGAGGTGGAAATGGGGATGTGCTAATCAAGGGACATAAAAATCACAATTTAGAAACAAAATAAAAAGAATGAGAGTGTAATATTAGACAAAAGATTGAGGATCCAGGGCATTTGGCCAGAAGGGAATATAAACCACAAAGGGCACAGAGAAAGAAAGGATCACAGGAGCTGTGGTGGAGTGAGAGATGGGGACAGAAGGGAGGATGCACAGAAAAATATGGTAATTAGGGAATGGGTAATAAGGTGTGATCTGGCAACACAGGACTTTGTAAGGAGACTGACAAAAACAAAAAAAATGATAGAGGCAGGAGGCAGACAAATGCCTAGGCAGATAGGGGTGGCATCCCAATGAATTCCAACCTTCAACCAGGAAATAGTCCTGGGTAAATCCTCAATCCTCGGTCCCTGATTGAGAATCCACATTCCCGTGTGGCATGCTTTCCTCTGATTGATCCACTTCCTTCAACTATTTTACATATACCTACCCTTTCTTAATTGGTTTTCAACACTATTTTGCCTACCTTTGTGTGGTGTCTTCATTTTAAACATTTTTGCATACTCACAAACCAATTGGCACACTCCCTATTCTGAGCTTATAAAAAGCCCCAGGCTCAGCCATATTGGGGACTCTCCTGAGTTTGGGTAGGGGGATCACCCCCACATCCCCTCCCTGCTTAAAGCTGTTTCATCACTCAATACATCTTCCCATCTTGTTCACTCTTTGAGTGTTCGTGTGTTTACTTCTTCCTGGTTGTGAGGTAAGAACACAGACCTAGCTGAGCTAAGGAGGAAAAAATCCTGCACCAAAAAAGACAATGATATTAATCTTCAATAAATTGTAATTCTTGTTCTTATAAGAAGAGGAGTAAGATTAATATATGTGAATTAGGTTGATGAGGCTTCATGAATCATGCTAAGATGACTGGATCATGATACATGACAGGAATTTAGATATGTACAGGGTCTATTTTTTTCATCAAAATATATCTATTGATTTATTTTGTATATAAGTAGAAATAAGATAGGCAAAATTCTGTGCTCATAGAGCATCAAGGTAGTATGGGAACAGGATATACAAATTTAACCAAAAAAATATATAATATTAGTTAATATGGTGAAAAGGCCACCACAAAAAATATGCCAGGTGAGGAGACAGAAAAAAATGACTGGAAAAAAAAGGAAAAAAAGATACAAAATAGTAGAACCTACTATGGAAAGGTTTGTAAGGGCAAGATACTTTAAGGAGTTGATTTCTGAGGACCTACTTTGAAAATATGAGGAGACAAGTCAGGAAATGCATGTTCGAGGAGAACAGTGTTTCAAACACATGAAAAAGCAACGTCAGGATCTCTGAGATGAACATGATCTCAGTTTATTCTAAGAACACAAAAGACCAGTGAAGCTGCTGTAAAATTATTTTAAGACAGAATAGGAGACACAGCAAGGAGAAAATAAGAAACTTCTCTAAGGAAGACCACCTAGGCCAAGGAAAGGAGTTTAGACTTGTATTTTAGGTATGATGAGAAGTTACTGAAAAGTGTTGAGCATGAAAATAACTTGATTGTATTTACTTCTAAATCAACTTAGGATGATCACCACTGACATCATAGTACAAATAAGTCAAGAAGCAACAGTGTATACAGTTCTTATGGTCTTTACATTAGTTTGTGATAAATACAGGAATAATGCTTCCTTGATAACAGAAAAGAGGAGAGTATATTTGAAAAACGGTGAGAACAGGAAAATTGAGGGTACATGTTGAGGACAAATAGATAAAAGTTTTAACTGTGAGGTAAGCCATACAATAATAGATCTTGGCTTGCATTTAACTGTATTTATTTTAATTTTTATTTTGAATGAAGAAAAGAAGGAAAAGAAAACATACTTTTTTTGGAAAAAGCAAGAGTATGTTATGATGGTGAGGACTGCAGAAATATGGATTTATTTTGAATGATGACAAAAGAATAGCGAAAAAAGGACAGATAACATTATTTTAAAGGATGAACTGGCTGAAATAGATACAAAATAGACTTGACTAAAATAGATAAAAATAGGTATTGACTATGATGGCCACTGGCTTTTTATCATATTCTGCAAGGCTGAAAGTGGGACAACATGGTCCTATATTTTATAAATTTTGAGAACATCATTGTGTTGGTTGATTTTACACAAAGCAATACATTTTATAGATTAATGCTGTCCAGAAGATGAAGAATCAAAATTCAAGCGTTTTTAAACAAAAATATTGTAAAACAGATAGACTCCTGGTTCTGGCTATGACACTTAAACGCTGCAAAAATTGTCACTCTTACTCTTACAAGAAGAAATAAAATTGCAACAAATTGAAAGTCAATGACTTTTCTTACAACCAGTAAAATAGAGTTCACAGTGTAAGCCCCTATCCTGGAATCTAAAGAGACAGAAAAAATAGTGAAAATATCCACTGAGTTAGCTTATTGGAAGCTGAAGCTGCTGGAGGCATTCAATGGTAGAGAAACTTATGAAATTTTTATTGACTTGCTAGACGCTAAGTGTAGATCAGCTTGAGACTGAGAAACTTCTGGGGGCCACAATTTTACGGGACCCCATATGTTAGTGAGTTTTATCTTTAGAAACCCCACCAGATCCCTACAATAAAGAGCCAAGAAAAATTCTCTATTGTTTCAGGCAGCCAGAGGGGAAAACAACCATTTTGAAATATGCACAGAGAGTTAGCTGTAACAAACACCTTTTTCTGAAGGAAAATAACTTTATCAGAGTCTTATAAATACTGAGAAAGGCAATTAGCCAGCTCAAGCCCCTTTGAGCTTCACTATATCATCATTAGAGTGAAAAAAGTTTACTAAGAAATACTTTTGAAGGGCAAATTCCAATAATTCAGGCCTACTAAAAGACTGAGATTTAGTAACAATAGAGAACACTCTCCTCCTCCATACTTTATACCACATCAGCAGGGTTCCAGTAAAATAAATGTGGATTACAGCTGAAAGAGCTACAAGACACAGGCTGTATTTTAGAAAAAGTTCTCAGGGAAAAAACAAAGACAACTAGGGAGAGTGAGAAAAAAAAAAAAACAAACTAAAAGCAACAGAAGTTTACAAATGAGGTCTAGCTTTGAATAAAAAAATTACAATGCATGTTAAAAGGCAAGAAAACAAACTTATTTTAGAAAGACAAAGCAAGAATCAGAACCACATTAAGACATGTTATATATTAGGACATTATCAGAGAAGAAGTTTAAAATAACTATTATTGACATGTAAAGGCCTCCAATGGAAAAAAAGTTGATGCATGAATGAACAGTTGGGTAATGTAAGCAGAGAGATGAAAATGTTAAGAAAAAATCAATAGAAAATGCTAGAAATAAAAAATATTGTACAGTAATGAAGATTGCCTTTGTTAGGCACATCAGTTGACTGCATATATCTATAGAAAAACAGTTTGAAGATAATGTCAGTTGAAACTTCCCAAAATAAATACAAAGAGAAAAAGGAATGGACATCAAAATCAAAATAAACAAAATGAAAATAAACAGAATATCAAAGAACTGTGAGTTATAATGGATTAGAATTCCCATTAAAATGGGAAGGTGCCATTATGTATGCTATATATAAAATATTATATGTATTATCTATTATATATGGATAATATCATGTTTATTATTTGAACAAATTAGTACAAATAATAGATATGATATATTATGTTATATATATATTATGTGTTAATATATTATATATCTAATATTTTATATATTGCATAATATTAAATGCATTAATATAATATTAAATATATAATATTACATATTTCTAATTATAATGGAAGACACCATTATAATGGACAGACACCAAGCTACTGGTATTTAGGAAGCTCTCAGAACACCAAGCAGGATAAATGCTTCAAAAATCTACATCTATTCATATTATATTAAAACTGTGGAAAACCAAAGATGAAGAGAAATTCTTGAAAAAAAAAGCAATGAAAATAATGAAATACTTAGGAATATACTTATCCAAAGAGGTGAAAGCCTGTACACTGAGATTGTAAAACATTGATGATGAAATTAAGGAAGAGATAGATAAGTAAAAGGAAATCATGTGTTCATTATTTGAAATAGTATTGTTAAATTCTCCATACTATCCAAAGTGATCTACAGAATCAATGCAATCCTTATGAAAATCCAAATAGCATTCTCTACAGAAATTTAAAAAAATCCCAAAATTCACATGGAACACCAAAAGATCCATAATATCCAAAGCAATCTTGAGCAATGAGAACAAAGCTGGAGGGAGGCATCAAACTTCCTGATTTCAAAATATTTTATAAATTGCAGTCACTAAAACAAGCACATAGAATCAGGGTGTCCAATCTTTTGACTTCGTTGGGCCTCATTGAAAAAAAAGAACTGTCTTGGGCCACACATGAAATGCACTAATACGAATGATAGCTGATGAAATTTTTTAAAAATGCAAAGAAAATGTATACTGTTTTTAAAAAGTTTACAAATTTGTGTTGGGCCACATTCAAAGCCATTGCAAAAATCAAAACAAAAACAAGAGCTAATTCTTTACAAAGATTGTTAAACGTGATAAACCTCTAGCCAAATACCAGAAAAAATGTGGAAAGATGAAAATTTTACTGCTAGAAGTTAAAGAGGAATATTGGCAAATGTGTGCCTATACATTTGATATCTTAGATCAACAAATTTCTTAAAAGATACAAGCTACCAAAACTCACACAAGTGGAAGCAATAATCTGAAAAGGTTTATGCTATTAAATAAGTTGAATCAATAATTAATAATACTATCTAAGCTTTAAAAACACCAGGCTCAGATGGTTTCACTGTTGTATTCTATCAAACACTTAAATGAGAATAATGCTGTTTCTCTAGAACATCTTCCAATATAAGCAGAGGTAATACCCCCTAACTCATTCTATGAGGGTAGTATTACACTAATGCCAAAACCATGTAAAGGCATAACATTAAAGAAAAATTGAGAGCACTATCTCTTACAAATATAGGTGCACAATCATCAACAAACTATTACTAATTAAATCCAACAAAGTATAAAAATAGCTGTATGCCCTGTACAAATCGGATAAAACTGAGCTATACAAGACTGGTTCAACATTCAGAAAACAATGAATACATCCACAACATAACTAGTTGAAGAAGAAAAATAATATGATCCCATCAATTTATGCAGAAAAAGCATTCTATAAAATCCAACGCACTTTAATAACTCTCAGCAAATTGGGGGTAGAAGGACATTTTCACAACTTAAAAAATAACTTCTGCAAAGAAACCCACACTTAAAATTATACTTGATAGTAAAAAATGATTATGCCCTCTACAATGAAGAAGGCATCGATGTTACCTCAGAGCACTTCTATTTATTGTATTAGAAAATCTTGCTGGTGCAATAAGAGAAGAAAAGGCAATAAAATAAATACATATGTGTAAAGAAGAAATGAAATTGTCTTTGCTCACAGACCACGATTGTCCATGTAGAAAATTGCACAGAATGGACCAAAAAGAATTCTGACACTAATATGCCCTTAAGGCAAAATTTCAGGATAAAAGGGTAATGTACGAAAGCAAAAGGCAATTGCTATACTAGCAAAAAAATTGAAATTTAATATTAATAACACAGTATCATTCAATTAGCATCAACAATAAAACATTTAGGTATAGAGCCACAAAACATGTAGAAAATTTATCAGGTTGGTGCAAATGTAATTGAGGTTTTGGCCATTACTTTTTAATAACAAAAACTGCAATTACCTTTTTTTGCACCAATTTAATACATGTGGAACACTTCAAAACTCTAATTAAAAAATTAAAAATACTAAATAAATACAGAGATAGTCTTAACTCATCTGTCAGATGAGTCATTATTAAGGTATCAATTCTTTCCAACTTGATCTTTTGAGTAAACAAAATCCCTATCAATCCCACAAATATATTTTATAGATATTTAAAAAATGGTTTTTAAAATTTATATGAAAATGCAAAAGATGCAAAATAGTCAACACAGACAAAGGGAGATAAATTTGGAGTACTAATATTACAAGGCTTCAAGATTACTGTAAAGCTAGAATGATAAAGACAGCATTGTGTTAGTGAAAAATAACCATAGAGATCAGTAAGCCAGGACAGATTTCTCAGAGTTAGAACATCACAGATATAGTCAACTCATTTTTGACATAGGAGCAAAGATAATTCAATTAAAGAAAGAATAGTTCTTTTTTTCTAGCACGTTGTTCTAGAAACCTAGATATCCACATACCAAAAAAAAAAAAAAAAATCTAGACACTGGCCTTACACCTTTCACAAGAATGAACTCAAAAGGAATCATAGACCTAAATGTGAAATTCAAAACTATAAAACTTCTAGAAAAATAACAGTGATATTGGGTTTGGCTATGAGTTTGTAGATACATCATCAAAAGCATAATCCATGAAAGAAATAAAAGATAAGTTGGATTTTATTAAAATGAAAAATGTACTTACAAAACAATGGGTTAAGAGAATGAAGAGGATAGTCACAAATTGGAGAAATGTTCACAATACAGATATATTGAAATTTTTATATTTAAATATGTAAATAGCTCTTAAAACGTAACAACTAAAAACACCAAATAAAAGAGGCCAAAAGATGTGAACACACACCTTACCAAAGAAGATATACAGATAAAAAATATACATACAAAAATGTGCTCAGCATCATCATCAAGGGATCACAAATTAAAAAAAAATAGACCACTATACACTCATTAGAATGCCTAAAATACAGAAAATTAATAATATGAAATGCTGCAAGGATGCAGAGCAATAGGAACTTTCATTTAGTGAGAATGCAAAATGGTGTAGACACTTTGGAAAATAGTTTGGCAGCCTCTTGTAAAGCTCAGTACATTCTTTCTATGTAATTCAACAATCATGCTTCTAAGTATTCATCCAATTGCATTGAAAAATTATGTCCACACAAAACATGCACATGGGTTCATATATCAGCTTTACCCAGAATCCCTCCAAAATGGAACCAATCAAGGTATCTGCCAATAGATCAATGAATAAAAACAAAAACCAAAATAAAACTGCTCAATTCATAACACGAAGTGTTAATAAGTGATAAAAAGAAAGCATTTACCAAGCTGTAAGAGATGGAGAATCCACAGATGTATATTCATAAAGAATCCAATCCAAAAAGGTTAGATATTGAATGATTCCAATTATACGATATTCTGGAAAAGGAAAATCTACAAAGATGTAAAAAGTTTAGTATTGTCCAGGTATTGGTGAGGAGAAGGAAGAGGACGAACAGATGAAGCACAGGGCGTTTTTAGGCCAGTGAAACTATTCTGTATGATACTGTAATGGTGGATACATGGCATCATAAATTTTTCAAACCTATAGAACTTTATAACACAAAATCTAAACCTACTGCTTGTAAATATTTTTTTAAAAATCATTCAAGTGGACAAAGGATCCAGGAAATATGCAAACCATGACAAGAGAGTCTAACTTGTATCACAAATATATGAAGCAAACTCATTGAAAGGGCTGGAGAAAAAGATGCTGACCTAAGCAGCTTTGGAAATAAAGGAGTCAAAAGGAGGAAAAAAGAACTCTCTGTACTCTAGTCAGTGTGCTCTTTCCACAGGGACATGGGTTAACTATTCTGATTTTCTGTACATGTCAGAAGGAGACTGGAGACAATTTACAATTACACTGATCAAAGCTGGAAAAAAGTAACAAAATAAATAGTAGTTTTCTTTTTAACTCAAAGTGCAAAGTAAATATCCATGAGATTATACTAATATAAATAAAAGGTTGAATTAATAAATAAGTATGGGAGTATATAGTCATATAGACCAATGGAACACAACGGAGACCTCAGAAATAACACCATACATCTACAACTATCTGATCTTCGACAAACCTGACAGAAACAAGCAATGGAGAAACGATCTCATATTGAATAAATGGTGCTGGGAGAACTGGATAGCCATATGCAGAAAACTTAAACTGGACCCCTTCCTTAAACCCTATACAAAAATTAACTCAAGATGGATTAAAGACTTAAATGTAAAACCTGAAACCATAAAAACCCTAAAAGAAAACCTAAGCAATACCATTCAGGACACAGGCACAGGCAAAGAGTTCATGATGAAAATGCCAAAAGCAATTGCAACAAAATTGACAAATGTGATCTAATTAAACTAAGGAGCTTCTGCACAGCAAAAAAAACCTATCATCAGAGTGAAAAGCAACCTGCAGAAAGGGAGAAATTTTTTGCAATCTACTCATCTGACAAAGGTCTAATATCCAGAATTTACAAGGAACTTAAACAAATTCACAAGAAAAATACAAACAGCCCTATCAAAAAATGGGCAAAGGATATGAACAGGCACTTCTCAAAAGAAGATATTCATATGGCCAACAAACATGAAAAAAAGCTCAACATCACTGATCATTATAGAAATACAAATCAAAACCACAATGAGATACCATCTCATGCCAGTCAGAATGGTGATTATTAAAAAGTCAAAAAACAGTCTGGGTGCGGTGGCTCACGCCTGTAATCCCAGCACTTCGGGAGGCCAAGGTGGGCAAATCACAAGGTCAGAAGATTGAGACCAGCCTGGCTAACACAGTGAAACTCCATCTCTACTAAAAATACAAAAAATTAGCCAGGCATGGTGACACACACCTGTAATCCCAGCTTCTGGAGAGGCTGAGGCCGGAGAATCACTTGAACCCAGGAGGCAGAGGTTGCAATGAGCCGAGATTGCACCACTGCACTCCAGCCTGAGTGACAGAGAGAGACTCTGTTTCAAAAAATAAAACAAAAACAAAAAGTCAAACAACAATAGATGCTGTTGAGGCTGTGGAAAAATAGGAATGCTTTTACAATGTTGTTGGGAATGTAAATAAGTTCAACCATTGTGGAAGACAGTATGGCAATTCCTTAATGATCTAGAGCCAGAAATACCATTTGACCCAGCAATCCCATTACTGGATATATACTCAAAGGATTATAAATCATTCTACTATAAAAACACATGCACACATATGTTTATCGCAGCTCTATTTACAATAGCAAAGACATAGAACCAACCCAAATGTCCATCAGTGACAGACTAGATACAGAAAATGTGGTACATATACACCATGGAATACTATGCAGCTGTAAAGAAGAATGAGATCATGGTCTTTGCAGGGACATGGATGAAGCTGGAAGCCATACTTCTCAACAAACTAACACATGAACAGAAAACCAAATATCACATATTCTCACTTATAAGTGGGAGTTGAACAATGAGAACACATAGACACAGAGAAGGGAACAACACACACCAGGGCCTGTAGGGGTTTAGGGGATGAAGAGAGGGAACTTAGAGGACGGGTCAATAGGTGCAGCAAACCACCATGGCACATGTATACCTAGGTAACAAACCTGCACCTTCTGTACATGTATCCCGGCGTTTAAAGTAAAATTGAAAAAAAAAAAAAGTAGGGGAGTATAGACAAATCTCCCACTGAACAGAAGAATTTCAAATAAATTAGGTGGATACTCCACTCTAAAGAAAGGAGAACATAACTCTCCATTCCTGAAGTGTGGGCATACATAATGACTTACTTCCCAAAACTACAATATGGAAGGGGGTGGAAAAGAATGACTTTAGATGGAGATACCCAACAACACAACTGCAGCCTGATGCTTGAGGTCAAAATCAGTAGTCATAACTGTTATATCATTTTTGATAGTATGAACCCTTGATACGATGTGATGAAAATGAAAGTTTCCCCTTTGATCTTTCTTCCAAAATTGCATAACCTCAACTTAATCATAAGAAAAAAAAATCAGGCAAATTTTAATAGAGGAATATCCTACAGTATTTCTCATTATTAATCTTCACTGCTGTCACGGTCATTAGAAACAAGGAAAGTCTGCCAAATTCACAGGGAAGAGGGCTTTAAGGAGACATGACAATAAATGTAATGTGATATCATGGTTGGAATCCTAGACATTAGGTTTAATTAAGAAAACCTGAATAAATTATGGATATTAGTTAAAAACAACTGAATCATTAATAGAAACAAATGTACCATAATATATTGTTAATACATGATGTTAATAATACGGAAAACTGTGGTGGGAGAGATGTATGCCAACTGTCTGTACTGTCTTCTCAATTTTTCTGAAAATGTGAAATTATTCTTTTTGTTGTTTTTACTCTTTTTTCTTTTTAATTTTTGTGACATGGTGTATATATTTATGGGGTACATGAGATGTTTTGATACAGGCATGCAATATGAAATAAGCACATCCTGAAGGATGGGGTATCCATCCCCTCAAGCATTTATTTTCGAGTTACAAACAATCCAGTTAAACTCTTTATTTTAAAATATATAATTATTATTGACTATAGTCACCCCATTGTGCTATCAAATAATAGGTTTTATTCATTCTTTCTAACTTTTGTTTGTACCCATTAACCATCCCCACTACTCCCCAACCCTCCTACTATACTTCTCAGCCTCTCTTAACCATCTTTCAACTCTCTGTGTCCATGAGTTCAGTTGTTTTGATTCTTAGGTCTGACAAATAGTAAAACTATTCTAAAAAATAAAGTCTAGTAATTTTAAAACTACTGGGAAACAAAATTATATATATATATACATACATACACACACACACTTTGGTATATACTTCTATGCACATCAAAAAGGAACTGGAGACAATTTTAAAAACTAACAATTGCCCGAGCTGAAAAAAATTAGCAAAAAAAAAAAACGGAGTAAGGGTTTTATTTTTTAAATTCAAAGTACAAAATAAAAGTCCATGAGTGAATTAATTAAATAGGGAAGTATAAACAAAGTATACATCAAAACATGGCATGTAGACTTTATACTTCATTGACTCTCACATCACAGCTCTCTAATGGAAATGTGTTCAATTTTTCCAATATTTTGGTTTCCTACTGCTATCTACCTTCATATTCAGATAACCTCTGTTTTTCCAGTCTTATATGTACATGTAATTAATATATTTTGTTCTTTTCTGTGTGAAGAAATTTCTAGATACTTAAAGACTGTGATTAAGTTATTCTGACATTTCAGGACTGAAGGGCTTACTGTGCTTTTTTTTTCCCCTCTGTCCTCCATCCTTCAGTAATAGTCTTTACTGTCAGCTGGTCTCCAAATGTCAAATATTTCTGATAATTTCACATCATAACCCAAAGTACTGTAAGAAGTCCAAATAAAACTCTGATAGGACCATATTTTTCATAGTGAAAGTCCTGTTTTAATGCATTGATTCTATAGCACATGCAGTATAGGCATTGGTTTAAAAAACTCTTCAGGAGAAAATTCTACAACTCCTTCCTCTAAGTCTTGAACTTAGTAGAATAATAATTTTCATTCATACTAAATCAAGATGTAAATCTTATACATTTTCTTACTTGACTATTAGGTTTTCGTTGTAAAAGTAAAAATAATCGTTTTATTGCTAACAAAAAACTTTGTAATAATTTCTTTTTCTTGCATGAACATAACGGAATGTCATAACACATACCTGTAAATCAGAGGATACAAGGGTGAGATAGAACATTAAAGTTATCATAAATATGAAGTAATTTTACTGTTTTAGATAGTATATTAACTAATTAAGCATGTTGACACAAAATTAATTGAAATAGCGTAGAATTTACCATATTTGCTCTAGGCAATCTGCATTTACAAAGGCTAAGCAGAAGCTAATGTAAACATAAAGCTAAATCCAAAGTATTAAAAGAGGAATAATCAATTTACAGTGACTTAGGTTTGTCTTATAATATACTTTTAATTCTGCATTGAAATATGATGACTTCAGTATATGAAATCTATGCTTCTACAACTGCAAGTATCTCCCTACACACCTTCTTCATTGCTGTTATTTATATATAAAATCATTTTTCTTATTTCATGAACAATTTCCTTTTTGACATACATTTACCATGGCCAAAAGCATCATTCTCAACATTAAGCAAAGGAAGTTTTCAACGTAATATATATTTACTGTTTTTAATTTTTTCTTAATTATATAAATTTATAATATTTTGGATGTTTCAAAATAAATGTGAATACTGGTAAACCGTATAATTTGGAGCAAGTCTATTATCAAACATAACATAAAACTGGATAAAATATCTGTTTGAAGGCATTGGAGGCACATACAATAGTAAAAAACTATCAGATTAGGGCCTAAATAACTCATTGAAGGAGGAAATCAAAATGGAATTAAATAAATATTTTGCACTAAAAGATTAAAAATGTTATAATACTTGGACACATATAAAGCAATGATGACACAACATAGCCTGACATGAATATATTAGTAAAGGGGAAAGACAGAAAATTCGTGATTGAAGAATCTAGCTCAAGAAGTTGTATAAAGTGTGATAAATTCAAAAATCAAATGAACACGTGAGAAGAAAAATAATAAACGTAAGTGTGGGAATTAGTGAAACAGACAATGTGCAATGTAGAGGATCAACAAAAGCAAATGTTTATTATTTCACTAACCAAATTGGCCTGTGGGATAAACTAATAAAGATAAAGGAGAGAAAATACAAATGATTGATAACATAAAGGAAAAGGAGCCATCACTGCAAACCCTGAAGCTCTAATGTAATATGAAAATGCAAAGACAGTATTGTTAAGAATTTTATGTCAATAAATTTGAAAAGTTAGATTAAATGGACATATTCATAAGAAAACTGAACTTGCAAAAATGAACAGATAATATAATAGAAAATATAAATATTGCTATCCCTATAAAACCATCCCACAAAAAAAGCTTAGGAATAGATAGCGTTACCTGAGAAATATATCCAGCATTCTAAATAAGTGCTTGTGAATCTTCATTTTTATCCAATTCATAAAGTGGAAGACTTAATTATATTTCTATTTATCAGCAAAAAACAGATATTATTTACTGAAATGAGAGAGTTCCCTGAGACCCTGGCAAAATGTGTGAAAGGGGTGTGGCTCGTGTGTTCAGCCACCACGTGCTCAAATCCCTTACAAGAGGGGGAGCATGCAGACAGGCAGGTACAGGAGCCAGGAAGAGTGCTTTGGGGCTCCAGCCCCACAGTAGCATCTAGGGGTGAGAGCCTGCAACTCCCCAAGCCCAAGTGGGCATGGCATGTGTTACAATGTGCTCTTTTAGCTTTGTTGTCTGTAGACAGCTTAAGTGCTAACCAGTTCAGTGGACTCTCTTTCTTTTCAAAAGGACAGAGGGCCAATGTGACAGCTTTCTGTATCCCAAGCTCTTGTCCAGCATCCTGGAAGAATCAGGTCACACATGGACTTGAGGGGTGGTGAATGGGGGGTTTTATTGGGTGTTCTATCCCAAATCTACTGACCCATAATCATAAACTCTGGCCTTAAAGGTTAAGAGAGGGCCAGGCGTGGTGGCTCATGCCTGTAATCCCAGCACTTTGGGAGGCCGAGGTGGGTGGATCACATTGTCAAGAGATCGAGACCATCCTGGCCAACGTGGTGAAACTCTGTCTCTACTAAAAATACAAAATTAGCTGGGCGTGGTGGTGTGCACCTGTAGTCCCAGCTACTCAGGAGGCTGAGACAGGAGAATCGCTTGAACCTGGGAGGCAGAGGGTGCAGTGAGCCGAGATTGTGCCACTGCACTCCAGCCTGGTGACAGAGAGAGACTTCGTCTCACAAAAAAAAAGGTTGAGAGAGAAGGACTGAAAAAAAAAATCTGTGTTTCAACAAGCCCTCCAGGTTATTCTGACACATGTCGATGATTGAGAATTAGTATCATATATCATGAACCCCTGAAAAAAAAGACTATTAATTGTTAAGTTATTCATATTTTTATTAATTCATCAACCAAAGGAATGTTAGGAAATGAGTTCTCTTCTTGTCTGTGCATATGGCACTTTTGGTTGTTGTCTAAAAGAATATCATCATGTACAAATATATAATAGTGCACATGCAAATTTCTTTCAGATGTAATAAAAATTGAATAAGCATCAAAATTTGGAAATGTAGTCATTTCTGTAATATGTATGATATTGTTAACATGTACTTAAAGATAACTATTTTTGTCTGCTATCTCTAAACTATTCCATGGTTGAAAGCAGTAATACTGAGATTTGGAACTCTCTGAAAGGAAATTATGATGCCATTATATTCCAGTTAATCTCCAATACTTATGAAATGGTATTTACATATTTATGTGGTAGAATATAACTATAATATTCTATTGTTAAATAATAAATATGTTTTAAACTAAGCATTTGAAAGACTTCAGGAAAATTTAAATAATGGATTGAACCATGACTGTATATCTATATACAGTCATCAGTAAAATACAGCTCAAGGTAGTAATTAATTATTATTATATCTCACTATTAATTGCATTATTTTTAAATTTATTTACCCTTTACATATGAAATGTGATGCAATGTGAACAAACTTGTGTGTAAAAGATGATTCAGATATCTTTTTTCTACTTTTTTTTTTTTAGACAGATTCTTACTCTGTTGCCCAAGCTGCAGTGCAATGGCACGATCTTGGCTCACTGCAATCTCCGCCTCCCAGGTTCAAGCAATTCTCCTGCCTCAACTTTCAAAGTATCTGGGATTATAGGCATGTGCCACCATGCCTGGCTAATTTTTGTATTTTTAGTAGAAATGGGGTTTCAACATGTTGGCCAGGCTGGTCTCGAACTCCTGACTTCAAGCGATCTGCCTGCCTCAATTCCCAAAGTGCTGAGATTACAGGCATGGGTCACTGCGCCTAGCCATAAAGAAAACGTGAAAAGTAAATTAAAGTTACATTACAGAAAATATCAATTGGTTCTCATACATTCCCTATTTAAGAAGTCATACATCTAACAAATCTCTTTCTAAATATTCAGATAGATTGAGGCTTTTATTTGATATTTAGTCTGCATGCATTCTGTTGAGTATTTTGAAACTCTAGACTATTAGAAATACAAAAATTAATTGTGTATGGTTCATACTTAACACAAGGATATTTAAATTGATTCATTTTTTTCTTATTGCTCATAAAAAATAGCTAAATGTTCAGTATGGGATGCATTTCCAAAAAGAATCTATATCCTTGAAAATAAGATAGTTTCAATAACATATGTCCATATTGTCTAAGTAAATATTTATTAAATTGCTTGAGATAAACACTGAATGCATAATGACTAGGTATTTTGCACCTCGCTGTATTGATGGAAGATTCTAACTGCCAGAACTTAGTCTCCACCCCAAAGCAAAGCCTGTTCACTACCGTGTAAGTTGGCTCCCAATTTCCTTCAGTTTTAGAAGCAGAAATATTGGAAATGCAGTTGTTTGCACATAGCAGCAAGTTATTTACAGAGTAGCTACTGAAAGAGATCATCTCAGAGCTTTGTGAGATACACAGGAAGAGACAATCAGGGATCTCCATCTATAAAGTAAAAGTACAACAGAATAATTCACAAAGTATGCAATAAAATGAATTAGTAGATGAATGGGAAAAGAATAACCTGGGGAAAAGAATAACCCAGGAAAAAAGAATTGCTCTTGGAAATTAAAAATATTGCTAAAATAAAAAGATATAAAAGGACTTAAAAATAGACTTTTAAAAACCTTAAATAACATTGAGTCAAACTGAAATACCTAAAAAACAAAGAGCTTCTGCTAGGGCAGAAGTTGACAACAGTCAACTAATTAGAACTACAGAAAGACAAAAATTGAGTATATGCAAGAAAAAAAAAAGAACCCTTAATCCTGAATTCTTCATTTAGTGGAGTTGCCAAATATCAAGAAGAAAGGAGGAAAATTTACATGATACCACTTTCTATTGAAATATCATAATACAAAATTAAAGAGAAGATGATAATTATTAGGCTGAGTGATTATTCATAACCAAGAAGGGAAACAAAATAAAACTAGCCTTAAAAATGCAAAACAAAAAAAAATAGGAAAGAAGGCACAGAGAAATTGTAGAATTAACTCATGAGATTTACAGTAACATATCCCACCATGACAGCCTTGCACAAAATTTAGAATGGAAAGTCAGCAGGCTTCCAGCAATGTCATCAGCAATAACATTGGTAATAATCGAATAGGAACCAATCCAGAAGATACCTAGCAATGAAGCCTTCTTTTTCTTCTCTTACTGAAGATAAGCAAAAAGAAATTATAGCTACACTACAAACAACACATGTGCATGAGAAATTCTTACTTCAAATTTGAAGATAACTACTGTGGTAGAAATTGGATCCATTTATGAAACACATGAAAAGAATTCCCATTTAACAAGTAGGTAGATAATATCTGCTTTGTGTCATTGAAAGATATAATAAAAGTGGATCAATGTGATGCCATCTGATTCTACTGGTTGAGCTCCACAAGGCCCTTGGTTTGTTTTTTTGTTTGTTTGTTTATTTGTTTTTCACTTTAGGTTACCCTGAAAGTATATCCTCAGCTAGAAATATTTTTATACACATTGCTATACAGTAGTGAGTCCCTCTCCTGGAGTCCTTCCCATGGTATGTTTATTGCAGTACTGACTTATCCAAGAACACCACCTAGTAATGTGGTGTAAGAATAGAGAATTTCCACACTTTGCTGCTTCTTTGCATATAAGTTACTTGATAAATCATGCTTTATTATATGTGTATACATGATATTGTATTTATATACTGAACAATACAGATTTTAACTCCATTTAGTTTCAACTTATGGAAAAATGCAGAAGAATTTATTATAGGTACATATAAAATGGACGTATTTTAACCTCTACCATGTAAAGGGAAAAAAATGTAAGGCTTTATAATGTTGGAGGTGGAAGTTGAAAGAGAAGTTAAGATAATTCTAAAGGCACCAATATCCATATTGTACATTTTGAGTATCCCATGAATTAATGCCTGAAGTGAAGAGAGCTAGGGATAGGAATGTATATAATTTCAAGGCAAAAGTGAGAATAACAGAAAAATTAACTTACTCTCATGGGACTTGAAAGCAAGGGAAACTGAAGTAAATATGCTGATGTGTATGTTTCTTTTCATACCATGCATATTACAGTCCTTTTTTCTCTGACTTAGGAGTTTCATGTCTTCTGCCAGCATCCATGAATCTGTAGCTGGCTAATTCATTAGTTTCCAAGTAGGGTAACATTTCATTTTCTTCACAATTTTTAGCATAGCTGACAAACATGTTTATTTTTATTAATTAAATTTTAAGAAATTCAGAAACTGGTAGCAGGACATTTTGCAGATATTCAAAACAATTTGGAAAATACTGGAATTGTTATCTGTTCTTTTTGTCCAATGAATTTATCTTATATAGGGATGAGACTCTAGAGGTTGTGGGATGCAATATTTCTGGCCACAAGAAATGAGACATTAATGTAGTCATTTACACAGAACAGGGTAAATAGCAAAAGAGAAGGTCTAAGAACTACGACATAAAATGATTTTATCCAATGTTGCCAAATAAATTAAAGAGAAAAGAGAAATCTAAAATCCCTGTATTCTTATCTGAAAGTACAGACTACAAATCAAGGATTTTCTGATTACACACTAATAAATATGTACAGGTGTAAAGAAGTATTTCCAAAGTTAGATCACAGTAGTATTTTTTTTTTCATTAAAAATAAGAAGCAAATTTTGGCAAAATGTAAAAATCACTCTACAAAAGCTAAGTGATAAAGTACCTGTGGTTTATGGATCTCTAAATTATATTTATTCTTGAAATATAAAGAAAAAAATGACTTCTAAACTTTTCAGTATAGGGCCATACCATCATAACTTGGAGGTGAATGATAAAATGATCCAAGAAAATTATTGCAATTAAATAGCCCAGTAAATTCATACAGATATTCATATATGAGTAATTAAAATATCTAAATTAATTAAATAATACATTATCTAGAAACATACTAAAAATTATCATCTAAATATTATACCTAGTTTTTTAACTTAAGTAACATTTTCTCAACTCTCTTTTTTAAAATCATAATGTTGAAATAACTAGTACTATGATATTAAGAGAATGAATTGACAATTCCTCTATTGATTGATTATAATTTAACAAGCATATTTTCTCAACCATTTCTTATATTTATGAACAAATCCCTAAAATATTTTCAGGACCAAAGATACATCTTCCAATGGCATGAATTTTTTTTAATAACTCATCAAATACTATCAATTTATTTTCTACATTATTAAACAATTTTATAGTACCAGCAGCACACATTAAGCAAATATTACTTATGTAGGGTAGAAAATGGTGATGCCTGGTGGTGCTCCATAGCCATTAGAGTCAGACAGATTTTTTTGCCATCCTGACCTCATTACATATGAATTCTGTTGTCTTAAGCTAAATAGCTAGCTGCTGGACTCTCACCTTATTTGTAAAATGGGGGTTAATAATATCCACAGCACAGAATGATTCTATAAAGGATGTAACTCATGTAATTTGCATTCAAGATTCCCTGAATAACAACATGCTTATTTGTTATCACCTAAAATTATGATTTGAGTATGTATTAGATTGATTTATTACATGCAAGAAAGTCTTGTCAACTACCTTTTAATGGTATTTTATATATTTTAAATTACCAGTATTTTCTTTTACTAATTTGCAAAAATTCGTTCTATGATCAATATTTTAAATTTCTGTTGTTATTATTAACAAATATTTAACCTTTCTGCTTTTTAGTTTTATTTTATTGCTTTCAGATTTAGAACTATAATTCTACCTTGGTAACTGTGGGGGATTGGTTCCAGGATACCCTGTGGGTACCCAAATCCATGGATACTCAAGTCCTCAATATAAAATGGCATAGAAATTGCATATAACCTATGTACAACCTCCCATATACTTAGATTACCTATAATACTTAATACAATGTAAATGTCATGTAGATAGTTGTTACGCTCTATTGTTTGAAGAATAACAACAAGAAAAAAATTGCTATGTATGTTCAGTACAGATGAAGCAATCCACTTCTCTCCCCCCAGATACTTTCAATCTGCAGTTGTTTGAAATCATATATGTGGAACCTAGGGATACAGTGAGCTGACTATATTTGCGTCAGGAGATCTAGTATTAATTTTGCACTTTTAAAGTTATTATCTGATTATTTTTATACTTTCTTGAACCATCTTGGATTTATTATAGCTTATGGCGTGAATATATTCTAATTTTATCTCTAACTTTTTCTTCTGAAATTTATGATTAATTATTCTGAAGCAGTTATGGATTATTTTTCTTTTCCTCAACTTTCCCTTATTTTATCACCTAAGAATGATAAATACAATTATAAAGAATAACTTTCAAATACCTAAAGATAAACTTTGAAAATATTCTTTGTTATTCTCTCTGGATTTGTTTATCCTTTGTTTTCTTCAGATAAATATATAGGAATTATAGTAAACCATAATATGAACTTACGATTTTTTCACCATACTTAAAGCTTTGGAAAAGTATAAACAGCTGAGCTGTCTTTTGGTATTACAATAGCAGAGAAATTATAACTTGCCCCCTCTTTTTTATGAAAATCATCCCCTCACAACAGGAAGAAAAAGTAGTATTGTTGCAAACTATATCTACATATGTCATCATAAACTCAAGCAAGAAATTCTAAGCTCAAACAGAAGATCTCAGAGACAACAAAAGAGATGAGAGGAAACACACAATCAATAAAGAAGGAAAAAGTCATAGGCAATTAAGAAATTAACAATATGTTGGAAGTAGCAAGAGGAAGAATATGTATCACTCTAGTACACCGAATGAGATTTGCCAACATACTAGTATGGCTTATTTGCAATAGAAGAAAATTAACACATATTTAAAATTGATCGGAGACAACGTTAGCTCTATGATGTCCTTCTATACTGCCACAATGGTAATGTATCCACTTAAATTTACAAAATCTTCTGGGATCAGTCTTGTAAACAACCTATTCATCCAAATTAGTATATATAACCCATGTTATTATTTTTATGCCGTTTGTTTAATTATTTTGAAAGGAAAAGCATTCAGGTGTTATATGAGTCACAATTTTCTCAGCACTAAATTATTAGTGGGCAGAAATCAGCTTCCCAATCACACTGGTATTTCAGAAAAATTTAATTCTTAGCTACACTTATAAGGCTACTTATATGATGTACAATTATAAAATATTTAATCCCAGTTTCTTTAAACTTTTAACTATATGCAATAAAAATAATTACACAGTTCCACTTTCCCTACCTATCCCACTCTTATTTCCTGTCTTCGTACATTTTAGATATTGGAATCAGAACAAAAGGAGGTGGAAAGTGCAGCCATGAAGAAAAAAAGAAAATAAATTGAAGTCTAAAAAAATATAATTTTAAAGAGACAATGAAAATGGAAGCTTGGATACTACAATAGAAAGTACTCATAGTATTAATGGAAAGTTGATATAGCATGACCAACCTTGAAGCATGGCATTGCCAAGTTACTGCATATAATAATAACTTCAACAATTATAGACATCCTCCTAAGAATTTTTTAACCTATAAAGTAGATAAAACTAATGCTGACAGCATAATTTTTATAGCATTATTGTGTTTTGCTCTGACTGTAGTCCCAAGAACAAGGCCAATTGCATACTAGAAATGCCATAAATATTTGTTCAATAGAGAAGGAAAGAAGGAAGGCAGACAGGCAGGAAGGCAGCCTATAAAACAGGGATCAATATCCACTGGGTCTTTAGTGAAATAGAAATGGACTCATAAAATTTGTATGGATGCTACCACTGAATTTTAAAGACAAAATGATTATTTCTGAACATGTAATAACTTAGGGAATAGAATTTCCATGAAACTGTTCTAAGAAAACCATTAGAGAATCCATTTTAGTCAACCAAGTGATCAGTAAAAAACCTAAAACATGAGTGTTTGCAGAAAGTATTGAATTATTTAAAAAAAGAATTACAAGTTAAAATCATTCATTTATATGGTTATAGAAGCATTTGGTGCTATAGGAGGCACATATAAGAGAATTAGAATCATCAAAACTTGAGGAAACAATGAAATAATACTTTAAAAATAATGTAGATAATAAATTTGGGAATGGGAGGAAGTAGAAATGTGAAGGATAGTGTAAATATGATCAATTTTCCTATCTTTAATTGTCATATAGAAAGGGAATTTCAAACGTTATTTAAAGATAATTTTAATGATGGGGTTCTAAAATATTTAAAATATAAAGAAAAATTAAAAAAGAAAAATCTATGTAATATTTTAAAAGTAAATAAAATTAAAATAGCATAATGTGCTCTGGAGTGCTGAGGGTGTTGTTGTTGTTGTTGTTAAAAACAGTCTCTTGTTTTGTTGCCTGGACTAGAGTGCAGTGGTTTGAGCATCGCTCCCTGCAGCCTGGACTTCCTGGGCTCAAGTGATCCTCTCACCTCAGCCTCCTAAGTACCTGAGACCACAGGTGTGAGTCACCACATCTGGCTAATATTGAATATTGAGTGATAGATTTGATAAGTCCTATTTGTTCACATTAGCTTGTATCATTTTATTTTATGAATATGTTATAAAATGAGGTGAAGGCCACCATAACGACCACAGCATGGCCATTTCCTCATCTTTCCCAGCTTATCTAATTTTTGAGAGGAATGTCGACACTTACTGAATAGATTTCACAATTGATTTGATATTCATGTACCTATAAAATACCACATTGTTGTATGTATCTTTCATATTTAATGTCATACTGTACCTATTCTTTTGCAGCTACATTGTGTATCTTTGAAATATTTTATTTTTCCTTATTGATACATATAGACTTATGTAAATACATTTAACCTATGTACAATATTTTGCTATATGAATAAAACACAGTTTATTGTCCACTCACCTATCAGTGAAAATTTAGGTTATTTCAATTTATGGCTATTATAAATAATTGTATACAAAACAGATAAAAAACAGTTTGAAAAAAACCTAATTGCTGAGCTAAAAGGGAAGGAAGAGCTATTTTTAAGTACAGAAATCAAAGAGGGAGCTGAAATCCTGAGCAGCATGCTCATAAGCTAATGCTTCAGGGGATGAAGGTTATAGGACAATTATATAGAGCCCTTACTGAGTAGTGTCTGTGCTTTTAATGCCTCAGAGGAAAGCCAACATTGCCTTGGGCTTGCACAGGCAGAGAGCTACAACTGAGAGCATGACAAATGTTGGGTTTGCTCTCCTCAGTGAAAGAGGAAAAGAAAAACAGAAAAAATGTGCCCACAAACCCAAACAAGCAAAGGTTGACCTTTGTTCTTGTTTTCTTTCAGTAAGCAAAATTAAAAGCTGGTTACATATTTGTAATGAATCTAAAATTATGCTACAACTGGGATGTGGGGTTCTACTTGCCTGGAAATAAATGTAAATAATGGTCAGGACTGGTGAAATCTCAGGAGAACCTGCAGAAGCTCAGCAGACACTCTCTGCACAGTGTTTGTAGAATGTGTTACATGCAATCCAACCACAGGATTGGGTGGGAATGGGGTAGCCAGGGTGTTGAGGCAGTAGCACAACACTCCCTGAGGATGAAGTCATCGTGAAAACTTACAAACATTCGAACAATACAAAAAAGACATTTGCATGAGGAATGGGCAGGAGAAACACAATACGATGAAGATCACTAAAACCTTCAGAAAAAAATAGCTAAATATTGCATTTCTGAATATAAAAACTGAAAGTATACTTTAAACAATGTGAGAAGCAAAAATTGAATTAAATAAATTTAAAAATGTATAAGAAATTCTTAAAAATCAGTAGTCAGTGATAAAAATAATTAAATCGAATTTAAAAGAGAAGGAAAGTATCTTTGAAATTGAAACTCTTGGAGTGGAAATAGTGAACTGGAAGATCTTAGGAAATAAATCAGAAAAATTCTGCACATATGGATAAAGAAATGTAAAAGAAATTAAAGTTTAAGAAGAAAAAAGTTTAAGAAATATAGAAGGCAGAATGAGAATACTCAAATTCCATATGATATTGAAATAACTGAAAAATCCTGAAGAGAAAATCACTGGAGAGATAATAGTAAAATATAGGAAGGCTGAGAAATTTCCAGAATTCATGAAAGATGTGATGCACCAGGTTAAAAATAGTATGCTCAAGTTTGAGCATAAATAACAAAGATACATTCATAGCTGTACATCACACTGAAACTGTAGAAGAAAAGTGAAAGTATAGGAGTATAGGGAAAGAAAATCACAAAACCAAGCAGAAAAAAAATGGCCTAAGTAAATCAAGTGAGGCACAACCAAAACACCATGTTGATGGCAAATTCTTCATCAGCACCTATAGACAAGATGAAGCAATAATATTGTCAAATTGCTGGGATAAAATATTTGTAAACCCTAGAATTATTAATACAAGTTCTCTATCAGTAGAAGTTAAGAGCAAAATGAATTCATTACTGCATATAACTTAAAGATGTAATATATTTTTTAATTTGAAAGAGCAAGGATATTTTTTCTTATCTAGTTATATAATATGTTGAAATTTTCATTTCATTGTGATTAGAAACTATAAGCACTACACATTCTACTGCATAATATCAATATTAGTGTCATCATTCTTTATAAGAAAATTTAATTTTTAGTGAAGTACCAAAAACAAACATGGTAGATTGAATTTGTTTATACACATACACAAACTTATATGCATACACACATCTATGATATCAAAGCAACAGAACATATTATTCAGATTAATTATATTCTTATTTTCTTTGGTCTGTTTTATCCATGAAAATCTAAGAGAAGTGGATGAGCTGTATAAATACATCTCTTTTTGTGTGTTAATGATCTGCATATGGGAATCAATGTTGCCAGATATATATATTCACAAACATTCATTTTTTGGTGTTAATTTTATTACTATTTCCAATTTTTTACATCTATTAAGTAGAAAATATGCATCAATCTTAAAAATGTATGTCATTGCCACATAATTTTATATCAAACAATTTTGAAATATTGAAGCTATTTTGTTTTCTTGGTAATTACCACATACTTCAAAACCACTTGTTTATACCACTAGTTCCTGACTTCTTTTTCAGTCTTAGACATTATCCATTGAATTTTACTATGACAGATCGATATTCAACTTTCTGATACTATCCCTCCCAGCCATACATGCAATTACCTTTCCAAAATTTATTTTTAGCTTACGTTTTTTACTACATTTTTAGTTTATAAAATCATTAAAATATAAATGTTATTCAGAGATGAATAATCTGTTTACATTTTTAGTGGGTTTTTGTATATATCATTGTGGGATTGAATAGTTGCCTCACGTTTTGTTTTGTTTTGTTGTTGTTGCTTTTTTTTTTTTGTCTCCCCAAGGTGAAGTTTCGCTCTTGTCACCCAGGCTGTAGTGCAATGGCACGATCTCGGCTCACTGCACCTCCGCCTGCTGGGTTCAAGCAATTCTCCTGTCTCAGCCTCCCTAGTAGCTAAGATTACAGGCACCTGTGACCATGCCCGGCTAATTTTTGTGTTTTTTAGTAGAGATGGAATTTCACCATGTTGGCAAGGCTGGTCCTGAACTCCTGACCTCAGGTGTTCCACCCTCCTCGGCCTCCCAAAGTGCTGAGATTCCAGGTGTGAGCCATAGCACCCGGCTGCCTCATTTTTTTAGTAATTACTTTTACATGCATCTATCACGTCTCCATCCCTAAATTTTCCAACAGGAGTGTAGACTTTTAAGTGTCCTGGTTTGTTTGTTCGTTTGTTTGTTTGAGAGTGAAGTACTTTTTGGTTAGACTTTCTGAGGATATTGATGGGTTTGTTCAGTAAGGAAATTCCCTGAAATAAAGTAGACTTGACTATTTTACTGGGAAAACCTTCAAATGCCAGAATGTGGAGTTCTTTAGTCAGGCTGGAAAAGTAGCAGGTGCTTGACACTGTGGTGGAGAGACACATGGGGCATGAGTCTAATCCTTTTTTTACCAGACTTACTTTGAAAACAACTTTAGATGTCCGGTCCTCTCAATTCTTGAGCTCTCAGTTCCTTACTCTTGCTTTAGCATACAGACTGTTTGCTCCAATTTCTCTGGATTTCTGAAATATAATATTTCATATCCTTTCCGCTTTCCAATTTTAAAATATGTATCATGTTTTGTCAACATTTTTTTTGTTTTTGTAGGTGCTCACCTATTAAATTTTTTAATTTTCATATTATTGCCGTAGCAAGATTGAACGGGTCACATAGTTGTAGCTCAACTACCATATTTAACAAAAGAAAGCAATATTTATCCAGATAGAATTTTCCTCTTATTTACTTTTAAATTATTAATTCAACCTTGTCTAGTATCAACTTTGTGTCCTTAATTTCTTTTGGTCCACTATATACCTGATATTCAGTATGTATTCCTTGCAAAAAGAAAAATATGTAATTGGATTTTATTTTTTATCCATTTTGAGATTTTTTGTGTCATAACAAAAGGGTTTAAGCCATTTATATTAATTGTGGTAACCCATAATTTTCCAGTTGTCTCTGTTAAGTTTTCTTTACTATTTTAATGTCACCTTATTATGTCTTTATTTTATTCCTTTTACTTTATATGTGAGCTATGTTTCTTGCTGTTACCTTCTATTTTATATATGTGGATATATTACATATGAATACAGAGTGTACCTATATCTCTATGTACATGCATGCATATATAACATTTTACTTTGATTTTAAAGACTTAATGGACATTTATTTCTTAAACTCCAGAGTATAGCAAAGTGTTTTATAATGACTTACTACAGATTATAAATTTATGATACATTTCCCTTTCTATCTTCTTCATCTATATCCAATTTTGAAAATAAAGTGCAGTTACTTTTTTGTATGTTATTTTTTATCTCTTTCATGACAGAAATGTTTCCTCCAAAGTATATGTATTAAATAAATCAATTTCTATTTAATCATACGAATACTTTTACAATCCTTATGTTCCTGTTTTTGGTTTAAGAAATAGCCAGGATTCGAAAAATAAATATAAATGTTCATTGCTTATTTTCTATAACACAAAATCCCTGATTTTTAGCTAACATTAGTAATTTATTTTACCTGTAGATTTATTCATGTAGTATTGCAAGGGGTACTTTTTAGGAACACTTCAATAGAGAACATCATTTTGAATCTTAAGTATCTTAGGATATTGCTCAGTTTTCTTTAGCTGTCAAAAACAAGATGATTCTGCTTTGTTATTCACTGTACCAGAGAAGTTAGAAGGAAAGATAGCTATGTTATTTAGATAGAATGTTCCCTCTTTATTTCTTTGACATTTTTCTGATTTATTTTTTAATTAAATTTCAAGAGTTTATATCACTAAGGCTAGATTCAAGTCTCCTCTCCCTCATTTTAAATTTGTCAAGACATCTATGAGCTCACTCAACATACATACACAAACCTTTCTTCCAATCAGGGAACTATACCTCTATTGCTTCTTTTATGACTGCTTCAATTTAGAATATGTTGTAAATTTCTTCAATAACTAAATGATTTCTACACTGAATTACTATCTTTTTTTTCTCAGATATCTATGATTATTAACCTTCCCTTTATTTTCATGTTTGCCCTGAACATTAATTACTTATGTCTATAGAGATTATAGAGTGAAGTCTATGTGTAATTCATCTTCTCTAATACGTATTTTGATTTTGCTGTTTTCTTTTACTTTTCAAAATTGTTTTTATTCTATTCATGTTTTTACATAAGATGTTATTTTCATTTTTTTCTCTCAATATAACACTTTCCTATTTAGTGGAGTTTATATATTCTTGCCTGATATTGAAGACAGTTTTTGAAAGTGTTAAAAAATTTTTTAGAGCTTATGAAGCTATTTTTCCTTTATAGAAAGATAGTTTCTTTTGTTAGCTATATTTAATAATAATGTCTTTTTTTTCTCTCATGACTTCTAATAAAAGAAGAGGATTTAAATTCTCAAATCAGGATGATGAACATATGATATCAACATATCATCCCCAAAAGGTTACTTGGGACCCTTTGTAATATCTTCCTTCCACCTTATCAACCCTGACTCAAGAAATAGCTAATCTGCTTTTCATCTCTGTAGATTAGTTTGCATTTTCTAAAATTTTACATAAATAAAATCATACAGTATGTATTTATTTTTCATCTGAATTTTTAACTCAGGTTACTTTTTAAGCGACACCTGTGTTGTTGCATGTAAAAATAGTGCATTTATTTTACAGTTGAGAATAATTCCATTATATGGCTATGAGAAGTCTAATTTCATGCTTTATGTTCAAGTATATGATTCACTTTAATTTAAATTTTGTATTTGGTACAAGATATATATAAAAGGCCATGTTTTGCCTATGAATAGCCCATTTGTCTAGCACCATTTGTTGAAAAAAACAATCCTCTCTCCACTAAATTTTCTATATACCTTAGATAAAAATCAATTGACCATATTTGTGGGAGTCTTTTTCCAGACTTTCTATTCTATATATTGATATTTTTGCCTTTATACTAATATCACACTGTCTTATTTTCTGCAACTTTAAAATGGACTTTTTAAATACAGTTTCTTACCTTTTGTAGACTAATATATTTTTAATTTAATCAAGCTAGAATTTATGTAATCTTCCTCTGTATATGTTACTTTCCTGGAAAAGCATCTACTTCACCATGACTTTCACACATTTCAACCTAAAATCTATGAAAAATTTTAAGGTCCTTGCTAAATTTGGCTAGAGCCAGATTTTCCAACATAATTATAAATATATGTTTCATTTATTTAATTTTCCTTGAATAACAAGTAAGTTATTTTGGTACAATATTTGCTGACTTTTGCTATATTTTTCAGTTTGGTAGGTTTCGTCGTTTTTATCACTTTTATTACTGAATATCATTACATTCTAATTTTTACATTACATCATATTATTACATAATTAAATTATATTATTACATTCACTAAACTTTATGTTATTTTCATAATTTCTTGAATTGAGTATAAATAATTTTTTTTGAGATGGAATATTGCTCTGTTGCCCTGGCTGGAGTGCAGTGGTGTGATCTCGGCTCACTGAAACCTCAGCCTCCCGGGTTCAAGCAATTCTCCTGCCTCAGCCTCCCAAGTAGCTGGGATTACAGGTGCACACTACCACGCCCAGCTAATTTTTGTATTTTTAGTAGAGACAGAGTTTCTCCCTCTTGGTCAGGGTGGTCTTGAACTCCTGACCTCGTGATCCACCCACCTCGGCCTCCCAAAGTGCTGGTATATTTTTCTTATTACAAAATGAGATGTTTAAATTTTTACTCTAAGTGGAATATTAGCCTTTTTCTAAACATTTGACATAAGGCCCAAATAGGAACATGGTTTATTCTCTGATTATGGAGGAACTGCTTGGCCAAGTCTCTCTTTGTTGTTTCTGCTTTGTTCTAGTCTCCATGTCACATACCAGATGTGGATATGACAGGTTTCTTGTAGCTGCTTGTCTAGATTCCACAGTATGGAACTCATCATATTAGGAACATACCAAGTTATGGAAAACACTATTGATAGGGATAGGGGGCAGGGAAATTCTAAGCAAAAAGGACAGGCCCCTGGAGAAGCCTCACCCTCAACCTGAAAAGCTTGAGATCACGGCCCAAAGTGAAACCTTATATACCTGTTTTCCCACTCCAATGCTGCATTTTCCAAAACCACCCATGGCCTGCCCTGTTCCCCATACTGTACCTATACAAACCCCAGACTCAGTCAGCAGAGAGGAGAAGCAGCTGGATGTTAGAGACTACGCTGGACATCAGAGAGAAGCAGCTTGACTTCAGAGGGATGGTTTGACAGCATAACTTGAGAGAAGAATCCGACTTGAGATGATTGAACTTCATGGGAAGATTACCTTCCCACCCTGGCCTTTTTAGCTCCCCTTCCCACTGAGAGCCACTTTCATCTGCAATAAAATCTCCCACATTTACTATCCTTTGATTTGTTCATGTGACCTCATTTCTCCTGGACATAGGACAAGAGCTTGGGAGCCACGAGTGCAAATACAAGAGGGCCCATTTAACTGTTAACACTTAAGCTGTCCATGGATGGCAGAGCTAAAACAGCACTGTAACACAACCTCTGGGGGTTCAGGGGTCACAGGAACCACCCCACCCCCGGCCCCACCAAGGCACTGCTGCAGGGCCTGCACAGAGTTTTTTTTTGCTGGTGCCCAAAAGAATTCACCCTAGCTCCTGCACCTGCTCACCTGTGTGCTTCCTCCCGAGAAGGGTAGAACACAGCAGGTCCCAGTGAGTGGAGTTTGCCCCTGCCAGCGCGGAAGTGGCCGGTTAGTTTCAGTGTTCATGCACTCCAGTTCCCACCTTGTTCACTCTATTCTCCCATGAGGAGTTTAAAGGTGTGGGCTGGGTGAACGAGGCACCCTTGTTGAGAGTCCCATGAAGTGGTTAGGGAAATATCCTGCTTTATTATCACTGTGATTCTTTTTTATCTATTTTGGCCCGGCTTGTCATTGAGCCTCTCAGCCTCGTGGTCCCTAGATTATTTCAATAAGTTTTCTCTTCTGTACTTTGGCCCATTTAGTTTCTAGGCCTTTTTTCTGGAATTAAGAAAATGCTTTGTATGCCTAAATAAGATTTGCTCAATCTGTTTTCTTTATTTGGACATAATAGCCTTTTGTCTGAAGGGTTTTTTGAAAGAATCTTCAATGTGTTGATACATAGTTTCTAAACTTTAATGTGTTGCTTATGGAAAATGAATGTCACTGTTTTATACATAGCATCATTAATAGAGATTTTTTCTTGCTTTTATATTATTTGGTCATTTCAGTAGGTATCTTTCTTATTTTGTTTTTAATTCACCAAGATCCTGATCAGTAGGTATCTTTCAATAGTTAAGTATCAAAATGTGTTTGCAACTCTTCCTCATTTTGAACTGCTTTTTTTGTTTGTTTGTTTTATAATAAAGAGGAGGTAAGCTGGCTTTTCATACCATTCAATTCTTACATATAATTATTTAATATGCTGTTCATTTAATATTTCGTGTGAATTTTTTTAAGATTCTAAGAAGAATTATATGAACAATTTTTGATAAATTAGAAAAGAATTAACATCATTGCCACATTTAGGCTTCTTTCAAGGGATCAATATGTTATCCCACTTAACATCTTCTATTTTGTCTCAGTCAGGTTTTGTAACTTGCATAATATAGGTTGACAATTATTTATTTTAACATTATTTTTAGACACTTAATGTATTTTGTTGTTGTTAATTATATTTCCAGTTGCTCATGATAAACTTTTTAAATACATAACTCTTTAGAGAATCTAAAATTCAAGAGAAAAATAAAACTGAATTTTAAAAAATCAAGAGACACTTTTACATCATTTTCTTAGAATGGAATTATTGCAATTGAAAGTTTTTGTCACTGCTCAAACTAAACACTTATTTTCAGAAATTCTTACAATGTCAAAAATTAACATTATTAAAAATACATTGTATTGATCTACAGTAAATATCCTAAGACATATGCAAGGAAATATCAATTCCTCATAGTTTAAATTTAAAACTTGAGCAGTGGCAAATGTCCTGTAAGAAGTGATCTAGGATCTTAGTCATATTAAGCATTTATGAACAAATATATTTTGGCAGAAGAGAAAATATAGAGCTTTCCATATAGTTCCAGTGATCAAATAGAATATAGGTGAATACAAGGAAACTTACATGAAAGACTATTTTGAATTACTATTATGTAAATATTAATTGTAATACATGGAATAGGAAAGATTTTTATAGTGTTTTAATACAAGTAATTTAAAAAGAATAACTGGTTGCCATGAATAGAAATCCCCAAACGGAAAGTATTCAATTGAGCCAGTTGTTATCATATCACTGATTTCTTCTTTCTCAACGTTTATTTATTCTTATACAACTGAAATTTTGCAAGGGACATAATAGTCCTTTTATGAAACCTCTAAAATGCTCAATGGATTTATTCTGTGAAACTACAAGGTAAGATTAGGAACCATTTTGTAGTTATTTAAATCCATTATTAAGTTTAAAAACAGGAAAGAACACAATTTTAAAATGATTAAGTCAGCAATGAAATTCTAGATACCTTGGAAAACACAAAAATAGAATTGAGATTCACAAGTTATAATGTTATTGAAGTAAATTCAGGTTGAGCTATCTAGTTATATAAGCTACCATTCTGAGATATTTATTATGTACTAAACATTGTAATAATCATTTTATAGACCCTACTTCCTTTATCCTACACAACAACCCAATGTTACTATGTACTAAACATTGTAATAATCATTTTATAGACCCTACTTCCTTTATCCCACACAACAACCCAATGTGACAGGTACTATCATCCCAAATTTACAGAGATGGTAACTGGGACTTAGAGTTATTAAATAACTTGCCCAAATCCATAGTTCATGCTTGGTAGAGCCAAGATTTGAACCAAGTTGAGTTTGAATCTAAAGTTCTCGTGCATAAGCATCAGGCCTTATGTGAAACAGGAAGTCTGTACAACTAATCGGATGGCTCTGATACACCAAGCCTGTTGTACAAAGGAAACATCAATGTAACAAACCAAACCCCACTAGTTAGGATACCAGTTTTAGAGGAGAAGAGAATAATTTCAGTTTAAGATACACTGAGGCTGAAAAACACGTGGAAATTTTCAGGGAGTTGTCAAAACCAGGGCCAGTGGCACAGTAAATTAAAGCAGCCTATGAAAAATAGTTTCTACTATGCAAGGCAGAAAAAGGATTAAATTCAACAGAATAGGAAGTAACAGAGCAAAGTTTAGGTCACCATATCCAAGGCAAGGTTAAAGTCACCATACACAAGGCAAGAAATGTCAAATGAATTTCCCAATTATTTTCAGTTTAGATACACATAATAACTCCATTAGGAAAACAAGCAACAAGATGGTAAATCACTAAGGTTCTTACGTTTTTTATCTACTCAGTCTTAAAGAGTATTTTACACATGAAAATTGGTCCGTATATGCCAGTTAAGTTACTTATTATTCCCATTTTATAGCTGAGAAAACCGAGGCTTTCTGGAGTTCACATAACTATGAATGACAGGAGGCAGAATTCAGACACAGGAGTTCAGCGTTGAAGCCCAGGATTTTACATTTCAGCTGGCTGACAAATTTCTAAGCCACCATATATTCCCAAAAGCCTTAGGCTTCTGACCTAGTCTCCTCCCTATCTCATGTGACTTACATTTGCTCTTTTGTCAAATGGCATCAATTCAATAAATTAAAGAAAACAGATGGAGAAGCACATCAACCCAGCAGTACACAATCCACTAAAGTAATTAAGCAATTACTTGCAGGAACACATTCCTCATTCAAATATAATAATGTGTAGCATTATCAACATTTTTCTTACTGAGGATTAAGAGCATTAAGAAAATTAAGCATCATTAAAAGGTTTGCCATGAAATTACATAGTAAATTATTAAAGTTAAACCGATTTTTGATTCATCAGCATGTTTTGTTCTTTTATTTAGTGAGGATCAATTTAGTGAAGGGGAAAATAGAGAGAGGAGAGAGAGAAGACAGAAAATCAAAGAGACTGGCATAGTCTTATCATGCCAAAGGAGATTAGTGGTGAATTTCCAACTGGTTGCTGTAAAAACCTTACTTAGAGGCCTCTTCTCGATAAATTATCTTGCAACATAAACTGAGAAGGAAAAGAATTGAGAGACTCCTCTGTGAACCCTGTGTTGGCACATAAATTCCTTTTTAGTATTCTCCAAAGCTAGCCAGCAGCTAGCTAGCAACTGAAGTCAATCTATAACACACACACACACACACACACACACACACACACACACACACACACACATCATGGTATGTCTCTGCATTGCATGAGAAAGAACTGAAAAAAATGAGAAAGATGAGTTATTGACAGTTCAGCAGCACAGCAGGGTACAGAAAGCTCTCACTTGCCTCTGTCAGACCTAACGGTCTTTAATCTCTGGGCATCAAACCACCCGGATGTGAAACTGACCCTCACTTCTGTTTTCTTTAACATCAGGTAATTTCCAAGCAGTACAGAAAACAGTTAAAACATTTACACAGGTTCATAAAATAAGACTGATAAATTTTCAGGCCAAACTGATTATGAACACTTTTAACAATTTGCAATTTTCCTTTAGCATACATCCTATCACACAGGCTGTACCTTTTGTTTCATGGGGATGTGGGGAGATAAAGATAATCAATTTTTTGAAAAACTGCTTTGGCCCGGAACCTCATATGATATTAAGAAAGTGTGGTAGTCTTGTAATGAGAAAGTACTTGTGTAAGTTTGAGATTATGTGACCAAACAATATTACTGTAAATTTCAGTAATATAAGAAGAAATTTAGGAAAAGTCACATATACCTGTTAACATGATAGGATATTTGGCAAGAAGTCACATATGTTAATATAGTTCTGTATAATACAGTTCTGAAACATACTTACACATTGTATTTCTCTAATAGATAGAATACTGAAAACAAACTTTTGGAAAACAAAATCAGAGTACAGACAGGTAAAGAAAGGAAGAATATCAATGTTCAGAAACTGTGTTGTATAATAATTTGTGAAAAATAAGGAGAAGTAAAGAGAATAATTTTTTCCTTGTAAGCATTATCTCTTAAGCCATCTGTTTTGATAAAGACATCACTTGACAGTTTAATCCTGTGTAAGCGCCTTTTGATCAAGTGAATTTTTCCCAAGTGTAAGAATCTGAAGTTAAAGGCGGTGCCTCAACTCAGGGTCCTAAATATTGTGCCACAGATTATCAGCATAAGAATCATTATAGAGCTCTATAAAAATGCATATATATGCATTATACATATAAATTTTTTCTAGTCCTTTTTCAGGGATTTAGTATGTTTGGTGTGAGACCCAGAAATTATTATTTCTGATAGTCCCCATGTTAATGCAGGAAGTCCCAAACTTAAGACCATAGAGTTTGGGAAACCACTGTCCATGGTTAAAGTAATAGCTCTGTTTAAAGAGAAAGAAAAGTACAAAGATGGCAGGATGCTCACAGAAAGTATAAAAGGTGCCACTTCCATTATCTGGAAGAACAGAAGGGACAATATTCTATGATTTCTATGGCTTTGAAATCTAGACCTATAAAAATACAAATCCAGTCAGCATCACTCTACTTTAATGAATCATCATGTTGAATAGCTACCTGAGACTTCTCCCAAGCTCCTTTCCATATTACTGATAATCACAACAGTATTGTCTGATCATATATAAATTACCTTTGTCACAAAAAGGCTTACTTGCGGGAAGAGTACCATATTTAATCTTCCTTGGAGTGAATATGTGAGGTTCTTGGGGGTGGAGCATGAGATGCTGGGGCTTGACTCCTTCCTCTGACTTTAACCCTGGACACTACATTTTACATAGAAAAATGACACACAATCTCCACTTTGTGAAAATATAATATCAACCTGCCTTTTAAAAAGGTTCGAATGTAGAATTTGTTTAGCTAAAAATTATTAAGATTGTGACTGCCTCAGTCAAGTTGAGGAGTATAGAATTGTTACATTGAATTGGATCAGGAAAGACCTGAGTCAAAAGCTACCCAACATTTCCTGTTTATCCAATTTCAGGCCTGATCACCAAGAATACTGTTTCCAATTCACTGGTCATTTACACATCCTGGATTTTTATTTATCTGAAGGGCTAAAAGGAAACAGTAATAAATATGTGAACTTCAGCATGCAAAAACCTAAGTAAATTCTTGAACATTAATTGCAAATAAATCTGGAAATGGTATTAAATGTCATTATTTTGGTCTCAATCATTAATAAAGTGTTTCCACAGAAAAATTTTGTGAAAAAAGTTATTTTACTTATTGTCTGCTAACCTAAAAACATTCTCACCTATCTAATGTATTAGGTAAGGCTTTTAGATTGCTTACTGAAACAACACAGACTTCTTCAGGATCCTTCAGGCAATACTACAAGGGTCCAAGCATCTTAATCCAGAATAAAACAGTATTTTAGGAATTCTGAAATGTTCAAGTGAAAGATGCTATATGAAAATCATCACTGTCTGAAATCTAAATACAGGTTTCAGTTCAATTTCTTCAAAATCTTGAATGTCCCATGTTCTCATGAGAAAAGGGGAATATATTTGCTTTCCTGCCTATCATACAGCATCAAAAAATAACATAGGTGAAAGATATGTTGTGAATGCTAGGTACAATTGTGGATGCAGTTTGGAATTCTAAGATCTGAAGTGAGGCCAAAGGAGAAATTAAATCCAGATAATTATCAGGTGGGAGAGGATGAGCTTGTGGTGGTAAAACACAACTTCATTGTCTCAATGTCTTGAAGCAAAATAATGAGTTTATTCCTCACTCATGTCACATGCCCCTTGGCTACTGGCAGGAGGGCCTTGTTTATTACCATCACACAGAAATTAAGACAGATAGAGGAGACATCATTGCAAACATGGCCAACCACCATACCAGAGGAATGGAGAGCCTTGAAGGGTTTAGAACCAGTAATAGTATAGTCTAGCCCAGAAGTGTCTCACGCCATATCTGCTCACAGGTTATTGGGCAAAATGAGTTATGTGGCTGAATCTGACCACAAAGAGACCATAAAAGGCAATCTCACTATATATCTGGGAGGCTGACAGTGAGAACTATTTGGCAATTAGTGATGATGACTGCTATATGTAGACGTCAAGCATTAATCTGTATTTTGGACTCCAGGAAAAGGATCCAGTAGAAAATGCAGTTTGGACTAATTGAGAGTAGTATAGTTCCTCTGGGATCTGAGGGAAAGGGTAAAACTACACAAACTTATTATGAACATATGGCTGCTGAACTCATGACAGGAGCTGTCTTCTATCCTAGGGTAAGTAGGTTTTCTGATAAGGACAGACAGAATCTAGAGGGTTGGGCTGTGCTCTGTGAAGTAGGTGTATCTTCAGAAATTATTTTCTATATGAAGAATCTGAAGAACTGTAGGGAGCCTCACAGTTCTGACAGGATTCTTTTTTTCAAGTTCCCCTTTTTATTCTCTGATTAGTTTCTGAAATACTCTGCAAATATTTTAGAATTTTATCATACGTATAACCTGGAGTTTTCTGTGTTTTGTGTGTGTGTGTGTGTCTGTGTGTGTGTGTTTAATAAGATAGGAGGAAAGGCTCCATCTAGCCTGGTATCAGGAAAATGATGAATTTTTAGAGGTTCTATGTCGGCAACAACAGGGTAATAATAGTGTGGCAAAAGGTTCACACACACGCTAGTAAGCAGTGGTGCACCTGAAGAAATACTGTTCTTTCATTAAGATGGGAACATGGTGGAAAGAAAGTGGAACTATGGGATACAGAACCTGTGGAAAGCACTCTTTGCCTTCCCACAATTAATACTAAGAGCCCCTAATGTTTATCAAGTGCTTACTAAGAAGCAGGGCCTATGGAGATGTATTTTATAATGTCTATCCTACCAGTGAGAGGTGACAGCATGCTGGCAGTCCTCACAGCTCTCGCTGGCTCTCGCTCTCGGCGCCTCCTCTGCCTGGGCTCCCACTTTGGCGGCACTTGAGGAGCCCTTCAGCCCACCGCTGCACTGTGGGAGCGCCTTTCTGGGCTGGCCAAGGCCGGAGCCGGCTCCCTCAGCTTGCGGGGAGGTGTGGAGAGAGAGGCGCAGGCGGGAACCGGCGCTACGTGCGGCCCTTGCGGGCCAGCGCGAGTTCCGGGTGGGCGTGGGCAGGGAAGGCCCCGCACTCCGAGCGGCCAGCCGGCGCCGCCGGCCCCGGCAGTGAGGGGCTTAGCACCTGGGCCAGCAGCTGCTGTGCTCGACTTCTCGCCGGGCCTTAGCTGCCTCCCTGCGGGGCAGGGCTCCGGACCTGCAGCCCACCATACCCGAGGCTCCCCAACGAGCGCCGCCCCCTGCTCCACAGCGCCCAGTCCCATGGACCACCCAAGGGCTGAGGAGGGCGGGTGCACGGCGCGGGACTGGCAGGCAGCTCCACCTGTGGCCCCGGTGCGGGATCCACTGGGTAAAGCCAGCTGGGCTTTATATATACGTAATGTGTGTGTGTATATACATATATAGTGTGTGTGTGTGTATATAGTGTGTGTATATATATAGTGTGTGTGTATATTTATATACATATAGTGTGTGTGTATATATATACATATAGTGTGTGTATATATAGTGTGTGTATATATATGTAGTGTATATGTGTATATATATGTAGTGTGTGTATATATATTGTGTGTGTATGTGTATATATGGATATATATGGATATGTATATATGGATATATATAGATATATATGGATATGCATATATACACATATATATGGATTATATATATGGATATGTACATATATGCCTGGTGTGGTGGTGCCTGCCTGTACCCAGCTACTCTGGAGGCTGAGATGAGAGGATTGCTTCAGCCCAGGAGGTAGAGGTTGCAGTGAGCTGAGCTAACACCACTACACACCAGCCTGGGTGAAAGAGTGATACCCTGTGTCAGAAAACAAAACAAACCCCACAAATTTATTATCTTATAGTTCTGGAGGTCATAGTGTATATATATCTATAGATCTATAGATATATATACACACCACACACACACTATATATATACACACACACTTTACATATATCTGTAAAGAGTATACATATATACATATATACATGTATATGTAAAGAGTGTGTGTGTATATATATATAAACAGTGTGTGTGTGTATATACACATATACACACACACACTTTTTTTTTTTTTTGGTAGAGATGGGATTTCGCCATGTTGCCCAGGCTTATCTCAAACTCCTGAGCTCAAGCAATCCACCCACCTTGGCCTCCCAAAGTGCTGGGATTACAAGCGTGATCCACCACACCCAGCCAATTTGTGTTTTTTTTTGTTTTGTTTTTTGTTTTTTGAGACGGAGTCTCGCTCTGTCGCCCAGGCTGGAGTGCAGTGGCGCAATCTCGGCTCACTGCAAGCTCCGCCTCCTGGGTTCATGCCATTCTCCTGCCTCAGCCTCCCGAGTAGCTGGGACTGGCCGCTCGGAGTGCGGGGCCTTCCCTGCCCACGCCCACCCGGAACTCGCGCTGGCCCGCAAGGGCCGCACGTAGCGCCGGTTCCCGCCTGCGCCTCTCCCTCCACACCTCCCCGCAAGCTGAGGGAGCCGGCTCCGGCCTTGGCCAGCCCAGAAGCGCTCCCACAGTGCAGCGGTGGGCTGAAGGACTCCTCAAGTGCCGCCAAAGTGGGAGCCCAGGCAGAGAAGGTGCCGAGAGCGAGTGAGGACTTCCAGCATGCTGTCACCTCTCACTGGTAGGCGCCCGCCACCACGCCCGGCTAATTTGTTTGTATTTTTAATAGAGACGAGGTTTCACCGTGTTAGCCAGGATGGTCTCGATCTCCTGACCTTGTGAGCCGCCCGCCTCGGCCTCCCAAGGTGCTGGGATTACAGGCGTGAGCCACCGCGCCCTGCCCAATTTGTGTTGTTTTAAGCCAGTGTTAATATTAATTTGTTACAGGAGCTGTGAAAAACCTAATCTATCTTATCTTGTGAAAACTACAGCATGTTCCCAAGATAGCACTCTCTTTTCTGTCTCCCTCTATCTCATTGTCCACTTCAGAGTTTTCTTTGCTCATGCCTTGCCAGCAACAAAATGGCTGCAAATGAATCCTAGTATATTTTGAATCTATCTATACTTATTGTTTATGTCTTTTTACACATTGTATTTACTTTAGAGCCATCTAAATGCTGATGACTCCAAAAATTATCTTTCTAAGCAATATTTCTCTCCTGAATTCCAAACGCATATGTATTTACCTGTCTCCTTAGTATTTCAACTTGAAGGATTATTAATTCACAGCCAACAATTCCAAGGCACAGTTCTCCATTCATATCACTGTCCCCCACATAAACAAATATTGTCTCATATGGCGTCTCCTCTATCTAAATGAATGATATATGTGTCTTCCAGTTGCACCGGGCAAAAATTATTGTAGTTATCCTTGACACCTTTCAAATCCTATATCCAGTCTATTATCAAATCATGCTGGCTCTACTTTCAAATAATCTACAAAACTTCCAAATAATCTGCATCATTTCATATTTCACAACTGATCACCTGCTATTATTTATGCAAATAAATATTCTCTTAAGCGTTTTCACATTTGCTTTTCCATAGGTTTGAAATAATTCAGCTTCCCCGTTTATCTGAATAGATTATTCCCTCACCTCCCTCAAGTCTCCTCTCAAATACATTATATTGAAAAACCTTCTCTAACCAACTTATTTAAAATCATCATATTTAAAACCTTTCCCGGGAACATTATACCCCCAATATCCTGGTTTATTATATTCACAATACTTATCACCCTCGATTATGCTACATTTCTTTTTCATTTGTTTATTTTCTTTCACCAACAGCATATAAGTTTCATGAGGTTACATCTTTGTTTTGTTCACATCTGTACCTTTGTACCAAGAATATGATGAAGCACAGTATAGAAACTCAAATCAATATGTATTGTTTCAATAGATAAAACCGTGCACGTATACTTTAGCGAATGCTATATCTCTCCAAGCGCAAGGAAGTGAAATTTTTACCCCAGTCCTTATATTACCACAACAAGTATGGTTCAGTTTGGTGTTGGGAATGCTCTGTTTCCAATATCCTGTGTTTCACAGAACCATTAGGCTCTTATTCTAGGAGAAGTAAATTCTTCGTTTTCAATATCAGTAGCAAATGGCTAGTGAAATTGAGAAAGGCAGGAAAATAATCTCCCTGCTCATATTTGTGTTTTTCAGCCTATAAATCAGTTTACTACCTCTTAGAAGATGCAAGAACCATTTTTCCATTCTTTTAAAATAAATAGAAATTATCAGGTTTAAAAAATGATGCCTAAAATCACTGAGGGAGAGGAGACCTGGAAATGATTTTATTTATTGCATAGGGCAGACAAGGTTTATTCAAAAGACAAACCGTCTGGTTTTGAGCCATGAAGTTTCCATCATCCTTATGTTTCCTTGTTCGTCAGTCAGCATCTCCTTCTCCTTCCTATAGCTTTGGCTTGGAAGGAGCATTCCAACTGCAAGATGGAAAACAGAGTCCAAAAATCAGAAGCAATATGCAATTAGCATTCTGAGAAGAGATGGAATGGGACAGCGGGATTGTGTCATGATTGTGTGTATGATGAGCTATGTATAATTCCTGAATTTGCCAGCCCTTTAATGTACAAACACTCCAACTGTAGTTCTTGGCAGCAACTGTTACTAAGCAAATAATTTACTTAGCTGCTTTGATATGGCAGTTTTTCATTTTCTTTTTTTAAATAGTGACTTTGTACCTAACCCTATTTCTGGACAATTCTGTCACTGAGGAGAAGATAGTCACTAATATTTCCTTGCTCCTGATTGTGTACATGTACGTATATTCACTCATTATCCTATGGCATAATGGTCTACTCTTCCTCATGTGTATATTGTTCTAATGCCTGTCATCTAACAGTATCCATTCCTAAGAAAATATATGGCTTTCCATTATTGTAAAGTATAAATGACAGAATATCTAAATTTTTTATTTATCTTAAGAGTAGTTGTCTCTTAACAGGAATCAGAGGTTTAAATAAGAAGAGGCATAGCTCTAGGGAGACTCTGTATATGGCATTACACACATGACGGGGCTATTACACAGTCTTCCTGAGACTATGTAGTGCTACCAATTGCTATGTTTCTACTAATGCTAACTTATTTGTATATTTTCAAAATATATTACACAGGTTTGTATTTTATCCACAAAATCCATATGACAAATTTAGGATTTCTTTATAAATTTCACGTTAAGAAGTAAATATTAATAATTCAAAATGACACAAAATGCCCATATATTTGTTTTTCCTGTAACAATTAAATCAGAATCTTAAAACGAAACAAAAGAACAAAAGGGCACATTCACTCTGTCCCTGAGAAGTATAGGGGAAGACAGGATAAATAGCATAGTCCTGTTTTATTCATGTACTGTCAGTATACAATTAGTGAATATACATTTTTCAGACTTCTGTTTATTTCAGTGCATAACTAAAACAAATTTGAAAAACAATATTTTTCCAAGAATAGTATTAATATATCCTAATATTAAAATTTAGTTAAATGTAGTTAACAAAACACTCGTTTATTCCATGACATCTCATGAATCAACTGAGGATAGGTGCTGTGTACATTAAATTAAAGTTTGGTTTTATTGCTGTTTTTATAAGTGCAAAGTTAGATTTTTGTGGGATGGGGCAAAAATGATGCCCAATGTGTGATAATAGTACTCCTGTCAAAATTCAGAAAGAATCTCCTTGAACAACATCTGAAGGGAAAGCAGAGTTCTAGGAGAAACAGCATGGTGTATACATTCCCTTGTGTTCACAAGAAAGGTGTGATAATGTCTAGAACATAATTCTTCAAGGACACTTTCACAGGAGCTAGGCTAGGAGGAAGAGAGATGCCCATTTTGTATCAGAGCCATTCACCTGGATATTTTTTCTATATGCCTTCATTCTTTGTCACAAGAAGTAGAATATATAGTAAGAATGCATAAAACTTTTTGCTAGTCCTTTTTGTCTAAATTATGGAGCACTCAAAAATCAAAGGATTAGGACATCTCTTTCAGTGCATATGGAAAACAAGATATTCTAAGAAATCTCCTAATCCAAATTACCAAAATATATAGAATATATTGCAATAAATATATTCTAAGGAATACTAGAGTTCAAGAAAAATTAAGGGAATTTTTGTAAGGGAAAAATATCAAAGACAGAATGGTAAAAAAAAAAAAAAAAAAAAAAACAGGTACAAAAGTAAAGCTGAAATCCTTGCCACTCAAACTCAGTAAAGAAGCTTCTATGTAACAGTCTCACAGCTAACAGAATGGGCAAGGCCTTGACACCGTCAGTGTGAGCAGATGAAAGTGAGGCCTCATAAATCTGGGGTGTTTGGAGTACATCTTCACTCATAGGATGAATTCCCCTGCAGAAGAAGGAGAAAAGGAGGAGGAGGCGGGGCGGGGGGAGGGGAAGAAGAAGAAAGAGGGGGAGAGGGAGGGAAAAGGAAGAGGGAGGGAAGAGGGGAAAGGAGGAGAGGGAAATTCACCTGGTAGCAAAGGGAAATAGCAAGGCATGAATTTTCAATGATAAACAAAGATGGCTTTAATCTGCCTGAACATCAGTTTAGAAATCAAATTTACTTTATCATTGTGACCTCAGAAACCTCAGGACAGTATGTTAAATATCATGGTACAGTGTTAATATGATGCTGGGTACTTGGAAAAACAAAATGAAAGTCCTCACCAGAAGGAAGACCTCCTAGGTCTCTCTCTAGGTTCCCACAGACAAAGTCTCATTGAACATACATGCCTTCTAACTATATAGACTGATCACACATAATGTCAACGTACAAAATGCATGAGAAATTAACCCTTATTGCACAAGAGTAACCAAAATTAAATCCTTGAAGAAAAACTTCAGATATTACAATCATCTGATAAGTTTGTATCAACAGTTTAAAGGAAGAAACTATGGAATTAAAAAGGGGAGAAAGGAGCAATGCTCTTCAAAGTAAGAGATGAACTAAAAATACACAACTTCTAGTTTTTTAAAAAAAGATATAGTAATTAAAATTAAAAGCTTACTGTATGGGAGGGAATTCAGATTAGATTTCACTAAAGAAAAAATATTGTGATCTGTAATATATGTCTGGTTAACTGAAAGGAATAGCCAGCATTGCCTCAAGAACAGGCAAAGAGATTAAAAATATCAAAGAAAGATTAAATTGTAAGGAGGACAGATTGAGAAGGTCTATTTAAATTTTAATTGAAGCATGAAAGATGGCAAAAAAAATAATGGGGAAAAAGAATATTTGAAAGGATAATATATGTGATAGAATACTACCGAGCCATAAAAAGGAATGGATTCATGGCATTTGAAGCAACCTGGGTGAGATTAAAGACTATTATACTAAGTGAAGTAACTCAGGAATGGAAAACCAAACATCGTATGTTCTCACTCATAAGTGGGAGCTCAGCTATGAGGATGCAAAGGCATAAGAATGACACAATGGACTTTGGGGACTCAGGAGTAAAGATTGTTAAGGGAGTGAGGGATAAAAGACTACAAATAGGGTGCAGGGTATACTTCCCGGGTGATGGGTGCACCAAATTCTCTCACAAATCATCACTAAAGAACTTACTCAGGTAACCAAACACAACCTGTTCCCCAATAACCTACAGAAATTTTTTAAAAAGGAAAATGGACTACAATTTTCCATTTTATATAATTTTCCATTTCATGAGGGCAAAAATATCAAAGTGTAACATAAGGCAATAAATGTTGAATCACCTAACCATATCAGAATAAAAATGTAAAACATCAGAATCAAAAAGAAGATATTAAAAAGACAGATTACTAAATAAAAAAGCAAACATCAAAAGAGAAAACAGAAGATAGTAGAATGATAACTTCAAGTTATTTTTGTTTCAATTTTAATTTTAAATATAAATGTTTTTAATTATTCGGAAAGTAGAGATGGTGTAATAAATGCTCATAAGACTGTGACCTATATTTTAAAACATAACCATTTTCCCTTATTTGTTTAAACATTTATTTTGTAGATTCTTTGGAACAAATACCAGATATTATTTTATTTCTACCCTAAACTTGTCAGTATGAATCTCTTTTTAAAAACTCACCAGAATTTTATCTCACTTATAAAAATCAATAATAATCTACTAATTATATACTAGTATGCAAACCATATTTAAATTATCCCAATTATCAAAAATACATTTTAGTAATATTCTAAAAAAAGGTGACATTTTTTACAATAGAGTCAATCAGGTCCAGTGCTTTGGAATTGGTTTCAAACTTTCTTAATTCTTCTATAATCAGTAATTAACTATCCTCCTTTCCATTTTATTCATTACTTGTTGATGATATGAGGCTTTCTATTTTATATGATGACCTCTATAGGGGTGTACCTTGTTTCCTTATGTTAAATTATAAGTGGGTTCTCTAACCTTTATTTTCTTTAGACTGGAAGTTAATTCAAAAGCTTTGATTAAATTTAATATTTTTTTTGTATAATAACTACAAAATCATTCTAGGTACATTTTATTTCCTCATACTCGGAACCACATAATATCTATGACAGACTGCGTGTAATGCCAGATTTCATCATTGAATCGAGGTAGATACAGCCAGATTTCTTTTGAAGTTATTTTTTTCTGTGGTGATATTTTGGAACCCTGTGAATATACAGCCCCCATATATATTTCACCCTATGATTTTAGCAACCATTGGCTATCTTTGCCTGAATCAGTTATTTCCTTACTTTTTTTGTAAGTTTAGAACTTTCTAATTCTATAATTCTTGCCATATTTATTAGCCAGTGTTTTCCAAAAGCAAGCATGAAATTTTTGTTTATAACATGGACTGAAATATTATTTCTTCTGTACAGACAAGACATACGGTAAATTATAGTTATTCAAGTACCAAATTTCAGAATAAGTAGTTTTCTAAATTTCAGAAAAATAAATTTCAGAATAAATAAATACCAAATATCTGAATAAATCATATCCTACAGTGGACATAAAATTTATTTTTATTTTTATGTCTTTTGTTTCTCTTCTTCATCTATTTTATACTTTTTATTGAGGTAGATAATACATGCAGTGAACTGTACATGAGTGTAAATTTCATAAAATTTTACAAACCGAACACACAAGTTAATTATCAAAATAAAGAAATGGAACTTAATAACATTACTCCCTCATCCCTTTAGGATATTGGCTTCTCTTCTCCAAACATAAGGAAACCCTGGCTTCTCTTCTCCAAACATAAGGAAACCCTGATTTCTCATACCACAGACTACTTTTTGCCTAGTAATTGGTGAGATTAAAACCACTTATTTTTCTCATTGAATATCTCCTTTAGTGAAATGTCTGTTGAAGACTTTCACACTATTTTATAGTACATCAACATTTTCTCCCCATGAATGAGTTCTCTGTCCGGTATATACATCACAAATATCTTCTCTCACCGTATGACTGCATTTTCATGTTTCGAAGGATGTTTTCTTTTGATGAAGAGGGTATGTTAATTGTAAAACAGCCCATTTTATCAACTTTTCTTCTATGGTTAATGCTCTTTATGTCCAGTTTAAAAAAAATTGCTTCCCTTAAGTTTATAAAGATAGTCTTCTATATTTTCTTTTACAGTTGTATTTTTTAACTTTCACACTTAAATTTAATTTTACATGAAATTGAATTTGTTTATTGAAAGAGTTGGGAGTCAAGATTAATCTTTCATTTTCCATGATGTATGTCCAATTGACCTAGGACAATTTATTGAAAAGATCTTCCCTCACCACTTTGTAGTGTAAAATCTGTCATAAATTAAGTCCTAGTATGTAATGGTTTGTTTCTTTTCTATTTATTGTTTCATTGAGCTGTACTTGTGTAAATACCACACAGCCTTATAAGTATTATTTATTGCTCAATATTAGGCACAGTCTTTACATTTGTTATTTTACTCTGAAGTCATCTTGACTATTTCTAGCCCTTTGCACATTCAAATAAATTTCAGAGTCATCTTGTCAATTTTTCCAAATTATACCTTCTGGGATTAAATTTCATTAAATATATAAATAAATTAGGATATAATTCACATTTTAAAAACCTATTATCCAATTAAGGGATATATCAGCCAATTTATTAAAGCTTTCTTTAATTTTCTTCGATGTACTTTTAAAACATTCTATTCACCTGTGACTACCGAAAAATTATGTAAATTTACTTTTGAAGGTCTATGCATTTTTAAAATTCAACACAAAGATTTTACGAATGCCTGATGATTAGCTGGAAGAAAATCAGACTTCAGAATATACTTTTGTAATGATGGTGAATTTGGGACTGTGAATATTTTTAGATAGCTACACTTTTTTTTCGCATTTCTCCCACTGAAAGTGGGGTCTTCGTCCCTCTGCCTCAATTCAGCCATTGTCTGTGTCCGTTTGGACCAGCAAAATAAAATTCAAAGAACATTCTGACACTTTCTAGTCCATGACCTCGAAACACTGGAGACATTCACTTTCTGTTTTTCTTGGAACCATTATCCTATGAGCCAAAAACACAGTAAAGAAATTCTAACTATTTTGCTCACACGGAGAGCAGCTAGAATTTCATATAGGATAAGAAAGGCCCATAGCACCCCACCTTCCTTTCCCTCAGCAAAGGCAAAAATCATCTGAATAAAGTCATTTCTGACCCTACCAGCCTGGCCCCAAACTGAATGTCATTCAATGATCTCAATTACCAATCAGCAAATATAGAAAAGAAATCTTACAGGCATGTAATGCTTGAATTCCTAGTGCACAAAACCATAAATCATAATAAAATGGTTGTTGTATTAATTCACTGAATTTCAGAGTAGTTTGCTATGAAGCAACAGTTAACAGTTGTCTGATTTATCTCCACCAATTTATTATGTTTCCATTTACTTTTCCTGTTTTATAATCCTTTCTGTGTTATTTTTAAATTTTTTTTCCATAGGTTTTGGGTGAATATATGGTGTTTGGTAACATGAATAAGTTCTTTAGTGGTAATTAGTGAGATGTTGGTGCACCCATCACCTGAGCAGTATACATTGAACTCGATTTATAGTCTTTTATACCTCATCCCCTTCCCATCCTTTCCCCTTGAATCCCCAAAGAGATTATTTAAAGCAATAACTTCACTTTGTTTCTTAAATGTAAATTAGAAAGGTTATGTTTTGATATGTTTATGAATTCTGTATGTATTTTAATCTCAATAAAACGTTGTTCCAAGATAGATACATTCAGGTAAAGCCCTATATTTACCTTTTCTTTGTTTTCCTTCTTATTGAAACTTCCATCCAGATTACTTTTTTTACACAAACACATAGGCAAATTTACCAAGCTCGGATTCTAATTTCTTCAATAGGTTAATTAAAACTATTTTAAAATCCTCATACGAAAACCCCATTATCTGGATCCATCATAGGTCTGTTTTTATTGGCTTTTGTTTATTCTGGCTTTTGTTTACAATTTTTTTTCCATGTATGCCTCGTTATTTTTGGTCCATTATTAGACAATGAATATAAAAGTTTGTATATATAATGTGAAACTCTGGGTGATGTATTTTTTCTTCAGCCAGGCATCTAATTATACTACACCAGTAACTCAAGTTCACCTAACCCAGTTAGGGATTAGGGATTAGGGATTAAGTAAAGTTGGGATTCAGCATCTGTGAATGTGCTTTTCAGTGTTAATCCCTGTGAGTCCTGATCTATTTTCAACTTGTCCTTACTTCTGAGGTGTGACCCTTGTAAATGTAACCCCAGATATAGGGTTATTTATCAGTTTAGCTGAAATGTGGCAAAACTGAAACCAAATTTGTTCCTTCAGCCCTGTGAGTATATGTTCAGCTTCTCAGGCCCACCCATAAACTTCTGTTATTTGGAGGATCAAATGAGGACTCTAACCTAAAAGTAGTACCACGTGCTGAGCAGAAAGCTATCAGATCCCAGAATCGTGCAGTTCTTGGCCCTGCAATTATCCAGTGCCTTGATAGTTTTCTAATAACTTTAAATAGATTTTTTTCAGGCTTTTTTTTTCTATTTGTTCTCAGTGGAAGAGTTAATTTGAACTGCCGACTTTGCCATTATTGAAATGTGTATTCTTTTGTAAAAACTAATTTTTATTGAGTTCATTTAGCAACAACAATCATTAAATCTTAGAGACAGGTAGCTCACACACTCAATTTTCATAGAAACACCTGACTTAATAGTATGATCATGTAATTTTTGAGTGAAATGTGTTACTGATAATTCCTGCAGACAATAAGCCTAGATCTGAATTGGTCTATGAAAAATCAGAATGTAAATTGAAATGTATGATTACCAAATTTTAATTTTATGTTAGAATTTTTTATGCAAGAATTATCCTTAAAGTATTAAGGGTATACAAATATATAAACAGTTGCTTTTTTTATTTTGTGAATGGTTTGTTGTACTGGGTGGTAAACCAGGCCTTCAAGAATATGTACCATAGGCCAGGTGCGGTGGTTCTGGCCTGTAATCCCAGCACTTTGAGAGGCCAAGGCAGGTGGATCAGGAGGTCAGGAGATTGAGACCATCCTGGCTAACACGGTGAAACCCTGTCTCTACTAAAAACACAAAAAATTAGCTGGGTGTGGTGGGAGGCACCTGTAGTCCCAGCCACTTGGGAGGCTGAGGCAGGAGAATGGCATGAACCCTAGAGGCAGAGGTTGCAGTGAGTCGAGATCGTGCCACTGCAATCCAGCCTGGGTGCGAGACCCCATATCAAAAATAAATAAATAAATGAATAAATAAATAAATAAATAAAAGAATATGTACCATATTACCATAGATACAGGGTGTGTAAAGTCTTTCTACATAGAAATCAACAAAGTTACAGAGCCACCAATTTTTGTGTGTGTCAATTTAAGGAGAAAAATAAAGTTTCAATAGATAACATGAGCATTGTTCAGTTGCTTATAACAGCATTTTAAGGCCCTTTTTCTGATGTGCAAAATATATGAGAAGAGATAGGATATATAACACAAAGAAAGTGGGTGCCTAAAATGAGCTTTTTTTTTTTTTAAGACAGTCTCACTCTGTCGTCCAAGCTGGAGTGCAATGAAATGATCTCAGCTCACCACAACCTCTGTCTGACAGGTTCAAGCGATTGTCCTGACTCAGCTTCTGGAGTAGCTGGGATTACAGGCGTGTGCCACCACACCCAGTTAATTTTTGTATTTTTAGTAGAGATGGGGATTCACCATGTGGGCCAGGCTGGTCTCAAACTCCTGACCTCAAGTGATCTGCCTGCCGTGGCCTCCCAAAGTGCTGGGATTACAGGCATGAGCCACCACATTTGGCCTAAAATCAGCAATCTCTAAGGAACCAGAAATCATTCTAAAAGTAAACACTACCATCATTCTGTCAATTTATAAATCCTTGTCATTAAAGCCTTCATTTTTTTCTAGTTTAGTTTCTCAGTGACTAAGACAGTAAAACTACTAGTTGAATTAACTAGTAGCACCAGTAATATCTTATTGCCTCATATCTATCTTCTTCACATAAACCATAAACCTTTCAAGGATGAGGAGTTATTGCCTAGAATACATAGATACCAAAAATGAATAAAGAATGACATACATTAAAAAGTATATGTCTACATATTTTCTAAAATATATTTTTATAGAGCAGAAATACACTTAATGTCTTATTTTCTTTTAAAATAAGAAATTCAGTTCAATTCAGCCTGGATTTAGTTCAAAGTAAAACAATTGATCAGGAAACATAAATCTGACTCTGCCAAGAAGAAAATAGCTATTAAATCTTCCGAGAATTGACTCTGATAGGTGACATGGTAAAAATACAGTGGTGTTGATTGCCCAAGAATATGGAAATGAAATAGCATAATGTAATAGATAGTACATAATATAAGAAACCTTATATTAAGTCAAGAATACGTTAAAAAAACATCCAAATTCTCAAATTCTATGCAAGCTAATCCAGTTTATTTTTTCCACTTTATTTTTTCCAGTTTTATTGAGGTGTAATTGTCAAATAAAAATTATATATATTTAAGGTATAAAACATGATTTTTATATACAGATATATTACAATCAAGCCAATTACTATATCCATCAGCTCACATAGTTACCATTGTGTGTGTGTTTGTGTGTTGGTGTGGGTGGGAGAGCATTTAACCTACGCTCCTAGCAAATTTCAGGTGTTAAATACAGTATTATTAATGATTGTCACCAGGCTGTGAATTAGGTATCTAGAACATATTCATCCTGCATAAAGGAAACCTTGTATTCTCTGAGCAATATTTCCCCATTTCTTGCTCCCCTCGGCCCATGACAACCACCATTCTACTTTCTACTTCTATAAGTCTGATTCTTTTAGATTGAAGATAGAAGTGAGATCATACAGTATTTGTCTTCCTGTGCCTAGTTTATTTCACTTAGCATAATGTCCTCCAGGCTTATCTACGTTATTGAAAATGACAGGATTTTTTTTCAGGGTGAATAATATTCACACACACACACCCAAACACACACACACACACACACACACACACACTACATTTTCTTTATCCATGCTTCCATCAATGAATACTCAGGTTGAGTCTGTGTCTTGGCTTTTGTGAGTAATGCTGCAATTAACATGGGAGTGAAGATATCTCTCTGAGGAGTTGATTTCATTTTCTTTTGATATATACTCATTAGTCAAATTGCTGTATCACATGGAAGTTCTACTTTTTAATTTTTTAAAGAACCTCCATATTTTCTATAATGGCTGCACCAATTTACATTCCCTTCCACAGTGAACAAGGAGTTCCTTTTCACCATATCCTCTCCCAACACTTATCTTTTGTTTTCTTGATGATAGCCGTCCTAACAGGTGTGAAGTGATATATCATTGTGGTTTGGATTTGCATTTTCGTGATGATCAGTGACGTTGAACCTATTTTTCTATACTTCTTGGACATTTGTACATCTTTTTGGATCAATATCTACTGAGGTCCTTTGCCCATTTTTAATTTGATTCTCTGTTTTCTTGCTACTGAATTGTTTGAGTTATTTATGTATTTTGGATATTAACCCCTTCTCAGATGTATGGGTTGAAAATAGTTTCTCTCATTCTATGAACAATGCTCATGTTATCTATTGAAACTTTATTTTTCTCCTTAAATTGACACACACAAAAATTGGTGGCCCTGTAACTTTGCTGATTTCTATGCAGAAAGGCTTTACACACCCTGTATCTATGGTAATATGGTACATATTCTATAGGTTGTCTCATCACTCTTTCAAGTGTTTTCTTTGCTGTGCAGAACCATTTTTAGCTTAATATTATCACATTTTCTTTTTTTGCTTCTGTTACCTGTGATTTTGGGGTTATATCCAGAAAACGATTTTCCAGATCAATATCAAGAAGTTTTTTCTCTGTGTTTCTTCTAGTAGCTTTACAATTTCAGGTCTTACATTTAAGCCTTTAATTTATTTTGAGTTGACTTTTATAAATGGTGTGAGATGAGTCTTATTTCATTTCTTTGCATGTGGATACACAGTTTTTCCAACACCATTTATTGAAAAATATTGCCTCACTGTGTCAAAAACTGTAATCAGTTGACCACATATGCATGGCTTTATTTCTAGGCTTTCTATTTTGTTCCATTGGTCTGTAAGAGGGCTGTCATTATTTGTTCTGTCAGATGTGACTCAGAATCACCTTGTAGTTTCTCGACATGCAGTATGTGTCAACTTTCCTTAATTTGCTGGAAGTCCAATGCTCCTAGAGTTACTTTAGCCTCTAAGGATATCTTCAATAATACTTTATGTCCTTAGTAATATACAAAGATGTAGGCACGTTTGTTCCTTGCCACCGAACAGAATAATAACTCATCCAAGGGGCTGGAAAGGAAATAACATGGTAACATAAACAGCATATTATAAAAAAGCTTATATTAAATAAAAATACCTCAAAAGATCACCCAGATTTTTAAATTTAATCCAAATAATCCTGCAGAAACTAACCACTGCATCAAAATGTATAAGAAATTCCATTCTTAGACCTCATTACATCCCCATTAGATTGTCTTACTCAGCATTTTCTTAAGTAGCTGGATCAAAATCTACCATACTCCATCTAACGGTCCAAAAACCGGTATTCTTTTCTTTTGTTTTCATTCAAGTAGCATGTTCACTGATTCACACTCCATATTCCAGGGCCCTTTTTGGTAACAGCACCTTGTTCAGGAGCCCCTTGTTCTTTCCAAGGGATTTCAATATAAATTTAGATCTTCAGCAATATTGTTTACAGTCTCAAGGCTTTTCCTTCTAAGAAATACTCAGTTTATCATATCCCCTGCTTAGCTTTCTTTGCATCATATGTATTAATTATTTCTCCCATGAGGGGAGGAGCAAACAAAAACAACAACAAGCTACATTTACTTTCAAAAAGACTAGCCATTATTTTGTCATCTTTTTTTTCCATGAACATTATTACATCATCTCTGTACCATGTTATGCCAATTATAAACTGGCATATATTGTGTGAAAACAAATCTTCCTCTAGTACAGGGCAACTTGACCAAGCACTCAAGTTCAAAATGACCTCTCTGGGAAGTTGAAATAAAAAATATAGATTCTGGGCGGGTCTAAGGGCAGTGGTGCTTACAAATGTATTTGTTCATTCTTCACTCCCATTGCTTCACACTTGACTAGCCAAAACAAACAAAGGAACAACAACAAAAAAGCTAAAACAAAAATTAAAAATTGAAAAAACAGAATTATAGATTCTGTATTATAAAGACCAGATAATCTTATATAGAAGGAAAAAATAACATCCACTCCAAAAATGACTTGCCTAACTAGAGTAAATAAATAATACAAATGGTTATCTGCCCAGGGGGGAGTATTATATGTAGTTCGGAATTACTCAATTATTTCCAGTGTCATTAAATGATAATTAGGAGCAGAAAGATTTTTCACAGAAATAGTTCTTGTTTGTTTGTTTCTGTCTGTTTTATCAAATCACAGTATCACCTTATAACATGCTGATAGTTAAAAAGTGACATAAGTTGTGAGGAGCTCAAATTCAGATTTCAGTTATGAAATTACTCATTTGATTGTATTGAAATATGTGTTATTTAAACCTCTATCTGTAACCTATGGGTATAACAATATGTCTATACTGAGGTAATAATCATTTAACCTGGCATAATATCGATTCGTTTAGAAAATATGTAACTGAAAACTCTTCCATTTCATAAGAGTTGGGGAAACATCTGATTTATTTGTGAATGCTAGATGTCTAGTACCATGTTTAACATTATATTTGACCAGTATTCATTGAACAGCAACAGTAAAAATATAGAATATATAAACAATGTTCTCAAAATCTATTAGCAGTAAAATAAAATATTTTTCATATAGCGAAAAAGTAATCACCATGATAAAGCAAATTCCAATATAAGTACAGAAATATCATACAAAATATTTTACAGTTTTTAGTTCCATTCCTCTTACGTATGTTATTAAATAAAAATTAGAATATTTTAAAGCCTATGTATTGCAATTAACTATTAGAATTATTCTTGTACATTGAAAACACTAGACAGTAGAGAGAAAACTTAAAAGCATCAGTGAGCCAGGTACAGTGGCTCAAGCCTGTAATCTCAGTACTTTGGGAGGCCGAGGCAGGTGGATCATGAGGTCAGGAGATCGAGACCATCCTGGCTAACATGGTGAAACCCCGTCTCTACTAAAAAATACAAAAAATTAGCCGGGCATGGTGGTGGGTGCTTGTAGTCCCAGCTACCTGGGAGGCTAAGGCAGGAGAATGGCGTGAACCCGGGAGGCAGAGCTTGCAGTGAGCTGAGATCACGCCACTGCACTCCAGCCTGGGTGACTCCATCTCAAAAAACAAACAAACAAAAAAAGCATCAGCATCAGTGACAACTTACAGCTTCTAGCAAAGCAAGAAAAAATTAGTATTAAAAATAAACATTTTAAATTGTCATAATTGACATAAAATTTTGGCTATAAAATGAATGTGTCAATCAAGCAAAGAGCGAGTGGCCAACTAGAAGGAAGGCTGTTCAGTTGGAGAAAATATTTGGAACAAGAGCATAAAAATGTATGCTTAAAATGTATAATATGAATCACATTTCTGTAGCAAATAGTATACCAAGAAGACAGAAAGGCTTTCACTTATAAGTAGGTGAGATTTCAAAAACTCTACATGATTTTTTTTGTCATGGTTTTCTGTAGATTGAAAGCCATCCTGAGGCCAAATGTTACTCCTGTTTTGACACACAAACACACACAGAGCATAGTATTATTTGTATATTGAAAATAAATGACTTAGAATTATCTTTACTCCATCCTCCAAATGATGCAAATTGTAAATCTCAAAATATTATTTTGCAAGTTTCATTGAAAGTGTTATTCCATTGGAAATTCAATCAACTAATGTTAAAGTCTTTAAGAGAGAAACAGAAATCATGGGGCTTACATTTAAATTGAGAGAAAAATATTTTGCTACAGAGCTAGACTATCTGCTTTTTTCCTCCCCCATGAGTCTTTTAAAGAAGTAACTACTTTAAAACTGCTGTTCTATTTCTTGTCTGAAGATCAATTACTGAGCAGGTTGGATTATGGAAATTTTTATTCAACTTAGCATTGAAAATTTCTAAACTGGCATTTCTACATTTTTTGCAACTCCTTCTATTAAGGCTTTTGGGAAGTATTTATGCCTAAAAATTAGATGTGGTGCATTTGAAAATAGAAGAGAAGATTTTCTCCCATGTTTTTTTAAATATATTTCTCAAAAATTTATCTTATTGAAGTCAGTATGTTTATGAGTAGTTTCAAGAACATGAAAAATAAAAAATAGTTTTTTTGTTAAATAAAAAAACAACATACAGTTTTTTGTTAAAAGATAATATTTAGTTAATCCTTTGAAAATATGGAATTGTGGCATTTGTGCTCGTACTTTTACAAAGATTGCATTTATTTAGTTTTGTAAATATTTCTTAGAGATATTTTAATTATTCTCATTTTGTAAAATTGGCAATAAATGATGAGATTGCTATAAAAGAGATAATGTTTTAAACAATGACTGTTAATTATTAGTTTTTGAAACCAGATGTTGAAAATATTATGCTAAAATTTAGTAAAATAATCAGTCTTATAATTTTCTTATGCAATACCTCTCATTCTATCCATGCACTCAATCTGTTAGCTAGTATAGTCACTCTTTTCTATAGAAGGATAATAGTTATTAATAAAAACCTGAAATGCTGCCACATTTTTAAGTTACACATCTTGAAAGAAATATGGATATGTTTGGGATGCATTAACTATTCTGTTTGCTTTATCACAATTCTTGAAAACCATGTGTCTGTGAATAATAATTATATCTCTATTGGCAGAGATATTTATTCATGTTTTTCATTATTTTGTTACATTTTAATTTATGTCCATATTAAAAATACTTTCTAGTAAAATCCAGATTATCTGGGGGAAAAGGATTTAATTAATTTTAGGATGAACAATGCTAAGTTCCAACAAGCGGTAGGGGTATGATTTGGAGTGAACCTCTCCAAAAATTGAGCTGTGTTTCATGGCCTCCAAAACCTATAGTATTAATTGATGGAAAGAGGAACTTGGCCTCTAAAATGGGTGGTCATAAACAGACCTCTCTTCTAGCCCCTACAGACTGACCAGTCTTAATGAATTCATGGACTGCATCTTCCTAAGCTTCCCTGCAAAGGTGAGCAAGTCAGAGCCCTTAAACCAAAGTTAATGACCAAATCATTTAGTCTGGTCAATAATAAAAGATTTGTCAATTTGTCTTAATAATGATTTGAACTACCCATGGCTATAATTCTATTCACAAATTACCATGATTCATCAAGAGTTAACTGCAATCAACTGCCTATTTGTTTCCTGCAAATGATTTTAAAATTCATGTAGGCAGGAAAAATTATTTTTTGTGCCCCAGAACATATCACAAAACTTTTATAAGTGGCAGGAAAGACTAAGTATCTGTTAAACATGCGAACAACTGACTTAATGAATGAATGGAAGGATGTGTGATTTTACAAATCTTTAATGCAAAGAACTTGACTGAATAATGAAGATGTTACCTTATTTTTAGAAATTAGTTTACAATTTAATATTCTACAGGGGTCTATAATAATTTAAAAAACAATTTCAACTTTTATTTTACATTCAGGGAGAACATGTGCAGTTTTGTTACATGGGTATATTGTGTGATACTGAGGTTTGGGGAATGAGTGATCAACCAGGTAGTGAACATAGTACCCAGTAGTTACTAAAGTCTTTCGCCCGTATTTCCCTCTCCCCTTTATTGTCCCCAGTGTCTGTTGTTGCCATCTCTATGTCCATGTACAACTGATGGGAAAGATTAAGTTGGTTAGCTCCTACTTATAAGTGAGAACATGTGGTATTTGGTTTTCTGTTCTTGTGTTAATTTTCTGATGATTTTCAGTGAACAAAATAGACCAAACAGTGATCTCCCCTGGTACTATTGGGTAAAAAGATATAGTCTCTAATCACAGCAGTCCGGTTTCCCAGTGGTTTCCAAAACTATGGTGTCTCTGATTTCTAGTTATGTGATGAGTTCTGCAATGGTAACTTGACTTCATTATAGTCGAAATATGGATTTAAGGTTTGGCAAAGGTGTGCCAGGCAGGAAGGGAGGCTAAGAAACAATACATAGCATCCTATATTGGAAATCAAGCAGAGCAGTTATTTAATGTGTCTTCTAGGTATTCCTTCTCACAATGCTTCAATAGTTTTAATGGATTTATTGAAATTTATTGAAATATTCTTTTCTGACCCTTTCTTATCATAGTATAATAGTTATTCTGAGTGTGGACACAAATCTAAAAGAGATTGTTCTGAGAGGTTAAACTTTTATAATTCTCACCAACTAATTTCCATGATTCCCAACAGTTTCTTCACCAGCATATGATGTTCTTGGTAGAAAACACATGATAGCATGTATATATTTATTTTGTTTGAATGAAGCTATACATGTTCTTTATTCATTTACTAAAACCTTTTCTAATGAGTTATTGCAGTTTTCCCTTAAAAAATAGCTCACTATCTAGAGGTCTTAGCTTTTCTACAGGGCCTGACCTACGTGTGATATTCTAACATTATCCTGGAAAGATCTGCTACTACTGAGACTTATTTCCACTTCCCACTCTGTAGGATGCACTTCTCTATGGACTAGAGTCCTTATCATAGATACATGCTCCCATTATTAGTGTTAGTGTTATTCCAATGGAATAGACAATATTTTGTCAACCACTTGTAGGAAGCTATGACAGAAACAGTTATGAACTAAAATGGCAAAAAAAGTTTTAGCAAATAGGTCTGACTTCTCCCCTTAATCTTTCCCATCAGTTGTATACACAGGACAAAAAGTTCAAGAGGGTAGAGGAGTCATGAAAGGTAGGAGCCTGGGTCCCTTATTTCCCATGCTAAGCAGGAACACCAGCACTGGCCTGATTTATAAACAAAGAATAAATGTCTATTATGTTGAGCCACAGAAACTTGGGGATTCATTTGTTGGATTATCTAGTATTTCTCTAAATAGTCTGATTGACTATAACAGTCTACCTTTCATCCATACTATTAAATATTAGTTTTGAGCCACATTTTGATAAGCCCTGAATCATTCCATTGAACCATGATGTAGAATCATGGATTCCCAAGATCATGCTCTTATCTCCCTTGCTTTGAAGATGTTATCGTCTTGCTATTTTGCTCTGTTTACATGTTTCACTGTGTTCCATATGGTTACGTGTAAAGTATTCTACTTGGGGCTGGGCACAGCGGCTCAAACCTATAATCCCAGCACTTTGGGAGGCAGGAGTGGGCTCATCACTTGAGGCCAGGAGTTCAAGTCCAGCTTGGGCAACATGACGAAACCCCATCTCCACTAAAACTTCAAAAAATGAGCTGGGCCTGGTGGCACATGGTTGTAATTGTATTCTAAAGACACAAGGAAGAAAGAATTGGCAAAGCTTAATACTTACTGGTTGGTAAAAATGCACCAATGTTGCAATCATACATCAAGTTAATCAGTAACATATTCTTTTCAGTGTAAAAAGGTTAACACGCTTTTACTAAGTCATCTCTGAATATGCAGGCATAATAATGCCCTAAGCCCTTTGAATTCTGTTTCTTAGGGGTACTCCATCAGGAAACAATCTATTACAAAAAGAGTTTTTCTCAATACATTTCTAGGCACACTTTGAAAAAGAATACAATTATGTAGGTTGTTTGAAAATAAAAGAGAGAGACCCTGCCATTTGCCACAGGATGGGTGGAACTAGAGGACTTTATGTTAAATAAAATAAAAATAAAACAGACATAGAAAGGAAAACACTGTATGATTTCATTTATATAAGGAATTTTTTTTAAGTCAAATATACAGAGATAGAAAATAAACCATAGTTACCAGGGATGAGGGTGGAGGGGAAGGAAATAAGAGGGTGTAGGTCAAAGAGTACAAAGTAGCAGATATATAGACTGAACAAGTCTAGATATCTATTGCATAATTTAAAGGTATAGTTCATACAATTGCATTGTATTAGGGATTTTTTTTAATAAGTAGGTTTTAACTGCTCTTGCCACAGAACCATAAAACTGAGATGATAGACATTTAACTTGCTTCACTCTAGTAACCATTATACCATTTAAAAATATATCATCTTGTATACCTCAAAGATAATCAATATAAATTTTTTAATAAGTAAGGTTTAGTTACATTTTATGATGTCAGGTAAAACTAACTTAAAATGCATTTACTAAGCTTTATTATTAATTATATTATTTGTATTCAATGTTTTTCTGAATAAAATTTAGTTCCTTTTAATCAAATTGTTTAAAATGCTTGGTGTAGTCTTTTGTTGAAAACAGAACCCATTCTGCTGTCATTCCTAAGCACTGGTTAAAACCAAAGGGCTTCTGACTTGTTCTAAAGTGAAATGCAGCATGAAGGTTTGTTTAATTTTTACACTATACAAAAATGCCACTGTAAGCTTCCAGCAAATGTGTACTTGAAAATATGGATATGGATATTTATTCAGTACATTATTTGACAGGAAAAAAAGAGACTCACACAATTGCTTCTCAGGAAAAGAGCCTGGTTTATTCATGCAATAATTATACCACGTTGAATTTAACATGAATAACCTATAACTGTGTCTAACAACAAATGCAATCATATTTTGTGATTTATACAAGTTGCTTATACTTACCTACGGTATGAAAGGATTTAGAAAATTTTTAAGTACACAGAAAAATGACATTGTTTAAAAGTGCATGCCTATGCATGAAATCTACATAAATAATGCATAAAACACAAAATAATGGGTTATAAACAAATTTAAAATCCCTAAATTTTAAAAAGTTTAAATGCTCCTAAAATATACAAATGTAGGTATGAACAAAGGAAAAGAAATCCCCTATATTTAGGTAGAATGATTCAAGGTTATCAACATGATAAGTCTTTAATTTGTTTTATAGATTTAATTTAATGATTTATAATTTATAAATTTTATAGATTTATAATTTAATGAGTTCTCAATAAAAGCACCAACTAGCTCTTTTCTAGAATTAGACTAGTTGATAATAAAGTTAATAGGCAACATAGATATGCAAAGATTTGGGAAAACTCTGAAAAAGAAACAAGAGAAGTTAGTACTTCCAAATATTAAGGCATTCTGTGATGCATTTGGCTATGAGTTAAATTGCAAGCCCCCTAAAAATACGCTCAAGCCTTAAATCCCAGTACCTGTGATGTGACCTTAAGTGGCAACTGAGTCTTTGTATATGTAATCAAGTTAAGATTAAGTCATACTTAATTAGGGAGGGCCCTTAACCAGTAACATTACAGTTCTATCATAAAGATGAGAAGAGACAGATTCAGGCACACCAGAAAGGAGCTAATGGAAGATATACAGGACAAAGGCCATCTGATGAAGGATGCAGGGTTTGGAGTGATGCATCTTCAAAGTAAGAAATGCCAAGGATTAACAGAAACCACTGGAAGCTTAAAGACTCAAGACTCAAGGAATGATCCTCCCCTGGAGCCTTCAGAGAGAGCATGGCACTGCAGACACCTCGATTTCAGATTTCTACCCTCCAGAATTATAAAGCAGTGAATATCTATTGTAATATGTCTCCGAGTTTGTGGTAATTTGTTGTGGCAGGGTAGGAATTAATACACATTTATAATTAAACAGTATGGTGCTGGTATAGGAACAGACAGAAAACTACATTGTAAAAGAAAGTCTAGAAGTAGCACCATAAATATATGAAAATGTAGTATATTGGAATGTGGCATATAAAAATCTCTGGAGCAAAGATGAATTTTAAAATAACTGGATAGCATATTTCGAATAGAATATTTTATATTTTATAGAATAAAATATAAACATAGTTACCTAGCAAATAAAAGTAATTTAAAAATGAAACTATGCAAGTACTCAAATAAAACAAGGGTGAATTTTTAAAAATCTGTATGTAAGAAATGGTGAACTTATTATAACTCAAAACTCCAAATTAAAAAAGAGATAGCAATTTTGACTACATTTATATTGATATAGTCTGGCTGTGTATCCTCTCCACATCTCCTTTTGAAGAGTAATCCCCAATGTTGGAGGTAGGACCTGGTGGCAAGTTTTTGGATCATGGGGGGCAGATTCCTCAGGAATGGCTTGGTGCCATCCTCACAGTAATGCATGACTTCGCACAATATCTGATTGTTTAAAAGAGCATAGCAATTCCCCTAACCCCTCTTGTTCCTGCTCTCACCATGTGATATTCTGGCTGCTCTTTTGTCTTCCACTATGAGTTAAAACTCCTTGAGGCCTCACTGGAAGACAGGCAAATGTTGGCATCACACTTCCTGTACAACCTAAAGAACCATGAGTCAGTTAAACCTCTTTTCTTTATAAATTATCTAGCCTCAAGTATTTCTTTATGGCAACTCAAAAATGGCCTGACACAGAAAATTGGTAGCAAGGTGTAGGAAGTCACTATAAATATACCTGAAAATGCTTAAGCAGCTTTGGAGCAGGGTAATGAGCAGAGGTTGGAAGAGTTTGGAGGGCTCAGAAGAGAACAAGAAGGTGAGGGAAAGTTTGGAACTTCTTAGAGATTGATTAAATGATTGTGACCAAAGTGCTGATAGTGATATGGACAGTAAAGTCCAGGCTGATGTAGTCCCAGATGAAAATGAGAAATTTATTGGGAACTGGAGTAAAAAATTACCCTTCTTATGCATTAGCAAAGAACTTGGCTGCTTTGTGCTCATGTCTTGGGGCTTTTTGGAAGTTTAAACTTAAGAGTGATGATGTAGGAAATCTGGTGGAAAAAATAATCTAAGCAGAAAAGCATTCAAGATGCAGTCTGGCTGCTTCTAACAACCTACATCAAATATGAGTGCAAATAAATGACTTAAAGTTGGAGTTAATAATTTAAAGGGAAGCAGAGTATAAAAGTGTGGAAAATTTGCAGATTGGCTCTGTGGTGAGAAAGAATCCAATCAGGCTGTGGAGCTACCACTTGCTGGAGATATTAACATAATTAAAAGGGATCCAAATGCTAACATTCAAGACAATGAGGAAAAGTCCTCCAAACCATTTCGGAGATTTTCTAGGCAGCCCCTCCCATCATAGACCCTGAGGCCTAGGAGTAAAGAATGGCTTTAGGTATCAGGCCCAGGACCATGCTGCACTGTGCAGCCTCTGGACACTGCTCCCTACATCCTGGAAGTTCCAGCCCCTGCCTCAGCTCAAAGGGCCCTAGGTACAGCTCGAGGCCATGCCTGAGGGTACAAGCCATAAGCTTTGGTGGCTTCCACATGGTGTTAAGCCGGCAGGCACACAGAATGCAAGAGTAAAGGAAGCTTAAGAACTTCTGCTTAGATTTCAAAAGATGTATGGGAAAACCTGGGTGCCCTGGTAGAAACTTGCAGCCCATACAGAGATACTCTACTGGTGCAGTGCCAAGAGGAAAGGTGGGATTGGAGCCACCACACAGAGTGACCACTAGGACACTGCCTAGTACAGCTGTGGGAAGGAGACCACTACCTTCCAGATCCCAGAATGGTAGCCCCACAAGCAGACTGCACTCTCTTCCTGGAAAAGCCAAAAGCACTCAACTCTGACTTGTGAGAGCAGCCATGTGGGTTGCATCCTGCAAAGCTGCAGGAGAAAGGCTGCTCAAGGCCTGGGGAATCCACTCCCTGCACCACTGTATCCTAGATGTAGGACATTGTGTCAAAAGAGGTTATTTTGGAGTTTTAAGATTCACTGACTGCCCTATTGGGTTTAGGACATGCCAGGGGCCTATTGCTCTTACTTTAGGAGGATTTCTCTCCTTGGGGATGGGAATGTTTACCCAATGCTTGTACCACCATGGTATCTTGGAAGAAAATAACATTTTTTCGTATGTTTTACAGAAGGAACTTGAGTCCTAAATGAGACTTTGGACTTTTGATTGATTTAATGCTGAAATAAGTTAAGATTTTGGGGAAGTATTGGGAAGGCATGATTGTATTTTATAATGTGAGAAGAACATGAGATTTGAGGGCCAGAGGTAGAATTATATAGTTTGGATGTTTTCCCCCTCCAAATCTCGTGTTGAAATGGAATCCCCAATGTTGGATGCTTGGTGCCATTCTCACAGTAAAGAGTGACGTCACAAACTATGTGGTTGTTTAAAAGAGAATGGCACCTCCCCTTTCTCTCTCTCTGGCTCTCTCTTGCCATATGATACTCTGGCTCCCTCTCTGGCTCCTAACATGAATAAAAACTCCTTGAGGTCTCACCAGAAGCTGAGCCAATGCTGGTGCCATGCTTCCTGTACAGCCTGCAGGACCATGAGACAATTAAACCTCATTTCTGTATAAATTACCCAGCTTCAGATATTGCTTTATATCAATTCAAAGATGGCCTAACATATATATTGATATATGAATATAGTTAATTGCAAGGTAAGAAGCATGATGATCAGAATTAGAAGATAACCAACAATTAGGAAAAACATTGCAATATATATTATAGATAAATAAATAATAAATATAAATAATTATTTTTAAAGATGCTGAAACAAAAGACCATAGAAAAATGGGAAGATATAAGAAAAGAATTCACAAAAAATGATATAGTGATTCTTATACATATAAGAAAAAGTACTGCTTCTAGCATAAGGTAAATGAAAATTTGAACTACACTGAAATAACATTACTCAAAAGTTATATAGTCAAAAATTGAAAGCTTGACTGTTGGCATATATATACATGGCCTATGCATATAAATATATATGCATAGGCCATGTATATATATATATTTAATGGAAATGAAATACTATATGTATGCTTCTGATAAGATTGTGGCAATACCTATAAACTAATTTATCTATTAACTTACTTTTTGGAATTAATTTTCTAAAATATGCTTTTTGAAATAAAGTTAAACAATAAAAACTTCTTAACAAAGTTATTAATTAAATAACTATTTGTAATTACAATGTTTTGGAACAATAAACTAAATTACCATACTTGGGAAATCAGTGAATTATTGAGCAGCTGTAAAAATAAACATAAAATCTCTCTGAACAGATACTGAGTCATTGCCAAGTTATATTAGAAATTGAAAAAAGAGAGGCCAGGCATGGTGGCTCACGCCTGTAATCCCAGTACTTTGGGAGGCCGAGGTGGGTGGATCACAAGGTCAGGAGATTGAGACCATCCTGGCTAACATAGTGAAAACCCGTCTCTACGAAAAAAATACAAAAATATTAGCCAGGTGTGGTGGTGGGCACCTGTAGTCCCAGCTTCTCAGGAGGCTGAGGCAGGAGAATGGCGTGAACCTGGCAGGCGGAGGTTGCAGTGAGCCGAGATCGCGCCACTGCACTCCAGCCTGGGCGACAGAGCAAGATTCCATCTCAAAAAAAAAAACAAAAAAAAAGAAATCAAAAAAAGGAAAATGTGCACACATAGAGACATACATACATCCAAAGGGATAAACTGTCAAATCATACTTACAATAATTAGAGCTCCTACCCGATACTAAGTTTGCTTTATCAGTAGTTTCAAGAATACAGGTAGTCACCAGGCATATACAAAGCAAGAAAAAAAACTAGGATAGACAACTTTGCTTTCCATGCATATCATACTGCTTTAGAATCATTCAGACTTTATATACGAGTTCATTAAGTACAAGAGGTGATTGCATGCACAAAGGAAGCTTTTTGGTTCAGGATGTATCTCTATTTGATATTCCAGTAGTTATACTGTTAATGTGACATGTTCAAGAGAGCCACACTCTATAAATTCATGTATTCTAGATTTTGTTTAATATAAGCAATTCTGTTCAGATATGGTAAAACTTTTCCATAGATAAGATTTTTTTTTCCATTATAAAGCATAATTAGTGTGTTTTCCAGGATGTCTCTCACCAACGTATTTAAAATGTGATTTGTCTTATCCACCTTAGCTTATCTCCTGCAGCCATGAGGCAGCCATTGCACACATACACACTTACGTACACACACATATATCACACACACACAAAGCCTGCATGGGTGGATTAATAAACTTAATTATTAAAAAACTAAAGAGAAAAATTAAATGGGGCAACTAATAAATTTGGTTCCATTCTAAGTGATGGATGAGAATTAGGGAAATGGATGATAAAGGGAATTCTATTTCTCTGAAGATTAACTATTTTTGAAGACATATTTTTATATTTTTTAAAATTAAAATAATGAAATTGAGAGCATGCTTAAATTTGCAATACAGAAACAAAGTAATACTATTGTATATGTAATTGATAACAAAATTACACAGAAGAAAATGGGAAAATAAGCAGCACAATCATTTTCTGAATACATACTTTTAACCAAATAGTTTGAGTGGAGTATATTTTAAAAACAAAAATGCCATAAAAACCCACTTAGATAAATGGCTAATTGCAGTGTTGGAGCAAGAAAAATACAGGCTGAACTTGAAAATTCTTGCTGTGCCAGAAAAAAGTAAATTATCAAAAAGAAGAAAACAAAAAAGGATGGAAGCTTATCAAACATTCCAATAAGCCAGCTTAGAAACACTACTGCAGGCCAAAATCGAATACATTTTTTGGAAACATTTATTATAAGACTTTGAATTTTAAAGGATTACACTAAATAAGTAAGTATCCTCAAACAATTGAATAGAGTTCAATCATATAAAGAAGCAAACTACTGATGTATACAACAACCAAATGAATCAACAAAACATCATGCTAAGTGAGAGAAAACAGACGCAGAAAACTATATGTTCTATTATTGCATTTGCATAAAATTCTAAAAGAAGAAGAATAATGATAGTTACAAAGAGAAGATCAATGGTTTTCTGGGGCCAGAATAATCACTATGATGCTTATGTAACAAGAAGCAAAATGATTTGGAGATTGTGTAGACTTTAATAACTACATACATATATGTAAGTGTATAAAAATAGCTTATTCTATTTGTAAATTTTTTTTAAAAAATCATATGTACAAAGAAATAGCTAGTATTTAGGATGTTTACTATATTCCAGGAAGCATTCAATGAGCTTTATAAATATTAGCAAAGAATTCTAGCAAAAAAATTCTGAAGATTCTATTACTATATCATATTAGAGATAAGAAAACATAGGCACATATGTATATAAATGAAAAAGCATGTGTATATAATAGCTACTTTAATTCGTAGAGAAAATGATATTCCTGGAAATAATAAATTTTTAATTTTCCTGACTTACATGAAAAAAGAAGTATCAGAAAAAAAGGCATACAAAAGAAATAAGTTTGTAATAACAGGATAAATTCAGGAAGAAATCTTAAGATGAATAAAATAAAACAGAAATTTTGGAATTTTTTGAAAAAGAAATAGATCAAAATTCAATGCACTTAGTAAAAAGGAGCTGTGGCTCTTTTTTTAAAGAGATAAACTTTTTAAAGAGAATTAAAGACTTTTTAAGTCTAAATTGCGATAAGAACAATAAAACATCTAGCAGAAAAGCATTAATTAATTGCTTGAATTGTTTGGTAGCATTTCTAAAATCATGAAAATAAAAGTTATTTTGAAAATGAAAGTTATTTAGGCAATTGAGATTTTAAAAGGCTTGTGATAAAATTTGACACCTTCTTCATGTTAAAAATTCTCAAGAAACAAGATATTGAAGGAAAACCTCAAAATAATAAGAGCCATCTATGAAAAATCCACAGCCAACATCATACTGAATGGTCAAAAGCTGGAAGCATCCCCCTTGAAAACTGGCACAAGAAAAGAATGTCCTCTCACCACTCCTGTTCTACATAGTATTCAAAATCCTGGCCAGAGAAATTAGGCCATCCTAGAAATAAAGGGCATCTAAATAAGAAGAGAGGAGGTCAAACTATCCGTTTGCAGACGACATGATTCTATGTCTAGAAAATCCCATATCCCATAGTCTTGAAACAAAAACACCTTTCACTGATAAACAACTTCAGCAAAGTCTCAGCATACAAAATCAATGTACAAAAATCACTACATTCATATGCACCAACAAGAGCCAAGCCAAGAGCTAAACCAGAAAGGCAATCCCATTCAATTGCAACAGATAGAATAAAATACCTGGGAATACAGGTAAGCAGGGAAGTGAAAGATCTCTGCAAAGACAATTGCAAAACACTTTTCAAAGAAATTGGAGATGACAGAAACATAAAAACATCATATGCTTATGGATAGAATCAGTATCATTAAAATGGGCATACACCTAAAGCAATTTATAGATTCAATGCTATTCCTATCAAACTGCCAATGACATTCTTCAGAGAATTAACAAAAAACTATTTTAAAATTCATATAAAACCAAAAAAAGAGCCCCAAAGAGCCAAGATAATCCCAAGAGAAAAAAACAAAAAGGCTGGTACCATTACATTACCCAACTTCAAACTATACTACAGCACTATAGTAATCAAAGCAGCACAGTACTGGTACAAAAACAGGCACATAGACCAATGCAATAGAATAGAGAACTCAGAAATAAGGTCACTCACCTGTGATCCTCTGATCTTTGACAAAGTTGACAAAAACAAGCAATGGAGAAAAGACTCCCTATTCAATAAATGGTGCTGGGATAACTGGCTAGCCAAATGTAGAAGATTGAAGCTTGACCCCTTACTTACAACATATACAAAAACCAACTCAAGATGGATTAAAGACATAAATGTAAAATCTAAAATTACAAAAACCCTGGAAGACAGCCTAGGCAATATCATTGTGGACATAGGAATGGACTAAGATTTTATGACAAAATGCCAAAAGCAATTGCAAGAAAAGCAAAAATTGACAAAATCTAATTAAACTTAAGAGCTTCTGCACAGTGAAAGAAACTATCAACAGAGTAAACAGACAACCTACAGAATGGGAGAAAAATTTTGCAAACTATGCATCTGACAAAATATTCAGCACTGTAAGGAACTTCAATTTACAGGAGAAAAACAAACTCATTAAAAAGTGGGCAAAGGACATGAACAGACAGTTTTCAAAAGAAGACATATGTGCAGCCAAAAAGCATATGAAAAAATGCTCAATATCTCTGATAATTAGAGAAATGTAAATCAAAACTACAATGAGATACTACCTCACACCACACAGAATGGCTATATTAAAACGTCAAAAAATAACAGAAACTCTGACAAAGTTGCAAAGAAAGGAGAACACTTATGCATCGTTGGTGGGAGTGTTCAACCATTGTGGAAAGCAGTGTAGCAATTCCTCAAAGAGCTAAAAGAGGAACAACCATTCAACCCAGCAATTCCATTACTGGGTGTACACCCAGAAGAATATAAATCATCCTACTGTAAAGAAACGTGCATATATGAATGTACATTTCAGCACTGCTGACAGTGGCAAAGACATGAAATCAACCTAAATGCTCATCAATGACAGATTGAATAAAGAAAATGTGGTGAATATACACCACTTGTATATGTATTATATACCACTTATATATGTATACATATACACCATGGAGTACTATGCAGCCATAAAAAGAATGAGATCATGTTTTTTGCAGGAATATGGATGAACCTGGAGGCCATTATCCTTAGCAAACTAACACAGGAACAGAAAACCAAATACCACACTTTCTCACTTATAAGTGGGAGCTAAATGATGAGAATCCATGAACACAAAGAAGAAACAACAGACACTAGGGTCTACTTGAGGGTGGAGGTTGGGAGAAGCGGGAGAAGCAGAAAAGATAACTACTGGGTACTGGGCTTAGTACCTCGGTGGTGAAATAATTTGTACAACAAACCCCCATGACATGAGTTTACCTATATAATAAACCTTCACATGTGCCCTTGAACCTAAAATAGACAGTTTTTTTTTTTAAAAAAACCTATTACTTGGAAATTTTTTTTATTTAAAAAGGTATGAAAAATTCTTAGTTACACTAATCACACATTTATTTAATTATATATATAGTGACTAGTTTATATATACTTAACCAGTGCTTACATTTAATTAGTATTTTTAGAGCTTTCAATATTAATAGCAATCACAGCATCATAAATTTTAAAGACTCAAGTAAGAAATATAATGTCTAATATTCTCAAACATATTTAATCAATGGCTTCTTTTTTCCTCAATAATTCCAGGAAAAAAGAAACTGATTTCTGCATAATAATCAACAAGAAAGGTCTTGGTAGTGATGTTCTATGTTTATTAAAATTAAACAAATATTCATGGGCTCAAGGTTTTTAAGCTCTGGGAGTATTATTTCTTTCATTAAATATATACTACAGCTGTGGGATCTGTACAGCAAGTATATTCATCCATTCATTCATTAATTCATCTATTCATTCATTGTTTGGATATTTATAGAGAGAATATTTTACTCTGAAAAGTCAAGATATGCAAGTATATAATATAATATCATCAATCTTAAGAGTTCACAGTCTAGCAGTAAGGTGGAAATACATTTGATTTTAATTTAACACAAGAGTGCAATAATAAAAATATTATCAGCATGCCACCAGCTGCAAATAGAAAAGTCATCTACTGACAGATTGAGTACCGTCTACCATTTTGTATTTGAACATATACCTTCATCTTGTTTTATACTTTCAGATTTGCCATCTTTGCCATTTCGTTTTATTGCTGTGCTTGTTTTCATTGCTCTTTTGGCTCTGGTGATTTGGGACAAATTCATCTTAATTTAAATTCTGCTAGTGGCTGTGTTGAAACTCTTAAAATGTAATTGTACATATATTTTCAATTAAGCAAACCATAGACTTATTTTAATGTTTTTCTCATTTATGTATATAGGATTTTGAAGTTTGTTTTTTAAAACTGTCTACATTAAATGCTGCTTGATTTTCTCATTTTCAAATCCATCATGGGTAACTTTCTAATTAATAGCTGTAAATCTAACATGCTCTTTTAAAATTTATGTAATATTGAATACCATGGAGTGCAATTCTATATTGCTCTATCATTTCACATTGAGAACATTTATGTATTTCTTTGTCATTACAAATTTACGTACATATACATATACATACCCATACACATGCACATACATGCATACTGTTAACCCTTGAACAATGTGGGAGTTAGAGCTGTTGACCACACACAGTCAAGAAGCCACATATAACTTTTTACTCGCATAAAATGTAACTACTAAAGCTTACTGTTGACCAGATAGAAGACTTACTGATAACATAAACAGTCAATTAACACATATTTTCTATGTTATATGTATTCCATACTGTATTCTTATGATAAAGTAAGCTAGAGAAAAGAAAGCATTATTAAGAAATTAATAAGGAAGAGAAAAACATCTATAGTACTGTACTGTATTCATCGTTACCGTAAGGTTATGTCACCTGCTTACAAGATGTATTTTCTGACTGAAATAGTGAGCACCCACAGCTGCAGACCCCAATCTACTGTACACATCAAGCAACTCAACTTTTTCTTGTAATGTCATGACTTTTCTCTGCTTCTTGGATGCACTTTCAAAAGCACTAGTGGCACTTCAAACGAGTCCCATGGTGTTATCCGAGGTTTTCAGTATTGCAGTAAACAGGATAAAAAATATGTAAGAACTGCTAGAGATCACTTTTTACTGCTATATGCGATTTACTGGAGAGATGAACTGCTTACTCAAAGATTGTTAGCATCACACAGCATTTTAAGTGGGCACCTTTAAAATTTGAGCTCACCATGAGAGCAACAGGAGGTGGCTATAAAATTCCTACAGTAGTTCAATATGTACTACAGTTAATTTTATTCAGTTATGATTTAATACTGCATCTTTATGTTTGTTCACATTTCTCTCAACTGTGGTGGTGCCATGTGTGATCGGTAAGTGTTTGTGTACATAAGTGTTAATAAATTTTAACTTTTTATAATAGACTTGTATATTACAGTAGTAAGTGATAGACTAGACTTGTATATGTATATATTTTATGCACTTATGACATACTTGAATTTTTCAATATTTCTAGGCTATATAGTTATCTGTGAGATTTTTTAAATTGCTGCAAATCTCCAGAAATTTTTCCAACGTATTTATTTTTAAAATACACATACAAATGACCCACACAGTTCAAACCCATGTTGTTTGAGGGTCAACTGTGCAACATATATCCTGTCAGTACACAAATATAGACATGCATGTGTGTATATGTATACTCTCCTTTTGCTTTGAAATAAATGGCATACACACATGCACACACACACACACGCACACACACAAGTGACATTGTCAAAAGTGTGGGGGCTTCATTTGGAGGTGGAATTAGAAGTTGAAATCCAATCAAGTCCTAGAAACCTAGAGTGGTATATGGCAAACATCCAATACCTCAGATAAATTAGAAGAAAGGGATTCTCAAAGGGTAGGAATGGGGAACCTAGGTACAACTTTTCTGAATAACGAGTTAAACCTATTTTATATTTATCTAATCCAGGTGGTAGGTCCTTGAGTTAAGTCATGTAAGCTGCTTAAAGTAGAAACAAGTGATTTTCCATTCACTCATTCAGAGAAAACAAACTTATTTAAAGATTTAGCCTAGTTTTAGCAACCTGAATCTCCATAATGCTAAAGCGAAGTAGGCCTGTTCATATTTTATTTGCTTTGGCTGTTATTTATGTTTTTCTATGGCTTGAAATGTGGCTATTCATTTCCTTAGGATATTATGGTTATTGTAAAAGAAAATGAATAACTTGAGGAAGAGAAACCGGAATGGAAAGAGCAGAAAAATTGGTGGTAAAGTTATGGCTAGTAGCCATATTAGGGGAACAGAGAAGAAAAATGAATCATTGAAGAAGTGATGATCAGGAGACACAAAGAACAAGCACAACATTATACTGTCTGGGTAAGGAAGGAGAAAAAGAGTATCCATACCACTTTATCATCAGATTTAGAGAGATAGTTGCCAAGAATGGTATCATGCAAGGACATTTGAAAAATTTTTTAAAAAGGTAAGAAAATATTTAGATACAAATTTCAGGATCAAATAATATTTTCTTAAGCAACATTATTAGAAATATGATATTTGCATTTATTTAGCATTTACTATGTTTCTAGGAACTACTTAACTCTTTTTTTTAATTTTTTTTTATTTCTTATTATTATACTTTAGGTTTTAGGGTACATGTGCACAATGTGCAGATTTGTTACATATGTATCCATGTGCCATGTTGTTTTGCTGCACCCATTAACTCGTCATTTAGCATTAGGTATATCTCCTAATGCTGTCCCTCCCCCCTCCCCCAACCCCACAACAGTCCCCAGAGTGTGATGTTCCCCTTCCTGTGTCCATGAGTTCTCATTGTTCAATTCCCACCTATGAGTGAGAACATGCGGTGTTTGGTTTTTTGTCCTTGCGATAATTTACTGAGAATGATGTCTTCCAGTTTCATCCATGTCCCTACAAAGGACATGAACTCTTCATTCTTTTATGGCTGCATAGTATTCCATGGTATATATGTGCCACATTTTCTTAATCCTGTCTATCGTTGTTGGACAATTGGGTTGGTTCCAACTCTTTGCTATTGTGAATAGTGCCGCAATAAACATACGTGTGCATGTGTCTTTATAGCAGCATGGTTTATAGTCCTTTGGGTATATACCCAGTAATGGGATGGCTGGGTCAAATGGTATTTCTAGTTCTAGATCCCTGAGGAATCGCCACACTGACTTCCACAATGGTTGAACTAGTTTACGGTCCCACTAACAGTGTAAAAGGGTTCCTATTTCTCCACATCCTCTCCAGCATCTGTTGTTTCCTGACTTTTTAATGATGGTCATTCTAACTGGTGTGAGATGGTATCTCACTGTGGTTTTGATTTGCATTTCTCTGATGGCTAGTGATGATGAGCATTTCTTCATGTGTTTTTTGGCTGCATAAATGTCTTCTTTTGAGAAGTGTCTGTTCATGTCCTTCGCCCACTTTTTGATGGGGTTGTTCGTTTGTTTCTTGTAAATTTGTTTGAGTTCGTTGTAGATTCGGGATATTAGCCCTTTGTCAGATGAGTAGGTTGCAAAAGTTTTCTCCCATTCTGTAGGTTGCCTGTTCACTCTGATGGTAGTTTCTTTTGCTGTGCAGAAGCTCTTTAGCTTAATGAGATCCCATTTGTCAATTTTGGCTTTTGTTGCCATTGCTTTTGGTGTTTTAGACATGAAGTCCTTGCCCACGCCTATGTCCTGAATGGTATTGCCTAGGTTTTCTTGTAGGATTTTAATGGTTTTAGGTCTAACATTTAAGTCTTTAATCCATCTTGAATTAATTTTTGTATAAGGTGTAAGGAAGGGATCCAGTTTCAGCTTTCTACACATGGCTAGTCAGTTTTCCCAGCACCATTTATTAAATAGGGAATCCTTTCCCCATTTCTTTTTTGTGTCAGGTTTGTCAAAGATCAGATAGTTGTAGATATGCGGCATCATTTCTGAGGACTCTGTTCTGTTCCATTGATCTATGTCTCTGTTGTGGTACCAGTACCATGCTGTTTTGGTTACTGTAGCCTTGTAGTATAGTTTGAAATCAGGTAGCGTGATGCCTCCAGCTTTGTTCTTTTGGCTTAGGATTGACTTGGCGATGTGGGCTCTTTTTTGGTTCCATATGAACTTTAAAGTAGTTTTTTCCAATTCTGTGAAGAAAGTCATTGGTAGCTTGATGGGGATGGCATTGAATCTATAAATTACCTTGGGAAGTATGGCCATTTTCATGATATTGATTCTTCCAACCCATGAGTATGAAATGTTCTTCCATTTGTTTGTATCCTCTTTTATTTCATTGAGCAGTGGTTTGTAGTTCTCCTTGAAGAGGTCCTTCACATCCCTTGTAAGTTGGATTCCTAGGTATTTTATTCTCTTTGAAGCAATTGTGAATGGGAGTTCACTCATGATTTGGCTCTCTGTTTGTCTGTGATTGTTGTACAAGAATACTTGTGATTTTTGTACATTGATTTTGTATCCTGAGACTTTGCTGAAGTTGCTAATCAGCTTAAGGAGATTTTGGGCTGAGACGATGGGGTTTTCTAGATATACAATCGTGTCATCTGCAAACAGGGACAATTTGACTTCCTTTTTTCCTAACTGAATACCCTTTATTTCCTTCTCCTGCCTGATTGCTCTGGCCAGAACTTCCAGCACTATATTGAATAGGAGCAGTGAGAGAGGGCATCTCTGTCTTGTGCCAGTTTTCAGAGGGAATGCTTCCAGTTTTTGCCCATTCAGTATGATATTGGCTGTGGGTTTGTCGTAGATAGCTCTTATTATTTTGAGATACGTCCCATCAATACCTAATTTATTGAGAGTTTTTAGCATGAAGAGTTGTTGAATTTTGTCAAAGGCCTTTTCTGCATCTATTGAGATAATCATGTGGTTTTTGTCTTTGGTTCTGTTTATATGCTGGATTACATTTATTGATTTGCGTATGTTGAACCAGCCTTGCATCCCAGGGATGAAGCCCACTTGATCATGGTGTATAAGCTTTTTGATGTACTGCTGGATTCAGTTTGCCAGTATTTTATTGAGGATTTTTGCATCAATGTTCATCAAAGATATTGGTCTGAAATTCTCTTTTTTGGTTATGTCTCTGCCAGGCTTTGGTATCAGGACGATGCTGGCTTCATAAAATGTGTTAGGGAGGATTCCCTCTTTTTCTATCGATTGGAATAGTTTCAGAAGGAATGGTACCAGTTCCTCCTTGTACCTGTGGTAGAATTCGGCTGTGAATCCATCAGGTCCTGGACTCTTTTTGGTTGGTAAGCTATTGATTATTGCCACAATTTCAGAGCCTGTTATTGGTCTATTCAGAGATTCAACTTCTTCCTGGTTTAGTCTTGGGAGGGTGTATTTGTCGAGGAATTTATCCATTTCTTCTAGACTTTCTAGTTTATTTGCATAGAGGTGTTTGTAGTATTCTCTGATGGTAGATTGTATTTCTGTGGGATCAGTGGTGATATCCCCTTTTTCATTTTTTATTGCATCTATTTGATTTTTCTCTCTTTTCTTCTTTATTAGTCTTGCTAGCAGTCTATCAATTCTGTTGATCTTTTCAAAAAACCAGCTCCTGGATTCATTAATTTTTTGAAGGGTTTTTTGTGTCTCTATTTCCTTCAGTTCTGCTCTGATTTTAGTTATTTCTAGCCTTCTGCTAGCTTTTGAATGTGTTTGTTCTTGCTTTTCTAGTTCTTTTAATTGTGATGTTAGAGTGTCAATTTTGGATCTTTCCTGCTTTCTCTTGTGGGCATTTAGTGCTATAAATTTCCCTCTACACACTGCTTTGAATGTGTCCCAGACATTCTGGTATGTTGTGTCTTTGTTCTTGTTGGTTTCAAAGAACATCTTTATTTCTGACTTCATTTCATTATGTACCCAGTAGTCATTCAGGAGCAAGTTGTTCAGTTTCCATGTAGTTGAGCGGTTTTGAGTGAGTTTTTTAATCCTGAGTTCTAGTTTGATTGCACTGTGGTCTGAGAGACAGTTTGTTATAATTTCTGTTCTTTTACATTTGCTGAGGAGAGCTTTACTTCCAACTATGTGGTCAATTTTGGAATAGGTGTAGTGTGGTGCTGAAAAAAATGTATATTCTGTTGATTTGGGGTGGAGAGTTCTGTAGATGTCTATTAGGTCCACTTTGTGCAGAGCTGAGTTCAATTCCTGGATATCCTTGTTAACTTTCTGTCTCGTTGATCTGTCTAATGTTGACAGTGGGGTGTTAAAATCTCCCATTATTATTGTGTGGGAGTTTAAGTCCCTTTGTAGGTCACTCAGGACTTGCTTTATGAATCTGGGTGCTCCTGTGTTGGGTGCATATATATTTAGGATAGTTAGCTCTTCTTGTTGAATTGATCCCTTTACCATTATGTAATGGCCTTCTTTGTCTCTTTTGATCTTTGTTGGTTTAAAGTCTATTTTATCAGAGACTAGGATTGCAACCCCTGCCTTTTTTTGTTTTCCATTTGCTTGATAGATCTTCCTCCATCCCTTTATTTTGAGTCTATGTGTGTCTCTGCACGTGAGATGGGTTTCCTGAATACAGCACACTGATGGGTCCTGACTCCTTATCCAGTTTGCCAGTCTGTGTCTTTTAATTGGAGTATTTAGCCCATTTATATTTAACACTAATATCGTTATGTGTGAATCTGATCCTGTCATTATGATGTTAGTTGGTTATTTTGCTTGTTAGTTGATGCAGTTTCTTCCTAGCTTCGATGGTCTTTACAATTTGGCATGTTTTTGCAGGGGCTGGTACCGGTTGTTCCTTTCCATGTTTAGTGCTTCCTTCAGGAGCTCTTTTAGGGCAGGCCTGGTGGTGACAAAATCACTCAGCGTTTGCTTGTCTGTGAGGTATTTTATTTCTCCTTCACTTATGAAGCTTAGTTTGGCTGGATATGAAATTCCAGGTTGAAAATTCTTTTCTTTAAGAATGTTGAATATTGGCCCCCACTCTCTTCTGGCTTGTAGAGTTTCTGCCAAGAGATCAGCTGTTAGTCTGATGGGCTTCCCTTTTTGGGTAACCCGACCTTTCTCTCTGGCTGCCCTTAACATTTTTTCCCTCATTTCAACTTTGGTGAATCTGACAATTATGTGTCTTGGAGTTGCTCTTCTCGAGGAGTATCTTTGTGGCATTCTCTGTATTTCCTGAATCTGAATGTTGGCCTGCCTTGCTAGATTGGGGAAGTTCTCCTGGATAATTTCTTTCAGAGTGTTTTCCAACTTGGTTCCATTCTCCCCGTCATTTTCAGGTACACCAATCAGACGTAGGTTGGTCTTTTCACATAGTCCCAAATTTCTTGGAGGCTTTGTTCATTTCTTTTTATTCTTTTTCCTCTAAACCTCCCTTCTCGCTTCATTTCATTCATTTCATCTTCCATCAGTGATACCCTTTCTTCCAGTTGATCACATCTGCTACTGAGGCTTCTGCAATCTTCGCGTATTTCTCGATACTTGGCTTCCAGCTCCATCAGCTCCTTTAAGCCCTTCTCTCCATTGGTTATTCTAGTTATCCATTCATCTAATTTTTTTTCAAAGTTTTTAACTTCTTTGCTATTGTTTTGAATTTCCTCCCGTAGCTCGGAGTAGTTTGAGCATCTGAATCCTTCTTCTCTCAACTCGTCAAAGTCATCCTCCGTCCAACTTTGTTCCGTTGCTGGTGAGGAACTGCGTTCCTTTGGAGGAGGAGAGGTGCTCTGCTTTTTAGAATTTCCAGTTTTTCTGCTCTGTTTTTTCCCCATCTTTGTGGTTTTATCTACTTTTGGTCTTTGATGATGGTGATGTACAGATGGGTTTTTGGTGTGGATGTCCTTTCTGTTTGTTAGTTTTCTTTCTACCAGACAGGACCCTCAGCTGCAGGTCTGTTGGAGTTTACTAGAGGTCCACTCCAGACCCTGTTTGGCTGGGTGTCAGCAGCGGTGGCTGCAGAACAGCGGATTTTCGTGAGACCACAAATTCAGCTGTCTGATAGTTCCTCTGGAAGTTTTGTCTCAGAGGAGTACCCAGCCGAGTGAGGTGTCAGTCTGTCCCTACTGGGACTACTTAACTCTTACAACCACCCAATAACACCTATAGATCAAATTTCAGAGATAATATATAACTCTTACAAAGTCACATGTTTAGTGAAGAGCAAAATCACAGTTCAGAGCAGTCTTTCTGATCGCTGAGTTTCCCAGCATTCTGCCTGTATTTTCAATGTAAGTAGAAAGAGCAAAGAAGGCAGATTTGAATGAGCTACAGTAGCATACAGAATGAACAGGTGAGTGGAGATGGGCATATAAGCAATGTGGGAAAGAGATGGAATTATCAGGTGACGTGTTTAGAATGAGGTGCGAATTAAAAAGAATGACAATAGGAATCTAAATAGTGTCAGTGAGGAGGATGAGGGAGTGAGAAACTGGCTTATGCCAGATGACTTATATCTTCCTCGCACGATATTTTCAATCATGAAGACACGGTGGACATACAAAGATACAGTCATTTTGGATAAGAAATTAGGCAATTATGTCTATTTCACATTCACTTCTCTCAAAGAGGCTTCAATTGTTTTATGTAATTCAAAATAAATTATCTTTCACCAAAATGGAAATCTGATATGTTGTGTCATTTCACATGTATAGAACAAAATTTAGTGCTTTATTTTCCATTTAAATTATACTTTTTAAAATTCAATAAATATTTTAAAAAATAGTTGTATAATCTATACATTCATTATTCTGTTGATGTCTCAATGGTTGTGCTACATTCATTCTGCTTCATATAGGCATTTGGTCAATGGAGATGAATGAAGGTAAAGTAAATAAATATATAAATGAAGGAGTAAATAAATAAATAACATAGTTAAACTCTTTCATCTGAAACATAATATGCTGCTTCTATTTTCATGCAAATATGTTAAAATTTATGTTTTCCTTAAAAATAAATTATGAATAAATTTGTCAAATGAAGATAAGCCATTAAATATTATTTTAACAGCCATTTCTGCAATAGTAAACTGGTATAATTATAAAATGAAGAAATTAGTAGAATCATACAGTCAAGAAAACTCCAATGTTAAAAAGATGATGCATACTTCAAAATATTAATCTATAAAAAGTAATATAAATTTAATTAAAGTGAGATCTTACACAATCTGGACTAATTCATATATGAGGACTTTTGATAGACAATGAAGATATGTAGATAGATGACAGATGAATAGAGGGCTTCTATGTGATTTCTGCTCTGATACACATTTCAAAAGGGAATATAAAGACATAAACTGGGAAAGGAGACTTCAATTAGTTTAGTCAATAATTTGTAGACCATAAAGCACACAATATTGTCTTCCACAAAGGATACATCCACTCCCTGCAAAAAAAATCTCAAAACAAATGTATGCTCCTTTCTAATCTTCCGCCTACTACTGAAATCTCTCTCTTTCTCCTTTCCTTAAACCTCTTTTAACCCACCTCTTAATGTTGGACTGCCTTAGGGCTCAGTTTTCCATTTTCTTCTTTTCAACACTAATTCAGGCTGTTGATTTTATTTAGTCTCATGGTCTAAATTTTTCTCCATTTTTATGCACAATAGACAGATAAAACATATTTCACCAAAATTAAATTCTGCCCTTCCCACCACCGCCAACATATTCCCCCAATCTTCTTTACCCAGTCCCTTAGCTTAGTTGACAGAAAATCCATCCTTCCAGTTGCTTAGGCTGAAAACCTTGAAGTTATCCATGACTCTATTCTTTTTTTTAAAACTCTGCATGTCATCACAATATCTACAATGTGACAAATTCTTAGCACGTACACTTGCTTTATTCACAGGCATAACTCAAGAGCCTGGAACAGTGCCTGTCATATAGTATCACTTGTTCACTTGAATATTTTGTGAATAAATGAAGAAAGATAAATAAATTTGAAGAACCATTAGAAAAACCCTAAAAACAGAAATGTATACGGTTCTCTCAGTTAACAATAAATAACCAGAGTGAATGTTGGGCAAAACATTTTTGCAGAGGTGATGTGGAGGGGAAGGGGAAATGGAATGTAAGTTTCAGTGAAAGAGAAAATTAAGCATATGTTGCAAAACTTTTTATAGCCGAGACATTTTAATTTAATCCCAGACACATTGTAAGAAAATAATTCGAATTTTCTGAAAAGACTTTAAACCACACTGGGTTAAATTACATCAGATCGTCTAACCAAAAACCTGAAACTACTATGAAAATAAATTCCCTCATGAAAAGGGGTACTTTAAATTTTTGCAACCTTAAAAAATAATTCTCATTAAAATGTTTAAAATGTCAGCTTGTTCTTAAATTATATTAATTAGAAACAACAGCAAACACTTTTATTTTGCCTCACAGTCATACTAATTAAAAAATGTCCAATGTTCACTTAAAAGTAAGTTTCCTGCAGCTTGTTCAAAGAATGTCAGAATAAAAATACTACAGCATTTTGTGTATTAACACCTAAGAAAGTTCAATAAACCCATTAAGCTCACACACACACACAGGATGTACTTTTTAAAGTCTTCCTGAGTCCATTGTCAATATTAAGCACACAAAATAGGAGCTTATTTCTATGATGGGTATAAAGCAAATTTCTTTTTTTTTTTTTTTTTTTTTTTTTTGAGGCAGTCTCGCTCTGTTGCCAGGCTGGAGTGCAATGGCACGATCAATCTTGGCTCACTGCAACCTCTGCCTCCCGGGTTCAAGCAATTCTTCCGCCTCGGCCTCCCAAGTAGCTGAGATTATAGGCGCCTGCCACTGTGCCCGGCTAATTTTTGTATTTTAGTAGAGACGGGGTTTCACCAGGTTGGTCAGGCTGGTCTCGAACTCCTGACCTCAGGTGATCCGCCCACCTCAGCCTCCCAAAGTGCTGAGATTACAAGCGTGAGCCACTGCACCCAGCTAAAGCAAATTTCTTCTCATTTCTTCAGTCACTTATTAAAAAAATAGTTTCTGCAGAACACTCAGGTCTAAAAAAAAATGCATTGGGAGCTATGGAGGTCACAAATAAGCATGGAGCTTTTGGACTATATGATAAGAGGATAGAGAAACTGTGTGCTCACCATTATCTCCCTAACACCTATCACACTTGAGCACATAGTAGATGCTCCAAAAACAAATGTCAAATCCCGTGGAAACTGGGTTGATGCAATAAGGTACACACATGCAATAAGGTACACATTAAATGACAATCACCTACTATTTATCATTAATTCATCCTATTTGCATGACACTTGCAACTTTTCCAAGTACATTTCTAAATAATGTCATTTTTTTTAACAGCTCCACAGCATAGGGTAGACATTTTCCTTTCACTAATTAGTATGTATTAATTGACTTCTCCAAATTCACACAGTAGAGCCATTAAAACTTCCTTTTTTCATGAAATTACCATATTTTTATATGCTATCTTTATATAATAGGAAATAGAAACTAAGGAAATTGCTTCAAACACACTTATTGTGTCATTATTCTCTATAACAGCTCCCCCTCATTCTGGTAAAATAATTTATCAGAAATACCCAAATCCAGTTCTGCCAGTAAGCAATTATTATTTCATATATCTTTATTTCTCTAGCATACTATTATATTATATATGAAGTAAAATATAAAGAGCTTTTTGAATAATTTATTTCATTTCCTAGATCCAAGTACCCTAAGATTAAGAGGATGATGGGTGTTACAGAATCTGCTTTAATATTCTGAATAATTATTTCAATTACCCATTTTTTAAAGTTACTTTTCTAATGTGTATCTATGTATGAGGTAGATACTTCTATATTCTATTATTTTGATGAGGATGTTGAGGCTTAGGGAGTTCAAGTGACTTTTCAAAGTTAGATATTAAAACAAAAACTGAAACAGAGGCAATTTGATTCAAAAGCACTTCTTTGAATACCATGCTTACAAGTTTTTTGCTTGTGTGTGTTATCCAGCATGTAAGCATAAATGTAGTAACTATCTCTCTGCATTTTCAACCTCCTGATATTTCCTAATACATTATTTCACAATGATTTTATACATACATATATATATGCACATATGTATTTATATTTAGCCTCACAATCCAAGATCAGTTACAAACCGTAGATGGGAAAGAGGAAAATAATAACTTATTTGGTATTTCTGTACCTCAACAATGAATCAGCCAGAATTCTCTGCCTAATTTAACTTTACTGGATTCCATTTGTTAAGTGGTTGTGATCTGTCAATGAGGTCTCTTTTTCTTAGTCACTATTCACATCTTAAGGACACCCAGCTGTGTCTGTTATCACAGAAGTTTGTAACCCAACATCAGTTTCTATCCGTCCAACACTGAGTCCTTATAATCTGATGCAAAATACTTTAGGCTATGGAATGTGAGTTGTAACAGTGGCAGTCAGTATGAAAACACAATGGTTGGTTTTAAATAATTAGACTGGAGTCACTGGAATGAAATTATATATGCAAGACATATTACATATATCTAGGAAGTCTAATTAAGTAGGCCCTGTAACATATCCAGGAAATTCAGAAGTAGGCACTGAATGAAATTGATGGATTACTGATGAATCAAGAAAACTGATTTTAAAATAAATAAACAATAGAAACAAAAAGAATCTGATGTAGAATTTGTAGACAGAATATGATTTATAACTTTGAGCATTTTTGACTCATCCTTCTCTTTGATTTCCTTTTGCTCCATCCCTACATATATTCAACTGTCTAAGGTCTCTATCTGCCTTGACTCTTGAGTCTTCCCACTTAGTCTAATACTCAATCAACACTATCTTCTTCAAATATGTATTACCACTTTGCTAGGTTACTCCAATGACTCAGCAGTAATTGCTGTTATCTGACTATGGAGATAATTCTTTTGCATGCCAACCAGAGTTGTAAAGTAGTGCTTTCTGGGTCACCAGCACAGAATAATCAACAGGATATGCCATGAGAGCACACACCTATAGCTTTTCATGGAGATTCTCAGCACAATATTTGAGGGCCAAAGCACCTTTAAGAACATATTTAGGTGTCAAAGATCATTAGTATATATTTAGTTGTGATGTGGGAGGAGGCAGGGAAGTTCTGGGAGAAGAGCGTGGTCCCTGGGGAGGGCTCTACCCCTAGGTGGTCTGTGCTCACAAACCTAGGTGAGGACAGGCATTTCTGTCTTCGTGCCCAGGCCTGTACCCGCAGACCTAGGTGAAGACAGGCATTTCTGTTTTCCTGCCCAAATGTTGCATTTTCCAAGACCATCCTGGCCCACTGTGCCCCCATCCTGTGTCTATAAAAAACCCTGAGACCCTAACACAAGCGGTTGGACTTTGTGAGGAACACACTGGCAGAAGAGCACACCGACAGGCACGGGCAGACGCTAGCAGGCCACTGACCAGGGGAAGACGAGGTGTTTGGCTGGGGCGGTTGGAGGAGAGCTTGGCCGCTGGGCTGCCTGACTCCGGGGGGGAAACTACCTTCCTACTCCATCCCCCTTCTGGCCTCCCTACTCCATCCCCCTTCTGGCCTCCCTATCCCTCTGCTGAGAGCTACTTCCACTCAACAAAACCTTGCACTCTTTCTCCAAGCCTACATGTGATCCTATTTTTTCGTACCCTAAGGCAAGGATCCCCGGGATACAGAAAGCCCTCTGTCCTTGTGATAAGGCAGAGGGTCTAACTGAGCTGATTAACATGAGCTGCCTGCAGTCAGCAAAGCTGAAAGAGTGCATTATAACACACACCCACTGGGCTTCAGGAGTTGTAAACGCTCAGCCCTAGACGCTGCCTTGGGGTTGGAGCCCCACAGCCTGCCCGTCTGCTTGCTCCCCCTAGAGGTTTGAGCAGCGGGGCACTGAAGAAGCGAACCACTCCTGGTGTGTCACAGGAGTGTTCTGCGAGGGGGACAAGTGAACTTTTTCCGTTTCAATGTGATTTAAATAATTCTTCTAAAAACCATTGTTAACTGGGACTATTTTTATTGACTCATTTTTAGGAAAATTTTTCCTCATTCATTTATAAAAGAATACTATTTGTGCTATGATCTAAGAGTCTCAAAATTCACTCTGCTTCAGACATGGTATGTAAATACATGTATTGTTATCTACTAAATTAAATATGGACTTTTCAGCCTGACATTCAAGGTCTCCCATGCCTGTTTGAACATCCACGTACCCAGCTTCTACCTCCTGCTCTTTCTGCAACTACAAACATACACTATTTTTGTAAAGGTACTTTTCATCTTTTCCTTAAACACAGCACATATGTGTGTGCTTTTGATTATGCTGATAGTTATTTGCATTCCCCTTTCTGGTTTTTGAATCCTTATGAATCTTTAAAATATTTCTAAAAATCATGTTATTCTGTTGCCCATCCTGATTTCCGTAGTACCTCTTTCAGAGCTTTCTTATTAAATTTATTTGGGACTTTGGTTTATCCTCCAACTCTTAGATAATAAGTTTCTTGGCAGTGTTTTGTGTGCACATCCTGCTAGTGTGCCTCTTCTTATCTTGCATTGTGTAAATGCCTAAATGGTTGAGAAACTCTTAATATATGCCAATAAGCATGAATTGTGCTGCTCATACTCTCTGCTCCCAAACCAATGCTATCCATATTGTTCTGCTAACACCAAGGGGGATTTCAGGCAGGCTGAACCTGTAATCGTACCCTGGGCCTCCTGCTAACTCACCTGGGAACTCAAAAGAAGTATCTGGACTTCGTTTTAATAGGAGGCCTAATCGGCTTTTTTTTTCTTTGCCTCCCAAGAGTCTTTGACACTTTTTTTTTGGAACAATGATCTTTAAATTACAGCTTCGTCTAGGCTGCTGTGAGTGCAGAACATGCCCTCAAATTACAAGTCTATTTGTGCTGGTGAGCAAGTGCATTTATTAGCATTAACGTATCAATTATTTTTAATTAGTTCTTAGAACTTCTCTTTCACCAATAGCAAAGTCATTAACTGCAATTTGCAAATGAAAGTGATCACACTGTTTCTTATGCCCCCACACAATAGTGCCTGTCATTATCTAACCCAGAAAACCACTTATTATTTCCTCTTATTTTAGTCCCTCTTTTCTCTTTATCTGTTTGTCTCACAGCCTATGGAAATCTTAACAATGCAGCGAAAGTTTCCTAATTGCTCTCATCCACCCCATACTGATATCAGAGTGAATTCTGACCTCCGCTATTCTTTTTGCTAGCTTATTTCTGGGTAACTCAAAAAACAGAACACTTACGCAACCTCCAAAAACCCTGCCTTTGGAATTCACAGTGGTTTTGTGTTTGAGGCCAGAGAGGAGGAACTTTCAACCTCCATTCTCCAGATCATTTCAGACCATAAGTGATTATGTTTTTTCCATTTAAGGCAATTCTTTGTATGTTTAAATTAAAGAGAATTGATTTTTAAATGTCATTTTAATATTTTTTAAATGCTGAAACAAATCTAAAGACAGTTCTTAACTGGAGCAGGTGGACCTTGAGGCAGAAGATATTATCACAAATGAACACCAGGAATAAACAAAATGTGGGATGAAAGATTGAGTTTCTCTATGTAAAAAGGACTCAGATGAACCTGTGAACCAATAACCAAATTATAATTAGCTCACTGAGCATTTAATCTAACATTTGAAATCGTTAAATTATGAAATAAACCTAATTCATAACCACTTAATTTTTAAGTTCATATAAAAGTAGTTTAAATGAAGATACACCATATATAGTTTACTTGAATAAGTTAGAATTCCAAAAGTCCTTGAACTGAAATTTAACTTGATTTTTATTTTTGATTATAGTACAAAGACATCACCACACTGCATGTGGCATCGAATATTATTTCAATGGCTTTCAGGCCATGCTATTGGAACAAACTTTGGTTTGAACTACAGATTTCACATAAATATTGTCTTGGACACACTGGTGATGATTATAGACTATCCTAGCTATGTGAAAATTAAGAGAAATTTGGTATGTAAAATATGAAATAGATTACATTTTCCATATTATTTATATTTCCAAAAATATTCACGTGTGTGTGTGTGTGTGTGTGTGTATAGTTTTCACTAATGACAGAATTCCTCAAATACTGTAAGTGACTTACTCAAGATCAATAACTAATTACTGAAAGAGACAGGACTGGAACCAAATTCATCTGATTCCTGTTTTTATTTCACTTCTATCACAATATTGTTTTTACAACAAGATATCATGTCCACTATGTAAGATCTTATATTAATTCAATCAATACATACATTGAATAGCTTCTTTGTAAGCTAAATTTTAAACAAAAGCAAAGGATACTGAGAAAAATCCGTCAATGATCACATACAGAAAACTGGAGCACATGCTGAAGACCAGCAAGGGCAATCATGATAAAAATGTATCAGTTCCAGTTAGGACAAAAAGGAGACAGGCAAGAACTGAGAAAATAAGAATGAGCATTTAAACAGGACTACTCGTGCTACCCAAACATAGTTTGTGCTGTGATTCATCCACAAGACTGATGAGGTAAGAGTGTTTGCAGTCATGTTTACAGATGAGGAAATGGGCTGAGGTCATTTAGAGCATCTAACGAATATCACAGTATATGGGAAGAGAAATGCTAGATGTGCAATCAACTCTGTTTTACATCAAAGTCATGATCTTTCAGTGTTTAATATCAGTGACAAAGAATTGGCCTGGATGGAGCAGTCATATATTTAATGTGTTTAATGCTCAAAAAATAAAAACCAAAAGTTTTCAGAAAACAGAAAAAGAGGAAAGATAGAAAGATTTTTGCATTAAACATAATTTTTTAAAACTTTTATTATAGGTTCAGGGATACAGGTTCAGTTTTGTTATGTAGGTAAACTCATAACACAGGGGTTGGTTGTACAGATTATTTCATCGCTCAGGTACTAAGGCTAGTACTCAAAAGCTATGTTTTCTGCTCCTCTCCCTTCCACTCTTTACGACCCGAGTGTCTGTTGGTCCCTTCTTGATGTCCATGTGTTCTCATCATTTAGCCCTCTCTTGTAAATGAGAACATATGATATTTGTCTGCTAAAAAAAATGGCCTCCAGCTCCACCCATGTTCCTGCAAAAGACACGATCTCATTCTTTTTATGGCTGCATGGTATTCCATGGTGTATATGTACCACATTTTCTTTATCCCATCTATCATTGATGAGCATTTAAGTTGATTCCATGTCTTTTCTATCATAAGTAATGCTGCAATGAACATTCATGTGCATGTGTCTTTATGATAGATTGATTTATATTCCTTTATTCCATTATTCCATTATTCCAATAAAGGGATTGCTAGGTCCAATGGTAGCTCTTAGAGAAATCACCACACTGCTTTCCACAATGGTAAAACTAATTTACACTCCCACCCAACAGTGTATGTGTTCTCTTTTACCTGCAACCTCACCAGCTTCTGTTATTTTTTGCCTTTTTCTTAGTAGCCATTCTGTGTGGTGTGAGATGGTATCTCATTGTGGTTTTGATTTGAATTTCTCTAAATATCAGTGATTTTGAGTTATTTTTATGTGGTTGTTGGCTGCATGCAAGCCTTCTTTTGAAAAGTGTCTGTCCATGCCCTTTACCCACTTTTTATTGGGGTTATTTGTTTTTTTTCTTGTAAATTTGTTTAAGTTCTGTATAGATGCTGGATATTAGATCTTTGTCTGATGTATAGTTTTCAAATATTTTTTCCCATTCTGTAGGTTGTCTGCATACTCTGTTAATAGTTTATTTTGTTGTGGAGAAGCTCTTAAGTTTAATTAGAGCCAATTTGTCAATTTTTGCTTTTGTTGCAATTGCTTTTGGCATTCTGTCATGAAATTCTTGCCCATTCCTATGTCCAGAATGGTATTGCCTAGGCTATCTTCCAGGGTTTTATACTTTTGGGTTTTACGTTTAAGTCTTCAATGTATCTTGAGTTGATTTTTGTATATGGTACAAGGAAGGTTCCAGTTTCAATCTTCTGCATATGGTTACTCAGTTATCCCAGCACCATTTACTGAATAGGAAGTCTTTCCCCCATTGCTTGTTTTTGTCATCTTTGTCAAAGATCAGATGATTGTAGATGTGCAGTCGTATTTCTCAGCTCTCTATTCTGTTCCATTGGTCTGTGGTTCATGTTTTTGTATCAGTACCATGCTGTTTGGTTTACTGTAGCCCTGTATTATGGTATGAGGTAACGTGCTGCCTCCAGCTTTGTTCTTTTTGCTGAGAATTGTCTTGGCTATTCAGGCCGTTTTTTGGTTTCATGTGAATTTTAAAATGATTTTTCTAGTTCTCTTCCTGATTTGGCTATTGATTTGGCTGTTGCTGGTGTATAGGAGTGCTAGTGATTTCTGTACATTGATTTTGCACCCTGAGACATTGCTGAAGTTGTTTATCAGCTGAAGGAGTATTTGGGCTGAGACTGTAGGGATTTCTAGAGATAGAATTGTGTCTTCTGCAGACAATGATTGTTTAAATTCCTTTCTTACTATTTGGATACCTTTATTCCTTTCTCTTGCCTCATTAATCTGGCCAAGATGTCCAATACTATGTTGAATAGGAGTGGTGAGAGAGGGCATCTTTGTCTTGTGCCAGTTTTAAAGAGGAATTCTTCCAGCTTTTTCCCCATTCCATGAGATTGCCCCAGAGCTGCAGTGGGCAGCCCAGTAGTGCCAAGCCACAATCACAGACAGCACTCAAATGGGAGAGGAGCCTACACTTTCAGAGCATTGAGAGGGAGCACGGCTGCAACTGTGAGGAAATATAGGTAAGCCACACAATCAAGCAAGTGCCTACCAACTGACCCATTACACCCTAAGCACCACCTATTTGATCATACCCCAAAGCTTCAACACCAAAAATATCTTGCTAACATACTTCCCTGTGAAACCAAAGAAAAGAAATGAGCTACAAATAAAGACCATGCACAAAGCCTCAGCCCTGTGGAAACATCTAGAAAAGAAGTCTATTGTCTGTACTCAATCTACACTGCAGTTAATAGATCATCCATATGCAGATGTGAGAAAGAACTAATGCAAGAACTCTGGTAACTCAAGCGATCAGTGTCTTGTGTCCTCCAAACAACCGCACTAATTCTCCAACAAAAGTTCTTAACTAGGCTGAGTTGGCTGAAATGACAGAAGTAGAATTCAGAATATAAAAAGGTGTGAAGGTTGTTGAGATTCAAAATGACAAAACCCAATCTAAGGAAACTAAGAATCACAATAAAATGACACAAGAGCTGAAAGACAAAATAACCAATATAAAAAGAACCTAATGGATCAGATAAGTCTGAAAAACACACTACAAGAATTTCATGGCTGGGCACGGTGGCTCACGCCTGTGATCCCAGTACTTTGGGAAGCCGAGGTGAGTGGATCACCTGAGGTTGGGAGTTCAAGACCAGTATGACCAACATGGAGAAACCCCGTCTCTACTAAAAATACAAAATTAGCTGGGCGTGGTGTCACATGCCTGTAATCCCAGCTACTTGGGAGGCTGAGGCAGGAGAATCACTTGAACCCTGGAGGAGTAGGAGGTGGTGAGCTGAGATCATGCCATTGCACTCCAGCCTGGACAAAAAGAGCAAAACTGTGTCTCAAAAAAAAAAAAAAAAAAGGAATTTTACAACAAAATAACAAGTATTAACAGCAGGATAAACCAAGATGAGGAAAGAATCTCAGAATTAGAAGACTGGCTCTCAGAAATATGATAATCAGACAAAAATACAGAAAACAGAATGAAAATGAATAAACCAAATCTCTGAGAAATATGGCATTATGTAAAGAGACCAAATCTATGAATCACTGGTATCCATGAAAGGGAGGGGCAGAAAGCAAATAACTTGGAAAACGTATTTCAGGATATTGTCTATGGAAACTTCCCCAACCTTGCTAGAGACACTAACCGTCAAATTCAGAAAATATAGAGAATTGCTGCAGAAGTCTACACAAGAAGATCACCCCTAAGACACACAATCAACAGATTTTTGAAAATCAATACCAAAGAAAGAATATTAAAGGCAGCTAGAGAAAAGGGGCAGGTCACCTACAAAGGGAGCCCCAGCAGGCTAACAGTGAACCTCTCAACAGAAACCCTGCAAGCCAGGGTTTTCAACATTTTCAAAGAAAAACTTTTCAACCCATAATTTCATATCCAGCCAAACAAAGCTTCCTTCCTAGGTGAAGGAGAAATAAGATCCATTTCAGCTAAGCAAATGTTGAGGGAGTTTGTTACCACAGACCTGCCTTACAAGAGATCTTGAATGGAGCAGTAAATATAGAAAAGAAAGTCTGTTTACCAGCCAATAAAAAACACACTTAAATACACAGACCAGTGACACTATAGAGCAACCACAGAAACAAGCTGGCATAATAACTACCTAATAATACAATGCCAGGATCAAATTCACACATATCAGTACTAATCTTAAATGTAAACAGGTTAAATCCCTCACATAAAAGGCAGAGTGGCAAGCTGGATAAAAAGGCAAGACGAGGTCAAATGGTGCCATTTGACCCAGCCATCCCATTACTGGGTATATACCCAAAGGACTATAAATCATGCTGCTATAAAGACACATGCATACGTAAGTTTATTGCGGCACTATTCACAATAGCAAAGAGTTGGAACCAACCCAAATGTCCAACAATGATAGACTGGATTAAGAAAATGTGGCACATATACACCATGGAATACTATGCAGCCATAAAAAAGGATGAGTTCATGTCCTTTGTAGGGACATGGATGAAACTGGAAAACATCATTCTCAGTAAACTATCGCAAGGACAAAAAACCAAACACCGCATGTTCTCACTCATAGGTGGGAATTGAACAATGAGAACTCATGGACACAGGAAGGGGAACATCACACTCTGGGGACTGTTGTGGGGTTGGGGGAGGGGGGAGGGACAGCATTAGGAGATATACCTAATGCTAAATGACGAGTTAATGGGTGCAGCAAAACAACATGGCACGTGGATACATATGTAACAAACCTGCACATTGTGCACATGTACCCTAAAACCTAAAGTATAATTAAAAAAAAAAAAAGGCAAGACGAAATGGTTTGCTGTCTCTGAGATTTATCTCATGTGTAGTGACACCCATTGGCTCAAAATAAAGGGATAAAGGAATATCTACAAAGCAAATGGAAATCAGAAAAAAAGCAGGGGTTACAATCTTAATTTCAAACCAAACAGACTTTAAACCAACAGAGATCGAAAAAGATGAAGAAGGGCCTTACATAATAGTAAAGGGTTTAATTTAACAAGACCTAACTCTTCGAAATACATATGCACCCAACACAGGAGCACCCAGATTCATAAAGCAAATTCTTAGAGACCTACAAAGAGACTTATAAACCAATACAATAATAGTAGGAGACTCCAACACTCCACTGAGAATATCAGACACATCATCGAAGCCGAAAATTAACAAAGAAATAATTTAATATAGATAACTAAGAATACTCTAAAATGCCACATATACCTATTTTTCTCTGGATCACATTCATTATTTCAGTCTCTCCTTCACCTTTCTTCATTCAATAATTATGTCGTTATGCCTAACTAAATATCAGGCAAAAAAAAAACAACTAAATTTAAGCAATGGTTGAGCCTTGCCATCTAGCAGGCAAGGTGCCAAGTGTCTTGACAAATATATAGTCACACTAAATCTTCACTGAGACTGCAAGTTATATTGTCTGCGAGTCTCAGAATGTTGTCAGGATAAAGACAATCTAAATTAGTAAAGACAAATATCTTTTACTTATTTGACGGAAAGAAAAGTCAGGTGATCATCTTCTCCCTTGGAATTAATTGGTTATCCCAGGGTATGATATCAGAGACCCAATGGTAATCACCACCAACAGAAATTTAAACACATAACAAAAGGTAGTAGCCTAGTCAGCTTTAGAGAGCCAAGGTATAAACTCTACTCCTGCTCCCACAGCTACTTTGCCCATAAACTAATTCAATAAGACTGGAAATGCTGAAAAAAGAGGCTGAGAGAAATCCATGACGTCTTTAAATCCTTGTCTACAGAGTCAGGCTTTTAATAAGCATTTCATCTGGGCTATGCATAGTATCATAATCTCTGTCATACCAAGATGTTTAACTGCATATGTCTTCCTCAAATACTCAAATTGTCTTATGTCCCATTCTCTTTTTTGTTGTTGTTGCTTTAATTCCTTGACCATTTAGACAAAGTGTTAGATACTACCCTTGTATCACAGTAAATCCACATCATAGAACATCTCTTATACCCAGCAGAAAGCATGAGAAGTTATTTTTGAGATTCTAATGCCCCTTGGATCAACTTGAGGCTGATTTCAACACAGTATTCAATGACATCTCTGAAGTAGGTTCACTTTTTTTTTCTACCTTGGTCAGCTGGTAATAGAAAATTCAGTATAAGCATACCAGCATTCCAAGCTTTAACAACTTTTTAATCCCTTTTCCAGGGATTTCAATGCCTACATTACCAGTTTATGTCAAAAATCTTAGTTCCTGAAGTAAATTTGCAGATATTTTGGAGAGTGAGGCAGGAGTATTGACATAGTAGATTCATCAGTTTTGTTACTGTGTAATTCATCATTCTACTAAATATGTTTCAATAGGCCATGATTTCATCTGAATTTTCATTAACTTATCCTGTATAATGATAGAATCTCTCCCACCTGAATGAATTAGTGCATTAAACATGGACTCTGGTATATACACACACATAACTTCTCATTCAATCTGAGACAAAATGTATACTTCTTCTTCCTTCAGAAAACTCCCTAAAATCAATTCTACGTACACATTCCCAGTTTTAATGAATTGTTACAGTTTCTTAAGCAATCCTTTCTTGCTAAGCTTATGGCTCCAACTGATCTATGTTCCTTTTGTTGGTCATATTATCCATTTAACAGTGTTGGAAAAGGAGGATGCAAGACCATTTATAAAAACAGTTGTGATAAATAACAAGGAAATCAAGGTAACTCTGCCTAGGGCATTTCCTCAGGTGAGGAGGGTACAACATCTTCAACAGAAAATGAGCAATGAAGGAAGGGTCAATTTCTTCTAACGGGAAGGCAACGGCAGAAGATAATTTTTCAGGTATCAGGGAAATCCAGATGCCCCCAGATAACACTATTTCAATATTCCAGGTTGTATTATTTTCTTATTTGTGTTATCTTCATAAATATCTCTTCACCCGAGAGACCAGGCAAGACTGAGAATACAGATGACTTGCAATTCAACAGTCTGCAGAAACACTTATAAATTTTAGTTTTTGGCTATTTCAACTACCCAATTTTAAGAAGACTGCTGTTTTAATAAAGTCATGCATACTCCTTGAGTTTCAGTGTGCAGCTTGAGAAGAAAATTTAAATATTTGAGCTAGGTGATTCTTTTTCTCTGAATTTCTCCAGTCATTCAACTATGACTACCCTACTATGGGCCTTTGACCTCCTCTTGCTCTTCACAGTAATCTGCGGCAATAACCAAGAGCAAATTCTTCCACAGAGCAACATACTTGTTTTATCCTTACATCTCACAGACTCTGAAGTCCCATGCCAAATTATGAAGAGTGTTTTCCTCCCTATTGCAAACAGATTTCTTTGAGGATCTGTCGAATAGATGCAGTCCTCTAGATTGATGTTTTCTATTTGTTAGAATTCTTTAGATGCAGTCAAGATGGTCTTAGTATAGTTAACATAAGCAGGAGGGGAATTGTTGGAGATATATTTGGACACAGAAGAACTAGAAATCAGACTTGGAAATTGGCAGTTATCAATGCAGTTCAGATGTTCTTGGAACAGATATAGTCTTATAACAGGAACATCCTCTTGGGGATTTAGCTGCAAGAATAAAATGAGCTCTGAACATTTAGGTGTCTTTATTCGTCTCTTCATAATTCATATTTCAGGAAAAGAAGATTTAATTGTCTAACTTTGATTCCACATTTACTACTTAGCTAGGCTAGGAGAGAACTTCATTACAATAAATTCTGTGGGGAAGAGTTAAATCATCAAAAGGATATCAGGGTAATTACACAAAATGAAAATCTGTGATGGATGTGTGGGTTACATTGCATTTAAATATTTGTATTTGGGGCCTCAATTTCCCTGCTTGGCATTATACAGGCCTAAATGTAGCTATGAAACTTACATATAAAGTGTCCAAATCAACTGACTTGTCTGTCACAGATATGAGAGTCTCGATACTCACCTTCCCTAAAAGAAAGATGCTGGTTTTATGATCCTCATTATAACCTTCTAACAGGCTCTGAGGCCAGAATCAATTTCACATTTGCTTCTTTATGTCCCACAATGCTTTGCCTATAGTAGACGCTTTATAAATGTTTGATGAATTTAAACACACCAGTAAAAGCTTCAGCTAGTGCTTGTGTACAGTTTCTTATTTAGAGTCTTTTCCCATTATACAGAAAATATTGCTTTAGATTACTTGAAGTATAATTTTTAAAAAAAAGTATGATAATTGACTTAATAACATTCAGGACTCTCTATAACCACATCAGAAAAGCATGATTTCTTTTTGAAAAGCATGGGTCAAAATTTGTTTATATGACTCTTATTATTTAAATTTTTTCTCACTTGTGTTATTTATGGGCTCACGTTTATATTTATTAACCTTTGTTTCATGAAGCCTCCAATACCTTGCAGAAAATAGCATCTGTACGTACTTATACTGTCAGGAATTTTAATTCTTTTCTAAAAAGTGGATGATAACATAAAGTATATCATTTCTATGAGACTTTGGAAAATATGTACCCATACCTTGAATTTTAAAAGTGTTGTATAATCTTCCCTGCTTCCTGAACACAGAGTAAACTAAGACTGTTTTCTTCAGGACAGACAAGTCAAGGAAGAGGTGTGTTTGGTAATTTGAGTAAGCTATAATGACATTTGTACTTGTTAAGAATTAAACCTGAAATGTTGGGAAATTTATACCATCCCTGTGACTGGTAAATTAATTTCAGAAATTTTGTTTGCCTAGTGATGAGCTTTACTTTTTCAAGGACAGAAAAAGATCTAGATTCAAGGATTCAATGTAGGAATGTGTGTAGAAATTGCAGGCTCTTTCTGTTTGGGGCCTCCACAGAGCAGAGTTCCATGCATTGTTACTGACAATCTTCATTTGGTAAAGAATTTTGCTGAAGAACACACCTACCAAGAAGAAAGGCCTCCTCCAAAGGGAAAAATATTTAACTTGGAGCTAGTCTCTGGCCAAATTGGGATAAATTTTCTTTTTTAAAAAATTTTAACTTGTCACATAGGATTACTTGAGATACATAGCAAGATTTTGATGGCCTTATAGCTCCAAGTGATCTATGTTCATTCACTTATTTCACAAGAGGCCTATTTCTCTTTCATCATTACCCACCAATCTGCACATTGCTCCCTACACCCCAGCTATACTGGCCTGCTTTCCATTTCTTACATAAGAAGACATTATTTCAACCCCAGGCCCCTTTCCCTTGCTAGTTCCTTTGCTTGAAATATTCACTTATAGACTTCCATAGTGTCTGGTTCCAAACATAATGTTATATAAATTCCATATCATCAACCAAGAGAGGTCTTCCCTGACCACATGTTCTAATTTTAGCTTTATAGGTAATATCAAATTATCTTATTGTATCTTATTCATACTAGTTTGTTTTGTTTTGTTTTTTGTTTTGAGACAGAGTCTCACTCTGACATCCAGGCTGGAGTGCAGTGGCACCATCCAGCTCACTACAACATCCACCTCCTGCATTCAAGCAATCATCCCATCGCAGCCTCCTGAAAAGCTGGGATTATAGGTGTGAGCCACCATGCCTGACTAATTTTTTGTGTTTTTAGTAGAGACGAGGTTTTGCCATGTTGGCCAGGATGCTCTCAAACTCCTGACCTCCAGTGATCCATCTGCTTGGGCCTCCCAAAGTTCTGGGATTACATATTACTTAGTGTTATGTGAAATATGACCGGACGAGAATGGAAGCATTACTAACTATGTTCTTGCCCGTCCTCGGAATGTATAGTATTACTTTTCACACTATACTATTAATAAAATCTAGCTTGTATGGAATTTATTTGATATTTAAAACAACCCCCTCAAGTTATGTAACTCACTTTCTTCTTTCTAGAAATGAGGAACTGAGGCACAGAGAAAGTGTATCAGTTGTCTCATATACAAAACTACAAACCTTGTCAAGGCAATTAGGACCCAAAGTCGTTGGTCTTCAATGCTAACTACATTTCTTGATACTCAAAAGTGTTTGTTGAAGAATGAATGACATAGAGTGGATGAAAGACTGAGTATTACCTACATTTGTAACTCTCTACTAAATATACAAGGAAGCATAAATCCACATTATTCGTACGATTGACATGTAATTCTAACTAAACTCAAAACCATACGTATAGTCACTAAACCTTTCCAATCTAGCATGTTCAGTTTTGCAGTTGTTTGGCTTAAAATTCTAAATTACAGATCAGATTCATGAAATTCTGATTTACATTTACCTTAAATCTTAACTTGAAACCCAAATGCATGCATCTGCACTGGGAATCCCAAGAGGGAGATGGTGGCTACATGAGGCAGGCACAGCCAATTTATGTGCTTACTGCAGTGGGTTGAAACCATTGGCGGGTACTGGCTGAGGGAAACATACTTAATATTTAAATATTAATATTTATTAATGTAAAGCACTTAATACTTTAGCTACAAAAGCTACCTTTTTTCCGTGCAGTATGTGTGGAAAGTCAGAGGAAAAAAGTGTAAGTGGAAAAGCATGAGGCTATTTTCAGAAATTGCAAATGTCTTTGTTGCCTGTGGTAAACACTACTGATGAGTGGGATGCCCTGTTGAAGAGACTAAATTCTGCCTAGAAAGTTACAGGTCACTGTGGAAGTGAAGCTCCTCCTTCTGGCCCTGGAAAAAATCATTTACACTGAGAAGGTGTTGGGATTGTGCGGAGCTATGACTTCACCTGAAATGCTTAACTGAAGATCAGCAGTCTGGTAGCAAGGGTTATGAATTTAGTAAAACCCAGGCGAATTTAACCGGAAAGCATGGATTAAGAGAATTAATGAATAAAAAGACCCAATGTCAGCTGCAAAGTGAGAGAACATTCATAGCAAATTAATGGTTTGACAATGTTCCAAGCAAAAAGGCAATGTTTTAAGATTAGTATAAAGAAAGTTTAAAAATTTACAAGGAGTCTATTCTGAAGCAGTGTGGAATATTTTCTCTGAAACTTGCAGTAATAGAGCCTCTGTGCCTTCATGTACATGAAGGATTAAATCAAGTGGACTTTCAGAGATGATTTCCTTATTGTGCAGGGAAAGAAACTTGGTCAGTGTGGGGTGTGGGAAGCAGTCACTCCAACAACTGCAAATGCCACAGGCAGAAATCTCTGCCAAGGCTCAGTCCTCCAAAGCAAATGAAAGCACAAAAGAGCAAGCATAGGTGAAGAGGAATACAAATAAAGAAAGGGAGAGAGGCAGATGAATGAAAGAAAAGAAATAAACTAAAATTAGAAAATTGCAAATAAAATTCAGTAAGTTAGCAGCCTGAAAAGCGCAAAAATTACAGGAGGTTGATTGTGAGGCTGAAGACAAGGAAGCCCCCAAGGTCAAGGACTGATAAGGGAAGGCAAACGAGGAGGAGCCAGGATGAGCCTGCCACAGGGGCTTGAGGAAGACACTAGCTGGGGAGTGGCAACAACAGCTGTCAGAAAATTGAGGCATTTTGAAGTTGAAACAGATACATACTAGGAAGAAAAACAGGAAATCTCAGGGCATTCCGAAGTTGGAGCAATGAAAAACCAGAAAGATCCTGTAAAAGTTACATCCAAGTGGAAAATAACTTTTAAAGTAGTTTTGAAACAAGCATCTGACAATGAAATAGCAATCAAAGAGCTAAGAAACATACCCAGATTTTCTTTATCCAGTCATCAAAAATATGGAACACTTCACAAATTTGCATGTCATCCTTGTTCAGGGCCCATGTTCTGTGTCATTCCAATTTTGGTATATGTACTGCTAAAGTGGGAAATGAAAGATTTTTAAAATCCTGTTTCAATTCTAACAGACATATCTGAACAGTATTTTTCATCAGTGTCAAGAATTACACAATATAAATAACTTCCCTGACTTCAAAAAAAAAAGAGCTAAGAAAATGGTTTTAGCTCAGTATTATGTAGTGACAAATGAATAACACAAATCAGAGGAGAAAGAAGAAAATTGGCTGGGCAAGGTGGCTTATGCCTGTAATCCCAGCACTTCAAGAAGCTGAGGCAGGAGGATCACTTGAGCCCAGGAGTTCAAGACCAGCCTGGGCAACATAGTGAGACTACGTCTCTACAAAAAAATGAAAAAAAAATATCCGGGCATAGTGGTGTATGCCTGTGGTCCTGGCTACTTGGGAGGCTGAGGTGGGAGGATTGCTTGAGCCTGGGAAGTCAAGGCTACAGTGAGCCATGATGGAGCCACTGCACTCCAGCCTGGGCAAAAGAACAAGATCCTGTCTCAAAAAGAGAAAGAAGAAAATTATTAAAAACCGAATCTTTAAGTTATGAAAAGGACAAAGTCAAGCTTTTGAGCAAATGTTTTTATATTTCAAAAATAAATTCATTTTCTTATTGACTTCTACCTTTCACCGTTGGTTACAAAACAAGTAATGAATTATAACAATTCATGAATATTGTTAACTATTTATGGAAAATATTTTCCCTAGCTGTACCTTTAATTAAAAGTAAATATTTTGCATAATTTTAATGAAATACATATCCTTTTTCAAACAGAAGCATATGCACACCCGCACACACATACACACATACACACACAAACACATGCACATACGTTGGGCTGTTTTTGACATGGAGTCAAATTTTTGGTTTAAGTACCTGTCCATTTATCAGAAATCTCCATTAACTTAACTGCATAAACCACATCCCAAAATAAATACTATAGGATTTCACCATCACGTTCTTTAAAATAAAGACTGAAATTAAAGATGTTTCTAGAGTTATCTTAACGCAAATTATTTTTATGCCATATTTCCAGTCTTTTTCAGCTTTCTAGCCCTCACTTAACACAATTTTAGTGACTTACCTTGCTTGTATTTGAAATCATTCAGCTTATTTTTACGAAAATAACTCTTTTTTGACAATCATAATTGGATTGATGCAATATTTAATTAAACTATGTAAATATAATAATTGATATACCTGAAATGAATGGGCTGAAAAAGCAAAAATCAATTTTGAAAAGAATAATACTCAGCCTGTGGGAACAAATATTTATAAGCTTCTTAGAGAGTAAACAACCAGCTGCATGCATTATCAAGCTTTGGGCAGCAGTTAGTAAGTTTCACAGCTGAATAGGAGTGTTAATTAATCCTGCAAAAAGCTAAGTGGGTTTTAAAAAGATAAGTTTCTTGGTCATAATGGTCAGTTGTAGGTATCTGACAATTGCTGATTATCTTGTTTGTAAATTTTTAGAGCTCACATGTGAAGTAACTTCATCTGTTCTTGCCTCTTAGTTCTATTATACACAGTTGAAGAGCAAAACATTTTAAAGTAAAAAATAAAAATAGAAACAATTCACATCCCAAATTTGCCACTTAAAAGCTACGTGATTTTGAGAAATTTCTTAACTTCTCTATGTTTCAGATTCTCATCTATAAAATGGAAATAAAAACGTAGAGCTCAGGTTGTTGCTAAGGTAAATGAGAAAGTGTAAGCAATGCATTTAGCATAATGCCATATAAAAAGTAGGTTTAAAATAGGGTAACTCTAACTATACTCTCAATCTTCCCTATAATCCTTTCTTTTTTCAGAATAACTTTTGCTTCTATATTTTTTACACATCCATTGGATTTGCAAAGCTCTAAGATGTGTTTTTTTATTCTTCATACTCCTTTTCCAGGGAATCTCTTTCTAGCAAGGTTTTCTTGGTTTGTTAGCTTCTCCCTCTCTGTCTACCTACAACAAAGAGTTTGCTAGTCCAGTTCTTCTCCATGTACTTTGTCAAATCATTTCATCTCCCATCAGTTAATTGAGCAAATTAATCTGAAGTCTTTTTCAGATATATATGTCACTGAAGTGGGTTATCCAAAACCCCGTCAACATACAGAATTGAGGAGCAATCTGATACCCTGTGTGTCGTAGGAAAATTCAGCAGCTTAGTAGAGTGCAAGCGTAAGATATTATGTTTGAGATATTTAGAATGAGTAGTGCAAAAGCAGAGTTGGGAGAGGGAGAGAGAGAAGGAAGGTTCCGAGCTCTTCAGATACAGTTGTTGAGCCATTACCATAGAAAAGAGAACTGATTATCTTAAAGGCACTTGCTTGCAGGAAGCATGACCTAAACAATACTATTTAAGTTCTAACTTTACACAGTCTTCTGCTTTAAAAGGTGTATTAGACATGCTGATCACATCCTATACCTATAAAATGTAGCCTTATTTCTGCGGTAATATCATGGCCACAGATCTAGAATAATTTTAAGTACAGTAAATACAGTAGACACATAACAAAGATGTCCTTCACTCTAGAAACAGTAAAACTAAAAGTGTTGTAATCCAGGTCTACAAAAATCAGAAAAGAGGTAGGGAGTTGGGAATACTGAATGTTTTTCCACATCCCAGAGCTCTCAAAATACAGCATTTTCACCATTAAAACCTTGAAAGAGGTTATTTGAAGGTAAATGAAATAATTCCACTGTACTTTGAAGGTAAACTTATGGAAAGTATTGCCTTGAGAAGTAATGAGTGGTACAAACTGAAAATATAAATTGCATTCTCATGTCTGTTGAACAAATATTTTTATTTATAAAATATTATACTACATGAATAAATATTTTAGTGTGTTCTCTCCTCCTCCCTATCACACTTTCCCTCTCTCCTTCCCTTGTCTCTGACTCTCTCCTACATTATATTTCTGTAGTCAATAACTTGTGATAAAAACCAATCATTAAATGTTTATTGAATCGTAAATAACTTGGGACTTGAATGTAGAAAAACATAACAGTAATCCTCATAGAGAAAAAAACTTTGATGGAAAGGTGGAAAGACTGAAGAACTTTTCAAATTTTGATATGCTCTCTCAATATGTAGGAACATCATGCTATAATTAAGAGACTTAAGTCAGTTGTGATACTTATTAGATGTATGATTTTATCAACCTTACTTTACTTATCTTCGAAATGGCAAAAAAAGTCTTTCTTACATTTTCTTTGTGTGAATGAAAATGAGATAAAATCAACTCTGCAACATGTTTACTACAATGCGTGGTACAGAAAAAGCCTTTCATAAATGGTAAGTGAAGTGTGTGTATTTGTGTTTGTGTGTGTGGGTGTGTGTGTGCGTATGAAAAGCAAAATTAAGCTGAGTGCATGCGTGACAAGCCAACTGATTTGGGGTTTTCATAAATGACAGCAACTACATACTTTACCATAATTAGTAATCTCAAAACTGTTTATCATTTGTTCAGGGGGAAGCCACTGTACAATTACAGAACGCTTGGTGAAACACTACAAAATATTTGTGTATGAAATAGATGTGATATATATATATATAAAATAAATCAAATACCTCTAGGCATTATATACTAGCATAAAAAGTAATAATAGCAAGACCCCAAAATGGTTTATCATAAATAAACCATATTTATGATACAAAACAGTAAATTTCCAATAATTCTCAATTTTATAACACTTCTAGAGTTTCTCCTGAAACAGAAAGTGGATATCATTTTCTGTAATATTTATGGTTACAGTAAAAAGTGCAGAGCCCTTTGTGAAGTTTTGTGGACAATAAAACAAAAAAAGTTTTATTAATGCCTTGGAAAGCTTACAATCTCTTTTTTTTTTTTTTTTTTTTTTTTTTGAGATGGAGTCTCTCTCTGTCGCCCAGGCTGGAGTGCAGTGGTGCAATCTCGGCTCACTGCAAGCTCCGCCTCCCGGGTTCACGCCATTCTCCCGCCTCAACCTCTCTGAGTAGCTGGGACTACAGGCGCCCGCCACCACGCCCGGCTAATTTTTTGTGTTTTTAGTAGAGACGGGGTTTCACCGTGGTCTCGATCTCCTGACCTCGTGATCCGCCCGCCTCGGCCTCCCAAAGTGCAAGCGTGAGCCACCGCGCCCGGCCACAATCTCTTTAGGAAGTAAGAGGTTAAGCCCTAGCAACAATCAATAAAAAGATTCAGAAGACTGTATAATTAATCAGTATAAATTATTTAATAAATGTGACATGCCACTGATAAACTGCTATCTTGTCTGTTATTTTTTTAATGTGTTAATTCACCCTGGTAAGTATGCTGGATTTGAATCAGATTTACTTTCCTTGCAGGTAACAGGACCAAAGCTGATGTATTGGCTGAATTGAATGATTGACCAAGGGTCAACACTATGATTTGTTCTAATTATACCCACTGGATCCAGAATACATATTTTACATAATTCTCAAGCATTATTGACAACACATTGAGTAAACACATGGGAAGAAAACCCTAGTTTATTTGTAATGACTATCATGTTACCGTACAAGGAGCTCATGTTTATTAATTAGAAGCGCATGGCAAAATCACTAGGACCACTTTCTCAAAGGCTTAAATACCAAGGAGCCTGATTCAGCAACCCCACATGAAAAACACTGCTATTAAGAATACATAATCAGTACATAATCTCTCAGGTCAAGGCTTCTTCAAAAATGTGTCCTGCAGAAAAAGAGTGAAACCTTTTCTCTCATTCTGAAATTCTAAGAAGCAGTGTAGTATAGGGTAAAGAAAATAATATTTGAGACAGAAAACCTGGGTTTTAATACCTGCTCTGCTTCTGGAGACTACTGGCTTCCTTGACCTTCAAATAACAATAATTTTTAGCTTGTAGGTTTCTCCCGAATATCTAATAAGTTAATATGTATTAAATTACACATGGTAAAACACAACACATATATATATATATAAACAATATTAATCTTTAAATGATATTTTTTTTTCAGTGTTTCTAGCATAGAATACGTATGGATAAGGGGTGAGAAGGGAGGTCAGACTTTCATTCAGAACCTTTGAATTACTCTAACTTGTGTCCAAAAGAGTGATTTATTTTATCTTAGTAAACAGTATCTATTCTCTCACACTCACAAGAAATACATGTAATTTGAAAAAAAAAAAAGTGAGAGAACACACACATTAACTAGGTATGATCTACACATATTTTCTATCTTATTCTATTCTATCACCTTATTCTTAAAATAAACATTGTTATCCAACAAAATGATTCCATGAGCTGTCAATAGACTGAATCCCACAGTTTACAAAGCGTGGCTCTACAAGGTATTCGAGACAGGGAAATATTGGGTAGAAGAGGATGGTTCCCTAGTAAGGCCCACCCTCAAACCTGGAAACCCAGAGCCCTAAATGAGAACAGGCATTCCTCTTTTCACACCCAAATTTGCCTTTTCGCTTGCGATGCCCCCTACCATGTACCCATATAAACCCCAAACCCCAGGCTCCACAAGCAGACAAAGGAACAAACAGAAGAGCAGAAGAACAGCAGAATGGTGCAGCAGAGGGAAGAGAAGGAACATCTGTGTGCCAGGAGGAGTTCAGCTGAGGACAGTCAGAGAGGAGATCGGCCACTGGATGTCCAAACTCCAGAGGAAGATCATCTTTCCACTCCACGCCCCTTCCAGCTCCCCATCCATCCCACTGAGAGCCACCTCCACCACTCAATAAAATCCTTGCATTCATCCTTCAAGTCTGTGTGTTACCTGATTCTTCCTGGATGCCAGACAAGGACCTGGGTACCAAGAGAGCACTGAGCTGTTTAACAATTAAGCCATCCACAGATGGCAAACCTAAAAGAGTGCACTGTAACACATGACCACTAGGGCTTCAGGAGTCTCAGGCTCCCACCCCTGGACGCTGCCTGCCATGGAGCCAGAGCCCAGGGGCACTCACCCCAGCTCCTGCACCTGCCCGTCTGTGTGCTCCCCTTCCCATAAGGGGTTTGAGTGTGCCTGGCAGAACAGAAGAGCCACACACATGTCCTGTGAGGGGGGTAAGGGAACTCTCCCATTTCAGTATGATTTGATGGACAGTGAATTGAAAATGGCCTTGAAAACCAATTCTTCAAAGTCTTAACTTCTAGGCTTCTATGCATGTGTTCTGACATTGTCTTCCTTCGTAAAGAGATTACAGAGGAACTCATCAATACCTCTTCAATAAGATAATTGTTGTAAGTCATTTACATAGTCAGCATCAAGTGTTGGGAGTAAGTATAGCTCAATTGGCCTGTTTGTACAAGATACAAAAGAAGAGGCAGAATGTCTAAGGTCTAGGGTGTTTTTGAGTGAATTCTTACTCTGAGAAGATCCTGATCAGCTAAGAAACAGCTCAGGAGACAGTGTAATGAGATCATGAACAAAGTGCCAAAGAATAATGTGAAGGTAGTGATGACTTAATAAAACTAGACTTGAATTCAGAAAATCAGCATCCTTGCCAAGTTCCTGCCATGAACCGCTGAGGTACTGGCTCCTCTGATTTTCCAATTGCTCAGAATTGTATTATATTATGGTTTCCTGGAGTTTTCAAATGGTGAAGGACCTTAGAAATCATCATCTCTGACAATGTGCCCATTGAAAAATGTGAAAGACCATGTGGTACTGCTTGCTATTAGTTTTATCTCTTTTTGCTTCAAATTGTAGTATAAATATTGCCTAATATTAGAAGTTTCCTTTCTCCCTGAGTCTTTTTTTTCCTCCATTATCAACAGCTTTTGATTAAGTGTAGACAATGGAAAGAAACATTGGCTTTGGAGGCCAAAATAATTCAGTTAACACCTTGAATTAATTGGTGCTGCTTCCATCAACTTTCGCAAGTTACTTAACTTTCTTAATCTTTCCGTCTTTTATAAGTAAAATGGGATAAATAATTTCTCATAGGACCTATGTAACTATTAATAAGCAAATATGTTTTAATTTCATAGTATTTCCTGGTATTATAGTGGGCTCACTATAAAGATCCTTTGCCTTATTTATTAATTTATATATTACAATGAAGTATCTAAACACTTAGAGAATTCCCTACTTAATAAATATCGTTAAGAAGAAAAATCTGTATCTAGGATATATAAACCAAAATGTATCTGAGACAGGTCTCAATCAATTTAATAGTTTACCAAGGTTAAGGACATGCCTGGGAGAAAAAAAATATACAGAATCACAGAAACAGTCTGTGGTTTGTGCCTTTTTCCAAAGATGACTTTGAAGGCTTTAATATTTAAACAGGAAAAGTGGGCTGGAGGGGAACGATGGAGGGTATGGCAATCCACATGTTGCAAGACAAAAGGAGTAGGTCGGGGAATAATTAATTATGTTTTCATCTGGTGCTTAGTAAATCAGCACTTTACATAAGATAAGTGAACACAGAGTAGCTATCCGTATAGATATTTTGCCTTCTAACTGTAGCTATCTGCTTAGGAACAAAAGGTAAGGCAGTTTCTTGCATGACTCATCTTCCAGCTTGATTTTTTCCTTTTGGCCTAGTGAATTGGGGACTGAAGTTTTCATTTCCCTTTCACAGATAAAAGTACAGATACTCAATTTTCCAACTTGACCTTCTTAAAGAGCAGATGTGTATATAGCCCAACAATCAATTATGGAAGAGTAGAAGAAATGGAGAATCATTTTGGGAGTGGCCATAATGGCAGCAATCCACTCATGTCTCCACAGCAACAATGGCCCAAGTGTCAGTATTTGAGATCTAACAAATAAGACGAAGTTGTAAGTCAAATAGTGACACCACTCTGCATGATGTTTGAGAAATGCAATATTTTAATTTTCGGGAAAAAACAGAGAAATTCAAATGAGTTCTATTATTCAGTCATTTATTTTAAAAGCTCTTTGTGCCCTATAATTTGGGAACTTATTTTACTGAATTAAATATACTTATGTGGAGTCCTGATAAAAAAGCAAATTCGAGGGAGGGGATCCAGGTATGGGAGGGCCCCAGGTGGGGAGAACAATGAACAATTGTGAATTTCTCTTCAGGCCCTGCCTCTCTGCAGAAAGCCCTGTCTCTGCTGTGCTGCCCGCTGCATCCTTACAACGTGTTTTCAAACCTTCTCTGATAAATTTGTCTTTCTTTATCTATGACTGTCTTACTAAACACCTTTACCATCCACAACACCATGCTAGCTAGTTGCTATCCACCCCATTTTGGTGGTTCGCACGGGGGCTCTCTTTTTAAGGGCAACCCTCCCTCCTCTCTCTCTTTCCCAGCTTGGGACCCTCGGTGGGCTGTGTCTAAGCATGAACATAACTGAAGGTCTCTGGCCAGGAGTGCACTCTGGTGAGACTGAAAGGTATCTATGTGGAAGCGTTTGACTGCTGCTGCCCAATCAGGTGAGAGTTCAGAGTTTGCTTTCCCTTTCAGTCTTTCAGTGGATGACCTCTAGTATCCCTGTAGTGACTGACAGCAACTGGCCAGGGCCAGTCCCTGGTGTAGCCTGAAGGCCATGAGGTGAAGAGGTTTGGCTCCCTTGCCTGAAAGGGAGAAAGGCCCGCTCCCATCCTTTCTGGTAGAAGGTCCCCAATTCCTCTTGGGTGTCTCAATTGGCACATGTGCTTTAGGGAACTCAGACCCCCTCTTTCTCATTCCAAAATCTACCGTGAAGACAGCCAGGCCTCCTGCAGGCATTCTCAAACCAGGTGATCTCAAGCAGCCTCAGCGGTGAGTCGCCCCATTCCCATCTCCTCACCTGGGCTGGCGCTGGACTCAGTTCTCCCTTTACTCTTTTTCTTCATAACTGGGCTGATCACCCAGCGTAAGGGCCCTGCACTGAGGGGTTCTTTCTAATATTTGGGCCACCCTGTTAGAAAGTGCACCCAAGTCCCTCAGCGGACATGAGTGGAACCGTAGTCCTCAGTGTGATGCCCTGAGAGAATTTGCAGCTGGTGTCCCCTGCAGACATTAGCCCCCAGTGGCTTGTCATTTTCCATTCACATCATGGGACAAACCTGTTCTATTACTTCAGACTCCCCTCTGGGTTGCATCCTAAAACACTCAGACAAATATAACCCTCAGACTCTCAAAAAGAAATGTCTAATTTTTTTGGTGTAATATAGCATGGCCCCTATACAGAAAATCCTCAAATTAGCCTCCTCACTCTTTTATAGCCAAGAGAAGAATAAAGAGGATTAGGGCTAAGGAGAAAGAAAAACTCAGGGACAAGAGGCAAACTCAACTGTTGGCTAATGTACAAGCCTCCAGCCCCATCTAGGTTGCCCTAAGACACTCCTCCAAGTAACTGCCATTAGTGCAAAAGCCAGGCCACTGAAAGGCAAACTATGCCAATAAAATAAGAGGGAAAAATCACCACATGGCTTACCTCCTCTGCCATAGGCTCCACCACTGGAAACAGGGCTGCCCTGAGGGCTGAAAGGCCCCTGGGACAGAATCTCAGTCCCTGATGGCAATAAGCTGAAAAGTACTCACTGCTCCAGCTGGCTTCCAAATCAAATATCATAGTTAACAAACCAAAGCCAAGGGCAGTTCTGGAGGCAAGTAAAATTATACATGTTCCTTTTGAGTTCAGAAGCTGCCTATTATGAAGATGCTTCCTCTACCCCTTTGTGGAAATACCTTTTGCTTATATGATAAAAACCTGGAAAACTACTCTCTGGACTGCAACAGGCTTTTAGACTGAGTCACTGTTGGAACTGAGTACATTAAAAGAAATAGATTAAATTAAAAGAAGGATGCATAATAATAACTTGCCTAGTCAGAAAATTCTCTTCAGCAGTTAAAATTTTTTTGCAAGCTTGAAAATACTCTAAACTCTGACTGGAAATAAGCAACAACAGTCACTTTGTGCTATAGGTCAGTTGCTAAGGACTTGGCCTCTCACAATGACATCTGGGTTCAATTTCTGGCTTTGAAAGTGAGTCCTTTGTGGTTTAACAGCTGTGGTACTTTTGCCATGTATTAATTATTTTCTTCTCCATGGACAGCTTCCTAATTCTGTCCTGAAATTCTCTTTTCTCTGAGTTACTTTTGGGGCAATTCTAGATCTTGTAAATTGCTTACCATCTCTTTGGAGACACCTTGTGTGTTTGTGTTTAAGTTATTCCCTTAGTTAAGGCTTATTCATTTCACGTAGGAGATTACTCTTAGTAAAATATTCAAAAGCCATAAATATTGGTCATTTGTACGGATTAAAATCTGGTAATAAAAGATTTTAAATGAATTTTTCTTTTGAGAGCTCTGTAGTGAGAATTCAACTTAATTAAAGCTGGTATTTGGATTGTATGTGTACAGATACTGTTTTTAAAGCCCCTTCTCTCCCTTAGAAACTTCTTAGTTGATAGAATTTTGTCTAGATTCTTTTTCTGTCTCTCTGTGCATTTATATGTGTTGTGTGTATTATGTTTTTATAAAAGAGCTCTAATTAATTGGCTTCAAGAAAAATAAGCACTTAAACATATTGCCAGAAAAACAGAAACGTTAATGCCTTTTAGGTCATATGACTCTATTTAATCCTCTTAAAAATTAAGACAGTTTGAAGCTTATTGGTAAAGTAAAATAAAAATGACTTCAAAGGTCACACATTTGAACTGAATTAGACAGGTCAGATACTGTTTAACAGATGCTTTAAGGCCATAACTTGCTTCTATTACTTTTAATAATTGTTTGACTTATCTGTTTTACAGTCATTAGATCACAGTTAAAGGCCTGGGGACATATGGAGTTAGCCTGGTCCCCTGGCTGGGCTGGGAAGAATTAGACATTATCTGCAGCTCATCTTACACATGATTAAAATTACTCACCATGTTTTTCACCAAAAATAAACATTGCTGAGTTAACATTGTAACATACTTGAGACTACTGGAGAAACAGTTTACATACAAGGTGTAGAAGAAAAGTAGAATGTGTTTTTGGTAGGAGTTATAGAAGGTATGGGATTTTTTTTTAACGGAACGTAATCTTGTCTAACTCAGAGGGTTTTAAGGATTGGCCTAACCTAAAGAGTAATGGGACAAAACTAAAGGCTTAAGCAAGTTGAAAAGGGTTTGTGAAGCATTAGTCTCATAAAATGTTCTGAATATGAGCAAGTTGGCTAAGATTTAAAGGGGATTATTGAGTTTTCTGTAGGATGAACATTGAAATAAAAGCACACTAATGCAGGGCCAGAATCTAGGCTTATGTGTCTGAAGAATAGGGTTTTCTTAGAGAATTAGTCCCCTGTTTAACAGAAAACTGTAAATGGTTATAAGAGGTTTATGGAAATTTTACCATATGGTGAAGCTCATAAAGATTGGACAGATTGAATTAAATTTTAATAACAGGATGGAGGGACCAAGATGGCTGATTAGAAGCAGCTGGGATCATGGCTCTCACAGAGAGGAGTAAAAATTGTGAGTGAATTCAGCACTTTCAACCAAAATACCCGGGTTCTCCCATTGGGACTGACTAGGTGGACAACTTGACCCATGGAGAATGAAGAAAAGCAGGGTGGGATGATGGCCAACCAGGCATCCGCATGGAGCCAAAGGAACCTCTGCCACAAGCCAAAGGAAGCGGTGACTGATTGTGTGACCCCCACCTGGGAAACTAGCTTCTCCGACAGATCTTTACAATCTGCGTATCAGGAGATCCCCTCATGAGCCCATGCCACCAGGGCCCTGAGGCCAATACACAGAGCTGTGTGGAGACTCGGCAGCACAGCTGCAAAGGCACACACAGAGACCCAGGAGTTTTACATACTCCAGCCCAGGGAATCCTGGCAAAGCAGGGGATCCATTTGTACTTTCCCCTAGGAAGAGGGTTGAATCTGGGAAGCCAAGAAGCGTCACTCTGCAGGCCCCATTTCTGGCACCTCACAAGTTAAGACCCACTCACTTGGAATTCCAGCCAGCCAGCTGCAAAAGGCTGGAGACTGCCTGAGACAGGACTGAGTTCTGGGAGGTAGGGCAGCTGCCATCTCTGCTCAGCTGAGATGGTCGACTCAGCTGTTCTAGCCTGCTTGCTCTGGAGAATCCAGGCAGTCTGGACAAAGAGGAATCTCCCACAACACAGCACAGCTGCTGCACAAGATTGTGACTAGACTGCTTCTTTAATTGGGACCCTAATCCATTCCTCTTCACTAGATGGGGCCTTCCTGTGGGAATTTCAGCAGCTCCAGCAAGGGTTATGTGGACAGAACTCCGATCTCTCCCTGGGTTGAAGCCCCTGGCGGGGAGGAGCAGATGCCATCTCTGCAGTTCATTCGACTCAGCCATTCCAGCCTGTTGGCTCTGGAGAGTCCAGGCAGTCGGGATGAGGAGGGGTCCCCCCAAATGCAGAACAGCTTCTCTACCAAAAAGCAGCTAGACTGCTTCTTTCAGTGGGTCCCTGATCCCATTCCTCCTGACTGGGTGAGACCTCCCAACGAGGGTCTACAGACACCTGCCAGAGGACATTTGGGCTGGCCACAGGTCATTACCCCCTTGGAATGGAGCTTCCAGAGGAAGAAGCAGGCTTCCATCTTTGCTGTTTTGCAGTCTTCACTGTTGATACATCCAGTCATGGAAAAACCCAAGGCAAGTAGGGTCTGGAGCAGACCCCCAGCAAACTGCAGCTGCCCTACAGAAGAGTGGCCTGACTGTTAAAAGAAGAACAAACAGAAACAAACAAAAACATCAACAAAAAGGCCCCACAAAAACACTGTTTAAAGGTTAGCAGCCTCAAAGATCAAAGGTAAATAAGTTCACAAAGATGAGAAAGAATCAATGCAAAAAATGCTGAAAACTCAAAAGGCCAGAGTGCCTCTTCTCTTCCATATGACTGCAGCACCTCTCCAGCAAGGACACAGAAGTGGACTGAGGCTGAAATGGCTAAATTTATAGGACTATGCTTGAGAAGCTGGGTAATAATGAACTTCGCTGAGCTAAAGGATCATGTTGTAACCCAATGCAAAGAAGCTAAGAATTATGATATAACAATACAGGAGCTGATAGCCAGAATAGACAGTTTAGAGAGAAACAAAATTGACCTGATGGAGCTAAAAACACAACGCAAGAACTTCACAATGCAATCACAAGTATCAATAGCAGCATATGCCAAGCAAAGGAAAGAATCTCACAGCTTGAAGACTATTTTTCTGAAATAAGACAGGCAGACAAGAATAGAGAAAAAAAAAAAAGAAGTAATGAATAAAACCTCTAAGAAATATGAGATTATGTAAAAAGAGCAAATCTATGATTGACTGAGGTATGTGAAAGTGACAGGGAGAATGGAATAAAGTTGGAAAACATACTTCAGGAAATGAGTCAGGAGAACTTCCCCAATCTAACAAGACAGGCCAACATTCAAATTCAGAAAAATCCAGAGAAACCCAGTAAGACTTTCTGTGAGCAGATCAACCCAAAATAACATAAGCATCAGATTCTCCAAGGATGAAATGATGGGAAAATTTTAAGGGTAGCCAGAGAGAAAGGCCAGGTCACCTACAAAAAGAAGCCCATCAGACTAACAGCAGACACCTCAGTGGAAACCCTATGAGCCAGAAGAGATCAGGGCCAATATTCAACATTCTTAAAGAAAAGAATTTCAACCTGTAATTTCATATCCAGCCAAACTAAGCTTCATAAGCAAAGGAGAAATATGATCTGTTTCAGACAAGCAAATGCTGAGGGAATTCATCACCCCTTTTCCCCAAATTTAGTGCTTCCCTGCAAGAGCTCCTGAAGGAAGCACTAAATATGGGAAGAAAAAAAAAGTTACCAGTCACTACAAAGAGACACTGGACTACACAGAACTATGAAGCAACCACATAAACAAGTCTGCAAGATACCAGCTAGTATCATGATGACAGGATCAAATTCACACATAACAATACTAACCTTAAATGCAAATGGGCTAAATGCCCCAATTAAAATACACAGAATGGCAAGCTGGATAAAGAGCCAAGACCCATTGGTATACTGTCTTCAAGAGACCCATATCACATGCAAAGACACACATAGGCTCAAAATAATTAAAAAAAAAATGGAGGAAACTTTACCAAGCAAATGGAAAACAGAAAAAAGCAGTGGTCACAATTCTAGTTTCTGACAAAACAGACTTTAAACCAACAAAGATAAGAAAATACAATGAAGGATATACATAATGATAAAGGGTTCAATTCAACAAGAAGAACTAAATATCTTAAATATTTATAATATATATTTATATTAATGATTTTAATTTATTATATAAATTATATATTAAATAATAATATTTTATAATATTATAATATAAATATATTATATACCAATACAGGAGCACCAAGGTTCATAAAGCAAGTTCTTAGAGAACTATAAAGAGACTTAGGCTCCCACAGAAGAATAGTGGATAGTGGGAGACTGTCATACAATATTAGACAGATCATTGAGATAGAAAATTAACAAGGATATTCAGGATGTGAACTTGGTTGGGATCCAGCAGACTTGATAGATATATACAGAACTTTTCACTCAAAAAATTAAAAAAGTATACATTCTACTCATCACTACATGGAACTTACTCTAAAATTGATCACATAATTGGAAGTAAAACACTCCTCAGCAAATGCAAAAGAACTGAAATCATAACAGTCTGTCAGATTACAGCACAATTAAATTAAAACTCAAGATTAAGAAATTCACTCAGAACCACAGAACTACATGGAAATTGAACAACCTGCTCCTGAATGACGCTTGGGTGAATAATGAAATTAAGGCAGAAATCAAGAAGTTCTTTGAAACTAATGAGAAGAGACAACATACCAGGATCTCTGGGATACAGCTAAAGCAGCGTTAGAAGGGAAATTTATAGCACTAAATGTTCACATCAAAAAGCTAGAAAAATCTCAAATTAACAACCTAGCATCACAACTAAAATAATTACAGAACCAAGAACAAACAAACTCCAAAGCTAGCAGAAGACAAAATTAACCAAGATCAGAGCAGAACTGAAGAAAAAAGAGGCATAAAAACTCCTTCAAGAAAATCAATGAATCCAGGAGCTGTTTTATTTGAAAAAATTAATAAAATAGATAGACTGGAAGTTAGACTAATAAAGAAGAAAAAAGAAAATTCAGATAAACACAAACAGAAATGACAAAGGGGATATTACCATTGACCTCACAGGAATGCAACCATCAGAGAATATTAGAAACGCCTTTGTGTACATAAAGCAGAAGAAATGGATAAATTCCTGGACACACACACCCTCCAAAGACTGAACCAGGAAGAACTTGAACCCCTGAATAGACCAATAATGAGTTCTAAAATTTAGGCAGTAATAAATAGCCTATCAACAACAACAACAACAAAAAGCCATGACCAGACACATTCACAGCTGAGGTACAAAGAAGAGCTGGTACCATTCTAGTGAAACTATTCCAAATAACTGAAAAGGAGGGATTCATCTCTAACTCATTCTATGAGGCCAGAATCCTCCTGATACCAAAACCTGGCAGTGATAAAACCAAAAACAAAATTTCAAGATAGTATACCTGATCAATGTCAATGCAAAAATCCTCAATAAAATACTGGCAAACCAAATCCAGCAGCAAATCAAAAAGCTTATTTACCACAATCGAGCTAGCTTCATCCCTTGGATGCAAGGGTGGTTTGACAAACACAACTCAATAAATGTAATTCATCACATAAACAGAACTAAAGACAAAATCCATATGATTATCTCAATAGTCACATTAAAGGCCTTCAATAAAATTCAGCATTCCTTTATATTAAGAAACCTCTCAATAAACAATGTATTGACAGAACATATCTCAAAATAATAAGAGCCATATATGCCAAACCACAGACAATATCATACTGAATGGGCAAAAGCTGTAAGCATTCCCCTTGAAAACCAGCATAGGGCAAGGATTCCCTGTTTCACCACTCCTATTCAACATAATATGGAAGTTCTAGCCAGGCAAGAGAAAGAAATAAAAGTTATTCAAATAGAAAGAGAGGAAGTCAAACTATCTTTGTTTGCTGATGACATGATCCTATATCTTGAAAAATCATCTGAACCCAAAAACTTTTCAAGCTGATAAGCAACTTCAGCAAAATCTCAGGATGTAAAATAATTGTGCAAAAATAGCTAGCATACCTATACACCCACAACAGGCAAGCAGAGAGCCAAATCATGAATAAACTCCCATTGACAATTACTACACAAAGCATAAAATACCTAGGAATACAGCAAGGGAAGTTAAGGACTTCTTCAAGGAGAGCTACAAACCACTGTTCAAGGATATCAGAGAGGACACAACAAATGGAAAAGCATTCCATGCTCATGGATAGGAAGAATCAATACTGTGAAAATGACCACACTGCCCAAAGTAATTTATGGATTCAGTGTTATTCCCATTAAACTACCACTGATATTTTTCATATAATTAGAATAAAGTACTTTAAAATTCATATGGAATCACAAAAGAGCCCATATAGCAAAGACAATCCTAAGCAAAAAGAACAAAGCTGAAGGCATCATGCTGCCTGACCTCAAGCCATGCTACAAAACTGTGGTAACCAAAACAGCATGGTACTGGTAAAAACAAAACAAAACAAACAAACAAACAAAACACATAAACCAATCAACTAGAGTAGAAAACTCAGAAATAACAACATACACCTACAACCATCTGGTCTTTGACAAACTGGACAAAAGAAAGCAATGGGGAAAGGATTCTTTATTTAATAAATGGTGCTGGGAGAAATGGCTAGCCTTTTGCAGAAAATTGAAACTGGACCCCTTCCTTAGACCTTATAAAAATAAACTCAAGATAGATTAAAGACATAAATGTAAATACTTAACTTTAAAACCCTGGAAGAAAACCTAGGCAATACTATTCAGGACACAGTCATGAGCAAGGATTTTATGATGGAAACACCAAAAGCAATTGCAACAAAAGCAAAAATTGACAAATGGGATTTAATTAAACCTAAGAGGTCTGCAAAGCAGAAGAAACGATAATCAGCATGAACAGACAACCTACAGAATGGGAGAAAAATTTTGCAATCTATCCATCTGACAAAGGTCTAACATCTGAGTCCACGAGGAACTTAAACAAATTTAGAAGAAAAAATGAACAAAGAACCAGATTTAAAAGTGAGAAAAGGACATGAACAGACACTTTTCAAAAGAAGACATACATGGGGCCAACAAACATATGAAAAAAAGCTCAACATTACTGATGATTAAAAAACGCAAATCAAAACCACAATGAGATACCATCTCTCACCACTCAGAATAAAAGTCAAAAAGCAACAGATACTGGTGAGGTTCTCGAAAAAAAAGAAACACTTTTACACTGTTGGTAGGAGTGTAAATTAGCTCAACCATTGTGGAAGACAGTGTGGTGATTCCTCAAAGACCTAGAGGCAGAAATACGATTAGACTCTGAAATCCCACTGGGTATGTACTCAAAGAAATATAAATTATTTTATTACAAAGTTACATGCATGCATATGTTCACTGAAACACTAATCACAATAGCACAATAGTAAAGACTTGGAATCAACCTAAATGTTCATCAGTGATAAACTGGATAAAGAAATATGGTACATATACTAAATGGAATACTATGCAGCCATTAAAAGGAACAAGATCATGTTCTTTGCAGGCACATGAATGGAGTTGGAAGCTGTTATTCTCAGGAAACTAATGCAGAAACACAAAACCAAACACTGAATGTTCTCACTTATAAGTAGGAGCTGAATGACGAGAACACATTGACATATATGGGAAAACAACAAACACTACAGCCTGTGGAGGGGGTTAGGGTTGAGAGGGACAGTGTCAGGAAGAACAGCTAATAAATGCTGGTCTTAATGTCTTTTTGATAGGATGATCTGTATAGCAAACCACCACAGCACATGTTTACCTATGTAACCAACCTGCACATCCTGCTCACGTACCCTTGAATTTAAAATAAAAGTTGCGGAGTGGCGCGGGAAGTGGGGAAGATTGGATATATTTGTTTATTACGTTTTATTAAGAATTTGATCTAACATTAACAATACTCTAATACAAAGGTGAAATTCAATTGTTTCTTTTAAATAAGATTTTCGTGTAATATTAAAAAAATAATTTTTTTTTTTTTTACTTTTTGGTAAATAACAGAAAAAGGAGAGCAGAGGAGACAGACTCAGCCTCATGCTGTCGTTATTGCATCTTGTTTGGAAAGCTTGGTCTCCCCTCTATTAGCTAGTAAAGATTTTTGTATTTTAAAAATTTTGGAGTTATTATTTTGGCTAAATAAATGACTTATAGTGATTCTGTACTAATCTCCTTTTCTGAGCAAGTCTCTTCCAAATCCTGTTGCATAAATGGAACACATGGCACATCCTCCCTCCAAAAGAAAAATTCATACTCCTTTGTATTACTTAAGGGACCAATTACCATTCTCCCAAAAGTCCCAGTGATTAAGTTGGTTATAACTGAAAGGGAATTATTTGGGACAGTCTTTCTAACATTGGTCTGCTATTTTAAAAAATGTTTTCTTAGGGTATTAATGTGATCTTAATAAAATTGCAAGAAGTTTTACTTTTAACTTTTCTTTTAAAAAACTTCTCAGAGGCCGGGCTTGGTGGCTCACGCCTGTCATCCCAGCACTTGGGAGGTCAAGATGGGCACACGACATGAGGCCAGGAGTTCAAGACCAGCATGGACAACATGGTGAAACCCTATCACTACTAAAAATACAAAAATTAGCTGGGTGGTTGCATACCTCCATAATCCCAGCTACTCAGAAGGCTGAGGCAGGAGAATCACTTGAATCTGGGAGATGGAGGTTGCAGGGAGCTGAGTTTGCATCATTGTAATCCAGCTTGGGCAACAGAGCAAAACTCTGTCTCAAAAACAAATAACAACAGCAACAAACTTGTCAGTATCGTATCTCAGAAATTTAACTATTTGCAGTGTCTCACTGCTTCCTGCTTTTTCTTCCCTGTAGCAGGCCTGAGAAAACAACTCTCCCTTTCAGTTTTTGTCAGCTCCTATAACTTTTTCTTCTGGTTCTAATTGCTACTATGGCATAATGCTAAAATGTTTCATCTTGAAGGTCAAAAAATTAAGCAATGTTTTCCTCTAACATAACTTAATTTTGTATCCTTGACTTTTCTTAATATGTCTAAATTCTCATTGTAAAACAAACAGAAAACTAACAAAAAAAACCTCATACTGTTCTTAAGAGTCATGTATTCCCTTCCTATACTCATAACCCCAAACACAGTCTTACAATATTTTATCTTCCAGAATTCAGCATTTTCACCTTCAAATGATGCTATTAACACAATATCAGTTTCTCCCTAATGACGTCTACTACATTTACAAGTCTCCCATGGATTCAGCTGGATATCAGTTTCACTTGATATGCACCCCCTCTCTAATGAGTCCCTTTCTCCAGCAAGATCCAATATCCTAGGCCCCAAAATGTGGGACAATGACTACAGGGTTTCATGACAGACCAACAACCACAGGTAGGGTCAATTCTATGCCACAGACCAGCAGGAAGTAGTTGGAAGATGAGACCTCTGCCCCAATACCAAAGATTTGCCATTGTTCTATATAAGGGTACTGCGGGAGTTCTTATGAGAAAGCAACAATGAGGAAGGTGCTCTAGGATGAGGAAGATCCCAAGTGGGGAAAAAAATGAACAATTGTTCTGAGAGACAGCTAATCACAAACAACCTGGGGGCACAATGACCTCATTCCATGGTGGCTCCAGCAGCAAGACCTTGTTCTTCATATAGTCCCCTCCAGCATGAGACTATAAAATTTCCCTCCAGCCCCTGCCTCTTTGTAGACAGGCCTGTCTCTGCTATTCTGTCCATTGATCTTTGCAACATATTTTCATACCATCTCTAATAAATTCACCTTTCTTTACTATGGACTATCTTGGTAAATACATTTACCACCCATGACACCAACCTCAGTTGCTACCTGTGACAACTTGCAGTTATGGTAAGTTTCTTGTAAACACATGCTTTTCTAAAATGTTCAAGAGTTATTAAAATGTATTGAACTCATTTATCTAAAGCTTATCCATGTCAATCTTGCTCATTCATGCACTCGATGAATGAAGAGAGTGAGAAGAAAAATTAGCAGATGTCCTATACCTAATAGTCTTTTAGTTATACTCTATGGCTCATAACAGGTTAGTATAAATATACAGTGTTTTAACAAGCACTAAATTGGGAGTCAAATGAGTTGATTCCAGCCTAAGGTCTATGACTAACTAGCTGAAGAACTTGAACATGTACATTCAGTTATGCTCTCAAGTTTCATTTATTTTGTCTGTTAAAAAATGTCAAGCAAACACAAAGCATGGACATTTCTAAAAGTGCACTGCAGGGACTTTCTGCATAAGAATGATTTGGCGTTTTTACTTGTTAATAAACAAGATTCCCGCATGCACTCCAACCCAGGTATAATGTCCTAGCTGATAGTGACAAATCACAGATTTCAGTCATAATAAGAAACTATGGAGTGTATGCTTTCATAGGTAATTAAATACTGAGAGGTCATTTTAAGAGACTTGATATGCCAAATATATTAAATGTTACTGTAAATTGAATATTCAATTTTGCTGCTTTACCCTGTGTAAGAATGGACAGTCATACACACACCACACACACACACATATATAAAAATCTATAAGTCTATATATAAGATTTTTATATTTTATATAAATATATTTATATATTTTTATATTTTATATATAAAATATATATTTTTATATTTTATATATAAATATATATTTTTATTTTTATATATATTTTTATATTTATATGTAAATATATATTTTTATATTTATATATAAAATATATATTTTTATATTTATATATAAAATATATATTTATATATAAAAATCTTATATATATTATAAATATATTTTATATACTGTGTGTAAAAGTCAGTCACCAGAAGAAAAGTTGACAATTTGTTGGTATGGGACTCCATTCTAGCATGAAAAATGCCTGTATCTTGGGGGCTAAGGAAAACAAAACAATAATTCTTCATTGTTGTATGAAGCCTTCTAAAAGAATCCAAGTTCTTAAATAATCTCAGTAATCCTCTACTTGTGCCGTCCTCTCTCCTTGAGTGTGAGCCAGACCTAGTGATTTGCTTCTAACAAATAGAATGTGGCAAAAACAATAGAATGTCACTTTCAAGATTAGATCTATGACTTCCTCCTTTTTTGAACTCCTTCCCTTGCCATCTTACACTATCTTGTTCTTTCTTCCTCCTCTCTCTCCCCACATCCCCTTCACTCTCTCCGTCTCTCATCTTCATGCTTGCTTGCTTTGATGAAGCAAGCTGCCATGTTGTGAGCTACCCAATGGGGAGGCCACATGTGACAAGAAACTGAGGACAGCCTGAGACTCTAATTCTGACAGCCCGCAAGGAATGCAAACATGTCAAATACCTTGTGAATTAAGTTGGAGGTGGATCTTCGCCCACTGGAACTTGCAGAATGACTGCAGCCCCAGCTGACACCTTGATTGCAACCTTATGGGAGACACTGAGTCAGACAACCCAAAGAAGACAAGCCAGGATCCCTAACCCAGAAAACCTGTATGATAATTAATGTTGTTTTGAGAAGATACATATGTAAGAATTTGGAATGCAGCAATAGATAACCAATGTATTCCTTTTGCTGTATTGACTTTTGATAGTTAAGACTATACTGTTTTTTGAATTCTAAATTATGACTTTTCTTCTTTATCTTAAAGGTCTGCAAATTTAGACCAGTTACAACTTGAATTTTCATTTTTACATATATTTTACTCTTATGCAGCCATTGTACCCAAACCCTGAAATATTTGCTGAATCAAAGTTTAAATTGGAGTTTTCAGTTTGAAGACCTAGATATGTACGAAATATAACAAACCAAATTGTACTTCTGAGTTCTAAGAGAAAATAAAAGACAAAGCACCTATCAGGTTAACAATTGCATTAATCTTATTCAAATTATCATGTCAAATGATAAGAAAAGTTTTAAAATTTTGTCTTAGGCTCTTAATAGTCCTGCCTCAGATCGGGCTTTTGACAGGTTATTTTTATATACCCTATGTTTAATTTTCTTTTTCTAATTTTTTTATTGTCTATAAAAGTTGCAGGTCTCTGGAGGTATTATAATTGAATTATCCATTAAAATCTGCTTGAAATAATTACTATTGATTAGGAAAGAAGGCTGATAAGGCTTTAATGCTTTAATCCAATTGATAAATGTAATATGACCAACGGATCAGGCTAAGTGGAAGTGACTGTATTATGTATCTTCATACTGATAAATGCTTCCATCTATTATTTAAAGATGCTAAATAGGAGGTTCCTGAGAAGGAAGGGAACCCTTCCAATTAGCTCATTCTGAAAAGATCAGCCCTGGAACTTAAGAGTCAGCATGTTTATCTTTTAGGCCTGAATGACAATTAGCCAAATGTCACAATATAATTGTAGCCCTGGCTAATCTACTAACTGACAGTTGCCTCAGGATGTAATTTTGATATGTAGAATTGCAACTCATCAACAGCAGAGTAACATTTCCTGTCAAGGGCTCAGAACTACATTAAAAAAAGAAATAGAGAAACAAATATTTAAGATAAAGATCTGAGCTTTCCAGTATGAGGAAATAGTGGAGTTATCCTAGGCTTGAGATAGCTCCTCACTGAATAAGGGATCCGCCTTTTACTGCATATATAAAAAAGAACAGCTGACATTAAGCAACCAGCTTATGTAAAAGACTACTGGAAATACCAAACTATTAATGTATTCCTTAGAAGCTGATGGCTAAATCAAAAGCAGTTGATCTTTAAGGAAGAAGCAAGTCCTAAGTGGAACTGCAAACTAGGAACATGCTATTGTCAACTGGAAGCAAACCAGGAGCGTGTATGTTTTGCAAAGTAATAGGATAAAATTACTTGGGAGAAAGAAATTTCAATCAAGTTGCATTTAGAATGTCATTTGCAATTAGTAAGGAGAATCTTTCAGTTGGAGTTCATAATAATATGTATAGAACATATTTCAGTCTCTAGAGAATTGAGAAATATGTTTTATTATTTGACCCCTGATAATAACACTGTGAGCAAAGTAAGAGAGAACTTAGAAAGTTTATCATTATTTAAGAATGAAAGAAAAAATAGAGGTTATGAGATTTATTAAAAAGTACACAGGAAAATGTGAGCACCACTGGTTATAACTAACCTAATTCTAATTTTTTCTGTAAATTTAAAATTTGCTTTAATTCATTGTGTTGGAAATATACATTGTGTATGTCAGTGTATGAGTATATAGACATATTTGCATCCAGTAATTTTGAAACAAGGAGGGAGGTAAAGATAGGTGCCTACGTTGATGGCATTTACTTAAGCAGACATGTATTTGTATCTGGGGAATGATGCAAGTTAGTATAGCTTCTCCCCCTGCAACCTTTGTACTCTTTATTTGAAATCATTGCGAAAAAGAGTTACTTTAATCCAGCTATAAAACTCTTTATCTCACCTATAAAAAATGCTTTTTTTATTTTAACTCCAAGGAATTTCATAAGTACTAACATCCTAAAGCAACCCTTTTATAGAAATTTATGAAACCATTTTGAGTTTAAAATTCAAAAATGTATCTGAAATGATTATATTTTGTAGCTTCTTATTGGAGGTAATTTTACCAATCTAAAAATCTCTTCAGACAGGCTGACAGTAGGACTGAAATCTTAGCTGACTTCCTCGCTTTGAAAAAATTTAAACTGTTCACTATTTCTACAAGTAATAACGAGCTAACAACAATCGCTAGTGAAAGTGTCCAATGATATTATTGGGTTAGAAATAATGCATGTTTGGATTTATATATATGAAACTGTTTGAGTCAGTTCTACGCCATCAGTGCCAAAAGCTTTGGTGAAACTTGGCCCATGACCCGGGTTTTGGGCAGTGGAGGGAAAACCTAGAGCATATTTCCAGTGGAAAGAAGCTGATCATCGAATTTGGCAAATTTGAAGTCGTGCTAATCAGATTCATGACAAGACAGAAATCTTGTTTTTTTTTTTTAATTATACTTTAAGTTCTAGGGTACATGTGCGCAATGTGCAGGTTTGTTACATAAGTATGCATGTGCCATGTCGGTGTGCTGCACCCATTAACTCAACATTTATATTAGGTTTATCTCCTAATGTTATCCCTCCCCACTCTCCCCACCCCATGACAGGCCCTGGTGTGTGATGTTCCCCACCCTGTGTCCAAGTGTTCTCATTGTTCAATTCCCACCTATGAGTGAGAACATGCAGTGTGTGGTTTTCTGTCCTTGCAATAGTTTGCTCAGAATAATGGTTTCCAGCTTCATCCATGTCCCTACAAAGGACATGAATTCATCCTTTTTAATGGCTGCATAGTATTCCATGGTGTATAAGTGCCACATTTTCTTAATCCAGTCTATCATTGATGGACATTTGGGTTGGTTCTAAGTCTTTGCTACTGTGAGTAGTGCTGCAATAAACATACGTGTGCATGTGTCTTTATAGCAGCATGATTTATAATCCTTTGGGTATATACCCAGTAATGGGATGGCTGGGTCAAATGGTATTTCTAGTTCCAGATCCTTGAGGAATCACCACACTGTCTTCCACAATGGTTGAACTAGTTTACAGTCCCACCAACAGTGTAAAAGTGTTCCTGTTTCTCCACATCCTCTCCAGCACCTGTTGTTTCCTGACTTTTTAATGATTGCCATTCTAACTGGTGTGAGATGGTATCTCACTGTGGTTTTATTTGCATTTCTCTGATGGCCAGTGATGATGAGCATTTTCTCATGTGTTTGTTGGCTGCATAAATGTCTTCTTTTGAGAAGTGTCTGTTCATATCCTTTGCCCACTTTTGATGAGGTTGTTTGATTTTTTCTTATAAATTTCTTTAAGTTCTTTGTAGATTCTGTATATTAGCCCTTTGTCAGATGGGTAGATTGTAAAAATTTTCTCTCATTCTGTAGTTTGCCTGTTCATTCTGATGGTAGTTTCTTTTGCTGTGCAGAAGTTCTTTAGTTTAATTAGATCACATTCCTCTATTTTGTCTTTTGTTGCCATTGCTTTTGGTATTTTAGACATGAAGTCCTTGCCCATGCCTATGTCCTGAATGGTATTGCCTAGGTTTTCTTCTAGGGTTTTTATGGTTTTAGGTCTAACATTTAAGTCTTTGATCCATCTTGAATTAATTTTTGTATAACGTGTAAGGAAGGGATCCAGTTTCAGCTTTCTACATATGACTAGCCAGTTTTCCCAGCACCATTTATTAAATAGGGAATCCTTTCCCTATTTCTTGTTTGTGTCAGGTTTGTCAAAGATCAGATGGTTGTAGATGTGTGGTATTATTTCCAAGGACTCTATTCTGTTCCATTGGTCTATATCTCCGTTTTGGTACCAGTACTATGCTGTTTTGGTTACTGTAGCCTTGTAGTATAGTTTGAAGTCAGGTAGTGTGATGCTTCCAGCTTTGTTCTTTTGACTTAGGATTGTTTTGGCAATGCAGGCTCTTTTTTGGTTCCATATGAGCTTTAAAGTAGTTTTCTCCAATTCTGTGAAGAAAGTCATTGGTAGCTTGATGGGGGTGGCATTGAATCTATGAATGACCTTGGGCAGTATGGCCATTTTCACGACATTGATTCTTCCTATCCATGAGCATGGAATGTTCTTCCATTTGATTGTGTACTTTTTTATTTCATTGAGCAGTGGTTTGTAGTTCTCCTTGAAGAGGTCCTTCACATCCCATGTAAGTTGGATTCCTAGGTATTTTATTCTCTTTGAAGAAATTGTGAATGGGAGTTCGCTCATGATTTGGCTCTCTGTTTGCCTGTTATTGGTGTATAGAAATGCTTGTGATTTTTGCACATTGATTTTGTATCCTGAGACTGCTGACATTGCCTATCAGCTTAAGGAGATTTTGGGCTAAGACGATGGGTTTTTCTAAATATACAATCATGTCATCTGCAAACAGGGACAATTTGACTACCTCTTTTCCTAATTGAATAGCCTTTTTTTATTTCTCCTGCCTGATTGCCCTGGCCAGAACTTCCAACACTATGTTGAATAGGACTGGTGAGAGGGGGCATCCCTGTCTTGTGCCAGTTTTCAAAGGGAATGCTTCCAGTTTTTGCCCATTCAGTATGATATTGGCTGTGGGTTTGTCACAAATAGCTCTTTTTATTTTGAGATACATCCCATCAATACCTAATTTATTGAGAGTTTTTAGCATGAAGGGCTGTGGAATTTCATTGAAGGCCTTTTCTGTGTCTGTTGAGATAATCACGTGGTTTTTGTCTTTGGTTTTGTTTAAATGATGGATTACATTTATTGATTTGTGTACGTTCAACCAGCCTTGCATACAAGGAATGAAGCCAACTTGATTGTAGTGGATGAGCTTTTTGATGTGCTGCTGGATTCGGTTTGCCAGTATTTTATTGAGGATTTTTGCATCGATGTTCATCAGGGATATTGGTCTAAAATTCTCTTTTTTCGTTGTGTCTCTGCCAGGCTTTGGTATCAGGTTGATTCTGGCCTCTTAAAATGAGTTAGGGAGGATTCCCTCTTTTTCTATTTATTGGAATAGTTTCAGAAGGAATGGTACCAGTTCCTCCTTGTACCTCTGGTAGAATTCGACTGTGAATCCGTCTGGTCCTGGACCTTTTTTGGTTGGTAAGCTATTAATAATTTCCTCAATTTCAGAGCCTGTTATTGGTCTATTCAGGGATTCAACTTCTTCCTGGTTTAGTCTTGGGAGGATGTATGTGTCAAGGAATTTATCCATTTCTTCTAGATTTTTTAGTTTATTTGTGTAGAGGTGTTTATAGTATTCTCTGATGGTAGTTTGTATTTCTGTGGGATTGGTGGTGATATCCTTTTTATCATTTTTTGTTGCATCTATTTGATTCTTCTCTCTTTTCTTCCTTATTAGTCTTCCTAGCAGTCTATCAGTTTTGTTGATCTTTTCAAGAAACCAGCTCCTGGATTCATTGATTTTTTGAAGGGTTTTTTTGTTGTCTCTATCTCCTTCAGTTCTGCTCTGATCTTAGTTATTTCTTGCCTTTTGCTAGCTTTTGAATGTGTTTGCTCTTGCTTTTCTAGTTCTTTTAATTGTGATATTAGGGTGTCAATTTTAGATCTTTCCTGCTTTCTCTTGTGGGCATTTAGTGCTAAAATTTCTCTCTACACACTGCTTTAAATGTGTCCCAGAGATTCTGGTATGTTGTGTCTTTGTTCTCATTGGTTTCAAAGAACATCTTTATTTCTGCTTCATTTCGTTATGTACCCAGTAGTCATTCTTTAGCAGGTTGTTCAGTTTCCATGTAGTTGAGCAGTTTTGAGTGAGTTTCTTAATCCTGAGTTCTAATTTGATTGCACTGTGGTCTGAGAGAGAGTTTGTTATAATTTCTGTTCTTTTACATTTGCTGAGGAGAGCTTTACTTCCAACTATGTGGTCAATTTTGGAATAAGTGCGATGTGGTGCTGAGAAGAATGTATATTCTGTTGATTTGGGGTGGAGAGTTCTGTAGATGTCTATTAGGTCCACTTGGTGCAGAGCTGAGTTCAATTCCTGTATATCCTTGTTAACTTTCTGTCTCATTGATCTGTCTAATGTTGACAGTGGGGTGTTAAGTTCTCTCATTATTGTTGTGTGGGACCAGCCACTGCAAAAACATGCCAAATCATAAAGACCATCAATGCTAGGAAGAAACTGCATCAACTAATGAGCAAAATAACCAGCTAACATCGTAATGGCAGGATCAAATTCACACACACAATATTAACCTTAAATGTAAATGGGCTAAATGCTCCAATTAAAAGACACAGACTGGCAAATTGGTTAAAGAGTCAAGACCCATCAGTGTGCTGTATTCAGGAGACCCATCGCACGTGCAGAGACACACATAGGCTCAAAATAAAGGGATGGAGGAAGACCTACCAAGCAAATGGAAAACAAAAAAAGCAGGAGTTGCAATTCTATTCTCTGATAAAACAGACTTTAAACCAACAAAGATCAAAAGAGACAAAGAAAGCCATTACATGATGGTAAAGGGATCAATTCAGTGAGAGGAACTAACTATCCTAAGTATATATGCACCCAATACAGAAGCACCCAGATTCATAAAGCAAGTCTCTAGAGACCTACAAAACAGACTTTTTTTTTTTAATGCACGGGTTCAATTTCCCCATTGATAGGAAAAGGAAGAGTACTGTATTTTTGTGTGTGTGTATCATTGTTTATTTGTTTTCCTTTGTTTTGATTGGATGCAATGATCAGGAAAAGAATAGTAGATTCTACATTTAGGCTAGCTTTCTCAAGTTAAATTACATGATGGACTATGAAGACTTTAAAGATCATATTATCTCATTTTACCTTTACTATTTTTTTAAATACAACCAGACCATGAAATCTGTTTTACCTTACTCTCAGGTTAATATTTTCAGGAATTTCAACATTTTTTAACCTGAAAGAAACATTGGATTATTTTGACACATCTTCTGAGGAATCAGTGCTCTAAGTGTGTGAATTGACTTTGAGGTTAAACGAGCAAACTTCCCCAAGAACTTCATATACTTTAAAGACCACATCCTAAATTTAGACAACCACAGTAAGAGATCAATTTGAATATGAAATATTATATTTATAATAATACTATAACAAAAACATAATATAAAATTGTAGTGGTTTTTAAATGTTTTAAACACATTTATATTTATGATACTTATTACAACCACACTGATATGTAGGCTGAGGTTGTTTTCCCATATAATATTTGAGGAAACTGAACCCTGAAGGTTTCAATCATTTCCTGAGTTTTAGAGGGAGACAATGACAACACATGCTTACCATCAACATTTTGAGACTCCAGGTTTCATGCATTTTCCTCTGCAAGAAGTCCACACTGATTTGCAAAATGGTTAGCCAATGCTCTGTGATCCTGACAACTGTTTCAATTAGAATGGCTACAGTGAGAATAGGTTACATTCCCATTAAACTTTCTAGGAGATAATGTGAGATTAAGGTTGTATGGTGTGTCCTTATAATCATCTCAGCTAAGTAAAGGTATTGATCCATAACATGACCCCTAACTCCATGTAGGTGATTGTACTAAAAAGGTATAGGAGAAGAAATCAAGTATCTGTAGCTTCCGGGAGCCAGAAGTACAGTGGTGTTTGTATCCACACATTTGCAGACAAGAGCAAGTACAGGGGCCTATCTGCAGATAACTTATTCACAAATACCCCCTTGGAAAATTAAACCAGTCTGTCAAATCATCTGAGGTCATTCTGTTTATATAATGTGATCTTAAACAGTCCTTTTGCTTCCCTCTTCCAAATAAGCCACCCAGTTTTTGTCATCTCAGTTTTGTCTCTCACCTTATGATTACAATGATCATTTAGAACTATTGATGAATCAAACAAAAATGAAGTCTACTCCTCTACATGTTCACTGGAAATGCACATATGGACTTTGGAATCAGTCGTCTTGTTTTCATCTATAATCAGATCAGTTAATGTCCACTCAGGCACTATTACACAATTTCATGGAATTACTTGCTGTTTCTTAACACTTAATTTTCTCCTTCATTTCTATTGAGAACATTTGCCCTGTTACCTGAAATCTCTTTCTCCTTTCTCCAGCTACTCTTTAAGATTAAGCTAAAAGGTAATCCTCTTTTTATAGTGTTTCCTGGGACCATCTAGGAAATATATGTAGGCCTCTGTGGTTTTCTCTGTCACTGCAATCTTATCTTATGTTTTAGCCTTTCTTTTTTCACATGAAACACTTTATCATGTGGTAATCGTTTGCAAAGCACTGTGTGAAACACTTTTCCAGAATTACCATATGTATTTTAAGTTTCATAACAACACTACAGAATGAAGTTGTATTATGCTTATTTCACAGACAAAAGCACTAAGTTTTGTCAAGTTTAAACAACTTTTCAGATAAAACAATTAGTAAATGACAAAGCCAGACTGAAATACAATTTAAGCTGAATACCACTTTGTGTTATTTAAGGACTCACACATTTTTTTTCAGTAGATTTTGACCTTTTTATGATAGGATTTATGTTGTATTGATCTCTATGTTTTTATTGTCTGGATTAATTTTAGAATTTTAAAAGATGAATATTTAGGAAATCATTAAATTTATTTTGGTGATGGCATGCACCTTGGAGAAAATGTTAAAATGTGTTTCATGAAGAAACATGGGAAGAATAAAATTTGATGTGGTGTTGGTGATGGTAATGAAGTATATTTATATGGTCATGTTGGGACTCAGAGGTAAAGAGAGTTTTGCTGCTCAAGACTGTACAAGGTAGGGCTAGGCTCCTGAGTTGTCCAATATAAATATTTGCTAAATAGTGATGTGCAGCACCAAGAAATATCCTATACCATAACACATTTACTTAAAATTGTCCCTTAGATTCCAAGCTGTCTTTTTCACTGAAACATATAGGGACACTTTTGGATGCCTTCTTTCCTGAAAATAATTTCCTTTCTTTTTCGTCATTCCCCAGTTGAGGGCAGAACAGATTTTTTTTTTTTTTCCTGAGAAAAAGGAGCTGTCTCTAAGATAAGAGGTACTCTCCAAATTACTGTGAAGAAATGCTAATAATCATTCCCCTAGGAAAGAGGACATTTGTTTCTACATGTGAGCCAAGTAAGCATTATGCCAGTTCATCTGAAGGAAAGAGAGAAGGTCTGGCAGCTACAAAGATTGATGCTCAGCTAAACAAGTCATTAGGTGGCTGGGTCATGTTTTGAAAAATAGATTTTTGCACCACCACCCCCCTGCTCCTTATTTTAATGCATAAGTCAAGGTAGAAATGTTTCATTCTTAAGTCATTTAAAAGACATAGTGTTCACATAAATAACGCTTTTATTGAGAGGAAAGACATTTGTGCAACCATATAATTATATCCTTTTTATTGGACTATTGTTAAAGAATTATATCTTATACAGTATTGCAAATCATTCCCATAAGCATTGTGATTAGGGTGAAATGTTGTTTGGCCATAGATGAGCTCTCCAACAATATTAATATGAGATTTATTTAATGTATTGTGTTCTATCCTCTAGGGATTGCAAAAAGATATTTTGCTAAGTTAAAAACATTATTGAAGAAACACAAACATAATAATGAGGCAGAGTTACAGTATAGTGCTAAGAAAGACCACAAAGGAGTACATTTTTTATGTAAATTAAATTAAGCCTAGACAAATTATGAATATTTTTGGAAAAGAAACATTCTTTCCCTATTCAGGCAAGAAAAAAACCAAACCAAACAAACAAACAAACAAACAAAAAAACAACTTTGAGAGACTTGGTTTAAGAGAAAAAGACAGAGATAGCAGTTAAGAAAAAAATATTAATCTAGCTAATGACTATCTTGAAAAGTTAGAAGTTGCAACAAGAACCTTGAATCTGATACTTTCCTTAATTTATAGTCTCTGAAGCAAAGGAATCATAGAACTAATGTGGCCTCACAGATACTTAGGATTCTGCCAGGCTGCGTTCAACACTAATTAAAAGTTCCGAAAATGACAGGGTCACAGAACTAAAACAGACCTTGGTTTTCAAAGAAGACAAGGAGCTGGCATTTCCAGATGAGCATTCAGATACTGGGCTCCTGAAAATCTGCAGACACTTCCTTTTTTAGTTGTATAGAGAAGATAGATACATATTTCCTCCTTTGCTTTATTTCTGCTCTCAGTGGTTCCCCGTTGTTAGCTCTAAGTTAGGCCAGATGGTTGGGAGGGTTACAGCCTGTGAATCAAGAAGAAGTCTAATTCAAAAAGTCAAATTATATTTGTAAATATAATTTCTTGGGAATAAATAGAGTGGACACAAATCCTGAAATGCTGGCTGAGGACAGGTTCTTCAGCTCAGCACTATGACCTTGATAAGAATTTTGGCCTCTAGTTCCTAGTTGGCCTTTTAAGTAGCTTAGGTAGCCCTAAAAATGACAGAGGAAAAGACACTGAACACGAAACAAAATAATATATATTTTTCCCTTTTTTGTGCTCAGTAGAAGGTAGTATCAACTGGTAGTAGTCATTTGAATCATAATTGTCTGGAGGTTAGAATAGATAATTTCAAATTTTAGAAAGACAAAAGATTCTGTCAATCAATTAACCAAGATCTGGCACTGGGTCTAAATTTTAATTGTAATTATTCTTTTGGCACAAAATTTAAATGATTAAAAGTTGCCTTTTGAAGATACACATATAAATATAGAAGTGATTATATGTTAACCAATCACTCAATAACATATTGGCATTCTTGAGTTAATCAGACTTGTTATTTAGATTCTAGAATATGTACAAGGAACATAAAAGGGATATGCATAAGTCACCTAAGATCTGATTTCAGTAGTTGGGGAGACTGAAGAGAAAATGTCCAGGCTGCTTGAGAATCAGAAACATGTCAAATCAAAGAACAAGTATTGGGTAAAATACTAATAAAGCACGACATGACCTTGATCAATTCAACAACTTTCCTAATGTTTCATTTATTTTCATCTGTACTAAATAACCATAATTTAAATATTTCTAGAATATCAGGCAATAATAAAACCTTCAATTATATGGTCTTGAATTCCTGCTTCATTAAAAAAATGACGGAAGAGTAAGAGATGAAGGTTATTTGTTGTTTGTTTCTAGAAGGTTCTGGATCATATTATTATGGTTCATCGGTAAATCCTGAAAATGTAGGATCAAGAAAAAAGAGAATTAGAATACTTCCCAGTATTCACATCCCTATACACATTTCCCTAAAATAGAATATCTTTTCTCTGATTAAAATCTCAAGTAAAGAAAAATCCTAGTATCTAAAGCTGCTCTAGTTTTTATCTGGAATATTTGATTATTAGAAATTTCTTTGTTATAGCAAACTGACATTTATCTTTAAACCATCAGTTCAAAACGTCTCGGGCCATCTGGATGAAGTGCAATCTTTCTTCTAAATAACATAAGTTAGATTATGTAAAAATAAATTTCCCCACAAATCTTTTTTGATCAATGAAAACTTTTTTCATATGTATGATATTGATTTCTTTTCTATGCTGATTACTCTCCCTGGACACATTCCAGTCTGTCAATGTCACCATTTGAAATGTGATGTCTACAGCTAAATTCAATAATAGGGGTACAGAATAACAGAAAAATACAACTTTTTATTTTTATCCTTACTTGAGATACAATATTTCCCTGCAGGTATCCTGTGATTTTATTAGGCTCTGGAATTGCCATATTATATTGTTTACTCAAATTGTATTTCCAGACATCTAAAACTTCATATGTATTTTTGACACATGGTGGCATTAAGTAATATTATACAATTTCTTATTTAATAAATACAGGGCTGATTATTTTTGCCCATTAAATTAAGACTTTGATGATCTAGCTCATTTATCCAAGCTGCCCAGCCTTTGAGATCCAACTTCTTTACCTGTAAAATGGGTAAAGAATCAATTGACTCATGGAATTCTTGTGAGAATTAAAATTAATTGTGTAAAGTACTTAACACAATTTCTGACCTAATGACAAATGTTTCCGAGCCTTCATTATCATAACTATTACTGTTTTCATCCAAATCATTGGTGAAAATAACAAATCCACATCGTACTCTTGGAGTCCTTCAATCCATTTATATAAAAACCAAGCTGGGCCGGGCCTGGTGGCTCACGCCTGTAATTCCAGCACTTTGGGAGGCCAAGGCGGGCGTATCACGAGGTCAGAAGATCGAGACCATCCTGGCTAACACGGTGAAACCCCGTCTCTACTAAAAATACAAAAAATTAGCTGGGCATGGTGGCGGGCACCTGTAGTCGCAGCTGCTCGGAAGGCTGAGGCAGGAGAATGGGGTGAACCCGGGAGGCGGAGCTTGCAGTGAGCCGAGATCACGCCACTGCACTCCAGCCTGGGTGACAGAGCGAGACTCTGTCTCAAGACAAAACAAAACAAAAAAAAGCTGTTTTATCGAAATTCAGTTTCTTAGTTACTCATAAATACCCGCATCACCTAATTACTCTACTTACAATGTAAATGTCATTTCACATCAAGTTGTGCCAACTAAAGTCAAATTGCTTAGCGATTAATATACCCAGTAACCATTTAATCAAAATTTAAACAACTTTCTAAGTATTTCTAACTGTGTCTATGGATCACAATTTTACCCCACTCATTTTTGAAACATTTTATTAGCTCTTTTGGCATATCCATCCTGGATTGCAGTCCCATTGAAAAGCTCACAATTCTATTTCTCTGGGAAAAATAATTGAAATTTAATACAGTTAAAATTTTGACAAATTTGGTACAACGACCTCTTAGAGAAACTGGTCTCGTGACTCCTTGCCTTTCTGCTCATGAAGAAAGATATTTTATTTCTTTCTAAGACTAACAAGGCGAAAGATGTAACAATCAATCATCAGATATGAGAGGTCAACATTTACCAGATTTGTCATAGGCACTCCGAGATATGACTAAGCTGTCTGTGGTGTGACCATCAGTAGGTAATCTATTTTCCCATCTTTCCGTAACAGGACATTGCTTTTTCTGTAGGAACTACTCCTCCTGTATTCTAAAGGTGTAGAAGGATCAGAAACTACTCATGTTTCACGAGATGGGCATTGTAACCTCTAACTGGCCAATTGGAGTGCTGCTACTTAGGATTTGAAATGGAAATCGAGGCACCTGGGGTAAAATTAAAGGAGTTGCTCCCTCTGCAGGGCTGACCCTGTGCTTACATGACTGTGAGTTTCTCTTTAAATTTTGTGCGTTAGGACTCATTTGTTTCAATCTGGTTCAGGTTCTAATTTGCTCTAATTACAAAATGACCCAATTTAGATAAATGAAAATCAGGTGTTGAACTTTTTCTTTAACAGTTGCATAAGAAACTCAGGCTTTTCTGCTGGACTATCCGTATCAGCAGGACAGAAGCCGAGACATAATGACCTCGTGTCTGCGAAAACAGAGTTGGCTTGAGAATTAAGCCAGCACAGTGGAAAAACAGCGTGGAGAAGAATGGATCCCTAGAAATATTTTCAGGTCTCTCAATCCAGGTGTGTAAAAAGTGAGTTCAATGCTTTATTTGGTTATTTTTCAAGATAAATTCTGTTTATAGTTTTAGCCAATTTGGGTTAGGTCTCTTCCACTGGACACCAGAATATTCCTTTGTGTCCTTCGTGACTCATTCCATCCAATAAACTGTCAGAAAATATTCTCTATCTCTCTCACAGTACACAGCTTTCTCTTTATACACATTATTTTTTAATTTAAGAAATATAGATTCAGAATATATATGCATTTATGTATGCATATGTACATATGCACAGATTAAAAATAATAATACATATGTTTCTATGGAAACCAGATGAAGATTAAGAAATAGAACCTTACCAGTTCCTTTGCAGAAACCTCTGTAACTATATCTGCCTCATTCCTTTTATTAAATAAACATTTTATCATAATCTAACAATGTGTGTTTTCCCTAAGCAATATATCCTTTACTTTTATGGTTCAGAGATTTTTGAAAATTGAATAATTTGTACATAAACTTTCTAGTTTTTTTAGATAAAATTTACATATAGTAAAATTCACCCTAACTAAAGCACGTTCTGTGGGTTTAGGCAAATAAATCTAATTAGGTAGCAACCACCAAAATCAAGATTTAGAACAATTCTACTACCTTCAAATATTCCCTTATGCCCTTCGGAGTGTGGTTTCTTTGACACAGAATAAAGCATATGAAGTTCATTTGTGTTGATTACTATAGTTTTACAATGAGCTTGAAATCAGGAAGTGTGAGCCCTTCTGCTTTATTCTTCTTTGCCAAAATTGTTTTGTAATTTTAGTTCCTTGATAATTCCAGACATATTGTATCATGTTTATTTTAATCCAATTCAAAATACCATCTAATATTCTTTCTGACTTGCACTTTTATCTATGGGCTATTTAAAAATATTAATTTTCAACTATACAGGGTTTTTCATATATAATTTGGTAATGATGTCTATTTTATTCAGTTTTTGTAAGACAACACAGTTTGTAGTCTTTCAAACCTTTTATGGTTTATTAATATTTGATTATGACCTATTTTAATCATATCTTGTTAATATGGTCTGTCTTGTTAAGTATTGCCTACACACTTGAAAAGAATATGTATTCACATACTGTTGGGTAGAATGTTTTAAAATGTCCATTTTGTCAATTTAATTGATATACTTGCTTAGATCTTCTATGTCCTTAGACATTTTTCATGTATTTTTTCTATTATTTATTAAAAATTGGATGCAGGATTTCAATATAATTTCAGATTTGCTTATTTTTCCTTTTATTTTTAATTTTTTGCTTCATGCATTGTAAAACTCTGTTTATAAATATACAAATAAAAGACATTCATGTTATCTTAGAAAATTTATTATTTATTATTAATATTTATCTTTATTCCTGTTGCTGTACCTTGTTCTAAATTTTCCTTTGCTTGACATCAATATAGACATTTCAAATTACTTCCTTTTGAATAGTATTTGGGAAGGCCTTTTTAGCTGGACATATCCTTACTTGTTCTTTCTTTACTTAGATTTTTTGAAAATGATACTCTACTTGCCCTAATTTGTACGTTGTTTTTAAGAAGTCTAATAACAATCAAATTGTTGTGTCTTTTTAAGTTATTTAAACTTCTTGCTTGAAAGCACTGATGAGTTGTTTGTTTCATAGTTACACTGCAATAGATTTATCTGAATAAGGCTCTGAGTTTACCATAGAAGTGGATTTTCCCTAATATCTGGTAGGCCCTCACAATGAAAGGATTCAGGTCTTCTATTAGCTATAGAATATTATTAGATTCCAGCTTTAAATTTTAGTTTTTCTTTCAGGTATTTTGAAATTATCTTAAAGGACTTACATTTCCAAAATTTCCTCTCTTTTTACTTCTTAGTAGTTTTCAATTTCTTTGGTTCTATAAATTTGATTACAAATATAGTATGTATATGTATGTATGTATATGTATATGTATATGTATATACTATATGTATATGTACATACTATATTTAACCTAACAATCCACTTCATTTCTGTTGGCATGTAACCAACAGAAATGCATATAAGATTGTTTATACCAATGATATTCTTATTAGAAAAAAAGAAAATAACTCAAAATATTCATGTATGATGGAACAGGTAAACATATTGTAGATAGCCACACAAAGGAATGCTGTACGGAAATCAGAACGCATTAATTAAATCTACATGTAACAGCATGATTGAATCTCTCAAACATAATATTGAACAAAAGAAGCCAAACACAATCAAGTGCATAGATTTTGATCTTATTTATATAATGTTTACAGGCAGGCAAACCTAACCTAAATCAAACCTAACCTAACCAGAATAATGATCAGTCTTACAGGAGCAACAGTCATTAGAAGGAATAAGGAAGCATCTGCTGTGCTTGTAATATTTTGTGTTTTGTTCACAGTGCTCATTAAATGGATGTATTTATTTTATGAAATGATTTTCAAGCAGCATACTTATGATTTTGTGTATTTTTCTATATGTAGTTTATTCTTCATCACAATATTTAAATGGCATTCATCTTTTTAATACATGTCATTTAGAACATGATGAATTATTCTTTGCATTTATTTATGTATTTTTTCTAATAAGTGTTTGGATTTCACAATCTTTTTTGACCTATACACACATGTAATTATTCTTGGCTTCTTCTTTTCCAATTTAATATTAAGTTTATGCTCTCTTCTTAACATGAACTGCTGAGTTTTTCTCACACACTATGCTTTGAAATAGAATAAATAAGTATGGAATTTTTGTACCTTGAAAATGTAGTAACACTTGCTAAAGGAAGACATCTAAGTTTGAAGCTTTCTTAGAAGATTTTGACTATTCAGAGTCTGTATTATCAAGCAATTAAGATTTTTTAATGTTTTTCTTACATCCTTTTCAAAGCCCAATTTTTGACTTGAGTTGTCTCTAAAATTTTGGAGCTGTTCTTTAATATCTTTAGTTTATATAACTAGAAACTTTCTCACTTCTGATGTGAGGGTAGACACTTCCTCTTCCCTATTCTCCATCTGTTCTGAGTCTTGCCAGAGACATTTTAATTTTATTAGTCTCTCAAAAATCCAAATTTAATTTTCTTGATCTTCTCCTCCATATTCTACATTAATTTTTATTTAGTAAATATTAAGTTCTTCTATTGTGTATTATGAGCCCTAGCCATTACAAAATACACACTTGATTTATCAATCTGTAAGTGTAATCAGTACATTTTACTTTGTCTTCCAAATTGCAAAGATTGTAAAACACTTTAATTCCATTCTTCCACATCAAAAATTACATACTAATTGTTATATATATTAATTATTTTCTTTTAAAATTTAAACTCCACAATCCATTATTATTTTCTGCAAGTGATCTATTTGGTTACCTAAATATTTAACAGATTGTGTGCATTTACTTCTTTTTTTGAAATGCAAATCTTCCATCAACACAACATTTAAAATTTTCTCTAGAAAGTATCTGCAGGTGACATGTCATGTCAATTTTTGTCAAAAAATATCTTTATATTACTTTCATTTTGAAATACTACATCATTGTTATAATGATGGAAGCTGACAGTGATTGGTCTCCCAGCATATTAACATTGTCATATTTCTGTCTTCTAGCATCCACTGTGAGAGAAGTCGTCTGTCAATTGTTATCTTTTGAAGGTAAACTTTTTTTCTGGAATTATATAAAAATCTGTGCCTTGCCTTTGGTGTTCTTCATTAACACCATGATGTAGATTCATGGAATGCACAAACACATTGTTTATAGCCACACAAAGCAATGCTTTACAGAAACGAGAATGCATTAGCTAAATCTACAGATAACAGCATGGGTGAATCTCAAAAACATAATATTGTGCATAAGAAGCCAAACACAATCAACTGCATAAAGTTTGATCTTAGTTATATAATGTTTACGTTTACAGTTATTTATATAATGTTAATAATGTTTCACTTATCCTGCCTATAATTCTTGTGCATACTGGGTTTCTTAAATCTCTTTCATCAGTTCTTTCATTATTATCTCATCCTTATATATTGCCTCATAATTCTTCCTTCAAATATTTTCTTTGGTATACTTTCCCATTCCTTCTGGAATCCAATCAGTGGAAAGCATTGATCTAAGTAAGTAGTCAAAAATATTAGTAAAAATGCAAGCCTTCTTCATCACTTTCATTGGTGCACTGTTGCCATTTGATTGCATATTTAAAGAAACCCATTAAAATGTAAGTGGCTTGAGGGGAGAGATCACTTATTACTTATCTCTGTGTTTCCAATAGTACCTAGCTGAATACAAAGATAACATTGGGTATTTATTTTTAACAATTTATAAATACAACTATAAAACCTTTAAAAGTACTTTATACTATTTTTTCCAGATATTGTATCCCTTCTATTCACAGGTCAATCTAATAAAGTTAATATATCTTCTAAAAGACTGATATTATTGAATATTATAGGAGTATCTGCTTCACTGCATTATTTAGAAAAGTGGGGAGTTTCATCAAAAGATAATATAACTTTTCCTAGCCATTGGAATTACTAGCCATGCAGGTAATTTACAGGATATTGAAACAGGGTTTTGAAGTATTGTGATGCTTTTTTCTTCTGGTTTATTAAGACATTTTATAGTGTTGATAATTATTGAGATGAGTTATTGTATAGAGACATTAAATACAAGAACTGTAAAATACTTGAAAGTGATGGCCTGTTTGTGGAGGAACAAAGTGAGACATGAAACAAATGCCCGAGGGCAATATACTCTTCTTTCTACAGTTTGTCTTAACTATTGTGAATATTTCACATAAATGAATTGTGGGGGGAAAAAAGGTTAAAAAAGCCTCTGAAATGAAAAAATAGTCGGTGCATAATCGATATGAATTTAGAGACTCCAAAAAGAACATATTTTCTTTCATATATTACCTAAGTCCTATCTGTTCTTTGTTAGACTTTTTAAATTTTTTTAAAGGGCAATCAAGAAACCTTTATTTTATTCTTGAGTCTTTCTCTGTTTGACATTGAGGAAACCAGTTTAACTGTCTGGGCCTATGTTTACTCATCTAAGAATTGAATGGAATTACCTTTGTAGTAGAACCCAGAGGGAAATAAATTGTGCATCATAATAAAGATGGTGACTAGTGTTTATTGAAATATTTACTAAGGTGATAAAGAATGCACTTGTAATAATTTGCATAGTTCGTTCACCAGAGGGTATGTCTGCTTTTCACTCAACTTCTATGGACAGGCACATAACTGGAGTACCTGGTGATAGAAGTTTACATGTAGTGAATGTATCCATACTGGGTGAGCAAACAAAGACATACAACTTGCTTTTTTGAATAGATTGATTTGTCTAGAGTTGTGTGATACGTGAACAAGGATGATTGTTTAATGTGGGCCCAAACTTGCAAAGGAGGATCACGAGGTCAAAAGTTCAAGACTAGCCTGGCCAAGGTGGTAAAACCCCATCTCTACTAAAAATAGAAAAATTAGCTTGGCTTGGTGGCGGGCGCCTGTAATCCCAGCTACTCAGGATGCTGAGGCAGAGAATTGCTTGAACCCAGGAGGCAGAGGTTGCAGTCAGTCGAGATCATGCCACTGCACTCCAGCCTGGGGGGACAGAGCGAGACTCTGTCTCAAAAAAAAAAAAAAAATTTTAACAATAAGGTTATTATCATATCGGTTGTCTTTTGTTTATAAAAAAATAAATTAGGGCTAAAATAATGTTTATAATTAAAGGCTTTGGGTTATTTTAAGTTCTAGCTAAACATATTTTAACATTTTAAGCTATAAGAATTTTATTTTATAAAATTAACAATTAATTCAATGAAAAATTAGACATAAAATGTTGAATGACATTTTATTCATTTTAATTTTCATCTATACCATATACTTTACAATAATTTTTAAGGCCAGATTGAAACCACTATTTTCCTAGGATAATGATTTGGAATTTAGAAAAAAGACTTGAAATTTGGAAGAAGGCTGGATTTCTTTAGTTAAAATATTTTAGAAGTTTCAAACTAATCAGGGAATATATTTTGCCAAGTTACTTTTTTTAAAAAATAGGCAAATTCTTTTAGGTTTAATTTACTCCTAATGAATGCACATCATGATACTTTTTTTCTGATTTTTTGAATCCATAAAGTCAATCTTCACATTTTATAAAACAGAGCTTTTTAATTTTATTCAAATTAATGATTTTTATGATACAAATTTTACCTTCTTATTGGTAAAAAGGAAAAATTGGGAAAGTATGGAATTATCTTTGTAATTACCTTCCCGCCACCCAAGTTATTAAAAATACTATGGCCAAAGGCAAATATTTTTAATGTTTTAACTTTTCATTTATTATTTATTTATTTGTTTATTTTTGAGAGTCTCACTCAGTTGTGCAGGCTGGAGTGTAGTGGCGCGATCTTGGCTCACTGCAGTCTCCGCCTTCCACATTCAAGAGATTCTCCTGCCTCAGCTTTCAAAGTATCTGAGAATACAGGTGCATGCTACTATGCCCGGCTAATTTCTCATATTTTTAGTAGAGATGGAGTTTCACCGTGTTAGCCAGGATGGTTTCAATCTCCTGACCTTGTGATCCCCCCGCCTTGGCCTCCCGAAGTGTCACTGCACCCGGCCTTTTTTCATTTATTTTAGTTGCAATCACAGGCTTGCATTTGCAATGTCTGTACAACGATAATCTGTATGAGTGGATGATATGCTTTATTTGACATTTCTCCATATAAATGTATTTGTAAATATATTAAAATAATCATTTTGATCACCAAGTATAGTATTTGCATAGGTATATTGAGTTAATCAAGATTTCCATTTTTTCAACCTTTTCTGTGCATATCATTTAAAAATGGGTATTTTAGCTGGGCATGGTGGCTGTAATCCTGTAATCCCAGTACTTCAGGAGGCTGAGGCAGGGGGATTGTTTGAGCCCAGGAATTTGAGACCAGCCTGGGCAAAATAGTGAGATATCGTTACTATAAAACTTTTTAAAAAATTAGCTGAGCAAGGTGGTATGAGCCTGTAGTCCTAGGTATTTGAGAGGCTGAGGTGGGAGGATTGCTTGAGCACAGGAAGTGGAGGTTGCAGTGAGCTGAGATTGCATTACTACACTCCAGCCTGGGTCACAGAGTGAGGCCCTATCTCAAAAAACAATAATAATAAAAATAAACAGTTACTTTTAACATCAGTGTTTCTCAACCTTAGCTGAATGTTAGAATCACTGGGGGAGTTTTTAAAATTGTCCACTAACTCCTATGTTGTTTACTGGAATAATTAATTAATCAGAATCCTTTGGAGTGGGACATAGATCACAGTGTTTTAAAAACTTCCTAGGTGGTTTTAATGTGTAACTAAGGTACAGCAGTACTGCAAATCAAAAGAGTAATAGTTGAAATTAGTAGGCCTTACTTGGATAAATCTTAATGAGGCATTACTATTGCTCTTCCCAACAATTAAGAACGTGAGCTTCTTAGAACTGAGAGACAAATCATTTTGCATGTGTGATATATTTCTTTCGGTAAAGCTCAAGTTTCCTACTCGTTTTCAGCTATTTATTTATCATCCAAAATTATGTTTAATGACCTGTGCAATACTCATCACATGTCCTGAAAGAAGTTCAAATATCAGTGGTTTCCTGTTACGAAAGTTCTTCTACTTATTCATGTAAACAAGGTTTTTCTGTAGGAAATCACATTCATTAAAGGAATCAAATCGATGTTAAACCTTGTCTAATTCTACCATGATAAAATTTTCATCTAAGAATACATCATTAAGACAGACATTTAAATAAAATCTAACATTTTACAGTTTTAAATGTTTTCAACCTGTTGCTTTAAATTATAATAATATATTTTCTAACAGTCAATGAGATCTTGATTTCTAATGGCCTTCTTGTTCTGAATAAATGGTTATCTTACTACATTGTTTTACTACTACTATTTAAAATCGTGGGACATAAATTGAAAGTGAAGTTGTTCTGAATACATTCTTCTGCACTGTGCATCGGATTTTAATTTCAGCTAATAAAATGGGGTAGCAAACCAATCTTTTGTTTCCTCCTAAATTCAGGAAAAGCTTAAATGCTTAGGAATTATTATTTTCCGCATGGTTTGAAGGAACTGAAGTAAAATAGCTATATCTAGGTCTCCTGTAGAGAAGCAAGTAGTTTAATAGCTTTTCCAATTATCTTTCCCTTAGATATTTTTTATCAACATTTTCAAAGAGAGTGTTTTGGGTATATTTGTTAATTATTAGTTTTCCAACTTACATAATACATTACATTTTTGCTGCTAATATAATAATTCCTACATTTTGACTTACTTTTAGTTTTCTATATTGTACAATATTTAGTAGATTTTTGTATTTGTTGCATACATTTGGTTAATTAGTAAAATCACCCTATGCATTTCCCTATGACTCAAGATTTGCCTACATTCCATCATTTTTTATTTTTCAATTTAACTTCAAAATTAATATAGAAATAGAAATAATAATGAGATGTACCTTGTGATAAAATGAGAAGCATCTCTGTAAATTTGAAGATTTCTTCTTCTGGCAGTAAATATATGGTGCTTGTGTGACAGGAACAGCCACATATTTGGGTGAACAGTTAAAATTATTGATTTTTTTTTTCTTTTTCCCCATGAGCTTCTGTAACTGATTTGGTATTTCTTATTAGCCTTTCAGCATTATCATTTTCATGATTTCTCTTCCATTTAAAGTGATTTTTCTATTTAATTTACTTGAAGTTTGCAGGAAAAGCTTAGGAAAGCTAGTATTCTAATATTATCTCCAATTCATACCAACTCTACTGAGTTTTATACTAGTGTATTCAGTTTTCATAATATTTTTGAAGGATAGCTCTTTGTAGCCAATTTTGCAGATGAGGAACTAGGTATATGAGAGAAAAGAAAAGAAAGTAGAGTTTAAATCCACAAGTGTGTAACTCAAAATTCTGGGCCATTTATAGTATAGCATCCCACAACCTAGTCAAACATTTACATTGACGCAAACTCAGCCAAAAGAGCAACTTCTAAATAATTAGTAGAATATAGAACTTTAGCCAAGGATTCTAAGTAAATTAGGGGAAAAATGAAAGACAACAGAGAATAGGTAAGGCATCAAAAGTCACATACTATTCAATTATAAGTGGGACCAATTATGGTCATGACTGAAGATTAGGTAAGATATTGTATCAATGACCGATAATAGATCAATTTAATGTTTTATAAAATAGACCTCTGGAAACAATTTGTTTTCTCTTTGTAAATTCTGGTTCCAAAAAAATATGTTAACTAAACAGCAAAAAGCTGCAGTCACGTAATAGGAGACTGATTTGATTTTTTGCCCAAGCAAAATTGCCAGCATTTAGCAAATAGAAGCATGTATTATAGGATATTTGAAAATCCTGGCAATGATGCCTGAATCCTCTGGCTTTGGATTGTTTACTTCTGAGCTCTCTCGCTATATGAAAGAGAGAAAAACAAGCCATAAACCCACTCAACATAATTTATTGACAGCAAAGCGTATTTATGCTTCTATTTTGATAAACAGATGAAGTGGCAACTTTTGAAACTCTTTCCATGCTTTAAAAAGAAGGGAAAATGCATGTGGCAAAACACATTTGGAAATTTAGCAAACCTCAGATGTTTATTGTGAGATGTTTGATGAACCTAAACACAGCTGTGTAAACTTCTGCCATGAGTATGGCGTTTTCCCTCAAAAATAGCCAACACCTCTTCATGCTAGCGGCGTACTGATAATACCATCCCATTAAGAAGTAGCTTTGTTCATGAATAGCATATTTTTAAATGAGAAAAACTTGCTCTCAGCCTGTGCACAAGCTAATATGCAGTAATGAAAACACATTTCTAGAATAATTTAATATATCAAAAATGCCCTAAGAGTTGTTACAAAAGTCCTACTTTAATTTGAATGTGTGTATTAGCCTGTGAGCTATAGATGGAAAGTCTACTAGCATGATTTGTCTGGCAGGATAAGGTCAAAACAACAATATATTATTTTAAATAATTCCATGTTTTTAATTGACACAATGTAATTATTGTGGGGTAAAATTACTAAAAATAATTTAAGGGGTTTGTGGGTGATATGTGTAAAAACCACCTGAAAATGCAGAAACATTAAAAGTCCTTGAAATAGTCCTTGTCCCACGATAAGATTGTTTATGTCCGCTCTCCTGGAAATGCATTAAAAAATGGCAGATGTTTTCACAACAACAAAACAACAAACTAAAAACAAATACAAGAGCAAATATTGTTGATAATATAGACATTCCATGATATTCACTTATTTCATTCTTATTCATATAATAGTTGTATCCATCTTTAGCTTCATGTATTTGAGTTTCTTCTTTGCTAAATCAGTGTCCATGGAAGTTGAGAAGTTATTGGGAAAAAAAATCAGAGTCTTAGCAATTTGTGCAATAGTGTAAAAAGGCATAGTGGGTGTTTAATTGGAGTCCCAACGTGAAAGGAGGGAGAGAATAGGGCATATTTGAAGAAATAATGTGTGAAATCTCTCAAATTTGGTGAATACAAACATATATAGATTTAAGCAGCTCTACAATCAAAGCAGAATAAAATTTCACTCATGCACATTATAGTAAAACTACTGAAAACTAAAGATTGAAAATAAGATCTTTAAAGCAATTAAAATAAAACAAAGTTTATGTGGGGAATAATGCTTCAGATCACCACTGACTTCTCATCTGAAAGTGTTGAAACTAGAAGATAGTACATAAATTAAATGCAATGAGGAAAATAAGTTGCCAAATCAAACTTTGAAATTCAATGTAAATGTTATCTGAGAAGAAAAAAATGTCTTTTAAAACAAAGAAAAATGATGTAACTTTTATTGAATAAACCTGCCCTATAAGATATGCCAAAGAAAAATTTTCCAAAATGAAAACAAGATACTTAGATAGTCACAAAAGGATAACGAGCTTTAAAATAAATAATTATCTTAGTAAATAAGAAAGCTAACTCTAAATATTCAATTTCTTTATATAGATTCAAAGTTGATGGAGTACTGCCAATGCAATATGACAAGAAAAAAAACAGAAAAATAATTCTATTTGAATATGATATGACTGGGTTGTAGAAATCCAAGAAATATACAGACAACCTAAAATTAAATTTATTAAGGCCACAGTACTTAAGGTTTATTTTATTAAAAATTGTATTTTAGATACTAGTAACAAAAAAATGGAAGCAATAAAAATCAGTTCCATTTACTGTAGTGTTAGGTAGTGTTAAAAATATACTCAGGAATAAATTTACCAAAACTTTTCCAATATAACTAAATGAAATTATGAAAGACCAAATAAAGGTCAAAATATACTACATTTATATAGTCTACCCAATGCTGTTAAGATACCATTTGTCCCATTTGATCTTCAGATTCTATAATCAAAACAAACTTTTCCTTTGTAGAAATTGGCAAGCTGAATCTAAAATTTACATGAAAATGCAAGGACATAGAATATCCAAAGCAATCTTGAATAATAAAAATAAAATTGTGAGAACTGCTTTACCTAATTTTAAGACAGTATGTTACTGGCATAAGCATAAACGCATAAATAAAAGAAAGTTCAGAAATAGACCCACATTTTGTGATTGCTTGTCTTTAATTACAAGTGTTCTAACACAATCTAATAGATAAAGTAAGATATTTTCCCAAAATGTTGATAGAAGCTACATATCAAAATGAAACCTGGATTTCTACCTTACATCGTATAGACTTATTAATTCAGACTTATAATAGTTCTAAACATACAATACAAAATAGGAAATATTTTAGTAAAAAACTATAAGAAAATCTTCATGATACAGTGGTGGGCATATAAAGCACATAACCCTTAGGCTGCATCAAGCAATAATTTTTTAATGCTAAAAAATTAGACTTCATCAAAATGTAATTATCATCAAAGTGAATGGTGAAACTGCAGATGAGGAAAAATATTCACAAGGCAATTTCTCTTTTTTTTTTGTTTGAGATGGAGTCTCGTTCTGTCACCCAAGTTGGAGTGCAGTGGCAGGATCTCAGGTCACTGCAACTTTCTTCTCCTGGTTGCAAGCAATTCACCTGCCTCAGCCTCCTGAGTAGCTGGGATTACAGGCACACACCACCAAGCCTGGCTGATTTTTGTATTTTTAGTAGAGATGGGGGTTTTATCATGTTGGCCAGGCTGATCTCAAACTCCTGAGCTCAAGTGATCCACCTGCCTCAGCCTCCCAAAGTGCAGGATTACAAGGATGAGCCACCATGCCCAGCACAAAGCACATATTTTTTTAAAAATGGCATTCACTGTATGTAATTTCTATACTCAATATAATAAAGCTTTCTAAATGGCTAATAGAAGCCCATAGTCCTTAACATAATTAAGAATTAGAGAAATGTGAATTAAAATAATATGAGATACCACTGCGTTCACCAAAATGGCTAATACAAAAGTTTGAGAGAGATGGAAAGACAGATAGCACCAAATATTGGGAAGTATCTGGGTCTAGAAAATTCACTGCTAGTGGGAAGGTAAAATGGTACAATTACTTTAAAAAAAATCTGGCAATTCATTATAAAATTCAATATATTCCTACCTTGTGACCCAGCCATACTTCTCCTATGCCTTTACCCATGATAAATAAAAATATATTTTTTAAAGTTGTACAAGAATGTTCATGGAAACTTTATTTATCATAACCCAAAACTAGATAAAGCCTATGTGTTTATTAGTAGGAGAGTAGATAAACTGTAGCACGTTTATGCAAGAAAATACCAAAGTATTTATTTATTTATTTTTGAGACGGAGTTTTGCTCATGTTGCCCAGGCTGGAGTGAAATGGCATGATTTCGACTCACTGCAACCTCCGCCTCCCAGGTTCAAGCAATTCTCCTGCCTCAGCCTCCAGAGTAGCTGGGATTACAGGGATGCACCACCATACCCGGCTAATTTTTATATTTTTAGTAGAGATGGGTTTTCTCCATGTTGGTCTGGCTGGTTTCAAACTCCCGACCTCAGGTAATCCGCCTGCCTCGGCCTCCCAAAGTGCTGGGATTACACGTGTGCAATCCACGCCTGGACTAAAGTGTTTTTAAAAAAGAATACATTGATAATAAATAACATTTATGAATCTCAAAAATATTATTCATATTAAGAAAAAAGTTCCAAAAATACATAATATAGGATTGTATTTATGTGACACTCTAGAATGAGGAAAATTATTCTACAGTAGAAAAAATTAGCACAGAAGGGTTGCTTCCTGGTGATAGAGCAGGAAATGACTGGGATGGGGCATAAGGAGATTTCTGACTGACGGTAAAGTACTGTAACTGGCTGGGGTTTCAGGTTACATAGGGTTATGCATTCTTCTAGACTCACTGAATGTACATTTATGTACATTTCATCATATGTAAATTTTACATTGAAAAGAAACTGCTAATTTATTGATGATATGCATGCTGTGGTAGTTATAAAAATTACCTTAAAGCATATCAAAAGTAAGATGAGTTAATGGGTATGTAGAGGAATAGAGATATGATAGAACAAGTGTAATAAAATATTATTTTAGATGGCAGCTTTCTAGGTGTTCTCTGTAAAGTTCTTTTTAAATAAAAAGTTGGGTAAAACTAAAATTGTCTTATGTAATTTAATATTTTGCTTTTAAAGCTCTGTTATCCCCACCAATAATTCCATATCTGTCATGATCATTATTCAGAAATGATGGGAATCTAAATATGAAAGTAATGGTATTAAATCTTGGCTAAATACTCTTTAGCCAACTATTTAGTGAATGATTCATATTTCTAACAGAAGGTTAGATAGTTGATCATGGCCAATTCCCTCCCATATTCCACACCTCAGGTCAACTGCCTAACAATTGTCTCTGAGTTTTTTCTCAGCTCAAATGTTTTAGGATTAAGAGTCAGAGTCTATAGTCTCATACTTAAAAGCAATATAAGAACATTTGGTGTGTGTAAAAACTACTTGAAATTGTACAGGCTTTTGAATTATGTAGACTAGGATTCAAATCCCAGCTCAGCCTCTTACTAGCTGTATCCAATAATTGTTAGGATGACATGAAATAGTGCATGTAATGCCTGTCTCTTTCTCTCTTTTCTCTCTCTGTCTCATACACACAAGATAGGATATTAGCCAGAGGCTCAAACCTGCACAGTTCATCTAGAGTTTCAGAGTAACAACTGAAAAGGTTTGTTTACCATTGTCAAGATATTTGAAAAAACTTGAACCATAGTATGATTTAGATGAAAACCAGTGGCTATTCAACAATAATCACCTCAGGCACCTACAACCTCTTAAGAAAAAAAAGACAGTTGGATGTAATCTGTATTGTCATTTCTAATCCATTTTCATGTAGCTTTTAAATAAGATATTTGAATAAAATATTCAATCTATTAGACAAATAATATTGTTGTAAAATAGCAAGGCTATGTGCATATATTAAAGCACAAAACGTCAGTACAGAAACATACTTAGGTCATTCTACTGCACTGAGTAAGATGAATTAGCACCATCTATCCCAGAGGCACTGAGTACAATGATCTAGTTCTAGGTCTCCCTCAGAAATTGCAGGGTGGCGTTGTCTAAATCATGGAAAAATCCTAGGCTTAGGTTTTCATTTGTGGGACTGCACTATATATGTTTTTATGTTTTTCCCCCCATTTATTTCTTTTATTAAGAGATTCTCCCACATCCAGTACAATGAACCACATAAGATAAATAATATTTCTCCAAGTGTGGTCCTTGAACTATGTAACATAAGAATCACTTGAAATGTTAACCAGACTTACACATCTTGAAAACCATTTTATACAATGAAACCAAGTGGGGAAAGAATTAAATATGTAGAAAATAACCTCCCTCTTGAATGTAGTTAATAACATTGGTTGAATCTTGGAATCACATGGGAATTTAACTAGTAAGGATACCCGAGTCACTTCAGATAATTTGATTCAATGGATTTTGGGTGTTACCTGAGTATTGGAATTGATTAAAAATCTTTCCAGGTGATTCTAATAGTGGGAATAATGACTGCCCTTGTTCTAAACCAGAGTTTTTCCACTTAATGTGAATCTAAATAATCAGAGGATCCTGTTAAACTATAGATTCTGATTTAGTACATCTGAGGTTGGACCAGAGACTTTGCATTTCGAACAAGCTCCCAGATGACGCTGATACCTCTTATATCAGACTATCCTAGGTAGTCAAGTTAAAAAAAATCTTTTGCAAACAGACACAATTATATTATATATTATTGCTTTTGTATAATTCTGGGAATCCTGCATAGTCAACCTTTTGGTTTTCTGTCTGTGAAACATTCCCTGAAAACAGCACCAACATATTTACAGAGCTCTCTTCAAAACAGAAAAACATTTCTAAACAGATTATATCTAAAATAATAAAAATAAAAACAAAAGGAATCAAACAAAAATAACTAGACAGAAAAATTAATAATAATGATAATGATTTGATGAATCTATGTGGAAGAGAATCTAAATGCCTCAGAATTCTATGAAAACAGGGAAGTTTTAAATTGAAATGTGATTCAAGAGGTTGAGACACCCATTTTGACTATGAAACAGAGTAACTAACAATTTTCTGCTTCTCTTCCTCCATGGCCATTCTCTGTCCACAGTTGAAGGGTTGTTAAAGACTTCTTTCAGCATCACTTAGGCTTTTGAAAAAGTGATGGGAACACCCATCCTTGGAAGAATTAGGTAGGGGGAATCAGCATCAGTACTGGCAGTCCTAGTCTATTCTTGGCAGCTCAGCACAAGGCTATTGGCAGGATTGAAGAAGCTAAAATTGTTCCCACTCTTGCACCCACCTTGTACTGTAATTTCAGCAGGAGTCAGAATTTGTCAGATAAGTCAAAGGACTTGAATATTTTCATTTATCTTCATGTCAATTATTTACAGAGTACCTCTCATTTTTTCTCTTCTGTCAGAGGGCTGACAATGCTTTGCCAAAAATAGGTAGCATTGATATAAAGGAAAAGTGACAAAATTGATTATTGAAATTGAGTATTAGAGATTCAGTAAGTGGTTGAAGCTGCTACAGTTTTGTTATCAGTACAGTGGACACTGATCACATTGTGTATTGAGCACTTGAAACATAGGTGGTTTGAACTGAAATACAATATGAGATAAGTGTAAAACACATACCAAATTTCAAAGATTTAGCATGATCAAAATGGAATGAAATTAGAAGTCAATATGATGAAAGGTCCCAAACTAATAACTACCTTGAAAAAGTAGAAAACTTTTTAAAAGTATAAATTTAACCCAAGCCATGTGGAAGGAAGAAAATGATAATGGTTGAGCATAAAAAATTTAAATAGAAAATATAAAATAATAGAAAACCACATGTTTTTATTTGAAAGATCAACAAAACTTACAAAACCTCTAGTAAGAATAACCAGAAAAAAAGAAAAAAGTCTCAAATAGCTAAAATTAGAAATTAAATAACATATATTACTATTGACATAGAAATAAAGATGATTATAACTACTATAAAGAATTGTCAACAAATTCGATTTAAAATAAAATTGAGACATTTCTAAAAAGCTACAATTTACTAAAACTGACTCAAGAAGAAATATAAATTGTAAATACTTATATAAAAGTAAATAAATCTGTACTATTTTTTTTTTTTTTAAATCTCAATCTCAGAAGATTTTAGTGCTGATTCTATCAAACATTGGGAGAATGAATACCAATTCTTTACAAACTCATCCAAAAATTGGAAGAGAAGGGTATACTTTTTTTTTCTTCTTCTTTTTTTATTTTTATTTTTTTAGATGGAGTCTCTGTGTCACCCAGGCTTGAATGCAGTGGTGAAATCTCGGCTCACTGCAACCTCTGCCTCCTGGGTTCAAGCGATTCTCCTGCCTCAGCCTCCTGAGTAGCTGGAACTACAGGCACATGCCACCACACCTGGCTAATTTTTTGTATTTTTAGTAGAGATGGGGTTTCACCGTATTAGCCAGGATGATCTCAATCTCCTGACTTCATGATCTGCCCACCTCGGCCTACCAAAATGCTGGGATTACAGGCATGAGCCACCATGCCCGGCCGAGAAGGTTAAACTTTCTAACACATCCTATAAGTATTAGCCTGTTAGCATAACCAAATGAAAATGTCACAATAAAGAAAAAAAAACTATAGACCAATATATCTTATGAAAATATGCAAAAGTCAACCAAATACTAACAGAACTGTGCACTGTACAAAAGGATTTTATATACCATGGCCAAAGGGAGTTCATCCTAGAAATTCAAGGTTGATTCAACAGACAAAATAATCAATGTAATATACCATATTAATACAGTCAAGTGCCATGTAAGGACAATTCGGACCGCATAGATATAAGATTATAATGAAGCTGAAAAATTTCTATTGAGTAGTGACATCATAGTTATCCTAACTTTGTAGTGCAATGCATTATTTCTGTATTTGTGGTGATGCTGTTTGAGCAAACCTACAATGCTGCAAATCATATGAAAGTGTAGTACATACAACTATGTATAGTACATAGTGCTTGATAGTGACTGTTACTGATTTATGTATTTATTAGACTATACATTTTTGTATTTTAGAATGTACTCCTACTTATTAAAAAATGGTTAACTGTAAGACAGCCTCAGGCAGGTTCTTCAAGAGGTATTCCAGATGAAGGCATTGTTATCATAGGAGATGACAGCTGCATGCATGGTATTGTCCCTGAAGACCTTCTAGTGGGGCAAGATAAGGATGTGGAAGACAGTGATATTGATTATCCTCATCCTGTGTAGGCCTAAGCTAATGTGTGCATTTGTCTTAGTTTTTAACAAAAAAAGTAAAAAAAATTAAAAATAGAAAAAAGCATAAAGAATAAGGACATAAAGTATTTTTGTACAACTGTATCATATGTTTGTGTTTTAAGCTATGTGTTATGAAAAAGGAACAAATACTTTAAAATATTAAAAATTTTACAAAGTAAAATAGTTACAGTAAGTCAAGATTAATTTATTATTGAAGAAAAATTTTCTATAAACTTAGTTTCCCCTAAGTGTACAGTGTTTATAAAGTCTATGATAGTGTATAGTAATGTCTTAGGCCTTCACATTCACTCACCACTCGCTCACTGACAATTCCAGTGTAACTTCTAGTCCCACAAGCTCCATCCAAAATATGTGCCCTATATAAGTCTACCATTTTAACATCTTTTGTGCTGTATTTTTACTCTATCTTTTCTATGTTTAGATACACAAATATTTCCTGTTGTGTTCCAGTTGTCAAAAGTATTCAGTACAGCATCATGGTGTACAGGTTTGTAGCCTAGGAAAAATAGGCTGTATCATACAGCCTAGGTGTCTAATAGGCTGTGCCATTTAGGTTTGTGAACACTCTGTGATGTTTGGAAAATGATGAAATCGCCATATGTTGCATCTCTCAGAATGTATTCCTGTTGCTAAGCTACACTTAAATGAAGAATGGACAAAACCACGTGAAGACCCACAAAGCCATGAAGGAGCGGGTGGCTAGGAGGCAGTTGTGCCACCCAGAACCTGGCCGTCAGTGCTCCTCTGGACTCCTGGTAGGAGGAGCCACCACAGGTGCTGGGCCTGTTTGGGTCTGGGCCTTAGGTTGGCCCTGCTGCCAGCATTCAGCTCGGACTCCAAGCACAGAGCATGGCTGGACTCCTCACCTGCCTTCCAGATAACACTCCTGGGGCAGCTAAGGGAACACAGGGACAACCTCCTACTTCCCGGTTGTTGCAGAGCAAAGAAGATGAGGGAGAACTAATTATATTCTTTAGGTCTAAATATAGTTGAAAAATGTGTAGGAGGAGATTAAGGTGGCAGATAGGACACAGGACTAGCTTGCAGCTCCTGCTCAGATGGACAGAGCAGCATGTAGACACTCACATTGTGAATTTTTGATCCAAAAACTACCATAGCAACATACCAGAAAAGCCAAAAGAATTCACAGACTCTTTGAAGGAACTGGATCACCACTGCAGGCTCCCTGAGATGCCAAAAAACTGTGATTCTGCTTGCTTTCTCAACTGGGATGGTCATGGGCTGGGGCAAGTTCTCAGCCCTGGTCACCAGCTGCCTGGAAATAGACTGGGTGCTACTTGAGGGGGGATAGTGGGTGCCTGATCAGCCTTTGTAACTTTGGGCTGCATAGGAGTGGGGTGAGGCCTGTGACTGCCAGCTTTCCCCCACTTCCCTGGCAACCTTTATAATTCAGAGGAGGCAGCCATAATCTCCCTGGGAACATAACTCCATTGGACTGGGAACCACAGCCTCATCCCCCATAGCAGCCAAAGCAAACCCCACCCAAGGAGAGGCTGAGGTTAGACCTGCCTATTCCTGCCCCCACCTGGTAGTCTTTCTCTACCCGCCCTGGTAGCCAGACCAAGGTCACAATCTCTTGGGAGCTCTATGGCCCTGCTCACTGCCTGAAAACCTGAATACTTAACCAAGCATACCTAGGGCAGGTTTGCGTCCTCTCTATAGGACCACAGCTGATAAGCACTTGAAAGTGCCACCTCCTGGCTGGAGGCCAACCAATACAACACGAGTGCACTTAACAAAAACACAACCAAAAACCCTCACAGAGCTCACTTCACTCCCATGCTACTTCCACCAGAGCGGGTGTTGGTATCCATGCCTGCAAGACCTGAAGGCAGATTACATCACAGGACTCTTTGTAGGCACTTTCCAGTACCAGCCCAAATCCTGGTAGTTCTGCTGGGTGTCTAGAACCAGAAAAGCAAAAACAGTCACTACAGTTTGGTTCTCACGAAGCCCCATTCCTAGGGGAAGGGGGAGAACACCACATCAAGGGAACACCTTGTGGGACAAAGCAATCTGAACAGCAACCCCTGAATCCTAGATCTTCCCTCTGACATAGTCCACCCAAATGAGAAGGAAGCAGAAAACTCTGGCAATATGACAAAACAAGGCTCTTTAACACCCCCGAAGATCATACCAGCTCACCAGCAATGGAACCAAACCAAGATAAAATCTCTGAATTGACAGAAAAAACAATTCAGAAGGTCAATTATTAAGCTAATCAAGGAGGCAGCAGAGAAAGGTGAAGTCCAACTTAAAGAAATAAAAAACATGATACAGGATATGAAAGAATAATTATTCAGTGAAATAGCATGAATAAAAAACAATCACAAGAATAAAACAAGCAGAAGAACAAACTTCAGAGCTCAGAGACAAAACTTTCAATCCATCAAAGACAAACAAAAAAGAATAACAAAGAAATGAACAAAACCTCCAAGTAGTTTGGGACGATGTTAAACATCCAAAGCTAAGAATGATTGGTGTTCCTGAGGAAGAAGAGAAACTTAAAAGCTTGGAAAACATATTTGAAGGAATAACTAAGGAGAACTTTCCCAGCCTTGCTAGAGATCTAGACATTCAACTACAAGAAGCACAAAGAACACCTGAGAAATTCATTGTAAAGATATTATTGCATAGACACATAATCATCAGGTTATCTAGAGTGAAGACAAAGGACAGAATCTTAAGAGTGGTGAAGCAGAAGCACCAGGTAACCTATGAAGGAAAATCTATCAGATTAACAGCAATTTCTCAGCAGAAACCCTACAAGCTAGAAGGGATTGGGGTCCTATTTTTAGCTTCCTGAAACAAAACAATTGTCAACCAAGAATTTTGCATCCAGTCAAACTAAGCTTCATGAATGAAGGAAAGAAACAGACTTTTCCAAACAAATGCTGAGACAATTTGCCACTACCAAGCCAGCAATACAAGAACTACTAAAAGGAGTTCTAATCTCAAAACAAATCCTTGAAATACACCAAAATAGAACCTACTTAAATGATAAATTTCAGAGGACCTATATAATAGCAACACAATGAAAAAAATAAAACAAAAACAAAGTATTCAGGCAACAAATAGCATGATGAATAGCATAGTACCACACATCTCAATACTAACATTGAATGTAAATGGCCTAAATGCCCCACTTAAAAGGTATAGAACGGCAGAAGGGATAAGAATTCACCAAGTTTCTACTATCTTCAGGAGACTCCTGTAACATAAAAGGAATCACATAAACTTAAGGTTAAGAGGTAGAAAAAGACATTCCATGCAAATGGACACCAGAAGCCAGCAAGAGTAGCTGTTCTTACATCAGCAAAACAAACGTTGAAGCAACAGCAGTTAAAAAAGACAAAGAGGGGCATTATATAATGATAAAAGGACTAGACCAACAAGAAAATATCACAATTCTAAATATATATGCACCTAACACTAGAGGTCCCACATTTATAAAACAATTACTACTAGACCTAAGAAATGAGGTAGATGGCAACGCAATCATAGTGGAGGACTTTAATACTCCACTGACAGCACTAGACAGATCTTCAAGACAGAAAGTCAACAAAGAAACAATAGACTTAATGTATACCCTGGAACAAATGGACTTAAAAGCTATTTGTAGAACATTCTATCCAGCAACTACAGAATATACATTCTATTCATCAGCACATGGAACCTTCTCCAAGATAGACCAAATTATAGACCACAAAACAAGTCTCAGTACATTTAAGAAATTTGAAATTATATCAGGTATGTTCTTAGACCACAGTGGAATAAAATTGAAAATCAGCTCTAAAAGGAACCCTCAAAACCATGTAAATCCATGGAAATTAAATAACATGCTCCTGAATGATCATTGGGTCCACAATGAAATAAAGATGGAAATTAAAAATTTCTTTGAACTGAACAATAGTAGTGGCACAACGCAAGATCAATACAGAAAAATCAACGGTATTTTTGCACACTGTCAGTGCATAATCCAAGGATAAAATTGTTTAAAAATTCCATTTATTATAACATCAAACACAACAAAGCACTTAGGTGTAAGTATAGGTAAAAAGGTACAAGACTTGTATAGTAAAACTATAATATAAAATAAATTAAGTAAGACAAGTAAATAGAAAGTCATCACATGTTCACTGATCAGAAGATATAATATGTTAATATATCAATCCTCCTAAAATTGATATAAACATTTAATGAACTCCCTATAAGATTTGCAGCTTCTTTTGTTTGCTGTTTTTTGTTTGTTTGTTTTTGTTTTTGGTTGCTTTTTTGTTTGTTTTTTTTGGAAGAAATTGACAAGCTGATCTAAAAATATATATGTTAAAGCAAAAAACCCATATTAGGTAAGGTAATTTTTTGAAAAAATACATTAAAAGATTCTCACTTTTCAATTTCAGAACTTACAACAAGAAAGCTCCAGTAATCAAGGCAGTGTGGTACTTGCATAATAATAAATATAAATATATTAAATAGAAATGAGAATACTGAAATACATTTACAGTCAGTTACTTTTTTTGACAACAGTTTCAAGACAATTTATTTTGGAAAAAAACAGTATTTTCTACAATGTTGCTAGGACAATTGGATATCCACATGCAAATAATAATAATCATTTGAACTTTTACCTTCTATCATGTATAAAGATTAACTGTAAAGCCATAATAGATTTAAATAAATAAATTTGACAATAGAAATTAAAACCATTTGTGCTTCAAAGTACACTATTGAGGATGTAAAAGACAACACGCAGAATGGGAAAAAATATTTGCTATCTATATATTTGATAAGTTTCAGTATTCATAATATATAAAAATAACTACTATAATCAACAACGAAAAGGCAAATGCCCCATTTTTTTAATCGATCAAGGATTTGACTAAACATTTTTTCCAAGATGACATACAAATGGCCAATTACCACATGAAAACCTTATTAGTTAATCTCATTAAGAATATGTAGAGGCTGGGCGCGGTGGGTCATGCCTGTAATCCCAGCACTTTGGGAGGCTGAGACGGGTGGATCACGAGGTCAGGAGATTGAGACCATCCTGGCTAACATGGCGAAACCCCGTCTCTACTAAAAAAATACAAAAAATTTGCTGGGTGTGGTGGTGGGCACCGGTAGTCCCAGCTACTCGGGAGGCTGAGGCAGGAGAATGGCGTGAACCTGGGAGGCAGAGCTTGCAGTGAGCCAAGATTGCACCACTGCACTCCAGCCTGGGTGACAGAGACTCCATCTCAAAAAAAAAAAAAAGAATATGCAAACCGTAGGGTGAGGTGGCTCACGCCTGTAATCCCAGCACTTTGGGAGGCTGATGCAGGCAGATCACGAGGTCAAGAGTTCGAGACCACCCTGGCAACATGGTGAAAACTCATCTCCAAAAAAAAATGCAAAAATTAGCTGGCTGCAGTGGTGTGCGCCTGTAGTCCCAGCTACTCAAGAGGCTGAGGCAGGAGAATTACTTGAACCCAGGAAGCTGAGGTTGCAGTGAGTCGAGATTGTGCCACTGCACTCCAGCCTGGGCAACAAAGTGAGGCTCCATCTCAAAAAAAAAAAGCAAACCAAGAACCCAATGAGATAACACTTTACACCTACTAGGATGGCTTTTAGAATAAGAAGAAAGAAACTTGCAAGCATCAGTGATGATGAAGAGAAATTAGGGGCCTCGCACTTTGCTGAGAACAATGCAAAATGGTACAGCTTTCTTGTGAACATATTTTGGCAGTTTCCATATTTTGACAGTTTCCATATGACTCACAAATCCCACTCCTAGTTATATAGCAAAAAAAAATTGAAAATCTATGTTCACACAAAAACTTGTATACCATGTTCATAGTAGCATTATTCATAGTAGTCAAAATTAGAAACAACTCAAATGTCCATCAATTCATGAATTAATTTAAAAAGGTATAATTCATGAAATAAAATATTATTCAGCCATAAAAAATAAAGTATTGCTTTCTCGTCCAACATTAATGGATCTTGAAAACATTATGTAAAAAATACCCCAGACATAGAAGACCACATATAATGGGTTTCCATTTATATGAAATAGCAAGAATGAACAAATGTACACAAGACTAATGGTTTCAGTTACCTTGGTGAGTCTACAGGAATTATTCCTAATGGGTATCAGGAATTATTCCTAATGGGTACCTGGGATTTGTGTGTGTGTGTGTGTGGGATGATAAACATGTTCTGGAATTAGTCAAATGATAGCACAGCTTTTTGAATATGGTTAAAATCTGCCAAGTTGTACACTTTAAATTGCATATTTTTTGGTATGTAAAGTATTTGTCTCGATTATTTTTTAAAAAGCTATTTCTGAAGGGATCATAAAGCTTAAAAATAATTTAAGTGTTTCAGAAAACTACCTCAGAATATTTATAGGAATTCAGAGATACTCAGCATCCATCAAGTAAAATTTACAATATCTAGCATTTATTCAATTAATTATGTATGCAAATAAGCAAGAAAACACAATGGTAATGAGAAAACCCAAACAATCAAAACTGAACCACAATTAATAAGCCTTGAGAATTATCAGACAAGAGTATTAAAACAATTATGTAACTGTATTTCTTACCTTTAAAAACTAAATTGTCTAAACAATATATAGAGAATTGACCCAAATCAATAGAGAAGGAAGCACCAATCCCTAAAATGTATAGAAGAAAGCTCCCATCCCTAAAATGACAACTTTAAGGTATTATTAGCAGATTAGAAATTGCACAATGAAAGATTTGTAAACTAGAAAATGTAGCAACAGAGACTGTCAAAACCGAAACAGAAAAAAAAAATGATTTGAGTCTTCCTATCTATGAACATGGACTATCTCTCCATTTATTTACTTCTTTAATTTCTTTAATTAATTTTCAGTCTTTCTCATAAAGGTCTTGTACATATTTTGTGAGATTTATACTTATGTATTTTATTTTGGGGCAATGCTAATGTAAATGGCAATGCCTTTTTAATTTCAAATTCCACTTGTTTATTTCTAGTATAGCAATTGACTTTTGTATATTAACCGTTTATCCTCCAACCTTGTTATAATGACATATAAGTTACAGGATTTTTTTCTATCAATTCTTTTTTTTTTTTCTTTTCTTTCTTTCTTTCTTTTTTTTTTTTTTTTAAGAAACAATGTCTCGATGTCTCACTCCACCTCTCAGGCTTGTGTGCCGTGGCACAATCATAGTTCACTGCAGCCTCAAATGCCTATGCTCAAATGTCCCTCCTGCTTCAACCTCCTGAATATCGGGGAATACAGGTGTATGCCACCGTGTCTGGCTAAATTATTAATTAATTAATTAATTTATTTATTTATAGATTTTTAGAGACTACATCTTACCATATTGACGGCTGGTCATGAACTCCTTGCCTCAAGAAATACCTCAGTCTGGGCCTCCCAAGTAGCTGGGATTATGGGAATAAGCTACCACACTGAGATTTTTTTGTCAATACTTTCAGATTTTTTTGCATGCAAAATCATGTCCTCTGTGAACAGTTTTATTTCTTCCTTCTCAGTCTGTATATGTTTTATTTCCTTTCTTGTCTTGCATTATCTATGACTTCCATATGATGTTGAAAAGAAGTGATAAGACAGGGTATCCTTGGCCAGGCGCGGTGGCTCACGCCTGTAATCCCAGCACTTTGGGAGGCCAAGACAGGCGGATCATGAGGTCAGGAGATTGGGTTCATCCTGGCTAACACGGTGAAACCCCGTCCCTATTAAAAATATGAAAAATTAGCCAGGCGTGGTGGTGGGCACCTGTAGTCCCCACTACTCGGGGGGCTGAGGCAAGAGAATGACATGAACCCAGGAGGCAGAGCTTGCAGTGAGCCGAGATTGTGCCACTGCACTCCAGCCTGGGTGATAAAGCGAGACTCTGTCTCAAAAAAAAAAAAACAGACAGGGTATCCTTGACTTGCTTCTGATCTTAGTGGAGAAGTGTGTAGTTTCTCAAAATTAAGTATGCTGCTAGATGCAGGTTTTTCACAGAAGTCCTTTTCCAGTTGAGTAATTTTTCATCTATTTCTGGTTTGCTGAGTGTGTTTATCATGAATGTGTCCTTGATTTTGTCAATCAACTTTTCTGTATCTATCAATGTGATTATGTATTTTTTCTATAGTCTATTGACGTGATAAGATTACACTAATTGATTTTCAAACATTCATCCAGGCTTGCATACTTAGGATAAGTTTCACTTACTTATGATGTATCTTTTCACACGTTATTGTATTTGATTTACTATTTTGTTGAGGATTTTTGCATTTATGTTCATGAGAGATATTGGTCTATAATTTTTTTATAGTGTCTTGGTCTGATTTTGATATTAGGGTAATTCTGGCCTCATAGAATTAGTTACAAAGTAAACCCTCTGTTTCTAACATAGGAAAGAGATTATAGAGAATTGGTATCATTTCTTCTTTAAATGATTGGTAGAATTCACCATTGAACCCTTCTGAGCCTAGTGCTTTCATTTTGGAAGGTTATTAATTAATACAACTCCCTTAATACAAGTAAGTCTATTTAAAAGATGGACTATTTTTTTTTTCTGCTGTGAGTTTTGTTAGCTTGTATCTTTAAAGGAATTGGTCCATTTCATCCTGGTTATAAAATTTGTTACTCTTGTTATTTGATGGCTGATGTTTCCATATACATTCCCAATATTTTCAGTAATCTTTTCTTACCTACTTCACTAAATATATGTCTTTCCCCCATGTAGTAATGGTTTTCTTCTTTAAAGACTAGATATTACCATGTTGACTGCTGGTCATGAACTCCTTGCCTCAAGCAATACTTCAGTCTCGGCCTCCCAAGCAGCTGGGATTATAGGAATAAGCTGAGATTCTTTTGTCAATACTTTCAGATTTTTTTTGCATGAGTAATCATTCCTCTGTGAACAGTTTTATTTCTTCCTTCTTAGTCTGTATGTGTTTTATTTCCTTTTCTTGTCTTATTGCATTATCTAGGACTTCCATATAATGTTGAAAAGAAGTGATAAGACAGAGTATCCTTGCCTTGCTTCTAATCTTAGTGGAGAAGCATCTTTTTAAAATGCCAGCTACTACTACTACCATTAATATTATTGTCATTACATATATTTGTTTGTCTCCAAGGAAGTTAACATGAAAGATTTAAACCAGACTGTCTAGATTTAAACCTCCAAATTCCTTGCCCTTGGGTAAGAAAATTAATCTTTCTAGTCCACTTTTCAGTTGAGTTAAATAAAGGTTAGACTCAAAAAGTTGCTTTGAGGATTAAATTAGTTAGTATAGAAAAGCACTTTTAAAATTATCTAACACATTGTAAGCACTTCACAAATGCTAGCCCTATGTTTGCTATTATAAAGTTATGGAATCTTGTAGAATACCTGTAACTTGTTCATCTTCTCATTTCCCAGGACCTATCACAGTAGCTGGTGCAATAGACTCTTTGAGTTAAGTGGCATGAGGGATTAAGAAATGGAAGCTGGCTCTTTCCTCTTCCTTTGTAGAATCAAATCTTATGACAAAATAATAATTTATAAAAACAGAGTCAAGAGATCTGCCAAGTTAGCCCATATTACTTAAATGGTAGCGATGGTATTCATGTCTTCCTAATACTTTTAAGAAAGAAAAGAAAGAAAAATATTTTACTTTATGTAATACAAAAATATGTCACATCAGGATTGTGTAGACACATATTTGATAATAGAAAAAACATTAGGTTTCTTAAGATTACATTTGCTATAAGTTATACTGTGTTATGATATGGGTAGCTCCCATTAAGTTAATCTTTTTCTATAAATGTGACCACAAATGGCCAACTTAAGGAAACTTTAAATGAGTGGAGCTTATTGTGTTGGAATAATTCTAAAGTTCATAAATTGATAATATTTGTAAACTTTAAACTGTGTATAAGTTCTATTCAATAGCACAATTCAAAATTAATGAAAGCAAAAAGTAGCTATAGATTGATGTACCAGAGTGCGTACTGCTTGCCAAGTGGTAAAAAAAAATATATATATATATCCTTGAAATTGAATTATGCTTTTTTACCTGTAAGATGTTTTGCAAATATTTGATAGTTTATTTTCTTTAAGGTATCAAATTTTTTGGCATACATGTAGATTCTAAGTTTTGCAAAGCTACTAGAAACAAAATTTAGATTTAGCATTTGAGAGCAAGAAATATAAAACTTTAAATATATTTAAATATTGTATTTCTTATGCATAATACAGTATAGATACGAAATACCATTATACCCAGTTGCTTAAAAAGAAAAAAAAACCTATTTTATCAAATGTAAATACCATGAATATTAGGTCTATCCTAAATTACATACACATTTTTAAGTTGTATTACATATTTAGTATATGACAAAAAATGTATATAATTTATATGCGAGGTATAAACCATAAACTAGACTTCCATGAACACAACTGATTGTTACCAACACTGCTGCCTGCACCTGGTGCTGTTTCACCATCCATTCTCCTGCCTTTCTCACTAAACTTCTGATAAATGGTTTTCATATCATCCCTTTGCTTTGTTTTTAATAATTTCATTATATATTATTTCTAAAAATGTATTGTTTAGTGGCATTTTCCTTCAAAGAGACTACGCATTCTACCAGCATTCACGACAATATTTCTATTGAGCGAGAAGATTCAATGTTATCTCACTATGTTGATGGTTACTGTCACTGAAAAAGTAAGAAAAGGTGACATTACTATTTTGGCTGATATACTTGATTTTGATTATCAATGAAAAATAGAATTGCTATTTTAATAATGGGGGGCAAAGATGGGAGAATATATATTGGCTGCCTCCCAATAAATTCTATATCCAGTTATCCAGTAGTTAAAGTTCAAAAAAAAAAAAAAAGAAAGAAAGAAAGAAAGAAAAACAGAAAAAAAGAAAGCCTATGGCAGCCAAATAATAGCAGAACTACCAAAGAGCCAGAGGCCTTACTAGTAAAAGTTTTGGTCTTCCTAGCAGGTAAAGAGCCCCAATGTGATTACTTGCTTACTGAAAAATAGGCAGCATTGAATAAGTATAAGAGGAGATTAGACATAGACAACTACATGTTATGTATAGTTTTACTAGCTACCTATATTTACTTTCTTAAATGTATATTAAGTTTCATTCATCTATTTACTATCCACCTACTATTTTCTTTACTACTTCATAGCCATAGTCAAGTGTAATTTTTTTTTCACTCTGTTAAGGTAGAATTAGAAATAAGCAGAGGAATGGCATCATCTAGAGATGAATGTCATGCCCATTGAAGGACTACCATTAGTGGAAAAAGTAAGCATATTTTTGCTGGTGTGGCAGAGTTATGTTGCATGGAAGCGTGTTGTTTGGAAGTTTAAATATATGTAGAAGGTTAGTAAGGAAGCTGTAAGATAAAAGCAAGGGTAATGGATAACTGTCAATTGGTACACAGCCATTCCAAACTCTTGCTAAAAGATGTCTCTCTCCTACAGAATTTACATGATTAAAAATCACCATTTCTCAGACACCCAGATATGAAAGTTCTACATCAAAGTTAACTTTCTTAATTTCTGTGGTATATGAGAGACAGAAGGAAAGTAGGAATTCCTTCTTCTTGATGCTGTAGTTATACCAATGTTGAAAATTTCCAGGATCAACATTCTGGGTTGTTGTTAAGTTTTTCTAAAGAAAAATCTGTGCTCAGTTTAGATAACTGCACTTAGATATTTAGCAGCTGAGTACAGATTTTGAAAGTCCATTCTTTGTTTTCATGGTTATCCAGAGAATGTTGAGGTAGAAGCAACAGTGGCTTTTTGGTCCTCTGATCTCTTTGTGACTTTTGAACCCATGTAGACCACATGCCTGTCTCCATGTTTTCCACTTTCTTGACTATGGAAGTGGAAGGTGTGATCCTGGTGGACCTGTTTGATAATCTTTTTCTGGGACCCATTCCTTAAGGTCCTTCTGATAATCATTGCCCTAGCCATTTAATTTCTAAGCACTCCAGTTTTTAGGTGAAATTTCTGAATGCTAAGAGCAGAATGCTGTCTATTCTCTGAAACTGAAAACTACATGTTTAATAAAGCATATTTGTACCTACATGTAGGAAAATAACAGTTATACACATAATTGCTATAAAAACTTTCCTTCAGTTGGAAGAAAAAAAAAAGCATGCAGGACTTAACTACTAGTTGAATCTTTCTTTACAAATCTGAATGATTTTACCCAAATCAGAGAGTTACAAATAGAAGAGCTTTTCTCTCCAAGTTGATCTGAAAACTTTGAGAATTTTATGAGTATAATTTTTGATACTGTTACTGTTTATACAGAATGAGTTCAAATTGAAATAAGAACTGAAAATATGTGCACATTATGATATTACAATATATAAAAGGAGCTTTTAATAGTATAAATAAAAATCCAAAGGCCTTTAATTGAACCAACTAATATGAGAAGCAGAAGAAAGAAATACACTCAGCAAGTAATAAAAATGGCAAACAAGGTATTTTAAATTCACAGATTTGGGCACATATAGAAAGTATAAACTACCATGGTCTGTGACACAGCCTCAGGAAGTCCTGAGAACACGTGCCAAAGGTAGTTGGGTTACAACTTGATTTTATACATTTTAGGGAGAAAACAGTTACAGGCAAAGATAGAAATCAATACATGTAAGGTACACATTGGCTTGGCCCAGAAAGGCAGAACATCTTGAAGTGGGGGCTTCCAGGTCATAGATGGATTCAAAGATTTCCTAATTGGCAATAAGTTGAAAAAGTTAAGCTCTGCTTGAAGAGTTGAAGTCAGCTTGAGTTAATAAGATCAGGGGGGTTTTGGAAGCCAACGTTCTTGTCATGTAGCTGAAGCCTCCAGATTGCAGGCGTCAGAGAGATTAGATAGTGAAGGTCTCTTATGAAACCCTAAAAGGTGTCAGACTCTCCAGAAGAAACCTAGTAGGGGAAGGAGATTCTTTACAGAATGCAAATTTCTCTCACAAGAGACAGCTTAGCAAGGCCATTTCAAAATATATCAAAAAAAATATTTGGGGGTAAAATATACTTTGATTTCTTTTAGGGCCTGCTATTTGACATGTGATACTATACCTGAGTCAGGTTGGAAATTGATATCTTATTGCTACTGTTTTGTCCATCTTAATGTCTCTCTTATGTTAATGCTGGTCAGTTGTGTTTAAATTCCAAAGGGAGGAGGGTATGATGAGGCATGCTCAACCTTTACTTCCCATCATGGTCCAAACTTGTTTTTCAGGTTTCTTTGGGATCCCCTTGGTCAAAAGTGGGTCCATTTAGTCAGTTGTTGGCTTAGAATTGTATTTTTGGTTTACAAAAACAAAATCACAGAAGCTCAGCCTTTGTTGTTTTTTCAAATAACAGGCTGTTGATTTTATCAATAGAAAATATAATATAAATAAATACATGCTCCCATACTTAGATATTTTAAAAAATCTAATAGGATGGAGTGGTCAATAAATGCCATTTTTCAAAGAGTCAAGGGTTGAGCTGAGAATGACTGAATACTCTTTGATAGTGTGACATCACTGCCAATACTAATGTGATTTAAGACTGAAAAAGAGAGGAACACATTTGGCATGTGGATTGTAATGATCCTCTGATTTCTTTCTTGAATTAATAAAACCTATTCTAAGAGATGAGATGGATTATTTGGACTTGGTGCAACTGTGTAGACAGCACATGTGACAGAGAGTTTGAGAGTCTCATCCAGGCAGGACAGAGGCCACTTATGACTTAAGCCACAATATGCACGTGCTTTAAATAATATTTATTCACTTATGCCTTTCAATGCTATGTCTTCAGTCCTGATCTCTCAACTAACCTCACCATTCATTAATAGACAGCCCAAATAAGATACATCCAAAACTAAAACCTCGATTTATTTCTTCAGATTTACTCTTCCCTGAATATTCTTCCAATATGACACATGAAAATTACATTACAAAATCTGTTCGTTCTAAAAATATTGTAATTGTAGTTGATTCCTTCTTTCTTTTACACCCTGTGTCCAATTACTGGCAAATTTGAATCTTCTTTATTCTACATTCAAAATATATTGAGGATCTGAATTTTCTAGATATTGTCACCCTTATCTCTCTGGGTTGTGGCACTTATCTCTCCCCTGGACTATCACAATGCCCTCTATTCTTGTGCCCATTAGTTTCTTTACATGGAACTCAGAGTTATTCCAAAAATAATTAAAACCAAATCAATTATCTGCTCAAACATTCTCAATGGCTTTCTATACAATTAATAAAATTCAAATCCACCATGACCTATAAAATATGACAGACATTGCCTATCCAGTAACTCAGTGACCTCATACTCTACTCCTCTGTCTCTTTCTCGTTCAGCTCTAGCTTCATGAGTGTTTTTTTTTTCTTAATCTCAATATATGTACAGATTTTTTATGTAGATATGTTATATAATGCCGAGGTTTGGGGTATGGATGTAGTCACCCAGGTAGTGGGCTTAGTACTCAAAGGGTAGTTTTTTACCCACGTCTCCCTCCTTCCCTTCCCCATATAGTAGTCTGCAGTATCTATTTTTCTCACGTTTATGTCTATGTGTGCTCCCATGGTTCTTCTTAATGATCTTCAATCACACAAACATGTTATCTCTAGTTTGGGGCCTTTGGCCATCCTATTGCCATTAATTAGAACAGTCTTCCTGAAAAAAGACTTCATTGATTTTTCTTGCTCCAGACATCTTCTCAAATACCATCTTATCAGAGAGGGCTTTCCAAACTATTCTATGTAAGTTCGCTCTCCCATCCTTGTCACTGTTTGCCAAATATTACAACCTGACTTTTTATGTGTTTATTTTTTTACTGTGTCTACCCCTCTACTAGGTGTCCCTGAGATGAGGGACTTCAACTCTGTTTAAAGGACCTACACATGATACACATTCAAAAAAATTTGTGAAATGAATGAATATAAGAAGAGAAAGTAATCAATAATTAGGAGAATTATTTAGCATGCAACTAGGATGTATGAGTAGATTAAACCATGTGAGAAGATAAAACTAGGAAGTAATGGTCAAATAAGCAGCATGATTAGTGACCAGAATATGGCACAAGAATCCTTATATTTAATTCAGTAAGCCTATTTCACAAGCAGCAGGCCTACTTTGGTATATGTTTCTAGAACAGAAAAACAAAAACAAACCACTGGTTTTCTTCTTTCTGGTTTCCTTTTCCTGATGATTTGGAGTTCAACAAGACTTGGGCACAGGAGACTTCAGTATCTGTTACAGAATCAGATGCTGAGAATATAATGGTGAACAAGACATAATCCTTGCCTCCGAAGAGCTCACAGATTCAATATGGGTGGTGGTGGCAGAGGAAAATGAAATGCAGCAGGCCTTATTGGAGTGGTGATTGCATGCTTCTAAGAATGGCTTTGCTACACTAGAGGATAGCTATTTCCTCTCGTGCCTTCTTTAGTGGTAATGACAGGGCAATATGCTCATGAATTTTGAGGAAGAACTTTTCTCACTAAAAGCCAGAGAAGAAAGACAAATTCCACATGTTATTGCTTATATATAGAATCTAAAAAAGTTGGAGTTATAGAACAATTTTGGAAAGTAAAATAGCGGATACCAGAGGCTGGGTCTGTGGAGGATGAGTGGAAAGATGTTGGCCAAAGAATACAAAATTTCAGTTAGAAAGAATTAGTTTCAGAGCTGTATTGTACAACTTGGTGACTGTATTTAATCACAATGTATTATATTCATGAAAATCCCTAAGAGAGTAGATTTTGTGTTCTTACTGCACAAAAAAGTGAGTTAATGCATATGTTAATTAGCTCAAGTGAGACATTCCATAACGTGTACATATTTCAAAATATCATGTTATATACCATAAACATATACATTTTTATCTGTCAATATAAAAAATAGTTTAAAAATAAAAAATAAAATTGTTACAGGGCGTTGAAGTCAGACTAGTTTTGCCATACAGTGTAACAACTAATTAAGATGAGAAATCAGGCAACTAGCAAGAAAGATTTTTTTTATTAAAGCATCCTCAACCATTAGAAAGAAATAAAATAAAAATAAATAAATATATACTCCCAAACTAAATAAGAATTTCTCACTTTGGGTGATTCGAATATATGTATTTTTTGAATTGTGCCCAAAGCGTCTACAATGATTAAGTCAAAGAAGCAAATCAGAATATGGTCTAATTAGATAATTATTGGCAAATCTAAATATTTGAAGGAAATGGTTCATGAGGCTGTAAGTAGGACCAAATCCTAGAGCTAAATAAGAGTACGGTTAGTTCTAAATTAGAATGATGGTTTACATTTGTATGGGCTTTTATAGTTTGATAACTGTTTTTCCTATATATTATCTTGTCTAATTGTCACAATGACTCTTTGCAGATAAAAGTTAAAAGCAACAGTTTTACAATTAATGGCCAGCCCTTATGGCTTTTGTGTGTGTGTGTGTGAAAAAAACCATTTTTTATGAAATTCCATTTTTCTTATGAAAAACCCATTTTCTTATGAAACCACATTTTTTCTTATGAAAAGCTATCGACAGGTGTAGCCTAGATTGATTAAATCCTTTACAGTGTGCCCTGAAGAGCATTAAAAACCTGTCCAGGGTAAGGAGTCTCTACAACTACTGGTTCAATTCCACCAGCTTTGAATATTATTGGTCTTCTTAATTATCTTAATATTTTTTCAATATAGTTGACAAATGATGCTCTCAAAGAATGCAAAATATTTGTCCTCCATATTCCCATATATAAGTAGTTGTAAACTTGTGTTTTCAGCAAGTGTATGTTGGCATCTTAGGTATGTAAAGAAAACTAGATTGTTGACTAGCAAGTGACCTAAGCAACTTTCCATTTTGCGGTTTGACCTAGTGTTGATCATATGAAGAATAGGAGACAATTATATAATTGTATTCTGAATCTATAATGGCAGAATTATGCTGATTTTCGTTAACATCAAGAAATATGTTCAAAAGAAATGCAGAAATCATTCATTTACAATGCATCTAAAAATGTTTCCAAATGATCCCACTGTGTCAGTTTTCTAAAATGTATACATACTCATTTTTATGATCCTTTTATATCTTCGACATACTGAGTGTTTGATACAGCAGTATCTTAAGCTCTGCTAAAGAAAACATTTACAGAGCTGATTTGTCACATGTATTTTTTTTAAACTGACCTATGTATTGGTGTGCTTATTTCCAAAAGGTCTCAATTAGACTGTTGTTATCTTTTTTATTGTGATAAGAAATGTATAACAAATTTACTGTTTGATCATTTTGAAGCGTATAGTTATGAAGTGTTGGGTACATTTACATTGTTGTGCAACAGATGTCTAGAACTTTTTCATCTTATAAATCTGAAACTCTATACCCATAAACACTAATTTCCCTCTCCTTCCTCTAGTCCTTGATGGCTACCTATTTCTACTTTCTGTTTCTATGATTCTGAGTATTTTAGATACTTTATATGAGTGAAATCATACAGCATTTGTCCTTTTATAACTGGTTTATTTCAATTAGTATAATGTCCTCTAGATTGACCCATGTTGTTGCGTGTGTCAGGATGTCCTTGTTAAGGGCGCATAATATTCCACTGTATGTATTACCATATTTTCTTTATCCATTCATCTATCTATGAGCATTTGGATTGCTTCCACTGCATAAATAAGGTTAATAATCCTGCAATTAATATGGGTGTACAAATATATCTTCAAGATTCTGCTTGAATTATTTTGCATATATGCCCAGAAGTGAGACTGTTACATCACATGGTAATTTTATTTTTAATTTTTTAGTAATCTTCCTACTGTTTCTCATAATGGCTGCACCAATTTTTATTTTCATTAGCAATGCACAAAGGTTCCAATTTCTCTGCACCATCGTCAGCACTTTTAATTTTCTCTTATTTTGATAGTGACCACCCTAACTGGTGTAAGGTAATACCTCATTTAGGTTTTCATTTGGATATTTTTTTATTTTTATTTTTTTATTTTTTATTTTTTTTTCTTTTTTTTCATTATACTTTAGGTTTTAGGGTACATGTGCACAATGTGCAGGTTTGTTACATATGTATCCGTGTGCCATGTTGATTTCCTGCACCCATTAACTGGTCATTTAGCATTAGGTATATCTCCTAATGCTGTCCCTGCCCCCTCCCCCAACCCCACAACAGTCCCTGGAGTGTGATGTTCCCCTTCCTGTGTCCATGAGTTCTCATTTTTCAATTCCCACCTATGAGTGAGAACATGCAGTGTTTGGTTTTTTGTCCTTGTGATAGTTTACTGAGAATGATGTTTTCCAGTTTCATCCATGTCCCTACAAAGGACATGAACTCATCATTTTTTATGGTTGCATAGTATTCCATGGTGTATATGTGCCACATTTTCTTAATCCAGTCTATCGTTGTTGGACATTTGGGTTGGTTCCAAGTCTTTGCTATTGTGAATAGTGCCGCAATAAACATACGTGTGCATGTGTCTTTATAGCAGCATGATTTATAGTCCTTTGGGTATATACCCAGTAATGGGATGGCTGGGTCAAATGGTATTTCTAGTTCTAGATCCCTGAGGAATTGCCACACTGACTTCCACAATGGTTGAATTAGTTTACAGTCCCACCAACAGTGTAAAAGTGTTCCTATTTCTCCACATCCTCTCCAGCACCTGTTGTTTCCTGATTTTTTAATGATGGCCATTCTAACTGGTGTGAGATGGTATCTCACTGTGGTATTGATTTGCATTTCTCTGATGGCCAGTGATGATGAACATTTCTTCATGTGTTTTTTGGCTGCATAAATGTCTTCTTTTGAGAAGTGTCTGTTCATGTCCTTCGCCCACTTTTTGATGGGGTTGTTTGTTTTTTTCTTGTAAATTTGTTTGACTTCATCGTAGATTCTGGATATTAGCCCTTTGTCAGATGAGTAGGTTGCAAAAATTTTCTCCCATTCTGTAGGTTGCCTGTTCACTCTGATGGTAGTTTCTTTTGCTGTGCAGAAGCTCTTTAGTTTAATGAGATCCCATTTGTCAATTTTGGCTTTTGTTGCCATTGCTTTTGGTGTTTTAGACATGAAGTCCTTGCCCATGCCTATGTCCTGAATGGTATTGCCTAGGTTTTCTTGTAGGATTTTAATGGTTTTAGGTCTAACATTGAAGTCTTTAATCCATCTTGAATTAATTTTTGTATAAGGTGTAAGGAAGGGATCCAGTTTCAGCTTTCTACATATGGCTAGCCAGTTTTCCCAGCACCATTTATTAAATAGGGAATCCTTTCCCCATTTCTTGTTTTTGTCAGGTTTGTCAAAGATCAGATAGTTGTAGATATGCGGCATCATTTCTGAGGACTCTGTTCTGTTCCATTGATTTATGTCTCTGTTGTGGTACCAGTACCATGCTGTTTTGGTTACTGTAGCCTTGTAGTATAGTTTGAAGTCAGGTAGCATGATGCCTCCAGCTTTGTTCTTCTGGCTTAGGATTGACTTGGCGATGTGGGCTCTTTTTTGGTTCCATATGAACTTTAAAGTAGTTTTTTCCAATTCTGTGAAGAAAGTCATTGGTAGCTTGATGGGGATGGCATTGAATCTATAAATTACCTTGGGCAGTATGGCCATTTTCACGATATTGATTCTTCCAACCCATGAGCATGGAATGTTCTTCCATTTGTTTGTATCCTCTTTTATATCATTGAGCAGTGGTTTGTAGTTCTCCTTGAAGAGGTCCTTCACATCCCTTGTAAGTTGGATTCCTAGGTATTTTATTCTCTTTGAAGCAATTGTGAATGGGAGTTCACTCATGATTTGGCTCTCTGTCTGTGATTGGTGTACAAGAATGCTTGTGATTTTTGTACATTGATTTTGTATCCTGAGACTTTGCTGAAGTTGCTAATCAGCTTAAGGAGATTTTGGGCTGAGACAATGGGATTTTCTAGATATACAATCATGTCATCTGCAAACAGGGACAATTTGACTTCCTCTTTTCCTAATTGAATACCCTTTATTTCCTTCTCCTGCCTGATTGCTCTGGCCAGAACTTCCAGCACTATGTTGAATAGGAGCAGTGAGAGAGGGCATCTCTGTCTTGTGCCAGTTTTCAGAGGGAATGCTTCCAGTTTTTGCCCATTCAGTATGATATTGGCTGTGGGTTTGTCATAGATAGCTCTTATTATTTTGAGATACGTCCCATCAATACCTAATTTATTGAGAGTTTTTAGCATGAAGAATTGTTGAATTTTGTCAAAGGACTTTTCTGCATCTATTGAGATAATCATGTGGTTTTTGTCTTTGGTTCTGTTTATATGCTGGATTACATTTATTGATTTGCATATGTTGAACCAGCCTTGCATTCCAGGGATGAAGCCCACTTGATTATGTGGATAAGCTTTTTGATGTGCTGCGGGATTCGGTTTGCCAGTATTTTATTGAGGATTTTTGCATCAATGTTCATCAAGGATATTGGTCTGAAATTCTCTTTTTTGGTTATGTCTCTGCCAGGCTTTGGTATCAGGATGATGCTGGCTTCATAAAATGTGTTAGGGAGGATTCCCTCTTTTTTTATTGATTGGAATAGTTTCAGAAGGAATGGTACCAGTTCCTCCTTGTACCTTGGTAGAATTCGCTGTGAATCCATCAGGTCCTGGACTCTTTTTGGTTGGTAAGCTATTGATTATTGCCACAATTTCAGAACCTGTTATTGGTCTATTCAGAGATTCAACTTCTTCCTGATTTAGTCTTGGGAGGGTGTATTTGTCGAGGAATTTATCCATTTCTTCTAGATTTTCTAGTTTATTTGCATAGAGGTGTTTGTAGTATTCTCTGATGGTAGATTGTATTTCTATGGGATCAGTGGTGATATCCCCTTTTTCATTTTTTATTGCATCTATTTGATTCTTCTCTCTTTTCTTCTTTATTAGTCTTGCTAGCGGTCTATCAATTTTGTTGATCTTTTCAAAAAACCAGCTCCTGGATTCATTAAGTTTTTGAAGGGTTTTTTGTGTCTCTATTTCCTTCAGTTCTGCTCTGATTTTAGTTATTTCTAGCCTTCTGCTAGCTTTTGAATGTGTTTGCTCTTGCTTTTCTAGTTCTTTTAATTGTGATGTTAGGGTGTCAATTTTGGATCTTTCCTGCTTTCTCTTGTGGGCATTTAGTGCTATAAATTTCCCTCTACACACTGCTTTGAATGTGTCCCAGAGATTCTGGTATGTTGTGTCTTTGTTCTTGTTGGTTTCAAAGAACATCTTTATTTCTGCCTTCATTTCATTATGTACCCAATAGTCATTCAGGCGCAAGTTGTTCAGTTTCCATGTAGTTGAGCAGTTTTGAGTGAGTTTCTGAATCCTGAGTTCTAGTTTGATTGCACTGTGGTCTGAGAGACAGTTTGTTATAATTTCTGTGCTTTTACATTTGCTGAGAAGAGCTTTACTTCCAACTATGTGGTCAATTTTGGAATAGGTGTGTTGTGGTGCTGAAAAAAATGTATATTCTGTTGATTTGGGGTGGAGAGTTCTGTAGAAGTCTATTAGGTCCACTTTGTGCAGAGCTGAGTTCAATTCCTGGATATCTTTGTTAACTTTCTGTCTCATTGATCTGTCTAATGTTGACAGTGGGGTGTTAAAATCTCCCATTATTATTGTGTGGGAGTTTAAGTCCCTTTGTAGGTCACTCAGGACTTGCTTTATGAATCTGGGTGCTCCTGTGTTGGGTGCATATATATTTAGGATAGTTAGCTCTTCTTGTTGAATTCATCCCTTTACCATTATGTAATGGCCTTCTTTGTCTCTTGATCTTTGTTGGTTTAAAGTCTATTTTATCAGAGACTAGGATTGCAACCTCTGCGTTTTTTTGTTTTCCATTTGCTTGACAGATCTTCCTCCATCCCTTTATTTTGAATCTATGTGTGTCTCTGCACGTGAGATGGGTTTCCTGAATACAGCACATTGATGGGTCCTGACTCCTTATCCAGTTTGCCAGTCTGTGTCTTTTAATTGGAGGATTTAGCCCATTTACATTTAACATTAATATCGTTATGTGTGAATCTGATCCTGTCATTATGATGTTAGTTGGTTATTTTGCTCGTTAGTTGATGCAGTTTCTTCCTAGCCTCGATGGTCTTTACAATTTGGCATGTTTTTGCAGTGGCTGGTACCGGTTTTTCCTTTCCATGTTTAGTGCTTCCTTCAGGAGCTCTTTTAGGGCAGGCCTGGTGGTGACAAAATCACTCAGCGTTTGCTTGTCTGTGAGGTATTTTATTTCTCCTTCACTTATGAAGCTTAGTTTGGCTGGATATGAAATTCCGGGTTGAAAATTCTTTTCTTTAAGAGTGTTGAATATTGGCCCCCCCTCTCTTCTGGCTTGTAGAGTTTCTGCCGAGAGATTAGCTGTTAGTCTGATGGGCTTCCCTTTTTGGGTAACCCGACCTTTCTCTCTGGCTGCCCTTAACATTTTTTCCCTCATTTCAACTTTGGTGAATCTGACAATTATGTGTCTTGGAGTTGCTCTTCTCGAGGAGTATCTTTGTGGCATTCTCTGTATTTCCTGAATCTGAATGTTGGCCTACCTTGCTAGATTGGGGAAGTTCTCCTGGATAATATCTTGCAGAGTGTTTTCCAACTGGGTTCCATTCTCCCCGTCATTTTCAGGTACACCAATCAGACGTAGTTTGGTCTTTTCACATAGTCCCAAATTTCTTGGAGGCTTTGTTCATTTCTTTTTATTCTTTTTTCCATGAACTTCCCTTCTCTCTTCATTTCATTCATTTCATCTTCCATCAGCGATACCCTTTCTTCCAGTTGATCGCATCTGCTACTGAGGCTTCTGCAATCTTCGCATATTTCTCGAAACTTGGCTTTCAGCTCCATCAGCTCCTTTAAGCCCTTCTCTCCATTGGTTATTCTAGTTATCCATTCATCTAATTTTTTTTCAAAGTTTTTAACTTCTTTGCTATTGTTTTGAATTTCCTCTCGTAGCTCAGAGTAGTTTGATCGTCTGAAGACTTCTTCTCTGAACTCGTCAAAGTCATCCTCCATCCAGCTTTGTTCCGTTGCTGGTGAGGAACTGTGTTCCTTTGGAGGAGGAGAGGTGCTCTGCTTTTTAGAGTTTCCAGTTTTTCTGCTCTGTTTTTTCCCCATCTTTGTGGTTTTATCTACTTTTGGTCTTTGACGATGATGATGTACAGATGGGTTTTTGGTGTGGATGTCCTTTCTGTTTGTTAGTTTTCCTTCTACCAGACAGGACCCTCAGCTGCAGGTCTGTTGGAGTTTACTAGAGGTCCACTCCAGACCCTGTTTGGCTGGGTGTCAGCAGCGATGGCTGCAGAACAGCGGATTTTCATGAGACCACAAATTCAGCTGTCTGATAGTTCCTCTGGAAGTTTTGTCTCAGAGGAGTACCCAGCTGAGTGAGGTGTCAGTCTGTCCCAACCGGGGGGGTGCTCCCAGTTAGGCTGCTCAGGGGTGAGGGACCCACTTTAGGAGGCAGTCTGTCCATTCTCAGATCTCCAGCTGTGTGCTGGGAGAACCACTACTCTCTTCAATGCTGTCAGTCAGACAGGGACATTTAATTCTGAGGAGGTTCCTGCTGACTTTTTGTTTGTCTGTGCCCTGCCCCCAGAGGTGGAGCCTACAGAGGCAGGCAGGCCTCCTTGAGCTGTGGTGGGCTCCACCCAGTTCGAGCTTCCTGGCTGCTTTGTTTACCTAAGCAAGCCTGCGCAATGGCGGGCGCCCCTCCCCCAGCCTCGCTGCCGCCTTGCAGCTTGATCTCAGACTGCTGTGCTAGCAATCAGCGAGACTCTGTGGGCATAGGACCCTCCGAGCCAGGTGCGGGACACAATCTCCTAGTGTGCTGTTTTCCAGGCCTGTTGGAAAAGCGCAGTATTAGGGTGGGACTGACCCGATATTCCAGGTGCCGTCTGTTACCCCTTTCTTTGACTAGGAAAGGGAACTCCCTGACCCCTTGCACTTCCTGAGTGAGGCAATGCCTCGCCCTGCTTCGGCTCGCACACAGTGCACTTCACCGACTGTCCTGCACCCACTGTTTGGCACTCCCTAGTGAGATGAAACCGGTACCTCAAGCAGAAATGCAGAAATCACCCGTCTTCTGTGTTGCTCAGGCTGGGAGCTGGAGAATGGAGCTGTTCCTATTTGGCCATCTTGGCTCCACGCCCTTGATTTGGATTTATCTTATGATTAGTGATGTTCAACATTGTTATATATTCTTGTTGGCCATTGGTATATTTTCTTTGGAGAATTGCTACTGAAGTCCTCTGCCCATTTTTTAAAAATTGGTTTTGTTTGTTTTTGTTATAGAGTTCCCTTATATATTATGAATAGTGACCCCTTATCAGATATGAGTTGCAAATATTTTCTTGCATTCTATATGTTGCCTTTCCACTTTGCTGATTATTTATTTTGATACACAGTTTTTGAGTTTGATGTCCCATTTGTTTATGTTTTCTTTTGTTGCCTGTTTTTGGTGCCATATTAAAGAAATTATTGCCAAACCCAGTGTCTTGAAGTATTTCTTCTAGGATTTTATCTAGAAGTTTTATAGTTTAGTTCTTAGGTTTAGGTCTACAATTCATTTTGCATTACTTTTATATAATGTAGAGTCGGAGTCCAATTTCATTGTATTATACATGAATATCCAGTTTTCCCAGTACCATTTGTTGAAGAGACTGTTATTTCCCCACAGTGTAGCCTTTGACACCCTTGTTGAAAACCATTTGGCCACATATGCAAGATTTCATTTCTGGCTTCTCTCTTCTGTCCCATTGGTCTATATGTGTGTCTTTATGCCAACATCATACTGTCTTGATTACTATTACTTTAAAGTTTGTTTTGAAATCAGAAAGTGTGAGGCTTCCAACTTTGCTCTTCTTTTTCAAGATTATTTTTGCTATTTGAGTTATTTTTAAATTATATTTTAAATTTTAGAACTTCTTCCTATTTCTAGAAAAATTATCTCTGGAATTTTGATAGGAATTGCATTGAATCTGTGGGTTGCTTTGGGTAATATAGACATTTTAACAATTCTAAGTCCTCCAATTTTTAAGCATGAGGCTGCACGAATTTTTAGACTCTCCTTTTACAGAATGTGTCCTACAAATGTTGAGGTTCACCTGTAGGCTGTGATATAGAGAGACTTTCCAAAGTAAAATGTATCTTGATTATGGAAGCATTATGGGATCAGGGCACTTCAGAGATGGGAAGGATCTCAGCCATACTTCTTTTCATTTGGCCCAAGAGTGAAAACTGCTGATAGTCTTCTATGTTAAAAAAGAAATGACCACAAATGTAGTGCCTTCAGATGGCACCTATTTATTGTTTCACAGACTTTCTAGGTCGGAATTCAAGGCACAGTTTAACTGGATCCTCTGCTTATAATCTCACTAACCTGAAATAAATGTGCTTGCTGGGCTATAATTTTTCCTAATATTCTTCCAGGCCCATGTGATTGTGGTAAATTTCGGGATCTTAAAGTTGTAGGACAGATGACCTCAGCTCTCAGATGCTACTTACTTGTCACATAGCCCTCTTCCTAGGCTCTGATGTCCGTCATTCTGTCATTCTACTCTCTACCTACCTCCATGAGAGCAACGTTTTTGATATCGCATATGAAAGTGTACATGTGATATATTTGTCTTCCTTTGGTTTATTTTACTTAACATAATGACCTCCAGTTCCAAGCACATTGCTACAAATGACATTATTTCATTCTTTTCTAGGACTGAATAGTATTGCATTGTGTTTATCCATTCATATTTTCTTTATCCATTCATCTGTTCATGGATGGTTAGGTTGATTCCATATTTTTGCTTTTGTAAATAATGCTGCAGTTAAACACGGGGATGCATGTATCCCTTTGATATACTGATTTCCTTTCTTTCATTCCATTTTTTTTTGATAACTACCCAGTAGTGGGATCATTGGATCATACGGTAGTTTTATTTCTAGTTTTTCGAGAAATCTTCATACTGTTTTTTTTTTTTTTTTTTTTTTTTTTGAGACGGAGTCTCGCTTTGTTGCCCAGGCTGGAGTGCAGTGGCGCGATCTCAGCTCACTGCAAGCTCCGCCTCCCGGGTTCGCGCCATTCTCCTGCCTCAGCCTCCCGAGTTGCTGGGATGACAGGTGCCTGCCACCATGCCCGGCTAATTTTTTGTGTTTTTAGTAGAGACGGGGTTTCACCATGTTAGCCAGGATGGTCTCCATCTCCTGACCTTGTGATCCGCCAGCCTCGGCCTCCCAAAGTGCTGGAATTACAGGCATGAGCCACCGCGCCTGGCCCATACTGTTTTTTATAATGGATGCACCAATTTACATTCCCACCAATAGTGTATGAGAGTTCTCTTTTCTCTGCATCATCACTAACATCTATCATTTTTTGTCTTTTTGATAACAGCCATTGTAACTGGAGGAAGATTATATCTCACTGTGGTTTTGATTTGCATTTCTGTGATGATTAGTGATGTTGAGCATATTTGATATACTTTTTGGCCTGAGAAATATCTATTTATATATTTTGTCCACTTTTTATGAGATTTGTTTTTGTTTTTGTTTTTGCTGTTAAGATGTTTGAGTTCTTTTTATACATCTAAGTAATTTTAAATTACAGTTTGTAATCTTTGACCCATGAGTTAGTGTTTTTTTTTAAATTAACATATCTAAATGATTACAACTGCTGCTTGCAGTTTTGTTATTGATTTGAGCACTACATGCATAGTGTATTTAGAGATTATAACATACATTGCTAAAATTTTCATTCATGACTGAACCCAATCACAGTTTTGTAAAAAGTTGCAAAGTATTAAAACATTGTTAAACACTTATTTTGGGGAAAGGAAGCAATAGCAAAAAATGTACCCATCTTCCACCTTCATGCTGCATTTAAATTTATTTACCTTATAATCTTTATAGATGAAAATGATGTAAAAATTCCTGTGAAACTATATAAAATAGATCATTCATTAATTTAGTGTTAAAGTTTTACTGAATCTATGTAATTTTAATCAAGAGACTACTTCAAGTATCAGAATGTAGAACAGGAAAAAGACAAAATGTCCTTTTGAGATACCTATTGTTGGCAGGGGATTTGCAGTGAAGCTGCATGTTTCTGCTTGTTGGTGATTTGGCTTTTTATTCTCATCTGTGATTTTGTTCAGGTTAATTCTAACATTTTAAAGGGGAGATTTAGACTCAGCGAGTCTTGGAATGAGACTGAAATTGTGCATTTTTAACACACGCTCAGGTAATGCAACAACAGCATCAATCTGTAACTTGTTACCCAGTGGTTCTCGACTCAGCTGAATGCTTGCAATAGCTGGAGATCTTCAAAAAACGCAGTTGGAATCTAAGACAGGTGCCAAGCTTTGGTATATTTTAAAAACTCCTGAGGAGATGCTAATCAACTGCCAGGGTTGGAAATCACTAGTATCCACATTTCAATAATTCCTCAAAACCCCGGCCAGTTTTTCTCTTCTATAAGCCTCTCCTTAATAAACTTCCTGTCAATTCCATTCCTCTCCCTCCTTCCACTTTCCTAATAATTGGTAGCACCTTCAAGTCAAAGTCATAAGATGTGTTTTTACTTTTATAAATTCACTACATATTTCAATGTGTTAGCCTTGTATCCTTAATAATACACTCTTTCTGTGAATGCAAGGACTCAGTTACCTTTAGAATAAATACAGTTTTCAAACATACAGATTGAGTTTAAATTTGTAAAAAAGGAAATACTTCATGATCAATTAATAGTAAATAATATTTGGAAAACAGTTTAGAAAGTACTTTCACACATTTTCATTTTTGTTTTACAGTAACCTTGTACATTATGTGGTTTTCAATACGTACGTCATTTAAGAGAAAGAAGAGGTAATTTTTTTGAACAAGGGTAACACATGCTAGAGCCAAGTTCAGACATTAGTTCTTTGATTCTAAACACTGTGTGTATGTTTCTCACAAGACTTCATAGTTTTTATATCATACAAGAAAACAATACTGGGTATGCTTTCTGTTTTCTTAGCAACCAGATTACTTTCACATGCATTGACTCATTTAAAATTGGCAACAGTCTATAATTAACTTGATAACCAACTTCAGCCAAATAATTTATTTGAATTAATCAGTCTAGACATTATAATAGACAAGTAGTTATGCCAGGAACTCCAAAGACAAGGTTTGGAACAATATAATGTTGGCATGGATGTCCGATAAATTATAGAGTCATCCAAAATTCTAACTCTCCTTTAACTCTGCATCACCCAATAGCAATAATATTCCCTTGTAGAGGAATTAATATGTGCCAGAACTGAAATAAGTACTTTATCTGTTTAAGTCATTTTAATGCTCACAACAGCCCTAATAGTTAAATTCCTTTCTTCCTTCCCTCCCTCCTTTCTTTTCTTTTCTTTTTTTCTTCTCTTTCTTCTTTTTTGGAGGAAAAAGTGCAGGCACAGACTGATAACTTTCCCAAGCTCATCTGCTAATTAAATGGGAAAGCTAGGATTTAAAAAAAATCAGTCAATCCTCAGAGTTCATCCTTTAAACCAGTTCATCTTTAAAACAGCTGTACCCATTTGGTTAAATACTGTATGGGACTCCTTTCCTCACTACAATGGTTAAGCCCATTGTATGTGGGCAAAGTCAGAAATATTTATTATCTAGCTCTGTATAGAATTTTTTTTTTTTTGAGACAGAGTCTACTCTGTCACCCAGGCTGGAGTGCAGTGGTGTGATCTCAGCTCACTGCAGCCTCTGCCTCCTGGGGTCAAGCGATTCTCCTGCCTCAGCCTCCCGAGTAGCTGGGATTACAGGTGCGTGCCACCATACTTGGTTAAGTTTTGTATTTTTAGCAGAGATGGGGTTTCACCATGTTGTCCACGATGGTCTCGAACTCCTGACCTCGTGATTCGCCCTCCTTGGCCTCCGTAAGTGCTGGGATTACAGGCGTGAGCCACCGCACCCAGCCGGAAAATGTTTGTTAATGGCTGCTTTAAACTAATTTTCTGCATTTTCTGTCCAATTAGTCCATCTAAACATCTGAAGCGTGTGCTCATATGTCAATGTGTTCTACACATAGAGTACTTACCTAATTTTTCCAAATATTATATTGAAAAGCATAATTTTGTATAGTGCTTTTATTTTTTATTTAAAACTCTTTCACAACCTTTATCTCAAGTTCCATAATCACCGTATGAAATAAGAAGGTCAATGATGAGTCTCTTCACTACACCGATCAGAAAAGCCAAGCCAATAAATGTCACAAGTATCACCATGCAGACCTCCAAATTTTGAGTCTACATCACCATGACATCATGAGACTAACACTATATCAGTATATTACTGACCTTCATAATGGCTTAAGAAAACATTTATATTCAATAAATACTTATTGAAAGCTTGCTATATGCCAGGCCTTGTATAAATGTTAATTCACACTTTGGGAAGCCAAGACGGGCGGATCATGAGGTCAAGAGATCAAGACCATCCTTGCCAACATGGTGAAACTGCGTCTTTACTAAAAATACAAAAAAATTAGCTGGGCATGGTGGCATGCGCCTGTAGTCCCAGCTACTCAGGCGGCTGAGGCAGGAGAATTGCTTCAACCCAGTGGGAGGAAGTTGCAGTGAACCGAGATCATGCCACTGCACTCCAGCCTGGCGACAGAGTGAGACTCCGTCTCAAAGAAAATAAAAATATGTTAATTCACTTTATACTCATAACAAATCTCTGAGGTAAGAACAATAATATCATTTACATAAATAATAACATAAATTACAAAACGGAGGCACATGTTTTAATAGTTTAAGGAACTAACCCAAGGTAATACTGCTACTGAGTGATGGAATTCAGATTTAAACTGAGGTGTCTAAAGTCCTTGCTTATAATGATTTCACTACATTGACTCCTGTGGAGCTCATGCATCAAGTCTGTGTATTTTAAAATGTGAATCTAGTTGAGATTTGAGAATTCATCATAACTGCTTTTAGAAAACATATTAATTACTCTCATTTTGATGACTCAAATAAAAATAGAAATAAAAATAATTTTGATGTAATTCAAATCAAAGATATATTTAGTGTAACTATCTAATTGGCTAAAATACGTGCATTCACAGAAAATTTCTTTCATTTGCCTTTTTCAGACTAACATAATTAATCTTCTAATATTTTACAAATAAACTTAAGCTTAACACATGTTAATTATGTTTGATTGTTTTGCTCTAAAATCATATAATTCTAAATACTTTAAACATGAAATTGAAAAATTAAAATCCATCTAAAAAGGTACACATTGTAGATAACAGTTTCCTGAACACTTTGGCCAATGAATTGTGAACAGCTGTTTACATGTGTAATTTTCAAATAGAAGCTTTAAGATTGAATCCATGTTCCAACACATCTTCGGATCCGTTTGCAGTGGTGACGTCAACATAGTTCAAATGACATGGGGTAATTACGTGAAACAAAGCCTGCAGCTAATCCAAAGTGAATGTGTAATTAGAGTGGGAGATAAATCTTTTACTATTTTATCTACAAAAATTTTGAATCTTTGGCTACTGATCCTTATTACCATAATTGTTGGTTGAACTTTATATATATATATATATACACACATATATATACATATATATACACATATATATATACATATATATACATATATACATATATATTTGTAGCTTTGGAATAATCTCAAAGTTACAGAAAATTTGCAAGAAATTTCTGTCTCTGTATGTGTGTGTGGGTGGGTGGGTGTGTCTGTGATATAATTCCTTCTATATCATATGAAACTAGGTTGCAGGAATTATGGCCCTTAATTGATAAATTTTTTAGTGCTTTATTTCCTAAGAATAAGAACATTCTCTTAGAGAACCATCATAAAATTTAACATGTTTATATTACCTAATCTACAGTCCATAATTTAAATTTCATCATTAGCTTTTTAAATTTTTTATTTTTCTTTAGCTTTTTCTTTATACTGGTCCAGAGTCCAGGCCAAGGTCATGCATTACATTTAGTTTTTATGGTTTAAGCCTGTAAGAGTTCCTCAGCTTTTCTTTATATTTTACTGTATTTTTGAAGGGCATAGGACAGTTATTTTGTAGAATGCCGCTTATTTTTTGCCTGATGATTCCCCATGATTATATTTAAGGTATGCATTTTTGTCAGGAATGCCACAAACATGGCTCCCTGTATCTGAAGTCACGAATTAATTTGTCCCATTATATTGATTTGTCCCGTTACAGGGGATGTTAACTCTGATTACAGGATTAAGGTAATGCTCTTCATATTTCTCCACTATAAAATTATTCTCTTTTGTAATTAATAAGTAATTCATAGGAGATGCTTTGAAACTCTTACTAAACCTCCAACCACTGATATTGGTATTCATCAGTGACGCTTGCCTAAATCCACTGTTACTATGATAATAGCAAAATGATTTTTTGAACTTCATAATTTCTTCTATTCTAAGGATGTTGTCTTTCTTCCCTCCCTCCCTCGTTTCCCTTCCTTCCTTCCTTCCTTCCTTCCTTCCTTCCTTCCTTCCTTCCTTCCTTCCTTCCTTCCTTCCTTCCTTTTTTTCTGCCTTCCTTCCTTCTTTCCTCTTTCTTCCTTCATATATATATGTGTGTATATATATATATGTGTGTATATATGTATGTATATATATGTGTATATATATATATATAAAAGAGGGAGAGAAATACATGGGAATAAAGGCACATATATTTAAATATGCATATGTATAAATAAATAAATGCATATATATGCATACTTTCTCATTTATAAATAAATGCATATATACATGCATATATATAGAGAGAGAGAGAGAGAAAGAGAGTGCATTCCTTACTTTCTGGAACACAATGCTGTTCTAGACTACTTTGCTTTCTCTGCCCCCGAATCTGGAATCAGTCATTTCTCCAAGGAGCGCTGGTTCCTTTTGGTAGAGAAGCCATTTTGAAAGCAAAATCTGAGAACAGGAAGGGGTTATTGCTGATGATAAGTATCACTTTCTAACTAAATTCAAAGCAAAATTGCTTTTACCTTCTTATCCAAATTGCTATTGGTAAAGTAAAGAGAAGGTATACGAATACGTTACTTTGAAAGAATTATACTCTGTCTTTCCTCCAGCACAAATAAAGATAAATAATAATGATGATCTACAAAATACTGAGCAAGAAACACATCAATAAAATTCTAAAATTTATATTTGTCCTTGATAGGTTTTAATGCTGTTGTTCCTCATATAGACTTGAGAATTTCCTGGACGTTAAAATATACGTAATAGATATTTTTATATCTTATTATTATTATTATTATTGGAGGTGGAGTTTTGCTCTTTTTGCCCAGCCTCCCCAAGTAGCTGGGATTACAGGCGACTGCCACCATGCCCGGCTAATTTTTTGTATTTTTAGTAGAGATGGGGTTCCACCATGTTGGCCAGGATGGTCTCCATCTCTTAACCTCCTGATCCGCCCACCTTGGCCTCCCAAAGTGCTGGGATTACAGGCGTCAGCCACCATGTCTGGCCTTTTTATATCTTATTTTAAGGGAATCAAGAAAATTGCTTTATTTCCTTTAAGAAAAAACACAGCTTTCTAATATTTCAACATCTAAAAATTGCTTCCTAATAGAAAACATATGACTTTCCTTAATTGCCTTCATCATTTATTTTCTGTTTTGAAATGTAAGCATGTCTCCAATATTCACAGCCTTCAAGTGCTTGGTTCAATTCTCACCCAATCACTTTGTACTGTTTTCTCCTAGTAAGTCCTTTTCTGAAGACATTGTGCTAAAAAATATTAGTAGATTGTTGTGTTGTAAGGTTAACATATCTTGACTTAAAAATGAGTTTATGTGTGTATATATATATATATATATATGTGTGTTTATTTCTATATATATATCACTTTATAGAGATGGGAAATAAATAATAATTTGGTTTATGCAGTTACTTTGATGGGCACATTTATTTCATTTTATGATGGATTCATCTGCTGTGAGTGATTAGTCATCACTAAACCTTGTCTTTTGCATCCCGGGCTTAGTATACATTTGGAAGTTTTCTTTTCACTGTTTAGCTTGAGCATACTTTGTGAAGTATTTTCAGTAACTGACTCCTAGTTAAGTCTATAACTGCAATAATATAATGTCTATAATTGCAATAATGCAGAAACAGAGTAGAGAGAAAATATTAAGGCACTTTTAGGATGGAATCATCAGTAAGTATTACAGTTTGACACACAAGCTTATATTTAGTATTTAGAAATATAACACCATCAAACTTTAATATGGGCATTATTATTTAGGGATATAGGTATGCTAAAACATTGATTAGTAACAATGCTAGGCAGAATTCTAAGATGATTCCCATGACTATTGCCACATGGTATTTTACTTGTGATTGTAAGTTACGTGGCAAAAGTATATTGTAAATACAGTTACATTTACTAATCAGTTGACCTTAAGATGGGGAACTTGGCTGAGTGAGTGCAACTGACATGAATCCTTAATAGTAGAGAGGTTCCTCTGGTTGACTGCAAAAGAGTAAGTCTGACACACTCAGTGTGAGGGGGATTTAATCAGAGGAATCCTGTTGCTGGCCTTGAAGGACTAAATTGTGATATTGTAAGAGAGCGAATGAGGACCATGGCATGGAAATTTGAGCAGCTTAAAGATGACAGTGTCTTCTGGATGGCAGCTCACAAGGCAGCAGCAATATAATTCATACAACTGCAAGAAAAGATTTCTGACAACCACTCTAGTGAGGTTGGAAGCAGATTCTTTCTTACAGCATCAGATGAGTAGGCAGTCAACCAACACTTGGAGTGTGAGACCCTGAGACAAGAATCTAACTGCTGCAATTTACCATGTTGCAGTTTGCATGGATTGGGAGTCTAACATGGCTCAACTGGATTTTCCAAATGTGAAGCATCATATTTGTAAAGCTTTGAGAGAATCTTGAACTCCTCCAGAACCTTATAGTTCTTTCAAGTAAATAGATTGCAAGGCCAATCCCACACTAAAATTCCTTATAAGAACACACCCCAACTACAGTTAGAATTTCTGCCTTACAAACTCAAGTAATACAGGGGCTCTTGCATTTAAAAAAAATCAAATAGTCTAGGATGAGAAAGTGATTGCAAGGAACGTGTCTTTGTGTGGTGTATGTCTTCCAAATCAGAGATATTTGCTGTATTTGGATGAGAATTAATCTTGTCAGTAAACTTTACCCACCTCTCCATATAAAATAAGAAAATGCAGATACTTCTATAGCCTCTCTTGAAATTAGGACACAGAAAAACCAAACCTGGAATTTTGATTTAGGGGAAATGATATAAAGAATACCCAAGGAAAAAAATATTTTGATGGCAAGAGATGTAGCAGTATTGATGTTCTAGGGCACCAATAGAGTTGCAGTATTGGTGTCCAGGGAAGGCGGTGGCAGTGTGGGCTGGCTGATCTGTGGTCCTGACTGAGTTGAGCAGGAATGGGTGGGAAGTTGAGGAGGTAGGACAAAACATATTGTATGTTTACTCTGCCCCAAATCCTGAGATCTGCCTTGTACATTGTGTAGAAAAGAGTTAACATAGCAGGTGGCAGGCACAAAAAACTGTTATCCTTTAAAACACCTGCTAGCTAGCCATTGGCTGACATCTAGAAACTTGGATTTTAGGAGTAATCTCACCATCCACAAACTAACAAAGTAACCCACTGTGCACCAACTGTTTGTGCATATAATGTGTGTTCTTTGCTGAATACCTGCTTTCCTTTTGAGAGTCTGGAATTTTGGTATACCCTAGGTAGAGGGCACCTATTGCAACCCCAAGAAAAACTCTGGACACTGAGTTTCTAATGAGCTTCCCTGGGCAGGAACATCAAAAACATGTTGCTGCATTTCTGTTGCTGGGGAAGAGTGTCCTCTGTGTGTTCTGTCATGGGAAGGAGTCAGCATAAGGAAAGCTGCACATGATTTCTTCAAGACTCCACCTGTGTTTTTGCCCTTATGATCTGGCCATGTATCCTTACTAAATCACAGTCATAAATCTTGTCATGAGTATTATTATATGCTGAGTCCCATGAGTCATTCCATTGAAAATCTCCTAGATTCAGGGTCTTGGGGACTCTGACACATACGTACATCATTTACTTTCCCAATAACTACTAAATGGATTTATTCCATTCACTTTGAGAAATTAGAAACCACACTCCACATTGCTGAAAAAATTGTCCAGGTTACAGGGTTGTGTAATGACATCACCAGCAGGCAAATCTGTGTGTGTCTAATAAGGTGTTTTAGAACTGGTTGAATTGTAGACTATGCTAAAATGGGAATTTAAAATATTGTCTTGGCCTACAGTGCTCCTACTGTTTAAACTGTTACCTTCCTATGTAAAATCCTCATCACTCAGCCACTAACCCAGTCAATAATATGTCATTTAATAAATATTCATTGGGTTTTAACTCCTAGCCAAAATATGGCTCTACTAGTCACATCCGACTACTTTTCTGTGTAGTTCAGTCCATATTTAAACAGTTATTATTGCAAGAAAAACTTTCTGAACAATAACTCAAATCAGCCCTCTTTATGTGGTTACCTCTGGACTTGTTCTCTCATTGTGGCCACAGTGAGTAATTCTTCTCTTCCACAGTTCTGAGATTATAAATCTTAGATTTTTTTCAGTCTCAAATATTACATACAATTATATCCTAGTTAAGAATTGATACCAATTATAGATATTTGATATTACTATTTCTAAACTCAAGCTTTTCCAACCTTTCCTGCAACTCTCAAAACCAGGACTAGATAAAAATTATTTGTCCAGATGTGGCTATCTGAAGAGCATAGTCCCTGTAAAGTACTTAAGTAGTCATTGTTCTAAAATGCATTCTGAGTCAAGGCCATTTCTTCATCAGAAAAATCTTATTGTTAAATTTTATTTCCTAGCTTCAAAATTGAAGGTTTCTACACCTGTTGATCATTTGTATGTCATCTTTGGTGAAATATCTGTTCAAGTACTTGGCCTACTTTTCAATACGGTTATTAACCTTTTTTTTTGAACTATTAAGGTTTGGGTGTTTCTAATTTATTTTGGAAATTAACCCCTTATTAGATATAGATGCTTGCGGACTAATAACAGGGTTACATCCAGATAAACTCGTCATAAGTTGAAGATATTGTAAGTCAAAAATGCATTTAATCACCTAACCTACAGAACATTATAGCTTAACCTCCCCTACCTTAAATGTGATAAGAACACTTACATTAGCCTACAGTTGGGCCAAATCATCTAACATGTAGCCTATGTTATAATAAAATTTTGAGTATGTCATATAATTTGTTAAATACTATACTGGAAGTGGAAAATACAATGTTTGTATGGGTGCTTAAAAAATAGTTTCTATGAATGAGCATAATTTTTACACTATTGTAAAATAAAAGCATTGTAATTCTAATTATTATAATGCAGTTCTGTGTGTATATAGTTTTCAAATATTTCCTCCCATTCTGTAGGTTGCCTTTACACTCTGTTGATTGTTTCCTTTGTTGTGTAAACACTTTTTAATTTGATACAGTCTCATTTATTTTGTTTTGTTGCCTTTTCATTTGTGCCATATTCATAAAATCACTGCCAAATCCAGCATCATGAAGCTTTTCCTATTTTCTTTTTATTTTAAACTTTGGATATTTTACCCTCAACTTGAACATTTATTTCTTTTTTTATTGACAAAAATCATATATATTTATGCCTGGGGGAGGATTGGAGAGATGTTTGTCAAAGGATACAAAATTTCAGTTAAATAGGAAAAATAAATTCAAGAGCTCTATAGTTCAACTTGGTGACTATAGTCAATGATAAAATTGTATACTTGAAAATTGCTAAGAGAATAGATGTTAAGTATTCTTACCACAGAAAATACATATGCAAGGTAATATATATGGTAATTAGCTTGATTTAACCATTGCACATTGTATACATATATCAAAACATCATTTACTACTCTATGTTTTCTTTTAGGAGATTTAGAATCTCAGGAATTACATTTAAGACTTTAACCTATTTTGACTTGACTTTTGTGTAATATATAAGGACCGAATTTCATTCTTTTGTATGAAGATATCCAGTTTTCTCAGCACCATTTATTGAAGAGACAATCTTTTCCCCATTGTGTATATTTGGCACCATTGTCAAAGATCAGTTGGCCATATGTGCATGGATTTATTTCCGGACTCTTTCTTCTGTTAAACATCACTAATCATCAGAGAAATTCAAATCAACCCTCTACAATGATATATCACCTCACTCCTGTCAAGATGGCAATTAAGAAAACAAAACAAAAAACAAATGTTAGCCATGGAGAAATTTGAACCCTCACACACTGTTGGAAATGCAGATGGTATATCTGCTATAGAAAACCATATGGGGGGTTCCTTAAAAACTTAAAAGTATAAAACTATCATACCCTATGATCCAGCAAGCCAGTGTCTGAATATATATTCAAGAGAACTGAAATCAGAGTCTGGAAGGTACATTGGCACTTCTATGTTCTTTGCGGCATTATTCACAATAGCCCAGATGTGAAAGAGGCATCTATCTACAGATAAATGCATGAAGGAAATGTGGTATATATATGAAATTGAATACTCTTCAGCTTTAAAAAAAGACATTCTGCAGTATGACATATTTAATTTGAAAAAATAAAGTTAGTTTGAGGAAAGCTTTATAGTTCTTTGATAGTATAAAAGACAAAAAATGGAGTATCTAACTTTACTTAAGACAAAATAATATTATGTTAGAATTTACTTTTTATTTTGAGATTGTTGCAAAAATAGCCCATAGACATATTCAATTCATCTCATTTACATTAATATCATAGATAGCTTAATACAACCTCATTTTCATTAAATATTATAAGTATTCTTCACTTTTGCTACATTCTTTCCCCACTTCAATTATTTTCCTCAACAATTTTTTATTGTGTTTATGCCATTTGGTATCCCACAAACACATACACATAAATGCATTACAATTGTTACATTTTTATTACAGTGCACTTATTTCAAATCATCAAGGTTAATTCTTGTATTAGCTTGGTCTGCCATAACAAAATACCCGAGACTGGGAAGCTTAAACAACAGAAACTTATTTCTCAAAGTTCTAGAGGCTGGAAGTCCCAGATCAGGTTGTTAGCATGGTAGGGTTCTGGTGAGCACCCTCTTCCTGGCTTGCAGATGGCTGCCTTCCAGCTGTATTCCTAAGATACAGGAGAGAGACATTTCTCTCTCTCTCTTCTTATAATGCCACCAATTCCATAGGATGAAGACTACTCACTTATCACCACATTTAGTCTTAATTACCTCCAAAAATGCCGTCTCCAAATACTATCACATTTCAGGTTAGTGCTTCAACACATGAATTTTAGGGAGGAGGCACAATTCAGTCAATAGCAGTTTTAAAGTAGGTCATAAGAAATGGACCCTTATTTTATAGATGTGTTAACTCTACGGAGTTATAACAATTTCATTCATGTTGTAGTTGTCAGTAACTAGCTCTGTAATTGAAATCCACAGTAGCACTGTTGAGTCTTTGACAGTTGCAAAAATTAGGGGTAAGAGAGTCCTGATAGAATAAACCAACCAACTTTTGGTCTTGCAGTAAGATAAAAATATTAATTTCATTTCTTTACATAGACCAAGCTTTGGTAAATGTCATCAGCATATTTTCTCCCCTCATTTAAAAGTTTGAGCTGGTAAGGTTTAACATTAAATCTCCAATTTCCTTATTGTCCTGGAATTAATCTTTTTTAAATTCTTGAAATAAGTGGATGCATAAATTATTAACTAAAATTAGGAATGACTTTATATTTGAACTTGGTACAAAGAGAAAAAAAATGATTCGTGCCTAATTCAAAGTGTGATGCCTGAGTTTTTGGATGAAGGAAATAATTTCAAGGTAGGATTTTAAATTTACATTTTCCTCTTTGTAAATTATGACCTCTGTTTAATTGTCCAAGTGTAGCTTTTAATCAAATCAACTTTGGAAAGTGAGTTAGTGAGTTTCACTTTATGTTACATTGTCATTCCCTTATACAGATAGATATATAAAGTAGGAGGTATAATAATCCGGGGAGGGACACTTTAGACACTTTCTGGGGCCTGATTTTCCTGAGGTTTATCATATATTTTTACATATAAGAAAGTTTAATAAATATTTCTGGAAGCTAATTTGCCTCAATTTGGGAAAATCATTTTTAGAAGGAGTATTCACTATATTTGAGCATTTCAGGGAAGAAAATAATGTATAGGTTATAATCTCTGCTCTCAAGAAAATAAGAGAAGCAAGACTTTTACAGAAGAAAAAATAACACAATATATAATTGACAAAGTGCAACACAGATTGTAATTTTTGGAAGCCTTCAGGGAAATATGGTAGCTTTAGATTAATATTAAATGACAGAAAATGTGTATAGATGAGTACAAAGGAATGTGGGAAAAATAGAAATATTAAAGCAAGCAAGAATTGAAGTCAAAAGATGAGGTTGAGCAGAGGGTTTACACCAGACTGTAGTGAGAATAGATAAAGTAATAAGGATCCAGTGTGATGTTTTCGGGTTGTTACATTTTTCCTTCTTAATGAGGATTTTGCATGGCTATTTTCTGTAAGTTTTGCAGGTTGACCAGTCTGATTCTCATTGACATTTCTGTGCTGTAGATATATTTTGGCAGTTCTGTCCAGCTTATCATAACTCTTTTCTGTGAGAATATCTTTCTCCTTCCTTAGGGTTGCCAATCACTCTATTCACGAACTACTACTGTTTCCTCAACTCTGTCTAGTTGCTTAGACCAGGAGTAGACATATGATCCAGGTTTGTTATAGGGATTATAAAATTGGGGATCGGAGACAACTAATAAGCTTCTCTTTGCTGGTGAAACTGAAGGGCATTTAAAATATGTAAGTTTTGGGGAGTTTATACTATGTGGACAGAGAGACCTTAGAAAATTGTTTTGATGAAGGAAAAGATTGAAATAGACGTGAAAAGAGAAACAGGAAGATATCAAAGAAAATTGCCAGCTTTTGATTGCTTCCCAGTTCATATTTTTCTCTTTTCTTTTTCCCCTTCATTTGTTCCTTCCTTTCTCTCCTGCTTCCTTTCACTTCATTAGGTGTTTAGATACATTCTGTAACATGCACCTACAAGTCAGTTATGGAAGAGACCACAGATGTTGTGGTATATTTAATTTTAGTAGTAGTGTATTTTCTTTGATTCACCCATGGCCAGTACAAATCAAATATAATGTACTAGAAATTATAATATACTAACAAAGCCTAATACCAGAACTGTAAGGCAAAGTAAGGAAATTAACCATTAAAAACAGAAACATAGAAAATCAATTTGATTGGGAATATCATTCCCACATTTATAACCTGGGGAACTAGTTTACTTTTGAAACAAAGCTAGTCTAGGATGGTGATTTTAACATTGTCAGTTTTCAAAACATGTATGTATTTTTTTTAATTTAACGTTGAATATTCTCAAAGGAATTAATTGGTTTTACAAATTAAACACCAAAAATATACATGGGAAAATATATTTTACTACATTTTCTAATTTACCTTCAAATAAATCTATTTGTTTAATCTCTCAGAAAGGATTCATATATACATTTTTTAAAACACTTTGAAATCTGCATTAGAACCCAAATCTAAATTAGTATATTTAATAGATGCTATTCTTTTATGAACCACAGGGTCAGAAATATCATCCATCTAGCTTTGTTGAAGTTTTGGAACAAATTATTGTTTCTGATATGAATTAAAGTTGCCATTGTATGAAATAATATATTTTCAGAAACACTGAATTGTCAAAAATATTCTCCTTAAATAGGTTATTTATGTCTCTTTTCGAAATATATTCCTAAGTAACATCAATGTCTTAGATTCAGCAGAAATACCACTTTTCATCTTACATTGAAGTGTGTTTTCTCATTTAGCTTTTACTCTATTCACAGCATTTTGTTCTCCATGTCTTTCTCTATATTTCAAGAAGCAAATTGAAATATCAAGATGAAAATGGATGTATGTTTGCATATAATTTTTAAGGCTTGTCGTTACTGTTGTAACATCAATCTATTTTATACAAAAATTGATCATCCAGTGATTATTGACAATTAGGTTTCTTTATGGACACTAACTATATAACAGGAAAAAACACAGATAAAATTTCACAATTTGATCTCAACTGCAGGGAAAACTCACGCAAAAGAATTTAACAATGAGGCCTGTGTTTAAATGTTCCATTGATGACATAGAATATTTTGAGTTGCTAAGTTAGATATTTTTACTTTCTCGACTGATCTATTGCACCTTTAGCTTTTGACCAAGATAGAGTAAAATGAACTGATTTTGTACTCCTGCCTTAAACAATGAGTGACCCAGACACAATATATGAAACAAGTTTTCAGATATTGGACAACAGCCAGCACAGGAAAGTTAACGCAGAGAGAAACAGACAAACAAAATAGCCCCGTAGTTGCCCCAGTGTTTTACCTGTCAAGAGTTTCTAAGCTACAATGCATGAAGGGGATACCCAAACCCAGTCTTATGTTGAAGAAACAGAACTGTGAATTTGGGAGGCCAGTTAGAATTTCCAGGGCAAATTACAGGACAGAAAAGAGCTGCATGGAGAGCAGAGAGATGTATACAGAAAATCACACAAGGTTTCCTTCAAGTCCTCAGCTGATGACCAATCAGAGAAAAAATATATATAAAGAAACTACCCAAGGTTGAAGACAGACCCATCAAAAAAAACCACAGGAAGAAAAAGAAATAAAGGTAACTATATGAGATATGAGGGGTATTTAATTTGCTTGACTACAGCAATCACTTCATTGTGTATAGTTATATCAAGATAAGTACATGAAAATATCAAATTTTAAACTTTATATATAATAAAAAAAAGAAAATTTCCCCGAGGCGGGTGGATAAATGAGGTAAGGAGTTCAAGACCAGCCTGGCCAAGATGGTGAAACCCCATCTCTACTAAAAAACTACAAAAATTAGTCAGGCACGGTGGCAGGTGCCAGCTACTCAGGAGGCTAAGGCAGGAGAACGACTTGAAGCCGAATGGCAGAGGTTGCAGTGAGCCGAGATTGTGCCACTGCACTCCAGCCTGGGTGACAGAGTGAGACTCTGTCTCAAAAAAAAATTTTAAAAAAAGGAAAAGAAAAAGAAAATTTCTCAGAGCTCAAACAGAGCTACAAATAGTTTGTATTTCTACCTGCCAAAATGGAAAAAACAAACCAACAATGGATTGAACATTAGATAGGATATTCAGAAAAGTATGGCCTCAGTAGTTTGGAAAAATTAGCTCTAGACTAACAGCTCTCTGAAAATAAGCTTAGAAACAAGACTTGGAAATATCAAACCTTTCAACTGACTTAACTGTGTCCTAAAACAAAGCTAAGAAATATTTACAGAACACTAAAGTATGTAGCACAAAACATGATAAATACAATATTCAACATCTTAGAAAAATTACCAAGCATACAAAGAAGCATAAAAATATGAATTATTATAAATTAAAAAACAACAAAAAGATATAGTTTCAGAAATAACATAGATGTTAAGAGTTAGTATACAATATAATAAAAAACTTATTGTAACTCTACTTTATATATTATACCAGGTAGCGAATGTGTGAGCATGTTAAAGGGAGAAGTAAAAAACAAAATTAAACATCTAGAATAAAAAAGAAAAAAGTATCTGACGTGAAAAATACCCCATATGGAATTAACAAAAGTATACACATTGCAGAAGTGTGCTTGTAGTGATAGCAATAGAAATGACCCAAAATAAAACATACAAGGGGGAGAAAAATAAAAATAGATAACACTGTAGTAAATTAATAGTGCATCAGTGAACTATGAGACAACTTTCAATGGCTTAATATATGTTTACAGTAATTGGAGACCCCAAAGGACGGAAATGATGGGGGTGGCCTACTCTTTGAGAAATAATGGCCAAAATTGTTCTAATTTGCTGAAATATATAAACGTACGGACCCAGGGAAGTCAACAATCCAAATCTCAATTACAAAACAATATGAAGAAAACTACATTAAGACACATCATAGTCAAATTTCTCAAAACCATTGAGAACGAGACAATTTTAAAAGCAATCGAAAAGGACACATTACATACAGGGGAAAAAAATGTAACAATAGCAGAAGACTTCTGGTCAAAAAAAAAATGCAACCCACAAAACAGTGGAGCACGATTTTTAAAGTACTAGAGGACAAAACTGCCAACTTAGAATTTTATACCTAGAAAAATTACCTTTCAAAAATAAAGGTGAAATGAGTACCTTTCGGAAATACAACAGCTGGAAGAATTAATCACAGACAAACCTCTGCTCCAAAGAATGTAAAAGCATTTTTTTTTTTCAGTCAGAAAGAAAATACCCAGTGGAAATCTGGATCTATGCAAATTATTAGGTGCAATGGAAATGGTAAAATGTAGGTAAATAAAAAAAATTGTCTTGTCTTTTAAATATCTATAAAAGATAATTGACTGTTTTAATGAAAGTAACAAACTTTATGAGTGTTCTGAGTGTCCCATATGTTGATTAGGTTAGTAAGTACATGGGTGTTCAGATTTCTCAAATCCCATCAAATTCTGAACTAAAATCTACATAGCATTTTTTGTGTAAATTATACCTCAAAAATAATTTTGCTTGACAAGTGAAAGAATTTTGTTATAATTTGAAATCTATGGAATATCAGTGATACTAAAGTTATATATTTTCGTCTGTTTGTTGCTAATTTGTGATATTTTATGTTATTAATTATTTTGAATCTGTTTCCTAATATTGTTTCATAAAATGTTCCAAAGTGTGTGAACGTTGTTCATTCCAACTACCATAATAAGATGTTAAGTTCAGAGTGAAAAATCAGTGAATAATTAGAAAATTCCATATAGATAGTATAGACTGCCACTGTCTTACTGTCCAATTACTAAAAAGTATCCATTGAGATTGGTCTAATTAATTATTAGTATTCCCAATTTATCTATTTTCAGTTTAAGGTAGAAACTAGGGTTATCTGGTGTCTAAGTTAATGAATGCATTTGTTTCTCTAAATTATACCATGCCATGTGCAGTTAAAAAAAAGCCCAGGGAAGAAAGTCTTAAAATTTATTAGTAAAGATTTATATAATATGGAAAGAAGAACTTAGTTTTAAGATATGCTAAGTTTTGCATGCGACCATGGAATTTCATTATAGGAGATCTTCCATAAGTGATTTTTTTTTTAAAGAGTCTTTTCTTTTAAAAAATTCAGATCCTTCTTTACTGAAAACCACAGATCCCTCAGATCTCAAATTCATTTGCATGGGTGTGTAACTTTGTTTCAGCATTGTGCAGTTATTTCAACTGATCCAAATGGAATTACTTAAATCCCATTATTCAAATCAATCTTCCATATTGCAAGAAGACATTGTTAGGATTTCATTTTAAATATCTGAACCATAAGGGTCAATTATTTTTATGGAAATTGCTGTCTATCTCATCGATGTCCTTCATGTGGATGCTTTTTATTTCTAGTTTGGCTAAGACATGGAGATTGTAATTTCTTTTAAACACCTACTAAATTACAACTGTTCTGTCAAAAATATAACATGTTATATGTGTGCCACATTTAGCTCTGGCCTCCAATTCTTCCAAACACAAAAGCTCCATTACTGGAAGCTGTCAGTTGAGCTGTTTCATAACTGTCAAACGCATTGTTATGTGGGAACTTCAGCAACCATGTCCCTTTTGCCATATTCAGCATATTGACATTTCCTTTAAACCAGGGGTGACAAGCCAAGTATAGATTTGGCAGTTATCTTAGGGGTTTAATTAGTGGCAGCTGGAGATGCTGAATTTCCAATCTCTTATGTTGAAAAAATACTGAATTTCCACCTGATTTTAAACTCCACCCTCTTTTGAGAATCACGCTAGCCTTCCACCTTGGAAACTCCTTTATCTCCAAATCACTCTTCCTGACTGTTGGTTACACTGAATCTATTTAAATACCTGAAAATAGGAAGAAGATAACACTAGTGTGAATGATTGATAGCAAATATATTTTTGCCCTATTTCTAAGAAATTATTTTACATGTGACATCTGATCTTTTCCCCACTGCTCTAGACCAGAGGTTCCATTCCATTGTTGTTTTTGGACCAGCTGCATCTGCATCACCTAAGAACTGGTTAGAAATGCAAATCTTCAGTCCTGCCACAGATCTATTAAGTAAGAAGGTCTAGAGGTGGGGCCCAGAAATCTGTGTTTTAACAAGTTTGAGAACCACTGATTTAGAGGTCGAATACTGGCCGGGTGTGGTGGCTCAGGCCTGTGATCCCAGCACTTTAGGAGACTGAAGCAGGAGGATCACTTGAACCCACTAGTTCAAGACCAGCATGGACAACATAGAGTGACCTTGTCTCTGCAAATAATTATATATATATATATGTAAAATACACATGCTATATAATACAACATAGACCCTGTCTCTGCAAATAATTATATATACGTGTATATAATACATACATGTTATAAATATAATACACACATCATATATATATAATATACACACATATAAAATATACACATATTATGTGTGTGTTTCTGTGTGTGTGTGTGTGTGTGTATTAGCTGGGCATGGTGGCAGGCACCTATGGTCCCAACTACTTGGGAGGCTGAGGTGGAAGGATCACTTGAGCCAGGGCAGTGGAGGCTGTAGTGAGACATGATCATGCTACTGCATTCCAGCCTGGGTGAGAGAGTGATACTCCATCTCAAAAAAAAAAAAAAAAAAAAAGAGGAAAAAGAACAAGATATATAGTATTGCTGTATCTCTTTTCTCCTATCTCTTTCTTCAACTCCTCTCCTTTAACTTCAAGATATATATTTTGCTTCACCAAACTTTATCAGGAATATTATTTACATCTTTACACTTTAGTGAATGAATAAAGTTTTATCTGATTTGTTTGATTCCAAATCCAACATTTTCAGGGACATGTCTTAAATGACCAAAAGTGTGCCCTGTTTCTGTCCCTGGATTATTCAACTGTGGCCAACAGATAGTAGTTTATATTTACCATAGTTTTTCTCACTGCAATCCTGTGAGCTATGAGAAAGAAAGAAGAAATAGAAATTCCCAGAAGAACGAGGTAGATAGGAACATAATTCTAGAAAGCCCAAGTCTACATTCATCAGAATCTGGAATCCCTACACCCTTAAAAAACTCTCACCTTCAACTGGATCCTAAGTGCCTTATGAATATCTTTTCATAGTACGTTAACATTTCCTTCATGTATGGTTTGGTGCAGCTCCTGATTTTGATTTCTGAAGGACTCAATCAGTAGTAATTGCTGACCTTAGTCTTTTAGTGTGTGGGTGTGTATTTCTTTTCTTAAATTTAATTTTAAGTTCTGGAATAAATGCAGTATGTGCAGGTTTGTTACATAGGTATACATGTGCCATGGTGGTTTGATGCCCCTATCAACCCATCACCTATGTATTAAGCCCCACATGCACCATTTATCATGGATAAATGACTTATAATCATTAGATCACACACTACTCCAGTGAGTTGGAAAATTCCCTCTCCATCAAAGTTAATATTTCGTCATTAAGATACCCAAAGAATGATATCACTCTTTGTTGGTAGCTGTTTCTTTCTAGAAACTTGGGACGCGTTTGTTAACAATGCTGGAAAATAGTTGAGTGGTATGTATCACAGACTCATTTCACTCCAATATGCTATCTCATTTAATATCTCAGAAATCTGCAGTAACTTTTCTTACATGTGGGATATAACTCGAGGAATTAGGTGCTGAATGAAACACAAAGGATTTTGTGGTCTTTGGAAATCATCTTGTATCTTGAATAATATTGAGATGTCCTGATTCAATGATTTATTGAGTGACTTTATACATGCTAAGATATGTTGTCTCTGCTGTGTTTCTTTATCATGAGAACAGAGATCATCCCCACAGTTTACTCTTTATTTATTTAACATGGCATTGTTATTTATTTATCCATATGTCTTTATTCTTTATTATTTATCCCAGGAGATTCTTGCCTAGGAAGTTAAAGCTGCACACATCTTTATTGTACATTTAAGAAACCTCTTAAAATACTCATCAAATCTACCAGAGAAAGTTTCAAACTATGATTTACGCCAAAGAGTCATTGAACCCATTACCTCAGAATCTTCGCCTTACTCTGTTCACATATATTAGGCTATTATATTATGGCCTTTCTTCAGTCCTAACCAAGCCCTTGCACTGAGAGAACTGCCTTAAACCAGATGTAAAATCTCAGTAAATATACTTAACTTTACTCTCCCACTCGGGGACATTACTAAGGCCCTAGAAAATTGCCAATTTCCAAAACTCAAATTTGTCTTATCAAAGGCTATTTTGGTTAAGTTTGGGAAAGGCAGCACACATATGCAGCTAACATAAAGTGTTCAGATTGCACATTTATTCACACTACAATGAGATGTACAGAGCAAATGCAGTCTCCATAATTAATTTGGTCCTAATTATTATACCCTATCTGCTGCCTTAAATATCCTCACCTCAGTTCTAGTTGATGTTATGAAACCACTGAGTCTCCAGTGGCTTTCATTTTGGACCATAGTAGTAATCTGGAAATGGAGTCCCTCTCACCTGATGTCAGCACTCAAATCAATTAACTTCCAAGTATCCTCTTAGGGTGATCAAAAAATAATAAATTTTTCCCAGGGATAACAGAAGTATAAGTCAACCTCCCATTCTTCTTAATCTAATTTTACTGCCAGAATTTCATGACGTCAGGGTTCTCAAAGAATGCACTTTTGGGAAACAATGGAAGAATGAGATACACATTACCATTTTATAAACAACTGAGCTTGAGTCTCATGTCTGAATCAGGACTATTTCATAAATATGTAACTGATAGGTGTAACTTAGATTTTAGTCTCGAGTTATGATTCTAATTTCTCTCTCACGGTCTACCTCATGGAAACTGCTGGGGCATGTATGCCTACAGAGAGAACAGAGAGAACAAAGAGATGGCTCTAGGTGAATTCATTTTCTTGGACCCTTGCAATGCTGCAAAGTCTAGAGAATGACTTGGCTGCCTCCGCAAGCTGTCCTGACCCAAGTCTGAACCAGGAATCAGAGAGGGAATATTTGTATTTTAAAACATTTAAGTTTAGCCTGTTAACCACATCTAGTCCAATGAACCTCATTGGGTGGTAATTGCAGTAGGCAGAATAATAGCCCCTTGCAAAGATATCCAAGCCCTAATTTCTAGAACCTGTGCATTTGTTACCTTACTTGGCAAAGAAAAATGAGTTGCATATAGAATTAAGGCTGCTAATCAGCTGATGTTAAAATAGAGACATTATCCTGGATTATATGGGTAGGCTCAATGTGATCATCAGGGTTCTTAAAAGCAGAAGAGGGAGGAAGAAGCAAAGGTCAAAGCTATGATACAGTGTGTAAGTGACTTGACTTGCCATAGCTGGCTTTGAAGATGGGGGAAGCATCCATGAGGCAAGGAATGTGTGTAGCCTCTAGAAGCTGGAAAAGACAAGAAAGCGAATTATTTCCCAGATCCTACAGAAAACAAAACAAAACAAACGAACAAAAATATATAGCCCTACCAACACCTTGATTTTAACTCATCAAGACCTGTGTTGGACTTCTATTATAAAGAACTGTAATAGAGTATATTTTTGTTATTTTAGCCACTAAGTTTATGGTAATCGATTACAGAAACAATGAAAACTAACATGCCACTTAAACTGTCAGCGACCCTTTCCTTGGAAACAAATGGGTAAAGCAGAGAGGGGTATTGGTAATGGATGGGCAGAGGAGAATAAAGCTACACCTGCCCCATTCTGAATTAAGCATCCCTTTCTTAGAAACTTATATTCTTTGTACATGCCTCTGTCACTCCAGTTATTACATGATATTACAGATGGAGATATGTATGTCTGATTGTCAATAAGATAATTAGTAATTTAACGATCAGCAGTATTATTATTTTATCTTCTTAAGTTGCGTTCCCAACGTTTAGTATGTTTCACTTAAAATTATTACATATTTTTAATTTATTCAAAAGTAAGTGAGCACCATCTATGGGCTAGTACTAACAAAGGAGATTGAAATGTAATTAAAAGCCCCCAAGAAGTAGATTTGTTAGCATCACTTGGAAGAGACAGGTTATGCTGAAGTCATACATGACCTCAACATTTCAGTGGCTAACAATAGCAAATGTTTATTTTTTGCCAGTGACACATGAATAACATGGGTCAGCTTTGACTCTGCTTCATACATTCTCCAACCTAAAATCCAAACTGATTTGGAAGTCAAAATCCAGAAGTAGTCTCTTTCTACTGCCTTGCCGCTCTCATGACAAAAAAAAAGAGGAATCATGAGTACCCATGTACTAGCGCTAAAAACTTTTCCCTGTAGGTAACACATGTTACTTTTGCTCACATTTCATTATTCAGAGCAAATCTAATTGCCATACTTGGAGCTGGTGGAACAAGAAATTATGATTATCTCCTAAGGAGGTGCAGCTAATATTTGTGAAAAAACAAACAAACAAACAAACACACATATAATCTATTGCACTACTACCCCAACCCTAATATTTTTAAAGATTAATTCAGTTCTAGTTTTCTCCATGAAAAATGGAGATAATTCATATTGATCACCTCATCAAAACTTGACAGTTTAACCACGGTGTGCTTTTATATTTTTAATCTAATAGGACCATATGCTGATCATATTTCATTATTCTGGCAAAACTTATAATAATTCTGGACATAAAAATGAGTACCAATAAGTGCTTGTTTAGTGTTGAATTAAACATATATATATATAAAGCATATATAAATATATATATATTTTCCAAAAAGGCTAAGTGCTATAAAACAAACCTCTTCAACTCTGAAGAGGCTTGACCTAGAAATAAGTCCATGGTGTCTTCATATTAGACAGAATAGAAAAAATAATATGGACACCATAGAGGAGATTCCTGTTTTATGAATGTCTTCTATAGACATAGCTGCAAGGCCACAGACAGGTTAATTATGACTATCAAGCACAAAGTAACTATGTGAAGGGCAGTAATTTTCAATTGGAGGATAAGAGAGGACATTTAAATTATAATGGTATCATAAAAACTTGTATATATTTAGAGACACAATAACAAGCTTCTAAGTAAAGTTTCTCGCAATTGAAAATGCTAATGAGATAACTAGAACATCTCCAACCCAAAGACAGACACACACACTCACACGCACACACGCGCAGAAACACACATACACACACAATGTATAAAAAACTTCTGATAAATAATTTTTGATTATATAGTATGGTAGGAAATCTGGTATTCTGATAAAATATAAAATGGATAATACATTTTAAAGAAAGTTACAATATAAAAGCAATTTCTAAGAATTATAATTCAATAAAATTCCCTGAATATTAAAGCTCAGCTGAATATAATTTTGTCCTCTCTATTTCAGAAAGCAATTTAAAATCATGTAGGGCATTAGAAATGTTTCTTATATTTGTAGCCTATTAAATTTTATAAGGTACTTTCCACATACATTGTCATTTGATTCTCACGACGACCTCATGAAAGGCAAAGCATTATTATGCCCCATTAGCACAGCTTATGACATACAATAGGCAATTATTAATAAATATTTGTTGTTGGAGTGAATGAATGGATGACTATGTCAGTTATAAGGAAGATGAACTTAAAGGAGTTAACTGTTTTACTCAAGGAGACAGACCCTGAAGCTAGGACTTTAGTTTTCTGAGAAAACCTTCTTTCTCTTCACCATGAATATGACCTCCCTTTGAATGTGAGCTCACCTTGCTCAAATGGTACATAGAATAGAAAAATGTAAATTGTGTATTAAAATACAAATTGGCTCTAATCAAATCTTAAAAGACAATTGTTAAGTAAAACTTTTTTGCAAAATAAGTAATTTGACTTAGTATGTAAAGTTTATTTGTGCATTTGTGCATGCATTCAGTTATTTGAAAATTGCAGAACCTGTGTTCATTGCTACAAATTATACAGAACACTGGCTCCCACTTTCTGTGTCATAGGCTGCTAGGCAGTAGTGAAGCCTAGAGACCTCATCTCAGAATAATATTCTTAAATGCACAAAATAAAATATGCAGGATTACAAAGGAGAGCAATTATGCTTAAAAATAGTTCTATCATGTTGATAACCACTGCATAGATAGTTAAATTATGGTAATGATTATTATAATTATTGATCATTATCCATGATATTGTAATATTATACACACTATTAGAAGGAAAACAGAGCTAGTAATCCTTGCATAATACATATGCATTTATTCAAAGAGAAAATGAAGGTGAACATGTACATTTCACTGCTTAAAATTCCAAAAATACTGCAGTTAAAATTTAATATTATGGTGTTAAAGGTCATGCTAAGGCAAGAATTATAGATATTATTTCATACTCTTCTGTGTGGGTCTGAATTATTTATTTTATTTTCAAAACCTCCCAAAAGGGGAGAATGACATACATCCAACACTATTTAATGGATTTGTTGTGAAGGTGAAACCTACTAATAGATGGCAAGGCATTTTAAAATTTATATAATACTTAAAATGAAAGGTAGAATTTTATAGAATAAGCAATAAAGCATGAAATTTAAAAAAACAAGCCAGACCACAAAACTCGAAGTTATGTGCCATGATATGCAGAGTAGAATGGTTCAATAAAACAGTTGAAGAAGTGTCATAAAACAGCCAGTGCATGTTTATTGTCAAGTGTGTGGTTTAGATAACTAGGATCATTGGAGGCTGTAGTCCAAGAAATAAATATGATCTGAGATGGTAAAGTAATGCTAATTTAACAGGAAGTATTTGGAAGGAAGGAAGGGAAGGAGGGAGGAAGAATGGGAGAAGAAGGAGGGGAGTGGAGGGAAGGGAATGAGAGAGGAAGGAAAAGACTTTAGTCACAGGGCTGTTAAGAAAATTAGTGATAACAATGGTAAGAAACTTGAAGTATATTTAATGTTTAACTAACAATAGCTATTATTATGAGCATCAGGCAGTATTTGCAGGAAAACCCCTTTAGTTTGCAACATCTGCCATAAAAAAAAATATGTCTAGGTTTGTGTCACAGGGAAAGGCCAAGTAATAAAATTCTTCATTAGCAATTATTTGTATGCAAGTGTTTGATTTCTTCTCTAATCAGCTAAAACCACAAACTGAAACTTATTTAAGGAATTAGAGTGCCTGATGGAACTCAAGACCCCACAAGAGACTGTAGAGGCATCTGCAAAACTACCAGGACCCAAAAAGCTCCATGATGTAAAGAATCCACATTGTAACTATTGTCAGACTTGACAGCAGTTTTAGTTTCCCTTGGTCAACTAAACAAATTGGTCATTATTTTGATCCATCCATTTGTGAGGAGAAATCCTTTTTGTAAAACATGGTAACTGGCATTCATTGAAAATATGACTTATATCCCTTATGAGACTTTAGTGTTTTCCTAGGTTCAGAAACAAAAATGACTTATTTTTCTCCTACTTTGAGTCAAAGCCTCAGTACAAATGATAGAAGTCACATACAATACATACCCAAAACCAAAAGATTGTCATGTATATATATCTATTCTATATATATAATATATGTAGGTTTATTATATAAACTTCTTGTAATAATTATATAAAAATATAAGTATCTCTCTCACACACACACACGAGAATCCTACTCTAAATCTCTCATTTATTACCACTCCTAGATAGTCACTCCTATTACAGTTGTATGAATCCTTCTGGACATGATTTTGCCATTAAAAATGTACGTCTTGTTTGTTCGTATTTTTCTAACATTAACATTAAAGATGACTCACAATTTCCCACACATTGTGCTGCTTATTGTTAAGGTTTTAAAAATTATTATACCTTGCCCATCTTTTTAGGGCCTTGTAACTCAAAATCACTCTTTTCAAGCCTGCCTAGCTTCATGGGATGACTGAGCTACAAATTATTTAAGCACTTTCATACTTATTAACATTTAGATATTCTTCCATGTATCTGTTACTGGATATTAAGTAAAAGTTAAAATACACATACACAATTTGACTGAAGAAAGAATCTCATTATGTAATTTGTACACACCAATCATAAAAGATAGTTACAAACAATTTATTTTGTTTCTTGTCCTACTTCTGAGGATTACCTATTCATGTTCACAGGTACCATAGAATCCTCAAGTGACACTGGAAAAGCTGGAACATGGGAGCAGCCACATTTGTCAAGGATGCATAGGGGACAAGAAAATCAAAGGGTTCTCAAAATTGCAGGCAACCTTGTTCTCAGCCAATCAAGCCCTAACTTGCCTGTAAGAGGATTTGTAGAAATTTATTTAGGGTGATCTTCAGACCAATTGGTATTTTCCCTCATGTTATGAATAACATTGGGTAAATTTAAACACTTCTACTTAATGAAAGTAAAAGAAAAATAAGTAAAATGAGTAAACTGATTTAATAAGTCAATTAAGTTCGAGGAGTTAAGTGTTCCTCTAACTGGACCAGCTGTTTGTAGATCAACATTCATTCTAGGGCTTTGCTTTGGCATTGTAATATGGCCTTACAGAAAACCTATAAACTATGTTAGTATAATCCTAAGAAGATGGCATCCCCAAGACATTGATACTTTAAACAAGACAGTAAAACCTATGAGACAAAGCTTCCTTACTCGCCCTTTGTTTTTCTAATTTTGTGGCTGAGAATGGGATAACAGCTATTACCATGGGAATAGGAAAACATTTCCTAAAAAGTAAAAAATATTTTACCACATGGGTAACGTGTTTGCTGATGTTTTTTTCCCTTGGTCAACTAAACAAATTGGTCATTATTTTGATCCATCCATTTGTGAGGAGAAACAAAGTCAGTTCAGTGGCAAACCTCTGTTGTGTCCACACTTCACTTTATAAAGGTCCTAACGACTGGTAAGGTATAATAGCAGGCCAGGATAGTTTTGTTAAAGGTAATCTGTCTCTACATTTTCTGTGAAAAACCAGCCAATATACCCCAGTGGAAAACATCAATCATGTTAATTGTCTGCTTTATTCTTATTTTCTTTCTATCTGACTTATTCTAATTATAGATCCCCCTCTGATTATAGACTCCCCTAATAAGTGCTCAAACTTCTGATCATTCTGTATCTCCACTGCCAAATTAGATGCCAGCTATTAACTGCTGCCACCTCATCAACTTGAACTGTTCTTTCACTGTCTGCAGTTAGGTCCCTTCCAGCCACCTTAGAATGGCAATGTTTTGTTCACATGTCACTGAAGTCTGATCACATGCCCACTAAGTCTTAAGCTTCTACTTTAAGTAGCTTACCCTGCTTGCCAAAATGATCACCCAGTCAAAGGATCCACAGTGTTCTAGTTTGAGTAAGACTCAGAAGGTCTTGAAGGTTTGCATTAAGAGAAGTTGGTTAATGGGTACAAATACACAGTTTGATAGAAGAAATAAGACCTACTCTTTGATAGATCAGCAGTTTATAATAATCCATTGTATATTTCAGAATAGCTAGAAGAGAATAATTCCAATGTGAATGTCTCCAGCATAAAGAAAAGACATACGTAAGATAATGGATATCCCAGTTACACTGATTTGATCTTTACAAATTTATGAATGTATTAAATTATCACATATACCCTTAAAATATGTACACCTATTACCTATCAATAAAAAATAAAATTAAGAAAAAAAATCTGATTTAATTGCATAGTCACTGATTTCTTGATTATCATGTAAATATCATTACTTCCTCACGTAATTTCTTAAATTATGAGGCCATATGTTATCTGTAATATGCTTTTCTCTAAATTTTATTAAGATTTGATAAACAGCTTTCATATATAGCAATTCAACACTCACATATTTCTATCCCTTCTTCAGAAATATTCTCTATTTAAAAAACATAGATTTACTGTAAGCAATGTGATAGTAAATGTTTTAATAAATGTGATCCAGTGTCTTGAACAGCGCTGAGATGGATGATAAATGACTTGCACTATCATAAATATGAAGGCAGTAATATTGGGAAAGTGACTGCTTTGGTTTTCTGTCATACCCTTTGACTGATGTTGGCACAAACTAAACCTTTTCCTCTCTAGCTTTACTTTTTAAAGACGTGAAAAAAAATCACCTTAAAAAATTTCAACAGCTATTACATATTTGCCTTTTTCATACCTTTTTTATTAATATTTTAATCTCAAATGTTTATGTTCTCTGGAAATTGTACTACAGATATTTTGACGGAGTCTATTGCCCAGGCTGGAGTGCAGTGGCACCATCTCGGCTCACTGCAAGCTCCGCTTCCCGGGTTCACGCCATTCTCCTGCCTCAGCCTCCTGAGTAGCTGGGACTACAGGCGCCCGCCACCACGCCCGGCTAATTTTTTGTACTTTTAGTAGAGACGGGGTTTCACCGTGTTAGCCAGGATGGTCTCGATCTCCTGACCTCGTGATACGCCCACCTCGGCCTCTCAAAGTGCTGGGATTACAGGCGTGAGCCATGGCGCCCTGCCGGAATCACCTCACTCTTACACGGGCATTACTATTCTCTATCCTGATAGAGTCAATCTATCCCTTGCAACTGAGAGTTCAACCAGAAAGGATGACCAACTTTTATTTTCAGATTTACTCACAGATGATGTAAATAAACCTCCCACCAGTGTCACTCCTTGTTGCTTGGGAAAATGCCTGACCCACCTCCACAGGCTGATGTAACTGCACATGTCACATCGCAGCTCAGGTGTTCTTTGGGCCTGTCCTGCCTGTGTGAAAGAATAAATCACACACAGCACCAAAGAAAGGTCAAAAGTAGTAAGGATTTGAAAGTTATTTCTGAAAAGATACTGCAAGTTAAGAAACTATTCAAAGTATATGGGACAGAGCAGTTACAAAGAAGGTAACCAGTTTGAGAATAGTCAAGGTTCATACAGCTAGGTTCAGTGATTGGCATGTAAGTGACAGTATAATATCATCAACAAAAGCATGATCTCTAGTGCCATCTTGTCTGGGATAAAATTTCAGCCTGGACTAACCATTTGACCTCAGATAAATTACTTTAATCCTAATACCTTGATAACCTTTTCTCTATAATAGGAATAGTAATAACAGTACCTATCTCCTGAGATTTTTCTGAAGAATAAATGATTTCATATACCATGCAATTAGAACAGTGCCTAGCACATAATAAATGCCACATAATATTAGATGTTATTACCCTAACTCATATGGGCAACATCATAAATCTAAATTTGTGTATTACTTTGCTGGCCTTGGGATGTTTACTTCTTAGAACATTATTTTTCAAGACAAACTACCTGTAACAGAACTTCTTGTGGGCAATGGTTAAAAATCCAGATTTCCACACCCACTGTGATACACAGTGGAATTTGAGACTGCAGCTAAAATTCATTCAGGGTGAAAGTGGTCTCTGTCAGGACCATGTTGCATAATTCCTGTGGCATTTATATGAACCAACTAGGACATCAACCTTATTATAGCCAATAGAAGATGGTCAGGCTTATATCGGCAGTGATTTTGTACAGGGTTCTTCCCTGTTATATTGATGTTTTCAGTTGGTTATAGCACACAACGAGGCAAGGAGGGAGAGAATAGAACATTTTCTCTATTCTTCTTTTTCTTGTATTTCAGCCAGGAGAGTACTTCCTTGCTTCCAAAAACAACAACAGCCACCACCACAAAAACTGACAGAATATAAGCTGCTCAACACATGTCTGATCTAGGTAAAAAGGGTTTGGCTCCTTAGATGATATGGTTTCCCTTAGTTATGATCTAAGGTGAGCCACTCACTCCAAATCTCTGGAAACCTCTATCATTCAGCCTTTCAATGATAAAATAGGACATCAAAGAAAACCACATAGAAATTTCCATTGAAACATTGTTTTCTCAATAGTATGGGGAGGTGACAGAAACTTTGGCATTTGGAAAATATATAGTTTGCGTCTTTTTCGACTTGATAGAATGCAGTTCACAAAATGCAAACCTTAATATTCTTGTGGTATTTATTTTTCAATAATCTGTCTTATAATTTTGCCTAGGTAAAACAAAAAAATATTTCATGAGATGGAGGTTGGACTAGGACCAGTAGAGGGGATCACCTAGCGGTGTGATATTCAAAAAGTCAGGGCAGAGCGGTCTTAATGTCATAGGATAGATTTTCCTAGAAACAAATATTTAGCTTCACACGAGAAACCAATATCTGGAAAGTCTTATTTCCACTAAACTATTAAAGGTGTATTATAATATGCATTTTATTATATTATAACATACTGAGGTAACATCAGGCCAGAATTCCAGATGAGCAATAGATGTGAGAGGAAAAGAGAAGGTCAGGGAAGAGGAGCAAGATTGCATGGGCTGGAGAACTGAACTATTGTCTTTTCAGAGAATGCATTTATTTATCTCTTAACTTCGTCAAAAATTCACAATTGATAGACATGCAGGCAGGAGTTAAAATTCTGATTTCTCATTGATAAGCTGTAGACTAATGTTCAGACTCTCACTCAGGGAACTTTCAGGAGGAGGAGCAGAATGTCATTTTCTTGAATACGGAGGAGAGGTGTTAAGATCATGATGTGAGAAAAGTAATGCATTAGCCCTTTGGGAGCAAGAGGAAAACAGCATTGACCTCAATTGTGAGGCATACGGCTTAATTATGGCTTTAATTGTAAAAAAAAAAAAAAAGTATGTGATTTTCAGCAAGCCATTTCTCTTTTCTCATTTATAAACTTAGGAAGTTGCACTAAATTATCTCCATGTAGAATGAATAGGATCTTTTGGCTAAATGAGTATTTTGTGAAGGGGAAAACAGTATGATACTTACACGTATCAGCTCTTCCCATAGTTATCAAATAACTTTAAATGCAATAGATTGCTACAGGAAGAACTATTAGAGATAGATATTATTGTATTTGAATGTAATTATTTACATTTCTTAGACAAAGAACCAATTGGAAGAAAATGCTTAAAGTGCTGCCTGAAGAGAAAATAAAATGAAAGTTCTGCTTAATAATTTTTCTCTTTGCTTCCAAGACTCTATACATCCTATGACTAAGGGATAGTGTTGGGGAAAATGTGCCTAAAGTCTTTTGGGATAGGACGAAAGCCCATGCAAGCAGTGGGAATCCCAAGAAAACTAGGCACTCTTTTATTTTTTTGTGACCTCAAGAGAAACAAGTGTGCCTCAATATTGTACATGATTGTCTAAGGGAGCTGCTATCCATGTCAGTAGAGAGAGAAAATTGATTTTTTTTTTTTTGAGACGGTGTCTCCCTCTGTCGCCCAGGTTGGGGTGCAGTGGCACGTGGTCTCGGCTCACTGCAACCTCCGCCTGCTGGGTTCAAGCAATTCTCCTGCCTCAGCCTCCAAAGTGAAAATGGATTTCAAATATTGACAGCACTCACTGACTTTCAAAATCAATGTGAATTACACATTCACCAATCTTCGTATGTGTATGATTTCTTCTTGTTAATTATACTTATTTAGGATAATCAGAAATTCTAGAAGTTCTGGCAGAAAATATTTTATGTAATTAATTCCATAGAGAAATCATTAAAAAATGCACTGATGAAAAACCAAAGTGAATAAAAACTTTTTTCAAGTAGATTTAAAAATTTGAGTCATTTTTATCTATTCTTGTTACATCAAACAGACATAAAGGGTATTTACACAAAAGTCTCATAAACATTGCCCCAACTGTACGTTATGATCCAGAGGATTGATTTTTTCAAACATAGCTGAGCTTCTACATTGCCAAATGTGATTTAACACAAATATTTTAATGGCTTACGTAATAATGTGTGCAGTTCTGGACTCTGGAAACGTACATATATACACACATATCAGTGTTATTTTAATACAGCTGGTACGTAGATGTGTGTTTAGAAAATCCTGGGCTAGGGAACTGTCCAAATGCCATTCTCAGTAAAAAATGATTTAGTCTAATGTTTCTTTCACATTTCTACGTATTTCAATATTCTTTGGATTGCTCTGTTTAAAGAAAAGACCATATGATGTACCAAGAAATTTTTTACACTCCAGCCTAAGTAACAACAGAGCTTTAGGCTTCAGGTCTCACATTTGGAACTATGAATCCTGAATCCATGGTATGTGTGTGAAGTGGGAGACAAAGAACAGCTATGGTTTGGATAAGTTTAGGAGGTGAAGCTGTTTGGTAATCAGATTTTATTGTCCCCAGTAGTTTATATCTCTGAAATCAAATCATCAGTAAAATAGGAAAAAATATAAACCTTTTACGAAAAGATCCTCTAGTGTTCCTGTGTGTGTGTGTGTGTGTGTGTGTGTGTGTGTCTGAAGAAGTGTTTTGATACCAGTTAGTTGTTTGCCATCTGAACAGGATGAAGACTCTGAAACATCGTTCTTATCTTGGAGTTAGTCATGCCTTTCACTTTTTGGAAATCCAACCTATTTATGCCTGAGCTAGACGATGACCTTATAAAGTGGTGTTCTTGGGTATATTTAAGGAACGTGGTGAGTTATGGAGGAAGAGGGAGGCTGACCAGTCATGATAATCTTGGGATGTCCATGGGAATGGTCTATGGGACAATGGAAGCCCAGAAAAGTACTACCACCTCACACAAGGAGGCTCAGAGTTTAGATTGAAAGTCAATGGAATCAAGAATTTGATTGCTGAGTTTCTTAGTTATAGTTTGCTGCTGAAACAAATTACCACAATTTTAGTGGCTTAAAACATCAACTTACTCTGTTACATTCCCAAAGTCAGAAGTCTGAAATGAGTTTCATGAGGCTAAAATCAAGAGGTTTCCAAAGCTATTTCCTTCTGGATGTTCCAGGGAAAATCTTTCTTGAATCTTGCAACTTCTAAAGGATACTCCCATCACTGGGATTGTGGCTGAATCACTCCAAACTCTTGCTTTGTCGTCACATTGCCTTCTTCTCTGACTCTGGCTCCTTCTACATTCCTTTTATAAGGACCTTTATGATTACATTGGGCCCACTACAATAATACAGGATACTTGAGAATCCATTATTATTATACCACACTGAATAATAAATCAACACATCCAACTGATTAAACTTCAGCATCCTACTTTCCCAAACTGACTTTCCTCCTGCTTTCAAGACAAGCATCTCTTTTCATGATACTTAGAGTATACATTTAATTTAAAATAACTCAGAAAACATGCAGTAGGAATTATTGTAATTGCAGATGGATGATGGTGAAAAAATACATGTTTTATAATCACACTTACACAAAAGTGTAAATTATAGTAGAGGACTACTTTGTTTTCAGATTTCTCATCCACTGAGCTCAGCTGTGGCAAATCACTCTGCTCTTAAACGTTCTACTAGTCTCTATTGGAAGCCACATATAAATAAGAATAAAATACAGCGGACATCTTCCATCCATATGGGAGCAGGGATGGGGTGGAGTGAAGTAGGGAGCAAATACTAACATTTAGGAATGAGAGTATATTAATCATCTGAAATAAGTCAATCATGTATGGGGTAATGTAGCCTAGACCATTTGTTTCTAGTAGTTACGTAACTTTGCATTTTCATATGTGATACTTTTGGTTTTAATATCTGAGTTGGCTGATGAGGTAGCTTTCTAAGATGAGATGTTTACAATATTTTGTCAACATTTACTTTTTAACTTAGACTCATGTATGTTTTTAAAAAGTGAGTTTAGTCAATCATTAAAAATCACCATTCTCAGCCACGCATGGTGGCTCACTTCTTAATCCCAGCACTTTGGGAGGCCAAGGAGGGCAGATCATTTGAGGTCAGGAGTTCAAGACCAGCCTGGCCAACATGTTGAAACCCCGTCTCTCCTAAAAATACAAAAACTAGCTGAGTGTGGTGGCATGCACCTGTAGTCCCAGCTACTTGGGAGGCTGAGACAGGAGAATAGCTTGAACCTGGGAGGTGGGCATGCAGTGAGCTGAGATCGTGGTACTGCACTCCAGCCTGAGTAACACAGCAAGACTCTGTCTCAAAAAAAAAAAAAAAAAAATCACCATTCTCTTAGGTCTTATAGATAAATTTTTCTGGAGATTTGGATTGCACCCTTTCTCTAAGCAAGTCTCTCTGGCATTACAATAAAAAATTTAAAGTCATCTAAAAATATAAATATTTGTTTCAAAAATAAAACTTCCCAAAATCAAATTGGAATATTTAAAAAATTTATAAATGTTTCATGTCCTTTATAAGCTGAGAAGGAACTCATACTGCATTTACTTCCAGGTTTAAATCATTAAAAATTATATTACCAATATGAATATTTTCTTTTTAAGACAAAAAGAAGTAATTTAATGAGAGCACTCCTTGAATTATAGTTGTGCACTCATTATTAAATTAAAGATATCATAAGATAAAACAAAGGTTTTGAAATCTAGGGTTTTTTATTTAAAACATTCTACTATTATTTGAATAAATCTTTTTTATCTTATATTTCTCTTGTCAGCTCTGAGTAATTACAGTAACATGCTGCACACTATTATATTAAACCACCAGAAGCAGCAGCACTTTGATCTTTTCAACAAACTTTTGTTTTATGTCAGATGAACTACTAGGTGTTAAGTTCCTATCATAAAGTGCTCAGATTATAGATGTACGTATACGTACATGAATTCAACAAACAAGGAAAAAAGTGGTAATGGAGCAAGTGTTTCTTTGATTCATAGCTATTTTTGATGCTAATGCTGTTTGGATATGACGATCCTCTCAAATATAACATGTATAGTGGAAGGAGGAAAGAGAACAAACAACAGATGTAAATCATAATTTGAATTTCCTAAATCCATTAGTAATTATTTTCTGATAGGTTAGACATAAAAGGCTGATTTGGGGGGAAAAATAATATTGCTTTGGGATTAAGTGTGATTGAGTCTGAATTCAAATACTGTCTCTCACTATGTGACTTTGTGTAGGACTTCAAACATTTTTCACCTGAAAGTCTTTTATATAAATGAAAGAAGTTGGATTAGGTCATGTCTGTGGCCTCTTTCATAGCCCTAAAATGTTGCCACTTCTTTTTCAAACATGACAAATTTCTGCTCTTTTAGGTTAAAAATATATACTGATGATGACATGAAACAATTACTTAAGCCTCAAATAGAGAACATTTTTGAACTGAGAGATTCTGTTAAAAACAACACGTATGTAACTAAATTGCAGGTAGTTTGTGAGCTTCTGTTGGCATTTTAATTAGGACATGTAGAATAAAACTTTATTGTTTGAAAGCAAATAACCTGTGATTTTAGCGGAATGTAGGTTCTCTTCAGGTGGGGATCATGTCTTGTATATTTTTCTCACCCTATAATTTTCTCACTACTTTATTTACTGATTGGTTTCTGTGCCCTCTGCCACCAACCTCATAATCCCCACCTCTCTATTTCATAAAACTTTACTTCAAGATGTAGTTTGAAATACTTCTGCCCATTTTTTCAGTCCATGTTTATATAATATTTGGTTTCCCCAGAAGAAAGAAACAGTACAACAAAGCTAAGCATTTTAGGAAGCAGATATTCTTGTAAACTAGGAATATATGGCACATTTCTTTCTGCCTAATTCTGTCTATGTCTTCACTCATTTGACTGGTTAATACATGTGTGTGTAAATTCTTGTCCAAAGATAATGCTAGATCATCTCTAATAGTTATCATAAACTTTATATGTAAGTGTTCTGCCATACAAACTGAAATCTACACCAATGAATCTGCATTCCAATGGTTTGTGACAACCTGCCCTCAACTGGCTTCCCTAACAGATTTGGTGACCTGCTATAATTTAACCTCAAAGTCGTAACGATTGATTTTTTTACTGTAAGTTCTTTCTACAGATTATTAGCTGATGGTGCACGTGCCACAGGGAAACTAGCTTAAATGAAAGACTGAAAGGGAAGAAAATAAAATCTACTGATGTGTTTATTTATTTGTTTTTTAAAATACAAACTATTCTAAAAAAACATTTAAAATTGATGAAAAGGAGCTAGATACCTCTCAGTTTTATCCTTCCACCCAGTTAATTTTGTAATCTTTAACTAGGTTCCCCTTTAATTCTTTACGGAGTCCCACATTACCTGTGTTACCTGGATTGGTCCCTTAAGCCTTCCTTGCTTCGCTTCCCAGGTCTTCCAGAATCCTTGGCTGAGTGGTTCAGTCTGCATGCCAGCAGATGCTTACAGAATACACGTGCTCTATCCTCAGCCAAGCTTTTCTCTGACTAAAGCCAAATCCCATCTTTGATTTATGATTAATAACTGTCTGTGATATGACCGGGTATTTTTAAATAAATAAAGTAAGAAAGACATAAATTAAGCAAAGAAGGCATATTATATCATTTTGTAGAACGGACTTTAGTATAAGCAAATCAGCTATTAAGTTTCACAACACACTAGAAAATTACCCGGTGAGAGGGCCGGGCGCGGTGGCTCACGCTTGTAATCCCAGCACTTTGGGAGGCCGAGGCGGGCAGATCACGAGGTCAGGAGATCGAGACCACGGTGAAACCCCGTCTCTACTAAAAATACAAAAAATTTAGCAGGGCGTGGTGGCGGGCGCCTGTAGTCCCAGCTACTCGGAGAGGCTGAGGCAGGAGAATGGCGTGAACCCGGGAGGCGGAGCTTGCAGTGAGCCGAGATTGCGCCGCTGCACTCCAGCCTGGGCGACAGAGCGAGACTCTGTCTCAAAAAAAAAAAAAAAAAAGAAAAGAAAATTACCCAGTGAGTCTTTAAACACCTAAATTATGAGTTTATATTATTGATCACTTAGGTATTAACATTTGTAGTGTGCTGCTATACCTGATAGACTGTTATATTGAAAAAAATCAGCTCTCTCAATATCTGAGAAATTTTGATATATAATTTTCATCACTTGGGCATTTTCCATTCCTATTCTGAGGGCTCGGAAATTCTCTGTCTCATCAAGTGAATGGATGTCCATACAGTCTGGTTTCTCTAATGGTTTGTAACACCCTACCCTCAACTGGCTTCTCTAACAGATTTGGTGACCTACTATAATTTAGCCTCAAAGTCCTAACGATTGATTTCTTTACTGTAATTTATTTCTACAGAGTATTAGCTGATGGAGCAAGTGTAAAAGGGAAACTAGCTTAAATGAAAGACTGAAAAGGAAGAAAATAAAATCTACTTATGTGTTCATTTGTTATTTGTTTTTAAAAATACAAACTTTTTTAAAAAACATTTAAAATTGATGAAAAGCTGAATCTGAAATGAGATTCACATATCTGAGAGGTATTAGGGAATACACTTGGGATCGATATTGGTAAGCAGAAAGAAAAGAAGCAGAGTTTCACATAGGAAGAAGTTGAGCTCTGATAATCTCAGTGAAGGGCCTATGGTGGTCTCTGAAGTTGGAATGACCCTGGAGACTTTTCATGAATTTGGGCAAGAGACCCCATGTCAATCAATATTGAATGTGGGCTGCGCGGGAAGTGGATGTGACCTTGGAAGGGGCAGCTCATATCAGCTAAGACAATTCAGAACACTGATAGCTGAGACCTGACAGCCAGCAACAATGCCAGCAATAGGAAGAATAAGTTCTTCCATCCTGAAGAAGGACCTGGGCAGCACGTCACAGCACCCACTATAAATATCTTTGCAGAATAATATAAACAAATACTGGGAATCAATGCTGCTCCTTCTACTTTGTAGCTGAAGCCTAAAATACCTCCAGGAAATATTCCCTCTCACTTCATTTCTCCTTTGAAATATAGCTGCCCAAATAGCAGCACATTAAGTCATTTATATTTGTAAATAGATACATCTGTTATGTCTCTCCATAAGGAGAATGACTATGATCATAATGGACATCTCTTTGAAAGGACATAATAAAAAGTGAGAAGAGAAAATGAATGACCAAGTTAAGAAATGAAGGAGGGTCCTTTCAAATAATGTTTTGCATAATTGTCTGCAACTAAGTCAATGAGTAAGTCTTGGGTAAGTTGCTTAGAATTAATCACAGGAGATATATATATATATGTATATATAGAAGGACTCTAAAAGATACCCTCTAAAAGCATCACCATTTGATGCTTATCTAAATGAATTTTGCACTTTTTATCTTTTCTATGCTTTTAAATACCAATAGTGAAGGAAACACAGTCCATATTTACAGGACTGAATTATCCATCTATCCATCTGGCTATCTATTAAAGAAATACTTGGTGAGAACCTGTGATGTGGCTATATACCTGTGCAAAGTCACAAGGAATTTACTGTTCATCAGTTGAGAAAAGAAAATATAACAGAAAATGAGGAGAATTGCAGTAGAGATGTGTACAAGTTTTAGTGGTGACTAGAAGAAAGCCTGTGGAAAAGTAGAAAGGTTGACACTAGAACTGGATCTTAAACTTGTTATTACAAGAGAGTGTTTGAGTCAAAATAAGTAGAATGTTTTAAAAAAAAATCTCTCCCGTGTAAGTTATACTTGTTGTTTAAAAGTTTCTATTCATATTAAGAATATTAAAGTTATATCTATCTTGTAGTGTGTTCTACATATGGAAGAAAATATAATTCTATGGGAGCATTCTAGTTGAAATCCTTAAGCAGAATAGTTGGGACAATCTTTGCTAAATGGCTTTCACTTTAGTTTTGTGGACAGCTGTTACACAGAATCCATATCAGCTATGTTATATTTCATCTACACGCCCACCAAATCAATTGTTTCATGTCACCCACTAAGTCTAACTTTCCCTGTCTGAAAAATAAAAAGATTTGTTTGAATGGTGACAATGGTTCCTTTGAGGTTCAATATCCTGTGAGTCTACTTTAAATCTACACAAAGGAGGTCTCACATCCTTCTTTCCATGAAAGAATCTGTATCTTTGGCTTCTTTTGATTCATTGTAGGCACCGGACATAACAGACATAATGTAAAATCATAGACTGAACAAGTCCGTGGGATGTATTTGAATATTATCATTTGATTCCACAAAAGGCAACTTCACACTTATTTTAAAACTGTTTCAAGTTATTCAGTGAACACAAACAAGCAGTCTAGATTTCCATTCCATGTCCTTGTGTCCTGCCTTTGTCTTTCAGCAGCTGCAATGACTTTTTTATGTCATCGAATTTGTTGCAAGTATGGTAAAAAGGATTTCTTTAAAGGTATGAAAGTATTAGCAGAGTAAATTTTACATATCAACACCCTATGTAATTCACTTAATTACCTATATAAGGAAGGCAAAATGGAAGGAAGGAAAGAAGGAGGAGAAGAGAAGAAAGGAAGGAAAGAAGAAGAAGGGAGGGAGAAGAAGATGGTTGAAGAAAGGGAGAGAGAGAAAAAAAGAAGAAAATGAAGAAAAGGAAGAAAGGAAGGCAAGAAGGGAAGAACTTCAACAAATAGATATGTGAGTTTAGCAAAACTTGAAGAAATCATTTCTGGATTTTTGGATGAACTCACTTTTATATGTTTTAGAAGTAGTCATGGCCGGGCACGGTGGCTCACACCTATAATCCCAGCACTTTGGGAGGCCAAGGCAAGCGGATCACCTGAGGTCAGAAGTTCAAAACCAGCCTGGCCAACATTGTGAAACCCTGTCTCTACTAAAAACTACAAAAATTAGCCGGGTGTGGTGGCAGGCACCTGTAATCCCAGCTGCTTGGGAGGCTGAGGAAGGAGAATTGCTAGAACCCTGGAGGTGGAGGTTGCAGTGAGCCGAAATTGTGCCACTGCCTTCCAGCATGGGCAGCAGAGGGAAACTCCTTCTCAAAATAATAATAAAAAAAAAACAGTGGTCATTGGTAATGTCAAATTTAAAATGTTTGAACAAGCTTCAGTGAAATACCTCATCAACATATTGATTATTTTCACCACTAGTTGATGTTTTTGAAAGTCAAACATAGGTTGATTTTTTCCATCTACAAATCTTACATCAGAATTAATAAATTGAATTGTTCTTTATATTTAGATGGGGTCCAATTAGGCATTTGTAAGTGAGAAAACCTCTCTCTGAACTCACAAATGTCATAGACAGATTATAACACTCATATATATTTTGGCCTAATCTAAATATAGAGCTATACTCTGTAGAATTCAGAGGCCTAATATATGTATTGCATTTTTATCTCTAATGGACTGAGATGTGTTCAGTTAGTCAAGAGCATAACTTAGAATAACATCCTTAATTGATTCAGTTCATCTCCTTGTGATTCGTTGTTAAACATCTGTGTGATAATGGAAAAACTCTGAGACAAAGTTTTAAGTTGAATTGGAATGATAATAGAGATATGGAAATTCCCAAACAAACAAAATTTTTTACCTGTTGGGCAAGTATCTTGTACTTGTATAGTAGTTTGTATTAGTTCATTCTCACACTGCTAATAAAGACATACCTGAGACTGGGTAATTTATAAAGAAAAAGAGGTTTAATGGATTCACATCTCCACATGGTCAGGGAGGCCTCACAATCATGGTGGAAGGTGAAAGAACAGCAGAGGCACATCTTACATGGCAACAGGCAAGAGAGTTTGTGCAGGGGAACTCCCATTTATAAAACCATCAGAACTCGTGACACTTATTCACTGTCACAAGAACAGGATGGGGAAAACCCACCCCCATTATTCAGTTACCTCCCATGAGGTCTGTCCCATGACACATGGGGATTATTACAATTCAAGGTGAGAGTTGGATGGGGACATACAGCCAAACCATGTCATAATTATTCATTCTTGATTAGGTAACATCACTGAAGAAATATAAAATCCAGTTTGTCCTGAAACATTACACAGTGTTTGCATTCTCAGATAAACTGTACTTGTGATTTATAAGCAAAACTTATATAATCTTGCTTCCACCCATAACAGCGTTTCTCAAACTTAAATCACACAGATATGTTGTCTTAGTGCATCTGGACTGCTATAACAAAACACCATAGGCTGGGTGACTTATTAACAATAACAATTTACTTTTCACTGTTTTGGAGGCTGGGATCAATATATCTAGATGAAAACATCAGCAGAGTTGGTGTCCAGTGAGGACTCCCTTTCTTATAGACAGCCCTCTTCTCTCTTCAACCTCACCTGATGGAAGACGGAAAGGGTCTCACTTGAGCCTATATCATAAGGGCACCAATCCCATGCATGAGAGCTCTGTCCTCATGACTTAATCACCTCCGTAAGGCCCACCTCTACTACCATTACCTTAGAGGTGAGGATTTCAACATATGAATTCTGGGGGGATGTAAACATTCAAACCATAGCATGTGTGTACCCTTTTCTCAATGTCCAATAGCTCTACTAGTGGAGTGGGAGGCCTTGAGATCTATGTTCAGATTTATAGTTCTAGAGTGCCTGTGCTAAAATTGATTTAGACGTTATGGAGCTGTTTTGAGCATGTGCATTTTATTTAATGTAGCAAAGCAGTAGAGTTTCTTAACCACTTTGCTATGTCCAATCAAGAGGTAGCCATTATTGTCTCCCCACAGATTATTTATTAGTTATAATGGAAAAATAATAACTGTAAAGTGGAGCGACATACATCATCTTGCACAGGTGATCAAGATTAACATCAGTGAGGAACAAATGTTTACTATTTGCTCTTAGAATACGCTAAGAAAAATACAACATTATTGATGCAGTGTTCTGGCTTGAAATTCACAACCGAAATCTAATAATGAGGAATTATTAGCTAAATTAGATAAGAAGAAAATGAGTAAAATAATAATAATAATGATTTACTATATCCTTCAAGATCTTCAATGAAAGGCTGTGGTGATACTTGACATTAAGTAAAGATTCAAGAGACAAGACAAGTAAATTTAATATTTGACCTTTGACTAGATTCCCTACTGGAGAATTTAAAAATGTTATAAAGGATATTATAGTGTCAATTGAAGAAAGTGGAATAAGGATGGTAAACTAGTTAAAATGTCAAATGAATGTTAAATTTACTTCATGAAAACTGTGATTATATAAGATAATAGCCTTTTTATAGGAAATAAACATAACGGTTTTTATTGGTAAAGGGTCCTGATATATGCAACTTATTATCAAATAGTCAATAAAAATACATATATGAAATTGAATAAAGGATACGCTTGTTTTGTATTATCCTTATTCTTTTACCTTTAAGGTAAGCTTAAAATAATTTTAAATAAAAAAACTAAAAAAAACTTTTAAACAGCAATTTATTAATTTTTAAATGAATATGAACCACTTTCCTGAAATTTTAAGAAAAAAATAATTAAAAGAAAAAGCCACTGAATTGTAGGAATAGAATTCAGAATGAGGGCGGAAGAAAATGTTATATATTTTCAAAATTACCTTTGAATGGATATCAAATGCATGCTAATACAAGTACCTGTAATTTCTTCACACACACAGAGACATGCAGACAAATACACACACACACACACACAAACATATAAAGATATATCTGTTGAGTTAGCTTCTTATTACAGAGGAAGGAGGTGAGGCATGGAAAATTTACCTAATTTACCCATATAACTATGTAGGGGTGCAAGCAGAGATTTGAATTCCAAAATATTGATTGTATTCTTTGAATTTCTATTACATTAAACTATTATTGTTCTAGTCCAAACTCTCATTTTACAAATAAGAGAAGTAAGATCTTAAGATATGAAGTGTCTTGGCTCACGACACGGGGCCAGCTAGTGGGCTAGATTACTACTATGACTCAACAATTAATTAACTGAACATGGATGGAAAAACAATGTAAGTGAAATTAACTTAAATTATTAAATTTGTTGGAATGGCCAAGGAAAACTGATGTAGTCACAATGGGAAACTGGCTTAAATACATGATACTAGATTACCATTAAATATCCTTCACTCTTTTGAACATGTAGGAATTCATGATTTATACCTTTTAAACTTTCTTTATTAAAATATACTATACATATAGAAAAGTTCACAAATCATAAGTGGAAACTGGTTAGTTTTTATAAAGTGAACAACCCTCATTACCACCTCCCAGATCAAATAACAAATGAAATAGAACACTGCCAGCACCCTAGAATCTCCCAATTTTTCTCTTGCCAAAGGAAACTACTATGCTTGGTTTCCTTATCTCTGTCATCACAGATTAGGGTTTTCTGCTTTTTAAACACCAAAAATGACATCAAGAAAGATGAGCTCTTCCCCATCACTCTTTTGTTTTGCTCAATATTTGTGACACTTAAACATATTGTCTGTTGAAGTAATGTATTTATTTTCACCATTGCATATTCGTTGTGACTATATCACCATGCATTTGTTCATATTACGGTTGATGGATATTTGGGTAGTTATGAGTAATATTACTGTGTACATTATTATATGTGTCTTTTAATAAACATTATATATGCATTTTGCTAAAGATTATGCCTAGGACTAGAATAGCTGGAATGTGCAGCTTTAACAGATACTGCTTAACAATTTTCCAAACTGTTGCATTAAACATTCCCTGTAGGAGAGTTCCAGTTGCTCCTAATCCTCACAGACACGTAAAATTGTCTGTCTTTTTCATTTTATTGTACTTATTTCAATGGGTATGTAGTAGAATCACATTATAATTTTATTCACAGTTCTCTGATGACTAATAAGGTAAAATGCCTTTTCGGATGTAAATTTTCCATATCCTCTAATGAAGTGCCTGATTTTGTCCATATTTTATTTGATCTTTTTCTTACTGAGTAATTACAGTAGGACTTATTCTGAATATGAGTCTTTTATGGATATACATATTACAAATATTTTTTCCTATTCTGTGGATGTCCTTTACTTCATTTTAATGAGATGTTTTGATGAATTAACTCCAATTTATCCATCTTTTCCTGTTTCATTAGTGACTATTATGACTTATTTAAGAAATCTGTGCCTACTTATAAGGTCATAAAATAGTCTCCCATTTTTTTCTTCTAGAGTTCTTACTGTGCTATGTTTAAATCTATAGGCCACATGCAAATGGCTTTGGGAAATGGTGTGAAGTAAGGAAATAATTTCTTAGAACTGACTCCATTTCTACTGGGTTTACTATTAGGACCCCATCAGGTGTCTCCTCAGAATCTCTCTGTCCTATTACTATGTTTCTTGTCCAGCCTGGGTGATCATGCTACATTAGTCAAGCTTATCAAAACCCTCTGACATGATTATCAAGAGGGTTAAAAATGGGAACCTTAAGAAAAATACACCTGTCTGCCTATGCCTGAATATTGCTTCCTGCTAAAGTATGGGAGGAAATGTTACTGCCTCTGGACTGGGATAATATTCTCTCCAGGAGAAATTTAAACTTGGGACATAAAGTTAGTTTGAGCCAAGCAATATAAATATGCACTGAATCAGATAGCAAGCGTGGGAGCTAAATAATGAGGTCAGAAGGAGACTTGCAACAATAATGAGTCTATAAATTTTAGAAATGCAGGCTATCTGAAGAGAGCACTTCAGGCCCTCTCTGTGACTTCTGTGTTGAGTTTGATTTGACATAGTTATCTTTTATCCAAGCATGGGTGTTACTTTGATATGGTTGGTTAGGCTTGTAATCAGACAAATTCCCATACTAAGAGGGACATTTATTCTTTCCCCTTTTATTGAAAAATTTGCAGCTGTTCATTTACTTCCGACTTACACAGCATGCCTTCATCTAATTCTTAGTAGTTTCGGTTTAAAATTTTGCCTCTCTTAATAGAATTAACAGAATATTGCTCCCTTCTTATTCAAGTAATCTGAGCTTTTTATGCATGCCCACAGCATCTATTTATCTTTTCATTTAATGAACAGTTTCCACATACATGTTTATAACCTGTAGAGAGCTTTAAATGAAGGTATCAACACTAGCCTAGATAAATTGAACTGCCTTTAGCTCCTCAATTCCCTTACGCTCAAAGCAAGATTTTTTTCTCTGACTTTTTAGCCAGTTGAGTTTTCCTGGGTAGTCTCTTGATTAAATATTTTACATTCTTGGAGGCCATTTCACTGCTTTGTGGTAGCCAAGTGGCACAGATAATCACATAATTATTTTTGGGGTAATGTTAAGTATCTCAAATAATTCTTTCTTTTTTTCTTTTTTTCACTCCAAATTATTTAAACCAGTGAACTTGCTCTGGGGGCCCTGAAACACCAAATTTCAATACAGGAGTTAAATACAGTATCAAAGCTCATATATGCAGTGCTTTGAGTTTCAAACTCTTCCTAAGCTGTGAAACTATTTTTTGCCTTTGGCTAACATGATTGAGTTATTTATTTATTTAACTTATCAATACTTATAAAGCACATTTATGCCAGGTTCTCACTTAGGGACTTCACAAATTAAATAATTTAATCTACCTAACAAAGCTATGAGGTAGCTGCTCTGATGGCTCACATGTCATAAACAAGGATGCAAATGATATTAAGGTTTTTTTTGTTTGTTTTGTGTTTGAGAGTCTCGCTTTGTCGTCCAGGATGGAGTGCTATGGCGCAGTCTCTGCTCACTGCAACCTCCACCTCCCAGGTTCAAGCTATTCTCCTGCCTCATCCTGCTGAGTACCTAGTACTACAGGTGCCTCCCACCACACCTGGCTAATTTTTGTATTTTTAGTAGAGATGGGGTTTCACCATGTTGGCCAGTCTGGTCTCAAACTCCTGACCTCAAGTAATCAGCCCACCTCGGCCTCCCAAAGTGCTGGGGTTACAGGCGTGAGCCACCACGCCTGGCCTGATATTAACTTAAACAATGAAATAGCTTGACTAAGGTTTCACACCTCGAAAATGGTGAAGCTAGGATTCAAATTCAAAAAGTCTGCCTCCATAGTGCATGCTCTTCAACTGCTATACTGAGTTATTTATTTATTTAGAGACAAGGTCTCTCCGTCATCCAGGCTGAGCGATCTCAGCTCACTGAAGCCTCCACCTTCCAGGTTCAAGCAATTCTCATGCCTTAGGCACCTGAGAATTAGCCAGACATCACATCTGGCTAATTTTATTGTATTTTGAATAGCGATAGGGTTTTACCATGTTGTCCAGGCTGGTCTAGAACTCCTGGCTTCATGTGATCTGCCTGCCTTGGCCTCCCAGAGTGATGGGATTACAGGTGTGAGCCACCTCACCATGCCTGTAATACTGATTTTAAAGCAGAGACCATGTTGGAGAATAAGGGGCTCACTCTAAACTCTGACCTTTGGTGCCAGTTCTCTCATACTGAGGACCTAATTTTGTTTTAAAAGCTTTATGCTTGCCTTGTTCCTTATCTGATTCTCCTGACCTCTTTTACAATCTGATCTAGAAATGGAAACACATTATTTTTGTTCCTCCTTTATACTCTATCCTAGAGAGAGCAAAGTCTTGTTCTTGATCTCCAGGCTATGACTGACTGAGACCCTGCTTTCTGGTATCAGACATCACTGATGAAGCCCTTGTATCTATACAGGAGTTAAAGTAAAGTACATGCTTAAGCGTATACTTTTGTTCAGTTGCTTTTTCAGGATGCACAAATATGCAACTTTCTGTGCTACATTCACATTAACCACTCACCTATGAGGTTACCAGCCATCTGCCACCATAATCCTTAAATACTGTGTTCTAGCTACTTAACATAACAGATCTTCATCCTCTGTGTGAAGATAGACCAGTTGTGTTCCTTGGGGGTGGGGAAGAGGTGGGGAAGAGATGAACAAGACACTTTTTATTCAAATATTCAACCTACAATTTAATGAGTGCCAATGGCTAAGTCTCTTAATCTAATTCTCAGAACCTTGGCTTCTCCATTTATAAAATCCAGATAAAAGATTATACATATTCATTAAAATTCTCCTACAATGTTTGGCATGTGTTTTTATCATTTCTGGATTTTGTCAACTCCAGTTTTCTCCCTGGGTCTAAAATAAAATCTTCCATGGCAATATGTTAGCAATATTGATAGTACAATTTATGGCCATTATATTGAATTAGAAGTCCATTATCCAAGAAGTGTCTTGTTTTTGTATTCATACAGCTGTCTTCTCTTCAGATTAAGAATTTAGGAGATTAGTGCTAGCGTAAAACAGAAAGCTGCTATGTAAAATGGAAACAACTAAAATGTGATTTTCTATTATTCCAGTTGCAAGATTTAATAACTTATATCTCTATAAGGATAAACATTTAATCTGCTTCAAAACTAAGGACACTTTGAAGAATCTGAAAAAGCAATCATCATTCATTTCCTCAACAAATATTTGGTTGCTATTTTATGTACCTCATCAGCTACATGAAAAATACTGCTTTACAAAACACAACAGGAATATTTCTTTCTTTTTTGCAATAGTCTAATGGGCAAGAAGACACTAAGTAAGTCAATGAAAAAGTAATGAATTTTTATCAGAACGATGATGGATAAAAATGAGATAAATTAAGAGAGGTTCTTTTTAAACAGGGTGATTAGGGAAGATGTCTGAGGATGACATATTTAAACCCTCGTATTAGGAAGGAGAAAGATCAAACCATTCACAGGCTAGGTGGAAGAACACTTTTGGTCTTTATCTTACCAAACAATGTTTGGCATAACCTTTTACTCTCCATTTCACAACAGACTCATTTAATTGGCTTCTTAGATGCCACACCCTCCTCAAGGTTGCTATCAAATAATGGCAGCCAGGACATTTTGCATTATTTAAGCACATATCCAATAGCTCACAATACTATTATCATCTGAATTCTTGGTAATTTTAATTTATACATTAATAATACTTCAAATGTTCCTGCTTCTCATATCCTTAAACTCATCTCTTCCAATGATTATATCCTCCTATCTACAACATAGCCTGCACTTGTTATTACCAGTATTACCAATCCAGTCATTATTTTCATTTTATACATTCTATAATGTGAATAGCATCTCTGGCTTTTCAGTTTTCCCCTTCTAGGATCTCAAAACCAACAATCCAAGACTCTATCTGAACTATGTTCATAGTCCCTCAGATCCTTGCTGTCTTCAATTTCTTCCTTATTCAGCTCAAAATCCAAGCTCAAAATCAATATTAGTCACTCCATTGTGTGTCTTGAACTCCTCCCCTGGTCAATAAATTTATCTTTCTCAACAAAACCACAATCCTGATTAAATCTAGGTTTTATTTTTCACTCTTGAACCCAGACAACTTCAGTTCATGGGAAAAACAACAACCACATTGATTGATCTCACTTTAAATTCAAGACCACAGACCACAGGTGATGCTTTAATGCTAACATGCATTCATACTATATATACTTAATTCATTCACTTTCTTATGCTAAAATGTATACAGATGTGTGTTACTTGTTTGAGAAATAAATTATAGTATGTTCTTATAGCTAGAAAGAAGGCCACAAAACCAAATAAACCTTTTATAGGATGCCATTTTCCTTCATATAAGAAATAAAGTCATTTTATTTTTTGCTTTTTTGAATTTCATTTTATTTCAAACGTATGCAATGACTAGTGATTAATAAAATTTTCATGCAAATGTGTGCATCTAAAAGAATGTACCCAAATACCTCAAGCTACTGACAATAGAATATACAGAGTTAAATAAAGCCATGCAAAGATTATTGCTCTCAGCAAATGAATGGCTTGGGGAAAAAATAAAAATTGCAGAGAATATTACAAATCCTTTACCTAGTAAAAGGATACACAAACTCTGCATGGGCTATTTACTAATGGCTTGGGGAAAAAATAAAAATTGCAGAGAATATTACAAATCCTTTACCTAGTAAAAGGATACACAAACTCTGCATGGGCTATTTACTAAGTATCAACTTGTGTCTCTGAGATTCTATGAAAACCCTCAGTTAATTACAACATGGATCTCAGCTCTACCCTCTACAATGAAATAGGTTCTTGCCTACCAGGATTAGGATTTTAGATATTTAATGTTTCCCTGGTCTGCAAAATGCAATAGGGAATATGTACCAACAGGATAAAGAGATACCTTCAGATAATAGGCTCTTAATCCCCTCCTTAGGACTTTAAATTAACCCTAAAAGTTTCTTTGTATTTGTCCCTAGATCTTTAAATCCTGGATAAGCATCAAGGTCTAGAAATATGTTCATGTGCAATAAGGAAGAATAATTTTCTTGTGGAACATTCCGTATTAGTTTGTTTTTGAATTGCTGTAAAGAACTACCTGAGACTGGTTAATTTATTTTAAAAAAGAGGTTTAATTGAGTCACAATTCCACAGGCTGTGCAGGAAGCATGACTAGGGAGGCCACAGGAAATTTACAATCATGGCCTAAGGCTAAGAGGACTACGGCACATCCTACAAGGCCAGAGCAGGTTAGAAGAGAGAGAGAAAGAGGAGGTGCTACACATGTCCAATAACCAGATCTCATGGGAACTCTATGTCAAGAACAGAAGGGGGAAGTTTGCCCCCACGTTTCAATCACCTCCCACAGGCCCCTCCTCCAACAATCGGGAAATTACAATTTGACAAGAGATTTGGGTGGGGACACAGAACAAAACCATATCACAGTCCTTCAATTATTTTCATAGACTTACATTGAATGTCTTGATTCTGTTTTCTTTCTACACCTCTCTCCTCTATAGTCATCCAACATTCTGAAATACTTCTTGTTGCTTTTGGTTTTGATTACCTGCCATGAAGAAAGCAATTTATTACCTTCACACACACTAAAATGTTGGAGTGATAGTATTATGTGTTTCAGAAATGTTGAATTTTTAAAAACTTATGGATAAAAAAACTCTAAAATGGAAGAAATTCTTGAAATTTCAGGCACTTAGGAGACAAAGCTCCAACTTCCACATGTAAGTTGATGGTTGGATCAGGTTGCTTCTTGATATAGACAAGAGAGTGAGAAACGTGTGTGTGTTCCATAATTCAGAATTAAAATATTTTCTCATATAGGTCTGAGATTTGCAGAACATCTATGAAAAAAAATTTAAGATAAAATTAATTTTAAAAAATTAAAAATATTTTTAAAACAGAATTAAAATATTCTTTATCTAATGTTTCAATTTATTTCCTCCATTGCAGAATAAGCTAAGTCTTAGTCATTGTGTTCCCAGACAAATGAAGTCTGGGTGCGTGTTCTTGTGGTCCAACAGTGAGATGCAGACAGACTGAGAAAGAAGGGAGTTTATTGCTACAGCTGGTTACAGGGAGAAGGAGTAACTCACCAGATCAACTCAAAGCTGCAAGTTTTTTCCTTAGCTTATATATACAATTCAAGCTTTATGCCTGTGTGCATCTGATCTTATCTAATCTAAACTAGGTGTCTAGGGTAGGAAAGTTTCTTAGATTTGTTCCTGGATGAACAAGGGTGAGAAAGTCCAGGTGCGGTTTTAATGGTTTGTTTTTGTGTTCCAGCCCTGGTACTCAGGAACCAGTTTCTCCAGTTCTTTAATGTTTGACTTGTACATTCATCATTACAGCAAAGGCTTTATGGAGACTTGGCTGCTTGTGGCGATCTGGCCTGCCACAGTTGCATGTTATTTTATAAATTGCAACAAATTTGAACCATGCGAACTTCAATGTGCCAACAAGTCTCTCTGCAGGATGTCTTCCATTTGGATGCTGATATGTCCCCACATTCTCCTGCCTGACATTCTACCTCAGATAGGGTGATCAATCATCCCGATTTCTGAGGATGTTCTGTGAACATGGGACCTCAGTGCTAAAACAGAAACAAAATTCAGGCAAAGAGAGAATGTCCTAAGAAAACTAGGGCTAATTGGTTACTCTAATTTTCCTTAAAGCATGTATTTGTACCTTGAATATTGTGCTTAGAATTGTATATCTGGACACAGGGTTAGCCTATTAGTTTTAAAGACCACTCAAAGAGAAGAGTAAAAGAAAAGAACAGTAATGCAGGCATTTCTGCCCTAGGCTACTCTCTAACTCTGCCCAAACTCCTGAAATTGATTTTGCGGGGGAACAAAATGACTCAATAGCAAAACAATCAATTTCAGATGTTTTATCATGATTTCTTGTAACTCTACTAGCTTGCTCTTGATTTTTCTCTAAGGATTTACAACAACCTTTCTGAATCTTTATTTTTAATCTGGACCTCTGCCAAGCACATGATGTATCAGGACAAAATAAGTCAACAAAGTCAAGAGCCTAGGCTTTGGAGACAGACAAATCTGAAAATGAATCTTGTAAGGGTCCTTTTTGGCTCATACAACTCTAGACGAGAGTCTATCTACCTGAACTGTAATTACCTCACCTTTTAATGTCTTTTCCTATGAGAAAGAAGAAAAGCACATAAAACTTCTAAAACATAAAAGGTTCTTAGTAAATGGCAATTTTTATTAGAAGTTAGGTTTGTGGGCCGGGCGCGGTGGCTCACGCCTGTAATCCCAGCACTTCGGGAGGCCAAGGCGGTGGATCACGAGGTCAGGAGATGGAGACCATCCTGGCTAACACGGTGAAACCCCGTCTCTATTAAAAAATACAAAAAATTAGCTGGGCGTGGTGGCAGGCGCCTGTAGTCCCAGCTACTAGGGAGGCTGAGGCAGGAGAATGGCGTGAACCCGGGAGGCAGAGCTTGCAGTGAGCCGAGATGGCGCCACTGCACTCCAGCCTGGGTGACAGAGCGAGACTCCGTCTCAAAAAAAAAAAAAAAAGTTTGTGTTTTATAAATTAAGAATTTTAAAATTTTAATGGCACAAAATTATATATTTATAGCTTCAGGAGGTACACATAAGAATTCATTATATAAAATTTAATAAAATTATTAGAGTTTACCATTTTAATGTAAGAATTTAAAAACGGATATTTAGGCCTCAGAGATATACATTTGCAGCAGAGAAGCAAAACTGTCATAAGCTATATAAGTATCTATTCTTGAAAAGGTTTGTGTAATTCCATAGGTCAAATTTTCCCAGAGTCATTAAGTCACTTTAAGAAATTGTGATTCTCTTGCACAAAAGTGATTCTGGATGAAGGGTGATATTGGAAAAATTGTTACATGTTCACAACTTTCAGGTCCACCACTCTTACCATCTTTTGTTTGTTTTATAAATCTTCTCCTCTTTAGTCTCTTCAATTTGGCTCACTCTTTGATATGCTTTCCTGGCTTTCAATTTTCTTCAAATAGTTCATTGCCTGCCCCCACTAACCCCTGACCAGTATTACTTTGACAATATGGTAATAAATTGGCCTAGTGATAACTAAAAGCCCCCATTTTTATCTCATTTTGTACACAGGCACACACACACACACAGGCGCGCGTGCACACACACACACACACACACACACACTATACAGTCTCACAGACTATACTGATAAGGCATGGGCTGGTCCCCAAACTGTTTTGGTACAAACAAATTGTGATGATTGCTTCATTTTAGCTTTTGCTATATCTTTCTAAATATGTCTTTTGGTTGTGATCCCACCTCAATATTTCCTAGCAATCTATTCCAACAAGAATGTATATTACATTTAAACACATTAAATAGGGTTTTTAAAACATTAAATCAATGTATTGTTTATTTAACTGGCTATTTCTTTTACCCCCATAATTATTCATAGGGTTGAAGATTCCAAATGGCCTAACCTACAATTAATTGGAAATATGATTCATAGTCATAAGCTTTCTTCAAAATTACTAAAACTTTTTGTAATAGCTTTTAAAATTAGAAGATGAATTATTTTATGATCAATTTTAATAATAGGAAAAAAAACATCATTACAAAGACTGTGTCCACTTTGTGGCTCATAATACTAATGTTAAAACAGTTTCTAAGATTGTCCTAAAGCAACCCATTCATTTCCCAACATGAGGTTCTTAGTCATGAAAAGAATGCGTTGGCAGAAGATGTACAATGGTCTGCAGTTCAACTGACTCTTCAATTTAATTTTTGAAAATTATTCACTTTTGGCCGTGAGCTATATTGTGTGACAGAGCCCCTGATTGCTCACTTAGCCGTGCACTCTTAGCCAATTTAGCCCTAAGCACTTTTCAATAATTCATAATTCCTTAAATGCGTAAATCCCTTGCCCACGTTTAAAGGGTAATTTGTGACTATAACTACATTAAAATCTCACATGTTTGCTTATCACAGAACGGCAACATTCAAGACACCAGCTTTCCTCCCCTCTCGTTATTATTCTATTGAATAATATATTTTTAATTTAGAATAATCATTTCACAAACAATATTTGCTTATATTAACTCATTGTTACAATTGTTAAAGTAGCTTTCTTTTCTCCTTGTGTTACACAGCAAGAATTGAAATTAATTATTAACAATTACTTTTAATTTAAAAAGAGTTATGTCCTCATAAGCCACAGTTTTGGAATGAATAAATGATAAAAGAGGATGAATAATATATTGTATCAAACAATCAGTAATTTAGAAAACAGCTAGCTGGGCATGGTGGCTCACGCCTGTAATCCCAACACTTTGGGAGGCCGAAGTGGGCAGATCACCTGAGGTCGGAAGCTCAAGTCCAGCCTGACCAACATGGAGAAACTCCATCTCTACTAAAAATACAAAATTAGCTGGGCATGGTAGTGCATGCCTGTAATCCCAGCTACTTGGGAAGCTGAGGCAGGAGAATCGCTTCAACCTGGGAGGCGGAGGTTGTGGTGAGCCAAGATCGCGCCATTGCACTTCAGCATGGGCAACAAGAGTGAAACTCTGTCTCAAAAACAAAAAAAAAACCTTTAAAACTCCTACGATAAAATAATAAGTAAGGCGTCTCTTTAGGAACACAATAGATCCCATTAAAAAAAAAGTCTGACTTTTTATTTTTTATTTTATAATGCAAGTTAATGGGTCTTCTGTTCTGACACTTAGAGCCCACAGGAATTAGCTTAAAGGTATCTCTCAAGCTATTCATAAGACAATCTCAAGGTAGATCAGATATATTTTCATTCTTCTCTCTTCTACTTTTCTCTGTAAGTTTTTGTGATATTCTGTTTAGACTTTGTAGTGGCTTTGTGCTATTTTACATGAATGCAGCTCTGATAATGCTTTCTCAATATCAGAATTATGCTAACTCATTTCTATATTGGTAAAGAGCAGTCATTTGTTGGTGTTATTTCTCTAAGAGAACAATGTTGCTTCAAGGAGATAATCATATAGCACTACTAAACATGTAATTTTTTGATGCAAAAAAATTCTACCATTCTGAAAATAAAAATGTAGATAATAGATTGCAAAAAATAATTGCAAGGGATATGGAAAATAACGAGTAAATAACTATAATTTTAACAAATCTGAAAAACTCGTTAGAAAAAAGGACAGAAAAGCACACAATAGAAAATTGGGGGAAAAACATATAAATAGGCAATTACAGAAGTGGAGAGAAAAATAGCTAGTAAAAGCTCTTCAACTTCTCTAGAAGGCAAGGAAATGAAAATAGAATTTGAAATGAGATACCATTTTTCATCATATGATTGAGTACAAAAGAAAAAGAAAGGGGGAAAGAAAGGAAGAAAGGAAGGAAGGAAGGAAGGGAGAAGTAGGGGAAGGAAGGAAGGGAGAAGAAGGAGAAGAGAGGGAGGGAAGGAAGAAGCAAGGGAGGGAGGGAGGAAGGGAGGGAGGGAAGCAAGGGAGGGAGGGAGAGAAGGGAGAGAGGGAGATACCTCCATTGTTTCTGGAGATTCAGGGATTAAAACAGGGCATTTTTATTCACTACTAGTAAAATATGTGTTGTTATACATATTTTATAAGCTCTTTAGACTACTTTTAAACATTTCCACTTTGAGGAATAGAAATAAGAATATTAGAGTATAGACTACAGCATCGTCTTGCTGGGTGAGAGCAAACAGTAAGAAATCTGAATCATTAACAGGGGAACAAACCACTTACTAAATGATTTTATAGCCAACTATAGATTATTATATAATCATAAAAAATAATGAGTTAGAGCTTGATTACTTAAACTAAAGGAATTTCTAGAATCATGTTAAGCCAGAATGATAATTGTGCATTATGTTATCTGATAATATTAAAATAAATTATAACATGACTACTTTGAAAAACGATGTTTTAACTTTGGATATGCAGAATGTATGGATGGGACGTGGGAGGTCACAAGATGGAAGAGAGGGAACAGGCATAGAGGCACTAAAAAATGCACACTAATAATTAAAATGGTTCTGAAAACAGAAACATCATGCATAATAAAACCCTATTGTTATAAAGCTATATATCTATATCTTATAGATATACAGCTATATCTATCTATATATAGATAGATATATACGTATATAGCTATATATCTATGCTTGTACGTAGGCATTAAGGAGTGGTTTTTAAAGAAATGACGTCCATACTTATCCTCGAATGCCGGAATTTCCAGTGAATTTTGACTTTCTTCCTTAATTTTCTCTGTTGCCTTGAGCTTTTGCAGTGATTAATTTGTATAATTTATACAATCAAGAATAAATAGCTATTTTAATTTTATAAAAATAATGTTTCAAAAACAACACTTATTTTTTTAACAACTCTGTATGTGATTTGCTTATGCCTAATGTGTTCAGTGATCAGATGTCCAAACAGAATTATTTAGATGTGGAAAGCCGCTCTCAAAATCTGATGGCCACTCATGATTGTTTTTTTGCGTGTATGCGTGCATGTGTGTGAAGCGGGAGAGGATGTATCTTCCAGAATAAAGAACAAGCCACTTCCATTTAACCTCTCTTCCCTTAAAGAACTACTTCAGGTGTAGTTTTTATGTTCTAATGGCCTGAACAATGTGCACAGCTATGTAGCTTTTTGCAACTTATTAAAATTTATATACAATTTTCTCTGGACGTCAATTAAGATAAAAACTGGGGAATTTGGTAAAATTCCAAGTAGATTTAGCTCATTCACATTCAAAAGGTAGTTCTCTCCCTGGACTGAATGTAAGTTTCCCAGAAGGGTAAATAGATCTTATGCAGCCCATAGGAGAAAACATTTTCAAACCATACAAAGAGCAGTCAGGGTAGCCAGTTCCTGTTTCCAGAAAGATCCTATGGGACCAAAGAAGAGATTCACTTGAAAGAGAGTGAGTGAGCAACATGTCAAGGCAATAGTTTTAGTCTCTCTAATTAAGTCTTCTAGAATTTTTTTCCTACTGGTCTGGAGTTATTTTCGTCTAAGAATTATTGTTTTTTGGCCGGGAGCAGTGGCTCATGCCTGTAATCCCAGCACTTTGGGAGGCTGAGGCAGGCGAATCATCTGAGGTCGGGAGTTCAAGACCAGCCTGACCAACATGGAGAAACCCCATCTCTACTAAAAATATAACATTAGCTGGGCATGGTGGCACATGCCTGTAATCTCAGCTACTCAGGAGGCTGAGGCAGGAGAATTGCTTGAACCCAGGAGGCAGAGGTTGTAGTAAACCGAGATGGTGCCATTGCACTCCAGCCTGGGCAACAAGAGTGAAACTCTGTCTCAAAAAAAAAAGAATTATTATTATTTTTTAAATTCTCAGTGCTTAATACTGGGCCAGGTATTTAGTAGACATTAAATACACACATATCAAATGGAACTATTTAGCTGAATTCATCTTTTGTTTTGTGGGGTTTGTATTTTTAAGTAAACACGTGTGTGTGCTTGCAATTATTTCACATAAATTCACCATTTTGCCATCCTTGAATTTAGATCAGGATAGGTATAAATACAACAAATGTGTGAGGAGGAAAATGCATATTGAATTTGAACGAAACAAATAGAAGTCATGACATTGTCCTCTTTTCTATCATCAAATAAAATATATTTGGAAAGTGAGGGAACCCTACTTAGAATCATTTTAATATGTTTGGGGAATTGAAACAAATAAAAATGTGTATATCAAATGGAAATTTTCATAATTTTCTCTTAAATCCAGCTACTTAGTTCTGAATTATATCTTATAAAATAGGTGTGCCAATATACTTCTTCTTTTAAAAATAAATGAGCATATTTTAACTCAACACAAACTTTGTGTTATTTGGGTAGTTTTGTGCAGAACAACCAACTACGATTTCCAGTGTCAATCAATTCTCTTTTCTAAGGCTTTAATGAAGACATTAAATAGCACCTGAATTCATAGAAACCCTGGCAGCACTGATTCTGTCTCATATTCTTTGACATTTTATCACAGTGATTGATTTATTCATTGCCCTCTAGTCTTTCTCTGTAGCCTGGCAAGCCTTTTTTCTCTCTTTTACGACGTGATCCAAAATAAGTCCTTTCAAATTAACTTGTGGAAATCAAATTTCATGGAACATGTTTACTAAAGGTCACATTTATGAAATGGTCTATAATTCTTTTACTATTTGGGTTTATATTGAGGAAAACTGAGTTAGGATAATTACTATATTAAATCGACCAGAAGTGCTTGTTGCTCACAATTATTCATTTAATTGGGCTCTTTTTAAAACTGTATTTCAAGTATTAGAACATCAGGTACATAAAGTGCTAATTTCCAGACATGTCATATCATCAGAGTTTTATAAAAATCTGCCTCATATATACTTCCTTACCTGTGATATCCATAAAATATATAAATTTTTTCAAATAGATTTAAAAATGTACCTAACATTGTTTTTAATGAAAAAGAGATTATCGAAAAAGTACGTCATATTTAATGAACATGTCATTGCAGTTTGAGAGCATTGTTTACTGTTTGTTTTGGATTCACCTGCTCTTAAAACCTTAGAGAGACGTAACTCTTAGCCGCCTAGAGGGCCTCAAAGTGATAGTGTTACAGGAAAGGGGTCCTGATCCAGACCCCAAGAGAGGATTCTTGGATCTCACACAGGAAATAATTCAGGGCAAGTCCACAGTGCAAAGCAAAAGCAAATTTATTAGGAAAGTAAAAGAATAAAAGAATGGCTATTCCATAGACAGAGAAGACTCAAGGGCTGCCGGATACCCATTTTTATGGTTATTTCTTGATGATATGCTAAACAAGGGATGAATTATCCATGCCTCCCCATTTTAGACCCTTTACAGTAACTTTCTGACATTGCCATGGCATTTGTAAACTGTCATGGAACTGGTGGGAGTGTAGCAGTGAGGATGACGAGGATCACTTTCTTCACCATCTTTGTTTCGGTGGGTTTGGGCTGGCTTCTTTACTGCAACCTGTTTTATCAACAAGGTCTCCATGACCTGTATCTTGTGCCAACCTCCTATCTTATCCTGTGACTTAGAATGCCTTAACCATCTGGGAATGCAGCCCAGTAGTTCTCAGCCTCATTTTACCTAGCTTCTATTCAAGATGGAGTTGCTCTTGTTTACACACCTCTGACATTTCCCCCCTCTGCAACCTAAGGGTTGCAGAGAGATGAAGATTCACCTTCTGTAACTTCTTCAGGCTGATTATGGGTAATGGTATTCCTGCCTAACTATGAAGGTCTCTTGTGTTCAGGGTAGAGAAGAGCTCAGTTAGAAAGCATTAGTATGGAGAGAGCCATTCATGACTCGTGATTTCTGACAAGAGGTGACATCTGGAAGTTTAGTAAGTGTTCAGTTTAAGAAAACATTTAATAAGCTTGTCCTGCATTCTTCCATAAAGAGTACAACAGCAATATATTTCACAATAGTAAAGCAAAATAAGTAAAATTGTCCCAAGTAAACTAAGTAAGAAGGCTTTCCATGAACTAGGCAACTGTTGAAACCAAGTTGATGTGGGGTTGCTAGCCAATTCCAGTGTGCCCAGAATTAGAATACTGATTCAGATTTTTATATTACCCATACCTCTTGTTTCTTCTGAGTAGCAGCCAGAGATCACTGTTTGGTTCATAAGAATAAGCAGGGTTAGCCTAAATTGCAGAAACAAACTAAAACAACTGTTGAGACTAGAATATAATAACAAGTGTACTATAGTTCTTGAAACATAATATTTATCTCTGCAGTTCCCCATTTTTTGATTATTTTTATAAAGTGCAGCAGGAATAATTGTTTCACATAAGTTCTTTTTAAATGGGCTTACTGAAACTCTGTTCCATAGAAGGAATCTCAGATAAGGACTTTTTTAAAGCCAAGCCCAGCCATGGGTTTGTACCCTTAAATGCCCAAGTTGAGTAAATTCCTCTCCTCTTGGGGTTCCAAGATAACTTAGGGCTCCAGGACCTGTTATAAAGTGACATTCTTTACTTACCATAGGTCAGAAACCCTGTACAGGAACTGTACAGGCAAGGTATGAGGCCAGTTCCCAAGGGGCTTTTACTGGCTCTACAAGTCAAATTTGATTCCTTAAAGATAAGCATGCCATTACAGTTAAAGCCATGGTAAAATAACCAGTTTCTCCAATTGTGTCCTGTTTCAAAAGAAAAGAGATTCTTATTGCACTTATGCAAATAGCTATATTGCCATTAGTTAAGAATGCTCACAAATAGTTTCCAAATTCTGGGGAAATCAGGTAGAGAGAAACAAAAGCTTCAAATTTTGTTCACAGGAGTATACCTTACTTAATTGCTACAAGCTGTAAAGAGCTCAAAAGAAAAGTTTTCTTGACACTGAAAAACAAAACACAGGATTAGCAACGTTTTAAGCAGCTAGTCTTCTATTAGTTTAGTTCGTGCAATTAACTTGTTTGATATTCATCAATATTTCAGCTCTCTATGAGAGTCTTGAAAGTTTCCCTCTATTCTGATGTTACAGTCTCCAAAATTATCAGAAAATCTGCATTTAAGAACATCTGTTAAGAGTTCTATAGCTGACTATAAACCAACCTTCTAAAGAGGACCAAAACAGGACAACACATGTCTGTGGATGACAAAAAGTCTTAGGACAGCCACTGTTAAAGTCACAATTAAAAAGAAAATTTGGTTACTTCTGTGGCATATAACAATTTTACATAACAATTATAACGATTAATAATATACACTAAGTCATATCAGAATTATAGGAGTTTCCCATTATTTTGGAACATATACCAGTAACACATTTATACAAATATAGCACAAAGAAAGCCAAACACTGTTTCATATTTGATAATGTTTCCTGTTCAATTTTTTAACTCCCTAAATTTTATATACTCTAAGACCCTCCTAAGTTGGGCCTCTAACCCAAGGCTGGTCAGGTGTCCTTGCATTTTATTAAGTGGGGCCTCTAGCCCACTCTGTCTTAGAAGAGACTCTAACTCCTGTAAGTTGGGCCTCTAACCCAATCCCATTCTTTACCCAGGTACCCCACCACTTACCCAAAGTTGGCCGATCAGTGCTGCAGTCTATTTCCTTGGTTTTGGAGCAGGGGGGTCTCCTCAGCATTATCTCTTCTGTGGTGCACAGAAAGATGTTACTGGGCCCCACCACTTACCCAAAGTTAGCCATTGGGTAAGGGGTTTTCACTCTCTAGTCCCTTCCATGGTTACCAGAAAGATGTTACAGGAAAGGAGCCCCAATCCGGACCCCAAAAGAGAGTTCTTGGATCTTGCACAAGAAATAATTCAGGTTGAGTTCACAGTGCAAAGCAAAAGCAAGTTTATAAGGAAAGTAAAGGAATAAAATAATGACTACTCCATAGACAGAGCAGCCCTGAAGGCTGCTGGTTGTCCATTTTTATGGTCATTTCTTGATGATATGCTAAACAAGGGGTGGATTATTCATGCCTCACCTTTTTAGACCATATAGGGTAACTCCCTGATGTTGCCATAGCATTTGTAAACTGTCATGGTGCTGGTAGGAGTGTAGCAGTGAGGATGACCAGAGGTCACTCTCATCACCATGTTGGTTTTGGTGGGTTTGGGCTGGCTTCTTTACTGCAACCTGCTTTATCAACATGGTCTTTATGACCTGTATCTTGTGCCAACCTCCTATCTCACCCAGTGACTTAGAATGCCTTAACTGTCTGGGAGTGCAGCCCAGTAGGTCTCACCGTCATTTTACATAGCTCCTATTCAAGATGGAGTTGCTCTGATTCACAAACCTCTGACAATAGAAGATATTATTTGCTGGATGACCTATTGTATGGGTTCTAGGACTTGAATACTAAGACCTGCCTCCTTGTATCATGGAAGGATTTCAGCGCCCTCTGCTTAATTTATGATCCATCTCATTAATAAAGAAAGTGACTTATTGGGGGCTAATACTCTATTTAATGAACAGACCATCAGTTGGATAGGAGGTGGTTTGCTTTGAGGAGCAGGTTGTCCTGATGAGGAAAGTCAAGAGACTGGAAATTTTAAAGAAAGGTAGATGTGCTTAAGGAATTATTCAGGGAGACCCAGACAGTCAGATAACAGTTGGACTGCATCACAAAAGGAACACAGCCCTTATGTTGGGGGTAAAGGTGGTTTCTGTGTCATATTTTCTAAGATGTATCAGATCTTGTTCTATGTTAAATAAAGCAAAGAGAGTTCAAGTAGATACCCAAGTAGAGACAGTAATATGTGTGTAAAAAAACATCAGTTTTAGTATCAGAGGATCTGGATGTTCACAAAAGGATCTAAACTCTGTAAAATATTTAAAGAGATTTATTCTGAACCAAATATGAGTGACCACAGCCTAAGGCACAATCTCAAAGGGTCTTGAGAACATATGTCCAAGATGATTGGGTTATTGCTTGATTTTATATGTTTTTGGGAGGCGTAAGACATCAATCAATATATATGAGGTATACATGGGTATGGTCCAGAAAGGTGGGACAACTACAAGTAGGATGAGGGACTCACAGGACATCGGTGGATTCAAAGATTTTCTGATTGGCAATTGGTTGAAAGAGTTATTATGTAAAAACATGGAACCAATAGAAAGGAGTGTAGGATTAAGCTAAGGGTTTGTGGAGACCAAGGTTTTCATTATACAGATAAAGTCTCATAGGTGGCTGCTCTTAGAGACAATAGATGGCAAACGTTTCCTACTCAAATCTTTAAAAGTTGCTAGACTCTCAGTTCATCTCTGTAGGATTGGGAAGGTCTGGAAGGGAAACGATCTAGTTATGTTAATAGAGATTCTTCACAGAGGCAAATTTCCCCCGATGAAAGACTTCTTTGCGGGTCCATTTCAAAATATGGCAGAGAAACGTATTTTAGGGTAAAGTGTTTTGACTTCCTTATTTATCTGTCATGTGATATTATGCCAGAGTCAGGTTGGAAAGTAAGCCAAATTATATAGGGTTAAATAAAACCCACCTGATAAGACATTATGGTTTGTAGGGTGTGACTTCCCAGGTCCCTTAGATAGGTATTTGGGCAAGAGAGAAAAAAGTTCAGAATTTAGTTCTCATGGGTCTAATTACCAAATTTATCATTTATATTAGTCATAATATTTAGCCATTCTAAACTTCATTTCAGAAGTTCAGAAAAATGAAGATAGTCAAATCTAGCTCACAGGTGAGAATGTAAGTTAAATGGGACAGCACATATGGAAAATCCTTTAACAAATGCTAGTTTCCTAACACAAAAATGCAAATGTTAACTGTAATTGTAGTTGCCTGAATAATCTAAGGAAAGAGAAGTCATCATTCTTTTTAAACAGTATTTGGAGCTAACTTTTTCTGGAATAACCCAAGATAGATATATAGATATTAAAAAAGAAGATATAGATAGATAAAGAAAAAAGAATACACACACACACAGATACACACACACACACACACATTATTTCTCTCTATTCAAATATAAACTGGGTGGCAGCTTAAAGACTAGTTTTAAGACATACATACAATTTCCTTTAGTTGCTCTTCCATATCTACTGGGAAATCCAAAGCCCTTCCCTAGATTTCTGCCAATTCCCAGAGGCTTACATTCTCTGTTTTTTATTTAGCCCTTCTTGCTCACCTCTCATTTTCACTTGAGTTTCACCTCTGGTGTCTGGGCCAAGATTTGTACCATAGTCCCTCAAAAGCACACTAACAACAAGGTACGTGTGTGTAGTGTGCTTGAATGAAGTTGATTAGACTTTAATGGGCTGCGAGTATAAATAACCTTTAATTAACTTTGTTACCCAAATATTTATTAATCTTGTAATCTATGTACAAGACTGGTAATACTAGTTTTAATCTTTGTCCTTTACTTCTCAAAATTTGTTACCTATTTGAAAAATAAAGTATTATTCATTTTTTTCTTCCATACCCTATTTTTTTGCTCAGAGTATTCTCAATATTCACAACTTCACCTACAAGCATAAAGATTTGTGTGTTTCGTAGAGTTAGTCAGAAGAACTGGCCTTATTCATTTCGTAGAATCACTTGAAAGGCTCTTTAAGGATGTAAAATCAAGTTCAGAATTTTTAGATGACAATAGATTTGAACCATCTTACTACAAATATTTGTTTGTTTTTCTCTTGTCTGTTTGTTGCTGTAAGTTAGCTTATAATTTTATAATGTCTCAATCATAAATAACTTTTCTTCATAAAATTCTTGAACTAGTATTGATATGGACAGGAGACAGTGAAATACTGGGTAGAAGAGGGTGGGTGCCTGGCGAGGGTTCCACCCTCAGTCCTGGACCTGGGGTCCAAAATGAGAACTTCACATCTCTGTTTTCACACCCGAATGTTACCATTTCCAAAACCACTCTGGCCCACCCCCCACCCCACCCTGAACCCATAAAAATCCTAAGCTCCACTGGCAGAAGAGCAGAGCGGAGGGGAAGAAGAGAGAAGAAAAGAGGCAACTGGACGTCGGAGAGAAGCAGGTTGACTTCAGAGGGACGGCTTGACAGTGAGACTTCAAAGAAGAGTTTGGCCAGGGATGGCCGAACTCCAGGAGAAGATTATTTTCCCACTCCATCCGTTTTCCAGCTGCTTCCCTTCCTGCTTAGAGCCTCTTCCACCACTCAGTGAAATCTTCCACATACACTACCCTTCGATTTATTCCTGTGACCTGATTCTTCCTGGATGCCAGACAAGAACTCGGGTACCAAGAGGGCAGGGTGTGAAAGTGTAAAAGGCTGTCACCTAGACCCTCCAGTGAGCTGGTTTAACATTTAGCCATCTGCGGACAGCAAATGCCAAATAAGCACTGATTGTAACATATGCCCTCGTGGGATCCGGGGGTCGTAGATACCCTTTCTGGAACAGCAGAGCAAAAAGAACATTGTAACGTGCTTGGACGCTGCTGCAGGGCCCGCACAGAGCCTGCTCCCACCAGGGAGGAGTGTGTGTGTGTGTGTGTGTGTGTGTGTGTGTGTGTGTGTATAACCCGCCAGTTCCAGCATTTGTTTGCCCCAATTCCTGCACCCACTCACCTAAGTGCTCCTCATCCCGTGAGGGGTTCAGAGCTGCAGGCTGAGAAAATGAGCCACCGTTTCATGATTCCCGCGAAGGGGTCAAGGGAAATATCCTGTGTCAGTATCATGGTTAATTTTATGTGTCGACTTGATTGTGTTAGGAGATAAACAGATAGCTGGTAAAACATTATATCTGGGTGTATCTATGAGGGTCTTTCTGAAAGAGATTAGTATAAGAATCAATGGAATGATTTAAAAATATCTCCTCTCACCAACGTAGGCAGACAGCATCCAAACTACTGAGGGCTCAGATGAAAAAAAAAAAACAAAAACAAAGAAACAGAGGAGGGGTGAATTTGGACTTTCCTCTTGAGCTGGATGTAAAACCCCAACCGCCAGCCTGGTTTTCAGGCGTTGGGCCCCAGACTGAGAGTTATATCATTAGCTCCACCTGTTCTCTGGTCTTCAGACTCAGAGTGAATTACATAACCAACTCCCCTGGCTCTCCAGCTTGTAGATGGCATATTGTGGAACTTCTCAACCTCTATAATAATGTGAATCAATCCCCATCATTAATTTTTTGTATATATCTCCCCATATATCCTGTTGGTTCTGTTTTACTGGAAAACTCTAACACAACCAGTACAAATTTATTGCCTTGCAGATTGCCTTTCTTATACTAAAAAAATTAGGTTACAATTGTTCTAGTTATGTCCTTTGATGCTTTTCCTTTGTACATATTTATATGGTTGATATACGCAATGATTTTACTTTTTAGCATACTAGTTTCATTTCTTGATCTATCATCTCTATATCTTTGTCTATATATTTGTTATAAAATGGGTACAAACATATTGAGTTCCTATTGCAACCATTAATAATGTGTTGGCTTATTTATATTATTTTGAGTAATAATCCTATGTGGGCTTAAAATGTACTTTATTCGAATTCACTTGAATTCCCATTCTCCTTTACACCTGAGTGTAATTATTAAAAAGGGTTTCGTAACCTTGGCTCAAATTCTGCTTTAGTAACTCACCATCAGTGTAACTTCTGACAATTTAACTAACCTACCAAACCCTGAAATTATCTACTTTGGACACTTGATGTTATAGTGCAGTCAGTGCTTGTAACAACTTAGTTCCTCTTACATTCTTTCTTGTCCATCTTTTCTCTAATTCTTTTTTTGTTCATCTCTTCCTTTCCTTTTCCTATAAATTCTTCAACTTTTTTTTTTTTTTGAGGTAAAGCTTGTGCCTCACCCTCCTATGTAGCTGGATTACAGATTTGTGCCACCATGCCTGGCTAATTTTTGTATCTTTTTAGTAGAGAGAGAATTTCACCATGTTGGCCAGGCTGTTCTCAAACTCCTAGGCTCAAGTCATCTGCCCCGTCTGGGAGCAGTGCTGACATTACAGGGACGAGTCATGGCGCCTGGCAATTCTTCAACTTTTGAGAATTTTGAGTCTCATATCTTTCACAAAGTCTGTCTTGATAATCAAAGCTATCTACCATTTGAAAAGTGTTTCTTAGAACTTACCCAATTCTTAATTATAAACTGAATTTAGTGTCTTCATTGTCCTGTAAGTGTGAATTTTTCTTCTCTCAGTAAGGTAGTAAAATATCTTGCTATGGGGTTTGTCATAAATATCTTTATATAATTCTCCCTTTGTCAAGGGTGTATGTTGCATATTGAAATCACTCAGTAAATATTTCTTATTGTTTTTATTTGTATTTACATTGAAAATATGTGATGAATTTCATTAATAGTGTTCATTGATAAAATTGTATGAAAATCACTGGCCCAAAGTGCTCAGGTCATTTCCTGTATCTGAGATGGCTTTGCAAACGTGCATCATTTTGATAACCAGTCTGATCTGAGAAAATTAAACCGTGTCATTCAAAACATGTCCTCCCCAAATTTAAGAAACATTAGGTCAATCTCCTGGTTAAATAATAGCTGTGTGTTTTAGTAGATTTTGAAATATTATGTAATCATTTGAAATTATAAGCTTCTGGCCCACAGCTTGACTGATAAATACCTGTTTCACTATTTTTAGCTAGCCTTTCTTGGACTATATATCTCGAAAGACAAAAGAAAGATAAAAGTTGAAATAATCCAACAGTTATCCTACACAACACTATGACAAAATTACTGTTGCAGAAATTGAACTCATCGAGCCTGAAGTTTTGACTTTGAACAATTACATGGAAGAGTGCCACCATGGTGAACTGTCAGACCTGTACAGCATCACAGCCAACTCTACGCACAAACAAGGGTGGGCTGTATTCTGACCATTATTGGAATAAATTATCCTGATTACCTAATGTCTCTTCACACCCACTAAATTATTTATTATTATTATATTTTTACACTGCCATCAAATTAAAGTTGCTAAAACACAACTTTGCTCATGTTCAAAATTTCCATAGTGTGCCTAAACAATCACTAACCAATCCTCAGAATTAATTACCTACTAATTTGTTTTTGACATATTTATGAACTTAATTTCTTATCATAACTCATGCCAAACCATCCTGCTCTGAATACTCACAACTTTCTATGATCTTTGATTTTCTGCCTTTTATAAACCAGAGTGCCATTAGTTAGGTCTGAATGAGTAATTTCCTCTGTAAGCAGCAGGACCCTCAGAGCTTATATTCTTCAAGGCATTGGCTAACACACAGCAAGTCTAATTGTGGCTCAGGCTTTCCCCTAACTGATATGCCAGCAGCAGATTTCATGTTTTTCTAGGCTCATCAGGAGCTAGAATTTGCTTATATTAGTCTGTTATAAAATTTGTCATTGTTTGTTACTTGAGAGGTAGAATAATCAAAGTAAAATATTCTTATATTCAATGGAGGGAGTGGAATTGTCTTGAGCATGAAAGAAGATGGAAAGCACCTTGTGAAATCAGACCACAATTGTTCATAAGCACAATAACTTTATAATTTCCCAGAAGTGAATGTTGACTGCTGGGAGCTGAGCTCCAGTTTCTTAGGTAGAAAGAAAATCCAGTGAAACCATGATGAACTCTGCCTCTGTATCTATAGGAAGAGGTGTTCTGTGGGAACCTGGGTTGTAATTACTGTTCTAAAATAACAATTTTCCCAAATCATACCTCTGCTATAAGCAGCTATTCTCTCACATTATTCTACAAAGGCGTATATTTCTATACTTCTATTAATCTTTTACCTTTTCTTGAAATCTCATGTCTGCACCCTCCTACAATCAAATCTCACTCATTCTTCAAGACTCGGCTTTTCCTTATAATCTTTTTAATCTTATGCTCCTCAATCCTTATTTGTTATTGTTTCCACATAATTCTATTTAATTGCATCTGTCTTTGAGTTGTTCATTTCAAATAGGTTGGAGGTTTTTCCTCAGTTAGATCTTCAGCTGATTTAGAGAATGACTTTGTCTATTACAGGACTCATGCAGCAAGTCAGGGCTCCATAATGCTTTAGATGGAGGGCAAGCCCTATGATTAGAGTGTCCCAGTTGAACCTTAGAGCTATCAATTGTTAGCTGGCTATGTGAAACTGTGCAAGGTATTAATCTCTGTTCCTCATCTGCACAGTGAAGATAATGAAACCTCCCTCATAGGATTTTATAAAGATTACATAAGTTATTCCAGATAAACATTTAAATAGTGCTTGGCATGTAAGATAAGAAGTCTAAATGTTAGCTGTTCTTATTAAATATTGATTTTTGTCAGTATTACTTTACCTTTAAATGAGGTAATCACTGTCATTGAACACAGAGAAAAAAATGTATATATATATACATATATATATATATTATTTATGTAGATACTTGCAGAGCATATATATATATATGCTCTGCAAGTATCTACATAAATAAAAGAGCAACCAACCCTGAGAATCAAGAATTCTGGGAAGGAGGTTATATAACCCTTGCATTTGTGCCTTTACTTTGATAGCAATTAGCAGTACAAAGTAGTTAGTGTAAAAGCACAAATCAGACAGAATGGGTTCAAATATCAGCTCTGTTAGTGGTGTTTACCCAAGGAAATAATTTGTGGAGAATTTCAAATGCATACAGAAGTAGATGGAATAGTATACTCCCATCTATCAATTTAAACTTCATGTTTAATTTTTGCAATGATTCTGTATCAGATAACAGCCTCCAAGGAAAAGGGAAGAAATGTGTTAGCTAGCAATGCATTAAAATTCAGAGAACTATATAGATTCAGAGTAAAGTATTATTTTACTTATGGAGAAAAATCTCTTAAAATAGAATCCTCAAAATATCATACATCTCCATTTGGCAGAGTGCGTAGCCATCATTTGTTTCTTGGAGAAAAAATAAAAATATAAAGAAACAAGTTAAGTTCCAAGGTTTACTAAAGGAAACCAGAGTAAATAAGTACATAAAGGTATTTGTAACCTTTTCTGATTTCAAGTTTTATTCTCTCCAATCTCCTATGTATCTTGCTTCTTCAGCTACTATCTTAAATGAGAATATATGAATGAATTTTGGCCTTGAAGAGATCAGAAAATGTAAAATATTTCCGACAATAAGCAAAAAAATAACTACAGATTTTTTTTCTTCATATCCTGTGGTATCAAATAATTTTAATTAGCCAGAATTCCCAATTCCTTGATCATTCTCACTCAGGAAATATCTACAGACATTCTAGCCTTGAAACCTTGCTATTCAATACGGTCACTGACACAAGGGCCAACTGAGTACTTGAAATGTGACTGATGTCACTGAGGAACTCTTTTTAATATTACTTAATTTTAATTAATTAAATTTTAAAATATAATAGATTGAATTATTGGAAAAAATTTAAGCACCTTTGGAATGATTGGGTATGTGAATCTACACTTGCAATTGTAAATTTCATGGTATTTGATTAGTATTTCCAGTTAAAATTTAGTATCTGGATTAAGATGTGTTCTAAGAGAAGTATTTCATTAACATTGCTATATTGATTGCATGTTACACTGATGGTATTTGGGATACACTGTGTTCAACAAAATGTTACTTATAACAGTCTCACCTGTTTCTCTTTGCCTTTTTTAATGTGGTTACTAGAAAATGTAAAATTATGTATAATTTTTAATATTTCCTAATACATATTATTTAATTATTAAATATTTCTAGCTGACAATGCTGCCCTGAGAAGTTTACAATATAATTGCAAATAAAGTCTGCCAGTTTCTGACGCTCTTCCTTCTTGTTTTTTCCTCCTTGTTTTTTCACTTTTTCCTAGAGTTCAGATCGTCTTTGGCTTTACAGAGCAAACATATTTTCCAATAAACGCTATGTCATCAAACCCAATGACTCGCTGAAATAACCAGACAAATTACATAAGCCAATCAACAGCAGACACATCCAGCGTACTTTTAGTTAGTTAAGAATCTGTATGTTTTATGAGTGGACTTTTATTACTGTCCAGATTCAGTCTGAGGCAAAATGATGATACTAATAGTTGAGTTATGTTTGTTTCCTTATATGTTAGTTTGCTCCCTCATGGAAACCCCACCAACCTCCCTTTTGTGGTATCTAGTGTCCCAGACAACTTCTCGGAAAGGTCTGCTTAAAATATCATGTTTAAGCAATGGCTTAAACATAATGGCTTAAAGATCATGTACTTTGACTTAACCTGCCCCTTTATCTGCATTTGCCAATCTTACACACTGTTCTCTATGGTGCTAACAGAGTTATCTGTCTAAACTGCAAATTCATCCACATCACTCTTCCTGCCTAAAAGTACAGAGGAAAAAAACTCAAACATAGCATAGGAAATAGGCCAGTCCATGAGCTAGGCCTTACCTTTCTTTCAGTCCTAGGGCTTCCTGCTTTGCACTTTATGCGCTAATAACACTGAACAGAACAAACATTTCATGCCTCAGTGCTTTATCTCAAGCCATTTCCTTTGCCTAGAACACCCTTTGACTTTTCAAGTATGTGCAACTGTTGTAACATAATGATGCAGAATAATCTCTACCTTAGAAATAATTTGTTTGCAAACAAACAAACAAAACAAACAAAAGCTCAATCAAGGTGATCTCAGATAAGGGTGACTTATATCCAGGATGTAACAGTATATTACAACCCCGAGGGAAAAAAAGTATAAATGAAATTCATCAGAGCTTATTTTTCACTCAGTTCTTCTTTTTCCTGTGCCTGCAGAATGACATTTTTTTTTCTGCTGCTTCTTTTGGTTTCAAAAGGCCTACAGTGGTGTCAACAACTCCTGAGACTAAAATAACTTTGAGATCCAGGAACTTTTAACCTTCTAGGGCTTTCAGGGTTCCAATTCCAAGGATTCCCAAGGGATAATCTGCTCGGGTTAAACTCCCTTTTTCTATTGGTGAGAAGGTAAAAAACAACAACCAAAAAATCTCTACATATGGGATTTTGATTAAAGGAAAAATTAACAACATACCTAATATATTGTGTTATCTTTGGAAAAGAGAGCAATGATTTAAACTACTTACTATGGAAATTATTCCCCACTTATCTTTAATATATGCACTAGAAATTTGGAAAATATATAAAATTGATAGCCAGTGGTTAATGCTTTTATTTTTAATTATTTTAAAAATATTATATTTAATAAATAGCATTATATTAATAAATATAAATTACTATATCCAGAAATGGGCAAGTAACCATTAAATATGTATTCAATCTGCAAAACAATATGGATGGGCAGTCAGAGCACATTTCAAGGCCTATAAAATTAGATTCAGAGAGGTTAAATACTTTGTTCAAGTCCTCACATTTAGTATGTAGCACAGCCAAGAGTCAAACATCAATCTGACCATAATTTCTATGCTTTCTTTGAATAATGGAGTCATTCCTCAATCAAAGAGGCATGTGATCTTGGATCTATGTTGGTAGTAATGTTCTATAGTGACACATCCCCAAAGATTTAGGAAAAATAAAATAAATTCGTAATAATAGTAATAGAAAAACAGCAAACACTTAACAATGCTCACCATTTAGCAGACACTCTTTTAAGCATTTTTACATATATTAACTCATTTAATCCTCACAAGAAGGCAATAGGGCAGCTTCCATTACTTCCCCTGAAAAGGAAACTAAATCAACTCATAGTAGATCACAGCTAAGAAATGGAATATAATGTTCAATATCCAAGGAACCCACAGGCCAGATACTCTTAACTGTAAAATGTGAATATATTAGGAAATTCGAAGTTGTATTAATCAGCAGGAAAGTTATGAGTGATGTCCATAACCTAAACATGAAGACAGAGAATCAGAATAGTTACAGAGATTAATTGGAATTGCCTCTTCTAAATGTATTATTTTTCCCAAAAGAGTGTTCTACTGACACAAAAATCCACTTGTCTGAGTATAAGGATAATTTTAAAGATCCGTCACTAAATTTTAGCCTCATACCATTAATCATTCAAATCGTATAATTAATCCCCCTTGCTTTGATTCTGTGTTCACCCAGCAAGTTTTAATTACACTGTATTTTCCTACATGGATTTCTCAGCTATAAGAGCTGTGATATTTAGAGAGATTAAATGTACCCTCTCTAAAATTGTTTGTAATTTCAGATTTACAAATTCTCATCAATGTTACACAACAGTAACATCAGTTGGTAATGCACTTCTCTATGTGTACTGTCAAACAGAACTTTAATATTCCAATGAAAAGGCTGACCACGATGATTCATGAGAAGTACTTCACCAAGAGCCCAGCTTAATTCCTTGTGAGAAATTTCAGTGGGTGTCATAGCAATACGCAATAACATGTTTGGTTTCTTTTCCCCACTGCTAGAACTAATTGCTAAGCTTTGTCCATCATTTCTTAAAAATCACCCCTGAATGAATCCCATGTTCCTTCCAGTTTCCCATTGCCATTTTGGTGGCTGAGATCCTCAATAAATAATACTGTGGACATCACAAGAGGGTCTTCTCTGCTTCTGCGGAAAGCAGAGACCTCCTTTCTCTAGCACACCACTTTGAAATTAAACTTCTAAAATATTGATTGGCCTCTTATTCTTTAACAACTCTCCATACTCACTATGATAAAATGTCAAATCATACAAATTAGTATCTATTCATTATTCCTGGAAAAACTCATAGTTTCCAGATAGCAGCTTGTATTTCAGAATCTGTATATATTTTTGTAAAATGCAATGTCTTGATTATTTTCTCAGTTAAGTATACTCAGAAAATGAGAGAAAACATAAAGGATTTAAATGTTTTCTATGATTCTACCACTCAGGCAAAGACTTGTATTTTTGAAGGATATTTAACTTTGTATCTTATTAATGGTTTGTACACCTCCCTTAGTAGTTCTATCTTCAGACCCTTCCTCCATTTTATCCTGGGCTTTGAATTTTTATTCATTTCTAAAATCACCTTTTCTATTAATTGTATTAGAGTTTTCCCATATATGTGACATTATTTTATCAGTGTAACATTCTCTTTTTAATGTTTAAGATGTTCTTACTGCAATAACGACATACACAATTTAATTAAGTGTATGAGATCTGGTGACAAAATTCCTGAGTTTAAAACCTGGCATCGTCATTTACTAACTAAATGTCCTTAGTCTATATACTCCAGTTTTCTCAACTACAAAATGAGAATATTAATATTGATTTGTGGAAAACTTAAATAAGTTAATATATGTTAAATTCTTAGAAGAATGCCTGGTACAATGCAAAGATTTAGTCAATCCCATTATTACCATGATGATAGTAATTATTATAGTAACTAATGAGAATGTATTGATATTGTTGGTAGTTATGATCGTGATAACATTGACGATTACAATGATACTCTAAATTCCAATATCTTTTTTTCCTGTAATTAAACTTTTTAAAAAAAATCTGAACTCAGTAGGTGTTTCTTCAACGTGATGTTTCAACTACTTGGGTGCAGGGACTATCATTCTTATGTCACTGAAAATGCCTCAAATATTATTTTTCCATATAGCAGGTAAATGACAATCTAAAAGGGAATATTTATTGAAGTCTTACACCCGAGTTATTACTCTAAATGTTTTTTTACATATTAGGCTATTTAGTCCTCAAAAGAATCCAACAAATTAAGTACAATAATTATCACAGTTTTAGAGATCAAAAAAATTAAGACGCAGAATTATTAAGTTGGCCAAACTTCCTAGCTAGTAGGTGGCATTGCTCTAGAGTCTAAGCCATTAACCACAGTGATGCTATTTTTTGGTAGTAGATATTTAAGAATTGTTTAAGAAATGTTTAGGTGATAGTCTGACTTTTGTAGTATAGCATTGTACTCTGTTGTAATGGATGATTTTTAGTATATAGAATTAATATACCTACAAAAAGTACATATTGTTTAATATTTTAACATTTCCAACATGTTTAATAAATTATCTTTCTGTTCTCCAAGTTGTAGCTTTTAAAAACAGTAAAACAAGATTCAGTACTACAAAATCTTTTTTGCTTCCATCAAATGAATACAATTCTAAAACTTTTAAAGAGAAAATAAAAAAAGATCATAGCTAATCAAGCAATCTCCTGATTACTTAAAAGCATCAGAGATCCAAATATATAGAAATCAGTCTAGCTTTCCATTTTGTTTTGTTTTGCTTTCTATCTAAAGGAACATAATTTAGCCTGCCAACGACATAGCTTGTCTATAACCTTAACTTTTCTGATTCCACCTGACAGATATTGAAGAGATGAGTGCCACAAATGTTTCATTGCAAAGAAATAAACTAATTGTTCTACCAATTTACAGAGTGACATTTTCACAACAAATACTATTTTGAAGATTTTGCTGCCTGAGCTGTCCAAAGTGCCCTGCTTCTGTTCTCAACGAGTCTAAATCCTACTTAAACTTTCATAGCTCCTCAATCTTCCATGAACCCTTTCATGTTGGCTAGTAACGTTAGACTACTTTTCTGTGAAATCTGCTGTAACATTTCTCCACTGAACTCTTTATGTTTTACTAGGAATTTAGATAAAGTTTTGAAGTTCATTATTAATATGGAGTTTAATCGCTTTAACAAATAATTAGCAATTTATGGTTGGGGAAATTTTTTTTCCAAATTTGAATTCTTTGCATTCTCAACTAGATTCTGTTTCTGTAGCAAAAGTCTTATTCATGTAAAGCTGTTTCAGAGAATAACAGACTGGGAATAAAAAACATATATATATATATATGAGATACACAAGGACAGTAACATTCTCTGGATTAATTCTCAAACAGGTTCTTGACAGCAATACCAATTTAGTGTAAGTCTGCTTCTGAAGCTAGGAGTTTCCATCCTAAGCACGGGCCGAGCTATCGTCTACCTCTAGTCAATACCACATAGCCCATTCACTTTTCTACATCTTGAACCACCTTGCTTTTTACCTTCCATTGTGGTATTTATCACCATCATCAGAGATGCCACATGGAGGAAGGTTTCCATACTTAAAAACCTAATGAGATGTCCCACATATAGATCTTTTCAGACAAAGAATTTGGCCATGAGAGTGTGTGGTGGGCAGCAGGGAAAATAACTCAGGTTAGATAGCATTTTTTCCCCTTAGGTCTATTCTAGCATCATTTCTTCTTCCCTAGTGATGGAAATAAAAAATAATGAACGCTTGCTATTCTCATGCCTTGGCTTAGGCACTACTGTTTGTTTCCCATCTGGATATTGCAGAGTTCATGTAAAGTTATGAATACTTCCCTCTCAACCTTATTCGTCATTCTGTATCCACACAATGGTTTTTCCCCAGTTCTCAGCTATGGTTGGTTCTCAGTTAACACTGCCCTAATTCATTAATAGTAAAGCTCAAAATGATAAGCAAAATATGGGTAAAATTGAACGATTGCCAGTTTATTAAAATGAGTAACAGATATCATTTTTATCAGCAGTGTTCTTATGACTTTCAAAGAAAGAGGAGCAGATGAGACTATGCCAGGGCCTGTCCTGAAACTCCAGCAATTTCTAAAATATTCACCCGGGGCAAACCTGGTCTGTGGCTTATGTGGATTAAATAAAATATTCACATAGACATCTTTGAAAAAAATCGATTTCTGCATTCTCTTGAAGTGAATAGGAGGCAAATTATTGAGTTCATTTTAAATATCATTCCTTTCTCCTATATGTGTACACAGTTGCAGTGCAATCTAAATATATTACAGTTAACTTGACAACTGCCTTCTCCAGCATAAGCTTTCCTGTACAGTCCCAAAGGACTGAACATAACCCACTCTGAGTGTTCCTTTCCTTCCCATCCCTTCATGACATCACCTTGCCTGGAAGTGAGGTGTATATTGCCTAGCAGCCCTGCCAAACAGTTGCATTGGTACAAATTGAGGCTCTACTGCATTGTGCTGAGAATGCACAGCTAAGGAAATGGAGTTAATAGACATAGAATAATATTTCAATTACTTTGATAATGAGACAGGAAAAATTAGAATAGGACAATAACAAATTTAGAACCCAGGACTAAGAGTTTCATTCATTTGTTTGTGTTTCTTGCAAGGTGAGAAAGACTTGAGCATTTTTGACGTGTCCAAGAAGGAATGGCAGTAGCAAATCACTGTCCAGGATATGGCAACCATTAGCTCCTTTTCTGCCTAGAACCCGAGTTAGCTAGAGGAACACAGGCAAGGAAAAGCATAATTTTCTTATTTTCCCTAATCTATACCAATTGCATACTCCACTTAAACAGTTTTAACCATATCCTTCTTTTTATTAAGCATAGAGGAGAAAAGTGGTACTGGTATGTAGTACCTATTACTCCTCAGCTCATATATTTGGTCCCACAAATAGATACTACTTAGACATCTGCTATTGTGAACAATGACATTGCTAATCTATAAAATGCCTCTGTGAAATTAGGAAAAATGTACCCATTCCTCAGAAAAGCACCTCCACTCCAGGGAAGACACATTAATTAGCAGAATGTAAGATGGATTTTAGCCCCCATTTAACTCTTTAGTCAGAGCACTGTCTCCAGAACACCAGCTGTACAACCATACAGAAGACTAGCTAGGAAAGTATGATGGTTTCAGTAATTTCTCAAAGATGAAAATGAAGAAGGTGAGGTGAGTATCCCAGTGCCATCCAAGAAAATAGATTCTGAACTAATATCATCAAATACAACACTCGATTCTTTTAACAACATTTTACACCACTTCTCTGTACAAAAGGTGGATTCTATTTTTCATCTAGTTAAATTCCCAATGTTACTCCCTGTTGGTGTTTCCACTCTGAAGCTCACATAATTATAGCGAACATGAATTCTTTCTTATTGGAAGAATTTAACTCTTTTATCTTGTTATGTGAAACAAAGCTTAGTAAGAGAAAAAATAAGGCAGTATATCCTAACAGATATATCAAGTGTAAACTCCCCAAAAGAGTGCCGGGGGAAAAAAGCACTATTAATCAAGCAAAGCTAATAGTGTTAGATTTTCTGCAGAAAATGAGAATACCATCTCAACAAACTCTTAGTAGTGTCTCAAAAGTAAAAAAATTAGAGGAAGATTTTAATAGGCAGAACAAACAATAGTTTATAGGGCTTAGAGAATATTTAAAAACTTAAAATATGATTAAGAATTTCAAAATGGTGACAGCATAACGTTAAGCCACCTCATGGCTATACAGGTCACATGCACTGTGAAGCCAGCCTATTAACAGAGTTTTAGGGCCTGAGCTGAGAATTGTTAATGTAGTTTGTGAAAGTAGAAAACTGGCTAGGATTAAGCACAATGTATATCATGATATTTCTGGATTAGTGGACAGAGTAATCTGAGGATCTTGAAGTGAGCTTTGAAGAACAATCTATTAGTGTTGAAAAGTAAGGTGTTTTACTTGGTTTCCAGCCTTAACTTCCTGGATCAAAATTGCTTCATTAAGTACCTATGTTATTTTTGCTTGTTTTCAGTATTATTTAGCATAGAAGCAGGAAAGTATTCCTGGCCACAGAATTATTAACACAGCTGCTGAAACATATTTTGATTTGGAAAGGGGAGAGTTCCCTGACTCTCCTGTGGGACTTGCAACAGGAGTGTGGCTTGTTTTTGCTCAGCAACCACACCCTCAAACCCCTTACGGGAGAGGGAGCATGTAGATGGGCAGGTGCAGGAGCTGGGGTGAGGGATTTGGGCTCTGGCCCCATGGTAGCATCTAGGACAGCTAAGTGTTAAACTAGCTCACTGGAAAGTCAGGGTGACAGCTTTTACACCCTGCACTCTTGGTACCTGGGTTCTTGTCTGGTGTCCAGGAAGAATTGCGTCAAATGGACTTGAAGGATGGGGAGTGCAGGGATTTTACTGAGTGATGAAGATGGCTCTCAGTGGGATGGATGGGGAGCTGGAAAGGGGATGGAGTGGGAAGATGAATGTCCCCTTGAGTTCAGCTGTCCCATAGCCGATCTCCTCTCTGACTGTCCCCAGTTGAATGCCTCTCAATGTTCATAGGCTCCTTCTCTGCTGTGCCACCCTGCCACTCTTCTGCTCTGCTGCTCTTCTGTTCCTTTGTTTGTGGAGCTTGGGGTTTAACTAGGCGCAGTATAGGGGTGTGGAGGGCCAAAGTGATCTTGGAAAAGGCAACATTTGGGCACAAAAACAGGAATGCCTGTTCCCATTTAGGCCTGCAGGTTTCCAGGCTTGAGAGTGGGGCTTTTGCTGGGAAACTTCCCTCTTCTACCCGGTACTTCCTTGCCTCCTGTCCATATCAGTTTTAGTTCTTACATATGTCAGTCTCTTCTTCCCTCACCCAAAACTATGCATCACAATGAGTTTCAGTCCTAAAATGGTTTAACCCAGGACAGACAACTTTGGTCCCAGTATCTTTTATCTCAGTAAGAAACAATCATGTTCACTTTAGTTCTCAAGCCTCCTCTTCACATTTTTGGTCTTCCTTAAGCTGATAATGATAGATGATTATTGCCTGGGGTCATAATCAATACAAATCTTACCACTGTTTTCTGTGTCATGGTTGTAAGTAGAGTTTCTAATGATTGCTGTTCTAATATCTGAAAGTGTCAGATTTCTTATTGATTGGTTGGTTGAGCATTTATTGGGAAATCAGCTATGGTACATAAATTAAGCCTTAGAAATTACACATTTGAGGAGTGTAACACAAATACTATAAAAAGGATAATTGTCATAATTTATAGACTACTTCTAAGCCAGAAGCCAAGAGTATCTCCATTAACTAAAGACACAAAAATACCTAAAGTCAGCAGCTTTGAAAAGGACTCCCAAATAAACCTGCCTCCTGATGTTCACAACTCTGAGTTATCTTCTCCCCTTGAATAATTTGCTTCTAATCATCATCCCTGAGGGGATGACACTTCATGACTAGATTACAAGAGATTGTAAGTTTCATTTTGCCAGCAAACTCTCTGTTTTGCTGGCTTTGATGAAGCAGTCTGCCATATTTTAAGCTAATACATGTGTATTGTTTTATATTATCAAGTTTCTGGTAACTTGTAACAATGGAAGAATAACCAACACAATAACCTATTGCAAATCAAAAGAGCTCACAGATAAGATATGTTGGTATTAGTCTATTGAATTTTTAAAACATATTTTTCATAATAGAAAAGATCCAAGAGAAGTAGATCTGTAGGGATATACATACAGCATTGTTTGCCTAGTGTATTCTACTTCAAGGAGACCCTATTATGTCCAAATTGGATCTATTTGGGACCACAATCTGCACAGTTTTTTTAGAACCTCTCATGCAAAAAATTCTATGGCCTTAATTACACTATCCAGTTTTCATAATATTCTCTGCATCATAATATGTAGATTATTCCCACTTTTCAAGCCAATTATACCGCATTAAAAAAGAGGCTTGGGGGCAGGTGAAAGTCGTTCAAAAACTACTCCCTGGTTGCTAAAATTTTTAGAGAAATAATCAAATTCAAATTGAGGCTTATTTTTTTTCTTGTAAATTAAATTTCTTAATACAGTCTAAGAAGAGAAATTGTTGAGCCTGAATCTGTCCTTTTTAAATAATATCAGAATATCTCTTGAATGTAGGCATCAGTTTATCAAGATATTAAGTCTTTACACAATTTATAGGGAGTAGTCAATAGGCTTGTGTGCTACAAAACTAATACTAGTTGTTAGAATCATCTAAATATAAGTTTTTGATAAAAGTACCCATATGGGTTTGCCGAATAGCAATGAAATATTTTGGCACTCTTTCCAAGATTGGTCTGACAGCAAGAAATAAAATTTGTGGTATAGAGATCATCAGGGAGACTTAAGTAAGGGAGATTTTTGGTGTCTAAGCAATGTATCTTCCTTGTAAGATCTATAAAATTTGATGGCCTCTTAATACATACCATCTGGATTTAAATGGTTTAAATATTTTTCAAGTTTATTTCTGTGAATGTTTAGGTACAATAGATGACTTCCAAGACAGATTTTCAAATGTTATTCCTGTAGTGACAAAAAAGCCCTCTTTAGGAAGGTTGTGATAGAGGTTGTGATAGTTTTCTTGATGCCTGGCTTGTTGTATTTATTTCTATCTAAAACCTCACTTGATAAATGTATCTGTTTTTCCAGATCAACTGATTTAATATAGAAATGAGTATCAAAAACAAAACTGAATTACACACAACAGAAAGTGAATACAAGTCCAAAAGTTTGATTGTATCAAATTCTAGCTAAATATTGGGAAACATAGTAAGAACTAAGAAAGAACAACGAAGAACAATATTAAGGATAGAGACTGCATTGACAGCATTGTTAAGAATTAAAAGTGCCTGATAATAATCTAGGAACTTAAACCATTAAAGAGGAAAGAAAACAGGTGGAATGATAGAGAGATACAGAACATACAGAACTAAGAACACACAGAACATACAGTGTGTGGCCCGGTTAGCTGGCTCTTGTTTCAAGTGTGTTTGAAGGATGATGTCTACTTCATGCTGTCATCTGCAGGTCCTGGATAAAAACCATCTTGTCATTTTGTATGGTTTGGCTCTTTGTCCCCATGCAAATCTCATCTCAAATTCTAATCCCCATGTATCAGGGGAGGGACACGGTGGGAGGTGACCAGATTATGGGGACAGTTTCCTCCATGCTGTTCTGTGATAGTGAGTAAGTTTTCACAAGAACTGATGGATTTAAAAGTGTTTGGCAGTTCCCCCTTCATCCTGCCTCTCTCCTGCCACTATGTAAGACATGCCTTGCTTCTCCTTCACCTTCTGCAATGATTATAAGTTTCCTGAGGCCTCCCCAGCCATGTGAAACTGTGAGTAATTAAACTTCTTTATAAATTACCCTGTCTCAGGTAGTATCATTATAGCAGTCTGAGAATGTACTAAACACTCTAGAAGAGCTCTAAGAATCTCAGCTTTTGGCCAGGCTTGGTGGCTCACGCCAGTAATCCTAACACTTTGGAAGGCCAAGGTGAGGGGATCACGAGGTCAGGAGTTCCAGACCAGCCTGGCCACCATGGCAAAACTCTGTCTCCACTGAAAATACAAAAATTAGCCAGGTGTGGTGGCACATACCTGTAATCCCAACTACTTAGGAGGCTGAAGCAGGAGAATCGCTTGAACCCGGAGGCAGAGGTTGCAGTGAGCCGAGATCCTGCCATTGCACTCCAGCCTGAGAGACAGAGTGAGACTCCATCTCAAAAAAAAAAAAAAAAAAGAATCTCAGCTCTAAACCTTCAATTTCCATAATAGTTGTTAACAGTGCCTTATTATGTCTTTTTCTATGAGATTTCATAGCCATCAACAGAATCTGTTGTCTTTTGGAAAAATCTGGGTCTCTAGGTTTTAGATCATGCAAGTAAGAGTTGTTTAGAAAGATGTTGAGTTGAAGTTGTTGTACTGATGAGATTGCCTGTATTATATTAGTCCTTTGCAGTATTGAGCTTTGTCTATTTGCAGTAATGCAGTTACTAAAATCAGGTGTCAAATCTGATTTGGCCAGTTTGTTACTAAATCATAAGGGGAGACTTGGTGAATCCCAATAGAAATTGATCTTCTTGTAAGTAAAACCAATAGCAAAACTTTAGACCAAGAAAGTTTGAAGGTCTCTGAGAGCTTTGCTAAGTTTAGTAATAGAGTTTTATATGTGAGTATCATATATATATATTTATATAATATGTATATATTATAATGAGTATTCATTATATATGATACTCATTATAATATGGAAAAATAAGTTTCCATATTCATTATCTATGATACTCATTATAATGAGTTTCATTATCTATGATACTCATTATAATGAGTATTCATTATCTACGATACTCATTATAATATGGAAAAATAAGTTTCTGAGTAAACAGCAAGATTTTACAAAGCTTTTTGATATAGTTTCAGTAAAAGGGCTGCTCCTGTCCTTGAAGAGATTGGTTAGTAAATATCTGGTTGAGAATAAAGGGGTAAATGTAAATTTGCTATTCGCAAAGCCATATTTTTCTGGAAAAGAAACGCTTCAATTTATCCCCCAAATAAGCAATGATAAAAGAATGTTCAGAACCCATTGTAGGAGTTAATTTTTTTGAAATTTAGTTAGAGATGTTCAAATGAACTCTGAGGTGTGGACTTTAGTCCAGGATAAAACTGATGATGGGTACAACAGACACCAGAAAACCCTCATTAATTTTAGTAAATTTTTTCACTATCTATCTCAACTCACTAAAGTGGCTATTCTTTTCTTTTGGTGGTGGGTGATTTCATGTAATGTTCTTGCAAGGTCCCATTTGATTTTCTTTGAAACTAAAATGCAGTCACCATGAAAACACCGAAGATAATCCTCATGTAATTTTTGGCCTAACTATACCTCTTTTCTGACTATTAATCTAATGACTAACATTCTATAGTAACCTCTTTAAATCTCATCAAGTATTTGGACATTTGAGTTTATCATGGGACTAGTATTTTAGAGGCTGCCTTATGTAATGATCAATCAGAACATGTTCTTAATTATCCATGTTATCAGTTGTACTTTAGTATCTATAATAGTCACTTTGTAGAAAGCAATTGAGTACTTAAAAGTAAAAGTCTTTTAAGTTTAAAAAAAGACTTTTAAGTACTCAATTGCTTAATAATCATTCAGATTATGTCCCACTGAGGTTAAAAAATAAGATGAACTACCTTAGAGGGGATTGGGTAGTAGTATATATGTGTGTGTGTATACCCCCCAACTAATCACAAATTCAGCTAAATGCAATGCATTCTTCCTTTCAGGCTGATTTATGCCTCTGGCTAGTGTCCACATAGAGGCATAGTTGATATCCCTTATATAATATTATTCCTGACATTTTCTTGTTTCATAAACATCAACAAAGAAGATTAAATGTAAATTTTCTAGTGAAGTTCTATTAAAAATGTTCAGGACATATATAGTTCTCAAAAAGAGACTAGGCAATTATGAGTTGTCCCTTCTATTAATAGAAAAGTAGCAGTATTTAGAATAATTCACCAATAAATCTAAATGTATGTAGTAACAGAACTACATAGGACAAATGCTTACTTGCCAAAGAATGTTATGTATTCTCATTGAGCAACAAGATTTGAACAGCATGGGGGACCATTAAATTTAAGAGATGCCCTAAAACCAAGTTGGCTAAGGTCTCTAAAGAGAGACCTAAGAAAGGTGACCTATTGCCTTAAGAAAAGATGAATTTTGAATTCAGATCGGAAGAAAAGTGGTGATAAACTACTGGTCTCTGATGGTTTCTATGCAGGTGAATAGGAACAGCTAGGACTTGCATAGATTTCTTGAGTATGAATAGATAGAAAGGTCTTGGATTATCCGTAGTCTTTAAGAGGTGAGTAATTTGCCTTCTTGAGATAAATTATTCCCTAGGACATGAAATTTATCTTAACGAATATAGCATTTCTGTAGAAACTTCTTTCCTTTACTGAGTTGAAGAGAAAATAGTTAAGTTTACTTAATAGTATTAGAGTATATCTCATTTACTTAATAGTATTAGAATCTATCTCATTTTTGGAACAGAGCAATTATTCATGTATTAGATAAGAGTAGAATCACAGGAAAATTTAAGTTCCTAAGGTCCAGATTACGGACTTATTAAATAAATAGATGAATATTCAAGTAAACTCCAGATAAATAATTGTCCAGATATATGGATGTAATTTGAATAGAAAGGAAAATTGGCATTAATGATCTTTTTCTAGAGAGAGGCAAATAAGGCCAAACACAGACTACTACTGTCAACTATGTAGCCTCATGTAGTACTAAAGATAAATATTATTCAGGTTTGGTTTTCCAAAATAGAAGGGCTTGACTATTTTATTTATGGCCCTCAAGTCATAAAAGGTCTATATTCTCCCCCACTGGATTTCTTGAGTTAAAGTATAAGAACATTACAAGGACTAGTACAAAGTGACAATATGAGTACTGGCTCTATTAGGATTCAGCTTCCAGTTTTCAATTGTTATTGTGCAAACTTGGCTAAGTTCTTAATTTTGTCAGTCTGATTCTTAAGAACTTCAAGCTCAATAACTCCCCACGTATCAGTAACATTTTTGACCTAATATGAGACTGGCACATCATGCTGAACTTCAGATTTGAGCTAGGTTTAAAATCAAAGAATAAGTCACTATCCAAATGAATTATGTCTTGATTATAAATAGTGGGTACTTCATAAATTTTCAGGAAAAGGATATCAGGAGAGCATTTAATTGGGTAATTCCATTGGCACTGTAAATTTTTCTCTATTAAGTTAGTGAGAGAACATCACAAAGCAGGAAAGAATGCCCCTTAATTAAAGTTTGAGAGTAACAATTGTATACGGAGACCTGGAGAGGTCAAGATTTTTAGAGATGACGATGATAGAGTTGTCTATTGACTTTGCAGCAGAGATTATGCAATAATGAAGGAATTTATAGGTTGATATTATAAAGCATGGATTAAATATTTGTAAAGTTGTCTCATAATATTTAAAGACATTTTCTGCATGTGAGTTTAAGGATACACGAAAATAGAATGCTGTATTTTATCTGAGAACACCTCCGTTGAATACTTGTTCCATTTTTCCTTTAGTTCCTTAGCTAATACTGGTCAATTGTGTTTATAAAACCCTTTCAGCTTGTAAGTTCAATAATACCTAACATAAATCCAAAAATACATACCAAAAAATTAATACCTTGCAGATGTAATTAAAAATCTGAAGATGAAATTATCCATGATTTGGAATGGGCCCTAATACATGGCTAGTGTCTGTATAAGAGAAATGAGGAGATTTGGATGAATATAGAAGAAGGACACGTTAAGCTGAAAGCAGAGCTTGGACTTCATGTTTCTACAAGCCAAGGGTTGCCACAAAACATCAGAAGCTAAGAGAGGTTTTTATTTTGGTGGTTTTTTTTTTTTTTTTTGGTCTCCTCGTAGTACTAACAGCACTACTGTTTATTGCTCTCTCTGTCCTGGTTCTTTTTGTTGTAAGTAGAGTATATAAGATAAATTTCTTAATAAAGGGAGTGAACACATGTCTGATGAATCTATAAGTGCTGGCCCTGTGGACAGATAAAGTCAGAAGTTCTCATCAGATTGGTGTCATGATTGGACAATTTAGTCTTGAGTCACCTATCAAAATTTCATGAGAACTTTCCTCAGTCTTGTCTCATTTTGTTCACAAGAGTCTCTTTCAGACAGATCCCTCCGAACTTTCCCACTAATGTGAACTGTTGGCTTTATGTGCATGCGGTTGGATTTTGGCTGTTAATTTAGAGGCTCATACACAACTTTTAAAAGGCTATTGTTCATGCTCTTAGTTTTATCTTGGTCTACATGTGTGCTCAAATTGGGTTAGAACTCTGTGACTTACATGCTTTTGTACGAAAATTGTAATTAATATGCTTATCTCTCTTTATGCCATGATTTCACAAAGGATAATTTAGAATTGCAGTAGCTATTGAGGAAATTTTGATATTCACTGACTTGTTCATTTAAGGAGCTCATTAGAATGAAAAGGGAGTAAAAATTCAAGTTTCCAAATCTCCAATAGTCTGCTCTTTTTTTGGATAGAAAACTTCTAAAGTAAATTCAGAACTCAAAAGTTCTTAAGAAGTCCTTACCCAAGCCAAATAATCAATTTCTAGGAGACAAAATTAACTTATCATTTGGCAGCTCGAAGTGAAATTGGAGCTCTGATCCAACGCAGAACATGCCTCACTCTTATGTTTGGATAGAACTTTCTGAGTGGGAGGCTCTAGAACACAGCCATGAACTCAAGAGTCTTCACTGTAGCAGCAAGATTGTCTTAAAAGGATGTTGGTACAACCTTGAGTATCAAAATTTTCAAGCATCTACTTGCTTAAATTTCATCAGAAAAGCTTTTGTTTTTTTTTTTTTTTTTTTTTTTTTGCTTAAGCACAGCTAAATTTATTAGATCTTGACGAAATCTTAGGGGATCTCAGAAGGGGAAAGTCAGAGAAGTTGCTTACAGTATTTTTAGACACAGGGCTGGGTAAGTTTAAGGCAGATATTGCATGAAGGGAAACTGGCTGGAATTGGGCCAGTTTTATGGCATAATAAATTTGAGTTGGTGGGCACAGAGAGGTGAGGGTTTCAAGGGCAGTCTTGATAAGGAAACTGTTATTCTTGATAATTAGCCTATTTATTTGGTTTACAGTCTTATCTTCCGTTAGCAAGTATCCCCTGGAGCAAGTGGATGCATTATTTTTGCCTTTGCTCTAAATTATGTACTGCAAGAATGGGATAATATGCATCATACCAGAATTTTTAATTTCGAAAATAGGAAGGCATGTTGGTTTCAGAAGTCTGGGAATCTCTTCTTCATTTACTAAACAGTATACATTGTAAATCTGAACATTTTAAATGCTCTCCTGAGCATTTGAAATAAGAAATAATCCTATTTCACACTATAGAAAATAAGTATGTCTCAGGAGAGCATTTAAAATATCCTCTAATGCTCTCTAAAATCTAATTCATAGATTTTTTTTATTTTTCTTTATCTGGTTTCCTAGTAGAATAGTATTGTCTATGTATGGAAAATCCTAGCAAGATATTTGGAGATGACAATACATTTCCTTTGTTTTATATATTCTCACCTGATTTAGTAAGTTTTAAATTAGTTAGACATTGCTATGTTCAAAGTCATTACCTAAGCATATAATCTGGTAATAGCCTGTTGACATGTCTATAGTATTTTTTGTTAGTGGTGGTATGGTTGTATTGGAATTGTTGTTTCTTTTTTTGTTTACGTTTTTGTTTGTTTTGTAGGAGTGTGCAGAATCCTGAAAAGTAGGATGTCATATATGCTATGTGATGTAATTCTCCAATTTTCTGTTGGTAGCTTCTAAGTTGCCAGAGAGAAGCCAGTAAACTTCGTGTTTGTGCATGGCAGGGGACTTCTGCTTGGAGAAACAGAACATGTTATCTACATTCACAAGCATGTCAGGCTTAGAAACCAAACAGTTCTATTAAATACTGATGTGGCAAAAATATAATTTATCTTGTTTAACCCTTGTAAGTTCTTAGTTGAAACACTCTCCTGAAAACAAAAGCTAGGTTAACAAGGGTAAAACCGGTAGAAGTTTATCGACCCATGCTGTACCCGTCACTGGGAAGAGGCCTCAGCTCAAAAGTATCTTTTGCTCAGGACCAGTGGCTTGGAGCCTTGCTTGAAAGTATTTTAACAGGCCGGGCGTGATGGCTCATGCCTGTAATCCCAGGACTCTGGGAGGCTGAGGTGGGCAGATCACCTGAGGTTGGGAGTTCGAGACCAGCCTGACCAACATGGTGAAACCCTGTCTCTACTAAAAATATAAAAAAATAAGCTGGGCGTGGTGATGGGTACCTATAAACTTAGCTACTTGGGAGGCTGAGGCAGGAGAATTGCTTGAACCCAGGAGGCATAGGTTGTAGTGAGTCGAAATAGTGCCATTGCACTCCAGCCTAGGAAATAAAAGCAAAACTCTGTCTCAAAAAAAAAAGAAAAGAAAAAGTATTTTAACAAAGAGCAATAAATGCTAACATAGTGACAAGACATAGGCGAGAGTAGTTCCAGTCTTTTAAAAGGGAGGAAAACGTGGGAAGGTAGTGAAATCTGTTCCCACATTCTGCTGGTACATTCTCTGGGCTGATAAGCAAGTGCTGTCTTCAGTAAAGAAGGATGTATGTCCTGACATCAGGCAAATAGAGTGTTCCCCTATGTTTTCATAGCCTTTAATGTAGCAATTCTCAATATTTTGGAGAGAAATATTTTGGTTTTCTTTAATACCAAGAGTATACTTTTATATTTGTATCATCTTCTGTCTACACATATTATTTTCTTCCTATAAAGTCAACATTTACTTTTTTCGAGCATTTTTACCTTAGAACTCATTTTCTTTCATTTTCATGCTTCTAAGAGAACTGTTTGATTCACGTATTTATTCAGAAAACACTTTCTTGGTCCATGCTTTAATGGCATTGCATGTTGCTTATTTAGTGAGAACAAGCACTTTGCATATACTGAGATTCAAAAAATTATTCTTAACAGCTTCATCAAATGTGGTGAAGATAAGAGGAGAAATTTCTGGAATTGAGCTACAATTATTCTTCATTTCCTCAGCTACTTGACTACTTTAACTGCTTTGCATAAGTGATAAATGATTTGTAAAGAAGAATTAGAGTAGTGGTAAAAATTTCTTGCCCTGAAATTTATCAGTGAAATAAATCTGCAGATGTCATTAGGTAGCTTTATTCTTTCTTATATATAACAGTATTAAAGTAGGATAATATTTCAAACATATCCATATCTATATACTTCTTAAACACTTAAAGGCATAAGTATTTTAATTTTTGTTTATTAGGTTCAAAAATTAGAAGCATGGTAGGTTAAGGCATAGAATACCATGTTTTTTGGAATTGTTTGCAAAACCTAAATAAAAGATACTTTTCATTTATTTTCTTCTTTTGAATGTTTATACCCCTGCATATTGAGTGAGGGAATTATTTTTTCTCTTCATGATTCATTTACACATAAGACTTTGTGAATGTTTCTATCTAAAAGATAGCAGAATGTTTAAAATGAGAAAAATATCACCTCCCAAATGAAATGTATTCAACAAGAAACCCATCAACCACAGCATAGTTTTTAATATAGTTTCAAAATCTTAGAAAAAAGCATGTGAAAACAAATAAATGAGACAAAATTTTGTATTTTACAACCATGATTTTAGGCTATACTTATACGTCTCTAATCAAAATGAGGTGGGGCTATCACTTTTGTCACCTTAATTGTGTCTCTCTGAATAAACATTGTATCATATTACAGTTGAGCCAATATAGCCAGTATATAGCCTTTATATACTGAAGGATTATTTTATCTTTGGGCAAAATTATGATGTTTTTAAACATGGAATATACTTTGTATTTATGATCTCTAAATAACCAGAATGATACCACAGAATGGTAGACAGAAAAGTATAGGGCAAATAAAATTGCCCAGGAATTGAGTTAAGTCTTTATAAAAAATTTTTTCTAACTTTCTCTATTCTGGAAAAGCTAAGCATAAATTGGAATCATTAACTTTTAGGTAAATGTAAATTCTCTAAATTTAATAACAGGGATTGAAAACTCAGTGAAACAGTTTGATTTATGGGCTTGCAAAGATACTGAAAGAAGGGATTTGGGTAAGTACGATGTAGTAACAATTCAATACAGCTTTCTGGCTTTCTTTAATACCTCTGTGAGATTCCTGACAAAATATGCACCATTAATACAATTACTAGCTAAGCCTTTCACTCAAATCCTAAGCTAGCTAAGGCTTTGAACTCTAGATCAAGTAAACTGCAAAAAAATGTGTAGGGATGAGCAGTACACAGAATCTTAGGCTTTTTTTTCCGGGCTTCACTCATATACTATTAGATTTTCAAAATAATTGACACGATGAGGGAAAAGAAATCACACAAAAAACCCAATAATCAGAGGCTCCTCCTAGATGTCTAAGAAAGATGAGAGCAAAGAGGCAAAAAACAGACAGACAAAGTAACCTAGAGAATAAAGAATTTGAGAGAGAGAAGAAGAGAAAAAAATTAAAAGGAGTCCTTTCTCCAGGGTGAAGCAGTTGCTCACTCTCACCACCTGAGTAGACCATGCGGACAGAAGCAAGTACAAAGACACCATCTTCTCTGTGGGCTCCAAAATGAAATCCCTTTGCTGAACAGGGAAAAAACCAATGAAGATTGATAGTTTCATCCCATATCAGAGACTGATTTTTAGACTCATAGAATCATGGTCACGATCTAATATAAATTTTTTAAGAGATGTGATCTTACTATTTCACCCAGGAGACTGAAATTCAGTGGCACAATCATAGTGCACCACAGACTGAAACTCCTGGGCTCATGAGATCCTCCTGCCTCAGCTCATGTAATAGCTGTGACTACAGGTGCACACACTACCACACCTGGTCTAAAAAATGTAATTTGTAGAGATGGGGTCTTGCTGTGTGGCCCAGGCTGGTCTAAAAACACCTGGCCTCAAGTAATCCTCCCACCTGGGCCTCTCAAAGTGTTGGGATTATAGGCGTAAGCCACTGTGCCTGGCCTTAGGTTTAATTTCTTATGATTGCATTTTTGTTCAGTGTTCTCTTTTTTCTGTAGGCCATTTATCTAGTACTTTTGAACCCTCAAATATAGATTTGGAAATTTATTCTTTTTTATGTAATAACTCACAGACAGAGAAGATTCTTTATATCCAAGATTATCAAACTTTGTTAGCACAGGAGCAATAGCAACAGCACATTTTATTTTCTATTCTATTCTATTCTATTCTATTCTATTCTATTCTATTCTATTCTATTCTATTCTATTCTATTATTTTTTGAGACAGAGTCTCGCCGTCGCCCAGGCTGGAGTGCAGTGGCGCGATCTCGGCTCACTGCAGACTCTGCCCCCCAGGGTTCACACCATTCTCCTGCCTCAGCCTCCCGAGTAGCTGGGACTATAGGCGCCCGCCACCTCGCCCGGCTAATTTTTTGTATTTTTAGTAGAGACAGGGTTTCACTGTGTTAGCCAGGATGGTCTCGATCTCTTGACCTCGTGATCTGCCCGCCTCGGCCTCCCAAAGTGCTGGGATTACAGGCGTGAGCCACTGCGCCCGGCCAGCAACAGCACATTTTATTATATCTGTTCTTTTGTTTGCAAAGAAACATCTTGTGAACTCCTGCCCTGACTCTACTTAGGCTCACGCAAGAGAAAAATAAACGTGAGTTGCTTTCTACTTTTGTTTAGCTGGCATTCTTAGAATAGAACTTATATGAAACTTGTAATGAAAGAATCTTATTCACATCTGCTTAGCATTCTATCATTGTTCATGCAATTTTCTATAAAATACAACCTAAATACATATTGTTTGAAATCGGCCTTCAGCATAGAGAGAATGTGCTTTTCTTTAAGTAGCTTGTGAAAGCAGCATCAGTTGTGCACCAGTTCATTAGACAAACCAAACATCAGTGCTGTATTATACATTATTCACAAAGGGAGATAAATCAAATGACTGGTTCCTGAAAACAGGGCTTGAAACAACTTCAGAGGGCACCAGGGCATGCTAAATACAGTAGGAGTCACTTAATAATGGGATTGATTCTGAGAAGTGTGTCCTTAAGTGATTTCATCTTTGTTTGAAGTCTGCCCATCACAGAGTATACTTACACAAACCTAGATGGTATAATCTACTACATATTTAGGCTACGGGGTCTAGCCTATTGCTCCTGGGCTACAAATGTGTACAGCACACTACTGTACTTTATATTGTGGGAAATTCTAACACAATGGTAAGTACTTGTATATGTAAACATATCTGAACATAGAAAAGGTAAAGTAAAACTGAGGTATTATAATCTTACAGGGCCGTCATTGTATATGTGGTCCATTGTTACCTCTAATCTTTTTCTTAAGTGGCCTGTGACTTTATCGGCAAACTAGTTCACACCCAGAAGGGCAGACGCTGGAGATTTGGAATAATATTTAAATATATTAAAAAGGAAATGCTCCAGGTAGAATCTTCTTAGGTCTGTCAATATGTAAATTTGCTAATTAGATCAATGAAAATAGAACTCGTGCCTTCTGTTACAAGGAGATTGCAACACTGAGTTAAACTGTCAATATGCAAATATACCAATTAAAGCCACAACATAGTATTAGATCCATTCTGTATGGGAGAGTTGAGAATAAGGAGGAAAAAAAGGTTTTATTTATTGATTTATTTGCTGAGTGTAAGTTTAACGCAGAAAGTTTTTACCCTTCATAATAGGTAAAGCCTGTGGTGCTTAAAGAATAGGAATTAACAGACCCCAAAGTCAAATGTTTAGCTTCCTTCCAAGTAGACCTTCCCAAATGATTTGGAAAGAGACCAATACAAAGCTATTTGTCTCCTGTGTCCTTAGGGAATCTTGTATGGGTTTTGCCAAGTTTGGAAATGGGATAACAAATGAAAGCGAAGAGCTTCACCCAGCTTTCTCTTCCGTGGAATACAAATGTATGAACTGCTACTGCATGTGGAGTGTTGTGAGAAGAGGCACTGCTGCCAGCCTCCATCTCCATGGCAATAGCAAGAGATAAAAAGCATCGCTAAGGTAACCAGAAAATAAACAAAAATAAGATTTCTAGGTTAACATCCCATTAATCAGAACTGACTTCAGAAAAAAATAACTTCTAGAGACTGTAGGTGGATTATGATAATTAACATTTATATCATTAAACTACTACTCTCTTTTACAAGCTTTTTTTCCTTTGCTCTCTTAAAAAAATTCTAGGTCTCTTACTATCCTAACCTGTAAAAAACTTGAAATTCCCATCATCAAAGATGTATCCATTTTTTAAATATTTGGAGACTCTGAAAATCCACATACATTATTGCCTTCCTCTTAAAAGTTAGCATTAATGATATTGTCAGATAAATTATCAATAACAAATTAGCACATTGAGATGAATCTAATTGAATCAATATAAATTGAAATCAAGGAGCAGACTCCCAACATGACAGTTTACCAGAGGGATACTTGTTACTCGACAAAAGAAGGTAGCAAATAGGTGCAGGGCATGGGGAATTATCAAAAATAGGGCTGCCTGGGAGATGCCAAGAATTGTCTATGTGGCAGATTGAGCTCCGAGGTACCTACATGATGCTGGTCTAGGGAGATGAGGAACTTTTGCATGTGTGGTTTAAAGGAAAGTTTTATATCAAACCATTGTATGATAAAGGAAGAGTTAAACTTGAATCGCCTACCACATAGATTTACTAATTGGCTTATGCTGACATGTAATTTACTTTCCTAAAAGAAGTCTATAGCAAATGCACCTATATCTTTTGTGAACATAAAAGCTACATTTTATTCTGCCTCCTGAGTCTGATCCTGGTAAATGCTGCACTGATTCCTTTAGTCTGTAAAACAAAATGAATAATATACTATCTAGATTACTCTAGAGCAGAATTGTATAGCTTCAATTTTCTTTGAAGGGAAAGCAATTGGAAGGTAAGATTTTTACATGTCCTATGCCAAATTCATTGTGAAGGATTTTGTTGTATAGTTATATTTTCAATAAGGAGGAGGGAAAGATTGAAGAAAATTTGAAAATGATTAGTTAATATTAGTATTAGTTTATTAAGAGTATAGCATAAAAAAGAGTATAGCACAAGTTAAATATACCTCAGTGCATGAAATACAAATATGTTTTTTGGGTAATCACTCAGACGTATTTGTTATATATTCAAAATTCCAAATAATATATCAAAAAAATGTAATATAAGTTATAAAAATATATTCTGTTTGAGATATTTAGAATTTGGAAACTGGAGTATACCATGCCATCTGAACATATGGGGCAGTATACTGAGGAGACGTATTTAGCAGAAGCATTCTTTTCAAGCATTCAAGCATTCTTGAATATGTTCTATTCTAGGACATATTCAAAGATATATTTTCTAGCCTTCTGTATTTTTTTTTCCAAGATCAGTCCTTAAATAATGGCTGGAAGTTAGATCTGCGCTTATAATTTGCTAAATAAATTTCTGCTTTTGTTTCTTTGAAGTCAATACATTTTTAACAGAAGAAAAATACTGTCCAGCAAATAGTTTGGGCCATTGGGAAGTTAGGCTGTGAGAGCTTATTAAATGGCTGTTTTAGGCAGGTAGTCTTTGCTTCTATGTACAGAAGAATGTCACATGCTTAATGAAGACTCCAGATATTCATTAACACTTCCCCCTATAATTATAATCTGCCATGCTGGACCTACCTACACGCATAGATTAATTCCTTTCTGGCTCTCACTTGTGAGCCAGCATGTCAGTGACTGATTAGAGACTGTATGTGTGGGTCAGGCATCAAGATGCCACTGTCCCAATATTAAGGCTATGTAGACTCTATCAGGGTGCATGAACATGGAATATATAGGTAGGGCTTTAAAGGGAATTATAGTGGCAAGAAGTGAACCATATAGAAAGAGATGGTTCTGTGAGATGAGTTCTACTTGGATATATGTAAAGCAGAAATTAGCAATATAGTATTTATTACACGATTGAGACAACTCACCACTTTAAAGCTTTTTATATACACTTCAGGTTATATCACTAAAAGAATACTCCAATGCCATGGCATGGTATCAAGTGTTGTACATTCTGCATTTAGTTTTTCATTCATTAGCTGGTATATGTATCATTTAAAAAATCCAAAGAAAACCTTACTAATTTAGTTTAAAATTTATTTATTTACCAGATCCTTTACTTATTTCACAGTTATTTTGAGGTGATCTCTATGTATCATGAACTTTACTGGATACTGAAATAAAAAATTAATAATATACTTTTGCTCACTATGAGAAACACAAAATCTAGTGTAAAAGAGATACATACACACATATATATTCCTTGCATAGATATGTGTGTATACACATGTAACTATATATGTAAAATATAGATATATATGTGTACATATATTTTAAACACATATATGCATATATGTAAAATATAGATATATATGTGTACATATCTTTTAAACACATATATGCATATATGTAAATAAATATATAAGTATATATGCACATATATAATGTAGTACAAAATGATGCATGATATTATTAAAGTTTTCATAAAATCACTGAAATAATTTTCCAGACTATGTCAAGCCCTGTCCAATAGGACTTTCTATTTTTATGGAAGTGTTCTATAATATTCTGTAATTGCCAATAAATAATATGGCAGTCACTGGTCTCATGTGGCTGTGGAATACTTGAAATGTGACTAGAGTAACTGAGGAACTGAATATTTTATTAAATTTAATTTTGATTAATTTAAATGTATATAGTCATATGTGCTTTGCAGCTACTGTGTTGGACAGCACAGGGAAAAGACAATGCCTTGGAGGAGCAAGGGATTCATGATTTTCAGCCTTTATGAATGAGCGAAGTATTTCCCAAGTAGATTATAATTTAGCAAGGTGAGATGCACTCCAGAAAGAGAACAGTATGCATTTATTTATTTATTTATTTATTTATTTATTTATTTATTTTGAGATGAAGTCTCACTCTGTTGCCCAAGCTGGAGTACAGTGGCACGATCTCAGCTGACTGCAACCTCCACCTCCTAGGTTTAAGCGATCCTCCTGCCTCAGCCTCCCAAGTAGCTGGGATTATAAGCATGCACCACCATGACTGGCTAATTTTGTATTTTTAGTAGAGATGGGGTTTCACTATGTTGGCCAGGCTGGTCTTGAACTCCTAATGTCATGATCCACCCACCTCGGCCTTCCAAAGTGCTAGGATTACAGGCATGAGCCACTGTGCCTGGCGCTTTCATTTATTTTGTTTATTCATTCATTCCTTAAAAAAAAAACTGTAATAACACCAAACTTTGTTAAAATTTTATAATGTACTAATTTTCCCTTTACAAGTACCCTATGAAACAAATATTAATATTAACCAATTTGCAATGAGGAAATTGAGGTATAAAATAATTAATTCAAAACCCAGCTAGTAGTAGCAGAGCCAGGATTTAAACTTAGGAAGTCTGACTCTAAAGCTCATATCTTAACCTTTGTGTCACATGCTGTAACAGCCACAGAGGATACCAAGTACTTTCACTTGAAGATGTTACACTACCCTATGTTACAAACCAGGAAATTCAGTTAGTCTGCTCAATCAATGCATATTTTATGTTTTCTAAGTTCAGACCCTATTTCACATCCTTGAAAGAAAAAGGCAAATAAAACAAAAACTTACTGCTCAAGGGCTTAGATTCTTACTGAGGTAAAATTTATTGAACTACTAAGAGAAAAATTTTGCTGTGTCGGGGGATATTGTGAAGTACTCAGAAAAAGGAATCAGTGAGCAAAACTGCAGCAGCATACTGTATAGAGAACTAGAAAAGGAGAAATTCTTCACAAACTAGATAGATGGACTATCTGAAAAAAGGTAAAGATGGATACAATTATTGGAAATAAAAATGAGATTGGAAAGCCGTGAGCACAATCAATGAACTCCTCTAAGTAAGTACCAAAGCTTGTTAGTGGGAGAAGCTTGGGGTATGAGACCAGGTGAGAAAGTCATGGCAAGATCATAAGAGGATGCTGTATTGGATAGGAAACATTAAAAATTTTAAGCAGAAGAGATATTTAAAGAAACATAGTTTGGAATTCTAGAAATAATCTCAAAAAAGAATGCAATGTTTTCACTCCATGGTAAAGAATAAACAAAACCACCATGACCTAAGAAACTATTGTGGCCTGTAGGGGCTTGGTGCCAAATCTCTACTTCTCTGCCCATGGCATCTGTTGCAGGGAAGCAGAGTCCTAATTTTCTAACCATACATATTCCCTGAAGTGAGGAGACAGTAGGTCATCTTCTCCCTCAGGGACTCATAAAGCTCAAGATGAGAGTAAATTCCAGTGAATTATTAAATATTATACAATCATAGGAGACACATATCTTTGTTAACAAAGGAAACTCTATAAACTCAAAAATTTTTCAGATTTGGGTTAATTTTAAATATTCACCCCTAGCAGCTTCAGTGCCAAACTGAAAGTGCATCATCATTCATTGTCTGAGACAATAAAATCAACAACAGTATCAATGTTGTACTATTCATTTTCTGCACAGTAAAGTGGTAGGAAGGAGCCCATTTTATCAGGAATGAAGTAATATTTCCAGTCATGCATCCCGTAACGTCAGGGATATTGTGAAGTACTTAGAAATGCATTTTCAGGCAATCTTGTTGTTGTACAACAGCATAGAGTGTACTTACGCAAACCTAGATGGTATATATATAGCCTCCTACTTATGTACTTAATATGACACAGCCTATTGCTCCTAGGCCACAACTCTGTATGTCATGTTACTGTACTGAATAGGGTAGGCAATTGTAACACAATGGGAAGTATTTGTGTATCTAAACATATCTAAACATAGAGTACAAGAAAAGTATGGTATTATAATTTTATGGGACCATCATCATATACGCAGTCTCTCATTGATCACAATGTCCTTATGTGGCACGTGATTATATTTTGGTTTAGAAACTCACTTCTTTGTTATGGCACCTGGAGAAGATAACTCTTGGGTCTATCTTTCAACATATCAAACGGGGTCAATGACTCTTGACTGACTTACCTTGTGCAATAACTTTACGTATGAAATATTTAGCAGATAATGAATGAGATGTACAAACATAAATGCGATATTACCAAATATCCACATATTAGACTACTTTTACACATAACCACAACCAACACAATTAGGGAGAGGTTCCTCTTGTTTTCCCCTTGATTCATTTTATATTGTATTTTTTTCTTTTTTTGGATATCTGATTAATTTCAAATTACTTTTTATCAGGGAGCACAATTGTTGGACATCTTGTGGACATCAAAGTTCTGTTCATTTTAACTCCTCATCTTTTTCAAAAAGGTTCCCCGTTGGGAACCTAGTGGGAGATTTTTTCAGATCAGTATTTTTTCCTACCATTCATGGAGCTAGGAAATAGTTCAACGTGCTTGAAGTAGTCTTAAAAACAGAACTAGGTACTCTTTTATTAGTAGAAACTAACATTTTATGGCATTAGCCTTTGTGTTGTATGTCAAGTCGATTTTTTTACAGCCTGTACATGGCTTCTGTTTGTACAGTCATGCATCCCTCAAGAAAAGGATACATTCTGAGAAATGCACTGTTAGGTGATTTTGTCATTCTGCAAATATTATGGAGTGTACTGATACAAACACAGGTAGGTGTAGCCCATGGCTTCTAGGCTACAAACCTGTACCACATATTACCATACTGAATAGTGTAGACAGTTGTAACACAGTGGTATTTATGTATCTAAACATATTGAAACATAGAAAAATATAGTAAAGATACAATTTCATAATCTTAGTTATGTAAGATTATATATATATATATAAAATCTATATATTGTATATGTGGTTCATTGTTGACTGAAATGTTGTTATGCAGCCTATGGCTTGTGGTTTGCAAACAACAAAAATTTGTTTCTCACACCTCTGGAGGCAGAGCAGACTAATATCAAGGTGCCAGCATGTCTGATGTCTGGTGAGGCTTGTTTCCTGGTTGAAAGATGGCACTCTCTCACTCTTTTCTCACGCAGTGGAAAGGGCAAGGCAATCGCTGGGGCCTCTTTTTTAGGCCACTAATACCACTAATGAGGGCTCTGCCCTCCCAAGGGTTTCACCTCTTAATGCAATCATATTTGTTGTTAGGTTTCAATATATGAATTTGGGGTGGGGCACAAATATTCACACCATAATAATGGTGACTCTAATCCATAGGAAGAAATGAATGAACAGGATTATTTCTTAAATAACAATGAATAACAGCTAGAAATATAATAACTATATCATAAATACTATACTATATTATTTTAGTACATATAACATAAATATCAATATGCCATAAATACTACATTATTATATTAAAACTTATATTGTTTCATAAACCTTGTAGAATACTCTCACGATTGTATGATGAGCAGCTGCTAACTTGCCACAGACAGTGGTCACTGGAATAATTTCCTACTGATCACAACAAATCACCAGTTTCCCCTTAGTACAGATGTTCCTTGACTTACCATGAGGCTATGTCCTGATAAACCCATTGTAAGTTGAAAATATTGTAAATCAAAAGTGTATTTTTCACTTAGCAATATTGCCAACTTAAAATGGGTGTACTAGACATAACCCTATGATAAGCAGAGTAGCTTACTGAATGCCTATCACTTTTGTACCATTGTAATGTCAAAAACTCCTTAAGTTGAATCGTCTGTATTTCAAAGGCCTGTATTATAGATCAGTTTTCTCCCAAAACAACATTTATTCAAGTGTCTCCTATTAAAATATCAATAAGTACGGAATAATGAACTCTATTAACTCTTTAGCGGCCACTAATACCCCCAAAAAGCTTGCATCTAGGCAATCAAATTGTATGCCTCTCAGAAATGGGTGGACTCAGGATGGTTTTATCATCAGTTGTTTGTTTTGTTGTTTTGTTTCACTGCCTTCTAGTAAGTAGAGGTAGAAGAGAAAGGCCTGAAGTGCATTTCCCCATAGTAGTGCTATTCAAAGCAGTTTTACACCTTTAAGAACCCACAGGACAAATTCCAACCTGGAAAGCAAAAGCAAACCTTCCCTAGAAATCTCTTTCCCCAGATATTCAAAAAGGGGCAGACATTATTTCAGCTGCCTAGGGAAGGACTATCTGATAACCTAGATTTAATACTTCAGGAAAATGCTCTAGAATCTGACTCTTTCTAGTCCTGTCAAGGCCTATGAAATATATAAGCTGTGGAGATTGGAAGCCCTGGGTATTCCAAAGACTGTATAAGGACAATAGTGAGCTGATGGGCAGACATCATGGCTTGGCAATGCGAGAAGAAAGGAAAGTAAAAGGAAGCAGATAGAAAACTGTGAGATATATATTCTATTTAATATACTTTGCTATTGCAGATACGTAGTTCTTTGGGAATGGTGACTATTTAAGCAGGGTGTGTAATCTTCCCTTACCACAGCATGTTTTCCTTTAATCAGCTGGTAGGTCTTCTGCCTTACATGAAAGATGTTGACTATTTTTGGGTTACGGGGACCAAACAGAATTACTTGGTGTAGGGTTTCTTAAAACTATTTCTGCAGAACATTAGTAAAGCTTAAATAAGGATCAGGCTACCAGGAATACAGTTAGGGAACATGTGGATGAATATTTCTTTAGTACAAGACTTCTAAGAGGCTATAATATTTTGATACATTAGGCTCATTATGAATCTCAAAAGGAGCATGTCGTAGGGCATATCTAATATATTTAGGTATAGAAACATTTTTTTCAGAGACCCTTCGTAAACAATGGCCCACAGCTTCTCCATACCAACAACCTTCAACTGGGGCACATCTGAAGTCTTCCCTTTTTTGTACTACATAGCTCCCACTCTGTCAACCTTCAGGTTTCTGCAAAAATGCAGATGATGGTGGCTGACCTGTTGTTATAGCAACCTCTGAATTAATAGCCTTTACTTGTTATCATTTGGTTGGTCTTCATGTGTTTCCACAGTCATCATGGAGATCCCACTGAGACCCAGTCTGCACTGCCCATCATGGGCCTCGGTCTTTGGCCAGATGCAGTACTCACAGAGGTGCCTCATGCCTTGCTCCTCACAGCTTATGGAACCCATGATTGCATGATAATTTTTTTGTTTGGCATGCAGAGGACTTCAGACAAAATCCTGAATCAAAATTCCTTCACTAAAAGTTTATTTTGTCAAATAAATGAGCAACTTGATAAAATTAAACAAGAACAAACTAGATTCATTCACCTAGTAAATCCTTCCTCTCCTTGCCCTCCAAGTGTTTCCCTATATTGAGCCCCTCCCTCTTCTCTTGTATCCTTCTGATCTCTCTCCTTCCATAACTGTGTCTGTCCCTTTCTCCTCTTTCCCTTGTCCAGACCAACTGCCATTTTTTAAAACTATCTTAAAACCCCAAATTGGCAGTTTTCTCTATAAATGTATGCCTCCCATAAGCCACTTATATAGGCAACTATAGAATGTAAACTGTAGACCTGAGCTAAATTAAAAGCTATAATGAAAGATTTATCTTAACCCAAACAAGTCCAGCAAATATTCACAGAATAATTTAGAATTATTTTGAGAATTCTAAATATATGAATCTATATCAACTTGTACAAATGTTGGTTAGAACATCAGATGCTAAATTCTCAATGGCAAAAGCTGATTGAACTGACCCAGAAAACGGACTACAATAGTTTGTTTTCTACAGTTAATTTTAGGGTAAAAATTAAAAGGGCACAAGAATAGATCAAAGTTTCCTAAAAACTATACCTGAAACATTTCCAATAAAAATTAATTGAATTATAATTCAATAACACAAACCAAAATATGAAAGTGTAGATTTTTTGAATAGACTAGAATAACTTCTGAAAACAGTTGGAAGTTAAAGAATGTGTTAATGTATCAGCAGTCATTTTATCTCCTACTAAAAATGGAGTTGAGCCTACAATTGGAGACCTAATTAAAAAACAGAAATTACAATCAGGAATAGCCCTATTAGCTGAACTGCAACCCCTGTCAAAGCATTTTGAATGGAGTTTATAGTGTCGAAATATCACACGTACCCCCAAAATATGTACAACACTTAGGTATCCAGAAAAGAAACTGAAAAAGGCAAAAGAAAAGAGCACAGAACCCAAAGTAAAGCTGTGCCTCTGCAGATCAAACAGCTGGGTGGGCTACTTCCCAAATAACTTCCTACCAAAAAGGACACTTGTTGATATTTTAAATAGAAGAGGCATATGGACAAAATTTGTTTCATCTTATGAAATAAAAACAAAGACAAAAATATCTTAATTCAACTCAATGAGTATTTTCCAAGGATGGAAAAAACATCCAATATTCTGCCATACCCTTAAGTACTCAAGGTGAATTAACGTTAAATATGGATGTTTACCCTTATCAGTTCCTGGCAGATATAAGTGCTATTCATTGTATATTAAATCTTGCCAACTTTGCTAAACTTCTTTCTTGTAGTAAATTTACCACACAGTTTGTCTGTATTTAGTATAATACATGGATTTTTTTCCTCTGTCTTCCATTTCTTAGACATAGCCCTTTCATTCCTTACTGAAACACATTATTTTCTGCTCTGAAATACTACTTCTTCAAATTCAACAGAGAGACACTCCCTTGGAAAATGGATTTGTAATTTTAAATGTACACCTAAGGGACTACTTTCTGAAGTTCCAGAAAACTGCTCTGTTCATAATTAAGTTGTGTCTGCTCAGGATTTGACTTTGCCTTCTCCACCATATTAGATGCAAACCCCAGATAAGGATCTTGGCACTGTACATGATAGTCAAGGGGCTAAAAACTCCACTGACATAGGTAAAATGTTTGGAGCAAAATCTATTGATAGCTCCTTCCAAATTTTTACCCAGAATGTTCAGTATTCTTTGAAGCCTGAAGAAAAGGAGACACTCAAACCTATAGTTGAAAAACTTATATCCAAGAGTCATCTTATAGCCTTCACTAGTACTCATAGCATTCCAATCCTATGATAAAGAAACAAAATAGATTTGTTTAAGACCTAAGGGCCATCAACAAATTCACTTCCTGGTAGTAACTAACCCCAGCACCACTCTGTCATTAGTTCCTCCTGAAGCCACTGGCTTCACTCTCACGGGTCTTTGCTTTGTCTTTTTTCAGTATGTGTCTAGATCAGAGAAGCAATATCTTTTGCTATCACTTGGGAGGGACAACAGTATACCCAAATAATCATGTCACAGAGGTTCACTGAAGCCTCCTCTACATTTCCTAGACCCTCAATCAATTATTAAAGTTCTAAATTTCTATTGTTGGGATAATAATATTGGAGTGTAAAAAAGACAATAAATATATTTCTATTGTGATTTAGTTCTGCTACAATATGTATATTATCTCCTACTTTACTCAGAGAATAAGAAAGCCTGCAAAATGATTCCATCTACTGGCCCTCAGCAGTAGCAGAAAAAAAGAAATATAATTTCAGATAAATTGCAACCATGAGAACATATTATTTAGTACATGATGTATCTAAGAGGGAAAATGACCTCTTCTGATAGATTAAAGACTATCCAAACTTATTTTACATCCCATGTGAAATGATAATAAGACTCCTGGGTTTAACTGGATACTGCAGACCATGGCAACCAATTTTTTTCTGATTACAACACTTCTTTATGAATTGAATGTCTTCAGAAAGACACTCCCTGCTCTGGGATACCAAAGATAAACATGACTCTGTAATCTAAAGTAGGAATTCAATAGCCTCCCTTCCTTAGGCATCTGTTTTAGTTAGAATTCTCCAGAAAAATAGAACTAATAGTATATATGGCATAAATATGGAAGAGAGGGAGACAGGCTTATTTATTATAAGGAATTAACTTACATGATTATGGAGGAGGTCTGGCAAGCCTAACATCTATAGAAGTGATATCCAATTTTGAGTCCAAAGACTGAAACTGTTGCAGAATAGGGAAAAGCCAATGTCCCACTTTGAAGGCTATCAGGCAGAAAGAGGTGATGTTCCAGTTTGAAGAATGTCATACAGGATAATTCTATTTTATCTGGTGGAGGGTCAGTCTTTTGCTTTGTTCAGGACTTCAAGTGATTGGATGAAGCTTACCCACATTATGGAGAATAATCTGCTTTATTCACTCTACTAATGTAAATGTCAGTCTTATCCAAAAGCACCCTGATATGGTTTGGCTGTGTCCCCACCCAAATCTTACATTGAATTATAATAATCCTTATGTGTCAAAGACAGGGCCAGTTGGAGATAATTGAATCATGGAGGCAGTTTCCCCCAGATTGTTCTCTTTCTTAGAAGCATTAGAACAGACTAATACAATAAATATGTACTGGGTTGTGGGATGCTGCTGTAAAGATACTTGAAAATGTGGAAGAGACTTTGGAACTGGGTAACAAGCAGAGGTTTGAAGTTTGGAGGGCTCAGAAGAAGACAGGAAAATGTGGGAAGGTTTGGGACTTCCTAGGGACTTGTTGAATGGCTTTTACCAAAACACTGAGTGATATGGACAACAAGGTCCAAGCTGAGGTGGTCTCAGATAGAGATGAAGAACTTGTTGGGAAGTGGAATAAAGGTCACTCTTGCTATGTAAAGAGACTGGAAGCATATTGCCCCTGCCCTAGAGATATGTGGAACTTTGAACTTGACAGACATGATTTAGGGTATCTGGGAGAAAAAATTTCTAAGTGGTGAAGTGTAGTGTTCAAGAAGAAGTCGAGCATTAAACTTTGGAAAATTTGTAACCTGACAATGTGATAGAAAAGAAAACCCCATTTTCTGGGAAGAAATTCACGCTGACTGTAGAAATTTGCATAAGTAATGAGGAGCCAAATGTAAATCACAAACACAATGGTGAAAATGTCTCCAGGGCATGTCAGAGACCTTCACGACAGCCCCTCCAATCACAGGGCAAGAAGCCTAGAAGGGAAAAAATGGTTTTTTGGGCCAGACCCAGGGCCTTGCTGCTTTGTGCAGTCTCGGGACTTAGTGCACTGCATTATAGTTATGGCTAAAAGGGACCAATATACAGCTCAGGCTGTTGCTTCAGAGGTTGCATGCCCCAGCCTTGATGGCTTACATGTGGTATTGAGCCTGTGCATGTACACAAGTCAAGAATTGATGTTTGGGAACCTCCACCTAGATTTCAGAGGATGTATGGAAATGCCTGGATGTCCAGGCATAGGTGTGCTGTGGGATGGAGCCCTCATGGAGAGCCTCTGCTAAGGCAGTGCAGAAGGAAAATGTGTGGTGAGAGCCCCCACAAGGAGTCTCTACTGGGACACTGCCTAGTGTAGCTGTGAGAAGAGGGGCACTGTCCTCCAGACCCCAGAATGGTATATCTACCAACAGCTTGCACCATACACCTGGAAAAGCTGCACTCAATGCAAGCCCATGAAAGCAGCCAGAAGGGAGGCTTTGCCCTGCAAAGCTACAGGGGTAAAACTGCCTAAGACCGTGGGGACCCACCTCTTGCATCAGAATGACCTCATGTGACACGTAGAGTCAAAGGAGATCATTTCTGAGCTTTAAAATTTGACTGCCCCATTGGACTTCAGATTTGCATAAAGCCTGTAGCCCCTTTGTTTTGGCCACTCTCTCCCATTTGAAACAGGTGTATTTACCGAATGCCTGTACCCCCATTGTATCTAGGAAGTAATTAACTTGCTTTTGATTTTACAGGCTTATAGGAGGAAGGTGCTTGCCTTGTCACAGATGAGACTTCAGACAGTGGACTTCTGAGTTAATGCTGAAATAAGACTTTGATGGACTATAGGGAAGGCATGATTGGTTTTCAAATGGGAGGACATGAGATTTGGGAGGAGAAATGGGTGAAATGATATGGTTTGGCTGTGTTCCCACCCAAATCTCACCTTAAATTGTAATAATCCCTAAGTGTCAAGGGCAGGGTCATTCAGAGACAATTGAATCATGGAGGTGGTTTTCCACACATTGTTCTCATGGTATTGAATAAATCTCGTGAGAACTGATGGTTTTATCAATGGGAGTCCCCCTGCACAAGCTCCCTGCCTATCATGTAAGATATGACTTTTCTCCTCATTTGTCTTCTGCCATGATTGTGAGGCCTCCCTAGCCATGTGGAATTGTGAGTCAATTAAGACTTTTTTCTTTATAAATAACCCAGTCTTGGGTATGTCTTTATTAGCAGCATGAGAACAGACTAATGCACACCCTCACAGAAATACCCAGAACAATATTTGATCAAATACCTGGGTACCTCATAGCACATACGTTTTTAAGTTGGCATGTAAAATTAACCATCACAGCATTCCTAACTACAAAGAGCTCTTCTGTCTATTAGTGCATAAGTGACCTACACAAGCCCTTGAGATTTTCACTCAGTTTTATGGGAATCATCAAAAATCCATCACTTAATATAGCCTGCCTCTGAGGCAGTTGCAAAGGATTATCCCTCTTGTCTTAGGGCAACAGCTGCCTCTGCAAAATGTATTAATAATCCTGATGACCTATTTCTAGGCTTCCCACTTGACCTCATGGATTCTCATGCAGTTCAGACATTACTGTTGATTTAGAAAACACAAATATTTTCAGCCAGCCAATTAATCTTTTATGAGATTCTATTACTCACCTCCTCTCACATTACTATTCACCCTTACAAAATCCTGAATACTGCCAGTCTCCTGCCTATGGCAGAATAAGGAAAGCCTCATGAGTGTCTTAGTTGGGGAATACTCTGTGCCTTACTCTCCCTTCTTAAAGGCTCCTAATGAAACCCTGATCTAATATTGTTGATAGATCATATTTTAAATCTGAAACTGGAGATAATCTAGCAGGATATGCTATGACAAACCTGAGCTCTCTTTTACAATAATCTTCTACCTACGGTAAAATGGCTCAAAGTGGCAGAGGTTATTACATTCACTAGAGCTTGTCAACTAGCCAAAGACTAGAGAGTAAGCATACACACAGATAGCAGTTGTGCTTTTGGAGTAGTACATAACTTTGGGATTTTTTTTTAAACAAAGGGGATTTCTCACTTCTGTTGAAACCCACATTAAAAATGGAGAAGATAAGGGACATTTTGATGCACTACTGCTTTTAGGGAAGCAGCTATTATAAAGGTTGAGGTTTATGTGGAAAGAGACAACACAGAAACTAAAGGACATTCTGCAACATATCATTATGCCAAAAAAGTCACTTTAACCAAAATTATAATCCAATATAAGCCCACAAGGATAAATCTCAAGGGACTTAAAGAGGCTATTCTTAAGCATCAACATTTAGTTTTGAAGAGGCTGAACCCTTCACTCAAAATACCTGCTTGGTGGCACAATATGATTGCAAGTCAGTATGAGTTAAGTTTCTCCATGAAATTACTCATCATGGAATAGACAAATTGATTAGTATCTTAAATTAAATTTGATAGGGGAACTTTAAAAATAATGCTGAGATTATTTTGGGGTCATATGTCACCTGTCAAGAACATAATTTTGAAAAAACTGAAAGTGGGACATGGCCAGGAACTGGGGCCCAAGAACCCTTTGAAATCCATCATATTAATTTTATTCAACACCGACTGTATTAGTCAGGGTTCACCAGAAAAACAGAATCAACAGGATATTTATTGATATATAAGAGGACATTTTTAATGTGAATTGGCTCACACAATTACCAGGATAGGACTACGTGAGTATTCTCCAAAATAACTTTTTCTTACCTAGATCCTTAGAACGAAACGAATCAATGTTATAGTCGGTATGGAATACAGAGCAGTTGCTCACCATTTCATTTTTGACCCTGTTTTTCTCTTTTAATATTTTTTGAGAATTGATAAACCAGGAGTTTATTATATAATGTGTGCTCAATATGTGTCCCAGTTCCCTTTATTTCTGACTTTTTGACAAGTCTCCAGGACCTTTCATATCCAGTAGTAAACGTTTAACAATTACTTAATGCATGCTACACACTAAGTAAGCACTTTAAAAAAATCTTTAGAACACAGCTGAGATATTTGTGATATTATTACCCTCAATTATGCAGACCAAAACATCCCATGATATGTGATCTGCAAGCTGCAGAACTAGGGAAGTCACTTGCATAATTCGGCCCATGTCTGAAGACCTGAGAACCAAGGCAGCTGATGCTGTGATTTCCGGGCCAAAGGGCTGATAATCAGGAGATCTGCTGGTGAAAGTCCTGAAGTTCAAAGGCCCAAGAACCAGAAGCCCTGTTGTCCAAAGGCAGGAGGAGATGGATGTCCCAGCTCAAGAAGAGAAAGCAAGTGTATTCTTCTTCTGCCTCTTCCTTGTCTTTGGTCACGTCCTTAACAGATTGGATGATGACCACCTACTTTGGTCAGGGCAGATCTTCTTTCTTCAGTCTACTGATTTAAATGTTAATATTTTCTAAAAACACCATCATAGATACACCCGAAAATGTTTTACTGCCTATCTGGGCAAGTCTTATCCCAATCATGTTTACACATAAAATTAACCATTATATCCACCCTCTATTAGGTATTGTATGTCTATTTTCAGGATGGGTCAAAATACTATATTGGAAAAAAGCCGCAACACATATAGACACTAAAAAGCTGTCTGGCTTTGTGCTTGCAACCTAGGACACCTCAAATTTTACAGTAAGTGAGGTTCACTCTTTAAAATGACCATTATAAAAGAATTCTGTCAGATGTTATCCCTTAATCAAAAACTACATTTTCCTTATACTCTAATCCTTGAAAGTTTCAAAGGACCAATCGGATTCTTAAATTAAAATTAGCAAAACTTTTAGGAAGCCTTGAGCTCACTTGTCCAAAGCTCCCCCCACTAGTCCTATGGGCATTTGGTTTATTCTCTTGAGGACAAACTAGTTATTCCTCTGTGAATTGGTAATATGAATATTCACGTGTCTAGAAATTTAAACTCTGGCCCTAAACTCTGCCCTACTTCCTGCAGAGATAGCAAAATTTTGCCAGGTTAAAACCATCTTCCTACAACATATTTCTAAACGGCCTCTTTGTGATATTCAACCCTGTGTCTTGGAAGAGACATTACAGAAAAACTGTTCTTGAACTTCATTGGAAGGAACTTTACCAGGTATTATTAATAACATATACAACACTGAAACTCTGAGGAGTCAACCCTTGGATTCATGTTTTACAATTTAATGAAACAATTTAGAATTCCACACAATTGGAAGGCTATTCAAATAGAGAACTTCACACTGAAGATTCTCAGGGATCTCCCAGAAGCATCTGATCTGAGCTTCCACCCAATATGTCAGACCAAGACCCCTATCTAATTCCTGGTTATTTATTTTATTTTTCACCTGTTTGCTTGTAATAATTATTCTTTTCACTTTCTGTAGATCCCTTGCTATTGCCCACCCAAAATGGCATTCTTTCCCTCCTTATTAAACCTGTTAGGTCAGAACATACTCATTCTAATGCCTCTTTATGTTGTCCTAAACAATTGTCACTTTTGTCAGTCTATGGACTGCTAGACATACCTTCTATCACTGGACCTCTATAATAAAAACCCCTGAACAATTACAGTCTTGTCAATTGAAACCACAGAGGATTGTAGTTGATGGCATTTCCATTTGCACATATGTGGGCAACTGACCTTAAAGAAACCAACATAGAGCTTTGATAGTGTCCTTCTCCTCTGGGAAAAGAATAAATTATTACAATCTATTGATCAGACTCTGTGTTTCTAAGCTTCAGTTCATCAACCTTCATATTGTGTTGGGCCAAATAACACCTAGAAGAGACTAATAGAGATCCAAATATGTAACCCAAATAATGTAAAGCTAAAGTGCTGACCCCGTGGTATAAACAACTTATTTTTTTCCGGATCTCCATGTGCTCCCACTGAACACTGTTTTCTTTATGACCAGGATGCCTGATCCTGCTTGCATCAGACTAATAGCTCACATATTTTAGGAATACTTAGGAGTATCCTGAGATTTGTCTGTACACAGAGACTCTAATTTTAATTCCATAAATTAATAGTAATGCAAAATGCTGCTATTTTTGATTATTCAAACACACTACCTGGTGGACCTAATGACTCATTATTTATACAATCATAGTAGTATTCCAATTAGTGAGAATCACAAATAGAAAAGACTGTAAGAAACATAAAACTAATTCTGGCAAAAGTTATTAGTAACACCACCTCTACCCTAGATGGAATATAGATTAGTCTCAACTCATTGGCACAAATAGTGATGGACAAGTGCATTGCTCTAAAATTCTTGTTGGCTTATCATCACAGCATTTGTTCCATTGCCTTACTTCTTGTTGTACTTAGATCAATGAAATATGCAAGATGAAATGGGGTGAGTATTCCTTAAGGAAAAAAAAAGCTATTTTGCTTTTAAAGTTTGATCCTATGGCCCATGGCATTTGTTTGTTTGGCCTGTGTTGGGCAAATAGAGTTAAAAACACCTTACAAGGACTATTAATTGTTTTTGGTTCTGTTATAGTGTTTGTGATGCTGGTCCTTAGAATTCTATCCATAGATTTAAATGCTTATACACAGCCACTGTTTCATGAGATACTCACCATGATGATGCAACAAGAAAAAGGTCAAACAATCTTACAATGCAATTGACTATGAGGATTACTAAACAATCTCTGAGTGGTGAAGATATGGATCTGCAGCATTCTCAGAACTGGTCAACCTCTCACAAGGGAGAGATTGATTTAAAAAGTGGACTGAGAGACTAAATATACAAATGGTCAATTGTCAGACTATATGAAATGGAAATCTGACTCATGACCTGTAGCAATCAACACAAGAAAGCAAACTTTCTTGTTTACAGTAACCACACCAGAAAGTCAGAATACTATCTGTGGCAATCAGTCCATGAAACCAAAAAATAACCTACACAGCAATTAGCCCCAAATGGCCAGTATTTGATTAATAACTGACAATTTCTCTAATAATTGCCCCACTTCCAAGTTAGGACCAGTTGGAGAAAGGAAAATATGCATGCCTAACTAATAACATAGTATGTCCTTACTTCTAGTTAGCCTGTCTACAGATTCCCCATGTCAATAGCAGCCAAACACACCTAAAAACCTCTTCATTTTTTTACTCTAAAGCTTTCTCACTCCTTTGCCTGTCTGTGAGTCCCTACCAAAATGCAAGTGATGAAGGCCGACTTCTTTGGTATAGCAAGCTCTGAATAAATAGCTTTTGCTTATTTTAATTTGAGTAGTCTTCCCATCTATTTACATATCACATCACTCAATATATGATTTTTTGAATTTATGTATCCATTGGGTGCTTCAGGTTGGCAGTAATATGTGTTCTATTGTTTTTGGAGAATTTTCTGAAGGCATAACATATCGTGGCAGTATAATATAGAAAAAGTAAGGAATGGAAGTCAGAAGACCTGAATTCCGGTCCTAATTCTCTCAGTGGCATGCCTTCAATTTTTCTTTGTAGACTTTTACCTCTGTGGTCTTTGGTTTTAAGTGCAATGCAAATGTTAGAATGAGCAATCTTAAAGGATAATTTTATAATGTCTCTGGAGTGGTGCCAGCTGCAAGTGTAACTCTTTTGATTTCTTGATTTAAGACTCATATCCTCGACATCCCCCCCACCCCACAATGCACACACTTTTCTAGCTCTACAATTCCTATTATGGCTACAAAGGGATTAAATAATTAACTAATTTTAAAATGTGCAGTTACTGACAAATAGCATTTTGAAATTGCCTCAGAGTGGGTAGTTTTCATTAATTTATTTGACCTCAAATGTTCCTTCCAGCCATACCTCTCAGATAACTTGACAAAGAATATAGGATTTGAATAAGTGTGGTTTGAATATAGGATTCTAAGTATTTAAATATAAGGATTGAATAATGTAGAACATTATCAAAAGGGATTTTGCATGATGACAGTGTTTGTTTAATTTGTTTATTCTCTTTTCTCTGAGAAACTTGAGGCTGTTCAAGTTTCCCTAATCCCCTGCCGAAAGGCTTTGGTTTATTCAAATGCCAAAATCTCAGCTGATGAACTCAGGCTGGTTCAATCATCGTATTTTTCAATTCTTTCTATTTCTCAACTGTAAAAATCTAAGCCAGAGTAGTATGGGTAGAAGCTGAGGGTAGCATAGACAAGTGTTTCTCAAAGGATTATAGGGCTGGTATCCAGGAGGACGAATGTTGTAGAAAAAGGTTAGGAGGGCAGAGGCTAAAACTCTTGAGCAGAAGTTCTGTCTCTGCTGCTTCTTGGCTGGCTAACTTTGAGCGTATCAATTTACGTCTCTGTGTTTTAGTGTTTTTACCAATGACATTAGACAAAGAATGGCTAACAATAACTCCCCCTCTTGCTTCATGGCATTTTTTTGAAACTAAAATAAAAGATAATATGGTACATAGAAGATACTGTAATTTGCAGTATGTGATATGAATGTTAAGTGGTAGTTTTATTATTATTTTAATACAAGAAAGGAGATTAAATTATATCCACCCTTCTAATGGTAGGTTCACATTACTTTATGAAATAATTCAGTTGATGATACAAAATTAGACATTTAAGAGAGCCACCAGATCTGATCCAACAAAAACAAAGATACAGAATAAAACCCCAAACCAAACTGGTTGCAAGGCATTTTTATCCACCAGAGACTTCAAAGCCTTAAAAATAATGATGACAGCATAGTCATCGCCCACTATGTTGTAGGCCTGAGGCTCATTATGACGTACCAAGTGTAAAACCTAAGAAGGAAAAAAAAATACAAAAAACGAAAGCCTCAAAAATATCTAACCAGGAAAGGGTGAGTGAAATATAAAAGCAACGCAAAGCTGGGTGCCGTGGCTCATGCCTATAATCCCAGCACTTTGGGAGGCCGAGACAGGTGGATTACCTGAGGTCAGGAGTTCAAGACCAGCCTGACCAACATGTTGAAACACCATCTCTACTAAAAATACAAAAACTAGCTGGGCTTGGTGGCGAACACCTAAAATCTCAGCTACTCAGGAGGCTGAGGCAGGAGAATCGCTTGAACCCGGGAGGCGGAGGTTGCAGTGAGTTGAGATCGATCATGCCATTGCACTCCAGCCTGGGTGATAGAGTGAGAGTCTGTCTCCATAAATAAATAAATAAATAAATAAATAAATAAATAATAAATAAATAAATGCAATGCAATGCAATGCAATGCAAAATAATGGTGATCAATATCCAGGGGTTACAGAATTTTTGTATCAATAATAGGGCTACTGCACACTTAAAGGGAAGAGAACCATTATAACAGAACAGAAGCAGTTAGGAAGGTCTAGGAATGAATTTAATTTCAAGAACACTACTTAAAGATAGGTAAAGAATCTCAATATCCGATAAATATGTGAATTTCATAATTAGAGTCAGTGTGGGTATCACATTTGTATCTATTTTCTTAGCAGCCAATATGCAGTCAAACTAAGTATAATTTAACTAAAATTTGGAGTTAAAGGACTTCAAAAATCATGCTTGGATAAGCGGTGTATAATATCTAAATTACAAAGTTGAATGATTGCATAGTAAAATGAGAGTAGGAGAAAATAAGGACAGAATAAAAGGGGCTACATTTGATATTAAATCATTCTTCTGCTTTACTACTTTTGTTATAAATAAAACCTATTTTCTTCTAGTATATTTTGATATGATATTTATTTATTTTAATTTTCATTGCTTTTCAACATTTGTTGCTCTTTTGGCCATATCAATTGTGATGGTCTGAGATAGCAGCTACATAGTTAGTAACTGACATTTGTTTTAGTACATTGATCCTCTTTAAATCGGTTCTTTACCCACTACTATAGTTTGGCTTGTTTGACCCTTCCAAATCTCTTGTTGAAGTTTGATCCTCAGTGTTAGGGGTGGAGCCTAAAGGGAGATATCTGGGTCTTGGGGGTGGATCTCTCATGAATGGCTTGGTGATACCCTCATGGTAATGAGTTCTTACTCTCTTCATTCCCAAGAGACCTGGTTGTTAAAAAGAGCCTGGTATCTTTCTTTCTCTCTCTTGCCATGTGATTTGTGCACACGCTAGCTCCCCTTCACTTTCTGCCAGGAGTGGAAGCAGCCTGAAGCCCCCACCAGAAGCAGATGTTGGTACCATGCTTCTTGTACAACCTCCAGAACCGTGAGTCAAAAATACCTCTTTTCTTTGTTAATTACCCAGCCTTAGCTATTCTTTTATAGCAATTCTAAATGGACTAAGACATTTTCATTTAATCATATGATCATTTACTATTCTTTTATCCTGTGATGTAAATGTTTCCATTTACATGGAAACACTTTGTGACACAATGTCACAAAATCTCAAGATCATTTAGAGCCCTATAGCTTGACCTTGAAACAAATTCTCCCATACTGGGGGTCCCCAAACCCCAGGCCAGAGACAAGTACTGCACAGCAGGAGTTGAGCAGCAGGTGAGCGAGCATTACCACCTGAGCTCTGCCTCCTGTCAGATCAGGCATGGCATTATATTCTCATAGGAGTGTGAAACATATTGTAAACTGCACACGAGATCTAAGTTGCAAACTCCTTATGAGAATCTAATGCCTGATGATCTGAGGTGGAACAGTTGCATCCCAAAACCATTCCCTACCTCACACTACCACGTAGTCCATGGAAAAATTGTCTCCCACGAAACCAGTCTCTGGTGCCAAAAAGGTTGGGGACTGCTGTCCTATATCACATGACATTTGCAAAAAAAAAAAAATTGCAAAATTTCTTGTAACACTTCAAATTCCACTATGTGAAATGAAAGCATAATAATTTGTCTCAAAAAGGTAAAATTACAAGGAATTTCTTATACTGGCTCTTTAAGAGATGTGGAAAAATTAAGAAGCAAATAAGATCCTCACAAAACAGTTTTTAAATTTTTTTTGCTGTCTACTTTTTTTAAGTATAACTCATTAAACTCTTGGTGGCTTGGGCAATAAATTTTTAGAAGGCTTAACAATTTGCCCCACATTTTGTCAGGAACAAGTTCTGTTTTCTACTCACACTGTAAACATACATTGTAGCTGCAGAAAAGAAATATGTAAACGCATCAAAGAAAATAGCCTCTCCTACAATATGGGAACTCAACTTCTCTGGAACTCAGTGATGCTCATGCTTTTGTTTTCTTTTTAATTACTTCTCCAAAGCAGAACACAAATCGGTTTTAGGATATTTTCTGAAACTGGTTAAAATCAGAAAAGCGTATTTGGTTTTTGTTTGTTTTTGTGGTTGTAATTAAATATAAATATAAAAGAAAATTTCCCACAGTTTATCTGATGTGCAAAATGTATGATTCAAATCCCACAATTGAAATCCTAGAAAAATAGAAGAATCCAGTTTTTCTGCATCCTAGAAGATTCTGGATTACAATGTCATTGTAAACAGACTAAAGAGACAGTCTTCATCAATGGGCAGGATGCTTCTATGAATTAGTGACTTTTGTCATTCATTCCTATGAATATTTGCTTTTTAAAAAATGATATAAAATTTACACCAGTTTCCACACCAGCCCATGTTTCTCAGTGTCAAGAGAAATCTCACCGGGTGTGGTGGCTCACGCTTGTAGTCCCAGCACTTTGGGAGGCCGAGGCGGGTGGATCACGAGGTCAGGAGATGGAGACCACAGTGAAACCCCGTCTCTACTAAAAATACAAAAAATTAGCTGGGCGTGGTGGCGGGCACCTGTAGTCCCAGCTACTTGGAGAGGCTGAGGCAGGAGAATGGCATGAACCTGAGAGGCGGAGCTTGCAGTGAGCTGAGATTGCGCCACTGCACTCCAGCCTGGGCGACAGAGCAAGACTCCGTCTCAAAACAAAAAAAAAAAAAAAAAGAAAAAAAAAGAAATCTCTTCTGTAGCCACTGAATAGGTAGTAGATTAACAATCATCTGAACTGACCATTCTAAATATAGAAATGTCTGGTGCATGCAAACTGCTTTTGGGTTTGCCATCTCTCATGAATATTCTTATGAGAGTCCCAGTGTAACTTTCTCCTTTGTTGTTATGCATATTCAGGTCTTCCCCTTGTCAGGGCCTTGTCACTAGAAGATAAATCCTGCTTCATCCTCCAGTCACCTGATTGAACCTGCACTTCCATTTAGATATTATCAGTTCCTAAATCTCAAAGACATTTTGTTCTTATTTATTCTCCCTTAAAGTCAGTGATAGAAGTGCATTTTTCTCCTGGCTTAAGGATTAGATGATTTCTTAGACTACAAAGAAATAAATTAAATATGCTGTATTTCTCTTAAGACTTGGTTTTAAATATCTGACTCCTGGCCAGGCACGGTGGCTCACACATCTAATCCCAGTACTTTGGCCTCCTCCTGTTCAAGGCAGGAGCTTCAGGTGCTGGCGACCAGCCTGGGCAATATAGTGAAACCTCATTTCTCCAAAAAATAAACATAAAAATAAAAATTAGCCAGGCATGGTGATGCAGACCTGTAGTCCAAGCTATGTGGGAGGCTAAGGCATAAAGTAAATATTGCTTGACCAAAGGAGTTTGAGGCTGCAGTGAGCTGTGAATACACCACTGTACTTTAGCCTGGGAAAGAGACCCTGTCTCAAAACAAAAACAAAGCAAATCGACTCTTTAAAAAGACTCTACTTCCATTCTAACCTACACTCCACTATCATGCCTATGACTGTTCTGGAGATATAAGAAACTCAAAATGAGTTGGGGGAGAGGGGGTTGTTTTTGTTTTTTATGTCCGTTTCTTAATGAATTTTCCCTAAAGTGTGTGTGTGGGGGGCATTACTTTTATCTGGGAAGAAGGCAGCTACTAATACCTTAGATTTTGGAAATCACAAAATTTCTCATCTAATACTATATATATGTATTGTTTTCTACATTTCATATCCTACAAATTAGATAGAGAGTAGCTAGAATAGGAAACCTATTAAGTGTGTTAGGAATATTATGTTAATGACTGTGAAATATAAACAGCATGTATACCATAGTGATTAAATGCGTGGCATCTAGCAAAAAGCTGGCTTGCTTTAAATTCTGTTTTTTTTTAATTGATCTCATTATTTATGGTCAGTTATTTAACCTCTCTGTCCATGAGTTCATACTAATTGAACTCAGAAGAGAAGGGGAGAGAAGAGAGAAGGGAAAGAGAGGAGGAGAGGGAAAGGAGGGGAGGGGAAAGAAAAGAAGAGGGGGCAGGGGAGGAGATGGATCCTACACACATAAGCCCTCCTTAAGCAATCTACTACTAGATGATGAGCTTCATCTACCAAAGAAACAACTGGGAAAAATTTTAGTAAATGGACTGAGAGAGAGCTATTTAAAATTCAAAATATACACCTAAGACTAAAACTAAAATGGAAAAACAGGAAGACTAATGGAGCAATGAAAGACTGATATATAAATATATGTTGTAACAAAGTAGGAATAATGTAACTAAAAAATGGAATGACAAGGGAGTAGACAAGAGAAAAATAAATTCATTGCATTAGAAATAGGGGGCGTTAAAGGACAATGATAAAAAGTAATAAACCAGATAGTAAGATTAAAGAAGAAAACAAGGGTCAATGGTCATTTAAAATTTTAAGATTAAAATATGAAAACATAAACTTTTTAATACCAAAGGAATCTACAGTCAGTGCAATTTCTATCAAAATTCTGATGTCGTTCTTCACAGAACCAGAAAAAAAAATCCTAAAATTCTTATGGAATCACAAAAGACCCCAAATAGCCAAAGCAATCTTGAGCAAAAAGAGCAAAGTTGGAGGCAAAGGTACAAAGTTTATTTAATTAAAGGATATAAAGTTCAATTCAACAAGAAGTTCTAATGATCTATTGCACAGCATTTTCACTATAGTTTATAATAATGTATATTTTATGCTAAAAAGTAGATTTTTAAATGTTCTCACCACAAAGAAATAATAAGTATGTGAATGATAGATATGCTAATTACCCTGATTTAGTTATTCCAGAATATATACATGGATTTTAACATCACATTGTACCTCATAGAGATCAGGAAGAATGAGTCAGCAGAAGAGCTAAAAAATATAACCAATAAGCAAAATCTTATGGGTATACATCTAACTCTACATGTTGAAGATAAATTACTCATTCTTCTCAAGTGTCCATGACATATTCACAAAAATTAATTATATTTTAGTTAACAAAACCTCAGGGATTTCCATAATTTGAAAATATTACAAAGAACACTCCTGATGACAATACAATAAAACCAGAAATTATTAGGAAAAAAAACCACAAAACTTAAAGGCCTTTCTACCTGTAAGTATAAAAGAAATTCTATTAAACAGCTCTTGGGTAAAACAAAATAAATAAACTTAAATTTTTTTTAATAATAATACTGCCTATTAGAATCTGTGACATATTTAAATCAGTGATTAGCACTAAACACTTTTATTAAAATAAGTGAAAGTATAAAAATAAACGACTTAAATTTTTAGCTCATAAAACTAGCAAAATCACAACAAAGTAAATTAAAACAATATGCAGTAGTTCCCCTGATCTGCAGAAGATGTGTTCCAAGACCCTTAGTGGATCCCTGAAACCAAAGATAATATTGAACTCATTTACCATTAATTGGAGCACGTTTCTGTTCATGTCTTCCATCAACAAATATAATGCCTTTTTCATCTTAGTGCTTATCTTGCACTGTGGCTGTAACATTTGAATTTTGAGGTGTGACAGCAACACTAGTGCAAATTTCTTTTTTTTTCTTCATAATTTCACAGATAGAAGATTTGTCTGTGGATCTTCAGATCTTAGATAGATCTTAGTGAAAATTTACCGTAGATCTTAGCAATCTTAGTATATGATTTTTTTCTTAAGTCTAGAACTTTCACCTTTTTACTGAAAGGAAGCATTTACAGCTTCTCTTTGGCATATGCAAATTGCCAACATCACTTCTCTTACACTTTGGGGCTGTAATTAAGTAAAATAAGGGTTACATAAACACAAGCATTGTGTTATGAAAACAGTGGATCTGATAACCAAGATAGCTACCAAGTGACTAATGGGTGGGTAGCATATGCAATATGGACACACTGGACAAATGGATGGTTCACCTCCCAATAGGACAGAGAGGGATTGATGAGATTTCATCGTGGTACTCAGAATGGCACAGCAATTTAAAACTTATAAATTGTTTACTTCTGAAATTTTTTATTTAATATTTTTGGGCAGAAGTTGACATCGAGTAACCAAAACCACAGAAAGTAAAACCATAAATAATGAGAGACTACTGTACCCAAAGTAGAGAAACCTAAAGATTCCAACAAAAATTTTATAACTGATGAACAGATTCAGTGAAGTTGCAGGATACAAAATCAATATACAAAAGTCAGTAGCATGTCTGTACATGAGCAATAAACTAGCTGAAAAAGAAATCAGGAAGGCAATCCCATTTACAATAGCTACAAAGAATAAAATACTAGGAATAATTTTAACCAATAAGGTAAAAGACCTGTATAAGGAAAAGTTCAAAACATGAATGAAAGAAGTGGAAGAGGATACAAACATATGGAAAGACATCCCATGCTCATGGATTAGAAGAATTAATATTGTTAAAATGATCATACTACCCAAAGCAATCTACAGATTTAAAGCAATTCTCATTGAAACACCAATGACATTCTTCAGACATAGAAAAAAAATCCTAAAATTTGTATGAAATCACATAAGTTCCTGAATAGCCAAAACAATCCTGAACAAAAAAAAAAAAAATAAGGGAGCTTGAAGCATCACACTACAATATTCTAAACATCTTACAAAGCTATAGTAACCAGAAGAGCATGGTATTGATATAAAAACAAACACAGAGACCAGTGGGACTACAGAGAATAGAAAATCAAGAAATGAATCCATATACCTACAGCCAACTGATTTTTGATAAAGGTGCCAAAAACACTCACTAGGGAAAGAACAATAAATATATAGCAATATAAAGCAATATATCATTATGTAACATATAAAGTAATAAATCATTCTTGGAAAACTGGATATCCACAGTCAGAAGAGACCCCTACCTCTCACCCTGTACAAAAATCAAGTCAAAATGAATCAAACACCTAAATGTAATACTTCAAACTATAAAATTACTAAAAGAAAATATAGGGGAAATGCTTCAGGACATTGGTCAGGAAAAGATTGTATGGATAAGACTTCAAAAGCAGAGGCAACAAAAGCAAAAATAAACAAATTAAATTATATCAAACTATGAAGCTTCTGCACAGCAAAAGCAAAAAGCAACCAACGGAGTAAAATGACAGCCTACCAAATGGGAGGAAATATTTGCAGACTACTCATTTGAGAGCAGATTAATATCCAGAATATACAAAGAATGCAAACATCTCAACAGAAACAAAATCTGATTTTAAAAATGAGCAAATGGTCTGAAAAACATTTCTCAAAAGAATACATAAAAATGGCCAACAAATATACCTAAAAATGCTTAGCGTCGCTAATCATCAGGGAAATGCAAATCCAAACCACAGTGAGATATCATCTCACTGCAGAAAGGATGGCTATTATCAAAAAGACAACAATAAGAAATGCTGGCAAGGATGCAGAGAAAAGTGAACTCTTTTACAGTACTGGTGGAGATATAAATTAGTATAGTCCTGGATAACAGTAAGGAGGTTCCTCAAAAAACTACACATAGAACTACCATATGATCCAACAATCTCACTACTAGGCATTTATCCAAAGGAAGGAAATCAGTATATTGAAGACATCTGTACCTCCATGTTTATTGCAGCACTATTCATAATAGCCAAGAAGTGGAATCAACCTCGATGTCCAACAACAGATGAATGAAGGAAAATAATGTGGTATATTTTGGGAGGCTGAGGCGGGTGGATCATGAGGTCTGGAGATCGAGATCATCCTGACTAACACGGTGAAACCCCATCTCTACTATTAGCCGGGGGTGGTGGTGGGTGCCTGTGATCCCACCTACTCTGGAGGCTGAGGCAGGAGAATGGTGCGAACCTGGGAGACGGAGCTTGCAGTGAGCGGAGATGGAGCCACCGCACTCCAGCCTGGGCGACAGAGCGAGAATCCGTCTCAAAAAAAAAAAAAAAAAAAAAAGGCCGGGCGCGGTGGCTCACGCTTGTAATCCCAGCACTTTGGGAGGCCGAGGCGGGTGGATCACGAGGTCAGGAGATTGAGACCATGGTGAAACCCCGTCTCTACTAAAAAAAAAAAAGTACAAAAAATTAGCCGAGCGTGGTGGCGGGCGCCTGTAGTCCCAGCTACTCAGAGAGGCTGAGGCAGGAGAATGGAGTGAACCCGGGAGGCAGAGCTTGCAGTGAGCCGAGATTGCGCCACTGCACTCCAGCCTGGGCGACAGAGCGAGACTCCGTCTCAAAAAAAAAAAAAAAAAAAAAGAAAAGAAAAGAAAAGAATGTGGTATAGATACACAATTGCATATAGTTCAGAGATAAAAAAGAATGAAATCCTGTAATTTGCAGCAACATGGATGAAAGTGGAGGACATTATGTTGAATGAAATAAGGCAAATATAGAAAGTTAACTACCACATGTTCTCACTGGTATGAGGAAGCATAAAAAGCTGATCTTATAGAAGTAAAAAAGTAGAACAGAGGATACTAGAGGCTGGGAGGGGGAAGGAAGTATAGGGAGAAATTTGTTTTAAAGATACAAATTACAGCTACATAGGTGGAATAAGTTCTAGTGATCTGTACCACTTTAGGATGACTATAGATGATAATACATTATATAGGTTTCAAATAGCTAGATGGAAGATGTTGAATGTTCCCAACACAAAGAAATGACAAGTGTTTGAGGTGATATATATGTTAATTACCCTGATCTGATCACTATACATTATACGTATAGAAATATCACTATGTCCCCAATAAAAATATATGATTATAATATGTCAATTTAAAAATAAAGTATAAAACATAAACAAAAAAGAAAAGAATAAATCAAAAATTTGCGAGGTAAAAAAATAAAAAGAATAGAGTATATTAATAATTGAATGGCTAATTGATTAGGGAAATACAGGTTAGAGAAAATGACCTTATAAGAATTGGAAAGCTTACTTTGGCCAACAATATTCATGTAAAAATAGAGAAAGTTATTAAAAGACTTCTCAGTTTTAAAGAACACTGCGGCTAGAAGTTTTTATAGGAGAAGTCTACCAAATTTTTAAAGACCTGATGGTATCAATGGTATATAAATTGTTCCAGAGCATTGAAAGGAAAACAATAAACAGGAATGATAATGCAGATACTAATGAAATTGGTTATCCACAAGAAATGCATACGAAAAAGGTAGAACAAAAGGGGGAATGGAAATGGTATAATAGCGACAAGGGGGAAGTGACATTTCTCTGAATCAATATTTTTTATATGGCTCTGGCTATTAGACCACAATAATTCTTTATATACTCAGAAAATGAATGAACCATTATAATGAACCAGGATATGTGGAAACAAACTAAAATTTAAACTATAACGAATGAACCTAACTGCTGTGTATGACTAGTAAAACCACACTGAAGTGAATGGGAGAGCAAGGAACTAACTTAGGTAACTTGGAAAATATGATTTAACTCAATGTTATAAAGCTAGACAAAATAAGCTGTAACAAACTCTGTTCTCTATGTAGTAAATGTTTTTCTCCCAGGGTTATTGTGTAGCAATTCCGAAACTGATTTATATCTTTAGTAATACTGGAAAAATAAGTAAATACAATGTAATAAGACCCACTTTTCTCAGATTTGGACAGAAGGCGGTAATGACAAGAAAAGGGAAAATGTTGGAATCAAACCTGTGGTTTTGTATTTAGAGATACCAGTATGAACTCATGGTTTTTAATATATATGTTAAAATATAGATATATGCGTGTATGACTTTATATATATATATAAACATATATATTATGTATATGTGTATGTCTGGGTGTGGGTGTATATATTTTCTATCTCTGTTAATGGAACTGTGTGCGTGTGTGTGTGTGTGTGTGTGTATTCTACCTCTGTCCATGGAAAGGCATAAAAAGGCATGTCACTCTAGAAACAGTGAACATACCTGGAGCCCAGATCCTGATTTCTTTGTACCATTCTTCAAATAAAGGGAACAGGACTCCTCAGAGAATTGAGGCAAGAAAAATACGTATGAATCAAAAATACCTTTCTAGGCCAGAAAGTAAAGAAGTACTGGAAAATAGATTATGGTGAGTTAAAGCACACAGATGAAAACCTGAAAGAGCTCCAAAAAGCCAAAGCTGGAATAATTGGAGAATTAAATAGTTAATGAACTATGGGGCTGTAACCCCTAGAATAAAATAAATACCTAAAAGTTAATATTTATATAAATAAATAATTTAATAAAAACTGAATAAAGGGCAGTGATTCAATAACACAAATAGAAAGAATGAGGAAAACTGACTGGGTGAGGTGGCTCATTCCTGTCATCCCAGCATTTGAGGAGGCTAAGGCAGATCCCCTGAGCTCAAGATTTTGAGACCAGCCTGGGCAACAAGATGAAACCCTGTCTGTACCAAAAATACAAAATTAGCCAGGCTTGTTGTCACACACCTGTGGTCCCAGCTACTTGGGAGGCTGAGGTGGGAGGATCACTTGAGCCAGGGAGGCAGAGGTTGCAGTGAGCCAAGATCAGGCCACTGCACTCCAGCCTAGGTGGCAGAGTGAGAACTTGTCTCAAAAAAAAAAAAAAAAAAAAAGGAAAATATAAATCTTTTATTGGGCAAATAACACAGTTTATGGTTATGGTAGGCAACATTCATATTCACTAATAATTTTTAATGGACTAAAGTTTGAGGAGACACAAAATATTTACATAGTCTCTCAAAGTATGAGCTCACAATATTGATAAATTAGAAAAAAGGAAAATACAATAATTTTACAATAGAGGAAACTGGCATACACCCACTTGAATGGTGAAAATTAAGATTACCAGTAATAAGACATATCAATACCATCTACCCCTTGATATTTGTGCTAAGAAGAGCCCATAATTTCTGCAATATTGTTACAAAAAAAATCATAACCTTCATCTAACTATAAGAAAACATCAGGCAAGTACAAATTGAGGAGCATTTTCCAAAATAAATGACTTATTGAAACGTATCAAAGTCAAAAAACACAAAGAGGGAATAAGAAGCTGTTACAAATTGGAAGAAACTGTGGTGAAATGATGACTCCCTACAAGTGGGATCTGAAATAATTCTTAGACGGAAAATCTGGAGTTTTGTTGTTGGTATTGTACCCATGATAATTTCCTGATTTTGATAATAGCACAATGGTGATGTAAGAGGTGAACATTAGGGAAACTGGGTGAAGAACATAGAAAACTCTACTATTTTTGCAACTTTTCTGTAACTTTTAAATTTTTTAAAATAAAAAGTTAGAAGATAGCAATAGGTGACCTATAGATTAAAATAAGACTTAAATCACATATAACTAGTTCACAATTGTTGAATTCTCAAAGAAACATTAAAATATGAGTCAATTGGATATCTCTCAACAGTTATTTGATGGTAGAGCACAGATTGGATATTTGATTATATTTAAAAATAATTTTTATTGCATAATGGATTTTTAAAGAAATAGTTCTTATAATTAGAGTTATATTCTAAAATCTTCGAATAAAATTATATAACGCCTGGGATTTGATTTACCTTGGTAAACAAAGGCAGAACTAAGTAAAGTATGCAGGAAGCAAGATTAGCCATGATTTAATACTATTTGTTGAATAAGTTTGATAGACTCATGGGATTTTTAAGAATTATTGTTTTTTATTTTATTTGTTGAATTTTCTATCATAAAACATTAAATACACAAAAACATAATTATTTAAGAAATAGATTGAGTATAGCATTAAATGGCTCCTTTCTCTGCTTGATTGTGCTACATGATGCTCCCCTACAATGGCAGCATGGACATCTCGCTGAGAACTGAGCTTCTTGGATGTATCCCGTGCAGTCATGTCAATAGCCATTAACTAGCCAAATCATTAAGATGCAGGTCAGATTTATTTCTAAATAAACCAACTAACAAAACCAATGAATAATTAACATGTATGCATATAATTGGTGTGTGTAGTAATGTGTAGACACTAGTTTGTCTCTCTTTATTTTGATATTTTATATTAAAAGATTAATATAATTTGAAGAATGAAAGCTCTCCTAGTACTCAATTTACTTCTATTTTGTACCCATCCCCATACCCATAAAGCTTCAAATGTTCTTGCTAAAAATTTGATAATAAAAACTTATGGGACAGAAATAATAGATAAGACTTAATATACCACTTACCAAATAACAAACAGTGGTATGAATATTTAGTTTATTTGCCTCCAAAATTCTAAAAGGTATTTATTATATGCCTATTTCATAGCCAAGGAAGCTGAGACAGAGTTTAAGTAACTTAGATTTAGATTCAATAAATGGCACAACAGGGATAAACTCAAGACAGAATTTTTAGTGTTTGTGCTCTTATTCACTTCTGTATATTGGTTCTCAAATAGGATATAAATATCCTTTACTAATATAATATTAGAGGAAAACATCAAAACTTAGAATCAAAGTCCAAAGAGACTATATTAATAAGAAAAAATTAGATAGTGTAGCATACTTTAAAATGTCAATCATCTCGAAGCAAACAAGAACAATGCAAGAGTAGCAACAACAAAATATAATTTAAAACAAAAATGTATATTATGGTTTAAATATGACTATTTTACACTGATGAGAAAAGTGCAATTTATTAACATATAGCAGTCCTCTGCTTTTGTGTATGAAATGACATATTAAACAAACAAAAATGTTCACTACAAGTATAATTTGACAGAACTGTAGTCCAGTGGGAAATCCTCTTAGAATATGACAGATCAAATACAAAACTTCAGTAACACAATTATTCGACTTTGTGAAACATATATGAATTTGTGCCCTCCCCTCTCTGTCAACACCAACTGTTTAGGGTAGGTGACATTAACTCAATGGTCTTTTTCTTGAAGAGTATTTTTTCAGGGTTTTATTTGTGTTCAGATTTAAGAGGAGGTGTCAGACAAAGCAGAATGCCAGTTAAGGGGATCTTTCTTGAAGAAAGGAGCCAGGTGAGGAGTGAAAATGCAGGGGGATAGCTGGGCATGATGGTATGCGCCTATAATCCCAGCAACTTGGAGGCTAAGGAGGGAGGATAGCTTGAGCTAAGGAGGGAGGATAGCTTGAGCTCAAGAGGTAGAGGTTGCAGTGAGTCAAGGTTGCACAACTGCACTCCAGCCTTGGTGACAGAGCCAGATCCTGTCTCAAAAAAAAAACCAGAGGGAAAGGAAAGAAGAAACACTAAGGTGGTATGTGAATAGGGAATTTAATTTTTAAAAAGGTCAAATAGAAATATGAAGTTGTAAATTCTCTTACTTAGCAGTACGTTATACACATTCCTCCCTGTATTTTTCTACAATATCTACAAAATCTTTGGTAAAGTCTCCATGTCTCATTAATGCTTTTTATGTGAGTAGCTTCAAATAAAGCACAAGAGACTTTGCCTAAGTATTCCATAGGAGAATACACAAGAGATAGTAGCTGACTTCTCTCAATTTCCCCTGGAAATTCTAGAAGTCTAGAGAAGAAACAGTGCTTCCTAAGCCCGTGGAATTAAGATTTGGAGCAATCTAACTGGATCCTACAGGACAGAAAGATACCAGTTGGCCTCTTCTTTTCTCACATAGTTAAAAGATTACATGTATGAATACATATTAACATTTACATATGTATATGATTGGTTTGTGTGTATTTATATGCATTAATAGAAATGAACGTGTGGTTGTGTAATATGAACATTGAAATTGACAGAATTCTAAACTCTGACAAATATCCATGAAATTTGTGACAATAAATGAAGACCACCCAAATGAAAACAAGCAAAGGCTATTTATTCAGAGCTTGCTACAGCAAGGAAGTCAGCTACTATCTCTTGTGTATGGCAGAGACTCAAAAGCAAACAGAAGAGTGGGAAAGCTTTATAGTGGGAAAAAGAATACTTCAGTCAAATAGTTGTCTTGAATAGAGGTTGTTGGCATGGGGAAGCTGGAGTGGGCCAACTGGAAGTGGAACATTATTTGTGATAGAAACCAGAAGCATTTTTGGCTTTGTCTGATTGGTCCTAGTTGGAAGTGGATATGGGGTGCAAAGATTGTGGAAGTTCTCCGTTATTGATCAAGTCCTGCCTATTTGGGACAATTGCTACATAAATTGTGCTACAGACTTTCTGGTCTGGTTGCTACAAATGTTGTGTGTGAGAGTTCCATTTTTATATACAGTATGACCATGTCTGTTTGTATATTCAGGCTCTCATATTGTTAAAAAATATTGTCATGTACTAGGCACAATGAAACAGATGAAATGTAGATCTTATCTAATATCTGGTCATGATGTATTAATACTAGAAATTATTCATGAATACAGATGCTCCCCAACTTATCCTAGATTTATGTTCTGATAAACCCATCCTAAAGTCAAAAAATTGTAAGTCAAACCATTTTAAGTTGAGGGCCATCTGTACAGCAAAACAAACAAAAGAAACTGCACCCTCAAAAATATTAAAAGGAGAATGAATATCTAGTTATTATTAGATCATAATGAATATTTAAAAATTAGTAAATAATTACAATGGTATGCCAAATGAAATCCAAATGAAAGTTGCTTCTTAAGGGAAAATATAAATAAGCAATAGACTCAGTAGCAGAAATTATTTACTGACTAATAAACATGAGAAAGCAAAATATGGTGAAAATTTAAACTTTAAAAATGTCCTGGGAAAAATGGATTTATTGGTAAGATCTGTGAAGACTTTAGTGACTAGATAATTATTATATTATTCAGTATGTATTTTAAGATAGAAACATTTTTTAAAGATGGAGGCACACACATGAACACAAACACACAAGAGATTGATAGACAAGGATGATCAAATTGCAGCCTGCAAGTCCAGTCCAGCCTATTGCTTGTTTTAGTAAATAAAGTTTTATTAAATAGTTGCTGCAGCAACTCATATGCTGTAACAGTTGAGTAGTTGCAACTGAGACGTTATGACTTGCAAAGTCTGAAATATATAATGTTTGGGCCTTTATTGAAAAAACTTGCCTACTGGTATTTGTAAGTATTCCAAGTGTAATATATATATATTTCATGTGGAATTGAATATTTACAAATATCAAATAATATATTAACATATCAAATTCTACATTGTATTTTTTAGAAAAAGACTTTGACAAAAATAGGATGTATAAATGCAAAAATGTTTAATCCCTTGTCTATTGATGAGAAATATCAAAACTCTTTCCTTCATTCTTGCTATCAGAATATTAGCTTTAATATTGATGTTATGGATTAAAGCAGGTGATATGGCCAAAATCAGAGTTAAATTATTCTCCCCAAACTGTAGAGCCCTTGCTTCTCACTTGCACAACCATTCTACTACCTCTACCCTGCTAGTTGGGAACAAGTTTGCCCAGAAAAACTTAACTCATGAAGACTCAGATAATGTACATACTTGTGAATGAACTTCCCCAGTACTTTCTTGCAATCTTAGACATTCTATAACTCACTATGTTTTTCAGTTGCATAGAATTAAAGAATTTGATGATGGGGAAGTTCCAACTTTATGCAATGAGATGAAATGACTGGGAATAAAAGAAAATGTTTCCTCTTTAAAGAATCATAAGAAAGATACAATGTAATTATTGTTAGTAACTTAAAAAGTAATTCTGACTACCTCAGTCAATAATAAATTTTATAAAATTAAACACACATTTTGAATCATAAAACTGTTTGTAACTTAGAAATAGAAAAGAAAAAATATGATCTGCAAATAGTAGATCGAATGGTGAGAGTCTTGGGCAACATCTTCCGCAGTATGTTGCATGGACAAAAAATTCCTGAAGACCAAACAAAATTAAGTGTATTTTGTTGTTGTTTAAATAAGTTTAAAACACTCAAAACTATATCCAGTCTTTAGGATATTTTTAATGTACTTTTGTGTATTAAAGGTTATGATATCTAAATTATATACTTACTATTTAACTATAATTTATTTAAAAATTCCCAAACATATTTTAAAAAGAAACTTTTATATTCAATATTTATTATTCTATCATAAATATGCTAAAGGAGAAAGTTTCCAATTTTGATCAATAAAAAACACCTATGCATTGTGAATTTGTATATACAAAGAACAACAAAACCAAGTAACATACTAACAATTGAAATACTATTAATTACAAATGTGAAGAACTCTTGAAAAAATATGTACTTTTCTACAGATGTACCCAAGAGGATACTTAGTATAAAAGCTACCACATTTCATTTTCATGGATAGTAATATTTATTCTAACTCTGTAAATATTCTCCAATCTAACTTATAAATTCATTCTTTTCAGAATGAAGTGGTAGAGAATTTACACTGGAGACATTATCGGATTGACTATAAGCTTCCGTGGAAAAATAATAAATGTGTTAGAACTGTCAAGATTTGTACCATAAAGAGGAGCATGATAAGCATACTTTTTCCAAAAAGATTACCCACATATTCAAGAGGCCTGCAATCATCTGTTTCAGCTGCTTACAAGCCCTTAAAACGCTTTGAATTCTGTGCACCAAAAAAAAAAAAAAAAAAAAAAACCCGGAACTATTTGCAGAAGCTAGTTTAAATTGTAGTTTTTTAGCTACAACTAATACAGTCTGCAGTACTCATCTACTACAAATTACCCCAAAGCTAGCAGCTTTAAACAATAACCTTTATTATTCAAATTTCTGTGGGTCAGGAGTTCAGGCATGCTTAGCTGGGTGCACCTGACTCAGCGTGGCTCACAAAACTGCATAAACAGTGTTGGTGTCAGCTACGGATACAGTCATCTCAAGGCTAGGCTGTAGCTGTTGGAAGCCAGACTTGGCATGATGTAAGTAACAATTAAGAAAATATTAAGGGATATTTCTGCTTCCTGGTAAAATTTACCACAATGTTTTAAAAGACCTTAGTCCCTGTAGTGGCAATAAGAAACACTGAGAGTGATACTGTAAAATATATATTTCGTCTATGACCTATTTCCCGGCATATGACTTCTAAAATCTTTAGAATCTCCAAAATGATATCTTTTGTATGTTAATGAGTTGACTGATGGCCAGCAGCCCCCATGTAGCTTCATGATGGGAGCTGGTCACCAGAAAGACCAAGGTATGATAAGAGGATTGAGACTTTCACCCTCACTCCCAACCTGCAGGTGAGGGAGAGGGCAGAAGGTTAAGTTAATCTCCAGTGGCTAACAATTTAATCAATCATGCTTGCATACTGAGGCCTCCAAAAAATCTGAAAAACAGAGTTCTTAGAGCTTACAGATAGCTGAACTTGTGGAGGTTCCTGGAGGGTGGTATGCCTAAAGAGGGCAGGAAAGCTCCGCTCTCCTTCCTCCATACCTTCCCGTGTGTATTTCTTCATCTGTATGCTTTCTAATATCTTATAATAAACCAATAAACATGTTTCCCTGAGTTCTGTGAGCCACTCTAGCAAATTAAACGCAAGGAGGGAGGGTGGAAACCCTGATTTATAGCTGGTTGGTCATAAGCACAGAAAAAACAACCCAGGGTTTGCTATTGGCATCATAAGTGGGGGTTGGTCTTGTAGGACTGAGCCCCCAACCCGTGAGATGTGACACTATCTTCAGGTACGTGGTACCAGAATCGAATTGGTGGACACCCAGCTGATTCTCGCTACAGAATTGGTTGCTTGCTGGTGGAGAGAAATTCCCCCATATGCGGAGTCACAGAAGTTTTGTGTGTTTGTCGTTGAGTGAGAGAATAAACAATTTTTTTCTTAGTTTGGGTTTTCACTGACTCAGGCTGAGACAAAATAAAATTCATGCTTGTAAAAATGAAACTAGCCTAAAGTACTGGGTGAAAGGAAGCCTTACGAACTAAATCCCACAGAAATTTTGCCCTTATATTTAAGTAGATAGCCTTGAGAACAGCTATCACTAGGATCAAGTTCCTCCTCTGGATACTGGAGTCCTAATACTAGGAGATTGCTTACAAAATAAGGGAAAACCACCCAAGTTTCTGATGAAAGTTGCTGGCATGACAGTTTGCTGTGTGAAAAGGCCCTAAAACGAGAACAGATTTACCTCGAGTTTCCTACCTGCCTCAGATTGTTTTTAAAGAAGCGAAGGGAGATCTGTTAGAGAATTCAAAAGTATCTGTAATTTTACCAAACACATTGCACTTATGGCTCAAATACTGACAGAGTCACTAAGGCATCAGCTAAATCACTGGAGGGTTGGGTTAATCACAGGTAAATTTAATCAAATAAAGTTGACCAGCCTCAGATTAATTTAATAATGTAATAAAGTGTAACCCAGCCTCAGGCTAACTTAATTCTAGAGGAATCTAAATGGACAACCCCTTACCCTAACTACTAAGCACAAGAAAATGATGTCAATTAAACTAAGCGAAGCAAACGTTTTTATAGTAGTCCTCAATGTTCTCTAATACTCTAAATAAGAAAAAATTACAAGACACAAAAAGAAGCAGGATACATCAGCAGAGAAATGTGAATCCTATAAAACAGAAAAAATGATTGGAAATTTCAGAAATTTAAAATAAAATTTCTAAAATTTAAAAGCAAGAATTGATTAGGCTTACTAGCAGATTGGACATTACAGAAAAGAATAAAAGAATAAACTGGAAAATAGGTAAATAAAACTATCTAAATTAAATGTAAGAGAAATATTTTGAAGAAAAAGAGATCTCAAATCATTTGAGTAAATACCATATGTTATAAAATACGTATTTCCATAGAAACAGATAGAAAAGAGAGAGTGGGGAAATGACATGGAAGATTAATGGCCAAATGTGGTGAAACTCTTAACCTACAGAGTGAAGAATATTGACAGTCCTCAAGCAGGAACAATAAAACTCAAATTTTTTTGAGTGAGAGAGCAAGAGGGAGAACTAGAAGGAGAACCCATGCTTAAGCACATCAAAATTTCTGGTAGCCAATAATCAAGAAGGTGACTGGAGGAAAAATAAATAACATCTTGACATATTTCATACAGGGAAACAACAATATTAAATATAGCTGTGTTTGTACCAAAACAAATAGAATGCAGAAGACAATGAACGTACATCTATAAGATGCCAATAGAAAAAATTAATGTCAATTTAGAACCATCCTTTAAAAATGAAGGCAAGTAAAAGACTTTTTAGCAAAGTAAAAGATATGTGGTTCTGTCGATGATGAATATTTTCTCAGAGAGATTCTTGAAGGCATTCTATATAGATCAAAAGTAAATGATACTCCTTTAAAACTCAGATCTGCAAAGAATAGAATACATGGTAGCTATGTGGGTAATTACAAAAGATTTTTTTCCTCTTAATTTCTGTATGAGACAAATGACTGTCAGGGAATGATTTAAAGCGGGTGACCTGCCATCTATTTACTCACTTTAACTGGGGAACACACTCAGAGATAAATAGATGTCAGGTGACTTACTAAAATCTACATGTCAATTGGCCTGCTGGGTAAAGAGACTAAGGATATTCTCTAATAACTCCTTACTTATTAGATTGCATTAGAAAGATGTCTTTAGCTAAGAATTTCTTTTGTAAGAAGAAAGAGAGAGGGAAAGAGAAAGAAAGGAAGGAAGCAAGGAAGGAGTTTGTTCTTGGAGAATGTTTCATAAGATATTCAAGTCTCCTCATATCTTATCTGCCTCCTGCCTGAAATCCCAGGACTCTGGGAGGCTGAGGTGGGTGGATCACTTGAGGCCAGGTGTTCGAGGCCAGCCTGGCCAACATGGTGAAACCCTGTCTCTACTAAAAATACAAACTATTAGCCGGGTGTGGTGGCATGTGCCTATAATCCTAACTACTCATGGGACTGAGTCAGGAGAGTCGCTTGAACCTGGGAGGTAGAGATTTCAGTGAGCCCAGATCATGCTACTGCAGACTGGGCGAGGACAAGACCCTGTCTCAAAAAAAAAAAAAAAAAAAAAAAAGTCCAATATGTCCAATATGGGAATTATGGGAATGAAAAGTGGGTAGGTGATAGTGGGAGGTCACATGAGATGTCTTGGCAAAATTCTGCTTTGTCTGAATCAAGGATTGACCATACTTGAAATCATTAGAAAAGCTTGATACTGATACAGTTCTTTAGTTAGATCCAGTGTGATTTGACAATCGAATTATTTGTTAGTGCAACTGCATAAAGCAAAAATAATCATGCTTGTAACATATAGAAGTGAAATATTTGTTGAAAATAGCACCAAGAAGAGAGTGGTAAATTGAATATACTGTTATGTTATTTTTAGTATATGTGAATTAATATTCAAGATACACTATGATAAGTTAGGAATGCTTAAATGCAACATGCAAAAATAAAGAGGAATAGCCAGAAAAGAGAAAATGTAATACTTATAAACATTCATTTAATTTAAAGGAAAGCAGGAAAAGAAAAAGATAAAAATAGTTGAATCAAATAGAAGAAAATAATCAAACAGCACATTTAAGCACTCATATAAGTTAAATAACAATAAAAAAGCAGAGATTGTCAGATGCGATTAAAAAAAAGCAAGACTCAACCACGTGTCCTATACCAGATGCACATTTTAAATATTAAGGTATGTATACTTTTATGAACTCATTATTTTTCTCTATTTTTAAAAATATTTTAATTAACAATAAAATTAAAATTGCATAAATTGTACATATTGTGCACAAAATGTTATTTTGAAATATATGTTTATTGTGGAACATTAAATTGAACTAATTAACATTAGTTAATTAACACTCCTTCACATACTTATCACTGATTTGTGATAATACTTAAAATTGATTCTTTTACTAATTTTCAAGAATACAATACATTGTTATTAACAAGAGTCACCATGTTGTACAATACATCTCTTGATCTAATTTTTCCTAACTAAAATTTTGTATTCTTTGACCAACCTTCCCTACACCGGCATCGACCAGCCCATAGTAAATACCATTCTACTCTCTATTTCTGTAACTTCAGATTTTTTTTTGTATTTCATGTGTAAAGATCACATAATATTTGTCTTTCTATATTGGCTTATTTCACTTCATAATTTCCACCAGATTAATCCATGTTGTTTCAAATGACAGCATTTCCCTCTGTTTAAAGTTTTAATAGTATTCTATTTTGCATACATACTACTTTTTAAAAACTATTCCCATTATATTTTATGTTGAAAATCCAAAGAAAGTATAAGAGGGAAAAATAGAACTTTGTTAAGTAAATTCAAAAATTGACTGCAAGTTCAATACAAAAATTTAAAATGTATTCTAGCAATGAACAACTGGAAATACTGCAATTGAAATATAACTTACATTAGGATAAAGATTAGAAAGATACTTAATAAAAGATATGTAAGAAATCTACATTGAAAAGTATGAAATATTGCTGAGAGAAATAAAATATAAGATAGGAAATTTTCATGAATTGAAATAATCAATATTGTTTGAAAAATCCATTATCCTCAAATTGATGTATAGTTATCAAAATACTGAATGAATACCCTGTGTGTGTATGTGTGTGTATTAATGAACACCATACACACACACACCATCACAAACATATATAGATGTATATACACATACGTGTGCTAGATTCTAAAGCTTACATGGAAATACAAATAATAGCCAAAATATTCTGAAAAAAAGAACAATGTCAAGGTCTTCAATGACCTAATTTTGTGATTTACATTGATGCTAAATTAATCAAGATAATGTGTTCTTGACTGAGGTAGAAAAATAAATCAGTAGGACACAGTAGAGGGTCCATAAATAGAATGACGCTTTATAAGTCAACTGACTTTTGAGGTAGATCCCAAAATAACTCAAAGTGCATATGAAGCTCTTTTACAAATAGTGCTGAATTAACTAGATAATTATATGGATACATCTAACCTCACACCATACACACAAAGTCTGATATATACCCAAATTTTAACTTTAAATTTATGATTCAAGCTGAGAGAATATTCCTCTCTCCATCTCTTTTCTTCTCTTCCTTTTCTTTCTTCCTTTACTCTTTGCCATCTTTTTATTTGTTCCTCTTTCTCTTTATTTCTCTTTTCCTTCTGCTTTTCCATTCTTTGCCCTTTCTTTCTTTTAGCTTTTTTCAACTTTATTTATTCTTTTTTTTATTCTGCATTTTCTAATATTTTTGGCCTTTTACAGTCACCATGAATTACTAAATATTACAAAAATAAATAACACAAATTTTATATTTTGTTTCACATTAACCATTCTTCAAAATAATTATAGAACTTAATACACACAGAGGGATATGCCAGGGATAGTCTAATTGCTATCAAAACATTGTACTGTACTATCAATTTTTTCACCATTTTCAACAACATTGAAACATTGTTGAAACATTTAAAGATGGCAACATAAATTAGAGAGCATTTATCCAATTGGATTTTCATTTCTACAAATAGATTATGTGATTGACAACTATTCCTTTACAAAGTCTAAAATACAGACTAGTACTAATATAATCATGCACAAATTTTAGGATCAGAACAATATTGTCATTTCAAATTCAGAGATATAATTAAAAACAAGATTTGTTTTACAGAAATGACATGAAATAATGAGTATTTTCTGGCATTGTTTTATTTTGTCTTTACCTATCCTTAAATTTGTCATCTGACTAAATAAACCTTATTCATTGTTTCATATATTTTACACATTTTTTCTTATTTTATTTTATTTTTATTTCAGGTACAGCGGAGTACATGTGCAAATTTGTTACATGGGAATATTGCATGATGCTGAGGTTTGGAATACAGATCCTGTCACTCTGGTGGTGAGTATAGTATCTGATACTCACTAACCTTCCTCCAACTTCCAGTAGCCTGAATCACATTCAGTCCACAATGTCTACTGTTCCCATATCTACGTCCATATGTGTTCAATGCTTAGCTCCCACTTCTAAGTGGTAGCATCAGGTATTTGGTTTTCTGTTCCTGCATTAATTTGTTTAGGATTATGGCATCTAGCTGCATCCATGTTGATGCAAAACATGATTTCATTCTCTCTTATGGTGGTATAGTATTCCACGGTTGTTATGTACCACATTTTCTTTATCCAATCAACTATTGATGGGCACCTGGATTGATTCCATGTCTTTGCTAGTATAAATAGTGCAGCAGTGAACATATTTGTGCATATGCCTTTTTGGTAAAATAATTTATTTTCTCTCGAGTATATACCCAATATTGAGATTGCTGGGTCAAATATTAGTTCCATTTTTAGTTCTTTCAGAAATTTCCAGATGGCTTTTCATGGTGACTGGACAAATTTACATTCCCACCAAGGATATATAAGCATTCCGTTATCTCTACAGCCTTGCCAACATCTGCTCTATTTTTACTTTTTTTACTAGCCATTCTGACTGGTGTGAGATGGTATCTTATGCATTTCTCTGGTTATTAGTGATACTAAATATTTTTTCATATGTTTGTTGGTCACTTGTATGTCTTCTTTTGAGAAGTGCCTGTTTACGTCCTTTGCTCATTTTTAATGTTTTTTTTTTTGCTTGTTAAGTTCCTTTTAGATTCTCAATATTAGACCTTGTTGGATGCACAGTTTACAAATGTTTTCTCTCATTCTGTAGGTTGTCTGTTTACTCTATTGATAGTTCCTTTTGCTAAACAGAAACTCTATATTTTAATTATGTCCCACTTGTCGATTTTCGTCTTTGTTGCAATTGCTTTTGAGGACTTAGTCATAAGTTACTTCCCAAGGCTGATTCCAGAATGATATTTCCTAGGTGTTCTTCTAGGATTCTTGTAGTTTGAGGTCGTACATTTAAATCTTCAATCTGTCTTGAGTTAACTTCTGCATATAGTGAAAGGTAAGGGTGCAGTTCCATTTGACTGCACATGTTCAGCCAGCTATACCAGCATAATTCATTGAACAGGGAGTCCTTTGTCAGATCCATAGTTTGTGAATATATTCTCCCATTCTGTAGTTTTTTCTTGCTCTGTTGATAGTTTATTTTGCAGTATAGAAGCTCTTTAGTTTAATTATGTCCCATTTGTCTATTTTTATTTTTGTTGCAGTTGCTTTTCGGGACTTAGCCAAAATTTCCTTGCCAAAACTATTGTCAAGAAGAGTATTTCCTAGGTTTTCTTATAAGATTTTTATAGTTTGAGGTATTACATGTAAATCTTTAATTCACTTTGCATTACTTTTTGTATATGGTGCAAGTTAGGGTCCAGCTTCTATCATTTGCACATGGCTAGCCAGTTATCCCAGTGCCATTTATTGAATACGGAGTCTTTTTCCTGTTGTTTGTTTTTGTTGGCCTTGTTGAAGATCAGGCGGTTGTAGTTGTGCAGCTTTACTTCCGAGTTTTTCATTTATTTTCTTTCGAAAATAATGTATTCCATTTGTCTATGTGCCTGTTTTTGTAACAGTACCAAGCTGTTTTGGTTACCATGGCTTTATAACATAGTTTGAAGTCAGGTAGTATAATGCCTCCAATTGTGTGTGTGTGTGTGTGTGTGTGTAGAATTGCTTTGGCTATTCAGGCTTTTTTGTTCCATATGAATTTTTAGAACAGATTTTTTTTCTAATTCTTGAAGAATGACCTTGGTAATTTGATAGAAATCACATTTTTACAATATTTATTTTTCCAATTCATGAACATGGAATATTTTTCCATTTTTGTGTGTCATCTCTGATTTCTTTCAGCAATTTTTTTATAGCTCTTCTTGTAGAGATCTCTCACCTTGTTGGTTATTTGTATTTCTAAGTATTACATTTTCTTTGTGGCTATTGTAAGTGGGATTGTGTTCTTGATTTCATTCTCAGCCTGGACACTGCAGGTGTATGAAAATATTACTGATTTTTTTACCTTGATTTTGTATCCTGAAACTTTAATAAAGCTGTTTATCAATTCTAGGATCCTTTTGGCAGAGTAGTTAGGATTTTCTAAGTATATAATCATATCATCAGCAAAGAGATAGTTTCACTTCTTTTCCTACTTGGATATCTTTTATTTCTTTCTCTTGCCTGATTGCTCAGGTTAGAACTTGCAATACTATGCTGATGAGGACGGATGAGTGTGGGCATCCTTGTTCCAGTTCTCAAGAGAAATGATTTGAGCTTTATTTTATTCAATATGATGTTGGCTGTGGGTTTGTTATAGATGGCTCTTATTATTTGGAGGTATGTTCCTTTGATTGCTAGTGTGTTGAAGGTTTTATCATAAAGGAACGTTGGATTTTATTTTAAAAATTTTCTGAATATATTGAGATGATCATGTGGTTTTTCTTTTAAATAACACAGAATAGGAGTCTGAATAAAAAGCCAAGGCCCAATCATCTGTTGTTTCCAAGAGACCCATCTCACAAAAATGACATGCACAGGCTTAAAGCAAATGAATGGAGTAAGATTCCAAGTAAATGAAAAATAAAGAAGCAGAGGAGTCACTATTCTTATATCAGATAAAACAGGCTTTAAACCAATAAAAATTTAGAAGAGCAATGAAAGGAATTACATAATGATAAAGAGTAAAATTCATCAAGAAGCCTTAACTATCCTAAATAAATACACAGTCAATTTTGGAGTGCCCAGATTCATAAAACTTCTTGTTGGCCTACAAACACATACAGAAAATCACACAATAATAGCAGGAGACTTAAACACTGCACTCACAGCATTAGATTGTTGAGGCAAAGAGCTAACAGAAAAACTCTAACTTAAATTTGACACTTGATTAGTTGAACTTAATAGACATCTACACAACACTTCACCCAGCAACCACAAAATATGTATTTTTCTCATCTGCACATGAAACATATTCTAAAATAACCACATGCTTAGTCATAAAGCAAGCCTCAATGAATTAAAAAAATTGAAATCATACTAGCAAATTCTTGGGCCACGGTGCAATAAAAATAGAAATCAATACCAAGAAGATCTCTCAAAACTACAAAAATACATGGAAATTCAACATCTTTCTCCTGAATAACTCCTGGGTAAACATCAAAATTAAGACAGAAATAAAATACATTGTTAGAAATTAATGAACATATGGATACAACTTACCAAAATCGCTGAGATTCAGCCAAAGGAGTGTTAAGAGGAACGTTTTTACCCCTAAATATCTTCATCAATAAGTTACAAAGGTCTCAAATTAACAATATAACTTTGCACCTAACTGAACAACAACAACAAAACCCAAAAGCTAACAGAAAACAACAAGTAACTAAAATTAGAGAAGAACTTAATAAAATGGAGATGAAAAAATCCATACAAATGGTAAATGAAAATGGGAGTTTGTTATTTAAAATAATAAATACAATTGATAAATCTCTAGTTAGATTAACAAAAAAAGAAGATCCAATAAGTGCAATTAGAAAGGACAAAGGTGACATTACAACTGATCCCACAGAAACACAAAAGATCCTGAAATTACTGTGAACAGCTCTGTGCACACAAATTTAAAAACTGAAGGAAATGGATAAATTACTGGAAGCACACAATCAAGATTGAATCAGGAAAAAATTGAAACCCCCAACAGACCAATATTAACTTCAGAAATTGAATCAGTAGTAATAATAATAAAAAAAAACCTACCAACCAAAAGAAGCCCTGAACCAGATGCATTCCCAGTCAAATTCCACCAGATATTCAAAGAAGAGCTGACATCAATCTTACTGAAACCCATCAAAAAAAATTGAAGATGAGGTGTTCCACCCTAACATATTCTATAAAGCTAACATCAGCCTGATGTCCAAAGCTGGCAGACACACACACACACACACACACACACACGGAGAGAGAGAGAGAGAGAGAGAGAGAAAGAGATGCAAAAATCCTCAATAAAATACTAGCAAATTGAATCCAACTGCATATAAAAAAAGTTAAAACACCATGATCGAGTAGGCTTTATTTCTGGAATGCAAGGCTGGTTCAACATAGGCAAATCAATACATGTGATTCACCACATATTTCACACTTTTTGAACAAAGATTAAAATATTCAACTAAATGTGAAATATTCAAGAACATACTAGTTTGCCCATTTCTTCTTTCCTTTCATACCTGAATAAATCTTCGCAGTTTGAAAACAAATACATTTTGGTAATTGTCACAGTGTAAGTCTATGCTATATTGGCTCTAGGGAAACATTCTTAGAATTTAAATATCACTTAAAAATATTGTGAATTTGCAGGAACATTATCAAGACAAAAAATCATCTTATATTTTTCATGCTTCCTTCTTGATTCACATTTCTTCATTTTAAATGGTTTCCTTGTGCTTTTTGGCCCTCTATGGTAAAAATTATAGTGTGATTCCCAAATGCATTTGATATGCTAACTATGAGAGTACTTCAGGATTTTAAAATCAGACACCTCCTAAAGACCGCTGCTCACAATATGTTGGCATTTGACATTTAGAGATTAGAAAGAGAAAAAGGATTTATTAGTTATTAAAGTGATCTGTGTCTGTTGCAAATGAAAAAGCTACTTTTTCAGCATGAAAATTGTATGTTTGTTTTGATACAGACAAGCATATCACACAGGCAAAAGAACAGAGAAGTATTTTTATCTAAGTTCTGTAACTGTGTGGCCCTCAGTTATACTACAAAGCTAGAATTTTGTTTTATTAAAATAGGGTTGCCATATTTTTAATGTACATGTATGTTTATTGTAAAAACCTCATAACTCTGTCAACCTGTCTACCGTATTCACTTGTGTTAATGTGTATCTTCCTAATAATCAGTCTGAATATTCATACTGTCTGTCCTTAAGGCCTTATCTCACATGGAGCAAATACACCTACCCCCACCTCCAGCTTTACAGGCCCTAGGACCTGATCAATTATGACTTAGGTAGGGAGTGCCATACATTATCGGTTTATGGGAAAAGTCACATTGTGTGCCCATGATCATGGTGCAGTTACTAATAACATACCCCTTTATTCTTAAAGACTGTAATATCAGTAGCAGAATCCAAACATTAAATCATGCTAGCTGCAAGTCTGAATTAGGCTCTGTTTTTTACTTATGAGCCTTATGCATATCCCTAGAGATCTGAAATTATCTTTGAAGCCTGGCTTAAGCAACTATATAACTACATATATTTATATAGTTATATATAATGTTATATGTATATATATATATATCTTATTCTCAGTACTAGGCCTTTTTCCTTTACATTGGACCAATATACTAGTTTCTATGAAGTTGAGGCTCTGTTTTTTTTTTTATTAACTATTCCTTTTCAGCAAGTGTGTTCCTACCCCTGAAACACAATGCACTGATATACACAACATAGTGACAAGCTTACCTGATATACACTGTCTTAGCTGTTCTTACATTCCTTTCATGGCTCATTTTTGCATAAAGACAGGTGCAATACCACAGTTCAAAACCTCCTGGATGCCTACTACTTTCTTGGAACAGCAAAGTTGTTTCAGTTTTTCAACTGATAAACTAGAATCTTTACAGAAAATTGCCATAGAATCTATACTCCCAGTATTTACTTTAAACTTGTATCCTTTTAGATCTTAGCACTTTTCAATATCTTTTGTGTCCTAAGATATAAAAATGGGTGAATGAGAAAAAATTGACTTTATCTGCAGTGTCTTTTATAAAAGAATAGAGAGTCATATAAGTTGAACTTGTACTTCAACTTCTTCCCAGGAAAATAATTGCTCTTGGAGTATATATTATTTGCTATGACCATGCTAGGTCCTTTACTTACATTTTTGCTTTTCTTTTTTTATAACCCTGATGAATAGGTATATCACATTCAATTTTTTAAATGGTGAAATTGAGTTGCAGAAAGATTGTCACTTACCTTATAAGTGGTAAAATCAGGAATGGAAAGCTAGTCATCTTTCTACTCTACAATGTTGCCTCTAAGCAGAGATAATAAAGGGTTTATCCTTTTCTTACTACCTCCTAGTAACTGCTTCTGACTTCTTCAACCTACCTGATCTTTTTTTTAATATATATATTTTATTATACTTTAAGTTCTAGGGTACATGTGTACAACGTGCAGGTGGCACATATACACCATGGAATACTATGCAGCCATAAAAAATGATGAGTTCATGTCCTTTGTAGGGACATGGATGAAGCTGGAAACCATCATTCTCAGCAAACTATCGCAAGGACAAAAATATCAACCTACCTGATCTGACTTCCCCATCATATTCCTATCAATCCTGCATACTGTTACGATCAAATAGGATATTAAATCCTATATTGTCTTGGGTTGATAACTGTTTCATATGTATATATATTTTCTCCACAATTATATTTTAAGCTCTGTGAGGGCAAAAACACTTTCATTATTTTACATGGCACCTGGAACAATGAAAATACACGCAGTAAGTTTGTGCAGAACTGATTTTAGAAGAATAAATGTATTCAGTTCTTTAGGGGAAAGTCTCTATGCAAATCAAAGCACAGTCATAAATATTTAGCATTTATTTTCAATGTGAATGTCAGGTACTTGTGATAATTGCAGTACAAAGGCAGACAACATGATTTTTTTCTATTACTAGGCTTAAACATGAAATTCAATGTATGAAGAAGACTTAATTTATATTCAAACCCTTATACTTAATTCTATTTCTTAAGTAAAATATAGGAAACAACTCCTACAATCACAATAGCAACTAAATCAACGGTAAAACATGTTCAAGTTGAGTTCTTTTTTTTAATTGACAGATAAAATCGTATGTATTTATTGTATATAACATGATGTTTTGAAGAATATATTCATTGTAAAATGGTTAAATCAAGTGAATTAACAAAAGCATTACCTCACATAGTTATTATTTTGTAGTTAAAATACTTAATGTCTACTCTCTTTGGATTTTTCAAGAATACAAAGATCGTAATTAACTCTCGTCATTATGCTATACAATAGATCTCTTGAACTTATTCTTCCTGTCTAATTATAATTATGTATCCTTTGACTAACATCTCCCTGACCCCTACTCTCCACTAACCACCCTAGCCTCTGGTAAACACGATTCTGCTCTCTGCTTCTATGAGATCAACTTTATTAGATTTCACATATGTGTGAGATCATGCAGTATTTGTCTTTCTGTGCCTGGATTATTTCACTTTACATAATGCCCTCCACAGTCATCCGTGTGACATCCATAAATGACAAAAATTTTTAAAATAGCTGAATAGTATTCCATTGTATATATAGTCATCCTTCCATATCCTTGGGGAATTAGTTCCAGGACCCCTGTGGATATCAAAATGAGCCAATGCTCATGGAACTTTGATATACAAAGTCCCATGTATTAAAGTAGTATTCGTGTGTAATTTATGCATATCCTCCTATGTATTTTAAGTCATCTCTAGATTATTTGTGCCATGTAATAAGATATAAATACTACATAAATGCTTGTTATAATATTTTTTGGCTTTTTTGTTTTATTATTTTTCTTCAACTATTTTCTATAGAATATTTTCATGTTTGATTGAGTCCACAAATGCAGAATTTACAGATACAAAGGGCATCTGGATATACCACATTTTCTATATCCACTAATTTGCTGATGGACACTTAGGTTAATTCCATATCTTGGCTATTGTGAATAAAGCTACAATAAACATGGGAGTATAAATATCTCTTTGACATACTGATTTCGTTTCTGTATGATACATACCAAGCAGTGGAATTGCTGTATCATATGGTGGTTCTATTTTTTAATGTTTTCAGGAACCTCCATAATTTTTCCCATAATGCCTGCACTAATTTATATTTTCACCAAGAGTGTGTAAGTGTGCCCTTTTCTCCACATCCTTGCCAACACTTTTTATCTTTTGTGTTTTTGATAATAGCCATTTCAACAAGAGTGAGGAGATATCTCAATGTGGTTTTGGTTTACATTTTCAAGATGATTAGTCATATTGAGGATTTTAAATAATATACCTGCCTGCCACTAGTATGTATTCTTTTAAGCAATGTCTATTCAGGTCTTCTGCCCATTTTTTAAATTGAGTTATTTGTGTTCTTGCTATTGAGTTATTTGTGTTGAATTGAGCTCTTAGATATTAACCACTTATCAGATGTATGATTTGCAAATACTTTCTTCCATTCTGTAGGTTGTCTCTTACTGATTATTTCCTTTGCTGTGCAGAAGCATTTCAGTTTCATTAATCCCATTTGTCTATTTTTTATTTTGTTGTCTATGCTTTTAAGATCATATCCAAAGAAACCATTGCCCATCACCATGTCACAGAGTTTCTTCTCTGTTTTCCTGTAGTAGTTCTATAGTTTCATGTCTGAAATTTAAGTGTTTAATCCATTTTGAGATAATATTTGGTATGTTGAAAAATAAGGATCTAATTTCATTCTCCTGCATGTATCCAGTTTTGTTTTTTTTTAGGTTTAACATGTTCATTTATTTCATAGAGATGAAATTTATATAATGCATCCAACTATATAACATGTTTATTATTTAAAAATTGAAATTCATGTGAGCAGTTAAAATAAAAAGCATATTTTACTATATAATAATATAATATACCTTTTAACATTATTTTATTTTATTTTACTTTAAGTTCCAGAATACATGTGTAGAACATGCAGGTTCGTTACATAGGTATACATGTGCCATGGTGGTTTACTGCACCTATCAACCTGTCATCTAGGTTTTAAGCCCCGCATGCATTAGTAATTTGTCCTAATGCTCTCCCTCCCCTTCCACCCCATCCACCAACAGGCCCCAGTGTGTGTTGTTCCCCTCCCTGTGTCTATGTGTTCTCATTGTCTAATTCCCACTTATGACTGAGAACATGCAGTGTTTGATTTTCTGTTCCTGCATTAGTTTGCTGAAGATGATGGCTTGCAGCTTCATCAATGTCCCTGCAAATGGCATAATCTCATTCTTTGTTATTGCTGCATAGTATTCCATGGTATATATGTACCATATTTTCTTTATCCAGTCTATCATTGATGGGCATTTTGGTTGGTTCCATGTCTTTGCTATTGTGAATAGTGCTGCAATAAACATATGTGTGCTTGTGTCTTTATAGTAGAATGATTTATATTCCTTTGGGTATATACCCAGTAATAGGATTGCTGAGTCAAATGATATTTCTGGTTCTTGATCCTTGAGGAATCACCATGCTGTCTTCCACAGTGGTTGAACTAATTTACATTCCCACCAACAGTGTAAAAGTGTTCCTATTTCTCCACAGCCTCACCAGCATTTATTGTTTCTTGACTTTTTAATAATTGCCATTCTGAGTGGCGTGAGATGGTAGATCATTGTGGTTTTGATTTGCATTTCTCTAATGATCAGTGATGAGCTTTTCTTGTGTTTGTTTACTGGCCACATAAATGTCTTTTCTTGATAACTGTTTATGTTCTTTGCCCACTGTTTGATGGGGTTGTTGGCTTTTTTTTCTTGTAAATTTATTTAAGTGCCCTGTAGATTCTGGATATTAGAACTTCGTCAAATGGGTAGATTGCAAAAATTGTCTCCCATTCTGTAGGTCGTCTGTTCATTCTGATGCTAGTTTCTTTTGCTGTGCAGAACTCTTTAGTTTAATTAGATCCATTTGTGAATTCTAGCTTTTGTTGCAATTGCTTTTGGTGTTTTCATCATGAAGTCTTTGCCCATGACTAAATACTGAATTGTTATTGCCTAGGTTTTCTTCTAGGATTTTTATGGTTTTGGGTTTTACATTTAAGTCTTTAATCCATCTTGAGTTAATTTTTGTATAAGGTGTAAGGAAGGGATCCAATTTCAGTTTTCTGCATATGGCTAACCAGTTTTTGCAGCACCATTTATTAAATAGGGAATCCTTTCCCCATTTCTTGTTTTTGTCAGGTTTGTGGAAGATCAGATGGTTGCAGATGTGTGGTGTTATTTCTGAGGTCTCTGTTCTGTTCCATCAGTCTATATGTCTGTTTCAGTACCAGTACCAAGATGTTTTGGTTACTGTAGCCTTGTAGTATAGTTTGAAGTCAGGTAGTGTGAGGCCTCCAGCTCTGTTCTCTTTGCTTAGGATTTTCTTGGCTATGAAGACTCTTTTTTTTTGTTCCATATAAAATTTAAAGTATTTTTTTTTTCTAATTTTGTGAAGAATGTCAATGGTTTTTTGAATTGAATAGCATTAAATTTGTAAATTACTTTGGGCAGTATAGCCATTTTCACGATATTGATTATTCCTATCCATGAGGATGGAATCTTTTTCCATTTGTTTCTGTACTCTCTTATTTCCTTGAGCAGTGGTATCCAGTTTTCTAGACAAGATTTATTGAAGGCAGTATCTTTTCCCCCATATATGTTCTTGAAACCTTTGACAAAAATCAATTGACTGTAAATGTGTGGATTTATTTCTGGGCTCCCTAGTGTCTTCCATTGAACTATGTGTCTGTTTTTATGCCAGTATCATGCTGTTTTGATTACTATAGCTTTGTGGTATACTTAGAAGTCAGATAATGACATGACTACAACTTTGTTCTTTTTAATCACCATTGTTTTGGCTATTCAGAGAAATTTGTGATTTCATATGAATTCTAGAATTTTTTCTATTTCTGTAAAAAATGTCTTTTTATATTCATAGGGATTACATTGAATCTGTAGATCGCTTTGGGTAGTCTGAACATTTTAACAACAATAATTCTCATAATTTATGAACAAGAGTTATCTTACCATTGATGTGTCTACTTTAACATCTTTTATCAATGTTTTATAGTTTTCAGTGTAGACACCAATCACTTATTTGGTTAAATTTATTAAGTGTTTTATTTTCTTATTTGTTTTGTAGCTATGATAAATGGGATTGTTTCTTGAGTTGTTTTTCAGATACTTTACTGTGAGTGTATAGAAACCCTGCTTATTTTTGTATGTTGATTTTGTATTTGATAACTATTGAATTTGTTCATTGGTTCTAATTTTTTTTTTTTGATAGAGTCTTTATGGTCCTCTGTATATAACATTGTGTTGTTTACAACAGGTGCAATTTAACTTCTTCCTTTCCTATTTGGATGCCTTTTATTTTTTCTCTTGTGAAATTGCTCTGGATAGAACATCTAATAATATGTTGAATAGAAGTGGTAAACATGGACATCCTTATTTTGTTCCTGATCTTCGAGGAAAAGCTTTCAACTTTTACTCACTCAGTATGACTTTATCTGTGGGTTTGCTGTGTATAGCATTCATTATGTTTAGGTTCATATTTTCTATATCTAATGTTTGAAAGTTTTTATTATAAAGAAATGTTGAATTTTGTCAAATGCCTTTTCTGAATCTATTAAGATGATTATATGGTTTTTGTATTTGATCTCTTAATGTGATATATTATGTTTATCGGTTTGCATGTTTTAAATCATCCCTGTATCTCTGGGATGACTCCCACTTGATCACGCTGAATATTCTTTAATGTGCTATCAAATTTGATTTGCTAATACTTTGTCAAGGATTTTTACATTTTTGTTCATCAGGGATATTGGCCTGCAGTTTTCTTTTTCTGTTGTGACTTTAGTCTGGTTTTGGTATCAGGTAATGCTGGCCTCACAGAATGAGTTTGGAAATATCTTCTCCTACTCAATTTTCTGAAATAGTTTGCAAATAATTGGTGTTAGTGTTTTCTTTAAATGTTTGGGAGAATTCATCAGTGAAGCTATCAGTTCATGAGCTTTGATGGGAGACTTTTTATTACTGATTTAATCTCCTTTCTCATTATTGATCTGTTCAGATGTTTTATTTCTTGATAATTCAATTTTAGTAGGTTGTATGTGCTCAGGAACCTTTCCATTTCTTCTAGGTTATATGATTTGTTGGTATCTAATTGTTCATAATAGTATTTTATGTTTCTTTGTATTTTTTTTTTTTTTTTGCTATCAGTTAAAATGATGCAGGATTTTTTTGGTGCTGCTTTGCCAGTCAGAGACCTCTGCAGCTGGTGACACCCCTGTCCAGGGCCTCACTTCGCCTTGGGCTCACTGCAGAAGGTACCCTGCAGACCAGTGGGGCTGCACTTGGCTTGCATTCTGGCCTGGATCCTGTCCTCACCATGGTAACCACACTCAGCTTGTGGCTAGGCAAGTGTCTGGATGAGGGGAATGTGGTGATGCCTGAAAAACTTGGAGACACCAGCGACCCCAGATCCTCAAAGGGTTGTTACAGCATGTCACAGTCCTGGCTTTGGGAGCCCCTAGGCCTGGGATCCCAGAAGGGCTGCAGCTCTTCTCTAGGCATTGTGGGGAGAGGGGCATGTTTCAGCCCATTTGTGTTACAACTCTTTCAGTCCCACCACCCCGCTTCAGCCTGTGGTGCTTAGGCTGGCCTAGCCCCACCGTTGCTTCCTGTTGCATGGGGCAGCCACCTGGTGCTGGCAGAGAGCAGGGGGCAGCCACCTGGCACCGGCAGAGGGCAGGAGGCTATAGTGCTACAGCTCTGGATAGGGAAACCCAAAGTATGCTTCCCGCCAAGAAGGGTTGCCACTCTTCAATTTTGCATCCCAGGGGCATGTCATTGCCTTCAGTTTTGGAGGCTGGCCAGAAAGCATTATAGTTCAATTCGTTCCTGCATTTCAGCAGTCCCTAGTTCTTGTCCTGCATCAGGAAGAATGAGGTTATGTGGACAACTGGAGGGTGAGCAAGATGGATGGGAGCTTTATCAAGTATCAGAACAGCTCTCAGGAGACCCAAAGTGGGTAGCTCCTTTCTGTAGGCAGGTTGTCCTGGTAAATGTGCCTCTCAGTGAAGAAGAGACCCAGAGTGGGCAGCTCCTATCCACAGGCAGATAGTCCCATCAAGTGTGGCTCTCAGTGGAGAGAAGACCTGGATTGGGTAGCTGCAATCTGCATGCAGGTTATCCTGCTGAGTGTGTCTCTTAGCAGAGAGAAGACCCAGAGGGGGTAGCTCCTATTTACAGGCAGGTTGTCTTGTGGAGTGTGTGAGTCTGGGATTTTTATGTGTGCAGAATGGAGGAAGTGTGTGCTGATTGGTCCTTGGGCAGCCACGGGTGGACCTGGAAAAAGCATCACCTGATTGGCCAAATGGTCATCAATGAAGTTCTCTTTCTGGGCTTCACCTGTAAATGGCAGCCCAGCCCCCAGGCTTCAGGCCATCTTTGGCTTGAAGGTCAGTTTCACTGAAAACTTGCCACTTCCTGTGTAGGAACCTGCCTGCATCTCTGTGCCATCAACCTGCCATCCATGTGCCTAGGTTGTATGTGTTCAAGGGCACCCGCAGGCCCATGCCAAACCATGCTCAGTCCCTGGGCCCCCTCCCAGGCTCATCAGCACCCAATGTTTGTAGGGAGTGCAGGTGGCAGGAGACTGGTATGTCAGTGCTGCCCTGAGCATGTGCACACCTGGCTAGGTTGCTACAGCACCCAGGCTCAGCCACAACTTTGCTCCACACCAGAGTGGGTGCTGAGAGCAGGGAGAGGCCAGAAAGCAGGAACAGGCACTTTCGAGTCTGCAGGGGCAGGGTCTTCCCGGGCCCCTGACAGCAGAGGGATGCTCCGGTACGGAGCTGCTGCTGGATGGCTGCAGCTGTGCCTGGAAGTGTGGGGCTCCTGCCCCACCAACTTGGTTGGGTGCATGGCTCCCACCTGCTCTTAGTCCCTGTGCATGGCTTCCACCTGATCTTAGTCCCTGCCAGCTCTGGGGAGTGCACAGCCCCAGCTGCACCTCCCCTGCTGCAGCTGGTGTCCTTACAGCAGTTGCTTCAGATGGGTTGCTGCTGCCATCAGTAAGATCTCCTCTCTTCTCTGATTTTATTTATTTGGATCTTCTCTTTTTCTCTTAGTTACTCTAACTCAAGGTTTGCTGATTTTGTTTATCTTTTCAAAAAACACACCACACCGTTTATGCTTTCTATTTAATTTTTTCACTTCATTCATTGTATTTTTCAGCTCCAGAATTTCTGTTCAATTTTTTAAAAAATATTTTAATATCTCTGTTAAGTTTCTCATTCTGGTAAGTTATTGCTTTCCTCATTTTTCTGTTTTCCTGTGTATTCTTGAAGTTTTTTGAAGATCTTTAAAACAGCTATTTTGAATTCTTTTCCAGAAAGGTTATACCTCTCCATCTTCTTCGAGTCAGTTACTGGCACCTTTTTATTGTCCAACTTAAGAAATTATATTTCCCTGATTTTTCTTGGTTATTGTGGTTGTACATTGATGTTTGCACATTAAAGGAGTATGTACTGACTTCATTCTTTGCAGTCTGACTTATTTTGGGGCATGTCACTCAACAGTAAGCCTGCACAGAGATCTGAGCCTGTTGTCTGGTGTGGTCCCTAAGCCAGTGACTGTTGCAGCTCTGGAAGTACTAGGAGGTACCCTTTATCCAAATGTCATGACTGTAGCAGCACTGGGTTCAAAAATCGTGGACACCAAGGCTGATGCAGCATTAAAGCACACCTGAAGCTCACAAACCCTGAGGACTGCCTGTCACCGTAGGTTATTTGGAGCCCAACATTGCTGTATTTGACTGGCTGTGATGAGGGCCAGAATTTGAATCTGACTTGAAAGAGCTACAGGTTCCCATGTGGTGCTAGGGCAGGTCCAGAAGCTCAGTTTGCAGGTACCAGCCCGGAGTCAGAGGCTACAGGGTTTAGCCCAGTTTTGAGTTTTTCTATGGTAGGCCCCATATTGGGATTCAAATAAGAGTCTTAGGCTTACATCTCTCTATTTCCTCCAAGAAGACAGTATGTTATTCTGCACCGTGCTGCCTAGGGTTGAGAGAGTGGTGATGTGGGTAATGTAAAACTTTTATTTCCACTCTCTCCAATGCATCTTTTCTTATTGTTATGCTATAACCAGGTGCTGTGAGCTCTCATCTGGTTTCCTTAGAGCTTTAAATGTATTTTTTGTGTGTGAGTAGTTGTTCAAGCTGATATTTCTGTGGGGGTATGAATGCTGGAGAGTCCTATTCCATCATCTTTCTCTGCTTTGTCCTTCAATCCCATGTTGAGTATTTAATTGTAGATTGTTTCTACAATCAAAATGATATATCACACTTTGATTATAATCCATAGATTATACAATGTATTCAGGAACATTCACCAATGGAAGTAAATATAATTCAAACTATTTGAAATTTCACAGGTAAATCTGTTCATGATAGTGACTTCAGTCTTCAAAAAAGAAGCCTCCAATTTAATTTTATTTCAAATTTTACTATTTCCATAATGATGGATAAATATGTCTTGTGATGAAATGAACTCAAAAGGCTGAGATAAGCTCATTTAAGCTTAGAAGTTAGAGACCAGCCATGGCAATATAGTGAAAACTTGCACTATACATACATACATATATATATATATTACTTTATATTATGTATATATATTTATTGCTATGCACCTAATCACACTTTCAGTATTTAAAACCCACAAGAATCAGCTTATGTATTAGTTAAAATGATAAAAAGCCCTAAATATTCACAAGAAGTTAAAACAAGTTTGCATAAGGTAAACAATTATTTAATTAATAATTATTCACAAGAAGTTAAATATTCACAAGAAGTTAAAACAAGTTTGCATAAGGTAAACAATTATTTAATTAATAATTTAAAATAATAAAAATAATTTTTAAAAATTGGTTATACATAGTACTGGATCAAAGTGGCTTCTACTTACTCATGGTAATAGTATTAATACTCTTCAATGAATGAGCATAAATCAAGCTCCCAGTCATCTTTTAGAAAATCAGAGAAGCCAATTTTCAAACCTCTGTAACTATCCATACTTTTGCATTTTTCCCTCATTGCCAGAGAGTTACAGGAGTTAATAGAAACTTAATACTCTTGATAACAGGAACTGTAAGTAATGGAAAAGACAAGACAACAAAATGCTTTGTCTAACTTATTAGCTAAATGTAATAAATTGGAAGGCATTCTTTAATCACCTAAGGGACATTCCAGCTTCACTTGCTACCTTTTGGTTTTGATGTTGATTGTAATTAAAATTTAGATATGTCATCTTCGATTTAAATCACGAAAGGTAGGTGTTGTTTCAAGATTACCAGACTTTTGCCTCATCAGTCATTAGTAATTAGGCATGTTTGACTGGTTAATATCCTCTCTATATTCCCTTTGAATATATACTGATAGGTGCTATGCAGTGGATAAGCACACTTTGCTTGCTCTCAGGAATGTGTAAATCAACCAAATTAGAAAGCTTGTTAATGGATGAAATGACTTTGACAAATTTGATCCAAGAAAATGTAAAAAGTGCCATTTTCTTTACAGAATCAATATTAATTTTTATATACTTTTCTCCAGGGATGGTGGTGGGATGGGAGCACATAAGGATTCATGTTAGACTGAAGGCTCCAGAGTAAAAGATTCCAATGTCCATTTGGCATGAAAATTAGTCCAAGAGAAAAAAATAAGAACCAGAAAAATCTTTCCAAACCTCAATCATATCATATTTACTCCCTTGATTAAAATTTTCCTGAATTTCTATGACATTTAAACACCACTTTTGTTTATTGATCTTATATCCTGCTACCCTTCGTGACTTACCTTTTAGTTCTGTGTTCGGTGAATTTTTTCATAGATTTCCTGTGAAGATGTTCAGGTTATCTGTGAATAGGGATATTTTTACTTCTCACTTTCAAATATAAATGACTTTTATTTCTTTTCTTGGGTTATTGCAGTGGTTAGAATTTCCAATACTATATTTAATAAAAATGGTGAATGCAGACATCCTGGCCTTGTTCCTGATCTTAGGGGAAGAACATTCAATTTTTCATCATTAAGTATGATATTAGATCTTAGCTGAAGGCAGTTTTTTGTAATGCTTTTATCAAATTGAGGTAATTCCCACTATTCCTAAATTTCTTTCTGAGTGTTTTTATATGAATGGATCTTGGATTTTGTCAAATTATTTTACTATGCAAATTGATAAAACCATATGATTTTTTCTTCTTTAGCTTATTGATATCAAGGTTTACATTGATTTTTGAATGGTGAACCAGCTTGGCATACCTGGAATAAATCTGATATTTGCATGTTATATAATCATTTTAATATAACATTTAATTAGATTTGCTAATCTTTTACTGAAGATTATTGTGTCTAAACTTATAGGAGATGTTGGTATGCTGTTTTCTCTTACTGTCCTTTCTGTTTGTTATAATGCTGGCATCATAAAAAGAGTTGGAAAATATTTTCTCCTCTTCTATTTCCTGGAATTTATTATGTAAAATGAGTAATTATCTATTATGTGCTGGGGGTATTCTTCATTGAAATATTCTGGCTCTGGAGATTTCTATTAATGGGAGGTTTCTAATTATAGATATTATTTATTTCATAGATATATGGATATTATATTGTATATTTCATCTTTGCTGAGTTTTCATCATTTGTGATTTACAAGGAATTTTTGTATTTCTTCTAAATATTGAATTTGTGAGTATGAAGTTGTTATTGTACTTTTTAATTTTTATTTTAATAATTGCACCATATGTATAGGCATGTTCTATCTCATTCCTGATTTATGTCTTTAAATTTTTATCAGTCATGATAGAGTTTTATCATTCCTATTAATTTTCAAAAAAACAATTTTGTTTCATTGATTTGTAGTATTGTTTTTATTTTCACTGATTGCTTCTCTGATCTTCATTATTTTATTCCTTCTGTTTGCTTTGAGATTGTGATCTTCTCTTTCTAGTGATATGGTTTGGCTCTGTTTCCTCACCCAAATCTTATTTGAATTGAAATCCCCAGTGCTGGGGGAGGGACCTGGTGGGAGGTGATTGGATCATGAGGGCAAATTTCTCCCTGGATGTTCTCATGATACTGAGTGAGTTCTCACAAGATCTGGTTGTTTAAAAAGTGTGTAGCACTTCCTCCTTTGCTCGCTTTCTCTCCTGCCGCCATGTGAAGACATGTTTGCTTCCCCTTTGCCCTTCTGCCATGATTGTAAGTTTCCTGAAGTCTCACAGCCATGCTTCCTGTACAGCCAGCAGAAATGTGACTCAATTAAACCTCTATTCTTCATAAATTACCCAGTATCAGGTAATTTTTTATAGCCATGTGAGAATGGACTAATACAGAAAATTAGTACTGGGAGTAGGGCGTTGCTATGAAGATACCTGAAAATGTGAAAGTGGCTTTGGAACTGGGTAGCAGACAGAGGTTGGAACAATTTGGAGGGCTCAGAAGACAGGAAGATGAGGGAAGAAAGTTTGGCACTTTCTAGAGACTTGTTAAATTGTTGTAACCAAAATGCTGATAGTAATATGGATAATGAAGTCCAGGGTGAGGTTGTCTCAGATAGAGATGAGAAACTTATTGGTAACTGAAATAGAGGTCACTCTTGCTATGCTTTCACAAAGAGATTGGCAGCATTGTGCCCCTGCTCTAGAGATCCATGGAACTTTGGACTTGAGAGAGATGGTTTAGGGTATCTGGTGAAAGAAATTTCCAAGCAGCAAAGCATTCAAAATGTGTCCTTGCTGCTTCTAAAAACCTATGCTCAATTGCATAAACAAAAAAATTATCTGAATCTGGAATTTATATTTTAAAGGGAAGCAGAGCATAAAATTTTGGAAAATTTGTAGTCCAACCATGTAGTAAAAAAGAAAAACCCATTTTCTGGGAAGGTATTCAAGGCTGAAGAAATTTGCATAGGTAAAGAGGAGCCAAATGTTAATAGCCAAGAGAGAAAATGCCTCTAGGGCATTTCAGAGACCTTTATTGCAGCTCCTCTCAACCTGTCACGGGCCTGTCTCTTTCTATTGTTTCTTCTTTCATCCTGATGCTCCAAGATAAAATTTTTTATTATCACCCTTGATGTTTGAATAAATTACTTTAGCTAATCTTTAAATGTATGTATATTTGTGACTTTTTTTTTTTTTAGCTTTTCTTCATCTGAGTCTTTATTTTTCTTAAAATCCAGAAGAATAAATCTGGCATTTATAGAATTTGTAGATAGTAGTTCTTTTCTAAGTACAAGAAAAGTGCTTCCTTTATGCTTTCATGGTTGCAGATGAGAAATCTACCATCATTCCTACTGGTATTTCCCTATAGGTATTTTATCTTTTTACTCTGACTGTTGACAGAATATTTTCTTTATCTTTAATTCTTAGTAGTTTACCTATAATGTGTTTGGTTATAAATTTCTTTATATTTGTCATATCTGAAATGTGTTCAGCTTCTTGACCTATAGTTTAATGTCTAGCAAAATTAAGAAGTTTTCAGCCACTATTTTTTAATACATTTTATTTCCATTTTCTTTAGTCTCTTCCTTTTGGAAATACAATTATATGAATGTTAAATCTATTGTCTTATAGGTTCTTGAGGCAGTGTTCTTTTTTTTCAGCTTATTTTCTCTGTTCTCCAGATTGGGATAATTCTATAGTTATGTCCTTAAAGTCACTGATTCTAACCTGTGTCATGTCTAGTTTATTACTGAATTCAGTAATTTTTCCTGATCAGTAAAAGTTTTCCTGATAATTTTTTAATTTTTATTTTTATTGTGTTTTTCAGTTCTATAGTACTCACTTTTTAGAGAGTTTCTTTTTTCATATTTTATTTGCTTTAACTAAATTTTTATTTGACTGTTAAATAATTTTTATGACAGCTTCCTTGAAATTATTTTCATGTAATTCTAACATCATATTTACCTTTGTGTTTGTATCAGTTAATTGTAATTTCTCATTCAAGTTGTTATTCTTCTGGTTCCTGGTATGATGGGTGATAGATTGCATATGAGTTGGAAGAGGTTTCCCAAAGCCAAGTAACTCTTGGTGAATTTCCTACCAAGAGTATAAGGGATTTACCAAGAGTTGCCCTCGATGTTCCAGTGTCTTTGAGTGTAGAATTCAACCAGTGGGAAAAATAGGCTTCCTAGACTGGGCCACTTAAGTTGGTTGTGTCATTTTGCGTTTTACTCAACCTGCTTACTGTAATCAACTCCCTTTTTCTAGTTATCCCTTCCAGTTTTGTGTCTCTGAGGGGCAGAATCCTAGGCCCATGGATATGAAGAGATTTCCTGTAGCAGGCCAAGTGGTATAGCTGGTTCTCTCTTGCTGGCTTTGCCTAGCCACCTCAACTCTCTTGGTAGAAAGGATAGTCTTATGCCCAGTAGAGAATAGGAGTGTTTCCTCTGTCTGCTTATTTTTGGAAAGCCTTCCAATGATCTCTCTTACATTGGAGAGGCTTATCAGACATTGTCTAAGTACTTCCATTCAGGGCAAAAATAATCATATCTGGAGATTCTTCTTTTGCTAGATTGGAGGTCAGTAGATGTTAGGCAAGAGAAGCCATCTTCTATTCATTGGGTGGGGGGCAGGTAATACATGTTGCTGCTATACTATTCTTCCAGTGCTGAGGTCCCAAACCAGCTACCCTTCTTTTATCATGTTTCAAGATTCTTCTTTAGTTAATTCTTACACAATGTTCAAAGTTTATAGATGTATATAATGGGGAAGAGCAGAGAAAATGGTTGTATGTCATCTCTGGACCAGAAGCCCCTTGTGTATTTCTTCCTGAAAATGTAAATATGAAGGTTTGTAATCATTTTATTGAATTACAATCTTTAGGTAGAGCTTGAAAGTCTAAATACTTAGAAAAATCCTCTTGGTGATTCTGATTAGGAGATAAGCAAACTGTACACATAAACTGCAACTTTTAACACAGATAACTACTAAACATGGCATGTTTATTTAACCTAAACTATTAAACTATTATTTATATTTTAATAAATATTTGGCTTACATGTACACTTTGCAGTGTGTGCCATAGCTTTGAAAGGAAAGAAATTTACCAACAGTAATTATGTTATTCTCAGGAATTTATTAAATCTTTAGAGCTACCTATTTCTAAATGTATCCATATAAATTTCAAAGCAGTTAAGAACTGGTGATAAGATGTTTCTCTGAGGTTAGTTTCACTAAATTATGGCTGAAAAAGAGAAGAGAATGATCAATGTTCAGGTTTAAATGATCAAATTAACAAGACAGACTTGATATTTGACTATGTTTTTTTTGTATACTAATGTGAGGATATTCTCTCTCGAATATAAATGGTAAATTAACCTGCATGCGGTAGAGATAATCAACACTGTGTAGTTTTTCTTCATAAGAAATTTCTGTGGTCTAATCTGGTGAGTTTCAGCTAAGTTTAGGATGCTAAAACTAACATGGAAACATATCTCAACATACTTTGTCCTTGATTAATAACAATTCTAGTTTTTATGATTACTCTGAAAGAATTCAAGATTATACTTACTATAATGGTGCTTTTATTCTGCTTGCTTCTCCATTTCATTGTGAATAAAAGAAAAATCAATTCCTTTTTATCCCAACAAAAGAATCTTTTGTAAGAATTAGAAATGATTGCTCTCTTAAAGATGAAAAGAAAAAAAGAAGGGTTTCAATTCAGAAAAAGAAATAACAACCTGCTTGTAACTTTTTATTCTCTTCCTCAGTGTGATTTTCTTAACTGGGGAAACATAGAATCACAGCATAGAAATTCAGAGGCTAGCACCCCATTTCTCATCTCTATCGATTTTCTGTTCTATTCGAAGTGACAACAGCTTGTAAATTTACATTAATAAAACCTACCTCTTATAAAATAATAGATCACTCTTCTCTACCCCCTACCCCCAAAAAGTTTCAGTCAATGAGTATTGCAGAGCAAAAAAACAGAATAAAAGACATATTAAATAAGCACATTCTTGGCAAGATATTTAATTTTTTTTAAAAAAGTAAAATAAAAAAACAAACAACTGTGGCATTTAATAAATTACTGGATTTATGTGTAGAAAACACTAAAACATTTATATTGAGCATATAAAAAGGATTGAAATAAATTTCAAACATCGAGCATGGCTTTATGAATAAAAAACTAAAACTAACTCTTTTCTAACTTGGCATACTGTGCAAATTGTTCACAAACATTAGCATACCCAAATAATATATACTTAGCCTCTCAAATTCATATATACCTCACATGAATTTTACAGAATACAATCCCTCTCATGATCACTATCACAAATCTGGCCAAAAACAGGCCCCAAAACTGGCCACAAACAAATCTCTGCAGCACTGTGACATGCTCGTGATGTCTATGATGCCCACGCTGAAGGTTGTTGGTTTACCAGAATAAGGGCAAGGATCACCTGGCTCACCCAAGGTGGCAAACCACTTAAGGCGTTCCTGAACCACAAAAAAATAGCATGAGCGATCTGTGCCTTAAGGACATGTTCCTGCTGCAGGTAACTAGCCAGAGCCCATCCCTTTGTTTCCCATTTTAGTTAATCTATAATCTATAGGAGCAATGCTTATCACTGGCTTGCTATCAATAAATATGTGGGTAAAACTCTGTTTGTAGCTCTCAGCTCTGAAGGCTGTCAGCCCCTTGATTCCCACTGTACACTCTATAATTCTGTGTGTAGGTCTTTAATTCCTCTAGCACCGCTGGGTTAGGGTCTCCACCACCAAGCTGGTCTCAGCAATCCTGTTTGACAATTCTTAACCATATTTTTTCAATGTATTTTTTTTTCTTTCCAACACTTCTGAAACTACATCACATACACTATTTCAATAATCTTTAGATGGGAAGTCAAAGACCAAGAACTGCATATTCTGAGAAAACCTTGCCATAACACTCATCCTCCTTCCCACTTATAATTTCACACATATAATACAGATCCTTCTCACTCCAAATTGAAGATGACAGATAGGAGCAAGGAGAAAACAAGTCTCTATATTCTTTGAAAATACTAATCATTATTAAAGGGTCTAGTTTTGACTTGATTCAAATAACTTTATGTTTTTATGTCTTAGAGGAAGCCAAACTCTTGCTAAGTTTCCATTTTCTTTAACATTACACACGCAGACACACACACACATACTCTGTCTCACACTCATTCAGGCTCATAAACACACCCTTTTTATAATTGCATGGTTGGATTTGGCTATTGGGATGTTAGGACTGGTTAAACATGCTTTAAAAATGGAAAGAACTGCCTCACAGTAAATGTTTATGGGGCTAAGTCAACTTCTACAGGGCTACTTCAAAAGAACTGTATCAAATATGAAACTTGGTCAATTCCTTTTCTTCATTCATTGTTTCAATACATATTAAGAGCTGTTTAGACACCAGATATTGTTCTCTGTGCTGGTGATAACATGGGGACAACAATAAAAATAACAGAAGACATGAAAACCAAGCAAACCATAACCCTGTAGATGCTACCTTTATAAAATATTTAATTTAGTTGAGGATGGATACATTAAATATTAATGACCTAAATATTGAAAATTATCCTTGTCATAAGTGCTAAAAGTACATATAGTAATTTGAACAATCCTGGAAAGTCAGGAAAATCTGTGATAAAAGTGACACTTTATTTTAGATTTAATAAATAGTGTTAACTAATTTGGAAGTGTATGAAAAAATTTTTCTTATGTTTCTCAACATTTAGGTCTTGTGTACTAATTTTAATAAAATTACATTACTAGGATAAAACCAAGTATGAGAATGCAATTAACTATTGATTGGAAATTCACTACCAGAATATGGCAGTGTAAGGAGCTCCATAGAACAATTCCTCCAAAAAAATAACTGGTGAAAATATTAAAATATATATGGTCAGGTGCCACATTATAATGTTTTTAGCCAATGATGAACTTCATATATGACCATAGTGCCATAAGATTATAATGGAGCTGAAAATTTCCTATTTCCCAGTGATATCATAGCCCTTATAATATTGTAGAACAATATATTACTCACAGGTTTGTGGTGATGCTGATATAAACAATTCTGTGCTACCAGTGCTATGAAAATCTAGCACCTATAGTTATGTACAATATATAATACTTGATAATGATTATAAACTACTATGTTACAGGTTTGGGTATTTACTATAATGAAAACATATTTTAATTTTTGTTATTGATACATAATTGTACAAATTTTTGGTGTACATGTGGCATTTTGTGCATGTGCATATAATGTGTAAGATCTAACCAGGGCAATTGAACCATCCATTACTCCCAAACATTCATACCTTTTTTTATACTGGGAACATTCCATTTTCTCTCCTTCAGCAATTTTGAACTACACAGATGATTGGGAACTAGAGTTGCTCTAATTACTACCAAATATTAGCTCTTATTCCTATCTAACTGAATTTTTGTACCCACTAACTAAATTCTCACCCTCTCCCCTGTATCTTTCCCAGCCTCTGGTAACCATCAATTAACTTTCTACCTCCATAAGATCTAATTTTTCAGCATCCACATTTATATGGTTTGGCTGTGTCCCCACACAAATCTCATCTTAAATTGTAACTCCCACAATTCACACATGTCATGGGAGGAACCCAGGGGAGGTGATTGAATCATGGGGCAGGTCTTTCCTGTGGTGTTCTCATGATAGTGAATAAACCTCAAGAAATCTGATGGTTTGAAAAATGGGAGTTTCCTTGCACAAGCTCTCTTTGCCTGCTGTCTTTCATCTTCCACCATGATTGTGAGGCCTCCCAAGCCACATGGAACTGTAAATCCATTCAACCATTTTTTTTTTTTTTGTAAATTGCCCAGTCTCAGTTATGTCTTTACCAGCAGCATGAAAATAAACTAATACAGTAAATTGGTACCAGTAGAGTGGGGCACTACTGAAAAGATACAGAAAAGTGTGGAAGTGACTTTGGAACTGGGCAACAGGCAGAGGTTGGAACAGTTTGGAGGGCTCAAAAGAAGACAGGAAAATTTGGGAAAGTTTGGAACTCCCTAGAGATTTGTTGAATAGCTTTGACCAAAATGCTGATAATGATACAGACAATGAAATCCATGCTGAGGTTGTCTCAGTTGGAGATAAGGAACTTTTTGGGAACTGGAGCAAAGGTGACTCATGCTATGTTTTAGCAACGAGCCTGGAAGCATTTTGCCCCAGCCCTAGAGATTTGTAGAACTTTGAACTTGAACGAGATTTAGGGCATCTGGTCAAAGAAATTTCTAAGCAGCAACATATTCAAGAGGTGACTTGGGTGCTGTTAAAGGCATTCAGTTTCAAAAGGGAAACAGAGCATAAAAGTTGGAAAATTTTGCAGTCTAACAAGGCAATAGAAAAGAAAATCCCATTTTCTGAGGATAAATTCAAGCTAGCTGCAGAAATTTGCATAAATAATGTTGGGGAAACCAGCCCCACTCCACCCAGCGGGTACCCTGAGTCTGGCAGAGACAAAAGAGTTAGAAAGAGACAGAATAAACATTTAAAAGGTGGATCCAGGGGACCGGAGCATTGAAGGCTTGCTCACAGTCCAGAGCTCTCAGGCTCCGCCCAATCTATTGGTTTACAAGATCTTTGTTCTTTGGGCAGATGGGAGGGTGAGGAAGGGATGAGGAAAAGGATTAATCAGTGAAGGAGAACTCCTGAGTCATTCGATAAGATGTATAACAGTGGCGATTTCTGTGAATTTCCTTGAGCAAAGGTGTGTGTCTAAACTACTTAAGATCTTTAACTTATCAGGACTGAGACAGGTGGGAGCGGGTATCAGGAGGAGCCAAGATGTTTGATTATACTCCACTGCTTCAAGGGAGTGTTATCTCCCTGAGCAACCTGTGGAATGCCACCAAGCGGTTATGCTCTCAAGACATAAAGACATGAAGGCAATCAGGAGACTTTTCTCCTCAGAGGCTGCCCATGGCTTCCCATGGGTGTCTCACACAGGAGAAACCAACTCAACTGGCACCCCAGAAATTCTCATTCCCACATGTCCCCCTTTTTTGTCTTTATTAATTTTTTTTTATTATTAATAAACACCATTACTATCATGACCCATTCACGGTGCCTGGCTTCTCTCCCAAGGCGCCATCCGCATCTGCAGACTAAAAACAAACAGCATAAACAGACACAAACCAAAATAAAATTTGTAATTGTTGATCCACCTATGATTTTTACCCACTTTAAAGGATTGGTATTAGAAAGGCCATCAGTGGCTCCAGCAAGAATATCAGCTCCAGGCAGCAGGGTGAGATGAGCCTGAGATGCCTCAAAAACTTGTTTTTTCAGTTTAGCAATATCTACTGTTAAATTATCTTCTTTTCCTTGTAGGTGAAGTCTAATAATCTCCCAATGGTGTTCAGTGGCATTATAAGAGCTAGTAGTAATACAAAAATCAGAAGTATTCCAATCACATTGTATTTGGATTCTATGCTCCAAGTTCATAATCTGATCTCCCATCCAAATTACTGTTTGACAGAGATCATTAATTTGATTTGCCAATTTTTCATCTATTTGGCTTTGGGAATTCCAAAGATTAGAAGAATTTTTCTGCCAACTATCTACAAAGCCTGCAGTTTGAATAGATGAGTGCAAAGCAACAACAGCAGCAGCAGTAGCTGTGACAGTTATAAGGCCCATGATCACAGCTATTAAAGTAAATATGAATCTCTTTGATCTATTAAGTATTTCTTTTAGTACTTCAGTGATAATATGTATAGAGGGACAGGCCTCCCAATGCCTATTGAGGGAAACAGGTATCCAAACTCCTTCTCGGGCCCTAACCAGTAAAATGCTATTATTTTTATTAAAGGTAGAATTAATGTAGTTAAAAAGATGACAGTTGAGGCATGATATGGTTTGAGAGTCAGGTAGGATACTAATTTTTCCCACTGCCAACATAAAAGGAGGTTTAACACAACTCTACAATGGGGCCATCCAATTAGAGGTCATGGCTACAACAAATCGAAGTTTTTTACTATGGTTCTTTGTTTTATATTCTCCTTTCCAAATCCAAATTGGGGTTTGAGCCATCATTTATTTTCACAGTTCTGGATGTTCTGGACTTATAATTGGATCAATCATTTTTGGGCTTGGAGGAGCCATATTTTTCTCCTCCCACTTAATAGGATAATTTGTTTCAATTCTTCTATATAATTTTGGTGCATTATCTGGGTAGTCATTTGCAATAGGAGTCTCTCTACAATCTTTGCGCTGTCCACTACAATTTACTGCAAAGCTCCCCTAGGGGCCCAATCAATGATGATTCCATAGGATTTATTTTGCAGTACAGCAGCGCTGTTTGCAATACAATCTTCCCAGGTTAGCACCTCTAGCTTTCCAGACCATTTAATGGCCTGCCTAGGGCAGGGCTTCTTATTAGGTTTAAATTTATTAATCTGGCAATGTGTCATAACATAGCTGTGCTCACGGTATTTAATAGTGTCCAAAGATTGAAATGTTCTTCCACTGATTGCATGAATAGAGGCTTTTGATCCATTATGTGCAGGGACATAAACCATCCAACTTTATTTATCACAATTTAAACATCCTGCATCCGGCCCTAGGCAGATGGGAGGAAAGCGACAACCAATGGAAACATTCGTTAACATTCCTTCCTCCTCTGGATGAGTAGGACCTCCTCGGTTATCTGTTGGTCCAGGCATCCAGACACTATCATTAACATAAACCTCCACCAGGGGGTCTAACCATGTAACAGGCCTCATCATTGGTGGGAATGGATTGTAGGCCCAATAAGTGTAATTTTGATCTGCCTCAGCTATGGGGAGACTCGCTGCCAGGGAGGTTACCACCATCATAGCTACCATTAGATTACTGGTGGTCAGCAGCTTGTTCTGAGACCTCAGATTCTCTTTTGCAATGTGAGCTAGTCTCTTCATCTGCCCCCAGGTCAGTGGAGTTGCACAGGGAGTTTTACTGGTTTCCATCTGCTCAACAGAGATGTTCATCTGAGCCATCTGATGAACTGGGGGTGCAGGGACGTTCTGAGTTCTTTTCCTCTTCCTTGGATTCTGGCTCATGGCACAGCTTAAGATGTCTTGTGGGTACCCAGACAGGAAGCTGATTACCTTCTGGTGAGATACAAGCAAACCCTTGACCCCATGTAATGATTTTGCCTTTTCCCAGGTTTTGGTTCTGATGTCTTTCCACCACACATGTTTTCCTTCATGAGGATTTATTCTTTGCCCTGTCAAATGCTGCTCTGCTTCCATTATAACCTGATCTCCAGACAAATTCAAAAAATTTAAAGTGATATGAGCCAATTGTAGCTGCGTATGGGCAGTAGAGTATTCTCTATTTCCTCACTCTGTGTTTTGTTTTTGTCATTGAGATTTTAAGATTTGATTAGCCTGTTCAACAATGGCTTGGCCTTGAGAATTATAGGGTATTCCAGTACTGTGCTCAATGTGCCATTGTTGAAGGAATGCTTGTAAAGATTTACTACAGTAGCCTGGGCCATTGTCTGTTTTAATCTTTTGTAGGATGCCCATGGCAGCAAAAGAGGAAAGTAAATGTCTTTTAATATGAGCAGCTGCTTCACCTGTTTGGCAAGTTGCCAATACAAGATGAGAAAAGGTATCTGTAGTAACATGGACATATGAAAGTTCCCCGAATGAAGGTACATGGGTTACGTCCATTTTCCACAGCATATTGGGGGTTATGCCAGGTAGTACCTGGCACTGAGGGCAATGTTGCACAATGTCCTTTGCCTGTCTCCAAGTAATCTAATATTTTTGTTTAAGTCCTGCTGCATTAACATGTGTTAGGGTGTGAAAATCTTGGGCATTAGTAAGCACAGTGGAAATTAGTAAATCAGCTTGATCGTTAGCCCTTACGAGAGGCCCAGGAAGATTAGTATGTGCTCAAATGAGTGTAATATAGAAAGGAAAACAGCGATCACACGCTGCCTTTTGTAAGGAAGAAAACAGCTGATAGAGTTGTTTATCCACAAGATATTTAATGAGTACAGTTTCTATGTATTGAGTGGCTTGAACAACATAAGGTGAATCAGAGACAATGTTTACAGGTTGCTTAAAGTCTTCTAACAGCTATAACTGCCTGTAATTCAGCCCTCTGTGCCAATTGAAAGTCAGTTTAAATAATTCTGTTTTTAGGTCCTACATAAGCTGCTTTTCCATTGCTAGAGCCATCTGTAAACACAGTCACTGCTCCTTCCAATGGAGCACTATGGGTAATTTTTGGAAGAACCCATGTTGTTAGCTTTAAAAACTGAAAAATTTTGTTTTTTGGATAATGATTGTCAAAAACTCCAATGAAGCCAGCTAAATTTATTTGCCAATTGACCGAACTAACAAAGGCTTGCCAAATCTGACTTTTATTCATTAGAACTATAATCTTATCTGGATCTGAGCCACAAAGTTTAACAACTCTAAGGCGAGCTTGCCCAATCAAGATTGCCATCTGATCCAAGTATACTGTGAGTGTTCTAACAGTATTGTGAGGCAGAAAAGGCCATTCAACTAAGTCCTCACTCTGAACTATAACCTCTGTAGGAGAATGGAGAGTAGGGAATACAATGAACTGTAATGGTAAACTTGAGCCTATTCTATTAACCTTTGCCTGTTGTATTTTTGCTTCAATCATTTGTAATTCTTTGGCAGCCTCAGGAGTCAGTTTTTGTTTACTATTGAGAGCAGGGTCTCCTCTTAAAATAGAGAACAGATTAGACATAGCATAGGTAGGGATTCCCAAAGTAGGTCAAATCCAATATATATCCCCTAATAATTTTTGAAAATAATTTAAAGTTTTCAGAGAGTCTTTTTCGAATTTGAACCTTTTGGGGTTTAATTGCCCTTTCCTGAAACTGCATTCCCAAATATTGGAAAGGAGTGGCCATTTGAATGTTATCTGGTGCTATGAGCAATCCAGCACTGGCTACCACCTCTTGTAAATATGAATAACACTAGCTAAGACAGTCTCAATTTTCAGCCACACACAGTATGTCATCCATATAGTGAATGATATACAAATCAGGAAACTGATCTCTCTCAGATTGAATAGTCTTCCCCACAAAAGTTTGACAAATTGTAGAAATACTCAACATACCCTGAGGCAGGACTTTCCAGTGATATCTGGCTGCTGGTTCCTTGTTGTTCATAGCAAGAATAGTAGAAGTAAATTTCTCAAAATCAGACTCTGCTAGAGGAATATTAAAAAGGAACCCTTCAAATCTATAATTATTTATGGCCAGCCTCTAGGAATCATGGTAGGGGATGGAAGCCGGGGCTGCAGGGCCCCCATCTGTAGGATGACTGCATTCACTGCTCATAAGCCGGTTAGCATGCGCCATCTACCAGATTTTTTATTTATTACAAACACTGGCAAATTCCATGGAGAAAATGTGGGCTCACTGTTTCCTTTGTTTAATTGATCTTTGACTATTTCCTGTAAGGCCCCCAATTTTTCCTAAAAGCGGCCACTGGTTGACCCAAACAGGATTTTGGGTCTTCCATTTTAAGGGAATAGGACTTGGAGGCTCAACAGTGACCACCCCTAAATATGAGAACCTAATCCTTTTCAGTCATTTTTTTACAGTACCCTGTATGGGTTCAATAATGCCCATCTACTGTTTTCCTAGGCCTTTTCTGGGAACATAGCCCATGTTTGACATTATTTTTTGACTAGCTTGACCGTACTGGGGAGAAGGGATTGAAATTTCTGTGCCCCATTGCAGAAGCAGATCTCTCCCCTATAAGTTGACGGAAATGGGCATAATTAGAGGTTGTATTGTGCCTTCCTGTTCTTCTGGACCAAGACCTGGTAAGATAAAAGTACTTCGGAAAACTTCTGAAGCAGTTCTGACCCCAACAAGACCCACTGGGGCCTTTTGTTTGGGCCAGTTTTTTAGCCATTGATAAAGAGCTATGATCGACACCTCTGCTCCTGTGTCAACAAGACCCTTGAATTGTTTTCCTTGAAAAGTGACCATACAAATAGGTCTATTGTCAGAGACTTGATTTATCCAATAGGCAGCCTTCCCTGCTGAATTTGTGCTTCCAAATCCTCCTGTTCTTTTTTCTGAGCTTTCTCCTAACTTAACATACAGTAAAAGCAACAGTTGAGCTATGCTGTCACCTGGATTAGCACTCCAGGGAAGAGTGGAGGCGATAACAATTTGAATTACTCCCTGGCAATCAGAGTCCACTACTCTAATATGTACTTGAATTCCCTTTAAGTTTAAGCTGGGCCTTCCCAGTATAAGTCCCACCATGCCATTTGGCAATGGTCTGTAAACTCCTGTTGGGACCTTCCTAGGAGGCTCCCCAGGAAGGAGGAATAAGGCTTCTGTACAGCATAAATCTACTGCCATGCTTTTAGATATGGAGTGGGACAACTGCTGTACATTTGTACAGGGATAGACTGGGCGGGGAATGCTCTGTTTGGAGTCAGGGACATCCCATCCTGAATTGGGAATGCCCCGTATTGTATCAGGGCCCAGGGCTGGCCCCTCTGTCTGTTTCCCAGCAAGGGCCATCCATGGTTATCAAACTTTGAATGACATTGATTAGCCCAGTGTTTTCCTTTTTTACGTCTAGGACAGGTACCTGGTTCCCTGCTTTTTCCTCCTGAGTTTTGCCTTTTTTGGCTCTCTGTACACTCTCTTTTTGTATGTCCTATCTGTCTACAATTATAGCAAGATCAAGGGAACACTCTTGTGTTTTTTGTCATCCTTAGCCCAGCCATTGCTTGAGCAAGGAGGCTGGCCTTATATAAGTGCCCCACAATGCCATCACAGGCTTTAATGTATTCACTTAAACTTGTTTCCTCATTTAGATCTGCCTTTCCCTTAATAGGTCTAATTGCTACCTGACATTCTGTATTAGCATTTTCATAAACAAGCAGCTGAACAATCACTTTCCTGGCATGAGAATCCGAAATAGCCTTTTGAGCCGCATCTTGCAAATGGGTGATAATATCTGGATAAGGCTCCCTTGGACCCTGTCGAACTGAGTTAAAAGAAGGATAAGTAGTATCAGGGTCATGATTTTTTTCCCAGGCTCTTAGGCATATAGTTATGAGCTGATCAACAGCCTCATCACCCATTACCATCTGTTGATTTAGAGTACCCCATGTCTGTCCGATTCCAAGCAATTGATCAGATGTGATATTAACGGGAGGTTAGGCTTGAGCATTTCTGCATGCCTGATTTGTTGCTTCATCTGTCCACCAGGTTTTAAACCGGAGAAATTGAGAGGGGAACATGATGGATTGGGCTAATGGCTCTCAATCCATAGGTATTAAATGCCTGTTATAAGCCACAGATTGTAACAAGGAATGAACATAAGGAGAATTTGGCCCATATTGTCCAATTTCTCGCTTTAAGTCTTTTAATATTTTAAAAGGAAATGTCTCCCAGCATGCTTGAGCCTGTCCTCTGGGCTCCTCAGCTGGCGAAATAATTACTGGAAACTGCCAAGCATCCAAATCCCCCATTGCTCATGCCTGGCAAATGGATGCCTGGACTGTATTTGCCTGTGCCATAATTTGTATTTGGGCCGGCTCACAGCATTCCTCTACCATAATTAACAGGTGGACAAGCCTGGATCATTCCCTCACTGTAATTGGCTGTTGGGCGAGCCTGAAGGTTTGCTTTGCCATAGTTAATGGCATGACATGCAACAATGGGAGAGCAAGCCATGTCTCAGGATCCCATTCCAAAAATTCATAAGGCTGAAGTAGGGGTGGCCGTTACGGACCTTCCCCTAAAGGTGCAGTAGGTGGCACTGTTTCTGCACTAGGTGGAACTGTTTCTTTCATAAGTTTTTGGAGGTTAGCATATATAGCTTCCTGTTTCTCTCCCTTTTTTAAACTAGACTATGATGGTTCACTTTGCTGATCATCAGACTCTTGGTTATTAAACTTTCTATATCATCCTGAAACTCCTCCTCCTCCTCCTCCTCCTCCTCTGTGTGGAAGGGCTCCAGTGCTGTTTTAATTGCTGACCACACAGACCAAGCAGAAAAGGGAATATTGTGGCCCTCTTGTTGTGCTCATTTTAAGTCTGATCCAACCTTGTCCCAATCTTTTACATTCATGGTTCCATATTCTGGGAACCAAGAATACTTTTCTACAAGACGGAAGAAAGATGTGAGATTTTGGGTACTCACAATTACCCCCCGTAGCACAAGAACTGCCACACCAGGCTTAAGTAATTAGCAAACTTACTTTCAGCCTGACCCATATTTTCCCTGAGGTTACCCTGGAATTCTCCAAGTGCCCTACTTACCTGTGGAGCCTGAAGTAAAAATGTACTCGGGTGTCCTTCATCAGTCATCCTCCACTTTCCACGCTCTGGCATTTCTTCACTGTATTATTTGTAGAGATTATGGGGAGCTCCACATTGGGCGCCAGATGTTGGAGAAACCAGCCCCACACCACCCAGCGGGTACCCTGAGTCCAGCAGAGACAAAGGAGTTAGACAGAATAAGCATTTAACAGGCGGATCCAGGGGAAGGGAGCATGGGAGGCTTGCTCACAGCCCAGAGCTCTTGGGCTCCACCCAGTTTACTGGTTTACAAGATCTTTGTTCTTAGGGCAGATGAGAGGGGGAGGAAGAGATGAGGAAAAGGATTAATCAGTGAAGGAGAACTCCTGAGTCATTCGATAAGATGTATAACAGTGGCGATTCCTGTGAATTTCCTTGAGCAAAGGTGTGTGTCTAAACTACTTAAGATCTTTAACTTATCAGGACTGAAACAGGTGGGAGCAGGTATCAAGAGGAGCCAAGATGTTTGATTATACTCCACTGCTTCAAGGGAGTGTTATCTCCCTGAGCAACCTATGGAATACCACTGAGTGGTTATGCTCTTGGGGCATAAAGACATGAAGGCAATCAGGAGACTTTTCTCCTCAGAGGCTGCCCATGGCTTCCCATGGGTGTCTCACACAGGGGAGACCAACTCAGCTGGCACCACAGAAACTCTCTTTCCCACAGCAATGTGGAGCTGAATGCTAATCACCAAGACAAGGAGGGAAGTGTCCCCAGGAAATGTCAAAGGTCTTCACAGCAGGCCTAGGAAAAAAAAAATTGTTTTGTGAGCTGGGCCCAGGGTCCCCATGTTGTGTGCAGCCTAGGGACTTGGTGCCCTGTGTCCCAGCTGCTCCAGCCATGGCTGAAAGGGGCCAACATAGGGCTTGGGTCATGGCTTTAAAGGGTACAAGCCTCGAGTCTTGGCAGCTTCCGCGTGGTGTTGAGCCCGCGAGTGCACAGAAGTCAATAATTGAGGTTTGGGAACCTCCTCCTAGATTTCAGAAGATATATGGAAAGGCCTGGATACCCAGGCAGAAATTTGCTGTAGGTGCAGGGTCCTCATGGAGAACCTCTGCTAGGACAGCAGAGAAGGGAAATGTGGGTTGGGAGCCTCTAAACAGAGACCACCACCTAGTGAAGCTAGGTGAACTATGATTATGAGGCCAACCACATGGAACTGTAAGTCTATTAAACATTTTTTTTTTTGTAAATTGCCCAGTCTTGTGTATGTCTATCAGCAACATGAATCAAACTAATACATATATAAGTGAGTACATGCAATACTTTTCTTTCTCTGCATGGCTTATTAACTTAACATAATGACCTCCAGTTTCATCCATGTTTCTGGAAATGACAGGATTTCATTGTTTTTATGGATGAAAAATATTCCGTAGTGTATATGTAACACATTTTTGTTATCCTTTCATCCATTGAACATATAGTTTGACTCTATATTTGCTATTGTGAAGAGTGCTGCAATAAACATAAGAGTACAGATATCTATTTCACACGATGATTTTATTTTTTTTGGCTATATAGCCAGTAGTAGGATTACTAGATCAAATGGTAGTTCTATTTTTAATTTTTTCAGGAATCTTGCTTATTGTTTTTCTTATTGTCTATACTAATTTGCATTCCCACCAACAGTGTATGAGAATTCTCCTTTTGCTACATCCTCACTAGCATATGTTATTTTTTCTCTTTAATAAAAGTAATTTTGACAGTGATGGGATCATATCTTAGTGTGGTTTTGATTTGCATTTTCCTGATGATTAGTGATTTTGAACTTTTTAAAATGTACTTCTTGGCCATTTGTGTGTCTTCTTTGAGAAATATCTATTGAGATATTTTACCCTTTAACAGTTCAGATTATTTGTTTTGTTTTTTGCTGTTGAGTTTTTTAAGATCCTCCCGTATTGTGGTTATTAATCCCTTTTAGGATGAATAGTTTGCAAATATTTTCTCCCATTCTGCAGATTCTCTCTTCACTTTGTTGATAGCTTCCTTTGCTTTGCAGCTTTTTAGCTTAATGTGATCCCATTTGTCTATTTGTATTTTTATTGCCTGAACTCTTGTGTTCTTACCCCAAAAATCTTCATGCAAACCAGTATCCTGAAGCATTTCCCTAATACTGTATTTTAGCAGTTTAAAGTCTCATGTCTTACATGTAATACATTTTGATTTAATTGTTGTATATAACGAGATTTATGGCTCTAGCTTAATCCTTCTGCATTTGGTTATCCAGTTTTCCCAGAACCATTTACTGAGAAAACTTTCCTTTCTCAACGTATGTTCTTCACATATTAAAAATGAGTTGGCTGTAAATACGTGAATTTATTTCTATACTCTCTATTGTGTTCCACTGGTCAATGTGTCTTTTTAATGGTAGAATCACATTGTTTTGGTTACTATGGATTTCTTGTATATTCTGAAGTCAGGTAGGATGATGCCTCCAGATTTCCCCCTCCCCCCTCAGGATTGCTTTGGCTATTCAGGTTTTTTTATGGTTCCATACACATTTTAGATTTTTTTTCTATTTTTGAAATAATGTCAATTGTGTTTTTATAGAGATTGCACTGAATCTGTAAATTGTTTTGAGTAGAATTGAGATTTTAATTATATGAATTCTTTCTTTCTTTCTATTTATTTATTTATTTTTTGAGTCACAGTTTCAATTTGTTGCCCTGACTGGAGTATAGAGGCTTGATCTCGGCTCACTGCAACCTCCAGCTCCCAGGTTCAAGTGATTCTTGTGCCTCAACTTTCTGAGTAGCTGGGATTACAGGTGCATACCACAACGCCTGGCCAATTTTTGTATTATTAGTAGAGACAGCGTTTTGCCATGTTGGCCAGGCTGATCTTGAACTCCTGACCTCAAATGATTCACCCACCTCAGCCTGCCAAAATTCTGATTGCAGGCGTGGGCAACCGTGCCTGGGCTTAATTACATTAATTATTCTAAACCATGAGCAAGAGCTATCTATCCATTTTTTGGTGTCCTTTTCAATTTTTTTCATCATTGTCTTACGGTTTTCTTGTATAGATCTTTCACTTCTTTGGTTAAATTTGTTCCTAAGCATTATGTATCTATCTATCTATCTATCTATCTATCTATCTATCTATCTATCTATCTAGTGGCTATTGTAAATGGAATTGTTTTATTGATTTCTTTTTCAGATATTTGTTGTTTACATATATAAATGCTACTAATTTTTATATGTTGACTTTGTATCCCATAAGGTAACTGAATTTTTTTTATTCTAACAGTTTTATTTGATGGAGTTTTTTTTTTAATGGTTTTTCAAAATATAATAGCATGGTATGTCTTCTGTGAACAAGTATAATTTAACTTCTTCCTTTCAAATTTGGATGCCCTTTATTTCTTTCTCTTGTCTAATTGCTTTATATAGGACATCCCAGTAATACATGTAATAAAAATTGTGAAAGTAGACATCTTTGTCTTGTTCTAAATCTGAAAAATTTTCAGTTATATTTCTATATGATGTAATGTTAGCTATGTTTTTTGTCAACTATGAGCCTGAAAAACTACCCCTTCAAATTTTTAATTAAGTTAGACTGTGGAGCAATGTATACCCCAGGTCATAAATCACTTAGTTATCAATTAGCAAAGCCCAAGAGTTGGTATGATACCAGTAGAGCCAGGCAGAGGAAAACATTAAGTTCTCAAATATACATATACTGGGAGTATCAGGAGAGAGGAGAGAAAATAAGAAGCAGGAAAATGAATCCGAGAAATAATAGCTGAAAAATCCACAAATTTAGTGACAAGCTTTCATTTACATACCCAAGAAGCTCAACAAACTCTGAGGAACATAAACACAAAAAGTTCCAAATAAACACATCATAGTAAAAATGTCAAAAAACCAAAGGAAAAAAAAAAAACTCTTGAAAACAGCAAGAAAAAAAGGTTTCTCATATAAAAGGTAACTCCAATAAATTTAGAAGAAATACGAGAAGTCAGAAGGAAGTGAAAGGACATATTGAAAAGTACTAAAAATAAGCCCCACTCCCCAGCCCCACAAAAAACAACTGTCAAACAAGAATCTTAAATTCTGCAATGGTATATTTTAAAATGAAGGTAAAATAAATACTCTTATAGATAAACAAAACTTGAAAGAATTCATTGCTAGTAGACCTTCCTTGCAAGATATAATAAGGAAAGTTCTTTAGGCTGAAAGAAAGTGATCTAAGACAGTAATTCAAATCCACATATATGAACAGTAAGCATGGGTAAAAATGGTTATGTAATGACTAATGTACATGTATGTGTATATTTCTTCTCTCAATTGATTTCAAAGCATTTTTATTAATCAATATCTACATAGTTGTATTGCTGGGACTATAATGTATACTAGTATAATATGTTTGGCATAAGACTTCAAAAGTTGTGGGTAGGAGCACAGATCAATTGAAATAAAAAAATTAACATTAGTTGGGAACCCAAATTAATATAACTAAGTGAAAAGAATTAGAAGGGGTAAATAAGAATGTTAATACACCAAACCCTGTAAGTATATAGTTATTCTTTCTTCCCTTACCATCTTAAAAAGATACCAAATTATAGACAGTAACAGTTAAAGCAATTTATTGTTGGGTTTGTAACACTTATAATCTGTATAATACTAATAGTTCAAAATGGGAGAGAAGAAAATAATGCTTCTATATCTCTCTAGAATTTATGCTAATGTAAATCAGTATCAGAATATAAGTTGTACATATGGTAAGCCCTAGAGAAGCCACTAACACCACAACTGAACAACAAAAAAAGATAAAAAATTTAGTAACAGAATAAATATGTTACACTAGAAAATATTCATTCACAATGAAAAAGTAATAGTGGAGAAATAGGAGAATAAAAAAGATGAGATATACAGAAAAAGTAAAATGAGTAAATTCAATGGTAAAAATAAAATTGAATGTGAAACAACTAAACAATTGAGTCAAAAGGCAGAGATTGTCAGACTGGAGAAAAAAATCCTACTTCATGTAATCTACAGGAGATACACTTTGGATTTAAAGATAAAATTAGTTCAAAGTAAGATAATGAAAAAAAATCGTGTGTCCAGCAAACACAAGAAAGCTACAATTACTATATTAGTATCAAACAATGAATAATTTAAAACAAATAAAGTTACTAGAGATCAAGAGAGACATTTTATAATAATAAAAAATTTATCCAGCAGAAACATGCAACAATTATAAACATATATGCAGCTAATAACAGACCCCAAAATTACATGAAGGAAGAACTGGCAGAATTGAAGAGAGTAACAGACAACCCAACAATAATTGCTGGGGATTTTGATATGCCATTTTCAATAATGTATGGAAAAAACAGGCAGAAGATCAATAATAAAATTGAACACTTGACTATTAGTATGAATCAATTAGATGTAATAACATCTATAAAATACTCCACCTAAAAACAGCAGAATACACCATCTTCTCAAGTGCACATGGAAAATTCTTCAGCATACTGTATATGATAGACCATAAAAAAAAATTCTCTAAATGTTAAAGGATTGCAATCATACAAAGTATGCTTTCCAGTCACAATATAATGAAATTATAAATCAATATATAATATATTCACAAATATGTAAAAATTAAGCCATTTAATTCTAAATACCAAATGGATCAAAGGACAAATCACAAGGGAAATTAGAAAAATTCTTTGAGATAAATGAAAATGAAGACAACCGCATTCCAAAACTTCTGGGTTGCAGTAGAATAGTACTTCAAGACAAATGTAGAGCTGTAAATCTTGTATTAATAAAGAAGAAAGATCTCAAATCAAGTATATAGACACATTAGAAAAGAGGAAAAAACTAAATCCAAAGCAATTAGAAGAAAGTCACTAATAAATGTGAGAGGAGAAATTAATGAACCAGATGAATGAAAATAGAAAAAAAGAATTAATGAAACAAAATTAATTGAAAAATAGATTTTTCTTTAAAAAGATCAACAAAGTTGACAATACTTTAGCTAAATTGAACAATAAAAAATAGGAAATACTCAAATTACTAAATTTACGAATAAAAGAGGGGACATTACTACTTACCTCACAGAAATAATAGCAATTTTAAGGGTATATTATAATCAAATATATGCTATTTGATTATTTAAACATTTTTAGGAAGACTCAAAACATCAAAATAATTAAAGAAGAAAGAGAAAATATGAATATATCTATAACAAATAAAGTGATTGAATTTGTAATTAAAACACTTCCCACAAAGGAAATTCAGAAGTAGATGGCTTCACTAGTGAATATCACCAAATGTTAAAGAGAAATTAGTATGGACTTGTCACATCTCTTCCAAAAAATAGAAGGGAAGGGTGAGAATCCCAACTCATTCTATGAGGCCAATTTTACCCTAATACTAAAATCAGATAAAGACAACATAATAAAGCTACTAATATCTCTTATGAATATAGATATAAAAATTCTCAAAAAAGAGTAGCAAATCAAAACCAACAACATATAAAAATGATTAGATACAATGTCAAGTTTGATCACTCTCAGGAATGTAACATAGGTTCAAGTTACAAAAATCAATATAGTATACCATATCAATAAAATAGAGGGGAAAAACTCGGTTTCTGCACCCTAGGAATAAATGGGAGCATTCTCAACCTGATAAAAGCATCTATGAAAGATCCAGAAACAACACGATTAATGGTGAAAAAGATATGATTTCCCTCAAAAAAAAATTTTAAAGGCAAAAATATTTTTGCTTGACATTTCTGTTCAACATTATACTGGAATTTCTTCTCAGTGCAGTTAGGCAAGTAAAGAAAATAAAGGGCATCTGAATTGAAAAGAGAGTAAAGCTATCTCTATTGACAGATGGTATGTTCTTATTTAAAGAAAATCCAAAGAAATTCACTAAAAACCTATTACAATTAATTTAATGAGTTTACCAAGGGTATAGGACACAAGATCAATATACCAGAATGCTACATTATACACTAGTAATAAACAACCTCAAATGGAATTAAGAAAAAATTTTCTATTATTATAAAACTGAAATAGTAATAAACATAAGAAAAGAAATGCAAACATTCTGGGAGCAAGTTCAAAGAACTAAAACAGAAAGACTATATTTATGGATCAGAAGATACTTCTATGAAGAAGGCATACTTCCCAAATTTATCTATTGATTGATCTTTATTAATTATCTAATTATCATTTATCTAACCCCAGCTGACTTTTTTTGGAGAAATGGACAAGCTGATTCCAGAATTTGTATGGAAATTTAAAGGATTCATAATCTTGAATAAATGGAACAAAGTTGGACATTTTATACTTAACTGATTTCAAAACTTACTATAAAGCTACAGTAATCAAGGCTGCATGGTACTGGCCAAAGTAGATACATAAAGATCAATAGAAAAGAATGAGAATTCAAGCTGGGCACGGTGGCTCACACCTGTAATCCCAGCACTTTGCGAGGCTGAGGCGGGCGGATCACGAGGTCAAGAGTTGGAGACCAGCCTGACCAACATGGTGAAACCCTGTCTCTACTAAAAATACAAAAATTAGCCAGGTGTGGTGGTGTGTTCCTGTAATCCCAGCTACTCAGGAGGCTGAGGCAGGAGAATCACTTGACCCTGGGAGGCAGAGGTTGCAGGTGCCCCTGCACTCCAGCCTGGGTGACAGAGCGAGATTCCATCCCAAAAAAAAAAAAAAAAAAAAAAGAATAATGAGAATCCAAAAAACTTTTCTCACATGCACAATCAATTGATTTTTGGTAAAGTTCCATGATAATTCAAAGATGTTCAACTTTCTCAACTATCAAGAAATACAGATCAAAACTACAATGAGATACCGCATCATAACTGCTAGGACGATTGTAGTAAAAAAGGCAGAAATACAAGTACTGGTAAGGGCATGAAGACATTTGACCCCTCACCCATGGCTGATGAAAATGGAAAATGGTGCAGCTAGTTTTCATCTGGCAGTTCCTCAAATTAAAAATTACCATATGACCCAGTCATTCCATATACCCAGTCCTAGGTATATATGTATCTACATATACTTTAATGAAAACATGTCCATACAAAGGTGTGTACATGGATGTTCACAGTAGCAGAATTTATAGTAGCCAAAAGTGGAAACAATTCATATATCTATTATCTGATATTGGATAAGTAAAATATTGTATATTCAAATAATGGAAAGTTATTCTACCATAAAAAAGCATGAACTATCAATACATGCTTCAACATAGATAAATCTTGAAAACATGCTTCTACTTGCAAGAAGCCAACAGAAGACCACATACTGAATTATTCATTTCATAAAATGATACAAAATATCCAGAATAGGCAAATTCATAGAGATGGAGTGTAGGAGATCAGTCAGGGTGGTGGGAGAAATTATAGGAAAAACGCAAACCTTCTTGGAAGGCCAGAAAGTTTTGCAAAAGGTTCGAAAGGTAATTTGGCTGAAGGCAGTCAAATTCTCTTATTTGGAGCCTGAGAGCAAAAGGTAGGTAACAAAAAATAATGTAAAGGGATTGATCTAGATAAGTTAGTTTACTTAGGCCTCAGAACCTGGCCTTTAAATCATCCACACAAAGGACAGCTCTCTCTAGGGGGCGACCATGTTAATTACCCACAAGTGTGTTGACTCAAAGCCTTTGTCATTAATTCTTTACTAAATAAATGCCCACAGCACCAGCTTGTCTGGGCTACAGCTGCTGGGACACTTTATGGCACCTTCCTCGGTGTCTGTGGCGGCCCAGTCCCCTAGCAGTGCAGCCAGGCAAAAAAACCTGTGTCTGTGTACAATGTTTCATCTGTCACTCAGCCAGGGTCTGCAGGTCAGACCCAGTGGTAGAGAGTAAGTTACTGGTTGCCTAGGGTTTGGGAAGTTGGGAGGAAAATAGAGAGTACTGCAAATGGATAGGGGATTTGTTTTGGGCGTGATTAAAATGTTCTAAAATCAATTTTGGTGATGTTAGAACAAGCTGTAAATATATTAAATGATTGATTTATATACTCTAATTGATAAATTGTATGGTATTTAAAATATATCTTAACATACAGTTATTAAAAATTGCAACTAATTAGAGAGAGAACTTGAGAGAGATTTTCTTATCTCAGGAGATATATGTTTAATTTTTAAAGGTGGTACTGAAGACTAAATCCTAGAAGATTTTTTTCCCCCAACTGGAGACACTCAGATTGTCTTTTCCCTGGAGAGAAGTATTCAAATACCAAAGAAGTAGACTAAGGTATTTCAATACTGTCTCCAGGCAAATCCTCTTGTAAGGCAAGGAAAGGCTCTTCATCTCCTTTAATTATAGAGAAAATTCATATTTTCTCTCTCTCGTTTTCTCACTCTCACTCAAGGAATGGGTGTAGGATATTTTTCTATCTGGCTCTCATTGTGTAACTCTGAGAGGCAGCTGGGCATTGAGAAATCAACACTGCAAAGTGAATCTGGCTGTCAATTGTACAAAACAACCAATGGTGACTGTGATGGTTAATAATGAGTGTCAACTTGACTGGATTGAAAGATGCTAAGTATTGTTCCTGGGTGTGTCTGTGAGGGTGTTGCCAAAGGAGACTAATATGTGAGTTAGTGGACTGGAAGAGGTAGACCCACCCTCGTTCTGGGTGAGTACACTCTAATCAGCTGCCAGAGAGGCTAGAATAAAGCAGTCAGAAACAAGTGGAAAGACTTGCTGGGTGCAGAGGCTTATGCCTGTAATCCCAGCAATTTGGGAGGCCGAGGCAGATGAATCACCTGAGGTCAGGAGTTCGAGACCAGCCTGACCAACATGGAGAAACCCCATCTCTACTAAAAATACCAAATTAGTCAGGTGTGGTGGTGCATGCCTGTAATCCCAGCTACTCTGGAGGCTGAGGCAGGAGAATCACTTGAACCTGGAAGGCAGAGGTTGTGGTGAGCCGAGATTGTGCCATTGCACTCTGGCCTGGGCAACAAGAGCGAAACTCCTTCTAAAAAAAGAAAAAATAAAAGAAAGAAAGTGGAAAGACTTGACTTGCTGAGTCTTCCGGCCTTCATCACTCTATTATGCTGGATAATTCCTGCCCTCCAACATTGAACTCCAAGTTCTTCAGATTTTGGATTCTTGGACTTAAATAGTGATTTGCCAGAGGCTTTCAGGCCTTTGGCCACAGAATAAAGGCTGCACTGTCAGCTTTTCTACTTTTGAGATTTTGGGACTGAGACTGGCTTCCTTGCGCCTCAGCTTGCAGAAGGCCTATTGTGGGACTTCACCTCATGATTATGTGAGTCAATACTCCTTAATAGGCCAGGTGTGGTGGCTCACACCTATAATCCCAGCACTTTGGGAGGCCGAGGCAGACACATCACGAGGTCAGGAGTTCGAGACTAGCCTTGCCAATATGGTGAAACCCCATATCTACTAAAAATACAAAAATTAGGGGGGCGTGATGGGGGTGCCTATAGTCCCAGCTACCTGGGGGGCTGAGGCAGGAGAATAGCTTGAACTGGGGAGGCAGAGGTTACAGTGAGCTGAGATCGTGCCATTGCACTCCAGCCTGGGTGACAGAGTGAGCCTCCATCTCAAAATTAATAAATAAATAAACGAGCTCCTTAATAAACTCCCATTCATATATACATCTATTCTATTATTCCTGTCCCTCTAGAGAACCCAGACTAATACAGTAGGTATAGAAAAGATCTGTCACTGATTCAAAGACCTGTGTGTGCATTTAGGACAATATTACTAAAGATAAACATTAGAAATGTAATAATTATAAGAACTGGACGAAGAGCAGAAATCCTAGCAAGTGCATAAACAAACCAAGGATATCATTGTACTTAATTAGGTTGCAGAGAAGTAAGGAAGCATCAGTCTGTGAAGGAATTTGTAAGTCATTTTGAAGACTCTTTATTTTTCTCACCAAAATAATGAAAATGTGATAAAAAGATTTTAAAAAGGCAAATACTTAGTAAACTTTGCTTTCCAAAAAAAAAAGTCACTACTTAACTACCATATGAAGAGCACCAAGGGTAGAGATACAGGAAGAATAATTAGAAGACTTATGGTAGTAGACAAGAAGGAAGAGAAAAAGAAGAGGAAAATTCAAATTAATAAGAACTAAAAAGCCAAGAAGATAGCATTGCCACAACTCGATAATGTATGAGATATGAGGGTGGAATATAAGAATGCTCTTCAGGTTGACTTCTATTTTTCCACTTTGTGCAACTGGATTGAGAGTTAGATCAGTCATTAAGTGAGAAATAGCAGAAAAACATAAACTTTTCAAGTAAAAATATTGTAAGTTCATGTGGAATCTGAGGATCGCTTAGACTAGTCTGATGCTCAGAAGAGAGGTCTCAGTTGCTGATTAACATTTGGGAGTCATCTTTATTGTTCTATGTAAGATAGCCGTTGGGAGATTTTTATGTAATAAGTTGAAGAAAAGACCTAAAATGAAATAGTTATTTCAACTGACAAATTATTAAAACTAAAAAAGTGTTCAGCAAGTTTCTGCATGAAAGAAAATTTTATAGCATTTTCCTAAACCAACAATAACAAAATAAAAATAAAATTAAATATGACTCCATTAAGAATAGCAACAAGAAACACAAAGTATATAGTAGTACATTAACAGCAAACCTGTCAGATCTCTGCCTTAGTCTGTTCGGGCTGCCCTAAAAAACTGTGATAAACTTGGTATTCTTATAAACAAAAGAAATTTATTTCTTACACTTCTGGAGGCTGGGAAGTCCAGGTCAAACAGCCGACAAATTCAGCTGTCTGATGAGGACTAGCTTTCTAATTCATAGAAGGCATTTTTTGTTGTTGTTATATCCTCACATGGTGGAAGAGAAAGGAGTATCTCACCAGCTTCTTTTATAAAGACACTAATTTCATTCATAAGGGCTCCATCACCAAGACCTAAACATCTCCCAAAGCCCCAACCCTAATATCATCACACTGGGGGTTAGAATTTCAACATGTGAATTTTAAGAGGACACAAACATTCATGTCATGGCAATCCTTTGAAGAAAACTTTAAACCTTTAGTCAAGAGCATTGAAAACAATTTAAAAATTATATCTCCATGTTTTTTCATGCATGACTAACTATTGTAACAAAGTCAGTTCTTCACAATTTCATTTAGAAAAATTCTGCATATATATATGGGGAGGTAATATACAGTAGAGTCCTGTAATTCAATTGGAATGGGGCAGATTATTTAATAAATGGCATTGTAAAAACTGATTTACTATATGGAGATAAGTGAAGCTGGATTTCTGCCTAAAACCACCTACAAGAATGAAACTCAAAAGGATTAGGACTATTAAAAGCATAGTGGCTTAAGATTGGATAAGGGCTTCTTAAATAAAATTTTAGAACCATGAAGCATATGGCAAAAAATGGGTAAGCTTTGTTACATAGAAGTTAAAGACTTCTGTTGAACAGTTAAAACTAAAACTCTGGACAAACTTAACATACTAATGACAAAATGGGAGAAGGTTTTGCAAAACCTGAAACTAATATGGAGTTACTATCAAAGAGAGCGCGCGTGCACGCACGCACACACACACACACACACACACACAAATCCTACAACTTTCATAGAAAAACTACAACCCTAGCCAAAAAAGTAAGCAAAAAAAAGTTGGGATAATAACAGATCTAGATTTCTAAAAGGCTAATTAATATATATAGAAATTATGATACCCACAAGTAATCAGTTAAATACCCATTAAAAAACAATGTGATATCAGTTTACATCCACTCTATTGGCAAATATTAGAAAACTAAATAACACCAAAATTTGAATTAGAATGTTGTGAAAAATTTGGACACAAGAGTAGAAAATAATGCAGCCATTCTGAACACCAATTTGGGGCTACTTATTTCAGTTTATTGTAGGGATACCCTATGACTCAACCACATATTCTCCTCATGCCTAACACACACACACACACACACAATGTTCACATAGGTATGTGGGTGGACTTGTGTGAAAATGCCCAGGTGACATTATTTGAGGTTGCCAGGAATTAGTGGAATCTGGAGTTCTTCACTGGGCTAATGAATAGGTAAAATGTGGACTACCCTGAGATTCATAGTGTCACAATACCATGAGAATACACTGGAGACTTAGAGGAGGATAGAGAACTATGATGCAGTTAGAAGCCCAGGTCTAGACATGCACACATAGTTATTAAAAATGTAGAAAATATATTTTAATTTAAAAAAATGAGACCTAGAATCCACTATTAGTTGAAGTAGAAAGCAGGCACAAAAATCAACAATGTACATTTTGCAACAACATATAAACAAAAGATGCACATTAAACATATTAATGGATGTACATAAAGGAGAGAGGGAACAGGAGTGTGGAATTAAGACAAAGGAAATCAATAAATTGATAAATTGACAAGGGGGCTCTTCAAGAACCAATGTCTATAATGTACCATGAAACAGAGTGTGATTTAATCCAACCCTCTGCTTGTGGAAGGAACAGAGGCAGGAATATGTAAACACATACCCTGGAGACATTTCACATGAAAATTTATGAATTACTTGTTCTAATCCTTTAGAACTTTAATGCAGAAGTACATATTTTGAATTAGGTGTGTGTGTGTATAAATTTGTAGCACATTTTATTTTACATAGCATAACTTTTATGTATTTTCTTGCCTGCAATTGTGAAAATTTTGTGAAGTGTTCTCCCATTGGTGAACAATATGAGGCTCAGAAAGACTGAATGATTTGCCTAATAACGTCCCTCATCTAGGAGTGGTAGAGCTGAGAATAAATCTAGGCCTTCTTTCTAGGTCTTTGAATTGTCACTTGGTAGGAATCAGCAGTGAGGCTTCAATGTGTTATAGCTCCCATTTAACTTCAGGAAATTATCTCTGGTGCTTTACTGGAAGGAAGAAAAAATTGGAAGAGTAAGGAGGAAATTCTGTCAAGGTATTGAGATCAATGCAAAAACTTTTTAAAATAAATGTTAATTTATTTGGTGTCCACAGAATTTCAGAATCCTCAAAGCTGCCTTAGTCTGCCTATTCCTAGGGCCAGTTCTTCTTTAAGTTACCTGCTTTCAGATATAAAACCTAGGCTATTTAATCAGGTTTTTTCATCTGTAGAACAAAGGATGTATAAGGAGGCAGGACACTCATCTGGAAATGCAGTATTTGCTATAATATACAAAAAAATATTGACAGAAAATAAGAGTATTTGGGAACAGCTTCTGCTGTGCAGTACAAACACAATGATCTCGTGGTTTTAGTAACAATTATCCTTATTTGATGTGGCCTCAAATACAAAGTGAGCCTAGGAGAGAAGTGAAGCTGGCCTCCACGGCAATGAACGTCAATTATCTCACCAATACATGCCCAAGCATTTTCAATTCTAAACATTACAGGAAACTAGAGAACAGTTGTGCTTATGTTCATTTATTCGTAACTTTATTCACTCCATAAATATTTAGTAAATCCCTACTTCATGCTGGATACTAATTGTGCTAATTGTGGATGCATTGGGGAATAATGTTACATAGTTAGTTCCATTATGGAACCTACAGCCTATCATGAAAGACAAACAGCAATAAAATGGTATAAGGTTTTTTTGAAAGAAGTACAAAGCACTGTGGAGTACCAGTAGGAGAAGCTAGATTGATGAATTGTTTAATATAATATTTTCCCTTTTCATTATGCAGAATTTTTAACATATATAAAAAGTAGAAAGAATACAACATCCCATCCAAACCTCCATTCACTTCTGTGTTATTTTGAAGAAAATTACATCTTAGATATTATGTAATTTTAACCATAAACATTTTAGTATATATTTGTAATATATAGGGTCATAAAATAAACCCACAACTATTTGTGTAAATCTAGAAAGATTTAATAATGGTATGAGTGTTCACACAGTCTTAGATAGCTAGTGGCACTGGCCAATGGCTAGACTATAGATTTTTTACTTGACTGGCATCTAATAAACTTGGAAAATTATTCTATATTTTCAAATATCTATAGTTACATCAAAAAGCAGCTCATATTTTTATTGGTGCTTTATTACTTTGTTTACAAACTCATTGGTTAAGCATAATGTTATCTCGTTGGAAATTATTAGGTTTAAATTTTCTATTGTAAAAATAGTAATGTAATCACTTCTGAAGGAGAAAATCTTCAGCTGAAAGTGTGAAATATATGTACACAAAGCATTATTTAATAATGAGAACATACAGTGAAATATTCATATGATCTTTTTTTTATAGGATTAGACATTATTGCTAGCCTTTATCATCTTGCATGTCTTTGCCTATTAAAGTTTTTTAAAAATAATAACTCATACCTTATTTTTTTTTTTTTTGGAAATGTAGTTTCGCTCTTATTGCCCAGGCTGGAGTACAATGATGCGATCTCGGCACACTGTAACTTCTGCCTCCTGGGTTCAAGCGATTCTCCTGCCTCAGCCTCCCTAGTAGCTGGGATTACAGGCACCCACCACCACGCCCAGCTAATTTTTGTAGTTTTAGTAGAGACGGGCTTTTGCCATGTTGGCCAGGCTGGTCTCGAACTCCTGACTTCAGATGATCCACCCGCCTCAGCCTCCCAAAATGCTGGGATTACAGGTTTGAGCCACCGTGCCTGACCAGTATTACCTAACTTTTATACAGAACTTGTGACTTGCTCTTCATCCACATGATGTATGGGTAGTAGTATTGGTGCTAACCATAGTGGAGGATGCAATGCTCAGCTTTATCAAAAATGTTTTCAAATCTCACAGATAATGTCAGTCTATCATGGGATGCTGAAAATACACCAGAAGACAAAATCTCTAAAACTAAATTTGGAGTAAAGTTGTTTTTCCCATCACTACTGATAATACTCCTGCTGTCTGTCATGGCATTTCTGGTAAGAGCAGAAAATGTAAAGAACTGTGAAATATTTCACTAATAAATGTGTTTATTATGTAACTATTGGTCAAATGTATCCCTTGAAACATTCTGGAACCATCATTAACCTTATATGGCAAGTATGATAATATTTGGAAAATCCCGTATAAATCTATGAATTAAATTTGCATCTGTATTCTATACTTAGTACAAGGTTCAAAAGCTCTGGCTATTGGAATAGCAGTCCCAAAATTGAGAACAATAAAAATAACAGAAGAAATTTTAAAAAAGGAACAAAACAATTCACGTTGTTCCCATCCTAACAAATCCAGTCTCTCACCTTCCTTGGATATTTTTATATAGCAATAATAATTTTATTTATAGCACATTATATTCTGCCTTTTGTTACTTACGTTGTAAACTGAAAAACAGTAATGTCCTCTATAAATATGTGCAAACATAACCACATTTTTATTAACTTTTGGGTTACTAGAAATGTCTATCTTTGGTAAATATGTTAGTTAACAATAAAAACAATAATTATGTTTCTGTAATGTACTTCATTGTTCCCTTCTAATATCATTCTTAATGTTTTCTATCATGAATTTGCACTAATTGGTCTAATCTTACTGTTACTCATTCTGTTTGTCTTTAACTCACCCCAAAATGTCCCTTTTATATCAAACCTTCTCCTGATGAATCCAGCTCACATGGATAATATTTATTCTCTAATCTTTGATTATCGCATAATTCCTCAATTGTTTATAAGTTTACATGTTGGTAAGGTATGTCTTTTCACCCCAATTGCAGCTCTAAAACAAAAAAGTTTATAGATTAGAGTCCTTCGTTGTGCCCATTATAGCTTTGGTACCGAAAATGTCATTGTAGAAGCAGCTAAATGGGCATCACCTCGTGATTTGTTAGACATGAGCTATCTCAGGACTCTCCAACAACCAGTGAATCAGAATCTGCAGTTTAACAGTGATACAAATGAACATTATAATTTCAAGCAATGCCCTAGTATGTATCAGACCTCTGCAAATGCTGACTAAATGGTTAAGAGTTTATCAGCTGTTACAGTAGATTCTTACAACTACCGTAACAAATTATCATAAACTTTGTGGCTTAAAATAGCAGAAATGTCTTCTTTCACAGTGGGAGAGCTAAAGTCTTAAATCAATTTGTCTACAAGGTTGCTTCCTTCTGTAGGCTCTGAGAGAGAACTATCCAACGCCTCCCTAATAGTTTTCCTGGTGTTTCCTGGTGTTTTCTGGCAATTCTTGGCATTCCTTGGTTTGTAGATCACTCCAACCATTGCCTCCATTTTCACATCACCTTCATCTCTATGTCTCTGTTTCCTCTCCTCTTCTTATAAGGCTAGCAATCACTCATTTTAGAGAGATTCCTAAATCCAGGCTGAATCCATATCAAAATCTGTAACTAATTATATCTGTAAAGACCCAAATGCGGTCACATTCTGAGGTTCCAGGTGGACATAAATTGAGGGGTGGGGGGGGGGCATTATTTAACTCATGACAACTATGTAAAACAAAGATGTAAGTCTTTTTTATTTATTTATTTTTTCATTGCAGATAAGGTGATGATGACGACTCTTTTATTCCAGAATTTAGACATGGTGAGAGATCTTTGTTGATGAAGATAGGAATTTTAGCTTTTGTTTTGGCTATCATGCCCCCATTTAAACACATGCAAAGCCTAAATTGAGGGGTTTCTTTCTCTCTCGCGCACGCTGTCTCTCTCCCTCTCTCCCTCTCCCCCCGGCCCCCCCCCCCACACGCACACGCGCACACACACACACACACAAATAGGCCTTTCTAACTGTAAAACTTGGTTGTGGAATCTCTATAAGTTTTTCTTAAGATTTATCCTTCTCATTAAATAACTATGAAACCAATCATCTTTCTCATATGCATCTGTTTATAGTTACTTTCAGAAAACATAATGCTGTTGCTAACATTTTCTGTACCTACTGTATTTGTTTTCATGGCTACTATAGAAGTAACTGGGTATCTATAATGGGTTTCTTTTTTCCATCTGAAAGTCCATTTTCTTTACAGCTTGTAGCTAAATGATCAACTGATGTTTTTTGTTTTTTTTTTCTGTGAGCTGTTTACAGATGTTTCCCTTAATGTTGTTCAATTAACATCTCCACAGCATACATTATCCCTCTCAAAAAGTTACTTAATGGTATATGTTAATGCATTCATGCCTAGAAGCTTTTAAAGTAACAGGAGCAAATGTTAAAAAAAAAAGAATAAATAGACATATGTAAATAAGCATGCCTATCCATAAGTGATGATCTTGGAATTTTTAAATGTTGCTTCCCTTTCCCATTTGCTAAAAATGTCTCATGTGAGAACAACTGACAATCACTTTGCTGACTCCACTCAGAATACATTAAATGGCAGTAAGAGGGTTTTTTAACTCGCGTCCCTGTGAAGAGACCACCAAACAGGCTTTGTGTGACCAATAAAGCTTTTTAATCACCTGGGTGCAGGCAGGCTGAGTCCGAAAAGACAGTCAGCAAAGGGAGATGGGGTGGGGCCGTTTTATAGGATTTGGGTAGGTAGTGGAAAATTACAGTCAAAGGGGGTTGTTCTCTGGCTGGCAGGGGTGGGGGTCACAAGGTGCTCAGTGGGGGAGCTTTTGAGCCAGGATGAGCCAGGAGAAGGAATTTTACAAGGTAGTGTCATCAGTTAAGGCAGGAACAGGCCATTTTCACTTCTTTTGTGATTCTTCAGTTACTTCAGGCCATCTGGATGTATACCTGCAGGTCACAGGGGATATGACGGCTTAGCTTGGGCTCAGAGGCCAGACAGGTTTATTAAAAATTATGAGGGATTCATTTAATATCTGAATTGTTCAAGATAATGATTGGTGTGACAATGAGGTGAGAAACATTTTTGTTTAATCCTCAAAACAGCAAAGATTATTTTCACCTTCTTTGTATCTTTGTATTTTTAAAAATACTTCTTTTCAAGGTCAAAATATTTAACAGATCTTTGGTTAATCAGCTGAAACTAAGGACTGATTTGCCCATTTCAGGATTGTAAAATAAGTGGAGTTTGCCTTTTGGTAGCTAGGTAGGTAGTCTCAGTGTTTCCCCGCTGTTGATAAATCTTAATTTGTTACTCAACTAGTAACTGTTTTATGGACAGCATCCTATGCCTGAGAAAGGAATGGGAAAAAGTACTTTCTTTGGGTGCAAAATTTAGGGGTTTGCAAAATTAACAGGGTGCCAAAGAATTTGTAATGAAAACAAATAGTATTTTTATTAGGGTTGCCAGATAAAATACAAGATAAGCAGTTAAATATGATTTTCAGATAAAAAATAGATAATTTTTTATTAGAAGAATGCTTCACACAATAGTTTATCTAAAACTTAAATATTGCATGGGACGTACTTACACCAAAAACTTTCTTGCTGTTTATCTAGTATTCAAATTTAACTGTGTGTCCTATATTTTTACTTGCTAAATGTGGAAATTCTAACTTTATGCACTATTTTTTTAAAGTTAAAATTAATGCAAAAAAAATCCATAATGAAAATAACATGACTTTTTAAATAAAGCTAAGGTAAGTCTTACTGATTTTTTTCTTTTCCCTAAGGCTTGAATAGGCTCAGTACAGGATGGCAACTGATTCTATCCAACTTTTAAAAATATGGCATTGCCAGGTGCAGTGGCATGCACCTGGGCAACATCATGAGACCCCCATCTCAAAAAAAAAAAAAGAAAAGAAATATGGGATGAAATAAATCTTGCATTAAAATATTATTTATCTCAATTACTGAGTAAGGAGGGCCACTTTAATTTTGTACCTTGGGCAAATGCTTCATTTTTCTTGGGAGAGTTTGAACATTGCCCGGATCCTTCCTTAGCTCCTTACACTTTGCACTCACCACAGGACCTGATTTTTATTGGGAGCTATCATGATAATAGCTGTAGTGAGAAAGTTTACACTTAAATGATTCTTAAACATTACCCGGTGTCATTGTTATGTTTGACAGAAGGAGAAATTAAAGCCCTGGGCTGTGATTTGACTCAAACTCTAGTAACACGGGAAATGAGTAGCAAATTTGAACACAGAAAGCAGATTACCTAACAGCCCAACGCTACAGAGTTATTTACACACACACACACACACAATTTTTCAGCAAATTTCAGAGAATAATAATCATGTAGCATCAAGATACTTAAGAACCTTGAAGAGATTATAAATGAGGCCACAATCAGTCTGTCTAATCCCACCTAAAATTGCAACTACAAGTACTGAGATAGCAAAAAAATTATGTCATTTACGTATTTCATACGTATGTGTAGAGCTGCTTCTAATGTTAGGCATTATTCTCGGTACTGAGCTTATAGCCATGCATATGAAAGACAAAGTCCTTTTTCTCTTGGACTTCTCTCTTATTGGGTTAGAACCAGTATAAACAAATAGAGCAAATAAACAAATTTTGTTTTGCAAAACGCTAAAAATGAAATAAAGCAGGATAATAAGAAGTATGTTCCTGGGTATGAAGGGCTGCATTAGATAGTGTTGGCAGGAAATGTTTCTTTGAGAAAAGCACAATTGAGATGAAAGATGAAGGTTGAAAGAGACAATTCAAGTTCTGGATAAACAAAATTCCAGGCAGAGAGAAGAGCAAAGATATAACATAGAAAAGGGATCCAGCTGGCCCTATGTAAGGGACATGGTCCATGCATAATACCCATCTGCCTTTACTTAACACTGTATTTTAATAAGCAGCTGGAAATACTTTTTCATGGCTATTTAAATTATGTATCAGTGTTTGTGGAACCATCCAGCTACCCACAATTTGAAAATTACAAGTACCAAAAAACATGGTAACCAGCTACATATGGCTATTCAAATTTAAGTTAATAAAATAAAATGTTCAGTCTTTCAGTGGCACTAGCTCTATTAAAATGCTTAAAAGGCACATGTGTTCTATAGCTATTGTATTGGACAGTGCAGATAGCCTTTGTTTCACCAATGACATTTGGTTCTACCAGCTTGGCACTAGTCTAGAGGAAAAGACAGACACATAACATTGTGTGTGTGTGTGTGTGTAGTTTTTGGGAATATAATTAACCCTTTGCATGTATTCATATATTCAGCAATATTGTGTGATTGCATACTGTGTAACAGATGACAGGATCTATTATAAGAAATTGGAATTCAGCAATGAATGAACCAGAGGCAAAAATCTTTGTATTTACGAAGTTTATATTTTATTGATAAATAAGTAGAAAAATAAATAAATAGTTTAATACTGATACATGCTCAGGAGAAAAAAATAAATTGGGATAGAAGAATTGAAGTGTTGGCAGGAGATAGTTCTGAGGGGTTTACAAAATACATAGGGAAATTAAAGAAAGCCTTACTGAGAAGATGATGTTTGGAGAATAGCCTGAAGTAAGAGGATAAAGGAGATACCTGTAGCCAGAAGGAAAAGAAAACACAAAGAGCCTGAGATGGGAGCAGGCCAACTTGTGGGAGAAACAAAGAAGACAGCAGCACAGCTGAGGCAGAGCAGAAGAATTAGGGCAGAGGAGGAGCTAGCCAGGGACTTACTGGGGCCAAATTATTTAAGGACTTGTGGATCATTGTAAGGCATTTGTATTCCAAGCCAGTATTTCAAAGAAAGCATAGCATTTTTGTTCCACAGGATGCCAGATGAAAAGGAACAAGTTGTTATTCTAGATTCCTTTTCAAAATGGCTTGCAGTGTCCCTATTCAGAAGTGTAGCACAATGGTAAAACATGGGGATGGATACCTGGCTTTGAATTACAGCTTAAAATCTTTGCTTGTGACTGTATAGACTTGGTCAGGTTACTTATCTGCTTTAAGGTAGGAACTGGCTGACACCTATGGAGTTTAATCTGTGTATTGGACAGGGTACTTATCACTTAAAAGCATGCCATTTAGGCCAGGCGTGGTGGCTCACGCCTGTAATCCCAGTACTTTCAGAGGCCGAGGCGGGCGGATCACAGGTCAGGAGATTGAGACCATCCTGGCCCACATGGTAAAACCCCGCCTCTATTAAAATACAAAAAATTAGCAGGGCCTGGTGGTGCAGGCCTGTTGTCCCAGCTACTCGGGAGTCTGAGGCAGGGGAATCACTTGAACCCGGTAGGTGGAGGTTGCAGTGAGCCGAGATCCTGCCGGCCTGGCAACAGAGCAAGACTCCGTCTCGGAAAAAAAAAAAAAAAAAAAAGCATGCCATTTAATCATCACGGCAGCCCTACGAAGTGGTATAGTTGTCACCCCTTATCCATGGGGGATATATTCCAAGACCCCCAGTGGATTCCTGAAGCTATAGATAGTACTTAATCTTATATACATTCTATTGGACATTTGATCTGATAAATGAGATGACTGCTAAGTGGCTAATGGGCAGATAATGTGTACAGAAAAGGATGATTCTCATTCCTGGCTGGATGGAGTAGGACAGCTTGAGATTTCATCAGGTTACTCAAAATGGTGCACAGTTTCAAACTTATGAATTGTATACTTCTGAAATTATCCATTAGATGTTTTTGAACTGCAGTTGACTACTTGCATCTGAAATTACAGAAAGTGAAACTGTGAATAAGGGGAGCCTACCTGGTTTTTCGAATCTTCAAGTTAGGGAAATGAAATCAATGACATAGTGACTTACCAGTTCACATAGTAAATATGATCAGCCTCATATATTTGAAGTATTTTAAATATAGAAATTCATGTAAATCACTTAGCGTCTGTTGCATTATGATTATTAGTACTATTATTATTTCCTTATCTCCTATGCAGCAGGCCCATCATAAACTTGTCATCAAACTACACATACTCCCACAGCAAAATTATTTCTGATAAGAGCTTGAAATGTGCCTCAGGTAAAATTTTAAAAAATGGGCAAACAAGATCACTATTTGAGCAGGCATTCATAAACACACAATTTGCTAGGTTTCTCATCAATTAACATAACATTGTATATTCCTAGAACTACAGAATTAAAAATTGAATATCATCTCAAGAGGCACATTAACCATCTCCTCCAAACTAAGGAATAACAAAACCAATGGGAATATAAAATTATATCCACACCTACTTATCTATATGTTATGACACAGCATTTGATTCTGTTTTGGATTTGAAAATGAACTGCCTACCTTAAGACTAATGGGAGGAGTCATTGTTACAGAGGGGTAGAGAGCTAGATGTAATCACTATCAGTTTAAAAATGCTTTCTTTTTTGTTTGTTTGTTTGGTAGCACCATACTTTGCATAGGGTGTGAAAAAGTGACCAATAAGCTTTTTCTTCTCAGAATTCAGTTCATCGTCTGTCTGTATTATAAATAATATGGAAAAATATGTACCAGAATAAAGCATGTTGATGTCTCAAAATAAGACCATACCATTTTCTTTGCAGGAGTATAGATGGAATCAGAGTGACAGCATAAGTGAATAAAACAACATACAGCAATATAAGGTAGCAAATGTCAAATGAAAGCTCAGAGAAATTTATAACAGGTGCTCTAGGACACTGACTCTTGCTTCTTTTCAGTGCTGACATTCACACAAAATGCCACTCCAGACACAGTGACACTTGACCCAAAAGACTACAGCACAGAGAGTACCCAGCTGGCAAGGAATGCAAGATCCTTTGATGTCTCGGTGGGTCAATACTTCAAACACATGGAAAGAGAGATTTATTCTTGTAACCTTACACTTCAGAGAGAAATGCAGAGTGGCAGCACAAACTGATGTGTAGCTGTGTAGGTTCTTCTTTCTATGAATTGTGAAATTTTGACTAACATTTGTATCAGTCACCCGGGATATACTTCATTGGATAGCATCGTTACTAGTTGATACAATAAGTCAATACTTATGGCTCTCTTTAGACAAGAAGGTAACCAGGTAGACAGCCATAGGGTCCCACAATTCATGCCCAGAGTAGAGTGCAGGTCAGTGTTGGCTGATGTTGATCACACTTAAGCCCTCTGTACCGACTCCTGATACAATTCCAGCTTCATGGACCCCCATGACAATATCCCAAAGGGATTTTTCTTACGTAGTCCCCACCCAACACATCTGCCTATCACTGAATATTTGTCAGCTTTGTATTTCCTTATTTTCGAGCCCAAAGGGGGAAGTATCTAGAATAGTTTGAAAGATAACATGTGACTGTGTGAATAGAAGAGCAGGCCATATATATAAAGTCACATGTCCGTCTTCATTATAGCTATCTAGAGACCCTGGGGATAGGCTAATAAGTGCTCTAAGCTATTGTTTTTGAAGACAATAGTAGAATGTCCTAGGTAGTGATGTGCAACTGTTTTTAAAGTGGCTGAAGATATATCGTGTTTGACCTGCAATAGAAAAGTCTACTTTACCAAATGAATGCTGTTCACTGCCCCAGTGTCAGAAATGCCCCAATTAATATCTCTAACAGAAGGAATTTTAAAGTAGATGAAAAGCTACTTCAGCAAGCAGCGTTGGAGAAGCTGCATAGCATAAAAATTCAGATCTGTAGACTCAGTTCTGAATTATGACTTTGGCATTTGTCAGCTGAATGGCTATACTCTCAGGCCATTTAATCACTCTGAACTTGTGTTCTCTCATCTGTAAAAGAAGGCAAGCATTATCCCACTGAAGTTTTTAATTAAATAGGATAATATCTATAAAACAGTCCAGTATCCTGCACTTAATAATATTCCAATAAGTATTAGCTATGATAATTATTATTACAGAAAAACAGAGAAATTTGGGGGGCAGATGAAGACTTAAATAGTCACGTAGAATTTTATTCTGTATGATGAGCCATCTCATCAATTTCAGGTAGTACCAGTTTTGGATAAGAGATGGAGAGGTTTCCTGCAGTATTTAGGAATACTGTTATACCACCACTTGCTTTATGGGAAATCTATTAATATTAAAGTCATTCTGAATTGAATTTTGACTTTCCAGCCAGGTAAGAATGAACTATATCCATAATCAGGACTAGAATTCAAATTACTGTTCTTTACTTTTTTTTTTTTTTTTTGGCACTTCACAGTGAAAATATTTATGTAATGATGCAATTTGTAGCAATTATCAGGAAGAAACCTTTAGTTACAAGGCACCACATCCTGGCCATCCTCAAGGAATGTAAATAAAGATTTGCTTAATTTTCTTTGTCCTTATAATTTAGCTATGTGAGATGTTTTGCTCTATGGTCCATAAGCACAGTATTTTGGGCTTAGTCTTGGAGAAACTCTGACTGCTTTATGTTTTTCCCAATTGCTGTGTGCATCCCTAGACTCCAAGACAGAGTAAAGATATATATATTTTAACCTCAAGCATATTCAAATTTACAAAATATTTTCTGGTAAGTGAATGTCAGAAAATTAAGCAGTCCCTTCTTTCACCTGTTACCTCAATTTTGAAAAAAATATAAAGTAAGATAGAATTCTTTGAAGGCCAAAACTGTTAATTAACTTAAATTTTTCCTTTACAGCCTGCATTTATTTATTTGTGATATAATTAAATTTCTGATTTTTATGCCCCTCCATCTACAACCTAAAAAAATGTGGGGGAGGTTGAATTGGTTTTCTTGGTTATTTATTATCATATTGTATCACTGTTAGTGAAATTGACCATGAAAGCAAGCATTAAAAGGTTGATCATAAAATAAAGCATTCTTGGCATGTGGAACAATGACAAAATAACACAATTAAAACAGCCCCTCTCCGGCTGGTGTACTGAACTGTTCTCAGTGCTGGCAAGAAACTAATAAGAACTATAAAGAGTGTGAGTGAGGAGCTTTCAGGTGTCCAATTTAATTAATTTCAACTATCTGACCACTACTTTACAAGATCCTGAAGTTTAAGTGTTTAGCAAAACACTGTTCTGATCCCCACTACTGGCCAGACTCATGAACTTACCCCAGGTCCCCTGAATGTGGATTGATAACTGCTAAATGTCTCTTCTCTCAAGAACTGTTCTCAGACAAATGCCACAAACCTTCACCACTGCCCCAGTGCCCACAGGCCCTGGCCAATGGTGGCCTGGCAAAGGAGGACAAAATATACATTATGGTGCAATGTGTGCTTCATGGTTTTCTTGTGAACCCTATTCTTGTTTACCATTTTCCCCCTGTCCTATCCTATTTCCCTTGCACCCTTTCTTCTGCAAGGACTATTCCCAATACATCACTGGGAAATAATTTCAATCCAAGACTCTACTTCTAGGAACTCTCACCTAAGCCATAGCATGCTTGTTAGTTTTAAGAGATGCTGAATCATCCAGGTCATGTTATATCATCTTGTTACCTAAGATTTTGCTGCTAAAGAAATTACCTTTATTATTAATACTGTGGAAGCATTTGTCTACATATATACATATGATTAGGTGTGTATAATAGGTATGTAATAGTTATGTCTAGGCACGTGGGTATGGGCATGAGTGTGAGTGTGTGTAAACATATATTTAAATGAAAAGTATCAGGATACAAAATTTGAAATTGTGGAAACAGTTGCTATTCTGGCATATGCATAAACACACAAGGCTATGAAAATAAGTAGGAGTAGTTATACCCAGGTCTGATACAGTCATTAATCTCTACTTTCTTGATATGTATTATTGTCATATTTCTATTCAGCATTTAAAATATAAAGTAAATATTCAATAAAATAATAAAAACATAAAAATGAGGAAGCCAATCCCTTGGTTTTAGTAATACCTTACTAAATGAAGTACCCCTGTAACAAGGGTAATAATATATATTAACATGGCTGCTATCATAGGAGGTGGTCGCTTGGGAAACAGAAAGAAGAAACAACAGAGATGTTGAGGAATTTGATTTGAGGGATGTGGATTGATTCTTGCTTGAAAAAAAACTTGCTTTTTGAGTATTTTTGCTCCTATTAAACTCTTAATATAAATAACTTCTTATCCAAATTTTCACTCTGTTTTCCAGATACCAAATAATGACATGGGGAGAGGCCTTCTGTTTTGAATTGACTATATACATAGTATAATTATCAGAATTTCTTTATGTGGTGAGGCCATTATCTCCATCACAGATGCCTTCTAAAACCACTGCCCATCCCAGGGAGTGAGGAGCCTAACATCCTAGATCCCTACAGAATTTTCTGACAGTGTGTACATGTCTTTACCACAGGAGACTGTTTACCTGCTCACTGCCAATACCAATTGCCCAAATTGTAGGATTCAATACCAGAATATACATGTTTGGTAATAACAATCTTCTACATTGTAATGTAGATTTAATGCTATATATTAACTGTTTCCGTTCTTGTAACAATAAAAGTTATTAGCCTTTCAAAATTGTACATGGCCTTTATGAAGTCCCATATCAGGTACATTGATATCACTTACAGATGACACGAAAATTACCTCCTATGGTAATATGAACCAAAGATAATCAGCGTATATTTTATTAAATGAACATATAAAATAAGTATGTAAGAAGTAAACTTGTTCATGATTAAAAAAACACTTTTTGACTTTAACTGAAACATTTTTAAATATTAAAAGAGCAAAGTATAAAGTAAAATCTACCAATATTTTGTGGCATTAGCCATATAAAACCAGGGTAGAACAACTGAGGATTCATCTTTTTTGTTGTAATAACTGGTATTCCAATTCTCATTCATGAGGTAATTAGAAATTTTGTACAATTCATTTTTAATAACATTTTTGTAGCTTTTAACACCCCACCATAATTGCTGAAATAGTTCACTGTGCCCCTACCCCCCACAACACTTACATCTAGTGTGTCCACCAATATGCATTACATGGGCCCCATCACACCCCAGCAGCAGCTGTCACCTAAGAAAAGTGATCCTATTCTTCCTGTCCATCTCAGTGTTTGACTGCCCTTAATTCCACTTAGTGGAATCTCAGTGTTGTAACTGACAGTTATGAGAATTTATTTCTTAAAGAGTGCTAGAGTGTGTCTGGATTCTATACAGAACTGGTGACAATGGCTTCTATCCACAGTCAGTATCTATCATCTGAGCCCAAGAGCTGTTGTTATAAAGACTCAGTTGAACTACAAGTCTCTCATAAAAACTGTTGTGAGGCTCTCTAGGTTCTCCATGTGGAAGCATCATCTTCACTCTAAGTGACTGAACAAAATATAAACACCAAAATACAAACGCCATCCATTGGAAAATTCAGAAATAATTGGAAAAAGGAAAAATGATATTTTTAATGGACACCTGACCTATCAAAATTTAATTGTTACAAGAAAATATAGTCATAGGTTGTGTTGTCTTAGGATATGTTAATGACTTCACTAACTTCATTTTACCCTGTGGCAAGTCATAGCATGTCTGATCACTTTCTTCCTCTATAGGCTCAAGGTAGTGTAGGGACCAAGGGAAAACTTCCCCTTTGTCCTCTGAAAGTCCACTGAAAATCAACTGAAAAAAGGCAGATTAATAGGAGAAAAATTACAAAACCTTATTTTAATGTACGTAGCAGGAGAGAATCACAGAATAACTATTCAATAATCCACAGCAGAACAGAAGCCTATACACACTTTTTCATGGGGATGGGGAGAATGAATGGATCTGGGAGGAGGAGGTGAGAGGCAGACATTCGATGGGAAGAGAAGCACAAGGACCAAAAGGTTGTCTTATTATACAGATAAAGCCTCCCAGGTAATCTCTTAATGTTGCCCTCCAAAAAATAAATGTAAAGTCTGTAGGGGTGTGGTGATGAATCTCAGTCTCTTCTCTTTTCTGGTGGTTGATCTTTCCTAATTAACCGATGAAATCCCTAATGAGAGGTTCTTAAGAGAATTGCATTTCTTTTGGAAATAAACTTTCTTGATCAGATATGAAAATTAAGAAAGTTCCTTCCTGTGCTTGGAGATTGCGGGGGGAAAGAAAGTTTAGAGTGACCTTGATTCTGAGGCAGCTTCTAAGGCCTCAGTGCATGTCAAAGTACTAGTCTTTAGGGTATCACTTTCTGAGACCAGACAATAGCTAAAACTGGCACACATTCTATGGCTGTCTCTCAGTTTTGCCCCCAGCAAAATTATAAAATAGGTAAAGGCTGATATTGGTATTCTTGCCCAGCCCTATCTTTGCTACCTTCTCATCCTTCCTTATATTCAATTCCTACGGAAATTGACCTCATTTCTTGAGGAAAGTTTAAATAATTAAACTTAATTAAATAATAAAATGCTTTGAATAATTAAACATTTTTTTCAAAGGTGACTATTCTATCCTGGCATTTTGCTAGGTTCAGGTATTAAAAAATATAATGATATCATCTATTTTTTAGGGAGTTTATGGTTGACTGGTGAAAGTGAAGTGTCAAAGTACTTAAAGAACTGCATATTCATTACCATGCTCAGTAAAAGCAAAGGACATTATGGATGCAAAATGGAGAGAAATCAAAATCTACAAATGCTTTCTATCAGTGGGATGGTTTTTAATGGGGTTTGAAGAATAAATAGAATTCTAGAAGAAAAAAAAACATGACAACTGATTCCAGGCCTATAGAGAACATCCTGTTCAAAGACACAGGTAGATAACTGGAGCTGCCCATGCATTGGGATTCAAGGTAGGAAGGTGGTGAGAAGTTGGCAGGGTTTTAGGCAAGAAGAAGTAAGTTAAAATTATATGCATGCTAACCAATGAATCTATCTATCTATCTATCTATCATCTATCTATCTATGTATTTATTTATTGAGACAGGATCTTACTCTGTCACCCAGGCTGAAGTGCAGTGGCACAATCGCAGCTCAATGCAGCCTCAACCTCCCAGGCTTAAGTGATCCCCCTGCCTTAGCCTCCTGAGTAGCTGGGACTACAGGCATGCGTCACCATACCCAGCTAATTTTTATATTTTTAGCAGAGACAGGGTTTCACCATGTTGCCCAGATTTGTCATGAACTCCTAGGCTCAGATTTGTCATGATCCACCTGCCTTGGCCTCCCAGTGCTGGGATTACAGGCCTGAGCCACCACACCCAGCCTATTTATTTATTTATTTTCTTTCTTTTTCTTGAAAGCTCCTGGGAACCATAGAACACTTTAAAGGAAGGTATCAACTTGATCGTATTTGACAAGATAGGATGTTATCTCAAAACTAAAGCAAAAGCTGATAAGGTTTAACACCTCCTGGGCATATAGGCTTTAACCGAAAGGAGGGAATGTCTTCGATGACATAACCAAAAATATAATTTTGTAGAATAGATTTTTAGTATTAAATCTGATGAATTAAATTTATCATTCCTTTTTCAATAATGTTTTAAACTTAGAATAGAGAGGGTAGGTAAATAGATTTTCCTATAAGACTTCAATATAACTAGTCAAATCTTCAACTACTCATAGTGTTTCTACCCTTGAGATTCATCCCCAGGAGATTAAGTTGCTTCTCAGCTCCTGAAATAAGGAAGTGAGGTGTCAGAGGCTGCTCTCCAGGGAGAAGGGTGCTGTCAAGATGCTATGTAGGTTGATACACTGTAGAACCAGAAGGCAGAATAATAAAACTCTAGAAGCACACACTTTACTCTCATCTACTGGGCAAGTTAGAAAGTTTTTGGTGTAAAATCATATTTGGATATAAGCTTCATCATTGTTAATAAATCTAATGACCCAGAATTCCAAGTTTGTTTGCAGTAGCACTATCTATAACCTTTCTCTGATAAATCTTCTTGCAAATCAATGTCAACTTACTGTTCTCCAAATATCTGTGGGGTGTGGGTGTGCACACACATGTGTGACTACTCTGATCAGAATCTTTTAGTGACTTCACAGTAGAGTCTGGTCTCAAAATCTGACCTGGAATGTGGAGCCCTCTACACTGACTCTATCTTACATTTCCATGTCCTTTTCCCATTATTACTCTTAAATATTAAGTCAAATTTCAAGGGACCTTCAAATTACATTTTTAAGAATAAGTCAGAAGGCAGAAAATAATATCCGTGACAGTAAAAAATTTGTAATGTTCTGGAAGATAGGAAATTGATCTTTAATTCTTTGGCTATTTTCTCACATGAGTACCCTTAGAATGTTTTAAACAAGCCAGACCTGTGTGCTTGGCTTTGAATAGAACAAAGGGACATAACCTGAGTGCGTATTAGAAATACCTGGGAATATTTTTTTAAAAAATACTGCTCATGCCTGTAATCCCAGCACTTTGGAAGGCCTAGGTGGGAGGATCCTTTGAGGCAAGGAGTTCAGGAACAACCTGGGCAACAAGGAGAGACCTCATCTCTACAAAAAATATAAAACACTGATGCTTTAGTTCCATCCCCAGAGTCACTAGTGGAGTGAAAACGGGGCATCAGTATTATTTAGCTTAGGTGATTCTATTATATAGAAAAGTTTCAAAACTATTGAAATAGAGCAAAAGAGGCTTAGTTTATATGAGTATCTGTGAATACTGTGTCCTATTTCAAAGTTAGTTTCAGTTGGGTCCAAAGATAGGTAGCTCATGAGAAAAAACTACCTCTTAATTACATCAGAATCAGCATACATTTTAATTAAAGAAACATATTTAATATAACACAGTATGTGCCACTTGATGTATAGTTCAAATTAAGGCAGAGACTGTGCTGAAAAATACAAAATAAATGTCATGGTTACCAACACCCTGGCATTCTTGGAGATAGAGAGTGAGTGCTGTTTCACTTTATATAAATTATTCTTATTTTTTTTTGAGATGGAGTCTCACTCTGTCACACATGCTGGAGTGCAATGGCACAATCTCGGCTCACTGCAAGCTCCACCTCCTGGGTTCATGCCATTCTCCTGCTACAGCCTCCCGAGTAGCTGGGACTATAGGCACCCGCCACCATGCCTGGCTAATTTTTTGTATTTTTAATAGAGACAGGGTTTCACCATGTTAGCCAGTATAGTCTTGATCTCCTGACCTTGTGATCCACCTGCCTCAGCCTCCCAAAGCGCTGGGATTACAGGCATGAGCCACCATGCCTGGCCTATATAAATTATTATTTATTTAAAATATAGCTTCAAAAATTATCAAGTATCTAGGAATAAATTTAATGAAAATTGTGAAAGGTATTTATACAGAAATATGTTAAACATCACCAAGTGTGGACTTCGTCTCTAGTAGTGAAGGTAAAATCACCAGCAGATTCTTCCACACGTATAAATTTAAACTCAGTAGTAAAACAATACAAAACAAAACAAAAACACTGTGTAAATTATCTAGAGAATAAATAATTGCAAGCATCTTTGAAGGGAAGTTGAATCTTGTGTTCATAGCATTGGTCTGAGGACAGGCTGAAGCTAAGTATTATGTGGGTTTGCTGAAACTCCAGTAGAAGTATTTCATTTTTCTAGCTGAAAGATCACAGATCCTGGAGAGGCTACAGTCGCAGGAAAGTGAAGGGAATCCCAGAAAAACAAAATGGTGGTGTATGTGTGTAACCTCTACTTAAAGTCTCTTGCTGATCCCTGAACTATACATTCATAGAATATTGTGCAAACAGCACAACTATAAAGTAAAAAATAAATAAATAAAAACTGAACTAGAATCCAAGATTCTGCTCATCTCAAATAAGGCAGAGTTTGCAGTTTCACGTTAATTGAGCTAATCATCTGCCAAAACGAAAACAAAAGTGTAATCACCCAACTGAGTTCTTCTTGTTTGCTGCATAGAAAAAACCAATACACTTGAGAGAGTAGGTTCTGCCATAGAGAAATAGTTTAATTATTGTAAGGCAGCTGAGTGGGAGGATCAGAGATATTTCTCAAATCTGCCTCCTAAGAGCTTGGGGGCAAGGGTTTTTAAAGATAATTTGGTGGGCAAGGAGCTAGAGAATGAGTGCTGCTGATTGGTTGAGGTTGAAAATCATAGGATTGTTCAAACTACCTTTACATGCCGAGTCAGCTTCAGGGTAGGTGTCACAGGACTGGTTGAGTCACTTTCTTGGTGCGGATCATGGGTCTGGGTGGATCAGTTGGCCTTTTCAGATGGAAAAGACTAAAAAATATCTTAAGTTTTGACAACTGTGATGTCATCTTAGGAGCAACTGGGAAAGTTACAAAACATGTGGCTGCATGACTCCTGAGCAGTAAGCAAATTAGGGACCAGTGGCTGATTATTGCTGAACTATGCTTAAAGCATGGCAGAATTCAGGACCCTACCATAATTCAAACCTTGTGGCCTTTCTTCAGTTTTACAAAAGGCAGTTTTAGTCCCCAAACCAAAAGGAAATTCATTTTGGGAAGAGACTATTATCATCTTTAAAGTTTTAAAGTTAAACTATAAACTAAACTTCTCCCAAGTTAGCTTGGGCTATACCAGGAATAAGCAAGGTCAGTTAACTTGTGGGATTAGAAGCAAGGTGGAGACAATTATGTTAGATTTCTCTCACTGCCATAATCTTTGCAAAGGTGATTTCCAAAGCATTATTTTTAAAAATGCAAGGTTTTCCAGATACCACACAATATAACATTTACAGTTTACAGAATGTAATTCAAAGGTACTAACAATAAAGAAACAGAAAAATATTATTTATTCTTACAAAGAAAAAGGAAGCGAACCCTGAGATAATCCAGATGTTGGAATTATCAGACCTAGACTTGAAAGCAATGAGGTAAAGAAAACTATGTATAAAAAGAGAGGAAATCTCTCCAGAGAAATAGAATATATATATATATATATTTAAATACATAATGGAAAACTTTGAATGAAAATAGTTAAAAATTCTCAGAATATTAGGAAAAATGGACATAATAAAGAAAAACAGTCAGAAAGCTACCAGAAAATGAACATTTTTATTTTTCCATGGTTAGGACTTACTTGGAAACTTTTACTAGGATTTAGGTCATTGGAAAATATTTTTGAATAGAAGTGATGATTTAAATACTGAGAAACCATCCAAGAGTCATATGTTTACATTTCAAGAAAACATCAGGTATGGAACCAAGAAGATATTCCAGAGGCTGGAAACTAGAGTGGCTTATCTTACTCAACCCTCCCCATACCAAGTATTTATTTACATTCCAAAAGGTAAGAAAACAGGGTTCTCCCTTTTCTAGTCTCCAGAAGAAATAAGGAGATTAAGTTTCTCTTCATCTCTCACAGGGAAAGGCAACAGCATGTATACAAGTTTATAGATTCATATTTTCCTACCAAAGTATATTCCCATACATGTGGGCCTGTTCATCTGGCTTTCATGACATTTTCCCAGAAGGTGGAGACTGGGTAAGGCTAATAATGTGGTTATTGCTGTTAAGTGCTATAAATAACTAAGAACTAGACAGAATTGGACATAACTGATAGAACTAATAACCTGTCCGTGCTCCAGAAGCCTCAAGTTTACTTTCAGAGTACTATGAATAATTATAAATATTAAAAGCTTATCATAAACTTGAAGAAAAAATTATTCAAACTAAAGAACAAAGAGAAAAATAGATTATTTTAAAACAAAAACAAAAAACTGAGAGCACATCAGGGACATCAGGAACATTTGGGAAAATATCAAGGAGTCCCAAAAGGAGAGACAAAAGAGACAGTGAAACAGAGAAAAGGAAATAATGGACAAAAACTTCCCAGATTGTATAAAAAACAAATTTTCTGATTAATGAAGCTCAGCAAACTCCAAGAGGATAAATATGAAGAAAGCCATGTCTAAGCACTTCAAAGCCAAATGACTTAAAACCAAACATCGAATATCTTGAAAATAGTGATGAAGTGCAAAAAACAGTACCCCAAAATATGGCAGCTTGGCATGCTGAGTATTTTAAGTTAAAGGGAACTGAATAAATCACAGAAGCAGAAAAGTTCTCTTTGACTTTCTCCTACCCTCTCTCTCTTAAATACCTGCATGTGACAGATGTCCTTTCCTATGCCTGGAAGAAGGAATGTTACACAGGCCACAAAGAATCTGAACACCTAGGCTTTGCTAAATGTTTCACAGTTTATTACCATTAAATTATACCCTTTTGTTTCAATCATACTTTTGCATGACTATCCATAGAAACGCATAGTTTTTTCATGGGTTTTGAGTCTTTATTTTTAAAAATTAATTTTTAATGTTATGTATGTAGAGATGGAGGACTCACTATGTTGCATAGGCTGGTCTTGAACTCCTGGCCTCAAGTAAATCTCCCACCTCAGCCTCCCAAAACGGTAGGATTATAGATGTAAGTCACCATACCATGCCCAGCCTTGGGTCTTCATTTTGGAAGGCTCTGTACCATGTAAATTTTGGTTATGTGAATTTGTTCTGTTTTTTTGTTTTTTGGTTATTATGGTTTGTTGCTGTTTGTTATATGGGTTTAAGCTATGAATTTTGTGATGGGTGAGGAAAAGATAGTACTTTCCCCCTCCCCATAGTAGCAAAGGAAAAATAACACTTTAAATACAGGGGTACATTATATCAGAAACAATTGAGGCCAGAGAGTGGGAGAGCATCTTTGTGGTGATAAAAAAAAAAGGGAAATCATCAAAAAAGAATTTTATATTTGGTAAAAATATGCCCCTAAAATAAAAGTAAAGATTCTTTCAGATAAAAGAAAACTAAAAGAATTCCTTACCAGTTGACTTACCACTACAATAAATGGTAAAGAAGTTCTTCAGGCTAAAAAAAATTGGTGCAAAAGGGAAATGTGTGTCTTTAGGTAGAAATGTAGAACACTGCAAATGTTTTATATACAGGTACATATAAAATATTTTTTCTCTTAAATTCTTTATATATGATTATAAATAAGAAATGTGACATCTTAAGGTGTCTACATTATATGTAGATACAATAAATATAACATAGTTACAGTAAAAATAATGGCAGGTGGGAAGTAAATGGATATATGGCTGCAAATTTCTACTTTTTTCTGAAAAGTGGTACAATATTAACTATAAATACACTGTGAAGAGCTAAGATTGCATATTGTACACTCAGAGCAAACAATAAGATTAAAGAAATAGAGGTGAGATAGAAATAAATTAATTGCCAAATAATAAAAAAGAAGGTGATAAAGAGAAAAAGGATGCAAAAGAAGAGAAAGGACAAAAGAAGAAATTATAAAATGATATACCAAAATTCAACTATGCCAACAATTACATTAAGTATTAATGGTCTAAGCACTCCAAACAGAAGGCAGAGGTGATTGGAACAGCAAGACCCAAATGGAATGCTATCTGTGAGAAATGCACCTTATGTATACACAGACGGAGGTGGAAAAATGTAAATTGATAAAAAACATATTTCGTGGGAACAGCAAGTATAGTAATCCAAAATGGATATATTAATGTCAAATAAAATAGATTTTAAGACAAATGCTATTATTAGAGATAAATAGGAAAAATTTATAATGATAAAGCAGTAATGGAAACAGAAAATAAGACATTTTATCTACCCATTAGAGGACTATATAAATCATAAATTTGTATTTGTCCTATGACATAGCCACAAAACACATGAAGAAAAATATTGACAGAATTAGAAAAATAGATAATTACAGCCATAAAACACATGAAGAAAAAACAGAATTTGAAAAATAGATAATTATATAATCATAGTAATCATGTTTTTAGGCCAGGTATGGCAGCTCATGCCTATAATCCCAGTGCTTTGGGAGGCTGAGGTGAGAGAATCACTTGAGTCCAGGAGTTCGAGACCATCCTGGGCAACACAGACATCATCTCTACCAAAATATACTTAGCAGGGCAAGACGTATCATGCCCAACTAATTATTAATGTCATCCCAGCTACTTGGGAAGCGGAAGTGGAAGGATAGCTGGAGTCCAGGAGGTTGAGTGAGCTATGACTGCACCAATGCACTCGAGTCTAGGCAACAGAGGAAGACCCTGTTTCCAAAACAAAACAAAACAAAAACAAAAAAAACAAATATCCTTATAACATTTCTACAAATGATAACAGTAGACATAAAGCAATTGATAAAACTAATTGAACTAGAGAACTAGACAGAACTAGTTAGCACAGACAGAACTACAACACTGTCAATTACCTTGATCTAATTGATAGTTTAAAAGCCAACAACTAGAACTAAAACTTTATTTTTCATGAAAATCATTCACCAAGACAGCTTCAGCCAAAATAATAATAATAAAAGCCTCATTAAACCTAGAACAATGAAAAAATAAAGAGTATATTCCCAAATATAACAAAAATATACTTGAAATCAATAACACTAAGACATGTAAAAAACGTAAAATATATGGAAATTAAACACATTTCTAAATAATTCATGATCAAAAAAGTGGAAAATATTTTATGTGAACAAACATAAAAATACAACCTATCAAAATCTGTGCAGTATAGTTAAAGGAGTGGTTAAACTATATATTTTAATACCTTTTAAAAAGGATAATAGGCTTAGATACAATGAGCTAAGATTTTATCTTAAGAAGCTGAAAAAAGTAAAGTAAAAAAAATGATAAAGAGGAATAATGGAGAATTTTTTTTTTTAAGTAGAAAAAGATAGCAAAGACAAGAAACTTTTATAATAGAGCAGCACAAAAATCTCCTACCTAGAACAATAAAGAGGAAAACACAGAAATGATCAATATCAAGAATGATGTTACAATTTGCATTATATACCTAAAAACACCACTTTTCAACACAAGCATCTCTCCCACTGTGTACCTGGGTGAATATTTTAAAGCTGAAACTAAATGTGTCTTTCAAGCTCCCTGGTGCCCTTCACATCTCTTTTACTCATTTTCATGTTGATTCAAATACCAAGTGATATATAAAAGCTATCAATATGTGTATTGTAGTCATGGTTTCTTTTGTTCTTGAGCAGTCTTATAAAATTAATGTCACGTCTCTCTTAAGTGACCAAATTGCTCAAAGTAAGATGAATTTTCCTGCAAGGATGAAAGCTTGGAATATGGCTTCTGACCAAGTAAGAGGAAATCAGATGACGTTGTATTACATGGAGGGTCCCACTCCCTTTACAGAAAAAGTAACAGGGATTCTTTATCAGGCTTATAGGTACCTTTCTTAGTTTTGCCTCTTTCTGACACAGATATTGTGTCCGGAATTGGTGGGTTCTTGGTCTCGCTGACTTCAAGAATGAAGCCGCAGACCCTCGCAATGAGTGTTACAGCTCTTAAAGATGGTGTGTCCGAAGTTTGTTCCTTCAGATGTGTCCAGAGTTTCTTCCTTCTGGTAGGTTCGTGGTTTCGCTGACTTCAGGAGAGAAGCCGCAGACCTTCGCGGTGAGTGTTATAGCTCTTAAAGGCGGTGCGTCTGGAGTTGTTCGTTCCTTCTGGTGGGTTCGTGGTCTCGCTGGCCTCAGGAGTGAAGCTGCAGACCTTCATGGTGAGTGTTACAACTCATAAAAGTGGTGCAAACCCAAAGAGTGAGCAGCAGCAAGATTTATTGTGAAGAGCAAAAGAACAAAGCTCCCACACCACGGAAGGGGACCAGACAGGGTTGCCCGCTGCTGGCTTGGGCAGCCTGCTTTTATTCCCTTATCTGACCCCATCCACATCCTGCTGATTGGTCCATTTTACAGAGAGCTGATTGGTCCGTTTTACAGAGAGCTGATTGGTCCATTTTGACAGGGTGCTGATTGGCGCATTTACAAACCTTGAGCTAGACACAGATTGCTGATTGGTGCATTTACAATCCTTTAGCTAGACACAAAAGTTCTCCAAGTCCCCACTAGATTAGCTAGACACAGAGCACTGATTGGTGCATTTACAAACCTTGAGCTAGACACAGGGTGCTGATTGGTGCATTTATAATCCTCCAGCTAGATGTAAAAGTTCTCCAAGTCCCCACCAGACTAGCTAGACACAGAGCATTGATTTGTGCATTTACAAACCTTTAGCTAGACACAGAGTGCTGATTGGTGCATTTGTAATCCTCTAGCTAGACACAAAAGTTCTCCAAGTCCCCACCAGATTAGTTAGATACAGAGTGCTGATTGGTGCATCCACAAACCCCAAACTAGACACAGAGTGCTGATTGGTGCATATACAATCCTCCAGCTAGACATAAAAGTTCTCCATGTCCCCACCCATCTCAGTAGCCCTGGTGGCTTGGCCTAGTGGATCCCATGCTGGGGCCATGGGCGGAGCTGCCCACCAGTTCCGTGCAGTTTGTCTGAACTCCTCAGCCTTTGGGCGGTCGATGGGACCAGGTGCCATGGAGCAGGGGGCGGTGCCTGTTGGGGAGGCTCAGGCTGGGCGGGAGCGCACCTGGGGGCGGGGGGGGGCGCTCGGGAATGGCGGGCTGCATGTCCTGAGCCCTGCCCTATGTGGAGGCAGCTGAGGCCTGGCAAGAATTCCAGCGCAGCACGGGCAGGCCAGCAGTGCTGGGGGACCCAGCGCACCCTCCGCAGCTGCTGGCCCGGGTACTAAGCCTCTCACTGCCTGGGGCCGCTCCGAATGCAGGGCCCGCTGAGCCTGCACCCACCTGGAACTCACGCTGGCCTGTGAGTGCCGCGCGCAGCCACGGTTCCCGCCCGTGCCTCTCCCTCCACACCTCCCCGCAAGCAGAGGGAGCCGGCTCCGGCCTCAGCCAGCCCAGAGAGGGGCTCCCACAAGGCAGCGGTGGGCTGAAGGGCTCCTCAAGCACAGCCAGAGTGGACCGTGGCCTGAGGACGAGCCGAGAGTGAGCAAGGGCTGCTAGCATGTTGTCACCTCTCAATATTACATGAGAATTTCTAGAATGGGACTGAATATTTGCATAATTACAAAATAATTCTAGATGAGTTTGCTGTTTATTCCTATTTATGAACCACTGGCTGAGATCAAAATGAGGATGATTAAGATAATTATGGAAAACTATATAGACAGAAAAGCAAAAGAAATAATTTACTACCATCTAACAGACAAATTTGCAATTGCAATCCCTTTTACATAGATAAATAAGCTATGAGCAAAAGGTTATAGCTGAAAATAGTTGGTTATCACATGGATTAAATATGAATATTTTAGAGGAACCTAAACTTAGTGTTTAATAATGAAAGTTTTAAGAAAATATTAATTTGTTATTTGATGAGGTTTAAAAAGCCAAGTATGTGACTCCTACAAATGTTTATTAGGTTCTTGAAAAACTAAAGGAAAAAAGCACCTGCCTTATAAATGCAGAAGATTCTATAAACAGGAAATGTTTCTGTTGAATGAAGGGGTGGGTAGGTTGAGGGAATATACAGAGAGGCAAAGAAAAGCATATTGTCTCTCAATTTAATTATGATGTATATTTTTAAAAACAACATGGCTGCGTGCGGCGGCTCATGCCTGTAATCCCAACACTTTGGGAGGCCGAGGTGGGTGGATCATGAGGTCAACAGATTGAGAGCATCCTGGGTAACACAGTGAAACCCCGTCTCTACTAAAAATACAAAAAATTAGCTGGGTGTGCTGGTGGGTGCCTGTAGTCCCAGCTACTCGGGAGGCTGAGGCAGGAAAATGGCGTGAACCTGGGAGGCGGAGCTTGTAGTGAGCTGAGAGAGCGCCACTGCACTCCAGCCTGGCGAGAGAGTGTGTGAGACTCTGTCTCAAAAATCAAAACAAAACAAAACAAAAAAACCCACTAGACTATCTAGAAGGATGGAAAGAATAAATTTGACAGAAATTTGGTTGAAGTAAACTCAATAAACAATTTCTAGACTCTTCTAAGATTCAGTACATGAAGCAGAGTTCTGGGAAAGTAGGAAGCTAAATACCCAAGCAAGTGCTGCTTAAGATCTTCCTGCGGAAATGTGGAGCATAAATAAATGATGACAATAACTCTCAGGACCTATATGTATCCACTTAATGCACGGTTGATGTGTTTTATAATATTTACATTAATTAGACTTTCTGTTATAAAAATATGGAAAATGAACTCATCTAATTGTTTTGTGAGATATTTCTCCAGTGATAGGGAATCAAAACAAATTACCCAAGCAGGGAGAAGGGTTATTGAAAATATGGGCAGACTATAAAATTATACACAGTGGGCCTGTTATAATCATCCTATTGACATTTCCTCAGACTGTAACCCTCAAAGCCAATACCTAAAGTTAGGATTCAGGTTTGTGTGTATAACCCACTATACTCATTTCCCAAGCTATCCCATGCTTTGCTCAATGCAACTACATTGTCAAAAGATAATTTGTGACTTCTACAAGGCTTCTCTTCCAAATACCGTGCCAGATTCATAGTAAGTTGTCGGCCTAAATAAATATGTGCTCCTGAAGGACGTATTCTAATGATTTTAGTTTCACGTGTTGATGCTCCTCACAGCTAATGCCACATTGTACATATGGTAAGTCTCTGGTATGATAGATTTCTTTTTGCATTTGAGCTTAAATTATTGATATTAACTAATAAAACTCTCTGTTGAGTAGGAATCTGATGCATGTTTAGCTTCAGTCAAAAATGTATTTGTCCTGGCAAGAGATGATGAAAAGGCTGTTCACGTTAGAAAAGCTACACGCATTTTCCAATTCTGGTAAATACTTTTTATGCATATAAGAATTATCTACTTAAAATTTTATGTTATGGCTTGAAGATGTTACCGTGAACATTCAATGAAATATTTGTTATTTGCTTGATTTTCAAAAGAAAGGCAAATGGCAACTTAAGGGAGCTTCTGCTATTTGTCAGCAAGAGGATGGCAATTAATACAATGGCAAAGCCATATATAGTCTGGCAGAAAATTATGCAAAGGCACTGCTACTTGTTGATAGTTAATTTATAAAGTAGTTTGTCTCCCAATTTCTAATGAACGTTGGCTATCTTTGACCGCTTGTTATCCATTCCCACTTTATCTTCATATTACTAATTTGCTTCTCTTTTGGGAATGTGTGCCTCCGTCATTAAGACCACATGCCATGCCCAGTCCACCCTCTGAGGAGGATGGTAATTGGCATGAGAAAACATGCTGGCGGGGGCGGTGTGGCTCACGTCTGTAATCGCAGCACTTTTGGAGGCCAGGGTGGGCGGATTGCCTGAGGTCAGGAGTTCGAGACCAACATGGCCAACCCGGTGAAACCCTGTCTGTACTAAAAATACAAAAATTAGCCAGGCATGGTGGTGGGTGTCTGTGATCCCAGCTACTCAGGACACTGAGGAAGGAGAATCGCTTGAACCCGGGAGGCCGAGGTTGCAGTGAGCCCAGATCATGCCACTGCACTCCAGCCTGGGCGACAGAGTGAGGTTCTGTTTCAAGAAAAAAGGAGAAAAGAGAAGAAAAGAGCCACTTGATTGTTATTCAGGCCATTTGACCCAGTAAGAGGACTTTCATAAATGTTTGGCGTAATCTTATAATAAGAGATACACTCTTGTTATTCAGAAAGGACTACTAGGAAGAAGCAGGCATGTAAGCCTGTAACTCCCAGAAGTTGTTGGCAGACATCTCACAAGGTGATCCAGCCAGATTTCTGGTAAAGCAAATACCATGAAAATCAGAGAAGGGCCTGGAAAAGGGCAGGGCAAGAGGGTGGAGAAAGAGGTGAGAGAGGGGGGAGAATGAGGGGGCGAGAGAGGAGTGGAGGCATCTTGAGCCTTGCGTCAACTCTGCATCAAATCTTAAAGTAATTCCTACAACTGGAATTTTTAGTTACACGAGTCAATAAAATTGCCACAGCCAGTTTGAGAAAGTCTTCTGCTACAAATATCCAACAGATTCCTCACTTATAGACCATTAACTCTGCTAATGGTGTATTTTGTTTTAACTTCATTAAATTTTGTTTTTGTAGTGGCAGGAAGTGTTTTTCAAAAGTGGTCCACGTGCAGCAAACATTTCAAAATCACAAGCATACAGCAGAGTCTACACCCACTCGAGCCAGTACCAAGTAAGACTTCAATTCTCCCATGCCCAGAGTTATGGTCTTGAAAGCCTGGGCATCAGGTAGGCTCATTAATTTTTATGAGTTTTTTCTTTTACCCTAGTCTCACATAACCACTGGCTTAGGTGATTGCTTTTAGGCAGAGAAAACTGATTTGCAATCTATGATCCCAGCAGGGAAAGAAAAAGTTCACTCTCTGGTTAGTTAAATTCTTAGAGAACAAGACAGGCATTTTTATTAAATCATGAGAGGGCCTGAGTAGGTTATACTTACTTTACCCCAACTCCCAGCCTGAAGCTGAGCTGACAGGATAAAATACTCTTTATTAGTTCAGCTACTGCATTGCTTACACAGTGATCTAATGCCCATGCATATTTGCTATAAAGCCTTCTTAGTACCAGAGAGGGATTTTAATTAGACAAACTGTAATCTCTTTTCATTTATTAATTCTTTCCCTTAGGCTTGCTGTATAAAAATGTGTGAATAATTAAAGCCTGAGAAAAAGAACACTCCTTCCTAAAGTGTTGCTTTAAGAAAAATATTGACTTCTCCCTCATTACCCCCAAGAAAACGGAAAAGATACACATGTATCTCACGAATACTGACAGAGTAACTGGGGCTAAGGAGAGTTATGAAAGGATGGAAGAAAAATTGCAATTTAGGGATAAATCCAGAAGTTCCACAGTTACTGTTGAGGAAGTACAACCTAGGCATATTAACACACTGGTTAAGAGTGTATGATTTGGGAATAAGTTTTCCAAATTTTCACCCCCGATGTGCTACTTACTAGCTGTGTGAACCACCTAAGTCCCATTTTCTCAAACATGAAGCAGAGATGATATCGCCTCTATAAAAGAGGCCAGTTTTATAGGGCAGTTATGATTATTACATGAGATGATATTGTGAGCATTTTATCTGGAAACAGAGTACACAAGGTAGAAATGGTGGCTGCTATTAGTATTATTACTATCCTTTAATATTTATCTTCATATTACTACTTCTCTTTTATTGTAATTTGTCTTACATTTCCCTATATGGGTTTTATATTTGAATGAAATCACAGAATAAATGTGCTCGAGTCCTTGGCTAGGTCTTGTTTAAATTCCTAACTGTTCAGAGGGGAAAACCTGGAAAAAAAGTTTGAGGATTTGATCTTGAATGAGCATACCAGTCCAAAAGAGAAGGTTCATTATGTCCAAGATCATCTGTGATTCCTGTTTACCCAGGGTCATGACCAACATCATTCACAGGTAGTTCAATGTTAGCAGTCTTGGTGGAAGAGACAGAACTGGACTGGGAATTAGACAGTTTATCAAAAAGTCACACACAATCACACATACAAATATGCAAAAATTATGAAGAATAGTAATTATCTAATAAATAACACCCTGCCTCATCTCCTTGATAATACCAGAATAGGAAAAAAAAGTAACAATAAGTAGAAAGCTATAATTAATTTTTTGGGGTGATAGTGATTTAGATATGTGTCTTTTAGGTTAGGGTCAAACTAGGATAATTGATGTTGGCATTTCTTATAGTTATTCTATTCAATATAATTTCCTATTCTTATTGAATAGAATTTTTTTTTTAAAAGTTACTGCCTTATTGCTGAATTTTTAGTTCAACAATTTTTTTAAAAAATTCTAAACCTTAATTTTTGAGATTTACAAACTTATGTTGTGTTAGATACTTCTAAAAAAGCAATAATATGTTTTGAAATTTGTGCTTCAATGCTTTGTTAGACACATTCACCCAAGAGGTAAAAATACTTCCTGGCAATATATTGATGATTTAAAAGAAGTCCATCAAAAGTGACCTGTACGTTAGACAGGCAAAGAACTCAAAACACTGTCAATTCAAATAAATTGTAATAATCCATAGTTAGTAGGAAAGGGAGACACATGATGTGCTATTCATTTCTACTTCTTGAGAACACATGGAAAAGCATTTGGAGGAAAGACACAGAAAGCAAAGAGTAAAAAGGGATTCTGCAGAAAAAAAAATGTTTAAACCTCTAAGGTAATAAAAAATAATTTAAAAAATATATAAATAGACCTACAGTCAAGCACACAAAATCAAACTTAAATGACTTAAATGAACCAATAATTTTAGAGAATAAATACTTTGATAAATATTTTCAGTTCCTTTACCAGATATAATTTGTTATAAGTAACTGCAGAGAAATAAATGATTGGAACCTTTAGAGATTTATGTATCATGATATTCAGCAGGATTTATCATTCTTTCTAATGTCTTTTTAAAATTGGAAAAGAAAAAGCTTAGAAACAAAGATAAGAGAGAGGGAATGGTGATAGATGTCATCTCTGAGTACTTCTAGGTAGTGAAACACAAACAATCTCACTATGTTTATATCAAGTTTATCCCTTTTATATTTTTTCCCATTTGCTACTCTGCTCACATCATTTTATGTAGTTTCAGAGAGGAAAGGTAATACCACTTTCCCTAGAAGTAATTGCTCCTGCCCCTCCACTCAACCCCTCACCCCAGGACACACCTGAAACCGTATCAATAGTGGCAGTCCTCAATTTCTAAAAGGCATAAAGTCTGACATTCAAATGGCCTTTCATATTTTACTATTCAATTAGCCTGCCTTAATCACTATGTTTCTGATTGCATGATATGCTGCAAACATTCCAGCAAGAAGATTGGAAACAGCCAGAGCCAGATGGGGTTAGGGCTGGAGAAAACTAACTTTGCAGCTCAAAATTTTGGTGATGACAACCGGGGTAATAGTTCAAATTATCAAGCAAAAATTCTTAGTAGCCAATTCTGTTCCTGTTCCCAGTAGTCACCAAAAGGGTCTGATTAAAGGACTTCCAAATGTTTTCCACATGTAAAAGACATCTCCAAGTTCATTTTCTCTGTTCTTGGTGTTAAATCCACTCTTTTTTCACTTACTGAAGAAAGTTTATTATATTATATTTAAATTAATGAGAATGGAGTTAATATAGAGATCTTAAATATACTGAACTTATAAATAAGGTAATAAAACACTCTTTATTGTTCAGTGTTCTGTTACAGATGACTTAAACCACTTTAGCTATTTTGGTAAAAATAGATTATTTTATGATGGAGTGAATTATGGTTTCCACCCTTCACTCTCTGCTTTATCATGGGATTGTACAGTCTCACCCTGTGGCGTGGTACTTACTGAAGTAATTCTCCACTCCTGGATGTTGGGCTCACTATGTGACTTTCCTTAGCCAGTGGGATGTTAACAGATATAACACAGGTATTGGACTGAATTATGCTTGAATGAGTAGATTTGGTCTTTCGGTCATCTGCCATTGCCATGTCCAGCTAGCCTGACACACCAAAAAGGATAGGAGTTGCCTTTACAAGAGCCCAGGGCAAATCAGCAGACCACTGTCTGACACGTAGCATGAAAAATAAATGCTTATTTTTGAATGCTATTAAGAATTTTTGGTTAGTTGTTATGCAGCATTGTTTTAGCAACAGTTTATTGAAAGTTATAGGGAGTTAGGTACTTACAAATTATTTGAAGGGCCAGGAGACCTGGTTCTAGACAAAATCTCTAAAAATGACTTAACAGGCTGGGTGTGGTGGCTCAGGCCTGTAATCCCAGCATTTTGGGAGGCCAAGGCAGGTGGATCACGAGGTTAGGAGTTCAAGACCAGCCTGGCCAACATGGTGGAACCCCATCCCTACTAAAAATACAAAAAAAATCAGCGGAACGTGGTGGTTAGCACCTGTAATCCCAGCTACTTGGGAGGCTGAGGCAGAGAATTGCTTTAACCCAGGAGGCAGAGGTTGCAGTGAGCCAAGATCATACCACTACACTCCTCCAGCCTGGGTGACAGAGTAAGACTCCGTCTCAAAAAAAAAAAACTGGACCAAACTGGCTTTTTCACAGGGAAACTACCCTTCTGATATAACTTCTCAGTTGCTGTAGGAACTACTTATTCAAATATCATACCACCTTAGCCATCATAGAGAGGCCAGGAACCTCTAGCCACAACTATTAGATTAAAAAAAAAAATACCCCTTTAGCTAATCCAGTGTCAGAAGCCACATTAGGGAATGATGTCACCTGAACTATTACTGCTAAATCTACACCAGCAAAATGAATGCCATTGCAATATCTTCTCTCTACCCATTTAATTGAGTTGTAAGATCAAGTGTCAAATGAATATTATGATTGGTGGACCTTCAATATCTTTGGGAACACTTGCTAAAAAGGAGTCTAGAAAATACAGTTTTAGCTACAAAGCACACCAGGAGAAAGGTTGGATAAGGTGTTGAAGTAGTCAATCCAAATATTAGCCATATGTATTACATTTAATATTACTAGAAACAAAAGACTTGACCATATATTTCACCTGTTTTTGACACATCCATGTATCTACACACCACAGTGGAAATTTCCACAATGATATGACAGAATATGGAAAAGGTAGAGCTTCTACATAACAATAGTTTCAATGATCTATGAAGATCCTGTGTGGTGTGACATAAGAATGTAGACACAGGGTCCAGCCATAGAAAAACTGGGAGAAGCAAACAAAACAAAGGGGTTAGGTTTGCAGGCTGCCCCATATACAATTTCTTACATTTATTTTCGGGTGGGATATGATCCAGAAACCAGAACCTGGGAAAAGTGCCAATTCGGCTGACTGGCGACTATTAGAACAATGAAAGCACAAAGAACAGAGGCTAATGCTGATATATTTGGTGCAGTTAGCCTATGTAATACCTATTCATAGTTAAGTAAAAACAGCAATATACTATGAAGCCTCACTTTATTTGACTCAAAGTCTAAAAAAGATTAAGTTAACAAATAGGTGGGCATGCATCCCTCATTACTGCAGGGCAGGAACGACCAGAGATTGGTGAAACCTGCCACCAATTCATATTAAAAAATATAGGAATATATATCCCTTGACATGAGAAGAATATTCACCTTTTTCTGCTTCCAACTCTAACTCAGCCAAAAAACTAAAAGAAAAAAAAAAGTTGTGAAGAAAGAATGCAACTTTTATAAGTTTTGTATTTATGGAAAGGTGGTCAATTATATTTTATTCACAAGTTCACCGTAGGCATCAAAAACTACTTCAGTTGGTGTTTTGTGTTCTTTTATGTGATGACTGGTGAGGTACAGCCACAAGAAGAAACACAGGAAAGGCTGAGGGAAACAGAGTTTATTATACTCTCAGGTTTTACAGACCAGAGGCAAGACACACCATGTCAACATGTGGTAGGGGGAGGAAGAGGATTAGACCTTGGCATTTACTGGGATTTTTCGGCAAGAAAGGCAAGGCAGGGCAGGTTAAGCAGTTTAGTATGGCTTGTTTGAATACTTTCAGTGGGCTCTAACCTATAGCAGTAGATTCTAGTTGCATGATACCTGGCCTGGGATGGTTTAGGCAGGGGGCTATTGCCTCCTGGTGTGTAAAAGTCAGATAGAGGAGGCATGGCTCTGGGTTCATTTGTTTGTATAGCAAAGGCACATTCCTAGCTAGACCCTTGGTCATTTCTAAGAATTATCATCAGAAGGGACCATCTCTCCCTTGCCAGGAAGGAGTTTTAACATGTCAAAACATTATAATACATATAAAATTTGAAAATATATATTTACAATACAATTGGTTTAAACCGTTTAACATAAGATGGTAATATCAGTAGCACCCAAACTCAGGCTGAGTCCAAGCCTGTCTGCTGGATGTACGAGTGCTGACTACCGGATGGGTAGATAGTGATCTACACTATTGACTTGTCCTAATATTGTGGCAGATTCAAAAGATTGCAACACTGTCATACTTATAGAGAGACATCATTATTACAAAATACAAAACTTTTATTCAGTTGTAGTTTGCTTTAATGTAATTTTACTATATTCAAGAAAACATACTATGGTAACCCAAAACTTCAGTCTGATTATGAAAAAAACAGATAAATTCGACCCATTGGATTGGGTATAAATACCTGACCCCTAATCATCAAAACTCTCAATGTCATTCAAAACGAGAAAATCTGAAACACAGTTACAGCTAAAAGGAGCCTAGGAAGGCATGAAGACTTCAAGTAATTTGGTATCCTGGATGAAATCTTTGAAGAGAAAAAAGATTTTAGATAATGAAAATTAAGGCCATCTGAGCAAGTCTGAGCTTTAGTGAATAATGATATAGCAATATTGGTTTGTTAATTGTGACAAATACACTAATGTAAGACGTTGGCAATGGGAAAAACTCGGTGTGGCGTATGTGATAGCTATCTGTTCTATCTTCACATTTCTAGAAATATTCTAAAATTAAAAACGTTTTTAAAAAACAAAATAACCAAAAAGAATTCTGTCCAGAAGTCACACAGTAAAATACAAATGCCTTGCAGAGGAAGTTTCCTATATACAAATGCCTTGCAGAGGAAGTTTCCTATATACAAATGTTACACGCATTACTAGCTGCCATCTTTAATAAAGGGCTTGAAAGTCAGATGACCCAAACATAATATTCGGGATCCCAAACTACATTCTCCTTTGACAAGAAAAAAGTGAAAGTATTCTTTCTCCTGAAGGCAGGAAAAACAAATTTTGCGTAAATTCTAGTAACAAAATGGTTTTACAGACCATTTATCATCTATTTTTGCTGGCAAGAGGGAAAGAATCAAGAATCTGTGATGCTGCCATGCAAAGACCATCAGTTGAAAAACTAGGAGGGTTGTGATAGTGTGAAAATCTAAACTTAATTACATCTTAAATCATTGATTTTTACTGCAGGGTTTCTATCTCTTTAATCTTTCAAGATATGGCATTGCTTATAAGTAGAAAGAAATCAAATATTTAAATGTGCCTTTTGGGTGTTCTGATTATGATGAAGGTATATACCTTTCTTTGTACTAGGTGAGAAAGAAAGCAATACGTAAATGGTCAAGTTGAGAAATTTTTTCTTGCTTATTTTCACATTCTCAAATAAAGAAAAAAATATTAAAATTAAGATCAGGCTTTGTAAAGTGTGTCCATGAACAGGCAAAAAACTTGTTAGAAATGGAAATCCCATACTTCATCCATTCTCTGGCCGGATTACTAATGGTAAAATAATCTCCAAGTAATGTGCATGGTCATTAAAATTTGTGAATTAAGTTACATTAAAACCCCTTAATGGCAACTCAGCATATACATACATATACATAAAAACACAAGCATGCACAAAACCATTTTTATTCATTTGTTTTATACAGCAGAAAATGAGGAATTCTCATATACTGATCTTCAACAAGTGTGTTTAATGGAGTCAGGACTAGAAAAAGGAAGAGGGTACCATTTCTACCATTTATTATCAGTGGGATGTTAGGATTTTGGTTATGCATCTGAGCCTCATGGATTTCATTGTCAACTTGCCTGCCTCACAGGAGTTTTTTTGAGAACAGTAGATAATTACTGTGTCTACTTGAAGTCTGTGAAGTGCCATAGCTGCATGAGTTATGTCAGAATGATCACTATTAGCCTCATTTGGTGAAGGGAAATGTTGCAATCATAAACGGTTCCAAGACTGCAAGACCAATGGTAGACAGGCTAGGTTTATTTTTTGCTATGGTAACTCGTATCAGATTGATGAATTAGATATGAAATTTCCATCAGCTGATTTATCTTGCCTGGGATATCTTTCTTTTATTGAATCATGTCACATTATGAAATTCTATGTATATTAAGGGTTTTAATTATCAAAATGGCAAAACCTACCACAGAAATAAAGGGTTAATAAAACATTGTTGGGTTAAACATTACATTAACTAAACTGTATATGAACAATACAGTTAATTTTCTATTGTTGATTTATAAATAATATACACCAATGATTTTAATTCATACCTGTTCATTACAATTTACTTATAGGTAAATTTTCTTTCTATCCTCACTATCTTAGTGAATGCAAGTCAATTTTACTGTGACATATTCTAAAAAGTGACTCTGACACCCTTACTTACAACTTTCTCTGTCAACATTATTTTACTTTTTTATATATAAATATTATTTTTTCTGAAATATCTTCAAACTATGGCTATATGAAGAGTTATGCAACTTCTTACACATTAAATATTTAGTTTGTTTTCTATTTTTATGTGTTAAAAACAAAACCTGAACAAATACTCATTTACAACATTAATACATTATATATTTCTGATTATTAACTGAAGACTAAAATTATTTATATCAGAATTACTGGGTCACTTTCACCTCTTATAAATGTATTTACACACATTTCCAAATTGCATCTTTCTCTGAAACGTTGTAGTAATATAGTCTCCCAAACAGAAAATGACAATGCTTATTGCTATCTCTTATTCTTACATAATCTTTTTAAAAATTAGCTAAATTGACAAAGATAGAATGTCATTTTCAAAATTTGCATTCATTTTATTTATTGGTGAAGATAAATGTTTATCTTTATCAGTGACTTTGGCTATTTGCCTTCTTCCCTTAATCTTCCTTTTTGTCCTTTTTCTCCCTTAAAAAATTAAATTGTCTTTTTATATTGTTTCTAGCTTGACTTGTGCTGAAGAAACTTGACTTTTGCTGAAGAAAGTTTACCAGATTTTTCATGAGGGATAAGTATCCCAGCTACTACACAAGGAACCCCTACAACTGAATAGCAAAAACAAAAACAAACAAACAACCTACCAGTAACCTGATTTCAAAATGGGCAAATGATTTAAGTAGACATCTAAAGAAGACATAAATATGGCCAACAGTTATATGAAAAGATACACAATATCACTAATCATTGGAGAAATGTAAATCAAAGGCTCAATAACATATCACCTCACACAAATTAGAGTAATATCAAAAAAATAAAAGGTAACAAGTGTTGGCAAGGATGTGGGGATCTACTATATGATCTACTACTGGATCTACTATATGATCCAGCAATTCTCTTTCTAGATATTTATCCAAAAGAGCTGAAATCAACATCTCGAGGAGGTATGTGCACTCTCATGTTCATTGCAGAATTATTCAAAATAACCAAGATGTGGAAACAACCTAAATGTCTATCAACAGATGAATGGAGAAAGTTTGGCATATATACACAATTGAATATAATTCAGACTTGAAAAAGAAGGAAATTCTGCCATATGAGACAAGATGAACGAATCTGTAGCCAATCTGTGTAAGCCAGTCATAGGAGTACAAATACTGAATAATTCCACTGACACTAGGTATCTAAAATAGTCAAACTCACGGAAACAGTAGATCAGTGCTTACCGTGGGCTGGAGGGATACAGAAATGAGGAACTTCTGTTTAACAGGCAGTTGCAGGTATGCAAGTTGAGTAAATTCTAGAGATTTGATGTATGACATTGTGGCCAGAGTTAACAATACTGTGTTGTACACTTAAACATTTGTTAAGAATGTAGATCTTGTTTTAATGTTCTTACCATAATAAAATTTTTAAAAGTAAATTTAATTTTTAAAAAGGTTATCATAAAAATATGGAAAAATACATATATTTTATTATTGCAGATAATTTTCAGTCAAATTTTTCACTAACATGTTTTTTAATTTATCATTTTTTAAAAATTTTTTACCAGTATGTTGATGTAAGATGTTTGTTTTTATGTCACAATAATCTCATTTTCTCATTTTTATTTAGTTTGTTGTTTCCTTAATAATTTATAGTGGTATTACCTTATATTTGCTTCTTGTATTTTACTTTGATTTTTTAACTCTTTAATTTACTTGAATTTATGTTGTTCCATGCTGTGATACAAAAATTTAAGTTTTTGTGTACCTAATTAACTGTGTCTTGTATTCAGCCTTTTTTTTGGTTTTTGTACAAGCAACACAGTGACACACACACAAACAAAGTAGCTCTAAAGCATTTGACTAACTGCTGAGCAAATCCTCACCACAATTCTTTTTAGCGTTTTCGTAGGTTTGTGTGCTTTTACCTAAAAATTAACTCACTACTCTCTCTAAAGAATCACATGGAGATTTTTATTGGTATATCATTGAGATATTACCTTTTGTAGAAGTCAGATATCTAGGCAATCCACCTGATTATAATATATCTCTCCTTTTTCATGTGTTCTTTTTAGTCCTTCTTTAAAAAATATTTCGGATATTGCGTTACTAATGGTGATCTCAATCTCTGTGTGTAGTTGTTCTTAAGAAGGAAATTAGAAACCTACAGCCTATCCTACTATGACTACAATTATACAGTATTTTTAATGGTCACATATAGAAACTCCCATTATTTAAGGAATAATGCTCTAAAAGAAGCCATTTTCTATGAAAAGAAAATAAATAGCAATCATGTATATTAATGCTCTCCACTGAGCATGCTGGTTGTCCAACTGTTTTATTTACTCTGTATCGCTTTAGCTTAAGCGTAGATCAAATCTTCTATATGTGAGTTTAAAAACTGTGTGTATGAATTCATATTAACAACATTCGTTTTTGTAATAATACTTCATGTTAATTATTTTATTCAATCTCAAATTCAGATTGGGGGAGGTGGGGGAAATTCCATTAATCCCAATTCAGATGAGAAAATTGAAGCCAAGCAAGGTTAAGTAAAAAGAATTAGGTTGCACTTTCAACAAGAAGGAAAGCTGGGATTGGACACCAGGTATGCAGAATGTTGTTGCATTCTATCACACACAAAATTAGCTCTCATCTAACACAAGACAGATAATATTTCAATATTATTTTATGTTTCAGTTGCCTATAATCATAAAAGAACTGCCATATCAAAATTTGCCACTGTTATATACGTATTTTTAAACACTTGTTTTGAGATACTTGTTTCATGCTTAGATTACATTTAAATATTTAAGGCTGTATGTATATGAGGTAGCCTCAGTGAAAGAATAGTTCTAATAAACCTAAAAAAACACTTTCTATAAACATTTGTTCAATACTTTCATAACCAACATTAATGAAAAAGAAAATAGAAGATTTCTTGGGTTTTAAAATTTAACTTGGGAACCGAGTATTTCTTTAACGTTTTTCAAACTGCATTCTTATGACAGTTAAATTAGAAAGTTAAGGCCGGGAGTGGTGGCTCACGCCTGTAATCCCAGCACTTTGGGAGGCCGAGGCAGGTGGATCACGAGGTCAGGAGATCGAGACTCATCCTGGCTAACACGGTGAAACCCCGTCTCTACTAAAAATACAAAAAATTAGGTGGGCGCGGTGGCGGGCGCCTGTAGTCCCAGCTACTCGGGAGGCTGAGGCAGGAGAATGGCGTGAACCTGGGAGGCGGAGCTTGCAGTGAGCCGAGATCGCGCCACTGCACTCCAGCCTGGGCAAAAGAGTAAGACTCCCTCTCAAAAAAAAAAAAAAAAAAGTTAAAGAAAACAGGCCAGGTACAGTGGCTCACTCCTGTAATCCCAGCACTTTGAGAGGCCAAGGAAAGAGGATCCTTTGAGATCAGCAGTTTGAGACCAGCCTGGGCAACATGGTGAGACCCTGTCTCTACAAAAAATGTAGAAATTACCCAGGCTTGGTGGCATGCACCTGTAGTCCCAGCTACTTAAGGGGCTGAGGTAGGAGACTTGCTTGACCCCAGGAGGGCTAGGGTGCAGTAAGCCAAGATAGCACCACTATATTCCAGCCTGGGTAACAAAGTGAGACCCTGTTTTTAAAAGAAAAGGAACACAGAAGTTTTTGGTTTTTTAAGGCTTTAGCTGGGTGCAGTGGTGCATACCTGTAATCTCAGCCTCTTGGGAAGCTGAGGTGCGAGGATTCTTGGATTCCAGGAGTTCAAGACCAGGCTGGGAAAAATAGCAAGACCCTATCTCTAGAAAATAAATAAGTACATAAATACATAAATAAAATGCCTAGTTCACATCTAGACAGCCATATTAAAAATATAATTTGAGACATTGTAGCTCAAGATGATAAATATCCAAGTGCTCTATTTGACAGCTGAGAAAGTATAAGAGTTAGATAGTGATAGGGCTTAGATTTGAATATAAGCCTGTTCACCAGAGCTTATATTCTCAACTATGCACTTTCTGTAAATAAAATATAAAAGGCAGTCAGAAATAAATACAAATTAGGCTAAATCAAAAACAATGGCAAGATAAAACAATAGAAATATTAGACTTTTGTAAATTTATTTTTAATTTTAAAAAATAATTTCAACTTTCAGATTCAGCGGGTACATGTACAAGTTTGTTACATGGGCATATTGTATAATGCTGAGGTTTGGGGTATGAACGATTCTCACCCAGGTAGTGAGCATAGTACCCAATAGGTAGTTTTTCAGTACTTTTCTCCCTCCCTGTTTTCCCCCATTTAGTTAGTAGTCCTCATTGTCTATTGTTCTCATCTTTATGTTCATGTGTAACCAGTGCTTAGCTCCCACTTATAAGTGAGAGCATGCGATATTAAGTTTTCTGTTCCTGTGTTAGTTTGCATTGGATAATGGCAAAGGACATGATTTCCTTTTTATGGCTGCATAGTATTCCATGGTGGACATGGATGACATTTTCTTTATCCAGTCTACCACTGATGGGCACCTAGATTAGTTCCATGTCTTTGCCATTGCTAATAGTGCTATAATGAACATATGAGTGCATGTGTCTTTTTGGTAGAACGATTTATTTTTGGGGGGGTATATACCAGTAATGGGATTGCTGGGTCAAATGGTAGTTCTGTTTTAAGTACTTTAAGAAATCTTCAAACTCCTTTCCATAGTGGCTGGACTAATTTACATTCCTACCAACAGTGTATAAGCATCTCCCTTTCTCTGAAGCCTCCCCAGCCTCTGTTTTTAGCCATTCTGACTGATGTGAGATGGTTTCTCATTGTGGTTTTGATTTGCATTTCTCTGATAATTAGTGATGTTGAGCATTTTTTAAATACATGTTTGGCCATTTGAATGTCTTCTTTTGAGACGTGTCTGTTCATGTATTTTGCCCACTTTTTAATGGGGTTGTTTTTTGCTTGTTTAATTGTATAAGTTCATTATATATTCTATATCTTAGACCTCTGTCGGTGCATAGTGTTTGAATATTCTCTCTCATTCTCTAGGCTGTCTGTTTGTTCTTTTGATAGTTTCTTTTGCTAAGCAGAAGTTCTTTAGTTTAATTAGGTCCCACTTGTCAACTTTTGGTTTTGTTGCAATTGCTTTTGAGGACTTGGTCATAAATTCTTTCCTAAGGCTGATGTCCAGAATGGCATTTCCTAGGTTTTTTTTATAGGATTTTTATTGTTTGAAGTATCACATTTAAATCTTCAATCCATTTGGAGTTAATTTCTCTATATAGTGAAAGGTGGATGTCCAGTTTCATTCCTCTGCACGTGGCCAGCCATCTATCCCAGCACCATTCATTGAATAGGGAGTTCTTTCCCCAATGCTTATTTTCTTGTCAACTCTGTTGAAGATCAGATGACTGTAGATATGAATCTTTATTTCTGGGTTCTCCATTATTTTCCACTGGTCTATTTCTGTACCAGTACCATGCTCTTTTGGTTACTGTAGCTTTCTAGTATAGTTTGAAATCAGATAATGTGATGCCTTCAGCTAGCTTCATTCTTTTGCTTAGGATTGCTTTGGCTATGATTGCTATCTTTTGCTTATGATTGCTTCATTGGTTCCATATGAATTTTAGAATTTTTTTCTAATACTTTGAAAAATGATATTGGTAACTTGATAGTAATAGCATCGAATCTGCAGATTGCTCTGTGCAGCATAGCCATTTCAATGATATTGATTCTTTCAATCTATGAGGATGGAATGTTTTTCCATTTGTTGTGTCAAATGAAGAAATACAAGACTTCAGTTTTGCATCAAGGTGTTGATAAAAGTTTCATGGAGGTAATGGAAGAAAATTAGGGTTGTAACATTCCTGAATTCTTAATTTTAAACTTTCTAATGACTGATCACAAACAATTATCTTTTCAGTTTTCTCACTTGGTCACTCCTTCTGAAATTGTTCTCTGACCACATCAGGTTTTCTCTTAATTTATGTTTGGGACTTTCTCATCTTCCTGTTTTAGAACATGCCATCCAAAATGGTCATCAGGGGAAGCATCAAGCTTCTATCATTGTTTAGGACCATGTGCAGAAACTTTTAAAACATTCTTCATTAATAAATACTAAGCTTGATTGATTGGTTTTTATAACATTAAAATATAAATGTTTTTGGACACAGAAAATATTTTTTTCAAATTTGTTTTTTTGTAGAATTATATGCATGGTATAGACATACCTTAGAGATACTGCAGGTTTGATTCCAGACTACCATAATAAAAGTTAATATCACAATAATGTGTTACTCAGTATTTTTGGTTTCTCAGTGCATTTAAAAGTTATGTTTATACTATCTGCTGGTCTCTTAAGTGTGTAATACTATTATATCTAAAAGACAATGTAAATACCTTAATTAAAATGTTAGCTGAAAATGCTAACAATCATGTGAGCCTTCAAGTCATAATCTTTTCTTAAAATTATCTTATTTTATTTTTTAAATTTAGGTACAGTGTGTCACTATGTTGCCCCTGGAGTACAGTGGTTTTTCACAGAAACAAACCTACTACTGATCAGCATGGGAGTTTAGACCTGCTCTGTTTATTTCCTGAGCTATTTAATCTCTCCTTAGTCAACCTGGTAGTCCCCTACTCCCAGAATGTCACCATAGTGATGCTTAAATTAGTGCGGACACCTGATTGGAATAGTGCACCACAGCATAGAACTCCTGGGCTCAATTCATCTTCCCGCCTCAGCCTCCTGAGTAGCTGGGACTACAGGCATGTGCTACCACAGCTGGCACATCCTAATCTCTTTGCTGGTGGACAGTCCTTCCTCGATATTGTTGGCTGCTGACTGATCAGAATGGTGGTTGCTAAAAATAGGAATGGCTGTGGAAATTTATTGAAATAAGACAAGAATAAAGTTTGTTACATGAATTGACTCTTCCTTTCACAAAAGATTTCTCTGTAGCATTCAGTGCTGTTTCATAGCATTTTGCCCATAATAGAACTTCCTTCAAAATTTGAGTCAGTCCTATCAAACCCTACTGCTGCTTTATCGACTAAGTTTATATAATACTCTAAATTATTGGTTGTTATCCCAACAACATTCAGAGCATCTTCACCAGACATAGATACCATCTCAAGAAACCACTTTCTTTGCTTATCTATAAGAGGTAATTCCTCACCCATTCAATAATTTTATCATGAGATTTCAGCAATTCAGTCACATCTTCCACCTCTACTTCTAATTCTAGTTCTCTTGCTATTTCCACCATATCTGCAGTTACTTCCTCCACTGAAGTATTAAACCTTTCAAAGTCATCTGTGAGGGTTGGAATCAACTTCTTCCAAACTCCTGTGAATATTGATATTTTGACCTCCTCCTGTGAATCACAAATGTTCTTAATGACATCTAGAATGGTGAATTCATTCCAGAAGGTTTTCAATTTACTTTGCCCAAATCCATCACAGGAATCACTTTTCCTTACAAAGTGTATTTTCTAAACAATAAGACTTGAAAGTCAGTGACTCCTTCATTTATGGGTTGCAGAATGGATTTGTGTTAGCAGGCATGAAAACAACATTTATCCTTTTGTACATCACCATCAGAGCTTTTGGGTGACTAGGTCCACTGTCAATGAACACAGTAATATTTTGAAATAACTCTTTTTTTTTTCCTTTTCCTGAGCAGTTGATCTTAACAGTGAGTTTTAAACATTCAGTAAATCATGCTGTAAACAGAATGAGCTGTCATCCAGGCTTTTTTGTTCCATTTATAGAGCACAGGTAGAGTAGATTTAGCATAAGTCATAATAGCCCTATGATTTTGTAATGAAAAATAAGCATTGGTTTCAAATCACCTGCCACATTGGCCCCTAACAAGAGAATCTGTCTGTTCTTTGAAGTTTCAAAACCAGATATTAGCTATGGAAGTCCAAGATGGCATCTTCTAGTATAAGGCTGTTTTGTCTACATTGAAAATCTGTTATTTAACGTAGGCACCTTCATCAACGATTTTAGCTGGATCTTCTGGATAACTTGTTGCATTTTCTGCATCAGCACTTGCTGCTTTGCCTTGCACTTTTATGTTATGGAAACGGCTTTCCTTAAACCTCATGAACCAACCTCTGTTAGCTTCAGACATTTCTTCTGCAGCCTCCTCACCTCTCAGCCTTCACAGAATCAGAGAGAGTTATGATCTTTCTCCAGATTGGGCTTTGGCTTAAGGCAGTGCTGTGGCTGGTTTGGTCTTTTATCCAGATCACTCAAACTTTCTCCATATCCGCAATAAGGGTGTTTCACATTCTTATTTGTTCACTGGGGTAGCACTTTAAATTTTTGTCAATAACTTTTCCTTTACATTCACAATTTGACTGTTTGGCACAAGAAGCCAAGCTTTTAGCCTATCTTGGCTTTTGACATGCCTTCCTCATGAAGGTTAATAATTTCTAGCTTTTGATTCGAAGTGAGAGATGTGTGACTTTTCCTTTTAGTTGAACATTTAGAAGCTATTTTAAGGTTGTTACTTGGCCTAATTCAATATTGTTGTGTCTCAGAAAATAGAGGGACCTGAAGAGGAGAGAGATGGAGGAATGGCTGGTTGGTAAAACAGTAAGAACAGATGGGATATTTATTGATTAAACTCACTTTTTTATATGGGCACCATCCATGGCATCCCAAAACAATTACGATAGTAACATCAGAGATTACTGGTCACAGATCATCATAACTGATATAATAATGAAAATATTTAAAATGTTGTAAGAATTACCAAAATGTGATACAGAGAACAGAGTGAGCACATGCTGTTGGAAAATTGGCACTGGCTAGCTTGCTTGATATAGGGCTATAACAAGCCTTCGATCATGAAAAAATGCAGTATCTGTGAAGTACAATAAAGTGAAGCACCATATAACAATGTGTGCCTTATTTCCATAGCTGCTTTACTATGAGATGGCTTCTATTTTAGTTCATCTGTACATATTCTAGTTTTCATTATCATTCTTAGTATAGCACATGTGCAAAAGTACTAGTGTGCAATATGTAAATATTCATTTTTGAATTCAAATTAAACAAGCCATTGACTATATTATTAGTACATATGCATAGTATTTATCTTTTATTGAGCCTTGTTAAGTACAACAGAATGCTTTAGTTTCTGTTCATAATATATCTTTTCCTACTTCTCTATGAAACATTCATTTCAAAAGTATTACAGAATATTTCCCCTAAGATTTCAGTTTAACAAATAATGAGGCAGATAAAGCGTATTTCATATTCATATATCAGAATGAATAATAAAACATTTTGAATTTTTCTTCGACTTTCATAAAATAATGAACAGTACTTTACACAGGCAATACAGACTTCTGAAGGAAATGAGGAAAAGATATCATGTAATTAATTCTTTCATACTTCATATAATATTATTTCTAACAATCTGTTACTATCTCAAAAGTAACTTACAGAATTGAAATAGGAATGCAGTCCTATAACTTCTACATTTAAAGGAACCAGAATTGTTTGTAGATAGGAGTAATATAACAATATTTAAATAAAAAACAATATTTTGCTGGCCTCACACAACTTTCTCTTATTTCAAAAAATTTTGAGTGATGATTTAGCCAAAAAAACTTTAACATAGCCCTTTCTTAGGCCTCCATTTCAGGGGTGATATTTACTTTGATTAAATTATCACAGTAAGAATATATATGTAATGCTTATTTTCATCTACACATTCTCTTTCTTGCTCACTAAATCATTAGGCTGCCTGTGTTTTATTCTTGGAAACATTTATAACCCTGTCAGTTTTTGATGTTCCAGTTTGAGGGCTCGGTACAAAGAAAAATAATCTTGCTTTTTAGAGTGGGTTCTAGGCCTCAAGGGAAAAAAATGAAAAAAAAAAAAAAAAAAAAAAAAAAAGGCTTAGAACAATTGCATTAAAGTTCACCAGATGGCAGAAATTCAGTGTATGGGGTCTAGTTTGGAATTAAGGGAGTTTGTTCATGTATAATAGTGAGTAGCTCTTAATAACCATTTTCATCAGTATTGTTATAATTTGCTTTTCCATTTTATTAAATAATCAAAAGTAAAATAATGACACAGGCAGATATAAAATCAACATGTGTTAAAGATTTTGTTTAACTTACTGTTAATGAGGAAGCTAATAAGGTATTATACCCAATTCAATGGACAACCTAAACAAAATCACATTTTTCAATCAGAAATAGTAAAATGAATGCGCAAATTAAGGCAAAATTTGATTCTTTTATATTGAGGAAGGAAAGTTAATTGAACCTCCACTGGAAATAACTTATTTTCATGTCTATACAATAATAATTTTATGTATTTTCAGTTATTAACATCTATAACTTACAAAGTAGTATAATAGCACAAAAGCAATCAAGTTCTAGAATCAAATAACCTAGAAGAGTAATAAAGAATACATAGTTTACCATTGGTGGTTTTAAGTATTTTTTTTTTTTTTTGCTTATTCCAAATTTCTTTACAACTTGCATATGTCCCTTAGCACAAAACTTTAAGTATTTAGGGATCTCCATGATTTTCATGAAAGAACTAAGTAAGTCAAGTACTATTTCAAGCAACCCATAATTTTTTCTTCTTTCCTAATACCAAAGCTCAGAGTGTGTAATCTATACCCATTACCAACTTTCATTTACCAAAGTTATACCTTAACTCTTTAGAGAATTAACTCAGTAGGGTAATCAGAAATACCTTATTTCTTGATTCTATTTTTGTTTCTAAGCGCGCTGTTAACTCCTGTTGAATTCCGCTACATCTGAAGTGCTTGCCTCTGGCTTCTGTAACATCATATGGCATTAACACTCTGACTAATTCATATTTGACTCTTTTGTCTGTAATCTCTAAATGTGTGTGTCCCTCAAGTGTCTACTTACAGTTTTGTTAAATTACTTTTCTTAATTTACCCTGAACTGTGATTTCACCAAATGCTATGACTTTAAATACAACCGTCATTAATAGCTTCCACAGATTTGTCCAGACCCCTCTATATGACAGGTAAATCGTTTTGATTTTTATAGCAGAACATCTTTGAAATTAGGTCCACTATAATATGCAAACATGTTGTATAACTACTCATTCCACAGATCAATTAGGAATTTACTGTCATGTAATTCCAGCAAAAGTACAGTGAAATAACTAATGTTAGAGAGGCAGTAATGGGGAATATGCTAATATTCAATTTATAAATGTTTTTATAGTTTTTAATTGTGCAAATAGATTGTGCAAACTAGGCTTTCATTCCAAGGTGATTTTAATTAATTGAATGTTATATTCTAGATTGTTACTCTTTTTGTGTTCGTGGGTTTTTGAAGATCAATTTATGAAGTGGTTATGTGGGAAGGCTTTTCTGTAATAAATACAGTACATGCGTAAGGATCACATTCTTTTTTTTCAAAGGTTCACATTGATAGGCCAAGAAATACAATAAGACAGAAATCACCTAGAATATAGTTTCTATAATATAATATTTTAGCAAATATTTGGGTTTAAATTATGTGAAATGTATGTGTATTTCTGTTTAGATGTGTGTGGGGTGGTAAGCAAGGGTGAGAAAAAGAAAATTATGCTAATTTTCACTACTTCTTATTCTAGGTACAGTTTTACTCATAAACAATAATTAGAGAACAAAAGATTTAAATATATTTCTTTTAAGTATAATAGTTCCTTTAGATGGACAGAAAATATTACTTTTAAGTCACAAGAGGAAATAACACCTCATTAAATTGAAAAATGAATAGAACAGAAAAATTTGACAGATAGAAGGATGTTAATCAAAAAGCATAAAACAACAAAATAACTAAATTGGAGCCAAACAGATCTGTTGTAATAAAAATTATTTTGAAAAGAACTCTCAATAAGTGTAACGCAAAAGAAAATCACCTAATATAATGCTTTACACAATAACAAAAGCAAAATAGTACTGCAATATTAAAACTAAAATGGGTAATGCAAAAATGCATTTGTCAAAAAGATAAAATAATGTAGGATACCCTTATTATACTAGATAGGAACATTAAGCATATGTATTTTTCAATTTATATTGCAAAAAGGCAAAATCCACAGAGAAGGTGTCAAAACTGAGTGATTCCCTATACAATGAAGATCATGTGATTAAGTGAAGCAATGTTAACTAGTAATATTATTGACAATGATAGAAGACATTTGTTGAGTTTCTGTGATGTAGAACCAAATGTAGAACTAAACTAAATTAAAGGTTATACAGATATTCTGATTGAATCCATGCAACAAAAACTAGAGGTAGGTTTTATTATTCTATTTTGCAAAAAAAAAAAAAGAGAGAAGTTTTGTGATTTGACCAAGTTCAAACACCTATTAAATTACAGAACTGGGATTCAAAGATAGGTTTGTAACATCTCAAAGCCCTATAGTTGGCCAATATCCTCTACTTTAAACTCACAGAGAGAAATTGGCAAAAGGAAAATTTGAATATCGTCTCATAACAATTTTATTCTTTGATAGATCATATATGAAAAAACCAACCAACCAAGAAATAAACAAGAAAAGAAAATGGAGAATCTAAGCAATATAATGGATAAGGACCCATTGGTCACTCCACCTTTTTTGTATAGGTAGTGTGTCTCTGTTTAATAATACCATGGACTCTAATATTAGGGAAGTAATTCTAGGTTCATGATAATATATATATGTTTGAAGTATAATTGATCCTAGTTTTTCACAAGCTGACTCCAGCTATTTGTATTATATTTCTCATTTGCCTAAATTGCCTAATTTTCTTGAACATTGCTGTCTTGCAATGAGAATCTTGGAAATGATTCTCAGTTATGCATTACCTTGGGCCTAGTGACTGAAGGCATAACAGTTACCAATGCAAGAGAGAGATTTTAATAAAGTTTTGAGCGTAATAAGGTATAGAATTTTTCATTTCTTTTAATCTGCTTTGCCTAACATGAAGTTTCTCATTCTCCAAATAGCATTCCTCTGAACCTCTAACTAGCATGGCTGATAAGAGGATGGTGAATATGGCTTTGAAACCACACAGAATCTCAACTGTTTAACTTTCTGTAACACCTCTTCTATTATGACTCATATGCATTTGCTTTCAACTTTTTCTCTGGGTAATTCTGTTTTGGCAGTTATTTTCCAAATTGCTACCACTTAGCGTAAATTAACATTTCTTACCCATTAATTATTCTGCCATTTTGTTTCACTAAACACTTTTCTTAAGAAAAAAAAAAAAGTGTTTATCTAAATGGTGGGAGCAGCCATTACTACATTAGTACATTGCTAGACTATGCAAAGCAGAGTCAGAATTCAAGAAAAATCTTGGGCTTCCATTACCTTTCTGTGAGGACCAGCAATGGATTGAAATGTGCTGTAAAGCCCAGAGCTAACACTGAAGCCTAAGAAAATCCATACCTATCTAAAAAACCAAATTGAACACCTGTGCTCTCTACATAAAGACAATGTGAGTGGTTTTGTTCAGGAGATACTAAACCATCTCTACAGAAACTGATCAGTCCAAAGCAGACTTTATATAATTATAGCATGGAAAGTCTGAGAATCTGGATCCAAAAGAGAGGGAAGCTACACAGTAATTTGAACAGAAGAAATTTAATATAAAGAACAATTAATTAAAACAGGGTATTGAAGTCATGAGAGATTGACTGGTAATAAGTACAGAGAACTTAAAAAATACAGGAACATCAGCTATAAGGATCAGACGTTATTTCCCTGTTATTTCAGGGAAACGAAAATACAAGAAATTAACTCAGCCCTTCAGAGCTGAGATCTAGATCTTGTTACAAATAAATAGCCATAGCCTAGTAAATGGCATAGAAGTCTCTGAATACTGCACCAGTGAAACTCCAAAAGCCACCTGCCTGGATATGTAGCAAGTTGTTTATGATGTCTCACTGGAGGCATTTTACTACAAGTTTTCCCAAGGAATGGTGTCCCCAGTAGCCAGTAGCATGGCTACTGATTGCTATGCACAGCAGGAATTCAGTGAGTGAAAACCAAAGCCAGAAAGCAAAACCCTTTCTTCCTGCAAATTCTTCCCATCACCATCTATTGGCAAAGCTTGGAATTGTGACATCTGGCAAAAGAAAAATATTTAAAGGGCCCAGATCCACTTTCAAAAAGGAGAAAATATATGTGACTTAGGAGCAATAGAGACAACAAATCGAAAACACAGAAATAATGTATGTGTTAAATTTAGCTTGCTATTGAGATAACGTGACGTCTTGGTGTATTTATTAGGCTTTCTTAACTGAAATAGGTTTACCTAGAGCTAAAGGATTTTTTCAATTTTAATTTTAATCTAAGTACTCTGTCTTAAAGCATTACAATATGGAAAACATTTGGTGAACTTTATCTACTAGTTAACCAATTGTTTGATTGAACTTAGGCTTATTTTAAGTTCTAATAGATTTTTCTAACGCAAATAAAAATTTTGTTAGCAAGTACTTTGGAGGAAGGTGGGAAGGTAAATATAAAGTAGTTATAATATTTGAGAAATTGAGTTGGTAAGGGACATAAAGCTTTTCTATTTAAGAATGTATCCATCAATTATTTCACTAACTTTTCTCCCCCAAGCAAATCTAAACTGTGAAAAAAAAACACACTTTGAAAATAGTTCCTATTATATTTAGAAATAATTCATATGTTGTGGATTTATTTCTAATATAACCAAATGAAATTGAGGAACACATCCACTGCATCTTTAAATCTCCTTTCCACTGAACATAGATATATAAAATTAAATTCACATGTGTGTTTCTGAGTATGTTGTGCAATAATACACCATAGTGCTTTTCTCTATAGAATTAGCCAAAGGATGCATAAGGATGATTATCAACCAAGAAAAAAGCTAATGTCAATTTATGACCCAATCAATGGAGCAAAGGAGATATTCTTAAATTTAACAATCATTCACATACTACCTACTCTTAAAGTGGGTTATAAATAAGACGCCAAGAATAGTAGCAAAGAATGTAGGAATGGGCCTTATTTTGAGGATGATATTTTCTAACCTCTGCAGTCAAAATGAGAGCTATAATTATATTATTTCTCTTTTTATCCCCTCTGTTCCCATTTTTCTTTCTCTCCTTGATGTGTGTCTTCTTTTCCTGACCACATATTCCGAAAGAGATAACTTCTATTGATGGGCTAAACCTGTTTCCTTGATGCCATTCTTACCTTCCCTATCTTGATATTTTCCTGTTCTACTTTTTTACTCATTGCTTTATGGCTACTGTCCTAGCTGCTTTTTTTTACCCATTGCCTTATGGCTAATATCCTACTGCTTTCTTGAAATTTCTCATTCCCAGTTCACACTTTGCCTCCTCATTTTCTTTGACTCCTTATGGAATACCTAAAGCAATTTGATATGTTTTCTTTTTTAACTCCATACTATCTTGTTTTTTTTCTAGTTCTCTAGCTCCATTATGGGCTAATAACTCAAAACCTACCAAGATCTTAAAAGTAAATATTCCCTATTCAGAATTGTATTCTTAATTTTTCTCTAGTCTTACTCTATATTCTGCCTGGAAGAGCTTATCTATTCCAAGTTATACTATTTTTTAGGGCTGGTAGCTCCCACATCTGTATATTTAACCCAGATCTCTACTTGAATCTCTGGAGAGATACATCCATTGGATTGCTCACCTGTTTTATCTTGGGGGCATTATTTCATAATGGAGGGAAGAGAGTGAACAAGATCTCTAAGATTAGCTAAGTACATCATTTTCCACCATGCTACAGGAAATCTTCAAGCAGAGAAATTGCATAGGTCATACATAACACAGGGCTGAATAGAAGGATGAAAAATTGGAGTAATATTATTTCTCTGTGGGTGTTTGAGCAGTATTGCATTTCAGCCAGCATCTTAACACAAGAGATCATTGGGTCAAAATCAGTAGTTCCCTGGAGGTTTTGGTAAAAGCTAAGCTCCATAAAATAACTTGAGCTTCAGGGTTACTTTTTTCATTGTATCTGCTTTCCAGGGGTTGCCTTCAAATAGTATTATCTTCCGCTGGTTTAACATGTCTTGTCTTTTATCTAAAATGTTTTTCTCCCCTTGTAGTGTCATAGTCACAGATACTAATGAAATAGTGCCAAATAATTTATTACCTAAATAATAGATCCTTACAGCTTAAAAATATATAATGATTAAAGATCTTTATAATCATCAGTACATTTATCAATCAAGTGGTAGTTTTACAGGTATTAGTTTTTACCCAGTACTTGGAGCCTCCTTTCCCCATACTCATTTTAGTAAGCAAGGCCTCTAAGCAATATTATACAGTAATGACAACTGCTAATTTTAGTTTACAGATTTGCAAAAAGCTTTCTTAACCTTTCAGATCCTGCAGATGATTCAAGAGTACCTGCTATGAATTGAAGTTCAGGTAAAAATATTACATTTTGTCAAAGTCTATTTAGCTTATATTGCCTCTCCAAATGTCTCATGATCTTTTTTTTTTTACATCAGTGTCTTCGTTTTCTACCTTCAACACCATAATCACATATATACCACTTACAGAGTATCAGAGAAATGAAAACACAGGAAATTAACTCTCAAATATGATCCTTGTTCTTAGTTCAGAGATACTTTTCTTTTCATGATGTCGTCCACAAATGACAAATTCTGTCTCCATGTTATCTCACATAGCAACATAATTTGATACATTGACTTATTCACCTTTTTCACACTTCTTGTTTATTATTACAAGACACTGTATTCTTAGTTTTCAATAAATTATTGTGATACAATTGTATTTCCATATGATGAAAAATAATATAACTTTACCCCTATCTTAAACCATACACAAAATTAAGTCTAGCGGTTTGTAAATGGCATAGTAAATAATTTAGGTATTGGGAGATGATAGAAGAGATTATTTTGTAAACTTGGAGTAAGGATGTTTTAATTCAGCATAGAAAACATTTCATAAAGAAAAATATTATAAATTTTATTTAATTAAAATTAAGAACATATATTTAAATACCACAACATTAAGTAAAAAGGCGAGCCATACCATGATAAAAGGAAATTATTTGTTGCGTATATAATAAAAAGCATTCATTTATAGAATATATAAGGAAATCCCACAAATAAATCCTGAAATGAAAATCAACCCCACAGTAAAACAGACAAAATAATTAAACAGGAATTTCATGTAAGAGAAAATACAAATGGTCAACGTAAAGTTATTTCAATACAGGCATGGTGGCATGTGCCTGTAGTCCCAGCTAGTATGGAGGTGGACACAAGAAGACCAGTTATTTTTGAAAAACTAGCAAACTTATAAGAAACTTCAAAATGAATCAAAATAGGCTAGCACTATATTTACTTTAGATTGACATGTATTTTTTAAAGGTTTTATTTTAGTAAAATAAATATATTTAATATATATATTTACTTTAGATTGACATGTATTTTTTTAAAGGTTTTATTTTATTTTAGTAAAATATATATATTTGATACATATATTTGAGTTTGGGTCTAGCTCTGTTGCCCAGACTAGAGTGCAATAGTATGGCTCACTGCAGCCTCGGCCTCTTGGGCTCAAGCAATCTTCCTGCCTCAGCTTCCCAAGTAGCTAAAACTGTAGATGTGCGTGCCTCCATGAACACTCTTCTACTTTTTTTTTTTTTTTTTTTTTGATAAAGATCAGGTCTTGCTATTTGCTATGTTTTCCAGGGTGGTCTTGAACTTTTGGCCTCAAGCAATCCTCCCACCTTGATCTCCCAAAGTGCTGTGATTACATGCATGAACCACCATGCCCAACCAGCAAGTGTGTTTAAAGTCACTTAAAATCAAATATTAAAGACTCTTTGGCGTGACAATAAATATCACATGTTGTTAGAGAAGGTTTAAATTGGTTCAATCCTGGAAAACCATGTGATAATTATCCAATAAAATTAAAGGTAATTATCCCATGACCCACCAATTTAATTCCTAAGTGTAAGTGTGTTTTTATGTGCACCAGGTTATAGATCTAAATATTATCAGCAACATTTATCCTAATAGGCAAAAACTGGTAATGATACAAATTTTTATAAAAGTGAAACAGATCAACTTTATTATACAGTGTAGTACTACTCATCAGTGCAAATGAATGAATCACAACTACCCACAGTAACTACTTGGTGGTTCTTAAAAATGCGTGATACAAAATAAACTGAATAAATACACTTGTTAATTTGCCTGGTGAGATGTTATGAGCTTTTATTATTGGTGTGAAGAAAATTATGGGTAAAAGCTTTTTTTCATAATAGAGATATTCGTTAATATGACTATATACATTTTTACAAATTATAAGTTCACTAGAGGAGATAACATTACTCGTAATAAACCCTTCTGTATAATGAATAATGCCAGTCAGCTGAACTCAACAAAGGTTTATTGAGCAACTAGGTGATGGGATTGGAAATATAAAGATGAAAAAGATGCTATCCCCACCTTTAAGAAGCAGAAACACACTTGTTTATACAGATGGATTTTTATTTATGTAATTTAAATAGGAATAATTTTGATTTTGATGGCTCGGTGATATATTAAAGGATTATGCTAGCTATGTGTCATGTGGAAGGTAATAATTGTGGCAGGGGAGTAGAATGGTGGAAGAGAAAATAAGGAAGGAAGGGGAAAAGATTTTTTTTTATTCTAAAAAAACCCGAAACAAAACCAGATACATGTGCAGAACATGCAGGTTTGTTACATAGGTGTATAGTGTCATGGTGGTTTGCTGCACCTATTAACCCATTCTCTAAGTTCCCTTCCCTCACTTCGCACCCACCACACACCTTGGTGTGTGATGTTCCCCTCTCTGTGTCCATATGTTCTCAACGTTCAACTCCCACTTATGAGTGAGAACGTGTGGTGTCTGGTTTTCTCCTCCTGTGTTAGTTTGCTGAGGATGTCTCCCAGCTTCATCCATGTCCCAGCAAAGGACATGATCACATTCCTTTTTATGGCTGCATAGTATTCCATGATGTATATGTACCACGTTTTCTTTATCCAGTCTATCATTGATTTTCTTTATCCATTCTACCATTTGGGTTGGTTCCATGTCTTTGCTAGTGTAAATAAATGCTGCAATAAACATAAGTATGCATGTATCTTTATAGTAGAACAATTTATATTCCTTTGGGTATATGCCCAGTAATGGGATTGCTGGGTTGAATGGTATTTCTGGTTCTAGATCCTGGAGGAATCACCATACTGTCTTCCACAATGGCTGAGCTAATTTACATTCCCTCCCAACAGTGTAAAAGCTTTCCTATTTCTCCACAGCCTCACCAGCATCTATTGTTTTCTGACTTTTTAATAACCACCATTCTGACTGTCATGAGATGGTATCACACTGTGGTTTTGATTTGCATTTCTCTCATGATCAGTGACGTTGAGCTTTTTTTCATATATTTGGCCATGTAAATGTCTTCTTTTGAGAAGTGTCTGTTCATATCATTTACCCACTTTTGGATATGGGTTATTTGCTTTCTTGTAGTAAATATGTTTAAGTTCCTTGTAAATTCTCTATATTAGACCTCGGTCAGATGGGTGGATTGCAAAAAGGGAAAAACATTTTTATCCTTTGACAAAGATGAAGACAGGAGGTTGGTGGACTAGAAAGAGATTAAAATGGAAGTTCAGAGATTTGCTCAGTAGACCCCAGACTGTGGAAAACCAGGTGTCTCCATTTGAAAACTGGTGCTAGTCATAGATAATTTCACATAAGTAAAACTAACTCCTTGCACTAGAAAGTAAACTTTTAGACTTATTTACTTGAGACAATGTACAGAATAAAATATAAAAATACAAATTTAAAAGGAATTGAGATGTTTTGTGATAAAAATATTTATACTAATGTTTTCCACCAACTTGCTAACAAATCGTTTGAATCCTATTTTCTTCAAGAGTCTTCCCTACCACCTTCTTTTTTTGACATTTCACAGCATATTGAGCATTCCTTGATTACCAATGATAATACAAAGATGAATGAGATCTTGTGCTCACACAATCCAGAGCAAATTGACTCAGTTGAACCTAAGAATCAACTGATTAACTTATATTTTTATCCTAATTTGTTTAAATGTATTTTAGTTAGTAGTAGAAAATGATGAAGATGACTTTACTACAGCATTCTCTGATGTTGACTTCTTTCATAATACCAATGACAATACAGAAAAGTGTAAGTAATACACTTTTCCTCTCAGCTGGATAAAATATACTACCTGAAGTTATATAATAACTCACAAAGAATAATCACCTAATAGAGAAATTTTTTAAAAAGCAATAGAACTGCTGGAATCCAAGTGAAAATATCTTCTAAGACATGTGATAAACTCACATTCTGATGTTATGTAATAATGGTAAATTTTATATATGGATATCTAGCTGTCTCAGCATCATTTGTTGAAAAGATAATTCTTTCCCATTGAATTGTCTTGGCACCTTTGTGAAAAATTGATTGACTGTAAGCGTGAGGGTTTAATTTTAGACTCTGAATTCTATTCAATTGATCTATATATCCTTATAAGTAAAATATGAGTTTTATAACAGCTTTATAGAGATATAACTGACATACCATTTAAAGTGTATGACTTGTTAAATTTGGATATTTTTGTGAAACTACCAGCACAATCAAGGTAGTTAACCTTTGATAATCAAGTTAACCTTTGACAACCTAGCTAACCAAGATAGTTAATCAAAATTGTTTCACCATGAGAAGTTTCCTCCATTCCCTTTGTCATCCCCCTTTCCCTCCATTTCCAAAAAACCACTGATCTATTTTCTGTTGCTATGGATTAGTTTGCATTTTCTAAAATTTAATATAAATGGACTGGTACAGTATGTGTTCTTTTCTTGGCCTGGCTTCTTAGTTTGAAATTCATCATTATCATTGCATATATCAGTTCTTCTGGTTGCTAAGTAGTTGTCTATTTCATTCTATAGATATACCACAGTTTGTTTATCCACTTATTCATTGGTGGACATTTGGGTTGTTTATAGTTTTATCTGTTACAAATAAAGCTGCTGGGGACATTCAAGTACAAGTCTTTTCATGGACATTTATTTCATTTATTTTGGATAAATACCCAGGAGTGGAATGACTGAATCATTTGCCTACCAGTGCTCAATATTTCTCATATTGCATTTTTGTTGTTTATTCTTCAGACACCTATTGAATTCAGTCTTGAATGAGACTTGGTCATATATGAGTTTGGGGTCCCCACTGGATGGAGAGTTCTTAATTGGCACTTTGGCTATTCCTGTATCATTAACAGAATGCAGCACATAGAAAGTGTTCAATACATCCTGATAAAAGTATACCAGGGTCCATGGAGGATAACTAACATGAGAAAGTTAGAACCATTAGAGTTTTGTAGTTGCAATAGTGAATATGACCTGTCTTAGTCATTTTTCCCAAACAAATTCAGATGCCAGTTGGAGTTTTTGTGATTTTTTAAAACATTTCTTCTTATGTTCTATGTTTCTATTTCTCATATTACTGAAAAGATAAAAGGTCTGCTGGTTGTTCATTGGTTCTATTATTCATGAAGCACAGGATATTCATCCTTTAAATACATTCCATCTTGAGATTTAGGTATCTTTTTGGGTATAGCATCCTTATAATCTTTAATAATTAAATTGACATATTTATGACTGGTGAAAAATAAAAGGCCTGTGATATGGGTCAATTATTGTAATATCAGCTGCCAGAATAGGAAAAACCAAAGTTTTCTTGTTTCTATGACAACCACATATGGAAATTTCTCATTTCTAAACAGGCTCAAGAGAACAATAGACTTCATAAAGTAGAGCTCAGCATGTTTTAATTATAATTGATTTTTACCTTCAAAAATATGTGTTGTTGATTCAAACGAAGGTGGCCGAATAGGAACAGCTTCAGTCTGCAACTCCCAGACAGATCAACGCAGAAGGCAGGTGATTTCTGCATTTCCAACTGAGGTACCCAGCTCATCTCACTAGGGCTGGTTAGACAGTGGGTACAGCCCACGGAGGGTGAGCCGAAGCAGGGTGAGGTGTTGCCTCACCTGGGAAGTGCAAGGGGTCAGAGAACTCCCTCCCCTAGCCAAGGGAAGCGTGAGGGACTGTGCCATGAGGGACGGTGCTATCTGGCCCAGATACTACGCTTTTCCCACAATCTTCGCAACCCACAGACCAGAAGATTCCCTTGGGTGCCTATGCCACCAGGACCCTGGGTTTCCAGAACAAAACTGCACGGCCATTTGGGCAGACACTAAGCTAGCTGCAGGAGTTTTTTCTTCATACCACAGTGGTGCCTGGAATGCCAGTGAGACAGAACCATTCACTCCCCTGGAAAGGGGGCTGAAGCCAGGGAGCCAAGTGGTCTAACTCAGCAGTTCCCACCCTCACGGAACCCAGCAAGGTAAGACCCACTGGCTTGAAATTCTTGCTGCCAGCACAGCAGTCTGAAGTCAACCTGGAATGCTTGAGCTTGGTCAGGGGAGGGGCATCCACCATTACTGACGCTTGAGCAGGTGGTTTTCCCTTCACAGTGTAAGCAAAGCTGCCTGGAAGTTCAAACTGGGTGGAGCCCCCCCACAGCTCAGCAAAGCCACTGTAGCCAGACTGCCTCTCTAGATTCCTCCTCTCTGGGCAGGGCATCTGTGAAAGAAAGGCAGCAGCTCCAGTCAGGTGCTTGTAGATAAAACTGCCATCTCCCTGGGACAGAGTACCTGGAGGAAGGGGTGTCTGCGGGCACAGCTTCAGCAGACTTAAACATTCCTGCCTGCTGGTTCTGAAGACAGCAGTGGACCTGCAGCATAGTGCTTGAGCTCTGCTAAGGGACAAACTGGCTCCTCAAGTGGGTCCCTGACCCCCGTGCCTCCTGACTGGGAGACACCTCCCAGCAAGGGTTGACAGACATCCTTACAGGAGAGCTCTGGCTGGCATCTGGTGGATGCCACTCTGGGATGAAGCTTACAGAGGAAGGAACAGGCAGCAATCTTTGCTGTTCTGCAGCCTGCACTGTAAATACCCAGGCAAGCAGGGTCTGGAGTGGACCTCCAGCAAACTCCAGCACACCTGCAGCATAGGGGACTGTCAGAAGGAAAACTAACAAACAGAAAGGAATAGCAACAACATTAACGAAAAGGACATCCACACAAAAACCCCATCCGAAGGTCACCAACATCAAAGACCAAGGGTAGATAAATCCATGAATGTGAGGAAAAACAAGTTCATAAAGGCTGAAAATTCCAAAAACCAGAACACCTCCTCTCCTCCAAAGGACCACGACTCCTCACCAGCAAGAGAACAAAACTGGATGGAGAATGAGACTGATGAATTGATAGAAGTAGGCCTCAGAAGGTGGGTAACAACAAACTCCTCTGAGCTAAAGCAGCATGTTCTAACCCAGTGCAAGGAAGCTAAGAACGTTGAAAATAGGTTAGAGGAATTGCTAACTAGAATAACCAGTTTAGAGAAACATAAATGACCTGATGGAGCTGAAAAACACAGCATGAGAACTTCATGAAGCATACACAAGTAGCAATAGCCAAATCAATCAAGTGGAAGAAAGGATATTAGAGATTGAAGATCAACTCAATGAAATAAAGCGTGAAGACAAGATTAGAGAAAAAAGAATGAAAAGGAATGAACAAAGCTTCCAAGAAATATGGGACTATGTGAAAAGACCAAACCTAAGTTTGATTGGTGTACCCGAAAGTTGAGGGGAGAATGGAACCAAGTTGGAAAACACTCTTCAGGATATTATCCAGGAGAACTTCTCCAACCTAGCAAGACATGCCTACATTCAAATTCAGTAACTATAGAGAACACCACAAAGATACTCCTCGAGAAAGGCAACCCCAAGACACGTAATCATTGGATTCACCAAGGCTGAAATGATGGCAAAAATGTTAAGGGAAGCTAGAGAGAAAGGTCAGTTTACCCACAGAGGGAAGCCCATCAGACTAACAGCGGATCTCTCTGCAGAAACCGTACAAGCCAGAAGAGAGTGGGGGCCCATATTCAACATTCTTAAAGAAAAGGATTTTCAACCAAGAATTTCATATCCAGCCAAACTAAGCTTCATAAGTGAAGGAGAAATAAAATCCTTTACAGACAAGCAAATGCTGAGAGGTTTTATCACCACTAGGTCTGCCTTACAAGAACTCCTGAAGGAAGCACTAAATATGAAAAGGAAAAACCAGTACCAACCACTATAAAAACATACCAAATTGTAAAAACCATCAACACTATGAAGAAACTGCATCAACTAACAGGCAAAATAACCAGCTAGAATCATAATGACAGGATTAAATTCACACATAATAATATTAACCTTAAAAATAAATGGGATAATGCCCCAATTAAAAGACACAGACTGGCAAAGTTGAAAAAGAGTCAAGACCCATCGGTGTGCTGTATTCAGGAGACCCATCTCAAATGCAAAGACACATACAGGCTCAAAATAAAAGGTTGGAGGAATATTTACCAAGCAAATGGAAAGCAAAAAAAAAAAAAAAAAACAGCAGGAGTTTCAATCCTAGTCTCTGATAAAACAGATTTTAAGCCAACAAAGATTAAAAAAAGACAAAGAAGGGCATTACATAATGGTAAAGGGATCAACACAACAAGAAGAGCTAACTATCCTAAATATATATGCACCCAATACAGGAGCACCCAGATTCATAAAGCAAGTTCTTAGAGACTTACAAAGAGACTTAGACTCCCACACAATAATAGTGGGAGATTTTAACACCCCGTTGTCAATATTAGACAGATCAATGAGACAGAAAATCAACATGGATATTCAGGACTTGAACTCAGCTCTAAACAAAGAGGACCTAATAGAAATCTACAGAACTCTCCACCCCAAATCAACAGAATATATATTCTTCTCAGCACCACATGGCACTTATTCTAAAATTGACCACATAATTGGAAGTAAAACACTCCTCAGCAAATGCAAAAGAATGAAAATCATATCAAAGAGTCTCTCAGACCACAGTGCAATTAAATTAGAACTCAGGATTAAGAAACTCACTAAAATCCACACAACTACATGGAAACTAAACAACCTGGTCCTGAATGACTACTGGGTAAATAACGAAATTAAGGCAGAAATAAATAAGTTCTTTGAAACCAATGAGAACAAAGACACAACACACCAGAATCTCTGGGACACAGCTAAAACAGTGTTTAGAGGGAAATTTATAGCACTAAATGCCCACAGGAGAAAGCAAAGAAAGATCTAAAATCGACACCCTAACATCACAATTAAAAGAACTAGAGAAACAAGAGCAAACAAATTTAAAAGCTAGCAGAAGACAACAAATAACTAAGATCAGGGCAGAACTGAAGGAGATAGAGACAAAAAAAGAAAACATCAAAAAATCAATGAATGCAGGAGCTGGTTTTTTGAAAAGATTAACAAAATAGATAGACCATTAGCCAGACTAATAAAGAAGAAAAGAGAGAATAACCAAATAGACACAATAAAAAATGGCAAAGGGAATATCACCACTGACCCACTGAAATACAAACTACCATTAGAGAATACTGTAAACATCTCTATGCAAATAAACTAGAAAATCTAGAGGAAATGGATAAATTCCTGGACACATACACCCTCCCAAGACTAAACCAGGAAGAAATTGAATCCCTGAATAAACCAATAACAAGTTCTGAAATTGAGGCAGTAATTAATAGCCTACCAACCATAAAAAGCCCAGGACCAGATGGATTCACATCCGAATTCTACCAGATGTATGAAGAGGACCTGATACCACTCCTTCTGAAACTATTCCAAACAATAAAAAAGAGAGACTCCTCCCTAATTCATTTAATGAGGCCAGCATCATCCTGATACCAAAGCCTGGCAGAGACACAACAACAAAAATAGAAAATGTCAGGCCAATATCCCTGATGAACATCAATGCAAAAATCCTCAATAAAATACTGGCAAACCGAATCCAGCAGCACATCAAAAGCTTATCCACCACGATCAAGTCAGCTTCATCCCTGGGATGCAAGGCTAGTTCAACATATGCAAATCAATAAGTGTAATCCATCACATAAACAGAACCAATGACAAAATCCACATGATTATCTCAATAGATGCAGAAAAGGCCTTTGATAAAATTCAACACCCCTTCATGCTAAAAACTCACAGTAAACAGTTTTGATGGAACATATCTCAAAATAATAAGGGCTATTTATGACAAACCCATAGTCAATATCATACTGAATGGGCAAAAGCTGGAAGCATTCTCTTTGAAAACCGGCACAAGACAAGGATGCCCTCTCTCACCACTCCTATTCAACATAGTATTGGAAGTTTTAGCCAGGGCAATCAGTCAAGAGAATGAAATAAAGGATATTCAATAGGAAGAAAGGAAGTCAAATTGTCTCTGTTTGCAGATGACATGATTGTATGTTTAGGAAACCCCATCGTTTCAGCCCAAAATCTCCTTAAGCTGATAAGCAACGTCAGCAAAGTTTCAGGATACAAAATCAATGTGCAAAAATCACAAGCATTCTTATACACCAATAATAGCCAAATCATGAGTGAACTCCCATTCACAACTGCTACAAAGAGAATAAAATATCTAGGAATACAACTCACAAGACATGTGAAGGACTTCTTCGAGGAGAACTACAAACCACTGCTCAAGGAAATAAGAGAAGGCACAAACAAATGGAAAAATGTTCTATGCTCATGGATAGGAAGAATCAATATTTTGAAAATGGCCATACTGTCCAAAGTAATTTATAGATTCAATGCTATCCCCATCAAGCTACCATTGACTTTCTTCACAGATTTGGAAAAAACTATTTTAAACTTCATATGGAACCAAAAAAAGAGCCCACATAGCCAAGACAATCCTAAGCAAAAAGAACAAAGCTGGAGACTTCATGCTACCTGACTTCAAACTATACTACAAGGGTACAGTAACCAAAACAGCATGGTACTGGTACCAAAACAGATATATAGACCAATGGAACAGAACAGAGGCCTCAGAAATAAGGCCACACATCTACAACCATCTGATCTTTTACAAACTCAACAAAAATAAGCAATGGGGAAAGGATTCCCTATTTAATGAATGGTGTTAGGAAAACTGGCTAGCAATATGCAGAAAACTGAAACTGGATCCCTTCCTTATACCTTATACAAAAATTAACTCAAGATGAATTAAAGACTTAAATGTAAGACCTAAAACCATGAAAACCCTAGAAGAAAACCTAGGCAATACCATTCAGGACATAGGCATGGGCAAAGACTTCATTACTAAAACACCAAAAGCAATGGCAACAGAAACCAAAATTGACAAACGGGATTTAATTAAAATAAAAAGCTTCTGCACAGCAAAAGAAACTATCATCAGAGTGAACAGGCACCCTATAGAATGGGAGGAAAATTTTGCAATCTATCCATCTGACAAAGGGCTAATATCCAGAATCTTCAAGGAACTTAAACAAATTTACAAGAAAAGAAAAAAACATTCAAAAAGTGGGTGAAGGATATGAACAGATACTTCTCGCAAGAAGACACTTATGTGGCCAAAAAACATATTTAAAAAGCTCATCATCACTTGTCATTAGAGAAATGCAAATCAAAACCACAATGAGGGATGGGCGCAGTGGCTCATGACTGCAATCCCAGCACTTTGGGAGTCCAAGGTGGGCGGATCACCTGAGGTCAGAAGTTCGAGACCAGCCTGACCAACATGAAACCCCATCTCTACTAAAAATACAAAATTAGCCAGGTGTAGTGGCACATGCCTGTAATTCCAGCTACTGGGGAGACTGAGGCAGGAGTATTGCTTGAACTCAGGAGGTGGAGGTTGCAGTGAGCTGAGATGGTGCCATTGCATTCCAGCCTGAGCAACAAGAGCAAATCTCCATCTCAGAAAGACAAACAACAAACAACAACAACAACAACAACAAACCACAATTAGATACCATCTCACGCCAGTTAGAATGGCGATCATTAAAAAGTCAACAAACAACAGATGCTGGAGAGGATGTGGAGAAATAGGGAAATTTTTACACTGATGGTGGGAGCATAAATTAGTTCAACCGTTGTGGAAGACAGTGTGGCAGTTCCTCAAGGATCTAGAACAAGAAATACCATTTGACCCAGCAATACCATTACTGGGTATATACCTAAAGTATTATAAATCATTCTACTATAAAGACACATGCACACCTATGTTTACTGCAGCAGTATTCACAATAGCAAAGACTTGGAACCAATCCAAATGCCCATCAATGAGAGACTGGATAAAGAAAATGTGGTACATATACACCATGGAATACTATGCAGCCACAAAAAAGGATGAGTTCATGTCCTTTGCAGGGAAATGGATGAAGCTGGAATCTATCATTCTCAGCAAACTAACACAGGAAGAGAAAAACAAACACCACATGTTCTCTCTCACAGGTGGAGTTGAACAATGAGAACACATGGATACAGGGAGGGGAACATCATACATTGGGGCCTATTGGGGGATGTGGGGTTAGGGGAGGAGAAATACCTATTGTAGGTGATGGTTTAATGGATGCAGCAAACCACCGTGGCACGTATATACCTATGTAACAAACCTGCTCGTTCTGCACACGTATCCAAGAATTTAAAGTATAATAAAAAAAAGAAATGTGTTGTCAAAACATATAATTATTTATATTTATTTGTATGTGATCAAATGAGAAACAAATCATCCTATGCTTCTTCAATTTCTATAGAAATTCTAAAAGAATATGCTTTTCTTTTACCTCCTCTGCTGGTAGGCCATTATGTTTCCCAGTAAGATGTGAAAAGCTTCAATGCAGAACAGTCTCCATCAGTTATGCTTTTATAAGTTTCAGGAGCATGTGGGTTGCAGCAATCAGATTAGTCCTGAATATAATCATTTTATTCATATCTCAGTGCTATAGGTATATATATGTATATGTGTATATGTGCATGTATGTGTTTCATGCAGAGATGGGATGAATTTTTTTCTTTTTTTTTTGAGATGGAGTTTTGCTCTTGTTGCCTAGGCTGGCATGCAATGGCACAATCCTCCGCCTCCCAGTTTCAAGCAATTCTCCTGCCTCAGCCTCCTGAGTAGCTGGGATTACAGGCGTGCACCACTATGCCCAGCTAATTTTTTGTATTTTGTATTTTTAGTAGAGACAGGGTTTCTCCATGTTGGTCAGGCTGGTCTTGAACTCCCGACCTCAAATGATCCACCCACCTTGGCCTTGTAAAATGCTAGAATTACAGGCATGAGTCTCCACGCCCTGCTGGGAAGGATTTTTAATCAAAACTTTTTCTGCTCCTTATTATGAATTTGTGTCTTTCATTCCCACCAAATCTTTTCTTCCCACACCTGTCGTGATGAAATTTTTTTAGTGCCATGCAGTAGCAATTAATGTAATGCTAAGACCTGCTTACCATATTCTGCAGTATACCTTGTTCCTATTGTAGGAATATATCTGGAACATTTGGAAGCTGTCAAGTTTTTTTGTTTAATTATTTAGGCTCCATAATTCCTTTGCATTTCTTTGCATTGATTGAGTAATGCATACTTGGCTTGGCTAAGGAACTATCATGATGCGACTGTATATTATAGATAGACACCCAAGAACCTGCCTAGCAACCCATATGAATAAATCAGAAACATTAAGAGAATAGTGCAGCTCCACAGATGTTGGGGATAATTGCTCTTCACATAACAGAGATGGAGGAAAGAATATATATGAATGCTGTCTTCTTCCTAATCATTAAGTTGAACCAAATAGAATATTTAAACATTTTTATTCTACAAAAGTGGCCATTTAATATGGCTTGATCTAATATCCTTCAGTTATACTCTAGATGCCCAGAACATGCTACTGCAATGTTTCACAATCATCTTCTATCTCTGCTCCTCCTGTACTCCAGAGATTGTATTTCCTCTGCCTTTTTCACAAATCGATTATCCTTTCCCATTCTCCTCTGCTAGAAGGCTATCTCACCAGATCTCTCATGGTAAATAGAATATCATTCTGATTTCATCTCTGTGAGGCTTAGCTCTCACCTTCAGGTCAATCAGACTCACTTCTGAGCTGTAAATATCTATTTCAAAATCTCATTTTTGAAATACTCTAATGAAAACAGCCCGGGCTTTTGTAAGCCAGGTTTGGTGACTGTGCCTTTATTAAAGTGGAAAGGCTCTTTACTTCACAGAGGCCTACCTCTATATGAAGTTCCTTACTCTCTGGGGGAAACTGTGGAATGACTTCTTAATTCTCACTTGAGTTTTTGACCTCCAGAAGAAGCTTTTCATGTCTCTTGTTATGTAAGTTGGTGGCAGCTTTCCTGCCTTTCAGCTGAGACAATATTAGAAAGAGAAGTGTCAGAATATGTCATAGCTCCAGTCTTAGACTAGCATTCATAATGTTCTACTATAGCATATAATCTCAATAAGCCTTGTGATGGGAAAATGCCAACAGTCTGGAGCTTTTCATAAGACTCGTTGACCTTCTTCAGAGTGCAACTTGCACTCTGATTATCTCTGGAAAAATACCTGATCTTTATACTATATCATACTTAAGCTATCAACACTAATTACATCATCTAAAATTTTCCAAATTTACAGATTCTCCTCGGTCCCAGGAAACCAGGAAATCTGTGGTAGTTACCCACAAGGAAAACTGAAAACTGCATATGCAGTAACTGTGTGTTACATTTGATTTGGTGCCACAAGTCATAAGCCTTCAGAATGCATATTGGACCTTTCAGAGCCCACAATCAAGGCACTCTGTTATGATACAGATTCTAGGTAGGCTACTGTGTCAAAAGGACATCAGTAAGTGTGATACAAGCTGTGGCTTAAAGAGTGGCTGTACATTTGAGGCTTGCCCTCTTTTCTCTGTGCTTGGATGTATAAAATCAAAACATGAATGAGTCTGAGTTAGCCTCCACTCAAAGACCATTTTGAATAGAATTAAAGCCTCCCAGCCAACAGCCTGCAAACTGCCATACATATGAATGAGGCCATCTGTTTTAGTCATTTCATGCTACATAATAAATCATCCCAAAACTAAGTGGCTTAAAACAGCACTCACTTTTTTTTTTCTCTAGAAGATGATATTTGAGTAAGGCTTGGCAGGAATAGCTCAACTCTGCTTTACTTGTTGTCAGCTGGGATAGTTTAAAGGCTGCAGGCTAAAATAATCTGAAGATTCACATATCTCTGGTGGCCGATGCTGACTCTAGACTGGGTGTGCCAGTTCCTCTTCAGGAAGGACTCTGTTGTTTCTCTGGGTGAGCCCATATGGATTTCCTCTCAACATGGTTGGTTGGTTGGTTGGTTGGTTGGTTGGTTGGTTGGTTGAAAAACAGAGATCCTAAGAAACAAAGCCAGGAAGAAACTGTGTAGCTTTTTCTTAACCTAATCTTGAAAATCATGCATTTGGGACAGACCTACCCAAATTCAAGAGGAGGAAAAATGTACCCTGAATGTAGGAGTATTGACATCACAAGGTGAGAACAGCTTATGGGATAAAATATTGATGTGGCTGTGTTGGAAAATACAATCCACCTAATATCCTAGACTGTCCAGCACCAACTCACCTGCCAGCTGACTTCAGAGCCTTGAGTGAGCCCATAAGACACCAGTGTTCAAAATGATTCAGTTGATCCCAGGCCAAGTTGCCAACCCAACATACTGTAAGCTGATACATGATGGCTGTTTCAAACCTCTACATTTTGAGAGGGCTTGCTATGTACCAAAGAATGATATGGTAATTGATACCCAGAGGCATGGTGCTTTTATGGCAAAATCTAATGTGTGTGGTATTGGTTTGGGACCAGTAAGTAAAGGATCAAAAAGCAATGGAGAAGCTGTTGGAGATGGCTAGAAAAGTAGCAAAGAAAACTGTTAGTGTTGCTGAAAAAAGGGTGAGCAAACTCTAAAGTGGCTGGAAAAGGGATGAAGATTCCTTTAGGCTCTCCATATACAGAACCACAGCTATCACCTTGATAGGATTAGCACTGGTACAATATTTTTACCATCTCAAATATTACTTTTACTCTGACTATAAAACTACATTTGTAGCAAATGCCTACTAGGGTCCTGAAATCTCTTTATTTTCCAGCAGTTGATCTTCAAATTTTACCCCCTTCAGTAAGGAAACACTGTACTGCCTTATTACCTCTGTTGCATTGTAGCTGTTTTCTATTGTAATTCAAGGAGCTGGCATTCTAGTAGCTTCTAACTTAGGCAGTCTTGGGTTTTCTCTTGCACCCAAATCTCCAAAATTATTTTATGAAGTATATATATTTAAATTCTAAAATACACATGCTATATTTAGTTGAGAGTACTCAGAAAATGAAAAAACATGAAGACTTCTGGGGTAGGAGTCCTCATAATTCTTCCAAAATATGGAATTTGGAATTTGCCTGTTTTTAAGCATGCATACATCTTGGTGCATGTAACAGAAGTTAGTTCAAAATTGCTTACAAAATGGCATACATAATTGAAAGAATGGAGGGAGATCTGGTCCCAGACAGCACTCTGTGGGCTTAAATGATTTTATACCTCTTTCTTAGCTCTGTTAGAATCGGCAGATAGCTAGACATGAGCAGGAGAGGGGATTCCCTGAGAAATGGGAGGTCTGGAAAATGTCACACCCAGAGATCACCCAAAACATGCATGTTAGATATGAGCAGAGGAGAGGAGAAATACCTATGTAGAAGGGAACACTCCTTAAGATACTCAGTAATCATTCATGCTGCAGTTAAAATGTCAGAATGTCATTAGGTGCATGCTGATAAGGGGAAGAGGGCAAAGGAGAGAGGAAATTCCCGACAGATAGGCAGGTGAAATTTGTATCCAACTCCTGGGCCGCCATGCACACCAACTAATAGTAAGTGGGGGTTCTGCAAACCTGGGGTTGGAACTAGGCAGCAGAGGAGGGGGACGGGGTGGGGTGTGGGGAAGATGAAGACTTAAGGCAGAAGTGGGAAAACTAGACAAAGGAAAATGCTGAGACTTAAGATAGAGGCAGGAACTTCAAGAAAAAATCTGACACCATAAAAACCCAACACAGAAGTCTCGGGTTGCTGCTGGCTCACTCCCTTTCAGCAGCCTACTCTGCCTCATATTTCAGAGCATATTGTGTCTCTAAATAATCCCTCTGCTCAATAAATTATCTCTCTTGTGGCAGGGGTGGGGGGGCAGGGGTTGTAAGTTAGTTGTTTAGCAGAAATCCTTCCCCAAATAAAACTAAGAATTGAGGATTCCTGCACCTCCAGGTAACAGCTCTATTTCTCTTTGTGTGCTGGCATCAGTTCCTTCCTACTTCATGCCTATTTCCTCCTTGTTTAATATCCTTCTAGTATGTCAATACCAGAAATTAAAGGTTATATTTCATGCTAGTGATAACAGAAAATGTAGAGAGATAGGACTCTGAATTTTCTTGAATTACATGCCCATCTTACACCAATCACTGTATCCAGGAGGGTTAAATGCTCAGAGGTTGTGCTGGATCACATATGTGCTTACATATGTAGTGAGAAGGAAGAATCAGGCTCATCAGAGCCTTATAGCCTACAAATAAGGAAGAGCTGGCTCCCCGAAGGAATGCTGGAGAGATATACAATCATGTCTGCTCCAACTTCAAACTTTGTCATATCTGGTATCCCAATTATGTCTCTTAACCATATAACTATGTCTGTCTTCTCTTCTATCTTTGGATGGACAACTCACTGAGAGATCTTGGCTGCCTTTATATCCCTGAGATATTGCAGCTCACATTGGCCTCCAGTGCCCTGAGCATGGGCACACTACCATGCCTAATTGATTTTAAGGATGGCAAATCTTTGCCCAGCCCTCAGCTCTCCCTTTCTGTAGGAGATTATGGTCTACAATCTGAAAAAATAATGGAAACAAAGAAGAGGTTGATGAGTGGCAAGGTTTAAATAAATAGAAAATACATTTGAGTTATAACAGTTCACATTCTAATCTTCTTACTCACACGCTTCACTTTTGTTGTCGTTGTTTTGTTTTGTTTTGTTTTCTAACCACTACATCACCAGGGAATTCACAGGCTTCATTTTTGAAGGCATGCTCCCATAAAGGTGACTTCATTATTCATCAAAATTTTCCTCTATAATGTCATGCATAAACCTATTCCTCTGCTTAATTCACATGGATCACTGGGAAGAGGACCATGGGCAAAAACTTTCATAGATGAAATAACAAAAGCTATGATAGAAAAATCTATTATATTATGAAATGATGGATTATGATTTCAGAGTTCTTTTTAGATAATGTTTAATTGAATTAGTTTAAATAAATATTTTTATAGACTTACCTTCTCAAGCAAAGAAGTTATTCTGAATCTCTGAGAACTAACTGGGGTTTAGGATTAAGTTGGGCAGGGGATACATATATACATATGTGCTTGTGCATGTGTGGAGAGGTTGTGAGAAGATGGAGAGAGTTTTAATTTATTTATTAAACTTTATAAATGGAAGTGATTTCTTTAAGTGAACAAGATAAAGTTGAGCAAAGAAAAAATATTGTATTGTTCAAATATATTGGCTAATTAATGTGCACTATAATTGATTATTCAGACACTAAAAGGGTCAGAACAAGCCAACTACAAATATTAACATGGCTTAATTAAAATTAATCATTAATTCTTGAAGAAATATCAAGAGATATGCACAAAGACTCATTTTATATGCTTTCTAGTAATGCCAAAGAAAAGGAGATTCAAGTGATATCTGCTTTGCCCATACTTTATGCTTGATTTCATCTAGTCACGATTTGGATATTATCAGGCCTTTCCTTCAAATCTCTCCATCAATGTACAAACACTTTTTGATGAATATGCCCTTGATGTTTCATTTGCATTACCCTTCCTTGTAACACTAATAACAACTGCTATATTTTTTATTATTTTTTATTATTTTTTTGGAGACAGAGTCTCGCTCTGTTGCCCAGGCTGCAGTGCAGTGGCATGATCTTGGCTCACTGCAACCTCCAAAAACAAGTGTATCATAAAACTCTCTCTGTTTTTTCTTATATGAAGTGTCATTACTTTGGGAAAGCAATATATAAATAAAGGTAGCATTGAAGCATTGGGACTCACTTTTAATTATTCTATGATGATTTCCACAAAGCTTCCACAGGCTATCAAAATGCAATCTAATCTCCTAGCAAGATATAAACTTGTGAACTTTCAGGTACCTCTTGGTTTTGTCTCCCACTCCTAAACATTGAGTTTGTGAAGACTAGAAAGGAAACTTGTTTTACTCAACTTTCAAACTATCGTATTGCTGTGGCAAAAAAAGTTCAAGTGTGAGTTGCTAAATATGTATTTTTGTGGGTTTACAAATGTATAGATACAAAACCACGTTTGTTCAAGTCCACCACTAGTCAATAAGGAGAATGTACTAAAAATAAGGTTACGTTGTCTCTAGTATACACCAAAGTGTTTCTTTTCTATTTCTATTTTGCAGTAAATAAACCCAGTCAGGCCTTGAGAAAAATTGTAAATCTAGGAAAGCTAGAATTTAGTGTTCATAGTCTTTCCATGCATTGTCTTTTGGTGAACCAAATGCTTCTTTCTCTCTCTCACTCTCTCTTTCTTTTTCACTATGAATCCCATGGCTAACATAAGTCCTTGCCTACCCACTTTTCTCCATCAAAATTTATTTATTTCAATAAACATATGTTGAATACCTTATGTTCCAAAGACAGTATTAGGCACCTGGTATAAAAATCTTACCTAATAATATCTATAGTCTACTATGAAATAGATTTCATTATTGATGCAAAATACCACTGGTTAATTTGGTTTCTGTTTTAAATTCCATATTTTATTTGTGCACATTCAAAAGCAAAATATTTCCTTTCATTCACTGTGATTGCTATTTTGTTTTTGTAGAAACAAATAAAATCAAATGTAGTTCACATAGTACTTCTTTTTTTATAAGGCAGCACCAGATGACATAAGTTGGAAAGCTACATAGAACAAGCTCCGAAAAAATTAAAATGCATAAATAATTTTTCTATGCCTTGCTTAATGTCACAAACACTCATGAAGTATGGTATAAGTACCGAAAAGACATTCTACGTAAGAACTTCCCAGCCTTGAATATATTTTTAGTTACCTTTTCCATTGGGACTATGAAAATATTACAAATTTTATAAGATATGCTTAAGTGAATAACTTTGCATGGTTTTAAAATGATGTCTACAATCAATGTTATAATTCAGTGGACTAAAATGATTAAAACCTGGAACATTTGTTTGCTTATAATCCTTTTTGCCAGGAAGCTCTTGAGTGTGTATATGAATTTTAAGTTTGCATTACTGTTTTACTCATTGGTATGTGAGAGGTGATTTATTTGAACTACATATAGATGAGTAGGAATAATATTTGGGATCACAGTTAAAAATTATTTCCAATTTACAGCCTATTTTGGTCACCTGGGTCAAAATAGAGCAAAACTCATCATCTGCTTTATTTGAAACTTAATTACTCTGATCATGGTAGGCAGACAATTCAAGTAACTTAGGATGACCTATGATGTTTGTTTGTAAAGTGAATTATTTTGCTTAAATTATTTGACAAATTGGTTTTAACTCCATTATGTCATAATGTGTTCCATCTAAAGATTTCCCCATTGGATATGTATGACCTATCAAACAAGCCCATTTAGTCTGTAACTGTAATGTTTTCCCAATTTAATCTGGCACAAATCACAGATCAATATTTATGAACCCTGGAATATAGATTATTCTCAGCATATGTATGCATATTTGTGTTATTTAATGTATATTTTTTGTCTCTCGCCCATAAGATAAGACTCATAGTTTTGTTCCCTGCAGTATATCCAACGTCTAGAACATTGCTTGCCATGAGTAAGCATTCATGAGTTTTTATGAAAGAAACACAGGAAGAAGAAAGACAGAAAGGAAGAAAGCAAGTTAGCAAGCAAACAGGATTGATGAATCTCTTCTCAAGGATCTAGGATTGAGGGGAGGCTTGTGTGATTATTAAACTTCCACCCTGGGTTCTCTACTAGTTCTATATTTGTAAGCTCAGAAGATATAAGGTTGGCAGAAAGAAACTACTCTTAGATCTGGGAATTCTCAGCCAAAGGGTCATAACTTATATGGTAGTATTTTTCCTACTCTTGAGGGATAATCAAGCATGGTTAATTTATGTTGACCTCTCAGTGAGCAGAACTCTGTGAGCCTATCATTTATATCTCCTGCTCCTGAGTTTTCTTCTTTTTTTTTTTAACCAACCAATGGTCCAAACGATACTATTTACAAAGTACTACTATGCATCAGGAATATAAATCATAGCAGTAAATATTTCAGAAATATCAGAGTTTGTAGGAAACTTAGAAGTCTACCCACCAATCGAGAATTTCAATGACTTCTATAAAGTATTCCATACTTAATACTACTTGAGACAATCTATTCCATTTTGAAAAAAATAATCATTAGAAATATCCTTCTTACACTGAGAAACAGTGGGGGGAGAATGATATCCTCATAATTTCCATTGTGTTTGACTCAGTGGAAAAATACCAGAAAAATAGCACCTATACCTAAACCTGTCTTTGCTATTTGCTGTTATCCATCTGAAATTGAGTACATGGCAATTCCCAAGAAGTAATTAATAGTTTTTTTCATGTTATAAAACAATGAATTCCCCAAGAGACAAAGTTGTCTCAACTCAAAGTTTGTCTCAAAGTTGTCTCAATCAAAATTGAGAAGTGAAGATGTCCAAAGCAGATTTTGACTATTGTTTCCAGGAAGTCCCGGATAACACCATCTACCTGTTGCTGAAAAATTTATAACTTTTAGTGAGTTTCCAGTAAACTATACTTACTGTTGGTAGCTAGATCCCTCAGAATTACAAATAATACAGGCTGCAGCACCTTAATTAGGGAATTTTTCCAGCCATTATTTCTACCATATTACATAATGCTATCATACTAAGTTGCAGTAAAATAAATGAGTAGATGTTTGTGGTCTTCCACCTAATCTTTCTACATTCTCATCTATATAGGAAAACTATTATGTCTGTATTTTCCTTCAAATCAATCTCCCACAAACTTTTCAAATATGTTCCCAAAAATTATTATTATTATTTTTTTGAGACGGAGTCTTGCTCTGTCACCCAGGCTAGAGTGCAGTGGCGTAATCTTGGCTCACTGCAACCTCTGCCGCTTGGGTTCAAGTGATTCTCCTGACTCAGCCTCCTGAGTAGCTGGGATTACAGGCACGTGCCACCACACACAGTTAATTTTTGTATTTTTAGTACAGACGGGGTTTCAGCATCTTGGCCAGGCTGGTCTTGAATTCCACTCGTCTCGGCCCCCCAAAGTGCTGGGATTACAGGCATGAGCCATTGTGTCCGGCCCCCAAAATTCTTAATTTTCTTGATATAGTAAAATAATAAATTATAATAAGAAGGAAATCAATAATATCAATAACAGTGACTCACAGTGCTATGTACTCTTCTAAAGAATCCATTTTATAAATTAGAAGTTCATGACACGAGTTGGATAAAAACTAACTTGTCATTTGTATTTTCAAGTAATTCACTAAATATTTTATCCTACTTGCCTCAATCAAAAATTATTTTTCCTTCAAAGATCCTGCTGCTTCTAAAATATTCTCAAGAAAATTCTACTTATTTTTTTATACTACATGTACCTCTGAGATTTTTCTGGGAGTAGTGTTGGTTTTTCCATACTTCATTGTTTAGTATGTTAATCTTTCACTCTCAGAAAAAAAATCTACCACACTGAAGTCGTTGCCATTCAATAAAGGATACTATCTCTTCTTGAACTCAATGTTACCAATTTTTCATAGTGTCAAAATGATTACAGAATCATCCAGGATTCTTTGAAGACTTTTGGACCTGGATAGATTCTTCCCTGCACCTCAAATTATGTCATTACCTTATGTGATTTCACCGGCCATATGACTCACATTTCCAACCATATTGCCTTTCAGATCCATGGATTCTCATAATACTAATCTATAAAGTCATGATACTCATCTCCATTTTAACTTGGCCTCTAATGTTTGTTGTACTACCCTATATCTTGGTGAGCAAAATGTTTTATTGTTAAAATTCTAAGTTCCAAGATAATATCTTACATTTTTATCCTGATACCTCAATCTGTTTTTTTCTATTATATCAAGACTACAGTTCCTTGACTATCCCATTTTATCATCTATCTAGTATCTATCTATCTATCTATCTATCTATCTATCTATCTATCTATCTGCATATCTATTTGTCACCTAGCCATCCAACCATCCATCAGTACATAAACTACTTTCTGTCTAGACTTTCTTCTATACCCAGCTAGATTACCTAGTACACCATTTAAACCATAAGTCAGAAAATATCTTCATGTCATGTTTTCTGTTTCCCTGGTAGAGCCACAAATCCAGACCAAGTTATTTAAATGTATATAATATAACATGATTATTAAACTTTGTATTGATAATCTAGATAAAGAAGATTATAAAAACAGAGCTTTGAAGTATAGGGCAAAAGCCAGGCTCCTATCTGTAATCCCAGCACTTTGGAGGCCGAGGTGGGTGGATCACCTAAGGTCAGGAGTTCCCGACAAGCCTGCCAACATGGTGAAACCCTGTCTCTATTAAAAATACAAAAATTAGCTGGGTGTGGTGGGGTGCCTGTAATCCCACTTTCTCTACTAGGGGGGCAGAGGCAGGCGAATCACTTGGACTCGGGAGGCAGAGGTTGCAGGTTGCAGTGAGCCGAGATCGCGCCATTGCATTCCAGCCTGGGTGACGGAGCAAGACTCCATCTCAAAAAAAAAAAAAAGAATAGGCAAAAAGAACACTTAAGCAGGGTTTAACATTAATATACTAGGGCAGATGATATTTTATACTAACAATAAGATTAATTCTTATCTATATTGAAAACTCAACACAGTTGGAAATGTAGGGATTTCATTTTGATTGTTCAATCTTATTTACTTAATTAAAATTCTATTTTGTGGAAGGTCATTTTCCAACTGGATTTGTTATTTTTAGTGCACATTTTTTAAAGTTTATAATATAAATGAAATAGTCGATATTTTTTGCAAAATAAGTAAGAAAAGTAAATGTTACTTGATGAATAATTTTGAAGATTATACAGTGTAAAACAATTGGTAAATAAAAGATCAGTTTTATTACTTTCTTCAGTCTTTATTGAGCAAATATCAAATGAGTGGCTACAACATGCTAGATATGCTTCTATGTGCTATGAGTTGAACAATGAGAAATTTAGAAATCAAAGTCATAGATTTTACAAAAATTATAATATAGTGTTGGGAAGACAGAAACATTAATAGAAAACCTGCACATTTTCATATAGTTGTAAGTTCCATGAAAAGAGAAAATAATGTTATGTAGTAGATAATTTGATATGATAAAAGGGTGACCTTTTATTTGTTGATCAAGAAGGCCTCTATTAGAAGTGTTAATTTGAGTTGAAAGCTGAATTTCAACAAAAATCATTTGAAAATCTGAGAAATGTTATCCAGTCAGACAAAATAAATTGCACAGTGACTCTAGGAAGGGAGAGAAATTGGTTTGGTCAAACAATAAATGAAGACCCATTTGTTAGGGGTATGGTGAATATGAAGAGAAGTTATATAAAATGAGATCTTGATAACTAGGTGGAGTCTAGATATGTTAGAGGCCATGGTGGATGGTTAGAATTATTCTAAATTCCTTGGCTATATGGATGAATGATAGACAGAAAGCAAGATATTCTAATAAGATTTATGTAGGACATTCTTTTACTTCATTTAATACGTGTTTAAAATGAGGTTTATGGAAGTGTAGAGTGAAGTAACTAATTTTAGGTAATGTATGATATCAGCTTAGCTATGAACAAAATTTCTAAAATATGGGTTATATCTAAAGGAAATTTTGAAATATATATAGTTTAATAGAGCTAGTCAATAAATGGTTCCAGAATAGCCACATCTCGTGGCTATCCATATGGGAAAATAAAAAAAAAAAAAAACGTGTTTTTCCCCTTCACACTAAATTAAGAAAAAAGATTCAAGATCTAAATGTGAAAAATAATAAAATGTAAAGCCTTTAGAATATATACAGGAGACAATTTTTATAACAATGAGTGGGTAGAACATTTTGTAAAATGTAGAAAACAACTCATAAAGCATATAATATAATTATGCTAAAATTTAAATGTCTGTATAAAAAAGATACCTTGACAATATAAAAGTTTATGTGACCGACTTTCAGAAAGCATCTGCAAAGCACATAATTAATAAGAAATTAACATACAAAAAATAAAAAGACATTCTAACAGGTAAGAAGCAAAAGACGTGAAGGGCAACTCACAAATGAAAACCAAAATATTGCTGGACACTGAAACTAATAAATAAAAGGAAAATTAATTTAGTAGTATTTCATATAAGCCACTTTGATGAAAAATGTAAAATAAATATAAATTGATTTTTATACCATTCCTCAACATGGTGAGGAAATGAGAAATATGAGCTCTCATAAATTGCTTTTGAGAGTGGAAATTGCCACAGCCATTTCTAAAAAATAAATTAGCAAAATCTAGACAAATGGGTGATAAGATTACCCCATGACTTAGCAATCCCACTTTTACATTTATTCTGGAGAGAAGCTGTGAAAAATTTACACTTGTAGAAATGTACAAAGGTATTTGTTTCACTATTATTAATAAATGTGAAGGCTGAAACTAATCTAAATATCTAACAATAAATGAATTAATGTATGAATCATGGTTTATTCACAAGATAAAATACTATACTGGAGCTAAAACAAGTAAACTAGTTTTCTACTTATCATGGATAAATCTGAAATATATTATTTTGTGTCAAAAATATGTTGCAAAAATGCATGTCATTACATCACTTCAATATACTATGTACTGCCATTAAAATGATAAAATATGTATAAAAATAATGTAAATGGCTTTAGGATAATGACTCTTTTTTTTTCTTGAGACGGAGTCTCACTCTGTCACCAGGCTGGAGTGCAGTGGCATGATCTCAGCTCACTGCAACCTCTGCCTCCCAGGTTCAAGCGATTCTCCTGCCTCAGCCTCTCAAGTACCTGGGACTACAGGCGTGCGCCAGCTAATTTTTGTATTTTTAGCAGCAACAGGGTTTCACCATGTTGGCCAGGATGGTCTCGATCTCTTGACCTCGTGATCTGCCCACCTCAGCCCCCCAAAGTACTGGGATTACAGGCGTGAGCCACCGTGCCTGGCCAGGATAATGACTTTCTTTGGGGAGTGAAAAAAAAAAAGGCTAACTTGATGGAGACTTTAACTTGTGACTATTATTTCAAAAACAAAACCAAACTAGAGCCTGATTCAGTGTGGCATGATGCTGTTATTTATTAGTTCTTGATTTATATACATATATGTTTATCATGTTGTGGCCTGTATATTCTAAATAAGGGGTAGTAATAATCAACACATTGAAGGGTTTACTCCAAAATGTATAACAACCACATAATATAACACCAGTATTTTTTGTCATAGTTGGATCTATTTAGATTGGTGTAGGCTATATTAATGTAGATATAGGTCCAAAGTGAAGACCTACAATTAAATAGTAAAGCATGTTGGTGGCAGTTGTAAATAATAGAGAAAGGAAGAACTTGACAGGGCTCTGAATCGTATAACTAAAAATGCTTAGTTTGAATTTGGATGTAATAGTAAAGGTTCTGGGAAGATATGCCTTTTGTAAAGATATCTTCAAGTTACGTTATTTTATGGTGCTGTAACAAACCACTCCCTGCTCTTAGAAGCATGTCTAATGTAGTTTGGCAGGAAGGCTCTGCTTATCAGTGCCATGGATATTGGCTGACAGAAGGTCAGCCAATTTACAATCCCATCATCTCAATAAAGGTCTTTAAGAATAGAAAGAGAACACAGACAACTCTTTCACTGGCCCTTAAACTTTTCCACCTGGAAGTGCATAACATTTCATGAGCCAAAGTAAGACACATAGCCGGTTCTAATTTACAGTAGCAAGTATAATCATCTTATCTGCCTAGAATGTCAAGATAATTGAAAATATTAATGAGTACTACCAATATCTACCATAAGAGATTTGTGAAATATTTGTATTTTGGAGGTATAAATGGATGAGATTGTCTACAGACATAAAAAGTGCATTGAGTTAAAAAAACTCTATATAAATACTAATTTCTAGCAGACATTCTCTAGAAGAATAATTCACCCTTTCTAATAAAGGTGATTGAAATCTCTTTTTGGATAAAAGCAATAGAGATCTTCTGCTAATAAACACATGAAAGCCAACTAGAAAAGGAAAATATATAAAAGCAAGAAAAATCTTAAGTAGCTAAAATAATAAATGTTCATTGGATAATTGAAGTAATTTTATATATAATTTTTAAAATTGAAATTTTGGTTAGTATGATGTCAATTTTGAAATAATAAAAATCACAACAATAATATAGAAAAACTAAAAGTCTTGAATGGGTCAAGCATGAGGATATAAAGTTTTTAAAATATCATTAATAATTGCTTATTAGTTATCAAAAACCCATAGATTTCATAAATGTACACCAATATGCCTTATTCCTGTTTTCTTTTCTTTTGTTTTTTGTTTTTTTTTTGAGTGAGGGTCTTGCTCTTTCACCCAGGCTGGAGTACACTGGCAGGATCTCGGCTCACTGCAAGCTCCACCTCCTGGGTTCATGTGATCCTCCCACCTCAGCCTCCCCAGTAGCTGGGATTACTGGCAGGCACCACCACACCTGGCTAATTTTTGTATTTTTAGTATAGATGTGGTTTCATCATGTTGGCCAGGCTGGTCTCAAACTCTCGACCTTAAGTGATCCACCCACCTCGGCCTCCCAAAGTTCTGGAATTACAGGTGTGAGCCAGTGCTCCCAGCCTTGATATGCCTCATTTCTTAATTCAAGTTAAGTTTACTTCCAAGTTTTAAAAACTATAACAATTAAAATCAACAGCCTGGCGTGGTGGCTCACACCTGTAATGTCAGCACTTTGGGAGGCTGAGGCGAGAAGATCACCTGAGGTCAGGAGTTAGAGACCAGCCTGACCACCATACATGGAGAAACCCTGTCTCTACTAAAAATACAAAATCAGCTGGGAGTGGTGGCACACACCTGTAATCCCAGCTACTCGGGGAGGCTGAGGCAGGCGAATCGCTTGAACCCAGGAGGTGGAGGTTGCATTGAGCCGAGACTGAGCCGAGATTGTACCATTGCACTCCAGCCTGGGCAACAAGAGCAAAACTCCGTATCAAAAAAACAAAACAAAAAAAGAATCAATATTATCTTTTATCAAAACCATGCCTAAATCTTCTATTATTTACTAGATGTTTGAATTTGAGCAACTAGCATAGCATATATAAATCTTAATTATTTAATTTTTTAAATAGAGCTAAAATTTAATGGTAATGATTGAAATGTTACACATACAATGCTAGACATGTCATGTTAATTTCTTGTATCATCTCATGCAATAACTTGGTGAACATTCAATATTTATTTCCTTGATTTACTATCTTGTTAATCTTTTTGTGAATTTCAGTTATATCTATTGCAAACAGTTGCTTTTTCAGAGAACATAGCTGTCATTTTTTTATTGTTGGATTATTATTGTTAATATTTAAATTTATGGTCATATATACCAGCCTTTCTGCAAGCTGGTTACAAGGTGACCATTTTGTTATTTTAAGTAAAGTTTACAATGATGGGACAAAGAATGTGTAATTTAATGAAGAATTGTCAGAGGAAGTTTATATGTTTTCACTGAAAGAAAAGTGGAACTAAATGGAACTTCACTTATCCATTTAGTTATCCCATGACCTTAAGCGAGTTGCATGCTCTTAGAGATTATTGCCTCATTTGTAAAATATGAAAGGATGAAGTATATGATCTTGAAATTTCATCCAGTTCTTTTATTCTGTAATTTCTGTGGACTACTAGTCTAATGTCATTCTCTAGGTTGTTATCTTTTATTTGATTAAATATGTGAATTCCTTCTATATTTTTTAGAATGAGTTTCTTCTATTAAGTTGTACTGAATCAGATCTCTAGTCTACATTGATTATTTGAACATATAGAAGACATAAAAATAGCATATTCCATCTGTTTACAATGTTTTTAAATGAAAGATGGAAATAAAAGAATTTGCTAATAGAGCATGTCATGTTCACATATCTTTTTCATATTGATAATAATAAAAATTTCACAATGCCACAATTAGGAATGGAATAAATATATTTTTCTGCCTGGGGTCTATGTAAGGTCATTAACCATGATTTGATTTGCATTAACCATTAATTTCTTTTGTAATCATCCATTATTTCAATTGTTTGTTTAATAAAATTTCTAAATCCAAGGAAATTTTACAGTTTGCCTCTATACAAATGAATTCAACATATCCCTCAGGTTTTTATTTTCCATGAAATGAGTATATATAATTAATTTTAATATGACACTATTATTATCACAGTTTACAATTTTTCATGTAATCTGATTTAGAAATGTTGAACAATGAAGTTATAATCCAAAGGAATATTGACATTAGTGTCCTCAGCAGATACTGTCTCTGAAATTTATTTGGATGAAATAATATTACTGACATGAGCCCCAGGTCATTTTTCTCATCTTAATGCTAATATCTAGTCAGATCCCTCTAAAAAATATTTTATTGACCAACTGAAATAAATGATGGCAAAGCACTTTTTCAGTTGTACAGTGTTAAGATATTAAATAGGATTGAAAATAATTTAAATAAGCTATATTGTCAGTTGTTAGTGCTTAGTGATTGAAGGAGGGCTCAAAGGACAATAATCTCTGGGACCTGGTTGGTTATGGTCTGAATGTGTCCCCTAAACATCATATGTTGAAACTTAATTGCCCCTGTTTTGTGGAGGTGATTAAGTGTTGAGGGTTTTCCCTTCATAAATGAGATTACTGACCTTATAAAAGAGAGGTGATGGATCTTTTCCTCTATTGTGCCCTTCCACTATATGAGGATATAGCAAAAAATTCTGTCTTAGAAGCAGAGAACTGTCCTTACCAGACACTGAATCTACTGGCACCTTGATGTTGGTCTTCTCAAACTCCAGAAATGTGAGAAATAAATTTATATTATTTATTAGTTACCTAGTCTGTGATATTTTGTTATAGCATAAGGAACAAACTGAGACTGTGGTAAAAATAGGAACAGAGGTATGGAATAACAATGTGGGCAATTCTGGGGCCTTTGAGAGGAGGTGTGCTTAGGACTTAAATTATTCAGCTGAGATCTTTCTTCCAGCCTTCCCCAATGGAACTTACGTCTTTTTTTTTTTTTTTTTTTTTTTTTCCAGGGTAACTGTCTGTTGGGAAAAGAAGATAATCATGCACTTTTGGAGCTACTGGATAGAGGTTCTGAACTGACACTGATTCCAGGAGACCCAAAATGTCACGGTGGCCCACCAGTTAGATGAGGGGCTTATGGCGATCAGTGATCAATGGCGTTTTAGCTCAGATCTGTCTCCTGGTAGGCTCAGTGAGTCCTGCAGTGATTTCCTAAATCAATTCTGTGATTATTTCTCTAGTTTCAGAATGAATAATTGGAATAGACATACTCAGCAGCTGGCAGAATCCTCAAATTGGTTCCCTGACCTGTGGAATAACATCTGTTGCAGTGGAAAAGGCCAGTGGCAGAAACTAGAATTGCATCTACCCAGGAAAATACACACACACACACACACACATATTTCTGGAGGGGTTGCAGAAATTAATATCGCTATCAAGTATTTGAAAGATGCAAAATGGTGATTCCCATCACATCTCCATTCAACTTACCTATTCAGTGAGTTCATGTTACCAAACACCACCTGCTTCCTAAAAACCTATTGAAATAAAAAATAGAGTTTTCTAAAAATATTATGAAAATATACTTTCATTCTCCAAGATCTGTTTTCTTTAGAGGCCAAATAGGTGAGTTGAACTATGTCAAATAGAAGTGGTGAGAATGGCCATCCTTGTCTTGTTCTAGTTTTCAGTGGAAGTGCTTTCAACTTTTCCCCATTCAGTATTATACTAGCTATGGGTTTCTCATAGATGGCTTGTATTAAATTAAGGTATATCCCTTCTATGCTGATTTTGTTGAGGGTTTTAATCATAAAGAGTTGCTGATTTTTGTCAAGTGCTTTTTCTGTATCTATTGAGATGATCATGCGATTTTTGTTTTCAATTCTGTTCATATGGTGTATTGCATTTCTTGATTTGTGTGTGTTAAACCATCCCTGCATCCCTGGTATGAAACCCACTTGATCATGGTGGATTATCTTTTTGATATGCTGTTGGATTCAGTTAGCTAGTATTTTGTTGAGGATTTTTTTATCTATGTTCATCGGGGATATTGGTCTGTAGTTTTCTTTTTTGGGTATGTCCTTCCTTGGTTTTGGTATTAGGGTGATACTGGCTTTGTAGAATGATTTAGGGAGGATTCTTGCTTTCTGTCTCTTGTGGAATAGTGTCAACAGGATTGGTACCAATTCTTCATTGAATGTCTGGTAGAATTCAGCTGTATCTGTCTGGCTCCAGACTTTTTTTGTTGTTGTTGTTGTTGCTGGCAATTTTGTTATTACCATTTCAATCTTGCCGCTTGTTATTGGTCTGGTCAGGGTTTCTAATTCTTCCTGTTTTAAGCTAGTAGGGTTGTATATTTCCAGGAATCTATCTGTATCCTCTAGCTTTTCTAGTTTATGTGCATAAAGGTGTTCATAGCAGCTTTGAATGATCTTTAGTATTTATGTGGTGCTGGTTGTAATATTTCCCATTTTGTTTCTTTTTTCTTTTTTTGAGACAAAATCTCACTCTGTCACCCAGGATGGAGTGCAGTGGCGTGATCTCAGCTCAATGCAAACTCTGCCTCCTGGGTTCAAGTTATTCTCCTGCCTCAGCCCCCACTGCAGTAGCTGGGATTACAGGTGCACACCACCATGCCTGGCTAACTTTTTGTATTTTTAGTAGAGATGAGGTTTCACCATATTGGGCAGGCTGGTCTCAAACTCCTCACCTCAGGTGATCTGACCACCATGGCCTCTCAAAGTGCTGGGATTACAGGCAAGAACCACAATGCTCGGCCCTCCCATTTTGTTTCTAATTGAGCTTATTTGGAGTTCTCTCCTTTTCTTGGTTAATCTTGATGATGGTCTATCAATTTTATTTATCTTTTCAAAGAATCAGCTTTTTGTTTCATTTATCTTTTGTTTTGTTTTTGTTGTTGTTTGTTTCTTTCAACTTTAGTTCCTCTTAATCTTGTTATTTCTTATCTTCTGCTGGATTTGGGTTTGGAATGTTCTTGTTTCTCTAGTTTTAACAGATGTAACCTTAGATTGTCTATGTGTGCTCTTTCAGACTTTTTGATGTAGGCATTTAATGCTATGAACTTTCTTCTTGGCACTGCTTTTGCTGTGTCCCAGATGTTTTGATTGGTTGTGTCACTATTATTGTTGAGTTCAAAGAGTTTTTAAATTTTCGTCTTGATTTCATTGTTAGCCCAGTGATCATTCAGGAGCAGGTTATTTAATTCCCATGTATTTTCATGGTTTTGAGCGTTCCTTCTGGAGTTGATTTCCAACTTTATGCCACTGTGGTTTGAGAGAGTACTTGCTATAATTTCAATTTTCTGAAATTTGTTGAGATTTGTTTTGTGGCCTATCATATGGTCTATCTTGGAGAATGTTCCATGTACTGATGACTAGAATGTATATTCTGCAATTGTTGGGTAGAATGTTCTGTAAATATCTGTTAAGTACATTTGTTTTAGGGTATAGTTTAATTCCATTGTTTCTTTAGTGACTTCCTGTCTTAATGATTTGTCTAGTGCTGTCAGTGGAGTAATAAAATCCCCCACTATTATTGTGTTGCCTTCTATCTCATTTCTTAAGTCTAGGAGTAAGTGTTTTATAAATTTGGGAGCTTCAGTGTTAGGTGCATATATATTTAGGATTGTGATATTTCCTGTTGGACAAGGCCTTTTATCATTATATAATGTACCTCCTTGTCCTTTAAACTCCTGTTGCTTTAAAGATTGTTTTGTCTGATATAGGAATAGCTACTCCTATTCACTTTTGGTGTCCGTTTGCATGCAATGTCCTTTTCCACCCCTTTGCCTTAAGTTTATGTGAGTCCTTATGTGTTAGGTGAGTCTCCTGAAGACAGAAGAAACTTAACTGGTGAATTATTATCCATTCTGCCATTCTGTATCTTTTAAATGGAGCAGTTAGGCCATTTACATCCAATATTAGTATGGAGATGTGAGTTTCTATTCCATTCATTGTGCTATTTGTTGCCCGAATACCTTGTTTTTTTCATTGTGTTATTGTTATATAGGTCCTGTGAGATTTATGCTGAAGGACATTCTACTTTGGTGTATTTTGAGGATTTGTTTTGAGATTTACAGCCCCTTTTATCAGTTCTTATAGTTTTGGCTTGGTAGTGGCAAATTCTTTAAGCATTTGTTTGTTTGGAAAAGACCGCATCTTTCCTTCCTTTATGGAGCTTAGTTTTGCTGTATACAAATTTCTTTACTGGTAATTGTCTTGTTTAGAGAGGCTAAAAGTAGGATCCCTTTCTAGCTTGTAGAGTTTCTGCTGAGAAAACTGCTGTTAATCTGATAGGTTTTCTTTATAGGTTACCTGATGCTTTTGCCTCACAGCTCTTATGATTCCTTCCTTCATCTTGACTTTAGATAACCTGATGACTATGTGCCTAGGCCATGATATTTTTGCAATGAATTTCCCAGGTGCTCTTTGAGCTTCTTGAATTTGGATGTCTAGATCTCTGGCTAGATCAGGGAAGTTTAACTCAATTATCCCCTCAAATATGTTTTCCAAACTTTTAGATATCTCATCTTCCTCAGGAACATCAATTATTGGTAGGTTTGGACATTTAACATAGTCCCAAACTTCTTGGAGGCCTTGTTCATTTTCATTATTTTTTCCTTTGTCTTTGATGGATTGGATTAATTCAAAAGCCTTGTCTTCGAGCTCTGAAGTTCTTTCTTCTGCTTGTTTGATTCTATTGCTGAGACTTTCCAGTGCATTTTGCATTTCTCTAAGTGTGTCCTTGATTTCCAGAAGTCGTGATTTTTTTAAATTTATGCTACCTATTTCACTGGAGATTTTTTCTTTCATATTCTGTACATGTTTTTTATTAAAGTTGAACTTCACCTTTCTCTGGTACCTCCTTGATTAGCTTCATCATTGACCTTCTGAATTCTTTTTCTAGCAATTCGGAGATTTCGTCTTGATTTGGATTCATTGCTGTGAGCTGGTATGATCTTCTGAGGGTGTTAAAGCTCCTTGTTTTATCATATTACTAAAATTGCTTTTCTGGTTCCTTTTTTATTTGGGTACACTGTGTCAAAGGGAAGATCTTACACTCAAATCTGCTATTCAGATTCCTTTATCCCACAGGGTGTTTCTTTGATGTGGTGTTCTCCCCTTTCCCCTAGGAATGGGGCTTCCTGAGAGCCAAACTGCAGTGATTGTTTTTGCTCTTCTGGGTCTAGCCACCCAGCAGGGCTACCAGGCTCCAGGCTGGTACTGGGGAGTGTCTCCAAAGAGTCCTGTGATTTGATCCATCTTCATGTATTTCCTCCATGGATAATAGCACCTGCTTCAGTCGAGGTGGCAGGGGAGTGATGTGGGTTATGGGGGTCCTTAATAGTATTTTTGTTTAGTGCACCCGGTTTGTGTTAGTTGGCCTTCAGCCAGGAGGTGGTGCTTTCGAGAGAGCATCAGCTGTGGTCCTATAGGGAGGGTGCACACTTGCCCTAGGGACACCTGGTTAAGTACTCAGGATTCTCAGGTGGTGGCCAGAACCATAGAGGTCCCATGAGATTGTGACCTTTTTCTTCAGCTACCAGGGCAGGTAGAGAAAGATCACCAGGTAGGGGCTAGGATAGGTGTGTCTGAGCTCAGACTCTTTTTGGCCAGGGCTTGCTGTGGCTGCTAGCGGGGATTGGGGGTGTGGTTCCCAGGCCAATGGAGTTCTGTTCCCAGGGGGATTATGGCTGCCTGTAATGAGTCATACAAGTCATCAGGGAAGTGGGGGAAAGCCAGCAGTCACAGGCTTCACCCCACTCCCACACAGCCGGCAGTCCTAAAGGCTGGTCTCACTCCCACTGTGTCCTCCCAATAGTACTGAGTCTATTTCCAGGCAGCCAGTGCCCAGGGCTGAGGAATTGCCTCAGACCACAAGCCTCCCTACTGAGAAAGCAAGCAGACTCACAGCTTTTCTGTGTCTCTGGGTGCCTAAAGTGGCAATCAGTTCCTTCAAGGGGTCTGCAGATTCTCTTGGCTTTCCTGGTATGTTCCTGTAGTAGTTCTTGGAGCAAAAGTTTATGATATGAGTTTCTACATATTAATTTTCATGTAAGTAGGAGCTGCAAGCTAGTCCTTGGATTTTCATAATCTTAGTCAAGCAGCGACTCCAGTTACAGGCATTGTTCCAGATGTAGTTTTATTGACTGAGAAAATTAACAAATTCTATGGTATGAAGCTATTGTTTTGGCAAATGCCTTTTCTTCTATTCTTGTCAATAAGCACAACCAGAAGTAGTTTACCTTCTGCTGATAAGGCCAGCAATATACCTTCACTCTCCTACCTCAGGAGTATATCAACTCTTTAGCCCTTTGTCATTGTTTAATTTGCATGAATCTGAATTGTCTTTTTTCCCTGTAAGATATCACACTAGTTCTTTACATGAATGACATTATAGTGACTGGACTTAGTGAGCAAGAAGTAAGAACTACTGTATACTTCTTGGTATGATATTTACATATCATGGAGTGCTTTCTACTTCAGTGAAATTTCCTCTTTTTTTTTTTTTTTTTTGAGACAGAGTCTCACTCTGTCGCCCAGGCTGGAGTGCAGTGGCATGATCTTGGTCACTGCAAGCTCTGCCTCCCAGGTTCACACCATTCTCCTGCCTCAGCCTCCTGAATAGCTGGGACTACAGGTGCCTGCCACCACGCCTGGCTAATTTTTTGTATTTTTAGTAGAGACAGGGTTTCACTGTGTTAGCCAGGATGGTCTCGATCTCCTGACCTTGTGATCCGCCTGCCTCGGCCTCCCAAAGTACTAGGATTACAGGCGTGAGCCACCGCTTCCGGCCTTCAGTGAAATTTCTAGAGGTACAGTGGTGTGGGTCAGATTGAGATATTCCTTCTAAGGTGATGCATAAGTTGTTGAATCTGGTCCCTTTGACAAGCAAAAAAAAGAGGAGGAGGAGAAGGAGAAGGAGGAAGAGGAAGAAAACGAAGAAGAAGGAAGAAGGAAGAAAGAAGAGGACGAGGAGAAGAGAGAAAGAAGGGAAGAGAAGAAGAGGAAAGAAACAAACAGGCTTCTTTGGATTTTAAAGGCAATATATTTCTCATCTGGGTGTCTTATTACAACTCATTTACCACGTGACCCCAAAACCTTCCAGTTTTGGGGAGGCATAGAATACAAGAAGGTTCTGTAATATTTCCAGGCTGCCATAAATGGTGCTCTGACACTTCGGCAATATGGTCCAGCAGATCCCATGGTGGCTAAAGTGTCCATGGGAGATAGGGATATACTTTCTAGAGGCTTTGGCAAGCTCCTATATCACAAGTGAATCATGGCACAAGCCCTTAGAATTTTGAAACGAAATCTTTCCATCCTCTCTGGAAAACTACTCTTCTTTTGAGGAACAGTTTTTAGGTTGCTACTCAGCCTTGGAAGAGACTGGACTTCAAAGTCCATCCCTGAAGGACACTGGTGAAGGGAAATTCTCCAAAGAGGAGAACTTTGGGCAGTGCACATGGTTGCTCCCTTGTTTAGAAGGCAAAATGGCCAGATGTGCATTTCTCTACCAATTGGCCAATGGTTTGGCTAGATAACCAGGGACTTAGAAAAAACATATTTAGAAAATTGGTGACAAGGAAGTGCATGGAAGAAGTATGAGGATAGACTTCTCTGAATGGGCAAAAAGTGAGTATATTTATGTCCCATTTGAATGCCCACCTAAAGGTGACACCTGCAGAAGAGGGTTTTAATAAATCAAGTATATAGGATGATCAATTTTGTGAATACCAGTTAGCTTCTTTCCCAGACACTGCTGTCATTACCCAATGGGCTTATGAACAAAGTGGCCTTGGTGGCAGGGATAGAGATTATTCACAGGTAAACAACATGGACTTTTACTTACCCAGGTTGACTTGGCTTAAGCCACTAATGAGTGCTCAATCTTCCATTAGTAGAGGCCAATACAGAGTCGCCAGTATGGTACCATTTCCTGGGGTAATCACTCAGCTATCTGGTGGCGGGTTGATTACACTGGACCACTTCCATAATGGCAAGAGCAGCATTTTATTCTTATTGGAATAGATACTTTGGAAATGGCCTTGCCTTTACTCCATATGATGCTTTTGCCAAAACTACTATCCATAAATTTATAGAATATCTTTTCCATTGTCTTGGTGTTCTACATGGCATTGCTTATGATCAAGAAACTCACTTCACAGCAAATGAAGTGCGGCAATGGGCCCAGTCTCATGGAATTTACTGGTTTTACTGTATTCTCCATCACCCTAAAACAGCTGACCTAATAAAATGATGGAATGACCCTTTAAAGACTCAGTTACAGCACCAGCTAGGTAACAAGACTTCATAGGACTGGGGCAATGTCTCCAGGAGACTGTATATGAGCCAAATAAGTGGTGCTTAAAATGTGGTGTCATTTCTCTCATAACTGGGATCACTGTTTCAGGAATCAAGAGATAGAAATGGGATTGTCACCACTCACGGCTATCCCTAGTGACTGACTACCATTTTTTTTTTCTTCCTGTTCTCACAACCATATGCTCTTGTAGCCCAGGCATTATAGTTCCAAAGAGAGGAATTATTCTATCAGGGAATACAAAAATAATTTTATCAAACTGGAAGTTAAGCCTGTCACTGGCCACTTTGGACTTCTCATGCTTTTGAACCAATAAGCAAAAAATGGAGTTACCGTGTTGGCAAGGATAATTGATTTTGACTACCAAGAGGCTATCACACTACTACTCCTCAATAAAGGTAAGGAGGAGTATATCTTGAATAATGAGATCCCTTAAGGTGTCTCTTAGGATTGCCCTGTGATTAAAGTCAATGAAAACGTACAACAACCTAATCCTCACAAAACTACTTATATCCCAGACCCTTCAGTAATGAAGTTTTAGTTCCCCTCAACAGGTAATCCATGACCAGCTGAGGTGCTTGATTAAGTCAAAGGAATATGGAACGGGTAGTGGAAGAAGGTAGTCATAAATCCCAGCTACTGCCACATCATCAGTTATGAAAATGAGGACTGTAATTGTCATGAGCATTTCCCCCTTATTTTGTTATGAATATGTCTTTGTTTGTGTGTGTAAAATCTTTGTTCCCTTCCCTCTCTTATGATGTAACACAAGAAGAATTGACTTTATATCATACAATTTCTCTTCTGAGAAAAGGGTTAGTGTGTTTTGGGTTGTATACAAGATAGCTATATTATGTTAGTTAGAAGTACTACCTTGATATTGTCTTTATTTGGAGATAAAGTATAGTTTAAGGAGATAAATAGTAGGGTGAACTTGTAATGGTTAGTTGTATTTGTGAACGTGGCTGAGTCACGGGGTACCCAAATATTTGGTCAAAAATTACTCTAGGTGTTTCTGTGAGAGTGTTTTTGTATGAGATTTATATCAGTGGACTTGGGGTAAGACAGATTGCTCCCCATATTGTAGGTGGCTTTCATCCAATCAGGTGAAGGCCTGAATAGAACAAAAAGACACCCCTCTCTCCTTCACACACTAACCCACTACCCTAGAAACAGGGCATTCTCCAGCAGAACACTGTCAACTTCTCCCACAACACAGGGTCTTCTGGTCCTACAGCAGCTAGCCTTTGAGGCAGACAAAAATGCTGAGAACAAAGTTTTCTCCCATTTCCATGCTGTAAATTTTGAGTATTCTCTGAGCAGAGGATTTTCTTCAAAGAAAGTAATGAAGAGTTTTCTGAGCCCAAGATGTCCAGAGACTAATGATAATAGGAAAGGCCCAAAGGAAAGTCATCCATGTGAGAAATAAAGCACCAAACTTTTTGAGTCTATTATTACCAGATTGGAAATCTAGATATATGTTGTTTTGTTTTGTTTTGTTTTGAGTCAGGGTCTCATTCTGGCATAATCTTGGCTCAGTGAAGCCTCAAACTCCTGGACTCTTGTGATCTTCTCACCTCAGATTCTTTAGTAGCTAGGATGACAGACACACCAACACTCCTGGCAATTTTTTTTTTTTTTTTTTTTTTTTTAGTTTTTGTATTTTTTGTAGAGATTGGATCTCGCTGTGTTCTCTGGGCTGGTTTTGAACTCCTGGCCTCAAGGAGTCCTCCTGTCTCAGCCTCCCAAAATGCCAGGCATGGTGAGCCACCATGTCTGACCTCTAGATATATGAATGCAAAGTGTTTTCTTAAGACAAGGGGATACGTTTTGCTTTGATATAACTTTGACTGGCATACTAACTAGGAACAAGGAATTAGTGAGCTTATTTTGTTTTTCTCTTCCCAACCTCTTCTTTTCCCTGAGGAGCTTCTGTTTTCAATGTTATGTGGTTCTTTCTGATGGCACTACCCCTCATATGACCTTATCTGCTTCTTTGCAATATGTGTTGGTGTGAAATTCAAAGGGCTCCATTGGAGTTTTCCCAATATATTTTATAAATATTCACTAGGTTATAAATGAAAGAGAAAAGGCTTGGGTTGTCAGTGGCCATCTTCCCTTCCCTGTGGGGCAATGTGCCATCATCAAAAGAGAAGTAAATAAATAGGAACAAATGGCAAGGTCCAGCAGAGTTGAGCCAAGACACCAAAGGACTGGCAAGAGCTTCTATGGCCTTTTTTGGGACACTGAATCCGTAATGCACACTGACATCATTTAAGCCGGTTTTATGATAGCTCGCTTATTCTACCTCACATAACATGTAATGTATAACCAGGGATTGTGCTCAGTGATACAGTAGGGAACAACCTGGGTAAAAAAAAAGTCCTTAACCATATAAGGCTCATATTCTAATAGGGAGAGTAAACTCAAGCATAATCTTGGGTTACTGACAATCAAAATGAAAACTCTTTGTGAATGGTAAGGACTTCCTGGTTTATTTCAACTAAGGGATATAATGCACAAGGGTCAGCGGTGGGGCAGGGGATCAGTAAGGGATTCCCTAAGTAGTTTAGACGGAGCGTTTGTTGTCATACTGTGAAATGATATTCATATCATTGGCAAGTGGATTTTATTTTCACAATTAGATATATTCCAGAAAACAACCAAAAAATGTTTATTTTCCTGTATAAATTATTGTCTCTGGAGACAAAAACCTCTCATTTCAGATTGCCTTATCTTCATTTTGGATGGATTATATATCGTATATCCTGCATGTAATTATCTATGCCTCTCAGCCCCTGACTGAAGCTGTTTATTTATCTGAGTGCGAACAAAAAATGACCATGTAGAAAATCATTGCATGAAGAATCTTAGATAAAGCTTTTTGTAAAGTGCAGACTCATTTTATAATACAGTTTACCACTTCTTCTTTTATCCACATTATAAAATAGGATTTGCATATGTGGCATCTTCATTAAAAAATAGTATCAGGAGGGCTCACTTATAAATTGTCCAGTAATAATGATCTGAGAAATAATAGAATAATAAGTAGTAAATACAAGTTGTGAGAGATTATTGCCCTAAATTACAGAATGTAGGGAGGTTTCTTAAAAAATCAAAACCTCTTATTACAGAGAGAATGTTTTATATAGAGCTCAACCTCTGAACTGTTGGTAGCAAAATTAATATAATTAATATTTAGTCATGAATTACTTTAGCATTAAAAGATTTTTTTTCTGAATGGATAAAAACTTCTTTATTCCAAGTAAAAATAAAATACTGAGAGACATTTCATCTCTGAAAAGTTCCCAAGTGGTATTAGAAAAATATAGATAAAGGAGTCTCTATTTTGGTAGTCATGTGTGACTATGAATGCATACTTTATTTTTTCTTAATTTTTAGTAGGAGAAAATGCTTTTATTCTTCTGTTTCTAGAAACTACAACTGGGAAGAAAGACTGCAAAGTAAATGCACTGACTTTTCCCACAATTTAATTGGATTAGAAAATATATTTGATGTAGAGAAGATTTGTGTTTCATCATTAAGCTTATACAGAGAAAGTGTCCCCTCTAGGTGAGACTATGGTAAAGGTCAAGGACTTCAACACTCATTGTCAGATTCTACTTAGCCCCCAGGGCTCACAGCCTCTTTTCCTGCAACTCAGCACTGCTCAGGTTTGGGACCTGGGGTTAGAATTGTTTAAGAACTCAGTTGAATGCATTGGCATTTGGTAACAGTGTGAGTGATTATCCAGTGTTCCGTGACCTGGTCTGTCAGCCTTATGGTGTGACCCCTTACGTTTGAAGCTAGATTTGTTTTCCAATGACTGTCCCAGCCCCACTGAAAAGTCTATTTTTAGGCTTTGCAAACTCACAACTTGCTCTGTCGTCCTGTAGGCAACTTCATGCCTACTTCTTTTTCCCATATGACGTGGTTTGGCTCTGTATCCCCACCCAAATCTCATTTCAAATTGTAATTCTTATAATCCCCATGTGTCAGGGGAAAGACCTAGTGGGAGGCGATTGGATCATAGGGGTGGTTTCCCCCATGCTGTTCTCATGATAGGGGGTGAGTTCTCATGAAATATGCTTGTTATGTAAGGGTTTAAGAGTTCCTTATTCAGGCACACTCTCTCTCCTGTCGCCTTGTGAAGAAGATGCCTGCTTCCCCTTCATCTTCTGCCATGGTTGTAAGTTTCCTAAGGCTTCTGCATCCATGTGGAACTGTGAGCTAATTAAACCTATTTTCCCTATAGATTACTCAGTTTCTGGTAGTACCTTTATAGCAGTGTAAGAATGGACTGGTATAGTAAATTGGTATCAGGAGTGGGGTACTACGATAAAGGTAACCTGAAAATGTGAAAGAGACTTTGGAACTAGGTAAGAGGCAGAGGTTGGAACAGTTTGGAGGGCTCAGAAGAAGATAGGAAGTTGTAGGAAAGTTTGGGACTCCCTAGAGACTTGTTGAATGGTTTTGACCGAAGTGCTGATACTGATATGAACCATGAAGTTCAGGCTGAGGTGATCTCAGATGGAGATGAGGAACTTATTGGGAACTGGAGCAAAGGTCACTTTTGCTATACTTTAGCAAATAGACTGATGGCCTTTTGTCCCTGCCCTGGAGATCTGTGGAACTTCTAACTTGAAAGAGATGATTTGAAATTGGACTTATGACTAACAGGGAAGCAGAGCCTAGGAGGTTTGGAAAATTTGCAGCCTGACCCTGTGGTAGAAAAGAAAAACCCATTTCCTGGGGAGGAATTCAAGCCAGCTGCAGAAATTTGCATAAGTAACAAGGAGCCGAATGTTAATTCCCAAATCACCAAGACAATGGGGAAAGTGTCTCCACGGCATGTTAGAGATCTTCATACCAGCCCCTCTCATCACAGACCCAGAAGTCTAAAAGGAAAAAAACGGTTTCCTTGGCCCGGGGTCACCTGCTGCTCTGTGCAGCCTTGGGACATGGTGCCCTGCATCCTAGCTGCTTCAGCTCCAGCCATGGCTAAAAGGGGCCAAGATACAGCTAGGGCTGTTGCTTCAGAGGGTGCAAGCTCCAAGTCTTGGCAGCTTCCATGTGATGTTGGGCTTATGGGTGCACAGAAGTCAAGAATTGAGGTTTGGGAACCTCTGCCTAGACTTCAGAGGATGTGTGAAATGCCTGGATGTCCAGGTAGAAGTCTGCTGCAGGGGTGGGGCACTCATGGAGAACCTCTGCTAGGGCAGTTTAGAAGGGAAATGTGGGGTTGGAGCCCCCACACAGAGTCCCCACTGGGGCACTGCCTAGTGGGGAGTCTATGAGAAGCGGGCCACCATCCTCCAGACCCCAGAATGATAGATCCACTGACAGCTTGCACCATATGTCTGGAAAAGCTAAAGACAGTCAATGCCAGCACATGAAGGAGCTGCCCAAGGCCATGGGAGCCTACCCCTTGCATCAGTGTGCCCTGGATGTGATAAATGGAGTCAGAGGAGATCATTTTAGAGCTTAAAGATTTAATCACTGCCCTGTTGGCTTTTGGACTTGCATGAGGCCTGTAGCCCCTTCGTTTTGGCCAATTTATCCCATTTGAAATGGGAGCATTTATCCAATATCTGTAACCTCATTATATCTTAGAAGTACCTAACTTGTTTTTGATTTTACAGGCTCGTGGATGGAAGAGGCTGCCTTGTCTCAAATGAAACTTTGGACTTGGACTTTCGGGTTAATGCTGGAATGGGCTAAGACTTAAGGGAACTATTGGGAAGGCATGAATGGTTTTGAAACATACAAAGGATGTGAGATTTGGGAGTGGCCAGGAATTGAATGACATGGTTTGGCTCTGTGTCCCCACCCAAATCTTATTTTGAGTTGTAATCCCCATTATCCCCACATGTTGAGGGAGAGACCCAGTGGGAGGCAGGTTCCCCAGTGCTGTTTCCCCCATTCTGTTCTCATGATAGTGAGTTCTCATGAGATCTGATGGTTTTATAAATCGTTGACATTTCCTTCTTTACACACACTTCTCCTGTCACCTTGTAAAGAAGATGCCTACTTCCCCTTCACCTTCCACCATAATTGTAAGTTCCCTGAGGCTTCCCCAGCTATGCCAAACTGTGAATTAATTAAACCTTTTTTTTTAAAATAAATAACCCACTATCTGGTAGTATCTTATTGCCATGTGAGAATAGACTAATACACCATAGTTCCCCAGGATTTTACAGGTTCTATATCCACCAGTCTATATTGACAGATCCTGTTCTATGAACTGGACCCCACCTTTCTGTTTCCAGCTGCAAATGAAATTCAGTCTTTTTAAAAAGAATGGATAGATTAGACGAAGGCTAACTGCAATAACCAGTGTAGAGAAGTCCTTAAATGACCTGATGGAGCTGAAAACCATGGCATGAGAACTATGTGATGAATGCACAAGCCTCAGTAGCCGATCCAGTCAACTGCAAGAAAGGATATCAGTGATTGAAGATCAAATGAATGAAATGAAGCAAGAAGAGAAGTTTAGAGAAAAAAAAAGAAAAAGAAATGAACAAAGCCTTCAAGAAATATGGGACTATGTGAAAAGACCAAATCTACGTCTGATTGGTGTACCTGAAAGTGACAGAGAGAATGGAACCAAGTTGGAAAACACTCTGCAGGATGTTATACAGGAGAACTTCCTCAACTGAGCAAGGCAGGCCAACATTCAAATTCAGGAAGTAAAGAGAATGTCACAAAGATACTCCTAGAGAAGAGCAACTCCAAGACACATGATTGTCAGATTCACCAAAGTTGAAATGAAAGAAAAAATGTTAAGGGCAGCCAGAGAGAAAGGTCGGGTTACTCACAAGGGGAAGCCCATCAGACTAATAGCGGATGCCTCGGCAGAAACTCTACAAGCCAGAAGAGAGTGGGGGCCCATATTCAACATTCTTAAAGAACAGAATTTTCAACCCAGATCTTCATATCCAGCCAAACTAAGTTTCACAAGCGAAGGAGAAATAAAATCCTTTACAGACAAGCAAATGCTGAGTGATTTTGTCACCAACAGGCCTGCCGTAAAAGAGCTCCTGAAGGAAGCACTAAACATGGAAAGGAACAACTGGTACCAGTCACTGCAAAAATATGCCAAATTGTAAAGCCCATCAAGGCTGGGAAGAAATTGCATCAACTAGTGAGCAAAATAACCAGCTGACATCATAATGACAGGATCAAATTCACACATAACAATATTAACCTTAAATGTAAATGGGCTAAATGCTCCAATTAAAAGACACAGACTGGCAAATTGGATAAGGAGTCAAGACCCATCAGTGTGCTGTATTCAGGAGACCCATCTCATGTGCAGAGACACACATAGGCTCAAAATAAAGGGATGGAGGAAGATCTACCAAGCAAATGGAAAACAAAAAAAGGCAGGGGTTGCAATCCTAGTCTCTGATAAAACAGACTTTAAACCAACAAAGATCAAAAGAGACAAAGAAGGCCATTACATAATGGTAAAGGGATCAATTCAACAAGAAGAGCTAACTATCCTAAATATATATGCACCCAATACAGGAGCACCCAGATTCATAAAGCAAGTCCTGAGTGACCTACAAAGAGACTTAGACTCCCACACAATAATAATTGGAGACTTTAACACCCCACTGTCAACATTAGACAGATCAATGAGACAGAAAGTTAACAAGGATATCCAGGAATTGAACTCAGCTCTGCATCAAGTGGACCTAATAGACATCTACAGAACTCTCCATCCCAAATCAACAGAATATACATTCTTCTCAGCACCACATCACACTTATTCCAAAATTGACCACGTAGGTGGAAATAAAGCACTCCTCAGCAAATGTAAAAGAACAGAAATTATAACACACTGTCTCTCAGACCACAGCGCAATCAAACTAGAACTCAGGATTAAGAAACTCACTCAAAACCGCTCAACTACATGGAAACTGAACAACCTGCTCCTGAATGACTACTGGGTAGATAATGAAATGAAGGCAGAAATAAAGATGTTCTTTGAAACCAACAAGAACAAAGACACAACATACCAGAATCTCTGGGACACATTTAAAGCAGTGTGTAGAGGGAAATTTATGGCACTAAATGCCCACAAGAGAAAGCAGGAAAGATTTAAAATTGACACCCTAACATCACAATTTAAAGAACTAGAGAAGCAAGAGCAAACAAATTCAAAAGCTAGCAGAAGGCAAGAAATAACTAAGATCAGAGCAGAACTAAAGGAGATAGAGACACAAAAACCCCTTCAAAAAATCAATGAATCCAGGAGCTGGTTTGATAGACTGCTGGCAAGACTAATAAAGAAGAAAAGCGAGAAGAATCAAATAGATGCAATAAAAAATGATAAAGGGGATATCACCACCAATCCCTCAGAAATACAAACTACCATCAGAGAATACTATAAACACCTCTACGCAAATAAACTAGAAAATCTAGAAGAAATAGATAAATTCCTGGACACATACACCCTCCCAAGGCTAAACTAGGAAGAAGTTGAATCCCTGAATAGACCAATAACAGGCTCTGAAATTGAGGCAATAATTAATAGCCTACCAATCAAAAGTCCAGGACCAGATGGATTCACAGCCGAATTCTACCAGAGGTACAAGGAGGAGATGGTACCATTCCTTTTGAAACTATTCCAATCAATAGAAAAAGAGGGAATCCTCCCTAACTCATTTTATGAGGCCAACATCTTCCTGATACCAAAGCCTGGCAGAGACACAACAAAAAAAGAGAATTGTAGACCAATATCCCTGATGAACATCAATGCAAAAATCCTCAATGATATACTGGCAAACTGAATCCAGCAGCACATCAAAAAACTTATCCACCATGATCAAGTGGGCTTCATCCCTGGGATGCAAGGCTGGTTGAACATACGCAAATCAATAAATGTAATTCAGCATATAAACAGAACCAAAGACAAAAAACACATGATTATCTCAATAGATGCAGAAAAGTCCTTCAACAAAATTCAACAGCCCTTCATGCTAAAAACTCAATAAATTAGGTATTGATGGTATGAATCTCAAAAAAATAAGAGCTATTTATGACAAACCCACAGCCAATATCATACTGAATGGGCAAAAACTGGAAGCATTCCCTTTGAAAACTGGCACAAGACAGGGATGCCCTCTCTCACCACTCCTATTCAACATAGTTTTGGAATTTCTGGCCAGGGAAATCAGGCAGGAGAAAGAAATAAAGGGTATTCAATCAGGAAAAGAGGAAGTCAAATTGTCCCTTTTTGCAGATGACATGATTGTATTTCTAGAAAACCCCATCAACTCAGCCCAAAATCTCCTTAAGCTGATAAGCAACTTCAGCAAAGTCTCAGGATACAAAATCAATGTGCAAAAATCACAAGCATTCTTATACACCAATAACAGACAAACAGAGAGCCAAAGCATGAGTGAACTCCCATTCACAATTGCTTCAAAGAAAATAAAATACCTAGGAATCCAACTTACAAGTGATATGAAGGACCTCTTCAAGGAGAACTACAAACCACTGCTCAATGAAATAAAAGAGGACACAAACAAATGGAAGAACATTTCATACTCATGTGTAGGAAGAATCAATATCACGAAAATGGCCATACCACCCAAGGTAATTTATAGACTCAATGCCATCCCCATCAAGCTACCAATGACTTTTTTCACAAAATTGGAAAAAACTACTTTAAAGTTCATATGGAACCAAAAAAGAGCCTGCATTGCCAAGTCAATCCTAAGCCAAAAGAACAAAGCTGGAGGCATCACGCTACCTGACTTCAAACTATACTACAAGGCTACGTAACCAAAACAGCATGGTACTGGTACCAAAGCAGAGATATAGACCAATGGAACAGAACAGAGCCCTCAGAAATAATACCACACATCTACAACCATCTGATCTTTGATAAACCTGACACAAACAAGAAATGGGGAAAGGATTCCCTATTTAATAAATGGTGCTGGGAAAACTGGCCAGCCATATGTAGAAAGCTGAAACTGGATCCCTTCCTTATACCTTATACAAAAATTAATTCAAGATGGATTAAAGACTTAAATATTAGACCTAAAACCTTAAAAACTCTAGAAGAAAACCTAGGCAATACCATTCAGGGCATAGGCATGGGCAAGGATTTCATGTCTAAAACAACAAAAGCAATGGCAACAAAAGCCAAAATAGACAAATGGGGTCTAATTAAACTAAAGAGCTTCTGCACAGCAAAAGAAACTACCATCAGAGTGAACAGGCAACCTACAGAATGGGAAAAAATTTTTGCAATCTACTCATCTGACAAAGGGCTAATATCCAGAATCTACAATGAACTCAAACAAATTTACAAGAAAAAAAAAACCCCATCAAAAAGTGGGTGAAGGACATGAACAGACATTTCTCAAAAGAAGACATTTATGCAGCCAACAGACACATGAAAAAATGCTCATCATCACTGGCCATCAGAGAAATGCAAATCAAAACCACAATGAGATACCATCTCACACTAGTTAGAATGGCGATCATTAAAAAGTTGGGAAACAAACAGGTGCTGGAGAGGATGTGGAGAAAAAGGAACACTTTTACACTGTTGGTGGGACTGTAAACTAGTTCAACCATTGTGGAAGACAGTGTGGCGATTCCTCAGGGATCTAGAACTAGCAATACTATTTGACCCAGCCATCCCATTACTGGGTATATACTGAAAGGATTATAAATCATGCTGCTATAAAGACACATGTACATGTATGTTTATTGTGGCACTATTTACAATAGCAAAGACTTGGAACCAACCCAAATGTCCAACAACAATAGACTGGATTAAGAAAATGTGGCACATATACACCGTGGAATATTATGCATCCATAAAAAAGGATGAGTTCATGTCCTTTGTAGGGACATGGATGAAGGTGGAAACCATCATTCTCAGCAAACTATCGCAAGGATGAAAAACCAAACACTGCATGTTCTCACTCATAGGTGGGAATTGAACAATGAGAACACTTGGACACAGGAAGGGGAACATCACACACCAGGGCCTGTTGTGGGGTGGGGGGAGTGGGGAGGGATAGCATTAGGAGATATACCTAATGTAAATGACAAGTTAATGGGTGCAGCACACCAACGTGGCACATGTTTACATATGTAACAAACCTGCACATTGTGAACATGTACCCTAGAACTTAAAGTATAATTAAAAAAAGAAAAAATAATAATAAAAACAAAGAAAATGTGGCACATATACACCATGGAATACTATGCAGCCATAAAAAAGGATGTGTTTATGTCCTTTGTAGGGACATGGATGAAGCTGGAAACCATCATTCTCAGCAAACTATTGCAAAGACAAAAAACCAAACACCGCATGTTCTCACTCATAGGTGGGAACTGAACAATGAGAACACTTGGTCACAGGAAGGGGAACATCACACACCGGGGCCTGTTGTGAGGTGGGGGGAGTGGGGAGGGACAGCATTAGGAGATATACCTAATGCTAAATGATGAGTTAATGGGTGCAGCACACCAACATGGCACATGTATACATATGTAACAAACCTGCACATTGTGCACATGTACCCTAGAACTTAAAGTATAATTAAAAAAAAAACAGAATGGATAAATTAACATGTTTACTTACTGATAACAACTCAGTTTATTTTCTATCCCACGAGTATTATTTATATGTGAAGGAGATTGAATTGGGAAAGCTTATATCTATGCTTTCTTCTATTTACACCAGATTTTAAAAAAATTCACTCTGAGTTTTATGGGCCCCCTTCCTATTTGAAATCAATTTAGGAGAGAAATTCAACTTTTTTTCATAGTATGAGGGAATATATTTTTTAGGGAAGTAGGAATGTTGGCATCTTTAAGAATTAGCTCTTACATATTTTCTTTAAAAAAACAAAAGTATAGTTTAAGTTTTCTTTTAAATTTTTATTTGTTTATTTTCTTATTTTTTGAGACATGATCTCACTCTGTTGCCCAAGCTGGAGAGCAGTGGTTCTATTATAGCTCATTGCAGCCTCAGTCTCCCTGGCTCAAATGATCTTCAACCACCAGAGTAGCTGGGACTACAACCACCAGACCTCAACCACCAGAGTAAGTGGGACTACAGTCATGCCCCACCATGCCCAGATAACTTTTAAAATTTTTTCTGCAATGAGGAAGTCTCACTATGTTGCTCAGGCTGGTTTTGAATTCCTGAGCTATCTCTAATTCCAAAGCTACCCTCTCGTCTTGGTCTTACAAACTGCCGAGATTATAGGCATGAGTAACCAGGCCTGGCTAAGTTGTTTTTTTTTTTTTTTTTTTTTTTTTGAGTTGGGGGCAGTGGTTAATAAAACCTTTTGAAAAAAGGTCAGTGCTTGCTTTAAGAAAGTAATTGAACTTTGGGAAGCTGAGGCGAGCAGATCATTTGAGGTCAGAAGTTCAAGATCAGCCTGGACAACATGGTGAAACCCTGTCTCTACTAAAAATACAAAAATCAGCTGGCATGGTGGCACACATCTGTAGTCCCAGCTACTCGGGAGGCTGAGCCAGGAGAATTGCTTGAACCTGGGAGGTGGAGGTTGAAGTGAGCCAAAATTGCATCATTACACACCATCCCATATGACAGAGTGAGATTTCGTCTCAAAAAAAAAAATGTAATTGATTGATATTTTAAAAATTACTCTTGTGTTTGCGAAAAGTGAAGTTATATTTAGAGTACGGGCCAATTTAAAAAGTCAGTGTGGTTAAGTTGCCTTAGCATGGGTTAACTCCATGTTAGAGGAGATTCATCTCTTCCTTTCTAGAGGGCATCCTTGGTTTTCCTTCTCATCTTTTAGAAAATCTGTCTTGGAATCTGATAAACGTTGCTGGAATGATGGCTTTGTACTGTCATGTGCTACGTGACAACATTTCAGGCAATGATGGACTGCAAATACAAGGGTGGTCCCATAAGATTATAATGGTGCTTAAAAATTCACATCATCTAGTGACACTGTAGCTGTGGCAATATCCCCACTGTATTACTCACTTGGTTGTGGTGATGCTGGTGTAAACAAACCTACTGCAGTGCAAGTCTTATAAAAGTATAGCACATAGAATTATGTGTGGTATGTAATAGTTGATAATAAATGACTTACATTACTAGCTTATGCATTTACTATTGTTTTTTTCTTTATTTTGCACTGTACTCCTACTTACATATTTTTTTAAAGTTAGCTATAAAACAGCCTCAGGCGGACCCTTCAGAAAGTATTCCAGACGAAAGCACTGTTGTCATAGGAGATGACAGCTCCACACGTTTTTGTCCCTGATGATCTTCTAGTGGGACAAGATGTGGAGGTGGAAGACAGTAATATTGATGATCATGACCCTCTGTAGGCCTAGGCTAATGTGTGTGTTTGTGTCTCAATTTTTAAGAAAAGAGTTTAGAAAGTTAAAAAATATAAAAATAAAAAAGCACATATTAGGGATATAAATAAAATATTTCTGTGTAGCTGTACAATGTGTTTGTGTTTTAAGCTAAGTGTTACTATAAGAGTGAAACAGTTAAAAAATAAAAAGTTTACAAAATAAAAAAATACAATAAGCTAAGGTGAATTTTTAATTGAAGAAAGGAAAATTGTTTTTATAAATTTGATGTCACCTAAGCGTTCAGGGATTATAAAATCTACAGTAGTGTACAGTAATGTCTAAGCTTTCACATTTACTCATCACTTGCTCACTGACTCACCAAGAGCAACTTCCAGTTTTGCAAACTCTATTCATGATAAGTACCCTACACAGGTGTTCCATTTTTTATCTTTTATATCATATTTGTACTATTCCTTTTGTATGTTTAGATATGTTTAGAAACACAAATACCATGGTGTTACAGTTGCTTACAGTATTCTGAACAGTAACATGCTGTTCAGGTTTGTAACCTAGGAGCAATAGACTATATTATACAGCCTAGGTGTAAAGTAGATTATAACAGGGGTCTCCAACCTCTGGTACTGGTCTGTGACCTGTTAAGAACTGGGCCACATAGCAGGAATTGAGCAGTCAGCGAGAAAGCGAAGCTTTGTCTGTATTTACGGCTGCTCCTCATCACTCACATTACCACCTGAGTTCTGCTTCATGTCAGCTCAGTGGTGGCATTGATTCTCATAGGAGTGTGGGCCCTACTGTGAACTGTGCATGCAAGAGATCTAGGTTGTGTGATTTTTATAAGAATCTAGTGCCTGATGATCTATCACTGTCTCCCATCACCTTGAGATGAGACCTTCTGGTTGCAGGAAAACAACTACGAGGATCCCGCTGAATCTACATTATGGTGAGTTGTATAATTATTTCATTATATATTAAAATGTAATAATAATAGAAATAAAGTACATAATAAATGTAATTCGCATGAATCATCCTGAAACCATGCCCACCCTGAGTCTGTGGAAAAATTATGTTCCATGAAACCGGTCCCTGGTGCCAGAAAGATTGGGGACCACCGGTGTATAACATCTAGGTTTGTGTAAGTACACTCTATGAGGTTCTCATTATCATGAAATCACCCAGCAATGAATTTCTCAGAACACATTCCCAACAGCAAAGGGACACATGACTGTATTTACTTGTTCTCTCACCTCTTTATGAAACCTTAACCTCTCTAAGCTTCAGGGTTCTCTTTTTTGGTTGCTATTTGTTTGTTTCTTCCTTTTTGTTTGATTAATTATACTTGTCAAATGAGAAAAAAATGTATATCATTGTAAGTTCAAATATAATGTCTGGCTTTGTATAAAGCCAGTATAAAGAGAGTGATAAAAAGATGTTTCCTGTCTCCTTACCTTGTGTAGCTTAAAAAAAAAAATCCTCTTAACTCTCTTCCTGTACTCCTTTTTATTTTTTCTCTTCCATTTCCTCTCATTTATTCTTTCAAATTATTATCTTATATTTTTACATAATTCCCCCTCCTATTGCCAATATTCATCTTTTCTCTTTCTTTTTCCTTCCATCTGTCTTTAAAGCAGAGTTAACCTTTCTGCTGTCAGTGATTTTTCTAATACTAAACAAGTAGTAAGGTCTGCGCTGCTCATGCTACTGAGATTGATAAGCAACATATTTGACCTCCCTAGTTAAATGAGGAAAGCAGAGGTAGAATATGTTTAAACTCACTTCATAACCAGATAAAGATTTGTTTTCTACTTGAAGAATACTAAGGCGACTGCTTTTGTAATAGTAAATAGAAACAATGATCAATTCTGAACAACTGAGAAAAAGGCCAATATTTTGAGAAATACAGCTTAGAATTATTAATAGAAATGTTTATGGAAACCTCTGGGTCACTTGCTGGCTTTCACAGGGCAGTGAGAAAGTTCAACTACAGAAGGAATTGAGGAAGCACAGAAGCCCACCAGTGTCTTATTGCTATTATACATTGACACTATTAGGGAGGCATAAATTAGGTATTGCAAAGAAAGGGAAAGGATTGAAATCACGTGAAAATCAGACTATCAGGAAGCGAGATAAACTGAATTTAAGGGTAGAAAATAACGAAGTGTTTTTGAACAGACAAGTGCGACTATTTGCAAGATTTGACTCTTGAGTTCCCCTAAGGGCATGGGTAAGATTAGCCTAGAAAAAAACAAAGGAAAGACCTCTTCTCTGCCTGAAGTGCCAGGGTGCAGGATAGGTGATTCAGATAGTGCCTCCTCCCTAATTTGCAATTACATGTTTCACTATATGGCTGTTTATTGGTGTTGCTGTTGGTTTGATGCCATTGATTCTGCCTGAAAATATCCTCCTTATTGGCCTTTTATTTTGTGTCATCTTTATTCCATTTCACATTCCTGCTGTGCCAATCATAAATGGTTTAGCTGGGAAATAATGAAGCCATTCTCTATATAAATAAGGCATCTTATGATTAAACCCTCTTTTCTTTATGGGAATGATCCTCTTGCATTCTTTCACATGTCAGTTTAGTAGGTTATAAAAAGCAGTAGTCTTCACAGTTTTGATTTATTCCTTTAAAATCTTACATGGAAATTTAGAATTTACATCTTAGAGGAATTCAATTTACATCTTCAAGGTGCTTTGCAAAGTGGCAAGAAAGCAGGATCTCCACTGTCTCCTCACCTCTATTTTTCCAAAATAGCTTCTATGTTACATCAGCTCAATCTCTGAGAGTCAAGATTTGGTTAATACATACAGCTGACCCTTGAACAGCATGGGGTTAAGGTGCTGATACCAGGCACAGTCAAAAATTCGAGTATAACCTTTGACTCATCAAAGATTTAACTGCTAATAGCCGATTGTTGACCAGAAGCCTTACTGATTACATAAATGGCCAATTAACACATATTTTGTATGCTACATGTATTACATACATATAATTCTTATAATAAAGAAAGCTAGAGAAAAGAAAATGTGTTAAGGAAATCATAAGGAAAAGAAAATATGTTTGCCATTCATTAAATGGAAGTAGATCATTTCATCGTCTTCATGTTCAGTAGGCTGAGGAAAGGAAGAAAGAGGAGGGCTTAGTCTTGTTGTCTCAGGGGTGGCAGGGATGGAAACAAATCTGTATGTAAGTGGGCCCAGGCTGTTCAAACCCATGTTGTTCAAGGGTCAACCGTATCTATTTTCTAAACATGGAGGGATATTTACTACCTCCAACTTAAATTTTTGGTCATTTTTTTTAGTAGATAACTTGTAAAATACTGGCACAGCAGCTTGGAAAAAGTAGAAATGCCAAAAATTGGGAATATTATCTGATTTTAATAGATTTGATTAGAGGCTGGTAAAGATCAGAGAAAAGAAAAACTGCGAAAGAAGATAAAATTGCTAAGGCCTGTAAAAGTTCTGTTCAGGTTTAACATTTTATACATATAGAAACAGAATGGTGATAACCAAATATGTGTGATTCAGTGAGAGAGCACACAAGATTTTTGGTGTCAATAATGAAGAATCAGTTATAGTTATTTTATTCTCCTATCAATTTCCTCTCTTCTGCCCTTCTAGCAAAACAAAAACAGTCACAGAAAAAGTCTAAGATGAGGAAAAAGTGTGTTAAGGTTGAAGAAATGAACAGATTTAACTAGACAGAAGAATAAAAAATGACTTTCCATCAGCTGTCTTTTTAAGCTACTCTAAATAAACACACTATTCGTGTAAAATTGGTGTGCTTCCCTGAACAGTGTCAAGAGAAATTCCTGACAGTTCCTCCACCTGCTACACAAATTGCCATCTTCATATAAATATTTTCTCTGTTAAATCAACAAAAGATCTTTATTGCTATTATAAGTCACTGGATATTCGGTGCAAATTTTTGGGTAAGAAATTCAGTTTGGCCACTATAGACAGTCCTTGACTTATGATAGTTTGACTTGCAATTTTTTGACTTTATAATGGTGTGAAACCAATACACATTCAATAGAAACCTTACTTTGAATTTTGAATCTTGACCTTTTCTCGGGCTAGTGATGTTCAGCAAGATACTCTCTCCTTATGCTAAGCAGAGACAGCAAGTGCAGCTCCCAGTTGCCTCCACAATCACAAGGGTAAACACCAGATCTCTACAGTGTACTGCACTGCGAGATGATTTTGTTCACCTGTAGGCTAATGCAGTTGTTCTGAGAATGTAGGTTAGGTGTATTGATATGGACAGGAGACAGGCAAATACTGGGCATAAGAGGGAAGTTCTCCAGCAAAGGTCCCACCCTCAAGCCTGGAGGCCCACAGCCCTAAGTGGGAAGAGGGATTTCTGTTTTTGCACGTCTTTTGGCCCCTCATGCCTCCCTATTCTGTGCCCATATAAATCCTGAACCCCAGGCTCCAGGAGCAGATGAAGAGACAAGAAAACAAGCAGATGAGCAGCGTGATAGAGAATGAGAGAAGGGAAGGATGTCTGAATGCCGAGAGAAGTTCGACTACCAGTGGTGGGAGGGTAGTTCAGCTGCTGAATGGCCAAACTCCAGGGGAAGATCATCTTCCCACTCTATCCCCCTTCCAGCTCCCCATCCATCCCACTGAGAGCCACCTTCACCACTGAATAAAACCCCACATTCACCCTTCAAGCCTATGTGTGGCCTGATTCTTCTGGGACACTGGGCAAGAGCTCAGGATACACAAAGCTGTCACATCAGCCCTCTGACCTTGGGAAAAGGCAGAGGGTCCATTGAGCTGGTTAATACTTAAGCCAACTGCAGAGGCAAGGGTAAAAATGCATTGTAACTCTGAGCCCTCAGGCACCCACCTCTAGATGCTACCGCAGGGCTGGAGCCAAAAGCACTCACCCAGGCTTCCTGCACCTGCCCATCTGCATGCTCCCCCTCCCAACAGGGGTTTGAACAGGCAAGCCATGCCCCTATACCCCTTTTGCACATCCTGCAAGGGGATCAGGAAACTCCCCCATTTCAGTATTAAATACGTTTTTTTAATTATAGTATGTTAAAGTTATCATAGGTTTATCAGGGCATAACCTAATTGTCTGTAAGTCCAGAGCATGGGTAGTCAGTGTCTTCAGAAGCCTAGGGTTATTATCCTATCTCAATATGGATGGGAAACCATTTTTGTCATTTCTAATGGATGGTGCACTTTTCTACCCCTCATTGGTAGAATTATCTAAAAGACTAAAGAGGGTATATATTCTGCTGTCTGCTGAACAGCTTATCAGAGTAATTCATGGGAAAGATGGCAGAAGAAAAGGACAGAGGGCCAGGCATGGTGGTTCACACCTCTAATCCCAACACTTTGGGAGGCCAAGGCAGGCAGATCATGAGGTCAGGAGTTCGAGACCAGGCTGGCAATATGGTGAAACTCCGTCTCTACTAAAAATGTAAAAAATTAGCTGGGTGTGGTGGCGCACCTGTAGTCCCAGCTATGTGGGAGGCTAAAGCAAGATAATTGCTTGAACCCAGGAGGTGGAGGTTGCAGTGAGCCAAGATCGTGCCACCACACTCCAGCCTGGGCGACAGAGTGAGACTCCATCTCAAAAAGGAAAAAAAAAAAAAAAAGAAAAAAAGAAAAGGACGAAAAGTATCTTCACTTTTAACTTGAGTGTGAGTCATTCTACCCTTCCCCCATAGTTCCTTGGAGGATAAAAGAAAGAAAACTCTCATCACTCATACCTACTGGTTAAGCAACCATGAGGGCTGCTTTCTATTTTGCTGTGTGTGAAAAATAGTCTAGTGCTGAGAAAAACTGGTTTGTGTTTTATTTTATTGTACTGCTCTAAAGCAATTTTGGTCTCTAATTGAACATTTCATTCTTCTTTTTGAATTTCACAATTGTTCTTTACCTCAAGTACTTAGGGTAGTCACACTTATATTTTTTGGAGAGAATATTTTCACGTATATAAGTGCTTATCATAAAGAACCTGATGTTTTTCAATACAAGGAATCCAGGCACAACAAGCTGGAAGTGGATACTTTGACCGTGAAAGGGCAATGCAGCACTTGCAAAATAGAGAAGGAGGAAAGAAGGAAGAAGAGCAAACTGACATAATAATGCATAGCAGATCAGTGTGATGCCTAATCAATGTGGCAAAAGGGTCAAGCCTTCATGGTTGAGATGTGATTGATAACAGACTTCATGCCTCTCAACAATCATTACAGGAAGAATGAATATGAACTCTGCTGAGGACACAAAGACACAAAATACATGTATAATAGATTGAAGGCCAAGTTTAAGTGTCACCTTTTCTGTCAAATCCTCTCTGACTACATCAGATCTCCCTGCTCTTCCTCTTCAATGAACGTATGTATTGCTTCCTTCAATACGACACAATTGAATAGTTAACTATTTTCTTTCTATATTTATTCTTCTTTTCAAAACTTTTGAATACCTAATGCTATTAGTTTAGGTAATCGTACCTTGCTCCTCAAGCAGCTTGAAAGATTTTAAGGACAGCAGCCATATCCTTAAAGAGATAAAATCATGTAATAGAATAGTATTAATAGAACTGTATTAATTGTATAAGGTATCAGTATTATACTTAAAACATATAATCCGCATTTCACGTGTTTATACAATTTACTCAAATGTTGAAATTAAAATTAAAACTTAGATTTATAAAATCCTGCATCTTACAATTATTCTACCATAAAGAAACACTGAAATTCTACTCAATTGTATTCAGTTCTAGCCTGAATTCAACCCCCTTCTAGTTGTACAACTGTAGACATTCACTTCCTCTTTATCAGCCTCATTTTTATCATCCGTAATATGTATATAATGATATCTCTTTTAAAAACCTCTTCATACAGTTGAAGTTTCAACAAAATCATAACCTATGAATAAATGTATAAATTAAAATGTATTATACAGATTAAAGTATGATATCACATATCTTCATCTAGTACCTAGTACAGTATTGATTGCAATACTTTCTGTACTACCCCAGATGAGGGTCTGTATTGACCATTTTAATATAAGGGATTGAGTATTTTATTTATATATCTCCCAGAGAATTTGAAAGACTGCAAAAGAAGAGGAAAATTAGGAAAAAGAATGGCCAATTCTTGAGTTACAGGAAGTATTTACTTTTTTAAAAAAACTGAAAAAAATAAACAGTTAATTATAAAAAAAAGTCAATACTGGAAATAGCAGTGACTCACTGTGTATTTCAGGAAGGAGGTCTTTAAGATATTTAATCAATTCTAGTGATTTTTTAAAAATTTAATTTCAGGTGTGTGTGTGTGTGTCTGTGTGTATGTGTGTGTTTTTGTGTTTATTGTGTTGAGCAAGTGGGCTGGGTGGGAGAGGGATAGTTTGATGTCTAGAAATAATCACATTAGCAGACAAAATATCTAAGAAACCTATCGGTTCTGCAAAATTCAGTTATTAATACATCAGGGAAGAAAATTTAGCTATTGATTTGGTCAAAGTGGTACTTGCACCCCAGAAAATAATTACTAGAAACCAGTATTATTTGTTAAAAAGCATTCTGGAACATTGCCTAATCCCTGTTTCCCATGTATCCTTTCCATCACCCAACATGTATAGTAATTTAACTTTAATTCATTGATTTTTATGTTTATTTTGAAGTTGTAATTATGAGAGATTGTTAGATTGGTACCCCCCTATAATCCCTGTCTTCTGGCATTCAGACACTTAAATAGTTCTCTCCTGCACTAGTTCTGAGCTTGGCCACACAACTTGCTTTGATGAGTGGGACATTGGAAAGTGTAGAGAAAGCACAGATTTGAGAAGTAATTGCACGTTTCGGCTTATCATCTTCAAATCCCTTCCTCCTGAAAGTCAGCCACCAACCTTTAAAGAAGTCAGATTAGATTACCTGAATACCCATAGGAGATACAGAAAGAGAGACACTTTGAAGGATAAGAGGTCATCTTGGAAATTCCAGTTCCAGGAAAGCTCATATTTGAATATAACTCCATGAGTGACTTCAGGAAAAACTGAGGAGCAGAACCATATACTGAATTGGGATAGTTAATGTCATTGTTTAATGATACTAAGTTTTGGGGGTGCCTTGTTTTGCTTCAATAAATAGCTAAAACAGTAATAAAGATTCAAACATAGATATAACACACATTCATCCTCTATTTTCATTTAATTGGCTGGTTTTCTGTCATATGTGAGTAGGAAGGTAAGCAGAAAGTAAGGTTTTCAGTCTCTTTTGACCTCACTGTACTGCCCTTTACTACCTGAAGCACAAGACTGTAACTTAGGAAGATTGATGCACCTTCTTCAAGGACTGCAGTAGAGACAAATGGAGGGCAAATTTGATTTTGTTTTAATACTGTTTTTCTTCATCCTTTTAAGAAATATCACACCAAGAAGTGCAAATAACCATGAAGTTATTTCTGAGAAATTGAGCCAATGTAAAAAGTAAAACAGTATTGGAAAATTATTATGAAATGAGACTGCAAAGAAAACAGCTGAAGGACTCTACTCCTCTTCAAAGTTCCCTCTTATGGTGTAGGGTGGGTAGTAATATTTTCTAGCTTTGTATTTATGATCGACTTTCTCAAACACGTCAAAAACATTTTAGTGTCTGGTCGACTCTCCTGCACTTCGGATAATCGCCACCTCTGTTACATAAAGGGATCTTACACTCTGAATCTCTTTCCTATCTCCCTCCTTTCTCCATAAATGTTCTCTTGACTCAGTTATTGTCCATAGATGGCACTTTGGGTTTTTGGAAGGATTTTCAGTTTTATCAGTGACCTCTCAAATTTCAAAGAATCACATTGGGAAACCAGAATAGGGAAATGGAGAAGACATTTTGAATATGCATCTCAAGAGGTTCTTTGCGATATTTTCCTTGCAGTTAGTTTCAGACAAGCTTCTTTGTTGTTGAACCTATTAAGCAGACACATGTACCCTTTTCCCAGAGTCACACATTTATTCTGGATCCTTCTACAATCTAAATTTATATCAGGGAGGACCATATTACCTTACTTGACGTGTAATCATTACAACAACTCTGGAATTAGTAAGCACATGGATTTGCACAATAGAATCATATAATGTATTTAATATATGACATTTCATATATGTCTTTCTGTACTACCCCAAGTGATGGTCTGTATTGACCATTTTCATATAAGGAGTTAATATTATATTTATATCTCCCAGAGGATTTGAGAGACTGCAGAAGAAGAAGAAAATAAGAAAAAAGAGTGGCCAAACTTGGAGTTACTGAAAGTATTTATTTAGAAAAAAAAAAGAAATAAAAATAGCCAATTATACAAAAACAGTCAATACTGGAAATAGCAGTGAGTCACTTTCTATTTCAATTTCGAGTTACTTGAAGACCTTTTTGTTGTCCAAAACTCTTGTTAATGCAAAACAAAATAAAATATATCTTGAAAGTTTTTACTTTCCTATCTGATTATTTTAACCTAATACTTATATTGACTTGGAAATCTGCAAGCTTAAATTGCCTAAATAACAAAGATGAAAGTTATAATTACAGTAGTACCTTCCCCTGTATTCCCCCATTCTTAAGACCCTGGAATTGTTAAGGAGACTCATCTGGAAAAGTTACCACTTAAAAAAACTCCTTAGAATAAATTCAGATTTACAGCATAAATGCAAAGGTAATACAAAGAGTTCCTTATATACTCCACACCTAATTTACCAAATTATTAGCATCTTAGTATGGTATGTTTGTCCTAATTAATGAAAGATTATTGATATCTTATTATTAACTCAAATTTGTACCTTATTCAGATTTCCTTGATTTATCGCTAATGTTCCTTTTTCTCTTTCAGGATAGAAGGTTAGGCCATTCTGGATGGTTTCTCAGACTCTTCTTGTTTTTGATGACCTGGATAGTTTTGAGCAGTACTGGTATTCTGTTGAATAATACTCAGTTGAGATTTATCTAATGTCTTTCTCATGGTTAAACTCTGGTAATAGTTTTTGGGAAGAAGACCCCAGTAGTAAAGTACCATTCTTATATTCTATCAGCAAAACTTACTATCTGCAATGATTCTGTTGATGTTAATCTTGATCCCCTGTCTTAAGACAGTAGTTTTCAAGTTTCTATGCCATACATTTACTCTTATTCCCACTTTCCTCTATACTATATACTTTCAATAAAAATCATTATATAAATTTACAATTAAGGAGTGGGAATTTATGTCCTACCTCTTTGATAGTGACATATCTACAAAAATTACTTGGAGTTTTCTGAGGCAGATTTTTCTATTCTCCCTCCATCTATTATTTATTCAAGCATTTATTTATGTCAATGTCATAAAATTGTTTAATACAGTTGCTGCCATGGCATCCATTTTTAGGCTTGACATGAATTGTTTGAAACCTAGTTGTACCCTGTCACCTTTAGCCTAGTTAAAACTTCCCCTCACCATGTAGTTGTTTGGGGAGATGTAACTCACTTGTGCCTCATTTTATTGACCCCAGGCTCAACACATCCCACAGCTGCTGATCATGATGAAACTTAATGGTCAACACCAGGCATGTAATTATGTTCCCCCTTTTCACCTGTTTTTTTTTTAAACTAGCCAATCCACACTGTAAGGGATACCCATGGCCCCGTGGACCTTAATAAAGGCACAGTCCCCCAGGTGCTCACTTGCGCCCTCTCTTGCTTTCTACGGACTGTTTGAGTACCCTGTTGTCTCCGGCCTTCTCTCAGGGGCAACCCTCTGCTCTTATGGATCTGTGAGTAATAAGTACTTTGGCTATTTCATGTTTTGTTGTGCTGCCTCCTCCGTGTTTCACCTAACAGGCACACCCATCCTAAGTTCCTCTCATCCCTAGGAAAGCTCCCTTAAAAAGCGACTATTATGGCTTATGGCCACTCTCAAGAGAGACACCTCCAGACCAAATTAAAACAAAATCACAAGTCATCATAAACTTTTGGATCTTTATTTTGTATTTTGGGTTAAGATCCAAAACCACTTTACAGTTTTTGCCCAAATTATTCCAGCTTTGGCCACTGGACCTCTTTTAGTTATCTCCTGAGTCCACTGGCATACTCTCGCTGTGTTTTGCTTGGTTTCGTTTTAACACTTCGTTATTTTCTGGCACTGTGTGATACTCCAGGCTCATCTTGTATGGTTCTTTTCCAAGTCCTAGAATAAGCTATTTCTCCAAGGAGCCATGCTGGTTTGTTCTATTTAAGGGTCACATTAGAGACCAAATTTATGCACTAGCTGTGCTCATTGCTACTGATGTGTCTATGTCTCTCAGCTGACAGAGCAACGAAAGGTATGTGTGTATATGAACCTTGTACTTACACATATTTACCTACATGTCCATATGTAATTATTGGCATGTATATTAAGCTAAAATGAGTTCATACTTATGCCTTCTACTTTAATCCATTACTACATGGATCATTCTAGCCTGCTTCCTTGCTTATCTGTAACCTCCCGCTCCCTGGAGTGTGATCACTGGCTTCTACCAGTTGCCATTCATTTACTTAATTGCTCAGTTCCATTATACATATACAGTAGTTTTAGCATGTTACCTCCATGGGAGAAGAAAAAAACTTTATTAACTAAAGTGCAGTGCTTTGTATAATTCCATTTGCCTTTTGTCCTGCAGACTCCACTCACTCCTGAAGTTACTTAGGTCAGCACCTTATTATATTTTCCCCTTCAGTGAAGTTGTTGCATATATTTGTAATATATTTAGCTTATTTGGTTGTGTTCTGCATTTCCTTCAGGATCATCTGATCTGTAAAGTATGTACATTTTGCAATTTGAGTGCATTAAGATTTACTGTTTGTGTTGTCAATTTCTGTGGGTTTTGATAAATGTTTAATGTGTTGAATCCACCATTATAGTATCGTACAGGATAACTTTGTCACCCTGCAAAAAATCTCATGTGCTGCACTTATTCAACCTTCACTCTCCAACTCCTGCCAAACTCTTCAATTAACCACTAGTGAGTTTCCCCACTATAATTTTTCCTTTTAAGTAATTTCATATAACTTGAGCCCTATAGTATGTAGGCTTTTCATACTGGCCTCTTTCACATATGATATTCATTTAGGTGCAGCCATGACTTGTGGCGTGATAGCTCATCTAATTTTATTGCCAAAATTTTTTATAGCATGGATGCCCCACAGCTTGTTTATTCACCTATTGTAGGGCATCTTGGTTGCGTCCATTTTAGGTCATTGTAAAAGAAATTGCTATAATCAGTTATCAGCAGGTTGTTAAATGGACACAACCCTCTGATTCAATTGAGGAAATACCTAGGAGTATGCTAGGGGAATCATTGACTACCTTTAGCTTTGCAAGCAACTGTCAAACAGTTTTTCAAAGTGGCCATACCATTTTGCTTTTCCACCAGCAATAAATGAGAGTTCCTCTGGCTCCCAATCCATACCAGCATTTTGTATTGTCAGTGTTTTGGATTTTAGCTGTCCTTATAGGTGTGTAGTACTATCTTATTGTTGCTTAAATTTGCATTTTCCTTATGAAAAATGATACTGAGCATTTTTTAATATGATTATTTTCCATCTGTACATCTTTAGCAGATATGTTTTGCAAATGTTTTCTCTGGGTGTTTTTATTTTATTGTCTTTCACAGAGTAGAAGTTTCTAATCTTAATAAGCAATTTACCAATTCTTTCTTTCATGGATTATGCTAGTGGTGTTTTATTTTAAAAACCCATCACCAAATCCAAGGTCATATAGATTTTCTCCTATGTTCAAAAAGTCTTATAGTTTTGTATTACATATTCTCTGTATTCTATTTTTGAGCTAATTTTTGTGTAATATATAAGGTGTGTTTCTAAGTTCATGTTTTTGTCTGGAGAGGTCCAATTTCTCCAGCACCAGTTGACAAGATTATTCTTCCTCATTTGATGTGTCTTTCTCTATCAAAGATCAGTTGACTATGTTCGTATAAGTCAGTTTCTAAGTCCTCTATTGCTATCTATGCATTTATTTTTTTCACCAATACTACACTGTCTCAACTACTGTGCCTTTATAATAAGTATTAAAATGAGGTATTGTGAGCCATTTAACTTTGTTCCACTTTGGTATTGTGTTTGCCTTTCTATAAAAAATTTTAGAAGCAGTTTTTCAATATCAATAAATAGCCTGCTAGGATTTTGAGTGGGGTTTCATTGAATCTCTAGATTAAGTTGGGAATAATTGTCAGTTTAGAAATACTGAGTCTTCAAATTCGTGAACATCAATGATCTGTTTTATTTGATCTGTTTTGAACTGTTTCATCAATTTTTGTAAATAGTATTCATTTTAGAATTTCAAATTTCAATTGTTAATTGCTGGTATATAGGAAACAATTGAGTTTTGTACATTAACCTTGTATCCTGTGACTTTTTAATATTCACTTTTTAGGTTCAGAAAATTTGTTGTAAACTCTTTGGGATTTTCTAGCTAGATAATTATGTAATCTATGAACAAGAGTATATTATCCTTTATTTTAAAATTTGTAGAATTTTACTTGTTTTTCTTGTCTTGTATTAACTAGAATTTCCAGTATGATATTGACTAGAAAGGGTAAAAGAAGACATTGTTGCCACCTTTCTAACCCTAGGGGAATTGCACCCAACTTTTCACCATTATGTATGACGTTAGCTATAGGTTTATGTATATATTCTCTAACAAATGGAAAAAGTTTCTCTCTTCCCATTTTGCAAAGAGTTTTTACGATGACAGTCTGCTGGATTTAGTGTTTTTTTTTTTTTTTCAGTGTCAATTGATATGATCGTTAGGTTTTCTTCATTAGTGTGTTAATGTAGTAGACCACATTGAGTTTTTTTTTGTAATGTTGAACTAGCCTTACATACTAGAATAAGTTCCATGTGGTTGTAGTGTATAATTCTTTTTCTACATTGTTGGGCTTGATATGACAATATGTGCAGGGTGCAGCGTCAAAGTTTGATAGTTAATGGTTTGTAGATTTTCTTTCTTTTTAATATCTTTATCTGGTTTTGGTATTAACGAGATGCTGTCCTCATAGAGAGAGTGGGAAAGAGTTCTTCTATTTCCTGAAATATATTGTATAAAATTGGTGATATAATCCTTTGTGTTTGGTGGAATTCTATTAGTTTTGCTTCACATATTTTGATGCCATGTTAGGTCCTTGTCCATTTGAAAGTGTTATGTATTCTTGGAAAATTGGTCTCTTTATTATTATATAATGTGCTATCCTCATAATCTTTCTGTTCTGAAACCTACTTTGCTTGAAATCAATACAGCTACTCCAACTTAGTTGGTTAATACTAGCACAGTATGGCTTTCTCTACCTCATTACTTTTAATCTATCAGTGTGTTTATATTCAGTGTGTGTTTCTTATGGGCAACATATAGTTAGGTCTTGTTTATTTTATTCTGAGGTGGAGTCTCACTCTGTCACCCAGGCTGGAGTGCAATGGCCTGATCTCAGCTCACTGCAACTTCTGCCTCCTGAGTTCAAGTGGTTCTCCTGCCTCAGCCTCAAGATTACGTGCGATTACAGGTTCCTGCCACCATGCCTGGATAATTTTTGTATTTTTAATAGAGACGGGGTTTCACCATGTTGCCCAGGCTGGTCTCGAATGCCTGACCTCAAGTTATCTGCCTGCCTCAGCCTCCCACATGGTTGTGTTTATTTTTATATACTCTGACAATCTTTTTAATTTGTGTATATAGAACATTCACATTTACAGTTATTGTTGGTGTATTTGCATCAATCATGTAGCTGCTACTTGTTGCCAAAGGTCTTTTTTTTTTGCTTTCTCTTGTCTTAATTGAACATTTTAGATGATTATATTTTATTTCTTGTTTATCAATTACACTCTTTAAAAAATCAGTGATTTCCTCAGTTTACATTCTAACTGATTTAACTACATTTTCAAATAACACTATTCCATTAAATTTGTAATGCTGGTATCTTATAACAATTCTTAATTCATCTCATTTATTCTAGCAGTATTGTTGGTCTTCTAACTTAATCCATATGTTATAATCATCATTTACATTTATATTTTAAGTGTCTTTTAGGTGAATTGTCTTTTAAACCCTTCTAAAAGAAAAATAAAATATTTTTTATCATATATTATCATTTATTCATTTCTGATCTATATTTTTCTTCCATAAAAGACAATCTTTTTGGTTATCAAAAGAAAGTTTTTGTCCTCTCTCTTGACTTTGGAAGGATAATTTTGCTGGATATAAAATTCTATTCTCTTTTTCTTTTTTTGTTCAGAATTCCAGATATTTTCCTCCACTTGCCTTTTCTTGCATGAATTCTGATGAGAAGTTTGCTGTAGTAATAATTATCCTTGTTCCTCTCTAGCTAAAGTGCTCTTCCTTCAGTCTTATTTCATGATTTTTTTTTTATCTTTGGTTTACTGGAGTTTAAATATAATATTTAATGGTTTAGTTTGGCATTTCTTCTGCTTGTTGTCCTTTGACATTCCTGGATATGTGACTTGATATATGCATTAATTTTAGAAAGATTTTTACCTTAAATATTTCATCTACTCCTTTCTCCTTCTGATATTCCAATTATGCATGTGTTACTGGTTTTTTTATATATTTTTATTTTTGAGATGGATTCTCGTTTTGTCACGCAGGCTGGAGTGCAGTGGCATGATCTTGGCTCACTGCAACCTCTGCCTCCTGGGTTCAAGCGATTCTCCTGCCTCAGCCTCCCGAGTAGCTGGGATTACAGGTGCCTGCCGCCATGCCCAACTAATCTTTGTATTTTTAGTAGAGACGAGGTTTAGCCATGTTGGCCAGGCTGGTCTCAAACTCCTGGTTTCAAGTGATCTACCTGCCTCGGCCTCCCAAAGTTCTAGGATTACAGGTGTGAGCAACTGTGCCTGGACAGCATGTCTTACTTTTGAAATTGTCCCACTGTTTTTGGATGTTCTGGGTTTTTCTATTTAACCTTTTTACCATTTGCATTTTAATCTGGAGAATTTCCGTTGAACTATTTTCAGACTCAATGATGCTTTGGACTTGTATCTACTGATAAGTCTATCTAAGGCATTCTCCATTTCTGTTACATTGTTCTTTGATTTCTAGCATTTCCTTTGACTCTTCCTGAATATTTTATTTTTAATTTTATTATCCACTGTCCTTGTGTTATCTGCTTTTTTCCGTTACAGCCCTTAACATATTAATCAGTCATTGTCAGTTCCCTGTCTGATTATTTTAACATCTGTGTTATATCTAATCTGGTTCTGATGTTTTCTTTGTCTCTTCAGATGGTGGATTCTTTTTTTCTTGCCTTGTATTTTTTTTTTTAATAACTAATATGTGTTTTCATGTCATAGGAACTAAAGTAGATTTCTCTTATGAAGATTTAAGTTGATCTAAATTTGGTTTGATTAATGCTTTCTGTAGCTATAGTTAACCGAATTCAGATTCCTCTTGTGTATTTGTTTTGGTCTTTCTTCTTAACTTTGAGCTCCTGTAAATTCTCCTCCTTTAAAAAAAAAGTAGGTTTATTGTAGTTCTTTCAGTTATAATCAACTATTATCACAATAGACCCCTGTTAATGTGGTACAAGATAAAGGGGAGTGAGAACTTTCTAAACTTTTCCAGTGAAATCCGTTTTTGTGTTGGCCTGTGTCTCTGGCCTTTACTTTCATCAGTATTTCTTTTTACACAGCTTTTCCACTCTCCCATCTCCTAGGTGAGACAGGAAGTCTGGGTGGGGCTGAATGGGAGGAATGCCTTTCTTCCCTGGCTCAGTGATACGGCTCTGGTAAAATTTTTCCTCTGAAGAGTGGGCTTTTGATAGGAAGAAGGAATATAAAATATTGTACAAAGATTACTTTTCTTTCCCCTACCAAGCTGAAGGTGATTAGCATACAAACTTTAAAAAACTCAGCACATCCATTTGAATACAAACTGGAATTCTTGAAATATAAAATTAAACAATTATCCTTATTTGATATTTTCTTTGATAAAAGAGCTCTCATTGGTCATTTTCTGGAATCCATAGACAAATAATTTAAAAAATAGAAACTTCAGACAGAATTTAGGATTCCTTTTAAATCTTGGCTGCATCTTCTACCATCACATAAAACACAAGACTTTGAGTGTTTAGGATAGGAGATATTGCAACATGTTGGCGTAAGGATGATAATCCAGCTGAGATGGAAATCTTGATGATATGGATATGAAATGGGTTGATTGCAGAAGGTGTATTCTTCGAGTGGATAGGATTCAGTGTGAAAGTACGGAGGTTTGCCTAAAAGAGGAATGGGATAATTTGACTACCATAATGGCCAAGTATAGCATGAATTGTAGATGTAGCTTTGGAAGAGCCTGAAAGTTATATTTGGTTTGTTGCTTTTTCGGTGATGTGAGAAACATACATATTTGTGAAGGGTCAAGAGTTGGGAAGTAGATTTGAAAGTTTAAGAATAGAAATTATTGTTTCTGATATAGGAAAAAATGGCTAGGGAGAATGAGCAGGTTTTCTCGGCAGCAATAAGAACTCACTTGAAACTAATACTTAAAAGCTAAAAATGATGTATGCTATGGTTGTCTATTTTTCTCCATTTACATTTAGATAAGATGTTTCTGGTATTGCATAGATGAAAAGTTATCAATCTCGGTTAACTCTATATACCGTGAAATAATTCAAAGATAAATGTGTTTGGGGTGACAGGAAAAATACCAGGATGTAGGGATATATGAGGATTCTTCAGGTACTGTGGGGAAGGTCATGAAGGTAATAAAGTCATTTGTATGGACATTTCTATTACTTCCAAAGGAGCTGGCAGAGAAAGCCTGTAGAAGAAAACTGAGCCACCTTAGTAAAATATGTTGCAAAATAAAAGAAAATGACCTAGTTAGTCAGATGATGTAAGAAGGGGAGTAGAGTGTTTTAGCCAGGTGATATCTCAAAAGGAGAGGGTTGGGGCATTAGAATATGGTGCTAGAGTGTTTTTGTTTTGTTTTGTTTTAGAAGTAGCAGTGGTGTAAATGTTAATGTTTTTTCCTCTATCTGACATTTGTACATCGGGGCAAAAAAGTGTGTATATTTATTGAATCATACAGGAAATGATTGGGTGACTAGAGGAAATTTGTAACTTTAGTAGATGGTCATCAAGTGAAGTCACTTTTGAAGACCAGCTTTAAATGTGTAACATAGCATGACAGAAATCAAACTGAGAGCATATTTTTACTGATTAGACAAAATGGTCTCATAGAATAAGTAAGAAGTGGGCATATTCTTGGACAGAACAACATCCAGAGGCTTGTTCTCTTGGTCCAATAATAAGATGCAGACAGACGGGGAAAGAGGGGAGTTTATTTCTACAACTAATTACAGGGAGAAGGTCAGAGTAACTCACCAGATGAACTCAAAGTTACAAGTTGGTTTTTATATATATTCTAAGCCCGATGCCTACGTGTGGGAGTGTACCTACAAATGGGAGTGTTTCATTCAATCTGTATCTAATTTTTAACTAGGATCTGGGGTCTGGAAAGCTTTCTCTATAGTCTTGGAAAATTTTTTAATCGTAAGTCGCTCTGGTACAAGGTGTATGTGTAAGAATGCTTTCATTATTCTTTCAGACTTGAGGGTCTGAGAAAACCCAGGCAAGGTTCCAGTGGGTTTGTTTACACATTCCAGACCTCATACTCAGGCAGCAGTTTCTCCTGTTCTTTAATGTTTAACTTATGCCTTCATCAAAATTATAGTAAAGGGTTAGTGGAAACTGATTCTTCTGGTTGCTAAGGGGAACCTGGCTTGCCACAGGTGGGAACACAAATGGAAACACTTTAGAGAACAATTTTGTGTTAATAAAGAGGTCCATTCTCTGAGACCTATCAATCAAAATTCACAGTCCTGAGAAACCCTGCTACAAGTGAAAGAGAAAGCAGACCCTCTGTCACATGTTGTTCTGAACCCTTAGGATTACTGAAAAATGAAAAACAACATAAAAGGCCTGAATAAACGGTATTACAGTAGTATAGTATAATTGAAAGCAGGTAAAGAGAATAATGTACATTTACGTGTGTCATATATCAATCTCTAAAAATTTCATGCTAATGAAGACACCAGTTGCAGGAAAAATATATACACAATGATACTAACATAAGTAAACTATAAAATGTTTTGAGACAATATTCAATCAAGATTGTTTATATAGACATTTAGTAAATTTATAATCTCTGAAGGGAAAGATGCATAGGAATTTCAAAATGAAGTTTACTTCTGATTTTAAAAGAATGACCATGAGACCAGAACAATGGTTGAAAGTTTTAATTATATCTCTTGGAATACATTTTATTTCCTTGCAGCAAGGAGAGAGGGGAGATGGATAAAATAGAAGTAGGAAAAAGGATGAGCTGAATAAGCAATCTAAAATCAGCCACAAAATGCTGGATAGTCTCTTGAGCTACTGAGTTGTTTTGCTTGGAGAAATGAGACCAGAAGAAGTCCTCTTTATCCATGACATCGATTTCTTATTTTTCCTGGATCAACTCCATTTTCTATGTTAACAAAACACACAAAAAACCATCTATTTGTGCTACTTCTACATACTTTAATTTTGTCTAAATGTCAGAAGTATTGTTTTCTGAAACTATCAAGATCTTTTCATTCCAAATAATGGTAGCTAAAATAAAAATAGCACACAATTAGGGAGTTTAATGTAATAGTTGAGTGATGAAAATTTACTCTGTGCATTCAATGGAGAATGCATGCTAAATTCTGAGATTTATTTTTACTTAAAAACACAAAAACTGAATCAAAAAGCTTTCCCGTAAACCTATAACCTTACATACTTTTCTGTATAAGACAAGCACAGGATCCTGAGGTTGCAGCTTCTTAATTAACTGCCATGGGAATGTTTACATGTGAAATTAGTCACCAGAGGGAGCCCATATTATTCCTCAAAAGCAATCTCAAAAGACTGAGGACAAATGAAAATATATGTAGAGATTGGGGCAGAGAAGTTCAAGGAGAGTATGAGTGTTCTTTTACTGTTCTTGAATTGCAGTTTCCTCCCAACTGCAGACTTCAGAATGAACAATCTTTGATAGATGCAAAGGCTAATAGCAACGGCATAGAAGGAAACAAAATCCATTTTTTTCCTTTGGTGTCTATTCATCCATTGACCTTCACATTTATTTAACATGAAAACGACTTTTGCACATGCTGATTCAATTTACACAAGAATAAGACATTTTATTAGGCTCCTGGGTAGGTTAAGTGTGATAGTTTCTAAACAATGCAAGTGTCAATAATTTGCCCAATTCTTCTCAAAATGAAATCAATCTTGGTCATATATTTAGTAAGTAAAATTGTCTGCACATTTTGGTCTTCTAATCAAGTATGAAAGAAAGCAGAGTCTGAAAGCAGAAGAAACTCCTCTCTCCAAAACACTTCTCATGGTAAAATTCTACGATTTTAGTACCCCGTGACATGGGTAAATGGAATCTATAAATGGTTGTCAATTAATGAATTCAAATTGATCAAACAATGAAGCTCTTTTTAAAGAAAACTCAGGCCAAAACCTCAAGCACGCATTTTGGTACTGTACAATTGAATCATTTTTATGCTTAACTAGACTGAAATGGAACAAAATGCCATACGCGGTGTACCCTCTGACCTCTACAGGCTTTTCTTACCCAGATTTTAAACTCAAAGAACTGGAGCAAAATCAGATTATTCATATCTTTTAAATATTATACTCATATTTCTGTCACCAAGAATAACTTTACTGGAACTTGTATGTCTGGTAAGTCTGCAATAATGACTTGAATTAACTGACCTGCTTTTCCACGTTGCATTCTGTAGAAACTGTTTTAAAAAATGTCAGGCAAAAGAAAGTGAGAGCTGGCATTGCTGTGCAGACCCTCAACTTTTGAATCCTAAATGTTTGTTTATTTAACTATTGCTATCTGCTCATTTATTTACATTACTTTTTTTTTAACCGTCTGTGATTGGAATAAGACAGTAGCTAAGGAGACTTCATGCATTTAGCCCATTTCTGAATCTATACATTAAATATATTGTAATGATTATTGGATATGTGCCTTGGATTGAAAGACTTTAACTCCATCCAGATTCCAGTTGTGTGGCCTTGGGGGATGTACTTAATTTCTCCTTTCTTTTTCTTTTCTTTTCTTACTTTTTTCTTTTCTTACTTTTTCCTTTTTTTTTTTTTTTTTGTCTCACACTGTCACCTAGGCTGGAGTGCAGTGACACAATCACTGCTCACTGCAACCTTGACTTCCCATCTCAGCCTCCAAAGTATCTGAGACCCCAGATGTACACTGTCATTCCTGGCTAATTTTTTATAGAGATGGAGTCTCCCTGTGTTGCCCAGGCTGGTGTTGAACTTGTGGAATCAAGTAATCCCCTCACCTCAGCCTTCCAAAGTACTGAGATTACAGGTGTGAGCCACCACACCTGGCTTGTTTTTCTGTTTTTAAACTGAGTTACTGATAATTCTTACCTCATGGGACGGTAGGGGGCATTAAATGAGGCATTAACATGTGAAGAATATTGTCAGGAACATGGGAAGTTCTCAATAAATGTTACTATTGCTGTTGCTGATCTTTTAATCATTGCTCTTGGTGGTGGTATATTAGACAAAGAGCCTAATTATGACCATCTCATATTCTTTTTCTCTCCTCAAATTGAACTGACCTTGCTTTATTTTTAACTTTCTTCATTTTCTTGGTTTAAACTTCAGACTTGCATGAATAAATGAAATGTTGCTTTTCTCTTTCCAATTAGAATTCTTCCCCTAATGATTTTAAATGTTAGACTTGACCTCCTTTCCAAATATTTGGTTAGGTATAGATTCCAAAGTCATAGCTATCTATCCACTGCTATTAGAATGTGAAATGGGAGAGTATACATGAGGAAGCTTCTGTAACTTCATGCATTTGAAGCTATTTATAGGGAAATGCTGCTGCAGGAATTATATGGGCACGATTGGAAGTAAAGATCTTGATCTCAGTTTGAGGAACATTGGTTTACAGACTGGTTGTAGAGAAGATGGGAACAGTGCTGGAGGTGGCGGGGAACTAGAACATAACAGGATGATATGATCAAGAGATCACGGAATCTCTGAAAAGTTCACAGCCAGGATGTTTTACTATGTGGCTGCTAGAAAGTGTTGTAGTTGATCGACCAAACTTGTTCATAATGCAAATTTAAAACAACTAGAAAAATTACAATGATGTGTATCTGAATTAAATGTGTAACAATATAATGAATATATACATATAAATATTTTTTTCAGAAATGCTATTCAAAGAATTCTCCTGCCTTGTAGTTGTACATGACCAGAAATCTCATTTTAAAATATGAAACTCTATGTTCTTCCAATCTTACAAACTATTACTAGTAGTTCATTGACAGCACTATAGATATTTGCTGTCTAATTTTTATGGTATAGCACATTTAAAAAATGATTGTTGTGAAGAGTGATAATGATAACATGTACAGGCAGTTCTCACTTCTATGGTAGTGCCAGATCATAAACATGCCCATACAAATTAACCTGTGCAAATTGATCATAGCCAATGGAAAAACTATGATTGTTCCATGACCTTAAAAAAATTTGCCAAAACATCAAAAACTCCATACTGTCAGTTGTAAATACATAGGGAGATTTTTAAAAATAGTAAAACTAGTTTACTTAGCATACTGTAATTTAAAATGTAAGAAATGAAAAATAAAGTAGTTATTTGAAAAAAAATCAAGAATAGTTTGAAAAACGATTGCCTTCCTTCTGATTTTATGACATCTGCAATGGAGTGAGCACCTTTTCTATGCCTTGGTGAATCAGCATGCTTCTTTTTTTTATTTTCAATTTTTTTTATGCTTGAATAATTTCCCAGGAATTTTTTTAAATACTTTAAGTTCTGGGGTACATGTGCACAACGTGCAGGTTTGTTAAATAGGTCACTGGTCATTAGAGAAATGCAAATCAAAACCATCTCATCTCATCTCCGATGAGATACCGATACCATCTCACGCCAGTTAGAATGGCGATCATTTAAAAATCAGGAAACAATAGATGCTGGAGAAGATGTGGAGAAATAGGAACGCTTTTACACAGTTGGTGGGAATGTAAATTAGTTCAACCATTGTGGAAGACATTGTGGCGCTTCCTCAAGGTTCTAGAACTAAAAATACCGTTTGACCCAGCATGCTTCTTACATTAGGATCAGCTTCTAACATTTTATTGTTTGTGTTTCCAGTGTTATGATACATTTTCAAGACGTTTAAAAATGTGAAGTTGTTTTTGTTTTGTTATTGTTTGCTAGTGTCATTTCTTCTGGGACATCTTCATTCTTTGTCACATCCACTTCATTTATGCTGAAAAAGTAGCCTTCAGTAAGTTCTTCTAGCTACATATCTAAAGCAGCAATGTCAATGTTTCCACAGTTAGCTATTGCTTCTATAACTGCATTTGTTTGGTTAAAATTTCAGCCACTATATTAACACCCTTATCTTTCCTGCATTTTCATTTTTCTTGGCCTATTTTGATTTTTGTAAGATGGCATATGAATTTATAAGTAGGAAACAAGGAGACAACACAACTGTATGATTTGCTCTCTGTATGAAAACTGAGTAACAGATGTACAGGGCTCAAAACCAACAGACTTTGAAAGAAGTGATTGGTCTTTGATTATAATTCTTAACTGTTTTTTAGGTATTTGTGGACTGAAGAGCTATCAGAAAACTTTACACTTTTTGCAATTGTTTGCAGTGAATATACCTTGATAACTAAGATTTGAATTGTGAAGGTAGGGGACTGGTTTTATCTAACTAAACTGTGTTAATTACAACTTGGCAAAATTTAAACAACTAGTGCTTCTTGGACTTAATTTTGTTAGCCATTTACTTGCTATACCTATTGGCCCAGGCAGAATCTCAATATGCAGATTTCAATGGTCATAAAATATACATCACCTATCTCTAGGATAAATGGATAATATTACCTGCCCTCTCGGATGTCCCAACATTTGGAGAGAGAGATGAGAAATATAATATAAACCATAGATATTAAATAATATACTAAGTGGTAATTGCTACAACTGAGGAATGGATGTTTAAACAAAACAGAAATAAAGTGGCTGGAATGTAGTCAACATTCAACACATTTTGTCTATTTTGTAATGAGAAAAATTACTTATGAGTAAATTCTAAGATTCAAAATCAATTGATTTGTTTTCTTTCACCAATTCAGGATAATTTTGCTCCAGCTTTGGTGAGGAAATAATTCCTCATTTGCATTAAATCTGGTTTACTACTGACTAGTCAAGTTATTCATGACAGCCTTTGAAGCTGTCTGTCATTACAGTATGCTTGAGCTATCTCAATTTAATTTATCTGCTTTTTAATAGATGCAGATAAAGGATCTCAACACTTCTGAGACCCTTTAAGTGCAAGCAAATCATTGCTGGCAGAGTTAAATTTTTTCTTTTAGGGAAAAAAATTAGTGCATCTCCCTTCAGCTTTTCATTGAAAGACAGTAAGTTTCTTCATAGTTTTTACCACTGCTACCTGGAGAGAACTGTTTCTTAGCTTCTCCTTCTGTTTTGAGGTATGAAGTGTGCAAGGCCTGGCAGTACTTACGGGGTCTCCATGCAGTGTAGGTTCCCAATCCTCCATTTTTGTGTGCATTCTGTTTGGCCTGATAGTGTGTGCATTTGTCACAGTGCTTGTAATAAAAAATTAATTTTTTCCTTAGCATATTCTGTGGATGCTTCTCCCTCTGCCATGTGTTAAAGATTTGCCTGGTGTGATCAGCACAGAAATTAAGTAAAATGCCTTCATCTCCCAGAAGGACTGTATTTAATATCTCACATTTAATTTCAGATAGTACCTGAAGCATTTTAAGAGACACTCTTACCTAATATAAATAAATGATTTGAAAATAGTTCCAACATGCTAAAGTTGACTACAGTAACATAACGATAGTACCAAAAGAAGTGTTATAGGCCGGGCGCGGTGGCTCACGCCTGTAATCCCAGCACTTTGGGAGGCCGAGTCAGGTGGATCACGAGGTCAGGAGATCGAGACCATCCTGGCTAACATGGTGCAACCCGTCTCTACTAAAAATACAAAAATTAGCCGGGCGTGGTGGTGGGTGCCTGTAGTCCCAGCTACTCGGGAGGCTAAGGCAAGAGAATGGCGTGAACCAGGAAGGCGGAGCTTGCAGTGGGCTGAGATCGTGCCACTGCACTCCAGCCTGGGGGACAAAGCGAGACTCCATCTCAAAAAAAAAAAAAAAAAAAAGGTGTTACATTTTATATACTCAGACTTTTTTAGAATTTAATATTCCAATTAGTCCAGATTGTCTTAGTTGCTCATTAATAATTTCCAGTTGAGATTCTTTTATTTGCAGGCAAGCAAATGAAAACATAAACTAATAAACTATAAAAAAGCACAATGTATATTTGTGGAAATAGAAAAATATATTTGAGCTAATGGCCTTATTTACATGGGATACTAAATAATAACTATATTAAATGTGCTAATATTTAGAAAGACCTGCTTTTACCTAATAGTATGCTAAAAAAATCTTTGGATATAATAATAAACTTAGGCTCTAATTTCAATAAGAATAAATTCTTGGAAAAAATGTACTTGTCAACAAACAGTTGAAATATACAACACTGAAAAGAAGTGGTGTCAGAGGGCAGTTATCAACTTTCCACCTAGTCACGAGAGGTAGGCTGATGCAAGAGAGGGTCATATCAAATAGGATAACTTTGCAGAGTTTGAATATGGAAAAGGACCTCACCTGAGACACAGGGTGAGTGAGGGGACAGGAGTAAGAGGGTTTGAGAAAGCATTTCAGGCCACAGCAACATTGAACAAAGGCAGAAGGGTGCCAAGCAGAACCGTGCCTTGCTGCACCAACGGTGGTACTGATGGAGCATTACAGTGATGCTGAGCAGAAGATGAGGCTACTGAGGCAGTCGGTGAAGGCAATTTTGGAATTTTGGATGTACCATAGCATGAGTATCAGAGGAACTTGGAATGGGTCTCAGAGGAGAGAGAATCTGAAGAGATGTAGCAGTTCAAGGAATGTTGCTCTGTTCCTGTGTTAATTTTCTTAGGATTATAGCTTCCAGCTTCATTCATGTTACTGCAGAAGACATGATTTTATTCCTTTTCATGGCTGTGTAGTATTTCATGGTATATATGAACCACATTTTCTTTTTCCAATCTAACATTGACAGGAACCTTGGTTCATTCCATGTCTTTGCTATTGTGAACAGTGCAATGATGAACATATGGTGTATGTGTCTTTTTGGTGGAATGATTTATTTTCTTTTGGGTACACACCCAGTAATGGGATTGCTGAGTCAAATGGTAGCTCTGTTTTAAGTTCTTTGAGAAATCTCCAGACTGCTTTCCACAGCGGTTGAACTAATTCACATTTCCACCAGCAACATATAAGCGTTGTTTCTTCTCTGCAGCCTTGCCAGCCTTTGTTGCTTGACTTTTAAATACTAGCCACTCTGACTAGTGTGAGATGATATCTCATTGTGGTTTTGGTTTGCATTTCTCTGATTAGTGAGGCTGAGCATTTTTTTTTCCACATTTGTGGGCCACTTGTATGTCTCCTCTTGAGAAGTGTCTGTTCGTGTCCTTTTCTAATTTTTAATAGGGTTATAAGTAGGAGTTAAGCATTGGGCACACATAGACATATAAGGGAACAGTAGACACTGGACTAGAAGAGAGTGGAGGGAAGGGGAGTTATAAAAAAATTACCTATTCAGTACTATGCTAACTATCAGGGTGATAGGATCTGTACTCCAAATCTCAGCATCACACAATATTCCCAGGTAACAAATCTACTCACATGCACCCTCTATTTAAAATAAAAGTCGAAATTAAAAAAAAAATCTAGTTAAAACTACTGGAGTAAAACCGTAACCCTCAGCAAACACAGGAACATAAAAACAAACACCACAAGTTCTCACTCATAAATGGGAATTAAATAATGAAAACACGGACACAGGGAGGGGAACATCACACACTGGAGCCTGTTAAGGGCTGGAGGGAAAGGGGAGGGAGAGCATTAGGACAAATAACCTAATGCATGCAGGACTTAAAACCTAGATGACAAATTCATAGGTGCAGCAAACCACCATGGCACACGTATACCCATGTAACAAACCTGCACGTTCACCACATGTATCCCAGAACTTAAAGTAAAATTTACAAAAAAAAAAAAAAAAAAAAAAACTTCAACCACAAAAAGCTATTAGAGTGTATTTTTGATAATTTGGGGTTAAAGACTCACTACTTCTTATGGTTCAAACTAAGGCCATTTTATTTCAAAATATGGACATAAGTATTAGAAATTACACTAAACAAAAATAAACACAAAATATTAAACACAGCATAACAATTTACAGTCTAGTCACATTTTAGAAGTTATTTACTTCAGCTTCCTATAGAAGTACAGCATTTTACTAAGAGGAAAACCACTTTTTCAACCTCTCCTCTTCTATTTTTAAATTTTCTTTTGTTTTATGGTATTACTTTATATAGCAAACAAGATACTTTTTTTAAAAAATGCATAGAACAAATATTCTCTGTACATTTCTCTCTGTATATTTATGTACATACACATATTCACCAAGTTTTTAGTACTTTTATATGCCAAATTTTAAACAAAATGGGCTCATAATTACAGATTTTTTGGTTTCTCTTAGCAAAACATAGCATGCTTTTCCCATTAACTTTCAAATGTCATTTGTAAGTACATTTTCTAATCATATTATCACAGAAAGTATAAAATAATAGTGTAAACAAAACTTACTCTCATACCCCTTATCTTCCAGTCCTTTCTTTCAAAACCTATAACATTTTTTGGTATCATTCCAATAATTTTAAGTGCATTCATCTGTGTAACAACATATTCTTTTACACGAACAAGTTGGTGCACAGTATATACAATATGACTTTACATGTAAACGATCCTAGATTTCAACAAAATGAAGTAGCTAAATACAACTTAAAAATCCTAGATATTTTATCCTATTTGTTTGTATGTGTGTGTGTGTATATGTGTGTGTGTATGTGTGTGTGTGTGTGTGTCTTTCTTCTCAACTACTGATTATTATATTTTATGGCTTGTTTGGATAAATTACATTTTATAATGTTCCTTAGTATTTAGGTACATCTTAATTTGTTTCAGAATGCTGCAAATAAGTTTATATATACAATTTTGCTTTCTTCTACATATCTGCATACTTCATATAAATGAGTTGCTGTGTTATAGGGCATTTTAGATTTTGATATATGGTACCAATGAACTCTCCATGTACATTGAATCAATTTACACTTCCATTGGCAAAAGAGAGGGGCTATGTCTTCATATCCCTATCTAGATCAGAGATCAGCAAACATTTTCTTCTTAATCACTGTGGCAGTTAAGTAACTGTGAAATTCTATTCTATATATTTGGCTTTCATTGATTATCTAATCATCTTTCATATGTTAGTCACTTTTTTCTTTGAACTGCCTGCAAATACACTTTGCCTATTTTTTGTTCTATTCCTGTACTCATGTTTTTATTTATGTAGTTGACAACACTTTTTAATCTCATTAGTCATTTTTCCTTATGTGTCTCCTTAATTTTGACTTTATTGGTGATTTTTAGCCTTTATAAATGGTTCTCATTTCTTACAAATATGGTCTGTGAATCTTCCATTTTGCAGAATATGCGTCATGGTTAGAAAATCTAAATCATTTCGTTTAAAATAATTGATGTTCCACAAACTTTTATCATTTATCTTTCCTCAACTCTTACTTGAAAATACTATAAATGAATACCAAAAAAATGGAAATGAAAACTTCAGCAAACAAGCATTTCAATACTTTTTGGAAGACTGAATTCAGATAAATTAGGATAATTTGTTTAGCAGAAGGGAGTAGACTACATACTAATATTCTTGCAAATGGATTATTATGTTAGTGCAAAGGTCATTGCAGGTTTACCATTTCTTTTAATGATGAAAACTGCAATTACTTTTTATTATTATTATTATACTTTAAGTTTTAGGGTAGATGTGCACAATGTGCAGGTTTGTTACATATGTATACATGTGCCATGTTGGTTTGCTGCACCCATTAACTCGTCATTTAGCATTAGGTATATCTTCTAATGCTGTCCCTCCCCCATCCCCCCACCCCACAACAGGCCCCGGAGTGTGATGTTCCCCTTCCTGTGTCCATGAGTTCTCATTGTTCAATTCCCACCTATGAGTGAGAACATGTGGTGTTTGGTTTTTTGTCCTTGCGATAGTTTACTGAGAATGATGGTTTCCAGTTTCATCCATGTCCCTACAAAGGACATGAACTCATCATTTTTTATGGCTGCATAGCATTCCATGGTGTATATGTGCCACATTTTCTTAATCCAGTCTATCGTTGTTGGACATTGTATCTTTATAATGTTTAAAAATTCTTATTCTTTCTCTGCTTTAAAACATATGTGAACTATAGCTCGATTACTTCATTTTGTGCATGTGTATTTTTTATTCTACTAAAAACCTCAAGATGTGATGTAATAATTGTCTTTTATGAATGCTACTTATTCTTATTGATGTGAATTAGATCCAGATCAACAGTTTTCCTATTTCCATTTCCACATTTCCATTCTTTTTCTGAAATTTGAATTTGCCAACATTTGTTAGTTGAGATGCTCTGATAAACTGAATTTTCAGTAGACTTATGAAGATTATAGTTCCCTAATTATTACAAGTCTTGTTTCTATGTGGGTAGTATACTCTTTTAAATAAGCATGCCTTGATTGCCACCTTTAAAAAAAAATTATCCTACTGAGATATTGCTTTTGCTGTATCAGATCAAGTCATCCCTAAAACAAGGTCTTTCATTTGGAGAAACAAACTGAATTCTTTTCATGAGTCTGTCATTCTGGTCATGAAATCCATGTGATGGAAGAAAACAATTTCTAGCATTATACTCAGAGATCTAGGAGTAGAAAACTCTACATACATAAAAGAGGTGAAAATATCATCTATCCCTGAGTATCCTACAGTTCCCTACTTAGAACTGTACAGTTGACTTGAATTTTTGGTTCTTTCAATTCCATCTTTTGGCTCCTTACTGTACCAGAAGATGAAGTTTTTATTCTTGTCAAAGGTGGTTTATCTTAAACTTGGCACATAAGACTGGTCTAGTCATCTAACTATTTGCCACATGCTAGTTGTGTGACCTTGTCCAAGTAACTTTTCCTCCCCAAAGCCCAGTTTTCTCACCTGAAAGCAATGCCAGCATTCACACATAGGAAATATCATTGTTAACAGAAAGAGGTCCCAATCCAGACACCAAGAGAGGGTTCTTGAATCTCATGCAAAAAATAATTCAGGGCGAGTCCACAGAGTCAAGTGAAAGCAAGTTTATTAAAGCAAAGGAATAAAATGACTACTCCATAAGCAGAGCAGCCCCAACGGCTGCTGGTTTACTATTTTTATGATTTCTTCACAATATGCTAATCAAGGGGTGGATTATTCATGAGTTTCCCAGGAAAGGGGAGGGAAATTCCCAGAACAAATGGTTTATCTTCTTTTTAGACCATATAGGGTAGCTTCTGGACATTGCTATGGCATTTGTAAACTGTTACGGTGCTGGTGGGAGTGTCTTTTAGCATGCTAATGCATTATAATTAGTGTATAGTGAGCAGTGAGGATGACCAGAGGTCACCTTTGATGACATCTTGGTTTAGGCAAGTTTTTTTCAGCTTCTTTATTGCATCCTGTTTTATCAGCGGAGTCTTCGTGACTTGTATCTTGTGATACCAGTCCTGCTCACCTCCTATCTCATCCTGTGACTTAGAATGCCTAACCTCCTGGGAATGCAGCCCATCAGGCCTCAGCCTCATTTTACTCAGCCCCTATTCAAGATGGAGTCTCTCGGGTTTGAACACTAGTGCCATCATAATAATTACTTTTAAAAGCTTATTAAAGTCACCTAATAGAGTGCCTGTTAAATATGGTGCTAATTCTTTACTTAGTTTTTTTCCCTTTTATGTGCCGGACTTTCTCTAAAGTTTTAATGAGAAACCAAAGAGAACACAAGACGAATCTGAATACTTGAGAAAATTAAGATTCCTGAGGTGGGGTCAGGGTACACAAGAATGACAATAGCTAACACATAGGGACTTACTGTATACCTGACATTCTCCTAAACTGCTTTATATATCTACCCATTTCATCCTCAAACAATCCCAGGAGGTAAGTGCCATTATCATTTCTTGTTTACGCCTGGGGAAATGAAGCACAGAAAGATGAAATATCCTCCCAAGTTTTAGGGATAGGAAGCAGTGGAACTGAAATTTGAACCCAGGAAGAATGGGTCTTTTGGCTGTGCTCTGAATCGTGACACTAAGGTATCTTACTGTCAAAAGGACTCAAACCTCAGTATTTTAATCTTAATAGATGATTCTTTCAATCTAGTATACCAACATAAAAACAGACAAAATTGGAATAGGAGCCATTCCATACCCCTAAAAATAGTACTGCTTTGATCTTTCTGTGCCAGGAAGAAATCACTGGCTAAGATCTTTGTGTTCCCAGCTCAGCAGTTTCTTTTTTAATCCTCTCCATTTTGGCAAGTAGACAAGGTCACAAAATACACAAGTGCCTCAATTTTATTTTTTTATTTTAAGCTAGACTTCTGACCAGAGTCAGTGACATTTATAGCTTTTTAGTTATACACACATGCCCCTTTCATCTTGCATAATGCTGAGCAATAAAATCAAATGTGCCTTCTTACCTCTAGGTGTCTATTTGGAGCATAAAGCGTTTGTATTATGTGTTAATCAGAACATCCATATTTTGGTGGGGTAAATATGGACACAAAATGCAGGAGTTCACTTACTCTATTGTAATGAATTTTTAGTCCTGAAAAACCCACAAAGGGGTTAGAAAATGTTGGCTATTATGCTCTTTTAGGAAAATATATTGCCTAAGGATATAGAAGTGCTGACTATTGGGAAACCAAACTGGATTTAAAGGAAGCAAATAGCATGACATAAAGTAACATTAAAATAACTTTTAAGAATTTGATCACGAGACATGGAAATCAAACAAGGAGGATAAGGAAAGCATTACTTGCAAATGAGTGCTTCTGGCAAAATTTAGAGATATGTCAGCTTTAAGAAACAGACAAACAGAAATTATATTTTTACTTGGTACTTAGACCAAAACAAGCAAACAGAGCTTAAGGAGCAGGTTTGCGTGTCTTATTTCATAACCCAAAAAGCAAAATTTTTGTATTGATTTGGCTGTCTCCTAATATACCTTGTGATATGGTCTGGCTGTGTGTCCCCACCCAAATCTCATGCTGAATTGTGATCTGGAGTGCTGGGCCTGGTGATTGTATCATGGGAGTGGTTTCTAATGTTTGATACCATCCCTCTAGTGCTGTCTTTTGACTGAATTCTTACAAGATCTGCTTGTTTGAAAAGTCTGTAGCATTTCCCCACCACCACCCACCTGTATCTCCCTCCTGCCACCATGTGTTTGCTTCCCCTTTGCCCTTCTGCCATGCTTGTGAGTTTCCTATGGCCTCCCCAGCCATGCCTCCTGTTCAGCCTGTGGAACTGAGTCAATTAAACCTCTTTTCTTTATAAATTATCCAGTCTCAGGTAGTTCTTTATAGCAGTGTGAGAATGGACTAGTACACCTTCCCTCCAAATTTTAGTACATTCTCTAATATGCCCTCAAAGGTTCCCTAAGAAATTATTTATCAGATAAGAAGTAATTTATTTTCATAAAATATAGGAATCAGATAATTTAGAGTATTTCATAATTTCAAATACCTAGATTCCAGGCTAGTTTGAATACCAAGAGTTTATTTAAAGTAAGCAAATATTTAAGTAGCTGAATGAAAAACTGCATGTAAAATACTGTGCAAATTACTTCAGTTCATAGTATGCGCTCAACAAACATTGTTATTATTTTTCTTCAAGCTGAGTTTTATCTCCAAGTTAACTGTTCAGGGTTACTTTTTGTTTTCTCCTTTTTACTTGAGCTCTATATTTTTGTCAAATAGAAAATCTATTAATTTATGACTATATGAAACTATCTTAAATTCTGTGGTAGAAAACAAAGATTTAACTTAATACTTCTTCCAATAAGTAGTTCAAAGTCTAGTTGAGGACATAAGCTTAAAATAGGTAAAAAAAAAAAAAAAAAAAAAATCAAGACAGTATAAAGTCATTTCCAAGTGATTAATGAATGATATCTCTAGGAGTTGATAGGAAGAAAAATAAATGGGGTTATCATGATCAGTGAGGACTTTATGATAAGTTTATCATTAACTGAGTCACAAGGATAGGCATTTAGAGTGATCAAAAGAGAATTATCTGATAATCCATTAGGGATATTAATAAATAAACATGAAAATAATCCAAGCCTTTTAAGGGATTAAAAAATTTTAAAGTGGAGTAAATATTCAAGGCATTGTGTGAACCATTCTGGATCAGAGAGATTCTTTTGGAATGAGTAGAAATATTTGAAACTTGATATAGTTATTATATCATTTTTAATATCAGATTAACTCCCATGACCTTGGCATTGTGGAATTTAGTTTGGGAATGGGGGCTAACAAAATGAAAAGTAGATTTTGAGTGGATGTGGTATGACACATACAGTACTAAGGAGCTGCAATTAAATACAATGAAATATTTCAAAAATTAACTGATTTTAGACTTCTGTAGTAGTCAAGCAGAAGACTATGTGTGTGTATCTATAAAAGACCACCATTTTTATTAGGCTTTAAAATTATTAGAGGTTATAAATAAAGAGGTTTGAAAAAAAGTGTCTCTATTGTCCTTGTCAGTTTTTAAATGCCAATACTCAAGTCTACACAAAGAAAAATATTATTCAGTAATGTTACATAGGAAATATTTCATATAGCCATAGAATCTGAAATGTTATTTGAATAAATGGCTTGGAATTTTTTTTTATTTCAACAAAGAAGAGGTAGGAGGGGATTTAGAATCAGAGATAGAATTTTTAAAGGTTTGGGGCCATTAACTATTATATTATGTTGTCTTATAAAAGGACTGGATATTCCTTCCTTGCAGACACTGGTTGCCTTTTACCATGATACCTTGTTGAATGTTAACTTGATATATGGTTCTTTTCTCCATATGTGATGTTTTCATACCTCCCATAGAGCTAGGCAGGAAATTGCTGTCAATGCCTTAATATTCTTGCTTCTCCATGGGGTAGACAGGAAAGTTCCATGTGCTAAGAGACCGTGCTTAGAATGGGACAGAGTTATCAAAGCACCACAAAACTCAAAAGAATGTAGAAAAGAATTTATAAGAAGGAAAAAATGTGATAACAGAAACTAAAAGAACAGCAATAGCAATAATTATACTTGTGTGACTTTCGTCAAACATAGATAAAATAGATAATTTTCAAGCTTTTGGACATAGCAGAATATTATATTTTGGCCATTTCTATAGACCATGTCAGAACTATTAAAAAGATTTATGTGATCTATATATTTGCTTCTTACTAATTAAATGTGAATTTAGTCAAAACAGTGAAATCGTTAACAGTAAAAACATCTCTCTAAAATTCCCAATACGATCTTTAAAGTTTTCAAATTAAAATTATAAGCCACACATTTAGCTTATAGTTTACACTTAAATGGACACCAAGCTTACATTTAGGTGTACTAAACGTATTTTTGACTTAAATATTTAAGTCATTCCAAAAATCATAGCTTAGCCTAGTCTACTTCAAATGTGCTCAGAAAACTTATATTAGCCTACTTTGAGCAAAGTTTATCATAATTAAGTACGGAATATCTCATGTAACTTAATGAATACTGTAGTCAAACTGTGATTTAGGCAAAGCTGCTCTGAGTAGTGTTTAAAGAGGAAACTGGACTTCTATCAGATGAGTAGAATACAGAATAGACAGGATCTTTGTTATCCATACTGCATAACAAACCACTCCAACATTTAGTGGCTTAAAGCCACAACAATTCTATTATTTTTTATAATTCTTTATCCTGGACTAGATACAGTTTGTTAGTGGTTCTGCTCCTCATGGTGTATGCTAGGGGTAGAATGTCCCAGGGATATTTCGCATCACATATTTTGTGCCTTGTATGTAGCTCAAGCAGTTAGGGGTTTGCTGGTCATCTCTCTTTCTGTGTTGCCTCTAACATGTTTATCTTGGGCTCTCTAAAAGAATAGTAACCTCAGGGTAATAAGATTTTTACATGACAACTATATTTCCAAGGGGAGTTTTGCAGAAGGGCCGAAGCTGAAAGTTGCAAGTCTTTTACAGCTTGATGTTGGAAGTTACAGAGTCACCTCCACCACATTGTCTTGGTTAAAGGAAGCTCTAAGACCAGCTCACACTCAAGAGAGTGGAAAATAGATTTCATTTATTGATGGGGGCAGTGGTAATATAGTTGCAGTCATCTGCCACAGAAATCTAGGCTCTTTTTAGCTTATTATAGTTATGCATTACTTAAAGCTGGAAATACCTTCTGAGAAAGGCATTGTTAGGGGGATTTCATCATTGTGCCAACATAGGAGAATGTATTTACCCATACCTAGATGGTATAGCCTACTATGTGCCTAGGCTATATGACCTAACCTATTGTTCCTAGGCTACATACTTGTACAGCATGTTACTGTACTGAATATTGTAGGGAATTCTAACACGGTGGCCAGTATCTGTGTATCTAAATATATCTATACATAGAAAAAATAATCCATCACCAACCAAAACATTGTTATGACACATGAATGTAGCTGTATAATTAGTATCCATTCCTAATGTAACCTCTCAGTATAAGGTACCTGTATTTGCACCTGACTAGAAGGTGAAATGAAAAGGGAACACCCTTTCCTCAAAGGGCACATTGAAAATTGCCCTAACCACTTCTGCTTTCCTCTTGTTAGCAGAACTTACTTGCATGACCGCATCCAGCTCTAAGGGAAGCTGAAAAACGTAGTATTCAGGCAGACATGTGCCCGGTTATCAAATCTGGGACTATTTTTCTATTGGGGAAGGGTATAAGACATTTTTGGACAACTAGAAGTTTCTGCCACAAAACTTAGTAATGTAGAAATTTTATATATTTCTTAATGTCCACAGGTAGAGGCTGTGTCTATTTTGTTGCTGCCTACTCTGTAGGATATTCTCCAGAAACTGCAGTATGGAATAGTGCCAGACGACTGTGGAAAGGAAGGCAGCTTTACTGGAGGGTATTTTCTTTCAAAGGCATACCCAATGAGAACCTGCTTTTTATAAACCTAGTTTCTGGATGGCAAGCTCCCATCCATCCTCTCCTAGGAGCTGTAGGCATTTTCCTAATTACATGATATTCTTGGATAGATGTGAGTATGGCCAATTGGTTCTCTGCATGCAAAATTCATCTGAGCTACCAGGAAAATATTGTGCCAATATGTGTCTCTTCACAGTTTAACCATTATTTTAATAAATCTTGAAAATGTTTGCTTCCTATTCAACACTGACAATCCCTTTTCTTCACACACAAATGACTTGTTATAGGCATTTTATTTATGGAGAACATGATGGTATCTGTCTGAATAAGAACAAAGTAATTTCCCTCAGAGCATTTGCCAAATACCTTAGGAATACATACTCCATCACTGGCCAATACACTCTTCAGTTCTCATTCCCTAAACTCATCCAGATAGTATATGCATCTAAAAAAGGCAAAACAGCTCTGAATTCAGTTTTTTCAGTAATTTAAAATGAAGATTAAAAGGGAAAAGGAAGCCAGAGGTCACTAGCTAAATTTTATAAATTGATTCCTAATATTATCATGATACTCAACATTTTCTTTACATTTTACCTATATATTTAAAACACTCTCGTTTTTGCTAGTTTCACAATAGTTTTGACAATTTACCTTAGTCTTATTTTCCCAAGTTTTCTAACAATAGTGAACCTACACAGACCAACTGTTTAAGTGACTTTTTAGCATCCAAATGAATATTCTCTGCCCTGTGTTTTGCTTTTGAGGATCTGACTAGGTTTTTCTACCTCTGATTTTTTTGTATTATGTTAATTCGGTTTAGTTTCCCAGAATCATCTTTTCTGCATGGTTCTGGGTTAGAGTTGTCCAAAAGAATTGACAATACATTTGAGGGAAGGCATTTAGGCAGCAGCTCTTATTCTTGGATGGTCACCAGGGTCACTTGCTGTAACAGGCAGATGCAGAGGTGCCAGTGGGTTCCTGTCCCACTCCCCTCTTCTATGTGTCTACCTTTGCAAACCCCAGCCCAATTAACCAGCAGCAGCTCTAGGCCCTCTCAGAAGTTTGGCAATAGACCAACAAAGATGGTAGCTACACAGAAACAGGGTTTTTCATAGGCTTTTCTACCTACTTTTTCTATGGTCCCTCAACTCTCTCCTAGACATTTACTTCCCAGCTCTTTCCAAAATTATGTAGTAACTAATTCCCATTGTATATCCCTTGATCATACTGATAGGGTTCAACCATGGGTTCAAGTGTTTAAGCTGAAAAAAACTAACTGTTGGTTCTTTAGGTGGGAGGGAGCCACACCAGCAACTGGACTGACTGATTACCTCCAGATGACAAAAATAAACATTTTGTAAAATTTAAGCTACTATTCATTTACTGTTGTCTGTTACTCACAGATAATGGTCAAAAGTAACATGAAGGCTCTCTAAAACTATTCCAAATAACAGAATTTCCCTTAATGCCAAAATTATTCCTATCTTATCCTGGCTAATGTATAGAAAATCAATTTCATAGAATTAACTAGAAGTTCTATATTCAAGAACAATATAACAATATCTATTTCCTCATAACTGTATCTCTAACATATAACAATAAGAGATATATAGTCAAAGATGAATAAAACACTTATTGAATAATGAAATGAATCCCTTTTGAAAATATAGTCCTTTATGAGTATAACACAGATAATTTTAAAAAATATGGTAAATATTTTACACCTCTAGGTATTTAGTTGCTGAAAAAGGAATTCATTTTATGAATCACTGAAGTATTAATGTGCATATTTTCAATTGTACTTCCATAGCCTAGAGGTTAAGAATTAATTCAGATAATAAGTCCCACTGAAATTCCAAATTTTAAGTCATATTCCTTAAAGCCATGTTCTCTACTCTGAAGTTTACAGTCTTCTGAAGAGCAGGGGCCATCAGTTGTTGCAAGGAGTTCATAAATCCATGTAGGCATCAAACATTTTTAGAATATTAAAATGTCTAGTATAACATGAATTGCCAATTTTAAAAAGCATGTGAATGTTACATGTGAATTAAACAGATTCACATATATTTAAGATTTACTAATACTGCCTTTTTACTATATTCTCTTAATCATTATCTACTAAAATCACAAGTACTGTCATTTCTCTTTACAATTAATTACAGAAAAACTTCTAATCAACTTAGTCATCCTCTCTCAAAATGGTGAAAGTGTATGTGTGTGTGTATTCTCATATATGTAAATACATATATGAGATTCTATATCAGTACTGGGAAACTGGCAAGGACATCATCTGCCAACCAAAAATTTCAAACAAGACTTACAAAAATATAGTTCAGATAAGACCAAATTAAGAAAAGGAAATTGTCTAGGAGTCATTAAATGTGGGGAAAACACTCGGATAATAGGTGGGTAGATCACGCATTAGAAATCCACCAAGATTTCTAGCGGTGGCAAGGTGGAGGTAATAAAATGGCTATTGTTAGTGGGCAAATTTCAACCATATAAATAAATAGCAAAACCTTACTTCAACACAATGGAGCAAGAATATGTTATGAGTCTCCTAATATGATATAATATGAAATGTATTGGATTACCTGACGAGTATTTTTCTCAGATACATTAATCTTGAATCTCCTTTGGCTTTTAGCTCTAGCTTGAGATTAAAAACAAAAAGAGCATCTTAAATCTCAACATGAGGAAACAGGAGAAAAACAATTCATAAAGTGGGATATTCTGGAAGGATAGACTGGATATTTTCAACAAATCAATTCCATGAGAAAAAGTGGACATGATAAGCCTTATATACATTAAAAATTACTCATGTGACATAACTAAACAACAGTAGGTAGATCTTATTTGGATCCTGATTTAAAAAAAATTGCTGGTACTGTCTGTACATAACAACATACCTTTAATTTTTAGAGATGAGTCACTTATGGATGATATCTCTGTGGCAGGCAGAATAATGGCCCTCCAAAGTTGTCTGTATCCTAAAAGTCCCTTTCTCAATTGTGAATATGTTGTGCTACAATGAAAAAGGATAATTAAGGCTACATGTGAAATTAAGGTTGCTAAGAAGGTCACTTTAAAATAAAAAGATTATTCTGGGTTATTTGGGTGGGCCCAATGTAATCACAAGGTCCTTTAAATGTAAAAGAGGTAAACACGCAGTGTCAGGGTGATATGATATAGTCCTGTCAACACCTTGATTTTATCTGTGGGAGACTCATTTTGGACTTCTGACCTCCAGAATTATAAGGTAATAAATCTTTGCTAGTTTAAGCCTCTAAATTTGTGGTAATATTTCACACCAGCAATGGAAAACTAGTACTCTGAGATTTGAATTAAACATTTTAGCATCATAATTTTAAAAATTTAAATAAAGCAAGCATAAGTAACTATTTACTGCAGGAGGCCAGTTTTAGTCTTTGTATTTTTAGGTATGTTTGAAAAATATACAACTTCTATTTAAAGTTATCAATTAAATATATTATAAAAATTAGAAAACTAAATAATATGAAGTGTTGGTGAGCTGTGAGAATATAAAAACCCTCATCCATTTCTCATGGAAAGTAGGCCATGGTAGGCAGTCAGGAGATACACAAACAGACTATGTAACTGAAATTTGATTCTGGATATATATGGCAAAGAAAATCTCACACAGCTCCTTTCAAGGGTATGAATGATTATGGTTACCGAGGTACTTTTTATGATTGGGCTCAGTGGGTTGGTAGTCCATTATTAGCAGAATAAATAAGGTCAATTCATACAGAGGAAAACAGCAGTTAGGTGCAACAACACAAAATGAGATAACATAATGTTATTTACATAAAAGTATATACTCATCAATGATACGCTTTTTAAGGAAATCATGACTTATCTGGAAGCATAGAAAAATAAACAGAAAATTCAGGGTAAACTCATTAGGGATCTGTAATTGCCCAACAGATTTTTCCTGCCTGGTGCACAGATAAAACCAATTCACTGAGACCATAGTACTGCAGTAGAGAAAGAGTTTAATTAATGAAAGGCTGACCAAGTGTAAGCATAAGACTTTGTTATTGTTCAAATCTACCTCCCCGAGTACTCAGAGGCTAAAGTTTTAATAATTTAGTGAGCAGGGACCTAGAGAATGGGTACTGCTGATTGGTTTAGTATGAAATCATAGAGGCGTGAGAAAACGTCCTCTTGTGCTTAGTCCACCTCTGGGTGGGGTGGCCACAGGACCAGTTGAGTCGTGAGTCATGGGTCTAGGTGGGGTCAGTTACCAGAAAGCAAAAGTATGAAAAACAAATTAAAATGTCAATATTAGGTTCTACAATAGTGATTTTATATATAGGAGCAATTGGTGAAGTCACAAATCTTGTGACCTCAGGCCACATGACTCATGGCTAGTAAGGGATTATAGAAACTATGCCTACATCTTAGCAGAATTTAGCCCTCACCATAATCCTAATTGTGGTTTTAATTAGTTTTACAAAGGTGATGTCAGTCCCTCAAGGAGGGGGTTAGTTTTAGGAAGAGACTGTTATCATCCTTGCTTCAAAGTTAAACTATGAATTCCTCCTATGGTTAGCTTGGCCTATACTCAGGAATGAGCAAGGACAGACAACCTGTGAGGCTAGAAGTAAAAAGGAATCAGCCACACTATACTTCTCACTGTCATAATCTTTGCAAATCTGTTTCACAACCACAGAAAAATAAAAGGGATAACAATATTAATTTTTAAGTAGGTACATCTCAATTTCAGAGACTTAAATGAGAATAACTCTCTTCATTTATAAATGGTAGTAGAGCTTTAGCCCCTGAATATTCTTCTGACATCCAGCCTTGCCTGTCTTCTCCAGACCATCCTGCACATTGCAAACAGACTTATTTGAAATAGGGGGAAAAATGGATCATATTGTTTCTTAAAACTGTTCACTTGTTCTTGGGAAACAATCCAGAATCCTTAGCCTGTCTTCCAGGCAGAGAATTAGCCTTGTGTGCTATCTGTCATTCTCTCCTTTTTCTCTCCACTCCAACCCTCTTTACTTCCTTTCATTTCTGAAGTTTCATGCTCCTCCTTGCTCAAGGCCTTCACACTTTTGCTTTTCCTTGGCCTGTAATTCTCATTCTGTTCCACCACCTTTGCCTCAACACATACAAGTCCTAGGAAACCATAGATTATATAGCACCTAACACAAAAACAAAAAGGAAAAATGTTCTCACTTTCCAAGTAAATTCCATTATTGCACATCTAAAGTACCCTATGTCTCCTTCACAGCTCTTACATGAATTGAAATAAAACTATATAGTATATAAAGAGTTTGTTTCACTTTCTTTTGGTTTTCATAAAATACTTCTCATCGTGAGCACTTCATAATAGCAGGTATTCTGGTTTTTTTTTGAGCCGGAGTCTCGCTCTGTCGCCCAGGCTGGAGTGCAGTGGCGTGATCTCGGTTTGCTGCAAGCTCCGCCTCCCGGGTTCACGCCATTCTCCTGCCTCAGCCTCTCCGAGTAGCTGGGACTACAGGCGCCCGCCACCACGCCCGGCTAAATTTTTTTTTTTGTATTTTTAGTAGAGACGGGGTTTCACCGTGGTATCGATCTCCTGACATCATGATCCGCCCACCTCGGCCTCCCAAAGTGCTGGGATTACAAGCGTGAGCCACCGCGCCTGGCCGGTATTCTGTATTTTTAAAGGGGTACAGATTAGGTGCTCCTGAAATATTTGCTGAATGAATTTTAAAAATCACTTATATATCTAAACCTCTATTAAAATGAGTTTAGTCAGAAGTCTTAAGCACCTTCCACTTTCGACAGATGAATTATACAAAAAATAAGAAAAGTATTTGGTAATCATATATAATATAATGAATATGAATTAAAATGAGTTTAGTCAGAAGTCTTAAGCACCTTCCACTTTCGACAGATGAATTATACAAAAAATAAGAAAAGTATTTGGTAATCATATATAATATAATGAATATGAATTAAAATGAGTTTAGTCAGAAGTCTTAAGCACCTTCCACTTTCGACAGATGAATTATACAAAAAATAAGAAAAGTATTTGGTAATCATATATAATATAATGAATATGAATCTATTTTAAGGTTTCTAAATGACATATATTGAAACACTGTACATGGCTAAAAATGTACATTCTTTTTAAAATTTCTCATTGGTTTTCAAAAAAGGATTATATATCATTTTTACAGGGTTAGAAATTATACACACCACATTTTCTGAGTTCAGGGTAAAATATGCAAGATTAAAAACAACAGAAGGAAAAGGCACATGCACACACACACACACACAAACACAGAAAATATCTGAAATACCCAGAAAGATGGAAAGCTCTTCTAAATATCTCATGGGTCAAAGAAGAGGTGATTATGGTAATTCTAGTCTATTTAGAAAATTACAAATATGAGTTCCAAGAAAGACACAAGAAAAAAGAGCACACTGGCATATTTCAATATACTGAAATTAGCAAAATTGAACACAAGTAAAAATTTGAAGGGAGGATACCTTCATTAACTAGAAAACAGAAAATTACTAAAATTCCGAACTGTCATCCTGTTGTAACATAATTTGCACCAAATAAACAGAGGTCATGAGAAACTTACGTAGAGCAGGTATGCAAAAACTTGTTCTGGAAAAGATTAGGTTTTACAGGCCATATATGTTCTTATGGTAGCAACTAAATGCTGCTGTTGTAGTGCTAAAGCAGCCAGACAATAAGTAAATACGTGGGTGGGGCTTGGTTCTAATAAAGCTTTTTTTCTTTCTTTCTTTCTTTTTTTTTTTTTTTTTTTTTTTTTTTGCAAGGTCTCATTCTGTCACCCAGGCCAGATAAATTGGCTCAATCTTGGTCCACGAGATCCTTCAGCTTCCAGGTTCAAGCAATTCTTGTGCCTCAGACTCCCAAGTAGCTGGGATTATAGGCATGTACCATCATGCTCAGCCTAATAAAGCTTTATTTATGGACACTAAAATTTAATTAAAAAATGTTTTTCACATCCAATATTCTTATTTTACCTTTTTCAAGCATTTGAAAGTATAAAAATAATTCAGAGCTCTCCAACTATACAGAAACAAGTAGAGGAAAAGGGGCTGTAGCTTGCCAACACCTGACAAACTTTCCCTCTATCAAATATAAACAGTAAAGGTGACAATTGGGGTCTGGGAGCAATGCGTAAAACAGGAACTATTTTGCAATTAAATTCCACAAGCAGTTGAATTTAGATGTTCCTATACCTTATACATGTGTATTGTCTGACCAACAACACAGCATAAATACAATCTATTCTTTTTTTTCTCTCTCTCTGTTTTCTTTGGACCAACATTTTTAACTGGAAGGAGTAAGTCCTGAAGATGGCAGTGGGCTGGAAGTAAAATATGATGTACTATATTTCATTGATTTTTTTTAAGATTCACATTGTTTCAAATATCAAACATAAAATGGATTTTTATCTTACTGATGTCTTACAATCTTTGTCAGCCAATCAGGAGCCATAAAGTTGTTTTCATTGCCTTCACATTCACAGACTTGATAATTGCTATTTTTTTCTTCATTGCAATTGTTCTGTCTGCTGCGTTGTTACTATATATGTTGAGTTTAATTGCTTTTTAAAATGGCATCAGAAAGATTACACTGAGTCATTTTTTAAATGAAATGTTTGATTATGCAGGAGAGTTCAGAAACAAAGCAGCCATATTTATGATTAAATTTACAAAATTTTTTGTGTTCATAATCATACATGAATTAGTGATGAGTCTTATAATCAAGTGGCAAAATTAATGAAATATAGTAATTAACCTAAAGGTAACCTTAAAGTGCCTTTCTAATGTCAACTTACGGAAAATAAAACTTGCAATATATACATGAATGTGTAGATCATTATCTTTTCTCCTGAAGATCATTCAATAGTCACAACTTTTGAAACTTGTTTCCAGCTGTTGGTTCTGGAAATCCTTCTCTCATCTATACATATAAAAAATTTGTTTTAGCTTATACTATTTATATTTAAGTTCACATAAAGATACCAAAATATGGAGCACACATAATACAGAGACAAAAACTGGAGAACCCACTGTTGGGTTCTATAGTCATCTGAGTCCTTTCTCTTTTCCTTTTATTTTTTTAGAAGTTGTGAATTTTTTTGTTTCTTACATTCTATATTATCAATTTTTTAAAGTTTCTGAGAATTAATAATTGTTCATACTTACCATGTTTTTTTCTCATTCATTGTGTTTGAAATGCTTGTTCCCTGGTGCCGTAAAGAAATAGCACTTGAACATAAATGTAATTTAGTAAGGCAATTTTTACCTCCTGCAGAAAGGGTACACTCACCAGCAGTTTTGCCAGGAGAGTACACTGAACAAAGGAGACAGGGTCATTTATAACCTGACGTGTCCACCCTACTACTGTGTCCGGTTTCCATTGGCTGGAACAGAACCTCACATTCTGTGTTTGTCCCGATTGGCTAGCAACTTAGAACCTTTTAAAAAAGGCAAAGGTAGATGAGAACAAAGGAAGGAGGAAGTAACTGGTGGAATGCCGAGAAAGGTAAACACACTTTTAAATAAGGAAGAAGAACGGGCTATGACCTAAAGCTTGCTTGGACCAGTATAAGCATGCCAGGGCAAATATTTAGGCTAAGGTGGGAGCTAAGAACATAAAGTACATTGATTTCTTTATCACAGCTAGCAGATATTTAAGAATGTTAGCACAGGTGTTTGAATAAATTTTGCTTCTATGAGAAGTTACTATTTATTCCTAATTAGACGGGGAGGAAAGTCTTTGAAGAGGAACCTCTACTTTCCTTTTTTTACAATTGACTAGTTTTACCGTTATCAAATTCTTACCTTCTCCCATCAATAAAATCAATCACCCTATTAAGTGTGTCATCAATCAAGCTTCTGATGGAAATATTTTCTGATGTTTGTATCCGAGACATCTCCCCTAGGTTCCTCTTGACTCGTTTACTTGCTCACTTTGGAAACAGCCAGACAACAATCCCTAATTGTCTTATCTAGTTCAGAGTCAGATATTATTCTAGCAAGTTTTCTCGTGTAAGCATATTCCTAATTAGATAATTAGGAATTCAATAAATGAGTTATATAAATTGTGGATATAAAAATTGTCACTGGATCAGGAAATCTTAGTATAATAGGATGAATATATTAAAATAAAAAAACTCAAAAAGATGCAGAAAATGGAGACATCTAAGTAAATGTGTTCAAAGAAAAGGGACTGCTCATGAAGTGGAAAACAATGAGACAATTTATGCAGATGTTCTCTATTCATTTGTTTAAAGAATGTCAGACAGTTGCATGTGAAGAACTTGTGAATGTCTGTAGTTATATCTGAGTAAACTATTTAAAGAAATGTAATACTGTCTACCTGACCAATAAGAACAAATGGAGTTTAAAACAAAGGTTTATTTAGATGAACAACAAAGAGACAAGCACTTCTACTATAATGGAGACTGTGACCGTGTTGCCAAACCATCAAATATGTAAAGGCTGTTGAAGGAGTAGACTGATTACGGAGAGCTGGGTGAGCTCAATCTGGGTGGGGGAAATAATATGATTTTATTATAAGGGACAGTCAAAAGTGACTGTTTTCTTTTTTTCTCTTTTATAAAGTTTTCCCTCACTCTTCGGTGCATCTCAATATTGCACCCCCAATTTATTTTATCAGAATGTTTGGAGATGTTATTGCAATAGTTGATATGATGTCGGCTGTGTTGCTTTAACTGGATTGGGGCAAGTTACTTTGTCCCTAAGGGCCTTTGCATATTTAATTGTAAAATGAGTAATGCTGCCCAGGAAAAATCTCTAATGGCTAGTGTTACACAATCATGCTTGTGAATTTTACCCAGGATGCATTTGGAAATACCTAGCAACACGGGGTGGGAGGAGGGAGGTTGGGGAAGAAGTAAACAAAATAAAACTAAGAATTTAAAAGGTTAATAACATGCAGATTTGGGGAAGTTATGGGAAAACAGGTTCTGTGCTGTTGGCTAAAAAGAAGAAAAACAAAATCAACCTAGCATCTGTACTGTTTTAAATGGGAACCAATAGGTTAAGTCAAGGTACAACTGTCTTGGACAGACACCATACTATTTTTCTACTTCTCTCAAGAAATGAAGTTTCCTCTCAGGCTTCCGTTCAAGGGGGGAATAAAAATAAAACTCCAAAAATAAAATCATTTTTATAATTTTTTAATATAAGTTGCGAAGGTCCTGCCCTCAAAAATCAGTTTTACCCTTAGGGGTTTGAATCTTAGTTTAGGTGCAAGCATATAAATTAATTGGAAGTAATAGGACTTGAAATGACACTAGATGCAGGGAAGGGCATCTGAGTGGGGTCAAGGGATGGAGGAAATAGATTTCAAGAATCCTAATGAGGCATGAGCTACACGGGAGGCAGAAGACATGGTATTATGATTTTGCTATGCCTCTCTAATCTGGTATAAAACCTTTAAAGTTTCAATGCCTACTACTTTTTTCTGTTGAAATAAGCAAATACCTGATTTGCCTAACACGTGAGATTGTTGCAAAGATTGGATTCTAAATGTTGAAGGTGCTTTATAACCACAAATCATTGCACAAATGAGACCAATCAATATCTTACTATCATTTACATTCAAGACTCAGGCTTCCACAACTCAGTACGGATTTCTGAGAATATATTGATTTTTCTGTTCTAATAGCTCACAAGAAATGCAGAAACCAAGTATAACATGTTTTTCCTTCCTTTAAGAAATGTTCACACTACTTGAGAAGTCAATACATACCATCATAAAACGGATAGTATTCTGAAACAAGTTTGAGTAAGAGGGTGAGTGTAAGCCTAAGATCCACAGTTGTTCACTCAGTGAAAATAGTAAATTGTACTACATATTTCTGTGTTCCACAAGAAGCTTAAACTTTACAGCTAAACTCATATTTACAAGGATTCTTGTTTTCTTTTTTTGAGACAGAGTTTCGCTCTTGTTGCCCAGGCTGGAGTGCAAAGGTGCGATCTTGGCTCACTGCAACCTCCACCTCCTGGATTCAAGCGATTTTCCTACCTCAGCCTCCCAAGTAGCTGGCATTACAGGTGTGCACCACCATGCCCGGCTAATTTTGTATTTTTGGTAGAGACGGGGTTTCACCATGTTAGTCAGGCTGATCTAAAACTCCTGACCTCAAGTGATCCACCTGCCTCAGCCTCCCAAAGTGCTGGGATTACAGGCATGAGCCACCGTGCCTGGCCTTTACAAGGATTCTTATCCCCATAAAACAAAATGCAGGATTCCATAGTATGATCTCCCTTGGTAAATGTTAACAGCATTAACAAGTCAGGCAGAAACCTTACAAAAACTTATATATGATCAGTCACCTACTTTTTTTAAGTCTATATCCTTTATCATTGTTTTTATGTTTAGGCCTTTATAAATTTTAACCTAAAACAGTGTAAAAAAATCCTGGTTATGGACTGTTATTTATGTCTTCCCCAAAATGCACATGTTGAGTCTCTAACCCCCAATGTGATGGCATTAGAGGGTAAAACTTTTGGGAGGTAATTAGGTTTAGATGAGGTCATGAGGGTGGGGCTCATGATGGGGTCTTTTAAGAAGAGGAAGAGACACCAGGTCTTCCTTTTTCAGCCATGTGAGGACACAGTGAAAATGTAGTCATCTGAAACCCAGGAAGAGGACCCTCACCAAGAACCAAATCATTGGGCACCTTGATCTTAGACTTCCTATCCTCCAGATTTTGAAAAGTAGCCTGTTTCAGCCACCTAAGTCTATGGTATTTTGTTAGAGCAGCTTGAGCAGGCTGATACAATTACTCTAGAGTTTTCTCACCTGAATTTTTTTTTTAAATTTTTTTACTACTTTAAACATTTCAGCTATTCCTCCATGCTTTCAGGATAAAAGTAACCCCCTAAAACTAAAACATAAGTCGCTTCCTCAACTGACCCTGAACACCTTCTGCAGTCTCATCTCTAGCTATTCAGCCCAAATATTTCTTGCCGTAGCCGTCATTCAAAACCACACAGGGTCGCACATTCACTATTTTGAGTGTCCATTTTTGTGGCATGTCCTTCCTTATTTCTGACTTTCATGGCCCAAAATCTGTCCTTCAGTATTAAATTCAAATTCATCAGCATCAATCCTCTTTCTTACCAACAGGTTTTTAAAAAATTTAAATCAAAATGAGTTTATTTCAACCACTGCTCTCTGCCAGACACTATGTAGGCATTGCTGATATAAGGCTAAATAAAGCAGGCATAGATACTCGCCTTCACTGAGCATAAAATGTATCTGACCTTCCACTTTATTCTAGTAACAATACATTATCTCAACTTTCACACTTCCTGCAAGTTTATCTCTTATACCGGTATAGCAGTCATAATGTTTTATTTGCCTTTTTCTCATATCTGATACCTAATAAAAGTATCAGTGAAGCTTTTATTAAATAGGTTTTATGATTTTTGTGGACGATATTGTTAGGAAAGTCTATATGAAATATATTGAATTTGAGTTTTCCTAAAATAGTTAATTTGGATTGTAGATAAAAGGAAGACACTGCACAATGGGGACATAGCATTAGAAGCCAAAGAGGAAAGTTTTAACTCAGCTTCTGGGGCACACAGTAAAGTGCCCAATCTGACTAGGACCAAGAGGACTGGGACGTGTGTTTAATGAGTTGATTCAGAACAAAACATTTGAAATAAAATGTTCTAAATTTGATGGTAGCAATGGTTACAGATACCTCATATTCTCAAAACTTAGTATAGATCCATGATCTTCTTTCTTAGTGCATCATTCTCAATTTTCTCCTTATCTCTAACCAAACACAAATTCTAAAATATTTGTGGTTGACCAAAGCCCTGTAAATGTTAAGATAGCATAAGTTTAAAAGCCAAGTTTGAATTCAAACCCTACCCTTTACTAGATGAATAAACGTCTCCTCCTCAAAGTTGAGTTTCCCTCATCTTTGAAATGTAGGTAATGGCAATCTGAAGGGCTTATGGTAATATTAAATAATGCAGATATAAAATATATAGAACATGCCCCAGAAATGTGTTCCTTTTTTGCTTGTTTCAATTACCTCATTTCCATAAATGAAATACTTAGTTAATATTTTGATCTGTTCTGAAGCACTCAGCTGACTCACCTGATAGGCCAATAACCGCTTGTTGAATGCAGGGCATCCTTGTTGTGTTCATCATTCAGGAGTCCACAGTAGATTTCGCTAATCAATTGTTTCACTCCTTCCTCCTGAGAGTAGATAGAGTCTTAGTTAGAATGTAGCCCAAGTTGGCATGTGAGTTAAAACATATTTGCAATCCTTAATTAGGTTCCCAAGAGAAAGGCTTAAATTCATAGTAATAGCAGTAAAGATATACTATTTATATATGCAATAGCTTCTGGAGACAAGGCATTTTCCTTTACTTCGTAACGCATATTGGATCTTCTTATTTTAGCCTGCACCAGTTAGGAGTTAAAAGTCTAATAACAAAAGGAGCACACGGGAACAGGATGAGATAGTAGAACATATACAGGTGGTCTCTTATGATGGTTCAAATTAAGATTTTTAGACTTCATTAAGGTGCAAAACCATCACAATTTTGGCATAACATACAGTTTTCAATAACTACATGAGATATCCAATATTTTATTATAAAACAAGCTTCGTGCTGAATGATTTTGTACAACTGTAGGCTAATATGTTTTGAGCATGTTTTTTAAGGTAGGCTGAACAATATTTTGTAGGTTAGGTGTATTAAATGCATTTTCATCTTACCATATTTTCAACTTACAATGGGTTTATCAGGATGTAACCCCACTGAAAGTTGAGGAGCATATATATATATGTGTGTGTGTGTGTGTGTGTGTGTGTATGTATATACTTATATGTATGCATAAGCACCTACTAATTGTATGCTAAATGTAATTTTGTGCTAAGATGACCAAATAGAATAAAATACAAACTGATTGACTTTAATTTCTAGGTAAATTAAATATGAAAGTTTAATGTAAATCTTAATCAAATTGTAAGGACTAACAAAATATAGACCTTGAGTTATACAGGCCCAGTATGCTTATAATATTTGAATATATGTTTAAAAGATGATGCCAATATTCTAAGATATAATAATTGCATGAGCAACTGATAATCCTATTTAGGATACAGAAGATTCTCCCATGGACTGGGGCTCTGAGAAAATGATAGTTACCAAAGCCCTAGATATATATCCAGGGATACATATTTGCAGTACAACACAAAGATATTGCAGACAAGTTATGATTTATCTCCATGAAATGGTGAATATAAAATCCTGTTTATGTGACTTATGGACTCTGAGAAATGCACATTTCCTTTTGGAGCACTAACAAATGACTGAGCACTCTGGTCAAGAGAACCATTAATTTAGGAAAAGGATACACTTGATCTTGCACTTAATCGAGAAACACATTTCCCTAGATTAAGAAAAGAATCCAAGAGAATTAGGAATGCAAGGTTGTCTCCCATGCAGAGCGGTCAGAGCAAACCCAAGGCACTTTATAAAAATGGCAATCTTGGCAGAACAGTAGGCAATGCCTACCGTTTCCACAGCAGTGTTCAGGATGGCCAGGGGGAAGAGAGAAAAGGATCTACCATGTTAATCTCTTGCTTAAAAGTCTCCAGTGATAACTTTTTTCTAAAGCAGAGGTTTTCAAACTTTTTCAAGCATCTGAAACAGAATTTCTCAACCTGGAACTATACATATTTGGGCCCAGATAATGGTTTATCAGGGCCTGTACTGTGTATTAGGGAGAGTTAGCAGCATCATTGGTGTCCATCCACCAAATGCCAGCAGCATTTCCACCCCTAGTCACACAATGACTCCAGGCCTTTTCCCTGGGAAGGCAAAATTATTCCCAGTGGAAAACTGCTGAACTAAGACTCGTTCATATCCTGTCCACCTCAAAAGCATATCAATTATATGGCAGAAAAAAGCAGAGTAGATTTCAAATCACTGCCACATACGGACTCCTTTTACTACCTATGTGCCCTAAGAAAGGTATATCCCTTTCTCTTTTCTCGTTCAACATGTCTATTACAATTCAGCTCAGATCCCAGTTCTTCTCAAAGCTGTCCCTGATGATGCCAGTTTCAATTAGCCGTCTGCTTTTTTCTCTCACTCATATAGCTTTACTGTTCATAGAACTTATCATACTGCATTGCTATTTTTTGTTAACTTGCCTGCCTTATCTTTTAGGCAGAGAGCTCCTTAAGGTCAAGGAACCTCTTACCCAACTGTTTATGCATAAAGACTTATGTAAGTGTTGTGGACAGGCTGACCACAAAAATGACTGAGAAAATGAATTAATGTGAGATTCATCTCTCTTCTGTAATGTGTAACTTAAAGAAATTGGAAATGTAGATATGTATGTGGAACATAGTGGCAAAATAAGTAAAATATTCAGAGGAAAAAGGAATTAAAGACCCCAGGTGGGAGAAACTAAATAAAATTGCGACTTAATCATACTTAAGGAATGCACAGAGAATATAATAACCATCTTCTGTTTCTCCTTTTGTGGCTGGGATTATACAAATATGAGATTTATGTATAGTAGAAAATGCTGAATCTGTGTAAAGTCATTGTGTGGACACAACTTAAGAATGGAAACTATTAGAGTTGAAATAAGCTTCCACAAATTTCTGACCCAACGTCTTCATAAGAATTTCTTTTATCAATGTCCTTATTATTTTACCAGCCTGGAAATCTCCTGTTGTGAGGATTTTATGTCTATGTTACAAATGATGATCATTTAGTTCCTTAAGATATTGTGGGAAGGCCATACAAAATTTTCTCTTTATTATGTTAAATATTTCTAGCACCTTCAATATTCTTGTGGCCTGGTTTCTGAGCTCATCAAGGTATATTCAAATGAGCAAATACTGGAAGTAAACTGTTGTGGTTCTCAATTTCCAGTTTAGGTATTAGTTGTACAAACTATACATTATTAGTTGTGCAATTTCCAGTTTAGGTATTAGTTGCACAAACTAGTGCCATTTCAAACATCCAATATTCTCCCTCCTTATCCATAAAGTTAAAATAGTTGTGATTTACACTCAGATTTTTATAAGAAATATTTGAAATAATGTAAACTTTCAAAGTGACACTTAGCAGGTGCTTAATCAATGTTAATTTCCATGCTTCCTCTTCATTCTGTGCTCCTCCTCCTCATGTATTCTCATTTGATCTGTTATGACAAATTATCCTTCAGAATTGTCCTCACCATCCCCTCTTACTGAGATGCTCAGAGAACCTTTTCTTTTACTAAGTACTGCTATTGCTACAATAATAATTAAAAATAATGGAGACCTTAAGGTGCTTCCTATACGTCTGGCTTTTGAGGAAATACTCTAAGGTCTTCTTGCTACCCTCTCTCTTTCAAAGCATGCTTATTTTACTATGTTATGATAATAGGAAACGGATTCACTTTGTTACAGGCATAAGCCCACACCTGGAGATACAGGGGAACTGAAGCTGAGTGTAATCAGGCGGGTGAGAGAGTAGGGGAGCTCCACAATAACAAACTCAGGATTCAACATGAGGTGCTTTATCCAGCAGGGTACAAAGGAGTGGGAAGAGTGAAAAGAAAGGAAAGACAGAACTCTAAACAACTGGACTGTGACACAGTGAGAGTAAAATCATTACTTCTAAACACAAACTGCTGGAGAACCAGAACTTACACATACTTACCAGCTATGTTGCCTTGGCTTTAGAAGTTCAAATGGTAAAATTTCAGTTAGAAATTCAGAATTTAGATACTGAACTGTGTATAGCAGAAACTCTAATAACAAATTTATGGAGCACTATGTAAATAGCTATAGTAATACCTGGATATAAAAATGAATAACCTGTATAAAAAAATTAAAAGGCCACGTGTAGTTTCCTTAGAATTCATTATGCTTGCTGAGAAAGTAGTAGGCAGATACCTATGCTAGGAAATTGTTCTTTTTAACCTTGTAATTTTTTTAACCCTGGAAAAATGTAAAAGCTAAATTAGTTATGTATTGCTACATAACTAATTATGCCAAAATGTAGTAGCTTAAACTGGAAACATTTACTATATTAGTTTCTCTCTGGCTTGGAGTGTCTCATATAATTTCCAGTAAGCTGTCCACTGGGCTGCAGTCATCTAAGACTTAACTGATGGAGGGCCTGCTTTCTGATGGGTTACTCACTTGGCTCTTAGCTGGAGATCCCAATTCCTTGTTACACGGACCTCTCCTCAGAGCAGCCTGTGTTTTCAAGACTGGGAAGCTGTGTTTGCTGGCATAAGTGACCCAAGAGAAAAATAGTAACCAAGACAGATGCCATAGAACCTTTTTCTAGCCTAGTCTGGGAAGTCACAGTCTGTTACATATGCTTCATTCTATTCATTAGAAACAACTCAGTCAGTCCACACTCAAGAAGGGTAAACATCCCTATCTATCACAATATACATGACCTAAAATACAGAGTAAGAGAAGAAGAAAATGGAAGAGGAGACTGAATTTTATAATAGCAACAACATCCAAGAATAGTTCATTCACTGTGCACATGGTGGGGGTCAGAATCACATTCACATACTGAAACTGAGATTGGTGGTAGAAGATATAGTTTACTATTTTTTTCCCTTTAAAAAGAAAAGTTTAGACAAGTTTAGCAAGGTTTATCTGAGCAAAGAATGATTCATAAATTGAGCAGCACCCTGAACCGGTAGGGGTTCAAGTGGCTCCATACAGCAACATGAGCAGATACTATTTATAGACAGAAAAAGGAAGTGATATACGAAAACAGCTTGATTGGTTACAGCTCAGCATTTCCTTATGTGAGTGTGATGTGATGAGGCATGTGCCTTATATGGACATGTTCTATCAGTTGAAAGTCTGTGATTGGCTGAAACTCAATTGACATGATTGGCTGAGACTTGGCTGTCTTCTACAAGAATATATCTTAAGTTTCAGTCTGCAAAGTATGGAAGCAGCTCTTGCCCAAATTTGATTTAACACTATCAGACTTTTGGTACTCCTTTGATAAGATCTTGGACAAGCCACGTTTTTTCACTTTTTTTTGTTTTTCTGTAAAATCCTCAGTTTCCTCATCTATAAACCAAGATAGAATACAGTGATATTTTTTTTCCAGCTCCAATATTTTCAGAGTTGAGCTGCAAGAAGGGGACGAAAGATTTAAGGTAAGTGCACCTAGATTGTGACTTTTTTTTTTTTTGCTTTTTGTTTTTTGTTTTTGAGATGGAGTCTTGCTCTGTCACCCAGGCTGGGGTGCAGTGGCATGATCTCGGCTCACTGCAACCTCCGCGTCTCTGGTTCAAGCGATTCCCCTGCCTCAGCATCCTGAGTAGCTGGGATTACAGGCGTACGCCACCATGGCTGGCTAATTTTTTTGTATTTTTAGTACAGATGGAGTTTCACCATGTTGGCCAGACTAGTCTTGAAACACTGACCTCAGGCAATCTGCCTGCCTCGGCCTCCCAAAGTGCTGAGATTATAGGTGTAAGCCACCGTGCCAGACAACAATTTCTTAAAAACAAAACAAAAAAAACCCAAACAATTGGTAATCAGCATTTGACCTTCGAGTGATGTATTGCTGGGTATAAATATGTAAATATTGCAGAACAAAATATACCCAAAAATGTTTGACTCAAATAATTCTCTCACATGGTTCTATGGATTAGAGAACTCAGATGAGGTTATTTGATTGGAGTCAGATCTGAAGGTTTGCCTACACAGCACATAGGAGAAGGTTGACTCACAATTGATGTTTACTGTCACTGGCTGGAGTTCAGGGCAGGCAACAAGACACTCACATGTTCTCTCTAAGTGACTAGGAGTTCTCACATATTGCTGCTGGATTTTCAAAAGCCAGGAAACAGAAGATTCTAGGCCAGTTTAGGGCTATACATAGGACTGTCAAAGTCTCACTTTCTCTTTATTCTACTGGCCACTTAGATTCTATGGAGTGAAGTTACAAACCTCACCTCTCAATGAGAGAGTTATAAGGTCATATTACAGAAGGAAAAGAAAGAAAAGAGATGTTTCTGCAGATATCTTTGGAAAATACAATAGACCACAATATAATTAAGAGACAGATATAAGAACCCTTTTTTCACAGATTCTGAAAATATTTGCATTACAAATAGAAGTCAGTTGTGAATCTTAATGTTGTCTATAATTAATCATTGATTACTACTGGTGCATGGTCAGGAGAGGTGATTTAGCACCTCTTAGTTTGTGAATTTATGAGTTAAAATATAGCCAGCACAATTAGGTTATCAATGTGGTCCACTAAAAGAATTTGGGGTTCATATAACCCTTTGAGAAATTTTCTTGTGAATGTATGTATGTGTTTGTGTGCCTGTGAACATAACCTATTTACTTTCCAAGTACTTAAGTAATTGTCACACAGATTTAGCAAAATTACTAGTGAACAACTTGACTTTTGTTTTCTTGAAATTGTTATTTAAATCAACAGTCAAAATTATAAATCCATAGATAGCAAAGATATTTTATAGTATATTTCTATAGAAAGTTAATTAGGCTTCAAGTTTTTATAATTTTCCCTTATGTCTTGGCTACTTAACAAGCATATTTATAGCTCTACATTTGCTATGACAAATCCAAATCAACTTTGCCATTTTACTTTAGTTATGTTTAAAAACTCACTCTGCATTATTAAGTTCTAAAACTTATAAAAAATTGTGATGGCTTTGTCAAAAGTGAGGTTTTAGCTTCTAGAAGAAAACTAAATCTATAAGACCATGAAAAGTAGAAAATCTGTAATCAAATAAGGGATTAACATTAGAATTTTTTAATGCTTCTTTTGCAGATTATTCTCTCTTCTTTATATTATTAAATTTTTGATCTATGTTTTGAAATAGATATGGAAAATCCTTTAAGTTCATATTTAGCTAAGACTATAGATACAGACAGATCAACTCCTTAAATGATGTGGAAGAGATTCCATTTCTAGCAGGAGCAGATGAGGTTGGTTTGACCAGCCTTCCCAGAGAGAACAACTAGAAAATTAGACAAAAAAACCCAACATGTTTTAAAACATTGGAAATTTGTCCATAGTAATAAGAAACTGTAATGCCAAGACCAACAGAGGGAAACTTGCGTAGCTGACCTTAACTTTTGCATTTTTCTGGGAGATAATTGTTAATACTGAGGATGGTTGCTGAGAAGATGAGCAGGGTATTTGGATTTGTGGGACTGGTGGTACAAAAATTATAGTTCACAGCCTACTGTGGCATATTAAAATAAGAACTATAACATCAACAAACACAGCAGATCCAGATAAAGGAATGATTAGACACAAAAAACAAATGAGAATTGTGTTCTAGGAAATAAAATACAAGATGAATAATTTCACAAGATAATGGAATGACTACAGAGAAAGATCAAATAGGATATCTAGAATTTTAAAAATATAAGTAAAAATTAAAGATGACTAAAGACAAAATTAAACTGGAAAACATGTCAGAAAATAATATCTAAATTGAATCATAAAGATATAACGGAATGACAAATAATAAAAAAGGCAATAGATTATAGAAGTCATTTAGAAAAAAAAATTTAGTCTCAAAAATTTGCAACCAGAGTCCCAGAAGGAGAATAAACAGATAATGGGGCAGAAGCAATCCTTGAGGACATTAGATATGAATTTTACAAAAAGAAATATAAAAAGCCAGATTCAAAAAGCACTGCAAATCTTAAGCAAAATATAAACAAAAACAGTGGGAATATCATATTAAAACTGCTAAAAAGCAAAGACAAGACAAAAACATTAAAATCAGAAGAAACACTGAATTTAGCCTATTTAGACAACAGACTTAAAAGCTGAGAATGCTACTCTTTTCCAAAGAGAAGAATTACAAAAAAATTGTAAGAGTTTAGTGGGAAGATTTTTTTTTTCTGGGGATTAAGCACATAGTGGACTGTGGGTACAAGTCTTAGAAAGTGGTATATATCACTGATATGTTACGAGAATCATAGACTACCCCCTGTGGTTTCTGATAATCTAATAAATAGATTTTACTAGAAAGAAATAAAACATTTGATGAAAAGAAAGAAATCATTAAGATTCATGTTACGTAGAGGACACTTAATTGTATACACTAGTATTTCTTTACATTTTACTCTATATTATGTTGAAATATCTTGCAGTTCATTAGTTTCAGAAAGAACTCTATTGTTAAAGTAAAAGTATAATTAAGTAGTTAAACATATTAAGCTTGTTTGTGGGAAGCTGTGGTTATAAAGATTCTGGATGGTGAATCAAAGCAATCATATCCCCTTGTGTCGAGTAATCTGCATAGCAAGTATCTTAACTAAAAAAAATAGGGTTGAAGAGCTGGTCATGAGAACCCAAGACTATAATGAGATGAAATATACTTCGGTTTTAAGATGCAGATTAAAAAACAAACAGCTTGTTATTGAAACTCAAAGTTATTTTCTTATAAAAACCAATTTTTAACTAAGGAAGGCATTAAAACTTAGCCAACACGTATCTCATGCTGTAATGCAATTTCTTTTATTGTGCTCCCATTTTAATACTTTAGTTTCTGTGTGTAATCACCATTTATTCAAATATTTCTTTTCCATTAGTCTACTCTGCAGCAAGTGAAGCAATTAGTGATATAGATATCATCAGTGTCTTCATTTTATAAGTAAAAATTTGAGGCACAGAGTGCAAGGCCTAAGGTTATGGGCTCAGAAATTTACACACACAGGATTGTAGCAGATGTTTTCTTGCTATAAATCTTGACATTTTTCACAACAAAGAAGGTTGTTTGTTTGCATATTCAAATCACTATGGAGTACCTACTGAATTTTTTTAAAAGTGAGCGTGGGGCCTGACAACATAATTTTAGACAAGCTACTAGAGCTAAGAGACAGCTAGAACTAACATATAAATATCATAAGAAAATGTGTTTTCAAGTAAAATTTAAAAATAAACATTTAATTCACTACATAAATTTAAGTAAATATGGCTGGAAATAGGAAATGATCAAATATAGAGACGTAGGCTAATTTCCTAATAAGTTGTGGGTACTGTGTTAAGATAAAACTGAAGATCAAATTTCTTTGTTTTTTTCCATTATAACTTTTTCACACTCCAGGTATTTTTGACTACTGAGTTTTAATTGAACTCTGACTAGTTCAATTAAACTGGCTTAGGATCTCTGAGGTGCAGTCAGACTCTAGGCTGGGGCTATGGTTATCTGGGACTGGAGGATTAACTTTGAGCTCATTCATAAAATTGTTGGCAGAACTTAGCTCTCTTCCACGGCTATCAGAGAATTCAGTTTCTTATCAGTTAGGCCACAATTGATAAGATTGAAGCTGTTTCCCACAAAGCAAGTGACCAGAGCAAGAGGGAGCAAACATGAGAACACCTAAGACATTTATAGCCTAATCTGAGAAGTGAGGTGTCTTCACGTCGGCAATATGCTATTGGTCACATAGACAAACACTGGTGTAATATGGAAAGGGACAGGGTGAAAGTTCCAGGAGGTGCGGGAGTCATTATAGATTGAGTACCAAGCAGGACAAAGTCAAATCCTTTAAATGAGCTCTTAGGATCTATTAATATCTTCTTTTACATTTCAGTTCTATATTCAACACATTCCCTAAATTTTAGCAGTACATAAATTTCCTGGAATATCTTAATTCAAATTTAAAACATATTTTATCTATAAAATGTATTTAATATAGTATATAATGAATAGAAAAGAGCTTGTTTTAAATATAATACAATTATGAAACCTAAAAAATACCAGGTTTGCTTAACAGCATGCAATTTCCAGACTGTTTGGTTTTTGTGACTTGTTTCTCCAGTCCATAAAACTCCACATTATACATTACCTGCCTTTGTGGTCATCTCTGATTTCCACCTGTTAAAATGGAAAAACTGTTCCTCTTCCTAGGAAAGGCCAATCTGTTTATTAGTGTTCTGGATTTTATTTGAATTTTATCTTCTCAGATCCTTCATCTATCTCTTGCAATGATTAATTTTATGTATCAACTTGACTGGGCCACTCATGCCTAGATATTTGGTTAAATATGAGTCTGGGTGTTTGTGAGGTTTTTGCTGGATGAAATTAATGTTGGTATCAGTAGACTCAATAAACCAGATATTCCTCTGTACTGTGGGTGGGCCTTTTCCAATCAATTGAAGACCTGAATAGAACAAAAAGGCAGAATAAGAGGAAACTCCTAATGCCTGACTGCTTTAGCTGGACTTTGGTCTTCTCCAGGCTTCACATTCTAACTGAAACATTGCCTCTTCTTGGGTATTGAGACTGCTGGTTTTCGGCCTGGAACTTAAGCTGTCAAGTCTCCTAGATCATATGTATTTGACTTAGGACTGAAACATACATCAGTTTTTCTAGGTCTACAGCTTGCCAGCTGCAGATCTTGGGACTTCTTAGCTTCCCTAATGTGAGTCAATTCCTTGCTGTGTTGGTTCTGTTTCTCTGGGAAACCCTGACTAAGACATCTCCATTTTTTTTTTTTTTTTTTGCATCGTCACATTCTTCTCTACTAAACCATTTCCACTGGCAAACAAGCTCTAACATCTCTGCCTTTAACCTCAGTTTCTCCTTCTGTTTACTGTTCCACTTGTTCTTACTCCTTAGATCTACTACTTTGCCTTTTTTTCTTTCTAGTAGTGTAATGTGAAGGAAATGGGGTAGAAGGAAAGGAGATAGAGATGGTACAGGAATTCAAAGCTTTAGGTGAGAAGTCCAGGTGATGACTAAGCATATCACCTGTTCTTAATAAAATTCGAAAAATACAGAAAATGTTCCTTTCGCCATTTATTTGTCTGTAATTTTACTAAATTGACCTAACACAAACATTTATTTCCCTACCTTAAGTCTATAGATTTTATTTTCCTTTTCTTAGAGAAAAGGATACTTAGTATTTCCTGATTTTTTTCCTTTTTTTCTATATTTAAGAAAATATCCTCTGGACAAATAGAAAAGTTTTTAAACACCAATATTTTCTAAGTTTGATTTTAAAACTGCTCATCATAGGACCTTGATGTAGCATTCCAGCATGACCACAAAATATATGTCAGCTCATGCACTAAGACCCCAATGACACAGGCAAGAGCAGAGAACATGTAAACACACTGACATTTGGATTCAAACAAGGTTGAAAATGTTATTTCCAGTTGACATATTTTGCCTTAATACAAAGATATCGTTGAAAGTCATGTTCAGATGATGACACTGCTCAATGTAGCAGACCCCATGGGTTGATGGCAGCTATTTGACAAGTATTCAACTGTCTCTCTAAGCGGAAGTTATGTCTAGTTTGTCTTTTGGAGAATGGTGTTGAAATGGCACCCATGTGTTGGGTAGCTGATGATGCTCTTTTTGACTCTGAATATTACCTTTTACCTCTCACTTTTTTCCAAGAGTAAGGTTTTACAGAAGTGGTGGCAAGATGCCAGCAAATGAAAGCGATATAATGACTAATTTATAAGCAACTTAATAGCTTGACTTACACTTGAGTTTCACTTCTATTGGTAAATGGATGTTAGGGAAAGAACTGGTTCATATCCTGATACTTCTTCAGTATTATCTTTATTGAGTTATCTTGCTATTCTGGTCTGTTTTATTTACAAAATGAAACAGTACTTACCTCCTCTTACTGTGAGGAATATAGACTATATGTAGTATATAGAATATGTATAAGTATATAGCCTAGTATAATCTCATATTTTAGTATATATTAAGCTCAGTAAAATCTAATCAATTTAGTTATAATAAAATTTTAAATATCCTTATGTGTTTAATCTTTGCTCAGTAAATAATTTTAATTTCTTTAATTTGGCAAAATACACATAAGATTTACCATCTTAATCAATTTTAAGTGTACAGGTCAATAGTGTTAAATACATTCATATTTTTGTGCAATCATCTCCATTAATCTGCAGAACTGACTTCATCTTGCAAAAGCTGAACCCTCTACCGGTTGAACATTAACTCCTCATGCCCTCTGATATAACTTGAATATATGCTCCTGCCAAATCTCACATTGAATTGCAATCCCCATTGTTGGAGATGTGGCCTGGTGGGAGGTCATGGGGGCAGATCCCTTATTTCTTGATGCTGTCCTCATGACAGTGAGTTATCAGGAAACCTGGTTTTTTGAAAGTATGTAGCACCTCCTCCAACTTCTTACCATGTAAGACACTGGCTTCCCCCATTGCCTTGTACCATTATTATTTTTCTTTTTTCTTTTTCTTTTTCTTTTTTTTTTTTTTTTTAATGGAGTTCTGCTCTGTTGCCCAGGCTGGAGTGCAATGGAAAAGTCTCGGCTCACTGAAACCTCTGCCTCCCGTGTTCTAGCGATTCTCCTGCCACAGCCTCCCAAGTAGTTGGGATTACAGGCATGTGCCACCATGCCTGGCTAATTTTTTTTGTATTTAGTAGAGACGGAGTTTCACGATGTTGGTCAGGCTGGTCTCAAACTCCTGATCTCAGGTGATCCACCAGCTTCGGCCTCCCAAAATACTGGGATTACAGGGGTGAGCCACCGCGCAGGGCCCCTTCTGCCATTATTCAAAGCTTCACGAGGCTTTGGCAGATGCCAGCACCATGCTTCTCTGTACAGCAGAACCATGAGCCTTTTTCCTTTATAAATTACCCAATATCTGATATTTCTTTATAGCAAGGTAAGAACGGCCTGATACTCCCTCCTTCCCCAAACTCCTGCCAATCAGTATGTCTTTATAAAGCTGACTACTCTTGGTACCTCGTATAAGTGGAATTACACAGTTTGTCTTTTAGCTAGATTAAGAAAAATGTCCTCAAAGATTGTTCATGTTATAGCATGTGTCAAAATTATTTCCTTCCTCTTTAAGGCTGAATAATATTTCATGGTATGTCTGTATCACAATTTTTTTTTTTTTTTTTTTTTTTTTTTTTGAGACGGAGTCTCACTCTGTCGCCCAGGCTGGAGTGCAGTGGCGCAATCTCAGCTCACTGCAAGCTCCGCCTCCCGGGTTCACGCCATTCTCCTGCCTCAGCCTCTCCGAGTAGCTGGGACTACAGGCTCCCGCCACCACGCCTGGCTAATTTTTTATATTTTTAGTAGAGACGGGGTTTCACCGTGGTCTCGATCTCCTGACCTCGTGATCCTCCTGCCTCGGCCTCCCAAAGTGCTGGGATTACAAGCGTGAGCCACCATGCCCGGCCTGTATCACAATTTGATTATCCAGTCATCTGTTGATGAATGTTTGGGTTGTTTCTACCTTTTGGCTATTGTGAATAATGACTATTTCAGTGAGGATTGAGACAATGGCTCCTCACCTGTATCTGTATCTCTTCAGTCAGAAGAAGCAATTAGTAATCAGAGCACAGATACCTGATGTTTGGAGGTTAGGATCCTTATTGTTCACCCTGGCTCCCACAAACCATGTACAAAGCTGCTCCAGGAAGAGGCACACAGCTTCCTACCATGGCTAGGATTGGGGATGAGTAGCCACTACCCAATCAAAAGCTGAAACTCACCAAAATAAACAACCTACTATGCAAGCCATCCCTTGGAAGTAACAAGACTTGCAGTTTGTATTTTCTTCATATTTATTCAATTCAGAACTTCAAAAATAGTCACATCAAACAGATTCTGCCAGTACAGTTGTTGTCTAGGTGGGGAAACACATTTCTGGGGCTTTCCACTCTGCTATCTTCCTAGAGTCATTTTCTCAGTAAATATTTTGGGGAAAAATAAATTTAACAACAACAAAAAAAAACCTTGCATTTTTTTCTTCACATTTATTTAATTCATTCATTCATGGATTTAAGGTGTGCCATTTGATAGGCCTACAGGACTCTGAGGCAAATAAATAATACAGCCTTCTAGTTTTCAGAAGTGTTAAGTCTAATAAGAGAGAAAGATAAGCAAACAACTGCAGTACCGTGTGAATAGAACTTTAATTGAATAATGCAAAGGTTCAGGTGACATGCCTTCCTCTTGGGTGTGAGGGGTAGATGTTAGGAGAGAGCAGAGAATATTTCATTTAATGCACCATCTCCTACATATGAGTAATTGGTAAAACAAGGATACCCCTTCTGCTGCCTTTCCACTTGGGCTGCTTCGCCACCTCCAAGATCCTGTAAAGGAAGCAAACATGTATTAAATGTGGGAAACTGGGTAAACCATTAGTTTTTACTCACAACATCCTGTTTAATCTCTTTACCTGTCTTTTTCAATAGTCCACTAACTTAATCAAGATACATCTTTTCTGTTTAATTCCAGTCTTCCTTTCTCATGCTCATGAATTTATTCATCAATTTATTCTATAAACATTTATTGAGCACCTACTATGCTCCAAGCACAATGCTAGGCATTTTGCTACTATTCGGCAATAGAATGGCAATAAAGACAACTTGCAAATATTCTCTGTACCATGCAACTTGGAGTCTAGTGAGAAATATAGACATTAAATAAGTAAATCCAAGATGAATGCCATGTTTTACTTTGTCTCTGACACAAATCATACTCATGGCAAATTAAATGTTTTTATAGGTGGTTTTGTGTTCTAATGGACTCAAAAAATAGGATAAGTATGATTCTCTTTAAAAATTCCACTGAATGCTGCTAATTTTGTACCACCAGCCCATAAATACATTATTATTTTTATCCAATTTCTACATCTTGCCTGAGGTGGCACCTTGTCGATTGATATGGGCCTTTGCAGCTCAGTTTGCTGTATTCTTTATTCTTCCACAAAGGATGGGCATGTAATCAGCTGCAAGCCTCAATGGCTCCTATTCTTGTTATCCTGGATCAAATCTCCTTTTATACAAGGCCCAGGAATCAGACCTTCACTGGAGGCAGATTTGGAGAGCTTCTGACATCTCTGTTTCACAATGTTCCACATATGCTTAGTTTTTGTCCACTCACCAGGGACAGAAACAGAACATGGTGCAACATCATGAATGGCATTATTTAGCAATGAGCGAGGAGGACACCCCTAGAGAAGAATGTAATTTTAAACTGGAAAAAAATTGATGAAGATCCATGGGTGTGAAAAGAGCAGCAGCAGATGTTGTAAAACACTGGTAAGAAAGAAAGAAAGGCGACAGCTGAGAGTGATTTGCCATTCCTCCAAAGTCTTGCATCCTTACTCAGTCATGCCAGATGGAGAAGCAATCTCTAAGACATAAGGTCCTGTTGGTCTCACTGCCCTTATCACAAGAGAACTCGTTTAAAATCTTTCCCAAAGCAGCATAATGATAAAAGTAAATGCAGTGTTTCATTTATTAATCAAGATTCGATTTATCTCACTCATTTGAGACAGCAAGCTGTAGTGGAAAATAACAGACTTTGGATTACGGAGACATGCTTTTGAATCCTAATTATTTTAATTGCTACCTGAATGACCTTGATGGAATTTTTCTTTCTGAGACTTGGTATTCTCACTTACAAAAGATTAAGAGCTCACATTTATTGAGGCCTTACCTTGAGCTGCACATTATGCTGATCAAATTGTTTAATTGTCCCATTTAATCCTTCTAAAAAAAATGTTTGCCCTATGTACTCTTTGCTGGTTTGTATAAAAGAAAATAAAATAGAAGATAAGGAGTTTAATTAACTTGCAAAAGTCAGCAACCAAATGTAAAAGTTAGGGGATTGAGTGACCAGGAAGATATGCCTGAGTTCAAATCCCAGATTCATCATATAAGATTGGGTATCTTTTTAAACCTCCTTGTACCACAATTTCTTCATAGATAAATGCAGGTATTGAAAATAGCTGCATCATATAATGTCTATGGAAGTAGATGCAATAGTATAAGTGTTTTTAGTTTCATTCCTAGAACATAACTGTTCACTATGTTAATAGTCCTAGTACTTTATTATTGTTACTATTTTTATGTTGAATCAATCAGTGTCTAAGAAATATCTAAATTTAAACCTAGGTCTATTGGCCTTCAAAGCCCACACCATACTCACCTACACTGGTGAGTGTTCTTGTTGAGGGTTAAGTGCTAGAGTAATTAGTGGAAATCTTGGCAGTTATTAGGTGCTAAATACTTTGTGATTCCTCCTAGACCCTCTTTATTTTCCCTTCTAGCTGACAAGAGAATAAAATCTTGGTTTTGATGAGGGATGCACATCTCTTAAGTTTTTCAATAAATTTCTCCAATTTCCATTGTATTCTTCAGGTGTCTGTGTTTTGTTTTCCAAACAATTTCCTGGGCTTTTTATCCTTATTCTACCTTGTAAATATTGATGATATTCGGGTTTACATATTTGGTAAAATTATCTTCTCTTTCTTGCTTTCTCATACCAATTATATGTTAATTGCTCTGTCAAGTACACAATAAATATGAACTGAGTAAGATACTTTATTCAGAAGGATTATTGAAAAGGGCTGGGGGAAGGGACTATTGTCATAGAAAAATGAGGGCTATTGCAGTAGGGAGAACATTAAAACCAGAAAATATGAGTTTATCAAAAGTTTGGGAAAAGGGTTTTTTTGTTTCTGTTTTTTAATGGGAAAGAGTAAACAAAGATCGAAAGAACCAGATGTGGAAGTGAGATGAATAACAGTGTCATGATTCAGCAGATGAGGGAATGTTTTCTTGAGGCCAGCCTATTAGAAGTGACTGTTAAAGATGGGTTGTATGTTGTCATAGACTAAGCTTACTCAAAGATAAAGGACTTGGAGGGAACAATCTTAAGCAAAGGTTAGTTAATAAAGATTTTGTTTAGACTGATCAGTGGGGACAAAGAATTTACTAATTCTTTATCTGGCAAAGGATGAGAATTTGGAACAACCTTGTCTGATCTTGTCATATAAGGAAGCATGTTTGAGTCTCATGCAAGTCACTTAGGAAGGATGGTTCTTGTCAGTAAGCCATTTCCAAAAACATAAAAGGTGAAAAGATTTTTTGACCTTCTGTTTTTCAGGATCACAGGGCTTGGGTCAATTTCAACAATGTCTAATTCAAAACATGATTTCCAGATATGTCTAAGTATGTCAGAAAGACATGTTAAAAACTTAAGACAAATTTAACAGAGTTTAATTGAGTAAAGAATGATTCACAAATCAGACAGCCTCCACAACCAGGATAGATGCAGAACAATTCTAGGGCTGCTACACGGTCAGATAACATTTATGGACAGAAAAAGGAGAGTGATTTATGATGTAGAGAAAATGGAAATGGGGTACAAAAGCAGCGAGATTGGTTACAGCTCAGTGGCTGCCTTTTTGAACATGGTTTGAACAGTTGGCTGCCTGTGATTTGACCACTCTGTGATTAGTACAAGGGTAGGTTATAGTCGGTTTACACATCCAGTTGTTACAGTTCATTATGTATGGAGAAAACTGTTGGCGGAACTTAAAATATGTAAGAGGGCAGCTTTAGGCTAAACTTTATTTAATAGACATCACAACCCTGGAATGACATAAACAGTTCTGTTCAACATTTCCAAAATTAAAATCACATTTCCTGCTAAAATTTACATTAGTTTTGGATTTTTTTCTTTTCTTAGTGGCACCTAGTTACCTAAGATAGAAATATGAAAAGGAAAAAGGAGAATGGCTTTAGTTAATCCAGCCTCTCCTGGGTGTCTCATACAGTCAGTCCTCCATAACTACAGGTTCTGTATCCATGGGTTCTGCATTCACAAATTCAACTGCAGATTTAAGGTGTCCATGGGGAAACAAACATAAATCCAATATAATTAGAAATAATACAAATAAAATAGAGTATAACAACTACTTACATAGCACTTACATGATATTAGGTATTATAAACACAGTAATCTAAAAATGATTTCAACTATACAGGAGGATATACATGGTTCATATACAAACACTATACAAACCTATATAACGGAATTGAGTGTTTGTGGATTTGGAAATGGGGCTCAGCTTCCTGGAACCAATCCTCCAGGTATATTAAGGGAAGACTGTATTTAACATATGAATTACTATAGAAGTATGTGGAAACAAATGACTAGAGTATTATAATAGCAGGAAGCTCAGTAATAAACAGACTTTCTAAAAATATATATTGAGCTGGGTATTTTGTACTTTTTATAAAACCATTTTTTCTCACTGAAAATACAATATGTTCTTATCAAATATATTTAATAAAAAGCATATATACACAGAGATGTATAATAAAACAAGATCACTTTACACATGTAGTTTGTAACCGCCATTCTTCTAGTTAAGAATGTGTAATGCCTATTTTCCAGTGACACACAAAATTATTTAGTTGGTATCATTTTGAGATTTCGTGCTTTGTTAAAATACAGCCAATTAATCAGTATTCTTTTTCGCTGGATGTCAATGTCATTTCCAGTTGTTTTATGTAAATATTTGTATAAATATTTTTTCTTGAGGATAAATTCTTAGAATCAAAAGAAATAATCACTTTACCAATAGTAAAGTCAAATTATCTTAAAGGAAATGACTATCATCTTGCAGGAAAAAGATGAAATTGTCTGTTTCCTTTCACAGTCATCTATAAGTATTGTACTTATATAATTAATTGGGTGGGTAATTTACATTTATTTGCCTTGCAAGTTTGAGCCTTTTCTCATCTGTATTGTCCATCTGTATTTCAATGTCATGACTTGATCCACCTTCTCATGTAAATGTACTATAAATCCAAATTTTAAATCCTAATGCAAGACTGTTGCTCTAGTTAGGACTTCCAGTACTTTGTTGAATAGGAGTAGTGAAAGTGAACATCCTTGTCTTATTCCAGTTCTTAAGGGAAATGCTTTCAACTTTTTCTCATTCAGTATGATGTTGGCTGTGAGTGTGTTATATATGGCTTTCATTACTTTGAGGTATGTTCCCTCTATGAGGAATTTGTTAAGGGCTTTTATATAGGGATGCTGAATTCCATCAAATGCTTTTTCTGCATCTATTGAAATGATCTGTGGTTTTTAAAAAAATTCAATTTATATTGTGCATCACATTTATTGATTTGTGTATGTTGAATCATCCTTGCATCCATGGAATAAAACCCACTTGATTGTGGCATATTCTTTTTGATGTGCTGTTAGATTTTGTTTCCTGGTATTCTGTTGAGGATATTAACCTATAGTTTGCTTTTTGTTGTTGCTTTCTTGCCTAATTAGAGTAATATCAGCTTCATAGAATGCATTTGGGATGAATCCCTCCTCAATATTTTTGAACAGCTTCAGTCGGATTGGTATCAGTTTGTCTTTGTACACCTGTTAAAATGCAGCTATGAATCTGCCTGATCCTGGGCTGTTTTTCTGGGCATGGAGGGAGAAGTTTTTTATTGCTGATTCAATTTTATGACTAATTATTGGTTTGTTCATGACTTCTCTTTCTTCCTGGTTTTATCTTGGAAGGTTGTATGTTTCCAGGAATTTATCCATTCCCTCTAGGTTTCCTAGTTTTTGTCCATAGAGAAGCACATAGAAATATCTGATCTTTGTGTTACTGTGGTATCAGTTGTAATGTCATCATTATCATTTCTGAATGTGCTTATTTGAATTTTTTGTTTTCATATTGTGTTCTGAGAATTCTTTATACATTCTGGACACAAGTTCTTCAATATTTGATGTGCAAGTACTTTCTCAAGTCTGTGTCTTTTTTCATTTTCTTGACAGCTTTTTACAGAATAAAGGTTATTTAATTAAATTAATTTATTTATTTTGAGATGGAGTCTTACTCTGTCACCCAGGCTGGAGTGCAGTGGCGCAATCTCGGCTCACTGCAACCTCCGCTTCCTGGGTTCAAGTGATTCTCCTGCCTCAGCCTCCTGAGTAGCTGGGATTACAGGTGCCCACCACGACGCCCACCTAATTTTCGTATTTTTAGTAGAGGTGGGGTTTCACCATATTGGACAGGCTGGTTTCAAATTCCTGACCTCGTGATCCACCCGCCCTGGCCTCCCAAAGTGCTGGGATTACAGGCGTGAGCCATAGCACCTGGCTTATTTATTTATTTATTTTAAGGAGGAAATTGAGGCAGTAATAAATAGCCCACCAATTTAAAAAAGCTCAGCACCAGATGGGCTTTTTGTGGTTGACAGGCTATTCTTCTTTGCACCTCTACCAGAGGTGCAAAGAAGAGCTGGCACTATTTCTACTGAAACTACTCCAAAAGTTTAAAAGGAGGAACTCTTCCATAACTCATTTTATGAGGCCAGCATTATCCTGACATGAAAACCTGGCAGATATACAACACCAAAGATGAAAACTTTAGGCTATTATCCCTGATGAACATCAATGCAAAAATCTTCAATAAAATACTGGCAACCTGAATCCAGCAGCACATCAAAAAGCTTATCCACCACAATGAAGTTGGCTTTATTGCCAAAATGCAAGAAGGTTCAACATATACAGATCAATAAATGTAATTCATCACATAAACAGAGAACTAAAGACAAAAACCACATGATTATCTCAATACATGCAGAAAAGGCCTTCAATAAAATTCAACATCTCTTCATGTTAAAAGCTCTCAATAAACTAGATATTGAAGGAATGTACTTCAAAATAATAATAGCCATATATGACAAACCCACAGCCAACATCATACTAAATGGGCAAAAGCTGGAAGTATTCCCCTTGAAAACCAGCACAAGATAAAGATGCCCTCTCTCACCACTCCTGTTCAACACAGTATGGAAGTTCTGGTCAGGACAATCAGGCAAGAGAAAGAAATAAAAGCTATTCAAATAGGAAGAGATGCAGTCAAATTATCTCTGTTTGCAGACGACATGACTCTATATCTAGAAAACCTCATTGTCTCAGCCCAAAGGCTTCTTAAGCTGATAAGCAACTTCAGCAAAGTCTCAGGATACAAAATCAATGTACAAAATTTTACAGGATTTATATACACAAAAAACAGGCAAGCAGAGATTGAAATCATGAATGAACTCCAATTCACAATTGCTACAAAAAAAATAAAATACTAGGAATACAGCTAACAAGGGAAGTGAAGGACATTTTCAGAAAGAACTACAAACCACTGCTCAAGAAAATCGGAGAGAACACAAGCAGTAAAACATTTCATGCTCATGGATAGGAAAAAATAGTATCTTGAAAATGGCCACACTGCCCAAAGCAATTTATAGACTCAATGGTATTCCCATAAAACTACCTTTGACATTCTTCACAGAATTAGAAGAAACTATTTTAAAATTCATGTGGAACCATAAAAGAGCCTGTATAGCCAAAACAATCCTAAACAAAAAGAATAAGGCTAGAGACATCATGCTACCTGACTTCAAACTATACTACAAGGCGATAGTAACCAAAATAGCATGATACTGGTACAAAAACAAACACATAGACTAATGGAACAGAATAGAGAACTCAGAAATAAGACTGAACACCTACATCCATCTGATCTTCGACAAACCTGACAAATGCAATGGGGAAAGGATTCCCTATTCAATAAATAGTGCTGGCAGAATTGGCTAGCCACATGCAAATGATTGAAACTGGATTCCTTCCTTACATCTTATACAAAAATTAACTCAAGATGGATTAAGAACTTAACTGCAGAACCTAAAACTATAAAAACCCTGGAAGAAAATATAGGCAATACCATTTAAGGCATCGGCACGAGCGAAGATTTCATGATGAAAATGCCAAAAACAATTGTAACAAAAGCCAAAATTAACAAATGAGATCTAATTAAGCCAAAAAGCTTCTGTACAGCAAAAGAAAGTATAATCAGAGTGAACAGACAACCTACAGAATGGGAGAAAAGTTTTGCAATATTTTCATCTGACAAAGGTCTAATACCTGAGTCTACAAGAAACTTTAACAAATTTACAAGAAAAAAGTAAATCCCATTAAAAAGAGGACAAAGGAGATGAACAGACACTTCTCCAAAGAAGACATTCATGTGGCCAACAAATGTATAAAAAAAAGCTCAACATCATTGATCATTAGAGAAATGCAAATCAAAATCACAATGAGATACCATCTCAGGCCAGTCATCATGGCAATTATTAAAACGTCCAGAAACAACAGATGCTGGCAACATTGCAGATAAAAGGAAATGCTTTTACACTGTTGGTGGGAGTGTAAATTAGTTCAATCATTGTGGAAGACATTGTGGAAATTCCTCAAAGATCAAAGATCCTCAAAAATGGCAGAAATACCATTTGACCCAGCCATCCCATTTCTGGATATATATCCCCAAAATTTAAATCATTCTATTATAAAAACACATCCACACATATGTTCATTGCAGTGCTGTTCACAACACGAAGACATCGAATCAACCCGAATGCCCTTCAGTGATAGACTAGATAAAGAAAATGTGGGACCTATGTACCATGGAATACTATGCAGCCATAAAAACAATGAGATCATGTCCTATGCAGAGACATGGATGGAGTTGGAAGCCATTATCCTCAGCAAACTAACACAGGAACAGAAAACCAAATAACACGTTTCTACTTATAAGTGGGAGCTGAATGATGAGAACACATGGACACATTGGGGGGATCAACACACACTGGGGCATGTCAGAGTGAGGGGGCTGGGAGGGAGAGCATCAGGAAGAATAGCTAATGGATGCTGGAGTTAATACCTAGGTGATGGGTTGATTTGTGCAACAAACCACCATGACACATGTTTACCTATGTAACAAACCTGTACATCCTGCACATATACCCCAGAACTTAAAAGTTGAAGAAAAAAAATAGTGTATGTGACCTAGGCCTTGGTAATGAATTCTTAAGACATGACACCAAAAGCAGTCAATCAAAGGTAAATTTTATTTCTTTTTAGAGCCAACTTTTTATTTAATCGGTACCTTGTATTGCTTGTTGGTTTCAATATTATTTAGTTCTACTTCAATCTTTCTTTTTTATTCCAGGTTTGCATTTGGTTTGTTCTTAAGGAATAGGTATACTTTATAATTTGAACTGCAAAGTAAACTCATTATATGATAATACATTTATTGAAATATCTTAAAGCCTTTTACATTATTTTTCTTAATTTTTCAAGTTTTATTTTTAATGGACAAAAGTTGCACATATTTGTGAAGTACAATGTGATGTTTCTATAAATGTATACATTGTGGATTAACGTATCCCTCATCTCAAATACTGTTTTGTGGTGAGAACATTTAAAATTCATTCCTTAAGTTGTTTTAAAATATACAATATAGTAGGCCCCCTCATTCACAGGGGATAACTTGGAAGACCCTCAGTGGATGCCTGAAACCTCCAATAATACCAAACTGTACATATACCATATGCCTTTTATTTCTATAAACAAATACATATAGTAAACTTTAACCATTTTCCTTAACAAACTTTGTGGCTTTTCTTTAGCATATCTAAAATACTATGATCACTACTCTTGCACTTTGGAGCTATAAGTATTACTTGAACTACAATATCACAACGAGTGGTCTGATAATCCAGACAGCAACTAAGTGGCTAATGGATGAGCAGCATATTTAGCATGGATATGCTGGACAAAATGATTATTCATGTCCTGGGCAAGAGAGTGGAATGAGAGATTTCATTATGCTGCTCAGTACATCCTGTAATTTAAAACTTACGAATTGTGTCTGAACTTTTATTTAATATTTTTAAACTATAGTTGACCATGAATAACTGAAACCAAGGAAAGTGAAACCACAAATAAATGGGCACTAGTGTACATTATTTTTAACTATATATACCATGCTATGCAATAGATCACCAGAACCTAATTCTTCCACTCTGAGATTATGTAGCCTTAATCAGCGTTTCCTCTAGCCATGACCACCTATTTCCCCAGCCTTGAGTAACCACTATTCTACTCGCTCCTTCTATGAGTTCAATTTTCATTTTGCACATGTAAGTGAGATCATGTGGTATTTGTCTTTCTGAGCCTAGCTTATTTTATGCAGTGTTATATACACCTAGTTTCATCTATGTTGTTGAAAATGACAGAATTTCCTGTACTTTTAGGACTGAATGGTATTTCATTGTATCTGAATACCACATTGTTTAATCCATTCATCCATTGATGGGCACTTCTGTTGTTTCCATATATTTGCTGCTAGGAATAATGCTTCAAAGAGTATGGGAGTACAAACATATTTTTGACATATAGATTTTAGTTCTTTGCATAGATACACAGAAATTAAATCATGTATCATATAGTAAATCAATTTTTAGTTTGAGAAAACTTCATACTCTTTTCCAAAATGGCTATATTAATTTACATTTCCGCAAACAGTACACAAGGTTTTCCTTTTCTTTACATCCTTGCCAATACTTGTTGTTTTTCATCTTTTTGACAATAGCCAACCTAACAGGTGGGAAGTAATATCTCATTGTGGTTTTATTTGCATTTCTCTGACTAGAGATGTTTACTGCTTTTTCATTTATCAGTTGGTTATTTGTATGTCATCTTCTGAAGGTCTATTCAATGTCTTTACTCAATTTAAATAGTTATTTGTTTACTTTTTATTGAGTAACTTGAGTTTCTTGTATCTTTTGAAGATTAGTCTCTTATTCAAGGTATGATTTCTAAAATTATTTTCTACCTATCTGTGGGTTTTAAGTATCTCTTCACTAAGTTATTTCCTCTACTGTGAGAAAGTTCTCTAGTTTGATGCACTCTCATTTGTCTGTTTTGCTTTGGTTGTCTGTGCTTTAGGGGTAATGTGCGCAGTGGCTCACACCTGTAATCCCAGCACTTTGAGAGGCTGAGGCGGGTGGATCACGAGGTCAGGAGATCGAGACCATCCTGGCTAACACAGTGAAACCCCGTCTCTACTAAAAATACAAAAAATTAGCCGGCCTGGTGGTGGGCGCCTGCAGTCCCAGCTACTTGGGAGGCTGAGGCACGAGAATGGTGTGAACCCAGGAGGCGGAGCTTACAGTGAGCCAAGATCATGCCACTGCACTCCAGCCTGGGCGACAGAGCAAGACTCTGTCTCAAAAAAAAAAAAAAAAAAAAAAAAAAATTACTACCCAAACCAATGTCATGGAGTTTTATATGGTATGTTTTCTTCTAGTAGTTTTACAGTTTCAAATCTTACATTTATACCTTCAATTCATTTTAATTGATTCATATATAAAGGGTAAGAATCCATTTTCACTCTCTGCGTGTGGATATCCAGTTTTCCCAATACCATTTATTGAAGAGATTGTGTTTTCTTGGCTTGTCAAAAATCAGTTAAGCCATAGATGTATAAGCATGTTTCTGGGAACTCTATTTGGTTAGTCAATGTGTCTTTATGCCAGTACCATTGCTATTTTGATTATAGCTTTGTAATATATTTTGAAATTTACTAGTACGATGTCTTCAGCTTTGTTCTTTTTGGCTAAGGTTGGTTTGACTATTCAGAGTCTTTTGTAGTTCCATACAGATTTTAGGATTTTTTCATTTCTGTGAAGAATGGCATTAGTCATTTTATAGAATTGCAGGAAATCTGTTCTTTACTTTGGGTATTATAGTATGATCATCTTTACAATATTAATTTTTTCCAATCCGTGAACATGGGATGTCTTTTCATTTTTTTGTGTCCTTTTTTTTTAACAAATGTTTTAGTTTATTTTATTATAGAGTTCTTCTGCCACCTTTGTTAAATTCATTCCTAGGTTGTTTTTTTTTTTTTTTTGTAACTACTATAAATGGAATTGCTTTTTTATTTCCTTTTTAGCTATTTTGTTGTTGGTATGTGGAAACACCTAATTTTGTAGCCTGCTATTATACTACATTTGTTTATTACTTTTGAGGTTTCTGGTGGTGTCTAGGTTTTCCTACATATGAGATTATGCCATCTGCAAAGTTTACTTTGTCCTTCCCAGTTTAGGTTCTCTTTATTTTTTGCTTCCCTGATTGCTCTAAATAGTGCTTTCAGTACTATGTTGAATAAAAGTGTTAAAAATGGAAATCTTCGTTTTGTTCCATCTCTTAGTGGACGCTTTCAAAGTTTCCCTATTTAGTAAGATATTAGCCATGGGTTTGTCATAAGTGGCCCTCATGGTTTTGAATATTTTTTTTGTGTGTACCCAATATATTGACAGTTTTTATCATGGAGGGTTTTTGAACTTTATCAAATGCTTTTTTGGCATTAATTGAAATAATTTTTTTTTATTCTGTAGATTTGATATATCCTATTTTTAAATTTATTTTAAATTTTTAATATATTTAGTGGTTATAAATGCAAGTTTCTTACATGCATATATTGTGTAGTGGAGAAGTCTCAGATTTTAGTGCACCCATCACCGGAATAGTGAACATTGTACCCAGTAGGCAATTTTTTAATGCTACTTTCCTCTTACCCTCCCACCTTTTGTAGTCTCCAGTGTTCATTATTTCATTCTGTATGTCCGTGTGTACCTATTGTTTAGCACCTATTTAAAAGTGAGAATATGCAGGCTGGGTGTAGTGGTTCATGCCTGTAATCTCAGCACTTTGGGAGGCCAAGGCAGTTGGGTCAGTTGAGCTCAAGAGTTCGAAACCAGCCAAGGCAACATGCAAAACCCTGTCTCCACCAAAAATACAAAAAAAAAAAAAAAAAAAAAAAAACACGTTTGGTATCACATGCCTGTGGTCCCAGCTACTCAGGAGGCTGAACTGGAAGGACTGCTTGAGCCCAGGAGGCAGAGGCTGTAGTGAATTGAGACCATGCCATTGTACTCCAGCCTGGGTGAGAGTGAGACTCTGTCTCAATAAAAAAATTAAAAAATTAAAATCGATAATATATGGCATTTCACTTTGTTTCTGAGTGATTTGAGGATAAAAATCACTAAATCACTAAATTTTTATTAGGATAAAAAGTCAGCCATAAAGCCATCTGGCCCTGGGGTTTTCTTTGATGGGAGACGTTTAATTACTGACTCAGTATTCTTGCTTGTTATTATACTGTTCAGATTTCCAGAGTATTCATGATTTAATATTGATAGGTTACATACTTCTAGGAATTTATCCAATTTTTTCTAGGTTTTCCAATTTGTTGACACAATTGTTCCTAGTAATTTCTTATGATTCTTTGTATTTCTGTTAAGGGTTAGTCTGCGAAGGGTTGGTCAACTTTGTTCAGCTTTTCAAAAAAACATCTTTTAGTTTGTTGATCTTTTTCAGTTTTTTCATTGTCCTTATTTTAGTTACTTCTAATCTGAACTTTATTTTCTTTCTGCTAACTTTTGATTTACATTTGACCCTTAAACAGCATATGGTTGAATTGCATGGATCCACTAATTTACAGAATATTTCAACCAAATGCAGATGAAAAATACAGCACTTGTGGAATGTAAAACCTGTGTATACAGAGGACAACATTTTGTAACCAAGAGTTCTGCAGGTCTGACTGCAAGATTTGAGTATGCAGATTTTGGTATACATAGGGGGTCCTGGAACCTATCCTCTCTGTATATCAAGGGATTGTTGTATTTGGCTTTTTTTTCCTTTTCCCTAGTTTCTTGAGGTATAATATTAGGTTGCTTATTTGAGATATTTCTTTTTTTCTTATTAAAGGCTTTTAGTGCTATGAATTTTCCTTCTAAAACTGCTTTGCTGCCTCCCATATATTTTGGTAAGTTGTGTTTCCATTTTCATTTGTCTCAAAGTATGTTCAGAATTTCTCTTAATTTCTTCTTTGACTCAATAATTGTTCAGAAGCATATTGTTGAATTTCTGTTTATTTTCCATGATTCCTTCCGTGATTGATTTCTTGTTTTGTACCACTGTGGTCAGAAAAAAAAATACTTGACATAACTTCAATTTTTTAAAATGTGTAAAAACTTTTTTTTGCCCAACATATAATCTATCCTGGAGAATATTCCTTCTGAACTTGGAAAAAAATATATTCTGTAACTGTTGGATGAAATATTCTGCCTATGTTTGCTAGGTTCATTTCAACTAAAGTATGCTTTAAGTCCAATGTTTCTATATTGAATTTCTGTCTGAATGATCTGTCTGGAGTTGAAAGTGGGTTACTTAAATCCCCTACTGTCACAGTCTAGGTCTCACTTCAGATCCTTGAATATTCGTTTCATATATTTAAGTGCTCCAGTGTTAGGTGCATATACTTCTCTATCACTATGTAATTACCTTATTTTCCTTTTTTTAATATATTTTGACCTAACATGTACTTTGCCTGTTATAAGTATGGTAGGAGGAGGTATACCCCTCCTGCCCTCCTTTGGTATCTGTTTGCATGAATATTTTGTTCTGTCCCTTCACCTTCAGTCTGTAAAGTGAATATCTTGTGGGCAGCAACCTATAGTTACATCTTTTTTTTTTTTTTTTTTTTTAATGAGACAGAGTTTCGCCCTTTTTGCCCAGGCTGGAGTGCAATGGCATGATCTCGGCTCACTGCAACCTCCGCCTCCCGGGTTCAAGTGATTCTCCTGCCTCAGCCTCCCATGTAGCTGGGATTACAGGCATGTGCCAGCACGCCTGGCTAATTTTATATTTTTTAGTAGAGACAGGGTTTCTCCATGTTGGCCAGGCTGGTCTTGAACTCCCGACCTCAGGTGATCTGCCTGCCTCGGCCTCCCAAAGAGAGGGGATTACAGGTGTGAGTCAAAGCGCCCAGCCGGTTTTTTGTTTGTTTGTTTTTTGAGACAGAGTCTCGCTCTGTCACCCAGGCTGGAGTGCAGTGGTGCGATCTCAGCTTACTGCAAGCTCTGCCTCCCAGGATCACTCCATGCTCCTGCTTCAGCCTGCCAAGTAGCTGGGACTACAGGTGCCCACCACCATGCCTGGCTAATTTTTTGTATTTTTAGTAGAGATGGGGTTTCGCCATGTTAGCCAGGATGCTCTCAATCTCTTGACCTCATGATCCACCCGCCTTGGCCTCCCAAGGTGCTGAGATTACAGGCGTGAGCCAGCGCGCCTGGCCCCTGTTTTGTTTTGTTTTAGGAGCCACTGTTTTTTTTTTCGTTTAATGTCTTTTGATTGGGAAATATAATCAATTTGTATTACTGACAGGTAAGGACTTATTCCTGTCATTTTGTTAGCTGTTTCCTGGTTATTATGTGTATCCTTTGTTTCCTTATTCTTGTCTCTTTTACTGTGTGGTCTGACAGCTTTCTGTCATAATATGCTTTGGATCTTTTGTGTATCATATGCTTTTGCTTTGTAGTTACCTAGAGGATTAGATAATTACCGTATACTGAACAAGCTACTTTATGCTGATAACAACTTAATTTTTGATTGTATATACAGATTCTATACTCCCCCTCCTCTCATGTTTTATGTTTTTGGTGTTACAATTAACAATTTTTATAATTTGTATGTTTTCACAAATTGTTGTAATTTCAGTTGCTTTTAATTAGTTTTGCATTTTAACCTTAATTCTAGATATTTAATGGTGGTTTTACTAACCACCATTGCAGTATTAGTGTTTTGGATTTGACAATGTATTTTTACCAGTTGTTTTTTTCTTTTTTACTTTCAAGTTTTAATATTATAATTTCGTGTCTTCTTTCTTCAGCTTAAATAATTCCCTTTAGCATTTCCTATAACGTAGGTCTACTGGTGATATACTCTCTCACCTTCATTTGTCTGAGAATGTTTTATCAATATTTTTTTCTTTCAGGGTTGTGAATTTATCTTTCCACTCTCTTCTGGCCTGTAAGATTACAGATGAAAAATCTTCTGATAATACAATGAGAAGTTTCCTTTGTATGTAGTAATTCAGTTTTCTCTTACTGCTTTCAAAACTCTCCCTTTGTCTTCAAATTTTGACAGTTCAATTATGACCTCTCCTGGTTTGGGTCACTGCCGTTATTTCTTTGATTGTGTTTTCTGTCTTTCTCTTCTTCTCCTGAAAACAAATATGTGTATGTTGTTTCACCTGATGATGTCTCATATATCTCTAAAGCTATCTTCACTCATCATTCCTTTCTTTCTTCTGCTGATCCAGATTAGAAGATTTTCTTGTATCTATCTTCTAATTCACTGACTTTTCTTCTTGATTTGTCTGCTGTTGAAACCCTCTACTGAATTTTCTAGTTGTTATAGTTTTCTTCACTTCTATGATTATCTGACTGGTATTTTTTGTACTTTCTATCTTATTGTTGAAATTAATGGGATTTTTTCCTTGCATTGCTCTGCTGTCTTCGGAGGTCATCTTTGTTAAAGCAAACTAAATATGGCCTGAGAAGGACTCTGTACTCCTATACTTGAGTCCCTGTGGATAAACTGTAACCTAGCTTAATAGTCAGACAAAATTGAAAACCTAACTTAGGAGTATGCGCCTGTAATAATAACTGAGTCTTGGCCAATCCCAGCGGCAATACTTCAACCACTCATAGACTGCTAAGTGTTCAAACTGTGTTCAATAAGGTAATGCCAACCTGTAATCAGTCCAGCTGTTTCTGCACCTCACTGCTGATTTCTGTACGTCATTTCCTGTTTTTGTCTATAAATATTCTTCTACCACATGACTGCCCTGGAGTCTCTCTGAATCTGCTGTGATTCTGGGGGTTGCCCGATTTGTGAATCATTCATTGCTCAGTTAAACTCCTTTAAATTTAATTTGGCTGAAGTTTTTTTCATCTTTATGAGCATTATTTTGAGTTCCCTGTTGGGTAGCTTCATTCTACTAAGACTGTTTTTTTAGAGATTTATTTTTTCTTTTATTTGGAATATATTTCCATGTTTCTTTCTTTTTCTTGATTTTTCTGTGTTGGCTTCTCCACATTGTATAAGAAATATGTCTCTCCCATTCTTTTCAGATTGTAGTTGTGTAGGAGAATTATCTCAGCAATCTATCTGGCCAGAAATTTTAAGATGCCTCTCCTAATCTTTGTGTTTGTCTGAATTGCTTTTTCTGTTTTTGGTAGTCCTCAGAAGATTATGATGTGCAATGTCCCATCAGCACCCAAAGACTGATAAGTTAGAAACCGGTTTCTCTAGATACAGCTGGAAAGGTTGGAGTATAAAGTTTTCCTAGTTCCTTCTATCTTCATAATGAAGCTAAACACAGGTGTTTGTCTCTAACTTTGCACTAAGCTGGGCAAAAAAATATGAGGGGAAGGTCCATATTCATATTCATATTGTAGCATCTGACCCTGAGGAGACAGCTGCTGGAAGTTGTTCTGTTGTATGTCCAACCCTTTGTTTTCTATGGTCTTAGGAGACTCAGGAAGACAAAGTCCTGTAGACTCCCAGAACTAGATCATTAAGCAAACAGTCTCATGGGTGGAATCTAAAGTTGTGGCTTTGGTGCATGCATAAAGTGTTTCCAGGTAGAATGGCTAGACATGGATTTATCACTGGGGTGAGCCAAAGAAAAGGTTTAGCATGTGCCGAGCTCCCACTCAGGCTGCTAGAGGGCTACTGTTGTGTCCCTTATGGCTCCCTGAAGCAAGTTAGAAGCCAGGCCATCAAATAGCCTCTGGAAGATTGTATCATAAACCCCTGCTGGAAAGAAACAGGAAGTTGTTTTCAAGCCCCATCTCTGCATTGCTTTTAGGGGACAGGGCTCTTGAACATGTTTGCATGCCCATAAAAAACTGCCACTGTTTTCTCTGTAGTCTGGGGAGACTCACATATGCCTAATTTCCTCTGCTCTTGAAGTTGGTGAATTAACAGCCACACTATAATTAGGGTGCTATATGTGTTGTCCAAACCCTCATCTCCACAGAGAGAAGCAGGCTGTTTGGGATTCCTTCCTGATTTTATTTCACAGACCGGGGTCCCTGGTCCATGCCTCAGTGTATCTCAGCTTTTTTTGCTGATTTGATACAAATGTTTTCTTAGCTGATAAGAAAGAAGCCTCTTAACTCATTTCTGACTCTCTTAGATTGAAGTAATATGTGAATAAATGTTTATTCGGAGTGCCTACTGGTAGAGAGAGTCAGGAGCCTTCTATTCTGCCATGTTGCAGAATAGAAATCACCTCAAGCCTTCTACATTATTAATGTCCACAAAAAAACCTATGAGGTGAATATCATTTTTCCCATTTGATAGACAAAAAATTTGTGACTAAGGAATGTCAAGTCAACTTCCACAGGTTACATATGTAATAGGTGATGGAGTGTATTAGTTCTCACATTGCTAAAAAGAGATAGCTGAGATTAAGTAATTTAAAAAGAAACGAGGTTTAATTGGCTCATGATTCTGCAGGCTATATAGGAAGTATGGCTTGGGGCATTTGCTCAGCTTCTGGGGAGGCCTCAGGAAACCCACAATCATGGTGGAAGGTGAAGGGGGAGCAGATATCTTATACGGTAGAAGCAAGAGAAAGAGAACAAGATGCAACATACTTTTAAGCAGCCAGATCTCATGAGAAGTCACTCACTATCATAAAGACAGCACCAAGGGGATGGTGCTAAACCATTATGAGAAATCCACCCCCATAATCCAACCACCTCCCATCAGGCCCCACCTCCAATACTGAGGATTATAGTTGAATATGAGATTTGGATGGGGACACATAACCATACTATATCATAGAACTTAATTTATCAACTTTTGACAAACTCCTTATTGTATATGTTATAAAATGTCATTTGACTTCATACCTATTTAAGAGTTCTGAATAGTTTCTAAGGTTTTTACTTTTTTTTCTTACACAGTAACTTTTTTTTTTACTTATACAGTAACATACTTTAGACTAGTAGATTTACAATGCAGGGATAAAGAAGTTTGACAAGTAGGACTGAGGGAGAAGAGAAAAGTCATGATCAGAGAAAAGAGATGCCAAATGTATTCCTGTGTTAGTTTTAGTGTCATTGGTACCACATAGGTTTTCATAGCTTCAAAATGCTCAGATTCTAAGCAATAAACTAATGATTATATCATTTCATTACTTAATATTAGATATGGTAATTTATAACTCTTAGGCCAACACTCCACAGTTTTCATAAAATATTTACAGAATGATTTCCATAAGCATATGGTTTTCTGTGATACTAGTTGATTGCCCTCCATCATGGCAACACCCTCAGGCTTTTGCATTAGGTTGACTGAGTGGCCTGACTTTTTAGTGGTTACAGTATCATTTTTTACATTTATCAGATAATCAAATTGCTTAAGAAATAATATCAAGTAGGATTATCCATGATCTATGTTCTGCTTTGGACCAACAGAGTATCTTAGAACCAGACTGTCTGATTTGAAAAAGAACTCAGTGATTTTCACAACTATGTATGGTCACCATCTTTCTGATGAGATGGACAGATATACAAGAAATATTAGGATAGATATATTAGGAAATATCTGGGTATAAAAGCAGCTCCTGCTATTAAGTGGTTGATTTTCCTTTCTGTTCTGACAATTGAGGGCTGTGTGTGAGGAGAAACATACGTTGCCTTTGCTCTCACCTTCATACCCTGAAATTAGATATTCTCTTTACTGCTGGAAGAGAAAAAGTCAAATTGTTTTCTATCATTGTCTATGATTAAAAACAGAGGGAAGAAGAGAAGGAGGGTAGGAAAGAAGAAAAATGATAAAATACCCTATGTATTTGACATCCAAACTAACTTATCTCTGGCATACTGATTTAGGCAAGGGTCACCTTCTATGCTGAATTAGAAGGAATTGTTAATTATCATGTATTTTGAAACATAAATCAGGAAGCCCCTGAGAAATCCAAAATAATTACCTGACTACATATGTAGCTGTAAGTAATGACTGTTTGTAAAAGACTTCAAAGATGAAAAGCACTTTAATTGGAGTAACCCTAAATCATACAGAAGCAGGAAACCTAAGTAAATGAAAATATTAGAACATGAATGGATTATTTTAAACTAGAATAACAGGACTTTAAATGTGTGATTTTTTTTCTCTTTTCTTGGAATGTCAGTTAAAGTTACAAAGCTAAAATCAATATGCTAAGTATTCTAAATAGAGCTACAAACATATCGTATGGGACATAAGAAGAAAAGCTGCACTTGGTGGTTTGAGTATCATCTCTCCTGACATACCTCAAGCCTGTGTAAAAAAGAAAAGCTACTTTGAAAGGAATTTGTAGGACTAAATTTCCTTTTGGATTTTCTCTTCTCCCAAGAGAAGGAGGTATGTGCTCTGCTCTTCCCAAATCAAGGAAAGCAGAGCTTGCTAAGAGAATTGCTCAAAGACATGGGGTGCTTGCAAAATTAAAAAGATGGGCATTTTACTCAATGGATGGAAAAAAGAACTTTCTGTGGTCATTGGGAATAAGAAAAGGGACAAATTGGCAAAAGTTATGCATATATATACATCATTATTTTGTTTTACCTTGGGACTTAGGGGATTTTGTGACAATAGAAATTTTGACCTACTTCCCCTATGAGCTCTGGTATCAGAAGTCTGACTAGAGCAGGCAACAATGGCAGAAAGGAGAAAGAGCAACAAATACTAGACAAAATATATTTTGAATCATTTATCAGAGCAAATATCCCCAAAATTCACTGACCCTAAAATGTGTTTTTCATAGAACTTAACACCAAACAAACTAGATGAGTTTTATTTTTATTTTAGAAAGTATAGTTTTTGAGATTTTACTTTAGGATATACTCATATTATTTTAAAATCCATGTTATGCATGATCAATAATTTAACCTTATCTCATTACTCACACCCAACTGCTTGGGAATTCATTCCCAAAATTAGTACTTGCTCTATTTTTTCCTTTCCACATTATGTGTATTCATTTTTTATATTTATAAGATTGCCAGATGCAAAAGTAGGAATCTCCACTGTTTTTGCTTAAACAAGTGGAGGTTTATTACTAGTATGACACATTCACAATGGCAATAAACCTATATCAGCAGATAGTGATCTTTAAAGACCTTCATGATCAGTAAGAAAACATCTTTCTGCCACTGCCCAGTGGTTGGTGCAGCAACTTCCAGAGGGCAGCCAGGAAGACATTTCAGAGGCTGACTTTCTGGTGGACATAAAAGACAAGGGTCCACTGTTGACTCCTTATTGCTTTGTTAATGTCAGTTTGTCAGGTTTTTTAATAGTGTTGGAAAGCTGGCATTCAGCCATTGGGGTAAGCATATAATACATTTCAGCTCTGAAAATGGGGCAATACAATCAGATCCTGGTAGATCTGCAAACAAAATGCAAATTTATGGCCTGGGCTACTGCTGGTGTTGTACTGACTAGTGATTCTGGTTGGCAGAGGAGGGACTAGAAATTACCTTGCCCTGAAAGCTACACAATACCTATTCTAAAAAGAAACAAGGTTTCTTGACTACAAAGGTCATTTTATTACTATAAAGCTTAAGACAAATGTTCCTCTCTAGAAGTTTATAATGACAAAGTATCAGGTTTGTGTAAATTTATACTTGAGTATGTGTATGTAAAATCTTTGTAACAGGTTTTGAAAATTATAACACTAACACCTCTAAATTTTTTATGTACTGGAAGCAAGAGCTTGACCTAACTTTATCAATTAAATCATCTGCCTCTTTTAGTCAAAACTAATGTGATTTTGTAATTACTTAACGTTAATCAGTTTCTCATAGTGTTTGATGTATTTGAATATTATGAGAATAATGTGAGGTTCTACTTTCTTGCACAAATTTCATGAGACACAATCTTGGGATGCTATTTTAAACCAGTGAAAACATAAGAGTAAGATCCAAAGTGACTTAGGGTCACATTTGGACTTTATTACCTACTAACTCTTATAGCCTCAATTCATTAATGAAAAAGAAATTTGATATTTTTCAGATTTGTTGTGAGAATTAGATTATGTGCTTATGTGTCTGTGTAAGATAGCTAATCAAATATTAAATCTGTTAATACTCTTAGTTTTAGATTTATTTTAAATTACCTAGCATAAGGCAAGATATCTTTCTTTGAAGTAAAATTTTAATGAGCTGTCTACCACCTTTTTTCCCTGTGTGATCTGCTCTGATAGTTTAAATCAATCAATTTCTTCAGCAAATATTTATTGAAAGTCTATGATGATGCTAAATATAGTGATGCTAGTTACTGTAAACATTAAACAGATGAACTGAAAATTGATTCCAGATTTTAAAATGTCATGGCCAGGTGTAGTGGCTCACACCTATAATTCCAACATTTTAAGACGCAAAGGCTGAATGATCCCTTAAGGCCAGGAGTTTGAAACCAGCCTGGGCAACATAGCAAGACCCCTTCTGTACAAAGATAAACCTATTAGCTGGGCATGGTGGCACACACTTGTGGTTCTAGCTACTTGGGAGTCTGAGGTGAGAGGATCGCTTGAGCCCATGAGTTTGAGGATTCAGTGAGCTGTGATTGTGCCACTGTACACCAGCCTGAGTGATAGTGGAGGACCCTGTCTCTTAAATATGAAGTCTGGGCACGCTGGTTCATGCCTGTAATCCCAGCACTTTGGGAGGCCGAGGTGGGAGGATCACTCGGTCAGGAGACCGAGACCATCCTGGCTAACACGGTGAAACCCCGTCTCTACTAAAAATACAAAAAAAAATTAGCCGGGCGTGGTGGCAGGCACCTGTAGTCCCAGCTACGTGGGAGGCTGAGGCAGGAGAATGGCATGAACCCCGGGGGGCGGAGCCTGCAGTGAGCCGAGATTGCGCCACTGCACTCCAGCCTGGGTGAAAGAGTGAGACTCCGTCTCAAAAAAAAAAAAAAAAAATTAGCCGGGTGTGGTGGTGGGCACCTGTAGTCCCAGCTACTCGGGAGGCTGAGGCAGGAGAATGGCATGAATCTGGAAGGTGGAGCTTGCAGTGAGCCAAGATGGCACCACTGTACTCCAGCCTGGGTGACAGAGTGAGACTCTGTCTCAAAAAAAAAAAAAAAAATATGAAATATATTCATAAATATTTTTACTATAAACAAAAAAGGATATTAAAGCAAAAAAGGACATAAAATTTAAAATGTGAAAAGAGATTAATTATAGCCACAAGTAAATATGAAATTTAGAAAAGTTTCTGGAGGCATGTAGGCATGAATAAAGAAGATACATATACAGGAAATTTTAATTATAGAGGAGTATATGTCTTAGTCTGTTTTTGCTGCCTTAAGACAATACCACAGACTGGCTAATTGACAAATTTACATAAATTTATGTCTCACATAGTTCTGGAGGCTGGGAAGTCCAAGATCAACGTGTCAGCAGTTTTGTCGTCTCATGAGGTTTCAGTGTCTGCGTACAAGGTGGTTCCTTGAATGCTGTCTTTCCTGAAGGAGAAAAATACTGTGCCCTTAATGTGGCAGAAGGGAGGAGGGCAAAAAAGGATGAAATTTCCATCAAGGTGTTTTTTATAAAGGCATATAATAATTCATGAGGGTGAAGCCCTCAATGCTCAATCCCCTCCTAAAGTTCACACTTTCTAATACTGTTTCATTGGGGATTGAATTTCAACATGAACTTTAGAGAGAACAAAAACATTCAAATCATAGCAGCATAAAAAAGACTTACAGAAAGCCTTGAAGGTAAATAGAAAACAGCAAAATACTCATTTTTTTTTCTCTGAAGGAGATACATTGTAGAGTAGATTAGAAGATGATATTGAAAGATAAGATTTGGACAAGATCATAAAGATCCTGAAATGCTAATTTAAGTGGTGTTTTATACGTTTTTCCTCATAATATTAGGCATGAGGCAGTCAGTCTCCAAGACAGTCTTTAATTCTGCTCCCTGCTCTTATTCATTCTTTTCTGTAGTCCTGTTCTACACTGAATTAGGGATAGCCTTGTGTGATATACAGTGGAATGACACAATGTGACTTCAGAGTCTAGATAATAAAAGGCATTCTAGCTTCCTCTTTGGTATCTTGGATCACTGGCTCAGAGAAAGCCTGTACCATGTCATGAGAATCCTTAAGGAGTCACATGGAAATCTCCATGTGAAGAGAAACTGAGGCGTTTATCCAGCATTCGAAAGCTACACATTTCATAAGGGAGCCACCTTGGAAGTGCATCCTCCAGACCCATTTGAACCTTCATTTAAACCAAACCAAACAAAAACAAATAATCCAAGTCAGTATATTTACAACTGCTAAGACTTAACAGTAATCCATCTGTGTGCTATGATACATATACACACACTCACACCTCAATCTTAGGTCTAACATTGTATGGTGTTTTTTTGTTTGTTTTGTTTGTTTGTTTTTGAGACAGAATCTCGCAGTGTCGCCTGCACTGGAGTGCAGTGGCACAATCTCGGCTCACTGCAACCTCCACCTCCTTACCTCACTTAAATCAGGTTTAAGTGATTCTCCTTACCTCACCCTCCCAAGTAGCTGGGATTACAGGCGCCTGCCACCACATCCGGCTAATTTTTTTGTATTTTTAGTAAAGACGGGGTTTCACTATGTTGGTTGGCCAGGTTGGTCTCTAACTCCTGATCTCATGGTCCATTTGCCTCAGCCTCCCAAAGTGTTGAGATTACAGATATGAGCCACTGTACCCATTATATGTTTTAATGTTATACAGGAAGTTGCTGGTAGAAATTGAGAATGGAATATTATGTAAAATCCTTTCTAGGACAGTTTTTTTTTCCCCCCAGTGAGACCAAGAGAACTATAATATATTATATACATAAATATATATAAGATATATATTATATATATAAAATATATATAATATATAAAAATATATATTATATAAAATATATACTATCTATAATATATATTATATATAATAAATATAAAATAATTTTATATTTTATATCTATTATATATTTTATATTTTATAATATATATTTTATAATAAATATAAAATATATATTATCTATAATATATAATATATATTATAGATAATATAATAATATAGATATTGATCTCTAATCATTGCATTTTATTTTTCTCCAAATGTAATATATATTATATAATATATATTATCTATAATATATATATTATATATTATCTATAACATATAAAAATATAATATATATTACATTTGGAGAAAAATAAAATGCAATGATTGGAGATGGAATCAATGAGAGGGAGAAGGAAGGCTCTCTGGCCTGTCATGAATTTTCTATCGCTGTCCTCAAGTTTCACCAGTATCTTGGTGGTAACACTTAAGAATGGTAGCTTCAGAAGAGACCAGAAAAATGGGGCACTGATTTTACCACAGCTCTTCAGGTAGTCCAGATCCTGCTGAAGTTGGTTAGGTAAAATTAGATTAACACCATATCTGGGCTGATCCTCAAGACATGTCTGGAACCCGGGAAATGAAAGAAAATGATATATAGTGAGCATTAACCTATATGACAGTACGAAGCCAAGTGGGCAAGTATGCATTGTGAGACAGAAGCATTAGTGTTTCCTTCTTTTTTTTTTTTTCTTGAGGCAGAGTTTTGCTCTTGTTGCCCAGACTGGGGTGCAATGGCACGATCTTGACTCACCACAACCTCTGCTCCTGGGTTTAAGCGATTCTCCTGCCTTAGCTTCCCAAGCTGCTGGGATTACAGGCGTCCACCACCATGCCCGGCTAATACTTTGTATTTTTAGTAGAGACAGGGTTTCTCAGTGTTGGCCAGGCTGGTCTCGAACACCTGACCTCAGGTGATCCACCCGCCTCAGCCTCCCAAAATGCTATGATTACAGTCGTGAACCACCAGGCCTGGCCTAGTATTTCCTATCACCTGTGGAAATCATACTATCATATATCTATTATGTGGTCAGTCTTCAACAGTAGGTTTGACTGACTCAAAACCTTGGTATTCTTACACCTCCAGCATAAAGTCCTTGATATCCTTGCAACTCTAGCATGATTCCTCTGTTTCCTAAACCTGGCTATTTTCTAGGACCCAAGTAGCCTTGAATTTTCTTAGTTCTGGGTGTCAGACTTCAGACTCAGCCTCTTCCATAAGCCTGAAAAATTTCTCCCTATTTCTATATTTAACTTATTCAATGTGATATTTTAATTTTTAAAAACTCTTTGCTAAAGCATAAAATGTTTGATAGACATGATGCAAGGTCTTACTGAAATTCATTTGAAAAAGCCCCTTAAAAGTATAAAATAACCATACTTCTCTGATTAGCCACTAAAGCACTATTTCCTATTTTTCCAACTTTAACTACTTTCACACATCTAATTATGAGGCACAGGAAGATTTCTTGTGTGTAGAGCTCAAAGGAAATGGTTTAAGGATGCTGGAAAACCAGTGCAGCTGTCATGGTGACACCTCTCCAGCTGTGAGGACAGAGAGAGGGGGATGGGAATAGTCTTCCCTCCTTGGAGCTTTCAGATGCCTGGCAGCAACCAATCTGTGCCCAGAATCCTAGGGGCAAAGAAGAGGAAGTAGCTAGGTAGCAGCCTAATAACATTTTGCTTAAGCCATCTGGTTCTAGAATGTGAAATGCAATGCTTGAGGAATACAGAGTAGGCAGGAGAAATGAGGGCTTTTAACATCAATAAGAAAAAAAAATTCAATTTGAAAAATATCCTAACTCACCTCTGGCTACCTTTCCTAAGCCCTCTTTAAGCCAACCCTGATTATTATTTAAAATATACTATTTTTACAATAAACATCATATTTGATACTGGTAATCATATTAGTAACAGCAGTGGAATCGAACAAGTGATTTGTAACTAGAGGTTTGGTAATAAGGGAAGAAAGCCTTTGTATTTTGAAATAATCGTGACTATCTGTTAAAATAGTACTTCCAGGTTTCGTCATTGTCTGCCTCCTCATCACCCTTTTCCCAATCCACATCCTGGGCAGGCCCTGATATAATCCCCTTCACTTTAATCAGGCAACCCTTTGTAGAATGAAACTTCTTGTTGAGAAACTGCAGTTCTCTGTTTCAAAGAGCAATGGTGTAGACTGCATGTTGTTAGCAGCGGTAGTGTTACATGACATTTCAATCGACTATAACAAGGTTGTCCTTTTCTCCCTCCCTGCCCCCACAAGAAAGGCTCTTGAGGGGAAAGAAGGTCAAATATATCAAGTCTACAAAAGTTTCAGACATATTTCTAATGAATATATTTCCAGATTATTTTGTCCATTATTTTCATAGTTTACTTTTGAGTATTGATGATAAACTATTACCCAAACATCAACTCACAATGATTCCCTAACCTAGGCTCTTGTGGAAGTAAACACAAAGGATCCCAGGAACTCTTAGGTAGCTAAGTGCACTTTTGTTAACTGAAGACTTATGAATCTTGATATTATTTGGATATTTGTCCCCCCCCCAAATCTCATGTGGGAGGTGGGGCCTGAGGGGAGGTGTTTGGGTTGTGGGAGCAGGTGCTGTCTTCCATAGTGAGTTATCACAAGATTCGGTCATTTAAAAGCATGTGGCACCTCCCCACCCACCCTTTCTCTCGCTTGCTCCTGCTTCTGCCATGTGATGTGCCTGCTCCCCTTCGCCTTCCACCAAAATTGTAAGCTTCCAGAGGCTCCCTAGAAGCAGAGCAGATGCCAACACCATGCTTCCTATAAAGCCTGAAGAACCATGAGCCAATTAAAAGTCTTTTCTTTGTAAATTACCCAGTCTCAGATATTTATTAATAGCAATGCAATAATGTCCTAACACAAAGGTACTCCTTATATGCAGAGGATCTAAGAGAAAGGAGAGACATTCAGTTGAACTGTGTGTGTACAGGGAGATGTGAGCATGTGGATGTTGGCATGCTTATTTGTGTTTGGGGAGGCAGGCAATTTTAGGAAAAGAAACAAGCGTAAACTGGGCACTGTATAATAATCCATCATTAAGGTCACTGGTAGAATTTCAGGGTGGTTGCAATCTTGATGAAGTCATAGATCTTAACCTCACTCAGTTTTTTCATTAAAATGGGTGTCATGCATGTGCAGTAAAAGTTAGAGAAGGCTTTATGTGTGAGTGCTTTGCAAAGTGTAAAATACCTTAATAATGTTTTTAAAAAGCTATTATATCTATTATCCTAAAGTATATATCCATCTTCTCTAACATTCCAATCAAATCCAAGAAAACAAAACAACACGAAAATATTTACTTTGAAAATCCTGGTGAACTTGTCTCTTCTCTAGCCTCTCTTTCACTTCCTGCCAGAAAATTCACTGACTTAACATAAGAAACTTAACTTTAACCTTACAGGATTCTGGCTTAAGACTTAAATGTATACACTATTTGTTGAAAATATCTCCATAATTATGGGATAATAAGGTCTCAGAAGACAAGGATATTAACATCAACCCCATTCTATCTTAGGAGCACTGACTCAGAAGTTAGGTTGGCTAAATTTGAATCTTGTTCTTACCATTTGCTCTTGTATAATCTACCTAATATTTCCTTGCCTCAATTTTGGTCATCTGTATCTGAGAAATAAGAATTCTTTCTAGGATTCTTGAAAAAAATTAATACATGTAACTCAATAATAGTGTGTGGTAAATAATCAATTCTCAACATTTAGATTTATTATAAATTGTTTAAGTCTGTTTTCTACAACTTTTGAGTCTTTTCAACCTCCTCACCTTATGATCAATAGTCATAAAAGAGTGACATCAATATGAGTTTAATCCCCCTAATTCTTAAATTATTAAGGTTTGATCAATGGTATTAATACCCTGGTTTCCAGTTATTGACTTTGGCTTTGTAAAACACATCTATCTGAAGTATCTATCCAATAATAGAGGCATCTGAAGCTTTTTTGCATTAGTTTCTTATATTCTGCTCTTCTAAGATGGCCGCAGATTTTCTGAACTGGTTCAATGCCTTTTTTTCCTCTGGAATTTTAGCTTCACAAATTGTAGATATGAGAAATCTATAAGAAATTGATGAGGAAATTAGAGAGCAGCCAGAACTTAATATGGTGCTGAGTATGAGACAGTCTGAGGAAAACAGGATGAATTGATAAAAAGAAAAAAATGCTCCAAATAATGTTTATGAAGGCAGTCAGAAGATTGTTTAATGAGCTCCAGGAAAACAATCTGAAACAGAGGAAGGAGCAAAGCAAGTCTCCAAGTGTGGTATTATATGCCAAAGAATTAGCAAAGACATCTTACCTTCACATTCCTTAGGAGCCGTCTCAGTGATTTAACATGTCACAGAGATTTTAATGACACAGTACTGAAGCTTTAATTAATTTTTTCATCCATATGCAAGCACTCAGTTAAAGCTCTGCCTCCTCCCCATATGCTCTAAGAGTTGCTAGTTACATTTCAATTTGATGCATTGGTGCAGTGGTATAATGTTAGGAGTGGTTTTATTTACAAATGAGGTCAAAAGAATAAAAGATTTTTTAAGAATCTGAGTTGCTTAGTACAATGAGAAAGACACAAAACCTATTGCATCACTGGATCTCAATCAGGGATGATTTTCCTCCCCCTTCTCTGGGGATATTTGACAATGTCTATAGACACTTTTTGTTATCACAACTGTCAGTCCTACTAGCATTTAGTGGGTAGAAGGCAGGTATGCTGCTAATCATTCTTTGGTGCACAGAACATCCTCTCACAACAAACTATCAGGATCTTAGCAGTGCCAACATTACTACTACCCTGTAATAAGTAGTTCTTTATGAAGCATTTGCTCTGTACTGAATAAGCTCCATTATTTCTAACTATATATAAATAATAACTATTTTTAAATTTATTTCACTGGAAATCAAATGATCTAGTTGAGTTCAACTCTATAATAGGGCGAGGCAGGAGGTAGAGTGGGATAGAAGGAAGGGTTAGGAGTCTGTTTCTATCTCTATCAAATAGATGGTCTACATTAGAAATGAGAAATGGGGAAAAGAACACATTTTCTTATGATTTGATAATGAACATTTTGAAAATAACTGTAAGGAAGACAGAAATTCATGTTGAGGATGGCACCACTGCCTGCAATTATAACCAAAAGATATAAGAAGGAATTGAAATTTTGCTTAGTAGGTTTCTAAAAAATACTGTTATTTTAGTAGTCTTCTGGCACTTAAGTTTTTTGTTTTTTTTTTTAAACTTAATATTTAGGCTACATCAGCCTTCTAGAAATACAGTCACTGTAAGGAGTTACAGTTGAAGAGAATCAGCAAGAAGGGCTCCTGTTACTTACTCACTATTGCCTTTGCTCTCAGCATCTCTATGAATGAAAAGTGGGTGAATAAAATCTAACAGCAGATATAAAAACTTTCTATGAAGACAGATAAGATTTAACAAAGACAGATATATGCTTGAAAAAACTCTTGAAAATATTAGATCAGGAGTTTTTTCAGATATCTGAAAAAATACATTTAGGCAAATACAAAGAAAATACTTTTTTGTCCCTATTTACTAGAAAGACAAGCAGAAAAAAGAATTCAAAAGTCCGTGACTTAAAAATTAGTTTATATAAGATTCTGCAAAGCTTGAATCATGCCAAGCCTCTCTTTTATCTTCAATGGCGCAGAATGCAGAAGATACAGACTCCCTACAAGCAAAAAGTGTCTTCTAGGGAAAATAAGAAATTAAGGATAAACACTTCCCCAAATTCCCTCCAATTTTTTATTTAAAAAAAAAGATAGATCTTCCCCTGTATAGGAGGAGGTCATCAATTTCAGAGACTAATTCCACCTTAATGAGTTAATATCTCCAATTTCAACCACTGCTCCTTATGAACCTTCCTGGAATCATGGGTTAGCAGTTTGGTTTTTGGGCTAAAACATTCCAGAAGACTAATAAAATAACTTATATCAGTACAGTATTTAAATTAACTCTTAAGATCTCACTTTGTATTAGACCATCTTCCCATCTTTACTGATTTTTTATCCACATTGTCTAAGTTAATATATATTATGTAATCTTATATACATTAAGTGGTGGAAATAATCCCAAGCTACAATGTCAACTATAGAGATATGCCCTTTATTTGTGCATGAACCTTCTATCAAATTCAAAGGAGAAACTATGTAAAATTTAGAAAAGTAAAAAATATCAAACATTTATCTTGGAAGGTGAAATCTAAAGAAAGTACAAAAAGTTCAATATTTATTATATTATGCATCAATCAGTATAATCTAGTATTATGAGATACTCAAAGTTAAAGTTCCTTCAAGTTTTTGTCCATTTCAGCACCTGTCAAATTGAATGAATTGCATATTCCATGCTGTTTAAAAAGTCTAAATATTTAAAGGCATACAAGATTAACACATTATTGGCCCTAAATTTCAACTGATAGACCTTAGAGCAGTTACCCTAAGGAAAATGACTTTCCTTGAAGCCAATACTTAGTCTAATCCAATTTACGCTTTTCATTGCCGAAGAATATAGACTCCGTAATACAAAACTAGACTAAGAAATATTTTGTTTACATTTTCCAGTACATGCACCTATGCCAGTTTTCCAGAGCTTATGACCTATAAAATTTTAGTAAATTAAAAGAAATCACTTATTAAGAGGTTAATCATTGCATTGAGAATGAAAGATACCTATAGGGGAATAAAATACTTACTGGGGTGATTAATGGTGATATTTAATATTTGTTTTTCTCTTTTCTGGATACATGTTGAGATTACACTTTCTAGCACTCTTGTGGTAGTGTGGCTCCATAAGACTGGTCATGATTAATAATTTGTGAGCAGGAGTAATGTGTGTCACTTATGGGACCTTTATTTTTCAGTATAAAATCACCCAGAGCTCTATTTTTTCCTGCATGTCTCTTGGTAATACTCCAGATAGCAGGTGCTCTATCAGTCTGAGTCCCAGAGTAAAGAAGTGAAAGAGGAAACTGATTTTCGCGGCTGGAATAATGCTTTCCATGTTTTGAAGGGGCAAAGCATTTGTCAAAACTATTGTTTGTGTTTATTTGGGAAGCAGATAAGGTACTGTAGTACACAAATTTATAGCCCCCTAAAGCTGTCAGTGTTCAAATCCTCAGAACCTGCAAATATGTACCTTGAAGGGCAAAAGACTGTGGATGTGATGAAGTTAAGTTTCTTGAGATGGGGAGATTATCCTGGATTATCCAGGTAGTCCCAAAGTAATCAGAAGGGAGATATGCAGAAGTTGACATGATTCTCTTTGAAAATGGAAGAAGGGGGCACAAGCCTAGGAATGTAGGTAACCTCTAGAAACTAGAAAAAAAACATGAAAACAGATTATCTCCTGGAACCTCCAGTAAAAATGAAGCACTGATTTTAGTCCTGTAAGAACCATATAGAACTTCTAACCTCCAGAAATGTAAGACAGTATATTTGTGTCATCTAGCTGATTTGTTCTTCTTTGACAAGATTCTAAGTGTGATGGCACGTCATGAAAGACACGGATCCGGAAAGTACTTTCCAGGACCATGATGTAAACCAAGGAAAGCAGATAGAGATGAGAGAGTATTAAAGCCCATAGAGAATCAAGTTTCTTTATCAAAGATTATAGTAAAAGCAGTTGGGATAATTAAGAGGCCAAGAAGGAGATGAATAAGCTACCTTTGTGAGGCAACCACCAATGCCACCAAGACATTCTGTGTCTTAAGGAGTAGACATATTTTTTAATCAAACCAAATCTTATGGTTACTAGAAGATAAACATTAGTGTTAGTAGCTCTTTGATCATCCTTTGATAGTCTTTCAAACTCATTTTTTGGTGGAGGAATATCAGAGTATGGTGTGCCAAGCCAGTAAAGCACACAACTCACCTTGTCTAGTGTCTTCAGTAAGATGCAGTAACCCACCACAGTGATGCTGGTACCAATAACTAGTACATGTGTGTAGATGCATTCACCAGCGTATATAATTGCCTGGCTCACTGTAAGTCCTCAATACACTTTTGGGGGCCACATATATAACTTGTTTGACTAGAGAAGTGTGCAGTTTCCCAGGCTGTGTATTTTATTTCCTGCCAGATTGTTTCCAATTGCAGTTATAAGGCTGCATTTAAAAAAAAATAAGTGAGATAGATTTGGCTCTATCACGTTTCTTTGCTATGGTGTTTAGTTGCTGGTTCTTTTTGCTTGCCATCCATTGAGAACAGAATTCAAATTGTTAACTGAGCAAGACAAGCTCCTATGTGAGTAGAATTTTTGGTTTTGCTTCATTAGGAGTGGGCGATTTTATTTTTCAGTGTGTGCGATATAGGGTTGTGATGCCATAATGATGCCTTCAGTTTCCAGTACTGTTAGGGATTATTCTCTAGAGTACAAGTCCCATAGGCAGAGATCACCTTTGCCGAAGGTTTTGTCTTATTTTAAGTTTCAGGATACACATGCAGGTTTGTTACATAGGTAAACGTGCCATGGTGATTTTTAATGATAGGTTGGCAACTCTTAGTTATTGGAAGTATTATTTGTCATGGTGCAGCCATGACAGGGTAGACAAATATTTTAATGGAGATGATCATACTTTTCATGTATGGGAATTGTTCAGTCGTAGCCAAAATCCAGTGTTATTCTGTAGTCTGTATTCAATATCATGTGTCCCCTATCCATCAGCATTTTGAGTTTAAAAAGAAAAAGATGCTGCCTGAGATATAGTAACTTGAAAACAATCAAAATCTTTGGATGTTTCTAATACTTTCAGATTTGGGGGATTTTCTACACAAAGCATGAGCCATGGAGGGACATCACTACATGGCAGCTTGTTAGAAATACAGAAATATATTTAAGTCCTACACTGTGTTAGTGTGTTCTTGAGTCACTATAAAGAAACACCTGAGACTGGGTAATTTATAAAGAAAAGAATTTGACTGGCTCATGGTTCCGCAGCCTGTAGCTTCTGGTTGGAAAGATTCCAGTCGTGGCAGAAGGTGAATGGGTGCAGGTGAGTCACATGGCAAAAGCCAGACCAAGGGGGTTGGGGGAGGTGCTACATTATTTTAAACAACCAGATCTCATGTGAACTAACTCAGCAAGAACTCACTTATCACCAAGGGGATGGTGTTAAATCATTTATGAGGTATTTGTCCCTATGTTCCGATCACCTCCCATCAGGCTCCACCTCTAGCATTTGGAATCACATTTCAACATGAGATTTGGAGGACACAAATATCTAAATCATATCACACACCAAACTACTCAGAATCTGTATTTTAACCAAATCCCCAAGGATTAATATGTACATTGAAATTTGATAACCATTCTTTTATACTTCTCATTCTAAACAGTGACATTACTAATGAACATTGTATAAGTGCACTCAACCACACAAAACAAGATACAAGAAAACTAGGTACTTTCATTCCAAGATTCAAGGCTGATTTTCTAAATGTTGGCTTAGAGGTGCTACTCTCAGACCAGAGGCCAGTGCATTCCTGAAGAAGCACTGAATGTAGAGTGGGATTTCTCTCACTAATTGCTAGAAGGTGTTCATCTCACTCAGTGGGCTAAAGAGAATCACCAGGTATGAGAGGTTGTCACAGACAAACTTAAAAAGCCATTTTCTTAACCTCCTTGTTTTGGACTAAAGTAAATTGAGTTACTTGCCTAGGGCATCAAATTAAAAGGAGGTGTGGAAAACTGAGATAGAGATATATAATATTTTAATGTAGCACCTTGTCCTCACTTGAATCACCCTAGTCTTGGCCCTGACTGAGATGCTGACATGTCTAAAATCTCATTTGTGGAAAGATCTAAAGATAAAACTGCCATGAATGTGGACATTCTTACTGACCTATGCATTGGTGTTACTATTTAAAAAAAAAAAAAAAAAAGTAAGTACAATAATAAACTCTGCTGTCAAAATTCTCCATTTTTTTGCTAGTGAAAATCTAATAAACATTATCCATATAATGCTTTTGAATCTTTATGGATAGTAGACATTGGATTTAAAAATGTATTATTTAATGATTTAGCAAAGAAACCCTTTTAGATACCAGGTTTACTGCACTGTTACATTTTTAGTGTAAGAAGTAAATCTTTTAAAAAATTTTCCTAAAGATCTTTGTTCGTGTTTTAATTTTCTAGAGTAGAAATATAGGTGAGATCAAGCCTGAGTGTTTCTAGAAATCCAAGAAAGCAGTATTTAGAAGTGAAATATAGGGTAGAGTTTACTGTTATATGGTTGAGTGATGAGTCCCCAGCCAATAGAGCCAAAGGACTTTGATAAAACAGAGGATAGTCAAGAAGAGGCTTATTTCACCAGCAGCGAGCATGCCATAAATAACCACACACATGAGAGGTGTAAGAAGCAAATACTATTGCTGCATGTCTTGGTCAATGATAGATCTAGGAGAATTTGTGAAGTTTTGTGGAACAATCAATACTATGATGTCAATGTCGAAGTCTGTACACTATGCTTAATTCAACTGCTGTCTGAAGTAGATCCTGAGATGCTGAGTGTATTAGTCTGTTTTCATGCTGCTGAAAAAGACCCAAAACTGGGAACAAAAAGAGGTCTAATTGGACTTACAGTTCCACATGGCTGTGGAGGCCTCAGAATCATGGTGGGAGGCAAAGGCACTTCTTACTTGATGGTGGCAAGACAAAATGAGCAGGAAGCAAAAGTGGTTTAAACCCCTGATAAAACCCATCAGATCTCACTGCACTTATTTACTATCATGAGAATATTACAGGAAAGACCAGCCCCCATGATTCAATTACCTTCCCCAGGGTTACTCCTATAACATGTGGGAATTCTGGGAGATAGAATTCAAGTTGAGATTTGAATGGGGACACAGCCAAACCAGATTAGTGAGACAAAATTTTAGTGAGGTACATATATTGACTCATTTATCCTTATTTCAAGAAGGCATATGTTTTTCATCAGTAGGCATGATGTGGCTCAGAATGTGGACTGACTTAACATCACTGCATATATAGTCTTTCAGATTGACCAATATTGTAATTCTTATTTGACTCCCCCATTTTTCAGTGACCCACCCTTTCTTCATGGACAAAATCTTGCATATTGTCTGGTATAATGACACTTCACTGTAAGGTCTTAAAACATCTTTCCAACTTTATCTTCTGCTGTGGGAAGTCAGGGACCCCAAACAGAGGGGCCAGCTGGAGCCGAGGCAGAAGAACATAAATTGTGAAGATTTCATGGATGTTTATCAGTTCCCAAAATTAATACTTTTATAATTTCTTAGGCCTGCCTTTACTGCAATCTCTGAACCTAAATTGTGAAGAGTTCATGGACATTTATCAGTTCCCCAATCAATCCTCTTAAACTTATGCCCGTCTTTAATCTCTTAATCCTGTTATCTTTGTAAGCTGAGAATGTACGTCACCTCAGGACCACTATTATACAAATTGATTGTAAAATATGTGTGTTTGAACAATATGAAATCAGTGCACACCGAAAAAAACAGAATAACAGCGATTTTCAGGGAACAAGGGAAGATAACCATAAGGCTGTCTGTCTGCGGGGTCAGGCAGAATAAATCCATATTTTTCTTCTCACAGAAAGCCTATAGATGGATGTATGAGTAGGAAAAACATCACTGAAATCTTTTCCCAACAAGGAATAATAATAATTGATAACCCTGGGGAAGGAATGCATTCCTGGGGGTAGGTCTGTAGACAGCCGCTCTGGGAGTGTCTGTCTTATGCGGTTGAAATAAGGACTGAAATATGCCCTGGTCTCCTGCAGTATCCTCAGGCTTACTAGGATTGGGAAATTCCAGCCTGGTAAATTCTAGTCAGACCAGTTGTCTGCCCTGGCACCCTGTTTCCTGTTAAGATGTTTATCAAGACAATGCGTGAGGGAGTCTAATTTTGCCTTGCCTTGTGATCTTTATTGCCCTTTAAAGCATGTGATCCTTGTGAGCTACTCCCTGTTCGTACACCCCCTCCGCTTTTAAATCCCTAATAAAATCTTGCTGGTTTTGCAGCTTGGGGTCACCATCACAGTCCTACCAATATGTGATAACACCCCCAGGGACCCAGCTGTAAAATTTCTCTTTTTGTACTCCTTCTCTTTATTTCTCAGACCGGTCAACACTTAGGCAAAATGGAAAGAACCTACGTTGAAATATTGGGGGCTGGTTCCCCCGATAATCCATTATTTCCAAGTCTAAAATCTTCACACATACAGTAATCAACTCATTGACTCTGCAGAATCTGATTGTTTGTGTTTTCATAACAAAACTGCTCTTTCACAATATTCTATACTTATTTCTGAAATCTTGGTCTGACCAAGGCTTTTCCTCTTCCAGCTACAATTTTCTGAACATCCAAATACAAGGTTGTCTCATTCTCCTTTTCGTTTCTTATATATGAGCATTCACATAAGTAATAAGAATTTATCACCTTTTCAATAATGACATATTTTACTGTAATTTTGCTATTTTTTCCCTAATAAGTGTGCTGTATGCTTTCTCAACTGAAATGGAACACTTTCAAAGTTTGTCACATAGTCATCTTTCTTTATAATCTCCAAAATACATTTTGGCCTACGGCAGCACTGGGCTTTTCTCAGATCTTCAGCTCACAGAAATAAACCTCCATCCATCTAATTTACTCATTTTCCCTTCCCCTGCTATAAACCCATAAAAACTGAAGTCCTTCCTGATGCCTTTCTCCTCCTTACATTCTACATAGAATTTAGGTTTAGAATTTATTAATTAGATATTTCACTAAATATCATGTTCAAATGTTTTTCTTTCTATTCCCATTATCAGTATACTTAACCAACCACTACCACTGTTTCCAGGGACTATTCTAATAGCTTAGAAATCAGTATTTTCCCAACCCATTATTCACACTACAGACAAAATGGGCATTTATAAACTTATCATTTGTTTGTGTCTTCTCTGATGTCTTTGAGCAATGTTTCGTAATTCTCATTATAGAGATCTTTCACCTTCCTATATTCCTATGAAGCTGTATTCCTTGGAAGAATCAGTATTATTAAAATGTCTATACTGCCCAAAGAAATGTGCAGATTCAATACTATGCCTATCAAACTATCAATGATATTTTTCACAGAACTTGAAAAAATTATTTTAAAATTTATATGGAACCAAAAAAAAAGAGCCTGAATAGCCAAGGCAATCCTAAGCAAAAAGAACAAAGCTGTAAGAATCACATTACCCAACTTTACACTACAAGGCTACAGTGACCAAAACAGCATGATATTGGTACAAAACCAGACATATAGACCAATGGAACAGAATAGAGAGCTCAGAAATAAAGCCACACATCTACAACCATATGATCTTTGCCAAAGCTGCTAAAAACAAGCAATGGGGAAAAGACTCCTTATTCAATAAATACTACTGAGATAACTGGCTAGCAATATGCAGAAGATTGAGGCTGGACTCTTTCCTTACACAATATGCAAAAATCAACTCAAGATGGATTAAAGACTTACAGGCAAAACCTAAAACTATAAAAACTCTGAAAGACAACCTAGGCAATACCATCCTGGACATAGGAATAGGCAAAGATTTCATGACAAACCAAAAGCAATCACAACAAAAGCAAAATTGACAAATGAAATATAATTAAACTTGATAATTTCTTTTGCTGGGCAGCTCTTAACAGAGTAAACAGACAACCTGTAGAATGGGAAAAATTACTAAGAAACTATGCATCTGACAAAGGTCTAATATTCAGCATTTATAAGGAACTTCAATTTATAGGAGAAAAACAAAAAGTGGGCAAAACATGAGCAGACACTACTCAAAAAACGAAATACATGCAGCCAACAAATATATGGGGAAAAAGTCCAATATCACTGATTGTTAGAGAAATAGAAATCAAAACCACAATCAGATACCACCTCACACGAGTCAGAATGACCATTATGAAAAGAAACCCATATCCACTGTTGGTGGGAGTGTAAATTAGTTCAGCCATTTGTGGAAAGCAGTATGGTAATTTCTCAAAGAGCTACAAGCAAGACTACCATTTGACCCAGCAATCCCATTACTGGGTATATACCCAGAGGAATATAAGCCATTCTACCATAAAGACACATGCATGCAAATGTTCACTGCAGCACTGTTCACAATAGCAAAAACTTGGAATGAACCTAAATGCCCATCAGTGAAAAATTGGATAAAGAAAATGTGGTTCATATACCCCATAAAGTATTATGCAATCATAAAAGAAACAAGATCATGTCTTTGCAGGAATGTGAATTGAGCTGGAGACTATCATCCCTAGCAAACTAATGCAGGAAGAGGAAACCAGATACCACATATTCTGACTTATAAGTGGAAGCTAAGTAAGAACTTATGAACACAAAGAAGGAAACAGACACTGGGGTCTACTTTTGAGGTAGGAGGGTGGGACGAGGGAGAGGAGCAGAAATGATAACTATTGAGTACTGGGCTTAATACTTGGGTGATGTGATAATATGTACAACAAACCGTCACATGTACCCACAAACATAAAATATTAAACTTATCAGAGCAACTAAATATATAAAGCAAATATTAACAGAACTGAAAGGAACAATAACTAGCAATACAATAATAGTAGAGAATTTCAGTACTCCCACTTTAAACAATGGATAGATTATTCAGGGAGAAAATCGGTAAAGAAAAAGCAGATTTAAACAGCCTATACCAAATGGAACTACTGGATACATACAGAATGTTCTCTTCAACAGCAGCAGAATACACATTCTTTTCAAGTGCACACAGTAAAAAATTAAAAGGAAAAACAAAAAAGTATCTATCTGTAAATAAAAATAAAAACCTACCAAATCAAAGTGCACACACAACATTCTCCAGGATACATCATATGTGAAGCCAATAAACAAGTCTTAACACATTTAAGAAAATTAAAATAATATTGAATACAGTTTCTGACCACAATGGTATTAAACTAGAAATTAATAAGAGGAAAACTGGAAAATTCTCAAATAGGTGGAAATTAAACAATATACTTCTGAACAACCAGTGGATCAAATAAGAAATTAAGAAAAATAAAATGTTGAGACATAAAAATATGACATAACAAAATGTATTGCATGCAGCAAAAGCAGCTCTGAGAGAAGTGTATAGTAACAAATGCCTAAATTAAGAAAAAAAGAATGATCTCAAATAAGCAACCTAACTTTATAGAATAAAAAACTAGAGAACAAAACAAATTAAGCAAAATTCAGTAGAATAAATCCAATAATAAAGATCAGAGCAGAAATAAAGAAAAAGACTGGAAAAACAATAGAAAACATCACGGAAACTAAGGCCTTTATTGATAAACTTTTAGACTGAGAAAAGACTAAAACAAAATTATAAATGAAAGACTTTGCAATTGACAGAACAAAAATGCAAGAGATCATGAGATACAAGGAACAATTATATACCAACCAATTAAGTGACCAAGAATAAACGGATACATTCATATTAATAGAAGCATGCAACTTAACAAGCCAAAATTATGAAGAAATAGCAAATGTGAATGAAACAATAACTAATAAGGAGATTGAATCAGAAAGCAAAAACTTTGCAACAAAGAAAAGCCCAGGACCTGATCGCTTCACTGGCAAATTAAACATTTAAAGAATAATTAGCACCAATTTTTCTCAAACGTCTCAAAAAGCCTGAAAAGGAGAAAAAATTCCCAGTTCTTTTTACAAGGCCAATGTTTCGCTGATACAAAAGCCCAACAAGGACACCACAAGAAAATTAAATTACAGGCCAATATCCCTGATGATCATAGATGTAAAAACCTCAAAAAATTTCAGCAAATTGAATTCAGCCACAAGTAAAGAGAACTGTACAATATGATGAAGTGGGATTTATGCCTAGAAGACAAGGATGATTCAATAGATGCCAATCAAATATGATATACCACATTAACGAGATGAAAGATAAAGACAATACCTTAATCTTAAGATTAAATATAATTTCCTTAATCTATTAAGATTATCTTAAGAGAAACAGAAAAAGCATTTGACAAAATTCAACATTTTTTCATTATTTAAAAAAAACTTTCAACAAATTAGATACAGGTGGAATGTAGCTCAACATAATGAAAGTCATGTATGACAAACCCACGGCTAACATCATACTCAACAACTAAAAGCCAAAGTGTTTGTCTTTAAGATCAAGAATAAGACAAGGATACCCACTCTCACCACGTTTATTCAATATAGTACTTGAAATACAAGCCAGAACAATGAGGCAAGAAAGAGAAATAAAAAGCATCTAAATTATAAATAAAAAAAATTTTCAGTTTGCAGGTGACATAATTTTATATACAGAAAATTTTAGATGTCACCAAAACACTATTATGCTGATAAACAAATTAAGTAAAAATTACAGGGTACAAAATCAACTGCAAAAATTAGTGCCCTTATGTACTAACAATGAACTATCTGAAAAAGAATTTTTTAGAAATCCAATTTACAAAGCATCAAAAACAATAAAACCACTTAGGAATGAATTTAAGGGGGTAAAAAAAAAAAAGCTGTAAGCTGAAAATTAAAGAACTGACGAAAAATACTGAAGACACAAATAAATGGAAAAATACTCTGTGTTCATGAATTGGAAGACATAATATTGTTAAAACAGCCATACTACCCAATGCAGTCAGTACATTCATTGCAATCCCTATAAAAATTCTAATGGCATGTTTCACAGAAATAGAAAAATATTCTAAAACCCGTATTGAACTATACACATATAAAACACAAATAGCCAAATCAATGTTGAGAAACAAGAACATAGCTTAGGGCATCACATTACATGGTTTCAAAATATACTGAGTTATAGTAATCAAAGCAACAGAGTACTGACATAAAAACAGATGTATAGGCCACTGGAACAGAATAGAGAGCCAAGAAGTAAATATACATGGTTATTGTCAATTGATATTTGACAAAGTTGCCAAGGCCTTTCAATGAGGAAAGAGTCTCTTTAATAAATGGTGTTGGGAAAACTGAGTGTCTATGTATAGAAGAATGACATTGGACACTTAACTGTTACACCTGAAACTGCAGTAGTAGTAGAAAACAAGGGAAAAGCTTCTTGACATTTGTCTTGGAAATGATTTTTTGGACATGACCTCAAGAGCACAGGCAACAAAAGCAAAAATGGACAATGAAATTATGTCAAATTAAATAACTTCTGCACAGCAAACAACAGAGTAAAAAGCCTATGGAATGTGAGAAAATATTTGTAAACCTTCTGATAAGGCATTAATTTCCAAAATAACAAACTCACACATCTCAACGTCAAGAAAACAACCCAATTAAAAATTGGAAAAATACTTGAACAGATATTTTCCAAAAGAAAACATACAAATGGCCAACAAGTATATGAAAAAATGCTCAACATCACTAATCATCAGGAAAATGCAAATTAAAACCACAATGACATACTGCCTCATACCTATTACAATGTCTATTATAAAAAAGATAAATGATAAAGTCTTGGCAAGGATGTAGAGAGAAGAGAACCTTTGTATGTGGTTGGTGGGAAGGTAAATTAGTACAGCCATTGTAAATAGCATTGAGGTTCCTTTAAAAATTAAAAATAGAACTACCATATTACCTAGCAATCCTACTCGTGCATACGTATCTAAAGGAAATAACGTAAGGATGTTAAACAGATCTCTGTATTCCCATGTTCACTGCAGCATTATAACAGCTAAGATATATAATCAGCATAAGTGTCCATGAGCAATAGATAAAGGAAATGTGATGTATACATATAACATATTATTATTCAGCCTTACAGAAAATCCTGTCCTATGTGACCTCATGGCTGAACCTTGAGGATATTATGCTAAGTAGAATAAGCCAGACACAGACAAATGCTATATTACCTCACTTATATGTGGAATCCAGACAAGCACAGAGTAGGGGGTGGGGGAAGGGAATGAGGAGTGATTAGCCAAAGGATATAAAGTTTTAGGTAGAATGAATAAGCTCTGGTGATCTATTTGTGCAGCTTGGTTACTACAGTTAGTGCAGCTTGGTTACTACAGTTAGTAATAGTAAATTATATTCTCCATTACTGAGGAAATGCTAAATGTTCTCACCACAAAAAAATAAGAGGTGATGGGTAAGTTAATTAGCTTGATTAAATCATTTTACAATGTATACATATATCAAAACATCATATGGTGCACTGTAAATATATATACTTCTTGCTTGTCAATTATACCCCATTGGATTAGTCATTATAGAGTTTTAGTTTTGCAAGAGGAAAATGTTCAGCAGAGCTGTTGCACAATGATGTGAATGTACTTAACATTACTGAATTATACACTTAAGATGGTACATTTTATTTTGTGTTTTTCCAAAATTGCTTATTTGATTGTTATATCTGTATTTTAAAATAATAAATGGTGACTATTTCTCCTTTCAATGAAAATATAAACTATCTACATTTCCTGGTACAACAGACATGGAGTTGTCTATGTGTTTCTTTAGCATTACCTTCTGATACTCTCTATCAAATGCTTTGTGTTCTAGATTTACTAGTTCTCATTAAGCTTCCTGAATGAGCCAATATTCTTCCAACCTCAGGGATTTTAAACATTTTATTCTTGTCACCTATAATACTTCTCATGAGCAATCTCATTTACCTTTTTGGCTAGATCCTATTAATTTATGATAGGTCAGGTTAAAAGTAACATCCTCAGGCAAGCTTTGACATCTCTGAGAACAAGGCAGGAACATATATAGTTTATTGGCATGTATTACTTCTTTTTCTGCGTATATGAGTATGTGTATATGTAAGAACGCCATAACAGCTGGAGCCCTTGGAGCTCTGTCTTTGCTGACTGGTTAACAGAACCAACACTTTCATTCTTAGTCGTTATGAAATATGAATGTGTACATTTCTGATACTAACATTAGGGGTGAACTCATGAACCAAAATAGAATCATCAGAATATTTTAACCTCCTAGCCATAGTCTGATTAAAGAATGAGCACGTGACTCAATATAGAAAAGTAGTAATTAGAAAATCCCTTGTGATACTTTCTGGAATGATCATGAGAGAAGTCAACTGAGATTATGAATTATGTGTTAAACATAAACCTGAAAGGTAACAAATGCTATGGCCATTTTGTCTATGTACTATAGAGGAAGAAGAGCAGGAATATGGAGAAAACAAGGTAAACTTTGGAGAGTATTATTTTACTGGATCTCACCATAGCTGGAAGCAAAGGTTAACTGTACATTTTCTAGAGAAGTGAGTGAATAAATGATTTTCCACCCTTTTCCTTAATTTTAAATAGTTAAATTTGTTTCACTTTTTATCAAAGTAATCGTAATATACTATTTTGGTGTCCCGAGTATGTAACCAAGTGCTGAGCACCTGGAATCTATGCAATCTATGCTGTTAACTGAGTAAATGAATAAATGCGTGAATCAAAAGATTTATGGTATCTATAGCAGTGATTTAACAGAACTTGTTATTCTGATCATATATATGGAATAACTTTCAAAACAGTGATTACAGTAACTTTAATATCATGTCCCATTGATTACATTCTGCTCTTGGCTCAAAAAACACAATAAGGTCACAGTTGGAGATGGAGACTAATAGAAGGTTCAAGACCTAAAACAACAGGTTAAAATAAGAAATAAAAACCTTTCATTAAGGTATACAGAGTATTGATCAGTGAATAGTTCTCACATGCCATAATTTGAAAATATTGATATATTCTATCTCATATAGCCTTTTATATCAAGTGGATAAAGGAGTTTCAGCCAAGTATGGTTTCTTTAGTGAACTTAATATTATAGTCCAATACTGCTATGTAGGTGCCATCTATTGAAACTTCATAATGCTTAATGGCTTATGTTAAAAAGAAGTTTGTGTGGATGATACAATTACATGAAGAATAGCATGCTAAAGGATGCCTAAATTTATCACACTCTGAAGCAAATGAGAAAAGTATTGGCAGGTGTAAATATGAGAGGGGTGAATGGGTGGATTTCTGGTGCATGGAATCAGAATTTCCAATAGCTTCTCATTCCCCAGGGTTCTTAATACTAGCAAAGTGCAAAGCAACCTCAAGGATCAATAAAATGCGAGTCAATGAAATTTTTTTCTGTTAAGGGGAGCAGAAAAGAGTCTACTTCAAATGTGTGTTTTATAACTGATAGAATCTGTATAGAAAAGCTAAAATCACATATTTTCCTATTTATTTCTATTCAAGTAAAAAAAATCCATTGCAGATAGAACTATGAAGAATCTTTTATCATGAAGGCTAATAAGTTTCCTCTGTAAACTGACTAACAAAGGCAAAATAGTAGGGAAGCAAATCTCCAAGTAAGTCTCAATTTTTCTATCCTTTTCAAGAATCTGGAGGTTGCAGAGTAGCAAGCATTTAAAAAAATATATTATTCTGATCTATTTTCTGAGGCCAAGAATATTGAAGAGTTTGACAGGAAAATACCTTAAGCTGTTCCCTACTCCCCCAAATGCACTTTTACATTGGTTCTACATGTGCCTGTTGGTGCATAGTTTTGATAGAATTTCAGGGTCCCTGAACAAATAAACTGGTCCACACAGAGTTCAAAGCTGTGAGTTTAGCTAAGAAACCCTCATGGCAACAAATGTAATCAGCTGATTTCAAATGAAGCTGAATCCCCAATATTATCATTCTAGCTAGGTGTCTCTATGTGATTGCTAGAATATCAATCCAATTCTTTCCTGTTCTTTAGAAAAATGTTCTTTATTGTGTTAGGGATAAAGTTGAATAGATTTTGAAGCCCTGTGTAGTTTGACTCTGGTTCAACCATTAAATACCAAATGTACTTTCTTAGCCAAGTTACTCTGAAGTTTAGTTTTCTCACATGTAAGATGGATGTACTAATCATTACCACATTTAAATTTCTATTAGACCGCGGTAAAGAATGAACTAGTAAACTGAAAGATCTGTAGAAGTTATTCAGAAAGCAGTAAAACATGATGGGATTAAAGGGAGATTGAATAAATATCTTTTGAATATTAATAGATCAAGAAGGAAAAAATACATGAAGTTTAAAGATGCTATGGAAGATTTAAACAACAAAATTAACATGGGATGTTGATCTTTATAAATGGGTGATATACATTCTTTTTTTACAACACAGACTGTAAAAATTGATCACAAGCTAAACCACAAAGCAGCTAAAATACACTTTAGATCTTATCTTACCAGATCATATTCATTGTTTGTTATAAAATTAAATTAGAAATAACATAGAGGGAGAATAAAACTCTCATGTTTAAGAATTAGTAAGAATTCTAAACAACTTTGGGATCAAAGATAAAATTTTACATACATATTTTTAAATATATATTCTATTAATGTAGTCTATTACATTGATCAATTTGCATATGTTTAATTATATTGCTGTATTTGTTAGTAGTTTGCTGAGAAATTTTGCATTAATGTTTATAAGATCTCTTGGCCTATAATTTTATTAGCGTCCTTGTCTTAGATCAGAGTGATGTTGGCCTGATAGAGTAAATCAAGAAATATTTACTGCTCTTCAGTTTTCCAGAAAACTTAAAGATTGGTGTTCTTCTTTAACTGTTTAGTGTAATTCAACAAAGAAATAAGTTCACCAAAAAGCCCAGGTTTAGGGCTTTCTTTTTTTTTTTTTTTTGGTCAGATGTTTGATTATGAATTCAATCTCCTTTATAGTTATAGATTTATTTAGATTTTATTTTTTCATGACTTAATCCTACTGGATTTTGTGTTTCTAGAAATGTGTTCATTTTATCTAGATTATCCAATTGTTGCTGTGTAATTATCCAGAGTCCTATTTTCTTTAGAAACAGGAGTAATACACCCATTTTCAGTTCTTATTTTAGCAATTTGAGTCTTTTCTTTTTTTTTCAGTTCTAGACTAATGTTTCATTCATTTTGTTCATCTTTTCAAAGAAATAACTTTTGGGTTTATTTTTCCTCTTCTGTTTATTTTGTAGTGACATGTTTAAATTTCTTACTTCCTGTTGTATATGTACATGTTACCATGTGGGTTACATTTAACATTCTAAAGCTATAATATTCTATATTAACTTTGTATCAACTTAACATGAATAACATGCAAAAACTTTGCAGCTTTGTACTCACCTCTTTTAGTCACTTATGTATTAGAATTACACTGGTATACACTGCATGCCCCCAAATAATTCTTTTAAATGTGTTAGTCTTAAATTATATTTTAAAAAACACAAAATGTGGAGTTACAAACTAAAGCTATAACAAAACTAGCTTTTAAAATTATTTTTAATGTATTAGTTTATTAAATTATGTAGAAATCAAAAAGTGAAAGTACAAACCATTACAATAACACTAGTTTTATAATCGCTCATGTTCTTACCTTTGTTGACATCTTTATTTCTTTATATGGCTTCAAATTACTGTCTAGTGTTATTTCATTTTGTAGAAGTCCCTTGAAACTTTTCTGTAGAGTAGGTCTAGTGGTAATAAATTCCCTCAGCTTTGTTCATCTAAAAATGTTTTAATTTCTTACATTTGAAGGACAGATTTTCTATAGGATTCTTGGTGGCAGCGTTTTTTGTGGCTATTTTGTTTTGTTTTGTTTTTGTGGGGGTTTTTTTTGTTTGTTTTTGCTTTTTCTTTTAGCACCTGGGAGATTTTCAAGGTCCAAGGCCTTCTGGCCTTCAAAATGTCTCATGAGAAATCTGATAATGGTATTGCTGATCTCTTGTATACAAGTCAGTTATCTTGCTGCCTTTAAGACCCTCTTTTTGTCTTCATCTATCTTTCAAAAGATTGATTATAAAGTGTCTTAGTGTGGGTCTCTTTGATTTCATTTTGATGTGTTTTGAATTTTTTTAATGTTCGAACTTGTATCTTTTTCATTTAAGAGGTTTTTAGCCATTATTTCTTTGAGTGTTTTATTCCATTTTCTTTTTCTTCTTCTTCAGGGATTCCCACAATGCACATGGTGGTCTGTTTGCTGTGTCCCACAGGATGTGTTCCCTTTTCTTCCAAGACTCAATTTCCATTGTCTTATCTTCAAGTGCACTGACTCTCCTTTCTCCCTGCTCAAATATGCTTTGGAATCCTCATGACATAACAAAATATGAAAGTTGTGTTAAGAGAAGAGAGTAATTGTGGGAAAAAAAAAAAAGAAAATCAATGATTTTCTTAGATGAGAAAGGGAACATTTTGCCCTACTTGGACGTAAGATTGAAATTGTTTACCATACTCAATTTGTACAAGCCTGATAATATATTAGATGATTGCTGGCCAGGAGTAGAGGCCCATGCCTATAATCCCAGCTCTTTGTGAGACTGAGGTAGAAGGACTGCTTGAGGACAGGAGTTCAAGTACAGCCTGGGCAACATTGCAAGGCCTTTCCACCCCATGCCCCATCCCAGAAAAAGGATAATTACTTAGACTAATATAGTATTACATAGAATAGTATGAGTCATACAGCAAAAGTGTTAGGTGCAAACAAAAGTAGAATTGCCAGCATTCTATAGTGTATCTTTACTGCTTTAATAGTTGCCTTTATGTGTTAGACACATCTTCATCTACACTAGTATGTCTCCTGATATGAAAAGCCAAAAATTGAGTAAATGAATAAACAAATGGAGTGATATCTCAACTTTGGCACTTACTATGTTCCACAGAAAGTTTTTGGGAGGAGACTATAGGGTTGCTACATCTGTCCTTAGCACTGCTATACCTACCTCTGTGCAAAAAACCACACACACACACACAAAATCCAAAATAATAAACATGCTTTTGATCCATTAAGACCTGGGCCTACACTCTGTCTCCACTGGCATCATTACTACCTATGTGAGTTTTATAAAATTTTTTTCAGCTTGTCTAGTCTCAGTTTCCCCATACAGATAATGAAGTGTCTTAGCTCAGCTGTTATAATGAAATACCATAGATAGGCAATGGGGTAGCTTAAACAACATAAATTTCCAGGGAATGGGGTAGCTTAAACAACATAAATTTCCTTTTACTCTTTGAAGACTGGGAAGTCCAAGACTGGAATGCAAGAATGGTCAGGTTCTGGTGAAGGCCCTCTTAGTGAGTGGCTGATTGCCTGCCTTTTTGCTGTATCCTCACATAGTGCCAAAAAAAAAAAAAAAAAAAAAAAAAAGCTGGGGGGAAGTGAGCAAGACAAAATATCCTCTCTTGTCTCTTCTTATAAGGACACTAATCCCAACCTGAAGACCTCACCCTCATGATCTCATCTTATTGTAAGTATCTCCTCAAAGCCCTGTTTCCTAACAGCATTACATTAGGGGCTAAGGTTTTATATTAGTCCATTTTCACACTGCTGATAGAGAAATACCCAAGACTAGGCAATTTACAAAAGAAAGAGGTTTATTGGACTTACAGTTCCACATGGCTGGAGAGGCCTCTCAATTATGGCAGAAGGCAAGGAGAAGCAAGTCACATCACACATGGATGGCGGCCAGCAAAGAGAACTTGTGCAGGGAAACTCTCATTTTAAAACCATCAGATCTCGTGACACTCATTCACAAGAACAGTGTAGGAAAGACCCGCCCCCATAATTCAATCATCTCCCACCAGGCTCTTCCCACAACATGTAGGAATTGTTGGAGTTACAATTTAAGATGAGATTTGGGTGGGGAAACAGCCTGGCCCCTCCCAAATCTCATGTCCTCACATTTCAAAACCAATCATGCCTTCCTAACAGTCCCCCAAAGTCTTAACTCATTTCTGCATTAACTCAAAAGTCCACAGTCCAACATCTCATCTGAAACAAGGCGAGTGTCTTTCATCTATGAGCCTGTAAAATCAAAAGCACGTTAGTTACTTCCCATATACAATGGGGGTATGGGCACTGGGTAAATAGTCATTCCAAATGGGAGAAGTTGGCCAAAACAAAGGGGCTACAGGCCCAATGCAATTCCAAAATACAGCAGGGCAGTAAAATCTTAAGGCTTTAAAATGATCTCCTTTGACTCCATGTCTAGTATTCAGGTCACACTGATGCAAGAGGTGGGTTCCCATGGTCTTGGGCAGCTCTGCCCCCATAGCTCTGCAGGGTACAGCCTCCCTCCTGGCTGCTTTCATGGGCTGATGTTGAGTGTCTGCAGCTTTTCCAGTCGAGTTGTCAGTGGATCTACCTTTCTGGGGCCTGGAGGATTGTGGCCCTCTAGGTGGTACCCCAGTAGGGACTATATAGGGGGGGTCTGACCCCACGTTTTCCTTCTGCAGTGCTCTAGCAGAGGTTCTCCATGAATGCCCTGCCCCTGCAGCAAACTTCTGCCTGGCCATCCAGGCATTTCCATGTATCTTGTGAAATCTAGGTGGAGGTTCCCAAACTCCAATTCTGGTACTGTGTGTACTTGCAGGCTCAACACTGCATGGAAGCTGCCAAGGCTTGGAGCTTGCACTCTCAGAAGCCACGGGCCAAGCTCTACGTTGGCCCCTTTCAGCCACAGCTGGAGTGGCTGAGGCACAGGGAACCAAGTCCCTAGGCTGCACACAGCATGGGGACCCTGGACCTGATCCAGGAAACCCTGTTTTCTTTCTAGGCCTCCAGGCCTGTTATGGGAGGGGCTGCCATGAAGACCTCTGACATGCCCTGTAGACCTTTTCCCCATTGTCTTGGGGATTAACATTCAGCTCCTCGTTACTTACTTATGCAGATTTCTGCAGCTGGCTTGAATTATCTCTTAAGAAAATGGGATTTTCTTTTCTATCACATTTTTAGGCTGCAAATTTTTCAATCACATTGTTAGGCTGCAAATTTTTCAAACTTTTATACTCTGCTTCCCTTGTAAAACTCAATGCCTTTAACAGTGCCCAAGTCACCTCTTGCATGTTTTGCTGCTTAGAAATTTCTTCTGCCAGATACCCTAAATCATCTCTCTCAAGTTCAAAGTTCCACAAATCTAGAGTAGGGACCAAATGTCACCAGTCTCTTGGCTAAAACTTAACAAGAGTTACCTTCACTCCAGTTCTCAATAAGTTCCTCATCTCCATCTGAGACCACCTCAGCCTGGACCTCATTGTTCATATCACTATGGGCATTTTTGTCAAAGCCATTCAATAAGTTTTAGGAAGTTCCAAACTTTCCCATGTGTTTCTGCCCTCCAAAGTTTTCTGACTTCTGCCTGTTACCCAGTTCCAAAGTCGCTTCCACATTTTCAGGTATCTTTTCAGCAATACTCTGCTGATATCAATTTACTGTATTAGACTGTTTTCATGCTGCAGATAAAGACATACCCGAGACTGGGCAATTTACAAAAGAAAGAGATTTTTTGAACTTACAGTTCCCATGGCTGGGGAGACCTGACAATTATGGTTGAAGGCAAGGAGGAACAAGTCACATCATATGTGGATGGCAGCAGGCAAAGAGCTTCTTCAGAGAAATTTCCATTTTTAAAACCATCAGATCTTGTGAGACTCATTCACTATCATGAGAACAGCACACGAAAGACCCACCCCATAATTCAGTCACTTCCCACTGGGTTTCTTGACGTGGGAATTGTGGAGTTACAGTTCAAGATGAGATTTGGGTGGGGACACACCCAAACAACCTCAGTCTTCAATATATGAACTTTGTGGAGGATACAAATGTTCAGTCCATTAAACAGTGATAATATATTTTAATGCAATATAATTATATTACAAAATATATATAATATGGGATTTTAGTAAAGATTAAATGAGACAATGCTTGTAAGTCACTTAGCCTGGAGACAAGTGCACATAAAAATCATTTAACTACTATTTTTCTCATTGTTATAAATAGTAGTAGCAGCAGTTCTGTGAATGCTTTGTAATCACTTAATCATTTTAGACCTGTAAGGCATTACGTAGGGTCTGTTACTTACAGTGCAGTGTTCCTATGGCCTAAGTTAATATGATCTTCCATGCTAGCTAACAAATCACTTCCTATGATCTTTTCAGTGCTGACCATACAGGCATATTATATTATATACTGGTTAATGTATATATTTATAATTTAGTTATGGGGATAAGCAGGTTGATATAATAAACCAGCTCCACTTTGTTCACAGACATAAAGTTTTGAGGTGGGGGTTGGGGAGTAAAGCAAATGAAGTTTAGCAAACATCAGTTACCAAATTCCTAAGCAAGCTGTAGGTTATAATCTTCTCAAGACATTTTCCACCCACCATCAATTAAGGTGCACTGCTTTAACCTCTAAATGGGAAGTCAAACTGACAAACCATCATCCTAGAAGAACAGAAAGCCATGGAGATAAATTAGCTTTGTCTGACTGCTGCATTAGCCTCACAAAAGTTGTTAAAATGTTTCTGGAGTTAGCGGAAACTTCCACTGACCTAACCAGTGAACCCAAATCCAAAAAACCTCCTCATCTGCTGAACCCTAAACCATAAGCATATGTGTGATTGGTTTTTTTAATAATTGCTTTTAACACAATCATAAAGATTTAAAAAATAAATATTATCAAAAATCATTCCCTAATTCAGATAGTGGTAGCTTAGTTTATATATTTTCTAATTTAATGGAGAACTATATCACAATACTTTAAAATGCACAAACGTAAAAGAGAAGAGACAATTTAGACTGTGGGTAAAGAGGAAAATAAGCTAATCTTTTAAAATTTTCCCATGGATCTTCCACAAATAGGTGGATAACCAAAGTGAACAGGAGCAGAACTAGCCTTAAAAGCCAAATATTCAAACACCATGTGTTCCCACTTATAAGTGGGAGCTGAACAATGAGAACACATGAACACAGGGAGGGGAACAACACCCACTGGGGCCTTTGGGAAGGGGTGGCACGAGGGAGAGAGCATCAGGAAAAATAGCTAACACATGCTGGGCTTCATACCTAGGTAATGGGTTGATAAGTGCAGCAAACCACCATGGCACACGTTTACCTGTGTAACAAACCTGCACGTCCTGTACATGTACTCTGGAACTTAACAAAATAAAAAGCATGAAATTTAAAAAGCCAAATATCCCGTTATCTTTATAATGTAAAGATTTCTACTGAGGGAACATTTGTCAAAGCTATGTATAATTTACTTCTAATTTTTTTCCTAGTGCTTTAGAGAATTTTAAGACTTTTCCTGGTTTAAAGATTATTAAATAATAAACAAGTCCTATCTGAATGAGAAAAGGTTAGCAATTAAGTTTTCACTGGGTAAAATTTGAGCATGATTAAATTTTCAATAGTGTCCATGAGCCAAAAGCTGCCACAAAAGCAATTGATGAGTTCTGGAAGAAGAATAGTAAAAACAGGAAAGAGGAAAGTAGTATTGAAAAAGAAGGTTAGAAATTGATAATCTTTATCTTTTCAAATGTTTACTAGGACACATTTAAAATCAGTTGAAAAGCAGAGTTTTAAACATTGTAAGTAGATGTAGGCTGTTGTATAATTGGTTCCATTGAGATATTGTGATCAGGCAAACAAAAAGAATGTAACTCATGACTTTTAGAGACCTTATGACACCTACTATGAAGCTGAAATTGCCGTCTTCAGAGGCGACAGGATGAAGAAAATGTAAATAAAAGTTGTTATAATGAGAGTTATTGAGTTAACATCATCAGGAGATGGTGGTGACGATGATATTGGTGGTATTTTTCAAAATAACCTAATATATTAGTAGACATTAATAAATATTTGATTATTGGCTTATGCTGAACTCAATAAGAGAAACACTATCAGTTTGGAGAATAATCTGGGGGGCATGCAAAATCCTCAGTTTAAAATCAGTTCTGCTATGGACTTGCTCAGTAACATTACAAAAGACGCTCATTCCTTATTTGTAAGGCAAACAGTTTAGACTCCAAGGTATCTAAGGATTTCTTTTTTTACTTTATTTTGGGCATGAGGTCCTTCTTAAACTTGGGGTGGCCACTAGAGAGAGAAAAAATTTCACATGGAAGGGTATGTGTATGTATTTTGCTCTTGAGAATATGTCAATCTTATATAGAAACAAAGAAAATGTTTAATTCCAGACATAGGAGAAAGATTTTAAACATTCACATTAGGGTAATCAACTCTAGTAAAGAAACAAAAAAAAGTACCAAGAGCAGCATCTGCCACAAAAGAGCAAACCCTGATCTTTGCTGGTCCTTTCTTATATACGGCAATGTTTATTGTATATGTTATCAGAGGAAAAATTGCATTCAATCTAAAAAATTATTATTTACAATGATAGATTAGATCAAGTATGTGGAGGTCATGGTTAAAACTATGTAATTTGGGGCTAAACTGCTTTTGTTTAAATTGGAGTTCTGCTAATTACCACATGAAACTGGGCTAGTTATTTAACCTATTAATTGCTTGATTTCCTCATTATTAAATGAAGCATGTTATCTACTATGCAACACAGTGTTCCCACTTGTAGATAATATCCAAAGCTAAATGAAAAAAGTCTCAGTAAATATATAGTCATATAAAAAAGTCTGACACAATATTTTACTATGGCTTTATACATAATCACCAAAAAAAAATCCAAATATCCATTACTTTGTGAGTGGGAAAACAAACTCTGGTGCATCTATGTGCTGTGATATTATTCAAGAATTCCTTTAAAAATGAATTACCAATAACATCCAAGGAGGTTTGCATTGATAACAGCATGGATAAATATCAAATGCATTATACAAATTAAAAATCTAAAAAAAAAAGGCTATATGTTGTATGATTCCATCTATATGGTATTATGGAAAAAGCAAAAGCAGAAGGACACAAAGCAAATCAGTGGTTACAAGGAGCTCTAAAAGAGGAGAAAGGATTAATTCCAAAGATAGCAGAGAACTTTTTGGGGTAAAGAGACTGCTGACTGGACTGAGATTACATGACTTTATGCATTTGCCAAAGGTTCTAAAACTTTACCCCAACAAAGCGTGACTTGTATGGCAATGTATTATGCTTCAAAACACCTGGAAAAAAAGTGACATGGTAGACCTACTTCATCAGGTAGTTGTGAGGATTAAGAAAGATAATGCATATAAAAATATTAAGCACTCAACAAATGCTATCACGGGTCCTTCGTAATCATAATGGTTAATACTTTTCAAGTGAAAATTATTTCAAAATAAAAAGCCACTCTTTGATTATGTCTTATGAAAATGAAGGGCATTTTGTTTCCTAATAGGTTAGTTTACAGTGAGACCAACCTGTTGCTAACACATTAAAGATAATCACAATACTTTCAGGGCTGTGTTTCCAAGACAAATTTCCTTATTGAGGCTATACATGAGTTTTAGTGACAAATGAGATAATCATGAGAAGAAATAAAATGACAAAGAATGTTGCTGGCTTCTCAGAGACAATCTTTCTTTTAGAGTCCCCAAGCCTCTAGCCCAGAGACCAATATAAGGACACTTTCTCCATTTTCCCAGCCCTTTGCTTTCTTTTGCTTCTATTTCTCACCACCTATCAGCTGCCATCTTCAGTAGAAACCTATACTATGTGTAGTAGACATGATATTGCCTACCCCACATCTGTGTCTCACACCTTCCAGTTACAGCCCAGTCTTCACATCTACCTAGTTTTAGCAAGAATCTTGATTTGTTAAGCCAATTAAACTCATCTATTTTACTCAGTGTACGGTTCAGAGGTGGGTGATAATTTGATATTCCCCTGGTTATAGGTAGAGATCAGAGGAGAGTGTAGCAATTTTTCAGTAGTTCAGAGGAAGCTAGAAGATCTCTGTTTCTGGGCATTGATACGTACATGGATAGATCCTGCAAATGCCACTATGAGGGAAGCCAGCTGAGACGAAGGCCAGCCTGACCCCAGTCTTCACTATTTCAGTGGCTGAAACTTACTTTGTTGCTTAAGCCATTTGGAGTGATGATGATGATGATGATTACTATTATTATTATTTTACAGGTAACTAAAATATCTGAAGCAATACATTTATTTTTCCTTTTACTATTTCAATTTTCCATGCCCACTGAAGTTCACAAAGAGCTCAAACCCAACTAATATGATAAATTACGTACATTAAGTTCTTAAACATTTTTAACAGACTATTTATAAATCTTAGACTTTTTAAATGTAAATTTCATAAAATTTGGCAGATTTTATAAAAATGTTTTTAAATAGCCATGAAAATGTCTACAAATACTATATTATACAATTTTTATGGCTATTGCCCATCACAATTTCAAAATAGTAAAACACATGTAGTTCTCCACATCTGCTTTCTGATATCAAATACATGTTTGAAGGAGTTAAACGTGTATAACTTTAGTTCATAAAAATTAGAATTTCTTACATTTTTATTAAGGATGCCCAAACTGAGCGAAATTCTGATCTAATTTCACTTAATATTTCTCTTAAAAGTTTAAAATTTCTGGCACAAATTCCAGTTTCTTGGGATTTTTCTGGAGTGGAAATAAAAAGTTATCTTCATTAATAAAAATAAAATTTTTATTAACAATAAATTATTAACAATAAATTAATTATCTTAGAATATCCCAGATTTTTTTTTCTTTTTTTACATCCCATCACTTCTGAATTTTTAGCAAGACCTTTGTATTTGCAAAACTTTCTTTCCTCTGACCTTACTTATACTTGAAATCTTACCATTGGAACATTTTCTCAATTTTTGTGAATACTTTTTCATTAGAAAGCTAAAATACCCCATGAAAGAGTTAGCACTTTGCTTTTCTACCAGTTTTTAAAATTCAGTGCTAATGAATTTATCAGTTATTTCCTCAGATTAAGTGTTAAGTAATTAAGAACAAGTGAAGACACTGAACATTTGCTGAAACAGAGAAAAGGGGAGAAACAAACACAGATGCTCACAGTGAATAAACAAGTTAGGGAAAATAGAAAAAGAAAAGAGTCAAGGCAAATACTCTGCTCCCAGGGCTTTCATCCTTCATCCTTGGGAAAATCTTGCTTCCCTGTCAGAGGAACCCACCAGGGGACTGCCAGGGAATCTTACCAAGTGATTAGTGTTTTAGGAATAGAAAAGGTGTGAAACCTTTTCTTACCATAATAGGAGTCACAGTTCACACTCCTAAAACAAAAGACAGGTTAACAAGAGAAAAACATAATAGATGTATTTAACCAAAGTTTTACATGACATGGGAGCTTTCAGAAGTTAAGACCCAGAGAAAATTGTCTATTTTTATGATTAGGTTTGATGAAGAATGGACATCCATGTAGGAATACAATTGAAAAAAAGTAAATGATCTAATGGTGAAGGCTACATGAAGACATTCAGCAAGGCCTCTTTTCAGATTTTTCTTGGTCTTTATGTGTGGCATTCCTTCCTCTTGGGTATATGGCAGGATTCTGTCTAGAATAAAGGTCCTATGACCTACTGTTAGACAAGGGAGGTCAGAGAATTTCTTTGTGGCCAGCTTTTACACAGAAAGGTGGGAGAAGTGATGCTTCTCCCTCAGCCTCCTGAGTACCTAGGACTACAGGCATACACCATCATGCCTGGCTAATTTTTAATTTTTTTGTTTTTGTAGAAATAGAGTCTCACTTTGCCCAGCCTGGTCTTGAACTCCTGGGCTCAAGTGATCTTCCCTCCTGGGACCGCCAAAGTGCTGAGATTACAGGTATGAGCCACTGTGCCCAGACTCAGTATCTTTCTGTTTAAAGTACTCAGCATGTCAAAGCACAATACTTGGGTATTATTTTCTGAACCTCAGCAGTGTGCAAGATATATTTAGTGTGTGCAGAAGAGGAAAGATAAATCCTTGCCTGCAAAAAATTAGCTGTCAAAAAACTACAAACAAGAAATCAAATATATAGATTAAAATAAGTAAATTATACAAACTACCAAAAGAAGAGAGAGAGAAGAACCAGAAGATATCCTAAAGTTTACCTAGTCCAGTGGTTCTCAATCTATGTACAATTCCAGCATTGATAAATACAAATAGCATACACCTTCACTTAAGATTTGAAATTCAAATGTTGCTAGAATAAATCAAACAAAGAGACTCTTCCCTGCTTTATTTCTACCATACACAAGCTTTCCTGAAATTCTCATATTACAACTCTCCTGTTCCACGGCATTTCCTCCATCTCTAATTTCAGAATAATCAATATGACTCTACTATATCATTTTCAATTTAAAGAAAAGAAAGAAACGGACCGCGGACCCAACTGTATCACTGTGAAAGATGTACCTAAGATCATCTAGATAGCAAGATACGGAACAGGAAATAAATCCTGTTTTCCTGATTGCCATATAGTCACCTTCTAGGTTGTGAGTAACAGACAGAACTACAAAAACATTCTAAGAAGTGAAAGACAGACTGATGAGGAGTACCCCTGAGTTAGACCTCCTGGTTCACATCAGGGTAACTCATGTGCTGTTCTGGGACAGCAGGTAAGTAGGTAATTCCGAAGTTCTAAGGGGACAGAGGAAACAAGGATCAGACATGGACAAATTCAAGAAGTCTTCTTTAAAGTCTTGGTCAGGATCTTTTATATTTTCCTAATTACCTAATTCAGTTGAAGTCAAAAGTATAATTTGTGATTACAATGGTAGAAATACAGAAGTTGGTATTAAAAGATATTTTATTCAATCTTAAGTTTATTAAGATATACAAATATTTTTTTCTGACCAGCTAAGATCCCATTATATTAAGGACTTGAATAATTCAGACATGAACATTACAGGCGTCAGTAGCTAATAATTATTCGTTTGAACCTTATTTGGCATATGGTGTAATATTTTTGCACGAGGTCCCTCTGCTGAAGTCATTGTTCCATTTTCATTTGTCATTTACTCCATCCTATAGACTGCACGAACATCAGCATCAAAGTAGATCAAGCAGTGCTGCTAAAAACAAATGAATATAGTTGTGTGTTGATTTCGGATGTTAAGTTAGAGAAAGGGAAAATGTGAGGTTGAAAGAACATGCAAAATGGGATAATCTATTTGAATAGAAACTTCATTCTTTTTAACAATCTTTTAATTGTCTAGGTTTTCTTTTGTTTTGTTTTGACTATGAAATTTCCAAAGTATATAACAAATGGCTGATTACATGCTTGACTGTACAGAGCTCTATGACTGAAGAAATTGAGGGTGTGAAGTTTCTGTTCTCTGGAGGCTGGAGATGCAGGGTGATTAGTTGTGACATTTTGAAGGGTGTGAATGGATTTAGAAGAAGAGTATAATAGACACAGATTGCATTTTCGGTTAGCTGCCAAATGGTTACAAAATCAAGAACCATCAACCAATGTATTTATCTTTCATTCTTCTAGAGATCAAACAAGAGTAGGAATATTGCATTAATTTGTTTAAAGGGTGATTGACACTAGATATTTTAAAAAAAATCACAATTTCAGGGTGGACCATGACTTCACTCAAATGTAGACCTTGTAACTAAATGAGAAACTGATATTTTGTCTGTAATTTGGATATTTTTTGTTTCCCAACATTTGGGATAGTAGATGTCATGTGTACCCAAAATAAAATTGACTAGATACTTGGATGTTTCAAGGATTAGATTTTTCTCCCACCTGAAAGTCTTATTTTGATTACATATCACAAAATAAGTATGTTGCTTGATAGCTCAGGTACTCAAAGTAGCACTGGATCATTGAAAGATTTAGCAATAGATCCCAGAAACCCTATTCTTAATTATTTACAAAACTGAAGCAGTTTGACAACACTTGATTTCCTGTTAAATCAAAATCCTCCTGGAATCTAGAAATTTTCCAATCTGTTTGTGTTTCTTGTTTTGGTCCACATAATTGACTCAGCTCTTCTTAACTTCAGTTCCCCAGGTGAGTACTATGGTTTCTCCACCTAATTTGGCCAACTTTCTGAGCTGCCAGGTGGTACCTAGCCTGGCCCTAAGAGCTTGGCCACAGTGGTCAATATTCAACAGAAAAAAGTCACAGAACATTAACCTCAGACAAGATAACTCTGTTATTCTGACACATTGAGACCAAACAGGATGACACATTATTATATGGGAGCACAGCCAAAAACTAGCATTGTACAATGACAAAACTGAACAAACTTGTCTTTCTTCCACTGAACATAAGTAACTGACTCTCCTTATCAATTATGGCCTTAGTCCTACACTGCACCTACCATTCCTAAATAAAAAATTGATGTACCTAATCATAAAATTACCCTTGTCTTTGGTTTGGATACTATCAGAAAACAAGACCTACTTCTTTAGTCCATTCTCAAAATCACCTAACACCAAGTTTTATAACAAATTCCTCCAGACACTGAGGAATTTATAATTATGTTGTGACTACTGAAGCAGCCATCTTCAGCTCGGTGCAGTTTTGAAGGTCTAAAATCTAGACTGGAAAGCAATACAATTAAATGAAATTTAAAACTTTTCAGTGATTCAACTCTTATATAACAAGGCATCCAGAAAGGTATGTGGCTAAAGTTCTGGTAAGCACTGTTTCACTACAGATATTCCATTTTAATATTCACACAAGAAATGCAAGAAGAAGCTATTTAGGTATAGTAAATGAAACAAATGGGTTGCTATATTTGTGAAGAATGGAGTAGATGTAATTTATAGATTTACATATAAAAAGTTCTTTCATGGGTGGGGATTCTATGTAGACACTTAACTACTTATTTATGGGATAATAAATCTTCACTTAGACTTTGTGCTTTAATTTGGGAGAATCTCTTCCAGATGGTGGCATTTCCTATGATAGTCATGGGTTCATAAAACACCCACCAGAAAAGCTGGATTAAAATGAAATATGGTTCAAACAACCATGTGGTTATTTTGCCAGGACAAAACAAAAATTATTGTGAAAATGTTTCGGTGACAAATAAGAGACCTCCTCATAATGGGAGAAAGCCAATGAGAAACATTTTAAATAAAATCCTTAGTAACATTTCCTCTTTCTAAAAAATAGACCTGTTTTAAGCTTTACAAAGTCTAAGTATCGTAAATATTATAATTCTTAGTCCTGATAATCTGGATTATAAATGATGCTGACTGGCCTGAGGAAAACTCAACATTATTCAGTTATGATTTTGTTGTTCTAAAACAAGAGGCCCACATTTATTCAAATAGATAACAAAAAGTATAATAAATAATCAAGGTAGTTCTTGGCACAGGCCTACTTCTTTCCCAAAAAGAATCTTTGTTGCTGACTTATATTTACTCATTCAGTCATGCATTTGTCAAATCCTTTCTGAAAGCCCAGTGAGAACCCAGTAGGTGAGGTTACAGAGTTCAGTCTAGAAGGAAAGTCATTTGAGCCAGTTCTAATAGTGAGCATGCTCCTTAACTTATATAGGCTGTCTCAGCTTCCTCCTAAGCAAGTGTCCCATAGAAGTCCTGGTGGAGGCCCATCTGAGATAGGAGAGGTCACATAATGGGGAGACACCAACAATTGTAAATTAGAAACCATTCAGGCTCACATTGCAACTACTATCTTAGACAAACAATTTCTAAAAAGTCGTTCTACTCAGTGCAAAATGTCACTTGCATATGCTTCTGGAGATGCAAAACAAGAGTATTTCCATAGAAAATGAAGATTATCAGCCTCTGCTGTAGAATAAAAATCCCAGGATTGTTTTCTTAAGCCAGCCATTAAGTGATAGTTATTAAAAACTTTCCTTAAAACAAACTACCAAAAAATTCCCACTTCTGATTACCAATCTGAATCAGAGAACAGTGCTTATAAACCAATTGATCCAAATGAATTACCTAATCATGCCTTTTAATTATCAGAATAACTCCAAAATTGAGGCAGAGCCAAGTTCAATATTTTTGCCTAAGGTCAGAATGCCAGGAAATAGTTGACTTGAGATTTGAAACCAGAGATCACACTCTTTAATCTTTGTTATGTTTTGTGATATTTCAAGGGAATAAGATTGATTGATGGATATCAATTCAAAATAAAATGTACTTTTAGGAAATTACAGTGCTACATTAATTGAGCATAGATTTTTGATGTCACAGCTTCACATACTTAGGTTTTAGGTCCTGGGAGTATTAAAGCAGAAATTAGCTAGTCATTTCTCACAAATGGTGTATGTGGACCTGAGCTGTTTTATCAATGATGATAAATTATTGCAGCACTTAAAGGTTAAAACTCTCTAGAAGATCTCCTGGCATCATTTCCTGCCACAAAAGTAAAAGTCAAAATTATTCAAAGACAAGAATACCACCCTGAATTCATGAGAACTCAGGAGAGAAGAGAAATGCACTGGGAGCACAGAATCAAGAGAAGTCAGAATTAGTAAGAGGAATACTCATTTCAAATTGCACCACTTTCTCTCCCAAGCAGGCATAACAACGCTAACATAATTTTTCTGGACCCAAGGTTTGTGTGGTGGGAGAAGAAGATTGGAGGTGGATGCTCAATATCCCCACCAGTTGGGAATCTTTGTGAGAAGCCCACTTAAGTCTCATTCCATAAGAACCATCATGAGTGCGGGAGGGCTGGACCACCTGGGGTAAATTGGGGTCAAAAAGCGATGATCGCAGCAACTGGTGTGTGGATCTTTGTGACTGCTGTGTTCCTGTCAGCCATCCTAAAGAGACTGGTAGCTGCGATAGTTCTTCATGGAGCATGGTCCTCAGGAAGACCTGAATTCCTGCCCAGATTTTCCACAAAGCCTGGTTGCTCATGTGGAAACCATCTCCGAAATAGAAACAATTAAGACATTTGCAATGGAGTTTCAGCACTTGCATTCCCCAGACAATGGGGAAACAATGGCAAGGCAGCATTCAAGTTCTGGTTCTTAATATAACTTCCCCTAGGCAAGAAACAACAGTAGCACTACTGTGTAATTTCAGTGCAGCATTTAAGTTCTGATTCTCACTGTAAATCTTACCGAGCCTGGAAACAACAGCAAGCCAGCAATTAAGTTCTAATATTAAGTAGTACAAGCCTAACACCATGAAAAAAAATGACTGCAAAAGCTGAAAAAGATATCTTTCTCCTCAAATTTGCAGGTAGCAGTGTGAAAATGCAAGGATGGTGAACAATAAGGGAAATATGATATCACCAAAAGAAACCAACCAAGGTCCAGTAATGGACCTATAAAAGTTAATGATATATGAATGTCTAACAAATTTCAGAATAATCCTTTTGAAGAACTTCAGAAAATCACAAGAATATATGAATAACTCTAAAAAAATGTGGAAAACAATCCAGGAACAAACAAGAGAAACTTGAAAAATAAATAGAAACAATTTAAACAACCAAATAGAAGTTTTAGAAATAAAGAATACAAAATCTAATCTGAAAAACACATTAAAAAGCTTCAACAGTATATTTGATCAAGCAGATGAAAGAATCAGAACAAAGACAGAACAACATATGAAATAACCCAATCAGCAGAGCAGAGAGAAAAAAAGAGTAAAGAAGACCTATACGAATTATGGGACACCAACCTCTGCATAATAGGAGTTCCCAAAGAGATGAGAAAAAGGCTTAGAAAGCATATTTAAGAAAATAAATGGCTGAAAAATTCCCAAATCTGGAGGAAGACAACAGCAGCTAAATACAGAGAGCTCATAGGTCACCAAAAATCGAAGACAATAAAAAATATTTATAGCAGCAAGAGAAAATAAACATACCACATTCAAAGGAGCCCAAATACAGCTTTTAGCAGACTTCTCCGCAGAACCTATGTAAGGCCAGGAGAGAGTGGGATGATATATCTAAAATGCTGAAGGCAAACTACAAATAAACTGCCCTCCAAGAATAATGTACCCAGCAAATCTATCTTTCCAACATGAAAAACAGATAAAGGCTCTTGGACAAACAAAAGCTGAAGGAGTTCTTCAACACCAGTCCTATCTTAGAAATGGTAAAGGGAGTTTTACAATATGAAAGAAAAGAATGCTAACATGTAACAAGAAAACATCTGAAGGCATAAAACTCACTGGTAAACATAATACAGATGAAAATACACTAATACTGTAGTTGTGGTATATACATTACATCTTAAGTATGAAGACCAAAAGACAAAACTATTAAAGACAATACTTAAAATAATTGGTTAAGAGAAGGGCATTATTTTAAAAATATATATTTTTTACTTTGTGATAAAAGTTGTCATTATGAGGTCCAAATAACATGTTATAACTACAAGAATTTTTTATAAACCTTGTAGTAATTACAGAGCAAAAGCCAGTAATAGGCACACACAGTAAATGGTATAGAAGAATAAAAACATACACATAGAGGAAATCATTTAACTGCAAAAAAAGGCAGAGAAGAAAAAAGAAAGTACCTACAAAACAACCAGAAAACAAGTAACAAAATGGCAGTACTAAATCGTTACCTTTTAAAAATAACCTTTAATGCAAATGAATAAAATTCTCTAATTAGAAGAAATAAAGTAGCTGAATTAAGATAAAACAAAATAACCAAGAACCAACTGTATGTTGTCTAGAAGAAATTTATTTCACCTAAAAAGATACATATTGGCTGAAAGTGAAGGAAAAGAAAAAGGTATTCCATGCAAGTGGAAACCAAAAAGGAATAGGAGTATAGTAGTTATAATAGACATTAAGCCAGGAAAGGTATTTAAAAAAAGACCAGGCCATTATCTCATGATAAAGAAATCAGTATAGCAAGAGGATATAACAATTTTAAATATGTATATACTCAACACTGGGATGCTTAAAATGTAAAACAAATATTAAGAGACCTAAATGGAGACACTGAATATAATACAATAAAGGTAGGGGATTTCAACACCTCACTTTCAGCAATAGACAAATGATTCAGACAGTATCAACAAAGAAATATCAGTTAAACTGCACTCTAGACCAAATGAATCTAACAGATCATTGCAGAACATTCCAGCCAACAGCTGCAGAATATACATTTTTCTCAGTAACACATAGAATCACATAGAATATTCTCCAGTATAGTCCATATATTGAGTTACAAAACAAGTCAGTAAATTTTAAAATATTTAAATTATGTCAGGTATCTTATATGACCACAATAAGGTAAAACACAAAATCAGTAACAGAATAATATTGGAAACTAAACAAATTTATGGATATTAAACAACATGCTCCTGAACAACAGATGAATCAATGAAGAACTTTAAAGGTAAATTTAAAAATTTCCTTAAAATAATTGAAAATAGCAACACAACATACAAAAACCACTGTGATACAAAAAAAGCAGTTTTAAGAGGGAAGTTTATAGCAATAAATACATCAAAAAGTACAAATATCTCAAAGAAATTAATGATTGCATCTCAGGGAACTAGAAAACCAAGAACAACAACAACAAAACCCCACAAAATTAACAGAAGAAAAAATAATAAAGAGCAGAGCAGAAATAAATAAAATAGATGAAAAAACAATACCAAAGATCAACAAAACAGAGCTGATTTTCTAAAAAGATAATATCAACAAACCTTTAGCTAGACTAAGAAAAAAGAGAAAATTAAAATCACAGATTAAAAAGGGAACATTACAGCAGACACTATAGAAATACAAAAGATCATAAGAATATTATGAACAACTATATACCAATAAATTTCAAAATCTAGATTAAATGGTTAAATTTTTGGACATATACAACATACTAAGCTTAAATCACAAAGAAATAGAAAAATTGAATATACCAACATTGAGTAACAAGATTGAATCGGTAGTAAAGACTCTGTAATCAAAAAAAAGCACAGGACCTTATGGCTTCACAGCTCAATGCTACAAACATTTAAAGAACTAATACTGATTTTTCTCAAACTCTCAAAGAATTAAAAGGAGAAAATAATTCCAAACGTACTCTATGAGGTCGATATTACCCTGATGTCAAAACCAGATAGAGACACAGCAACAAAATTACAGGAAAATATCTTTGATGAACATAGAGGCACAAATACAAAATACTAGCAAACCAAATTCAACAACACATTAAAAAGATCATTCATTATAAAATCAAGTAGAATTCATTCCAAGTATGCAAGGATGTTTTAACACATGCAAATTAGTAAATGTGATACATCCCATTAAGAGAATCGAGGAAAAAAACCCATATGATTGTTTTAATACACTCAGAGAAAGCATTTGATAATATCCAATGTCCCGTTCAAATAAAAACTCACAACAAATTGGGTATAGAAGAAATATACCTTAAAACAATAAAGGCCATATGTGACAAGCCCACAGCTAACATTATACCCAGTGAGGAAAAGTGGAAAGCTTTTTTTCTTTTCCTTTTTTCTTTTTTTTCTTTTTTTTTTTTTGAGACAGAGTCTCACTCAGTTGCCCAGGCTGGAGTGCAGTGGTGAGATCTTGGCTCACGGCAAGCTCTGCCTCCCAGGTTCAGGCCATTCTCCTGCCTTAGCCTCCTGAGTAGCTGTGACTACAGGCGCCTGCCACTATGCCAGGCTAATTGTTTTGTATTTTAAGTAGAGATGGGGTTTCACGGTGTTATCCAGGATGGTCTCGATCTCCTGACCTCGTGATCCACCCGTCTCGGCCTCCCAAAGTCCTGGGATCACAGGCGTGAGCCACCGCGCGGGGCCGGAAAGCTTTTTTTCTAAGATCTGGGACAAGACGATGTTACCCACTTTTGCCACTTTTATTTAACATAGTAGTGGAAGTTCTAGCTAGAGCAATTAGGCAAGAGGATAGGGCATCCAAATTGGAAAGGAGGAAGACAAATTTTCCCTGTTTGCAGATGGCATGATCATTCATATATATACAAATATATATGATATGATATAAAAAATATATGAATAATGCCATCTGCAAACAGGGAAAATAATTTATGTGTATTTATTCAATATATATGAATATATGTCATATTGACATGTATATATAGTTTTTAATAGTCTTTAGAGTTCATATATGTTCATATTTCATATATATTTCATAGGTATGAAGTATAGTTTTCATATGTATATATTTATATGAAATATATATGAATATATGTGTGCATAAATATGTGTGTGTGTGTATATATACATATATATACATATATATATATGAAAACTCTAAATACCACACAAAAAAACTATAGGATTTATTACAGATTTGTTATTCTTTGTTAAATATTTGGTAGAACTCACTAGTGAAGCCATCTGGTTCTAGAATATTGTTTGTGGAGATTTGACTACAAGCTGAATTTTAAAAATAGTAGTTTGTCATTCAAAGAATTTGTCTATTTTACCTAATAAGTTGATTTTATTGGCATACATTTGTTTACATTAGCACTTTATTTTTCATATCTGTAGATTCTGTTGTTATGGTCCTATCTAAATCCAGGTGTTGCTAATAAGTGCCTTCTCTCATATTTTTCTCATTATGACTAGAAACCTCTCTGTTGATCAAACACTTAGCTTTTGCTTTCATTTTTTTCTCATTAGGGTTTCTCTGGGTTGTGTTTAAACTCTTTTGGCTCTTATTAATATTACTTTCTTTCTTCCATATATTTTTCTAGTTCATTAATTTAAGGCCTGCCTTTTTTTAGTAACATGCTATAAATTTCCCACTAAACATTTTTTAGTGGCATTCCATACCTTTGATATGTTGTATTTTCATTTTTAGTTGAAAATGCTAATTTTCTTTGTGAATATTTTTTGAGCCATAAGTTCTTTACTAGTATATAATTTGGTTTACAAATATATGGAAATTTTTCAGAGCTCTTTTGTCAATGATTTCTAATTTAATTTTACTGTCATCAGAGAACATTATTTGTATGAGTTGAATCTGTTTAAATTTACTAAAACTCCTTTGTCTTAGAATATGATTCTCACTTTGTAAATGCCCTATGTGAACTTGAATATTCATTCTATTGCTGTTGCATCAAATGTCTTACACATTTAAATCAGGTCAGGTTGGCTGAAATTGTTATTCAAGTCTTCTATATCTTTAGGTTTTTTTATTTATTGTGTTATATTAATTACATACATGTTCAGAATTTGTATGTTATCTTGATAACCCAACACTTGATTGCTATAAAATGATTTTAAAATCTCAGATAATTTTCCTTGCTTCAAAATCTATTTTGTCTAATATTGATGGAGCCATTCCAACTTTCTTGTGATTAGTGTTAACCAGTGTTTTTTTCCCCAGTTAATTCACTTCTAGCCTATTTGTGTCTTTATATTAAAAGTATGTTTCAATGTAGGCTGCATTTATTGGGACCTTATTCTTCAATCATTCTCCAATGATTATATATGATAATTGATGTGGTGAGTTTCAATACGTCGACTATTTGTTTTCTACTTCTCTCTCTGTTTTCTCCTGTTTTTGTGCCTTTTAGGTTATTTTGTTAGTTTTCAATCTCTGCTAACCTAACAATAACTCTAATGTGGTTGCTTTAGAGTTTACAATACACATCTTTATCTTAGTAATCTGACCTTTAAGTAAGATCATATCAATTCAAATGTAGTTCAAGAATCTTATAATAATGCACTGTGTCTCAATTCCTAGCCTTTATACTATTATTGTCATAGCTTTTTATAATATATATATGTGTTATAAGTTCCAGAGTACATTTCTATTTTTGTTTAAGCAATCAATTATACTTTAAAGATATTTACCTCATACACCAAAAAACTAAATAATTATCTATGCTGTTACTGTTTTGTGTGTACTTTATTCCATTTTGTTTATCTAATAACAGTTTTTTTGCCTGGAAGACTTTAATATTTTTCAAAATTGGTGTTTGCTGGTAATATATACTTTCAGCTTTTGTATGTCTGATAATGCTGCTATTTTTGCTGTCTTTTAAAATGATATTTTTGCTGGGTATAGAATTGTAAGTTTTAAAGTGTTTTTAATTTTCCCCTCTAAAATGTTGTTCTACAATATTCACTCCTGTGGTTTCTTTGAAGATTTTTTTAATGGATTTCTGCTTCTCAGTCTGAGAAGTGAAAAGATTGAAATGTATCACTCTAATCCTTACAACAAGACAAAAGATGAAGAACTGAATATCAGCAACTTCTTAGATCCGTAAAAGAATTGAGGTTACAGGTCAAGTAAGTGCCCTGAAAACTGTAACAGCCATACATAGAGAAGCACATATTACCAGAGTAGAAACCACTGCAAGAGGCAGCGCCAGCCTTGGGTATGAATGCTTAAAGGATAGTTGACTAACTGCTGGTAATGGACTGTGGGCTAGCTCAAGAGATAAAAATTCCTGGAACTCTGACCTTGGGAGCTTCCTCATACGGTTTTTGAGTTTTACCTTCAGGAGCTCCACCAGGTTCTAACTGTAAAGATGTGAGACAGATCCCTCTCTGCTTCCAGCAGGAAAGGAGAAAAGTAGCTAATTTAAAAATAAAACCAAGACAGTTGGTAATCCTTAAAAAGGGTCTGCGCTCAAAGGAAATTCTTCTGCAGAGCCTAAACAATGTAGAGAATTGAAGTACCCAACACTAGACCTCACTAACCTTCAGCATGAGGAAAGAGAAATACCCAACTCCAGCTTCCTCTGCCTTCAATGTGGGGGAAAGGAAATGGCCATCTCCAGCCCCCTCCAGTTTTTCTCTCACTATGGGGTAAAATTTAAAAGATGAGAATCATTTAGAAAGGTCATTGCACTTGAGCAGAGAATTATTATAAGACTGATACTCAATCATAGAATTATAGAATGTTTCCTCTCCCCCACATTTTTACCACAACAAAAATAGGATTCCTGTAGAATAACAGGAGATTACAGCTGAAAATAATTGCAAGACTCAGCCTCTATTTAAGAAATCCCTGCAGAAACACAAAATCAACAGGGCAACAAAAAGGACACTAGAGTAAATTTTAGCCTGACACCTGCAGATACAGCAAATAGCAAAGTGAACCTATCTCATAGCAGATAAACGTAAAGCATCACTGTAAAGTTCTACTTACCTCAGTTCCTTTTAGGCAATATATCATTTCTGGCATTCAGTAAAAATGTACAAGGGATGTTAAAAGGTGAAAACAACAGTCTGAAAACATGGGGCAAGCATTAAAACCAAAGTTAGACATGAAGGTGATTTTGAAATTATGAGACCAGTAAATTAAAATGAGTATTACATATTAAATTGTTTAGAGATTTAATAGAGATTGACTACTAAAAGGTAATCAAAAGAAACTGATAGAAATTGTAAACTCCATAACAGAGATGAAGAATAACTGAGACATCAGACACAGACAGGAAAAGAATCAGTGAGCTTGAGCAGACAGCAACAGAAACTTTGCAAAGAAAGTAATGAAAAATATGAAACACAATACCTAAACACTCTGAAACAATTACAAAAGGTGTACCACACATGCAATGGGAATATAAAAACAAAAAGGAACAGAAGAAATATTTGAAGCTGTAGTGGCTGAAAACTTTGCAAAATTATTGACAGACACAAAACCATATGTCAAGGAAGCTCAGAGAATCCTAAGCAGGATAAATATCAAAAAATCTGTACCTAGTCATGTATTCAAACCATAGAAAGTCAAAGACAAAGAGAAAATCTTTAAAGTGGGATAAGGCGAAAAAAACCTTACGTGTAGGGTAACAAGTTTAAAAGTTAACATCAAGCTTCTCTTCAGAAACCATGAAAGCAAGAAGAGAGTAGAGTGAAATGTTCCAAATGTTGAAAGCAAACAAAACCCCACCTTGTAGAATTCTATAAGCAGCAAAATTATTCTTCAAAAGTGCAGAGGAGATAAAGATTTTCTCAGATCTACAAAATCTGAGAGAATTTGTCACTAGTAAGTCTGCCTTGCGTGAAATGTTAAAAAGCTCTTCAGAGGGAAAGGAAATGATATAGCTTAGAAATTCAAATCTGCATAAAGGAAGGCCATTCGAAAAGAAAAAAAGGTAAAATAAAATCTTTTTTTGTTCTTATTTTGAACACACAATAGTTTGTTCAATATTTTGTTGTCATTATTATTTTGAACAGTTATTTATGATTAAGTGAAATGTATGACAACAACGTTGTGAGGGACAGAGGGAGGAAATGGAAATATTCAGCTATAATTTTCCTGAACAACTTAAGAGGTAGTATAATGTTATTTGAAAGTAAACCGATATTAATTGTAAATGTATATTGCCTACTTTGAATAAAAAACTAAAAATAAATTATATAAAATGCTTAATTAAAACCGGAGAATGAAAAATATGGCAGAAAAAGGAACACGAACAACAAATAGAAAATAGTTATAAATATGGTAGATATTATGCAACTATGTCAGTAATTTAAATTTAAATGTTCTTGATATATATAACACATAATAGAACATCAAAATGGATACCAAATGTATGCTATCTACAGGAACCTACTTTAATTATAAAGATGCATATAGATTAAAGGTAAAGAGATAGAGAATATGCCATGCTAAAATAAAAAGAAATCTAGGGTAGCTACATCAATTTCATACATAGCATATTTCAGAGCAAGTAAAATGATTAGGGATAAACAGGAACATTACATAATGATAAAGGGATCATTTATTTACATAGACTATTGTTAATGTGTTTATACCTAACAACAGTGCATCAAAATTAGTGTTGAAAAACTGATAGAAATGAAAGGAAACATAGGGAAATCCACTATTGTAGTTGGACAATTTAAGCCTTTACATCAGTAACTGACAGACTCAGCAGGCAGAAAATTTGGAATTATATAGTTCAATTGAACATCAACTGAATCTAACGAAAATTTACAGAATACTTAATTTTAATTTTTTTAAGAGACAGTGTCTTACTATTTTGCTCAGGCTGAACTCAAATTCCTGGGCTCAAGTGATCTTCCTGCCTCAGGCTCCTAAGTAGCTGAGACTACAGGCATGCACCACCACACCTGTCTCTATAGAATATTTCATCAAATAACATGGAATACACATTATTCTTAAAGTTTACATAGAGCATTCACTAAAAGAGAACACATTCTAGACCATGAAATACTGCTTAGCAAATTTAAAATAAAAATCATATAAAGTACTTTGTTAAGACCATAATGAAATTAAAATAGAAATCTATAACAGATAAAAGCAAGAAAATTCCAAAGTGTTTTGCTATGTGGATATGTAAAGAACAGACTTCAAAGCAATAAATGGGTCAAAGATGGTATATTAGAAATTTTAAAAATATATTTTGAACAAAATGGCATTAGGAATTATCAAATTTTGTGTGATATACCAAAAGTAATGCTTAGAGAGAATATATAATAATGTTGAATACATATAGAAAAGGTGAAAAGTCTAAAATCTAAGCTTCAACATTAACTTCAAAATGAAAATTGAATTCAAAATAAGCAGAAAAAAGAAATAAAAGTTATAGCAAAAAGTGGTGAAATTGTACATAGGAAATCAGTACAGAAAACCAATTAAACCAAAAGCTAGCTCTCAAAAAATATCAATAAAATTGATAACTCTTTAGCCTAGCCAAACAGGAGGAAAAAGACAATGATTATTAATATCATAAATGAAACAGAGCCAACACAACTGATCCCATGGTTGTTAAAAGAATAATAAAGAAATATTATTAACTCTAAGCCTCGAAATTTGACAAGTTAGATGAAATCGACAAATTCTTTGAAAGAAATGACCTACTGAAACTAACACAAGTAGAAAAATAATTTGAATAGGCCTATGTCTATTAAAGAAATTGAACCCACAATCAATGACCTTCCAAAACAACAACAAAAAACAACAGGCCAGTTGGTCTCACTGAATTCTATCAAATATTTGCAGAACAAAACTAATTATCTACAATTTCTTCCAGAAAAAAAGCAGCAAAGAGAATAATTTGTAACACACTGTATGACTCCAAAGTTACCCTTATGTCAAAAGCAAAGAAATATACTTATTGGGAAAATAATTCTAGACAAATATCTTTCATGAATATACACACAAACATCCTCAACAAAATATTAGCAAATTGAATCGAACTAAATATACATATTTTATATATATAAATAATTATATACCACAGACAAGTGGGATTTAGGCCAGGTATACCAAGTTGGTTCAACATTCAAAAGTCAATTACTCTAACATATCACATTCATAGGCTAAAGAAGAAAAATCACACCATAATATCAAAAAATGCAGAAAAAGCATTTGACAAATTGAATACCTGTACGTGATCAGAACTCTCAGCAAATCAGCAATGGATGGAACTTCTTCAACTTGATAAAGAATATCTACAAAAAGCCCTAGAGCTAACATAGTACCTACTAGTGTTTACCCCCTATAATAAAAAACATATTCTATACTTTCACCACTCCTATCCCACAAAGAGCTGGGCATTCTAGCTAATTCAATAAGACAAGAAAATAAATAAAAGGCAAAGACAGAAGGAAGAGAAAGAAGAAAGAAAAAGAGTCTTTTTCACATATGGTATTATTGTCTATGTAGAAAATCACAAATATTTGACACACAAAAGTCAAGCTAAAAAATATAACAATGATATAGAATTTACAGAATACAAAGTTAATATACAAAAGTCAATTGGTTTCTTACAGGGCAATAATAAACAACTTGAATTTGGAATTAAAAACAAAACAGTGTTCACATTAGCAACAAAAAATGAAATACTCCCATATAACTTAAAAATGTATAGTGCTATATGAGGAAAACTATAAAACTATGATGAAAAAAATCAAGATTTTATACAAATGGACAGTTATTCCATATTCTTGCATAGGAAGACTATATTAAGATGGTAGTTCTTCCCATCTTGACCTACACATTTAACACAATCCCAATAAAAATCTCAGCAATTTAGTTTATGGATATCAACAAACTGATTCTAAAATGTACAAGAAAAGGTAAGACGTAGCAAAGCCAAGGAGGCAATATTGACTACATGACTTCAAGACTTTCTATAAATCTATGGCGATCAAGATAGTATGTCAATCATGAAATAAATACATAAATGGAACAGAATAGAGAACCCAGAAATAGACCTATACATATATAGTCAACTGATTTTTGACAAAGGCAATTCTATGGAGCAAAAAAGTCATTTTAACAAATGTGGAAACAAGTGAAAATCTGCATTCTGTGTGTGTGTGTGTGTGTGTGTGTGTGTAGAGAGAGAGAGAGAACCTTCCATAAAAGAAATTAACTCAAAATGAATCACAGATCTAACTTTAAAATTGAAACTGTTCAATTTCTACAAGATAGGAAGAAATCTAGCTGACATTAGATTGGACAATGACTTTTTAGATACAAAAAAACATAATTTATTAGAGAAAAAATGATGTAATAGTTCATTAAAATTAAAAAGTTCCACTTTTCAAAAGAACAGATGAAAGTAAAAAGAATTGCAACAGACAGAGAACATTTTTCAAATAACATCTGATAACTGGTATTAGTATTAAGGGTTCTTAATAGTTAAGAAAACAAACAATAAACAAATGGGCAATAGATCTGAACAGACACCTCTAAGGAAGACATACACGTGGAAAGAAAGCACAGAAAAAGATGCTCAGCATTGTATGTCAATAGGGAACTGTGAACTAAAACATCATGGAGATACTACTGCACACCTATCAAATGGTTAAAATATAACACTGACAACACCAAATGCTGGCAAGGATGTGAAGCAACACATGTATTGCTGGTGGAAATGAAAAATGATACAGTGGAAATGCCAAATGATACTATTTGGCATTTTCTTACAAAGCTAATCCTGGGTTAACCATATGATCCTGCAATCACACTCCAGATGTTTACCCAAATGAGTTAAAAACATATATCCACGCAGAAACCTACACACAAATGTTTATAGCAGCTTTGTTCAGAGCGTTCAAAAGGGAATGAATAAGTAAATTGTGGTACATCCATACCGAGGAGTTACTCCGCAACAACAAAAGAGCTATCAAGGAGGGAATTTAAATGCATATTGGTTAGTCCAAGAATCAAATATGAAAAGTAACATACTGAATAATTACACTACATGACATTTTGAAAAGATAAAAGTGAAAAGATCGGTGGTTTCCAGGGGTTCACAGTAAGGGAAGTAGAAATGAACACGTGGAACACAGAGCATTTTTAGAGCAATAAAACTATTCTGTATTATACTGTAATGGTGAACACATAACACTGTGCATTTCTGAAAAACATAGAACACAAAAAAATGAACTCTAATGTAAACCATGTAGTTAATAATCAATTTTGGTACATTACTTATACTATATTGCAAGATGTTAATAATAGAGAAACTGGGTGTATCTCTGTGTCTGTGGAGGGGGTTGTGTATGACAACACTATACTTTTTCACAATTTTTCTGTAAACATAAAACTGATGGCTCATGCTTGTAATCCCAGCACTTTGGGAGGCTGAGGCGGGTGGGTCACAAGGTCAGGAGTTAGAGACCAGCCTGGCCAACATAGTGAAACCCTGTCTCTACTAAAAATACAAAAAATGTATAGTGCTATATGAGGAAAACTATAAAACTATGATGAAAGAAATCAAGATTTTATACAAACGGACAGTTATTCCATATTCTTGAATAGGAAGACTATATTAAGATGGTAGTTCTTCCCATCTTGACCTACACATTTAACACAATCTCAGTAGAAATCTCAGCAATTTAGTTTATGGATATCAACAAACTGATTCTAAAGTGTACAAGAAAAGATAAGACGTAGCAAAGCCAAGGAGGCAATATTGACTACATGACTTCAAGACTTTCTATAAATCTATGGTGATCAAGATAGTATGTCAATCATGAAATAAACGAATACATAAATGGAACAGAATAGAGAGCCCAGAAATAGACCTACACATATATAGTCAACTGATTTTTTACTATAATATATTATAGTCAAAAATATAAAAAATTAACTCGGTGTGGTGGCTCGCGCCTGTAGCCCCAGCTACCTGGGAGGCTGAGGCAGGAGGATCACTGGAACTCAGGAGGCAGAGGTTGCAGTGAGCCGAGACCCTGCCACTGAACTCCAGCCTGGGCAACAGAGAGAGGCTCTATCTCAAAAAAAAAAAAAAAAGTATAGTCTATTAAAAGCTTTAAAAAAAAGTTATTAGAATAAATGAATTGGTATAACAGATGGGATTTTTATTTTATGTTATGGAAATAAACTTATGAATTTTATTTTAAAGACTGCCTATATAGCTTCGTACATGAATCAATTATCTTAGAGGTAATTTATGTATGATTTTGCTTCTGTAGTCTGAAGGATAAAGCACGTGGAAGAAGAATGAGAGTGCCTATCATTCAGAATGTTATTGCACCTTACTCACCGCTACCCTGCTACAGTTTCTAAATCCTCATAAATTTCATTTGCTATATTTCATGTATCTAATAGCTGATGATTACCTAACCATCATCCCTCTCTGTTTCCAGTAGGAGTTCCCTCATAATAGTTAAATAATGAAATATTAGAACAGGTTTTAGCAATATGAAGATAAAATGGCACTTGGAATTAGAATCTGATTTCTTAGAATTTCTACTTTATTTGGCATTCTAAGTATGCTTTCTCTCTAAACTACTTCAGGAATTAAAAATTATAAATTCCATAAGAATACACAAAATGTTATAAATTATCTGTTCAACAGTAATTAACAATATACCAAAAGAAAAATACTTGATATTGATTTGCCTCTTCCAGTAAGAAAATATTCTAATATAATTCTAATGCATTACTGAGTCTTGAGATATGGTGATATCACTTTTTATTCCCTTGAAGGGACTCAGAGTCTAAATTTTATTATTGTAAAAGTGGTCTGGCATGTTTGCTGCTTTGTAGATATATTAAACTTGTTAGAAGTGGTCCTTAATGCAGATTAATCCCTCTTGGGCCTTATTCTGGTAATAGAAGTATCTGCTGGTTGACATCGCATATGTGCACACAAATGGATTACTCAGTAGACAGGTAACTAACCTAGAGTTCAGAGCATTTGGTATTGAATGTAGTGCTGTATTAAAATAAATGTATTTTATTTTAACTCTGTATAGTTATACACTGAATATATGTAATTAAAATAACAATTACTATGCCTTGAGTCCTAACTCTATTAGATATTTTACTCACACTTGACATATATTGTCACACTTAATATTAATGAAAATGCCATGGGGTAAATATCACTATCAGAATTTTGTGAATTAGAACTCTAAGGCTTATTTAGATTGCCCAAAAGTCCCACAGAGAGTAAGTATAAGCAGCTGAGCAAGAATTTGAGCACAGTTTATTTGACTCAATTATTCATGTTCACAACAATTATACGCCGTTAGAGCTAAGTCTATTGGAAGAGGAATATTGAAAATAAACACACATGTAGCATATTTTCACAATGCTATATAATAAAAAACTTCCCCAAATATCTTGATATGCAATCATCATCATTTCACTCATGCGTCTGTGGGTGAGCTGGGGTATGGCTGATTTAAGCCTCTACTGTACTAGGTTCCAAGCTGCATGGTAGATCAAGTTCTGCTTTATGTAACTCTCAATTAGACCAGACTTTATTTGAAACATGTTCTTATGGCAAAATGCAGGAGCTTAGAAAAGTAAACACAGCTGCACAGCCATTTTAAGCAAGCTCTACATTTCATTGGCTAAAGTAGGTTACTGGCAAAACCCAATATCACTGACAAAGGAAAGTACCATTGTGGTCAAGAGGGAGGTGAATATTTGCTATATCATAATAGAATTAGCATGCATGTGTGCACACAAATACATACCACCATCACCCAATCCCATAGGCATATATTGCATGAGTATGTCCTTCCTTTCTAATCAAAGATTTCTGTTATTATTTAACTAAATCCACTGAATCTTCCACTGTTTCTCTGGTATTTAGTTGGGTTCATTGAGTATGAGATTCCAGTTCCAGCAAGCATCATATTTGTAACTGCAATTCAAAGAGAGAATTCTTGCTGCTTGCTGGACTTAACTGCACAACTATATTTTTGAAGGAGAAACAACTTGTTATCACTGTTCAATGACTTAGTCTTATAATTTGGGGAAAAAAAGTAATGGGGTGAAGATAGATTCACACTCAAGTCTGAATAACTAATATCAGAGATACAGGCCAAAAAATTTTGGCAATTAGCAAACCTGTCTGTTTACCACACGGTTCACAAGCATTAATGCATTTGCTAATCTAGTAGAGTCTATGGAGTTTGATAATTTGATTTTTTTTAACTTTATGACTTTAGGACATAAGCCTTGTGGTTACATACCAAGATATATAGGTATTGATATGGTATGGAGTTATTCAAACTAACAGATAAAGGCGGGGCTTTCTCAGTTTAAAGCTTTTTAGAATTGATTTTAATATGTCATGCTTCTGTGTGTCTGTAATCCCAAAATTCAGGAGGGGAAGTACAATTTGAGATTACATGTTCAGGGTCACAGCATGATGAGCCATCCTCTTGCAGTGAGAGAAATATTTGCTTCATAAAATCATTGAATGGTTTTAAAAGTCACATGGCAAACAGATTTGTCTTATGCAAGTGAGAATCAATTTAGAAAAGCTGCCCGTGCCTTCTCCACTACCACATGTTCAGCCTTACAAACTTATTTCTTAGTACTCAAAACAAACATTTTGGAAGATTCTGAGATTATTTGACACATTCTCCTCATTTTGCATTGCCATCTGGATGCAGAATCCAAAGCGGCACCATTTTGTCAAGAAAGCTATTCCTGGGAAACAGAAAGCTGAAGTTGAATTGAAGAATGCTCTGGTTTTAATGCTTAGTCTGACTTCATCAGAATTCCAGCCGGAATTCTTTTCAGAAACCTCAGAAGTCAGTCCAAGCTTAGTCATTTTTCAGCCACATGCTAGGGTAGAGATTCAATTCATGATTTTTTTTCTTTTGTTATTCAAGGCAACGAAGTTACTAAGGACACTTGCCCTGTGTCTGCCATTCACAGGGACTCTGCAAAACTATATTAAGAACATACGAAAATAGATGATGCTGGAGTGAGATTATTATATTGGCGAAGAGAGAGGACAGATTTTTGCTTAGAAAAGATTAAAAACTTGTTACTACCCATTCTGAGAAAGATTTTAAAAAATCAAAGTTAATACAGTTATGAAGGAGATGAAAAGTATGGACACAGCGTCATCAAGGTCTGGAAGATGTGTTACGGAGTCAGAGAGAAGCATGGCTATTCATACTTAAAGAATGTAGATTTGATCTAATTATATGTCCTATCAACCAGCAGTTGTATACCTAAAATTTCTCATAAAGGCAATTTAGCCTGACATTGAAAATTTTTAAGAATGACTGTCATTGGTTTGTATCTCCCCTAGAAATTCTGTTGAACATATTTTTCCTCAAGTCGAAGCTACACAATTCCGTACTCATTTTCCATTGTCCTGTACCTATGTACACAAACACACTTGCATCTATTAAGAACTGTCAGGTAGTGGTGCCCTAAAATTTCTATTGTGTTTAAATATTATTCCTTAGCCCTTTCCAACTGGTATAATGATACATTTATCAGAGGTATCTGAAACACAAAAATCCCAGTGAAAAACTGACTTCTGTCCTTCATAAAAACTTGTCCAGTCTCTAAAGGCCTTTAGCCTCCACCCAAGCCCTGTCCCCAGTGGTAAAGGTATAGAACACTCTGTCTCACGCACGCGTGCCCACATGTACAACCACACACAGACACGGCTTAAACAAAAATTATTGGAAAAGAGTGCTTTGCTTTCTCTTTCTTGGGTAATCCACGTTCAAAATAACCATTTTGTAGCTAGATCCTGTTTGTCGTTTTGTTTCCATGCTGCCTATTGTTTTCACCCATTAAAATCAACCAAATTCATCTCTGATTAATGTTTCCTTAATTGGGAGTCCCACAATAGGATTCCAGTCTCCAGATAAGAGCCTTTAATCATTCCAATTATAACTGCTGGGAACCCCCTTCCTTCAAAAATAATCCTCCCATCACCATCTTCACAGCTGCAGAATGGGACTTTTCCTCTCTCTGATACTTTGGAAAACAGTATTTCAGATACTACCAATCCTGAAGATTTAGTCATACCTGGTTTACACTAAGCTCAATGTAAAGTCCATATCTAAGTATTTTTATTTCTGCCAAAGGGATAATGAAATGGGAAAAGTTCCCTTGTCCACCTCACAGGTCATGTGATGGGGGTGTGGCTGGCTTCTTCAGTTCCCTGCTGCTCAAACCTCTATGGGAGCATATAGATGGGCAGGCTGTGGGGCTCCAAGCCCACGGCAGTGTATAGGAGTGAATATTTACAGCTGAAGCCCCAGTGGCCATGTGTTACACGGTGCTCTTTTAGTTTGTCGTCTATAGGCAGTCGTGTTAACCAGCTCAGTTAGACCCTCTACCTTGTCGCAAGAACAGAGGGCTTTCTGTATCCCGGGTTCTTGCCTTGGGTGTACTAGAAAAATTGGATCACACGTAGGCTTGGAGAACGAGTGCAAAGTTTTATTGAGTGGAAGTAGCTCTCAGCTGATGGGGGAGCCAGAAGGGAGATGGCTTTTCCCTGGAGTTGGGCCCTTGGGCAGCCCCAGCTCTCCTCAGACTGCTCTGGCCAAACTCCACCTCCTCCCACCAGTCTATGGCCTGCTGGCATGCTGGTGTCTGTCTGTGTGCTATTCTGTAGGCATGCTCCCCTCGACATCCTCTTGATGTCCAGCCGCTGTCTTCTTCCACTGATGTGTTCCTCTCACTATCCAGTAGCTTCTGTCTCTGCCTTGCTAGGGTCTTGGGTTTTTATAGGCCCAGGATGGGGGCATGGCAGGACAGGGTGGTCTTGGAAAATGCAACATTTGGGCTCGAAGGCAGAAGTGCCTGTCCTCACCTAGGTCCACAGGGGTAGAGCCCTAGCCAGGGACCACGCCTTCCTCTACCCAGAACTTCCCTTCCCATCTTCTGTATCATTTAAAGGGACCACGCTCTTCCCTTCCCAGCACTCCTGTATCAATGACCTCGCCTTTACTTAACATACACATGTAAGCTACAAGACTTACATACAGTGACTTATTGAGCCATTAAATGCTTCCTTCCCATGGAATGAAATCCCTCTTCCTGGTGTTTCCTGTCAAGGCTTTTTCTTTTTTACTCCAGATACCACTGGAAGCAATGGGATTGATAGAATGGAAGTAGTAGCAAAGAGCCCCCTGAAATTTGAAGGAAAGAACCTGGAATACCTCCTTACGTGCTATGGAACCTAAGAAAAGACAGTTTACAACCTCTTGCATTTAAAGAGGATAGCAGTAATACCTTATTTTTTAAAATTTGTTTTTTGTTTCAATAGGTTTTGGGGGAACAGGTGGTGTTTGGCTACATGAATAATTATTTAGTGGTGATTTCTGAGATTTTGCTGCACCCCTCACCCGAGCAGTGTATACTGTATACAATGTGTGGTCTTTTCTCTCACCCCCTCCCATCCTTCCCCCGAGTCTCCAAAGTCCATTGTATCATTATGATTCTAATGTACAACTTGCTTTTACAATGAACTAGTCTGTGTAAAAGCTTACTGTTGTAAAGTTTCATTAAGAAAGTTTCATATATTAAATGTAAGATAAAATGATTTTGTTTTAAAATTCACCCATTATTAGTTATGGCTTTCGTAGCAGTGTAAATGCAGTCTTAATATGAATTAGGAAATATGAATTATAGCTCTGCAAAGATGATTAAAATCATTGTTTCCATTTGCTTCTATCTAGGCCCTGTTGTAGCATGAGGAATCCCACCTGCCTCATTGTCTCCTACTTGAACAGATGGATCATAAAAGTGTGGGCTCACCAAGGAAAATCTAGTCTCATCCTATTACATCTGATGGCCATCGGAGAGATACAAAATGGACACTGTCCAATTCACAGACTTATAATCATCCAAGAGAATGGTTCTGTAGGCCTTCCTGGCCAGCTGGGTTTATCCTCGGCTTTCTCCCAGTAATTATAGTAATTGCTGACCATCAGATATTACACATAGGTGGGCACTAAGAAGTGTATCACTTTTATGGGTGCAAAAAGGAGGTAGATCTCTGATACAGAAACTGTAAGGAACTTTTTTTTAAGTCTTAGTTTGAAAAAATGGTCACTCTCAGACGTTAGGCATACTCATTGCTTCAGGGATTTCATGTTTTACAATTTAAGAAACATCACACATATGTGAAAACATATATTTGCAAGTATGGAAAATTCATTGTGATGCAAAATGATTTAAAATAAAAATATATCAATGAAGGCAGAATTAATAAACTATGGTATGTATATACAATGAAATACCTAGAGGTCCATTAATAATGAGTACAAGTGAAGTTATTGGCCTATAAATTTTTCCATGAAATATATCTGACTGAAAAAGCACATTGCATAATTTGTTATGATCCAACCAATATAAAAGTCTAACTCATATGTAGATATCTAGAACTCATCAAAATGTTAATAATAAAAAATTGTAATGACTTGATCTACTTACTCTCTGTAGTTTTCTGTATATTTACATTATTTAAAAGGAGTATATGTCATATTTACCAAAAATGATAAACCTCATTTTAACATCACGCCAAACTACATATGTCTAAATGAAGAAAACAGACATAGCCCATTCATTCAACATGTTTATGTGCCTGATATGTCATAAAGGCCAGTTTCTCCTTTTTTCCCCCCACAAATCTGTCAAGGAACAATGCAGTAGAATAAGATAATAGTAAACATATGAAATAGGATAAACAATAAACTATTGAAAAAAATCACATATATAGATATTATGGAAATACTGAGTTGCTTTAAAAAGTTTCTGAAATCTTAATTTGCTACCACTTGCTAACTGGTAACACATAGGGTATAGTTCAGCACATGTCTGTAGACTACACTTTTGAGTACCACTGTTCTAGAAATAATGCCACATATCTACAGCTATCTGATCTTTGACAAACCTGACAAAAAACAAGAAATGGGGAAAGGATTCCCTATTTAATAAATGGTGTTGAGAAAACTGGCTAGTCATATGTAGAAAGCTGAAACTGGGTCCCTTCCTTACACCTTATACTGAAATTAATTCAAGATGGATTAAAGACTTAACATGTTAGACCTAAAACCATAAAAACCCTAGAAGAAAACCTAGGCAATACCATTCAGGACATAGGCATGGGCAAGGACTTCATGTCTAAAACACCAAAAGCAATGGCAACAAAAGCCAAAATTGACAAATGGGATCTAACTAAACTAAAGAGCTTCTGCAAAGCAAAAGAAACTACCATCAGAGTGAACAGGCAACCTACAGAATGGGAGAAAATGTTTGCAATCTACTCATCTGACAAAAGGCTAATATCCAGAATCTACAATGAACTCAAACAAATTTACAAGAAAAAAACAACCCCATCAACAAGTGGGCAAAGGATATGAACAGACACTTCTCAAAAGAAGACATCTATGCAGCCAAAAGACATATGAAAAAATGCTCATTATCACTGGCCATCAGAGAAATGCAAATCAAAACCACAATGAGATACCATCTCACACCAGTTAGAATGGTGATTATTAAAAAGCCAGGAAACAACAGGTGCTGGAGAGGATGTGGAGAAATACGAACACTTTTACATTGTTGGTGGGAATGTAAACTAGTTCAACCATTGTGGAAGTCAGTGTGGCGATTCCTCAGGGATCTAGAACTAGAAATACCATTTGACGGCCGGGTGCGGTGGCTCACGCTTGTAATCCCAGCACTTTGGGAGGCCGAGGCGGGTGGATCACGAGGTCAGGAGATCGAGACCACAGTGAAACCCCGTCTCTACTAAAAATACAAAAAAATTAGCCGGGCGTGGTGGCGGACGCCTGTAGTCCCAGCTACTCGGAGAGGCTGAGGCAGGAGAATGGCGTGAACCCGGGAGGCGGAGCTTGCAGTGAGCCGAGATTGCGCTACTGCATTCCAGCCTGGGCGACAGAGTGAGACTCTGTCTCAAAAAAAAAGAGAAATACCATTTCATCCATCCATCCCATTACTGGGTATATACCCAAAGGATTATAAATCATGCTTCTATGAAGACACATGCACACGTATGTTTATTGCGGCACTATTCATCATAGCAAAGACTTGGAACCAACTCAAATGTCCAACAATGATAGACTGGATTAAGAAAATGTGGCACATATACACCATGGAATACTATGCAGCCATAAAAAATGATGAGTTCATGGCCTTTGTAGGGACATGGATGAAGCTGGAAACCATCATTCTCAGCAAACTATCTCAAGGACAAAAAACCAAACACCGCATGTTCTCACTCATAGGTGGGAACTGAACAATGAGAACTCATGGACACAGGAAGGGGAATATCACACATCGGGGCCTGTTGTGGGGTGGGGGTTGGGGGAGGGATGGCATTAGGAGATATACCTAGTGTTAAATGACAAGTTAATGGGTGCAGCACACCAACATGGCCCATGTATATATATGTAACAAACCTGCACGTTGTGCACATGTACCCTAAAACTTAAAGTATAATTAAAAAAAAAAGAAAAAAGAATTAAAGCATGGTATTTTTTAAAGGATATCTAGTTAAAATGCTGAGGTTAAAAAAATCTTAGTGGCTTAAACTAATAAAGCATTCTTACTGAATCATTCAAGGCTGTGATCCTCTATCTTATAGCTTAAGCCACTTTGGATACTTGGCCTCCTCATCCTCATGACACAGGAAGAGAGATATAGAGAAATACTAGTTCTCTGCCTCTTACAGTAAGGAATGCAGGTCATTATTGTTGTTAGTGCATTAACCAGAATTGATTATATGATTCCAATCTAAGTACAATTAAAAGTGACAAGCATAGGAAAGAATATGGATATTTGGTGATCACTAAATTTATGGAGGAGTCGTCAATCCAAGTTACCTGACATGATAAAGATCAGAAAGCTGATAGGGGTATTGAGATTAAAACTTGAATATTTTAAATTTAAAATTTAGTATATATTTGTATCAGTCAAGGTGTATTAGGTTATGCTGAATTAAGAAACTGACCCTTAAATCTCAGGAACTTAATACATAAAAATGTATGGCATACTCCATTTTGCGACTGGGCCATCTTGGTTTGGGTTTTCCATGATGACAAGGACAAGAGAGGAGAGTGCCTGGAGAAGTTACACCCATCTTCTGTATTTTGTCTTAGATGTGATACTTGGCACTGCCTCCCAGAGTAATTGGCAAGACCTGGTCACAGAGACTCACAACTTCAGGGGGCTAGGCATTGAGGAAAAGCACATGTATGTCTCATGAACAGTATATGGATACATGTACACTGAATAATGTTCACCTAAAACTGGCTCTCAATAATTACGGTGTGGATATTTCTACCTTTTCAGGTGCAGCTATATAGAATGGTTGGATGAAATTTGGAAATTTTCTACTTTATCCCTTATATTTGATTCCTGAAACTAGGTGACTGTCAACCAACAGCCAATCAACCATTTTCCCTAAATTGTTCAATCCTATAGAAAAAAATAAAATCAGTGAAAACTATTAGGTTATTTAAAAGACAGACAAATGTGTCCACCTGAAATCTATATAGATATCTTTATATTTCCATAGGTTTCTGGGGAACAGGTGGTTTTTGGTTACATGAATAAGTTCTTTAGTGGTAATTTCTGAGATTTTGGTACAGCCATCACCTAAGCAGTATACACTCTACCCAATTTGTAGTCTTTTATCCCTCACCTCCCTCCAACTATACACCCAAGGCCCAAAAGTCCATTGTACCATTTTTATCCATTTGCATCCTCATAACGTAGTTCCCACTTACGAGTGAGAACATAAAATATTTGGTTTTCCATTCCTGAGTCAATTTACTCATAATAATGGTCTCCAATTCCATCCAGATTGCTGCAAATGCCATTATTTTTTTCCTTCTTATTGCTGAGTGGTATTCTATTTTGTATATATTCCAAAATTTCTTTATCTACTCATTGATTGATGGGAATTTGGAGTGGTTCCATATTTTTGCAATTGAGAATTGTGCTGGTATAAACATGCGTGTGCAAGTGTCTTTTTCGTATAACAACTTCTTTTCCTCATGGTAAATTCCCAGTAATGGGATTGCTGGATCAAATGGTAGTTCTACTTTTAGTTCTTTAAAGAATCTCCACACTGTTTTCCATAGTGGTTGTACTAGTTTACATCCCCATCAGCAATGTAAAAGTGTTCCCTTTTCATGCATGCCCACCAACATCTTTTTTTAATTATTTTTTTATCATGGCCAGTCTTGCAGGAGTAAGGTGGTATCGCATTGTGGTTTTGATTCACATTTCTCTGATCCTTAGTGATGTTGAGCATTCTTTCATATGTTTGTTGGCCATTTGGATATCTTCTTTTAAGAATTGTCTAGTAATGTCCTCAGTCTATATTTTGATGGCATTGTTTTATTCTAATTTGTGTAAGTTCCTTGCAGATTGTGGCTATTAGTCTTTGTCAAATGTATAGATTGTGAAGATGTTCTCCTGCTCTGTGGTTTTTCTGTTTATTCTGCTGATTGTTTCTTTGGCTGTGCGTGAACTTTTTAGTTAAATTAAGTCCCACCTATTTATCACTGTTTTTGTTGCATTTGCTTTTAGGTTCTTAGTCATGAAGTCTTTGCCTGAGCCAATGTCTAGAAGGGTTTTTCTGATGTTACCTTCTAGAATTTTTGTGGTTTCAGGTCTTATACTTAAGTCTTTGATTCATCTTGAGTTGATTTTTGTATAAGGTGAGAAATGAGGATTCAGTTTGATTCTTCTACATGTGACTTGTCAATTATCCCAGCATAATTTGCTGAATAGGGTGTCCTTTCACCACTTATGTTTTTGTTTGCTTTGTAAAAGATCAAGTGGCTGTAAGTATTTGGCTTTATTTCTTTGTTCTCTATTCTGTTCCATTTGTCTGTGTGCCTATTTTGATACCAGTACCAGGCTGTTTTGGTGACTATGGCCTTACAGTATAGTTTGAAGTCAGGTAATGTGATGCCTCCAGATTTGTCCCTTTTGCTTAAGTCTTGCTTTCCCTATGCAGGATCTTTTTTAGTTCCATATGAATTTCAGGATTGCCTTTTCCAGTTCTGTGAAGAACAATGGTGTTATTTTGGTGGGAATTGCAATGAATTTGTAGATTGCTTTTGGCAGTATGGTCATTTTCACCACATTGATCCTACCCAACCATGAACATGGGATGTGTTTCCATTTGTTTGTATCATCTACGATTTATTTCAGTAGTGTTTTGTGGCTTTTCTTGTATGGGTCTTTCATGTCTTTGGTTAGGTATATTCCTAAGTATTTTATTTTTTGGCAGTTATTGTAAAATGGGTTGAGATTTTTACTTCTCAGCTTGGTTGCTTTAGGTTTCTAGCAGAGTTACTGATTTGCGTGCATTAATTTTGTATCCTGAAACTTGGCTGAATTTTATCAGTTCTAGGAGCTATTTGGAGGTGTCTTTAGGGTTTTCTAGGTATAACAATCACATCATCAGCAAACAGCAGCACTTTGACTTCCTCTTTACCAATTTGGATGGTTTATATCATTCTCTTGTCTGTTCTGGTTAGGACTTCCAGTACTATGTTGAATAGAAGTGCTGAGAGTGGGCATGCTTGTCTTATTCTAGTTCTCAGAGAGAATGCTTTCAACTTTTCCCCATTCAGTATTATATTGGCTATGGGTTTGTCATAGATGGATTTTATTACATTAAGGTATGTCTCTTTGTTGATTTTGCTGAGATTTTAATCATAAAGTATTCTGGATTCTTTCAAATGCTTTTTGTGCATCAGTTGAGATGGTCATGTGAATTTTGTTTTTAATTCTGTTTATGTGAAGTATCACATTTATTGACTTGTGCATGTGAAACCATCCCTGCATCCTTGGTATGAAACCCACTTGATCATGGTGGATTATCTTTTTGATATGCTGTTGGATTCAGTTAGCTAGTATTTTGTTAGGGATTTTGGCATCTATATTCATCAGGATATTGGTCTGTAGTGTGTTTTGTTATGTGCTTTTCTGGTTTTGGTTTTAGGGTGATGCTGGCTTCATAGAATCATTTAGGGAGGATTAATGTCAATAGGATTGGTACCAATTCTCTTTTGAATGTCTGATAGAATTCAGCTGTGAATTCATCTGTTCCTGGACATTTTTTTGTCGGCAATTTTGTTATTACCATTTTAATCTCACTGCTTGTTATTGGTCTGTTCATCCTGGTTTAAGCTGGAGGGTTGTATATTTTCAGGAATATATCCATCTCCTCTAGGTTTTCTACATTATGTTTAAAGGAGTAACCTTGAATGATCTTTTATATTTCTGTGATGTTGGGTTGTAATATCTCCTGTTTAATCTCCAATTTAGCTTATTTAGATCTTCTCTCTTCTGTTCTTGGTTAATCTTGCTAATGGTCTATCAGTTTATCTTTTCAAAGAACCAGCTTTCTGTTTAATTTATCTTTTGTTTTTGTTGTTTCAATGTCATTTTGTTCTGCTCTGATCTTGGTTCTTTCTTTTCTTCTACTGAGCTTGGGTTTTGTTTGTTCTTGTTTCTCTAATTCCTTGAAGTGTGACCTTTGATTGTCTATTTGTGCTCTTTCAGACTTTTTGATGCAGGTGTTTAAGGCTATGAACTTTCCTCTTATCACAGCCTTTGCTGTATCCCAGAAGTTTTAATAGATTGTATCACTATTATTGTTCAGTTTAAAGAATTTTTCAATTTACAATGTGATTCCATTGTTAACACAGTGATTCTTCAGGAGTGGTTTATTTAATTTCCATGTATTTGCATGGTTTTAAAGTTTCCTTGTGGAGTTGATTTCCAACTTTATTCTACTGTGGTTGGAGAGAGTACCTGATATAATTTCAATTTTCTTAAATTTATTGAGACTTGTTTCATGGCCTACCCTATGGTCTACCTTGGAGAATGTTTCATGCACTGATGAATACAATGCATATTCTGCAGCTGTGGAGTAGAATGTTTTGTTAATATCTGTTAAGTCCATTTGTTTTAGGGTAGAGTTCAAATTCATTGGTTCTCTGTTAACTTTCTGTCTTGACCACCTGTCTAGTGCTGTCAGTGGAGTATTGGAGTCCCCCACTATTATTGTATTGCTGTTTATCTCATTTCATTTCTTAGATCTAGTAATAATTGTTTTATAAAATTGGGAGGTCCAGTGTTAGGTGTGTATATATTTAGGATTGTGGCACTTTGGACAAGGCCTTTTATCATTGTATAATGTCCCCTTTTGTCTTTTTTAACTACTGTTGCTTTAAAGTTTGTTTTGTCTCATGTAAGAATAGCTACTCTTGCTTGCTTTTGCTGTCCATTTGCATGAAAATGTCTCTTTCCACCCCTTTACCTTAATTTTATGTGAGTTCTTATATGTTAGGCGAGTTTCTTGAAGGCAGCAAATACTTGATTGGTGAATTCTTATCCATTCTGCCATTTCATATCCTTTAAGGGGAGGATTTAGGCTATTTACGTTCAATGTTAGTATTGAGATGTGAGGTACCATTCTATTCACTGTGCTGTTTATTGCCTGAATACCTTGTTTTTGGGGTTTTGTGTGTGTGTGTGTGTGTGTGCGCACTGTTGTTTTATAGGTCTTCTGAGATGTATGCATTAAGGAGTATTTCAAGGATTTATTTCAAAACTTAGAGCTCCTTTCAGCAGCTGTTATAGTGCTGGTTTGGTAGTGGCATATTCTCTCAGCATTTGTGTGTCTGAAAATGACTGTATCTTTCCTTCATTTATGAAAGTTAGTTTCCCTGGATACAAAGATCTGGGCTGATAATTATTTTGTTTAAGGAGGCTGAATATAGGGCCCAATCCCTTCTAGTTTGCAAGGCTTCTGCTGAAAAATCTGCAGTTAATCTGATAGATTTTCCTTTATAGGTTACCTGGTGATTTTGCCTCACATCTCTTAATATTTTTTCCTTTGTCTTGAATTTAGATAACCTGATAACTATGTGCCTAAGCAGTGATCTTTTTGTGATAAATTTCCCAGGTGTTCTTTGAGCTTCTTGTATTCAGATGTCTAGATCTCTAGCAAGTCCAGGATAGTTTTTTCTTGATTATTTTCCCAGATAGGTTTTCCAAACTTTTAGATTTCTCTTCTTTCTCAGGAATGCCAATTATTAGGTTTGGTCATTTAACATAATCTCAAACTTCCTGGAGGCTTTATAATTTTCTTATTCTTTTTTGTCTTTGTTGGACTGAGTTAATTCAAAAATCTTGTCTTCAAGCTCTGATGTTCTTTCTTCTGCTTGTTTGATTCTGTGGCTGAGACATTTTAGTGCATTTTGCATTGTTATAAGTTTGTCCTTGATTTCCAGAAGTTCTGATTGTTTTTCATTTATGCTATCTATCACTGAAGATTTCTTCCTTCATATTTTGTGATATGGTTTGGCTGTGTCCTCACCCAAATCTCAACTTGAATTGTATCTCCCAGAATTCTCATGTGTTGTGGGAGTGATTGAGGGGTAGGTAATTGAATCATGGGGGCCAATCTTTCCAGTTCTATTCTCGTGATAATGAATAAGTCTCGTGAGATCTGGTGGATTTATCACGGGTTTCCACTTTTGCTTCATTTTCTCTTGCTTCCACGACATAAGAAGTGCCCTTCACCTCCAGCCATGATTCTGAGGCCTCCCCAGTCATGTGGAAATGTAAGTCAAATTAAACCTCTTTTTGTTCCCAGTTTTGTGTATGTCTCTATCAGCAGTGTGAAAGTGGACTAATACAGTACATTGGTACCAGTAGAGTAGGGCATTGCTGAAAAGATACCTGATAATGTGGAAGCAACTTTGGAACTGGGTAATAAGCAGAGGTTGCAACAGTTTGGAGGGCTCAGAAGAAGACAGGAAAATGTGGGAAAGTTTGGAACCTCCTAGAGACTTGCTGAATGGCTTTGACCAAAATGCTGATAGTGATATGAACACTAAGATCCAGGCTGAGGCGATCTTAGATGGAGATAAGGAACTTGTTGGGAACTGGAGCAAAGTTGACTCTTGTTATGTTTTAGCAAAGAGAATGGTGGAAATTTGCCCCTGCCCTAGAGATTTGTGGAACTTTGAACTTGAGAGAGATGATTTAGGGTATCTGGTAGAAGAAATTTGTAAGCAGCAAAGCATTCAAAATGTGACTTGGGTGCTCTTAAAAGCATTCTGTTTTAAAAGGGAAACAGAATAAAAGTTCAGAAATTTGCAGCCTGACAATGCCACAGAAAAGGAAAACCCATTTTTTTGAGGAGAAATTCAAGCCGGCTGCAGAAATTTGCATAAGTAGCATGGAGCCTAATGTTAATCACCAAGACCATGGGGAAAATGTCTACAGGCCGTGTCAGAGACCTTCACGGCAGCCCCTCCCATCACAGGCCAAGAGGCCAAGGAGGAAAATGTGGTTCCACGGGCCAGGCTGAGGGTCCCCGTGCTGTGTTCAGTCTAGGGACTTGGTGCCTTGGGTCCTAGTCATTCCAGCAGTGGTTGAAGGGAGCCAACACAGAGCTCAGGTTGTGGCTTCAGAGGGTGCAAGCCCCAAGCCTTGACAGTTTCCACATGGTGTTGAGCCTATGGGAAACTGTGAGTCAAGAATTGAGTTTCGGGAACCTCCACCTAGCTTTCAGAAGATGCAAGGAAACATTTGGATGCCCAGGCAAAAGTTTGCTGCAGGGGCAGGGACTTCATCGAGAACCTCTGCTAGGGCAGTGCAGAAGGAAAATGTAGGATCAGAGCCCCACACAGAGTCCCTACTGGGGCACTGCCTAGTGGTGCTGTGAGAAGAGGACCACCATCCTCAAGAACCCAGAACAGTAGATCCACCAACAGCTTGCACCATGCACCTGGAAAAGACACAGACACTCAATGCCAGGCTGTGAAAGCAGCCAGGAGGTAGGCTGTACCCTGTCACGTCACAGGGGCAGAGCTGCCCAAGACCATGGGAAGCCACCTCTTGCATCAGTGTGACCTGGATGTGAGACCTGGAGTCAAATAAAATTATTTTGGAGCTTTAAGATTTCACTGCACCATTGGATTTTGTACTTCCCTGGGCCTTGTAACCAGTTTATTTTGGCCAATTATTCTCACTTGGAATGGCTGTATTTACCCAATACTTATATCCCCATTGTATCTAAAAAGTAACTAGCTTGCACGTGATCTTGGCTCACTGCAAGCTCCACCTCCTGGGTTCACACCATTCTCCCACCTCAGCCTCCCGAGTAGCTGGGACTACAGGCACCTGCCAACACACCTGGCTACTTTTTTTTTTTTTTTTTTTTTTTTTTAGTAGAGACAGGGTTTCACTGTGTTAGCCAGGATGGTCTCAATCTCCTGACCTCGTGATCCACCCGCCTTGGCCTCCCAAAGTGCTGGGATCACAGGCATAAGCCACTGCGCCTGGCCACTAGCTTGCTTTTGATTGTGCAGGCTTATAGGTGGAAAGGATTGTCTTGTCTTATATGAGACTTTGGACTGTGGACTTTTGGGTTAATACTGAAATGAGTTAAGACTTTGTGGGGACTGTTGGGAAGGCATGATAGGTTTTGAAATTGGAGGACATGAGATTTGGAGGGACTAGGGGTAGAGTAATTGATTTGGCCATGTCCCCACCCAAATCTCAAGTTGGATTGTATCTCCCAGGATTCCCATGTGTTGTGGGAGACACCCAGGGAGATATAATTGAATCATGGGACCATTCTTTCCCATGCTATTCTTATGACAGTAAATAAGTCTCATGAGATCTAGTGGGTTTATCGGGGTTTCCACTTTGCTTCTTCTTCATTTTCTCTTGCTACCACCATATAAGAAGTGCCTTTCACCTCCTGCCATGATTCTGAGGCCTCCTCAGCCATGTGAAACTGTTAAGTCCAGTTAAACCTCCTTTTGTTCCCAGTTTCAGGTATGTGTTTTTCAGCTGTGTGAATACAGACTAATGCATCTTTATAATTTTTTTTTATTTCATTAAATTGGACTTGACCTTTCTCTGGTGCCTCCTTGATTAGCTTAATAATCAATCTTCTGAATTCTTTTTCTGGAAAATCAGGGATTTCTTCTTGGTTTGGATCCATTGCTCATGAGATAGTGTGGGTTATTGATGGTGTTAAAGAAATCCATTTTGTTATATTACCAGAATTATTTTTCTGGATTCTCCTCCTTTGAGTAGGCTATGTCAGAGGGAAGATCTCAGGCTAAAGGTCTGCTATTCAGATTATTTTCTCCCTTGGGGTGATCTCTTAATGTAGTACTCTCCCCATTTTCCTAGGGATGGGGCTTCCTGAGAGCCGAACTGTGGTGATTGTTATTTTTCTTCTGGATCTAGCCACCCAGGGGGCTACTGGATCCTGGGCTGGTTTTGAGGGTTGGTGGGGGGCGGGGGGGCGTCCACACAAAGTCCTGTGATGTGAACTGTCTTCCAGTCTCTCAACCATGTATAGCAGCACCTGCTTCAGTGGAGGTGCAAAAAGAGTGAAATGGATTTTGTGAGGGTCCTTAGTTGTATGATTGTTGTTTATTGCACTAATTTTGTGCTGGTTTGCCTCCTGCAAAGAGGAGATGCTTTTAAGAGAGCATCAGCTGTGATAGTATAGGATCAGGCAGTGGGTGGAGCCCTAGAACTCCCAAGAGAAATGACCTTTGTCTTCAGTCACCAGGGCGGGTAGAGAAAGACCATCAGGTGGGGGCAGGGTTAGGCGTGTCTGAGGTCAGATTCTCCTTGGGCAGGGCTTGCTGTGGCTGCTGTCAGGGCTGGGGGTGTCCTTCCCAGGTCATTGGAATTACATTCCCAGGAGGATTCTGGCTGTCTCTGCTGTGTCATGCAGGTTTCCAGGAAAATTGGGGAAGCCAGCAGATACAGGCCTCACCCAACTCCCATGCAGCCCAAAAGGCCAGTCTCACTCCCACTGTGCCCCACCCCAACAGCACCCAGTTTGTTTCCAGGCAATGGGCGAGTAGGGCTGAGAACTTGCCCCAGGCTAACAGCCTCCCAGTTGAAAAAGGGAACAGGGCTTCCAGGTTTCACGCCTCCTTGCCTGCCCACGTCTGTACTCTGGAGTCACCTCCTCCCCCAAGTTCTGTCCAAGAAACTTTATGTTCAGTTGGAACTGTTACAAAGTTCAGCTGGAGGTTTCCTTCTCCATGTGATCTTTTCCCAGTTCCTCTGGCAGTCCTCCCCAAGGACCTCTGTGACACAATGTCAGAAATGGCTTTTGTAGGGACCGAAAGTGCCCACAGGATTCTTCCTGCTGTTTCCTCCACTCCTGAATTTTGCTTGGCTCTCTGAGTTATCGCAGCTCCAGGTAAGGTCAGATCCTTCTATTGTAACCTGGACCTTCAGACTCCCCAGTGAGGGTGTGTGTCTGGAGGCAGATGATCCCCCTTTTACACTTTCACACTCTGGGCTCTCACAGTATTTGGGCTGTCTCCAGGGTCCTGTAGGAGCAATCCATTTCCTTCAAAGCGTCTGTAGATTCTCTCAGCTTTCCTGGTATGTTCCTACGGTAGTTCTTGGAGGAAAATTTCACAGTGTGAGTCTCCACACGCTGCTCTGTCTGAGTGGGAGCTGCAATTTAGTCCTGCCTCCTATCCAGCACATTCCTCATATCATTTATATTACATTCTTTAGGTTTCTAATGATAAAAAGGGAAATAATGACATGCCTAACTATAGTTTTTTTTCTATAAACTGAAAATGGATATATCTTTTGTTGGCTTTAACATGACCTAGAAAATATGTGTAGGGCACTTACTTGTCAGAAACCCCTTTATTTGAATCAGATTGTACATGAGACTTAATCCCTAGAGAATCCCCTGAAAAGATTACTCAAAGAAAGTATATTTAATTAACTGAAGAAAAAAGAGAGCCATCTGTCTTAGCTGATCTAGACATCTTGAAGTATGAAGCCACAGGAAGGACTAGGTATTTCTTCAGAAAAATATTAGCTCAGGAGTACAATACTCAAAGCTATATGCTTGATTTAGATTACAGTAATCACATAGGACTATCTTGCACTTTGAATATTCATATTCCATCAAAAATATGAGTTCAAAAATAACAGCAAGCTGATGTAGGAAAATCGTATCTACAAGTATACATGTGACATCAGATCATGAAACTTGTCAAGACTTTACAAAAGCATGTGATGGTTTGCAATCCTCTGCTTATCAAAATTCTGTGTCTGTGGTGCTCTCCATCTGTCTTGGCAGGTATGAGGATAAAATTATGAGTTCTTTATTAGCATATGTTTTAGTTCTCAGATGTTTGTTTATGGGAAAAATTAATGTAGCATGCAACTTGCAATTAGTTTTTACACTGTTAATGACAGGTTCCCATAAAATGCCTTGCATTGAAATATGGAAACTGATGGCATTAATAAGGTTTGTAGATGCTCATTCTTAGGGTTGCAAAAAGAGGCCAAATCAGTAGAGTTTACCTATATAAATTGAGCCATTTGACAAGATTCCCAAGAATTTTGCAATTGGCCACCTCTTTGGTAACTTGAATATTAAGGAGTAATTTATGGCAAACATCTTTGATACAATTTGGCCATGTGGTCACAGAGTGAGCAAAATAGTTACTTTTACTGATTTATGTGTATATACAATTATGGGGAGAGCTTCAGTTCATATTATATTGGAAAATTGCTCTGTACTTGGTCTGAAAGATACATATATGAGTAAGGCATGGTCCCTGTTCTCTAGGACACTAGTTATAACAATGTCTCCTACACAAGTTCTAATTCATCAACTTGAGTTAGATCTAGGCACCTGCATTTTTTTTAATAGAGATGAGGTCTCAATATTGCCCAGGTTGGCCTCAAACTCCTGCGCTCAAGCAAGCTTCCTGCCTTAGCCTCCCAAAGTGCTGGGATTACAAGTATGAGGCACTGTGCCTGGTAGGACCTGTATTTTTTTTTTTTAGTCCTCATATATGTTGTAACTGTTAGCTAAAAAATGAGAAAGCTTATTTATCTAATTCCATTTTTATTCTTTAAATGTACTATTATCTCCACCTGAAGTGATTCCCTCCAGTTTTTCACAGCCTACACAACTTAAAAAATCAACCTATGTAACATTTCTCATGACTCCTCAGATCACAATTCCCAACATTTTCTGATCATCATTTTGTTCTCTAATTGGGGAAGATATATATAGAAGTATTTAGTGCTGAATACAGGACTAATTGTACTACAATAAAGTCATAAAATTCAGTGAGAATACAAAAGTTGGGTGTATTCTGACTTGCAAGTAATTTTAATGGGCATCTCGACAGAATGAAGACTATCCAGACTTTGAGAGCTGGTGTAGATATTCTCAATTTCCTTTCCATGTCTAAGTACTACACTTCTGTTTCTTCTCCATGTCTGGAAGCTTGACTGCATCTTTAAGGGTCTTTTCGATTCCAGATTCTGGTTGAAGTTAACTGATTGGGAACATTGGCATGAGATCAGACAGAGGAGGAAAGGACTTACTATTTATTCTTCCTTCCCTGTCACACAATGGATTGATGACTAGTCCTACTATAGGTCACAGCTGCTCTCTTACACTTGTGGTTTCCCTGGGAATCTAGCCAGTACTACCTCTTTCATCATTTTAATATTAATATTCACTTTTTTAAAAATTGTAATTCAATGAATTATAATATATTCACAGTTATACACCCATCACCACTCTCTAATCACAGAACATTTTTAACATTCTTAGGAGAATCTCATATTTCTTAGTAGTCACTCCTCATTCTCTCTTGCCCCTATCCTCTTTCAACCATTAATCTACTTTATTTATTTACTTAATTTTTTTTGAGAAGGAGTCTCACTCTGTTGCCCAGGCTGCAGTGCAGTGGTGTGATCTCAGCTCACTGCAACCTCCGCCTCCCATGTTTAAGCAATTTTCCTGTCTCAGCCTCCCGAGTAGCTAGGATTACAGGTGTGTACCACTATGCCTGGCTAATTTTTGTATTTTTAGTAGAGACAGGGTTTTCCCATGTTGGCCAGGCTGGTCTCGAACTCCTGACCTCATGTGATCCACCCGCCCTGGCCTCCCAATGTGCTCAGATAACAGGCATGAGCCACTGCACCCGGCTCTTCTTTATGTTTTTGTAGATTTTCTATTCTAGACATTTCATATAAATAAAATCATGTAGTATACGGCCTTTTCTGTCTGGCTTCTTTTGCTGTGCATACATTTCTTAAGGTTCATTCATATTGTAGCCTGAGTCAATATTCTCTTTTTTTTACGTCTGAATGATATTCCGTTTTATGGCTATACCATATATTGTTTAACCGTTCAGCAGTTGACAAACATTTGCATTGTTCCACATTTTGGCTATTATGAGTAAGCCTCCTATAAAAATTCATGTACAAGTTTTTGTGTGGAAATGTGTTTTAAATTCTTTGGTATGTACCCAGCAGTAGAAATCCTGAGTCATAGAGTGAGTTTAATCTTGTGAACAATTATCAGACTGTTTTATAAAGGGGCTTCATCATTTTACATATTCACTAGCAAAAGATTCGTTTCTCTTCATTCCTCCCAGGATTTGATATTGTCTGTCTTTTGATCCCAGTGTGAGTAAAGTGGTATATATCATTGTAGGTTTTACCACAATGTGTATTTCCCTATTAATTAATAATATTGGGTATCTTTTTATGAGTTTATCGGCCATCTGTATATCTTCTTTATAGAAATATCTATTATATCCATTTTAAATTAGGCTATTTGTCTTTTTATTATTGAATTGTGAGTTCTTTAATATATTGTAGATATTAGATTCTTATTGGGTAAATTATTTGTAAATATTCCTACTATTCTTGGACTTACATTTTCACTTTCTAATAATGTCTTTGAAGAACAAAATTTTTATCCTGATAAAGTCAAATTTATCTTTTTCTGTGGTGTTTTTGTGTGTGTGTCAATCTAGGAAACAATTACATAAACCATGTAAAGATTTATATCTATATGTTCTAAGAGTATTATTATTATAGTTCTTAAATGCAGTTCTTTGGTCAATTTTGAGTTAATTTTGTGCATGTTGTGAGGTAGGATGATTTTGCATTTGGATATCCAGTTGTCCCGGCATTATTTGCTAAAAAAGAGGGTCTTGGAAAACTTTTTGAAAATAAATTTACCAAAAACTTAAGTTTATTTCTGGACTTTCAATTCTATTCTTTTTGTTCTATATATCTATCTTTATGTCAGTACCACACTGTTTTGAAAACAGTAGTTTCGAGGTAAGTCTTAAAATTGAAAAGTGTGTCTTTCACTTTTTGTTATTTTCAAGATTATTTTTGCTTTTCTGGGTCTTTGCATATCTGTATGACTTTTAGGATCAGCTTGCAAATTTCTACAAAATTTAGATTTGCAGCTTGCAAATTTCTACAAAAAAGGCAGTTAGGATTTTGATGGGATTGAACTGAATGCATACATTAATTTAAATAACAACCATACAAGCCAGAAGAGACTGGGGGCCTTATTTTAGCCTTCATACAGAAAAAAAAATGCCAGCAAAGAATTTCATATTCTGCCAAACTAAGCTTCAACTAAGCTTCATACACACAGGAGTAATAAAGTATTTTCCAGACAAGGATACACTAAGGGAATCTGTCACCATCAGACTGACCTTACAGGACGTGCACAAAGGAGTTCTAAACATTGAAACAAAAGAACAATACTTGCTAACATAAAGGTACATATGAATAGAAAGCTAAGAAATCCTATAAAGCTATTACACAATTAAAACTACAAAGTAGCTAACAAAACTATGACTGGAACAAAATCTCACATATCAATATTAACCTTGAACATAATAGGCTTAAATGCTCCATTTAAAAGATACAGAGTGGGAAACTGGATTAAAACAGAACAAAGCCTAACCTTCTGCTGCCTTTAAGAGAACCATCACACATGTAATGACACAGTAGGTTCAAAGTAAAGGGAAGGAGAAAGATCATGCAAGTGGAAAACAAAAAAGAGCAGGTGTTCCTGTTTTTGTGTCATATAAAACAAACTTTAAATAAAGTAAAAAAAAGACAGAGAAGGGCAATTATATATTGATAAAGGGTTCAATTGAACCAGAAGATTTAACTCTTCTAAATATATATGCATTCAACTTCAGAGCACCCAGATTTCTATAACAAACATCACTAGACTTAGAAAAGAGATCAAGAGACATATAATCATAGTGGGGAATTTCAACATCCCACCATTAGCACTAGGCAGATCATCAAGACAGAAAATTAACAAACTCTGGACTTCAATTGGACTTTTGAACAAATGGACCTAATAAACATCTGCGAAATGCTCCAACAGACAACCACAGAAAATATATTCTTCTCATCTGTGCATGGAACATTCTCTAAAATTGACTACCTGCTAGTAATAAAGTAAATCTCAAAAAATTCAAAAAAATCAAAATTATATAAAGCATCTTCTCAGACTACTGTGGAATAAAAAAAAATCGGTGAAAAGAGGAAATTTCAAAAACCACATAAGTATATAAAAACTAAACAACTTGCTCTGGAATGACTTTTGATAAATGGTGAAAGTAAGACAAAAATACGAAAATTGAAATTAATGAAAATAGAGATGACATACCAAAACCCCTGGGATACAGCAAAATATGTGTTAAGAGTTTATAGCACTAAATGTCTACATGAAAAATATAGAACACTTTCAAATTAACAACCTAATGTCACACCTAAAGGAACTCAAAAAAACAAGAAAAAAAGCCAAAGCTAGAAGAAGAAAAGAAATTTAAAAGATTACAGCAAGACTAAATGAAATTGGGACCAGAAATACTATACAAAGAGGAAACAAAATTATAAGCTTAATCTTGGAAAGGATAATCAAAATTGGTAGACTGATAGCTATGTTAACCAAGAAAAAAAACAGACAATTCAAATCAGCATAGTCAGAAATGACAAAGGTGATATTCCAACTGACACCAAAGAAATACCACAGATACTTGGAGACTACTATAAACCTAAGTGTACAAACTAGAAAACCTAGAGAAAATGGATAAATTCCGGGAAATATACAACCTCTCAAGATAAAACCAGGAAGAAATTGAAATCCTGAACAGATGAGTAGTAAATGAGTAGTAAAATTGGATTAATAATAAAAATAATCTCCCAACAAAATAAAACCCAGAACCAGATGAATTCACAGCCAAATTCTGTCAGAAGTACAAAGAAGAGCTTTTACCAATCTTACTAAAACTATTCCAAAAGATTAAGGGGAGATTTCTCCTTAATTAAGTTTATAAAACCAGTATCATCCTGATGCCAAAATATGGCAAGGAAAACAAACAAACAAAAAATAGACCAATGTTCCTGATGTGTGGAAATGCAAAAGCCTTCAACAAAATTCCAGCAAACCAAATGCAACAGCACGTAAAAAGATAATTTATCAAAATCAGTTGGGCTTTATTCCTGAAAATGCAAAAGTGGTTGAACATACACAAATCAATAAAGGTGATTAACCACATAAATAGAATTAAAAACAAAAACCATATGACTATCTCAATAGATACAGAAAAAATATTTTATACAATCTAACATCCCTTCATGATGAAAAGCCTTCAACAAACTAGGCTTCAATGGAACATACCTGAACTATCTATGACAAACCCAAAGCCAACATCATACTGAGTGGGCAAAAGTTGAAAACATTTCCTGTAAGAACTGGAACAAGACAAGGATACCCACTCTCACCATTCCTATTCAACATAGTACTGGAGTTCTAGTCAGAGCAATCAGGCAAGAAAAGAAACTACTAAGTTTCCTACCAAGTAGGAAAAGAGAATGTTGTGTTATCTCTGCTCACTGATGACATGACCCTATGCCTAGAAAATGCCAAAAATTCTAAAAAACTACTAGAACTGATACACAAATTTAGTAAAATTTTAGGATACAAAATCAATGTGGAAAAATAAGTAGCATTTCTCTACACTAATAATGTTCAAGCTGAGAACCAAATCAAAAACTCAATTTACGATAGCCATACACAAAGATTAAAAATCTAGCAACACATTTATCCAAGGACGTGAAAGATGTGTACAAAGAGAACTACAAAACACTGATGAAAGAAAGCATAAATGACATAAAAAAATGGAAATTCATTTTGTGCTCATGTATTAGAAGAATCAATATTGTTAAAATGACCATGGTGCTCTAAGCAATCTATAGATTCAACACAATTCCTAACAAATTACCAACATCATTTTTCACAGTATCATTAAAAATTCTAAAATTCATATAGAACCAAAGAAGAGCCAGAATTGCTAAAGCATTCCTAAGCAAAAGGAACAGAGCCAGAAGCATCACATTACCTGACTTCAGACTATACTACAAGCCTGTGGTAACCAAAACAGCATGGTACTGGTATAAACATAGGAACACAAGTCAATGTAATAGAATAGAGAACCCAGAAATCAAACCAAACATCAAACACCTACAACCAACATTCAACAACTTCAACACAAATAAACAATGGGGAAAGGACACTCTATTAAATAAATGGTGCTGGGAAAACTGGCTAGCCACATTCAGCAGAAGGTAATTAAAGGCAGGATGGATTAAAGACTTAAGTGTAAGAGTTTAAACTATAAAAACCCTAAGAAAACTCACAGGAAAACTCTTCTGGACATTGACCTAGGCAAAGAATGCATGAGTAAGACTTAGAAAGCAAATGCAAACAAAAATAGACAAATGTGACTTAATTGAAGAGTTTTTGCATAGCATAAGAAACAACAGAATAAATAGATAACTTACAGAATGGGAGAATATATTTGCAAATCTATAAGGAATTTAATCAATAAGACAAAACAACATTAAAAATCTATAAGGAATTTAATCAATAAGACAAAACATTAAAAATCTATAAGGAATTTAATCAATAAGACAAAACAATATTAAACAGACAATTCTCAAAAGATGACATACAAGTTGTGAAGAAACATGAAAACATGCTCAGGATCACTAATCATCAGAGATATGTGAATCAAAACCACAATGTAATACCATCTCACAACAGTCAGAATGGCTATTATTAACAAATCAGAAAATAACAGATTTTTGCCACAACGCAGAGAAAAGGGAATGCTTATACATTACTGGTGGGAATGTATATTAGTTCAACCACTACGGAAAACAGTACGGAGATTTCTTAAAGAATTAAAAGCAGAACTACCATTCAAACCCGAAATCCTACTATGGGGTGTCTACCCAAAGGAAAAGAAATTGTTTGATCAAAAAACACTTGCACTCGTGTTGATAACAGCGCTATTAACAATAGCAATCTTAGTGTCCATCAGTGGTGGATTGGATTAAGAAAATGTGATATTGATACCAAGATATACTATCCAGTTATAAAAAATCAAATCATGTCCTTTGCAGCCACATTGATGCAGCTGGAAGTTTTTCTAAGTGAAATAACCCAGAAACAGAAAATCAAATATCACATGTTATCACTTATGAGTTGAAATTTAACAATGGATACACATAGACACAGATGGAAACAGCAGACACTGGGGACTGCAAAATGTGGGGGCGGGGGGGGGGAGGAAAAGGGGCAAGGGCTGAAAAACTACCCATCATGTATTATGTTTACTATTTGGGTGAAGGGTTCACTAGAATCCCAAATTTCCTTCAGTAGTGTTTTGTGGTTTTCAGTGTACATATTTTGCATTTTTTGAGTTAAATTTCTACCTATTATTTTTTATGTTGTACATAAAATTATTTTTAATTTCACTTTTTGATGGTCCACTGCTAATATATAGAAAAAGTTTATTTGTTTATATTGATCTTGTATCTAGCAACCTTGCTGAAATTCTTTGGCCTGATAGTTGCATGTGTATTTCATACAATTTTCCATGTGTATTTCATGCCCTTTGCAAATAGAGATAATTTCACTTCTTTTCAATCTGGATGTCTTTTGTTTCATTTTCTTGCTTGCTTTATTACTCTGACTAGAAACTCAATGTCAAATAAAAATGGTAAGAGTGGACATCTTGTCCGGTTTCTGATCTTAGGGGGCAAATTCAGTCTTTCAACATTAAATATGCCCCTCAACAGGCTGAGAAAGTTTGCTTCCATTTCTGGCATGTTGAGTGTTTCATTATGAAAAACTGTTGATTTTACCAAACCTTTTAAAGTCTCTATTGAGATAATTATGTCTTTTACTTTTATTTTATTAACATGGTATTTTACATTGATTTTTATATGTTGAACTTACCCTGAATTTCTTAAATATATCGACTTGTTTATTGTGTATAATCAATTTTATAAATTACTGGATTGTATTTGCTAGTATTTTGTTCAAGATTTTTGTGTCTATATTCATAAAGGATATTGGTCTGTAGTTTTCTTGGTTTCTTTACCTGGTATAGGTTATTGGATAATACTGGCCTCATAGGATGATTTTAGAAGTGTAAACTTCTCTTTCAGTTTTGGAAAAGTTTGCGAAGGATTAGTGCCAATTGTTTGATGGATGTTTAGTAGAATTCACCAGAGAAACCATCTGGTCTTGGGTTTTTCTGTAAGAGAACTTTCTTGATTTTTACTTCAGTCACTTTAATTTTTACACACATATTCATATTTCTATTTCTTCTTGAGTTTCAGTAATTTATATCTTTCCAGAAGTTTTTTCATTCAATCCAGTTATTTAATTTTTTTAGATAACTTGCTCATAATTGTTTATTAGTACAGTCATCCTTTAATAAACACTGGGAATTGTTTCCAGGACACACAACTCTCCCTACCCCTCTAAACCAAAATTCACATATATTCAAGTCCCGAAGTAGGCCCTGGGGAACCTGTGTATACAAAAAGTTTGCCCTTTGTATATATTCAGGTTTAACATCTTGAGAATACTGTATTTTCAATCCATGTTTGGTTGAAAAAAATCTGCATGTAAGTGAACCCATACAGTTCAAACCTGTGTTGCTCAAGAATCAACTGTATTCCTTTATAATCCCTATTTATTTCTGTAAGGTTGGTAACAAAATCTTTTTTTTTTTTTTTTTTTTTTTTTTTTTGAGACAGAATCTCACTCTGTCACCCAGGCTGGAGTGCAGTGGCACGATCTCGGTTCACTGCAACCTCCACCTCCTGGGTTTAAGCGATTCTCCTGCCTCAGCCTTTTGAGTAGCTGTGTGCGCACCACCATGCCTGGCTAATTTATGTATTTTTGGTAGAGACAGGGTTTCACCATGTTGGTCAGGCTGGTCTCAAACTCCTGACCTTGTGATCTGCCTGCCTGGGCCTCCCAAAGTGCTGGGATTACAGGTGTCAGCCACCCTACCTGGCCCCCTTTCATTCTCTATTGTAGTAATTTGGTCTGCTCTATTTCTCTTGGCCAGTCTAGCTAAAATTTTATCTATTTTGTTGATTAAAAAAAAAAAAACTTGATTTTGCTGATGTTCTTGGTTTTTCATTAGCTATTTATTTCCTTTGCCATTATTTTTCAATCTAATATGTATTATTTCTGTCTTTCTGGTTACTTTCTGCTTATAATGTTCTTTTTCTGGTTTCCTTAGATGGAAAGTTAGGTTGTTGATTTGAGATCATTCTTATATTTATTACAGACACTTACAGCTATGCATTTCCCTCTAACCACTGCTCTAGCTACATCCCATAAATTTTGGTATGCTGTATCTTCATTTTTGTATTTCAAAAACTTCTAATTTCCCTTGTGATTTCTTATTTGATTCATTATTTAGTAGTATATGTTAATTCTCACATATTTGTGTACTTCTCTGACCCCTTTAAACTTAGGATTAATAAGTAATTTTGGCTATGAGTATTCTTGTTGTATAAGTTATTTCTTCTTTCCTCGTCCTATTCCAAACCTTTAGAAATATTCTCAAAATTTTAGTAGAGACGGGGTTTCACCGTGTTAGCCAGATGGTCTCGATCTCCTGACCTCGTGATCTGCCCACCTTGGCCTCCCAAAGTGCTGAGATTACAGGCGTGAGCCACCGTGCCTGGCTGCCAACTTGTTTCATAGCATTATATAAAATTTCTAACTTATTTTTGATGGTTTTTAAGTGTATATGACATTGTTTAATTATTGCCCTTCAGTTTGGCATTTATATTGTTTACAATTTGTTAGTATAATGATGCTGTTAAAAGCATATTTTGCATTTTATTTTGTAGAATTTAGGATTGTTTTCTTAGAATACATACATTGAAATGAAATTACCTAGCCAGAGGGTAATAATGTTTAAGACCCTTGACATATACTGCCAAATTATTTTACAAACATACTAATATCCATTGCAATATAAGTGTATCATTTCATATGATATAAAATGATAGTGGACAGGTGGGGGTAGTCACCACTGTACTAATGAGGAATAAAATAATAGTTGAGTTTTAAAGTCAGAGGTCAACCAAATATTTTCTTTGTACTTTCTATGTACAGAAATAAGAATACTTTCTATGTACAGTAATACTTTCTGTGTACAGTAATAAATAATGATCTGAAAGCTAGAGAACTACATGACAATTATTCTTGTTTAAGGGTTTGCAATATCATGAATTGCTAAAGTCATATAGTATATACTGTGTGTGCTTTGAAGGGCAGTGCATCATCTAGATGTTTCTTATAGTATTCTTGACTCCATGGTACTTTATGTAATTCATGGCAGCGTATTTCAAGTGCCAAATCAATGGTGGAGCCAAATCCTATGGGGATTCACAACAGTGAACAGGCATGCTGATTTGACTTTGTTTTGTATTTGTAAAGATTTACGGTAGAAAAGAAGATTAATTTGGTTATTAATTTGGAATATTTTGCAGAAAGTATAAGGAGACTATCCAAGGAGACAGAACATTGCAAATCAAAACACAGATGTAAAAGCTAAGATTTGGGGACAGGTGGATAAACTAAAGCAGTTTTTCAAAGTATATAATTCACATAAAAAGAAGGGGATAGCTTAATCCAGCCCCCATTGGATTTACCCCAAATTAAAAACCTCCTCAATTTGAGCCTGTAAGTGTGCATGAATACCTGTTTCTTCTCCTGGAGACATGCTAGAAAGCCCTTTTTGAAGTTGACTGTGGCTGTAAGATTTGTTTTGCACAATTTAATGTATGAGGCAATGATTTATACCACATGTGAATGGAAGATTTGTGAGTCAGAGTACAATCCTCCACATTTTTGTTCTTTGCCTTGCCAGAAGAAACCTCATTTAAAAGCCCATGTTTCTGAGTGACTACTCATATTAGTTTGTTAGGGTTGCCATAATAATTACCAAAGACTGGGCGACTTAAACAACAAAAACATATTTTTTTCTCACAGTTTTGGAGGCTGGAAGTCTCGCATCAAGGTGTTGGCAAAGTTGTTTTATCTAACACTTCTCTGCTTGGCTTGTACATGGCTGTCTTCTCCACATGATCATCTTTTTGCATCTGTCTGTGTCCTAATCTCTTTTTTTGTTTTTTTTTTTTTCTGTTTTTTTTTTTTTTTTTTTTTTGGAGATGGAGTCTCTCTCTGTCGCCCAGGCTGGAGTGCAGTGGCGCAATCTCGGCTCACTGCAAGCTCCGCCTCCCGGGGTCACGCCATGCTCCTGCCTCAGCCTCCCGAGTAGCTGGGACTACGGGCGCCCGCCCCTTGCCCAGCTAATTTTTTGTATTTTTTAGTAGAGACGGGGTTTCACCGTGTTAGCCAGGATGGTCTCGATCTCCTGACCTTGTGATCCGCCCGTCTCAGCCTCCCAAAGTGCTGGGATTACAGGCGTGAGCCACCGCGCCCGGCTAATCTCTTCTTCTTATAAGGACTACAGGCATATTGGATTAAGGCCCGTCTATGTGACTTCATTTTACCTTAATTACTTCTCTAAAGGCCCTATTTCCAAATACAGCCCGCTTTGAGGTATTAAATATAAACATATAAATTTATATAAGTATAAATTTGGTGGAATGCAGTTCCACCCATCACACTGCCGCTAGGTGGACTCATTGCTGACCCACCACAGACAAGTAGTGTGAACAAAACTTTAACACTTTTTTGTACACATTGAGTAGGATTTGGATGTTTTCTTACTGCAGAATAATCTAGGGAATACTGAACAATATATTTCACTCAATAATAGTATCTTGTAGGTCAATCTGTGCTAAGAACAGTGAGCAAAAAACCCACAATATTTCTGCTCTTGTAGACTTGCTTAAAATTTTAGTGTGTAGGGGTAACAACTGCTAAACAGAAAAAGTCTGATTGGGTAGATGGGGGGTTAAAAGCTTTTGTTATTTGTTATTCCAATTTGTTAACAAATTTGGAATATGAACTTTTTTGAAAATTGATTTATGTATCCATATTAATTATGTAATAAAACAATTTATATACAAGTAATTGAAAACTATAAAACACTTTAAAGACGTATTTACATTGTTGTCCTCTGTTACACCAATTATGTATTTTATACAACTAGGGCTTTATCTGTGGTGAATCTGAGGGCCAGAGAGCTTAATCAAATTATTTAACTTCACATAGCTGGATGGGAGAAAAATGTTAGGCCCATGAAAATGTGTTTTTTCAGACCTTGCTTTTTTTTTTTCTACTTCATCATTGCATTTGCACTTGATTTTTCTGACTTCAATTTCAATTTGAAGACAGTAAGTTCTTGCTTTAAATTCCTGAAAGATAGATGAACTCTTCTGCCCATGGACAATATAATTCTCCTTCTGTCCTGCATAATTAAGCACATAACTGGGTTTCTATTTCATATCTCTTAAACACACATTTTTTTGGTGCAAACTAGAGAACCCAATGCATCTAATATATATGTTCTTCTGATATATAGATATTAATTCTTTAAGCTGAATTTCTAAAATATCTCAATTGATAAGAATTCACTTTTTACCTCCTGAGAAGTTAAAGCATTGATAGACTTCAGCATTTTATAATTATAACTAACTTGATTTCTTTATAAATATAAAATTAAACCAGATATTGGCCTTTTCTTTTTGTGTCTATGGAATTGACAGGTTATTTTTTGCCTTTATGGAAAGATATAATTATGAGATTATTAAAATCCTATTAATATATGTGGACACTCTTTATAAGATTAACAGTTTCTCTCTCTGTAGTAGTCAGTTACATGTTTTCCAAAGATTTTGCCTCTACCTGTGAGCAACATCTTGTATATTATACATGCCACCTGACAATGTTATATAGCCTGGTAGAATCCTGATTCAAAGATGGCAGTACAATAATAAAAAGTAGTCAGAAATATTCAATAAAAGAGATAAAAGTAAATAAAAAATATTTGTTTCCTGTATGCTTGAGCTTGCATTAGGAATTCTACAAATAATTTTTTATGACTACAGAGGTCAAGAACAGAACTCATTAATAAACATACAGAAATTCCAAATAACTAGGCTTGAGATGCCTCCCCCATCCAAAACAAAAAGAAAAAAATATTTAATTAAGACAAATTGGTATTTCCTGTGATTGAAAATTAAATGTAAGGTTGAAGAGATACAGAACTTAATAAAGATTTGTACTGTACTGTTTTGATTCTGGAAACAATTTATAAATTAAAGTGAAATTCCTCCTATTAAATTTAATACATTATCTTTTACTGTTCTGAAGTAAGTTTATTCTCCTCTCCAACTTTTGTTTATGGTGAAAGAAACAAAGATGTATTCATCATTACATTACCATATTTTCTATTTTCAAGTTCTTCTAGGAAGTTTTCGGAGAAACTTGTGGGCCTCTTCAGGTATACCCAGAACTTCCTAATGAAGCATCGGTAAACTTCTGAGGTCCATGAATAAGTGCTAGCTTATAGGTTATATAGCTACATCTGAAAGCTGATTAATGAGTTCTATTTTTTTTTCCATTCATTTTCTTCAGCATTAAAGATCACATTTTTAATATGAGTAATTTTCCAGATATTGGCACAATATTTTAATTTGGTAAATATTAATATCTTCTTCCCTTAAATTAATTCAGATCGCGTGAATAATCTAAAACCCAACTGATTTTGATATGTAGGTACAACATACATACATGTGATTAGTTTTGTTGATGTGGGCACTTTATTTTCCCCCAAAAAATTTAGACTACAGAGAGATTCTTGAGGTTTATACTATCAGATGTTCTGCAATCGTCTCAGGCCTCCCATAGTCTTGGATAGGTGGTTCTGATAATACTGTTTAAATCTCTTTGAGATTTAGTTCCCTCATTTTTAAAATAGAAATGATAAATCTTATTACCTAGGTACAGACAGACAATTTATTTTATAGAATTATCTTGTGATTTTTATCCCTTTTATCCTTTCCTAAATTAAACTAGTTTAGTTTGTGGATCCAGTTACGCATTATGGAGTCTCCAGAGCCTTTCAAAAGAGCTATATCTAGCTCATGTACCTTCTTTGCTTTACTTGATCTTATCATATTCCCCTATTAATCTCTGTAGCTGATCTTACCTTCCTTGTGAATCTTTATCCCACCGAGTAGATGAGAGAGTTAATTTCCCCAATCAAAAGCATTCTATTCTCTTGTAGTTTATATAATCTAAGTTTACATATTTAGCCTATTGAAAGTTTTCTCTCTCACATAATTATGGTAAATAGGCTTGAATGGATGATTCAGTGTATGTAGAGAAATTACTAATCTCTGAGTTCTGTTACCTTCTTTTAGTCCCCTTCATGGTATCTGAACACATTAATATATAAGGACTTAACATATCTTGTAGTTGTGGGGAAAACAGGCTTCTATAAGGATTCAGTTTTTCTTGATTTTCACTGCTCTCTATTGCATATTGAGTAATTTGGGGTCATCCACTAGATGACGTAGTCCAAGGAATTTCTCATGATTTCTAAGCCACACCCTGGTTTACTGGACCAGAATCTGAGCCTCTTTCAGCAAATTCGTCAAAGATGCAGGACCCTGTGGTGCCCAGCATTCCACACGTAGCTGAGGAAAAGCCAGGGACAAGGCATCAGTTTCATTTATACAAACACTTCACACCTATGGCACTGACCCTAGGCTTCTGAACCCTATTAGAAGTAGTAATTTGCACAGTTTCTCTTAAGGCTTGGGTGCCTTGGTCTGCAACGATTTCAGACATCCCACAATCACCGGAATCTCTCTCTCTCTTCTTTCCCACCACCCCAAGGAAAAGGGAGGATATGTCTGCTCCTATGTGTCAGTCTCCTTCTGCTTCCATCAGATCTCTGATCTAGCAGGGGCAGATTCTTTACACACTCCACATTTTCTCCAGGGGCTTGTCTTTCCTGGTAGGTGTAAACTCCAAGATGTAATATGGCCTGACATGAATACAATTAATTAGATTTTAAATTTAGTGTTTCTTATCTTACAGTTTCATGTTGGCTTAAAAAAAAAAAAAACACTATCAACTATCAAAAGCCTTCAATTAAGTCAATGGAGTAGTAACCTCTTTTTCTTTAGGGACCCTACCTTCTCCTTCTCTGTCCTGGAGTGATAGTGTAATAGCTCAGCCTTAGGAGCATAAGGTTCTGAGAAAACTGATTTAATTGTGAAATAAAGGGAGTAAACAATCTGTAGATTCGCACTGGTATTTTCATGATACTAAACAAATTTTCACATATAAAATGATCTTGAATAATTCACATGGGTTTTTATAGAATATAATTAAATGGAGAGTAAAAAAGAGCTTGAAATTATTATACCTAACAATTATATACAGCTGCATGATTCATATGATAGCATAATTTAATGGGAAAAAAACTAAGAGTTATGTGATCTGCTTTCGGGGTTTGTTTCCACTTTGCAGTTATCTTTAAAGGCAAAACTGCTAATTTAATAGTGATAATTCTAAAACACTGCTTTAAAAAGCTTTAACATGTGCTTATGAGAATAAACTTGCTTCTCTTCCATTTATCAGTGAGTCTTGTCTAATTCCAGGCTTGTACCAATTTTGTTGTATGTAGCATTACCTACTTGTGTCAACAAATGGGCAGCTCTATCTGACTTTTTTGTTATGTGGCCAAGCTCACACTGGAAAATGTTATTTTATTTTCAAAAATCAACTTGAACTTGGTATCTGTTAGCAGATGTCTTGGAAGGTCAGGTAGGAAATGAACTAAATGATGAATTCTGACTAATTGTGATGCAGGAAGCAGAGTAATGCATGCAGATTATATGCTGCAGAGTGAGTCAGCAATTTTGTTTATTCCTACTCATGTTCCCTGAACTTTTTTCATAAAATGATTGAATACTAGAGATATATACTTATCCAGTATGAAAGCAGTTGTTAAAAAAGCCAAAGAATATTCTGCCTACCAATTGATCATTACCTAGAAAGACAGCACAGTATCTTAGCAGATTGCTGTAAGTGATTAAATTGGTATCTTGATCAATCAGCACTCCAATATCTCTAGAATAGATTCAGTTTCATTGGTACATGTCACATAAGAAGGGCAAACACATTTCTCTGACCTCAAACTGCAGGGCATCTTTGCCTAATATTGGTGGCACCATTTCAGTATGACAAAGTATTGTATACATATGGAACATTGTCAAAAACTGTTAAAACGAGCAAATCACTTGATCTTGAGCTTCTGTTTTTTGTTTTGTTTTTTTTTTTTTTTTTTTGGCCAGCACTCTTTTCCTTGAGTTCTTTCTCTGTGCCAGTCACTGTTTTGTTTCACATGGATTATTTTCACAAGAACCCTAAACTACAGGTATGTAGTATTTTCCCATTTTATGAAAAAGATAATGGAACTTAAAGAAAACATACCTATTGGCTAAGAACTTAGAGTAAATAGATAAGCTCAGTATAATTCTAGGCAGTCTGACTTTAGAATTTGTTTTCACTACCATTATATTAGGCTCAAAGATTTCTCCTTGTTTCAATATTTGCTTGGACCATGGATAACAATATTTTGTCTAGATATCTTGCAATAATACCAGAACTACTCAGATAGATAGGGAAAGACTTACGTCTCAGGAGGCTAGCAAAGTTTAGACCCAGGGGCCAAATTTGGCCCACTGACTATTGGAAATAAAATTTTATTAAGGTATAGCCATGCCCTTTTGTTTACATATTATCTGGGGCTGCTTTTGTGTTACAGTCACAGAACTGCGTAGCTGTAATAGAGATTGGACCACAAAATAAAATATTTACTATCTGGGTTTTTATAGAAATTTAATGACCCTTATGGACTTTATTGCTGGCTTTTGAATCACTTGAAGTATAAACCTTTAGCTTTCAAATGTAGTCAAAGATTTTTGACCTAGGTGGGGTAGTGGGTTATGAGAAGTATCCAGCAGGTGATATACATATCACGGTGATTTGGGAGATATCTGGTAGAACACCAGGGCTAGAGGGAGATGGAGCTGGGAATCAGTGAAGCTGCATTCATTCATACATTACAACAAATTTTTAAGGAGTGCCTGATTTTTGACAAGGTTGGCAGTGGGTATTTAAGGTAGCACGGTGAAGAAGACAAAAATGTTTCTTGACTTCCTGTGGCCTAAGGGAGATCACTGAAAATGAGGGAGTACCTATTCATTATAATTCCTGGGGCTGACCATTTAAAACTACTTCTATCTTTAGTATTCCAGCTTGTGGAAGCAATGCTGTGTCCTTTCCTCTCTTCTCTACACTTCATACTCCTTCATTAGCGTTGCTTTCCTTTACAGATACTGTGAATTCCCCTGTATCCCCCAGTTGCTCACCCTAATTACTGCACCTTTTCTTGCCTGCTTCCCATCCTACTGCCCTGTTGTTCTGAGCCTAGGAATTTCACAGGCAGTTGAAGTGAAGCTGGAGGAGAAAGAACATCACGACAGTCAAACTCACTGAGAATTATAGGATTAATGCCTGAGAGTGTGCAGTGGATGCTATATATCTGGAATAAAGCAAAGAATTTGAGGAAGTGTCTCACGAAGCTTCACATATAAAATTACTTAAAATTACTTGGGAAAAGGACACTGTCAAACTGAAAATTGGTAAGGGCCTGAGAGGCAGAAACAAAGAAGTTTAGTCTGAACTGTGTTTACAGAGGCTCACAAATATCTGAGCCTCTGTAAATTGATGGAGGATGGGATTCAGATATTCTTAGTAGTGATTTATGGAAGAGAATGTGTTACATTTATTGCATATCAATATTTCAAGGACTAAGTTTTCTCTACCAATTTCTCCCCAGCTCTGGTCCTTCCCTATTCAAAAAATAAAGAAAATCAATTATTTTCATGTGGACCAATTCTAAAACCACTGAAGCTCATGAGAATCGTAGATAATATTAGATCAAATCCAGGATGTAAATAAAGTTGTTTTTCTCTTTTCTCTCTGCACCCCCACTGTAGGTACTTCCTCCTGACAAATGTTCCATGTTCTAATTGTAATGTTTTGCTTCTACAGGTCTCTAAAACCGCTTTCCTCCTCCAAATCATCCCATTGCATTATCCTTTATTCTGTATCTGCTTTTTAGGCTTTGTAGACTTGATTGTCTAAACAAATTCATTCTTAGCGTCTCCTTCTCACCAACTGCCCACACCTGATCATTCACTTATGGCCCACTTTAAACTCATCACTATTTCCAATGTTGTTACTCCTGTCCATCTTCACTGACTCTGCTGGAAGGAAATAGCACATAATTACTTGAATAAAGGGAAAGGATTCATCTAGCAAACATCTCAATGTTCCAGAGAGTTTGTTCAAACACCAATGACTGGGCCGCAGAGTTTCCGATTCAGGATTTCTGGGATGAAAAACAAAAATGAGAATTTGAATTTCTCATTTCTCAGTCGAGTTTCCAGGTTATGCTGATACTGCTGGTCTGGGGACCACAGTTGGAGAGGTGCTGCTGTTGGCCTTCAGGCTGTGTTTGCTGCCTTCTCCCACATTCCTTTGACTTTGCTGTCAGAAATAACTTTTAAATTCTAATAACATTAGCCCCTGATCACACTCCTAAGGCAGAATTCGGAACAGACTGCTTCCCATGTAGGATCTCTAATAATAAGTCCCAGCATTTTGTTCTAGTCTCTCCTACTACTAATGATGCCCTCAGACCCCATGTGTCATATACTGTAAATTAACACCAAACTAATTTCAAATCTCTAGAGACTCCTTGCTTGGTCTTTATGTTGTCTCTACACATGCTGATTTCTTTTGTCTGCATGACAAACTGGCTCTCAGGCATTGGTGTACACAGACAATGTCACCTTTCCTGTAAAGCATTCACACTTACCCTGAAAATATTAGATACTTCATTCTCTACAGTTCTTGTATTTACATATGTTAGCACAATGATGCCATAGTGTTACAATCGTTTTCTGGCTTGTCTTTCTCTAGGAAAGGATTACATATTCCTTTAATGTGCCAATATTGATGGTTTAATTGTCAATCTAGGTCTACATAGCCTTTTACCTGACACATTTTAGATGCCGTCTCTGTATAAACAATTACGTCCTCCATTATGACACTTTAGCCCAGGTCAGCACTGTGGGCCAGATCTTTTCTTTCTTCTAAATGTTTCTTCTACAAAATCTTAAAACTAACCAATGCATTATACTAGCACTAGGTATAGGGGACAGACGGATTTTTCATAGCCTTCGAAACCCCATTAGAAGTGTCTTGGCTACACCCCATGTAGAATCAACCTGAGAATAATGATATGATAATACTTTATAATAATGGCATATTTACTATTATTTCATTGAGAATTTTTTATGTGTTTGGAGATATCACAATTTATAGCTTGCAAATCTTCAAAATAATGTTATCATATAAGTAGTGTTGTTAATTCCATATTACAGATGAAGGAATGGAGAAACTAAGGTTTCCAGTATCATTCAGAGTGTAAAAGGCAGTGGGTGATACTGGGTGAACTGGTCTAATTTTAGTACCCTGAATGAAAGGACCACTATCTCTCTAGACATGTGTTTAAATTCCACCCTTGCAGATTAACTTGTTTCAGTATTTGCAAGGTTCCCAGGACAATTATGTATCCTTGAATTTAAAGTAGATTCCCTTCAAGAAGCACTTTTTCCTACATTCTGCATAGGAGGGATGCCTTGTCCCAACTGCATATTGTAAGGCTTCTCAGTCGAGTGGCAGTCCGGTGTAACACACCTGTGAGGCAAGACTATGTCCTTGACCCTTGGTTCTTGAGCAGAATTTCTAGTTTGGTTGAAGCACTGAGAGAACACAATTCCTTTTCTACTGCCAGAACCCAAAAATAGATGATGGAGCTTCTGGAAGACCTAAAATAGATTTTATGATTTAGAGAATCCTACAAGTCATGAAGTAGATGAAGTGAATGCAAAGGAACATGGAATAGAATGAGAGAGTGCTAGAATACAGGATATTCAATTGAGAATGTTCTGCTAGAATGATGATCTTCATTAGACAAAGGAACTCAATTTATCTAACAGATTGTATCCTTTCACAACAAAATTAGAGATGGACCTCATTTTGTCTTTGTGATCACTGTACTGCATTATTGTATACTTATTTGTATTCTTCTCTGACACCACTTAACAAAAGGTTTGATTTTCTCATCTAATTCTATCAGTATTCAAAAAGCAGCCACATTAGCCTCTTTTAATTATGTAATCAAAATTATCTTTAAAATAATGTTCACCTGTTCAGTTAAGCGTCTTCCTATAAATATCTATATGGTGAGTACTGTGGGTAAGTCCATGGACCAGGTACTTATCACAGATACGTGGATCAATAAGCCTCAGTCTCACTCTTAAAGAGCTTAATATTGAACAAAGGAGACTTTAGAGGATTTGACGTACTAAAAAAAAAAGTTTCAAATCAAGACAGTCAGTTGCCACAGGCCACAGTCAAAATCACTCCCTTACCTCTCTTAGTACCTGGGAATGATCCTTTAGAAGGGGACTGACATGACTGGACATACCCATCAGGAAGATTAGTCAGGAGTTCGGTGTTTAAGAAACTATAGCCTAGGAGGTGTGACCTGGGAAGAGATGGTATGGAGTAGAGTTAAAAAACTAAGACTTGTCTTATTTCAAATCCTAACATACTTTCTTGCTGTGTAATATGGAGCAATTTGTGAAACTTTTCTAAGCTTTATTTCCTTTACTGGTAAAATGAAGATACCATCACCTCCCTCACAGTGTGGCTGTGATGATTCATATGAATTAAAATGATTGGCAATTACCAAGTATTCAATAGTTGCTTACTATTAATACAATTGCATTATTATTATTTCATTGATTAGTGTTGGGGGAAGAAAGATACACATATTAGAGACATCATATATGTAGAACAAAAAAAAATACACTTGCTGGGATGTGAAGAGAAGTGGAAGAAGGAGATGTCAATGTGACTTTAAAATATTGATTCTGGGTGAAGGGGAAAAGACAGCATCATTAATAAACATAAGAACCACAATGATTCCTGCTCCTCAAGCTATCTCCTGGCAATATAACTAACACTAACAAAATGCAAAGAAGGTGATTCGGATTCAACCTTTTATTAACTCATTTTCAGGTCCACCTATCCGCAAACAGGGAGCTCAGAACTCACTAACTCAGGAAGAGAGCATGACAGCAGACCAACAAAATTATGCTGAGTGACCTGTTTTAGAGTCAAAGCCACAGCCACTAAGGAAGCCAAAAAAAAGTCATTTGTATTTTTTTTTTATGAATTACTTGTATCCATGTTTTTACTTTTCTTATTATTCATTTCTAACCTGTTAAATTCCCAGACTTTGCACATCTGATTCCAAAATATTCCTCCTCAAAGATGTTTTGTTGTAAATATGTCCTAAAGAATTCAATATTATGGACTTCTGACTGTAATTTAAGTATATAGTAATTTAGACAGCACTTTAAAAAATAAATAACAATGTAACACACTTCATAGTCTTGAGGGGAAAAATTATGAAACCTATGTTTCAGTAACTTTATGACTAATTAAAAATCAAGTGATTCTTAGCCATTTGATTAGTAGCCAAATTCACTTGATTAGTTTATACTTCCCTGGGCCAAAGGAAGGGAATCAGTGTCAGCCAAAATTATAATTGAGACCTGTTAAACACACAGGAAGACCTACTGGCAAAGCTTAAGCTCCCTCCTATATGAGATTATATGGAGTTGTTTGTAAAAGCTACAAATAAACAGATGAAGCTACAATTACTCTCATTACAAAGAGAAAAATATACCTTATAATAACATATGTAAAGAAAATGGGTTTATAAAAATGGTGAAAAAAAGTTCCGTGTAAAATAGCACAAAGAGAATATAAATTCTTGCCTTGACCTAGAATCCATCTGCTTCTGTCTGATGAACACCCAGGCACATGCAGAGTACCCTTCCACTCTAGGAACCAACAGTGATAAGTAGCCCACATAGTGGTAGTATTTGATTAGAAAACCCTACTAGGTGACTGTGTTGAACGTGTCAAAAAATGTGTCCTGGACGTCCCTCCTGCGCATCTCTTGTTGAAGCCAGATCTTATTACCTGCTCTTTTTATATCTGTGTCTCTTAGAAACGTAGGTTCTTCTGCCTGTTTCTTCCCATTCTGTAACCCAGCACTGTGAAGATGCTTGTCTATATCCAGCTAAATGACTATGTGCTGTTTTCTCGCCTTGTCTTTTCTGGTTCTTTGCTATGGATTGAGCTCCGTGTTCATTATATTGTGTTTTCTTTTCAAGGAATTTTCTTGGGTTGGAACTTGATATTCCCATCAACTTGGCATTTTCAAAGCTGTTATTTTCCCTTGCCCTTAGATTGCAAGGGCATCTTTGGCTTGCTCTTTTTATTTGGCTTTTTTGTTTGTTTGTTCGTTGTTTCTGTGTGTGTGTGTGTGTGTGTGTCTGTGTGTGTTTTTGGCTAGGTTCAAGTTGTCTAGGTTCATATTTGGACATGGCATAATTTTTAAGTATTTTAGAGCTGTTTTACTCAGCCCCTATCAGTCCCCACCCAGCTCCCAAGTTCACATTAGCTCCCCCTCCTGTTCAATTTGATCCCTATCACTCTTAGGATGTTCTTCTGAGGCCCATTAAGCAAAAGCTTATCCTCAGCATTTAACACTGGAAATTAGAGTTAGATGAAGAAGAATCAAAACTTTTTCACATAAATGAACATTTTTCTACACCACTACGCTGAATTTTCTGGAAACAAAATGACATTAAATGACAAGTCACCATGGAGCCAAAGGAATCAAATGATCTGAAATAAAGCTTTCCAGAAACATCAATATTTGAAAATAAATAATAAATCATCAATTCAGGTATAGCGAGGATTCTGACATGATTCAAGTTTTTCTAGTTAACAGATCTGGATAAATGGTATGTATTGACTCTAAAAGATCCCTGAAATTTAGAAATTTAAACAGGCAGTTTTGGCCCAGTTTTTATTTTTAATTCTATGGTAATTATATATTAGATATGAAGAACAGAATGTCTCTGTGAGAATGAAGGTGGCGTGTACATGCATGTCAGGGACCGAGTGCATAAGCATGACCTCATAAGTACAGATACAATTTCACTGTGGTTAAATTTGTTAAACATTAAAACCACATACCCATTATTAAAATTACGTAGGGTTTACTTGTGGGCATTTAGGTTCCCTCTAATAGCTCCAACTTCAATGAACAATGCCAGGAAGTTTAACATTACATTATCCTAAATTCATGTGATACTTACATCTTGGTTAAAATGCATATTTTAAAAAAAATTATTCATATATTTAATTCCAGATTATTTTATGAGCATGAGGTTTACTGAAAGTAGAAGAAAAGTGAGAACAGAGCTGAATAAAATGGCTTTTTTTGTTTTGTTTTTTGAGATAGAGTTTTGCTCTGTCGCCCAGTCTGGAGTGCAGTGTGCCATCTCGGCTCACTGCCACCTCCGTCTCCCGGGTTTAAGCAATTCTCCTGCCTCAGCCTCCTGAGTAGCTGGGACTACAGGCGCCCGCCATCACGCCTGGCTAATTTTTGTATTTTTAGTAGAGAAGGGGTTTCACCATATTGGCCAGGCTGCTCCACTGGCTATCTTAATAGTTTGGAGAAAGCAGATGGGGAGAAGAGGTGCAGCAAATGGAGTTCACAGCACTATACATTATTATGAACAAGACCTAATCCTCCTACCTCTTGACCTCACCAGAAGACAAGCTCCTTCTGTGAAAATAAAATTACCAAATATTTTTTCTTCAGTTGTTTTCCATTCATCATTTTGCTATTCTCCTTTCCAGACCCTAATGCTAAGATTCCAGAATCAGCTTGACTTTTATTACAGATTCGTTGTCTTTTGAGTCAGTCCATATTACTGTTGAACTACTCTGGCTTTGGAATATTATTTCTTAAATTAAGCTAAAATTTGACTCTCTTCTCTACTGTTTTCCTCTGAGGCAATTCGGAACAAGTCAAATCCTCGTTCTTGAGAGTTTTTCAAATAATTGATGGAACTGCCATGTTTTCCCGTAAGTCTTACCCTCTAGATCTTTACTATTAATATTTTCCTGGGTTTAATATGACACTAAAACCCAGGTTGGCACACTCTTCACCAATATTGATCAAATCAATCTATTATTTTGGCATCATGCAGATATAACCCTATTAGTTTTTGAGATCAGTATGTTTCTTTTTCAGAACTCCTGCCTAGAAGGAAATATCGCAGGCTGAGAAGGCTTTTCAACTTTGAGTGCAATCTTGAGATTATCAAGGGAAGTGGTAAAATCAGTTTTTCAAAGATTTTGAAGTTTGTGGAGTCAGAAGAGCATAATATAGGAACAGATAGTCGAAAGTTTTAAGTTTAGTTATTGACCACTGAAAAGCAGATTTCAAAGATAAAAATAAAAACTTTTTAACTTCCTTAAATTGACTTCTCAAATTATTCAAATATATTTTGTGAGAAAATCTGTGTCCAAGTGATCTCATTGTTCAATTCCCACCTATGAGTGAGAACGTGTGGTGTTTGGGTTTCTGTCCTTGTGATAGTTTGCTGAGAATGATGGTTTCCAGCTTCATCCATATCCCTGCAAAGGACATGAACTCATCTTTTATATGGCTGCATAGTATTCCATGGTGTATATGTGCCACATTTTCTTAATCTGTCATTGATGGACATTTGGGTTGGTTCCAAGTATTTGCTATTGTGAATAGTGCCACAATAAACATACATGTGCATGTGTCTTTATAGCAGCATGATTTATAATCTTTGGGTATATACCCAGTAATGGGATTGCTGGGTCAAATGGTATTTCTAGTTTTAGATCCTTGAGGAATCGACACACTGTCTTCCACATGGTTGAATTAATTTACACTCCCACCAGCAGTGTATAAGCATTCCTGTTTCTCCACATCCTCTCCAGCATCTGTTGTTTCCTGACTTTTTAATGATTGCCATTCTAATTGGCATGAGATGATATCTCATTGTGGTTTTGATTTGCATTTCTCTGATGACCAGTGATGATGAGCATTTTTTCATGTGTCTGTTGGCTGCATAGATGTCTTCTTTTGAGAATTGTGTGTTCATATCCTTTGCCCACTTCTTGATGGGGTTGTTTTTTTCTTGTAAATTTGGGTTCTTTGTAGATTCTGGATATTAGCCATTTGTCTGATGGGTAGATTGCAAAAATGTTCTCCCATTCTGTAGGTTGCCTGTTCACTCTGATGGTAGTTTTTTTTTACTGTGCAGAAGCTCTTTGGTTTAATTAGATCCCATTTGTCTATTTTGGCTTTTGTTGCCATTGCTTTTGGTGTTTTAGTCATGAAGTCCTTGCCCATGCCTATGTCCTGAATGATATTGCCTAGGTTTTCTTCTAGGGTTTTTATGGTTTTAGGTCTAACATTTAAGTCTTTAATCCATCTTGAATTAATTTTAGTATAAGGTGTAAGGAAGGGATCGAGTTTCAGCTTTCTACATATGGCTAGCCAGTTTTCCCAGCACCATTTATTAAATAGGGAATCCTTTCCCTATTTCTTGTTTTTTGTCAGGTCTATCAAAGATCAGATTTTTGTAGATGTGTGGTGTCATTTCTGAGGCCTCTGTTCTGTTCCATTGGTCTATATCTCTGTTTTGATACCAGTACCATGCTGTTTTGGTTACTGTAGCCTTGTAGTATAGTTTGAAGTCAGGTAGCATGACGTCTCCAGCTTTGTTCTTTTTGCTTAGGCTTGTCTTGGCAATGCAGGCTCTTTTTTGGTTCCATATGAACTTTAAAGTAGTTTTCTCCTATTCTGTGAAGAAAGTCGTTGGTAGCTTCATGGGGATGGCATTGAATCTATAAATTACCTTGGGCAGTATGGCCATTTTCACAATATTGATTCTTCCTACCCATGAGCATGGAATGTTCTTCCATTTGTTTCTGTCCTCTTTTATTTTGTTGAGCAATGGTTTGTAGTTCTCCTTGAAGTGACCACTTTACAATAGCCTTAGTTCTTAGCCCAAGCTCTCTCCCACTTTTGGGGTCGTATGCATATCTTTCCCCTTTGTTATTATTTGGTTTTCCTCCTTTAATTTTGAGGAGGAAGGGAAGTTATCACGGGTGATACAGCAAAACCAGATAGAAACATTTTAATAAATTAAGACATTGAAGTTATAGAAAAAGAAGTAACCAATATTATCTAAAAGACCAGAGTTAGTTGGTTGGTTGGTTTTTTTTTTAAACAATGAACATCAAACTTTATGCAAGCTTTTCACTTGCCTCTAGAGTACAGCCAGGAGTGTGGAGGGGTAGGGGTTCCAGAGGAGGTGGGCAAAGAAAGGCAGAAGATGAAGAAAGGATTCCCAAATACTATCAGCACTGACTGAAAAGAATCTCAGAGAAATAAGACACATTTTATGTCATTTTATGGTTGGCTACTAACTTAATTGTTTCCTGTTTGTAATGGCTTATACCAGCATTTCTTTCTATGTATAAAAATTATGAAAGAACTAAAAATCAAAATTTTTGCTAGCCTGGAGATGCCTATCTTCAGAATCACTGTTAAGGCATCAGTCAGGAAGAAAATGTTACTGGAAGTAGGTGAAGCCATCATAAAGCCATGGTAGACAGAATAGAATGCACATCATCTAACTTCAAGCCCAGAAGTCTTTCTCATATATTTTATCTGTGTTTCTAAAAGTGATAATATATTCCATGGCATTTTGTAAACTATAAAATATTAAACAAATCCACAGAATTAGTTTGTTGATATATCAGCTCTCCAAAAATAATCCCTTAGCTCCAAACACTGCATTATGCATTCAGTTTGGTCACTTGGTGGGCGATAGATCAAATTCGAATTTGTAGTTGAATGTCTCATTTAGAAAAACACAAAAATAGTGGCAAACTGGAAAACTGTCTTGCAAAATATGTGGCCTCAGTTAGTCATATTTAATGAAATTATACCATGGTTATCTGACAAATATTCCCCAACAGGAAACACTTAGGGAAATAGATTTATAGCTCAACTATGCGTGATCCAGCTTGTTGAAGGCAACTTTTAGCCTTCAGGGAGTAGAGTCAGATGTAGCCAAACTTTGAAAATACTCATCAGGCTCCTTATAACCTGTCAGAATCCCCCTTAAGCCCTGGCTGCCAAGACTGCACAACTAAATTTATGTTCAATTACAGTAACTCTATCAGCCAAAGCATTTTGCATATTTACATCCCATTCCCTCTATATAATATTTGAACTTAACATTTACATTTAAGTGGTCTTATTCTAAATTTCCCTTATTGTAAGCAAGCTCAAAAACCTTTAAAGGAGATGGCCAGGCGCGGTGGCTCATGCCTGTAATCACAGCACTTTGGGAGGCCGAGGTGGACGGATTACGAGGTCAGGAGATCGAGACCATCCTGGCTAACACGGTGAAACCCCATCTCTACTAAAAATACAAAAAAATTGGCGAGGCGTGGTGGCGGGTGCCTGTAGTCCCAGCTACTCAGGAGGCTGAGGCAGGAGAATGGCGTGAACCTGGGAGGTGGAGCTTGCAGTGAGCCGAGATCGAGATTGCGCCACTGCACTCCAGCCATGGAGACAGCGAGACTCCGTCTCAAAAAAAAAAAAAAAAAAAAAAAACCTTTAAAGGAGATATAAATTAAAACTTCAATAAACAAAAATGAAATGAGTAAATACAGTTTTCAGGAGAGAGACAAGGCCTGTCTATTACAATCATATACAGTGGTAGTTAGAAAAGGTCCTCACCTAAGAATGTGCTCAAAGAGTAGTTATGAAAGGGAAGGAAGGGGAGAAAGAAGAAATAATAAAATAATAAAAACTGATGCTTTTTAAAATACAAGCCTTCATACCCCCAAACTTTTATTGAGTTTGAGGAGCTATTCCAATTGTCTCATATATTTTTACCTTATTTAATCCTCACACTAACATACAAGTAGACATTACTTGCAATTTGTTCATAATAACGATGATGAAATTGTGAAGTAAAGGACCTCTTTCAGAGTCATGGTAGAGTCAGGATTGACTATGGTGCTGTTTGACTGCAAAGCCCTTTTAAAGTAATTGATTTCCAAAGAAAAAATTAATGAAGATCATTATAGGTCAGTGTACTTTGGGATGGTTTCCTGGAGAAAATGACCCAAATTGTGAGGGCAGGCAGGATGTTTTAGACAGGAAAGCAGCATGACTAAGAGAGGCAGGAGTGTGGCATGCAGGAGTGTGCAACAATAAAACTTGGGGTAACACACAGACAGAATAGTAAGTAGTCCCAAGGGTGGGTCATTCACCTGATTTTTGTCAGATTTTATTATATTGGTGCATAAATTAAAATATGACCAATATTTTCTTTAAATGATACTTTTTTGTACTTGAATAGATTTATTTATAAACACTGTAGCATATCCACAAACAGAAACATGTTTTAATAGTAGGAAGCCATAAAATAAACTGAAAGCAAAGCAAGGCTTTGAATTCTAGCAAGGTATTAATTTCTACCAGCCTAAGATTCTGAGTCTGGAGTTTGCTTTTCCTTTTAATGGAAAATAATTATGATAGCAATAATGGGCAATAGAATCTGAGAATTTATCATATGAGAGTGACTGTTTTTTGAGTGCTTTGTGCCTGTGTAATGCCCTATTTGATCATAACAACTGCTTGAGGTAGGAGCTTTTATTATCCCTTCTTAAGAATAAGGAAACTATAAAATGAAGAGTTTGTAAGTGGTGGATAGAAAGATGTTAAAGATGTACTAGCAATTAACTAAGTCTTCCGACTCCATCAACTAAAACAGTTGAAAGAACCTGAAAAAGGAGCTGACCTTCCAGCCACATTTAATGTTATGCCCAGATAATTCCTCTGGTCAGATGTCTCAACACTTAATCTAATCCGTCCTCTTGCCAGTGGCACCTCCTTCATACTTGGGAGCATTAAGGGTGGGGTTATACCACTAAAGTTATATGTCTTTTGTGAGACAAAGAGCAGCATCATATTTGGCATACAAACACATTCCTATGAGTGGGTGTAGGGAATCAAGGACAGGTAGCTTGACTGGACACTTCTGTTGATCTAAAGTTCACATTCCTCAGGAAACAGAAGGAAAATAAAGTATACAGGAACTTATAAAGGGTAACAGAAGAGAACCCCAGTAACAATTGTAAGGATTTTTCTTATACCAAAAATGAGCACTGGGAAGATAGTTTACCAATTGAACAAGGAAATCATTCTCAAACATTCTGAAGCGACTTAATAGCATTCTCCCACCCCCCACCTTTTAAATTTTTAAGTAATTTCTACAAAAATGTCTGTTTACGCTGATTTATGCAGTGTTTGTGTTTCTTTATAAATATCAGTAGAATAGATTCATGTAAGATTTATGAATCACAAGGGTCCTGAATTGCAAAGATGTGCAATCTTGATCAGTATCATGTCTGTAACCCATCACACAATTCGATTTACTAATGAGGAAAGGAAATGTATTAAAAAGCCCTCACTGCTTCCATCTATTCTGAAAAAAAGAATTTGCAATGCATCCTAAATCATAATCCCGAGTGGTATTGCAGTCTCCAGAGAAGAAAAGCACCTTTTATGGTTCATGTGAGAGGAGCAATTCTTTCTGGGGGAAAAAAAAGACAGAAAAATGCTAGTTTTCATCCTCCTAAGAAGAGTTGGCCTTAAACAACTGATATTTTATTAGTTGTGATATGAGGCCAGGCAACGAGAATAGCATGGTGACAGAGAAGGCTGCTTACTTTGTATAATTTGATATACACCAAAGTATATTATACAAAATGTCCTTTTGGTGTGTATGTCAAACACACCTTACCATCGTGCCTTCAGACATTTATTAAATATAAAACTGTAATATCTGAGATATAATGCACTGAGCATTGTCAGCAAACAGTATACTGCCATGGGAAAATTAGCAGCTCTGGGGATGACGCAGTCATTGAACAGGCACAGGAAGTAAGAGACATGGTTAGCATGAGATGCTGCCGATCAGAAAATGCATAGGAAGTTGTCATACTGAAAAACACTGAGAGTACTACAACAGCTTTGTGGAGAAGAAGTGATCACTGAGAGGGAGAGAGGATACAGCTGGGCTAAAAACCATATTTATCCATTTTATATCTTTGTTAAGGGTAGGGTCTATATAGTGTATGTACAGGCAATTAGAGAGTTAATTCAATCTATGTAAGTATCAAGCATAGGTAAAATTCAGTCTCCATAAGTTATTTCTAGAAATAAGCTCTGCTAAAATTATTTTAGAAATACGTACCTACATAATTCAGAACCCATTTCTGTCAGCTAGCAAGGAGAATTATGAAAATGATAATCTTTTACTTATGTAAGTGAGCAATATTCACACACAATAATGGCTTGTTTCTTCCTGGGATAACTGTTCCTTATCCTCCAATCATAGAGCAAGTTTTGTACCTACTGAGTCAGGTTTTACTCCTTTGTGCTATGAGTGCAAACTTTTCTTGTTTCTATCATATCCTTAACAATTCAGCCTTATCATACAAAAAACAATAACCACAGAACAAGGCAGCCAAGTAAATGGTTCAAATATGAATTGTTACAAAACTTTGGAGCAGCAGAAATTTAAATCAATATGGTGTCCAGGAAACTTTACCAAGGAGCCAGTTAAACTAAGCATTGAGGAATGGGCATGGGATGTAGCAGAGAGGATCCACCTGACTGCATTGATTACGTGACCAAATGCCTAACAGTGGAGAAAAATAATGTCAAAAACTCCCTTTTCCTAGTTTATTTTCTTGATTAATATTCCCAAAGCATTTTTTAAAGTCTCTGTTTTAAGTTTTTTTTTAAACTTCACAAATTTGAAAGCAGATCAAAGCAGAAGAAAAGACAAAACAATATGCATAAGTCATCTGGGCACTTGTGTTGCTAAGGCAACAGTTTCATACATGGAGGGAGGGAAGAAAACGTTCCTTACCAGCAAATGATTGAATCGTATCTACCTCTAATAAAAATGCCTTAGCTTGAGCTGTTCAAACCAATAAGTGCCTACAGTGCTGTGAATGTCTTCGCAATTGTTTTGTGGATTCAACTTTCTCTAACAAAGCACAATTGATTTTATGCTAGCAACCAACAATTTGGTTTTCTTAATATACTCATATTGGCAATGAATTCTTACAGCAGCACCTTTCATTTTCTTCACTAGACAGATATAGGCATGCATACAAGGGCATGAATATTCTAGACAGATCTATTCTTCTAACACCTGTTGAAACTGAAAGAAGGAGCATGCTTTCAAAAAGAGTTTTCCCAGCCTGGACAGTCACATATCTAACCATGGTGATTAAACCCACATTCACTACTTTCCCCAAAGGTCTGTAAATGTCGGTATAAGTTCCATAAACTGAAATACATTGCTGTAAGGTTAAGAGAATATCATTGTTAATGATGCCCCTTAGTGCACTTACAATTTCCTTCTAAGAGTTATTGGCTGAGGGACATTCCCAAGCCATATGGACATATATTCTCTAGTCATTATGGAAATTCCAATGTGAGCACTGGTATTCTCAAATCTTATTATGGGCTGCATGAGGGGCATAGAATGTCCTCAGTTTGCCTTTAAAAAAAAATCATCTTCAGAGAGGACCAATGTAGCATACAAAATGAACTTCTTTTAATGCCAAAATTTCTTGGGAATGGTTCTGTACTACGTTTATGTTTATTTTCCATTTAGGCTGGATCATTAGGTCTTTTAAGTTGCCATCATTCAAGACATTTTTATAACTTGGTGCCAGGTGGCTGCTCCTGGAAAACTCTTGGTCCCACTTTACACCTTAATATGCAAATTCCAATCATCAAGATCTTCAAGCAGTAAGAAGAATCAGCTCATGAATTTGGAAAAGGAAGATACTCCAGGGGGTTTTATCACAGAACAAGGCACTTGTACTCTAATGGAACAGGTCAGAGTATTCCAAAAACTGTTCCAGGTTCCCTTTTAAGAATCCCATCAACAAATCCTACTCATTGCTGCTCAAGTTCTGCATTCCCTGTGAACCAGCCCGTGAGAATATCTATTCCACAGTGCAGTCTTTCTTATCTGAGCAGCTCCTAAATTCATGTTCAGTATGCTTGATCCTAACCCTATCTATTTCATGTTGGAAATAATTGAATCAATCTCTTTAGAGAAAAATTCATGTGTTTCTTTGGCATGCTCAACACCAAAATCTAATCCTAAAGAAATGTTTAAGAATGTAAGCATTCTGTAAGCAATTTACCAACTCGTAAATGATATATAATTGTGTGTGTGCTTACACATCTCTTCTCCCCCTCAAATATAATTGCAGGAGAAATTTGGGTGAATTTTCAAGTTTACAGGACTAGAACCTGGCAAAGACAAGGCTTGAAGGCAGATAAATTATTTATAACTTCAGAGGGAGAAAATTAATAGCTATCTCATTAACTTTTGGAAAACCCTTACATAACTCTGATATAAAATTGTGACAATATTTTGATACTTTACCCTTGACTCCCATCTGCAACCAACTGCCAATTTCTGTTAAATAATGGTATTATAGTCACCATTTACTGAAGGTCTAGGTGCTGGGCATTGTAATATGGATATTACATTGTTTGTCATATTTGATAATTTAAAGCAGGCTTTTGATGTAGGTAATATTATTCTCATTTTGCAGCTGAGAATCTGAGGCTTGACAAGTTGAGATTTCTTCCTGTGTTCATATTGCCATTAAGCCAAGGATCAGGGGAATCACCTGAGGTGTGTCTGTCTCTAAAACCTGAGCTTATCCCATTTTGCCACACTGCCTTGAATTCTCAACTTTTCACCGTCCTATTCTTTCCGTCCTCCTCTCATTTTATCAAGCTTTTGTCTCCTACCATTTCTGGACAGTTATTATTACACCTTGCAGGACTCGACATATCCAGTGATTCATTATCCCAAAGCTCCCCATTGTCTGGGCAATTTCTCTAAAGCACAGCTCAGCTTCATTGCCCATTTTCCTAATAAGTTTTTAAAGAGGTTGGTTCACTGATACTTGGTGAATACAATCTAAAATGTTTACCTTGATATTAAAGACCAATCCTAATGTTAATTCCAGATGCAGTTTTCTACAACACCATTTCAGCTCCAAATTCCATTCAAATGGTAGGGCATATCAGGTACACAACTTGTGTGTACTTTGTACATCTCCTGCCCATTCTGATGTCACATCTTCCATCTGCTTTTTCCAAATATGCTTAATGACAAATCAGTCATGCTTAAAATATCAGTTTCAATCCCTCCTCACTCATCTCACTGCAATTGGCAATTTTTTACCCTCTACCTCCCCATAATACTTGATCTATTTTTCAGTTATGAAATGTATTACCATTTACTTTGCAACTCTTTGCACATGCATTATTCAATCCATTAGCTGAGCAGATTGTTGAATAACCGAGAACTTTGACTCTCCTGCCTACACTCATATTTCTGAATCTAGCTCATCTTACCACCTGACTTGTCTACCTTCCATCTCTAAGTTTAGCATACTCACCACTTGACTTTGCTTGCCTCATCCAGTTAGGCCATTCTGAGTATTGATTGCTTAGACTATGAACTTCTAGTTCACTCTACAGTGACAAACTATCTTGGCTTTCCTGGTACTGTACAACTTTCCTGGAATTGTCCTCATTTTAGCCCTACGTGATGATGTCTGGGGTAACTTTCTTAGTCCCAGGTAAACTAGGATGGTTTGCTGCTTACTTTTATCCAATAATTATGCCCTTCTCCCAATGTGGCTTTTAGTCAGCTGAGTGCTTACCAAATTCTATTTGATTCATAACTTCTATTTTACTTTTCTAGACTACTCGTACGACTGTATACTGTATTCCAAACTCTGCCAATATGAGCTGCTGAAATTTTCTCAGAGCCTGGTCCTTTATTTTGCTTGCACAGTAATAACCTAGCTTCTTATCTTTTCTGTATTTTCATGGATGATACTTTGATTTTGTGTGTGTGCGTTGTTGCAGCTTTGTTGATGTTTTATCAATTCTATGTAACTCCAATCAGGATATTATTTTTGACATTATGCCGATCATAAAGATCTTTCAACTATGCGCATGGTAATCTGTAGTCTAATTTATATTTATTTCCAGAGTTCAGAGTTCCAACTTTAATGTCTTATCTCTTTCATGTTCTTTCCTCTTGAGGAAGGCTGCCATATTTGAAACTTAATTCTAAGAACAGGCTTTCAACAGGTTGGCCAATGTCTCTCAGTTTCAGATTCATCATCTGTAGAATGTTAATAAAAATTTTCTATTGGCTCTTTAAAAATAATTAAAACTGGTGGAGAAATATAAATACATATTCCAATGTCTAGTATGCTATAAGTGCTCAATGAATCATAAATTGTTATTAGAAAAGCATAAATCAGCGGAGGTGTCACTAACAAAAAGAGAAATGTCTAGTTTTCCAGTGACGCTGACTGCATGCCAAACACCTTGAAGTGGCCTTTGAGCACTGGGCTACACAGGCCATGAGGCCACATCTGTGATAATGAAATGGGAGGGAGAGCAGTCAAGAAATCCCATCTCCTTGGTTGGAGTAATCTCATGCCCTCTCTGCTGATGATTCTTTTGCACATCAATTTTCTTTTTTGTTTGCCATAATATATTATGATGAAGCTCACTCTGAATTCTATTGTAAGGTGACACAAAAACAAAATTGCTCAATCCACATCTAAAAATACCTCCTACAGACCCAGGACTAGGGTAAGACAAGTAAGATACTTGCCTCAGCCACATGATTTAAAAAGATATCCCCAAAATCAGTAATCGAATAATATTTAACACAATTTTAAAAAATCAAAATTATTGGAAAAATTATAATAACAATAAATTAAATTTTAAAATGTAGACATAGTTAGTATAATTGACTTTTTTCTTTTGCAGTTTCCAAAGTCTTCTCACATCCTTGATTCCAATACAAATACAGAAAACAGAAAATCTAGATTCATAAAGATACAGTTAGAAGTTATTATATTAGGTACAAGGATGGGAAATATTCTCAGGGTGACCTCAGCTCACAATTCTATGTATTTGGTTTCTAGGAGATAAATTAATAGGAATATTTTGGTAGGCTGTGTGGTGATTGTTGTCTCAGAATTAAATAACAATAGCAACCCCTTTAAATTAAGGGGGACCTAGGAAGTATTCTAACATTTCCCTGGGATCTGTTGCAGACACAGAGGTCTACATGTATCATCTTATTTGATCCTCATTACAACTTATTACTATTTTAAACACTAGAAAACTGAAATTCATGAAGGTGAAACAACTTTCTCAAATGTTCAGTGGCACAGACTTATCAAGATCTATCTAACTTCCAACCAAGTGAAGTTTTCTCTACCACATTTGAGATTATTGATGTCTTCCAGTAGTTGGAATAGAAGATGTCTAAGTAGACTAGAAGTCTCCTCTCATTTTCCCACTTTCTCTCCCTCATACTCCTACTAGTCTAGAGGGCTTATAGGCCTTGGCAAATGTCATTGTCTCTCCCAGTATGTCTTCTCCTCTGTCTCCCATCTTATAACTTGATTCTTCCAAATACCCCATTAAGCAGATATTCAATAATTCTGGACCATATATCCTCACTGATGCATACTAGTTTCATAAAACTTATTTTGTATTTCTTTCTAAATATTCCTCCAAATATCTCAATTAATTCTGACAGGCAAGAAATCTTATTATTAATTCATTAACCTTTTCCTTTTATAACAAATGCAGTGCTGTGGCACACTATAAGTTTAGTTTGGAGCATAAATGATTTAATGAATCAATTATTCAGTATTTTTATGATATTCTATGGTAATTTACTTGGATATTGAACAAAATTATTTTTTTCCTTATCATAGAACTTTGCAGAGAATATTTGACTGTTTTAATAAATTCTACTTAACGGGACATGATATCTTTATTCTGTCGAATGAAGATTTACTTCAACACTGGAATGAATCTCACCGGGGCCAGGAATTGCGAGCAGACTTGCCAAGTGACCTCAACTAGCTAAAATGGCCTACCCTTGGCCTTCTGCCACAGTGCAATGATGACATAACCATTTCAGAGAAATGACTTATCATGTGAAAATAATCAAAGATTTTAGGATCCCAGGATGTCATTTTGCAAATTACATTCTTGAATGCTACACCTATGCCCTGCAAAGTTCTGAGAGAGTTGAGTTGTCTTTGGCGAATGACAGATTGCTGCCTTAGGACAATTTACTCAACAGTGATAACACTAAAACTGAGACAGTGGACAAGCTGGAAAATAAATGATCATTGAATAAATGGTAATGATGGGAACATTGGCCTGTCTTTTTTAGGAGACATTAAGACTCATCCCAAAGAGCTTGAATATTCCAGAAAGAGACTAGTCAGTCTCCACCAAACAAATGACAAAGAACCTTACACTTTTTTTTTTTTTTTTTTTTTTTGAGGCAGAGTTTCACTCTTGTTGCCCAGGCTGGAGTGCAATGGCACGACCTCGGCTCACTGCAACATCTGCCTCCCAGGTTCAAGTTATTCTCCTGCCTCAGCATCTAGAGTAGCTGGGATTACAGGCACATGCCACCACGTCCAGCTAATTTTTTATAATTTATTTTTAGTAGAACAATTCTAGGTTTCAAATGTGGATCTGTGAATGTTCTGATGTAATTTACTTTGCCCACTCCTCCTAGGTCTTTGGCATATTAGTGAGACTGGATGACTAGCTTTTTAGCATAGATCTGAATGAAAAAATGCATCCTTACCATTATGTTGGGGAAAAAAATGTAATAGAGTAAGCTTGTGGTGATGACTGTAACAGTAAAAGTAAAAAAAAGAAGTACAAAATCTAAAAGAAGATTAAGAGATTTATTCAGCAGTTGCTATCTTGTACTGAGAGAGCAATTGGTCATGATGTATCTGATCATGAGTTTTATCTATACCTAAGCAAGAGAACAAACTTGATTTGGGAGCAGTATAGTATGCATAACTTAATTCCAGGGCATCAGAAAACTTCATATCTAATTGTCAGCAAAGGGTACTCAATAATAAAATGATGCTATAAAAATTATTTGTTCATTTATTCTTTCAAGAAATATTTATTTGATTGTTTACTTTGTACCAGCCTCCCAAGAAAGAGGATAAGTAGCTGAGTTCTAAATTCTATGCAGTGAGAGGCTGAGGAGGCTGTATTACACTTCTTGTCTCTGTCAAGGCTGATTTCTACACAAAGTTGTAGGTAAAGGTCACTAATGGACTTGGAAGAGGAGGTAAAGAAGCCAACAGAGACAGTGAATAGGGATGGGGCATGTAGGTATAGCAGGAAAGAGTCCATTAGATATTCTAGCAATTATTGAGGTAAACTTCCTCATTGGGGTGAACACATTCCTCATTTGGGTGTTTTACTCCGGCCCTTTTATCAAGTGACCTGAAAGGCTGCCAGTTTTGACGGGGCTCCAGAACAAGAGAAGGCTCTGCAACAGGTCCAGGTTGCTGTGCAAGCTTCTCTGCCACTTGGGCCATATGACCCAGCAGATCCAATGGTGCTTGAGGTGCCAGTGGCAGATAGGGATGCTATTTGGAACCTTTGGCAGGCCCCCATAGGTGAATCACACCAGAGGCCTCTAGGATTTTGAAGCAAGTTCCTGCCATCTTCTGCAGATCACCACTCTCCTTTTGAGAGACAGCTCTTGGCCTGTTACTGGGCTTTCATGAAAACTAAACATTTGACTATGGGTCATCAAGTCACCATGTGACCTGAACTGCCTATCATGAGCTGGGTGCTTTCTGATCCATCTAGTCATAAAGTGGGTCATGCACAGCAGTGTTCCAGCATCAAATGGAAGGGGTATATACATGATCAGGCTCCAGCAGTTCCTGAAGGCACAAGTAAGTTACATAAGGAAGTGGCTCAAATGTCCATGGTCTCTCACTTCTGCCACCCTGCCTTCTCTCACTCAGCCTGCACTGAGGGCCTCATGGGGAGTTCCTTATGATCAGTTGACAGGCGAAGAGAAGACTAAGGCCTGGTTCACAGATGGTTCTGCACTATATGCAGACACCACCAGAAAGTGGACAGCTGCAGCGCTACGGCCCCTTTCTAGGACATCCCTGAAGCATAGCAGTGAAGGGAAATCTTCCCAGTAGGCAGAACTTCAAGCGGTACACCTGGCTGTGCACTTTGCATGAAAGGAGAAATGACCAGATGTGTGATTATATAATGATTCATGGGCTGTAGCCAGTGGTTTGCCTGGATGGTCAGGGACTTGGAAGAAGTGTGATTGGAAAATTGGCGACAAAGAAATTTGGGGAAGAGGTATGTGGATGGACCTCTCTGGTCAAAAACTGTGAAGATATTTGTATCTTGTGTGAGTGTTCACCAACAGGTGACCTCACTAGAGGAGGATTTTAATAATCAAGTGGATAGGATGACCCTTTCTGTGGACACCACTCAGTGTCTTTCCCCAGCCATCCCTGTCATTGCCCAATGGCCCCATGAACAAAGGGGCTATGGTGGCAGGGATGGAGGTTAAGCATGGGCTCAGCAACATGGACTTCCACTCACCAAGGCTGACCTGGCTACGGCCACTGCTTAGTGCCCAATTTCCTAGCAGCAGAAACCAACACTGAGCCCTCAATATGGCACCATTCCTCAGGGTGATCAGCCAGCTACCTGGTGGCAGGTTGATTACATTGGACCTCTTACATCATGGAAAGGGCAGAGTTTTGTCCTCACTGGAATAGAAACTTACTCCAAATATGGGTTTGCCTATACTTCATGCAATGCTTCTGCCAAGAACTCCATCCATGGACTCACAGAATGCCTTACCTACCATCATGGTATTCCACACAGCATTGCCTCTGACCAAAGCACTTACTTTGCAGCTGAAGAAGTGCAGCAGTGGGCTCATGCTCATGGAATTCACTGTTATTATCATGTTTCCCATCATCCTGAAGCAGCTGGATTGACAGAATGGTGGAATGGCCTTTTGAAGTCACAATTACAATGCCAACTAGGTGACAATACTTTGCAGGCCTGGGGCAAAGTTCTCCAGAAGGCCATGTATGCTCTGAATCAGCTTTCAATATCTGGTACTGTTTCTCCTGTAGCCAGGATTCACGGGTCCAGGAATCAAGGGGTGGAAATTGAAGTGGCATCACTCACCATCATCCCTAGTGATCCACTAGCAAAATTTTTGCTTCCTGTTCCCAAGATATTATGTTCTGCTGGCCTAGAGGTCTTAGTTCCAGAGGGAGGAATGCTGCCCCCAGGAGACACAACAACAGTTCCATTAAACTGGAGGTTAAGATTGCCACCTGGGCACTTTGGGCTCCTCCTACCTTTAAGTCAACAAGCTGAAAAGGGAGTTACAGTGTTGGCTGGGGTCATCGGTCTGGACTATCAAGATTAAATCAGTCTACTACTCTACAATGGAGGTAAGGAAGAGTATGCATGGAATACAGGAGATCTATTAGGGCCTCTGTTAGTATTACCATGCCCTGTGATTAAGATTAATGGGAAACTACAACAGCCCAATCCAAGTAGGACTACAAATGGTCCAGACCCCTCAGGAATGAAGGTTTGGGTCACTACACTAGGAAAAAACAACAAAAAACAAAGCAAAACAAAAAAACACACACACAACCTGCTCAAGTGCTTGCTGAAGGCAAAGGGAATACAGAATGGGTAGTAGAAGGAGGTAGTCATCAATACCACCCATGACCACATGATCGGCTGCAGAAAGGACCATAACTGTCATTAGTATTTCCTCATTCTTTTGTTAAAAACATGTTTGTGAATGTGCACACTTGTACGAAGACAATATCTTCATTTTATTTCCTTTTTACCATGTGACATGATTTATTGACTTCATATCAGCATTTAAGTATTAACTTTATGTAACAGTATTTGGGTTGGGTATTGGTGCATTTCTGGTTGTACAAAAGATGGTTGTATTATGTTAGGTGTAATTATGCCCTTATTGTCTTTATTTGAAGATTATGTATGATCTCAGGAGCTGTGTATGGCTTCAACTCGACAAGGGGTGGACTTGTGATGGTTAATACTGAGTGTCAAGTTGATTAGATTGAAGGATGCAATATTGATCTTAGATGAGGGTATTGCCAAAGGAGATTAACATTTGAATCTGTGGGCTGGGGAAGGCAGACCCTCTCTTAATTGGGTGGGCACCATCTAGTCAGCCACCAGCAAATATAAAGCAGGCAGAAAAACATGAAGAAGCAAGATGGGCCTAGCCTCCCAGCCTACATCTTTCTCCTGTGCTGGATGCTTCCTGCCTTCAAACATCGGACTCCAAGTTCTTCAGTTTTGGGACTTGGACTGGCTCTCCTTGCTCCTCAGCAAGTAGATAGCCTATTGTGAAACCTTGTGATTATGTAAGTTAATACTTAATAAACTCTCCTATATATATACACATATATCTCCGATTAATTCTGTCCCTCTAAAAGAACACTTATAATACAGGAGGCCTCAGGAAACTTACAATCATAGCAGAAAGGGAAGCAAACACATCCTTCTTCACATGGTAGCAGTAAGAAATACAGACCAAAGGGGGGGAGGAAGCCCCTTACAAAACCATCAGATCTCATGAGAACTCATTCACTATCACAAGAACAGCATGGAGCTAACTGCTCCCATGATTCAATTACCTCCCACTGGGTCCCTCTCATGACACATGGAGATTATGGGAACTACAATTCAAGATGAGATTTGGGTGGGGACATAGCCAAACCATATCAATCACAAAGGTCAAGATGAGATTTAGGAGACTGTTTTTCCTGAGATAAATGACTGCAATAGTTATCAAGCCTGTGAAAGGTTTTCAAGTGTTTCTGTCTAGTGTTACCTTCCAGGACAGTGTCAACACACTCTACTTTGTTTTTATAGTGAGTTTGCTTTCTATGTTTCAATATCTGAATTGTTAAGTAGGGCTAACTCAGTAGTGCTCACCATGCTTTTTTTTTTTTTTTTTTTTTTTTTCAGATCAACTGATCAGGCAGCTAAAGGCACTCTAAGTGAATGCAACATTAGATCCATCAGTTTTTAGTAAAACAAAAGCAAAAGCAAGCAAACAAGCACAACACATCAGGTGAGAATTGAGACACCATACAAGAAATGTACATCTACACTGGAGAATAAAATTGACTAACTCTAAGCAACAGCTGAACTGTGTATCTTGGATTTGTGAAAATAGCTATAGACATTAAAATTGAGTAAGAAAAAACTATACCCCTAAAAACTTACAAAGTACATTTTTTGTAATACTATATAACAATAATGTTAAGTATAGAGAAAACTGTAAATATATCTTTGTTCTACCTGCATATCTTAAGAACCAATGTGTTCTTAGAGTATATAGTGCTTTATAGTTTACTAAGTATATTTAATTCTAAGAAAACCTTGTAGTAATATAAGTCTTATTGTTGCTACATTATGGATGGGGAAATCAAAATTAGAGAAAGTAATTTGGTAACCAAGCCACAAAATTGATAAGTGGTCAATCTGGGAACTAGACTGTAAACTTTAATTGTACAGATCTTTTCAGAATTCTTTTGATTCTTGGAAGAAACAGAGGGTAACATCAAAGAAGAATGGGCAGAAAGGCTTTGAAATATAGAATCCATATTTTTAATCATAAATGTCCATGCCAACTGTCATGATAAACATTTGCAAGATTTAGAAACATAAAGTTCAATATTTTTACTAATAGAGTATTTAAAATCAACTAGAAAAGCAAGCAAAAACATGCACAGGAGGTAAATTCACCTATTTTTCCCACAATATCTATTGGTGGTAAATACAGCTATGTGCTTTTTTCTTTTAACAGGAAACCAAATAGATACTGATGGAGATTTTTAAAAACTCTCAAGATCTATCAATCAGTGGTCAAGTGGTGGAACCAGGATTTGAGTCAGTCTAATTCTAAGCATTGAACTTCTAATAGCTATGCTGTGATATCTCTGCTGTAATACAATTCCTCTCCACTCAGTTCCCTGGACGGTAAAATGAGGGATAACATGGGTGAAGGTTTTTGTATAACGTGTGACTGGGGAATGCCACTGACATTTATTTCACAGAGGCCAGAGAAATGCTGACCCCAATGACTTCAAAGGTCCCTCCTTGACTCTAGCTTTCTGTGAGTGAATTGATTTTTAATATAATATATATAAATGGTAGACATTCAAAATGCATTTGCAAAATGGAAAGTATAAAGTTCAGTGAATTATTTTGTTTACTAATATATTTGAATCCATATTTGACAAAATTTCTTAGATTTTAATTTTTAAGGAGGTTTTAGTACATTTCTGATTAATTTTCATTTAAATTATTCTCTACTATAGACCCATTAGCATTGCCTATTGTCTCACCAAGCCTCATTACACTATTTAAAAAGCTAATAACCATTTTTTCTTTTTCTTTTTCCTTTTAACCAGCTGGTCATCTGTGAAAAAGGCCCTTGTGAATCCAGAGATTGCAACCATCCTCAGGCCTTCTAGAAGTTAACAGGAGGTTTACAAATGACCTTTAGCTTCCTTCAACTAGGCTAGCAGATGTCATAGAAGCTAATGTCTCCCACTCTGCTCCCTGTGATTGGATCCTTGTTTACATCTAATAGGATAATTGGCTTCCCCAGTTTGAAAGGGTCAAGGAAGTCTAAGAGATTCTGAATGTGTAAAACTGCCAAAAGGTAGGGATTGTCTCCTTAACCTCTTCAAGTAACTGGTACTGAGCATCATATAGGGTTTCCCCAAAGACTGTGAAGTGATTCCCAGGGAATTTTCTTCTTTTTTACAGGTAACCAGATGATGTCCTATATATCTAGTAAACCCATTTTCACACTACATTAGGAATGTATCAAAGCAAGCCAAATAGCTTCTCAACCCAAATGAAGGAATCTAGGGAAGATTTCATGGCTGTGCCTTGCTTTCTGTCTCACATAATGATTTATAATAACATGTCAGTATTTCTCAGAGCTCCTGTTGAGTTTATGCTTTTTTTTTTTTTTTTCTCATTTTCTATTCCAGAAAACAGTAACAAAATCCTTTCATCTCCGCGAAGCAGTAACTACCACCTCGCTGGGTTAACACTGAATCAAATTTTATCACTAAATTGTGGAATTTTCAGTTTTGGGTACCCAACTCCAGAGAAAAGTATTGAAAATGCTAAACTGTCACAGAAGTAAATGGAATATTATATGGAGTAGTATGTTTTCTGCTGAAGAAATCTCATCTCTATTTCAGAGAAAAATTAACATAATTTCAGCTATCAATCAACTCTATTGCAAAGTTTCTCATTTACTTATGTCAGTGTCTTTACAAATCGCATCAATTTAACTTGACTAATTCTTTTAAGGAGAATGACAGGGGAAAAATAATCTGTGGAACAAGTGACTTGGCTGCTTCCTTTCATAAGAGGAGCATCTTTGTGGTAGCTCTTCCCTTCTGGAAAATTCATTCTCTTTGATTAATTTTGGTGTCAGTGGTACTTCGGGCAGGTGCGAATGCAGAAAGATCACTATGGAGGGTTATTACCGCAGGCGAAATCACCAGCAGCAGGGAAAGTGAGCTGTCCCTCATGTCCACAGTTTTTCCCTCTCTGCCAGAAAGCTGAACGCTTCCTTTTACCTTTCACTTGGCTTACTCACACCCCAGTGCCTGATGGCTTCATTTGCATTCAAACCTTCACCTAGGGGAAACCTGGAGAAACTACACATGTCTAATTGTAACCATTTTGATGAAAGCATTGGGGCTTTATAAGAGGGGTAAGCAAATAGCATGCAGGCCAAATCTATTCCACTGCCTGTTTATGTGCAGCTCATGAGCTAAGAATTGATTTTACAGATGAACCTCTGTAATCTATTTGATAGTAAAGAACACTAACATTGAAGCCCAATTAAGCAAAATGTGATTCACCCAAAAAGAATTCAATTCTCCTCACTTTTAGACGTGTATTACCAAAAAATTACTCAATTCTTGTTATATTCTGAATTTGTTAATAAAATTTCAGTGAAAATATGGTTTAACTGTTGTTACAAACATCTACATAATAGCCTCATTTTTTTTTCTTGGCCGCAAAGCCTAAAACATTAATTTACTCTCTGGCCTTATATAGACATAGTTGACCCCCGCTCTAGACGTCAAACAGAAATGTCTCATACCTTACAAATGTACTAAATCTGCCCTTTACTCCTCATCAATTAGCATAATGTATCTTGGGCAGGTGGCAGAATATCTCCATTTGTTCATATAATAAAAAGTATTTTGGCTACTTTTATCCAAGAATGGACTCAATCAGTATTTGGAATATTTATTTCTGCAGAATAGTCAGAGGCTCAGTGTTGCATTTGAAGTCCCCTGACCTCTTGGGCCTATATCAGGTGGTAACTGACTTTGGTGATGAGCTATGATTACATTATCTTCTATTTCACTACCTATGACATCCTCTTTTCACCTTCTCCCATTCACTAAGTGGTCCTCTTTCTGCAGGATTGAGAGAGGAAATACTCAAAGGTAAGTCCAGAAAATGTCTGGCGAGACTGATAGTCTTTGAGCTGGCTGGGAATTCCCCTTGGCCACTGCTTGAAGCTGTATCTGCCTTTCCTAGTGCTTTCCTGGATGACTCAGAGTTTTGCTTTTGAACACCTCTAGCTGGTACCACCTAGAAAACGGCCAAAGTCTCTTTTTGCGGTTGTCTACCTGCTACCTCCCCTCAGCCTCTAATGAACCTCTAATCAATTCACCTTTTGCAGAAAAACCTCTCCGGCTTTTAAAACTTCCTCTGGCTAATACACCTATGACATCTGGTTCCCTAGAAACATGAAACTGTGTCTTGCTTTCAGTCAAAGAGCATTTATTTTCCCCAAATAATCTTACAACCTGCTTCCACAGACCACTTTAGCCAGCCTCACAATGGTAATCTTTTTCTTTCTATTTTATTTATTTTGTAATGCTCACATCTCATGAAAGTCCTCTCCAAGAGAACACATGATGCTCTCTAAAAAAAATCTCCGGCAATCTTTTCACTAAGGCTGAAATGAGAGAAAGCAAATCCCCACCTTTTCCATGGGAGAAAGATTTACTGCATACTTAGAACTCTCCCCACAAAAATATTCTCTTCCCCAGATACTTGAGCTTAATAATTTCACGCTCTCAACGTGGGGATTAGGCTAATCGTTACTGAACTGATTTCAGGCTGTTTTACTAAACCTACATAGATGATGATCACCATACATCTATATATAAATACTCACTCTGTTTTGGCATCTGTGGAACTTAGCTGAAATTGACACAAAAATGAATTTCATTTTTAACATTCAGTTGCACCAGGAATTCATTAACTGCTACCTACCACAGTTTACATTTAGAAAGGAATCCTGATAAAAGCAACAAAGAAATGAACTATTATTGGTAGAACTTGAAACATCAGATCATACTATATTATGGTTTCAATGAGTATGACATTTCATATGTTTCTTCTAGCCAGCTCCAACAAATATATTCAAAAAGCAATTTATGCTTTGCTTCTTACTGATACAGTTGGTTCCACTTGTAGATAAATCTTCAGTGAAAAAAAGTTTGATGACAAGGGATATCTTACATGTAAAACTGGTAGATAAAATACAAGACATCCAGTTAAATTGAAGTTTCAAATAAACAAAATCTAATTTGGGGGTATAAATGCATTCCAGGCAATATTTGCGATATGCTTATTCTTAAAAAAAAAAAAGCTGTTTATCTGAAATTTGAATTTAACTAGGCATTCTGCATTTTTATTCACTACATCTGGCAATGTTATTTACATGCCAAACACTCTCCCTTTTTCTTTGGGATTTACAGAAGTTAATAAATGACAAGCCCACCATTAGCATTTGGCCAAACCTGGGCAGAATCCTCATTTTGCAGTTCACCAGCCAGACAATTCCATTGTTTAAATCAGTGTAAATATAACCAATTAAGGCAGTTCTTGCCATAGTAATATATAGCTATCTAAGGATGTTGTGTGTAGATTCTGTATTTTTGATGTGAAATGACCTCATAAACAAGAATAAGTTACAGGGGTGATGAAATTAAATATTTGGCTCATTGCTAATTGGACAGATCTGTTACTGATTTATTGTGCAGTTTCAACTCAGTGCAGTCTGACTACAGAATTTATTATTATTTTGTAACCACTGTCTTTGATGATGCTCTGTGGCAGGGCTCTCGCAGCACACGGGGAGAAGACAGGTCACATTTAGAGTTGACTTTAGAATGTGGACTAATTTGCATTCGGCTGTGAGCCCTAACATGAATTCTAGCCATAAGACCTATCCACTCAACTTATTCATTTATGTTTTTTGTTTTACTTTTTCCCAATGTTCCATATATATTCTCTTATTTTCCCACATTCACGCAGAGACTATGCCTAATTACCTCAGGGAAAGGCTGAAAGCACAAATAACAGGACAGTGTCCGAGCTTTCATTTTCAGCAGTCATTAGCAATGAAGGGAAAGGCATGACAGAAGTCAGAAAGAGAATAACTTGAGAAAAAGAGAATTGAGAGAGCAGAGTTGTCCCAGAATTACAGCAGATTCTTCCAGACAGAGGTCACAGTCCACCTAGCCCAGAGCCTTGAGGTGCTGACACATCTTCCATCTACCCTGCCTGAGGTAGGACAGCAGGTTTTGGCCACAAGGAAACAATGTGTCCTGGGAATGCTAAAAACTAGGTCCTTCTTCCTCTTGACTTTGCTAGGCCACGAAGTTCGCTAATACCCATGACTCCTCCTCCCACAGCAAAAACACCCTCAGAATCTCAGTTTTGTTTTGCTGATAGATTTCCCAGATGGAAAAAAAAAAAAAAAAAACAGGTTGAGTCAAGAACATGAGAGTCAGTTTTTCAAGGAATGTTACCTCACATTCATTATCTCTGAGTATAAGGACAGTAACACGTTTCTTGACTCATAAAGTTGAGACTCAGCCCTGTGCTTCACCTGGGAAGATTAAGCCCATGAATCCCAGCTTTTTTTAGTTTGAGTGTCATAGCTGGGGACTTCATATAACTTAGAGTAGGCAATTGCTAGAGAAAAAAGCTTAACTCCTTTTTAAAAAGCATTATATCCTGACCTTTAAAAACAGTTATTTAAAAAAAATTTTTTTAGAGGCAAGGTCTTACTCTGTTGCCCAGGCTGGAGTGCAGTGTCGTGATCATAATTCACTGCAGCCTTGAACTCCTGGGTTCAAACAATCCTCTTGATTCAGCCCCCCAAGTAGCTAAGACTACAGGCTTATGTCACTATGTCTCAACCTTTTAATTACTTCATCAGACTGTTTCCCTGTATAACCTCAATATATTTTGCAATGAAAGGAGGAGCTGCTCTGGGTATTGGATTAACAGACGAGCCAAGGGGTTGCAACTTGTCTTCCTCCTATAAACATCCACCCATCTTGTTATCCTATCCCCTGGGGGATTTACAATGGCTTGTCTAAAAGGCTCTCCTGAAATTTTTAAGAAAATTATCATAGTTTATTTTTCATAGGGGAATATACATCTAACAATGGGTAATTAACTGTTCATTCATCCTGATAACTATTTTAGTGTGCTGTTAATCATATGATTTCCTAACCATCTGCTTGCCTTTATCAACATAAACGTGATTGTAGATGAACAATTCTGGAGCTGGTAAAGATATTTAAAAACTTGATAGTATAAAACATTGAAAGCACATTTTTTTTTTTATTCATAGCTTTACAGGGAGGGAGATTGTAAAGAACATTCCTATGTTTTTCCTCTGTTTCTATATTGTGTTTTTATATTGTAAATAGTACTTCTTTGCGGAAGAAAATTTAAAGCCTGTGTTCTCTGTTCTGTTGTCATTCATTTCCTTTTCCAAAAGTAAATTCATTGTTGAGGCCCATATTGACATATAGCCACATAGTCAACTACCTTTTTTCAGTATTTCTTTCATCCAGTATTTCTTACACTATTTTAAGAACTCTTCTTGCCCAAACTTTGTATGTGTATTAGAACAAATGGAGGAAATCCAAAATTGGGATATGATGCTGTAAAATACCTCCTGAATGTGATCAATGCCCCTTTTAAGTCAATTTTCTTTCTTTACCTTGCTGAAACCCATATTTTTTCAATTTGCTGCCACTGTATCATCTCAGTATCTAATATCCAATAGGTATTTAGTGTTTGAGGTTCAACTATTCATCTTCAGAAAAGTGGTTCTGTTATTCTGGATACGGAAAGATTAATTTAATATTTGATTGTTGCAAGCATTCCTATTTTAGAATCACAGAGAGGGAAAGTCTAAATGAAAAGGTAACAGTGGTAGAATTTTCATCACTGGCATGTAACTGTTGGGGATAGAGAAATACACTGAGTCCAAATGACCTGCCTAATATCCCAAGTGTGGAATTCCTTAAATCAAAAAGTCCTTAAATTTTTTAAGATTCCCGTATACTCCTTTAATACTAGACTTTAAAAACAATTCCTTGAAATATTGTTGCCATAGTTATAATTTTCTTTGTGTTTGTTACATTATCTGCAAACACAAAGAACTGTATATGCCACAATTTAAAAAATCACTATGCTGATTTTTGTGTATATCATTTCCTTGCTTTAGTTCATAGGGATGCTATAAAATCACCCCTAAAAACATAACTTGGTTTTGCGTGTTTTTTAACTTTATGCAAATTGATTCATATTATATATATTTTATGTCTTTCTTTTTTCACTTAACATTGTAAGATTACCCACACTTTTTTTGTAGATAAAATTTATTTACTTTCAGTACAGAAGTATTGCATTGAATGAATACATGGGTTTATATGAATATATGAATATATAGCTATGGGTTTTTTCTATTTTTAGATATTAGAACAATGTCATTCATGTATGTATAAATAAATATATATATACACACATATATACTACACGAGTACAATTATTTTCATGCTCAGAAATTTCTTTTTGGTATATACTTAGAGGTGGGGAGCCTGGTATATTAATTTTCTATTTCTATGTCAAAAATTATCACAAACTTAGGGGTTTAAATCAACACAAATTTCTTATCCCACAATTTTACAGTTCAGAAGCCTGCATTCACTCACCTGGGTTTGCTACTCAGGATATTATAAAGCCATAATCAAGGTATTAATTGAGCTTGACTTTTGGAAGATTTTGCTTTAGTTCTTGGTGGTGGTAGGACTGAGGTTCCTAAGGTTGTTAGGAGCCTCTCTCAGGCCCGGGAGGCTAGTCACAGTACCATGTCATGACGTGTATGTATTTTTAAAAGAACATCCCTCTTTTAAATCTTTGTCGTGCTCTGAATCTTCTTCTTCCACCTGCTGGAGAAAACTTTACTCTAATGGGGTCACGTGTGATTTCACCACCACCTAATCTCCCCATCCTAAGAACACTGATTAGCAAATCTAAATGCATCTGTAAAATCCCTTTTGCCACGTAAGTTAACATAATCATGGGAGTAAAAGTAAGGACCAAAGGTCATGCCTACCATAGCAGGGCAATAGTGTTTGCATATCCAAATTTACCACATTAATTCCAACTTCTTTTTTTTTTTTTTTTTTTTTGAGACGGAGTCTCACTCTGTCACCCAGGCTGGAGTGCAGTGGCGTGATCTCAGCTCACTGCAAGCTCCGTCTCCTGGGATCACGCGGTTCTCCTGCCTCAGCCTCCTGAGTAGCTGGGACTACAGGTGCCCGCCACCATGCCCAGCTAATGTTTTGTAGTTTTAGTAGAGACAGGGTTTCACCGTGTTAGCCAGGATGGTCTTGATCTCCTGACCTCATGATCCGCCCACATCGGCCTCCCAAAGTGCTGGGATTACAGGTGTGAGCCACCGTGCCTGGCCAATTCCAACTTATTTTCTAACATGATTTAACCAATGTACACATCCAAAGACAACATATGAGACTTTGTATTGCTCTATAGCATCATTAGTACTTGGTACCACTAAACTTTTTAATTATTGCCAAACTGGCAGACATATCTTGTTAAACTTTGGGGACCATTTGACCACTATTTATTTGTATTTAAAATGTTTTCAAACTCCCAGAAAGGTTGGGAGACTAGTATAAAGACCTTTGTTAGTCCTGATCCATTGATAAGTAGCTTATTGACATGATATCCCATCATCCCCAATTACTTCAGTTTATTTTTTCTATAACCAAGAACATTCTCCTATATAATTGTAATATAACCATCTAAATGAAGAAGCTGACAATGGTTCATTACTGGTATGTAATCTATAGACTGTGTAAAAATTTTGCCAGTTATCACATTAATGTCATTCATTGAAAAAGATCCAACCCAGGATCAAAAGCTACACTGAACTGTTGTATTTATTTGGACTCCTTTGATTTGGAAGAATTCTTCAAACTTTCTTTGACTTTCATGATACTGACACTTTTGAAGATGACAGGCAAGTAGTTTTGAATAATGTTCCTCATGTTTTCTCATGATTACCATCCAGATAATACATTTTTGAAAGAATATCCCAGAAGTGTCGTTACACCCTTCTCATTGCATCCCATTGTGTGGTCTAGAATTTTGATTTGTCCATTACCTTCTGAAGTTAACAGGTAACTTGATTAAGGAGATATTTGCCAGGTTTTCAAGTGAAACAAAATTCCCCTTCTTTTCCCTTTATAATAAAAATGCATTTTTGTGAGGAAGTATTTTGAGATAGGAAAATACTGTTCTTCATGAAACTTTCACCCACTAGTTTTTGCATCTACAGTTATCTCTTGGTACTCCTGAAGATTGGTTCCAGCACTCCTGTCCCAATGCCAAAACCCTCTGAAGCTCAAGTCCATGATGTAAAATGTCATAGAATATGTATATAACCTATATGTATCTTCTTAGATATTTTAAATCATCTCTAGATTACTTAAAATATCAATACAATGTAAATGCTATGTAGTTATTACCCTGTATGCTTTTTAAAATTTGTATTTTCTTCGTTTATAATTTTACTTGTTTTTATTTTAAATATTTTCCACCTGTGTTTGGATGAATATCTCCAGATGTGAAAGCAGTGGCTAAGGGAGGATGAATTGTATTGATATTTTTTGACTGAAATAAGTTTTTACTATGTTGGCTGATAAAAGCTGAATTTTAAATTTTATTATTTCTTCTTGATTTACTATTTAATATTCACCTAAAACCAAACAAAATTTCATTGTTTTACATTATTGATGTTAATCGAATATTTCAATGTTTCACTATTAATTATGATGGTTGTGAAAACTCTATCAAATAAAGGATATCTCCTAACTCCAAGTTTCCAAAAATTTGTTTTGTTCTAAAATTATGTTTGTCTTAAAATTATGTTGAATTTTTTCAATAGGTATTTTTTCTGCATAATTTGATATTGTCATGTTGTATCTTTTTATCCTTTTATATATTACATTGACTAATTTTTAATAATAAATCAAACTATGGTAAACCCATATTTCACAATAAATTATGCTATTTACATATTACTTGATTCATAATATTTTGCTTAAGAATTTTGCAGCTATGTTTATGAGTAAGATTAAACAGATATTTTCCATTCTTCTGTCATTTTTGACAATGTTTTATAGAATATCCTGGCTTCATAAAATGAGTTCTGAAATATACACTCATATGTAGTCACCTGGAAGTTTATGGCAAATACTGAATTTATTTTTATATGAATGTTAAATACAACTTGGTGATGATGTCAGCTAAACATAGGTTTTCAAATTCTGCCTGTGTCAGTTTTTGTAAAGTTTTATTTTCTAGAAATTTTTTCAAAGTTTCAATTATTGACAATTATTCAAAATAGTATTTTAACATCTTCAGGATATGAAAGATTCTTTTCATTCATATTATTTTTCTTAATCAAATATGAAGATCAATTTTAATAATCTTGTCAAAGAATCAGTTTTTGGTTTTGTTATTAATTTCCATTATATTAGGAATATCTTTTTTTATTAACTTAGGCTCTTCAAATTTTCTATGTTCTAGTTATTTTTCATTATGTTTCTATTGTTAGATGCTTAACTCATTGAGTTTCAGCTTTCCTTCTGTTCTTATTTGTAAAACAAGGTAATTACATCCTTACTGTGGCAGAAAAAGAGAACTTCCATAAGTTTCATTCTTAATATTTTTCCTGTTCATCCAAAAATATTGGTTGACTTATTTTTATCACTTAAAAAAATTTAACTTTTAAGTACATGGGTAAAAGCACAGGTTTGTTACGTAGGTTAGCTTGTCATTGGAATTTATTGCACAGATTATTTCATCACCTAGGTATTAAACCTAGTATGCACTAGTTATTTTTTCTGACCCTCTCCCTTCCCTCACCCTCTACCATCCAAAAGCCCCAGTGTGTGTTCTCATCATTTAGCTCCCATTTATATGTGAGAATATGTGGTACTTGGTTTTCTGTTCCTGTGTTACTCTTTTAAGGATAATGGCCTCCAGTTCCACCCACGTCACTGCAAAAGCATGATCTCATTCTTTTTTATGGCTTCATGGTATTCTGTTGTGTATATGTACCACATTTTCTTTATCCAGTCTATCATTGATGGGCATTTAGGTTGATTCCATGTCTTTGCTATTGTGAATAGTGTTGCGATAAACATATGTGTGCATGTTTCTTTATAATAGAACAATTTGTATTCCTTTGGGTATATACCCAGTAATGGGATTGCTGGGTTGAATGTTATTTCTGCCTTTAGGTCTTTGAGGAATCATCACACTATCTTCCACAATGGTTGAACTAATTTACACTCCAACCAATAGGGGATAGTTTCTTTTGCTTTGCAGAAGCTCTTTAGTTTAATTAGATTCTATTTGTCAATTTTTGCTTTTGTTGCAACTGCTTTTGGTATTTTTGTCATGAAATTTTTGCCTGTTTCTATGTCCTGAATGGTATTGCCTAGGTTGTCTTTCAGGTTTTTTATAGTTTTGAGTTTTAAAGTCTTTAATCCATCTTGAATTAATTTTGTATATGGTACAAGAAAGGGGTCCCATTCCAATCTTCTGCATATGGCTAACCAGTTATCCCAGCACCATTTATTGAATAGGGAATCCTTTCCCTATTGATTGTTTTTGGCAGGATTTCTGAAACTCAGATAGTTGTAGGTGTGTGGTCCTCTTTTGGGTTCTCTATTATGTTACATTAGTCTATGTGTCTTTTTTGTACCAGTACCAATCTGTTTTGGTTACTGTAGCCCTGTAATATAAAGTCAGGTAGCATGATGCTGTCAGCTTTGTTCTTTTTGCTTAGGATTGCCTTGGCTATTTGGGCATTTTTTTGGTTCCATATGAATTTTAAGATAGTTTTTCTCTGGTTATGAGAAGAATGTCAATGATAGTTTAATAGGAATGGCACTGAATCTATAACTTGCCTTGGGTCATATGGCCATTTTAACAATACTGATTCTCAAGTTAACAAACTAACACAACAACAGAAAGAACTAGAGAACAAAGAGAAGACAAATAATGGGATTGTTGGGTTGAATGGCATTTCCATCTCTAGGTCCTAGAGGAATCGCCATACTGTCTTCCACAATGGTTGAACTAATTTACACTCCCACCAATAGTGTATAAACATTCCTTTCTCTCTACAACCACACTAGCCCCTGTTATTTTTTGACTTTTTAATAGTAGCCATTCTAACCAGTGTGAGATGGTATCTCATTATGGTTTTGATTTGCATTTCTCTAATGTTCAGTGATGTCAAGCTTTCTTTCATATGATTGTTGGCCTCATGTATGTCTTCTTTTGAAAAGTGTCTGCTCATGTCCTTTGCCCATTTTTATGGGGTTCCTTTTTTCTTGTAAATTTGTTTAAGTTCCTTATAGCTGGTGTATATTAGGCCTTTGTCAGATACATAGTTTGCAAAACTTTTCTTCCATTTTGTAGGTTGTTTATTGATAGTTTCTTTGAGTGAGAAGCTTTGCAGAAGCTCTTTAGTTTAATTAGACCCCACATGTCAATTTTTGCTTTTGTTGCAATTGTAAAACAGCTTGGAAGATATATTTCAGGATATCATCCATGAGATCCCTAACAGAGCTAGAGAGGCCAACATTCAAATTCAGGAAATGCAGACAACTCCAGTAAGACACTTCGATAGAAGATTATCACCAAGACACATAACCACCAGATTCTTCAAGGTTGAAATGAAAGAAAAAATCTAAAAGGCACATAGAGAGAAAAGGCAGGTCACCTACAAAGGGAAGCCCATCAGACTAACAGTGGACCTCTCAGCTGAAATCCTATAAGCCAGAACAGATTGAGAGCTAATATTTGATATTCCTAAAGAAATTTCAACCCAGAATTTCATATCTAGCTAAACTATGCTTCGTAAGTGAAAAAGAATTGAGGCCCTCTTTAGACAAGAAAATGCTGAGGAAATTTATTATCACCAGACATACCTTACAAGAGATCCTGAAGAAAACACTAAATATGGAAAGGAAAGACCATTACCAGACACTACAAAAACACACTGAAGTACACAGACCAGTGACACTATAAAGCAACCACATAAACAAGTCTGCAAAATAACCAGCTAACATTATGATGACAGAATCAAATTCACACATATCAATACTAATATTAAATGTAAATGGGCTCAATGCCCCAATTAAAAGACACAGAGTGGCAAGCTGGATAAAGAACCAAGACCCATTGGTATGCTGTCTTCAAAAGACCAGATACCAGAAACTGTTGTATAAATTAGAATAGAGATGCTTATAAGATACCCTACTGAGATGTTCAGTAGGTTTGCCAAAACTTGACTCAAAATACTGGGTATCTATAAGGTCTGATAAAGTATAGCAGAGGAAACTTTTAGCAACTGCAAACACTGGTATCTTCAACTTAGTTATCTGTCACCATGTCTAGAAGGTGAGGCTGTAACATTGGAATATTTGAACTGATTACAAAGATAGAGAAGTGAATATTCCAAAAAAGAGTGTCAATTAATTAATGGCAAGTCCATAAAGCTAAAACTTTATACTATTAATTAATTTATTTATTTATTGAGATAGAGTCTCTCTCTGTCGCCCAGGCTGGAGTGCAGTGGCGCAATATCGGCTTACTGCAGGCTCCGCCTCCTGGGTTCACGCCATTCTCCTGCCTCAGCCTCCCGAGTAGCTGGGACTACAGGCACTCGCCACTGTGCCCGGCTAATATTTTGTATTTTTAGTAGAGACGGGGTTTCACCGTGGTCTCGATCTCCTGACCTCATGATCCACCTGCCTCGGCCTCCCAAAGTGCTGGGATTACAGGCGTGAGCCACCGTGCCTGGCCACTATTAACTTATTAATATAGCCTGATTTGCTATATTATTATATAGTATAAAAATAAGTTATTTTAATTTTATCATGGAAGCTTTGATAAACATTTGTATATTTTGGGATTTATTTGTAGTAGCCATATATATACTACCATTCTACAGCTATCGTGCTGGATAGATTTGAGTATGAATTTAAGACTTATAATCAACAATTTATGATTATTCAAAGTCTTGCTGATCAAGCCTGAATATTAGCACAGAAGTTATGGAGGATCTAAAAAAGCATGAGGTTTGGATTCATACAGTCCAGATGTGGTTTATGTATTTAACCATTATATTTTTAACTTCTCTGAGTATAAATTTTCTAATATGTAAGAACCGATAAAAATATTTAATTATAGCAGTTTTGTGAGGCTGTTAAAGCATACTGTTTCTATGTAGTGTCTGATGCATTATAGGCTCTCAATGTATATTTATGTTTGGTTTCGGTTTTACTCCAGATAGTAGGTAATATTTGTTCTCAAATGTTTTGAAATATAAAGGGAATGCTTCTAGATCCATAGCTTATCCAACTTGGAATAAGCTAATAAAACTCTTCTAATTTTGTCAGCACCCAGAGAGGTTAATTGAGGAAAATAGTCCTCAAGCAGTATTTTTTGCTATTCATTATGCTGCCTATATTAATAGGGCAGGACCAGGCAAAAAGAAGAATTAGTGTTATTGATGATCTGAAATTCAAGACAGCAGGAGATTACACTGAATATTTTTTCAGTAAATAATCTGGAAAGTTCAGACCACAACCACAAAGTACCAAATATTTATGAAATGCATTAAGCAAGTGCTTGCACTTGCTGTATGATTATTGAGAAATGCAAAGCAACAGGACTTGGGCTGGTAGTAAGAAATTAAGGATAAAGTGCCAATATAAAGTGTGGAAATAAAAGAGCGGAGGAGCTAATACACTGTTGTTCTTTTGAGTACAATATTTGATCTGACAATTAAATAGAGTGCTAATTGGCATAAACAAACTCTTCATTAGGAATGCATCATTTTCGTATATTTGACCGATAGGGATGGGATGCTGCTAGCAAAACTCTGATGGCTGGTTGAATGCACATATTTAGGGCAGTGCTGTTGAAAATGGATGCAGTATAGTTATAGAAAACGACTGTGAGAGAGGCAATAAATAGTTGAAGAGGTAAGGGAAAACAAAGCTGCATGGAAATATTTAGCTCATGAGGGGGATCATGAAACATGGCTTGGTCTTCATACTGAGAAAGGCAAAAAATGATCAGGAAGTTAGAGATGAATGAGTCTTAGTTCACAAGCATTTTAAAAATAAAATGAAAGGACAGTGAGATAGGAAAGTTTGAAGAGCATTACCATAAAAGAGGTGACTCTAGGAGGCATGGGGAATAAATGGTTGTTAAACACAAAAGAGTTTACAACCTTCACCAAATTAATGTACTGTATGACTGGCATTGATCTCATAGGGGCAAAAATCAGCATGAGTAGATTTTTGTTATTTGGAATTGTAGTACAGAATTCAAAAGTCTTTTATATATTTTTTTCTTAGGATTTTGGTGGGTAAAACACTGGCATTGATTCACCCAATTCAGGAAAAAGACACCAAGAGACTTGTGAAGGCTGCTTGGGATGAAAACACAAATTTTAGTGAGCAGCCTAAATTCTATGTTTAAAAGTTATAGCAGTCTTCAATCAAAGTATGCAAGACTAAGAACCTAGCGTCTTAGATAAAGTAATGAAAAGTCCCCTGGTGGGCCTAATGACAGTGAAGGATCTGCAGCTGGGGTTTGGGGGCAGTGGTAGAAATATTAGATATAATGGCAAAAGGGTAGTGCATGCTTTATGTTCTACCATTGAACAATGTGACACAGAGAGAAATATGACCAGAGAGAAACAGGGACATAATGCAGTTCAGCAGAGCAACTATGAGAATCAGGAGCATAACCAGAAATTCAAGGTTTGAGATTTGGAATCTGGAACTCTGGCACAGGTAACCTTATGTCAATATGGAGAAATCACCAAGCTTAAGGGAGCCTTTAATTTCAGCATTAGGATAACACTTTCTGGCAATATTTAACATTATGTCCTATCATATCACAGTCTAAAATATTATGTACTCTCTTTAAGAAAGTAATCTGGATGCTTTGTCAGATAAAAAGCTTTATCTGATTCTTTATCAATTAGAGTTTTCAATTCTTGGTACATGTTTTGCTTTCCTAAATTTCACTCTTTTCTTCCAAGTGATTTGCCTATATAATTTGGTACAGCATCAATTATCCCTGCTATAACAACTGACCCCAACACTTTTCTCCTCTGTTCTCTTACTTGGGAACTTGTTGCATAACTATAAACGCCCAACATATTTTCTGCAAGTCTAAATATGACAAGATGAAACCGCTGACTTTTTTCACATAGAGTTGATCCTCATTATTCATGAAATCTATATTTGTGAATTTGCCTACTCACTACAATTTATTTATATCCCCCAAGTCAATTCTCCTGGCACTTTCATCATTCGTGGGCATGCACAGAGTGCCAAAAAATTTGAGTCACCTAGTGTACATGTTCTTAGCTGGTGTCAAAAAGGCAACACTCTTCTTGTTTCAGCTCTCATAATAAAAATGTATCCTTTATTGTGGTCTATTTAGCCTCACAGTTTTCACATTTTCATGCTGTTTGTTGATGTTGTTGTTTAAATTGGCCCCCAGTTGTAGTGCTGAAGCACTGTCTAGTATGCCCAGCAGAAGACAACTGTGATGTGCCTAACAGAAAAGAATTATGTTAGCTAAGCTATGCTGAGGCATGAGTTATGGTACTTTTGCCTTTGAGTTCAATGTTAATGAATCAAAACTATATATTATACAAGGTGTCTTTAAACATAAACACACTGATTGGTCATTTTAAATGTGGTGAATAGATGTTCAAGGAATATAACTATTTCTGCTAGGAAAAATGCCTCAGTATTTGATAATTCAATAATCTTGGTGACTTTATGGAACTGTTGCAGATAACCAGAATTGATTATATATTACAGTTCCATTAATTGTCTATATTTTTAGTAACTTTGGTTTTGGTCCTCTTTTTCATCACACCGTGGATGATCATAACAAAAATAAATTCTAGTTTTAGCCAGAAAATAAAATTATATATGTGCCATATATATGCTATATACATATATATATGTGTGTGAGACCCAAAAGCAAAATGAATGTTATAGTATGAGTTCCTTAAAGATGGGCAGGCAAACATGAACTAAGAAACCTACAAGAAGAATGCAGCAAATGGAAGTCAAATTTAAACAGCAATCTCAAGATCTGCAGGGGCTTCAGCACCAAGTTAAAGATGGGTAGAAGGTGATTCTGACAACAGTCATCAAGTGCGTCCTGCCTATGGTATATCAGCCTGCCTTCAACGCAGTGGGTATGAAGACCTACATCACTCTTGATGTCCTTAGACTTGTATCTATTCTGCACTGTCAATTTTTTGTATGTCAGTAGTGTATCTTCTGTTGTCTCCAGCTTTCCTTCCTACCAAGCCTTGTCCCCTCTCAATGTGTTTCTATTAAAATGTTTCACATTGCCAAATATTTGCAGTTTGACCCTTGAGTTCCCCCTATAAGAAGCCAACCTTGTAAGGAGCCATGACAATCATTTTCTCTGTTCATATGTAAAGATACCAGCTGCCTATATGTAGCATAGGATGGCTATGACAATGTTAGGGATGTGTGAGAAAATATTTCTGCCAATCTGTGGATTCTCATAGCTTTCATGCCTAGCCCCTTGGGGCTTCCCAATTGCCTGTTTATATCACGTTTCCAGAGAATAGGTAGAAGTCAAAGCTGATTATTGATGATCTCCAATCAAAGGTATCTTGTCTGCAATCCCTAACACCCTGTGTGGTGAATTTTATAGTCTGCTCAAAGGAAATATCTAGCGAAAGTCTAGATTGCCCTGTGAATTCCAAAATGTGTTCTGGAATGCTGAAACCATGTGAGGCAAAAGCTGTTATGCAGCAAAAGCTAAAGGATCAGAGTTTGTAAAGATCTTTTAAATTGTATATCCTGGCACTAAGCCATTTTTTTCTCTACCTACTGACAATATTACAAACAAATACAATTCATTCTAGAGATGGAAATAAATGTGAGATTCCATTTTAATTGTTCCACATAATAACAAGTGAACTTGGAATTTTTCAGTGCTAAATTGTGATAATTTGTTAGTACCATACAATGGAACTTCAGCATCAGAACACTCATGCATATGGGTAGTAGGAGGTAATTTCATAAACTTGATAGGGCTGCAGCTTCAGCCCAAATAAGTAGAGATTAGATGTGTAAATGCCAAGAAAAAGATAATGCTGGGTGTGCAATCAGCATGGACACATGCATGATGTGGGACTAAAAATATTTTCTGAATGCTACATTATGGCTTCCTGGGGAAAAGATGGGATTTCTGCATAGGGCCAGATATATAAGGTAATTACAGAAATTTTTACTTGATTTAAGAGATAGTCACTCTGTTTTCTTAAGTAGATAAAAATATGTTTCAGGCAAAGTAAGAACAGATTGGAAAGGTATAGGAGGAAGACTAAAAACAGAGCAACAAGCTGAGATGGTTTCTTAACCATTTCGGATGTCCAGTCTGGAAACAGTGATACCCTGGCCCAATAGTCCTCATTGATTGAAGCTCCTGGGAACTTAGCTAAAACGTTTGGTATGAACTAGCATAGACATTTGCTTGTTTCTAGGTTCCATAGCCAATAATAGCAACTTGAAAGTATTTATGTCATGGCTTCTAATCCCTCTTACTAAAGTAAGCTCCTTAATGGTTTCCTATTCTTACCTGTTCATCAATTTATCTTCTGAAACCCCAAATCAGATGATGTTACTTCCCAAATTAGGTATATTATTTGTCCTGAAGCTTCATTGCCTGTTGAATGAAATTCATCACCCTTGGCATGCCCTGTGAGATTATTTACTACTTCAAAAAAAAAAAATTCTCTGTCATCTTGTTAAGAGCTGTATGCTAAATATACACTAAATTAGTATATTTCCTGATTATGTCATTCTTTTTTTTTTTTTTTTTTTTTGAGACAGAGTCTTGCTCTGTCGCCCAGGCTGGAGTTCAGTGGCGCAATCTCGGCTCACTGCAAGCTCCGCCTCCCGGGTTCACGCCATTCTCCTGCCTCAGCCTCTCCGAGTAGCTGGGACTACAGGCGCCCGCCACCACGCCCGGCTAATTTTTTATATTTTTAGTAGAGACGGGGTTTCACCGTGGTCTCGATCTCTTGACCTCGTGATCCGCCCGCCTCTGCCTCCCAAAGTGCTGGGATTACAAGCGTGAGCCACCGCGCCCGGCCGTATGTCATTCTTACCATGAATTTTTGCTTTCCAATTTTCATTTCTTTGGTCTATAATAACCTCCCCTCCCCTCCCCTCCCCTTAGACATCTTGAAACATTCAGATCTAATGAATTTTCTAATGTTTTAATATCTTTATTCATGAATTTTTTTTTTTTTTTTTTTTTTTTTTTTTGGAGACAGAGTCTCACTCTGCTGCCAGGCTGTAGTACAGTGGTGCCATCTTGGCTCATTGCAACCTCCGCCTCCTGGGTTCAAGCCAAATCTCCCAGTTGATAAGTAGAATATATTTAAATGTGGTTCTGTCCAAATATAAAGTCAATTTTCTTAATCATGTACGCTTCTTCTGAGGACACAGAGTAGAAACTAGTTCAACTTAAGTGAATTTTCATGGCCGGGCATGGTGGCTCATGCCTTTAAAACCAGCACTTTGGGTTCAAGCAGTTATCTTGCCTCAGCCTCCCAAGTAGCTGGGACTACAGGTGTGTAAGTTCCTCCAGAACTTAATCACAGCTTTATACAATGAGAGGCAACAGAATAGCTTATAGATTATGTTTAAACTTCCTTGTTACACATATAAAGAAACAGAGGGACAGTGAACGCCTTGGAAAATTATTTATTTACCAAGATGTTCTTCACATCCCTCTCAACTGTAGAAGTAACTGCCTTACTCCTATTCCTCAACTTGAATATTTCCTGTAATTCCTATAAATAAACCAGATTGGTCTTTCTTTTCGCAATGCTATTCTGGAAATTAATGTTATATAACGATATATACACTCCCCCCACCCCCACGCACACATCTTATATTCCTAAACTATCCACATTACAGACAGTGCATTCCTAATGTGAAAATCTGAAATTCAAAGTGCTCCAAAATTCGAAACTTTTTGAGTGCTAACGTGACCCCCCCAGTGGAAAATTCTGCAACTGACCTTATGTGTTGGTTTGCAGTTAAAATGCAGTCAAAATTTTGTTTTATTCATAAAATTATTTAAAACATTATATAAAATTACCTTCAGGCTATGTTTTTAGATATATGTAAAACATAAATGAATTTCATGTTTAGGCTTGAGTCCTATTTCCAAGATATCTCATTATATATAGGCAAATATTCCTAAATTTGAAGAGAAAAAGAAACCCTGAAATGCAAAATACATCTGGTCCCTAAGCATTTTGGATGAGGAATACTCTACCTGCATATTCATTTTTCCAGGTCCAACACATGCCCTATCTTTCCATGGTGCCTTCTCTAATACTGATCTCTTCTTTCTTTCAATACTTGTAGTCTTGTATGTTTTCCTAACAGGAAAGAAAGAAAACATACAAGACTACAAATATTGAAGAAATACTCATTTATTGCATATTTGTTCTGTTTGCATAAGTTGCTTATTATGTTTGACACCATGTATTATTTCTGGCATCGTTATTTTGTTCTGTTATTTAATTTTTTTTTATAATATTTGAAGGGACTATGCCAAAAATAAATCTAGGTTGTAAACTTCTTGAGGGACAGGACCATGGCCCATGTAATACAATGTCACCAGGATATAGCATACTAGTATGCACATAGTAGGTCGTTAGTACAAAACTGTTGGCTGACTGGCAGTCAGATAAGTATATACCCCTATCTGGGTTGGTTTTACCAAATGTCTGTCTAGTAACACTTTGGTTTTCCATTTTGTGAGCAGGGTTAAATGAACCTCTTAAAATATTGATAAAAATATCAGAGGGGAAATTGCAGGGACAATGGGTCTTGCTGGGTCTTTCCTTAATCCTGTTGGCTCGCCTGCCATACAGCCTTTTTTCACATTTTTCCCCTTTCCATCTCTTTATTCCTCAGAGGATACTTTTAGTAAATATACACACATACAAAAGTTTATGTCTTAGTGATGTTATCCATCACTGTAGAATCGTTTTGTCTTTATTGCTGTAAGTCATCTTATTCTCATTTATTTTGATATGTTCTTATGCCTTTTCACATAAAAGAAAGACTAAATAATGTTATCTGCTTACAATAAATCTAAATGCTATTAATATTTCTCTACCTGCTGACTTCAGGAAGAGTTTTACAAAACACATATTACTCAATCAGAAAAATTAACACGTTCTACTTTACCAAACACATAGAGAAACATGCAAAATAGGGTAGAAATAAACAAAAACATATATGTCAAAGCTTATATTTATATATCAGATGAACCACTAACAAACTAAAAATCATAAAAGAACATTTTCTTGTCATTTTCTAATCATTTTATGTAATGTATACCAATATTCACTTGTAATTGAGAACTTCTTTTTTTTTTTTCCAAATGGCCCTTTCCTTATGCCAAAGAGAAATTCTTGTCTGTAAAGAAGTTCTTGTCTGTAAAGAGATTAAAATTTTGACACTAAAGAATACTACTGGGGAAAAGAGAGGAGTGTGGGATGAAAGAAAATCGAACCAGCTGTACACCTATAGGTAACCAGTGTAGATCATTAGAACACAGGCTTAATACTGCATGCTGATCTGCAAAGTGAGGACATACCAGTGACAACTTTGGAATCTGCATCCAGCCACAGGTAACAGATGTATTGCACCAGACTCAGATCTAGATTTTGTGACGACTATATAATGAACTAGAAGTTCAAATTAGAGAAAGAAACAATTCAAAATCAGAAGAAAGGTAAAAGCAAGTGGCCACATAATCGCATTAAAAAAGAAAAAGGCAAATATCCCAGTAAGTACATCTGGCACACAGTCAGAGGAAGCCAAGAAACTTGAAATTTAATATGAAATGAGATATTTTTTAGCAAGAAGGATCATATCAGCAAGCCAAGGAGATAATATTTTAAAATTTTTGTTTTGTTCTCATGAAAGAAAAAAATATGATATTAAAAATCTAGAAAGTTCTTTCTTCTATGACAATTTTTATTTTTTTTATCCAGCAAAACACAGCTCTGTTCCTTGTGTGTAGTGTTCTTTATTGTTCTTTTATAAAAATGTAAAGTTGAGGCATGATGGCTCACGCTTGTGATCCCAGCACTTTGGGAAGCCAAAGCAGGCAGATTGCTTGAGCCTAGGAATTTAAGGCCAGCCTGGGCAACATGACAAAACCTCCTCTCTACAAAAAATGCAACAATAAAAAAAATTAGCTGGGTAGGCATGGTAGTGTGTGCCTGCAGTCCCAGCTACTCAGGAGACTGAAATGCGAGGATGGCTTGAGCTTGGGAGGTTGAACCTGCAGTGAGCTGAGATCACACCACTGAACTGCAGATTGAGTGACAGAGTGAGACCCTGTCTCAAAATAAATGAAAGAATAAATAAATAAAAATATACTTTAGGTCTTTCAAGTCTGATGGTGAAGAATGTCTTACTCAGTTTTGTATTTGAGGTTACACCACTGGTATATGGATCAAAGATTTAACTATTTGTAATTGCTTCGCTGTATATTTCAGTTATGTCAGATATTTTTTGGCACTGCACCCAAAGTCCCAGCTACTTGAAAAGCTGAGGCAGAAGGACCACTTGAGCCTAGGAGTTCAAGACCAGCCTGGGCAACATAGCAAGATCCTCTCTCTTAAAAATTATTTTTTTTCTTAGTTTCATAAATCTCTGCTATATTTATGCCATAGATAGATAACAGCATATGGTAATCAGTTACAATCTGGGACACGTTATAGGAACTAAAAGCTGATTAATTTACTCATTAGTTATTTCACAATTTAAAAATTTATTAATACTTGTACAAAATTATCTCTCCTAAATGTAAACAACCAAAGTTATGTTTTAGAGCAAATGGCCTTTATTATTTGTTTTCATATATGTTAAAAATTATAAACATTTTGTTATCTTGTATATTCAAGTTTTATTTATATACTCAACATTTTGATTCACTGTATCATGTCTGTAATGTGTTATTATAAATATGAGTATCTATAGTTTTATGTCTTCAATCATTTTAAGAAGTTTTTTCTTTATATATTGCCTGAAAAAATTATTTGTTTTTCAGTACACTGTTTCTAGAGATATTTTATAACTCTTTTATCAGAAATATGCTTATAAACATTTATAAAACATTCTGTCAAAGAGGGTTGTTGATAATTTGTTGAGTTTTCCCATTTTAGTAGTATAAATGTTATACCATAGCTGATTTCAATCTACCAGTGTGACATAACTAAATGCACAGCTTGGTACAGATGTGCAAATTGGCTCTAGTACATCATTCAGTTGAACACTTTTTTGTATAAGGATGCTCTTTGTTGTAGAATGTAAATATCTATGTCTACCTCTGATAGTTTATTTAAGGTATATCTTAAAAGAAGAAACACTATGTCAACTAGTTTATCATTTTTAAAGCTCTTTATCACTACTTTTGGAAGTGTACTAAAATACATTCTCATCATTGTTTTATGATATGAATTATTTCGTAGTTCCTTACTCTGATGAATCATACTTAAAATTTAAACAAAAAGTGTTTCCTATCTAATGGATATACATGGATCTCATTGATTTTGTTTTTTTAAACCTGGGGATGAGAGGGAAGTCAATCATTATGTTTTATATCAAGGATTAGGCAGGAAAGTCAGAAGTTTTATGATGGAAGGGATGAGAGAGGAAGAAAGAGATGCAAAGATGCTATCCAATTGCTTTAAAACTGGAGGAAAGGCTGGGCGCAGTGGCTCACGCCTGTAATCCCAGCACTTTGGGAGGCTGAGGGGGGCGGATCACGAGGTCAGGAGATTGAGACCATCCTGGCTAACACGATGAAACCCCATCTCTACTAAAAATACAAAAAATTAGCCGGGCACGGTGGCGGGCGCCTGTAGTCCCAGCTACTCGGGAAGCTGAGGCAGGAGAATGGTGTGAACCTGGCAGGCAGAGCTTGCAGTTAGCCGAGATAGCGCCACTGCACTCCAGCCTGGGTGACAGAGCAAGACTCCGTCTCAAAAAAAAAAAAAAAAAAAAACCTGGAGGAAAGCCCTCACAAACCAAGGAAGGTAGTAAGCCTCTAAGAACTGGAAAAAAGGGGAATAGATTATTCTGTAGAGCTTCAAGAAGAAATACAACCCTGCTGACTCATTTTACACTACTGCCTCCCTGAACTCTATGATACTAGAATTGTATTCATTATACCACTGAGTTCGTGATAATTTGTTACAGCAGGTATAAGAAACTAATGCACGCTGTCTACAAGAAATTAACTTCAAAATATTGTTACAGCAAGGTTGAAAGTAAATGGAAAGTAACCATACAATAATTATTCAAAATAATTATTTCGATATAGGATAAGCTATTTTAATGTCAGAAAAAGTACACATTAGAGCAAAATAAAAAATGCCAGAGTCAGAGTTACATTATGTAAAATGTTCCACCAAGAACACAGATCAATAAAAAACATATATCCAAACAACAGTGATACAAAATATATAAAGCAAAAAATGATAGAACTGAAAGAAGAAATAATAGACTAATCCACAATTATAATTGGAGACTGCAACACCCTCTCTCTTAATAACTGATAAAACAAATAGAAAATCAGCAAGGATATAGAAGAATGAAACAAAAACACTATGATGTCAGGGGTCCACAAAGACAATTCTCAGTCTTGATGATTCTCTAGAAGGACTTAACAGACTAAAAAAGCTGTTACACTCATGTTTATATTTCCAATGAAATAATATGTATTAAATATGCAAGAATTTTTTTTCACATCTTGACAACTGTGAATAGTGTTGCAAAGAACGTCAAAGTGCTAACATCTCTTTGAGATCCCGACTTCAATTTTTTGGGATAAATACCCAAATTTATCCAAAATGCTAATAAATGCATTGCTGTATTATATGGAAGTTCTATTTTAATTTTTTTAATCAACCCCCATACTGTTTTCCATAGTGGCTGCAGCATTTTGCACTGATCACCAATATTATATACGGATTCCAATTCTTCCACATCCCCACCAACACTTGTCTTTGGCTTTGTTTTCTTCTTTGGTAACAGTCTTTCTAACAGGTATGATGATTAGTGACATTAAATATCTTTTCAAATACCTATTGGTAATTTGTATGTCTTCTTTGGAGATATGCCTGTTTAAGTCTTTAACCCATTTTAAAATTAGATTATAAGGTTTTATTTTAATGTTTTGGGTTTTCTGTTTTAGTATTGAGGGTTTGAGTTTCTATGTATTTTAGAACCATTTATCACATATATGTCTTGCAAATATTTTCTCTTACTCTATAGGTTTTGTTTTCACTGTGATTTTTTTCCATTGCTATGCAGAAGCTTTTTTAATTTGAGGTAGCCTGACTTGTCTATTTTTGCTTTTGTTCCCTGTGCTTTCAGTGTCGTATTCAGGAAAACACCGTCAAGAACAGTGTCATGGGTCTTTCCTTCTATGTTGTCTTCTGAAAGTTTTATATGGTCTCAGATCTTACACTTAAGTCTTCACTCTATTTTGAGTTAATTTTTTGAGTGATATAAGAAAGAATCCAATTTCATTCTTTTTTCATGTGGATATCCAGTTTTCTCATAAACATTTCTGGAAGAGTCTATCCTTTCTCTAACGTATATTCCTGGCTCCCTTGTTGAAGATCAGTTGATCATATATTCCTGAAGTTATTTCTGAGCTCTATTCTGTTTGACTGTTCTACTTATCATATCTTTATGCCAGTCCCATACTGTTTTCATTACTGTAGCTTTGTAATATATTTTGAAATCAGGAAGTATGAGGCCTCCATATTAGTTCTTTTTTAAGATTGATTTGGCTACTTGGAGTCTTTTGGGATCCATATAAATTTTAGAATTTTTTTTGTATTTGTTAAAAAAAATACCACTGGGATTTCAACAGGTATCATATTTAATCCGTAGATTAATTTTGGTAGTATGGGCATTATAAATTATTAGACAGTGGTTGCTAGAGGATGGAAGGAGGGGAAAAAGAATCAAGAAGAATAAAGTTTCAGTTAAACAAGATGAGTAAGTTTTAGAGATGTTTCACACAATATTGGGCTCATAGTTAATAATACTGTATTGTACACTCAAATTTGTTAAAAGGGTAGGTCTTAAGTATTCTTACCACCAAAACAAAAACAAATCCTCATCAAAAGGCATTGCAAATTATTTAATCTTTAGTTATGTAAAAACAGTGAACAGCTGCATAATTGTTTTTATGTATAACTATGAAAATTTTATTTTTATATCTATAATACCTTTAAGCAGCCTGTTTTGTAGCATTTTCAGATCGTTTTCCGTATATTAACTCATGCTTATGGTGTAATTTATATAGAAAGCTACTTTTTTGTTGAGTAATTTTTTTAAGTTCTGTGTTTTCATTATTTTTTGGTTTATAATTATCATAATTAGAAACTCTTCTGCCAATTATCTGAATTTTTAAGTTTGCTGGTTTTTCAGCTTTTCTTTAGAGAGAAAAAGTAAAAGCCTTTCCTATTGTGAGAATAGATATTATTAACTATGTGATTCAAAAGAAAATAAATCTTAATTTTTACAAAGAGCTAAGGAAAAAGATGCCCAAGATAAAACCCATGAGAGACCAGGTGCAAGTTTCTAGGTGTCTCTCTTAGAAGAATCACAGTTTTGCCTAACCATGGTAGGCAAAAACACTAGCAAATGTTATCAATCAGGGAAGCTCAGTGAGTCGTGGTATTTGGGGTTTTTATTGGGAGATCACTCACCCAGAGCAAAATAGGCATTCACTACAAACTTCATTGCTAGGAGAATGTATCTGATTAAAAATATACCTCATGGCCCAATGCTTCAGAAATACAAAAACCTGCTTGTCAGGCAGACTATTCCAAGGACTGAGAGCTCATTCCCAGGAGATAGGCAAAGCTAGTCCTGAACACAGGCCTTAATTAGAAATGTGCATGGTTTGGGCAACCTAGACCTGCTAAGTTACACTTTTCTGCATAACCATAACAAAAATATATTTATAGAACACCCAACAAAAGCAGAATACACATTTTTTTTTCAAGTGCCCACCGAACATCTACCAGGATGGACTACATCCTGGGCCACAAAGCAAATCTTCTTTGACCAGAATAGAATCACACTAGAGATCAATAACGAAAAGAAAACAGGAAAACCTCCAAATGCTTGGAAACAAAACAACACACTAACAAATAATTCATGAGCCAAAGAGAAAACCTCAAGGGAAATAAAAATATACCTATAGATATGATTATGTGTCAAACTGAATGAAAATGAACCAAATGGAAATGTTGTATAAGCCACCCAGTCCATGGCATTTTGTTACAGTAACCAGAGCTAAGACAACACTCAAAACTCAACAGTAAATAAATCAAGCAATACAATTATGGGCAAGAGACATAAAGAGACATTTCAATGAGGATGCTATACAAATGGCAAATAATTATATGAAAATATTTTCAATATCTGTCATTAGGAAAATGCAAATTAAAACCACAATGAAACGCCACCAAACACATAATGGCTAAAATTGTAAAAAAGTGACAATACCAAATTCTGACAAGGGTGTGGCAAAACTGGATCACTTATACATTGCTCATAAAAATGCCAAATGGTGTAGCACCTACAGAAAATAGTAATTTCTTAAATAAGACAACAAAAAGCTAAACATGAAACTACCATACGACCCAGCAATTACACTTATGAGCATTTTATTCCATGAAATACTACTGATAGATGAAATGGAACTACAGATAGACTCGAAAATGCAGATGAATGTTTAAAGAATTATGTGAAGTGCAACAAATATCTATCCCAAGATATAACATATTTTGTTATTCCATTTATATAACATTCTTGAAATGGCAAAATTATAGAAATGGACAACTGATTAGCAGCTGACAAGTGTTAGGGAGAAGGTAGGTACAGGAAAGCAATGTTTCTTACTGGGTATATCTATACAAAGGTAAAAGGAAGAATCCTTATGGTGATGGAAATGCTATCTTGGCTATATGGATGTCAATATCCTGGTTGTAACATTGTACTCTATCTTCCCAAGATGTTACCATTATGAGAATCTGAGTACAAGGTACATAGGATCCTTTCTATTTCTTACAACTGCATATGATTCTACAATTGTCTCAAAATAAAAGTTTAGTTAAAAAATAGAATCCTTATATAACAGAAACTAACACTCATTTAAAATATCTACAAAGTTTACACAAAATGAGAAAATAAATCTATTTTTTAAAAAGAACTTTGTGGGGCATATTTCAAAATATTATCAAAGCCCACAGTAGAAAAACTGTATGCCATTTCTCCATGAATGTCTAATGGAAAGACAATGTCAATATCATTAAGAAGTAAAGTATTTCCACATTAATTTCTAATTTAGAGTAATAAAATCACATCACCAATTGGGATTCAATAAACTTGATAATGTAATTTTAAAATTCATGTGGAAGATCACTAGGCCAATAAGAAGAGTTGTCAGATATATTAAGAGTTAAAATGTTTATAGTAATTAAAGCAATATTATATTGATAAAAGGAGGGACTAATCTCATGAAATAGAATAGAAGCCCAAGAAACTATGAATTGTTTGGCATATTACAGAGACTGCATAAAAAGAAATGGGAAAAGAATGGACTAACCATTTAATTGTCCTGAGTTATTCAGTACATACATACATATATATATATATATATATATATATATATATATGCATGTATATAAAGCAATTAATGAATCAGATAATATATCAGATAAAGACATAAACATACACCCCCTCTACCCCCAATTATAGTGGAAGTAACATCTGCATGTAAAAAATGAAACTTAAAAGGCTTTAGAAGAAAATGTGCAACAATTTTTCACTTTGATTAATGAATTTTTTTTTTAACAGGTAGTATTTGTTTAAATAAAATGCTTTGAAGAATTCTGGATAGGGTTAAAATCTTATCCAAGGAGTACATTACAAAAAAATTTTCCAGAGTTATTATTTTAGTTTAAGGCAAGCACCAAAGCTAGCCTGTTAATTATGTACGAAGGTTAATGTGGTAAAAACAAGCTGTGGATATCTTTAGATAATTAAATATTGTATTAAATTCAGTTTTCCTTTTGGAGATATTCAGAGAGCAAGTTTTTGAGACTGTGATGAAAATAAACAGTGGATAAAAATAGGTAGAAAAAAGCAGATCCTTTGAATAATTGAACTGAAATTAGCCAATTATTTTGATTTCCCCAATAACAGAATAAAAATATATTATTAATTGCAATTTTTCATTCTTCTTCAATACAACTTCAGGAGACTGATTTAAACATTATGCCTTATTTTTTCTCAGTTTAGTAAGGGTTAGCTTAGTTACAAAAGTGCTGAACTAAGAGACAAGATGCCCACTGTCTAACTGTGGCCGTGTTCCTACTATTTTTCCTGTGATAAGAGGCAAGTCATTTGTTTTTCAGAACTTCAGTTTCTTCATTTATAGGGAAAAAGTTTGTGATACTTCATTGGTTCTAACCTAATAAGTGCCAACACTCTCTTTTCGCCTCAGATTTTTGGTTAAATTGCTTTATCATGAAATCAAAATAATAAAAATGTAATTTATGCATATATTTTTAAACCATCAATATAACATTAACAACACTATAAAGATAAGATAAAAAGAAACATTTATAATGACAATAATATATAATTTCTAAAGCTCGAGTACATTTAAAAACTCCTTTTAGGGGAAGGTACTGAAAGGATTTCCAAGATGCTTTCCAGTCCAAAATCTTATAATATGCATTCAAAACCGTTTACCCTTGATATCACCACAATTATGTTGCATATATATATATATATATATATATATATGCATCTACTTAAATTTCTCCAAGAACAAACTTTTAATAATCCTGTTGTATTTTTTTCTACTCTCCAATTAATATTAATTACAGTTTTGTTCTATGCATTTGTTGATGTGTGCTCAGAGAATGCAAACTAAAAAGCAAGGGAAAATATCTGTAAGATGATAAATTTGCTGAAAATATCTTACTCTATGAAATTAAAGTTTTTCAGAACTATAGATTCTCCCAAATGGCAAGGGTCTTCAAAGCTTATCTCTTGATAAACCCACACTATCCTAGACCACATATATATTCAACTTACTCTTGAATGCATTCAGAAATGGCGAACTTTCTAATCATGGGCTTTCAAGAGACAACAAATCACCCTGCACTCCAGAAGTATGATCTTTTTTTTTTTTTCAAACTCAACACTTCCGTGTGATTTTTGAAACCCTTCAGCAGAGAATGCTCCCTTAGTCCTCCTGGACATGTGGTCAGTCAGAAGGCTAATAACCACAGTTAAGCTGCCTTGAGGAATTGAAAATGACAGGCTATACCTGAATGTTCCCTCTTCTCCTGAATACATTTTTTCCCCTCTTCATGTTTAGCAACAGAGACTTGTATAATAAATGACTTTATGATGTATGTCAACCCCTGAGCATTAAATTATGGCTTTTACCACAGGACTTATCATTCATAGAACATATAAAGTACCCAGAAGGTACTTCCTGTGAGCAATACTGCTTGCTAGTGCTGAACCAAATTTAAATCTCCCTAGACTCACAATGAAATTGCTTGTTCACCTGATTTTATTCAACTAATGATTTTGCAATATCACATTCATTTTTGAATAATTATACAAGGAGAGATGCTGAATGCCCATCTTTTCTAGATTAGAATAATTTGTAAATGCAGTTTTTCTATTCCAGTAAGCAGTACCACCTTTTAATGAGACATAAGCACAACAGGGCAACATAATGATATGGAACAAACAAGAGAAAGACAATGGATTTTGGGCAGGCAGAAATGTTACTGAAATATCTGCTAGGAAAAGGATTTTCATTATCAGAGAACAATATATCCAGAAAAGATCTTAGGACAATGCTCACAAATGCATATTTATATTTATATATTTAACAATAAATAAATGGAAGTCTAGGAAATTGACATGCTTCTCATTTTGTATGGATGATTAGTAGCTGAGCCAAGTCTAAAAATTTTACATCAGGGCTTGTTTTCCTCATGAAATAGGCTGAGACCTGTTCTCGGAGCATGGATAATATGGGCATTTATGTCCCACTTGAGAATTTATGGAAAAAGTTATCTTTTCTGCCTTTTTTCCCATTATACCAAAGCCCCCAGTATGTTCTCCTGTTTTTGCCATGCTGTCCCTCTTTAAACTCAGTTTAAATCTGACAGTCCAGTGCTATTTATGAAGGCCCCCCTGGGATGCCAGATGGCAGAACTCTTCATCTCTCCTATGGGTGCTTGGCCATGGGCCATAGGTTATTCACTTCTGGTCTTCAGCTCAACTGTGAAATGAGAATTGGTTATAACATGCTACTTTTGAAATAGCAGCACCTATTTTTAAAATGGCCTTAATATAAGTGTACTAGTATAATTAATTAGGACAAAGTAGAAATATTTTACATTGTTTAACTAAATGTTTATGGTTTTTAAAATATCTTAGTCACAAGATATCTAGGTGCTTTTTTAGAAAAAAAGATTTCAGTTTTGTAAATGTATGAAAACTATAAATAGGAAGTTATTTCAGAACCATACTAATCGTACATTTAAATCAAATAATCAGCTACATATTGTGCCTTTGTGTATACAGTGCTTCATATCATGAGCCCATAACACACGATCTTTGATTCTATAAGAATACCATTTAATTGCATACAGAAAGAAAAAACATATCCAAAAAAACTAAGTAATTGGTATTATAGACTAGTGGTTTATAACTTGTGATTTATGTGTGTGGATGTTACTGCAGGGATCAAGATTGGGGGGTTACTTATGGCTAGGTTTTTCCAATCCCCACTTCACCCAGAGCAGATTTTTTTTTTTATCTAGTTTGTGTATAAAACAGGGCGTAAATTTTGGAGGTAAGAAATAGTCTTCACTAAAGCCTATCAATTATTATTGAAACTTTATAATCCAATCACTCTAGGGGTATCCGTGTTTCCTAGAGGAAAAATGATTATGTATACATAAACACTAAAATATTTTATTAATCTCAGGACCCATATAAGTCTCTGCTATGAGATGTAGCTAAAATGGCCCCAAAGGAAGAAATTAGCAATTACACATTGGATCAGTGATCTGAATTGTGGGCATTTCCCCAATTTCAACAATGCCAAGATGCAGAGCACAGCATGAAGAAGTGGGCCAGAGAAAGCATTTCACAGATGCATAGCACACAGAGATTTAAAGCAAGGCAGTACTGTGCTGTGGTCAGTGGCTGAAGAGAGTGACCACCAGCAGGAGAGTCAGTCTGAAGAGGGGGCAGAGATGTTCAGAGAGTATTTACCAAGCAATGGGGGTGCTCCTATGTGAGAAATGAAACACTAATTAATGCCATCTTTTTTTTTCCACTACAGGCTGAGACCTAAGAATGTTCTGGTTGAAAGTAATGATCAAAAGGGCTACATTGCTCTGTGACTTGATATAATTTTTGAAGACTAGAAAAAGTGGTTTTCTTCGAAAATGATGATGATTATTTGCTTCTAAAAATGATAAGAACATTTGGAAAATGAGAAATTTTTAAAACAGTTTTGTCAATGCTGTTATTTTCTTGGTTAACCATGGCTTCTCTCTAGTCATAAACTACAATATATCATAAGTGGTATTGCTTTAGGGGTGACATTTTTACCCCAAATCTCCAAACAGCAAGACTGAATAAACTTCTAAAATTTTGGCCTGTCGTTGATCTGCATTATATCCTCAGGCACATAGTTTATTAAGTATGTTTTTTAGAACATGTGTTTTAATACCTCTATGTCTTATCTATATAATGGAGATAACTGTTACGAGGCAAATTCAAAAAAAAAGGCACTTAGTTCTGTGATTACTAATTCAATTAGCAAAAATAAGTCATAGCAATTGCTATTTTGTACTGAAAAAGAAAATCAAGTCTTCACTGAGGCTGTCTGGGTGGGACAATTTTAAAAAGGCATCTTCATAGACACTTTGAAATCTTACCACAGAGACAGATGTCAACTTTGCATAAGAGACACTCAATTTTGTTGTTATTTTTTTTGCAATCAGCAGAACATGGAAGTATTAATTTTCTAATGAGTCTCATGCTGTAACCATTGTCTTCCACACATGTATATTTTAGGGTATTTCTTAGGATATTTTTATCATTGAAATAGGATAATTCCTGATATTTAGAGTTTATGCGGATAGCTTAATGAATTTCTGTAGGATTCATTTCCAAAACATGAAATTCGTGAAATGTTAAAGCATGTCTCATTTATTTCAGAAAATGAACCACCCTGGTGTTGAAATTGCATAGTCACATCAGAAATGTCACAAAACGGACCATTTTCCTGTAATGTATCACTTTTCTGTTTAGATTGAAAGTGATAAAGAGGGCAAGGCAAAATAATAGATGATATGCTTCATTCTTACTGCTTTTTTACTCTAAAAATTCCCCAGAGCCATCTGTTATCACATGTCAGGTTGTTGCGAGTGAGTGACATTTTTCTTTTTTATTTGAGAAGAAATTTATGGAAGTGCTGAGCAAAGTTAATTTAAAAACATATGGTGATATTAATAAAACACCTATTTAAATACTAAATCCTGATTATCTTTTGCATTTATGGACTTGGATTAGGTTTCTAGCCCTATAGTGTAAGCTTCAGAATAAGCCTTACTGCTCAAAGTAAAGTGGAAACTTAGACTGTGCCAGCAAGGTGAGATCGAAATTGTACCAATTTAAAAAAATATATTTCTAGAATGTTAAGCATATTCTCCCTGGAAAGTAGGTTGAGGTTAACATGTAGCTTTTTCTAATTTTAGTAATGTATTTGCCTCTTGTCTCTTTCTTGTGTTTATATATATTCTTGAGCACTCTAAAAACTGACATCAATGCATAAACATATTGAGTAAGGGAATGTGCAGTTAGAGATAAAGAAGAGCTTCTTTCTATTTAAGTTAGACCTGAAGTATTCTAGGGGTGGTCGATTTGACAGGTGAATGTTTTAGAGATTAAAGAAGATGATTCTTCTACGACATCTCTAGGATGTGAATGTAGAATTTTTTTTTGTATTTCCTTATTAGAGAGATGTGGTTGGTTAGACTTAACTAAACATAATTTATTTCAATTACATATAATTTAGTTCCTTTCCAGCCACAGATTGGACTCCAATCAAAGCTGACTTATATGAAAGCAGAGTAGGTGGCCCCTTTGTGAGATATTATTTTAGAATCTCTAAGAAGCAATTATATACACAAACTTAGTGATGCCAGAAATTTGTAAAATGGGGACAATTATTTTTGTACCAAAATTTGAGTTAATGTTTTAAATGGATAGAAATAGAAAATTAATGACTCATCTGAAGTAAAATATTATATATAACATAATACTACTAATGTTGCTATGATTACATTCACATGAAGAGATAAATTACTATTAAACTAGGTCATATCTAAGATTGAATTTTGTAGAAGGTATGGAAAGGCAGTCTAGGGGCTTATCAGATCCCTAAAGAGGGGATGGGGAGGATGGGCATCTAGGAGGAAATAGGCAGAGAACAAGAGCATCCATGAGATAGTAGCAGATTGTATTTAATGTGATTCTGGATGCCAGCTTTTTACATAAATAGCAAACAAAAAATGTGGACTTGAATTATTTTCTCTGTGAAATCCCAAATATTAATTCATCTCAGTCCTTTATAACACAGTTGTCAGTAATATTGTGTCCTATGAGAGGTTTTCAAAGAATTGCTTGTGAATTATACCCCACCAGCTCTACATGTCCCAGCCCTACTGGATAGTGTTTCCACTAAGATAAACATTTTGTCAAATTGGACATTTCATACAAATACAATTGTTTTCTTGGAGAATAAAGTTGTAATACTAATACTATTAAACCATTATCAGGAGGCGTAAAATGCCATATAGGGAACAATAGGGCACATAGCAAAATGAAGAAAAATAGAAGTATGTAAAGGTGGAAGAGAGCTTCCACATAGTGACCACTCTTCTGAATTTGCCTTATCCATGATTTATTGCACAATAACATTCTAAACATATCCACGGCTGAATTTTGCCTTTGAACTATAACATTCAAGTAAAACAGCATGTACACACATTCCACAATTCCAAAGTTGAATGTCTACTTTAGCTCTTATTTATCAATTTCATCTCCTATGTGATGATGAAAATACTTTCTAATTGAGCTCTTGAAAGGATTAATCTTATAGATACTAGCTCAGTGCATGTCAATTAATATTAATATGTATCCAAGTGCTATTTCCTTCCATATTTTAAAATTATTTCTCAGGCAAAGTTTGTTTGCCATTTTCCACTCATATTATTTTTCCAAGGACAGAGAGAACAAAGGCACCCATGATACTATGGTTTCTGACTAAAACTGGCAACTCTTCATGACAAAAGTCAAGCACGGAGCAGTGACTCAGTTGCTCTCAATTTGGAGATATAAGTAGCATAGGTTTTGAGCCAGAAAGAGTCAGCTTTAATTCCTACTTCTATTTCCTTGGGTAAAGAATATGTTTCCTCTGAGTTTCTGAATCATCATCTTTAAACTGAAGATGATGATTCCTACCTTACAGAGATATTCAATTAATAAAAGTTGATAATGATTCTAAATATTTAACATGCTGCCTAACATGAAGCACTTTCCTTTCATTCACTTGGAAAAATGGTAAATCAGAGTTACGGGGCTGGCTTTTAAAAACAGGTTTGATTTTAACCAACTCACTTAATGCTATTAGATGTAATTTTCTCTATTATTGTAAACACCGACAATACAATAGTGCATGCTCTTCCCTAATCTATCATGGCATTAGAGTTGAATCAATGAGACAGTAGATGTACGTGATTTTAGAAGAGCACAATGTTGTGCTCATATGGAAATTGACTGATAATATTTTATTTTTCACTGAGCTTTGGTTCAAACTTAATCATAAAAGCTACCGACTTCATAAAAATAATTATCAATTTAAAAACTTAAGTAATGGTTCCTAAGAGATGCATGTTAAAATAGTTGGATTTGAAATCTCAAGTCTACAACTTATTTTCAAATAGTTTAGCAAAAACCATCTACCTCCTTACCTGTGCAGTCATCTATCAATAAATGAAGTCCATGTGGTAAAATATTGATATATTTTAAAAGTGTGCAAATATTTACTGAGACAATTTCAACTTTTTATAGGTTTGAAATTTTGCAAAATAATAATGTTGGGGAAGCACGAATAAAAGTTCTGTGTCTTTATTTGGCTGATAATTAGCACAGTTTGGATGACTAGCTATTTAATCTTCTATCACATTTGTACCAACTGTGTGTGTCACATAGAGCTAAGCCTCTACATTTGTCATCTTATTTAACCCCTACGGTCCTGGAAGAAAGACATTATCACATTTTCCAAATGCAAAAACTGAAATCTCAAGAGGATTAGTGACTTGTCCCATAAGTAGCAGGGCCACATTCTACTGAGAGAGAGATAACTTAGTAAAGAGAAAGTCTATGTCAAACATCTTAAATTTTTTAAAATAGTTACTAAAGTTTTTAAATATAATTTCAGACTCAATGTTACCTCTCAAAGAATACTATTGCAAAAAAAAAAAGGTCTATATAACAGATCAGATGAAGGCCTATAAAATATATTTACTAAATCATTGTGTTAATGGTCATCTCTTCTTATTCATGTTGTTCTGTTTACCAAACATCCAAGTGTGATTCTCAGGAGATGTAGAGAATAGGTAGGTGGACTGAGTTGTAGCTGAGGGTTGTTTTTGTTTCTAAAATGTTGTTTTATCACCTACTAGTGAGGACTTACATCTTTCTTTCTTTGCTCAGTCATCTTTATTGAAAGTAAAGCAGAAGGAAATTAGGGCTATGGTGTAGATATAACATCCTAGACCAAGTAATAAACAAAAACACCATGAGTGCTTCTACTTGTGCTCTCTCTCACACACGCACACACACAAATACACACAGACACACACACACACAGAGGGAGGGAGAGAGAGAGAGAGATCTACTTCCTGATCTGGGTTGTGAACCACTTTTTTCTACAGAATTTTCTTTCCAATTATAGAAGACTAAGAATATACTCCCCAAAATGACAAATTGTAATGTACCTATTTATGATACTGTGAAGGATTTATACAATAATCCTGCCTAACTTGAGATTCCTTTTTTCCACCTCATTCTTTATTTTGTTTATTTTAGCAAGTTATTCCAGAATTTTAGAAGGTCAAAAAACCAAAGTCTTTTAAAGAAGAACCAGGTAGGGGTAGAATTAAGACATATTTAGAAGCTATAACAAATTTAAAAGTACAGTAATGGTGAAGGGATATACAAAGAGATTAAGGGAATAGGATTCAGAGTTCCCAAACGGTGTATCAGAACTTCTATTGATCAGGTAGTTAAAAGAATGAAGTATTCAATAATGTTTAGATAATAGTAGTATGTGTGGAAAAATAAATCTAACTTCTGTATTTCTTACAAAGCTGAGAAGAAAATTGTGAAGAGTAAAAGATTAGCAAAATATTCTAAGAATTATTAACTTTTTCATATTTTGTCATTTCTTTATGATTTGCCACCGATATTTAGATTGAGAAATGTAAACACTTTTAACTCAAATTAAGTCATTAAGGTACACTTGATTTTTAATATGACTTGCTATTTGCATTCCCACTTCGTTTGTTAAAACTGAAAAATTTAACTTGTGCTAGTAATTAAGAGTATTGTTAGGACAGAAACAACTTAAATTATGTGACTAAAATAATTAACATGGAATAATTGTATGCAGATATGTTTAGTATGATTTCTGAAATTATACAATAGAGGAGTCATTTTAGATTCCACAATAGAAACAATTAGTGAACTGTTTTTGATATCTATTGCCATTGAGAACTTTATTCTAACTAAAATACCCGTTTCAAACCTCCTCAGTCTTTTGCCCACACTGAATATTACTTACCCAGAAATTTCTAAATCAACCTGAAATCTCAGTAAGACATGTATCTCAGCTCAAATGCTACTTTATACTTCAATCCAGTTTCTCTGTCACTGAGATACACATGCAGAGAGAGAGAGGAGATAGAGAGATATATCCACACATACACATATATATAATTAACACTTTTCACATCTTATAATGTAAGTTTCTTAAGCATGTATTAGCTTAAGTGCACTAATATTCCTAGAAAGCATGTATTGAAACCAGCCTCGCAAGGGAGAACTCATAATCAGGTCCATATTTGAAGAATGAAGATCAAGAATAGCTGAGGTTGAAGGATGCTACTACAATCCTAAAAACAAAGAACTTTTGCAATGAGGTGCCTAATCTAGATGTAATGATGAATCACATGAAATATCAGCATGATAGCATAAGTAGCTGAAACTATAGCAGGCAAGGGTACTTAAGATACAACCAGCAATGAACTTTAAGTACACTAGATTTCAGCTATAATGTACCTTATGTCTGTGGTTCAGAGTGAAATTATCAAGTGAGTTTATGCTAAGGTCACAGAGAAACATACTTATATAAAGAACCCAGATGGAATACACGATTTCACAATTCTGAAGATATTATGTTATACCTATACTGTTCACTAAATAAGGTCACTTTGGCAATGATTGGATTTTTGTATATTTTCAGTAATTACATTTGAGCTGATAATACTTGTCTAAGTAAGGATAGTCTGCAAGTCGAAATGTCTTCCCCCTTATGTGATATTGCCAAACATGAGAAAAGCAATTCTCCAAACAAATGCATACTATCCAAATTGAGCCTGAGTAATAAAATTAATCACGAGGATGATGCTGATATAATGATGATGGTGGGGATGATGATGGTGATCACAGTGATAAACTTGGGACTTTTCTGTATTCAAGGTATTATGTACTATACATACTTGGTCTCATTTAATTATTACATCACTAATTTAGACAAAGGAACTAAGGCTTTGAAAATTGAAATAATTTGTGCAAGATTTAGCTGCTGATAAACGTCAAAGGTAAGATTCACACTTTAATCTGTTGGCTTTCAAAAGTCATGCTCTTTTATTACGCTATACTTAGTATGCTGTCTAAAGCTGACATTAGTCACAATAAAACCCAGTTGTCACTTTTTCCCTTAAAACAAAGAATAAGTGAAAGGAAGGTAAGTATTTGCCACACAGCTACTAGGACTCTTCCTTTTGCACCATGACCATCTCTTCGAGTAGCAGGGATCCCATATTTTGTTTCAGGGGTGAGTGATTATGAGTATTCTGAATCATTGTCAAGAGGAGGAACCACACAAATGTAGATGGGGCTCAGCAACTCTCAAGGAATAAGCGGGCCACACTTCTGTAAATTAACCTACTATTATTAACAGGTTATAACCTATTATTATTAAGATCTGTATTAACAGATATTGATGGAGAGGATACCCAGTAGATATAGCTCCTTCATGGAGATAGCATATGATGAATCCTTGAAAGATGAGGGAAAAATGATATTAAGTGTTGGCTCAGCCTCAAGCAGTTTCTGTACCTGTCCCCCTGTAGCTGGTTGCATCCAAGACCATTAGTCACCAAGTTTTTCCCAAGTAAAACATCACCTTTCCCCATCTTAACCCAGGCGACTTTTGTGGATGTCCCAGATATTGGTTACTCTGGGCCTTTGGTTTTCTTTTCATTCTGTGGTTCATCACAGATTCTAAGATGTAGGTGTTTTTCATGTTTTAACATTTTTTAAATCAGTGGGCACCTTTCAATCTGTAGAGTCTTAAAATCAGCTACACAGTCGTGATGATTTAGTTATCAGTACACGTGAACTTTTTCATAGTTGTGCTTATTGTGATATATTATAGACTTAAGGTAAAAATCAGAAGAACTTTTTAAATGAATTTAAATAACATGGTAAGAAAATATTGTCATAAATTAATTTGCAGAATGTTTTTCTTGATATACACAAAACAATGGCATGACATAATCTATAACATCTCAGTATACAAAGAACAGTACTATTAAGGTACAAACTCTACAATTTGCTTCTTTCAGTACTTTTCTTATTTTTATTTGCAATAGTCTTGCCTTTCAGTTAACAGCTTCATTGAGGCACACTTTACATAACATAAAATTTCTCCTTTTCAAATTTACAATTCAAAAATTTATAGTAAATTTAAAAAATTGTACAGGTATCAAAATTGACTTAGAAGATATTTTCACCACCCCAAGAAAATTTCTTATGTTCATTTGTAGCCGATTCCTAGTCCCCTACCCAAACTTTGGCAATTACTTTTATAGACTTGTCTTTTCTGTTAATTCCATTTAAGTGGAATAATAAAATAAATGGTATTTCATGTCCAAACTCTTTCACTTAGCATAATATTGAAGTTTCTTTTGTAGCTTCCATCAGGATCAATGGGTACCTTCACAACTGGGATAATTAGCACCACACCATTCTGTGACAGGCTCTCATGCTTCTATGCCCCAAGAACAGGTGGAAAGAGCATAGGCTTCACAATTAGAAGTAATTGCATTTGAACTTTGGCCCCTGGAAAATGCATTTACTTTTTTTTTTTTTTTTTTTTTTTTAGATGGAGTCTTGCTCTGTCCCAGGCTGGAGTACAGTGGCAAGATCTTGGCTCACTGCAACTTCTGCCTCCCAGGTTCAAGCTATTCTCCTCCCTCAGCCTCTGAAGTGGCTGGGAATACAGGTGTGTGCCACCACACCCAGCTAATTTTTGTGTTTTTAGTAGAGACAGGGTTTCACCATGTTGGCCAGGCTGGTCTCAAACTCCTGACCTCTTGATCCACCAGCCTCAGCCTCCCAAAGTGCTGGGATTACAGGCATGCACCACCATGCCCAGCTGCGTTATATCTATTTAAGTACAGAGTTTCTTCATCAACAAAATAGAGAAAATTATACCTGACTTTTAGGGTTGTTGTGACAATTAAGCAAAATTAAGCCTTAGTCCGATCTTAAGTAATGAAAGTTTTAACTATATTTTTGAATAGGATTTGTGATGAAGAGACCTTTTTACCAGAATTATCTTATCCAAGAGGACCAAAAACAAACAAAATGCAGTAAGTAATTTAAACAGCAATTTCCCTTCTTCTACTCCTATTTATATCTTCCCTAGTTTCTATCACTTTCTTTCACTCTTTCAAGAAAATTCAAAATTCTGCCACTGCCATAATCTCTGTTGTTTACCAAAAAAGATATTCATGCTTTTTTCCTCTTAAGTCTCAGAAGTTCTTAAAAATTGAAAGTATTTTTGAACAGGTATGAGTTAGACTTATTTAAATGAGAAAAAGCTGAGGGCGTTAGCAATATTCCCTTGAAGGAGAAATGATGAATAAGAAGCATGCAGCTGTCTCTAAATATATGTGAAGGGCTGTCTCAGGAAAGGGAAATTATACTTGCTTTGACTCCAACTTAAATGAAAAGATTGCAGAATGGTGGCCTTCATCACAATATTAGAAAAAATAATTTGTATTATTTAAAAAGTATTTATTATTTGACTCTTCTCATCATGTATTCAGATTGCTCTCCAATAATCAGAAATGTCCAACATCAGAATGGGCTGTCTTAGGACAGTAGATTCTTCATCATTGAAGGTCATCTGTAAACAGTGGTTAATCATTTAAAAAGCAGTATTTCTTGAATGGCTTGGACGACAGACATACTTAATGGTCGTCCAGTTCTTCTCAGTCATAAAATCCCAATTCTATGGGGCTTTTTGTAGAAGATTTTAATGGCCTATACAATGGAGTTACAGATGGTGGAATCTCAGGATGGCAAGAAAAATATTTTGGAGCATGAGTGGTTCCAACCAACTGCTCCTTTTTTTTTTTTTTTTTTTCCCTGGCAAAACTATCAAAATATAAAACCTGCACCCCTGGAGATATGTTTATGTTACAGTTAACAAAAGGGAAGGCAACTATTTCTGAAAGTGAATGTTTTGCTTCAAGAATCTGAAATTAAATGTATGTATCTCAAGGGAAATAGAGAAAACCTATATAGCGTGGACATCTGTTCTATTTTATTGTATTTTTCTGCTAATCATACCAATCTCTTCTCAAAGCAAAACACTTATTCCTTTGGGGGATTCACTTTCCTCACTTCCATGTAGGTCTCAGGAGGCTATCATTTGAGTGTCTTGTCTTTAGAAATAGGAATGCAACCTAATAATTGCTAATCATTATACCCTTCCCCCTTGTTTCTGCTTTCACAGAGATTGATCAAGGGATGGTTTCATTATCCACTGACTGCCTGAAAGTCTCCCTTTCCTCCTGGTTTATAGAACTCAGGTAACATAACCCTTTATTTCTTTTGGTAGCCAAGTTTCCCTTTATAAAACCAGGAAAAAATAAGGGCAAAAGTCAAGAGGATCTTGGAGAGCAAATGAATAACAGAATAAAAAAAACTTAAATTATGTATTTTGTATTTGTGATGTCGCAGAGGCCAACTCAACCCCTTTTCTCCTCAGGTAAATGAGTTAATACATTTTCAACTTTTTTCCACTTAGTTTCCTTGGAATAGATATCTTTCAGATGCAGCTTGCACTCTAATACAATGCTACCAGTGATGAAGAATATTAACTGTGTTAAGATGGGATGGCAGGAAATGAAAATTTCTTTATTCCTAAGGACTTGAATGATAATAATGATGCTTGTTATTGAATCATGTTTGAACTATCAACCCCTGAGCTTTCAAAGACCTTGTTAGAGATGCTTGAGTTTTAATAGCCAGAAATTTGGAGTGTGTAGGCTGCTTCTCACATCCTTTCAAAACATCTAATAGAAAACAGAAAGATTCTAAGTGAACACATTTGGGAGCAACAGGGAGGACCAGAGTTTTGATAAGATATGGACGTTGAGGACAAAGATAAAAACGGGAACCTGATTTCCTTGGGTCCTCCCAAATATCTCCTGCTGAGCACCAAATTATGTAAAAAGGTAGTGATTCAACTGAAAGTGCCTTTCCTTGGGGGCAGGGCAGCAGAATAGCGGACATGACTTGCCAATGCCTTGCTGCTCTAGCCAAATACTTTCTTCACTTTATGTCTGAGCAAACTACAAACACAGAGACATTTGGTTGAGATCTAAGCACCAATCATTGACAAAAGACCAAAATTGCAAAAAAAAAAAAAAAAAAAGTCGGATATATGTTTAAGGACCATTATCCAATAGGATTTCTGGCTATGATCCAATGGAGTACACTAGAATTGACACATAAGGCAGCTACAGTGCTTTCAGTGTTGGGTTGACCAATAAAACCCAAGCTTGTCAATAGTAACATCACTAAAGTAAGAGAAAGATGAGCTATCTGTACTATACGATATAAACATGGCAATAGGGAAGACTTATTTAAGTTATACTCTTTTCCCTCCATTATTACTTAGAATTGTGCTGTGATTTCAATGATCATTGATCCATTGATATCAAAATCGGATAGAATAAATCTGGATTATAGATCCAGGATTTGGTGCTGGATGTGGTAACCGAATATCCCCCTGTATGTTTTGTCTTGGGTTAAGTGCATATTTTTGTTATATTGAGAACAGATGTATTATAGAAGAGGAAATTTTTGAAAATATATTTATAGGAAAACAACTAGAAAATCCATTCTAAGTACAGATTTTATTTAATGTATCTCACAAAAAAGACATTTATATTGCTGGAGAAATTTACACTAAATGCCAGTAATTATTCTTTAATGAGACGATTTCAAGCATTCATCTGAAAAGTATTCTGGTGCAAAAAAAAAAAAAAAAATGTTGCATTACCCTTAAAAATCAAACAATTTGGCAAGTATTAGTCCACTGATAAAACTCAAGTTATGTTTCCCAAAAAAAACGCACAAAGAGGTTGTATCTTTAGACATGTGAATTTAAGTGTTTGGCAACAATATTACCGAAAATGCACACAGTTACTAAGGGATATGTGAATAAAGAGTGTGAAAACAGTAAGACCTGTGAGAGAAGGCCAACAGAGTCTGGATGGGAAAAAAAATGAAGAATTTATCTGTGTATAGCAAAAGAGAAAACTTTCTGAAAACCAACTGAGATGGGACAATTGCATGCTAATTGCCTACCAATTACAAACGTAAAATGTCAATGAGCTCCCTAAATTACTGTTATTTTCTGTTTTCATTAAGGTTTTAAAATTATCCTTTTATTCCATTCACAGTTCTTTGCTGGCTACAGAATTTCACTACCCTCTTCATCCCCAAACACACACACAGTTTTTTTTTTTAAATTGTAGTTCAAATTCAAAAGCTTAGTTAGGGAAGAAGAATTTGAAGAACTCTGACAACATCTTTTAAATAGAAAATTTTCTCACTGAGCAATTTAGTCCATTCAAGATCAGCCACAGCAAAGCTTTCCCTTAATGATCAATATTGTTCTCCACTAAGGCCCTGACCTCATCAGAGTAATTAGTCCTGCTTGATTGGAAACTTTCTTCCAAACAATTGTTTGAATTTTAATTATTTGCTGTCTAAAGGTATAACATCTCTGCCAGTAAATGTCACTACTTACATAGATAGTGGGTGAGATTCAAGCTAAACCTAAAAATTTTTAAATGAAATCAGAGGCAGTTAATTTCCTTACAAATGAAGAATTCCAGGAGATCATCCTACTTGCCATTTGCTTCTATCACTATCACCATTTCTTCCCACTCCCTGGTTTCATACTGAGACTCTCCCCTGACTCATGTTTAGCCAGGCTCCTGTGAGCTCTCTTTTCTACCAAGTCCCGCATTATGGGCTTCCTTGTTTCTTTCTTATTGTTTTTTGTTTGAAGGCAAGAATCCTGCTAAGTCAGTTTAGGGAGAAGGGAATCCCCAAGTCTGGATATCTCATCCCCCTAGGTATCTAATCAAATTCCTCAGCTCCCACCCTTAATATCTAATCACTCTGGACTGTCTTCAGCTAGAATCCCCCCTTACTTCCATTGTTGCTCTTGGTGATTGTTCATCTGCTGACCTCCACTCTGATAGCTGGCTGTAAATCCTTGTTTGTTCTTACAGTATTTAGAATTGAGCCCAGTGCTATACTGAAGACTCTTCTAGCATATTGCAATAGTCCCTGAATAAAATCTGTTTGTACTGTCTAACTAAAATACTTCTCTGAATTTCTTTAACAATCTACTGCATGCTTGTTTTTTCCCCTAGTCAGTAAAACTAAACAGCCCCAAGCATGTACTACCCATGTATAATCTTCTCCTCTACTTCCAAATTCAATTTAAAAGTGTCTATTCTTAAAGATAGTAAAGGGGCCCAGAATAAGCCACTGTGGCATAAAAATTATTTGAGCTGAAGGCATTTGAGTTTCTGAAAATTCTTATCTGCCTAAAAATGAATCCTCCAAAAGAAATCAACTGTCACAAATCTCCTGCCGTGGAGCAACTATAATCTTCTCAAGATAAGAACTCATTCAGCACCACTCTCAAAGAGACACTGTCACAAAACTATCATATCCCTCATCTATTCTCCTAAGGGCCCATTTACTTTTACAAAATGTCATTTGTTATTTCATAGGTGGCCTTTCTTCTCTCTTCCAAGTCGTGTGTTTTTCCAGCAGTGCCCCTTGGCCCTTTCCATCCCTTATTAAGATATGAGCCCCCAATTCTAATCACTTTGAATCACATTTCTTCATGAACTTCCATACAAACATAATCACACCTTTTTTTTCTCTTGTGAATCTGTCTTTTGTAATGTTAATGCTTAATGTCTACACTTACTAAATTTAAAAGGGTACAGAGAAAGCTTTTTCTCCCCTAAATAGTATTTCAGGGCCAAACACTCCCCATAACATCCCCACATAGCCACAGCTAGGATCCCATCATATGACAGATAGATAGATAGATAGATAGATCTTATTTTATTATATTTATGTTACTGGGAAGTGTGGGGCCCTCAGTTCTTAGTCTTCTTAGAAGAATTTGGCCAAGAGACCAATTAGTAAAGTAAGCAAAAGGTTTATTAAGGAAATAAGAGTATGCTCCAAGAGAGGAGCAGGCTAACCTGGCTGGGAACTACAAGAAGAGTTCTGCATTGTGGTTTTTATAATGTCGGGCTGCTTATTTAAGTTCCTACCTCTGCCGTAAGTCTCTGCTTTGTCTTTGTCTAGTTTCTCTGTCTTAAGACAGCTTAATGTCAGTTGATGCGTGTGCATGGGGCCTGGTGATCAATATGAAATCTACCCAATGGCAGCATTGCTCATGACCACCACACCTGGAAAGTCATATAGCAGTTAAATCTGCATACCTCTTAGGAATTTCTGCTTTGCCATTCTTCCTTTCTTGTTAATATGTAGCTACATTCAGACAGGTTAACTGCAGAATGAGTGATTTGGGGGCATCTTAAGGGCATTTCAGAGCATTCCCTTCTGCATAGGTATTTCCCCCACTCTCTGCTCATATTTCGCATGCATGTTTTAGGTGGTCCCTCCGATGTGAGATTTTTTCAGAGCTTTCTCCACCAGGGCCCCCCTTTCCTGCTCATGTCTAACTATCTGCTTACTCTAATGTTGATAATGTACAAACTGTTTTTCTTCTTCAAATAAACTCTGAGTTTAAACATAAAAATTGTGTCATATTTATCATTAAAACTCCTTTATTTCTTATAAAGTGTATGAAACAAAGCATGCTTAATATCTGTTGAATGAAATACACAAATAAATGTATGTATTATCTCATAAAGGGACTGTCAGCACAGTCAAAACACTGCCCTATCTTCTAAGTTCCCTGATTTTAACACTGAGATTTGATAACTGTCAGTATATGATCAACACAACATGGTATCTAAAAGTTGCGACAATCCCAAAATCCTCTTAAGGATTTGTAGATTTTGTAGATTAAAGATATATGTGAACTTTGTTATTTCATTTTATTATCTAGAGGATGGAACTATGAATTAACACATTTACTAAAATCATCTTTGACCAGTTGCGGTGATTTTTTTTAACATAATAATCCAAACCTTGTTTTCTTCGTTACACCTAAGATAAACTGCTTTGTTTTTTGTCTACTTACAACCACCTTTTCAAAAATTATAACAGTGAGAAAATTATTACAGTGAAAGGGATCTGACCTTACCAACTCCATCTTGCTTCTAACCTCTAGGATGTCCTTGTTCTAACTTCTAAGATGTCCTTGTTCATTCTTGGGGCATATGCCAAACTAACTTTGAGAGAAACTTACAGTTTAACTTTGAAACAAAGATAATGTTATATATGAATTCTAAATTTCTCTTCAAAGAATACGTCAGTATGTTCAATTCTTTGCCTTCAACTTTTAGACTTAATTTCCTTGTAAAGCAACCTTTTCCGATTACCTGCTCCACCCTGACTCATTCTCCACCCTGACTCATTCTCCACCTTGACTCATTCCGATTACCTACTCCACCCTGAGTCAGTCACCACCCTGACTCATTTCATAACCATTTTTTCCTGCCAAACCACTCACTCTCTTTAAATTAGTCAGTCGGAATTTGTTTAGCCTCTGTGGTCTAATCCTAGCCAATAGGGGAATGACACAGCTGTAAGGACCACATGCATCAGGAATAAGAACCCCTTCCCCTCCCTTGTCCAGGTGTGCACTCACCATTGCTCCACCTGTAAAGCCACACCCTTCTATAGAAGTACCTTGCCTTGCTGAGAATTAAAAAGAAAATTTTATATTTGAGTGCTATTTCTTTAGCAGCACCGAAACTTTATATATAACAATTTGGGGGCTCGCCTGTGATTACATTCCCCTCAGGGGATGGTCTCTGTTTCTCTCTTGTGAGGAGGCATGCCCTGACCTTTGTGGTGGCCTCAGGGGGGAAAAATCAGAACCCACCCAGTGCAAGGAATAACTTGAGCTCTCAGCAATGCAAAAATAAATACATAAATAAATAACAAAAACAAAAACAACTGGCCAGCAACCTAGCTTAAAGGATCCTTGCATACTGCAGTGACAACTCTGTGCACAGACCAAGGAAGGAGAAGCTGTGGGAGCTGGTAAAGTATTTTCTTAGTGGTCGGGACCAGGGTAAGAAAGTCATGGGGGCTTTGGGCGGGGGGTGGTGGTGAAGTACTCCTTGATCAGAGTGGCTTAGAGGTTAAAAGGAGGTGAAACATCCCCACTGTGGGGGGATTGAACCTCACATGAACCTCCAGTAGTAGAAAAGGCAAGAAATTTCCAGTGGGGGAAATTGAGCCTCACCCCAAAAGGCAAGACATTTCCAGTGGGGGAAATTGAGCCTCACCCCAAAAGGCAAGACATTTCCATTGGGGGAAATTGAGCCTCACCCCAAAAGGTGAGAAATTTCCAGTAAGGGAAATTGAACCTTCAACTTTACCCCCAAAACAACCCCAAGCAACCCAAGCAAGACAGGAAGCAAGGGGGATAAAGATGGTAACAAAGATGTCTCCCCCAGATAGCCCCTGAGGTGTCATGCTAAAACACTGGAAAGATCATGAAAAGACTAAACATAGGAAGAGGCAACAAATGATAAAATATTGCTGTTTTATTTGGACTCAGCGACCCATCCTCAAACCCTCAATCTTCTGGCCACAGTTTGGGTTGAATGAGGATGTAATGTGTCAGCTTATACTCCCTTGTGTTAATGATATAAATCCAGTGTTTCAAGAAGAACTAGGCTATGCCCTTTGCTGGAGGCAAGGACTTGCGCTCCTTTTTCCCTTAAAAACAAATAGGGAAAAGCCCAATCTGGCACCTCAAAATGAAAAGTCAGAGGAGCCAGCTCTCATGCCTAAAGACTCCAGCACATGGGATCCCCAAGACTATCTTCCCCCACTCAGTGTCCCCAATCTTTCCCCTCAGACAGCCACTGCTGCCTCAGATCCCATTCCAAATTCCCCCTCTACTCACATTATCCCTTCTTCCTTATAACCCTGACTCTTGGGAATTACCATCCCACCAGCCTGTTCCCTCCAACCTAAAGACCCCTCTCTAAAAGGACTCCAGTGTGAGGTAGAACAATATAAAAAAGGTATTCAGAATTTCCCATTTCCCTCTGTACCTAAGAAGTCAGCCCCGACCCTCTTCCCTTTGAAAGAGGTACCACAAGGAGGGGGGTGGGCATTGGCTTTGTAAATGCTCCTTAACCAGTTCAAAGGTCCGGAATTTTAAAAAGGAGCTTATACTGCTACTAGATGACCCTTAGAGAGTGGCAGACCAAATTGACCAATTCTTAGGACTTCAGTTACACACTCGGGTCGAGTTAATGTCCATCTTGGGCATCCTCTTCTCAGGGGAAGAAAGGAGTATGACTCATAGGGCTGCTATGGTAGTTTGGGAATGTGAGCACCCTCCTGGTGAAAACGTTCCTACCACGGACCAGAAATTCCCCCCAACTCGAGATCCTCGGTGTGACAATAACAATGCAGATCACTGGGAAAATATTCAGGACCTAAGGGAGATAATAATAAAAGGAATTCAGGAATCAGTACCCCAAACCCAAACTCTTTCTAAAGCATTTGATATACAACAGGAAAAAGATGAAGGGCCTATGAGATTCCTAGACAGGCTGAGGGAACAAATGAGACAACATGCAGGCCTCAATTTGGATGATCCCCTTGGGCAAGGGATGTTGAAACTCCAATTTGTCGCTAAAAGTTGGCCAGATGTTTCAAAAAAGTTACAAAAGATAGACAATTTGGAAGACTATCCCCTAAGTGAGCTTCTCAGGGAAGCTCAGAAAGTATACGTGAAAAGGGATGAAGAAAAACAGAAACAAGGCCGGGCACGGTGGCTCAAGCCTGTAATCCTAGCACTTTGGGAGGCCGAGGTGGGCAGATCACGAGGTCAGGAGTTCGAGACCATCCTGGCCAACATGGTGAAACCCTGTCTCTACTAAAAAAAAAAAAAAAAAAAAAAAAAAAAAATTAGCAGGGCGTGGTGGTGGGTGCCTGTAGTCCCAGCTACTCGGGAGGCTGAGGCAGGAGAATGGCGTGAACCCGGGAGGCGGAGCTTGCAGTGAGCCGAGATGGTGCCACTGCACTCCAGCCTAGGGGACAGAGCCAGACTCTGTCTCGAAAAAAAAAAAAAAAAAAGAAAAAAGAAAAACAGAAACAAAAGACAAAACTTATGTTTTCCACCTTCCAACAGATGGCTCCAAACCCACGTACTTCTAGACAGAGCTTCCAGGGAGCCAGAAACTATAAAGGGTCCGAACCTTCTTTTAAAGGAACCCAGCCTCCATCTGGAGGACCAAGGTCCTCATCTACCAGACCCTCTAAAGTGTATAGGGGAGCAGGGGTAAAGAATCTCAGAACTAAGAGGGAGGAAGAACAAGATAGGTGCTATAGATGTGGAAGAACAGGCCACTTCAAGCGAGTATGTCCTGAACTAAAAAAGGAGAAAGAAGCCCCTCCACTCATGACTTTCGAGGAAGAATAGGGGGGTCAGGGGCTCTGTCTCTTTTATCTTGAGTCCCACCAGGAGCCCTTGATAAATTTGGAGGTGGGACCTAAACATGAGCTTATCACCTTTTAGTCAATTCCGGGGCTGCTCGCTCCTCTGTTTGTTTTTCCCTATCTAACGTTATCTCCTCCTCAGAGGAACTTTTAGTCTCCGGGGTAAAAGGGGAAGGATTTAGAGCAAAAATTTTAGAAAGCACAGAACTTAGATACCAGGATCGCTCAGCTTATATTCAGTTCTTGTTAATCCCTGAAGCAAGAACTAATTTACTGGGGAGGGATTTAATCTTAAAGTTGGGTATAGGTCTACAAGTCAGCCCAAGAGGATTCCTCATCTCATTAAAGCTACTCACAACTATAGATGAAAAATATATTAATCCTAATGTCTGGTCCAAAGATAGAAACCAAGGGAAGCTCCAAGTCCCTCCTATCCACATCAAGCTAAACACCCTGGGAGAAGTAGTAAGAAGAAAGCAATACCCTATTCCCCTAGAAGGTAGGATAGGGTTAAAACCTATAATCGAAGGCCTTTTTAAGGACAGTCTTCTCAAGCCCTGTATATCCCCTTATAACACCCCAATACTGCCAGTCAAGAAATCAGATGGGTCATACCAGCTAGTATAGGACCTTAGAGTGATCAACCAAATAGTCTAGACTACCAACCCCATTGTCCCCAATCCTTACACCATTCTTAGCAAGATTCCATATAATCATCAATGGTTCACTGTAATAGACTTGAAGGATGCTTTTGGGGCATGTCCCCTGGCTGAAGATAGCTGAAATATATTTCCTTTTGAGTGGGAGGGTCCCTACTCAGGGTGGAAACAACAATATCAATGGACAGTCTTGCCCCAAGGGTTCACAGACTCCCCTAATATTTTTGGCCAAATTTTAGAACAGCACTAGAAAAAGTTGTCATCCCAGAACAAATATGCCTTCTTCAGTATGTGGACGACATTCTTATATCTGGTGAAGATATAGAGAAGGTAATTGACTTCTCTACACATATTCTTCACCATCTGCAGTTTGAGGGGCTATGAGTCTCAAAAAGAAAGCTTCAGTATGTAGAGCCTAAGGTTAAACATGTAGGCCACTTAATAACTGCAGGCAAGTAAAGAATAGGGCCTGAACAAATTGAGGGAATCATGTCCCTACCCTTGCCTCAAACTAAACAAGAACTCAGGAAATTTTTAGGGTTAGTTGGATACTGCCGCTTATGGACTGACTCATATGCACTGCACAGTAAACTGTTATATCAAAAACTTGCCCAGGAGAGGCCTAACCATCTCCTGTGGGCTTCTGAGGAAGATGATCAAGCTGAGAAGCTGAAGAAAAGGCTCATAACTGCCCCCGTTTTAGCCCTACCCTCCCTAGAAAAGCCATTCCATCATTTTGTTAATGTGGACAGTGGGGTGGCTTTAGGAGTGCTGACTCAAGAACATGGAGGCCGCCAGCAGCCTGTAGCCTTCCTATCAAAGATCTTAGACCCAGTCACTTTTAGATGGCCTCAATGCATCCAGTCCATTGCGGCTATGGCAATACCAGTTGAGGAAAGCGGAAAGTTAATCTTTGGAGGAAAATCGATGGCATGCCTCAGCAAGTTAGAACTACCTTAAACCAAAGAGCAGGGAGATGGCTTACTAACTCGAGAATCTTAAAGTATGACCATTTTGTTAGAAAAGGATGATTTAACATTGACCACTGATAATACACTCAACCCAGCAGGTTTCCTAACAGAGAATCCAAATCTAAGGAGGGAACACACATGTTTAGATTTAATTGATTACCATACAAAGGTTCAACCAGACCTAGTAGAAACTCCCTTCCAGACTGGACAGCACTTATTCATAGATGGTTCCTCCCGGGTGACTAAGGGAAAAAGACACAACAGATATTCAGTGATTGATGGAGAAACTCTCGTAGAAAGAGAGACAGGAGAAATGCTCAACAGCTGGTCTGCTCAAATGTGTGAGCTGTTTGCACTCAACCAAGCCTTAAAGTACTTACAGAACCAGGAAAGAACCATCTATACAGATTCCAGGTATGCCTTTGTGGTGGCCCATATGTTTGGGAAAATTGGGACTAAACAAGATCTCATTAATACTAAAGGTCAAGACCTTGTTCACAAGGAACTGATCACCCAAGTATTGAATAATCTTCAGTTGCAGGAAGAAATAGCCATTGTCCATGTTCCTGGACACCAGAAAAGTCTTTTGAAAGTCAAGGAAATAACCTAGCAGATCAGGTAGCCAGGCAGGCTGCTATGTCTTCGGACATGCATATTTTTTACTTAATTCCCTACCTACCTCCTCCTACCATAATCCCCATTTCTTTTCCACCGAAAAAAGAGAACCTAATAAAAATAGGTACTAAAGAGAATTCAGAAGGAAAGTGGATACTGCCAGACCAGAGAGAAATGTCTAAACCTGTATGAAGGAAGTCTTATCCCAACTACATCAAGGGACCCATTTGGGACCCCAGGCCATGTGTGATGCAGTTCTGAGTTTATGGTTGTATAGGAATTTATACCCTGGCCAAACAGGTTATAGATAGTTGCTGAGTATGTAAGAAAACTAATAGACATACTATAAAAATATTACCTCTCAGGGGAAGGAATCTGGGCTTAAGGCCATTCCAAAGTATCCGAGTTGATTATACAAAAATGCCTCCAATAGGTCGTCTAAAATATTTACTAGTGATAGTAGACCACCTCACCCACTGGGTTGAAGCTATCCCCTTTTCAAATGCAACAGCCAATAATGTAGTTAAAGCCCCGATGGAAGATATAGTACCAGGTTTGGACTAACAGAAAATATTGACTCAGACAATGGAACTCATTTCACCACACACATTATTAAAAAGCTATCCCAAACATTAGACATTAAATGGTAACACCATACTCTCTGGTACCCACCTTCATCAGGGAGAGTAGAAAGAATGAATCAGACTCTAAAGAACCACTTAACCAAATTAGTCTTAGAAACTCGATTGCCATGGACCAAGTGTCTTCCTATCACCCTGCTGAGAATTCTAACTGCACCATGGAAAGACATTTGTCTTTCTCCTTATGAGATGCTCTATGGATTACCTTATTTGCACTCCACTGCTGATACTCCTACCTTTGAAACAAAAGATCAATTCTTTAAAAATTATATACTTGATATATCTTCTACTTTCCCTTCTTTTAAGACTAAAGGTCTATTAGCACAGGCACCACCCTTGGAGTTCCCAGTACATCAACATCAGGCTGGGGATCATGTCCTCATCAACAGCTGGAAAGAGGAGAAGCTTGAGCCAGCCTGGGAAAGTCCTTACGTAGTCCTCCTAACTACTGAAACCACAGCCTACACAGCAGAGAAAGGATGGACTCACCACACTCAAGTCAAGAAAGCACCGCCCCCTCCAGAGTCGTGAGCCATAGTCCCAGGAGAAAACCCTACCAAACTAAAGCTAAGAAGAATTTAACGCTCTTTCATCTATTACTCTTTCTTCTTTCCTCGCTCTATCACTGACCATCTAGTTATTAATATAACCAAGTCAATTTCACTTCAAATTATTGCATTTGATGCTTGCCTTGTTATACCCTGTGGGGACTGGTCAAGTCAAAGACAGCTCTCTACTTCAGAACAGTATCTCTGTCCCTCCTGGCTCTCCTCAGACTGGGCATTAGTGAATTGGGACCATTTAATCTGGGGAGATTTCGATAAAGACCTCAGTGGCAACCAAGAGTCTTGACCCTGACCCCAATGTACAGCTTTTATGCCATAGTTGGTCCAACCTTCTGTGGACCACCAAAGAGCAAGGATGGATTGCCCCAACCAGTTTTTGTAATTTCCTAAAACCGTACATTAACTGTCAGCTAAACCAGGTGCAATCCTACACAGGTTATTATTTTGAGCCCCCAAAGTTCTTTTCCTTTTCTAAGCTGGTTTCCTTCTTTAAGCCAGTTTTATGGTATGGGGGCTGAGGTTTCAGGAATAGACCCTACTGGATTCTTTGAAATGCATTTCTTTGATCCCCCGCCACCTGCAACTGCCTCTAAGCCTTTTTCCAAAATCTCTCACAGCAGAAGCATTGTTCCTCCTCCATCTAATGACAAGGCCGAGATAGCGATGGTAGAAGTTAAAGACTTAAAATAAATTTTGGCAATTGAGATGGGATACCAAGCTGTAAATGCCTAGCTGGAATGGATCAAATATTCTGTCTGCACATCAAACAAAAGCAATTGTTATGCTTGTACACCCGGCAAGCCAGAGGCCCAGATTGTCCCCTTTCCACTAGGGTGGTCCTCCAGTCGACTGAGCGTGGGCTGCATGGTAGATCTTTTCTAGGATTCTACAGCCTGGGGTAACAAGTCATGCCAAGTTCTCTCTCTGCTATATCCCAAAGTCCCCGAGGGCCAACCAGCTTCCATCTCCCAACACTAAGTTCACTTCATGTCTCTCATGACAGGGAGGAAACAGCGTTCCTTGGAGACCTGAAAGGATGCAGTGAGCTTAAGAATTTTCAAGAGCTTACCAATCAGTCAGCCCTTGTTCATCCCCGAGCAGATGTGTGGTTGGTATTGTGGTGGACCTTTACTGGACACTCTGTCAAATAACTGGAGTGGCACTTGTGCTTTAGTCCAATTGGCTATCCCTTTCACCCTGGCATTTCGTCAACCAGAGGAAGGAAAAATAAGACATCATAAAGCAAGAGAAGCCCCTTATGGGTCCTTCGACTCTCACGTCTATTTAGATGCAATTGGACTCCCATGGGGAATACCAGATCAATTTAAAGCCTGAAATCAAATAGCTGCAGCATTTGAGTCAATATTTTGATGGGCAACAATTAATAAAAATGTAGATTGGATAAACTACATCTATTACAACCAACGGCAATTTACTAACTACACTAGAGATGCTGTTAAAGGAATAGCTGAACAGTTAGGGGCTACTACCCAGATGGCTTGGGAAAATAGGATAGCTTTAGACATGGTATTAGCAGATAGAGGAGGAGTTTGCGTCATGATTAAAACCCAATGTTGCACCTTCATCCCCAACAACACTGCCCCTAGTGGAAGTATAACAAAGGCATTGCAATGTCTGACTGCTTTATCCAATGAGGTAGCCAGCAACTCAGGGGTAAATGACTCCTTTACAGGATGGCTAGAAAAGTGGTTAGGTAAATGGAAAGGAATAATAGCCTCAATTCTTATGTCCCTCATAGCCGTAATAGGTGTACTTATTCTTGTTGGATGCTGTGTCCTACCATGCATCCGTAGGTTGGTGCAGAGGCTCATAGAAATGGTGCTTACTAAAACCTCCCTTAACTATCCTCCACCTTATCCAGAGAAGCTTCTTCTTTTGGAAAATCAAGGCTCATAGAAATGGCACTTACTAAAACCTCCCTTAACTATCCTCCACCTTATCCAGAGAAGCTGCTTCTTTTGGAAAATCAAGAAAGCTGTAAGAAAAATGCAAGAGGAGGAAGTTGTTAAAATTCTAAATTACTCTTCAAAGAATATGTCAGTATGTTCAATTCTTTGCCTTCTACTTTTAAACTTAACTTCCTTGTAAGGCAACCTTTTCCTATTACATACTCCATCCTGACTCATTCGCCACCCTGACTCATTTCATAACCATTTTTCCCGCCAAACCACTCACCCCGTCACTCTCTTTAAATTAGTCAATTGGAATTAGTTTAGCCTGTGTCGTATAACCCTAGCCAATAGGGGAACGATACAGCACTAAGGACCACATGCATCAGGAATAAGAACCCCTTTCCCTCCCTTGTCCAGGTGTGTGCTCACCATTGCTCCATCTGTAAGTGGGCACCCTCCTAGAGAAGTACCTTGCCTTGCTGAGAATTAAGAAGAAAATTTTATATTCGAGTGCTACTTCTTTTGCGGCACCGAAACTTTATATGTAACAATTATAACTTCCTTTTTTCAAAATAAACCCCTTTCTTATCTGAGGCCAGATTGCCTTTTTAGGACTAACAAAATAGCCACAAAATTAGAAATTACAGTTTAGGAGTCATGAAGCTAGAGACTCCAAGATTCTAATCCTCCCCCAATTGCTCCTACGTATAACATCCCTGTTATAAAACCTCAGATGGGTGATCAAAATATTTTTCAGCCCCTGCATGTTTTTCAGGGTCTGATATTTTTCACCAACTTATTCTCAAAACACTCCAGTCTCAAAATATTTGGGGAGACCGATTTGAGTAATAATAAAACTCTGCTCTCCTGTTCAGCTGGCTCTGTGTGATTAAAGTTTGTCTATCGCAATTTCCCTGTCTTGATAAATCAGCTATATGTGGGCAATGGGCAAAATGAACCTGTTGAGAGGTTACATCTTTATGTTTCTTTCACTTGCCTCCACTCTTCCTAGAATGCAAAATTCACTAAGGCAGTAACAGGTATATCTTCTATAATATCATACTCTAATTACTTAGTAGTGCATATAGAAGCTGTAATACATACGGCTTTAACAAAAAGAGTGAATAAGGAATAATTATTAATACTGATTACGAGTTATCCTGCAAGAAATGTAACACTCTCACAAGACTGTTTTTCTCCATTATTTGTCATGCATCTTCCTACAGTCTTACTGACTTACTAGACCTGTGCTTACAACTTGAAGATGTTGGGGCTCAGAAAATGATACCCTAAAAGTATGGCATTTGGCATGCTGAGACTTTGAACTAAAATGGGAAGTCCTCAGAAACTACCTTAGAATCAAGAACTTTCTGACCTCTCCTATCTCCCCACACCAGCACATTTTACTTTGATATTCTCTTATCTGCCTTATGATCAAACCCTCCAAAAACAGGACAATTGCCTTCTATCCCCTCCCTGAAGTTTTATTATCTATCCCAGGAAAACAGACTAAGGAATGTAACCACACCTAGATGGACATTGTTATAAACTATTTCTGCCTCTAGGACTCATTCAGATTTCAAAGAGAATCATTTACAAGCTAATTTCTGTTTCCAAGGTCTATTTTTCTTTCCTAAAGTCATTTTCTACACCTCTAAAAATTGTCACATTTCCCTCATCTCCCCTTCTCCTGCGAAGAAGGATCTCATTGAATAATTGGGTAATCATTTTTCTGCAGTTCCCCTCTGTTTATGTGCAATAAATTTATATGCCTTTTCCTATTAATCTGCTTATTGTCAATTAATTTTTAGTGAACCTTCAGAGGGTAGAAGGAAAACGTGCACTTCACCCCTATAAAGAATTCTTATGCCACAGAATCTGCCTCATTACACCCTCCTCTCTTTGGAATTCAGGTACAACTGACCAGCATTAACATTAAAACAGAATCTTAGGCTAGGCATGTGGTTGCTCATGCCTGTAATCCCAGAACTTTGGGCAGCCCAGGTGGGTGGATCACTTGAGGTCAGGAGTTTGAGACCAGCCTGGCCAACATGGTGAAACCCCATCTCTACTAAAAATACAAAAATTAGCCAGACTTGGTGGCAGGAGCCTGAAATCCCAGCTACTACGGAGGCTGAGGCAGTGGAATTGCTTGAAACTGGGAGGCAGAGATTGCCATAAGCTGAGGTCACACCACTGCACTCCAGCCTGGGTGACGGAGTGAGACTCCATGTCAAAAAATAAACAAACAAAAAAACAAAAAGCAAACAAAAAAACCAAACACATCTTAAGACTGACCAAACAGACTCTTTGTAGCAGCAAGACACATCATATGACAGATAGCAGGCCCTGGAAAAAATCAGAGCGTTTTACCCTGAAATATATTTCTTTGATGTATTTTAAAATGCTCTTGCAAAGCTGTCTTACAGGAAAAAAAATCTACATTCTGTAGATAATTCTCTTCCCTTTCCATGTATTTTCCTGATCTTGGAGAGATTAACTAAGAGCCTGGAACCTTTTTAAATCTCACAAGAAACTTTAAATATCTTTTCTCTCTGAAGCCTGATTCCTGGCAGGTTCATCTGCGTAAGAAGCAGCTTGGTCTCCATAACCCCACATCTTTTTTTTTTTTTTTTTTTTTTTTTTTGAGACAGAGTCTCGCTCTGTCACCCAGGCTGGAGTGCAGTGGCGCAATCTCGGCTCACTGCAAGCTCCGCCTCCCGGGTTCACGCCATTCTCCTGCCTCAGCCTCTCTGAGTAGCTGGGACTACAGGCGCCCGCCACCACGCCCAGCTAATTTTTTATATTTTTAGTAGAGATGGGGTTTCACCGTGGTCTCGATCTCCTGACCTCGTGATTCGCCTGCCTCGGCCTCCCAAAGTGCTGGGATTACAAGCGTGAGCCACCGCGCCCGGCCCATAACCCCACATCTTAACTCGGGCATTCCGTTCTATTGGTGCCAGGTATTTAGATAATAATTTAACTCTCTCAACCAATTGGCAATCATAAAACATTTGAATCCACCTATGATCTGGAAGCTCCCCACTTTGAGTTGTCCCCCCTTTCCAAACCAAACCAATGTATGCCTTACATGTGTTGATTGACATCTGCCTGTCACTTCTGCCTCCCTAAAATGTATAAGATCAAGCTGTAAGCCAACCACCTTGGGCACATATTCTCAGGACCTCTTGAGTCTGTGTCATGGACAACCTTGACAAAATAAACCTCTAAATTGATTAAGATCTGTGTCAGATACTGTTTTGTTTATAGTATCTAACACATATTAGGAAAATCATTGTTATTATCTATACATTTTCAGTCATATTGCCTGAATTAGTTTATTTTGCAAGAATGCAGTGGGGTAGGGATTCTTAATTTCAGAGTAGAAAACTGAAGCCTACATAGTGTAAATAATTTAAGACCAAAAATCCTGTGAATCTTACTACTGGAATTCAAACATTTTATTATAGTTTGCTTTTAAAGCAGTTTAATGAGTTTCCTCTTTCTTGTAGAATATAAATTTTTATTCTGTAATAAAACAATAGGAAACTTAAGAGATTTTTTTCTTCATCTAGGAATTGGGGAGTTGAAGGAAGAAAAAACCTGCTAGGTTGCAGCTTAAACAAGTTGTTTTACCAGCTGCATTTCCTACCGAGAGTCCAATTCAGCAAAATAAGTGAATTTTGTTTCAAGATAAGAGCTTTCCAGTGTGATTAAACTTGAAAAAACCATTTCAGGAAAATAACTATTTTACATGAGTGTATCTTCCAAAGGAAGTATCAGTCAGGCCTGTTGCAGCCTAAGCAGTTCTATCCTCTTGAGGAAATATAAATCATTGATGAAGGAAACAGAGTAAACAAGGCTACAATGGGAGCTGTCCTAGTTTGTTATTGCTGAGGTACAATAAAAGGACACAGTGAGGAATTAGAGTGAAAGGAAGCAGAAGTATTACGAAGAAATAATACAAGAAAATTCCAGGCAGATTAGAAAAGACTCTAAAATATGAGGAGTCCAGGAAATGCTCTCACTGTAGGAAATAGATGTGTAACTGGGATGAGGGGCTATTGGTCAACAAGGTTATCATGCCACTCAAAAGTAAGGCAAGACATGGCACCATGAACTAGCCTACAAAAAATATCAACTTGAGAAAAAAGACATACTACAATGAGAATTTTTAAAGACTTAAAGAAAATGGGTTTTCTAGTTATGTCCTGATTTAACATCTATTTCTCCAATGGACCATAAGGAATAAAAAACAAAAAAACCTAATTTTACTAAAACCCACAGAAATGACGTGTTAAATACTTTTTAGAAGTGACCTTTATATGTTTTTCTTAAATGTTAAAGTAGTGAGAACCAAGAGTAGGGAGGAATAATACTACCAGTTAGAGATGAATGTCTTTTTTTAATGTATGATTTTTATGTTTAAACATTTGCCTGTATATGTCTGTTTAAAGGAGAGTATATTGTTTGTGAGCATATCTTCCCTTGACAACATGTAATTATCATTCCACTAAATTATTAATATTTTTACTTGTACAAACTGTTAAAAGACCAATGAAATCTGCAGAGGCCAAAAGCGAACTTTATTTTCTAATAGCAATCTGCAGATTAGGGGACACAGTCTTTGGTGCAAAACAAAAGTGTGCTCCAAGAGGAGGAGTTCAGGAGCAGGAAATTACAAAGGAATAAACCACAGGGGAAGAGAGAAAATCCAGGGGAGTCTCAAATCACCAGTTTCTAATTGAATGGTTTCAGGTGGTCAGTCAGCTGACATCACATGGTCTGTTCGTCAGTTGGGGAATTTCCACCTGCAGTCTATCTCAGCACCAACAACAAGAACTGCTTTGGGTTGACTGCAGAAAGGGTGGTCTTGTGACACTTTTACAACATCTTTCAGAGAACGCTACATCATTCTGCCAGCATACAGGGCATGTGACCACTCTCCCACCCAGATACAGCTGCCTGGATCTGCTTTTTAACTTTTGAGTCACTGGGGCATAATTTGACATAACTTTCTAAATTATTTCACCTTATGAATGAATTTGTTTCATAAATATTTCTCTGATTAGGTTATGTCAGATTTTCCCCTATGACAAAAATACTTTTGTATAAATCTGCATAGACCTCAATGATTTTTTTGGTTAAATTTTCAAAATATTTGGGTTCAAATAATGCATATTTGGACATGTTACACATCTTGCCTATTGCCCTTCTAGTGTACCTAATCTCTATCCACATTGCATCAATGGCTGGCCTGAACTCTCCTTAAGTTGATCCATGCGGTTTGCCCTCATTTGATAGCATCTAAGACAAATAATAAAACCTCAGATCACTGGTCTTGGAATACAGACAAGAACAACCATTTCTACTTTCCTCCCCACCCCTCCAACCTCTGGCTTATGTGTTTAAAGGGCCAGCATTCACAGTCTGTGATCAGTCCCTGAATTATACAATTCTCTTTCAAAGTTTGAGAAGAGAGGATGCTGAGAAAGAAGTTGAGGCCTGAAGAGAGACTGGGATAATTCAGAATTGGAAGCAGAGACAGGTGGTTAAGATCTTCTCCAGTATCTGAAGAGATACTTAGCCACAGAGTGAATGTCAAGTTAATGCAGAAGTTGTTGGAAAAGTTTCAAAGCCAAGGTTGAGATGGGACATGAGTTAGCTAGTGACACCTTCTGTAGCACTAGCCTTCAGGCCAAAAATTTGGCAGAGCAAGATAATCCCTGCCAGTGGATTAAATTTTTTTATAGGGCTTTCCAGGAACTCTCATGTGCTCACTGTCACCCCCTTTTTTCTGCTCTCCTCTACCTGCATAGGAAATTATGGAATATTAGGCTTTCGGATTCCGTGTTAGTTTCTGGGTACTTTGGAAGTTCCAGAAAAGAGGAAAAGAATAAATTTGGGGCAGGTAACAAATGAAACCCACTTTGCACAGCACTCAGCACAGTCAATATGTGTGAATATTTTTAGGTATCATATCAAAGCAATATATGTAGCATTTTAGAGAAAAAAATGAGTAAAATTGTGACACTTTTGTATTTTCTCCTGAGTGTTGTGTTAGTGAGTCCCTTACCCACCTTGAGACATGACAATGTCCCAGGTTCCCGCTTGGAAAACATATTCAGATTTAAGAATTCCATCTCAACTCTTGGTTCACCCATGCCTTCTGCCTGTGACGGTGAACACCTTCATGCTAAATACTTCCAAGACGGAAGTATTTAGTGGAAAGAAACCATCCTCCAGGTACAGTGCTATCTGAGCCTCCCTTGAGGAACTGAAATAGTTATACAACCCTCCCCCAAACATCCCCTGGTGTGGAAGCTAATGGCTAGAAATTCCCATGGGAGGACTGGCTGTGCATTAAAAGATGAGTCAATAGATCCTGAGTCACTCCCTCAGGTCCACATGTTATCTATGGATGGAAATCATCTTCCCTATATTTACAACACCCACCACAACACCACTCATAGACAATCAGATGAGTAAATGTGAATTGGGTTCCCATTAGAGGGAATTAGCTATTTATGTTAGAAATAAAGGAGTCTAATCAATTTGGAAAAAAGAGTAAGAAATTAAGTTGTTTGTTTTTTATGGAGAAGATTTCAAGCACAATTTAGCAGTTTTACATCTCTAGATTTTCACACTTTGACTTTGCTAATGAAGAGCAAACCTTATGTTATTACATGATTTTACATAATATTCTTTCTTTTTAACTTATACGGCTACATAGTAGGTATATATATTTATGGGGTACAGGAAATGTTTTAATACAGACCTACAATGCATAATAATCACATAGAGAATGAGGTATCTATCTCCTCAAGCATTTATCTTTTGTGTTACCAATTCAATTATACTGTTATTTTCAAATGTACAATTGAGATATTATTGACTATAGTCACTCTGTTGTGCAATCAAGTACTAGGTATTATTCATTCTATTTTTTTTGTACCGATTAACCATCACCAACTATCCCCAAACCCCTTTCCAGACTCCACTAACCATCCTTATACTCTGTCTCCATGAGTTCAATTGTTTTAATTTTTAGATCCCACAGATGAGTGAGAACATACAGTGTTTGTCTGTGTTTGGCTTATTTCACTTAACATAATGATCTCCAGTTCCACCCATGTTATTGAAAATTACAGGATATCCTTTTTATGGGTGAATATTACCCAGTTTTCCATATGTGACACATTTTCTTTATCCATCCGTCTATGAATGGACACATAGGTTGCTTTCAGATCTTGGTTATTGTGAACAGTGCTGCAACAAACCTGGGAATGCAGATCTTTCTTCAATATATTATTTCCTTTCTTTTGGGTATATACCCAGCATTGAGGTTGCTGGATCATATGGTAGCTCTATGTTTCAGTTTTTGAGGAAGCTGAAAGCTGTTATCCATAGTGGTTGTACTAATTTACATTCCCACCAACAGTGTGTAAGGGTTGCCTTTTCTCCTCATCCTTGTCAGCATTTGTTATTGCCTGTCTTTTGGATAACTGAGGTGAGATACCACCTCATTGTAGTTTTGCCTTACATTTCTCTGATGATCAATGATCTCAAGTACCTTTTCATATGCCTGTTTGCCCTTTGTGTTTTCTTTTGAGATATGGCTACTCAAATCTTTTGCCCGATTTTTAATTGGGTTATTAGGTTTTTTTCCTACAGAGTTGTTTTAGCTCCTAATATGTTGCGGTTATTAATCCCTTGTCAAATGTTCCCCCATTATGTGGGTTGTCTCTTCACTTTGTTGTCTGTTTCTTTTGTTGTACAAATGCTTTTTAACTTGATGCAATCCTATTTATCCATTTTCGCCTCGATTGATTGTGCTTGCAGGATATTACTCACAAAATTTTTGCCCATACCAATATCCTGGATATTTCCCCCAATGTTTTCTTATAGTAGTTTCATAACCTGAGGTCTTAGATTTAAGTCATTCATCCATTTTGTTATGCTTTTCACACAGTGAGAGATAGGGATCTAGTTTCATTCTTCTGCATATGGATATCCAGTTTTCCCAGCACCATTTATTGAATAGGCTGTCTTTCCCCTCAATGTATGAATCTTGGCAGCCTTGTTGAAAATGCATTCACTGTAGGTGTGTGGATTTGGTTTTGGGTTCTATATTCTGTTCCATTGGTCTATGTATCTGTTTTTATGCCAGTACCATTCTGTTTTGGTTTCTATAGCTCTGTAGCATAATTTGAAGTCAGATAATGTGATTCTTCCAGTTTTGTTCTTTTACTTCAAATTGTTTTGAATATTCTGAGTCTGTGCTTCCATATAAATTTTAAGGACTTTTTTTCTTCTGTTTCTTTGAAAAATTTCACTGGTGTTTAGATAGGGACGGCATTGAATCTGTAGATTGTTTTAGGTAGCGTGAACATTTTAACAATATTGATTCTTCCAAAACATGAACATGGAATATCTATTTTTTGGTGTTCTCTTCAACTTCTGTAATCAGGATTTCATACTGTTAATTATAGATATCTTTCACTTCTTTTGTTAATTTCTAGGTATTTCATTTTATTTCTAGCTATCCTAAATGGGATTACTTTTTTGATTTCCTTTCACTGTTGGCATACAGAAATGCTACTGATTTTTGTATGTTGAAATTGTATCCTGCAAATTCAGTGAATTTGTTTATCAGTTCTAATAGATTTTGGGTGGAGTTTTTAGGCTTTTCGAAATATATCATGTCATCTGCAAACAAGGATAATTTGACTTCTTTCCAGTTTGGATGCCCTTTATTTCTTCCACTTGTCTGATTGCTCTGGTGAGAACTTCCAGTGCTATCTTGAATAACAGTGGTGAAAGTGGACATCTTTGTCATGTTCCAGATCTTAGAGGAAAGGCTTTCACTTTTTCCACATTCAGTATGATGCTAGCCGTGTCTCTATCATACATTGCATTAATTATATTATGTTCCTTCTATACCCATTTTTTTTTTGCTTTTTATCATGAAGGGATGTTGAGTATTATCAAGTGCTTTTTCAGTATAAATTGAAACGATCATATGATTTTTGTCCTTCATTCTACTGATATGATGTATCGCACATTGATGGATTTGCATATGTTGAACCTTCCGTGCATCCCTGGCATAAATCCCAATTGGTCATGATGAATGATCTTTTTAATGCATTGTTGAATTCAGTTAGCTAGTATTTTGTCAAGGTTTTTTGCATCAATATTCAGAGACAGTGGGCTGTAGTTTAAAGTGTCTGATTTTGGTGTCATGTAATGAGTTTGGAAGTATTCTCTCCTCCTTTATTTGGAGTAAGATTGGTATTAGTTTTTCTTTCAATGTTTGGAATAATTCAGCAGTGAAGTCATTGGGTCCTGGGCTTTTCTTTACCGGGAGACAATTTATTACAGCTTTGATCTTGTTATTTGTTATTGCTTAGTTTAGGTTTTGGATTTCTTTGTGGTTCAATCTTGGTAGGCTGTATGTTTCTAGGAATTTGTTCATTTCTATAGATTTTAAAATTTATTGACACATAGTTGATCATAGTGGCCCCTAATGATCCTTTGAATTTCTGGAGTATTAGCTGTAATGATTCCTTTTTCATTTCTAATTTTATTCATTTGGATCTTTTTTTCCTTAGTCTGGCTAAAGTTAAACCAAATTGGTTTAACTTCTCAAAAAATGGACTTTTTATTTCATTGAACTTTTGTATTGTTTTATTTCATATTCACTTATTTATTCTCAGATCTTTATTTCTGTTCTATTAATTTTGGGTTTGGTTTGCTCTTGCTTTTTTTTTTTTTTTTTTTTTTTGAGACGGAGTCTTGCTCTGTCGCCTAGGCTGGAGTGCAGTGGCGCAATCTCGGCTCACTGCAAGCTCCGCCTCCCGGGTTCACGCCATTCTCCTGCCTCAGCCTCTCTGAGTAGCTAGGACTACAGGCGCCCGCCACTACGCCCGGCTAATTTTTTGTATTTTCTTAGTAGAGACGGGGTTTCACTGTGGTCTCGATCTCCTGACCTCGTGATCCGCCCACCTCGGCCTCCCAAAGTGCTGGGATTACAAGCGTGAGCCACCGCGCCCGGCCACTTGCTCTTGCTTTTCTAGCTCTTTAAGATGCATTGTTAGTTTATTTGATGTTTTTTCTCTTTATGTAGACACTTATAGCTAGAAAGTTCCCTCTTTGTACTGCTTTTGCTGTATCCCATAGGTTTTGGTATGTTGTGTTTATTATTATTTGTTTCAAGACATTTTAAATTTGTCTTAATGTCTTCATTGACCCACCAGTCATTCAGGAGCATGTTTAATTTCCATGTATATAAATAGTTTTCAGAATTCCTCCTGTTTTTCATTTCTAGCTTTATTCTTTTATGGTCAGAGAAGATACTTGATATTATTTCAGATTTTATGAGTGTTTTAAGGCTTGCTTTGTGACCTAACATATAGTCTATCCTTGAGAGTGATCCATGAGCTGAGAAGAATGTGTATTCTGCGTCCCTTGGATGAAATTTTCTGTAAATATCTATTGGGTCCATTTGGCCTATAAGTACAGATTAACCTTGATGTTTCTTTATTGATTTGCTGTCTGGAAGATCTGTCCAATGCTGAAAGTGGAGAGTTGAAGTCGCCAGATAGTGTTGCATTGGGGCCTATCTCTCTCTTTCTCTCTTATATATTTGCTTTACATATCTGGGTGTTCCAGTGTTAGGTGTATATGTATTTAAAGTTGTTATATTCTCTGGCTGAATTAACTCATTTATGATTATATAGTGACTTTTTTTATACTTTAAGTTCTAGGACACATATGCAGAAGGTGCAGGTTTGTTACATACACAGACACATGCCATGGTGGTTTGCTGCACCCATCAACTCGTCATCTACATTAGATATTTCTCCTAATGCTATCCCTCCCGCAGCCTCCCACTCCTCAACAGGCCCTGGGGTGTGATGTTCCTTGCCCTGTGTCCATGTGTTCTCATTGTTCAACTCCCACTTATCAATGAGAACATGTGGTGTTTGATTTTCTGTTCTTGTGTTAGTTTGCTGAGAATGATGGTTTCCAGCTTTATCCATGTCCCTGCAAAGGACATGAACTCAACCTTTTTCATAGCTGCATAGTATTCTATGGTGTATACGTGCCACATTTTCTTTATCCAGTCTATCATTGAGGGACATTTGGGTTGGTTCCAAGTCTTTGCTATTGCAAATGGTGCTGTAATAAACATACAGGTGCATGTGTCTTTATAGTAGAATGATTTATAATCCTTTGGGTACATACCCAGTAATGGGATTGCTGGATCAAATGGTATTTCTGGTTCTAGATCCTTGAGGAATCGCCACACTGTCTTCCACATGGTTGAACTCATTTACACTCCCACCAACAGTGTAAAAGCGTTCCTATTTCTCCACATCCTCTCCAGCATCTGTTGTTTCCTGACTTTTTAATGATCTCCATTCCAACTGGCATGAAATGGTACCTCATTGTGGTTTTGATTTGCATTTCTCTAATGACCAGTGATGATGAGCATTTTTTTCATATGTTTGTTGGTTGCGTAAATGTCTTCTTTTGGGAAGAGTCTGTTCATATCATTTGCCCACTTTTTCTTGTAAATTTGTTTAAGATCTTTGTAGATTCTGGATATTAGCCCTTTGCCATATGAAGAGATTGCAAAAATTTTCTCCCATTGTGTAGGTTGCCTGTTCACTCTGATGATAGTTTCTATTGCTGTGCAGAAGCTCTTTAATTGATCGCATTTGTCAATTTTGGCTTTTGTTGCAGTTGCTTTTGGTGTTTTAGTCATGAAGTCTTTGCCCTTGCCTATGTCCTGAATGGTATTGCCTAGGTTTTCTTCTAGGGTTTTTATGGTTTTAGCTCTTATGTTTAAGTCTTTACTCCATTTTGAGTTAATTTTTGTATAAGGTGTAAGGAAGTGGTCCAGTTTCAGTTTTCTTCATGTGGGCCAGTTTTCCCAACACCATATATTAAATAGGGAATCCTCTCCCCATCGCTTGTTTTTGTCAGATATGTCAAAGATGAGATAGTTGCAGATGTGTGGTGTTATTTCTGAGGGCTCTATTCTGTTACATTGGTCTATATATCTGTTTTAGTACCAGTACCATGCTGTTTTGGTTACTGTAGCCTTTTAGTAGTTTGAGGTCAGGTAGCGTGATGCCTCTAGCTTTGTTCTTTTTGCTTAGGCTTATATTGGCTATACGGGCTCTTTCTTGGTTCCATATGAAATTTAAGGTAGTTTTTTCTAAATCTGTGAAGAAAGCCAGTGGTAGCTTGATGGGGATAGCATTGAGTCTATAAATTACTTTGGGCAGTATGGCCTCTTTCATGATATTGATTCTTTCTATCCATAAGCATGGAATGTTTTTTCCATTTGTTTTTGTCATCTCTTATTTCCTTGAGCAGTGGTTTGTATTTCTCCTTGAAGAGGTCTTTCACATGTCTTGTGAGTTGTATTCCTAGGTATTTTATTCTTTTTGTAGCAATTGTGAATGGGAGTTCACTCATGATTTGGCTCTCTACTGGTCTATTATTGGTGTGTAGGAATGCTTGTGATTTTTTGCACAGTGATTTTGTATTCTGAGACTTTGCTGAAGTTGCTTATTAGCTTAAGGAGAATTTGGGCTGAGATGATGGGGTTTTCTAAATATACAACCATGTCATCTGTAAACAGAGACAACTTGACTTCCTCTTTTACAAATCAAATACCCTTTATTTCTTTCTCTTGCCTGATTGCCCTGGCCAGAACTTCCAATATTATGTTGAAAAGGAGTGGTGAGAGAGGACATCTTCGTCTTGTCCCAGTTTTCAAAGGGAATGCTTCCAGCTTTTGCCCATTCAGTATGATATTGGCTGTGGGTTTGTTGTAAATAGCTCTTATTATTTTGAAATACGTTCCATCAATACCTAGTTTATTGAGAGTTTTAGCATGAAGGGTTATAGTTTTTAGGTGAATTTTATTGAAGTCCTTTTCTGCATCTATTAATATAATCATGTGATTTTTGTCATTGGTTCTGTTTATGTGGTGGATTACATTTACTGATTTGCGTATGTTGAACCAGCCTTGCATCCCAGGTATGAAGCCAACTTGATCATGGTGGATAAGCTTTTTGATGTACTGCTGGATTCGATTTGCCAGTATTAGAGGTAGCCAAAACAATCCTAAGAAAAAGAACAAAGCTGGAGGCATCATGCTACCTGACTTCAAACTATATTAAAAGGCTACAGTAACCAAAACAGGATGGTACTGGTACCAAAACATATATATAGACCAGTGGAACAGAACAGAGGTCTCAGAAATAACACCACACATTTGCAACTATCTTATCTTTGACAAACCTGACAAAAATAAGCAATGGGGAAAGGATTCTGTATTTAATAAATGGTGTTGGGAAAACTGGCTAGCCACATGCAGAAAACTGAAACTGGACCCCCTTCCTTACACCTTATACAAAAATTAACTCAAGATGGACTCAAGACTTAAACATACAACCTAAAACCATAAAAAAAAAAAACCTAGAAGAAAACCTAGGCAATACCATTCAGGACATAGGCATGGAAAGACTTCATGAATAAAACATCAAAACTAATGGCAACAAAAGCCACGTTTGCTCCAGTTCCCAAAAATTTCCTTATCTCCATCTGAGACCACCTCAGCCTGGATTTCATTGTCCATATCATTATCAGCATTTTAGTCAAAGCCATTCAATGAGTCTCTGGGAAGTTTCAAACTTTTCCACGTTTTCATGTCTTCTTCTGAGCCCTCCAAACTGCTCCAACCTCTGCCTGTTACCCAGTTCCAAGGTTGCTTCCACACCTTTGGGTATCTTTTCAGCAGCACCCCACTGTACCGGTACCAACTCACTGTATTAGTTTGTTTTCATGTTGCTTATAAAGACATACCCAAGACTGGGCAATTTACAAAAGAGGTTTAATGGACTTACAGTTCCAAGGGCTGAGGAGGCCTCACAATCATGGTGGAAGGTGAAAGGCATGTCTCAAATGGCGGCAGACAAAAGAAAACTTATGCAGGGAAACTCTCATTTTTATAACCATCAGATCTTGTGAGACTTATCACTCTCATGAGAACAGCACAGGAAAGACCTACCCCCATTATTCAATTAGTTCTTACCACATTCCTCCCACAAGTGGAAATTGTGGGAGTTACAATTCAAGATAAGATTTGGGTGGGGACACAGCCAAACCATATCAGTGTATGTATGTCTTTATAGGTGAAACATGTTTCTTGTAGGCAATAGATCACTGGTTCGTTTTTTAAAAAAATCTATTCAGCCACTCTATGTCTTTTGATTGGACGGTTTAGTTCATTTACATTTACATTTAATGTTATCATTGATAAGGACTTACTCCTGTCATTTTTGTTATTTGTTTTCTGATTTTTTCTTTCCTTCCTATCTTCCTTTAGTTAAGGTGATTTTCTCTAGTGATATGATTTAGTTTCCTGCTTTTTATTTTGTGTGTCTATGTTTTATTTGGTTTATGGTTACCATGAAACATTCAAATACTATATTACAACCCTTATTTTAGTCTGATAACCACACTGTTGGCCTAACCAACAAAAAGAAAACAAAAAACTATGCCTTTACTTCATCCCCCCACTTCTTACCTTTTCATTGTTTCTATTTGTTATTGTACTATGTCATAAAAATTTTAGTTATTATTTTTTATTGGTTCATTCTTTAGTCTTTCTACTTAGGATAAGAATAGTTCACATACCAGTTACAGTGTTCTAATATTCTGTGTTTTTCTGTCTCCTATTACCAATGAGATTTTCACTGTAAGATTTCTTGCTCATCAACATCCATTCCTTCCAGATTGAAAAACTCCCTTTAGCATTTCTTGTAGGACAGGTGTAGTGTTGATGACATCCCTTAGCTTTTGTTTGTCAGATAAGGTCTTTATTTCTCTTTCATGCTTGAAGGATATTTTCACCAGATATACTAGTCTAGGGTAAAAGGTTTTTCCTTCAGTATGATAAATATGTCATGCCACTCTCTACTGGCCTGTAAGCCTTCTACTGAAAAGTCTGATGTTAGTAGTATTGGAGTTTCATTGTGTGTTTTTATTTTCTTCTCACTGCTTTTGTGATCCTTTATCTTTGATCTTTGGGAATTTGATTATTAAATCCCTTGAGGTAACTTTCTCTGGGTTAAATCTGCTTAGTATTCTATAACCTTCTGGTATTAGAATATTCACATATTTCTCTAGGTTTGACAAGTTCTCTGATATTATCCCTTTAAATAAACTTTCTACTCCTATCTCTTCCTCTACCTCCTCTTTACACCCAATAACTCTTAGATTTGCCATTTTGGGGATATTTTCTAGATCATATAGGCGTGTTTCATTGTTTATTTTTTCTTTTATCTCTTTTGACCCCATATTTTCAAATATCGTGTGTTCAGGCTCACTAATTCTTTCTTTTGCTTAATCAATTCTGATATTAAAAGACTGATGCATTCCTTCAGCATGTCAATTGTAATTTTTCAACTCAAGAACTTCTACTTGTTTCTTTTTAATTATTTCAATCTATTTGATAGAATTCTGAATACCTTCTCTGTGTTATTTTGAATTTCTCTGAGTTTCCTCAAAATAGCTACTTTGAATTATCTGTCTAAAAGGGCACATATCTTTTTCTCTAGAACTGGTCCCTGGTGCCTTATTTAGTTCATTTGGTGAGATCTTATTGTCCTGGAATATTTTGATACTTGCAGATATTTGTCTGTGTCCAAGCATTGAAGAGTTATTTATTTTAGTCTTCACTGTCTGGACTTGTTTGTACCCAACTTTCTTGGGAAGAATTTCCAAATATTCAAAAAAAAACTTGAATGTTGTGATCTAAGCTGTATCTGGGCACCCCAAGCCCAGCAATGCTATGGTTCTTGTAGACTCATACAGGTACTATTTTGATAGTTTTAGTCATAATCCACGAGAAATCTCTAGATTACGAGGCAAAGACTCTTGTACTCTTCCCATATTTTCTTCCAAACACACAAGAGTCTCTCCCTCTGTTCTAAACCATCTGAAGCTGGGGGTGGAGTGACACAAGCAACCATGTGGCCATCATTACTATGCTTGTACTGGGTCAGACCTGAAGTCAGTACAGTGCTGGGTCTTACCCAAGTCCTGCTGTAAACACTCCCTGGCTATTGTTTATTTTTGCTCAAGGCTCGGGGGCTCTACATTCAGCAGGTAGCAAAGTCAGTCAGACTTGTGTCCTTCCTTTTCATGCAGTGAGTACCCCCAGGTCCTGAGTGGGTCAAGAGGTGCTATCTGGGAGCCAGAGACTAGAATCAAAAGGCTTAGAAGTCTATCTCGTATTCTATTGTTCTGTGGTTGAGCTGGCACTCACTCCACAAGATGCAGTCCCTCCCACTTTTCCTTCTCCTTTCCAAAGGCAGAGGAGCTCACTCTATGGCCACCACCACCATAGACCCACAGAGTATTGCCAGCCTACCACCAATGTTCCCTTACGTCCCAAGGGCTCTTCAGTCAACTTGTGGTGAATACTGTCTGGCCTGGGACTCACCCTCCTGGGCAGTGGGCTCCCCTCTGGTCAAAAGTATTTCCAGAAATGCCATCCAAGAGCCATGTTTTAAAATCAGGGAACTCAAGAGCCTGCTTGGTGCTCTATCCTCTTGTGGCCATTCTGGTCCTAAGGTGCAAGGCAAAGTCCCCTTTAGTCTTCTTTCTGCTTTTCTCAAGTGGAACAAGTCTTGCCCCATAGCCACTAAATCTGGGAATGTGCTGAGTCTCACCTAAAGCCAGCAAGTCTCAGAGTCTCACCCATGGCCCTCAACATAGTACCTGGGTATCACTGCTGGTTATTCCAGAACCAAAGGCTCCTCAATTAGCAGATAATGAATGCTACCAGGACTTGGTCTTTTCCTTCAAGGCAGCAGGTTCTCTTCTGGCCCAGGGCATGTCTAAAAAAGGCCTTCTAGGAGCTAGGGCCTAGAAAGAGGGCCTCGCAACTCTGACCAGCACCCTATCTTGTGGCCAAACTGGGGGGTGGTCAGTAGTTCCAGACTATTTTCTTTTACCTCTTCAGCATCTCTTTCAGTGATACGAAGTTAAAAAATCAAGTACTATGAGTGTTCGCCTGATTTTTATTCTTATGAAGGAGCTTTTCTTATGTAGATAGTTGTTAAATTGGTGTCCTTGTGAGAAGGATGATTGGTGAAGACTTTTATTCTGCCATCTTGCTCTGCCTCTTATCTCAGATAATTTGTATTTTATTTTTGCTGACAATGGAATTAAAGATTCGGGTTAAGGTGTTTTAAGTTATCTCATTGAAAATACTGGGCCAGTCATCTGAGTCATATACAAAGCACATTGAAATTCAGAGAAAATGAACCTAGATATTCCAAGATTAAAGGCTTAAATTTAATACGTGTCATGATTTTAATAAGATAAAGTTTGTTTTTTATTTTGTTGAACACCAATGCCCACTACATATTGCATCTCACCTAAGAGGATGATTTTGAAGTAGGAAGCATATTTCATTCAGGTATCTGTTCATTATACCTTCATTATTATAAACATTATAAAGTGGTCGGCAATTCAGACCCCAGTGGAATTTATACAGTTCTGCTTATTCTTGCTAAAGCGGCTGTTTTATCTGCCTTGAGTTTATACACATCTGCTTATTCTCTCTAAGGCAGTTGTTTTATCTGCCTTAGCCATGACAAACATGAATACATAAGAGAACATAAAAAACATTAGATGTTCTGTTCTACTCTTCACCTGAAAGCTTAAAAGCATTTTTATAGCAGTAAAAATCCTGACCATAAGAAATAAGAAAACTAAGCATTGCTTTGCAATTCTTTTATTAAAAGTAATGCTACTAGCATTTTATTAAATGGTTACGTTTCTTACGTACTTAAGTTAGCCAGGTAGATTTAATTATTTGTCACCTTAAATGATCTTTAACATATAAAGTAGAGATTTGGAAAGCACCCTGGACCCCTTTTTTTCCCCTTCTCTGTCCCATATTTAGTTCACTCCATGTGCCAAACTGATCCCACTACTGCCATCAATAAATTTCACCTAAACTATACATCGTTTTCATATTTTATTTCTTCAACCTTGAAAAAGTTGTTTCATACTTGGATATTTTGCACTAATTGTGTCTTAGACCTGAACACTTTGAATGGAGAACTTTATGAGGCCCTCTTTTGTCATCAAGTCTCAAAGTAATTATCATTCATCAGTTAGGCCTTTCCCAATCAACTAATCTTCATGAAAGTTGCCCCCCTGAGTCCCTATCATAACACCCCACTTTTATGTTTATAGAAAGAGATATTACCAAAATTATTGTTCAACTATTTGTAATGAGAGTTTGAAAAGAATTGTGGAACAAGAGCATACCAAGATAGTAAAGAGTTTTTATTTAATGAAGCTCATAAAATTCTTTATGGAGGGGTGAAGCCAAGATGGCCAAATAGGAACAGCTCTGGTCTACAGCTCCCAGCGTGAGCGACACAGAAGATGGGTGATTTCTGCATTTCCGTTTGAGGTACTGGGTTCATCTCACTAGAGAGTGCCAAACAGTGGGTGCAGGACAGTTGGTGCAGCGCACTGTGCGCGAGCCAAAGCAGGATGAGGCATCGCCTCACTCAGGAAGTGCAAGGGGTCAGGGAGTTCCCTTTCCTAGTCAAAGAAAGGGGTAACAGATGGCACCTGGAAAATCGGGTCAGTCCCACCCTAATACAGCGCTTTTCCAACGGGCCAGGAAAACGGCACACCAGGAGATTGTGTCCCCCACCTGGCTCAGAGGGTCCTATGCTCACGGAATCTCGCTGATTGCTAGCACAGCAGTCTGAGATCAAACTGCAAGGCGGCAGTGAGGCTGGGGGAGGGGCGCCCGACATTGCCCAGGCTTGCTTAGGTAAACAAAGCAGCCAGGAAGCTCGAACTGGGTGGAGCCCACCACAGCTCAAGGACGCCTGCCTGCCTCTATAGGCTCCACCTCTTGGGGCAGGGCACAGACAAACAAAAATTCAGCAGGAACCTCTGCAGATTTAAATGTCCCTGTCTGAGAGCTTTGAAGAGAGTAGTGGTTCTCCCAGCACACAGCTGGAGATCTGAGAACGGACAGACTGCCTCCTAAAGTGGGTCCCTGACCCCTGAACATCCTAATGGGAGGTAACCCCCAGTAGGGACAGACTGACACCTCACTTGGCCAGGTACTCCTCTGAGACAAAACTTCCAGAGGAACCATGAGACAGCTGAATTTGTGGTCTCACGAAAATCCACTGTTCTGCAGCCACCGCTGCTGACACTCAGCCAAACAGGGTCTGGAGTGGACCTCTAGCAAACTCCAACAGATCTGCAGCTGAGGGTCCTGTCTGGTAGAAGGAAAACTAACAAACAGAAAGGACATCCACACCAAAAACCCATCTGTACATCACCATCATCCATGACCAAAAGTAGATAAAACCACAAAGATGGGGAAAAAACAGAGCAGAAAAACTGGAAACTCTAAAAAGCAGAGCACCTCTCCTCCTCCAAAGGAACGCAGTTCCTCACCAGCAACGGAACAAAGCTGGATGGAGAATGACTTTGACAAATTGAGAGAAGAAGTCTTCAGATGATCAAACTACTCCGAGGTACGGGAGGAAATTCAAAACAATAGCAAAGAAGTTAAAAACTTTGAAAAAAAATTAGATGAATGGATAACTAGAATAACCAATGGAGAGAAGGGCTTAAAGGAGCTGATGGAGCTGAAAGCCAAGTTTTGAGAACTATGCGAAGATTGCAGAAGCCTTGGGAGCCAATGTGATCAACTGGAAGAAAGGGTATCAGCGATGGAAGATGAAATGAATGAAATGAAGCGAGAAGGGAAGTTTAGAGAAAAAAGAATAAAAAGAAATGAACAAAGCCTCCAAGAAATTTGGGACCATGTGAAAAGACCAAACCTACGTCTGATTGGTGTACCTGAAAATGACAGGGAGAATGGAACCAAGTCGGAAAACACTCTGCAAGATATTATCCAGGAGAACTTCCCCAATCTAGCAAGGCAGGCCAACACTCAGATTTGGGAAATACAGAGAACGCCATAAAGATACTCCTTGAGAAGAGCAACTCCAAGACACATAATTGTCAGATTCACCAAAGTTGAAATGAAGGAAAAAAATGTTAAGGGCAGCCAGAGAGAAAGGTCAGGTTACCCACAAAGGGAAGCCCATCAGACTAACAGCTGATCTCTCAGCAGAAACTCTACAAGCCAGAAGAGAGGGGGGCCGATATTCAACATTCTTAAAGAAAAGAATTTTCAACCCAGAATTTCCTATCCAGCCAAACTAAGCTTCATAAGTGAAGGAGAAATAAAATACTTTACAGACAAGCAAATGCTGAGTGATTTTGTCACCACCAGGCCTGCCCTAAAAGAGCTCCTGAAGGAAGCACTAAACATGGAAAGGAACAACCAGTAACAGCCACTGCAAAAACATGCCAAATTGTAAAGACCATCGAGGTTAGGAAGAAACTGCATCAACCAACGAGCAAAATAACTAACTAATATCATAATGACAGGATCACATTCACACATAACAATATTAACTTTAAATGTAAATGGGCTAAATGCTCCAATTAAAAGACACAGACTGGCAAACTGGATAAGGAGTCAGGACCCATCAGTGTGCTGTATTCAGGAAACCCATCTCACGTGCAGAGACACACATAGACTCAAAATAAAGGGATGGAGGAAGATCTATCAAGCAAATGGAAAACAAAAAAAGGCAGGGGTTGCAATCCTAGTCTCTGATAAAATAGACTTTAAACCAACGAAGATCAAAAGAGACCAAGAAGGCCATTACATAATGGTAAAGGGATCAATTCAACAAGAAGAGCTAACTATCCTAAATATATATGCACCCAACACAGGAGCACTCAGATTCATAAAGCAAGTCCTGAGTGACCTACAAAGGGACTTAAACTCCCACACAATAATAATGGGAGATTTTAACACCCCACTGTCAACATTAGACAGATCAACGAGACAGAAAGTTAACAAGGATATCCAGGAATTGAACTCAGCTCTGCACCAAGTGGACCTAATAGACATCTACAGAACTCTCCAACCCAAATTAACAGAATATACACTTTTTTCAGCACCACACCATACCTATTCCAAAATTGACCACATAGATGGAAGTAAAGCTCTCCTCAGCAAATGTAAAAGAACAGAAGTTATAACAAACTCTCTCTCAGACCACAGTGCAATCAAACTAGAACTCAAAATTAAACTCACTCAAAACTGCTCAACTACATGGAAACTGAACAACCTGCTTCTGAATGACTACTGCGTACATAATGAAATGAAGGCAGAAATAAAGATGTTCTTTGAAACCAACGAGAACAAAGACACAACATACCAGAATCTCTGGGACACATTCAAAGCAGTTTGTAGAGGGAAATTTATAGCACTAAATGCCCACAAGAGAAAGCAGGAAAGATTCAAAATTGACACACTAACATCACAATTAAAAGAACTAGAAAAGCAAAAGCAAACACATTCAAAAGCTAGCAGAAGGCTAGAAATAACTAAAATCAGAGCAGAACTGAAGGAAATAGAGACACAAAAAGCCCTTCAAAAAATTAATGAATCCAGGAGCTGGTTTTTTGAAAAGATCAACAAAATTGATAGACCAGTAGCAAGACTAATAAGAGAGAAGAATCAAATAGATGCAATAAAAAATGAAAAAGGGGATATCACCACCGATCCCACAGAAATACAATCTACCATCAGAGAATACTACAAACACCTCTACGCAAATAAACTAGAAAATCTAGAAGAAATGGATAAATTCCTTGACAAATACACCCTCCCAAGACTAAACCAGGAAGAAGTTGAATCTCTGAATAGACCAATAATAGGCTCTGAAATTGTGGCAATAATCAATAGCTTACCAACCGAAAAGAGTCCAAGACCTGATGGATTCACAGCCGAATTCTACCAGAGGTAAAAGGAGGAACTGGTACCATTCCTTCTGAAACTATTCCACTCGATAGAAAAAGAGGGAATCCTCCCTAACACATTTTATGAGGCCAGCATCGTCCTGATACCAAAGCCTGGCAGAGACATAACCAAAAAGAGAATTTCAGACCAATATCCTTGATGAACATTGATGCAAAAATCCTCAATAAAATACTGGCAAACCGAATCCAGCAGCACATCAAAAAGCTTATACGCCATGATCAAGTGGGCTTCATCCCTGGGATGCAAGGCTGGTTCAACATACACAAATCAATAAATGTAATCCAGCATATAAACAGAACCAAAGACAAAAACCACATGATTATCTCAATAGATGCAGAAAAGGCCTTTGACAAAATTCAACAACTCTTCATGCTAAAAACTCTCAATAAATTAGGTATTGATGGGACGTATCTCAAAATAATAAGAGCTGTCTATGACAAACCCAATATCATACTGAATGGGCAAAAACTGGAAGCATTCCCTTTGAAAACTGGCACAAGACAGGGATGCCCTCTCTCACCACTCTTATTCAACATAGTGCTGGAAGTTCTGGCCAGGGCAATCAGGCAGGAGAAGGAAATAAAGGGTATTCAATTAGGAAAAGAGGAAGTCAAATTGTCCCTGTTTGCAGATGACATGATGGTATATCTAGAAAACCCCACTGTCTCAGCCCCAAATCTCCTTAAGCTGATTAGCAACTTCAGCAAAGTCTCAGGATACAAAATCAATGTACAAAAATCACAAGCATTCTTGTACACCAATCACAGACAAACAGAGAGCCAAATCATGAGTGAACTCCCATTCACAATTGCTTCAAAGAGAATAAAATACCTAGGAATCCAACTTACAAGGGATGTGAAGGACCTCTTCAAGGAGAACTACAAACCACTGCTCAGTGAAATAAAAGAGGATACAAACAAATGGAAGAACATTCCATGCTCATGGGTTGGAAGAATCAATATCATGAAAATGGCTAGATTCAATGCCATCCCCATCAAGCTACCAATGACTTTCTTCACAGAATTGGAAAAAACTACTTTAAAGTTAATATGGAACCAAAAAAGAGCCCGCATTACCAAGTCAATCCTAAGCCAAAAGAACAAAGCTGGAGGCATCACGCTACCTGACTTCGAACTATACTACAAGGCTACAGTAACCAAAACAGCATGGTACTGGTACCACAAAGGAGACATAGATCAATGGAACAGAACAGAGCCCTCAGAAATGATGCCGCATATCTACAACTATCTGATCTTTGACAAACCTGATAAAAACAAGAAATGGGGAAAGGATTCCCTATTTCATAAATGGTGCTGGGAAAACTGGCTAGCCATATGTAGAAAGCTGAAACTGGATCCCTTCCTTACACCTTATCCAAAAATTAATTCAAGATGGATTAAAGACTTACATGTTAGACCTAAAACCATAAAAAAGAAGAAAGCCTAGGCAATACCATTCAGGACATAGGCGTGGGCAAGGACTTCATGTCTAAAACACCAAAAGCAATGGCAACAAAAGCCAAAATTGACAAATGGGATCTAATTAAACTAAAGAGCTTCTGCACAGCAAAAGAGACTACCATCAGAGTGAACAGGCAACCTACAGAATGGGAGAAAATTTTTGCAACCTACTCATCTGACAAAGGGCTAATATCCAGAATCTACAATGAACTCAAATTTACAAGAAAAAAACAAACAACCCCATCAAAAAGTGGGTGAAGGACATGAACAGACACTTCTCAAAAGAAGACATTTATGCAGCCAAAAAACACATGAAAAAATGCTCATCATCACTGGCCATCAGAGAAATGCAAATCAAAACCACAATGAGATACCATCTAACACCAGTTAGAATGGCCATCATTAAAAAGTCAGGAAACAACAGGTGCTGGAGAGGATGTGGAGAAATAGGAACACTTTTACACTGTTGGTGGGACTGTAAACTAGTTCAACCATTGTGGAAGTCAGTGTGGCGATTCCTCAGGGATCTCGAACTAGAAATACCATTTGACCCAGCCATCCCATTACTGGGTATATACCCAAAGGACTATAAATCATGCTTCTATAAAGACACATGCACACGTATGTTTACTGTGGCACTATTCACAATAGCAAAGACTTGGAACCAACCCAAATGTTCAACAACGATAGACTGGATTAAGAAAATGTGGCACATATACACCATGGAATACTATGCAGCCATAAAAAATGATGAGTTCATGTCCTTTGTAGGGACATGGATGAAACTGGAAAACATCATTCTCAGTAAACTATCACAAGGACAAAAAACCAAACACCACATGTTCTCACTCATAGGTGGGAATTGAACAATGAGAACTCATGGACACAGGAAGGGGAACATCACACTCCGGGGACTGTTGTGGCGTGGGGGGAGGGGGAGGGACAACATTAGGAGATATACCTAATGCTAAATGCCGAGTTAATGGGTGAAGCAAACCAACACGGCACATGGATACATATGTAACAAACCTGCACATTGTGCACATGTACCCTAAAACCTAAAGTATAATAATAAAAGAAAAAAAAAGAAAAAAAAATCCTTTATGAACTTCCAGACCTTCCCTTCTGGATAGCACTGCAACTTAGAGTGGCAACTTAACATCTGGATAGCACTGCAACTTAGACTGACCACTTAACATTCCCTTTCATCAAGAATGCATTCTTACTGGATTCAATATTCTGTCTATTCATATCAGACATCAGGCAAACAGAGAGGCTTGGGTGATCTAGTTTGTTTTTAAATGCTCATTCAGTATTCTACACCCTGTTCTGTCAACTTTCAAGATAGAGTCTAAATGCACAAGGAGGTTTACTGTGTCATTGTGGCATTAAAGTATCAGTATCTGGGGGTGAAATAGATAATATTTGTTCCCAGAGACACACAGATGCAGCTGATCTTTCTGGATCTTTAAAATAGGCTTTGGAAACAACCACCGAAATCTGTGGTTCTTACTATGTTCTTAAATACATCTGTACACGATAGCATCTTCGTCCTGTTGTTGGGCATATTATGGTCTGCCTTCCATCACAACTGTCACATATCAATGCCAGGTGTGTAAGATTTTCATGTACAGTTGTGTGCTGCATAGTATATACAAAGGTGGTCCCTTAAGATTATGATACCTTATTTTTACTGTACCTTTTATACATTTAGATATGCTTGAATACAAAAATATTTGCCATTGTATTAAAATTGCCTATAATATTCAGTACAACAACATGCCGTACAGCTTTGTGGCCTAACAGCAACAGGCTATACCATCTAGGTTTGTACAAGTACAGTTTATGATGTCCATGCAGTGATGAAATTGCCTAATGACAAATGTTTTTATAATATATTCTTGTCATTAAGAGATGCTGACTTTGTCTATTTTCATGGAGAACCAGTTATACTAAATTATATTCATCCATCTGATTTCTTTCAGCTGTCACCTCTTCTGTGCTATATTAAGTGTGGACAGCAACTTGCCTCATGGTTCTTGAGTTTTAGGTCATCATGACTGATGCGTTCATGCTCTCGCTTTTCTACACATCTTCTTCAGATATAGGACTCAGAGAGTGTACAGAAAACAGTTACAAAGCAAGTCTGAGATAACTATTCTTAGAATTATCTCCTTGCAAGGTGATCCTTTGGCTTCTGAGAACACTTGGAATGTTCCCAGTCAATAAGTGGCTCACTTGTGCTTAGACTATTCATGAAAACAATGTAATTTCTCCTGAATTCTTGTTTTTCTTCTGAGACTCTGAAACTTTGGTACACGTAAGTTAGAAGGTGTCTACATGACCAAGCTCCAATACATATTTTGGACAGTAATTGGAAAGTAAGTCAGTAATTGGTTTCCCTGGGTAGAAAGATCATACCCATGTTGTTGCATTTGCTGCTTGGAGGTGTATGCTTCATGTAAATCCTCATGGGAGAGAGAGAACACAAGGAAGCCAATGTGATCCAGACGCAACCTGTGTCTTTTCCCTTATTATATGGCTATATATTCTTACGTCACTGTAATAAATCTTAGCCATAAGATGACTATAAGCTGAGCCCTGGGCATCCTTCTAGTGAATATCCAAATATGAAGATGATCTTAAGGAACCCCTGCCCCAAGACAAGTTAGATAAGAAATGACAGTAAGAATAAAACAATGTCTAAGCTCCTTGCTTTCAATTCCAAAACCTTCTGGGGTTTTTAACCTAAGGGATATATTTTTTATTTGCCTTTCTTTGGGGAAAAATAATTTTCTTAGAAAAGCACTCAACAATTAGCCAGGAACTTGTGGATAAGTTTTGAAGGGCTGTATGCCCATTAAAAGTTACTTGCCTTTTATTCCAGTAGAAAAAAAGTATGTCTGTGAAAGATTCCAGTAAAGGGACCACATGAAAATCTGAGAGAAAAATCCATAGTAATTTGCATAGGTAGGTAGATATTGAGGTTACTGATCTGATACAATAGTTTAGGATGAAAGTGGCCTGAACTAAGGTAGTCAGAGTGGAGAAAATATCTAAGAAATGTTTAGGAGGTACAATTTACACACCCGCACAATGAACAACACCTGTCAGCTGCACACTGAGTGGTCTCTCCTATCGCTTTACCTACCTGCCTTATATTAGGGATAATAAAGTTTGTGTGCCTGGAAGAAAAAAGAAAGTTAGACTTACTGTATAGCTTTATATCATAGAATATGATACAAAGCCAATGGTTTGTGTTTTCCTTAGATTTTACCTAGATTCTGCCAGAACCCTGCCCATTTTTATCCTATTACTCTCTTAAGCTTTACTATGTTCCATAAATGCAATTCTGAAGTTCTGAATACTATTGAGTACTGAATTGCACAAATGAGATATCCTCATTTCTAAGACATGGGGAAAAGAGAATTCTGAAGCTACTTAACTTCTCCAGTTTCTAAGGTTCACTTTTCCCTTCCTTTCTTACAATTTCTCCTAGCCATGCACTTTGGTAAATGTTGGTTGTTAAAATAGGTAGGGATGAGGGGAAATATTTGCTGATTACACAGGAGCAGGGACTTGAGTAAGGACATGGATCAAGGATCCCGTTCAATGCTTACCGAATACACATTTTAAGCTTTTATCTTGAACTAGGCCACATGTCAGGTGGTGCAGGATTTTCAAAAGTAAATAAGGTATGAGCCTCACCTTAAATGAGTGTATAGTCTTTTGTGATTAGAGGATGTGAGAAACATGCCCATGGAAATCATTAGTTTTGTTCTAATCAAATAGATGTTAAGGTACCCTCTCCATGGCCTTTCTTAAAATGTATTTTTCAAAACACCAATCTATCCGGTCAGAAGGATGCTCTGACAGAGCTTCTATGGGCATGTATATTTAATAGGAGGCAACAATGTTTTCTATGAATACATAATGAAAAATAATGAAAATGGTTGGAGGGGAATAAGGTACATGTTGTAATGTGGGAAAAAATAAATAGGACTTGAGAGGTGGGGAGCTGGGATTGCAAGAGGACACGATTCTTGTGTTAGAAGAACTTTAGTGCTCTTAGAAAAATTGAAAATTATAAGATGAAATAAAATGAGACATGCAGTTGAGAGAATTGGGAATGTTTGAGATTGTGTACTGTTGTAAATGGATCTAGTTTGATGCACTAAAGGGTCATCATAGTAAAAACAGAAAGTCAATATTTATTTTGGAGTTTGGCTATGAAACAAATTCAGTGTCAGGCAAGACCGCTGACATAGTTCCAGTGTCGGCATGTAAAAAGAGCTTTGATAGGCCTAATATGTGTGTGTGTACTTGTGTGTACATATACACTACCTTTGTGTGAAACTGAACTCATGATCTCTGCTGATCTGGAAGAGATGTAGAGGTTTCTCTTCTACCATTTTTGGTAGAAATGATTAGACTCCCAATTTGGCCAAAGATCCAGGAGGCTATAACAAAACTACATGTAGCCTAGATTGTAAAAAGGTGTGGGGGTGAAATTGAGGTACAAGCTTTATATTTTTAAAGAAAGTAAAAGTCAAAGACTGTATCTTAATGGCAGTCAGTGAATAAAATGAAGGAAGCTTTGAGAGCTTCTGGAAGAGAGCTTCAGTACTTTAAATAGCCACTTTAAAAATATTACATAGCATTGAAGCCCATGTGATGTTAGAGAGCAAAAATGTTTAACACCTTTTTTTTTTTTTTTTTTTTTTTTTTTAGTGAGATGGAGTCTCACACTGTTGTCCAGACTGGAGTGCAGTAGCGTGATCTCGGCTCACTGCAACCTCCGCCTCCCGGGTTCACGCCATTCTCCTGACTCAGCCTCCTGAGTAGCCGGGACTACAGGCTCCCGCCACCACGCCCAGGTAATTTTTTGTATTTTTAGTAGAGACGAGGTTTCACCGTGTTAGCCAGGATGGTCTTGATCTCCTGACCTCATGATCCACCCGCCTCAGCCTCTCAAAGTTCTGGGATTACAGGCGTGAGCCACCACAACTGGCCTCAACACCCTTTTATGATTGTCTGCAGCAGTCATTCAAATGTAGAAAATGGCAGAAGAGGAAACATCGGTAAGTTACTATAGGATCAGGGTTAGCCATATGAGTACAAGTGAAAAGCAAAACTTTTAGAGTATATGATCTAGTAAGACACTCTTGATATGACAAATTGGGGTTTTTGGCTAAAAGAAGTGGCAAAGTCAAATCGGGATTGGTAGTGCATGTGGAAGAAATGGAGACCAAAATATGGGTCAAGAGCAGTTTAAGTAAGGGCAGGAATAGCAGATCTAATGGCACTGTTATAGAAAGAACTTCAGAATCACTCTGAACATCTGCAGGTCATAAAGTGAAGTGGATATCAAATTACAGGAGTAGAAGAAGCTTAAGAAACTAAGATCGTTATGCTTGGAAAATGAATAGTAGGAAAAGCATTGATAAAATATCAATGTGGAAAGGTTGCCGTAAAGGTTGGTGGCAATTCTAACACGGAAGTTTTAACCTTTGTTCCTCAAAACCCTCACTTACTTCTTTTTCATTTCAGCTCTGATTGGATACATATTTGTTCCATATCAGAAGGCGAGATCTGCAGGGGCAGAAAACATATTTTATCTTCCTTCATGTCTGACATGTAAATAATACACATTTGTGGGAATGAATAAAATGTGTGGATGGATAAAATAATGAATGGATGAATACATTAGTAAAAGTATATGTCACAGGTATTGATTCTACAGGAAAAATGTTACTAATACTTAGGGAATTACAATGATGTAAAACTGTCATTGGAAAGCCTATTGTATAGTAAAATATTCTTCAAAGAGTTGGAGAAATAAAAATAATTGTCTACTATTGAGAAGAAATTTTAGGGAAGGAGTGCTGAAGAAAGGTATTTTTAAAGTTGTATAAGATATTTTCTACTCTT